>NC_052081.1:30493411-32893411 GCF_015852505.1 Tachyglossus aculeatus | reverse complement strand
GATAATAATAATAATGGCATTTATTAAGCACTTACTATGTGCAAAACACTGTTCTAAGCACTGGGGAGGTTACAAGGTGATCAGGTTGTCCCACAGGGATCTCACAGTCTTCATCCCCATTTTACAGATGTGGGAACTGAGGCCCAGAGAAGTTAATTGACTTGCCCGACATCACACAGCTGACAATTGGCGGAGCCGGGATTTGAACCCATGACCTCTGACTCCAAAGCCCATGCTCTTTCCAATGAGCCACGCTGCTTCTCCTAAACAGCTAAACATGCTAAACAGCCCAAACTCTCCTATGAATTGACACCTTATCGTGGCAGGAGAGTTTGCGTACGCTGAGAAGCTTAGACGTGTGCTATATAAGGTAATCCTTAATGGAAAGGTCTAGGCCAAAGTGTAAGACAAAATTGATTCACCTGTGCTGGGCAGCAGCAGCATGGGAAAGAGTCAAAGGTGGATGATCAAGTGATCAAAATGTTTATCAAAGACTACGGCAGAGACTCAAATTTTTGCTGCATGGAAGAAGGCAATGGTGAACCACTTCTGTATCTTTACCAAGAAAACTCTATAGATACACATACCAGAACGACTTAATGGCAGAAGATGGGACATTCCGAAGAGCATGTGTCCATGGAGTCGCTATGGGTCTGGAACGACTCGACGGCACTCAAAGAGAAAAGAGCCCAGAAAGAATCACTCAGTATCAGCAGAGTTGTTGCTTCTGTAACCATAATAGCTGTAGCCCCTAAAGTCCTTTCAAATGCTCTCCAAAGTTCTTGTACCTGTGTTAGGAAATCTCAGCCTTGCAATGTTTTGTCTCAGTCAATCGATCAATCATATTTATTGAGCCGAGTATTGTACTAAGCACTTGGAAGAGTACACTACAACAGAATTAGCAGATACATTCCTGGCTCATAATGAGATTACAGTCTAGAGGGGGAGACAGACATTAATATGACATTGATTTTGGTTATCTGTTATATATTCAAGATAATGGCTTTGTGAGATACCCCTTCTGCAAGAACTACTGAGAAGCTACATGGCCTAGTGGAAAGACCATGGGCCTGAGACTAAGAGGACCTGGGTCCTAATCCTGGCTCTGTCAAGTGTCTGCTGGGTGTCCTTGGGCAAGTCATTTAAATTCTCTGATCCTCAGTTATGTCATCCGTAAAATGGGGATTAAGAATGTGATTCCCCACGTGGGACATGGACTGTGACCAACCTGATTAGCCTGTATCTACCGCAGTACTTAGTTCAGTGACTGGCACATACTAAGCACCTAACAAATACCTTTAAAAACAAAAGAAAATAGTGGGTTAAAAGACTTAAGTGGCTAATTTCCCCCAAATAAAGCTCTGTGAGGTCAAAGAGTGGGAGGAATGACTGTAATACAAAGAGAGGCTAATTTCTAAGAAATCTGAGTTGGTTGTCCATTGCACCCTAACAAATGGAGTGTATGGGTGCAAGAATGCATGAGTATCAAATTCAAACCACAGCTGTGTCAACGGAAGTGGTGTGCATACATCTGAGGAGAGAAGGTAGCTCTTGGGCCTCTGTTTACAACCTCTTTTTGTCAATACCTACAATCCTGGAACAGCTATTGTTATGGGCTGCACTGATTTTCTATGCTCTTCACTGAACTTTTGACCTAAGTGGCATTTCTATGTCCTTTCCAGTTCTTCAATCATTTAATTGTAGAAAACACACTATCACACGTTCCAATACTACATATTCCGAGTAATTTCATTAAGAAAAACATTCTAGAAGTTATTGGATTAAAAGCAGAAAAGAGATGAGTTTTATTGTTAGTGGTTGGCATGACAACTTGATGGGCTACAGAATAATACGTGCCGAGTGCACATTGTTAAAGACTCTGACAAGTTCAAGGCTGGTGCTTTGCCTCTAAATCTTGTTGCCAAGGCAATGCAACATAACGCCAGTCTACTGAAATGAATACCACAGACATCTTATGCCAGCAGGACCTATCTGATTAAAAGGGTTTTTTAAAAAGAAATAGTATTTTAATGAGACCAGCACTCAAATTCGAAGAATGAGATATTAAAATATGGGCAAAGAAATCAGAAGATAAGGCTACCGGTGAATGCCAGGAAAAATAATAAAAAAAACAACTCAGAAATTTCAGTTTTCCAAGATCATTTCATGTGAAACTGTTGGGTCGCACGCTTTGCAGGGATTGTGTATAACTTGGATATCTTGTATCCACCCCAGTGCTTAGTGCAATGTTTGACACTTAATAAGCGTTTATCAAATACCACATTTATTTTGTTATTATTGTCGTCTTATTAATAATACTCTAAGGAAATGGACTTTGCTGATCCTTTATAGTCTAATACCTTCCCCAGAACTGAATTCAAAAGGTCCTGTCTTCACAAGTAAAGTGTACTTCTCCATGCTGGAGATTCAACACCTACTCTAATTATGAGCCTCAGGTAGGACAGGGACTGTGCCCAACCTGGTTAACTTGTATCTTACTGAGAACAGTGTTTGACACATAGGAAGTACTTAACAAAGTGCATAACACTTACTGCTCCTGACTATAATTTATCACTGACTCAATCAGTGGGTTTTTCAAGCATTTACAGTGTGCAAAGCACTGTTCTAAGAATTGGTAGACATTATCCTTGCCCTCAAGGAGCTTGCAATCTAGCGGGGGAGATTGATATTAACATAAATTACAGTTAGGGGAAGCTGTAGAGTATAATAGGTATGTAAGTGCTGTGGGACTGGGGGTGAGGTAAGTACCAAAGTGCTTAAGGAGTGAACACCTAAGTATATAGGTGATACTGAGGGGAGAGTGAATAGGCGGGGAAATGAGGGGTTAGACATGGAGAGGAGTCTTAGAGGAGATATGATTTTAGTAGGGCTTGTAATGTGAGACCAAAGTTTCTGGCAAGGTGTAAGAATTCTAAAATGTTATGGGTTAATTACAACACTGTGTATTACTTTCAGTGGTTTTTTGGACAATAAATATTTGTGATTCTATCCCAACACACTGGTTAACCAGTTCATGAGGTACAGAATAATATTACTCAGATTTCTGACCTAATGTTACTCTATTCAGTCAATTAATCCTATTTATTGAGTGCTTACTGTGTGCAGGGTACTGAACTAAACGCTTGGGAGAGTACCACACAACAGTATAATAGACACGTGCCCTGCCCACAGCGAGCTCACAGTCTATAGGGGGAGACAGATGATGTCTGTCTCCACTATTCTACACCGTGAGCCTGTTGTGGGCAGGGATTGTCTCTATTGGTTGCTGAATTGTACTTTCTAAGCACTTAGTACAGTGCTCTGCCCACAGCAAGCACTCAATAAATATGATTGAACAGATGAATGAATGAATGAATATTAATATAAATAAATAATGGATATGCCCATAAATGCTGTGGGGCTGTGGCGGAGAGGGTGGTGAATAAAGGGAGCAAGTCAGGGTGACACAGAAGGGGGTGGAAGAAGAGGAAATGAAGGCTTAGTCAGGGCAGGCCTCTTGGGGAAGATGTGCTTTCAATAAGGCTTTGAAGATGGGGAGAGTAATTGTCTTTTGGACATGAAAAGGGAGGGCATTCCAGGTCTGAGGCAGGACATGGTCAAGAGGTCAGTGGTGAGATAGGCTAGATTGAGATGGCTGGCAGTACAGGAGCGAAGTATGCAAGCTGGGTTGTAGTAGGAGAGCAGTGAGGTGAGGAAAGACTTTCCTCATTTCTTCAGTGTCGTGACTCTTCTTGGACTTTTTTCAGTTTTTCCACATCTTTTTTAAAGTGTAGTAAGCAGAACTGACACGATACTCTAATATGCGTTTGACCAGGGCAAAGCATCATGGAAGGACTACTTACTGATTCTTGAATTCTCTTGTTGACACATCTCAGGGCTAGGCTTGTTTTTTTAAACAAGAGCTCTCAATTAGTGACTCATATTCAGCTTCAGTTCAACTATGACCTCCAGATCATAGAGATGGTCAAACCCTCACATCCTTACACACAAATTTCCCAGGGGAATTTGACTTAAGTATTCTGGGTTAGGCCTTAAATTAGCAATACATGGTTTAAATTAGGAAGGGGGAGAGTGGAGAAAGTGGAGTTCATTGGATCGTGGAGCAGTTAGCTTTTTTTGGTGGACCCTTTGAAACAGGGTGAGGAAAAACATCCTCAGCTAGTAATGCTTTCCTTTATTTAAAACACCAAATTGAAAATCTCATGACAGGAAGCTTCCCTAATACTAGCTTCAAGGAGCAGTGCGGTCTAGTGGAAAGAGCCCAGGCCTGAAAGTCAGAGGATCTGGGTTCTAATCTCAGCTCCACCATTTGCCTGACCTTGGGCAAGCCATTCAACTTACCTGTGCCTCAGTTCCTTCATCTGTAAAATGGGGATTCAATACCTGTTCTCCCTCCTATGTAGCCGTAAGCCCTATTTTGGGCAGGGACTGTGTTCGACTTGATTAACTTGTATTTACCCTACTGCTTAGAACTGTGCTTGACACACAGTAAGCGCTTAGCCAATATCATAATAATAATAAAAACAATAACAATACGTGTAGATATATAACTCATAGCAGACCCAGAATCTAGTGGAAAAGGCCCAAGAATGGTACTTCAACAGAAAACTAGTCCTGACTCAAACAATGATTTGCTGGTTTGACCATGGGTAAATTATTCCATGCCTCAGTGTACTAATCTGAGGAGGACTATTGTAAAAATAAATGAGATATTTGAAGAGCTTTGGACTATTGGGAAGGCAGATCCTAGTAAATTCAAAGTTTACTTTGCTCCATTTGAAATGGAGCAAAGAAATTTGGACATGTTTACTGGGAAGAAATGTTGCATGGATATGTCACCTTCCCTATAGTTTTCACTAGTCTGGCCCACTTAAGCCTAGTCCTATTTACCTCAGAATAAAAGCCTTCTGCATATAAACAGATGGGCTCACAAGAGCCTGTAAAGAATATTTTCTTTATACGCAGTACGATACAGTAGGGAGGTTAATTTGGGGTGCACTAGGGATTGGCCATCTTTTCAAATATCAGATTCTGGGTATTGTCAAACTACTCAACTAAGTGGCTAATGGGGGGTTTGAATAGGGCAGAGCCTACCCTCCGGAACAACTGGCTGTTTTTGTTCTCCACGGAGTTTCAGAACTGACAGAACAATGAGTTTGAACTTCGTTTTAGGGTCTAGATGTAATCTCCCTCAAGAGGGTTAAGGCATGCTGATGGCCAAACTCACATTGGGTTTGAACTTTGATGTTTTCTTTTCACATCTGAAAGTGGGAAGGCTCTATGCTAGGGCACACAGTCTATTGAACCATGGCAAAAAGCAGGGAATGTGCTGCACGGAAAGCCTGCTTGGGCAGGGACTTGATCCCCGTCCAAGCTGGGCATGATCCATCTGGCAGGATCTCACAACATGTTAGAGTGGGTTCCTTTCTCAGGTGGGCAGAGAGAGAAGGGGGTGAGGAAATGTTACCATTTCTGGCACAACAGGAAGGGGGTCTGTTATAGCTTGGGGGTTTTTTTTACAATAAAAAAACACAAAAGTCCTGTGCATTACTATTTCCTCAACTGTCTCTGCAGAAATAGCAAAAGCACAGTGTACAGAAATCGCCAGGCTTGAGAGAATTAAAAATGCAGATTGCTCAATCGATCGACCCATGCTGGGTCATGCAAATGGTAAAGACATATGCACCTGCCATTTGGATACTCCTTCTTGCCGAAGTTGTCACATCTTGAACAGGATTCAGGCTAAAAACCACCTCTAGAGCTGCCTGCCGGTAGCACATGCAGGAATAATTTTGTAATCGCTTATTCTAAAAGTACACATATTTGAAAATGCAAGCTTTCTGGGAGCAAGGATGATATAAACCAACTCTATTGCATTCACCCAAGCACTCAGTACACTGCTTTGCCCACAGTAATCACTCAATAAATACCTTTGATTTTTTCATAATTGCAGCTGGAAAGTGTTTAAGTACAGAACTCAGAAATGTTGGTTTTGTGGCACCATTACTAGCAAGTCCAGAGACATTATCACTGTTGGCTCTGATTTGTATTTTTTCTTCTTCATATTGCAATCTTCCTGAAGTGTCTGCTAAAGGAGAGTTAACCCTCTCCTGGTTTCTCCCATGCCGGGTTGTTCTTTTCACATGAGTCCATTGCTTTAATGTTTTATTTTTTCACCCTTTTTATGTGCATGTCTCCAATCTCCTATACCCAATTTATATTCTGTGGGAGAAGCAGCATGGAGTAGTGGTTAGAGCATGGGCCTGGGAATCAGAAGGTCGTGGGTTCTAATACTGGCTCTGCCGCTGGTCTGCTGTGTGACCATGGGCAAGCCAGTTCACTTCTCTGGGCCTCAGTTACCTTATCTGTAAAATGGGAATTGAGACCGTGAGCCCCATGTGGGACAAGGACTGAGTCCAACCTGGTTTGCTTGTATCTACCCCAGTAAGCACTTAACAAATGCCATTATTATTATTATTATTATTATATTCTTAGTTAGTGAGAACCTTGAGTGCTGAGGATGTCTAATTCCCACCTGTGTATTCTGAGTGAGTACAGTGCCCTGCACATAGTAAGTACCTAATAAATACTACTACTACTACTACTAGGGGATGCTTCACTGAAGATTAGAAATATTAGTTCAGTCTACCCTACTTGTGACTGCCCCATTTTGTTTGCTGGATTATCCTGTTGTCATCCATTCTCCTAGTTCATCCTGCCCTGTTAAGCTGGGCTATAAAGAACATTGTCTCAGAGCAGAGGGGTGATGGTGTTCCTCACTGTAGATGCTCCTGCTTTGCCTTTTAAAGTTGTTTGAACTGTACAGCACGTTGATAAAACTTCCAAAGAAACCTATGTAGTATGGCCGACTCTTACAACCAGAGAAGATTAGAAAGTCTATGTAGATCGGGGTAACGGAGCAGCAGCAAATTTCCGAAATTGGCAAGTAAATTGTCCTGTGCTTAAAGAGCATATTACTAAGCATGGCTCAGTGGAAAGAGCCCGGGCTTGGGAGTCAGAGGTCATGGATTCGAATCCCAGCCCCGCCACTTGTCAGCTGTGTGAACTTGGGCAAGCCACTTAACTTCTCTGGGCCTGTTACCTCATCTGTAAAATGGGGATTAAAACTGTGAGCCCCATGTGGGACAATCTCATCTCCTTGTACCCCCCAGTGTTTAGAATAGTGCTTTGCACATAGTAAGCGCTTAACAAATACCATCATTATAGAGAAGCAGCGTGGCTCAGTGGAAAAGAGCACGGGCTTTGGAGTCAGAGGTCATGGGTTCAAATCCCGCCTCTGCCACTTGTCAGCTGTGTGACTTTGGGCAAGTCACTTAACTTCTCTGGGCCTCAGTTCCCTCATCTGTAAAATGGGGATTAAGACTGTGAGCCCCTAGTGGGACAACCTGATTACCCTGTAACCTCCCCAGTGCTTAGAACAGTGCTTTGCACATAGTAAGCGCTTAATAAATGCCATTATTATTAAGGGAAGGGCCAGAGGAAAAAGAAAAGGGAGGGAAATTAGGCACCCTCCACCAAATGATGTCAGTGACTGGAGATCAAGGCAACCAAAGACTTCAGTCCCCAGAGCACAACCACCACCAATTCCACTGCTTCCAAAGTCTGCTCCAGTCTATACATGGGTTCCGGCCGGAAGGCAATGTTACAGTGACGTTAGTGGAGGAAGGCAGCAGGAGCACAGTCTTGGGCCAGAATTGGTCTGTTGTCATGGGGGGTGGCGGTAGCCCGGAACTGAGTATGGAGGTCACACTGTTCTGAAGGTGAGAGAGGCAGGAAGCAGAGGTGGAAAGCTCTGGTCTGGATTAAAGCAGTATGCAGATCCCCTGGGGAAGTGGGACCTCTCCCAGGCCTGGGCCAGAGTAGCGTCAGCAGAAATCCCAGATGGAGCTGGAACACATTCTGGAAACAGCAGCAGCGTTCAGCCAGCCCCGCATGCCTCCGGCCTCCAGCTTGTGCATGACATCCTGACATTATGATACTACGACTTCCTGACATACCACATCCTGACGTCATACCGACTCGGGACCGAAGGTGAGGGTGGGGTGGGGAAAAGACCACAGTGATCAACTGACCGACCCCTTCCTTGCTATTTACTCATTGGAGAGCTGGTTCTGTGTTCATTCTGCCTTTTGATTTTGAAAAGCTAACTGCAGCGTCTGCTCTAAAAATCATCCCATTGCCACTAGAAACAATAGTAAATATTTTGCATTTTAAATCTTCATTTTCAAACAAACCAAATCCCCAGGCCCCATTGATTAGTATAAGCCACAAAGGGAGATGCAGGCTTCTATTGCATCTTCTTTCTTGCTAGCTTTTCCAGGGTTTCTGGAAATGTACCAGTTAACTGTTAAACAATCGATTCTACTTGGTTATTTCTTAGGATGACTTGCTAAGTACTACACCACTGAATTGATTATTCGTTCTTGTCAACAGAATAACCACGATGGACAGGAATGAAAGCTATCTCTAAAGGAAAGCAGCTGGGAGAGTATATGGTTCTGAATTTTGGCTTCTGATACTTTAAAAAAAATCTCTAGTTGCCACTGAAATTTTTAGAAAATCAATGACTCATTTGTTAAAGAATATTCTAATGCAAAATAAAAGGCACTACATAAAAATTGCATGATATGGTTAAGTATGTCAAGAAATGAAAGATTAGCAGAGCAAGAGAGAGGACAGGAGTGCATGCTTCTCTCCCATGAATCTGAAACTGCTCTGGGTACCTTCCTCAGCGTTAATATGTTTCTTCCATTTCCTACATATCCCAGCTTCTCTGCTAGAATATTAGTGCACTGAACTAATGAACAAAAAAACCCCATGCCCATTATGAAGAAAGCCTTTTTTTCTTATTAGCATCCTTACTTCCCAATATGCTTTTGTGCTTTCCTTTCCTCTCTTAACCATTGGGGTGTAGGGCCCAATAAATGCACTATATTTTTGTGGGCACAAAGGGCTAGCGATTTCCAATGTGACATTCACACCCAAGGAGACGATTTCACCACCATCAGCTCTGTCTTCAAACTGAAGGATAACTTTATTTTCCAGAGACCGATTCACCATGGAAACTATTTTAAATAAGGCAGCTGACTCTACCAACTTGGAAAGCTCAGTCAAAGTTCTGTATTTCTGAAATGGGCTAAAAAATGGACAATTTACTCCTAGGCCGAGTAGCTTGTGCTCAGAATCTTGTTCCAAAAGTCTAATAGGAACTAAGCTGAGGGCTGCCAACTGAAATCCCAGGGTTTGCCAAGCAGCAATCACTTTAGGTAATAATCAGTCCATGATGGATGTGACATAAAGGTAACATACACTCTCTTCTATTAAAAAGCCCCCCTATCTTTCAGCCACCTGTGTACAAATGGATTCCAATTTGTTTAAATAATCTATTAAAATGATATTGTTACAAATGATTTTATAGAAAGAGGAGATAGGGCTAGTGGGAAGGTTATGCAAAGAAATAAGTTTAGAAAAAAAAATTTTGTTTTAGCTCATGTGCCAAACTGAATGTAGAAAAAAACAATGGTGACAGGAACAGAGAATTATGACTATGGGTTTTGCACAAGAAAAAAACACAGAAGCAAAGAAAATCTAAAAGACCAAAAAAAACCCCAAAACTTCTTCTTGCTAAAGCACCTGATGAATGAATGATGGTGAAAAATAAAAGATGAAAATGGTATGCTAACCAAATGGTCTCTTAATTGGATATTCAAACCTTTTTCTTCTTAAGAAGCATTGTTGTTTTGAGATCTGCTGACACCTCAGCAACATTTAGAGACAAACACAATTTGTAAAGCAACTTTTTATTAGTTTCTTGTGTTTAGTTCTAAAAGGGATTTTGTTCCCTTTGAGGTTCAGCTACTTTCTCTGCATCTGAATTTGTTCAGAATATATGTTCAGTTTAATTGTTGAAGTTGGTACTGTGCACATATAAACCCCATTTACTTATATTCATCATCTAATATAGTGGTCAAAATATTTTTCTACATCTAAGGACAAAGTAAAAACCTATTTAGGTTAGCTGTTTATTTAGGACAGACCCAGTAGTTAAATGTCAACACTGTCAACAATGATTACCTATCACTCACACTATCTCACTTATCTTTCTTTACAGTAGCACCTGGTTGGAAATGTAAATATTTTGAGTTCTCCAATTGTTGTTTTGCAAACTTCTACAATAGGAACTTAAGACACCTGGTTCTCCTACTCCTTCCTGGCATAAGTGGCTAAAGTCATAAGAAAGGAAAGATCTTTACAGGTGTTTTTGCAGGCTGGTTGACAACTTTCAAATTATATAAATTGGAGTATGTTGCTCGAAACATAAAGTAAAGCAGAAATTAATTTGCACACAGTGAGTGCTTAAGAAGTACCACTGATCAATTGGTTAGGGACCTTTTAAGCCCAGGGAACATTTTAAGACTTCCAGACTGTGAGCTCCTTGTGGGCAGGGCATGTCTCTGTTTACTGTTATATTGTACTCTCCCAAGTACTTAGTAAAGTGCTTTGCACTCAGTAAATGCTCAATAAACATGATTGAAAACAGTCCTAATTTCTGCAATTCTACTTTTTATATTACTGAATAATAACTGTAGTATTTGTTAAGCGCTTACTATATGCCAGGCACCGTAACAATAATAATAATAATAATGACGGTATTTGTTAAGCGCTTACTATGTGCAAAGCACTGTTCTAAGCGTTGAGGAGGTTACAAGGTGACTGTACTAAGCACTGGGGTGGATGCAAGCAAATTGGGGTGGACACAGTTTGTGTCCCACATGGGACTCATGGTCTAAATCCCCGTTTTATAATGATGGTATTTGTTAAGCACTTACTATGTGTCAAGCACTGTTCTAAGTGCTGGGGTAGATACAAAGTAATCAGGTTGTCCCACGTGGGGCTGCATAGAGAAGTGAGGTGACTTGCACAAGGTCACACAGCAGAAAACTGGCAGAGCTGGGATTAGAAGCCATGACCTTCTGACTCACAGGCTCATACTCTAGCCACTATAACATGAATAAAGAGTACTAATAGTAGTAGTAATAGTAGTAAGTACTAATAGTAGTAGTAATAGTATTTATTAAGCGCTTACTGTGAGCAGAGCCCTGTAGTAAATTCTGGGGAAGAATATGAAGGTGGGATTAGACATCATTCCTGTCCCTCTGGGGTTCACAATCCAAAAATATCAAAAGGGGAGAGGGGATTGGCAACAGACACACAAGGAGCGATGACAACAAAACAACACAAAGGCAAAAACAAAGTTCAGTAGGGTATTGTGGCTGCAGGGGTACAGTAATTGCAGTTTGCTCCAAACCACCCTTTTTTCACTGGGAACCCATCAGTTCTAACTTAGATTTTATTAAGGTCAGATTAAAATTATTATTATTATTGTCATCATCACTATCTATAGCAATGCCATGGATAGGGGTCGGTCTCTTTACTTCCATGTGACCCCTTCAACTTTAGGTTGTGTGTTTGTACGAATGTGCATTTGGCTTTAAAATTCAGGCCACATGGTCCTTCTCTTTCATAGCCTGTCAGAATTAAATGAAGCTATAACTCAATGAAAGCTTGTTATTCATTTAAAATGGAGGACTGCAAGTACATATTCTTTAAATTAGTCCAAAGACATATTCAAAGGGCAGTCACCCATATGGGGATTATTTAGATTTGTCCAAACTCTTAAAATGACTCTCACTGGTCTGGGTCATGTCTATCCTGCAGTTACATTGCGAAAGAGAAGCCACAGTTACTTAGTGATTCATTAAATGAAACGTCCAATTATTTAATGATTTTACTTGTGTTCAAGTAAACAGCTTGTTCAAAAATATGGTCTTGAATTTTAAACTAGGACCAAGAAGGTACAAATGAACATATGGATTAAAGTGTTGCTATTGCATTTTTTTGTTGTAAAAGACAGAAAAGATAATATGAATGGTTGTTTATTCTATTACATTCTTTTAAAGAGAAAAATGATGGTCTAAGACTGTAATGCATTTGGGCTAAACAAAATTCATTATTACAATTGATGTTTACGTGGCCGGATTTCTGTTTGCATTTTCTCAACGACTATATTTCATTTTTTATTCACCTGTTAAAATATAACTCACTTATAATCTCTTCCTGGGTGTGGTCCACACTAGTAATGACTGTTGGCTTTGTTCAGTATCATATCTGTTTATACTTAAATCCTATAATGATTACCAGTGACTGTGAGAAAATTGTGCTATCTGTAATGCTTGTGCATATAACAGATCATCACCATCAGGAATGGTCTTTATTGAGGGCTTTCTGTGTGCAGAGCACTGCATAGAGCACTTGGGAGACTACAACACAAATATAAATTTATCTATACAAAAGGCTACACTGCTGAGCTAAGAAGCTTGAAGATGAGTTGATGTGTTGGATTTTTTAATGATTCAATTGATTGGAGTATTTTGGAGGCCAATAAAAACTAGTATTTTGCTCAAGATATTTGAGGAACAGGATGTTCTTCCCCCCTGGGGATTCCAAAAGGAAATGAGACTAAATTTAATATTGTGAGTTCTCATGTTTAGAAGCTGGTGCCCCAGATTTATGCGCTTAGTGGCTACATCCTGCTCTGCTCTGGGAAAACCTTAGATTTGATTCCAAAGAATCATTTACCTTGAAGTTAGAATATCAGTTTTGGGTAGTTATTGAGAAGAGGAAAAAACTTCATGATTCTGAAAAATCAGTAATTGAATGTTTAAGAGTTTAAGCACTGGGGGATTTCTTTGCAATACATAAAAATTGTTATAAAAAACCAGCATAAGGGAATTCATCAGATTCTTCTGTAAATGATTCCTTGGAATGAAAATGCTCTGCTTTAACAGTGGACATTTCAGAGAATGGTACTGCAAAAAATATTACTCTGAGTTTGATCGTTAAATGTCATTCATAAAAAAATAATTTTTATTTGTTTTAATAAAGGCTACACCCTTTAAAGTTTTTTGGTAGCATTGTCATAGAGCCATATGCCAGCTCTCCCACTCACCCACTTGGCCACACACTTGATCTCATCCTCTCAGTCACTGTACAATCTCTACCCTCACCAACTCATCGGGTTCCATTTAGCCTCCATACCCAAAGTACCTTCCCTTGATGACCAGACTGACACCCTCGACAGTACCCTCTCTACTGAACTCATCCCTACACTGATCTCGTACCACTAAGCCACAGCCTTGGATCACCTCCACAGTCTGCTTCCTTCACTCCTGTGTACGAGTCACAGAGCACTTCCCGCGGAAATCTAGATATCAGGCCAACCACGTCCACTACTCTCCTCCCCAGCCCACACACTTTACTCCTCTATTGCCCACCTACTCAGTGTACCTTGATCTCATCTATCTCACCGCCGACGTCTCGCCCATGTCCTGCCTCTGGCCTGGAACGCCCTCCCTCTTCATATCTGATAGACTATTACTCTCCCCTACTTAAAAGCCTTATCAAAGGCACACCTCCTCCAAGAGCCCTTCCCCAACTAAGCCCTCTTTTCCTTTTCCTCCACTCCCTTCTGCATTGCCCTGACTTGCTCCCTTTATTCATTCCTCCTCCCAGCCCCACAGCACTTGTGCATCTATCTGTAATTTATTTATGTTAACATCTCTCTCCCCCTCTAGACTGTAAGCTTGCTGTGGGCAGGGAATGTGCCTATTATATTGCTATAGTGCACTCTCCCAAGTGCTTAGTACAGTCTATGCACACAGTAAGTGCTCAATAATTATAACTGATTGATTGACTGACTGACTGGGTCCAGGGTGAGTATCAAAATGCTTATGGGTACAGGTTCAAATGAGTAGGCAAGGCAGAATGGAAAGGGAATATTGTGGGGAGATGAGAGGTTAGTCCAGGAAGGTATGTTGAGTTTTAGTAGAGTTTTGAAGATAAGTAGAGTGTATACCATTTCAAAGATGCAAATTCTATTTTAGAAGCTGTATATTCAAAGTCCATAAGGTCCACCTAGACTGTAAGCTCCTTATGTGCAGGAAACATGTCTACCAACTCTGTTGTATTGTATTCCCCCAAGTGGGTACCTCAGTGCTTTTCACGCTGTAACTGCTCAGTAAATATCACTCACTGATTGCCTGATTACTCAGAAGCATCCAACCCCTACTTTGTATGTTTCAAAGGAACAAACCCAAAAGATTTTAGTTACATTTATGCAGACCTAATTTGAAGTACTTTTGCATCTTGGAAATAAGATGTTTGCAGTAGCATTTTTAAAACTTTGAATCTGATGACTTAGAAAGAGTCTCAAAGAATGAATGAGGACAAAATGTCCTTGGTTTAAAAAAAATGAACTGAAGGAACTCAGTGGTAGTGTTTGATAAGTGCTCTCCAAAGTTAGTAGATCTGATTCTTAAAAACAGGTAGTTGCATAAAGGACTTTCTGGCATTTTGCAAAGGTAATTTCTTTAAAATAAACCAAATAGGTTAAAAAAGGCTAATAAAATATTTTGATGAATTCCTGAGTAGTGGCCTGATTAAGTCTCCATGGGGAACAAAGATCTCATTAACATGAGTTCCGTGTCATTCCCCCCTGCACAGTTTCCGGAGCACTTTCCAGGCTGACTTGGCATATAATAGGGATGAAAATGTACCCAGACTCGGCAAGTTTCTAATTAATGACCGTTTTAACTCCATAGATTAGATACATGGCTTTACCTAGTAGGGAATGACTACAGAAGGTTAGTAAGAGGCAGGTTATTTTGCAGTTAAGGGTCATAAAAAAGTATACAATTGTCTTCCAAGGATTTTTATTTTTAAGATTTGTGAAATGCTAATGAACTGTTTTCCTTATTTCCTTCAGAGGTACATACAAACCAAAATACAAACCACTTTCCCTGAAAAAATTGCAGAAGAAATGGTGAGAAGTGTACTGGGCCTGTTTGTCATCTAGAGCAGTAGGCACAATAGTAACTTGAAAAGGTCAAATCTTTCTGGTTCCCAGGCATTTGATTGATGTGGGGTGGGGGTGGGCTTTGCTGGGAGGTTGTTCTAAATGATATACAGTCAGGTCTTTATCATGAGGGTTGCATTCTTGAAGGCCTCAATCAGAGGCTGAATTCAACACCTGCATTTTTCCCTCCCCTAATTCTTAGTTTGCTGAGTGGATTGAAACTTCTCGAAATAGCAAACTTAAACAGCTGAGGAATACTTAAGTACTGTTGCTTTACTTTAGCCCATATAGAATAACAATTCTTTTGGCCACTGTTTCCTAGATATTTCAGGTGACAGTTTCTGCACCTGAGATTTTGGGATAATTACCTTGGTTTTTTGCTAATCAATCATATTTATTGAGCACTTACTGTGTGCAGAGCACTGTACTAAGCGCTTGGGAAGTACAAGTTGGCAACATATAGAGACGGTCCCTACCCAACAGTGGGCTCACAGTCTAGAAGGGGGAGACAGAGAACAAAACAAAACATATTAACAGAATAAAATAAATAGAATAGATATGTACAAGTAAAATAAATAAATAAATAGAGTAATAAATACGTACAAACATATATACATAGTGAATACCTGGCCTTTGGGTCTAGATATCCGTTATTTAATCAAAAGAAAGACCTGGGACCAGTCAGCAATCAGGGAGAGCAATTTCTCTCCTTACATTTGTTTCCTTTTTTCTTTCTTTTTTACCTCTATGTCCTTCCACTGGCTTAGTCCAGGAAAGCATAGGATTCATTATTCCTCTACATCATTACCACATCAGTCAATCAATGGTATGTACAGAATATATGTTCAGATTAATTATTGAAATTGGCACTTTGCATCTTTAAACCCCATTTACTTATACTCATCATCCTTAAAATTCTCCAAATGAGACTTTTTAAGTGGTCAAAATATTTTTCTACTCATTCATTCACTCATTCAATCGTATTTATTGAGCCCTTACGGTGTGCAAAACATTGTATTAAGCGCTTTGGAGAGTACAATACAACAACAAACAGCCTAGAGAGGGAGACAGACTGTAATATAAATAAATAAATAAATAAATAAATAAATAAATAAATTACAGATATATACATATGTGCTGTGGGGATGGGAGGGAGGATGAATGAACGGAGCAAGTCAGGGTGACGCAGACGGTGTGGGAGAAGAGGAGGTTTCTAATCACAAAACAAAATGGATTTCGGTTAAGCTGTTTATTTAGGATAGACCCAGTACTAAAATGTCAACAATGTCCACAACGGTGATCTACATCAGTCTCACTTATCTTTCTTTACAGTAGTACCTGGTTGGAAACATAAATATTTTGATTTCTACAATTCTTGTTTTGCTAAGTTCTACGATAGGAACTTAAAACACCTGATTCTCCTACTACTCCCTGTCATAAGTGGCTTAAGTCATAAAAAAGGAAAGACCTTTACAGGTATTTTTGCATGTTGGTCGACAGTTTTCAAATTATATAAATTGGAGTATGTTGCTCAAAAGCAGAAATTAATTTGCACACAGTGAGCACTTAATAAATACCACTGATCAATTGGTTGGGGACCTTCTAAGGCCTCTAGACTGTGAGCTCGTTGTGCACAGGGAATGTGTCTGTTCATTGTTATATTGTACTCTTCCATGCACTTAGTAAAAGTGGAAAGAGCACGATCTTGGGAGTCAGAGGTCATGGGTCTCATCCCGGCCTTTCCACTTGTCAGCTGTGTGACTCTGGGCAAGTCACTTAATTTCTCTGTGCCTCAGTTACCTCATCTGTAAAATGGGGATTAAGACTGTGAGCCCCGTTTGGGACAACCTGATAACCTTGTATCTCCTCCAGTGCTTAGAACTGTGATTGGCACATAGTAAGCTCTTAACAAATACCATCATTATTATTATTATTCTGTGTTCTTCCATTGGCCTGACTGAGAAAGTGGAATTCTGGGGAAGTGACATTACCCTGCTGCTGGCTGCCTGACTAGTGTGGGGACGAGTGTTGGCTTTTATCCTTTGTTGGATTTCACATTTCCTAGCCCTCTCCTTCTATAAATACAAGGGCCACAGCCATATCTTTCCTCTTCTGATTGGGAACTAGGTGATGATGAGAACAGTCATTTCCCAGAGAAGAGGGCACTGCTTCTCACACAGGTGTTGGAGGAATTTGAATCAAAATCACTGCCCAGGCTGAGGGCTGTATGGTCTGATGAGGAAGATGGGTGCCGGACAAACCTGATTTTAGTGTGATTTTTATTAAGCGCTTACTATGTGCCTGCCACTTTACTAAATACGCTATTAAGCACTGGGACAGATACAGCATGGCTTAGTGGAAAGAGCCCGGGCTTGGGAGTCAGAGATTGTGGGTTCGAATCCCAGCTCTGCCACTTGTCTGCTGTGTGACCTTGGGCAAGTCACTTAACTTCTCTGGGCCTCAGTTACCTCAACTGTAAAATGGGGACTAAGACTGTGAGCCCCACGTGGGACAACCTGATTACCCTGTATCTACCCAAGCGCTTAGAACAGTGCCCAGCACATAGTAAGCTCTTAACAAATACCATTATTATTATACAAGTTAATCAGATTGAACACAGTCCATGTCCCATATTGGGCTCATGGTCTAAAGCCCCATTTTACAGATGAGATAACTGAGGCACAGAGAAGGTAAGTGACTTGCCCAAGGTCACAAAGCAGACAAGTGGCAGAGCCAGAATTAGAACCCATGTCTGTATGACTCCAAGGCCAGTGCTCTATCCACTAGACCATGCTGCTTCTCATGAGTTCTTCCCCCATTCGCACAATGACTATCAGGGGGTGTTTTTGCAGTCACAAAATTGATGAGACCAGTCTTTTCAAAGCTACCCAGAAGTGGAGATGACTGTGAGGCCCACACGGGACAGGGACTGTGTCCCACCCGATTTGCTTGTATCCACCCCAACACTTAGTACAGTGCCTGGTATATAGTAAGTACTTAACAAATACCATTATTATTATTATAATTAGAAACAACTCAAGAGCACTTCCTGCTGGCAACAGGACACGTCTTTCCTCTGTTAGCTTCTGTTGTCTAAGCAATGTTCAACTCAGAAGACAAATGGGCCAAAGGACATAACATACAAGCATAGAAGGGAGTCTCCGTGGTGCAGATACTTACGGTCAGCAGTGTCATCTTCAAACCAAAGGCGAGTCAAGGAGCACCAACTCCTGGTCAAAGGAGATAATCAGAAAGACAACTGGTAAAGTACTATCTCTTCCCTATGCTGAACACTTTCATCAAGATGAAAAACTCTTCTATTATTTACAAAAGTAACCCAATTTAGTGGACCTGATAGCACAAACTTTAAACCAAATGCTATCTGGAAACTGGAGATTATGGCTATTGTCAGAGTGCCCATCAGGAATATGACTGGGTAAATTGGGAGAGTATACATCTGTGGGTTGGGGAAAGATGAGGAAATGTGTATTCAATTCCAAATATTTGACTTCCAAAAGCTTCCATAGAGGTTTAGGTAAAGTCTCCTTAATGCTTGTCCTTGAGTGGCTCTCGAAAGAACCTTGACTCTTGGCAGGTATACTCAAATCTGTAGATTAAGAGAGAAAAGAAACATTGTGACTCTCTGAAACCTATTAACAAGACACTACCAGACCTTGCCACTTAAACTGATAATAAACCAGCCAGTGAGTGTGCAGGGTTGGGTGACCAAAAGCGAAGTGATGATTATCTTCTGCTTCGCCTCACCTTTACCGAACATGGAATTCAAATACCTACCATTCGAAAATGACCCGTACCAATGCTTTCTACACCTTGTAAATATGATTAATCCACTAATTTGTGTTTTTTTCAATGTTCATACAATTTTTTGGTATGTATGCAGTTAATGATCACGATATCATTAATGTGAACCTGCATTTATAATTTCAATCTGTATACCATCACTCTGAAGTAGATCAGTATTACAGTATTAGCTTCATTATATGGATGGGGAAACTGCGGGTCTAACTGAATGATCAAAGGCCACTGTAAACCATGACAAGCTAAGATTTAAACTCTGAATTTTCATTCTCTACTCCAACTGAGGCTTTGCTTCTTCAGTTATGCATTGATGTGGTGTCCCATTAGATTTTCAGTGCTTTTTCTTTCCTTAAAATGTAGGATGTTAAGTGTGCAAATTGTCACATAAAAACATTTCTTAAACTGTGTTGTTTCCCTCCAGAGTACGTGCTTGTTAATACTCATTTATCTCCAACACCTCAATTTCCCTTCCCTCCTGCTCCTACAATCAATCAATCACATTTATTGAGCGCTTACTGTGTGCAGAGCACTGTACTAAGCGCTTGGGAAGTACAAGTTGGCAACATATAGAGACAGTCCCTACCCAACAGTGGGCTCACAGTCTAGAACCAAACGAATGCATTAGTGAACCTTTGCACATGACTGTGTGTGTAGTGAATTTATACTAGTGCGAATGAGGATTTAGACACATCACAAAAAATTCATCCAATCCCAAATAAACCTACTCAGTTAATGCATTCCTACAATGGGGATATGCTTAGTGATGGTTAAAAAATACAGGGTTCTGCAAGCTATGGTTTGGGAGTTGTAGCTCGACCTTTTTGCGACCAAATGGAGCTCTCAAGTCAGGGGTTGGTGAGGGGGAGGCATGAGGCATTAAAAACTATGAGATTCACAATGAAGTAAAATATGTTAATATGGGGAATAAACTATATGACTGACCCATTGAGTACCAACTGCTTAAAAGTTCTATTTTGACTCCTCTGCACAAAAAGGTTGCCAATTCCTGGGTTAAAGACATAAATCAATCAATGGTATTTACTGAGTGCTTTCTGGGTACAGAGCACTGTACTGAGCACTTGGGAGAGTACATCAACAATCGAGTTGGTAGACATGTTCCCTGCCCACCAGGAGCTTACACTCTAGAGCTGCACCTGGAAGCTGTGATGAGAAGATCTTCCCAGATGAGTGGAAGCATACCATTTCTCAATGGGATATGAGCATCATTGTCCTTATCATCAGCATTTAGAGAACTGCTCAGTGAAGTTGCAAACTAATAAATATTAAAGAGATAAATGCATGAATTAGATGGTTGACAGAATGATGTGATTAGGAAGGCAAGGCTTAAACAGGTTATGTGTCTTAGAGGAGCTGGTTTTTACGGAGGTGACCTTAAAAGGGTTGTTATATTCTGGTTACTCTAATTCTGGAAGGAAGCACACATGAGGCATAAAATGATTAGGAACTGCTTTACAAGATTGACAAGGTCCTATGAACCAACAATATGCTTGAAGACAACTGAATTTATGTAGCAATTGGCACCTGGGAGAAAAACCCACAGTTAAAGTTTTACTGTAGTCAATACATTCTGCTACCCAGACAGACCCCACTCTCCAATGAAGTGGAAAGAGAAAACAAATAGAAAACTAAATTAAAAAAAAAAAACAACAACAACCTAGCATGTCCTTTGGAAGCCTGATTGTGTAGTACCAAATGGTATGAAAATTCAACCCAACCTAAAAGACTAGTTGCATCAAAGTGTTAATTCTTCCACAGCAAGAGAGAAAGTGGGCAAGGGGTCAGTGGAGGGATAGGCGAGATCAAGATACAGAGATAAATTTGGGTTAAAAGACTGGTATGTGTGCATTGGGTGGTTAGGTAGATGGGAAAGAGCTGATCTAATGCCTTTAAACCGATGGTAAGGAGTTTCTGTTTAATGTGGAGGTGGATGGGCAACCATTGGAATTTTTGAGGAGCGGGGAGTTATGGACTGAATGGTTTTTCAGGAGAATGATCCAGGCAGCAGAGTGAAGTACAGACTGGAGAGGGAGAGGAGGAACTTGTACTTCCCAAGTGCTTAGTACAGTGCTCTGCACACAGTAAGTGCTCAATAAATAAATAAATAATAAATAATAAATAAAATAAATTGAATGAATGAATGAATGATGCACTTAGTTGAAGCAGGAAAAGATTACTGCTTGGATCAGCACGGTATCAGTTTGAATGGAGAGGAAAGGCCGGATTCTAGAGACTTTGGGAAGGTAGAACCGGCTGGATTTTATGATTGAATGTGTAGGTTGATTGAGAGAGATGAGTTGAGGATAATACCAAGGGTGCCGGTTTGGGAGACAGAGAGTGGTGATGGGTGTCTACAGTGTTGGGAAAGAAATGGGGAGGACAAAGTTTGGGTGGGACGATGAGGAGTTCTATTTTGGACACGTTTTACTATTTGAGAGCTGCAGATTTTCTCTGTGAACTTATTTAAGATTAATTCCAGAAATATTTTGGTAATAAACATGTATAAAAGCCCATTGTTTTGCCTATAATATAAAATAAAATATATCATTGATGGTTCCTAGAATCACAGTTCATTTCGGGTGTGCTTCCAGGTGCTATAGGCACTTGAATGCACCATCTGCACTCAGAAGAGTTTTAACTGCTGTCTTCATTGTATTTAGTCTACAATAGCTCCTTTTTATATAGTTACACAGTAATGAGAAGAAACACAGTGCTAAACACAAAACTACACGGTTGTTTTATGGCCTGGGTCTTTACTGGGTTTTTTTCCCCTCAAAATTTGAATCTAGCAGGGGCTCTTTAAAACTAGTTCTTCCAGGATTTCAGTTGAGTCATACTACATCGTTTTCTTCAAACACCCTTTTAATTTTCAACTTGACCTCTAGCAGCTGTGCAGATTTTCCTCAGTCGAAAGCCTCCCCCCCACCCCTTCCCACCCTCCGTGATTATTTTGAAGTAACATGGGAGAAAAAAGATTATAGCTTAAGGACAGAATTTTCTTTTTTTCCTGTAAGTGCCTGATGGTAATTGTACAGCCTGGAAGAAGGAACATACTTTCGTATTCAGCATTGGAAGGGCTGCTGCTGCTGCTGCTGTTGCTGCTGTAACTAGGGCTGGAGCTGCAGTGTGTGTCTGTGCAGCACTGCAGAATCCACACCTAAAGAAGGAAAGACACATACACTCATTTGGACATATAGGAAGCCTTGGACCGTCACTTGGTAAGCAAATTTTTTATCCATTTTGTTAATAATTGTGTGAAGGGGATGATAATGAAAAAGAGTGTGATAGCAGACATGTTTAAAATGGATCGTTAATTTGCTCTTCCTTCTGGGGATTTTAGATTTAGCTGGTACTGCTCTCGGCATGCTGGAGATTAAGCTATTCTTGTACTTAGGGCACTTTATTAATCACAACTGAAGATGAGTGCAAACATTTTAAATTATGGTTTTTTTAGGCTTCAAAATATCCAGCTCCTTTCCATTGTTTCTCCCTTCAATATACCATAAAAATAAAACATTATAAGCAGCGCCAAATTTTTTCTGTTTTAAAGCACCCAGAAGAAGTGGTGTTTTTTTAAGGTGCATTTACATATAACACCGAAGCAGAAGGAGATGGTAGCAGAAAAGAGTTAAATTCCCATAATCACAATCCAGTGAGGAAAGACAATAAGCAGAAAGGATAGATGAATCTCTATTCGTAGACACACTTCATTTTCAACATTTCTTCAAAAAGGGGAGGAGTGAGGGAAGGACTACATTTTAATTAGGACATTTTTGTGAAGAAGGGAATAAGGTGGTGGGAGGAGTATGTTATGGGAAGGGATGGAATGAAGTGAGGAGAATGTGCGAGGTGGAGGAAAGGAAGTGACTTGTCTGTGTGGGAATGGAAACTAAGAGAAATATGGGTGGGGTGATCAAGTTATTCGTGTTGTGGAGATGTTTCGTGGAGATGACCCAAAGCTGGTGAATAAGAAGAATGGAGCAAGGGAAGACTGTTCCCCTGGATGTGAGATACTGCTGTGGGGGGAAGATGGGGAGGGAATGAATGCAGACAAGGTGTGGACATATGTGGGAGAGCTAATCGGGGTATAGGATTTAAGGGGAAAATATGAACCGAAGAGGTAAGTGACAAAGGGTCAGCTAAAATCACTACTGAAAATCTTGTGCAGGGTGCTGCTGTTTTAAAGTTTTTAAGGGTCTGTGTGTGGTTCGAAGGGTGGTGTCACTGCCACATTCGCCTTGTCCGTGGTCACTGGAAAGCTCCAGCCTCCACCTTTTTTCCTTTGGACGTTTGCCTGGAACAACATTGGTGGAGAGACATCCCCGTGATAAGAATGTCAGGATTGATGTCTCGCCTCCCAGTGAGTAGGCGTGAGAAGAGGGAGGCTGGCTCCAGCCCTCTGGGACTTGCTTTCTGTGTTCTTTAGTTTTTAAGGGCAGGGCCCCCTTTTTTTTTTTCCTGAAGCCGGAGTGCCGTGGGCTTTTAAATCCTGTGACCCGAAGGTGGTCACTGGACATTTCTATATGGTGAAATGGAGCTTGAGAGCTCAATAAACACCGGTCGATTGCCTTGCCTGAATGTCTGTCTACCCCTCAAGAATGTAAGCTCAGTATAGGCAGGGTCCGATGACTCCAAGCGCTTAGTACAGTGCTCTGCACGGTAAGCGCTCAATGAAAGCTGTCGATGGATTGATAGATAGCAGAGCGTGGTTTAGGAGCTGCGGAGCTTAAGCTGATTGTAACATGAAGAGATTGTAATGTGCAAAACTCTATGGCGTTTCCAGTGACGATGTATGGATCTGAAAGCTGGATAGTGAAAAAATAGGATAGAAAGAGCAACGATTCTTTTGAAATGTGGTGTTGGAGAAGGCTTTGGCGAATACCATGGACTGCCTGAAAGACAAACAAATGGATTTTAGAGCAAATTAAACCAAAGTGGTCTTTGGAAGGCCAAATGACTCGACTTAGATAAGCTTATTTTGGACACATAACCAGGAGGGCTAATTCTCTAGAGAAGACACTAATGCTAGGAAAAGTTCAGGGAAAACGTGGAAGAGACAGGCCGGCAGCTAGATGGATAGAGACCATAACAACGATAAGGGAAGAACCATTAGAAAGGTTGCGGATTACGGCAGAAGACAGGACGTTCTGGAGAAAGTAACACTTAGTACTGTGCTCTGCACACAGTAAGCGCTCAATAAATATGATTGAATGAATCGGAAACGACTCGATGGCATTTAATAATAATAATAATTATGATAATAACATGAAGAGAAAAGGATAGCCCCCAAGGCAGGGGGCTATTTGGATTGAGGGAGAGGGGGAAAAGGGGTGCTGTGGGGGTCCAGCTGCCCCTCTGCAGAAAAGGGGGCTCTCCAGCCCTATTTCTCTCATGGTTGTCCCAACCCCTGGGTCAGCTAAGGCTGCTGCCACTGGATGTCATGGATTCATTCATTCATTCATTCAATCATATTTATTGAACGCTTACTGTGTGCAGAGCACTGCACTAAGCGTTTGGGAAGTACAATTCAGCAACAAGTAGAGGCAATCCCTGCCCACAACGGGTCCACAGTCTAGAAGCAGGGGAGTGGACAGGCATCAAGACAAGTAAACAGGTATCAATAGCATCAATATAAATAGAATTTTAGATATATACCCATCAGTAATATAAATAAATAGAATTATAGATATATACATATACACAAGTGCTGGGGGGGAGGGTAAGAGGAAAGGGAGTACGCTGCTCATGTGTGGACTAAGATGGTTGTCACTGACAGATGTGGCTGCAGCAGATGCCTGAGGACAAGAGAAGCAGCGTGGCTTAGTGGAAAGACCCCGGGCTTGGGAATCAGAGGTCATGGGTTCTAATCCTGGCTCCCCCACGTCTGCTGTGTGACCTTGGGCAAGTCACTTTACTTCTCTGAGCCTCAGTTCCCTCATCCATAAAATGGGGATGCAGACTGTGAGCCCCACGTGGTACAACCTGATCACCTTGTATCCCCCCCAGCGCTTAGAACAGCGCTTTACACTTAGTAAGCCCTTAACAAATGCCATTCATTCATTCATTCGTATTTCTTGAGCACTTACTGTGTGCAGAGCACTGTACTAAGCGCTTGGGAAGTACAAGTCGGCAACATACAGAGACGGTCTCTATCCAACGACAGGCTCACATCATCATTACTATTATTATCTCCCACCGATCGGCCTTCATGCGGCTGGGACCCGGGGCCCCTGGGCGAGGAGGAGGAGGAGAAAGAGGAGAAGGAGGAGGAGAAAGGAGGAGGAAAGAAGAGGAGAAAGGAGGAGGAGGAGAAAGGAGACAGGAGAAAGGAGGAGGACAAAGGAGGAGGAAAAAGGAGGAGGAGGAGGAGAAAAGAGGAGGAGGAGGAGAAGAGGAGGAGGAGGAGGAGAAGAGGAGGAGAAAGGAGGAGAAGGTGAAGGAGGAGGAGGAAGATGAGGGGAAAGGAGGAGAAGGGAGAAAGGAGGAGAAGGTGAAGAAGGAGGAGGAGAAAGAGAGGAGGAGGAGGAGAAGAGGAGGTGAAGGAGGAGGAGGAGGAAGATGAGGGGAAGGAGGAGAAAGGAGGAGAAGGTGAAGAAGGAGGAGGAGAAAGAGAGGAGGAGGAGGAGAAGAGGAGGTGAAGGAGGAGGAGGAGGAAGATGAGGGGAAGGAGGAGAAAGGAGAAAGGAGGAGAAGGTGAAGAAGGAGGAGGAGAAAGAGAGGAGGAGGAGGAGAAGAGGAGGAGGAAGAGGAGGGGAGAAGGAGGAGGAGGAGAAAGGAGGAGAAGGTGAAGGAGGAGGAGGAGGAAGATGGGGAAAGGAGGAGAAAGAGAGGAGGAGGAGGAGAAGAGGAGGAGGAAGAGGAGGGGAGGAGGAGGAGCAGAAAGGAGGAGAAGGTGAAGAAGGAGGAGGAGGAAGATGGGGAAAGGAGGAGAAAGAGAGGAGGAGGAGGGGAAGAGGAGGAGGAAGAGGAGAAGGAGGAGGAGGAGAAAGGAGGAGAAGGTGAAGGAGGAGGAGGAGAGGAGGAGGAAGAGAAGAGGAGGAGGAGGAGAAGAGAAGGAGGAGGAGGAGAAAAGAGGAGAAAGGAGGAGAAGGTGAAGAAGGAGGAGGAGGAGGAAGATGAGGGGAAAGGAGGAAAAGGTGAAGAAGGCGGAGGAGGAAAAGATGGTGAAAGGAGGAGAAAGAGAGGAGGAGGAGGAGAAGAGGAGGAGGAGAATAAAGGAGGAGGAGAAGGAGAAAAGAGGAGGGGGATGGAGGAGGAGGGGGATGGAGGAGGAGGGGGGTGGAGGGGGAGGGGGGTGGAGGGGGAGGAGGAGGGGGATGGAGGGGGTGGAGGGGGAGGAGCGGGGAACGGAGATCAGAGACGGAGGGAGGGAGCGGAGGGGGCGGGGAGGGGCGGGTCGGCCGGTCGGCCGGCTGGCCAAACAGTCCTCCCGCCCGCCCGCCCACCCGCCTACAGCGGGGCAGGGAGCGCGGGCCGCCCCAGGTGTCTCCGCCTCCTGCTAGAGCCGGGCCCGGGCACCGGGCACCGACACCCACCTCCTCCTCCTCCGCCTCCTCCGCCTCCTCCGCCCGCACGGGACCGGCGGCGGCGGCGGCGGCGGCAGGAGGAACGGCCCCCGGCGGCGGCCCCCGGCCGCCCCAGCCCGCGCCGAAGGAGGGAAACACAAAGCCGGCTGCTGGCGGAGAGGTAACCCGGCCCGCTGGGCGGCCCTCGCCCGCTGCCCCGGGGACGCGGCGGGGCCGGACGGACGGACGGACGGACGGCCGGACGGCCGGGGCTCCAAGGGGGAGGGACCTTTGGACCGCCCCAGCGCTTCGCACAGTGCTCGGCACCCAGGGAGCGCTCAGTCCATGCGATGGACTGAATTGAGTGAATGAATGAATGAAAAGGAGGCGGGAGAGCGGCGCGGTGGGGGGGGGGGAGAGAGGGGGCTGGAGCTCGCTTCCGATTGGTCGAGCCCTTGCGGCCGCAGGTAAAAATCCCGGGCGGCGGGGGGGGGGGGGGGGAGCGCTTCTGCGTCCGGCCGCGGGGGGGCGCGCTGGAGGGATGGCAGGAGGAGGGACCGGGCTCGCCGCTAGGGGGCGCTACGTGTGCCCACGGGGAGGTGGGCCTTTATGGACGTTCAATCAATCAATCAATCAATCGTATTTATTGAGCGCTTACTGTGTGCAGAGCACTGTGCTAAGCGCTTGGGAAGTCCAAGTTGGCAACATAGAGAGACGGCCCCCTCCCAACAGTGGGCTCACAGTCTAAAAGGGGGAGACGGAGAACAAAACCAAACATACTAACAAAATAAAATAAATAGAATAGGTAGGTACAAGTAAAATAAATAAGTCATCATCATAATCAATCGTATTTATTGAGCGCTTACTGGGTGCAGAGCACTGGACTAAGCGCTTGGGAAGTCCAAGTTGGCAACATAGAGAGACAGCCCCTACCCAACAGTGGGCTCACAGTCTAAAAGGGGGAGTCGGAGAACAAAACCAAACATACTAACAAAATAAAATAAATAGAATAGATAGGTACAAGTAAAATAAATAAAAAGTCATCATCATCATCAAGCGTATTTATTGAGCGCTTACTGGGTGCAGAGCACTGTACTAAGCGCTTGGGAAGTCCAAGTTGGCAACATAGAGAGACAGCCCCTACCCAACAGTGGGCTCACAGTCTAAAAGGGGGAGTCGGAGAACAAAACCAAACATACTAACAAAATAAAATAAATAGAATAGATAGGTACAAGTAAAATAAATAAAAAGTCATCATCATCATCAAGCGTATTTATTGAGCGCTTACTGTGTGCAGAGCACTGGACTAAGCGCTTGGGAAGTACAAGTTGGCAGCATATAGAGACAGTCCCTACCCAACAGTGGGCTCACAGTCTAAAAGGGGGAGACGGAGAACAAAACCAAACATACTAACAAAATAAATAGAATAGATAGGTACAAGTAAAATAAATAAGTCATCATCATCAATCGTATTTATTGAGCGCTTACTGTGTGCAGAGCACTGTACTAAGCGCTTGGGAAGTCCAAGTTGGCAACATAGAGAGACAGTCCCTACCCAACAGTGGGCTCACAGTCTAAAAGTCCCATTTACTGAGCTCCCACTGGGTGCAAAGCACTGTACTAAGCGCCTGTGAACGGCTGTCAGGGGGAAGGGCAGCAGGAAGCGCCCAGTAAATACGATTGAAGGAATGCATGGACGTATTTATTACTCTATTTTACTTGTACATATTTATTCTATTTATTTTGTTAATATGTTTTGTTGTCTGTCTCCCCCTTCTAGACTGTGAGCCCGCTGTTGGGTAGGGACCGTCTCTGTGTGTTCCTAACTTGTACTTCCCAAGCGCTCAGTACAGTGCTCTGCACACAGTAAGCGCTCAAGAAATACGATTGGGTGGAAAAAAAAATGAACGGTGTGATTTTGTAAACGTGCGTTCAGTCCTTTTAATGAGCGTTTATTGGGTGCAAAGCACTGTAGTAAGCGCCTATGAACGGGTGGGGGGGAAGGGCAGCAGGAAACGCTCAGTAAATACGATTGAAGGAATGCATGAACGGTGTGACTTTGTAAATGTGCATTCAGGCCTATTGAGCGCTCGCTAGGTGCAAAGCACTGTACTAAGCGCTTATGAATGGGTGTGGGGAGGATGGGCAGCAGTAAGCGCCCAGTAAATGCGAATGAATAGTGTGACTTTACAAATGTTCATTCAGTCGTATTTATTGAGCACTCACTGGGGGCAAAGCACTGTACTAAGCGCTTATGAATGGGTGTGGGGGGGAAGGCAGCGTATATGACTATGAACGTTCGTTTAATCGTATTGAGCGCTTACTGTGTGCAAGGCACTGTACTGAGCGCTTATGAATGGGAGTGTCTGGGGGAGGGCAGCATGTGTGACTTTATGAACGTTCATTCAGTCGTATTGAGCACTTACTGTGTGCAGAGCCCTGTACTAAGCGCTTATGAATGGATGTGTTTGGGGTGAAAGGCAGCGTTTGCGACTTTATGGACGTTCATTCAATCGTATTTATTGAGCTCTTACTGTGTGCGGAGCACTGTACTAAGCGCTTATGAATGGATGTGTTTGAGGGGAGGGCAGCGCGTGTGACTTTATGAACGGTCATTCAGTCTTATTGAGCGCTTACTGTGTGAAAAGCAGTGTACTAAGCGCTTACGAATGAGAATGTGTGACTTTATGAATGGAGGTATGCGTGTGTTTGTGTTTGTGTGTGTGTGTGTGTGTGTGTGTGTGTGTGTGTGTGTGTACATTCACTAGTTCCCTCGAGGTGGGAAATCTCCAGCAGTCGGGACAATCTCCCTTCCCGGGAGGAAAGGGTGAGAGGCGTACTGGCCTCCACTCTGTCTTAGAGATGCCCTTAATGGAAGGACATAAACATATGGTAAAAGTGTATCTGAAGGGAGGAGAAACAGTAAACTGGGCCAAGTCCTTGAGGACCCCAGGGAAAAGGGCATTTTTCATTTTAAAAAGCTCTGTTAAAAGCAAACCTCCACATCACAATGTTTCCTAACCAGGGTGACTGGAAAGATTTGGCAGCGGTTCTGATTTGTGTGTGTTTGGGGCACAACTTCTCTAAGAGTATACGTGATTGTAATCCAGGGCAAAACCGTATCCGAGGAAATGAATTGGAGTTTTCTAATTAAAATGCCAAAGGTGACCTTAGGTGGGATATGTTTGTCTGCGGAGAGGAATTGCAAGTGTGTGACATTAACAGGCTTAAATCCAAAATAAAACATTCATTTACCTTGAGTCAGGAGAGTTGACATTGACTCGAGAAAGCGTCTTGTTGGGGAGAAGCTGAAATTAATAGGGATTTAGGGAAAGATCGAAAGTGATCGATTCCCATATATGCGACTTTAAAAATGGAAAAGGACAAAGCACCAGTTGGCTTGGGGCCATCTCTTCTATATGCAAAGTTGCATTAAACTATGTTGCAATCAATCCTTTAGTTAACACAGTAAAACACAGAGATGTGTTGCCATGCATTCAGTTAAGCTAAGGTCCACCATCAATCCTAAATCATGCAGTCAAGACCTAAGCTGTTGGGTTTCTCCTCAAACCCCTGCAGTGGAGTTTTGAATGGGATACTCTGAGTTACACTTAAGTAGTTTTGAAATCAGTGACAACAAAATGTTGATGTTAAAAGAATAATGTGAACCATTATCACTTTGTAGCTGCCAGTTACTTGAGTTTGGGAGCACTCAACTGGTTTTACAACCAGGACACGGATTGATGTACAATTTAGTTTCCTCTGTTTAAAGTAACTGAATTAGTGTAATTAGGTGTGAGAGAGAGGTTAGTTTGGTTTGAAAGATATTTGACTTTTGAGCCTTCCTCTGAAATGTACCATCTGTGTCACTGCATGTCTGGGTCCCTGGAAAATGATAACATTGCTTCTCTTGATCTGGGAGACTATTTTTATTTTCAGAGCTTTTTTTTAAATTTGAGTGTCTGTTTTATCCATTTCTGACTGATCTTGGTCCAAAGAAAAGTATAGCTTGACCTGTAGATTTTAATCCTTTATTTATTTGATTTGGATTCCACACCAAATCAGTGTCAGTATGGATTCTCAGTGTTGATGAAATTGTGTTTTTAAGTCAGCATCTTTCGTGATACCGACATAAAAAGTATGGCATCAATGTGACATCAAACTTCAGAGTATATTAATATTTTCCAGAGTTGTGGTAGTGTCAAACCGTCTTTATGACTGTGGGACCGAAACCTACCACATGGCTCATCCAGATTTGTGAAATGTTAAATCAGCATCACCCATAACCCATAATTTAGTTTGAGGCAAGACCCATAATCAACAAATAAGTCTTAAAGTATAGCCAATTTATGAGCATAGAACTAGTCTTTGTGACAGTATAGTTTTGCAGAGAATGATAGAAAGATAAAATAGAGAAGCCCCCAAGAATTTGTTCTCTGACTGGTTTTGTCTAATATCTTCATAAGTGATCTAGAAGAGGGACTGAATAAGGAAATCTCCAAGTTCCAGATGATCCTAAGCTCTTTTGCGTGGTGAAATTCTGAGACGATGAGGATCAGCAGCAGAAAGACCCCAATCAGGGTGCCAAAATTGCCTTAAGAGCAAGGGCATGATCCTGCACTTAGGAAAAACAATCCAAATGACAACTTCCTCTCCCATAATGATGGGGTTGTTTTCAAGTTGTAGCCTGCACACCGTGGCCAACCCCACACGCATACATAAATCATTTTCTTCCGATTTCACATTGCATTTTATCCAGCTAGGTGTGCCTCGTTGGAAGAATGTTCCTTACTTTCCTGGCAGCATTTGTCCAAAATGAAAGGGCAAAAGGACCATTATGGGACAACTGACTGCAAGGCGACTGACTGACTGACTCAGGAAAAAGGCTTCAGAGTAATGTTGATTTCACATCATTGATCCAAATGTGCAGCACTAGCAGAGTAGGCCAGTTGAAATGCTAGGCATTAGTATGAATGGAATAGAAAACAAAAGACAAAAGTCCTGCTGCTCCCTAAAACCACCCAGAATGGTGTGTGCAGTCCCTGCATTGTAGGAAGAATACCAGAGTGCTGGAGAAGTATCAGAGAAGGGCAGTCAAGGTGATCGGGAGAATGGAGAACCTTCCTTATGAGGAGAGCTTGATTGAGTTAAGCCCCTTCCATCTGGAAAGATAAAGGCTTAGCGGGGACATGATGTAGAATCCAGAAGGGTGTGATGGGGCACATACAAAAGTCTTAATTAAATTCGACAATACCAGAACTAGGGGACACCTACTGAAGCTTCCGGGTGATAGGTCCAAATGGAAATACTTTATCCCCGCAGTATATGGAATTTATTCGGTAAATTATGCAGCAGAAATATCAGGAGGTGTAATTGGGGTTTGGATAAACTCATGAATGAGGATCCAAAATTGATAATTAGAGGGGTAGTTCCTGAAATGGAGGGGAAAAATTGGGACTGTGTCAAGGGAAGCCCTTAAACATTAGATTGGATATCTAAAAGTGCAGCCATCACAAGATTCCTCAAGCAGCATGAATATATGAAAGTAGAATATTGAGCTTGGATAAACCTGACTTAGTATGACCTTGTAATGAGTTTTCCTGTGTCTTTGTGTTTTCTTCAGGCTTACTGCTCTTCTGTAGAACAGTAGTGATTTTTGGAAAACTTCAGAAAAGACACCCGAGTGTCTTCTTGTGTATAACAGTTCCTCCATGGCTGTCTCAAAGACTTCCAATTGATTCTCCAAACCCATTGAGTTGCAGAAGTTTCCTGACAAATTGGAAATGTTTAAATATATTCTGTACTTGCTTCCAGGTCCCTTGTGTCTCTAAACATTTATACACACACACACACACACACACACACACACACACACACACACATTTATAGGTGCCTATATAAATACATATATGTGTGTATATATATCTATCTATACTTCTGTGATCAATCAATCATATTTATTGAGCACTTTGTGTGTGCAGTGCACTGTACTAAGCACTTGGGAGAGTTAATAATAATAATGATGGTATTTGTAAAGCGCTTACATGTCGCAGGCACTGTACTAAGCGCTATGGTAGATGCATGGTAATCAGGTTGTCCCACAGGGGACACACAGTCTTAATCCCCATTTTACAGATGAGGTAACTGAGGTACAGAGAAGTTAAGTGATTTGCCCAAAGTCACACAGCTGACAAGTGGCAGAGCCAGGATTAGAGTCCACGACCTCTGACTCCCAAACCAGTGCTCTTGCCACTAAGCCATGCTGCTTCTCTATGTAATAGAGTTAACATACTGTATGAACACAGTCCATATATAATTGATAAATATGCATCATATCTATAATATCTTAAATATATAAATATATCTCATATCTATCTTATCTTATATACACATATGTATATGGCTGTATTTGAAGAAGAAACCATTGATGGAATTTACCAGTGAGTGTGTCTGAAAAGGTGGGAATGCTCTGACCACACCACGTGCACCCAAAGATTACTGCTGAGTTTGCTTTTTATAGCACCTGACCCTTTTCAGTTTTGCTCCTTTGCTTCACAGTCTTCTAAAAGCTGTCACTTGAAATGAGCCATTCGTTTCTTGACTGCAGGGCACCAAACAGATCTGCCTGCTGCGATTGTTTCCCAGCTCTGTCGTTTCTTTGACTGAGGCTGCACTTTGTTTCCTTAAAATATTTTCCCATGGCCTTTGCTTTCAGTTGCCCCATTTCAGTTCACCCTAACAGCTGCTGTTTAGGAATCAACCATTCTCCCTACATGTCACACCCAGTGAAGTTGTGTTGGGAGAGTGTAGCTTCATTGCCAGCAGACTGGCTTTGCTGTTTGTGATTGTCTTGTTACTTGATGGGGAGTGTGGCCCATTAGTGACCCTGATGGAACTGCTGAAGAGTTCCTTCATTCATTCAGTTGTATTTATTAAGCGCTTATTGGGTGCAGAGCACTGTACTAACTGCTTGGGAAAGTATGGTACAACAATAAAGGGTGACAGTTCCTGCCCACAATGAGCTGAGTTGTCTGGTGTTTGTGATGGATCCAGACCACTCAAAGGTATAGAAGATTCGATGGTACTACAACTCTTAGACCTTCAGTTTGATCTGAAATCCTTTTTTAATGCTATGTCTTAAGTGCTTACTATGTACCAAGCACTATACTAAGTGCCGGGGTAGATACAAACTAATCAGATTTGGCATAGTCTGTGTCCCACATAGGGCTCACAGACTTAATCCCTATTTTACAGATGAGGTAACTGAGTTTCAGAGAAGTTAAGTGACTTGTCCAAAGTCACACAGCAGACAAGCCGCAGAATGGGGAGTAGACTCTGGTTCCTTCTGACTCCCAAACTCTTGATGCCATATTTCTTCTATGTCCTCTCTTGAAGGCTTTCAGAAGAATATACTGGTCTTGTTGACTAGATATTTCTTCGTTTTTGTCAAAAGTTGTCTTGTGCTTCACATGAAAGAGAATTCTTGGATGACATTCAGGTCCATAGATCCAATGAAGATCTTTGGTTTTGTGTAGGATTTCTGTGGTCTAGCCTGTTTCATGCAGTTTTCTTTGAAATTTTTGTCAAACCATTGTTGACTATGGAAAGTGATTGACAGTCGTGGAGTCAATCACTCCAGTGCTTAGTAGGGTGCCTAGCAATTAATAAGCACTTAACAAATGCCATTTAAAAAAAGTCATCAGTAACTCCTGGGTGCTTATCTTTAGGGCTTTGGTGCTTGTAGCCTGTTGAGTTGTTTTTATAGTAACTTATTCATTCATTCATTCAATCCTATTTATTGAGCGCTTACTGTGTGCAGAGCAATGTACTAAGTGCTTCACGTATATATCCATTTGCTTAATTATCAAAATGATGTCGACAGTGCCCTACTAATGGTGGTAGCAAAAATTAGTTTGATAGAACCACTGAACCCTACCATATATTCTGGTAGTGTTGTGCAAAGGATCATGAAAAGCACCTTCAACCTTCTCGCAAACACCGTCATGTAGATTGGGTTTTACCTTCTTAATGGACATCTTAGCAACCAAATCTGCTCAGTATTTGCCAAAGCCAAGTCTGTTTATGGTAGCAAACACTATGTAATATCCACAAATACTGTAGCAGTCTTGATACTGCTTTCTATACGTTTCCTAGAGCTCTTGGTACTTCAAAGATCATGTCTATCCTGTCACTTGGTCTGAAGCCACATTGCTGTTCAAGGAGTGCAGTGATTACTAATGATCCTTGGAAAACTGTCTGGAGAAACCGTAGTGGGTGGTGAGCATCATGTCAGCAATGGAGAGCAGTAAGATCCTCAACTAGTTTACCCAAGTAGTTCTCTCATCCTCTTCTTAAAATTTTTAAAGCCTTATTGGCATATTAGTCAATCAATGTATATCTTTCAGGTTCTATGTGTTCCCAGTGATGCAAGGACAGTATCTGAGATTGTGAAGGACAGTATGGATTATGCATATGTTCATTTAATTTAAGTGGTCACTGTGTAAGTGTGACAGAAATTTGTCAGAGTGCATTCATAGTGCAAAGCCGTAGTCAGAACCTCAGGTATTAAGGACTTCTATCTTAGTATCATGTCAGGCATATGGCATGCCCAATGGCTTAGTGTCTGTTAAACCAGTTTGTGTCATTGATTCATAATTTGGCTCCTTGAATCCTTCTCACCACTGAAGGAGAAACCTGGATTTTTCTCAGCAACAACATCAACTGGTATTCAGTACAAATTTAAGATAACCAACGAGAGGCAGAAATTCACACTCTGAAGGTATTTCTCATCAGTGTTTTTCTTTTTGGGGATTGGTCTTTGATTCACAGTAATTATTTCCTGTGGGGAACTCTACATTAGTACTTTTTGGTTTAATGCTATATTTTCATGGAACTAATTAAGAGCACTAGCTAGAGTGTAGCATCATGTTAAAGAGGGTTGATAATTACTAGACTGATCTATGGACGGTAATTTCATCATTCCCAGCAATTCCATTTATTGCTGTGCGACTCCATTGCTCTGCGAAAATATTTCTTCTCCACATGAGATAAAGTGAACCTCACTGAATGATGGTCATGCCCCATAATGCTGTTAACCTTATTAAATCTATAAATTTGTAGAATTGGACACCAAAGTTCACCTAAGACATCACCATAATGTGGTCAACCTAAAAGCATAATAGATTGGTTAAAAGTACTGAATATCTTGATTTCATTTTTTTTGCCAAGATTTTCTTTTGGACATACTTTGCCAGTCTGCTTACCCATGTCTGTAAACATTATACTGGAGGACTGTAACTCAAGGGTAAACTTTCCAGTTTTTCTTTTTTTTTTTTTTGTAATAATCCAATTGCCTAATGGTAGGATAGGATGGTTTATCTTGTTATGGTTTTGTGGATTGTGGGGTGAGGAACACTTCGAGGTGAGCTTTTGAGAGGAGTAAAAGGAACAGTGAAGGTCTAGATTCTAAGGTCCCTGTGGGAAGGGAACATGGTCTACCAACTCAGTTATATTGTACTCGCCCAAGTGCTATCCATGCTCTGCACACAATAAGCATTCAATAAATACAATTGATTGATTGACTGAGATGCCTTCCCTACGACTTTCACCTTCCTCAAGCTCCTCTCCCTGAGAATTTCTGCCTTTTTTAAAAAATTGTGTTTGCAAAGCATGTACAATATGTTTTAAGGGATACAAGTTAATTTAAGTTGGATACGGTCCTTGTCCCACATGGGGCTCACATTCTAAGTAGAGGGAAGAACAGGAGAACTGGGGCACAGAGAAGTTAGGTGACTTAACCAAGGTTAGACCCCAGATCCTCCAACTCCCAGGCCTGTGCTCTTTACACAAGGCTATGCTGCTTCTGCTGGGTTTGTGGTAGCCTTTGGGTCTTCCCAAGCAATCTCTTATTCAGCCTACATAGTCTATCAGTCACCAAATCCTGTCAGTTCTACTTTTACAGCATCTCTAAAATTCACCCTTTCCTTTCCATCCAAACTGCTACTATGATGATCTAAGCACTGATATCCCGCTGTGATTACTGCATCACTTTGCTTGCTGACTTCCCTGCCTCCAGTGTCTCCCCACTCCAGTCCAGTACTGCCCAGATCATTAAAAAAAAATAACAGAAAAACTCCATCCATGTTTTCCCCACTCCTCAAAAACCTCCAGTGGGTGTCCATCCACCTCCACAGCAATCAATCAGTAAGATTTATTGAGCCTTTACTGTGTGCAGAGCACTGTAGTAAGTGCTCGGGAGAGTACAGTATGTCAAAAAGAAACTCCTTATTAACTTTAAGGCACTCAAACAGCTTTCCCCCTCCTGTCTTACCTTACTGATTTCCTAGTACAATCCAGCCCACTCCTAACTTCAAGCTACTCACTGTACCTCAGCCACTTCCCCATGTCTTCCCTTTGGCCTGAAACTCACTCCCCTTCATATATGACAGACCACCATTCTCCCCACTGTCAAATCTTATTTAAATCAAAGTTCCTTCAAGAGGCCTTCCCTGACTAAGCCCTCATTTCCCCCACTCCCTCTTCCTTCTGCATGACCCTCCTACTCAGACTTGTACCCTCTAAGCACATGATAGTCACCCCATCCTCAACCCCTCAGCACTTGCGTCCATATTGTAGTATCATAATTTAGTAATATTGTACTGTAAGGTCTCTGTGGGCAGGGAACACTGTCTACCAACTCCATTGTATTGTACTCTCCCAGATGCTTAATTCCGTGCTCTGCGCATGGTAAGCGCTCAGTACCATTGATTGATTGACTTTTCTGACTAATGGCGTACCGAACAGATAAAATATTGCAGGAACAGTTACTCACCCTTCTTTATCTGGGCTGGGCAAGGGAGTTGAGTGTGCATTATGTTCCCTATGATCGCAGCATACCATTTGTAACTTGGTTTTGAAAGGAGGCTGGGCATCAGAAGCATTTGGAGAAAATCTATGGAATAGGAGAAGGGATTTCAGATCCTCATGGGTGGCCTGGAGCAATTATAGGAAATCTTTAGTATAATTACATGTAATTCACTATTATTCCTTCAATTTGCAAGACTACTTTATTTCTCCAGTGCACTTTTGTGCTATCTCAGTTTGTGGTCCTCAGAATGTCCCTGTGATGTTCTGTATAAATGAAGAAACAGAAAGGTTAAATGACTTGTCTGAGATTACCTAGCAGGTCAGTCTCCACCTAGAATTTAGTTCTTCCAATTCCCAGACCTATTTCTCTGTAGTAGCAAATGTATCTGTATGTTAGCAATCTGCATCATTCCTTTCTCAATCATTTAATCGTATTGAGTGTTTGCTGCATTCTTGGGAGAATTTAGTATAATGGAGATGGGAGATATGTTCCTTTCCCCTACAATCTAGAGGGGGGAGTCAGACTTTAATATTACTAAATTACGGATATATATATACGTAAGTGCTGTGGGGTGAATAAAGGATGCAAATCCACATACAACATTCTGTGGTTTTTTCCTTATCAAAAGAAACAAATGTGCTCTAATCTGGGTTTGGGACATCAGTATTATGACTTCTGGATGTTTCTGGTTAAGGTAAATCTTAGACAACTATTGTGTCTAATATTATGTATTATCTTTTTATTTATTATTCAGTGCCATTTGGCATGTGGAATAGTACTGTCCCAACAAGAATACTTTATAGAAAATTATATTGCACTTCCTTGTAATGTCTCAAAACTGAAAGACTTCCATACTGTCCAATAAAAACAAACTGTAGAGTGATGAATGTATTAAAGTAAGATAATTATGGTCCTTCTCTGCATGAGGAAATTGGACAGAAGGCCTCATTCCTTCAGGAAGTTGTCAACTCTTGAGTATAATATTTTCATCTTGGTAGAACCGGAGGACCAAGAGATTTTCAAAAATAATGATCTGATTAAGACTAGCAAGTCTTCATTAAGTAGATCAAAAAAAGTTTCAATAGAAGTGGTCCATTTTTTTCGTTTGAATTTGGAGCCAGTTTATAAGCATTATTTCTAATTTTTTTGTAAGCATTTTTCGTTTTACTCTTCTATTGAACAGTGGGAAACTTTCTCCCTCATTTTTATATAGATCAGTTCCCAAGGCAACTACAATAAGTATTATTCTAGCAATGTTTTGATCTTTTTCTTTAGACAGAGGTGTTGTGAGAGCTATTGAAAATACTCATTTTATAAATGCAGTTGCCTCCCAGATTTTACAACACCATTTGCTGGTCCCTTAAGAGCTTATTCAGTAAATATATTAGGTAGGTTATCTTTAGACCAAAAAAATGCTCATGCTGTTAGAATCACTTTTTTCAAAACAAATAAAATCAGGTAGGAAAGAAATTTGACCACATCCCCAGTCATTTCATCTTCAGTTTATGCTGCCAGTTATGGAGGAATCGAGTCGTTCAGCTTCATGAAAAACGGGGCCACAGCCATGAGAATCATAGATGATTCTAATGTTGTTGTATGTTGACCTCTAAGTGGGAAACGTTTCATTGGCTGCAGGGTGTCGCTGACATTGGAAACTAAATGAGACCGATGGTATTAGACCATAATCCAGTAGTAGCTCTTAATGGTAGGCCTTGTTTAATCTTATCTGCTATCCACTATTTAAAGAACATTGGAGATTCACTCAAGTTATTTAGGTCCTTAACCTCCAAGTACCTAGACCCTAAAATAGTATTTTATCTTTTTGGTCACTTAGCATGCAGTCCATCACCAAATAGCAAATACATGAAAGGAACCTTATGGAAAAGATGTGGTGTCTAACTCTCTTATAGCCTGCTGTTTCCCCTCAGTGGCCTCTTATAATTATTGTATTTGTCAGGTATTTATTTTGAATGTATGTTTGCATTGTCTCTTGTATTAGACTGTGCTTCTTGAAGGAAGGAATCATGTCTAATCTTTACTTGTTTTACTGATTGCCTCAGGGGAAGCTCAGTAAAAGCTTGTAAATTTAGTGACCAGTCTTCCAATTGAAGACATGGAATGAAGGCAACAAGTTGTGCTTCCTGATCTGGGTTCCCTGGCGACTGAAGGAACCCTCTTTTGTAGCCTCAAAATGTACAGAACAAGCAATTAACAGTATTTACTGTTTACTCTGTGCAGAGCATTGTACTAAGAGTTTGCAAGAGTACAATACAGTAGAGTTGGTAGACACTTTCCCTGCCCACAATGAGTTTACAATCTAGAGGGGGAGAATAGGGTGCTTTTTTTTTTGTCTTTAAAGGGGATTTAGGAAAGGATGGTAGGCCAAGAACATCATAGTAGGTATTACCCATTTTTACTAGCCATCCCATTGCCCCTCACTCCCACTGTGACAAGCATACCTGTGAAATTGGTGGGGAACAAATCTCATGTGGGAAATAAGGGCCTTTCCTACTTCCAAATAAACCAAGGAATCCTTAGCTAAATACTTCTAGGATTTGGATCTGATGTGGCTGTGAATTCAGATCCATTGAAAGAAGGATGGCAAGAAGGCACCTCCCCTGCCTTCTTATTTACTCCTCAATAGGGATTTGTACCCTTTAAGCACTCTATAGTCATCCCATCCTCAACCCCATAGCATTTACATGCATATCTATAATTTATTTTAATGTCTGTCTCCCTCTCTAGACTGAAAGGACCTCGAGGGCATGGGCTATGTCTACCAAGTCTATTGTACTCTCTGAAGTGTTCAGTTCAGTGCTCTGGACACAGTAAGCACTCAGTAAATACCACTGAGTGATGGATTTATCAACTACAATTTCTTATTATTTGGGCCACTTATATCCAGAGAATGAACGGCTGTAAAATTTAGATGGTTATTTGACAGTGAAGTGCATTGTTTGCAACTAAATGCTGAATTCTTCAAGCACTTTACTAAAACATCACTGTTTTGCTGTGGTTACAAGATTGATTATAGCCATGGGAACAATTACAGAGCCAAGTTGTAGGGGAAAAGTGGAGCTTGCAGTGGAAGGTCACATAGCTACACAGTGGGGGTCTCTCTAGTGAATATGCACAACACTGATACCTTGTGTCCAACTGTAAAGAGGCCTTCAAAGCCGAGGAATGAAAAAATAATATTTGAATGAGGTAGTAACTGCTAAACAAGCTAAACAAAGTCTCCATTAAAGGTATTGATTTTGAATTGGGTTAAGTATGTTTTTCCTTTTCCTCTTAGATTCAAATCACATTTCATTTTGCTTAATTATTTTTCACTTGTGTGTGGAATATGCTTTTGAAATTTGTACACTTTTTGTTGCTTCAATAACTTGCTTTTTTGCATTAAAGTTTTGCAAGAGCAGGAACTGTTATTTGTTTTACTTTTCATGTGTTCTGTACAGCACTTTGCATTTTGTTGAGCACTTGAAAAATGTTCAGAATGACATCATCTTAAAAGTATCAGCCACCTCTTGGTTATCATTTTTTTGGAGTGTAAGAGAGAGGAGGTTAGAAAAGGTTTGAGACTGGTCATAGTGAAGAAAACCTGGAAGTGCACCAAAAAACTTTTGAAATTCCTGCTGATCAAGTTTTCTTGTATATCACTTTCTCATTTTTAGATCCAGTGTACATTTCTTAAATAATGACTCCTGAATAGCTGTCAACAGCTTGGGCTGTATTTTGCCATCCTTTGTTTGAGGTGTACAGAATGAGTGGCAGTGTGCTCTTATCTTCATCCTACAGTTGGAGGTCATTTAGTAATAGTAATGGTGTTTTTTAAGCACTTACTATGTGCCAGCCAGTGTACTGAGCCCTGGGATAGATACAAGCTCTTCGGGTTGGACGTAGACTATGTCCCTTAACGTCTTAATCCCCCTTTTACAAATGAGGTAACTGAGACGCAGAGAAGTTGTGACTTGTCCAAGGTTAAACAGCAAAGTGGAGTCGGAATTAGAACCCAGGTCCTCTGACTCCCGGGCCCACCTGAAGAAGTCATTGGACTCTTTCCTAACCTTTTTGACTGAGACCCATAACCCAACCTTGGGTTTTCATTGGATTTGTTTGCCTGAGTATCTTTGTTAATGCCTTAATAGCCATCTTTCTAGCTAAAGAGTAGTCTGTCTTTCTCCGGTGTAGTTGCCTCCCCATGCTCTTGAATTTTTGTCCAGTGCAAATGGAATTCTCATAATAAAAGCCCTTGCCAGATCCAGGAACATGAACTCACTGTGCCTTATTGCAGTCCCCTCTTTGTTGCATTCAGTGGTTGGTCTTTAGGGCTTCAAAGTTGAAGGGTAAAAGTGCCCACAAATAAGTTATGGGAAACTCCAATGGGGCCAAATCTGGCATTAATTGCTTTGACTGTTCAAACTTATTGGAAACTTCAATCCAGTGATAATTCATGTAAATTAACAGACTCAAAATAATAGTACCAGATTTAATTCCATCAACAATTCCATCAATTTATTTAGAAGAACTTCTGCTTACTCATGTTTTTAAACTTTCTGACCTAATATAGCAATCAGTCAATAGTATGTATTGAGCACGTACTGTGTCTGGAGGATTATATAATACCATAGACTTGGTAGAACAGGTCCTGCCCTCAAAGAGATTACAATCTAGTGGAAGAGGGTACGACCCCAGGGAACAAAAATTTAATTCAACTCGTGAAAAAAAACCATCAGATTTGACAAGTTGATGGTTTCAGAATGTTTCTGCAACTGTATAATATGCATTGAATACAAAAATCTGTGGTATATATTTTGCTATTTAATGTTCCCCTTTTTAATCTTATATAAAACAAAGCCTTACTTTCGGTACTATTAGGAGATCAATCAGTTAATGATATTTATTGAGTATTTACTGAGTGCAGAGCTCTGTACTAAGGACTTCATTCAATCGTATTTATTGAGCACTTACTATGTGCAGAGCATTTGGTAAAGTGTAATTCAGTAGAGTTGGTAGACATGATCTCTGCTCTCAAGGAGCTTACAGTCTAGTTAGCAGATCCAGCTAGTAGAGTTAGAAAAAATTTGATTTGTCAAGTATACATCAGATGCAACATCACAACTATGCAGAGAGAAGCTGGTTAGTGAGAAGATTCCCAGGATTTTGACCGTCCATATTTGCATCAGCTTTCTCTGATAATAGTAAATTTGTAAGGTCAAAAAGCCATTTTGAGGCCTCTCCTAAGCTTAAACACACACTATGTATCTATTTAGATTTAAGTAATTAGAGGAATGTTTAGGAGTAGATCAAAATCTATTATTCTAAGGACAGCAGAGCAGGTGGATTTGGGGGTTTTGAGGAATATATATCCATGTAATATATAGATAAAAAGATGTATCTGTGTGTCCATATATATAAAACAGATTCTCTAATGGAATAGTCTGATGCAGTTGTGTTTTCCAAAAGAAAAAACAATTACTGATCTTGGGTGGGTTTATTTTTTTTTTTGGCAATGGCATTTTGTCTGTAAAAGAGCCAACATTTACGGTAATTTTGAAGATAACCTTGATCTTTTAGAAAAATAGACCCTTTCTGAGAATTTGGAAAGTTTTTATTACGGATAGAACTAAATACAATATTCTTTATATTTAAAACTGCCTGTGTAAATGATGTAGTTGATGTTGTTATTTTAATCAGTTTTAGTAGAAATAAATACCAGTTTAAGGCAGTGACTTCAGAGTGGTGAGACCATGAAACGTCCTTTTCAAATAAGATGAAAACTCAACAAAGTAGCTCCTAAATCTAGTATAGATTTTTTTCTTTCTGCTTTTTAATTTTTGTGGTTTTGTTTTATGAGCAGTGTAATTTATTTTCTGAACAGTTTGTGAAAGTGCCCAGGCAGTGAAACAAACCATATTGGTTTGGATTTGTTGCATTGGTGAAATATTTGGGAGAAAAACTTTTTAAACATACACTAATCAATACAGTGTGAGTATTCTACTTAAATCCACCATACAAAGAAAGTACTTGGGAAATTTTTAAAATGGGGGAAAGTAATAGAAAACCACCAGAATTTGAAGTCATGAATGTCATCTTTCAAATCTTCTTCCTTTTGACTTCTAATATCTTTCTCCAGAAATCTGAAATCCAAATTTTGCTTAAGAAATGCTTAATTTTCCTTTCGGAGGTAGTAATTGCAACATGTTGCCAAATGATGAATTTAGCATTTTCTTGAAGCACATTAGAAGTTACATTTAAAGAGAATATGTTGTAACTAACTGAAATTCACATAGAATTTACCAGAATCCAAGATTTTGGCTTTCTCCCTCAATTTCTACCCATCTGTTGGCGTTTCTCTTTGTTTTTCCCGGATTTTTTTTCTGACTCTGACTCATTCTTGACTCTTGGCCATCCAAGCCCCACTCCATGGCTTTGCTTCTTTCTTAGCTGTTTCTTTCTCTAGTAACCCTCTCTACTTGTTTTCATATAATCTGAACTTCTCTTACTTTGACATTCTCTTCCAGGTCTTTGTATTCCCTTTTGTTCTGTTTCTTTTGTGTGTACCTTTGCGATTTGCTTTCATTCCCAGTTTCCCCCCCTCCTTTCTCTTTTGAATCTCTCATTGAACTTCTGCCTTGGTTTCTTCCTCCTTTCCCTTTTAACGTGTCCTCCATTTGTCTTAGGCTGTCTCAGTCTCCCGTTTATTAGGTTACAGTTTCTTCCCTGAAAAGCAGACTTTTCACATATGAAATTCTACTTCATTGATGCTGGCTAAATTGGTACATCACCATAGTATTCGTTTAGTGTAATAGGAAGAGAAATTCCAGGTGCCTTTGATTTTTATTTTCACTTTGAGAAATTTATTTCATATGTGGTATTTGTTAATAATTGTGGTGTTTGTTAAACACTTACTATGTGCCAAGCAGTGGGACAGATATAAGATAATCAGGTTGGACACTGTCCCTGTCCCACAAGGGGTTCTGTCTGTGAATTTAAAACATCATTTTGAGATATAAGAAGGCACGGATAAAGAAAAGGAGGTGATTAAAAGTGAACCTTTCGTAGAGTTTTTTATACCCGATATGTAGACCACATCTGTGGCAGTGATCTTGGAAATCAGTCACTTCTGTAAGTCCAGTTCCTTGCCAACAGCATCTGGTTACACTTCACATTACATAGTTTCCAAAAATTTCATGTACTGCAAGAAAGCAATCCGTGTGACATCTTTTCTTACCTGATTGAAGCTGTCGGCACTTGATGTAGAACTTTTCCAGGTTTCACATTGCATCAGTGTATTGTCAAAATGGATTAAATGTCCCAAGTGCTGGACAAATAATTTTTATGTTAATATTCCATTTTAATTTGTGAAGATTTCTGCACCATTCCAGATTCAAAAACCTGATTGTAACAGCACAAAAGAAGGTTATTTTCTACTTGGTATGCTTTGAGATTAATAGAGATGTTAAAGTGAGGACCTACTTGGGATTTTCAGATAAGATTTATTGATCTTTGATGCATGCAGTATATTCACTTTTTTCTCCCTTAACAATTAAGCAACATCTGATTCTGTGTAGTTTGGAAAGAGCTTGTCACCAGAAAGGTATTACAGCATTAGATCGTAGAAGATAGGGCCACACCTCATCATTTTCCCTAACTCTGATCTGAAAGGGCCTTTTATCTTTCTTCTTGCCTCCAGTAAAAGCACTGAGTTGATATAAGGAAATCAGAAATGTGCAAGAGACTCTTACAGTAGACTGTTAAGTATTATAACTACAGAACTTAGACACGAAATGTCAGTACTTGATACAGATAAAGAAGGTGCAAGGAGAATTATAAGGATAGAGAGTAGAACATTTATCATAACCTTGGGTTGGGCTTTTAATGTCAGTGTCCCTGATATGGTCTAGCAGAAATGTTTTGCAGCTGAAAGACCTTATAACTTTCCCCTTGTGTCTAAGTGGGGATAGATAACAGCTCAACAATTCTCTGGAAAGGAAGAACTCACTAATTTGTTGCTCTCTGTTTTCATCATCACAATGATGTTTTAAGTGTACTTATATTATGCCAAGCACTTTAACTAAGTCCTCGGGAAAATGCACTACAAAATTAGTAATTTACCTTTACCCTCTTGGAACTCACAATGTAAAATGAAGGGAAACATATGTAGAGGAAACAAAACGAACTCTAAAATTACTGATAAAGACTACAGTATACTCCAAGAGGCCTTCCCAACCTAAGCCCTCACTTTCTCTTTTCCCGTTCCCTTTTGCACTTGGGTTTGGATCTCATCTTCAGCCCCATAGACCTTACGTACATGTCTGAAATTTATTTATATTGATGCTTGTCTTCCCTTGTCTGTTCTGTGACCTTGGGCAAGTCACTTAACTTCTCTGTGCCTCAGGTGCCTGATCTGTAAAGTGGGGATCAAAGTAGTGAGCCCCATGTGGGACAGGGACTGCGTCCAACCTGATTAGCTTGTATCTACCCCAGCATTTAGTACAGTACCTGGCACACAGTAAGCGCTTAGTAAATGCCATTATTATTATTATTACTATTAATAAACAGAAAACATGTCTAGCAAGTCTCTTACATTTTACTTTCTCAAGCGTTTAGTGTAGTGCTCTGCACACAGTAAGCCCTCAATAAATATAATTGAATGAATAAATATAAGTGATTAATTGATACGCAGCGCAGGAACTTATGAAAAGCTTTCCAAAATTTCATTCAATCAACAGTCCCTTTCTTTGCAAATCATCTAGGGGTGGGATGGGTAATGGAAGTCTAGGATGAGATTGAAGTAGAAAGGAAATTCCCAAACGTTGAGATTTCTCTAATTAGAAAACTAGATTAAAAAAAGGAAATAACGGATAGGAGCTGCCAGCCATTGAGATGAGTGGATATCGTGGGTTTTTTTCCCTCATGGGTGACTGATAAAACTGATTTTGTTTGAGCTCATCATAAACTGCCTAGAAGAGAGAGTGTGTAGAGGAATCTCTGAACTGATAGATGACATTTCTTCCCAGGGTCTGTGTCTCTCACACAGAGGTGCATGCATATGGACATACCATATGATCAAAATGGAAACTTCTACATCTTGGTATAGAACTGTTCAGCAGCTTCCAGCCTGGAATTTAGAACTGCTGATGGACCACTCAAATGCCTTTGGACCTTATTTCCAAATGTAGAATGGGTTTAATGGGACTCCTCTAATGATATTGATACCCTATGGCCAGAGGAACCTGAGGTGTTGGGAGAAATGCTGGTATAGCTACAGTAGTATTCTGAGCTCCTTCCCCTCTACATTATCCGGACCCCAAAACAAACATATGCCTTATAATACTCCCCCACCAACATTTACAGATAAGTACAAAATAAGCAGTTTTACACAAACCCTGAGAAGCTCAGCCTAGAAACTCTCTCAGGCTGAAAAATACAGACAAGGACATAGGTAGGAAAAAAATGGAAGGTTTAATAACAACTGTTCAAGTATTTCCAAGCAGTGGAGAAATACCAGTTGGTGAACTATCCCCCTGAGGTTAGGATGTTGGGTGGGGGAGATGGCTTTTCCCCATTGTCCCTTCTGTCATGCTCTCCCCCAAATGTATGAACCCCAAGCCCTCTGGTCTCTGCCTAGTTTTCTTGCCATACAGGTATGAAATCTGGAGGATGGTTTTTGTTTTTTTTCTAACAAAAGAAAGAGTAAAACAGAAAGGGAAAAAAGATTGAGAAGTGCATAGTTTAATCTGGTTGAAATAACAGGGCATTTCTGGGAGTACTTCCCAAGCGCTTAGTACAGTGCTCTGCACACAGTAAGCACTCAATAAATACGATAGATTGATTGATTGAAGGGAGGAGATATAAGAACAGCCAGCTCTTTACAGTTTCATTCTATGTAGTAATGGCTCCCCAAAGTAACTGGCTGGCCTCTAAAGTTCTCTTTTACTACTCTGGCATTCAGAACATTTTAATTTTTGGGTTAGATGAGAAGAAATGTGAATTTAAGGTATTCCATTTGATATTTATCGACACAAGTTGAGTTAAATAGCTGAGCTAAGTAAACAGGGTCAATTTGGCCTTCATCCTAGGCTTTTTAATAGTTACTGTGGGAATTTAGGGGTGAGGGTAAAGTAGATCTAATTGTTTGTTTAACTTTGTCATTCAAGTGATTAACCCTTCCTGACTTTTTTTGATAGCCTGCATGTAAATATCCCAATCTTTTTGAGGTGGTGAGGGGGAGAAAATCGCTGTTTTTGAATCTTTTTAAAACTTTCTGCGTGATCTAGTACCTTGACATGGTTGTGATTTATATGACTTAGAGAACATATTTGTCTTTTACTGATGACCACTTAGCAAAGAGTTGCTGTAACTACCAGATGGTAGCTTGTTTGATCAGATGTTGGACATGAACAGACCAATCTAAAATGGATGTTCCACAGAAAAACGTAGCATTTGCAGTATTATAAAAACTATTTAGCAGATTTAGCGTAAGGCGAATAACTGGAATAGGTTCAGATTTCCATTGAATTGTGTGGTTCCAGGGTGATCCTTAGAATACATATTGAATTTTTTTCCCTTGTAAAATGCTTACCCAGAGACATCTGCCAAGTACCAGCTTTTCTTAGGAGCAGCAACCCTTTGAAACTCATCTGGGACTTATCCAGCTGGCAAATCAGCACTGCGGATCAGAGGTGGCCCATTTTGGGGAGCAGGATTTCACTGTGGTAGCAAGTGTCTGTGAAACAGAATGATTAAAATTTGTTGCTTTGTTTAAAATTTTCTGTTTCCCAGATTACACACACAAAACATCTATGTGACCTAGTCAAACACACCCCGGAAGTATGAAAGTTATTGCAGCAGGTAGGGCTTCTTAGTTTGACTTAGAGAAGCAGCATGACCTCATGGAAGGAGCACAGGCTTGGGAGTTAGAGGACGTGGGTCACAATCCTGGCTCTGCCACTTGTTGGCTGTGTGACCTTGGGCAAGTCACTTAACTTCTCTGTGCCCCAGTTTCCTCATCTGAAAAATGGGGATTTCATGTAAGCCCCATGTGGGACATGGAGTATGTCCTACCTGATTAGCTTGCATCGACACCAACACTTAGTAAAAGTGCCTGCCACATAGTAATACTTACCAAATACAATTAAAAAGCCAAAGTTGAATATTATTATTGTAATTATTTATGGCCTATGTAGTTTTGGAGCACTGGAATGTTTATTCTTTCACTGATCTTGATAAGAGGCAAGATACTGATCAGTTTTGAGTTAAGCTTGGTGAAAGTGCCAAAGGTCTTTATGCTGTTTTGTAATCCCATGCCTTATTGATTTTCAGCAGCTCAGCAGATGTATATGAAGGGAGTGAAACTGGGTATGATGTGATATGCAAGTTATATGTCTGTTTTAACTAGGAAACCACTTCCCTAAAGTATTGTGTTCATGAATAACTGAATGTGTGCTTTTTATGGGTCATAACTTTAACTTTGGGGTTTGAGGATGCAGAATCAATCAATCAATCAATCGTATTTATTGAGCGCTTACTGTGTGCAGAGCACTGTACTAAGCATTTGGGAAGTACAAGTTGGCAACAGAAAAGTGGAAGGTAAAACAGTACAATTCTTAATCTCTTTAAATTTAATCCAAATTTTAATTGGCATTTAAAGGCAAATTCAGATGGGGAAAATTATAACCTTTTTCAGTATTTACCATGGCATTCTTTGGCTCTTGTTACAAAACAAGGCCAAAAAATTAGTTTTTGACAGTAATTTTGATTTTTGAACTTGGAATGGGAAATTCCTATGGGGGGATCCTTTAGTCTAATGAAACTCTCTTTTCCTAATCAGGAAATATAGATGTGTTTGATTTAGCAGTGTCTTAAAGGGAAGTACTAGTAGAAGTATAGCATAGCTGTAATCATTTTAATCTGATCTGAAAGAAAAAAACAAGTTCATGGATATACCTCCATGTGATTAGTTATACTAGGTGAACATTTGAGCCTTTCAGCCTTGTCAAAGGCCCTTTAAAATGAGCAATTTATTAACCTCTTCCATTCGCATACAGGATTTAGTATTTGCTTAGTGTCTGCTTTCAAAGACATTTCAAAAATTAGACCTGAGTGTAAAGCTAAGTGGTGTGTCAGATGGAAAGTTGTATTAATATGAGTAACAGAAAAAATATTCAAATCTGAGTCAGTGGGTAGCCTGTTTTTCTAATGAATCACTATATTTCAGATTTGGCTATTTAATACATAAATCTAACCTTCAAAAAAGAAGCATTTCACTTTTTTTTAGTAACCACCAAACTAAAATGTGAGGTAATTAAAAACAAATCACCAGTGTTCAGAAAGAATTGTATACATTAGCTTTTGCCTAGCATGTATCAGCATGGCTCAGAGGACAGAGCACAGGCTTGGGAGTCAGAGGTCATGGGTTCTAATCCTGGCTCTGCCAACTGTCAGCTATGTGACTTTGGGCAAGTCACTTAACTTCTCTGTGCCTCAGTTCCCTCATCTGGAAAATGGGAATTAAGACTGTGAGCCCCATGTGTGATAACCTGATTACTTTGTATATCCCCCCAGCTCTTAGAACAGTGCTTGGCACATAGTAAGCGCTTAACAAATGCTATTATTATTATTATTATTAAATAACTGAAAACTAGCATGTCGAGTGCTAACTAGTTCTTTGACTAAGACCCAAAACCTAAAATGATGCTCTTTGGCTTCTTCATTGAGCAATGATAAAATTAAATTCAATTTTTATTTGGTGCTCTTTTTTGGATTCAAATCATGGAGGAAAAAGTGCAGCCCACACCTGTTGTTTAGGTGTAATCGAAAAGGTCACAGAGATTTAGGGTGAAGGTTTGGGCAAGGAAAGGTGTTATGGTGTTGCTTCAGTGGTAGCTGCTGCTCATACAGGAAGGAATACTGCCTCACTCATCCACCCAGATACCAAAAACAAGTTTGATGTGATGTACCTTACGTTTTAATTATGAATTCTAATTGAAAATAGTTCATCAATGTTTCTAATTGTTATAAGCCCAAATCACTACTTCAGACTTCCTTTCGATCAGTACCTGCCTGGAGTTGAAATGATGGCAATAAAAATGGATTTGCACTGTGTTCATAATGATCATTCTGCTAATAAGGGTAATAACAATTTAACTAGTAAGGGTGCACCAGCCTACTTAAAGGCTTAATCCAAAATAGACTTCAGACATGGGAACTACCCTCATTAAAACTGAGGACCTGTTTCGCAGTCTATACTTAAGATAGTGTTCTTTAGTGTTTGCTTGATTGTTGCAGTTTGAAGCAACCGTTCTTGAAGGCCGATTCTGTAGTTGACCAAGAGCTGAATACTGTATCCCTAAATCAGTTTGGGAATTTTGTCATCTACCCAGCCCAAGTGAGGTTTTCATTAGAATGAAGTATGTCCGACCCAGAGACCGCCAGAGGGGAATGCCTATTGAGACTTTGCCCTCAGGGGTGAAGTGTTCTGGCAGAAGGTCCACTTCATCAGTGGATTTATTGAGCACTTACTGTGACAGAGCACTGTACTAAGCACCTGGGAGAGCACAGTACAACGGAATTTGTAGAAACGTTTCCTAACGGCAAGGAGTATACAATCTAGAGGGAGAGATGTACATTAACATAAATATACCAGGGGACTTCTAGCAACAGGCAATCTCAGTAGGAATTCTGAAAATAATTAGCTAATGTGGTCAGTGAAAAGCACAGTGGCTTCTAAGGCAACTTCCATGCTGGGTTAGGGAGTTATAACACAGCATCAGCCATAAATGTACCGTGTGTGTGTGTTTGCGTGCATGCACATGCACTTTGCAATGTGCTGCACCCCTGTGTGCTTACTCTTTAGTTGCACTCCGAGCCCCAACAGCAAGATGAGTAATTGGAAGAAGAGAGTGCAAATGGTTCATGCATCACAAGCCATTATATCCAATTCTTCATACAGGTTCTTGGTTCTGAAAGACTGAGGCTTCCTCTCCCCCTCCCTATCCCCCCCCCGCCCTATCTCCTTCCCCTCCCCACAGCACTTGTACATATGTTTGTACATATTTATTACTCTATTTTGCTTGTACATATTTACTATTCTATTTTATTTAGTTAATATGTTTTGTTTTGTTGTGTGTCTCCCTTCTAGACTGTGAGCCCGCTGTTGGGTAGGGACTGTCTCTATATGTGGCCAGCTTGTACTTCCCGAGTGCTTGGTACAGTGCTCTGCACACAGTAAGCACTCAATAAATACGACTGAATGAATGAATCTCTCACTAGCCCACCCTCCCCCAGTCTCTCTAGCATGAGCTTTCTCTGACTTTTCCTACCCCATCTCTCCCAACCAGTGCTGTTCCTTGACTCTTTATGGGGCCCTTATACTAATGAAGTTCATGAGTAAATGTGATGAGAAAACTCCACTGCACATTTGGTAAAACAAAGTTGAAATCTCTCAGGTAACACATGTTTAAAAATGACTGGATTCACACCCATCTCTAGAGAATGTTACCTTTAAATCTTTTATAACGGAGGAAAGGTAATATGCCTGAATTTCGGGCTTAGAAACGAATTTCCTTTCCTCTTATCTCATAACATTTTTATGAATATAGCTGCTCTCTTCTCGTGACTCCTTCCCAACCTTTGTTATGCAAGTTATATTTGGACGTTTCCAGCTATGCTGCTAACTATCCCCTTCCTTTTCATTAAGTGCAAGATTGATTTATTCAATTTGGCTTTTTTAGCTAGAGGGAAAAAGTGTGCTTGGAATGAGTATCTAAGTAAAATAACTGGCTCAATGAACTCAACCATCATACCACTTCTTTCCAAAAGAAAGACACAGACTCTCTCCTAGGACATTAGCTATGCCCTGGGGGGTAAACCTAGGCTCTCTTGCAAATTGCATTAACTCTTCCAAGGTCACTAAGGCACTTATTAAGTAAATTCATGTTTGCCTACTAAAGCCAGGAAAACGTTAAGAAATTGTTTAGAACAACTAGCTAATAAAAACTCCTTCAAGGAGTAAATGGCAAATTGTGAGGCATTAATAATAATAATAATAATAATGTACAGAGTGGGGGGGTGGATATAAGCAAGTCAGGTTGGACACAGTCCCTGTCCCATGTGAGGCTCACAGTTTCAATCCAAATTTTACAGATGAGGTAACTGAGGTACAGAGAACTGAAGTGACTTGCCCAAGGTCACCCAGCAGACAAGTGGTGGAGCCGGGATTGGTACCTATGACCTCCTGACTCCCAGGCCCGATAATTTATCAGTTTCCAACAAAGAAAAGAACTAGGTAACCCCAATTTTTGGAGTCTGAAATCAATGTTTTTTTCAAATGATTGATAATACAGAAACCTTAGAAAATTAAATAGCAACTATATACAAATTGTATCATGATTTCTAATAGCTGCTTCTATTTTCCTTCTTTCATGTCTTTAGCGAAATTTAGAAACTAAGAAATTCAATATGACACTAATTTATAAAAACAGGGATTGCTTGCAAGGAAAATTAGTAAAGCAAAAAACAATGGGAAATTTCAGTTGCAGAACAAGAAGTGGAAAACAAAGCATATGATGATTGTCTAGTGTTGTGGTTATCATCTAGTCTTGCATCTGTGACGTTAAAAAAATTAAAAAGTAGTATAGCTATGATGTAGGACAAGTGAAAAATTAATTAGAGAAACACCGTGCCTAGTGGATAGAGCATGGGCTTGGGAGTCAGAAGGACCTAGTTTCTAATTATGGCTGTGTTACTTGTCTGCTGTGTGACCTTGGGCAAGTCACTTCACTTCTCTATACTTCGGATACCTCATTCGTAAAATGGGGATTAAGACTGTGAGCCCTAAGTGAGTCATGGACTGTGCCTGGCACATAGTAAGCACTTAAATACCATAAAAAAAATTAGTGTCTCAAAACCCACTGCTCTCCAGATTACATTTTAATGTTTTTCTCCTCCTCTAGACTGAAAGCTCCTTGTGGACAGGGAATGTGCCCACCAACACTATTGTATTTACTCTCCCAAGTGCTTAGTACAGTGATCTCCACATAGTAAACACTCAAATGTCACTGATTGATTGAACATGTAAAGTTACTACTTACATAAAAACAATTTATAGCATGATGTTTTCTATAGCTGTTCTCCCAATATTTTTATGGGGCAGAGGAACGTAAGAAATGCCATTAGTGGGTCAGACCAAAGATCTATCAGCCTGTTTCTCTCTGTCACTTTGCCATCAGGTTTCTTGCAGGAACACTACGATGATTTCCCTCCTTGACATCCATCCTGATGTTTATGGAATCTGCATTCCAGTGTGAAGAACTGATGCTTAGGAAAGACTCAGAAAAATTAATGGACGAGAATCCATAATGGGTTTGAGAGGGAAAAGTGAGAGAAATTAGTTGGCACATGTAGAACCATGAGGAGGGATATCAAACAGGAGAAGCATTACTTTCCTCCAAGTATTCTCAATCTTGTCTCTCCCTTCACTGACCCCTTGCTCACTCCTGCCCATCTGTCTAGAATTCGCTTCTCTCTCACTGCTGGCAGACCATTGCTTGGCCTGTCCCAAATCACAGCTCCAGGAGATTAATCTTTCATTCTCCAGCCCTATCTCACCCTGTCCACCTCCCATCTGCTGCTCAAGCGATTCTGTGTCTGTGCCATTTGGGAACCCACCTTCCTCCTCTCCAGTATCCCCTCCCACCCATCGTTGCAGTTATGCTTATATCTTTTCACTTTACACACTCTTGCTTCATCCTACTTGCAGTCTATTTCAGTTTCTGTCCCTCCTGTCAAAATGAAAACTCTTTAAGGATAGAAACAACGTTTACTAATTCCATTAGCCTTTCCCAAACACTGTTGTGCACACAGTAAGTGCTCAAATGCTATTGATTATGTTTTATATTGTTCTGGATATTGAACTTCAGATTTCTAGACTGTGAGCCCATTGTTGGGTAGGGGTCATCTCTATATGTTGCCAACTTGCCCATGAAAATACTGTTGGGTAGGGACTGTCTCTATATGTTGCGAATTTGTACTTCCCAAGCGCTTAGTACAGTGCTCTGCACATAGTAAGTGCTCAATAAATACGATGATGATGATGATGATGATTGAATGAATTATAATGCCTTTTCATGGGCAAGTTTAAAAGGGGTAATCTCAATCAGAGATGTTGGAGTGGTGTATTTTTGTGTATGTCTTTTTTAATAAAGGGCAGTTTTTTTGTATAACTCATCTGTTGTAAAGAAGCAGAACTGTAGTGAAGTTCAATCCTCTTCTTTAGTAGAGGAAGTGAAAAAGGCTCGGTACAGGGTCAAAACTACACATTCAAGGAGATGGGAGATGATATTAGGAGTGAGGTTGAAGTTATTCCATTAAAAAGCTACTATACAACCACACTGGGAAGAAAGAATGTAAGAAATTGGAATGGAGCGCTTAAGACCATTGCCTGTATGGCAAAATAACTAGTTTGCAGCTATTCCCACACATTTTCTCCTTTTCCAAACAAGGATTTTTCTTTGTGGTGAGCAAATTTAGCTTATCCTCGGTATAGTAAATACAATCCAGATGGTGAAGCGCATAAAAATCTTAGAATGAGGACAATCATAAGGTTCAATTATTCTTGCATACTCCCACCTTTAAAAACATAATTGAAAATAAAAATAGATGAACATACTTTTTTCCTCATTAGCAAAGTTGAAGATTTTTAAATCTCTCTAAGTGTGGATGTGTCTCTTTATATATTCAAGAACGAAGCCAAAAGGAGGAGGTGAGGTAATTCTCTGTTCGTTGTTGTAAGGAGAAACAATGTGCAAAACAACATTTTTTTCTAATAATAAAGTCTTAAAAATGCTGCCTTAGTCTTGTAATTTAAAAAACTCTCCCCCCACCAAAAAAAAGTATGCTATCTGAAAGGTTAGATTAAACTTTTTAGCCTAGTAATTATCACAGTACAGAATTAAAATATGCAAAATTTCTTCTAAAACCTAAAGGGTCATATTTGCCAGTGGATAAAATTAAAAATGATGGAATTAATTACAAAATGCACTTGAATAATTATAGTCAGAGGAGTTGATGTTTACTTAGCAATTGAGGTTCTCACTAATCCTTCATGGCCTAGTGGCTAGAGTTCAGGCCTGGGAGTCAGAAGGTCATAGGTTCTAATCCTGCCTCCACCACTTGTCTGCTGTGTGACCTTGGGCAAGTCACTTCACTTCTCTGGGCCTCAGTTTCCTCACCTGTAAAATGGGGATTGAGACTGTGAGCCCTGTGTGTTTAGTGCAGTCCCTGGTGTAAACATAGTAAGAGCTTAAGAAATACCACACGAAAAAAGTAGAGAAACCAGAAACCACCCAGTGGTTTGATTCAGCCTTGGCTTCAAGGCTGTCCATCACCTGGCCCCCTCCTACCTCACCTCCTTTCTCTCCTTCTACAGCCCAGCCCGCACCCTCTGCTCCTCTGCCGCTAATCTCCTCACCGTGCCTCGTTCTTGCTTGTCCCGCCGTCGACCCCCAGCCCCCGTCCTCCCCCGTCCTGGAATGCCCTCCCTCCGCACATCTGCCAAGCTAGCTCCCTTCATCCCTTTAAAGCCCTACTGAGAGTTCACCTCCTCCAGGAGGCCTTCCCAGACTGAGCCCCCTCCTTCCTCTCCCCCTACTCCCGCTCCCCATCCTCCCCGCCTTACCTCCTTCCCCTCCCCACAGCACCTGTATATATGTACATATGTTTGTACATATTTATTACTCTATTTTACTTGTACATATTCATTCTATTTATTTTATTTGGTTTATATGTTTTGTTTTGTTGTCTGTCTCCCCCTTCTGGACTGTGAGCCCACTGTTGGGTAGGGACCGTCTCTATATGTCGCCAACTTGTACTTCCCAAGCGCTTAGTACAGTGCTCTGCACACAGTAAGCGCTCAATAAATAGGATTGAATGAATGAATTCAGGGCAATTCTTTACTGCCATCTGTTGGTAAAAGTTAAGGGTAGTCAATCCATGAATTTGGCAATCATTCCTTCTAGTAGCTGGAGATGTGAAATTGCCTGATTTGGTCTAAAGGCAAAGAACCTGTCTCTGACAGTGAAGATCAGTCAATCAGTGATATTTATTGAGCACTTACTGTGTGCAGAACACTGAACTAAGCACTTGGGAAAGCACCGTGCAGCAGAATTGGTAGACACATTCCCTGCTCACAAGGGGCTTAGAATCTAGAGGAGATGATGGATATTAATATGAATAAACTATGGCTATGCACACGAGTGTGTTGGGGTTTAGAGTGGGGTGAATATCGAATGCTTAAAGGGTACAGATCCAAATGTGTAGGTGATGCAGAAGGAAGGGAGCAGAGGAAATAATAATATTGGTGGTATTTGTTAAGCGCTTACTATGTGTGAAGCACTGTTCTAAGCGTTGGGGGGATACAAGGTGATCAGGTTGTCCCATGTGGGGCTCACAGTCTTAATCCCCATTTTACAGATGAGGGAACTGAGGCTCCGAGAAGTTAAGTGGCTTGCCCAAGGTCACACAGGTGACAAGTAGTGGAGCTGGGCATAAAATGGGAAGGCCCATAGTTTCACCCCCATTCACGGGCAACTTTCTTGAACACATGAAGCCAGACATAAATCATAGAAATCTACTGAAGGTGGCCACCTGCACCCAGAAATCTGCTAGCTGTGTTTCTCAAGGTGAGCAGTGCTTTCAAGAACATCAACACCCCCACCCCCACCAGACTGGAGAGGGCAGATGGCCACAGTTGTTACCCCTAGAATAGTTGTGCCAGGGCATACAAGGGCAGGCTGACTCATTTGAACAAATGACAGGTGGGACTCACTGCCCTTGGCCAAAAGGAAAAAGGTCATCAATCAATAAGTGGTATTTATTGAGTGCTTATTGTGAGCAGAGCACTGTACTAAGTACTAGGGAGAGTACAACAGAGTTTGGTAGATATATTTCCTGCCCACGACGAGCTTGCGGTCTAGAAGGGGAGACATAAGATGGGAGTGGAGCTGGAGGTCACTAAAGCTGCCTGAGGAATCACAAGTGGATCTGAGGAATGGAACCTAAACACTAATCACCGACATTTTAGTTCATTCTGGTTCTAATGTGGACGTCCTTGTGTCAAGAACAGCCAACTTCTATTAACCCTTAAATTGGCACGGAAGACCATCATGTTCAGCTTTCTCTTTTATATCTGTGTCCACAGTCAGAGATGACATCACTAGTAGTGGTGTGTGAATATGACTGAAGAGATAGCCGTGATTCTTATAGTTCCGAACACATCAGGTACACCCCAAGATGGTGTCTTGTTGTGTCGGCAAGTCTGTGTGCAGTACTTGGGGCTGTTTCACTTTTGCCTTAGTCTCACATGAGCTTAAAGCGTCTGCTCAGAAAGAGCCACTTCTTTCTTGATTTGCTCCGCCTGATGTGTTGTCTTTTTCAGCTTTCACCTATGATCAGTCAGTCAATGGTACTTATTCAGCACTAGCTATGTACAAAGCACTGTACTAAGCACCTGGGAGAATACAGTACAACAGAATTAGCAGTCATGTTCCCTTCCCATTATGAACTTACATGCCACATTGTTAGTGGCTGTGGTTATTTTTGCACTCTCCTGTCCCCTATCCCTTGCTTTCTGATGCCTCATTTTCACCAACTATTCAGCGACTCTTGCATATCCTTCTGTTGTACATTCTCTTAACATATCAAACTTCAGCAAAGGAGTGCTGAGGTGAGTATGGCCTCAAAGCTGTTAAACTTTGTCGTTTGAGAACCTGGCTTGCCATTCGGTGTTGAGTATGGGCCATAAGTGATGCTGACGGAATAGCTTTCTTAACAGAAAGAGACAGTAGTGGTAAAGGGGAAACATATATTTTAAAGCCACATTAACCACTATGAAATTTGTTGGCCTGGGCACACACTCTAGTATTCTGACTGCGGTGATGCTCGCATTTATTTTAATCATTCGGCAAGTATGCCAATATAATTAATACTGCAGTTTCAAGTTTTCTGGCTGGATTGATGTTCCCTAAAATGTTTGTTTTAAGGGAGCGTGTTTTCCTCAGCTAGATAACAGAGCCATAGCATGGCTTTTCTGATGCAGGAAATGATGATGGCATTTGTTAAGAGCTTACTATGTGCCAAGCACTGTTCTAAGCACTGGGGGGTTTACAAAGTAATGAGGTTGTCCCACATGGGGCTCACAGTCTTAATCCCCATTTTACAGATGAGGTAACTGAGGCCCAGAGAAGTGAAGTGACTTGCCCAAAGTCACCCAGCTGACAAGTGGCGGAGTTGGGATTAGAATCCATGACCTCTGACTCCCAAGCCCATGCTCTTTCCACTAAGCCACGCTGCTTTGGCGGGAAACCTGCCCAATGTTGCAAAACAAAGGATTGGGAAAAATTGGCCACTTTGATGATGGATAACTATAAATAATCTGCTTTTCTGGAGGTTGATGCTAAAAATGTGCAGTGAAATCTCCAGGCTTGCAATGAACTAAATTCTGGGTGGTGAAATGCTGTGCAGGTGGAAATAACCTTCTCAAAAAGGGAACGACAGGAAATGATAGGTGAGCAGTGAGTGAGGAAGGCAAATCTTCAACCTCCTAGAAACCTGCATTATTTAGGGGATGTTAGAAGTATGTACTTTGGTGGAAATAATTTTGGCTGTGTGTTTATGTGCTCCTTTATTAATAATAATCATAATAATAATGACTGTGGCATTTGTTAAGCACTTACTATGTCCCAAGCACTGTTCTAAGCATTGGAGTAGATACAGGGTAATCAGGTTGGACACAGTCCCCATCCCACTTGGGGCTCACGGTCTTAATCCCCATTTTACAGATGACATAACTGGGGCACAGGGAAGTTAAATGATTTGCCCAAGGTCACAGAGCAGACATAAGGTATGTACAGGAACCCTAGGAAGAGCTGGTCTTTCCTTGGTATTGAAAAGGAAAAACTATATGGTGGATAAGGGAGCGGGAATAAGCTAAATTTTCGTTTTCACATTAAAGTGCTCTCAAAGTGACAACTACTCACCAAAACCAAAATAGACTATGGTGTGTTTATGACAGCCAGGCAAATGAAAGGTGCTAGGGTATTCGGCCTGAGTAAGAAATAGGCAGTTGGTATTGGTATGCCCCTAATTTCTGCAGCCAGTCCTGGTTTATGGTAGGGAAGTCTAACCATAATTTTGTCCCTAACTACACCCTTCCCTTTTAGCTCTTCCCTCTTGCTTCTGACAAAATTGTGCAATCCTGCATCCTCCTGCCAAAAGGGTAAATCCTGAAGTTATTTTCTAAGCCAAACTTAAGGAAATTGACCGAAAGATGGTCAGTCTGTACATAATGTCTCTGTTCATAGTTTGCATCCTAAGGTTGTGTGAAACAAATACATTGAACCTGGATTATACCTACAGATGCTGCATAAGCTCCAACTTTTTTCACTTTATTATTTCTGCATTTCTAGAATTACCTTCTTTTCTAATTGAGTTGATTTTATTTGGAAATGGAAACTAGAAATTAGTAAAACTCTTGAAAAAAATCACCTTAGTAGTTACCTCTGGGATGGCCAGTTATCCATCAATTGTATTTATTGAATGCATACTGTGTGCAGAGTACTGTATTAGGCACTTGGGAGAGTACAAAATAAAAGTTGGTAGACATGTTCCCAGCCTACAGTGAGCTTACAGACTAGAGACAAGCTTACAGTCTATATTTTTTAGAATTTGAGATGCAGCTACCAAACAAGTACATATTTAATTCAGAGCTTTTGAAAATCAGAGGTTCCTTGGAATTTTTGTTTTCTAGCAAGTGAATTGGATTCCATCTACTGTATTAAGGAAAGTGTTGGGTTTAGAAAGAATAGAAACATAATTAGGTTATTGTTGGTTCCTTCCAGACCCGGAGATAACCTTATGGAAAGTTATTTTCCTTCATGGGACCAGTAGTATAAGGAAATATTATGTTATGAACAATTTCCAATGATTTCCTCAAGTGCCCCTTCAGTAGCAAACTCCTTTGATGTCTTTGTTTTTGGAAAACTTTTCTGAAACTTATCCCTTTCACAAATTTTGCATTGGAAATGTCTGACTGCTGACTGGAAAAAAGAAAAGAGAAAGAAATGAGCTGATCCTACTTTTTAATAGTGCTAAAGTTCCCAGCCTTGTTTTCAAGCGAATTCTAGAGGACCGGGAAACTAGCACTCTTTGTCACAGTTTATCCAGGGAGACTGAAATGCTAGATTAGGCTTATGTTGACAAGGAAACAAATTCATGGTTGATTGCTTCATTGTGCCTGCCTTTTGGTTGACCAGAGAATCCACATGTTTGAGAACACCTGACCAGAGGGTCTTCGTAGCCTAGTGGAAAGAGCACAGGCCTGCAAGTCAGGGGACCTGGGTTTGAATCCCAGCCCTGCAACTTTCCAGCCGTGTGAATTTGGGCAAGTCACCCAACTCCCCTGTGCCTCTGTTTCCTCATCTGTAAAATAGAGAGTAAATTCTAGTTCTCCCTCCCTTTGAGCCCCATGTAGGAAAGGGAATGGGTCCCACCTGACTTGTCAAGGCAGAATGTAAGTGCTTGGATCAGCATGGTAGCAATTTAGTTGGAGCGGAAGGGGTGGATTCTAGAGATGTTATGAAGGTAGAACTGACAGAATTTGGAGGAGACTATATGGGTTGAATGAGGCAGATGAGTAAAGGACAAGGTCAGTTGGCTTGAAAGACAGGAAAAATAGTGATGTTTACAGTTATGTGAAAGTCTGGGGGAAGGCAGGGTTTAGGGGGGAAGATGAGTTCTGTTTTGGGCATGTCAAGTTTGAGGCATTAGCAGGTAGGAAATGGGGCTGCAGAGAATAAAAGGAGTTGGTAATAATAATAAGAATTATGGTATTTAAGCACTTACTATGTGCCAAGCACTGTTCTAAGCACTGGGGTAGACACAGGGTAATCAGGTTGTCCCACATGGGGCACACACTTTTAATCCCCATTTTACAGATGAGGTAACTGAGGCCCAGAGAAGTTGTGACTTGCCCGAGGTCACACAGCAGACATGTAGCAGAGGTGGGATTAGAACCCACGTCCTCTGACTCCCAAGACCGTGCTCTTCCCACTAAACCACTTACCTGCAGTGGTAGGTGTGGGAATCATTCATGTAATGATGGTATTTGAATGAGTTCTCCGAGGATGTGGGTGTAGATTGAGAATAGCAGAGGACCCAGAATTTAGGCTTGAGGGACCCCTCAGTTAGAGGGTGGGAGACAGAGAAGGAGCCTATAAAAGAGATTAAGAAGGAGTGTCCAGAGAAGCCAAGGTTGGATAATGTTTGCAGAGGAAGGGGGTGGTCTTTAGTGTTGAAGACAGCTGAGCGTTCAAGGAGGACTAGGATGGACTAGGGGCCATTGGATTTGGCTAGAAGGAGCTCATTACTGACTCGAGAGCGGGCAGTTTCTGTGGAATGGAGGGGCTGGAAGCCAGATTGCAGGGGGTCGAGGAGAGAATTGGAAGAGAGGAAGTGAAGGCAGCGGGTGTAAACAACTAGCTCAAAGACTTTAGAAAGGAATGGAAAGAGGGAGATGGGGGGTAGTTGGAGGGAGCTCTGGGGTCAAGGGAGGGTTTTTTTTAGGATGAGGATACTTGGTCCTATTTGAAAACAGTGGGTAAGGAGCCATTGGAAAATGAGCCACAATATATGCTATTGAAAAACTCACTACAAAAAACAAACTCCCCCCCATGCCAAATACATCGTTTTCTCATTTGGATACATCCATTGGTAGTCACTGCCTTTAGTCATTTTCTCCTCCTATGGGGAAACTGGATTAGGAGGATTTTTCAACTGGCTAAAGACTACTAGTTGTTTCCTGACCTGCCAGGGCCATTTCATTCACTGATTAGAACAGGAGGGGCCTGGAAGATTTTCCCAGCAGCATTTTGGGGATGGGATAGGTTTGTGTAGTTAAGCAGGCAAAAATCAGTCTTTTATTTTTAGTCTGTACTGGGCAGGAATAACTAGCGAGATTGGATGATTGGTAATTCTTGATCCTAAAAATGGGAACCATATGGGTTCTGATTGTGGTTATTTCCGTTTGATGTTTCCTATTATCTCCTACACAAGGGCACTGTAGTAAATGGTACAATTCCCAAATTTATCTTCTGGGATTACCTTTAAATATTAATTAGAAAGCTATGGGCATAGTTGAAATGAAAATTTCATTTTGTATGTTAAAATTCCTGTTGCAAATGAGCAATTTGTAGGCATTGAAAGTTGTTTCATAAAAAATAAGACCTTTACTGAAGCTTCCCTGCTTTTACTAGCTGATGATTTAATTGTTTCTTAAGCAAACTCTTCCATGAACATATGGAGTTTAGAGTGTTTTTCTCTTCGAGTTTATATAAACTGTTTATAATAAAAATTCCTAACATGGCGTACCTCCATTCTTTTTAGTTACTTTTATTCATTTCATTTCACGTCCTTCCTATTTGAAATCAAATTAAATTGGGTGGGGAATGACTATTATCCTATTAAATAATCTTCGTAGTGAAATTAAAAAACAAACAAAATAATTTTAAAAATACTTCAGGGTTGTATGTGCTCTTAGCAACCATTAGACCTAGTTATAAGGATCATTGTAGTTGCAGCTTTTTTGAAAGTCTGAATTTTCACAAGATGGCTAGCAAGCTTTTTTATGGTATTTGTTAAGCACTTACTGTGTGTCAAACACTGTTGGAAGCGATGGGGTGAACACAGTCCCTGTCCAGAATGGGGCTCCCAATCTAAGAAGGAGGGAGAACAGGAGAACTGAGACATAGGGAAGTTAAGTGACTTACCCAAGGTCACCCAGCAAGCATTTGGCAAAACTGGGATTAGAATCCAAGTCCTCTGACTCCTTGGCCTGTGCTCTAGGGCACACTGCTTCTCATAAACTCAGTGAACAAAGGACCCTAGTTTCACTCAGTAAATGTTTAAGCTAAGAAATGATTCCCCGGCTATTAAGATTGAAAATTAGAATTTTCAAATAGGTGGAATAGGTGAAAATAGGTGGAATATTTGTGTGTGTCTCATTTCAAATATATTGCCACAAAAGAAGACCTTCACTTATATGGCACAGGGATAGTTATCCCATTGTCACGGAACTCTCTGATACTTCTCCTTTTAAGAAATGCACAATGTTTTGTGGATTAGCTCTCTTTTGTAACCATCCTATTAACATTTTGCTGTACTTTCTTTAAGGTTAATTTAAAACCTTGGCTGGGAGAGAGGAGGGAATGAAAAATAGAGCTTGACTTTGTTAACTATGCAGGTAAATCCTATAGTGTCTGTGTTTTTTTTAAATGCCCTCTTTAGCTTTAAACACCCACTTCCTCTATCCCCACACCCACTTAAACCTACCACTATTTCCTTTGTTTTTAACTTTTTATATAGTGGGTTTGAAGCTGTTGTTCAAAAGATGATTCGATATTACTGTATCTGTGCTACTTACTAGTGATTTAAGTTTAAAAAATGACCAATTTTTCAGCCATAGTTGGCTCAGGAAAGTGTGTTTCCAAACCTACAGCTTGTTATGATCATTAGGTCAATGTCAAATATTTCAGAAAGCATTGTTTTATTCACTCACTAAAGTGCAAGGCAGGGGAGAATTGTGCTGAAAGTTCTATTTTTGTTTTTAGGACTGTTGGGTAGGTCATCATAACTTGGTCCTCTATGTTCTCCACTTTGTCAGGATTGTATTTTATATCTGTTTACTAGATTATTATGCAGATTCATTGAAAAATGTATTTTGTGTAAATGTGCTCAACAGACAAGGGAATTCTTGTTCTGGTTCTATTGAAAGAAAATCTTAAGGATTCCTTGAAAACACCAGTCTGCCCCACACTCTTCAGATCGAAATCCTTTCAGATGGATCACTGAGACGACGAGAGCTCCTCTCCCCAAATAGGAATGACGACCCTTGTAAAGTCCCCAAGAACGTCAACTAGATGACCCTCCAACCACTGGATGAGAGGGCAGGGACTGCATCATTTACTTTCTGTTGCGGGTTTCCAAATGCCTAGAACAGCGTCTGCACACAGTAGGACTCAACAAATCCCTGTGATAATGACTGAGAGCAAGTTAGTTCTCCTGAGGTTCCGCTGTCCCTGTCCTCTCTTACCTCTCCCACGCCCTATCCCTTCCCTAACCTGTCCAACCAGTCAGTTTGCTGCCAACCTTGTTGTGCCTGCAAAACAACAATTCTCAACCGTTGTCCACTGGCAGCAACTGATCAGTTACATTAATCCTCTATGAATAATGAGGCTTTTTTTAAATAGAAAGCATCGCAGGAATGAGCACTACTTGAGGAGGGCAAATTATTAAATCCAGCATTGTCTTTTTTTCCATGGTTGTCTTCGGCAGTTTCAGCCTTTTCTTGTTGTTGTTGCATTTGTAAGTGAAGGAAATGCAATATTTTGGGTTTAGTTTTGGATGCCATGGAAACATTATTTGGGATGAGAGGTCAGGGACTTACAAAGTGCCAAATTCCAATTTTGACATTGTTGCTGCAACCTTTTATTAAAGAAGGCCACATATTAGCCCTACCCTATATTGTTTCTATCTCTTGAATCAGAAGTTAAGGTCTTTACTCTAAACAGCGTTACTCTATAGCTTTACTAATATTTACAGATTTTTTTTTTTACCTGAATAGTTATTTTAGTAAAGATAGTGATGGCAGGTGTGTGTGTGTGTGTGTGTGGGGGGGTGTGTATGTGTGTGTGTGTGTGTGTGTGTGTGTGTACACGCACTCATGTGGGAGGGTCGAAGTTGGAAAACTTTTTTGCTTACTAGAGTACTGCTTCCTGTTCAGTTGAAGCAACTGTCATGTAGCGAAGCTTGTGTTGGTTTTGCAGTCAGAGCTATGGCTTGCGGTATGTATGAAATGATTTTCACTGTTGCCAATTTAAATGTTGAGAATTTTTTTCCAGACTTCAGGAAAATAATTTAAATATAGGGTGTATAAGTTAATTCCCTTCTAGACTGTGAGCCCGCTGTTGGGTAGGGACCGTCTCTATATGTTGCCAGCTTGTGCTTCCCAAGCGCTTAGTACAGTGCTCTGCACACAGTAAGCGCTCAATAAATACGATTGAATGAATGAATGAATGGCAGAGAGAACTGTTTACTTAGAATGAGAAGTGGGCACAGAAACGTGATTGTAAGCAAAGTAATTGAAACAGTGTCTTAATATTCAATAAGAATGACAATAAATGATTGAAAGAACCTCTCATCCACTTCCCAGTATTTTTTAAGATAATCTCATTTTAACCTAACTACCCCCCCACAATGTGAGTTGTTGGTTTTTTTCACCGTACTTCTGCTATTTAAATGTAAGCATCCTAGCTCACTATCATTAATGGCACGTTTGTTAAAGTGTCTGTTTAGTAATATTCCCTCAAGTGATTTCAGAGTCCCACAAATTTATTCCTTTTTGGACCTTGTGAGAACCATCAAATAAATCTCAACTGTGTCAGAGAATTTCATTGTAGTATTTATATTGATGCTTCACATGTACTTCCCAAGTGCTTAGTACAGTGCTCTGCATACAGTAAGCGCTCAATAAATACGATTGAATGAATGAATTGAAGTCCACTGAATATGATATGGTAATGTTTGGTAAAAGTCAGTGTCTCCAGGTGGAGAAATCTTTGCTGGAGCTGGCTCAAGCTTGTCTCTTGATTGTAGTTTATTATTGAATCAATGGAGTGCTTACTGTTTGCAGAGCAGTTTACTAAGCTCCTGGGAGACTACAATATAATAGAGTTAGTAGGCAAGTTCCCTGCTCATAAGAAGCTTACAGTCCAGAGGGGGAGACAAACATTAAAATAAATTGCAGATATGTTCTAAAGTGCTATGGGGCTGAGGTTGGGGTGAATACCAGGTGCTTAAAACCTAAAATTCAAATGTGTAGGCGATGCAGAAGGCTGTATTATTCCAAGATATAAGGCTTAATTCCAAAACTGCAGAGCTTATCAAGCGTGCTTCCTTGAACAACACACTATACTGATGCTGAACGGTTACAGCAGAAGTCTTAAACAAGTTTGCTGAGTTGCTTTGAGGCTTAGCAAAAAATTATGAGCATTGTCTAGCCATTCACCTAGAAACCCTGGATATAGTACTTACTGCGGACCTTCATTTACAGTAAGGTGGAAGGTTCTAATAGTAGTAATGAGTAGTAGGTGAATTAGTTATTATGAAGTGTTATCAGTTGTGTGAAACACTGTACTAAAAGCACTGGGGGTGGCAGGGGAAAGGGGTGGGCGTATTGATACACTGTCCTCGGCCCTCAGGGGACTCAGAATAATAATAATAATGATAATGATGGTATTTAAGTGCTTACTACATGCCAAGCACTGTTCTAAGCGCTGGGATAGATATAACCACGTGGGACAACCTGATAACCGTGTATCTACCCCAGTGCTTAGAACAGTGCTTGGCACATAGTAACGCTTAACAAAAGCCATTATTACTATTACAAGGTTATCAGGTTGTCTCACATGGGGCTCACAATCTTAATCCTGATTTTACAGATGAGGTAATTTACAGAGAAGTGAAGTGAGAAGCAGCGTAGTTTAGTGGAAAGAGCACAGGCTTGGGAGTCAGAGGTAATGGGTTCTAATACTGCCTCTGCTACTTGTCAGCTGTGTGACTTTGGGCAAGACACTTAACTTCTCTGTGCCTCAGTTACTTCATCTGTAAAATGGGGTTAAAGACTGTGAGCCCCACGTGGGACAACCTGATTACCTTGTATCTACCCCAGTACTTAGAACAATGCTTGGCACATAGTAAGCGCTTAACAAATACCATCGTTATTATTATTATTAAGTGACTTGCCCAAGGTCACACAGCAGACAAGTGGCGGAGCCCGGATTAGTAGAGAGGAGTCCCACATTGGTAAAGAATAACTGTGATTTCAGCACAAGACAGTGAGAAGAAGAAGACTAGCCTTGTACTACTGCTATGGGGAGGGATAGTCCTCAGGCTCCATTACACCAGGGAGGGCCGGGCCTCCTTGATTCAAACTGTCACAGTCTTCCCAGTGTTGTAAATGGCCAGTAGCTTCCACCAGTCCTCCACTTCTCTTGGATGATGGCGGGAGGGAAGGCAAGGTTCAGCAAGCCAGGAGTGTCCTTTTCATTTGGTAAGCATTTCATCTGTTATTTTCTCTTAGGTAGCGGTTACTGAATCTAAATGAAAGAGGATTGATTGGAGCCAAGCTTTCCTCCAGGAGCCTAAAGGAAGGCAGTTCGGGAGACATTTTTGGGACAAGTAAGTAAAATATGTGTGGTTCATTTCTGGAATTGTATAGATTCATTGTAAGAGGCTCTCATTCTGTAGTATTAAGAAATATTTGGTGATGAAGTATCCAAACGATAAATACCCAAAATTCTGAGAATGCCAACTTCAGAAGTCATTTGTACAGAAGCATGTTAGATTTAGCATTTGGGATTGGTCCGTCAGCAATTTATTTTGACTTTTACTGTACTTCATTAACAGAGATTTGCAGTACTGTGTACTATTACTTTTGGTTTCAACCTAGCTTTCATGTGAAAATACACCTTTATGACTGTATGACGATGGTACAGTGATAAATATGAGTATACTGGCACACATCTGAGGATGTTTTTATTTGTACCTAATAAAGTCTTCACAGAGAAATGGTCAGAAACAAATGTGGATGTCATTTTATGAAAGACAGGAAAGTGAGAAAGAATGTTTTCTTTTTGCATTGTTATCCTAAACATTTTGCAAAGTTTGAGTATGTCAAGACACATATTGTTGTCTTTGTGTTTGGAAAGTATTGAGTCTGTTCCAGTTTAGCCTTTTTACACACTTTCTCTGCTCTTTCTCCCTACCCCCTCTTTCTCTTTATTTCTCTTCTCCCATCTCTCTCTTTTTCTCCCTGTCTCTCTCTGCACCTCCCCCTCAGTGCAAACATACACCCTTTCCCCTCCTCTTTAATGAGAAGGCAGGTAAGTGTCCATATCACATACTCTATCAGATTCTTAGGCAACGAGATAAAACAGTGGTAAGGAAAAAGGATAATGATAACGTAAAGTTTCTGATTTCTGCGAGGAACAAGAACACTTTTCGTTGGCTCTATCAAGACGCAGTTATGTATCTTGCTACAAAATGTGCCTACCTTAATAGAAAAACTCAATTTTAACCCATAAAGACAACTGGATTTTTAACAAAAGTAAATCTGATTATATATTGCAAAATAGAGAATTAAGTTTAATTGTAGCTTTACTTCATTTTATTAAAATGTCATCTTTGCATGCAGAACACTTGGGTTTCTCTATCAATCAGTGCTTTGTACTGAGCATTTACTATATGCAGACCACTGTACTAAACACCTGGGAGTGTACAGTACAACAGAGTTAGCAGTTACGTTCCCTGCCCATAACGAGTTTACAGTCTAGGCGGAGCTTATGGTCTAGATTGTAAACTCTTCCTCTAGACAGTCAACTCCTTGTGGTCAGAAATGATTGTCTACCAACTCTACTGTATTTTCCCAAACACTTAGTACAGTTCTCTACACACAGTAAATACCATTGATTGATTGTTTCTGTCAGTTGGCAAGTGATACTAGAATCTATTTAGAAACACAATTGAATTTGTACAGATGGAACATATTATATCTTCAGCAATAATGACTGCCACAAAGCCATTTAAATTAGTTAGAACTTTGTGGAGGGAAAAATTGAAGCCACACATGCAATAGTTGTGCATATTAATAACTTCATTGGCATACAGTAAAAGGTGAAGTATTGTTTACATGTTGATTTGCTATGTAAACTATCTGGAAATTGCTTATAGCACTGGTGAAATTAAAATTGAAATGGATTGCTGAGGTTTTTTGCTCTTCTCGTTTTGGTAGAAAATAACAATTTAACATCAAACAGTGAACACTACAACATTGGTGTTCTTCCAAAGCTCAAATTATATGCTTAGGAACATTAAAAATATCATCCTTATTTCACCCAACAGTTCAAGTGACCCAGTATTAGTAACTCTGAGGGAAACAGGATGATTGGAGGGACTGTGATGGTTGCCTTCCTCAACTTCTGTTCTCAGCATTAGAAATGTTGGATGGTGCATCCTTTACTTGCTCTGATAATCCATTGTGGGCCTCATGCCTTTTAATCAAAACCCTGTGAAACTTGATATTTTTGGCCTGTGTCTCTTCCTATGGTAATGAAGTCCATATTTTTACCACCCACTGTGTGAATGAGGTGTTTCCATTTCTTTGTTTTAAACCTACCACTTTCAAGCATCAACACCTTGTCCTGAGTGTGTGATTTTTGGAAACATTCCTCCCAAATTTGACTTGTTCATATCTTTTATGATTCTGTAAGCCAAGTTATGTTTTCTCTGTCTTCTTTCTAGCCAGAAGAGTCCTAAGTTTTTCAGTCTACCCTCATATGGCAAATTTTCCTTTGATGGCATCATTTTGTTGTCCTTTTCAATCTATCCATCAATGGTATTTATTGAGCATTTGTTGCATGCAAAGCACTCTACTAAGTGCTTGGGAGAGTACAATACAATAGAGTTGGTAAGCACATGCCCTGCCCAAAAGGAGTTTACAGTCTCTATCCCTTCTCCAGTTTTAATATGTTCTTTCTAGGATGCAGTGATGAAAACTTTACATACTAGTGCAGATGTGAGTTATACTGTGGTTTTACCTAATGGCTTTTTGTTATTATCTCTATCTTTGTGACACTGGTAATGTTTTTATCACCCTTATTGGAGGCTCCTGCACACTGGGCTAGTGATCAATCCATAGTATTTACTGAGCATCTGCTGATGCAGAGCACTGTTCTAATATAATAAAATTAATAATAAATAATAATAGTGGGTTTTGTTAAGAGCTTTTTTTGCCACACACTGAACTAAACGCTGAGGTAGACTCAAGATAATCAGGTTGGACACAGTCTCTGTCCTACATAATCAATCAATCTCCTTCCCTGATTAAGCTCTCTTTTCTCTGGCTCGCTCTCCCTTTGCATCATCTGTACAATCTGTGACGTTTGGACACCTGAATTCAACCCTCTCCCAACCCCATAGCATTTATGTACATATCCTTAAATTATAGATTATAAATGACTCATTCATATTAGTGTGTGTCTCCCCCTCTAGACTGTAAACTCATTATGAGCAGGAAACGTGTCTGCTAATTCTGTTGTACTGTACACTCCCAAGCACTTAAGTAAAATCCTCTGCACAGAATAAGCACTCAATTAATAGATAGATAAATGCAGACCACTGTACTAAGTGCTTGGGAAAGTACAGTATTTCAGAGTTGTTAGGTTCTCTGCCCAAGGGGCTTACAGTCTAGAGGGGAAGATTATAAGCTCACAAGCAGCCTCACTGGGGTGCACAGTCTTACTATTAGTAAACAAGATCCATTCCTTCAAGGAGTTTTCACTCAAGCCGAGGAGACAGACACTAAAATAAATTGCTTATAGAAGTGAGGAGGAAAAGAAAAGCATGAGAAGGATTGGCTTGAGAGGTAAGAGGAGAACCAGGAGGGAACTGTGTTAGAAAAACTAAGGTTAGCATTTCAAGAAGGGAGTGGTTCACAATGTCAGAGGCAGCCAGGAGGTCCAGGTGGGAGTTAGAAGGACAGGGACAATTAAGTTGAGTTTGAAGTAGAGGGCAATGTTCAAGACGTGGACTTTCACTTTAAAGGATGGGAGGATTGGTAAAGAGTCTGAGGGATGTGACCGCTTGACAAGTGGAAATGGGGACAGAGCTGAAAATTTGGAGGAGAGGTGGTAGGTCAGAAGGTTATGATTGAATAGTGGTAGGTGGGTGTCTGACGTTGGAGATGGAGGAACGTTGCATGGCAGTGATGAGCTCCAGTTGTGTGCTGCTGTGAATGACAGACACTCTGATTGGGAATTCATTGTAACAATGCTTAAGGAAAGTGAGACTCCCATTCAGAACCAGTTTTTTGCTTCTATTTTTAAGGAGGAGATGGTTTCACACAAAACGGGAGTTCACCCAGGGCTGCCCATTTGAAGAGGTTGCTTTTGTCCAGACTACACCCTTCCCTGAAAGCCCTAGATGCCCTGAGGGTCTCTCACCACCTCTGCCCTCACCCTGATAGTAACAGTGTTTGACCCCAGGAAAGATGGCTTTTTTTGGCTCTGGTTCAAAAAGTGAAACTACCTATCATTGCAGTAGTTCCTTAATCTATCCTTTTCCTAATCTTTACCTCATTAAGTCTGGGGGTGGTATTGGACTTGGGAACTAATTAGGGTAGGGAAAATTTAATGAGCAGAATTCCAGCAATGGCAGGTCACTCTGTTCTTTAAACCCCCATCTCTGCAGGCCCTGGAAAGCTAGCCTGTCTAGAACGCTTAAATTCCTTGTGCTTGGCCCCGCTACCCAATGAGGTTGAAACCATAATATCTCTATCCCCATTTGACCCAAAATCTTTAGTCTTTCATATCACAGTTTTGCCAACCACAGGGATTTTTAGGAACTTAACTCCAGCAACTATGAGAGAAAGCTATGTTTAATAGTTTACAATTAGAAATTGGAGAGCAAACTTCTGTCTAGCTTGCCTATTTCTCTTCTCTCCTCCCCACCACCAAATCCTCATTGTTACCATGTTAACTTGGTCTCATCTTTGTCACAACCACCTGGTTTTTCACATTGTCTCTCAAGTTCTTATTGGACTGTAAACTGAGGTTCTTTTCCCTACACCTGGTTTTGAACCACTTTAGTCAGTCATCACCATCCTTTGGCTGTTATTATTATAACATAATAATTATGGTATGTGTTAAGCACTTACTATGTGCCAGGTACTATACTAAGCCCTGGGCTGGATACAGTTCCTGTCTCAAATGGGGCTCATAGTCTTAATCACCGTTTTACAGATGAGGTAACTGAGGCACAGAGAAGTGAAGTGACGTGCCCAAGGTCACACAGCAGACAAGCGTCGGAGCCAGGATTAGAAGCATTTAACTTCTCTGTGCCTCGTTTACCTCATCTGTAAAATGGGGATTAAGACTGTGAGCCCCAAGTGGGACATGGAGTGTGTCCAATCTGGTTAACTTGTATCTTCCACAGCACTTAGTACAGTGGCTGGCATATAGTAAGCACTTAACAAGTACCATTAACAACAATAAATTTAGTCCATTAAGAACAGTCATTATCTTGAAAAAGCCAAAGAAACTGTTTTAAAGTTTGCCTTCTTACTGGATAAATGAAAAGATTAGGGTAAAAACAAAAGCATTTAAATCGAAACATGACTAATTAGTGGATTGTGGGCTTCCTTTATTTTGGATATCAGATTGCATAAATGAAAACTGTTTTTTGTTTAACGACCTGACTCTGTTTTTCTTCAATTATATGTTAACATTTCTCTTATAAGAAAATAATTGAAGCAGTTGATAAAAATTTTAAGTATTAAGAGTTTAAAGCAACTGGGAGAGAAGATTGAGCTTTGAATTTTGGACTATTCCCCAATTCAGTGTTTACAAGCTCATAAAATGTATTTTCAGTTTAATTGTCTAAGTCAGTACTGTGCATACATAAATTCCATTTACTTATATTCATAATTCAAAATGAGACTTTTTAATGGTCAAAATATTTTTTATTTTTCTAACCACAAAATAAACTGTATTTAGGTTTAGCTGTTTATCTAGCATAGACCCTGTACCAAAATGTCAACATTGTCGACAACATTGATCTACATCAGTCTCACTTATCTTTCTTCACAGTAACACCTGGTTGGAAACTTAAATATTTTGATTTCTACAATTATTTTTTTTCCTAAGTTGTACAATAGGAACTTAAAACGCCTGATTCTCCTATTCCTCTGTGACATAAGTGGCTTGTCATAAAAAAGGAAAGACCTTTACACGTGTTTTGGCATGTGGGTTGGCAATCTTCAAATTATATAAATTGGAGTATGTTGCTCAGAAGCAGCGTTTAATTTGCACCCAGCAAGCACTTAACAAATACCACCGATCAATTGGTTGGGGATTTTTTAAGGCCAGGTATGTCTGAAAACCGCAGACCTATTTCTTTTCCTTCATTTTCCTTTCATTAAAGAAGTGGCTTCCTTTGCTGTAGGCTATAACTTCATCTGTGATATGGTTTGGTTTTATGAACATCTCATGCCTATTGATTTGGTGTCATCAGAGCCCGATTAATGTGGGGCTCCCGGAGCCTAAGCCCAGGACCCCCAGCCCACGGCCGTGCCAGCTGCTGCCTCCGCAAGTAGAAAAGGATCACTGCTTCACTTCCCTTCTCCTCCCCTTCCCCTGCCCCACCCCAAAAATATATGGCTGAGAAGGAGCCAACCTAGGAGAAGCTGTGCCAGCTGCTGCCCTAAGGAAGCCCAGCATGCTAATGATCCCAACCATTAGCATGAATTAGTTGATGCTAATTAGTGTTAATAAGCATTCCTAAACTAACAAGCATTAGTTAATGCCAGTAGCTGAGGGATTAGCCCCCACTGTTGTGGGAACGTCCTGGTCCAGGGGCACGTGTGCGGCTCTCCAAGCTGATGAGTTTATGCAGGGACTGGGGAGGGTCCATGCTGGGAGCTTACCTCACAACACTGCAAGCTCGCAACTGGTCCCTGGCTGCGTACAGAAATACATGTCTGGATCTGAGGCAAACCTGTGCTGTTTAGCCGCCGTGAGTCTTAAAGTGTGTTGGGAAAGGGGAGGCAGACTGGGAAGGATCTCAGCCATGGGACGAGGGAGTAACTTTGGGATGGGAGTTAGGGACCTTTCTCAAACAGCTAGACCCTGGAATCTCTTTAACCCCCAAACCGACTATATTGCAGGCCTATTTTAAAAGCATGCTGTCTTCAAAAGTTCTCCAGTCCTAATTGCTTTTTTCCCATCCTAGCTCAAGGATCTTTCATTTAACATCTTTCCATATTCTATGCATCATCCAAAGTAGTTTCCTAGGTCTCCTTCCTTAATATAGTATCACAGAGAGCCTTGAATGATTAATATTCCCACTAAATACAAGGAAAACAATAATGAGTACCTGAATTTAGGCTTCTTCTAGTGGCATATCTTATTTGTAGACCTAATAGTGGGCAGTCCACATATCTAACTCTAGAATGGGCTGAAAAGAACTTCTCCTCATGGTTTTTTTGCATTTTTTTTTTGCTTTCAAATCCACTTTCATGAAATACTGTGCCCAGGTTTTACTCCAGGTCTCTCTGCCTCTTAATTTTCTCCTGCTGCCAATTCTTTGTTTATTTTGTTTATAGCCTGGTGTCCCAGCCCTAGCATACATTGTCTAATGACTCCAACTTCCATTCATTTGACTTTTTTTATTTCTAGGGTAGCAATGAGGAAACAGAAAGAGGAGCAGGGATTGCTGTAATGTGATTTTTTTTTTCTTCTCCTAGAAATTATGACAACATTGCCTGCCTTGGCATGTTATGACTTTATTAGTGGTGTTTTATTTACAGATTTAAATATGAAATCCCAAATGAAAGCACATGCCCATTAATGTGTTTTTTTAATGTAAGATTTTTGAGGATCTTTTGCAGTATGCTCAAACATACCAATTTCTTCCTTCCTCTCCTTAACTTCCACATACCAACAGTTTGTAGGATGCACTGTTTTGTTTTTTTTTATTTTGTTCTTTAAACTTAGGCAACTGACCATATCTCCTAAGAACAATGGGAAGTCCTCTTGTTTTCCTTGTTATCTCTCGTCTCCCAGGGATTTTACATCCCTTGAACAAACATTCCCTCCTTTCCCAAGAAATTTCTATTGGGTTAAAACACCATGGAATGGTTACTATTCATTATCTAACTCTAAAAATACTAAAATCCCTTTTTAAAATTTTTAGTGTTCTTTTTCTTAAGTTTTCTTGAAATTATTGTTGTTTGTTTTTGGCATGGAATAGTGCCCATTTTAAAAATTAAGTAACTGCTTTGAGTATGAGAAATTGTCATAACTAGGCTAAGATTAATTGAGTTTTTTCAAACCTGACTGGGGTTTTTAGTTACCGTTAACAGAATCCTTTATAATAATCACGGACCTAGTTCAGTGTCCGAATGATATGACTATCTAGAAAGAACATGCTTTTCCACGTCTGTGATTTGAAAATACAGTTAACTCTCCCATGTTTTGACGGTGCTTTCTTGAGGAATCCCACATTAAGGAAAGTGTACATTTTTAACATTAACTCCACACCCAACACTGCATGTATATCTTCTGACATTGTATCACATTGCCTTCGAGGAATCACATGCAGTCGGAAGAGCATTCCCAAATTCAAACTAATGGGTACTCCACTCCTAAAGGCAGAACTGATTAGACTAGTTTCAGGCACAGTTTAAAGGAGCGTCAAGATTTTTAATTAAGCCAAACTTTGGGCAAGGAAGTTTGTAAAAGACCAAAAGCCTTGACCGAATTCCTTGTGAAGTTTTTGGATTGCTAAGAATGTGCTACTTTGCCTGTGCCAAATCTGGACACTGAATCTGAAATGGTTGGCAGGTTCCATTAAGATTGCAAGCTCTTTGAGATCAGAAGGGAAATACCTTGAATTTTGGGGACGTTTTGTGTATGTGAGTGCATGTGAGAAAACAGCATGGCCTAGTGGATAGACTGTGAGCCTGGGAGTTAGAAGGACCTGGGCACTAATGCCGGCTCCGTCATTTGTCTGCTGTGACCTTGGGTAAGTCACTTAGCTTCTCTGTGCCTGTTACCTAATCTGTAAAATGGAGAGTAAAGCCATGAGCCCCTTGTAGGACATGGATCGTGTCTTACCTGACAACCTTGTATCTTTCCCGGTGCTTAGGACAGTGCCTTCCACAGAGTTAAGTGCTTAACCATAAATATCATAAAAAAGTGTGTATTGGTATTAAATTGGGACGCGAAGGGCATTCAGTTCTGCCCTGTGGCATGTTTTCACTATGCATTTTGGCTAGGACATTCCTCTGGAACTGGACAATGTTTGCCAGCTCGAGCTTCCGGAACAAGAGGTTCATACGTGTGGCATCAGGATGGACGAGTGCTTCAGCCTAGTTTCCCTAATGCAGAGTTTTGCAAAAGTACAACCCCCAAGTTCTAGGAGAACTGGGTGTAGTATGGACAAACTCCAAAGATAGATCTGGATTTCATTTTGTCAGTTTCAACTCTGTGTGATCTTGTGCACATTCCTCACATGTTACAAACAGCTCGCGTCTGAATGTGCAGTGTCAGTTTTCAGCGGCAAAAGTCCCGAAAGGAAACAGACTGATTCTTCCATGCGCAAACAGCTGGCCAGTTGTGGATGGAATTAATTGCTGATATATATTGGCTGTGTTTTTCTTCTCTTGTAATTTCCTTTGCAGCTGTGAATGTCAAAAGTGACTTGAAAACAGACATTTCTAGTACTGTCAGTCAGGGATATTAAACTTCTTTATACTAAAGAAGTTATCCTCAATTGTTGAGTTTATGTCAGTAATATTAATTGGATATACTGAAATATTCATTGACGAGGAACTGTGTCTAATTCCCAACTGTGTATTCTTTCTCAGTGTTTGGTACACTGCTCTGCACATGGTAAGCACTTAATAATTACTGTGACCCATGTGTTAATGCATTGTATACACCCAAAATGATGCATTCTGATCTGCTGAAAGGAATAAGAAGGTCTGGTCACTATCATCTTTTTCTCTTCTGATCATGAAATAGAACAGGCCAAAACACCTCCCATAACACTGAAGATGTGCAAGCCTGACACATGGATATGTCCGATTTTAGTGGAAAAAACGTGTATTTTTGAAAAGTTTTTTCCTGGTTTCCACCCAGGAGCTCTTTCCATTGTTTTGTTTTTTGAGCCTAAACAATTTCATAGGTTGTTTTAGATTGTTTTTAGACTGTGAGCCCACTATCGGGTAGGGACTGTCTCTATGTGATGCCAATTTGTACTTCCCAAGCGCTTAGTACAGTGCTCTGCACATAGTAAGCGCTCAATAAATACGATTGATTGATTGATTGATTGTTGACTTTTGGATTTTACGGAATTTATTTGGAATTGAGACAAATATACACGCTTCATCTGATTAATAGGAAGGAAATAGTGTTAAATTGTTTACATTGTAGAAAGAATATGGATATGGCTGTAATCTTAAACAATTCTACTAGTCCAGTTAATCTTTAAAAGGGACATATTTTGTGCACCCTATTTGGAATTTTTATTTTTTTTAAGCAGGGAAGAAGTCATGGAAACAATTAAAATTCCTATGGAATATTGGATCACTTGTTTGGAGAAGTGGGTGGTGGTTGTGAAATAAAGGGCAGAGGAAAGATTTAGTTATAAACAAAATTATTTGATCTGGAAAAGTATATATTGGCAATTTTTATGAAAATGTTTTTACCTTTTCACATTTTCCTTTTGAACAACCTACCAGGAGAGCCTACAGATTAAGCATGTGATATAATTTTGCTCAAATCCATCATATTTGTTCATTAAAGTTACATGAACGATAAAGCACTGATAATAGTTATTAGTAATTTACTTGTGTTTATATTCAAGGCATCTGGAGTAGCATTGTGGCCATGTGGATAAAACGGGCCTAGGAGTCAGGAGGACTGAGTTCTAATCCCAGTTCTGCCACTTATCTGCTGAGTGACCTTGGCAAGTCACTTAACTCCTCTGTGTCTGTTAGCTCATCTGTAAAATGGGAATTAAGACTGTGGGACAGGGTCTTTGTCCAACCTGATTAACCGTATCTACAGCGCTTAGAGCAGTGCCCAGTGCGTAAAGCAGTGCTTTGCACATAGTAAGTGCTTAATAAATGCCATTATTATTATTATTACCCTAGTGCTTAGTTCAGTGTCTTGCGCATAGTAAGCGCTTAACAAATACCATAAAATCCAAAACCTTAAGTGAAGCATTAGAATAAAATGTTGAGCATTGTTTATTCCCTGGTGTGTACTTAAAACCTGATGCTACACTTAGAAGTTGGCAGACTTTAACTTCCCTTGTGCCAGTTTTCTTCTGTCTAAAGTTTTGTTTCTTTCATTCAGTTGCCGGACTTTGTATTTGCCAGGTGGGAGATTGTATGTGGGGTGGGGTGGAGGTTGGCGGGAGGGGTTTGATCATTTTAAGGAAAAGAGATACCTGGGAAAGCCCACCCTTCTTTCATTCAGAGCTAGTGAGGCTGAAAAGTGAATATAAAATTTCTCCTGAAAGGAAAGGGACATATGTGTGACCGATTGTGAAGAACCCGAAGTTGGTGATATTAATGTGTAAAGGTTCCTTTCTCTGAAGCCTCTGTGGGTGTGTTACTTCCCCAGGGTGAGCTCCACCCTGCTCTAACCACATTCACTGTAGATATCTTGATATTTAAAGCAGAGTTCATTTTTAGGGCAGCATTGCGTCAGAATTGCCACATGATAACCAGCTTAAGAAATGTGCAGCAACTTTGTTTCTTTTTTTTTCTGTAGGAAATAGACTGTATTGCAAAAACTGTTTGTTTATGGATAAACATACAAAGACTGTTCATTCCATACCAGCTGCTAATGACATGTCATCTTGGTAATCCTTTTGATGTTTCCTGATGTTAGGAATGTCCATAAAACTACAGTCCTTAACTGCTTTTAATATGATTTATAATCATAACTATTGGAGTTGGGGGGGTATGAACCAAAAAATTGAGGCATCATTTCTTAATTTTAAAAACGAAATACTTCAATTTCCCAAAGTCTTAGAATGCCTTATTAGTTGATTCTTAAATACCGATAACATTTTACAGATATTTGGAATTACTTTCTACCGTTAACTTATTGGGACAATTAATAACATAATTTGGCAATACCGTGTCCCAAGACATCGTGGCATGAACTTTGTGTGTAAGAGGGGGTTCATTGAATAAAAGAAAAAGAAGCATTTAAAGAGCCTATTATTCCTGTCATAAAGATGCTTTGTGCTATTGCTGCCCTGTGTTTGATAGAACAGTTAGGGAGAGCTACAGTCCAGAGTCCTGTTGAATGCCCTGTCAGTTCTGGGCTTCTGTTTTCTTTCTTGAGCTAGTGACGTGATTGGTAAACTGAATTATGGCTGAATGATTATTGTGCAATGCAGGCGGAATTAAATGCTTTAAAATGGATTGTGGGGTCTGCCTAGCTTTTACTCCATGTATTGGAACTGCATTTGTAACTGGGTTTAGAGTGCTTTAAACATTGACTCACTAATATAATAGTAATGAATAATTATGGTACTTGTTAAATGCTTACTAAGTGCCATGCATTGTACTAAGCCCAGGGGCAGATACAGGATAAATGGGTTGGACATTGTCCATGTCCCACATGGGGCTCATAATCTAAGTAGGAGGGAGTAGGATTTAATCCCCAGTGAGGAAAGTGAGGCACAGAGAAGTAAAGTGACTTGCCCAAGGTCACACAGTATACAAGTTGTGGCTCCAGGACTAGAACCCAAGTACTCTGACTCCCAGTCCAGGCTCTTTCCCCTCGGCCACACTGAAAATAATGCAGTCTAAACTGTGAGGCTGCATTGATTGTTGTCACAGCCTATTGTGTGTCACTTTGTGATATATGCACTAATTTACAGCAGAGGTTTAACAAAACATACCTCAAAATGAAAATAGTGGGTCAACATAAAACGAATCGGACCTCAGCATCATTATTTATTGAGCCCTTACATTACATAGAGCACTGTGCAGAGTGCTTGCAAACACACGATAGAAGTAAGAAATAGATGTTTGCCTTCCAGAAGCACAAAGTCTAATGAGTGAGACAAGTAGACCCAAAGAGCCAAATATGCATTGAGTAGTAGAGTGAAAGCATGGCCACAAGTGATAAAAACAAAAGTAAATTATTAAAGAACAAAGAGTAGCTAGCTTGCATGATTAGGAAGAGTTGCCAGTTTAAAGGCGGGGAAGAATGTGGTTTGGTGACTAGATATAAATCAAAAAAATCATATTCATTGAACACTTACTGTGTACAGAGCACTGTAGTAAGCGCTTGGGAGAATACACTGTAACAGAGTTGGTAGGCAAATTCTCTGCCCTCAGTGAACTTGAAAAGAGTTCCTTGCAGGGGGGAAGAAAAAATAAATGTGTTATGGGTGAGGGAAGGTTGATAAATACAATTAGAAGAAACAGAGGACAAATGGGTGGGTACTGGGGAAAAGAGAGCAGAATGTTAAGGGAGAGACAGTTGCCGGAAAGCCTTGAGGTCAGTGGTTAGGAGTTATTGTTTTCTGCAAGAAATAGGTAACAATTCGAGGGGTTTTTTTTGAGGAAAGTGATTGTATTACGTCATGTCCTAATGAAAAGAGCAGAGGGCTTGGCGTCAGAAGACCTGGGTTCTAATCCCAGCTCCACCACTTACCTGCTGGGTGACCTCGGACAAGTCTCTTAACTTCTCTGGGGCTCAGGCTCCTGGACTGTAAAATGGGGATTCTGTATCTGGTCTCCCTACCCTGTGAGCCCCATTATGGTACAGGGACTGTGTCTGGCCTGATTTCCTTGTTCTCTACTCCAGTTCTTAGTACAGAACATAGCGCCTAACAAATACTATTATTATTGATAATAATAATGATAAGTATCATAATTGTAGAAATTAATAAAGAAGGAAGAAACTTGAGATACAGAAACCAGTAATCAGCGGGGAGGTAATGAGAGCTTGAAACAAGGTGGTGGTGGTAAGGGTAGGAAAGGAGTAGATCTGTGACATATTGTAGAGGAAGAACCAGCGGAATTCAGGCTCTTCCTTAATGTGGCAGGCAGGTGTCAAAAATGACGAAGGTTGCAAACCTCCGGGACAGGAGGATAGTGGTGTCAATAGTGATCAGAAAATTAGGAAGTTGACAAAACTTAGAAAGGAGGGTGAGTTCATCCTTTGGCTTATTGAGTTTAAGATATGACAGAATTGTCCAAATGGAATTCTCAGGAAGCATTAATTCGCATTTATTGAGTGCTTACTTTGTGTAAAGCACTGTACTAAGCACTGGAGGAGATAGAGCAGGTGAGACTGTAAACTCATTATGGGCAGGGACTTTTTCTGCTAATTCTATTGTCATACTCTCCTTCACACGCAGTACAGTGCTCTGCACATTATAAGACCTCGGTAAATGCCATTGATTGATTGATTGAGAGGACAGGGCTGGGGATGTAGATTTAGGAGTCTGCTATAAAGCGTTACTTATAGATTCAGTTGTGTACTGACAGAAGTGAAATTTTGAGTTCTGTTTTGGACACAAGCTTGTTAACGTCTCTGCCAACTCTGTTGTACTGTACTCTCCAAAGTACTTAGTGCAGTTCCTCATCTGTAAAATTGGGGTTTAGTACCTGTTCTCCCTCGTACTCAGATTGTGAACCCCCTATGAGGCAGGGACTGTATTCAACCTGATTAATTTGTATCTGCCCCAGTGCTTAGAACAGTACTTGTCACATAGTAAATGCTTAACGAGTACCTTTGGGCAAGTCACTTAACTTCTCTGTACCTCAGTTACCTCATCTGGAAAATGAGGATTAAGATTGTGAGCCCCACATGGGACAACCTGATGACGATGACCTTGTATCTACCCCAGTGCTTAGAACAGTGCTCAGCACATAGTAAGTACTTAACAAATACCATTATTATTATTATTACAGTGCTCTGCACATGATAAGTGTGCAATAAATGCCACTGATTGATTTTTTTCACTCAGGATAAGTCCCTGTGGTTTCACTGTTCCACTTTTTATGTGATGTGGAAGCATATAGAACGGTCACCTTTCTGTCACACAAGGAGGAATGCATGAGGTTCCCTGATGTAATGAAAAATACTCTTTAATCTTTAATGGAAAAGCACTTACGTGCGTACTGCATGCTTATAGGAAGGCAGTGTATCCCAGGGGAAAAAACACGGGCCTGGGAGCCAGAGAGCCTAGGTTTTAATCCCGATTCCGCCACTTGCTGGCTGTATGACTTTGGGCAAATCATTTTCTCTTTCCCTCAGTTTCCTCAACTGTAAAATGGGGATGAATGCCTGTTCTCCCTCCTAGTTGGTTGTTGTTTTTTTATGGTATTTGCTAAGTGCTTACTTACTATGTGTGAAACCCACTGAACTCTGGGGTAGATACAAATTAGACAAAGTCCCTGTCCAACGTGGGACTCACAGTCTATGTAGGAGGGAGGGCAGGAGAACTGAGGCACTTCTTCAGTGCTTGTAACATTGCTTGATAAACAATAATAATAATAATTGAGGTATCTGCTAAGCGCTCGCTATGTGCCGGGCACTGTACTAAGTACTGGGATGGATACAAGCAAACAGTCCCTGTCCCATGTGGAGCTCCCAGTCTCAATCCCCATTTTACAGATGAGGTAACTGAGTCACAGGGAAGTGAAGTGACTTGCCCAAGGCCACACAGCAGACATGTGGTGGAGCCAGAATTAGAACTCATGACCTTCTGACTCCTAGGCCCTTGCTCTATCCACTACGTCACGCTGTAATAATAATTATTATATTAATAGAACGGTATGAAGGAGCTAATCCATCAGTCCATGTCCAAAACTGAACTCCTTATTTTTCTACCCAAACCCTGTCGTCCTCCTGTCTTTTCCATGATTGTAGACAACATCACTATCTTCTCTACCTCACAAGCCTGTAACCTTGGTATTGTCCATGGCTCATTTCTTTCATTCTACCCACATATTCATTATGTCACCCAATCCTCTCGGTCCTACCTTCATAACATAGCTAAAATCCACCTTTTCCTCTCCATCTAAACTGTTGCCATCCTGATGCAAGCACTTATCCTGTCCCTCCTTGAATGCTGCATCTGCTTCTTCACTGACCTCCCCTCCTGGCTCTCGCCATTCCAATCCATACTTCTCTGCTGCATGAATCATTTATCAACAAAAGCATTCAGTTCTTGTCTCCGCACTCCTCAAGAACCTCCAATCGCTGCCCAGCCGCCCCTGCATCTAACAGAAACTCAATATTGACTTTAAAGCACTCAATCAGCTCACCCCACCCTACCTCATCTCACTAATCTTCTACTACATCCCAGGCCGCACACTCCACTCCTCTAGCGCCAGCTTGCTCCTGTGCCATGGTATCGTCTCTGTCACTGCCAGCCTCTTTCCCATGTCATCCCCCTAGACTGGAAGACTCTCCCCCTCCATATATGCTACCAGATCACCACTCTCATCACCTTCAAAGCATTACTAAGGTTACATCTCCTCCAAGAGGCCCTTCCCAATTAAGCCCTCTTTTCCACTGCTCGCTCTCCCGTTCGCATCATCAATGCAGTTCAATCAGTGACCTTTGGACACTTGATAATCGCCCCAACCCCACAGCACTTATGTACATATTTGTAAATTATATATTATAAATTAGTCATATTAATAATGAATCCCCCTCTGGACCATAAGCTTATTATGGGCAGGGAATTTATCTACTAATTATGTTTTGTTGTACTTTCCTAAGCGGTTAGTACAGTGCTCTACACATAGGAAGCACTCAGTAAATACAATTGATTGATTGCACAAGTTTTAGAACATGAAGTTGAAGTGAGGTAGGCCCAATTGAGCCTTTTCCCAGATCCCAAAATGGGAGCAGAGGTAGCCCAGGGTTTTGTTTGGGCTTCCTCAGGAAGCGCAGTTCTCAGTCATTCCTCATCCCATCCACAACCACTTTTAGGTGTGCCTTCCTGCTCCCACTGTTGGGTTTGGGCCCTGAGATTGTGTACGGAAGGTGTTTGTAGAGAGGAACTCTATTATCCGTGCTTTCCTATTTACCACTTGGGCTGCTCCCTAAGCGGGTCAGGAAACCTATGCTGAGTAGGATTGGCTCACATTTCCAGCACCTGTCCTGCCCCCTGTAGAATAGGGCCTACAGCTGTCTCACTGTTGGAGTGGCAAGAGTGGCCATGACTGGGATGACAGGAAGCCCAGTGTAAGGCACCCACTGCTGCTGTGGCACGTTAGGTGGGGAGAACAGTAGCCAGGCTCTCCTTTCCTGGCACTGCCTTCATAGCAGTGGCTGGCAACCCAGTCCTGAGGCACCATGGCCACTTGCTCAACCTCTTGTCCAGAGTCCAGTTCAGCCAGACTCCATTTCGCTCTATACTTGTCTCCCCGTCTGCTTTTTGGACTCTTGGAATCCCCTCACTCTCATTTTGAGGTCTAGAAAATATGTTCACTTCGCTGCTCTCTCTTCTGCTCTTTTAGTGCTACTTGAGTCCCATTTAATAAAGTTTTTCTTCATTATGCTTAGAAGTACCCTATCGACCTTGAGAAACATAGCATCACCTAGTTACATCCCTCCTCTTGGCAGAATCAGACTTGATGATCTTCATATTTTATTGTTCCTTCTTTCTTTTTGCTCGTAAAATAATAAGAAAAAAATCCATGACAAATGTTTTTAATCTCAATTTTTAATGCAGTTTTGTCTTCCTTTCTGTCCGCTTGTGTGTTGTTCTTACATTTTTCTTGTTTATATAAGACACATGGCCGGAGTTGTTTAGAAATAAAAAATGTGAGCCTGAAAACTTTGTTTTAACTTACCACATCTTTCCCCATTTTGAAAAAGTTTAAAAGACAGAAACCCAAAGGATCATTCCTTTTTTTAAACCCTGAACCCCTCGGGAGACTACTACTCTTTGGGAGTAGAGAGAAGTGAGGGTACATGTGTTTATGTACATGTTCACAGTGCTTTTAAAAGATTCTTGAATTTTCCAGTGAAGCTAGCTATACAAAGCCGAGCCTATGAGCCTGGTACTTGACTTGGGTCTGGTTGTTTAATATCCTTGTCACACTTCTACTCTGTAGTTCATTTCCTTGTTTCACTGAATTTCCAAACTGACTTTAATCTACACAAGAGAGAGCCTCAAGGATGTTGCCAGCGACTGCTGCTGTCTCCCCCTCCCTCCCCCACCAACAGCCTAACTGAGCCAGGAAAAGGCAGCAGCAGTAGAGTTAGTTCCCTGAAGCAGCAGGGGTCGAGGGCATTGTGACAGCTGATGTGACTTGTCCTTCCAGGAGTCCCCCCAACTTCCCCCTGGCCCGATAAGGATTCCTGCTCCCAGGGCTAGTGGAACCCTCCCTCTCCTCTCTGCACCCCGTCTTCCTCTGACCCTGAACGAGATTTTTCTCATTGGTGCTGAGGAAGCAGCCTGAGAGGGGAACTTTAACCTATTATCCTGCCAGCAGAGTTATAAAGTTACAGAAACACAACCGTTTGTAGCATCACAAATGGGATGTTTGGCGTGGAATTGTTCACGGCCCAAAAATATGGCCCGTGTTTCTCCACTCAGTAGCAACATGTTCCAGAGCTCTGCCTAACAACAGGATGCTAATGAGATATCGTTGTCTTTGCCCTAAGATAGGATGCCTTTTAAATTGTATTTAGGGGGCCGGCTAGGGGATTTCTATCATATTTTATTATACTGTTCCAACTTTCATGCAGAATTTAGGGTTTGATTATAATGTAACCAACGATTCCAAGATCAGAGATGTCAGATACAGATTTGTAAGGTTGTTGTGGGCAGGGAATGCATATGTTATGTTGTACTTTCCCAAGTGCTTAGTATAGTGCTCTGCACACAAGGCAGCACTCCACAAGTATGATTGATTGATATGGAATCTCTCTATCCTTCCTATTTGAAGATGATTCTATTCATTCCTAACAATCAGTGGTGTTTATTGAGCGCTTACCTTGAACAGAGCACTGTACTAAGCTCTTGGGAGAGTATCGTACAATATATTTGGTAGACATGTTTCCTGCCCCCAAGCAGCCTGCCTACAGTCTGTCTAAACGTGTAGTTGTCGGTGTAAAGACTTAGGCCAGTCTAGCTGGCTCCATAGTGTCTGGAGGGCTGGTAGGGGCAACCAGAAGCTTCCCGCCTCTCTCTCCCCATGCAGGTAGCACCACACTCTTTTCTGATACCTTTCTTCTCTGGGTTGGTGGGGCTTCAGAGACTGGAGTGGAAAACCACAGTGAGGTCTTGAGGACTCAGGCTCCTACCATTCCTCGCATCCCTCCAAGTGAGATGTGACCTGGCCACAGAGTTGGGAGGCTACGTCTCTGGGGACCGGAATCATTGCTCTCTTGCCTATGTTCTTGCTTTGCTGTCAATGAGACTGCAAGGCAGGAGCACAACCAAAACCCACCATTTTGTGTCTCCAGACTGTAATTGGGTTGGGCCATCAACTAGAGGTATTACCCTCATTGCTGTAATCTGCAAATTCTTTTTCATGTAATGAGATCTCAGCAAAATAGCCGAAAGTGATCAGTGGTATTTATTGAAGGCTTACTGTTTGCAGAGCACTGTACTTAAACGCTTGGGAGAGTACAACACATCAGAGTTGGTCGACACACTCCCTGCCCACAGCAAGCTCAGATGGTAATAACAAAAGGAATCATTTGATTGTTCATGTTGCCCTGATAGGAGTCAAGATTTCTTGTTAGATCAATGTCAGTTGTTCTGGAGGGCCATTCTTTTATAAGTAGGTTTCCTAGTTACATCTATCCCTCCCAAATTAATTTTTAAAGAGAACAAAACAATGTGACTCTGTCTCAGCTAACTTGATTTTCATTGGTTAAATCCGTTCCTGGAAATGAAAAGTTGCAGCAACTAACCTAAAATTCTATACAGTTAATTAAGAAAAGTTATTGCTGTGAAACGCTACCTGGCAAAATGACATTATTATTAACTACTGTGTAAACTGAAGTTAGGTCACCACATCCCGTGTGGTATCTACAGATGAGGAAATTCGTGTAGCAGCAATAGACAGGATGTTGGGATTCAAAGGATCTTGACAAAACTTTCTCTTTGGGGTTGGAAATGATTTTACAAAGTTGTGAAACCTACAAAATAGATCATTATAGCTTGAAGTTGCCACTTAATGTAGAATAGAACAGGGGAAAATAAAACCTCCCTGTTTCATTATGCAACCTCTTTGGAGGACTGCTCTGGCTCCTGTGAAGCAAAATGCTTGGCAGAGTCCTGTGACACACAGTGGGAATTCACTTCCTGTCAGGAAATGCTGATTTTCAATGTATTATCTTGCTGAGGCAACCATAAGGGAACAATGGGCTATTAAAGCATTAGAACAACAAGTGTCATAACTAAACCAATATTTACTTTGTTTTGAGTACTATCCTAAAAGAAAGCTTTGGCTGGGATTCAGAAACCATCAGCACAACTGCTGTACGTAAACTGATCAAGCAAATGTTAGTTACATGGTGAACTCTTACATCGTAATAGTTTCCTGTCTAGAAGGGACAAAAATAACTAGGTTATTTCAAGTCTACCCCCAAGGGTTAATGTTCAAATGCAATTTAAAAGTCAAATAAGTTGCAAGTTTAAGCGCCATAGAGAAAATACATATCATGGACAGAAGATGACTAATGAAATGTTTCTGATGCATTTTTGTTCCTTTTCCCAGTAGGTTTAAGGCATGTTAGAAATTGAGATTTTAATACTAGTTTTTTGAGGCTGCTGGGATCTATAGTTATCTCATTGTTTTAGTTTTTTTGAGATTTGCTTTGTGCCTTTATAGGTCTGAGGGAACCTTGCAGATATTTCCTAATTATATATTAATTTCAGAATTGTGAGTTAACTATTTGACTTCTTTTAGTTCTTTGCACATACACTTATGTCTCCTATAACGTGGACATTGCATTCATGATGGGCCTTAGTCACACTTGTACATATGTATTCTATTTATTTTATTTTGTTAGTATGTTTGGTTTTGTTCTCTGTCTCCCCCTTTTAGACTGTGAGCCCACTGTTGGGTAGGGACTGTCTCTATATGTTGCCAACTTGTACTTCCCAAGCGCTTAGTACAGTGCTCTGCACACAGTAAGTGCTCAATAAATACGATTGATTGATTGTCATATGGATGTGCTGAGCCATTTCTTCCAATATCTCATTGCGTTCAATCCAGATAGACGTGACCGTCAGAACAATCCCTCATTCTCTATGTTTCATCAAAACGCATAGGGAAAACATGCATTAAGGAAGAATCGGATGCAGTTGAGAAGAATTGTAGCGTAGTAGAAAAAGCACAGGCTTGGAAGTCAGTGGACCTGACTTCTTCTGTTGGGTGACCTTGGACAAGTCACTTAACTGCTCCATACCTCAGTTTCCTTGTCTGCAGAATAGGGATTCCATACAAGTCTCCCTCCTATTTAGACAATGAGCCCCATGTGGGACCTGATTATCTTTTTCTACCCCAGCTCTTAATACAGTGCTTGACAAATAGCAAACACCTAACAAGCACACAAATATTATCATTATTATTATTGTTACAATTATTAGTTAAAGCTTCAAATATACTTGCAAGGGAGAAAATTCAGTTTCTCATTAAATAAAAATCATTTAGGGTATGAAGAATTTTAGTAATCACTTTGATACTTGCATAAACAGCTGTTTTGTGCTGAGCTAATTTAGTATTCAAATTTTTTATACCTAGAAGTGATCATCCCAGATTTTTTCATCAAAAAAATTCTTCACGTTTTCTCTATTTGTCCCAGAGTCCTGATTCTTTACCTCGTTATCTAATTTTCTAAGGGATTTCTAGGGCTGTTTGAAAAAGCCAGTAAACAAAACAAACTTTCCCCACTCTTTGTCTCCCTGTACACAGCTAAGAGTGGTGGGACTGCGTTGGTTTCTCCTCTAAACCATTCCCAATTCTGGCCACAGATGCATGTGGAAAGAAAGTGTTCATTCTGTTGGAGCTAGTCTCACTGAGCCTCAGAAAAGGAAGAATTAGGAGAAAAGATTTGCCTGGTCAGACTGTTAAAAGTATATTCCAGAAAATATTTGATTCATAAAGCGAATTGTTAGCTATCTTGAAAGCTTGAAATTAAAAGGTCAACATTTTAGCTTCAGATTTTATAAAACATTAATTTTCATATTAGAAAAAGCCATATGGTATGTTACGAATGTAGCCATCATTATGCTATGATAAAATTTGTGAAGTGTTTGGCTGAGTGGGAGATAGGAATATTAATAATGAGCCTCAAGGTGAAGTAAATAGAGTATTAAAATATGCAAAAGTTTCTCACAATAATTTACCAAAACTGATTAGCTTGGTCCTTTCATAATCAAATATTGACAAACCCTAATTAGCACTCTTAGTTGATTCCCCCAAAATAGTGTATTTGTATTGTCGAGTACTTAAAGGAAGTGCTGATTCCTGTAGGAAATAATGTAAAGTGCATTAGTGTGTTCCCAGGATACGAGAGATTGAACAAAATAACATAAAGATATGTAATTGTATATAATTAAAACAATTAACTTTATCAAATAAAGTAATTGTCTATCAAAAATAAGATAATGAACTTAGAAAATGCCATGTTAACATATGGGCTTTTTTTTTTAATCACCCCACCATTCATTCATTCATTCATTCAATCGTATTTATTGAGCGCTTACTGTGTGCAGAGCACTGTACCAAGTGCTTGGGAAGTACAAGTTGGCAACATATAGAGATGGTTCCTACCCAACAATGGGCTCACAGTCTAGAAGGGGGAGACAGACAACAAAACAAAACAGATGGACAGGTGTCAAGTCATCAGAATAAATAGAAGTAAAGCTAGATGCACATCATTAACAAAATAAATAGAATAGTAAATATGTACAAGTAACATAGAGTAAAAAATCTGTACAAACATATATACAGGTGCTGTGGGGAAGGGAAAGAGGTAGGGCGGGGGAGATGGGGAAGGGGAGAAGGAAAAGGGGGCTCAGTCTGGGTAGGCCTCCTGGAGGGGGTGAGCTCTCAGTAGGGCTTTGAAGGGAGGAAGAGAGCTAGCTTGGCAAATATGTGGAGGGAGGGCATTCCAGTCCAGGGGGATGACGTGGGCCGGGGGTCGATGGCGGGACAAGCGAGAACGAGGCACAATGAGGAGGTTAGTGGCAGAGGAGCGGAGGGTGTGGGCTGGGCTGCAGAAGGAGAGAAGGGAGGTGAGGTAGGAGGGGGCGGGGTGATGGAGAGCCTTGAAGCCGAGAGTGAGGAGTTTTTGCTTGATGCCTAGGTTGACTGGTAGCCACTGGAGATTTTTGAGATGGGGAGTAACATGCCCAGAGCGTTTCTGCACAAAGATGATCTGGGCAGCAGTGTGAAATATAGACTGAAGTGGGGAGAGTCAGGAGGATGGGAGATCAGAGAGGAGGATGGGAGATCAGAGAGGAGGCTGATGCAGTAATCCAGTCAGGATAGGATAAGAGATTGAACCAGCAATGTAGCGGTTTGGATGGAGCGGAAAGGGTGGATCTTGGTGATGTTGCGGAGGTGAGACCAGCAGGTTTTGGTGACGGATTGGATGTGAGGGGTGAACGAGAGAGTGGAGTCGAGGATGACACCAAGGTTGCTGGCTTGTGAGACGGGAAGGATGGTAGTGCCGTCTACAGTGATGGGAGAGTCAGGGAGAGGGCAGGGTTTGGGAGGGAAGATAAGGAGTTCAGTCTTGGACGTATTGAGTTTTAGATGGTGGGCAGACATCCAGATGGAGATGTCCTGAAGGCAGGAGGAGACCCGAGACTGAAGGGAGGGAGAGAGAGCAGGGGCAGAGATGTAGATTTGGGTGTCATCAGTTTAGAGATGATAGTTGAAGCCATGGGAACGAATGAGTTCACCAAGGGAGTGAGTGTAGATAGAGAACAGAAGGGGACCAAGAACTGACCTTTGAGGAACCCCTACAGTAAGGGGATGGGATGGGGAGAAGGAGACTGAGAATGAATGGCCGGAGAGATAAGAGGAGAACCAGGAGAGGACGGAGTCTGTGAAGCCAAGGTTGGATAGCGTGTTGAGGAGAAGGGGGTGGTCCACAGTGTTGAAGGCAGCTGTGAGGTCGAGGAGGATTAGGATAGAGTAGGAGCCGTTGGATTTGGCAAGAAGGAAGTCATTGGTGACGTTTGAGAGGGCAGTTTCGGTAGAGTGTAGACTCGAGGGTCGTCCAGGAGGAAAGAGAGGGGAGAGCGTATAGGTTGCCCTGAAATCCCTGCATGTGGAGATCCTCCCATCTGTAAGGCTGGGGACTGGAATTGGGTCTGAGGAATCAGTGGGTCCCAGGAGAAGGGGTTGGAGGCTCCGCGGCCCCTCCACCGGCAGGGCAGGTGGATGCTCCGGGCAGCCTCCAAGCCCCGGGGCGGAGAGTAGAGTGGTCCGGCCCCCAGGCCCTCTTGGGTTATCCCAAGTGGATGCTCTTTTGCGTACATTGATTTGATTCTCACCAGAGTCCAGGCTCTTCGGCAAATCTGATTGAACTGCCAGATGTAATCTCTTTTGCTATTTGCTATTTATAGCTCCTGACTCTGCTCAAGAGTGTGGCCTAGTGATAAAGCATGGGCCTAGGAGTCAGAGGACCTGGGTTCTAATCCTGTTTCAGTCGCTTGCAGTGTGGCCTTCTAGACTGTGGCCCGCTGTTGGGTAGGGACCGTCTCTATATGTTGCCAACTTGTACTTCCCAAGCGCTTAGTACAATGCTCTGCACATAGTAAGTGCTCAGTAAATACGATTGAATGAATGAATGACCTTGGAAAAGTCACTTAACTGCTCTGTGCCTCATTTCCTCAACTGCAAAATAGGGATTCAATACTTGTTCTGCCTCCTACTTTAGACTGTGATCCCCACGTGGATCAGGTTCTGTTTGTAGCCTGATTAACTTGTATTTATCCTAGCACTTAGAACAGTGTTTGACACATAGTAAGCGCTTAAGACATAACTTTTTTAAAAAAACATAAGGCACCTGAATGCCAGGCCACATATCCCTGTTTGTTCCCAACAGAGTTCCACTATATTTCAGTGAAGCCATTTTTCCTACAATGCAAATGTTTAGGAAGGACATAAATCTCCCATTAAGGGAAGCTAGCACTGTAGTACTCATCCAAGCCGTTTCTTTTGTAATAATAATTAATAATAATAATTTTGGTAATTGTTAAGCACTTACTATATGCCAGGCACTGTACCAAGTGCTGGAGTGGATACAAGCAAATAGGGTTGGAAACAGTTCCCACTTGGGGCTCACAGTCTCAATCCTCATTTTACAGATGAGGGAATTGAGGCACAGAGAAGTAAAGTGACTTGCCCAAGGTCACACAACAGGCAAGTGGAGGAACTGGGATTAGAACCCATGACCGTCTGACTCCCAGGCCTGTGGTCCCTCCATTATGCCATGCTGCTTCTTTGGTAACATGATAAACCAGATTTATAGACTCACGTTGTTGTAACGGTATTCCCTAATGTCCTAATCACATTTTATCCAAAATGAGTATTGGTGGAACTGAGTGTATTTAAGATTTGCTTTGAGGTCATGCTGTACTGAACCGCATCTATTTGAGAGTAACTAACTTCAGGGCAAAAACAGCTGCTGGATGATTTAGGGCTGCACAGTTAAGTCATTCATTTATTCATTCATTCAATTGTCTTTATTGAGCTCTTACTGTGTGCAGAGCACTGTACGAAGAGCTTGGGAAGTACAGGTCGGCAACAGAGATGGTCCCTACCCAACAACGGGCTCACAGTCTAGAAGGGGGAGACAGACAACAGAACAAAACATGTAGACAGGTGTCAAAATTATCAGAACAAATAGAATTAAAGCTCTGTGCACATCATTAACAAAATAAATAGAATAGTAAATATGTACAAGTCCATATCAGTCCTCACAGAGAAAGCATATGTGGTACTCACAGTGCCTGCATGGCAAAATTGGAGCACTTTTAAGGAGCACCTACATTAAAATTCAATAGTGCTATCATAGAAAACTCTGAGAAGTATTGTGGCCTGCTGGATAGAGCACAGGCCAGTTAGAAGGATCTGGGTTCTAATCCTTGCTAAGCCACTTGTCTACTATGTGACCTTGGACAAGTCACCTTATCTGTGCCTCAGTTGCCTCATCTGTAAAATGGAGATTAAGACTCAGAGCCCCAGGTGGGAAATAGACTGTGTCTAACCGGATTGCATCTACCCCAGCGCTTTGTACAGTGCCTGGCACATGGTAACCGCTTAATAAATACCATAAAAAAAGAAAGAAAAAAAGCATTGTGTGGGGGATTGTTGCATAGTTTTCTTTATTCATTCCAGCAACCTGCATCCTTTTTTAGATATCGCTTTTCTCAATGATGAACAGTTGAATTTCCTGTTGAAGTATTTATCTCGTATTGACCACAATATTACGCAACACATAGAAACAGGGCTTAACCATTTTCAGATTCCAGTTTATACTGAGATATTTTGTATTGTTTATAAGCTGTCAGCTAATCCTCACTATTTCAAACTCTGGCAAATTAATCTCGAATTATTTTTTCCAAGAAAATTTGGACAGCCCAGGGTTTTTTTTTAAATAGTGCAGTTTTAATTTGCCATTACTCTCAAGCAGTATGTAATTTCTTGGTACAAAATTTGTGTTTTAGTAATGAAATTTGGGAATAACGGACAGTTTTACACATTTTTGCAACACTTTTAAATATTCCTGGATTCATCTTGATTTTTCAGCCTTGGATAAACAAGGTTTGGGGATTAGAGTGGTTGTCTAAGGAAGGGTTCATTTTGTTAACTTTTAAACTCACTTTTATGAGGTACTAGTTTCTTTTTAGTCTTGCTTTTTCAGTTGAGATAGCCATTAGCCATTGCTTTTTATCGTAATGCCCAGGTCTTTAATCATTCTGGATACTACGACGCCCCCCAAACCATTCTCATAGGTAAATTAATATTTAGAAGGGAATTGGTGGGCTTTTTCTTTTAGTGGTGCTATAGACTCTGAGTCACATATGTGGCAGGTACCATTTCCAACCTGATTATTTGTACCTTCCCAAGCACTACAGTGCTTGGCATCTACTATGTACTTAAGAAATTCCACTGTTATTATTATTGTTATTAATAAGAGACGTAGAAAACAAGAAGCCGTAGTCTGACCACCATCGGCTAAAATTTGGGGAGTTAATATGGAATAAGATATCAAACAAATCTGTTAATAGCCTGTATTGTAATTGAAATAAAGTATCAAACAATAATGGTTGAATCCCTGCTTTTCATGTATACTGGGGTGGCTGTCACCAGGGATATGCCTATATAAACATTTGGGGGCTAGAAATCTGTTTAATATAATAATATGAATCAGAGTTGTTGTAAATATAGAGATTACCTTGTTGACCATCCCCCTCCCATTAAAATTGAAATTGGCCACTGATGATAGTTGGAAGTACCAGAAGTTATGAGGACGCACATGATGTCACCTTCGTGCTTCCAAGTCCTCACTGGAATGTGACAATTTCACCCACGGCATTTGGCAGAGACAACGAGTTTGTCAGATCCTAGTGCCTTAGGAGACACTCGACCACCCTCCACCCATTTCCACTTGATCCAGAGTGTTTATGGGAATGTGGGTACCGTACCTGAACCATGAGACTTTGCAGCAGAAACCAAGGCAGGGAGAGACTGGGTGCTGAAAGTCAAAATCCCAAACAGTACAGGGACATTACGTCAGCTGCTGAATCCCTTCTGGACGGACAAGCTGAAAACCAGACTGTCGAGGACAAAACAAGACGACTGGCCACCGTCTGAAATGCAAACAGAGACATCCATTACCGCTTGGGCAGTTTGTTGCTTGGCATTCATTTTAGATTTTTATGGATTCACTTAAGGGAACGTCCGCTCCACATCTAATGCGGCAAAGCCTTATCTCCATATTTCCCAGCCCAACATTTTAATTTGAAAAGAACAAGCTGTTTTGGAAGCCAACCGTATTTCATTGCAGTAGACGTGCCGGTGGTATGATTTTGACATTACTGTAGAAATTTCTTTCAGGGCATTATCAATTGGAATTTGGAATTGGCAATTGGAGGAGAAGATGTGGAGATAGTAGGAATAAACAATTTGTTAAAAGAGTTTGGACAGGAATGGTAGGAGACAGATAAGATGATAGCTCAAGGATGCAAGGGGGTTGAGGGAGGTTTTTTTAGGACAGGAAATATGTGAATATGTACTACCATTAAGTCTTTGGGACAACAAACCCGACAGTACAGCCATTCATAATACATCCTTGTTTTTGAGGAATGTTTTATGGCTGTATTTGGGATATGGCTGAACGTTTCCCTTGCCTTTAATTTATTTTAGAGTCCGTCTTCCCCTCTAGACTGTAAGCTCCTTGTGGACAGGGATCCTGTCTACCAAATCTACTGTATTGTGCTCTCTCAAAGGTTTACTACAGTACTCTGCACACAGAAAGTGCTCAATAAATACCGTTGATTGATCAATTTTCATTAGAATGCAATGCAGAATTAAGGAATGTTTTTCCAAGAGTGTGTGTCTGGTTACAGCTCAAGGTAGTGTTAAAAAAATTGGTTGTAGTAATAGTATTTAATAAGTGCTTACTGTGTGCAAAGCTGTACTAAGAGCTGGGAGAGGTACACAGATGGTAATTAGACATGGTCCCTGTCCCTCAGAGGGAGCTCACTATCTAGTAGGGTTGTGTGCTTGTAGTGGCTTTGGGCACAGAGTGATTACCACAGCATGAGCTTTCTCTAATTTGGAGCCCTGAAAGAGCTCAACCTCTATATTTTAGGAGAGCTAGGCGTATTCAGTATCCATGGAAAGTGCTGCCTCTCTTTAACATTCCAAAGGTTAGAGTAGCCCATATAAAAAAATTACATTGCTCTCCTATTCTGGCACAGTATGACTTGAAATATCTGCTTCCTGATGAACCTTATCCTTAAAAATTGGTTTAATTTTCATCTCTTTTTAATGAAGCAGATCCTTTTCAGAAACTTTTATTTTTTTTAGCTATAGGAAGAGGTGATGTAGAAGCCCGCAAATGTCAAATTCTCCACACTATTCTGTTTGAAAATTGTCAGTTTAGGGAACTTCCTTCAATTTCATGAAAGTATTCTGTAATACATGTATGTAGTAGTAGTGTGGTATTTAAGCACCATATGAAGCTCTGATGTAGATGAAGGATAATCAGGTCAGAAACAGTCCATCTCCCATATGGGGAGGGGGCACACAGTCTAAGTAGGAGAGAGAACAGGTATCAAATCCCCAATTTTTCAGATGAGGAGTCTACAGCTCAGTGAGGTTAAATGACTTGCCCAAGCTCACAAAGCAGGTAAGTAGCAGAGCTGGAATTAGAACCCAGGTCCTCTGATTTGTGCTCTTAATACTGTATCACTCCACCTTAGATTTTAACTGTACATTTTGCTCTTAGGAAACATGTTTAACAGATGAGGTATTTTTAAAATCAAAATCAAGATTTCTTGGTGCTGTGTAAATGATTAGATTTTTAGCTCATAAAGTCCTTAATAGTTGATGGCTCCTTATAAAGAATAGCTTTCTGCCCTTAAGGACTATCCAGCAGAAAAGAACTAAAGATCTAAGAACCCTCCAAATATTTAAAGCAATGAATCTTACTTTAAAGCTGTAATCCTTAGTGGTTATTTTTTAAAACGTCCTGTTTATCATATCCTGTTCAGTTTTCTATGGTTTCCTGAACCTCAGTTTTAAAGATTTCCTAGTGTCAGGGGATTCATTAGCAGAAACAAAATATCTGGGTGGTATTATGTAATTAATCCACTAGTCCTTATCAATAGTAATTCTCCTCATTTAAATAAATTATTTGTGTTTGATTGTCAGGAAAAAGAAAAAAAAATGCCATGAACAAGTGATATGAGACAAACTTCCTTCATTATGGATGCTTGTAATGAACAGTTTTGGTATATTTAGCAGAGTTCAAAGGAATAACCAATGCAGATATTTTGGGTAACTGGAAAAATTGCTTTAGGTCCTAAGGCCTCCAGAGTCAATTATTTTAACAAATCTGGGTTTAAAAGTTAATCCTCTATTTTCTTTTTCAGCATTTTATGCAAGGGAAAACAGAAACAAATGCAATCATTTTTTTTTTCATTTGAACTGCAATAAATTTTCCCTTACAGAAAATAAATCTTGATGTCCCCTATGTTTGAAGAGATTTACTTCTTCATAATAAAGATTTCTAAAAATTGGCAGTATGTATTATTTATAAATCTGCCTCTGGCTTATTGTAGAACCTGAAGCAAGTTTCCACATAAATGTTTCGGTTTTATACCATAAAGTAGGAAAGATGAGTATTTTCTGTGACCTTCTTAGCCTTACCATGTGGATTAATGAAATACTTTGTCAAGCGCATTATTTTTGGAAGGAAGAGGATGAAAAACAAAATTTGTGATGGTGTCCAGAAATAAAAGCCCCGTTTCTTTGACCACCTGACTGATATGTAGAACTAAGTACCGACTTGAAATGTTTGTGCTTTGTTATACAAGCTGTCTTTTCCCTGTGTCTTGAAGAGTATGTAATGTGATTACATCAAATTATCACTTTCTTTGTTTTAGATATTGTGAATGCAGTTAAGCTCTTTTTTGTTCTGCCTGTTTTCTGTTAATTAAAAGTACTGTTAGCTTGAAACTGAAGTTATCTTTCCAAAGCAATCTTCTGTCTCATACAGATTGTTTTCTTTTGTTTGTTGGCTCATGAATCCTGAATCAACAATTAATTTCAACTTTTCTAGGATGATTGATCCCCAGGAGAGATTTGTTTTCAGCTCGAAGTTGGACTTTCAGCTAAGGTCATTCCTTCCAAACAATAAGTTCCTTGTTACCCAAAGGATCGTGAAGTTTTTTCAAAGCATGTACATCTAGTAACTTAACTTGGTATTTTTCAAAAAAAATGATGAATTATATGTTGAAAGATCTAAGAAATTAAGAAAGCAGTGTGGCCAACTGGATAAAGCATGGGCTTGGGAGCCAGAGGAGCTGGGTTCTAATCCCAGCTCTGCCACATGCCTCTATTTGCCTTCTGTGTGACCTTGGGCAAATCACATAATTTTCTGTGCCTCAGTTTCCTCAACTGCAAGATGGGGATTCAATTCCTGCTCTCCCTCATACTTAAGACTATGAGCCCCATGTGAGACAGTGACCGTATCTGTTCTGATTAATTTGTATCTACCCTGATTTTTAAAACACTTAGGAAGTCAGTCAATTGTATTTGAGCCGTACTGTGTGCAAAGCACTATACTAAGCACTTGGGAGAGTACAATATAATAGTAAGCAGACACATTCCCTGCCCACAACAAGCCTGCAGTCTAGAAGGGGAGACAGACAGTAATATAAATAAGTGAATTACAGATATGTACATAAATGCTTTGGGGCTGGGAGTGCTTAACAAACATCATTTTAAAAAAAATCCGCCTGGAATTTGAGTATGATCCAAAGAAGATAGACCAGGCTATCATTTCACTATTTTTATACAAAAGCCAATTGTGGTTGCAAGGGCCTTTGATGTGTTGGACACTTTTTTAATTTTCAGCATCTCACAAAACTGCATTCAGAAAGTTGTGCAGGGGAAAGAGCAAGAAAAGATGAGTGAGGAGGAGGGTTGATGAGACTGTGAACATTTGGAGATATATATCAGCCCTGGACTTTTTCTTACAGTAGTATTGCTCTAGTTCTCCCTTCTGTAACGTGTGGGGGCTTTGTGGGAGATGGGGGACTCTAATCCCCGCCCCCCACCCCAACTCTCACCCTAAGAATAGGAGTGAAAAGAACAACCAAAATCTTGTGGTTAAAGAAATGCTTTGATATGGATATCAGCATGTTAGAAAACATCTGACTCTCCTAGAAAGAATGTTCTCATGGGTTCTAATCCCAGTTCTGCCACTTCGTCTGCTGTGTAACCATGGGCAAGTCACTTCACTTCTCTGAGCCTCGATTACCTCATCTGTAAAATGGCGATTGAGACTGTGAGGCCCAAATGGGACAGGGATTGTGTCCAACTCAGTTTGCTTGTATCTACCTCAATGCTTAGAACAGAGCCCAGCACATAGTAAGCGCTTAACAAATACCATAATTATTCATTATTATTATTCTTTTAAATAATAATTGTGATATTTAAGCACTTAGTATGTGCCAAAGACTTTACTAAGCACAGGGGTAAGTGCAAAATAATCGGGTCCCACTTGGGGATCACGGTGTAAGTAGGAGGGAGAACAGAATCCACAGTTTGCAGAAGAGAAAACCGAGACCCAGAAAAATGAAGTGACTTGCCCAAGGTCTCATAGCAAACAAATGGCAGAGCTGGGATTGAAGCCTAGGTCCTCTTGGCTCCCAAGTCCATGCTTTTTCCATTAGGCGATGCTGCTTCTCAGATAAGAAGCACCTTACTAAAATACCCAGAATGAGAAGTGCTTTTTGACTTTTGCCATTTAGGCCTTCAAAAAGAATAAAAGAGATGTGGAATCTGGCCAGAATCTAAAAGATAATTTTGCTTGAGTATTTTGAAGAACTATAAATCTCTGATTACACATATCTACTCAGCGTGAGTAATATTTGAATTGGAAATACAACTGAAAAGAATGCAGTAGAGCAAATTATAATGAGATTTAAAACTACGAACGGGAAGCAGTGTGTTCTAGTGGAAAGAGCACAGGCCTGAGAGTCAGAGGACCTGGGTTCTAATCCCAGTCCAGCCACGTGTCTACTGTATGACTTTGGGCAAGCCACTTAACTTCCCTGTGCCTGAGTTACCTCATCTGTAAAATGGTGATCGAATCTTCCTACCTCCTACTTAGGCTGTGAGCCCCATGTGAGGCAGAAACTGTGTCCAACTTGCTTATCTTATATCTCTTAGTGCGTAGTACAGTTTCTGGCACATAGTAAGCACTTAAGAAGTACCATAAGAGAGCAACAATTAGAGTTTACACCAGAAATATTCCAGAAGAGATAATGATCCCCCATTTCCTTACCCTATCTCCCCATCAGTTTAATTAGAAGGCGTAGGCTTTCTCATGCAGAGTCAGTGCTGAAGAGAATTCACCCATCAGCATCCAAAGTGCAAAGGAACAGCTCCATAACTGCCCCCCGCAACCCAGCAAGAGAACGGAGGGACTACTCCCTACTGTGGTGCGGAGAGGCTGCCTCGCAGTAAGCGCTCAATAAGTACGAGTGAATGAGTGAATGAAAATGTAGCTTTTCCTTTCCTTCCCTGCAAGATCCCATGTTGCTCTTCAAGAGGACCATTTGGGTGTTTGGAACAGCTCTCAGCAAAGACTGACCATAAATAGAGCACTGGCAACACGTTCCCATTCTGCCTTGGAGTCTGCTTGAGTGTTTTATGCAGTCTGTTCACATCTTCTCTGTATAACCAAGGCAACTGCTACCAGCGTCTCCATGTAATCTTTCCGTCTTGATGCCCGGTTTGTTACTAATATTCAACGTCCCATGTGAGTCGTAGCATGCAAGTGGACATAGCACATGAAAAAAACGGGTGACTTAGAACTTGAGTGCCCAGAACTGTAGGACTGAGCTTTAACAGGATCTTTGTTACTGCAGTTCATTTCATCCAATAGTTCCAGTGTGTGCCTGGCATTATAATGTGTCCATTTCCTTCCCATATACTGCCTGATGTGTGAGGATTTTGAATTTTTTTCTCAGTGTTTCCTTGCATATAAATGATATTGGAATCAGTGACAGTGATGAAATATTCACCATGACAATACAGCTATTTTTTAATCACAAATAAATGACAGTATTATAGTGTTAAATGACTCCTAGGGTAGTTTGAATGCCATTAAAAGGGTTGGTGTTAGTAGAAGACTCTCACAGAAACAATGACCATTATAGGAGAGATCCTAGAATAACACAAATATCCTCACTCCTAACACTGTTGTAAAGAAAATGCTGTCTGTGATTCTGGGGCATTTTTATGTAGTTCAATTTTTCTGGATCTTATATTTCTCCTGTATACTATGAAAGTACTGTTTTCCTCTGTGGCCTTAATATTACCATCGAATCTTAAAGAAATTGAGCTGTAGCTTGAGTCAGTTTTCACAAAGTACAACTTTTTTCCTGAAAAACTTGATATTCTTCACAATCAGGCTCAAGAAGAAGAAAATGTAACTTGGTAAACAAATGTTTGCTGTGTTGTTTTAACCACAATATGTTACTCTGAAGTCTTGACCCAACTTTGTATGTTGTTTTAAATGAGGAAAACCAAACTTACTGATTATGTTAGTTTAAAATATAGCCTCATCTCTGCTTCATGATTTAGAAGAACCCATTAAAATAGTCAGGAACTCTAAGAAAAATAAACTTTTCATAAAAAGAGTATCCGTGTACTACCATAGTAGTTTTGAAGTCATTTTTGTACGATAATAAAAAAAGAATCTTGCATTCGTTTTTTAGCCACAGCATTTTAAACCAAAATTCTGTATTGCATTAGAGATGAGGTTAGCTTTTTAACATTTGAATCAATTGTTTATTTAGAGGTATGTATGCCAAGCATTTTTATATTGTTTATTAAAAGAATTAGATTAGTATTTGGAGTTAATCACTCTAAATGACTGGGTTTGATTCATAAAGGATCCATTCAGAATCCTTTGATTTGAGCTTAAATAAAAGTATGGCCCCAGGTATACTTGCTACCGGTTTAGCAAGTTTTACTATTAGGTCTCCTTTTATGTACCTCATTTTCCTATATGTAATTCTTCATTTAATTGCTCAAAAAGCATCCATAAATATTTGTAATAATTGGGTGTATTCAAGATTAACATAATAAGGATCCGTAACCTCCACCAGAAAGAACAAAATGCAGCAGAGGCAGGCAATAACTGACCAAAAAGAAGCAAACTCTCCATCCCACATAAGGGAGCTAGGTGCCTGTCCTAGTTGGCATTAAGCAGAACAAAAAGTGTTCAGGAAGAACTTGGATTCTCATACTACACGAGCAGAAAAGACACTGTCACACAGAAGCATGCAGAGTTAATCCTGCGTCGGGACAGAGTGGGGCAGGAAGAGGGAGACATAGGATTAGTAGAAGATTGGGGGGGAAAGAGGGAAAAAGGATGGGAAAAATTCATTCGGTTGTATTTATTGAGCACTTTCTGTGTGCAGAGCACTGTACTAAGTGCTTGGGAGAGCACAGTATAAAAATAAACAGACATAATATAACAATAAATAGACACAGTAAGTGGAGTGGCAGGGAAGAGAGAAGGGAGATAGAGAAGGAAAGGAGGAGCAGTAAGAAGTTGAGATCAAAAGCATGTTTCTTTTTTTGTACAGGGAGTGGCATCCCTCCAATATACAGTTGTCTTGGCCCTAACTTTGATGTTGTCTCATTATCCTTTTACTACATGTTTCTGTGCTGTTTCTTATACAACTTCTTCCATTCTTAGGTTTTCATTACCTTTCTGTGACTGTGCTACTCTGCTCACTGGACACAAGACTAGCACTGGCACTAAGCAAGTGGGTTTTTTGTTTTGTTTTATTTTAAACAGTATTTGGTAAGTGGTCACTACGAACCAGGCACTGTACTAAGCGCTGGGGGTAGGTACAAGCTAAACAGGTTTTACACAGTCCATGTCCTTCATGGGGCTCACAGTCTTAATCCCCATTTTACAGATGAGGTTATTGAGGAACAGATAAGTTAAGTGACTTGTCCAAGGTCACACAGCAGACAAGTGGTGGAGTCAGAATTAGAACCCAGCTCCTTTTGATTCCCAGTGGTGTAGGAGAGAGTAGTCTTTGGATCTAGGATGAGCCCTCTCTCTTTTCCACACCCAAAATATGTTTGGTTTTTTTTGGGGGGGGCCTGGAAATTCGTTCAAATTAGATGGTATTCTTTATTGGACTTTTAGGTTTAAAGTTCCCAGGTTGGGTATGTTCACTTTAAGAAACGTTTATTTTCATCAGAATTTTAAAAAACCCTTAGGTTTCTATGTGTACGCTATTCAGATATATTGCAGAATAGGTCTACATAGTATCCCGGGAAAAGCTGGAGAATGCTTTCATCTTCCTCAGAAGTTGACATTGGTATGTGCTCTTTATGGCCTTAGAAATCTCCCTATCATCAGAGGCTTCCTTCTACTGTACAAAGCAGTTTTGAATGTTACATTTATCTGGGACCAAAAATTTGCATTTCTTTTAACACAGCTGTAAACAAGCTTGAGCAATGGCTATTTTTTTCTCATGGCTTGAACTTTAATTTCTACTAATTTACACAATTTAAGATCCCAGATATAAACCAAAATAAAGCCTTCCACCTTAATACCTTTTTTGAAACGAATGTTCACCACAACCTGATTTGTTTATACATCAGTTATTAATATTATTATAATAATTTGCCAAATGAACCCATTCTGTGTCATATACAATTGTAGAATATAGATTACCAATAAGATCTCGCTTAGCAAAATAAAGAAGTGTACATTAGAGGAACAGGAGCTGGCAAAGAGTCTTATCCTCTAGACTGTAAGCTTGTTGTGGGCAGGGAATGTGTCGGTTTATTGTTGTGTTGTATGCTCCCAAGCACTTAGTACAGTGCTTTGCTTTGTTTTGTTGTCTGTCTCCCCCTTCTAGAGTGTGAACCCGTAGTTGGGTAGGGACCGTCTCTATATGTTGCTGACTTGTACTTCCCAAGTGCTTAGTACAGTGCTCTGCACACAGTAAGTGCTCAATAAATACGATTGAATGAATGAATAGTAAACACTCAATAAATACAATTGAATGAATGAATATTACTTCAACTGTCTTGATATGTACATGTGTATATTCATATATGTAACAACATATCTATGTATATACACACACATAAGCTGCTCTTTGTTCTCAAAGATGATGCTACTGACAATAAGATCCTGTACATGCAGGCAAGAGTGGCTGAAAAGAGCAATCTGTGACCAACACACTCAGCCACATTGTTTTTACACTTATGAATAGGCCCTTGCTCTGTTAATGGATTTGCTCCCTAAAGAATCTGCCTCTGTTTTATAAGCCTGCCTCCAGTTATCCTGATCTTCATGAAGCCTCTCTTCAGGGAAAGCCACCCCTCTCCTGATTGTTTCCTTCCAAGCTGGTCAGCATGAAGTATTGGTTTCCCAACAGTCTTCATTATATCGCATCCCCTGAATCTGTCTTCCGTAGGCGTCACTGCTGTCGATTCTGCCCTCCTGGCTTTCCTTTTAGCTCACCGGACAACACTGTTTAGGTAACCTGCTGTTCTCCATTCGGTTCACGTGCACCTGTCAGCAGAGCAGTGTTTCTGTGAGCATTGCTTTGATTCTGGTGAGCTGACTGCAATTCAGGAACTCATTAGAAATCGTGCCCTGCTATTTGATGTTGCATACGGTTTGTAGCGGACACTGCTGAAACTGATTCAGAAGCTGGATATCTCTTCAATAGGAGGTCCAGCCCTCACAGCCAGGTAGGAAGTTGGAGACCAGAACAGCTTTATCAGCTCTCAACCTGTTAATGGAGTTTGATACCCTTACTGTTTACTTCATACACACTCTTCAGAACAAGACTGTTCTGTTTCTTGGCACGTGTCCTCGAGATGGAGCAGCAGTGGTGAAAGGGGAAGAAAAATGAAAGTAAAGCAGAGGCAGCTTCTAACACATGGCCACTCCCACCGACTGAATTCCTGGAGTCGTGAAGTTTGCCACAAGTTCGGGAGGCAGCTCTGGCACCTAACTGTCATTTAACTTACCTTCCGTTCTGGCAGTCCCCCATCTTCCTAACCCACCCTTGATGGTGACACTAGCTAACCAGTTTACCGCAACCCCGCCTGTGGTGGTTGATCAGTGACATGACTGTGGTGGCAGTGGCTGAATCCACCTTTGTCTCTCATGATTTTCCTTGCTGCTCTTTTGATCTACTTTGGGCAGCCATTTCAGCTTGTCCAGGTTGAGTATGTTTGGGCTGTGGCGCTTCCTGAAGGAAGGTTTTGGCACATAGGACAATGTCTGGCTTCCTCTTCCTGCCCATTCCCCAGGGGCAGGGAACATGTATGCTACTTCTGTTATAATGTTCTCTCCCAAGCACTTAGTATAGTGCTCTGCACACTGTAAGTGCTCAATAAATACCATCGATTGAGTAATTGAGCCGATCTCACTCCTACAGGATTGGAAACTACAGCTTCCGTGCCATTTTCACTTCAGCTTGCAGCCTTCTAGGAGAAAGACATCTGTCAGGTGGGAAGAGTTTACGTTGGGACCTGTGAGCACACCCAGTGTGTCCTCACCTTCTCCCGTTCAGTCCGAGCATTTAGAGACTGCAGTCCGGACTCTGACATTTCTAAGTTTACATGTAGAAAGCCTAATATGCTTTCCATGAAAAAAATCCTTTAAAATGAAATAACCTCAAGGAAACAATTGTGAAAGTCATTTTAAAAGTCTTTAGTCAACCTTGATAAATACCACGGTTCTACTTTCCCACTCCCACTCCTGTTTGACTATAACTTTGGACTTCTAAGCTGTTTGTGTCATGAATTTAATGTTATTTAAACATACTTGCTTGGTATTTGTTATGTAAATATCTACACAAGTTTATTTTAATAGCTCATGTTTGAAGTGGTTTTCTCATCTGCAAACTTGATAGTACTAGCAGCAGAAGATGTCTAAATCTGAACTCATATTCCTTCCTAGACCCTCTCCTCTACCTAACTTTCCCCTCACTCATCAAAAACATCATTCTCCTTCCTCCCTAGACACTCACAACCCCAAAGTCATCTTTTGATAATCTTTCATTCATTGAATTCAGTAGGCCACCAAGTCCTGTGATCCTTCCTCTAAAAATGTCATAAATTCACCCTAATCTCATTCCAGGGTTTTTGGAAGAAACTACTGAAATAATCACCTCCTTCCCAACCTACCTCCCCACCACATCTCCCTTCCTTCCTACCTTTTGCAGTACAATCATTTTACTTGCTGGATCAAAAGTTTTTTATCCTTTTTCATTAATATGTATTGAATACCTAGTATGGACAGAACACAGTCCTAGACATAAGCAGTCATAAAAGAAAAATGCATAGTCTAGACCATCAAAGAGCACAGTCTAATGGAGTAGACAGGCAAACATAACTTGTAAATTTTTCACTTGCTGTTTAAAGGTGTCCAAACCGGTTATATCCAAATAATAGTAATAGTCATAATTGAGACATTTGTTAAATGCATCATATGTTCCAAGCACTGTTCTAAGCCCTCGTTTAGTTACAAGATCATCAGGTCGGACACAGTTTCCCTCACCCACAGGCTTTATATAAGAAATGGCTAAATGTGTATTTCCAGTGTATTTTGGATCAAAGCGAAGTGACAATGTTCTCAATTCTGCATTTGGATTTTGAAAGCTGTAAATAGTTAAGGAGATTATATAAAAAGGAGCTTATGCTTAGGTCAAGTCTTGTTAGCTGAGTGATACATGTATTTAGTTTCCCTAAAATTCCAGCTGCAATCAATCAGTAGTGTTTATTGAGCTCTTACTCTCTGCAGAGCATAGCACTAAGTGCTTGAGAGAGGAGAGGATAATAGTGTTAGTAGACCTGATCCCTGCCCACAGCAAAGACTGATGTCATGTGTGCCTGAGATGGAAGAAACTTTCAGTTGTTTGTCTGACTTTTCAGCCACACCCTTGGACCGAGTTAAAAACATCCCCTTTTATAAACACAAGCCTGAAGGGCAGGGTTCCCCGCTGCCTTCTTGTTCTCTCAGTTTCCCTTCCTCTTTCTTCTTTTCTCCCTCTCTTGCTTTCATCTTGGTTCCCTCCCTATTTCCTCCCTTCTCTCCTTCTTTTCTTTCTTTTCCTTCCTGTCGCTGTTTGAAAGCCAGTAAATACTATTTTAGCTCTTGCAGGGGATAGAGAATTAATGATAGTTTCCGATGAGGGTCACTAAATAGTCTACCATATTGCTCTGAAACCAAGACAATTCAGGATTTAAGGCAACGCCCTCAAATCCAGTGCTTCAGAATGGAAAAAGAAGTCATCCTTTCTTGACTGACCTCCTGCCTACTCTCTGTGTTTTTGTCAGTGATTTCTGGGCTGTGAGCCTGCTTCATTTCTATTTTTTTTCTCCATTTTTTAACAAGTAATATCCTTTCCCCCCCGACCCCCTCAAATTTGCAGCAGTTTCAGGTAGGAAATGTCTGGAGGCTTAACTTGAAGAGGCATCAAGAAGTGAGGCACAGAAAGGCAAACCAAGCAAGACCTGTTAGAGAAGAAAAAAAAAATCAATCGATCAGTGATATTAATTTAACACTTTGTACAGAGTACTGGAAGAGCATTCATTCAATCTCATTTATTGAGTGCTTACTGTGTGCAGAGCACTGTACTAAACGCTTGGGAAAGTACAATACAACAACCAACAGTAACATTCCCTGCCCACAGTGAGCTTACAGTCTACACGAGGAGAGACAGACATCAATACAAATAAAATTATAGATGTGTACAGAAGTGCTGTGGGGCGGGGAGGGGGAAAAAGCAAAGGATGCAAGTCAGGGCAATGCTGAAGGGAGTGGGAGATGAGGAGAAGTGGGGCTTAGTCTTGGAGGAGATGTGTCTTCAATAAGGCTTTTAAGGGAAGGGGAGAGTAATTTTCTGTTGGATTTGAGGAAGGAGGGCATTCCAGGCCAGAGGTAGGACATGGGCTGGGGTCGGCAGCAAGACAGGCAAGATCAAGGCAATACAGTAGAGTTGGTAGATTCGTTCCCTACCTGCAGGAGCATACAGTCTAGTTGGGGAGGGAGACATTAAAATTAATTACAGAGTTAGATCACTGTGGGCAGGGAATGGGTCTACCAACACTGTTTGTACTTGTACTTTCCCAAGGGCTTAATACAGTGCTCTGCGCGCAGTAAGCAATCAAAAAGGCAACGGATAGAGGCAATGGCAAAGTATAATGATATGTACATAAGTGCTGAGGGGATGAGGATGATAATGAGTAAGGGGTTCAGGCTCCAGTGCATAGGTGATGCAGAGGGGAGGGTGAATAGGGTGAGGAAATGAGCGGTTAGGCAGAACACTTGCTTTATACTCCACTGAAGTTCTTCTTGTACTGGCCTCTCCCCCTTTTCTAGACTGCTTGTGAAAGGGAGGAGGAAGGAGTGCTTTCCCAGTGCTGGCATCTGTCCATTCCTTTGGCATAAAGTCAGGAAAAAAGAAGAAAACAGGAACAGGGAGAAAGTGAAGTGACTGTTTCCAGCATATCGTCTCAAAGACGTGTGTGCAGTTCCCTACATCATGATCTGAAAATGAGGCTTTGGTTTCTTTAGAGCTAAAAAAAATTGTGAAGGCAGGAAGGAGTAAGAAAGATATTTGTCTTGATTTCAAAGCAGTGCAATACATAGACTTCTGTGGTTTTGAAGAAATAGGGTTTTGTGTAGATGAAGCAAAGAAATTGTAGTAGTCCATGGTAAAATGATTTCTCATGGGTTATTGGGATTTAATAATTTTTTCTAAGATGGCTATAAGATTGCAGCCTGTGCCACCTCTACCAATTTTGTAGAACTGATGGAAATGGAAAATTGAGAGACCAAATCCTGGCACATCATTTCTGTGCTTGATTTATGTCTTGCAAAGCTTCAGTAAATCAGAAAACGTTTGCATATACACCCATTAGTTATCACAGCACTACCAATTTCAGAAAAAACAATCTGTGAGTAATAGAAGCTGCAATTGTTTTGCTGATACTTGCTGAATAACGTTTTAGAATGCTTTTGGTTTTTGTTTTAGGAGGTGTTTTTGTTTGGGGTGGGGGTTGCTTTGGTTTTCAAAATGAGACCTTGAAACCTCTTAAATCTGACTCAGGGAAGACTTTTTTATTAAAAATACTTTATTTGATTGACATTTCCTGATTTCCTTTCAGCTGAGTATCTAGTTCTTGGCCCTACTTGTGATATGCTTTTGTCTTTGAGGACATTAGTATGAGATTTGGTTATGCTATAATATGCGATTGAAATACAATTGAATATATATGAATCCCATCATTAGGGTTTCAGCATAAGAATTTGAGGTTAAAAAAAGGCACTATTTAAACACCATTAACTTGTGCAGTTCAGCAGGATTTGGGATTTGTTTCTGATAAATACTGCATTGAATATTTTTAGAAGATGTTGACTTTAAAGTGACTTGCATAGGGTCACACAGTAGACAAGTGGCAGAGGTGGAATCAGAACCCAGGAACTCTGACTCCCAGCCTCGTGCTCTTTCCAATAGGCCATGCTGCTTCTTTATAGACAAAATCAAGGTACAGCGAACAGGTTGGTGTTGGAGGAGCGAAGTGTGCCGTCTGTCTTGTAGTAGGAAATCAGTAAGGGTAAGATAGGAGGGGGTAAGCTGATTGAGTGCTTTAAAGCCGATTGTGAGGACTTTGATGCAAAGGTGGATGGGCAATAATTGGAGGTTTTTGAGGAGCGGGGGCATGTGAAATGGATGGTTCAGTCACCTACAAACGTGGATCTGTACCTTTTATGCACATGCACATGATATTCACCCCACCTTACCCCCCTCTAGATTGTATGCTTCTTGTTGACAGGGAATGTGTCTACCAACTCTGTTTATTGTCCTCTCCCCAGCACTTAGTACAGTGCTCTGCACACAGTAAGCCCTCACTAAATACGTTTGATTGACCGCCAGGACCTAAATCCAATTATTAATCTACCTCATCGTAATTAGCTTGAAAAAGCCAAAAATTTAAATGTTGGAGAATACTGATTAAAAATTTCCAATAAGGGATGGGGTTGGAATGCACTGTGGAGAAGTCCTTGGAAAAACAGCTTGGACTAGTAGAAAGAGCATGGGGCTGGGAGTTAGAGGACCTGGGTCTAATCCCGGCTCTGCCCCTTGTCTGCTGTGTGATCTTGGGCAAGTCACTTAACTTCTCTGTGCCTCAGTTTCTTCATCCGCAAAATGGGGGTTCAGTACCTGTTCTCCCTCCTACTCAGATTGCAAACCCCCGCTGAGGCAGGGACTACATTCAACCTGATGAACTTGTATCTGCCCCAGTGCTTAGAACAGTACTTGGCACATAGTAAATGCTTAATGAGTACCTTTGGGTAAGTCACTTAACTTCTCTGTGCCTCAATTACCTCATATGGAAAATGGGGATTAAGACTGTGAGCCCTACGTGGCACAACCTGATGACCTTGTAGCTACCCCAGCGCTTAGAACAGTGCTCGGCATATAGTAAGCGCTTAACAAATATCATCATTATTATTTTTACTACTACTACTATTATTGTGGATGAATATCTCAAGAGACATTTCTGCTTGTTAGTATCTTAATATCTCAAAAAATGCTGGCATCAGTATCTTCAAGAAGAAAGATGAGAAACCTAGCATTGGAAAGTCCTGGGATCTCACTCTCTCCTTTTCATTGCCAACAAGATCCTAGTCACAGTCCTTCTGCACAGGCTAAGGAGGATTATTGTTAAGTCTGTGCTTTAAATCACAGTTGGCTGTAGGTGAAAAATTCAGCATAAAAGACATCATTTTTGCAGCCTAACCAGTGCAGGAGCAGGTCAGGGAGTGAGAAGAGGCCCCCTGGACTATAATTGTAGATCTTTTAAAGCATTTGCTACCCTTAGTGGACCTTGGCTCTGGTAACTCCTCGCACATTCAACTACCCTGACAAGTTCACCAAAAACCTAAGGTTACTCTGCTCTGTGACAGTGTGATGGATTCTTCACATTAGAGATGTAGGTGCCGGGTTGAAGTTGATGGGTTCTTTCTCCATCACCATCAGAGTTTTAAAAAAATCCCTAAAAGTGGAATTGAAAACAGTAGCAGGCACTGCCAGTAACAAATGCAACTTGCAGCCAAGGGCGATCTTTATAGTTTGTTGTGCATCAGATTTCCAGAAGAGGTGACATATGGAAATAGACCTGGATCAGGAAAACTAGAGAACATTGCCTTAATATTATTCCTTCTTGCCTAAACTGAGAGAGGAATGACATCAAGAAAAAACTTTGTTAAAAAGCACGAGTGGGTGAAATGAAAAAGATGTGTATTTAATGTGAGCCAACTTTCTCTGCAGGAGGTGACACAGTCCAGTTCAAAGGCAAATGTAGAGAGTTGGGTAAAAGAGAAACTATGTGATTATCACAATTTTGTATTTATTCAGCTGAATAGTTGTTTGAAGGAGTAATTTCATGACAGTAGAGATTAAGTTTGAAGCATCCACCGATTCATGTTCCTTTGATTTTTTTTTTTGAACTCTTGGGTTTGCACAATGATCAGTAGAGTTGGTTTGCAGATGTGATGGTTAATTGGTCTGCAAACATCAATGAATTCCCTGTTCATCTGTTCAGGGAAAAAACAGGGAAGTATGGGGGTAGTTTCAGACTATTCTTTTGATCCAGCGTTGGTTTCCCTCTTTTGATTATGACTGAATAGTAGTACCCTGATCAGTGAAAATTAACAGTGGAATTAGACCTTGTTGGTAAATATATTCTTTGGGAGGGAAGGAAGAGAGGAAGTTGAGGACTAAATGCAGCCACAGTTGGCTGATTGGCAAAATCTTGAAATACTGCAGTTTAATATATTCTCTCAATTACTGGGATTCTGAAAACAGTGTAGGATTTCAGTTTACTTTAAGGTGGATTATGTCTCGATCCAATTCAGCATGGCCTAGTGGAAAGAGCATGGCCTGGGAGTTAGAGGACCTGGGTTCTCATCCCCACTCCACCACTTGCCTGCTTTGTGACCTTAGGCAAGTCACATCACTTCACTTCTAGGTGCCTCGGATACCTCATCTGCAAAATGAGGAGTCAGTCCTCATTCTCCCTATTTAGATTGTGAGCCCCAGGTGGGGCCCGATTAGCCTGTATCTGCTCCAGTGCTTAGTAGAGTGCTTGGCATATAGTAAGCACTTAACAAATGCTATTGTTATTATTATCATTATGGATAGTTTACAGTAAAATGAAGTGAAGTGTTGAAGACAGTGTATTGTACTTACTCGTCATATTCAAAGACATGCAACTGAAAATATGCTACCCATGCATTTGAGCAGAGCTGAAAGGACATATGTATGTACCCCAGGGCTTAGAACAGTGCTCGGCACATAGTAAGTGCTTAACAAATACCATCATTATATGTGCAACTGACAGTCCGTTCCGCCGTCCACATAAAGATTGCCCTTCACTCTTGTTCTTTTCAATGTTTTTTGAGTAGTATTTATTGAGCATTACTGTGTGCAGAGCATTGTACTAAGTGCACAGGAAAGTACGAGAGTAAGAAGACAAGATCCCTGCCTGGAAGGAGTTTACAATCAAGCAGATGAGTGGCACACCATGCTGGACTGTCCTCACCAAGCGACTCCCAGTTTGTTTCAGTTGGATGCAGCAGTGTCAGTTGTATCAGATCCTTAAAAAGCTTCCCCTGTCCTCCTTGCTTTCCATTTCCCAGTTTCAGCTCTCCATACAGCAACTGTTTGGCTATATTGCTGTCGCTCATCGTCCTCACTTGCCCCACCCGGCATAGCTCTGTTAAAGTGAGGGTAGCTTAGGTGCTTAGAGACTTTGGCCCAGAATTCCATTGTTCATGATCTTGCCTTGCTTTTTGATATCGAGTTTGGCCCATAAATGACATCGATGGAGCTTTTGAAAGAGGATAGTTCCCCAGAGGATTTTCTGACCTTCTGTGGGGGGTTAGTTTTCTGCTTCTTTGTCCATCCCAGCATTGTTGTTCGGTGACCATCATAGGTAACAGAATTCTGGGACAGTGTTGAGCTCTGCGTTGCCAGTGTAAATTGTGACTTTATAACTTCTCTGACGTCCCTTTGGCTTCCTTTTGACTTACCAACACGTAGTGCCTAACTGATTCAGTGAAACAGTTTACAGCCTTTTGCATATCTTCTTGGGTGTGGGCCTCTAAGGCGCAGTCTTCTGCATTTAACAATTCTTGAATGTGTCTAGGACTAGCGTGATGCTCAAAGTGGGTTGCATTGGAAGGGTCTCTCAGAAGTGCAGAACTGTATTTTAACTCTTGCATCCCACTTACTTGTCACATTTTCCAACATGGCTGCATAGAAAAAGTTGAACAAGACCCCATCAATTATGCAGTCTTACTTTACTCCATTAGCAGTGGGGAATGGCTTGGACATTGACCGCCCCCGCCTGCAACCATGCTGACATAAAGTAGACACCGAACCTTGATGAACTTTTCAGAGCAGCCTCATTTCCTTCATAGTTTTCAGACCCTAGGCCATTTCTATTTAGCTTTCCTATCTTGGGTGGCCCAATTACTTTTTTTTTTGGCCACATTTCAGGAATCCTGTCTACAGCTGCTTAGAAATAGCCCATGACAATCAGCTTGCCAGAAATTGACATTGTTCTAACATCTATTTTCTCAGTTGAGTCAGTTTTGGTGGGGGAATAAGCACCAAATTAGTTCTAGTGCCTGTCTTTTAGATATAGGCATGAGGTGATTTAGGTGTCTCTGGAGACATTTGGGAGGATTGAAATAAGCAATTGGTTATTTCAGTTTAGAGCCTTCAATCAGGGAAAGGCGATCCCTCTAAAAGGCAGCCTTAAGCACGTCTTTTCACAAATTGTCCTTCATCAGAAAGTCTTGTACACAGTACTACATTATCACATTAGAAATCTGTTGATCTCATATGCATCAAATGCTGGTCTCCTTTCTTATCAGTGACTGTTCTCATCATCACATAGTACCATGTTTTTAATAACCCTAGTTTTCAACTCAAGAAGCAGCGTGGCCTAGTGGATAGAGCATGGGCCTGGGAATCAGAGGACCTGGGTTCTAATACCAGTTCCTCCACTTGTCTGCTTGTGACCTTGGGCAAGTCACATAACTTCTCTGTGACTCAGTTACCTCATTTGTAGAATGGGGTTAGTGCTGTGACTCTGTTGTGGGACATGGACAGTGTCCAACCTGACTTCCCTGTACCCCAATGCTTAGTATAGTGCCTGGCACATGGTAAACATCTAATATTTACCTTTAAAAAAAAGCTCTCTTTCCCCATTTGGGGTGTACAGTGCATTCCTAAATGGTGCTGTTCACATGCCCAGATTGCTTCCAAATGAAGTTGCAGCCCCTTCAGCATCTAGGTCACTTACTTGCACAGCACTTTGTCATGTCTCTGATCTCCCATCCTCCAGTCTCTCCCCACTTCAGTCTATACTTCACGCTGCTGCCCGGATCGTCTTTGTGCAGAAATGCTCTGGACATGTTACTCCCCTCCTCAAAAATCTCCAGTGGCTGCCAGTCAACCTATGCATCAGGCAAAAACTCCTCACTCTTGGCTTCAAGGCTCTCCATCGCCTTGCCCCCCTCCTGCCTCACCTCCCTTCTCTCCTTCTACAGCCCAGCCCACACCCTCCGCTCCTCTGCCGCTAACCTTCTCGCTGTACCTCGTCCTTGCCTGTCCCACCGTGGACCCCTGGCCCACATCCTCCCGCTAGTCTGGAATGCCCTCCCCCCACACATCCGCCAAGCTAGCTCTCTTCCTCCCTTCAAAGCCCTACTGAGAGCTCACCTCCTCCAAGAGGCCTTCCCAGACTGAGCCCCCTTTTTTACCTCTCCTCCTTCCCCTTCCCACAGCACCTGTATATATGTTTGTACAGATTTATTACTCTATTTATTTTACTTGTACATATTTACTATTCTATTTATTTTGTGTACAGTGCTCTGCACACAGCAAGCACTCAATAAATACGATTGAATGAATGAATGAATGAATTTGTTAACTCCAGCTGGTCTTCTTGCAGTGTACTCAGCCGCAGGGTAAGAAAATATGGATGGCTTTGTGCCATCCCTTACCATTACTTGAAAATCAACTCAAAAATGCATATCACTGATGATGGCATATTTCAAAATGGTTTCTATAGAGACTTATGAAGTCAGTTGTAGCAAAAATATTAATGAATAACCCGACCTGATTTAAAAACAACCTAAATGGTTAATGTGACTATTCATAGCGAAAATCAGAATTAAAGGAATCGTATTTGGTCAGGTGTCCTCCAGCTTTTGTTATTGAAATTTACTCGGAGTTGAGGCACCATCTGGCGGTAAGGGATTTGCAGGCAATCTCTAATACACCACAGTTTAATCTTCCCTAGCAAGTTGCAGAATCCGGTAAAACTCCTGAAATTGAGGAGTGTGGTGTTTTTGAGTGGTTTAGCAAGTGAAAGATCATTTTATCATAACACTGGAAGTTTAACCCAAGTTGGTTTTTCAGAAGGCTTATTCCAGAGTAGGTGATGGAAATCTTGAGAGCAAATTCATTGTTTCACAGTCCGAAGAAAGTACTGTATTTTTGCACCTACTGATTATTTCTCCCCTTTTTAAAAAAAAATCTGAATTGGAATCCAATTTCACTGTCATGGTTGAGCCTCTTGTTTTGAGGGGGTACTGAGAGCATCATATTACAAATCCTTATTATTAATCACCTTTCCAAGAGATCGTTTAGAGAGAATGTTCTGACTTCATTATTTGAGACATGTCTTAGTCCATTTACCATTTGTGGTCTTTGTGTTTCCCTTTCCTTGTATTATTGCAGGTTACAGAACAATCTGCAGCTTTGAAGCATGAGTTCAGATGCCAACCACGGTGTGATAACTAGTCCTCCCCCTCCCAGCATGCCTCACAAGGAGAGATATTTTGACCGCATCAATGAAAATGACCCTGAGTACGTAAGGGAGCGGAATATGTCTCCTGATCTGAGACAAGACTTCAATATGATGGAGCAAAGGAAGAGAGTCACTCAGATTCTACAAAGTCCTGTAAGTCTAACTATTAAAAAAAGGAATTTTTTTGTGACTAATGACACTGCACTTTCGAGTTGTAAATGCCAGATTGCTTCAGGTGAGAAGCAAAGCAATGAGGCTGGTTGAAATTTTTCTCTCATTTTTGGGGGAAGAAATTGATACTAGATCAACTAGAAGGTATTTTAGGGTATGGAGGTTTAGGATTGAACATCCCTCAAAAAAAAATCCAAACAAATTTTTTTTGGCACTTTCACGGCCAAGTAGACAAGTCAGTTTATGAATCCATCTTAATTTCTGCTCTAGTCAACAAGTTAATTTTAGTGCATTAGGTGATGAATTGACTCTACTCTCTTCAGTAAAATTGACAAGCATTTTACACTGTGATGTCTAGAAGGTTTTATTTTCAAGTGCTTCAAAATGGTTGATGGTAATTTGTTTTCCCTTAGGAGATTTATTAGTAATAGTAGAAGTAGGCTTTATTAAGCACTTACTGCTTGCCAAGGACTGAACTAAATTCTGGGAAAGAATATACAAGGGGGAATTGGACCCCGTCTGTGTCCCTTGGAAGGCTTACCATATAAAAATAAAATGGGGGAAAGGAGGTTAGCAATGGATACATAAAGAGAGATGAAACAAAACACTACAACAGAAATGTTCAGCCTATGTCTTCCCACTCCTCAAGAACCCCCAGTGGCTGCCCATCTACTTCCGCATCAAAAAGAAACTTCACCATCGACTGTAAAGTACTCAATCACCTCGCCCTATCCTACCTCACCTCACCTATCTACCACTGCCCAGCCCACACACTCTGCTTCTCTAGTACCAGCATACTCATTATGCCCCAATATTGTCTAATATTGGTAGTTCTTGAGTGCAGTGCACTGTACCTGATAAGCACTTAAAGAAAATGCAACAGAAGCACAAGACACATTCCTGTCCACAAGAAGTTTACACCCTCTTGGGGGAGCGGACATAAAAATATCATTTACAAATGGAGGATTCAGAATAACTTGTTGAACATACAGTTGAAAATAGTTATACACACAGATGCTGAGGATGAATGTAAGTAATTTTTATCAATGCTAGAGATGACTGTTGTCTTATGCTGTCTCCGACCCATAGCGACGCATGGACACATCTCTCCCAGAACGCCCCGCCTCCATCTGCAATCGTTCTGGTAGTGTGCCCATAGAGTTTCCTGGAGTGGTGCAGCTCAGAATGGTCGGAATTCATCAGTGGCAGATCGTTAGAGGATGTGGGATTTTTAAGAGGGCTTTGATTCGTAATGAGGTGTTCAGTGCCTTTGGGAAGTGAAATTAAAAACGATAAACCTGTACTTTCTCCTCTCCTTCTATTTAACCACATTCTGCCATACCATGCAATTTAAGTGATGGTCCTTGGACTCAAAACCTGTTTTCAGACCATCTGTTAGTAAGGATCAGTAACTATGAAGTTCATGTTCTAGATGGAAGAAGTGCTCCCACCTTAAAAGCAAAGCAGCATTCCAAGTGTAGATGGAATGCAGCAGCTCTTCCCATTCCTGCCTGGACAAGGCAGGTCCCCCAGGTGGCAGTGGGAGAAGGAGAGGCTCTGCAGGCTTCTCGAGTCTCAGCAAGCCACAGCGTTCCCCTGTTAATTCAAGATATAATTCAGTTTTCAGTTTTCCCCAGATGACAGGTTTAATTCCTACTCTGTAATTACTCTGTAATTCCTACTCTTTTTCACTGATTAATCTGTTTTTGATTACATCTGATCATTTTCCTGATAACCTACGAAATGCATTGTTACTACCATTCTCTCTATTGATGGCATGGATTTCTAAATTCTTACCTATCACAGAAACCTGAGATTATTAAAATTGGAGGAAAATAAGATCCCATTTGCCTTTTCACCTCTTATTTTACTCTGCCTTATCATTATGAATAATCTTTTTGCTATTATTGTAGGTTTTTCTTTGCTCTCTAAATCAAGCATTGTTATTCTTTTTCTCTTTTATAGAAATCTTCCAGTGTTAGATTTTTCTAATCCTGCCAATGTACCTAGGTGGAGAACAGAGTGATGACAGTTTTGTTATACTCTAGTGATAAGTGCCTTCAGCTGTAAATCATTCATTTTGATATTTGTGAGCAAAATTTGAGTTTAGGATTGAGTAACTTCAGTTGTTTCTCTGGGTGTGTGATAACTCCCTGCGGAAAAATCTTTATTCTGTGTGCTACCTCTATATGCAGGGCATCCCATATTATTTCCATAATTAATGAGACAGGAGATTGTAATACATACGACCAAGAAGTTATATAAGAACTATGGATGAATGATTTAAAATATGCATTTCTGAAACTATTAGCAAAAAACAGACATGGATAAGAAAAATGTATTTTAAAATGAGATTGAAATGGATAGAGGAGGAGTGAGGTTAGATGATAGAGGAGTGGTGGGGGTTTCTGAGGCTTAAGGAGGAAATTAAAGATCCAGAATACTTGGCAGGGGTATTTGGCGTAGGAGTCAATCAATCAATTAATGATATTTATTGAGCACTTAATGTGAACAGAGCACTGTACCAAGTGTTTGGGAGAGTTCAGTGCAACAGAGATTGTAGACATGTACCCTGCCCACATCTAGCTTACAGTCTAGAGGGGGAGACAAACAATAATATAAATAAATCAATTATAAGACATAATTTATAGATCTAGACAAAAGTGCTGTAGGCTTGAGGGTGGGGCAAGTACCAGATACTCAGAGGTCACATAGGGAGAGTGAGCTGGGGAAAATAGGGAGGGAGAAGTCATATTGCAGAGGTAAAGCAAGAGCCCTTAAGAGGGTAAGGAAGAAAACCAGTGAGAAAAGCATGTGGCTGTTTTTAAATTATCATTCATTTTAATAGAAATTTAGTGGTTGCCAGAATGGAAAGCAGTCTGTATGGAGACAGTAGCATGGCGTAATGCTCAGCATGTAGTAAGTGATAAACAAACGCCGTCATTATTATTATTAGTAGTAGTAGTATCAACATGGGCCTGGCAGTGAGAAAAACCTGGGTTCTAATCCCGGTTCTGCCACTTGTGTGTTGTGTGATCTTGGGCAAGTCACTTAACTTCTCTGTGCCTCAGTTACCTCATCTACAAAATGGGGATTAAGACTGTGGGCATTCATTCATTCATTCAATCGTATTTATTGAGCGCTTACTGTGTGCAGAGCACTGTACTAAGCGCTTGGGAAGTACAAGTTGGCAACATATAGAGGCGGTCCCTACCTGCACCAAGTGAGACATGAACTGTGTCCAACCTGATTATCTCATATTTACCTTCGTGGTTAGTACAGTGGCTGGCGCATAGTAAGCCCTTAACAAAGGGTGTTACTCTTCACCAAGACTAGTTTTAGTCTGTCTGGAGAGCATTTCTGAGCACAGCCTTTTATTGCTTTTAAATGCAAGATATCTGATTTGAGCCTATGTTCTGGAAATAGAGCAGCTGGAACTCCATTTTAGGAGGAATTAAATTTATTCGTCATCCAAAGACATATGACAGTATTGATGAACAAAAAGTCAAACCTCAGTTCACCCACTCCATGTTTTATCATTAGTCAGGTTAATGAGTTGCTGTTTTTCAAAATCTTCAAGTGGGAAAATCTGGATGAAGTGATTTTGAAGTCTGAGTTGTTCTACAGTACAAGAATCCTTAACGAACTGCACTCTTAAGACCTAGAAAATGTGCTTTTGATGGTGAACCCAGCAGACAGGAACTTCCTCCCTTTGAGGTTTATTAAATATATCGTTAAAAGAATTACCTTCTGGCTGGCTGTATTCACTTTGGAAAATCTTTGCTTTCCTGAAGTTTGAATGTTTCTAACTCTTCAAGTAGAAAAAAATCAATCTCTTTACATTTTCTCTGAGTGTCTAACAGTTGATACTAGTTGATACCTTGAGCCTTCATTAGGTTGTTAGTGTCCTCCCTTACTTCCATAATTACTCTCTCTGTCATTTATTATGTACCCTGTTGTCTCTCGCAAAGAGAGTTCTGTCATCTCCCTGTGATTCCCCTGGACAGCTCCAACTTTTCCTCAGCCTCTGAGTGTGTCCCTCTGTTGCCACTTCCTAGGTGTCCCTGATCTCTGGCTTTTTGGCCTGATAGCCCACAACATACTTTTGCTGGCTCTTTTATTTCCCCCTGTAATGGATGGCAACGGGCGATTTTAGTGGAAAGGGAGCCAGGATCAGTGTTCTTCTGTTCCTTTCCCCAACAGTTCTAAAGCCCAAGGGTGAGGGGGTTCTTGGCCATCTTTGAAGCCTTGTTAAGCATCAAGCTTCTTCTCCACTGTGCCTCTTGGGTCTGACTTTTTCTGTCTCTTAGGCGTGACCTGATTCGATTCCATCTTGGAGGGTTAAAAAAATCTGTCACAGAGGCAATTTAGCAGTCCTGGAGGCAATGGAAGAGGGAACTCACCTCCTAGCTGCAGCAGCAGCGGCGAGAAACCTGGTCACCCTCTACAGTCCTTCTAGGTGGAAAATGACGCACTGGGTGATAGGAAGGGCAAGAGAATTGGGGAAACAGCACAAATGTAGCCATTAGGTAGGCCATGGCCATGGGGCCTGCAGGTGTGTGTGTGCTCCCTGCAGTGTGCTCAGGACTTAGAGCTGGGTAGAAACACACAATCTGAGGTCAGGTTCATGGGAGTTCCAGAGTATTGACGACTGCCATGATGATTCCAACAACCAAGCGAGCATTTTATGGATATAGGTTTTGTGGGTGGAATTTGACAAAAGGAAAAAAGTAAGGATTGCTTACTGGTGATATCATTTTTCTCTTATTTCTATGGAAGTGGGATATTTTGAACAGTTGCCTTATTGTATGTTGTAGGCCTTTCGAGAAGACCTGGAATGCCTTATTCAAGAACAGATGAAGAAAGGCTACAACCCAACTGGATTGTTAGCATTACAACAGATTGCTGATTACATCATGGCGAGCTCTTTTGCGGGTTTTTCTTCATCTCCACTCAGTAAGTCACCCCTGGGCGGGGTGAGGGGTTGGGCAGAGGAAGTTATGTTTGGTAATTTGTGGCACTTCTTGTAACATTATGTAACTTGTATCTTTACCATTACCTACTTATGTTGCTGCTCTAAATGGCCATCTCTGAGGTGGCAGCAGAAGTATAGGGAGTAGATCAGGACAGCTGAGGTACGTCTTCTGATCCCTGACAGTTTTTACGCCTCTCTTTGTGGCTGTGTGGCTTCTTCCCCTCACCTCCGCATTTCCCTCCAGGTCTGAGTGGGGAGGGCAGAGAGAGACACAGAGAGAGAGAGAGAAAGAGAGCGAGACTGTTATCCACATGAAGCAAGTTCATGTGATTTCCTGATAGAAAGTTGAAAAATAATGAGGGTGGTTACATTCTGAGTATTTATTTACAAATCAAAAGTAGCCTCAAACTTGTGCTGCTTCTTGGGGCCTGGATAGATTGATCTACAAGTAAGGGCATGCCTTAAGCTTATTCGATTTTTCTTTTAGGCCTTGGAATGGTTACACCTATCAATGACCTTCCTGGAGCAGACACCACCTCCTATATAAAGGGAGAAAAACTTACTCGTTGTAAGCTTGCAAGCTTGTATAGGCTTGCTGACTTGTTTGGATGGGCACACTTGGCAAATTCATATATCACAGTAAGTGTTTTTAGCATTTACTGCCTCTTCTTCTTGGGGAACTCTAGCCTTGCTAGGAGGTAGATGGTTGTTCTTCCTCTAGAAGTTCTCTTTCCCTGGGAGTCTCTTTTTGTAAAACATGGTTCATTGCACTCTCAAGTCCATGATCCAGTCAGTGGTAACTTGACCCCTTAAGGTCATGAAGGAAAGTCAATAGCCCAGATTCCTTTACCCTAGACTAGCTGAGCATATGTTTGTTTACCATGCTTTGAATCTAAAATCCTAATAGGAACCCGAAGTTTATTATAGAGTGGAGTTCCTTTGGCAACAAAAGGTATTTGTGGGAATCGCTCTCGTACCCAGTTTTCCATTGAGTATATCATTCAGAAGGGAATTGGGAGGCGGGGAGGGGGAGTTGCGAAGTTTTTATATGAAAAATAATGTTTCCTTTCTCCTATGCTGTTTTCAATTTATGTGCTTTTATGGGGAGTTGGATGAAATAAAATATATGAATTGCTTGGCTGACCCAAGTAGTCTTTCAGAATAATTACTGGGCATTCGATCCAGGTACAAGTTTTTTCCATGAACATTCCTTAAGCACAACTGCATACCTGAGCTTTTCTAAAGAAGATAAGCTATTTATTTAAATGCCCTTTTACTCTTTATTTCTGTGTTGACTGAACATACCAGTTATAATGGGTTGAATGATGTTGGCTTTCAAATTAATAAAAAGTGTTCATTTGATTACCTCTTGTAGACACATTCCCTGCCCGCAAGGAGCTTACCCTCCAACAGAAGAGACTGACATAAGACTATACATATATATATGAGCAGTGGGAGCCAAATAAATGTATTGAAGGTTCAGTCAAATATGCATATATATACAATTACTAAGAATGGATATAAATAAATGAATACATAAATATTAAAAGTGGCTGATGGGTTGATAAAGATGATAAAGGCTCAGTAATTTTAATTTTGGTAAACTTTGGAGTTTTACTAATTATTTTTCTTTTCATTTTCAGGTAAGAATAAGTAAGGAACATGACCACATCATTATTATTCCCAGGGGCCTGTCTTTTTCTGAAGCTACAGCCTCCAACTTGGTATAGTTTTCATTTATATTTATTATTGCCTTCATCGTTGTGCTTCTCAGGAACTGTGTACTGTTGTTGTTAGTGTGGCTAGAAACAAGAAAGGGTCTAACTTAAAAATTTTTACTATGAAAGATAACTCATTAGGTAAGTCAAAGTCAACATTTTGCTCTATTGATCAGGAAAGGCAGTTAAACGAGGATGTATGGTTGGTGAGGACTGAATCAGTCCAACATTTAGGATTGACCAATTGGTTGATTGTTTTCTATCATCCCCAGTGGCAATCAAATTTGGGAGTATGAGGATGCTGCTTTCCTTTATTGTTTTATAAAATAATAGTGGCTTCTTGGGTTTTGTTTCTCTGTAAGTGGTATGATGGGGGAAATCCAGAACCTTTCACTTTTATTTAAAACCTCAGAAAAAGGCAGCTGCCCCCTCCTCAACCCCCAGCAAGTTAGCTGCCATCGAGGGATAATGGAGTATATAGGTTCCAGTTCCCTGGGGGATAAATTGTTGGGGATTCAATTGATATTATCAGTGGGTTTTAAGGGAAATATTATTTGACGCACTCCCAGTTCATAAAGTCTAGTTCTGCCGAAAAGAAAGGAGTCTTCTTATTGTTTGTAAATTAAGTTCCATTTGCTAAATTTATTAGATCAGATTCCAAGACAACTTTCCCTGCCAGTGACAAAGCCCTCAAAAGCAACCGGATTTGCATTAATCCCAGATGCTTTGTTGTTGCTAAATTAAAATTTCCCAGCCACCGTGCCAAAAAGTAGACTTCTCCAGCCCCCTGATTTTTTTTCACAGTTCAGAGGCTGATATTTCTAGAGACTTTTCAAAAAAATACACCATTTGGTACGAGGTTTTAAAATTGTTGCTAGAATAGTCTGCTTTGTTTCCAGTGTTCATAATTCATTTGTTGTCTTTATTTTGGGTCTCCAGGTGAAGGTAAATATAATAGGAGAAGTAGTTGACCAAGGAAGTACGAATCTGAGAATCGACCATGCGGGATTCAGTCCCCATGCTGCTATCTATTCTACCCGACCTGATGTTAAATGTGTAATCCATATACATACTCCTGCAACGGCAGCTGTAAGTTTCTAAGTCCCCTTTAATAGATTTAGCACAAATTAATACATTTTCTAGTTTCTTGAGTGTTTTTGCATATTTAGTGCTCTTTGTCTTCAGATTGCATTTGTTTAGTCCTTGGCCCTCAATCCCATTTTAATTATTCTTCACCTCTGTAACAGGAGTAAATAAAAAAAAAAAAATAAGAGAAAAGGCTTCCGTTGTACTATCCATCTGAAGAAACCATCTGAATCATTTGACTAAGTAATTTAATTGAGGTATTTTATCAAGTTCCTTAGAGCAACATATTTAGTACGCAAAACAAAATTGCCTTCACAAATTGTGTTATAGGTGTGATCCAGTGTTGTGGAGTAAGAGTCAGTATAGGGAGTATGTACGCTCGCACACACACACACACACACACACACACACACACACACACACACGAATATAGCTGTTAAAACCCTTACTTATCACAAGTAAGTTTATTTGTTCTTGAAAGGATTCTCTTTACTTCGATGCCACTTTCTAGGTGTCCTCCATGAAATGTGGTATCCTTCCAATCTCTCAAGAGGCACTGATCCTAGGTGATGTTGCTTATTATGACTATCAAGGATCCCTCGATGAGCAAGAAGAGAGAATTCAACTGCAGAAAGTCCTTGGGCCTAGTTGTAAGGTGTGTACCTGGGGGGTTTTAAGTGCTCGTTATATTGCTTTTATTAATGAAATTGCCAGCGGTCCGTAACCATTCCCTTTGGGGTTCTCCTTTAGGTGCTTGTGCTGCGGAACCATGGTGTAATAGCACTTGGCGAAACAGTAGAGGAGGCGTTCCATTATATTTTCAATGTGCAGATAGCTTGTGAGGTACAGGTAAGACAATGTATATTTGCTGGACGAATTTGTTTCCCAGGTAAATCCTGTTCAGCTAAGTATAACCATCTCATGTCCATCTGTGGAAATGGGGTTAAGACAAGTCTTGGATAATTATAAACATAATTGTAGCCATTGATTTCAACTTTCTCCCCTCCCAAACCTTTTAACTGACCCGCTAGCAAGCTAAAGATGTGTTGATTTCTTCTTAGCCTGTTCACCCTCTGGTGGTTAATAAGAGTTGAAATGACCAGAAGCAAGGGAGCTGAAAGAGAACCAAAAAGCCTGCGTCATTCACAAATTGAAAATCAGCTCCAAACTCTCCAAAGGTTTACTAATGAGCTGTCATGTTTTCTGTTCTGTAAATTTATTGATTAGAGTTCTCCCAGGAGATTTTAGAGTTTAACAGACCCGATTTAATTCTTTCCACAAATGTGTGTCAAAGACTAATAATGTGTGTTTAGTTATTTCTCAAGAGCAGTATAATTAGAAATTAATTAGAAAAGAAAAGCCTTCTCTCTATCCATCAACAAGTTTGCTGTAGCTTTATTTTTTTCCACAAAAGAAATAAGGGTTGCACTTGTAGTATCCAGAATGTTTACTTGTTTTCCTTTTATATTAGGTCATCATTCTGTTGCATCCATTGCCTCTTTTACCTTTGAAATTGTACATTGTAAGTACAGCTGGTTCTCCTAGCACATGTATTTTCACTATGCATTTTGAATAGATGGCAGCAGAATCAGGAAGTGTTTTTCTGACTGTGCATGTCCCTCTGGATCAACACAATGCGGGGTCAGAAGGAACTAGGTGAAATACACACACATCAGACATGGCATGAGTATTCCTTGAAACAGGGTTCATCAAAAACCAAACCTCATATTCTAGGAGAAAAGACTGCATATCCACGGAGATGATATGAGGTCAGCAGTTAGTTCACTGAGCTCCATCTATACCACGTTATAATTTTGATTTCAGCAGTATTGTTGGTTTGTATTAAGGGCTTAAAGACCTTGGCAAAACAGTGTAAATTCAGCAGGCAAACTACAAGAATAAAACTTTCCAGGAAAGTTCAGCTGCTAAAACAATTTGGAAATGTCAGTGACCTGAATTGGATTCCTATTTCCCAGAACCAGAGAGTCCTGGAAATCATCTGTTTAGATAAACAGTAAATAAGACCCTTGAATTTCAAACTATCCTTAAGCCATGCAGTTCCACCCGGGTATGCATTTGCTTTGTGGTTAGCAGCCTATGCAGTTCTCGTTGCTTCAGTGATTCAGAAATTTGTAAATTACTTTTGTGCTGGGGGAAAAAAAAGTAACTCATCACCATCCCCTTGTGGATGTGATTTTTTTTTTCCCTGGTCTAGGTCCATGCATTAGCAGGTGCAGGTGGAGTGGACAATCTGGTTCTATTAGATCTGCAGAAGTACAAGCCTTTCACTCACTCTCTGGCAGCAGCTGGAGGAGGGGGTGTAAATATGAACACCCACCAGAAGTGGAAAGTTGGAGAACTTGAGTTTGAAGGCCTTATGAGAACACTGGACAACCTGGTAAGTGCTTTATTTTAAATGAATGCAGATTACACAAAAAAGCACCCTTGGCTCTCTTTAGAATTATTTTACAGGGGAGACATATTTGTGTATATTTCTAAATTATGAGATGTGAGGGAGAAAAAAAATTCCTTCTATTAATTTCATATTCTGCTGAGTAGTCATGCAAGCGCAGAACTCCCTGGCGGAAAAATAATACCCAAAGATTTAGGAACATGTAGTAGAAAGATCTTAGGCTTTTAGTTTTCTGTATGAAAAAATGTAGCAGTATGTTTTTCTATCTATAGTTCTGTTGATAGGAAGGTAGGTTTTCTGCTTAGCAACTTCGAAAGCATTGTTAAATCTTGGGCAGAGCTGATCTTATAGATAGGGAAGTATTAACAACTCTGTCTTCTGTAAACCCTAATAATCAGATTCTGAGATGTGCCGAATGTTAGCCTTGGAGTTAAGTTCACCAAGATTGTATGGTATAGATTTAGACTGTAAGCTTGTTGTGGGCAGGGAATGTGTCTGTTTTTGTTATATGCTATTCTCCCAAGCTCTTAGTACAGTACTCTGCACATAGTAAGCGCTAAACAAATACATTGGAATGAATTTATTGATTTACTTAGTTATCCTTATATTTGGTTGTCCCGTCTATCCAAAGACACCCTTGATGGTGAAGTTCACCTCTGAGCGTGTGTATGCCTGAAAAGACCTGTGTTGGAGCCACTTTAGGTACACAAAAAGGATGTCCCTTGTTGAGTTGTTATACTTAATGTTGGCAGTGCTTGGTACTGTTTTCTCTTTTGCCTCTTTGTCTCTCTTAATAATCCTTGTAAGCCCCGCCCTCCCCCCCCAAAAAATGAACTCCAGAATGGGTCTTTAAAAATCCTCTTTAGATTTGAAATATTGAGTGTATATCAGCTTAATTTACTGTGATCCTGAGTGGTTGGTTTGATTCCTCGGGGATACTTATTTTTCTTCTTTTAGGGTTACAGAACAGGTTATGCCTATAGGCAACCTTTGGTCAGAGAAAAACCCAGGCACAAGAGTGATGTGGAGATCCCAGCAACTGTGACTGCCTTTTCCTTTGAAGATGATTCAGTACCACTCTCACCACTCAAATTTCTAGCACAAAGACAGCAACGAGAAAAGACAAGATGGCTGAACTCACCAAATACATACATGAAAGTAAATGTTCCTGAGGAATCTTGGAATGGAGAAACCAGTCCCAGGACTAAAATCACAGTATGTCCAAATTTTATGTAGTATCCCTGTCCTAAATACTCTTTTTAATAGGCTAGCGCTCTCAATCCAAAAATTACATTAAGTAGAGTATAATACAGATTATGTAGTGTGTGTATATGTAGATGTAGATATATGCACTTTGTGCACAATACACGTACACATTTATGTATGTACTTTACATTCCACGGATGAATTGGAATACATTGAAATTTTTTTCAAAGGAAGTAACTAAAGACTAAGGTAACTTGTCAGAGTGAAAGATAGTTATATGCAGTTTCCCGGAATTGCACTTGCCAGAATATTATCTCAGTGTGAGGTTTGGAGGCATTTATTTACTTTTCACTCTCGGTGTCAGATTTTTGCCTCTTCCATCTTTTTCTGCCTTTTCATTTTCTCTTTGTTGTTTTTCCCAGGAAGTGCTGTAGGTCTCCAACCTGACTCCAGATATAATAACTCACAGTACTCAGTTGGGGGCATCAGGCATTTACATTGTTCCACCTTCTCTTGTACTACAAAATCTGGTGCCCAATAGAAATGTTTTGAGAGTTTCCATTTTTCTCACTTAGTAAACTCATGAATCCTCAGACTTATTGGCTTATCTGATTGGGGAAAGTCTCAAATCATCTATATCCTCAAATGGAATTCCCCTTCCCTAAGTATCATTGTGTACCAAGCGCTTAGTACAGTGCTCTGCACACAGTAAGCGCTCAATAAATATGATTGATTGATATGATAACTTTTTAAAACAGTATTCAGACTTCCTGTGTTTCTTTTGCTATTCAGGCCAGAAAGTGGAACTTCAAGATTATATTAAGCAGTAGTACCAGGCTGACAATGTCCAGTATTGAAAACAAATATGCAAAATTTCTTAAGTAGGACTATTACATGATGGTTTTGATTCCTGCTCTGGAATTCTGTTTAGAGTATACATGTTCTTCAGCAATATGTAGTAGAATGCCCATATAGTCTTACCTGTATTTCCCCTTCTGTTTGTCACCAATAAATCAACAATTTGTGTTTATGCACAACTAGAACATGACATTGAGTATTTCATTTCAAACGTTTCTGGAGCTCTTTATAAGTTTTTGCAATCAAATAGTGTGAATTTTCCATTCTGTAAAGCTTTGGTTATAGTATATAATAGATGGTATAGTATTGCTCTAAAATGTCCGTGCTTCTCTTTAAGTGGATGAAAGCAGAGGATTCCTCTAAAGTTAGTGGGGGAACCCCAATCAAAATTGAAGATCCAAACCAGTTTGTTCCTCTGAATACAAATCCAAGTGAAGTATTGGAGAAAAGAAATAAGGTAAGATATGTGTTTGAGGATCAGTAATACTATTGTGCATATACTGAATATTTTTCGAGGTGCCCTGCATCTCTAAATTAATAGGAGGATCCTAAAGAGTGGGGAGAATGTGGTGTCTGATAATAATAAAGGCAGTTATTAAGCACTTACTGGGTGCTATTATTAATAAGACTTGTGAATTGCAAATTGGTGGGTCTATAACTTTTTCTTGCATGATGGTTTGGTGGCTATAGCCTTTGGTTAAAGAAAAAGCAAAAATCTAGCAAAAATCTAGTTACCTCCATGGTCTTGAAGAAGTAAGTATGTACATCAAATAACTTGTTTGCATTACTTTCCTTCCTCTTTAGATTCGGGAACAAAACAGGTATGACTTGAAGACAGCTGGACCACAGTCTCAGTTGCTTGCTGGAATTGTAATCGATAAAAAGCCTAGTTCAGTAAGTCCTTAGTAGTTCTTAGCTTTTAATCCAAAGTTAACCATGCTCTGGCAGAAAAATCTCACATTTTCTTAGGCAATTTGATATTTTTGAGATGATTTTTATCTTTCTGATCATTTTGGGTAAAATCATTTCTATGAACTATTCCTGGCTTTGTATATCAACACCTACCTTTGTTTTGTAACTCTTTTTGTTATTGTATAATTCCAAATTATAATTCATTTCATAAGTAACACACCAAAATCAAATACTCCTTGTTGAGACATACAGGATCATTGATTTGCCTAGGAGATTCTGGAAATGGGTGGCCATAAATCAGTTCCAAGCCTGTTTTTAAAATCCCAAAATGTTCAGTCAATTAATAGTTTATAAAGCTTCCTCTGCAATTTTAACTTGGGTTTTTTTTTTCCTCCCCAAGAGAAATGACATCACAACTCTGATAAGTAATGAGTGGTGGTCCTCACCTGTGACTGTTACGTTCTGATTGTTTTTTCTCTTTTCCAGACCATGCCATTTGAGGATGATGAGCATGCCCCACCAGCCCCACCTAACCCCTTCAGTCATCTTACGGAAAAAGAGCTGGAAGAATATAAAAAGACAATCGAACGCAAGCAGCAAGGGCTAGAAGGTTAGTAGCTGATTTATAAGGTAGTGTACAGTGACTACTGACGACAGTTTTCCAAGCCACATTACCAAGAGTCACACGTGAGGGGACGGGTTGTGTTGTGGGTGCTACAAACTCTCGTTTCTCCTACCATTACCCATCTTCTTCCTTTCCATATAGTCTCTTGATTTCCCTCTCTTCCCCCAGTCTTTTTATAAATGCAGAATTGAAGGGCTCAAAAAATCACTTAAAATTTCCCCTTATCAGGGAAGTCCACTTGGTCTCAAGAGTCACGTCTTCTAGAACTTGTAAATAGCAACATTGTTTCTTTGAAGTCATTCTAAAAAAAAACTCATAAGAGCAAACTAATGGCTGTTTTTGTAACTAAATCTTTTGATCCTCAGATGAAAGAACAATTAGATCCAGTGTGCGCAGTGTCAGCTGAGCAATGAAACAGCCATACTTTTAAATCCATAGTGTGAACTGCTTTCCTGGGTGCCTCTGGGTGAATACCTGATAGGATCATTTCAGAATAAATAGAAAGGAACATACTTCAGGAATTCTGCTGTTGCTACTGAAATGCCCAAAGAGTCTAGTAGCAAAATGGAGGAAGAAATATTGATCCAAGGATTGGCTATTTAATTTCCTACGGTCTGTTTTTAGATTTTTAATCCAATAAATGTTTTCAAAGATCATTCCAGCCGATTGTATGCCAACTTTGATATTTATATTGAGAAAAATTCTTACAGTATCCCAGCTCTAATCCACATAAGGATGTGGATACCAAAACCTATCAAGTACTTTTTTTTTTTAACTTTCATCCAAAAGCAAACCAGGAACCACTTTAGACACAGTGCGGTCATGATCTTAAAAAAAAAAAAAAGATCTTCAGGGGATCCTGTTCCTGTCATTGTCAGGAAAATGAGTCGCCTTGACTCATCGTGTTAATGGTACTTAATTCCCCAATTGTTTTCAACATCCCTTTTGAAGTATTTGTGAAAACCTGAAGAATTCAGGTAATATTGTTTTTAGAACCATTCTGAAGCCATGTTTAACATTATAAATAGCCTCTTTCCATTTTGAATCATTTGAAAACAAAAATGTAAAATGGCTCTAACATAAATTACTAACTGGTTGTGTAATAATACCACAGTGCACTGTCCTTTATTATTTAAATACAGTTGATTGTTTCATAACTCCTTTATAAAGCTTTAGTGAACCTCAGATTTTTCCATTAACTGTTTTTGAGCCAATGCTTCTACTGCTGGCACAGGCAATTTACAGCTCTGCATTTATCCCTTGTATCTTTTTAATCTTTTGTCTAACTTGTGTGCTCTAATAACAGTTACGGATTTAATACTTGAACTCCCAAATAACCAATATTGTTAATGGTAAACATGAAATGTTGATTGGTGGATTTTTCCCTTTTTGTACTTGTTCACTTTAATGACTGCACTAATTGGCACAAAAAACTCTCGCACTTATTTTAACTTTGCATGGCTTCTAACTAAACTCTTGTCCCACAGATGCTGAGCAGGAAGTATTCTCAGATGACGGTTCATCCGTTTCCCAAGTTCAGTCTCAAACTCAGTCGCCGCAAAATGTCCCCGAAACAGTAGAAGGTATTGATTGTAATTTCCCATAGCAAAGCATGAGGGTAATCTTCTTGCCTGTCTCCTTTGTCATTTGCTGTCCTATGTTGAAAGAAATTGAATATTAAATGACAGTAAGTATACCTTTGGTATTACAGTCATTTCTGTTATAGCACGCAATTGTGCCCTTGAAGAACCCAGCGTTATGGGAGAAGTCATGGTATAGTAACCACTGATTCCAAAGAAATTAATGAGTTAGGGGCTTAATGGTTCAACGATATCACCGATTGATATTTTTTTATACAAATTCTTATATTATCATTCTGTCCTCCACTAGCAGAATGCCACCTTTGACACCTATTGTTATTTTACTGTGTTGAATATTATAATATTGCTAAAATATACAGCACTGTACAATACCGTAAGATTGAGGCAGAGGCTGGAAAGTGTAGCAGCATCACAACTTGACCACATGCCTGCACACAAGCATTTTCTTTCTACATTAAGCCTATTTGGTCCAACAAGTACCGTTAAAAAACAACAACAAACAAACAAACAGCAGATTCATGTGGTGGGAAGAACATTCCCTAATTCTTCCATTGAGAATACGTGTTATAGCAGAACTGACTAAACCTAAATCAAAATGTGCATAAAGGGTTATTTATGGTGTTGTGTTAAAGGAAAAGACTGCTTGTGTTTTGCTGTTATAAAAATAATTTGAAAGTTCAAGCTATTTATGTAGAATTCAAGGTCAGTGTGGAAGTCTTTAAGACTTCATTTTCTAAACTTAAACTGTCTTTCCCCATTCCCTACTGTCATTAGCTAAAGTCCTCTTCACAAATTTGTCCTTTGATCATGTGTGTGGTCTTCTTTATGGGTACCCATGACTGATTTGGAAATTGATATTTCGGCCAGGTCTATGCTAGCAAATTGCTAAGATAAATAAAAAATGATACAATTTCAGATCACATAATAGGTTTGCCTGAATTAGAGATATAATTAAAGCCAAAGTATATTCAGGCTTTACATTTATTTCCAGATAATTTGCCTGCATAGACATACTGACAAAACTGGAAAAGATTATCTAAGTTTCTTTGTGGCCAAACGGTCTTCATCATGTACCAAAAAGTAGCTAAGGAAATTGACTGCTCAGGTATCAGTTCGTGTTATACTGCTACAGAGGTCTCTCTTCTCTGGAGAGGATGCAACTTCAGGCTAAGGATTTATTTTATAAAGTCACAAAGAATATTTTTGCAGAATCATTAACCAGAGACAATAATTTCCATAGAAAATCATGATCTATTTCCCAAGAACTTCATCTCCATGGAGGTACCGGTCGTCGTGGTGAATGGCAAAGATGATATGCATGATGTGGAAGATGATCTCTCCAAGCGAGTGAGTCGGTTAACAACAACATCCACAATGGAGAGTGTCGAGATTACCATTAAGTCTTCCGAGAAAATTGAAGAAGTTCTGTCCCCTGAAGGCTCTCCTTCTAAATCACCATCCAAGAAAAAGAAGAAATTCCGCACTCCATCTTTCCTGAAAAAGAACAAAAAAAAGGAGAAAGTTGAAGCATAAGTACACCCCTTTTATTTTAATGTGACACTGCACATTTAAAGGGCACATGTACGTTGACCTTTAATATACAGTAGTAGATCAGCATTAGGGGTGTGCAGCAGAACTGGACTTCAAACTAAGAACAAAACTGGAAACGTGTTAAAAAAAAATCACTTAAGAACAAAAAAAGCTAATTCATCTCTCATTTTTATGCACCTAAAAATCACTTTGAAATTTCGAAACATTCACTAGTTTTGCTGAGATCTGCTCTGGCAGGTGTCTGTCCGTTCAATATATCTTAGCCACGTCTTTACCTGAAATATGCAGTCCTGCTTAGTGTTGGTCTGAAAAAGTCTGTCAAATGATCTAATGAATTTTTTTAAAACTGCTGCCTCCCTTGGTAAATCAGATTATACTTTTTTTAATTGAACTTTCTGACCACAGCCTTTGCTTCTACACCCTGTTATTTCAGTGGGTGGATATTAACAGCACACTTTTAAATCTTCTAAAATAAGATCATGCAAGATGAGTATACACTGGCACATAATAGATAAAAAAAAAGTTTATTTGGAGTTTTACACATTTTTGTAAAATTTCCTCATCTGAAGTAACTTTTTTTGCCAAATGTTTCATTTTAGTAAAGTATAATTTTTGAAAACTTCCTTTTTTATTAGTTAGAAAACCCCTTATTTTTTGATCAAGGGGGATTTTGTATACACATAACATGGATAGCTTAGTTTAACTCTGGCAAAACCAATTTTGTATGTTGAAGTATTTGTATACCATTCAGTGTAAAGTGCTATAGGCATTTAAACTGATCATTAACCATAGAGCAGATTTGATGGTGAGTGAGACTGAGTATACTCTGATGTGATTCAAGAATCAAAGCTCAGTACTAAAGGATGTCATGTACAATGAAACTGGATGTGTGCTTAAATATCAATAAGTATTGTCTTTGGTTTTGCTGATAAGAAAAGGAATAAATCTCAAAAGATGACTTAAAGGTAGGAAAAAAATTGCTTAAGGGAAAAATGAAATGGCAAGGAAAATCAAGCAGACCAAAAAAATACTGGTTTGGGAAAGATTTTTATTCACTGTGCATTGTGATATCTTCAATCAGTTTAAAAATCCATGAATCCTTGTATTTTTAAATTTCTCGGTGCAGGGCAACTTTCTTCTAGTTTGCATTTGAAATTTTAACAGGTCAGATAGGTTTGGGTAGCTGTTGAAGCGAAACCAGAATAAATCAGGGTGTTAAGTGCCGCAAGGGTTAAGGCTTCCATTTCTTCATTTTACTACATCTTTTTAGTTTGGTTTTTTTTTCTGTCATTAAGTACAAATTTAAACCCAACATTGACGTAGTATTTTTTTTCCCCTCTCTCAAAATTGGACCTCATCATTGTCCACAATAGCCAATCGGTGAAAGATCAGCGTGACCCCTAAATCACCAGTGAGAAGAACAATACAAAGTATTTCTGGAGGGTGGGTTGGCATGTAAATGATATTGATTATGACATGTTATGGGGCTGGTTCAGTTTGACTGTGAACGTGTAAAAATGCGAAGTTGACATGGATTCTGGAGAAGACATTTTAGAGCTCACTACTGGAATCTTGTGTTCTAAATCGTAGTGGAAACTTTCAGTTGCTTAACTTAGTCTTTTTTAAGTTCTACATCATTTGTATTGTATTACAACATATGTAGAAACAGTAACCTGTGAACTATGCTTTTCATAACTTTTTTTAAAAAAATATATCTAAATGAATGCAATGTGCATAAATATTTTTTAAATGCAACCGTGAACTATTTGCACCTTTTGCTAATGCCTCTATTTACTTGCTTTGGCATAAAGAATGAGCCAACCAACTCTGTGTCCTGTGGAAAAATATATAAATGTTTTCTGAAGTTGCTCATAGATGTAATGCTAATTAATGTTAAATCACAAATAAACAGTATTTTAAGTAGATGGATTTGGTCTTGCCTTTCATTGTAGGTAGGCATTAATTCTTTAGCACAGTAATAGCTTGTTTACTGAATACATTTTACCCTATTATTCACTATGATAGTAAAGACATAGAGAGAGAGATCAAAGAACAGCAGAATTTTGTATAAATTATTTACTTCTCCCTGGTATGTGCTGCAAATAATGCTGCCATTAAAGAGTGCATAGTTTTCGATTCCTTTAAAGTAGTCAAAATAGTTTTGAACTTCTTGTAAATCAGGACAGCGGCCTCCCTTTTGCATAGAGACAAGTGGTTAGGGCACAGTTCATGGGAAATATCAATTTCATTTTCCATTTCTAGTAACTTTTTGGAATTTCCATCACAGGGAGATTAAAGAGGAACGTTAGTCTTTCTTGAGAGGACCATCCCATCTTTTGGTCCAGATCTTAGCATGGGGCCTCACATGTTGGTCAGTTTTGTAACGAAGGGCTGGACAGCTTTACAGGAGCTGATGAAATTAAGATTGTTGCAGAATTATTAAAAAGGAAATCCAAAAAATGAGAATTTTTCAGGTATAAATTTGAGAGTCAGGGAAGTCTGTTTTGTAGCCACTAGAGGGTAATATAGCTTATCGAATTTCAACTGTTGCATAAGTAATTTGTCGGCTATGTAGTGTTTCATTTGTTTTTCTAAATTCGGCTTTTACACTTTCATTCGGTTTTTTTTCAAAAATATAGTACCTCTATACATTTGTGAGTGAAAAGTTAAAAAAAATGAACGTTCATTGTCTGTAGTATTGTGGCTCAGGCTGTTGAAAGAAAGTCATTTAACCAATATGGCCACCACCAACCGGCACTTAGAAAAGGCACATGAAGTGCAAAAATGAAATGCAAAATTGCCTTTTTAAAACTGTTCCAAGGAGAAAACATAATAGATGTTTCCCCTGCGAAGAAATGCTCGCCTGAAGTAAGCTTATGTGTCTTTTTTGAATCTACTGAGAAAGTGTGTGGATAAGTAATGTGCAAATTGAAGAGGAAGGTTGTGACCAAATTTGTCACCACATCAACGTGGACTGTTTAGTATGTCACCAAAATCTTTTTTTATATTACCCTAGGTGCTTTTGGTACAAATCTCAGGTGGACCATACCACCAAGAGAGAGGAGGTGAGAGGGAAAATGAGTCTAGGCAATGTTTTTTGAGTATTGTCATCACAAAGAACAGAAAGCATTTTCTTCCCTCTTTTCTCCAGATTGAAAATAGAATTTGTGTAGGAGGCAGTTCTTTGTATCTGTACAGTTAAATGTGATCTTAAAAGATTGGAAATTTATCACTGTTCCCCCCAAAAAAGCTGTAAAGGTCACAATCCCACTAAATATGTCAGTTCACATGTTCATTTAATACATCTGCATAGTAGAGATTGAACCACATACTAGAAAGAAAACCTGTGATTGTGTGTTGGAACTTTATCCAAGAACTGAATAGTTTCTCCACCCCCCCCGCCCCGCCCCCCCCCCCCCGACTCTGGGCATGATAGATGGCTCAGGTGGCATTTATGGGCTTGATTTTGTTTTTAATGAACTGATAAAATGTGCTTTAAAATGACTTTGTGCTTTGATTTATGAATTAAGAGCAGCATTATGTTCTGCATGGCCCGGTGACAGGCAGTAAACTGGGCTTAAAGTCAGGAAAATAAAATTATCTCAGCCACCTCATTTTTTGAGCATTTTATGTAAAATATTGACAGTCAATTTCAGGGACCTCAAGTGACAGGTTGCAAAAAATTTCTAAAATTAAACATTCAAGGAATTATATGAATAGTTTGTCTCTGGGAGAGCCAATCAACAGACAGCTGTCTGCATCTTTATGTATGGACTAGGTATGCATTCGAGAAACTCCAGAACTCCATTTCCAGAGATGTTTTATAACAGTCTCTTAGAATTGAATGATAATCCAGTGTCCTCAAAGAATCTAGTTGAAATCATTTGTTCTGATATAGCATGATCGTGCAATGATGTAAATATTAATGAATGGAGTTGCATTTTGGATGGAGACGGCAAAGAGAAATACACTGTAAAACTGAATGACTGAAGATAATGCATTTTATTTTTTTCCTTAAGAGCAATAATAATGATCATCATCATCAATCGTATTTATTGAGCGCTTACTATGTGCAGAGCACTGTACTAAGCGCTTGGGAAGTACAAATTGGCAACATATAGAGACAGTCCCTACCCAACGGTGGGCTCACAGTCTAAAAGGGGGAGACAGAGAACAAAACCAAACATACTAAGAAAATAAAATAAATAGAATAGTATGTACAAGTAAAATAAATAAATAAATACGGTAATAAATATGTACAGACATATATACATATATACAGGTGCTGTGGGGAAGGGAAGGAGGTAAGATGGGGGGATGGAGAGGGGAACGAGGGGGAGAGGAAGGAAGGGGATCAGTCTGGGAAGGCCTCCTGGAGGAGGTGAGCTCTCAGTAGGGCCTTGAAGGGAGGAAGAGAGCTAGCTTGGCGGATGGGCAGAGGGAGGGCATTTCAGGCCTGGGGGATGACGTGGGCCGGGGGTCGATGGCGGGACAGGCGAGAACGAGGTACAGTGAGGATACGGTGAGGATCGCTGTGATAATTCAGCACTTACCATGTGCCAAGCACTCTACTAAGTACTGGGGTATATAATCAGGTCAGATACAGTCCCTGTCCCACATGAGGGTCACAGTTTAAATAGAAGAGAGATCTGATAGTGAATCTCCATTTTACAGAGGAGGAAACTGGGGCACCAAGATGTTAAGTCAGCAAAGTGGAGCCACGAATAGAACCCAGGTCCTCTGACTCCCAGGCAGGTGCTTTTTCCACTAGGTCCCTGTGGTCAGGAGGAAAGCTGGAGCTCGAGTTGGAGGAGGAGTTGGAAGAGGATGGAGGGACCCGGAGAAAACCAGGGCCACGCTGATGACTCAAAGGGGCTGGCAGAGAGGAGGCTTGGTCAGAGGCTCTGATGTGTGGCCAGGGTGGGGCAGGGAGAAGGGCATGCAGGGATGGTGTGGAAGGGGAATGGTGGGTGGGAGACCAAGGGATGACCTGCAGAACCACGGACAAATGAGAAAGAACAGGAATGCTGATAGGGAGGGATGACAGCCAAATAGATCCACCACCAAAGTCAGTCAGTTGTAATTCTTGAGCAGAACACTGCACTTTGCACTTGGGAGACTACAATTTTTATGGTTGTACATATTTATTACTCTATTTTACTTGTACATATCTATCCTATTTATTTTATTTTGTTGGTATGTTTGGTTTTGTTCTCTGTCTCCCCCTTTTAGACTGTGAGCCCACTGTTGGGTAGGGACTGTCTCTATGTGTTGCCAATTTGTACTTCCCAAGCGCTTAGTACAGTGCTCTGCACATAGTAAGCGCTCAATAAATACGATTGGTGATGATGATGATACAATATAACAGACACATTCCTTGCCCACTATGAGTTTATAGGGAACAGACCACACCCTGAAGAGCCTACGGTTGTCTGGGGTTTCCTCCAGGTGCAGCCAATGAGGGGTTGGCCGTGCTAACACTTTTCACTCCCCACTCTATTGCCGTCCTCGTAACCAGTTTCAATTGGCCTCTTGGCAATCAGAATTGGAGAAGTTGCTCTACCTCTAGGAAACTCCGTCTGTTAGTCAAAAGAAGGCTGTTAGTCAAAAGAAGATGAATTTCATCCATCAGGAAGAAGAAAATTTCAGGTTGAATGAAAAGGATCAAAGATCACTTGAAAATGATTGGCTTAGAACTATGCGATGAAGTAAATGAATTTCAGGAAGAGCTTTATGGTGTTTCATGAAGTTACGCAACTCTCCTGGGTTACCAATCATTTTTATTTCCTGTAAGCGTAAAAGCACAGTTGTGTTTAAGGCAAAAATATCCAACATTTCTAAACTTAAAAGCTATAGGGTAAACCACAGAAAGAACTGCAGTGTGGACACTTAGGTGTCTCTGGACCTCGAGACAGTGAGAGCATTAAAATGGCCTTCGGGACCAAGAAACGCGTTTGGGTTTTTTTTGAAGATTTAGCAGATAGATAATCAGTATTTCAGACCTGGCCACCAGAGGTTTGCACTCATCACTCCAAAGTTCCAAAAGATAAATCGGGTTCTCTTCTCCAGCACAAAAATCTCCATTTGCCCAGTTACCTCATCTGGAAAAGGGGGATTAACCTTCCCGTGCCTCAGTTACCTCATCTGGAAAAGGGGGATTAAGACTGAGCCCCATGAAAGACAGGGGTTGTGTCCAACCCAATTTGTTTGTATTCATCCCAAAGCTTAGTACAGTGCCTGGCACCTAGTAAGCGCTGAACAAATGCCACAATTATGATTATCATTATTAGCGGGCTAGTGCTCAGCAGGGTTTCAGTTCAGTCCAACCTTTCCAGCCATAGTTCCCCTGACTCATTTCAGGGTGCAACTTGAGCTTTCAAATACTCCCCACCATTTGGAAACACAACCAGTTTCAAACCAAGGATTCAGGTCCATAACTACTGTAATATTGCCGGTTGCCTGGGTATTGCCCTAGATTAATGAGGAGGTTAAGTCTTTTTACTACTTGAGTATTACAAATGTCAGTTTTGACTCAAATGACAAACTGACACACTTGCATTCCTAGCATAGATTCGATTTTTAACAATAATGGAAAGATAGCTGATGAGTGAGGAATATACCTTTTTTAAAACGGCATCATTTTCAGGCTGGTAAACGGGATGGCTAATGAAACAGTTTTTTGTCTCCAAATCGAATAATCTCTGTTCCTTTATAAAACTACGTTTCAGTTTATCATGGTAGGAATGGTGGGTGCTGAGATGGTTCTTCTAACTTAAAATCCCTTATGCTCTGTCCTAGATAACATCTAATGCTAGTCTACAATTAAATCCAAACTGAACCCACAGCATAGCACTGATTTAATGGAAATAACTTTAGGATTAATTTATGTTCATGACTTTCTCATTGCTGAAAAATTTTCAAATTGTAAAAATAGGGTTAATCTGAGAAGTAGCATAACCTAGTGGATAGAGCACAGACCCGAGAGTCAGAAGACCTGGGTTCTAATTCAGGCTCCATCACCTGTCTGCTGTGGGACCTTGGGAAAGTCACTTAACTTATCTGTGCCTCAGTTACCTCTTCTGTAAAATGGAGATTGACTGTTAGCTCCAGGTGGGGTATGGGCTGCACTCAAATTGATTAACTTGTATCTACCCCAGTGCCTAGAACTGTGCCTGGCACATAAGAGCACTTAAATACCGTAATTATTATTATTGGAACAGTGCCTGGCACATAGTAAGCACTTAACAAGTACCATAAAAAACCCCATCCCCTTGTACCTCATTTTACAACTGATCATACCTTCTAGTTTGGCCAGAATGAAAGAGAGGAGTCAAGGGTAACATCAAGGCTACAGGCTTGTGAGAAAGAAAGGGTGGTGGTTCTGTTTGCAGTGATGGGAAAGTCAGGAGGAGGAAAGGGTTTGAGTGGAGAGATAGGGGAAGGCCCACTAAATCCTGGTACTCAGGAAACAGGTTCTAAGACCTGAAAACAGAGGGAACAATATGAGAGGTCCATGAATGGGAGAACAAGGTGTTTTGATGTTTTGGAATGAAATTGTACATCTCTGCTAGATGTAACAGAAATCAGTAAAGCCCAACAGACCACTGTGGGCATTGTCAAATTTTGCCACCAACTGTGTTGTACTGCATACTCCCAAGTGCTTAGTAGAGTGCTCTGCACACAGTAAGCACGGAATAAATGCTATTGATGATCTCTACAAGTTGTCAGGTCATTCTCGTTCCTTGGACTGGATAGTTACAAGAGAAAACTTGGGGTTACCTGTGTTTGCAATATAGGGAAATTTAAGGAAAAGCTAGATATGGAATCTGATGACTTGCCATTAATTAGTGTTTCTTGAGGACCTGCCTGCAGCACACTAAACTAAGTACTTGGAAGAGTCGACAGGGTTCCTGCCTCCAAGGATCTTGCAATTCAATGGGAGAGGTAAACACTAAGATAATTTACAGGTAGGAAGGAGGAGGCATGTAAAAGATGTACAGTTCCTTCAAGATACTATTTGTCTTACATTGAAATTCTGAGTAAGAAAACATTTGGTTTAGTGGTGGTACAAAATAGAAATCAAGTTGTCTTTACTCGGTGATCCGCTGATGACTAATCCCTAAATCAGTTGTTCTTGAGTTTTATTCCATCTCAGGCCCTCTGAGATAACAAGGAGGACCGCGATTCACTCCATTCCTCCACGTATCCCGTTGCCACTGTCAGAGACAGAAGGCTGATTTGGGTTGGATGGAATATTAGTCTGACCTATTAATGGCATTTGTGTTTTATTAAGATATCCCTCTATGGGTCCTCCCAAGCCCCCCATACTTCAGATTTGCAATAATAAAGTCCCAGTGTCACTCCTTGTTATGATCATAGCTGAAAGAGAGAGAGCTCAGGGCTCAGGAGGAAGGGACTTCATGAAGTGGAGGCTATCTTAGCCAATCTGGCAGAGCACTGGTCCTAATCCCTGCTTTGCCACTTATCTGCTGTGTGACCTTGGGCAAGTCACTGAACTTCTCTGTGCTTCAGTTTCCTCATCTGTAAAGTGGGGCTTAAGACCGTGGGCCCCATGTGGGACAGGGACTGTGTCCAACCCAGTTATCTTGTATCTACCCCATCACTGACATATAATAAGCACTTAACAAATATCACAATTATTATTATATTATTCTTTTAGCTTGCAGTCACCTCCATTGGACGGTTTTGTGAAACTCAGTAGCCCTGATTTCTCAGAGTCCACTTAATTCCTCTGCCCCACTTCTGCAAATCCCACCAAACATGAGTTTGTCCCCTGAATAATATTTTTCTAAGGATTTTTTATCCAGTTGAGAAGGAAGTTGCATAGTACGGTTCTACCTGTAATTTATTTTAATATCTCTCTTTCCCACTAGATTGGAAGCTCCTCTAGACTTTAAGCTCATTGTAGGCAAGGACTGTGCTTGTTTATTGTTATATGGTACTCTCCCAAATGCTTAGTACAGTGCTCTGCACACAGTAAGCACTCAATAAATACGATTGATTCGAGGGCACAGATTGTGTCTCCCAAGTGTTCTGTGCTCAGCACAGAGTATGTTCTCAATAAATACTGATTGGTTGATTGATGACCTCTAAAACCACCGGCTGTTTAATGTACCATCTTGGAAATTATTTTGCTTCAGTGATGGATAGAATATATTGATTTTTGGCTTGGGCGTACAAAATGCTTTTGATGTTAATGGGAATTAACCAAATGAGGAACTAGTGGCAATGACTGATTCTTTGACATATACAGACTATTCCTTTACCAGGGGACTCCCAGAGATGCCCGCCCCAGGATTAATGCACTAAGACCATTCCTCTATTGGTCTGTGTTTTCTAAATAACATTTGCTTTGTCAGCAAAGATTTTACTACTACCAGTTAGGAGAGAGTTTATGGTTGAAGCATGTGTAAATGTTAAATATGTGCAAACATTTCATTTGAGCAAAATATACCATCAGTCAAGGCGCTGAATTGTAAAGTTTTTAGACATTTTCAAAACATTTGCATTTCCTCTCAATGATATGATCCTAAATACAGATTACACCGACAGTTTTCCTTTGGTATATTTATGCTTGGCAATTTCTAGATGATGTTGAGCAAGATTGATTTTTTGATTAATGTTGTACAAATAAAATTGCCCAAGAGCAATGATTGCACAATTCCCCAAAACAAATGATTTGTTTCAAGGTGAGATGCTGCTAGAGCTGAAGAAAATAATTAGAGCATTGCTAAAAGGCGACTAATGGTAACAGCCTATTCATATTTCATAAGATGAAGTACTTTAATAATGCCTTCTACCTCAAAGGACTAGGGAAGAGTAATTAATGTTGGCAAAGTGAGACAGAAATTTAAAAAATGAGATTGGACACATGTTCCTTAGAACCAAACTTCCAGTGTGGAAGGTGTAGGTATACTGGATCATCTTATTAGCCATAGGAAAATTAAAAAAATTTTTTTTAAAAACTAATGGCTTGGCCTTCAGGACTTAGATTACTGTAAAATTGTTCCTGGTGAACACTAATTGAAATAGATGTGATTTTAAGGAAAGAGGTTGTTGCTTTTTTTTTTTTCCCCAGACCAAGGAAGGCTTTTCATTTTCTGCTAGCATCAACCATCCCTAATTATTTTTGATGATTCAGAGCTACAGAATATGGAGAGGACTTTAAGGTATCTTCCCTGATGCAAATAATAGCTTCTCACCTTTGGGCCAGTAAGTGGCTGGTTTTCCTAGTTCATGGACCAAAATAATGACCCCGCAGTTTGAGGTGCTGTACTTAGGTGAGGTGTTAAACTGAAGAATTTTTGCCTTTCTTTACACAGTCTGTTAAAGACCTTGGAACCAGATGTTTTACATATGGTTGGGCTTTACCTCCCCTGTTCTTCCTTACTTGATTTGTTCAATTGACACAAAGGAGCCAATCATTGTATTCATTGAAAAGGGAGGGTACAATAAAAAGAATGAACAGATGTCTGCAGCAAAGATTGCCTTTGTTGAGGGAACAACCAAAAGGGAGACTGCTAATGGTGTGTGGTTTGGGATCTGTTATAAATTGGAAGGATGATGGGCAAGGGAACAGTTGTGCTGATTTTTTTCCCCCAGTCGGATCATTTAGAAAACCTAGAATATTTGATTACTTCCTGTAAAATTCATGAACCAACTGAAAACATGCAAATAGGGAATTAGGACCCAGTGGTTTTCATGTCTTTAGCAGAACCCCCTTTTGAATCTTCCCGGCTCGGAATAACTTGTGCTCTGTCCTTGGGTCTTTGAAAGGACAGCTCTCAGTAGTTTCAAACTTGAAAGAAACACAGATCAAAGTCACTGGCCAATGGTCAGAATTAGCCCATTCAATGTAAAAGAAATCAGCCAAAATCAGAAGTGGCCAAATTGAGGCTCTTCTTCATTCAGCTGGGTATCCCACAGTGTATCACGTATAACTTCAGCGTGGCTCAGTGGAAAGAGCGTGGGCTTTGGAGTCAGAGGTCATGGGTTCAAATCCCAGCTCCACCAATTATCAGCTGTATGACTTCGGGCAAGTCACTTCACTTCTCTGTGCCTCAGTTCCCTCATCTGTAAAATGGGGATTAAGACTGTGAGCCCCCCCTTGGGACAACCTGGTCACCTCGTAACCGCCCCAGTGCTTAGAACAGTGCTTTGCACATAGTAAGTGCTTAATAAATGCTATTATTATTATTATTGTTATTATTATTATTACTTCGCCACCACCCGGACACACTTCAGTGAGTGGCTGCTCCAGCTCTTCCAGTGGTTGGGATGACTGTGCCCCCGTCTGTGTGTCCCGGGAAGGGAAGAGGAATGCCCCTGCTCTGGCTACCTCTCACTCACTTTCTTCTTCCCATCCCCTCCCACCCTCAGAACCCCTACTCTCCATTTTTATTTTTTAATTCCAACATGAAGCTCTTGGCCATATTATGTTTTTGATGTGTGCTTCTTGAAATCATCAGGCTTGACTCCCCTCCCCGACATGCTAGGCAGTGGAATTCCACCACTAAGGAACAGTGGCACCTAAGGAAGGGCCCCTCTCCCACACACAGTGACTCCTGATCTTGAAAGGTCAATCAAATCGTATGGATTGAGCACTTACCAGGTGCAGCGCATCGTACTAAGCGCTTGGGAGAGTAAAATATAACAGAGTTGGTAGACACATTCTCTGTCCACCATGAGTTTGCAGCCTAGAGGGAAGAATTGTTCACTTGTGAATGTCTTGATTCCTCCCAAGCCAACCTCCTATTTGTACCTGGCTTGCAACTCTCCCACCTCCATTCCCTCACATATGCTGTTCATTCATTCATTCAATCGTATTTATTGAGTGCTTACTGTGTGCAGAGCACTGTACTAAGCAGCATGGCTCAGTGGAAAGAGCATGGGCTCTGGAGTCACAGGTGATGGGTTCAAATCCCGGCTCCGCCAATTGCCAGCTGTGGGACTTTGGGCGAGTCACTTCACTTCTCTGGGCCTCAGTGACCTCATCTGTAAAATGGGGATTAAGACTCTGAGCCCCCCGTGGGACAACCTGATCACCTTGGAACCTCCCCAGCGCTTAGAGCAGTGCTTTGCACATAGTAAGCGCTTAATAAATGCCATTACTATTATTATTATTATTATTATTATTATTACTAAGCTCTTGGGAAGTACAAATCGGCAACGTATAGAGTCCCTATCCAACAATGGGCTCACGGTCTAGAAGGGGGAGACGGACAAAAATAAAACAAAACAAGTTAGGTGTCAATGCCAACAGAATATATAGAATTATAGCTATATACACATCATTAATACAACAGTAATAAATATATACAAATATGCACAAGTGCTGCAGTGAGGGGAAAGGGGAAGGGCTGGGGGGGGGGATGGGGAGTGGAAGAGGAGGAGGATAGGAGCTGTTCAACCAGCTGTTCAGCTGTTCAACAAGCCAGCTGTTCCCCTGGCTTGGATAGTCCTTCCCTCTCCACACCAAACAGATCACAGGTTTCCCCACATTTTAATCCCTCCTCCAACCAGCTTTCCCCAGTTGATTTCCCAATATTCTGAGCCATATTATCTCCTGTTCTAACTCTAGCACTCAAACATATATAAATAATAATAATACTAATTAGGGTATTTGTTCAGTGCATACTATGTACGAGGCACTGTACTAAGCACTGGGGTGGATACAAGCAGATTGGGTTGGACACAGTCCCTGTCCCACGTGGGGCTCACAGTCTCAATCCCCATTTTACAGATGAGGTAACTGAGGCTCAGAGAAATGAACTGACTTGCCCAAGGTCACGCAGCAGACAAGTGGCAGATCAGGTATTAGAACCCATGATCTTCTGACTCCCAGCCCCATGCTCTATCCACTATGCTATTCTGCTTCTCATATATAATAATAATAATAGTAATAATGGCATTTATTAAGCGCTTACTATGTGCAAAGCACTGTTCTAAGCGCTGGGGAGGTTTCAAGATGATCAGGTTGTCCCACAGGGGGCTCACAGTCTTCATCCCCATTTTACAGATGAGGTAACTGAGGCCCAGAGAAGTGAAGTGACTTGCCCAAAGTCACCCAGCTGACAAGCGGCGGAGCTGGGATTTGAACCCATGACCCCTGACTCCAAAGCCCGTGCCCTTTCCACTGAGACATGCTGCTTCTCTAAAAATGCTCTGCTTCTTCTATAAATGTGTGCATCATTATTAGAGTATTTAAGCATTTACTATGTGTCAAACACTGTTCTAAGTGCTGGGGTAGATACCAGTTAGTTGGGTTGGTCACGTAGTCTGTCCCACGTGGGGCTCACAGTCTAAGTAGGAAGGAGACCCAGTATTTAATTATCATCTCACAGTTGAGGAAACTGAGTTAAGTGACTTGTCCAGGGTCAAACAGAAAGCAACTGGCAGAGCCAGGATTAGGAGTCCTCTGGCTAACAGGCCTGTGCTCTTTCCGGTAGGCCACACTGTGTATACTCAATTATTTATCTCGACCACTCTAGTTGTAAATGTATGTCAGCCTCCCCCATTAGAAGGTAAGCTTCTTCTAGACGGGGTCCATGTCACTTCTTTATTTTCTACTTCCCAAGTGCTAAGGACAGTGCACCACACCAAGTGGGTGCTCAAATACTACCACTCCAAATACTCCAAAAATGAAATGAACCATCTCTCCTTTACAGAGACTAATGAAAAATTCAACCAACTGCCTGCCTCCAACTTTTGTTAGGTTTCTGAAACAATCTGTGTTTGGAGAGGGAACATGACTGTGCTGTGAGAAGCACAGTGGTTTAGTGGAAAGAGCACGGGCTTAGGTGTCAGAGGACACGGGTTCTAATCCCAGCTCTGCCACTTGTCTGCTGTGTGACTTTGGGCAAGCTACTTAACTTCTCTGTGCCTCATCTGGAAAATGGGGATTAAGACTGTGAGCCCCATGTGAGACAACCTGATTATCTTATATCTATCCCAGGGCTTAGAACAGTGCTTGGCACATAGTAAGTGCTTAACAAATATCATAATTTCTATTATTATTATTTATCCATGGTCTTTTAAATTGTGAGTTGGGAAGTTGTCAGAAGGAGTGGAGTTGAGGGAATGGGGGAAACATGGCACTGGGAAATGGAAGGAAGTCCATGCCAAGTTTTCTGCCTGATGAGTTTTTGCCTATCTGCATTTATTTATTTTATCTGAATTTAAGACATTCATCTCCCTAGGTCATTTCTCCAGGTTCTTTACAACAACTAGCCAGTCCCAGCCTAATTCTTTAGTCAATCAATCAGTCGCTGGTATTTATTGAGCTTACTGTGTGCCAAGCACTGTTCTAAGCACTTGTGAGAGTACAATACAATAGAGTTGGTAAACGCAATTCTCGCCCTCGAAGAGCTTACATTTTAGTGGGAGAGACAGACATTAAAATAAATAAAGACCATGTTCACAAGTACTGTGGGATGGGAGTGGTGTGAGTATTGCCTGTCTACTTGTTTTGTTGTCTTTCTCCCCCTTCTAGACTGTGAGCCCATTCTTGGGTAGGGATTGTCTCTATCTGTTGCTGAAGTGTACTTTCCAAGTGCCTAGTACAGTGCTGTGCACACACTAAGGGCTCAATAAATAGGATTGAATGAATGAATGAAGTATTTATGGGTGATGTCGGACTGGAGTGAGGGAGAATCAAAGTGCTTAGGCAGTACAGATCCAAGTGCACAGGCAACACAGAAGGGAGGGCAAGTAGATGGGGAAATGAGGGGTTAGGGTACACCTCGTTTTGGGCAGGGAATGTGTCTGTTTATTGTTCTATTGTCCTCTCCTAAATGCTTAATACAGTGCTCTGCACATGGGAAGCACTCAATAAATATGATTGACTGACTGCCTGGCCGGAAGAGGTGTGATATGAATAAGCAGATGGGGAGAGTGGTCACCTGTCAAAAATGAAGTGCACAAAAGTTCCAGGCTAAAGGCAAGGCATGGTCTCATTTTTCTCGCCACCGACTCCTTGCTCAAGTTCCAGTGAGCAGGTTGGTGTTGGAGGGGTGAAGTGTGTGGGCTGGGTTGTGAGAGATTAACTAGGTAAAGTAGGAAAGGGAAAGATGATCGAGTGCCTTAAAGCGCTTCTGTAGTTCCATCTGTTTCTGTCAGACCTCATGTACCTGCTCAGCACTGACTATTATTTGGTTGGCTCTTTGGTCTCCCTGAAGTTATTTATTAGCAAACATGAATAAAATCCTAATCACACCACCAGCTTGATTGAGACCGATCCCGATTGGATGAGAAAAGGAGAAAGGAGGCCAAATTATTTGAAAATGAGTTAACAGCGACCCAAGTAATATGTGCGCAGTGCCTAGCTCTTTATTAGGAATAATGTAACTGCACAATACTGGCCTAGACCTGAGAGTGTGTAATAGAAGTCAGGCCAGTGCTCTGCTTTTTTCATACCAGGGCCCTATGTGAAGTAAATGAGGTCACTAACAGCTCATTGAAACATATGAGTCAGGCTGAGCGTTCAAGGGATGAAATCAGCAAAGCCAGGCACCATGGAGATAATAGATTCTGTTTACCTCAGTGTCTAACTGTCAGTCTCGCCAACGCATGGCTGCTAAAGGCCTGATAACAATATGGAAGAGCCTGGCTGACTTTGTTTACTGTTCCAAATATAGATTTTTTTTTCTTCCTCCTATCCCGAAGCCCCGCCGATCAGTTTTTGGAAGGAATGTTTTCCGCCAGGGTGGTTTAGTTCAGGTAGGAAAGTCCATAGACAGAGCAAACTGGCCTAATCAGAGAGTCAGAATTTGACCTCGAGCTAAGAAGTGATGAACTACATCATATTGGGTTTTCCCTATAAAAGGTCCGTTCTTTCAATGGGAAATTGGTTCATTCATTCATTCATTCAATCGTATTTATTGAGCACTTACTGTGTGCAGAGCACTATACCAAGCACTTGGGAAGTACAAGTTGGCAACATATAGAGACGGTCCCTACCCAACAATGGGCTCACAGTCTAGAGGAATGCCCTTGGGAATGGACATTCACTCTTTCGAGACAGGAATTGGAGTTACCATGGCACCTGGCCAAGGAGAAATTAGGTTATGGGCAAGTACAAATTGAAAGAAAGACTAAAAGTCTGGTGCCCCACCACTGCCCCATCCCTGGTCTCCTATTTTTGCTGACTACTGCAACTCCCTGCCATGTGTCATCACCAGGTAGAAGTATGTGTGGGCAGGCCTGGAGAACATTACTGCCAGCTGTGAGACATTTGGGCTGCTCGATAAGGCTGTCCTATCTGTCTGCTGTGCCACCCGAAGTCTGGGCTCCCAGGAAGTGGCTTAATAACTAAGGTCAAGCCCATTCTTGCTCAGCAATCACCACTAAATTAACCTCTCCTTACCCTAGCCCTAATCCCCAGGATTTCCAAAGCAGCCAAACTCTGCCCTCCATAACTATCCACATATACCTGTCCCTACACCCCCATCCTACATCCGCAAGTGGGGGAAAAAGTAGACTGAAGGGAATAAAACCAAAAGGCTTTATTTTTCTTTGCTAGTGAATACACATATCCAGTTTTCTGCCTAAAATCAAACAGGTTCTGGCTATTACCCTTGACGGGAAGTTCCTTAAGGACAGAGGCTGTCTTTCTTTTAAATCCTGAACAGTGTTCACAAGGACTCAGTTCATAGTGGACAGGGAATATCTCTACCAGCTCTATTTGTATGATACTCTCCCAAGCCCATAGTATAGTGCTCTCTGCACACAGACATGTTCAATAAATACCACGGATGATGATAGATACCATTATAATATTTTTTAAATATTAAGATAGATGTCTCAGGTTTTCCAGTAGAGAGCCTATTGAGTACAGTTGGATAACAACTTCTACAACTGTCGGCTGGATTTCTGTTACCAAGTGACTCCCCAGAGAGCGTCCAATTAGAAGAGCAAGCCCAACTTAACCGGATAAGGACATGTGGCCTGAGCTGACATGCGTGGTGACAGTGAGAGAGGCCCCACGCCAAAAAGTCACACCCTTGCTCCCACACTCCCTCCTCAGATGGTGTCCCTCCCACCCGCCACCATTAGCTGTGAGGATTTTGTTGCTAATCGACACAGCCGATGTCCCAATCATCTGTTTTTTTAATTGAAAAATGCCCGTTTTTAATGATGTGTGTGCACCGCCGCCTACTGACAATAAGAAAAACAAAATAAAATCAATTAGGAGCGGAATGAGCTCTGGCAAACCACACAAAAGCCTTTCAGTGAGATTGCTCATGGGGCTGGCAGCCTTGCCGGTTAACATGTGAGGGTCTCTTCAGACAGATTCGGCTTCATTTTTTCATCATTAAAATGCTCCCAGAGTCTCAGAGGGCTCTTGTTTTGTGATTCAAATGCTCCCTTCAGTCAATAGCTGAACCCAGGCTCCACTCCTTCTTGACGAGCACAGGATCGTTCAGAATCCTTTTTTTTGGGGGGGGGGGAGGGGGGGGTGTGTGGACACTCTGACCTAGATTGCCAACGCCTCCTTTTAACTCAAGCTTTTTCCTTGAAAATGCAGTTGAATTCTGCTGCCCTGGTGTTTTGTTAATTTCCAAAAGGACATGTCTCTCGGAAGAGAATGTTGCTTTTGTTTCATAAGTCTGGAGGGTGAGTCGGGCGGGGGGGGGGGGGGGGGCGGGGGCTGTGTGTGTGTGTGCACACGTGCACACGCACACCAGTGCCATGAGTGCATTTGTTGGGGGTACAGTGTTCTTGTGTAGTTGTAAGGTTCACATGCACATTTCTCTTATTTTATTTCCTTGAACCACAGGTGCTGTTGACTGGATATTTAGTACAGTGCTCTGCACATGGTAGGCACTCAGTAAATACCACTGATTGATTGACTTCTCCCTCCCTTTTGCATGGAAGCTAGACCAGTTTAGAGAATGCCATCTTCTGTGGCAAGGATGGGGAAAAGGATTCTTAGCTACTTTTCCCAGCCAGCCCACCAGACCTTCCATCTAAATTAGTTGACTATCTCCTCTGGGGTAGGGACACACACCCCATCCCCGAGCAGACCAAAGACTCCCTAGGGAAGAGGCTTGCAGGAGGGCAGCCAAATGTAAATATCCCTATATACTCATGCCTTGTAATATTTCTTCACAGAGTCTTGAAACTAGAAGAGAGTTTGAGAGGTAACCTAGTAAGTACAGTGCTTCTTAATGTGATTCAGTTCACCTACTTGGATGGGGCAAAAGGCATCTCTATTCTTTGGTATTTAATGGCTTATTATGTGCCATACACTGCAATCAGGTTGGACACAGTCCCCATCCCACGTGGGGCTCAAGTCTTAATCCCCATTTTACAGATGAGATAACTGAGGCACAGAGAAGTGAAGTAACTTACCCAAGGTCACACAGCAGACGAGTGGCGGAGCCAGGACTAGAACCCAGGTCCTTCTGACTCTCAGGCCCGTGCTCTATCCACTAGGCCATTCTGCTTCTCCTCTACCCCAGCATTGCCTCTGCAACATGATTCTTTTCTCTTTTGGTTCACATCCAAGCCCATGCTCCTTGAGCTGCTGTATTGGGTTCTGATTCGTACTTACTGCAAGGCCCAGGACCTGGACTGCAGGTCCTCAGGTGCTCCTAAAACCTGAGCTTTTACCACTAAGATATTAGGAGTGGAAAGGTGGCCTCCCCAGAGGGTTGAGGCAGGCTAAAGTTTGACTTACCACCTTAAGTACTTCAGGGTTCCCACCCAGTTAATTTTCCCTACCCACTGAGTTTCTCCCAAGAAGAAATTGACTTTAAGTACAACAGGTGAAAGTCCAGGTTGACATAGAGAAGAATTTCCTGTTTTGAGGAAGTTGGTGGACTTTTCAGGCCTGGAGATCTGGATGGTTCATCTGCTTGGAGGCAGATGGCCTCTTGAGAGCCTTTCTGAAAGTTCTAGGACTCCATGATGCATGTAGGGTGCCTGCCTGTTTTACCAGCCTGGAGATAACTGGTCTTGAGATAAAAGGGTCCTGGGCTACTAGCAGGTTTTACCTCTGCTGGGTTTTTATCACTCTGGAGTCTAGGGTCAGCATCAAACAGAAGAATCATTAACTAAAGCTAGCCTTCATCCCTCCTTCCACCTGTTTTTTTTTTTCCAGGTGGAGATCTGGGAAGATCTGTTGTCTTCCTGCAGAGGGAAAACAAGTTGGGTTAGGGAAAGTCTGCTTTAACTGTGGAAAAGTTAAGATGCAGCATGGCCTAGTGACTAAAGCATTGGCCTGGAAATCAGAAGGACCTAGTTCTAATCCCAGCTCTGCCACACTTGTCTGCTCTGTGACCTTGGGCAAGTCATTTAACTTCTCTGTGCCTCAGTTTCCTCATCTGTAAACTGGAGGTTTAGACTGTGAGCCCAATGGGGAACAGGGACTGTGTCCAACCCGATTAGCTTGTATCTAACCCAGTGCTTAGAACAGTGCCCGGCTCATAGTAAACGCTTAACAAATACCAATTAAAAGAAAAATCCAGTTTTGCTTCGGGATCATTGATGGGATTGAGGTCAGAGTTCCCAGAGCAGACATACTAACTTTAGAGGTGACTTCTGGGGCAGAAAAGCAGAGGTGAGATGTTTGTCCTGAGTTGGATAGACAGCACTGGCAGGTGGGAAAGCTCATTTTGTGACTGGAGGAGGGTCAAGCACTTTTGGAAAGAATCTCTTGTGTTTTTCCAGAGAAAACAGGGTAGGCTTGGTAAACTCCTCTCCCTGGAAGTCGGTGGGTGGAGAATTACCGGAGAAGAAAAAACAATGTTCCAGTTTGCTCTGGGCATTGTGGAGAACTCAGGGAGAGGAGGGGAAGCAGGAGGAGGGCTAGCTCAGGAGACTCCCCTCAGAGCCACTACCTTTGTTTGCCCTTTGTCTTGTCCTGGGACAGGGATTGGCACAGGCGGCTGGTTCTCTGCAAGCAGATAATGGATAATTAATAAATATGTTCAGAGGGCTACAGGGGCTCTTTGGGCTGCAGGGCTGGAAAGGCTAGAGACAGGTGGCCCAGAGGTAAAATGAAGGTGGCTAGATAACCTGAACGAGAAACCAGAGGGGAGAATGGGGAACGGAGGAGGGTGGGAGAATGGGACACAAGAAGCACAGCTGGAAAGAAAACTCCCTCAGTTGATAGATTGTTGGAGGCCTCCCTTCTGCATCCAAGTTTTCCCTGCTAATCCTGTCCACTCTGGTTCCTGCCTCCTCTGCCTGGAAGTGGAAATGACTGGGGACCTGAGATAGGGGTGATCAGCCAGGTGGTGTGGGGACTGGGGTCAGAGGGAGAGGTGGCAAATCTAAGGGCAAAAGAGAAGCAGAATGGATGCAGGGCATGAGCCCGTTGTTGGGTAGGGACCTTCTCTACATGTTGACGATTTGTACTCCCCAAGTGCTTAGTACAGTGCTCTGCACACAGTAAGTGCTCAATAAATACGATTAAATGATTAAATGAATGGCCCAGCCCACTCAGTGAGACTGAGACCTGAAACTGAAGAAATCCTGCCCTGTCATAATTTCCTTCCCACCCCTGGAGGGGGAGGGGGGAAGTTTCCTTGTTGCTAGGCATATTATCTTCTCCCCGCTGAGATGGGATCTGGTGCAGACACTTGTTCTAGTTGTTACTAAAGGTGATATTATTATTAATTCCAAAATCATACCTTGTGTTTGTGAAGCTCCTTTTCCAAAATTCTTTCACACCATTTATTTCATTTTGTCCTCACTTCATCCCTGTGAGGTAGGGAGAAGCAGGATCATTCTCCCCAATTTCACTTGAGGAAACTGAGGCGCAGAAAAATTGAGTTGTCCCATGTTACAGAGCAGGACAGTAGCCTTAGTTCAAGGCTCTGGATCCAGGAGGCAGTGAATCCCCAGCATGGCTCAGTGGAAAGAGCACGGGTTTAGGAGTTAGAGGTACTGGGTTCTAATCCCGGCTCTGCCACTTGTCTGCTGTGTGGCCTTGGGCAAATCACTTAACTTCTCTGTGCCTCAGTTCCCTCATCTGTAAAACAGGGATTAAGACTGTGAGTCCCATGTGGGACAACCTGATTATCTTGTATCTACCCCAGCGCTTAGAACAGTGCTTGACACATAGTAAGCACTTAACAAATGCCACCATTATTTATTATTATTATTACACCTCCACCTAAATCCCAGCCCCAGTTTTCCCTTACATCATACTGCCTTTTTCTTTGTTTTTCCCTAAGGAGCCAGAGTGGAAAGCAGGGGAAGTTGGTCTGCATTTCCCACACGGTTCCTCTACTGGTGGCTCTCCAGCTAAGTCAGCTCGTCGCCTCAGGAGCCCTGCCTGGGCCTCCCTGCTTGCTGCCCTGCCGTTGCCCCGGGAAAACAGCCCGGAGGGAAGCTTTGGGGACTGAATCAAGGAGCGTGGGGCCGGAGGGGGCTTGGGAAGGCTTTAATTTGGTCCAGTTTACCAGTGTGAGGTAGAGGAGGGAGAGAGGCTGTGAGGATTGAGGGCGGGCTGATGTGTCGTGGTGGGTTCCAGGATGCCTGGCCCCTGGGGAGGTGGACTACACATCCTGCCGGGCTCCTTCAGGATGCCCCACTGTGCCCCTCAAGAGGATGCGAAAGGGAAGCCACTGTTACTATTCCCAGCATTGACCTGTTGCCCAGTCTCATATGACAGGAAGCAGCCTTCCTCCTGCTTGCCCCCATCCCGAGGGGGGTCGGGGACGAGACGGGTGTAGGGCCACTCTGCCGCGTATGCTGGCATCCATCTCTGCCTCTTGATGTGTCTCCGGGCCTTGCCATGTTGATTCCCTGCCTTGCAGTGGCACTTTATCCATGGGTCTCTATATAGAGCCTTTTCTCTCACTCTCTAGTCTTCTGCCTCCCTCTCTTCTCCCAATCTGTTCTTTGTTTCCTTAAGGTTTCGGGAAGTTTTTTCAACAAAGCTTTTTTATACACACAAACACACACCTCTCTGCAAGTTATTTCAACAAGATTTTTACACATATATACACAAACTTTCATTCATTCATTAATTCATTCAATCATATTGAATGCTTACTGTATGCGGAACACTAAGCACTTTGGAGGATACAATATTATAATAAATAGACATATTTCCTGCCCATAACCAGCTTACAGTCTAGGGGAGAAGACAGACATTAATATAAATGCATAAATTACAGGTATATACATAAGTGCCGTGGGGCTGGGGGGGGGGATGAATAAAGGGAGCTAGTCAGGGTGATGCAGAAGGGAGTGGGAGAAGAGGAAAGGGAAACTTGGGGAAGGCCTCTTGGAGGAGATGTGCCTTCAGTAAGGCTTTGAAGGCGGGGAGAGTAATTGTCTGTCAGATTTGAGGAGGGAGAGTGTTCTTGACCAGAGGGAGGATGTGGGCAAGGGTTCAGTGGCAAGATAGACAGGATCAAGGTATAGTGAGAAGTTCATTCATTCAATCGTATTTATTGAGCACTTACTGTGTGCAGAGCACTGTACTAAGAGCTTGGGAAGAACAAATCGGCAACATATAGAGATGGTCCCTACCCAACAAAGGGCTCACAGTCTAGATGTTTAGATTAGAGGAGTGAAATGTGTGGGCTGGGTTATAGTAGAATACTGGCAAGTTGTGGTAAGAAGAAGCAAGGTGATTGAGTGCCTTTAAAAAAAAAACACACATACGCTCCCCCCACTCCCAGCAGGTTGTTTCAACCAGGCTTTTTTATACACATAAACACACACACACACACACACACATACACACATCTCTCTCTCTCTCTCTCTCTCTCTCTCTCTGCAGATTGTGTCAAGGAGGCTTTTTAATACACACACGCATACTTCTCTCTCCTTCCCTCCCTCTCTCTCTCTCTCTCTATTTCTCAGAGTTATTAAGAATTGTAACTCTGGGGAGGGTCCCAATCCCTCTTCTCCCCTTGCCCCCATCCCCAGGCTGACTGGGAGTTGGCATGGATGGGGAACCAACACCTTAAATCATCATGACAATGGCCTCATCCCTGGTCCAGCTGAGGGTGATGGAGATTGGGGCAGGTCGGGTCGGGGTAGATGGAGTTGATGACAGCCAGCCAGGCCCTGTGCTGGGGCCGAGTCACCACCCTCTGCCCTCAGGGAGAGCAGGGTGACCTCTTGTACATATCTGGAGAAGGCCTCATGTTACCGTGTGGTCTATAAAGGCCTGGCCCAGCACGACCTGACCTGACCCGTGCAGCCCACTGTGCTGGAAGAGGTCAGAGGGGAAACCCGGCCAGATCTCTGGGGCCCAGGGCCGGGAAAAGACACCTGAGGGGCAGTCCCAAACAATTTCCTCTCAGCTGGGGGACCTGCAGGGTGAAATATTTTGCTTTTAAATGAAACTTCTGAAGTGAAACCGGAGGTAAAAGTTTACGGGAAAAACCATTCATTCATTCATTCATTATTTTATAATATTATTCAGTATTTATTGAGCGCTTACTGTGTGCAGAGCACTGTACTAAGCACTTGGGAAGTGCAAGTTGGCAACACATAGAAACGGTCCCTACCCAACAGCGGGCTCACAGTCTAGAAGGGGGAGACAGACAACAAAACAAAACATATTAACAAAATAAAATAAATAGAATAGTAAATATGTACAAGTAAAATAGAGTAATACATTTATATAATAAATAATAAAGTAATATAAATAATAATAATAAATAAATATTAAGTAATAAAGTAATAAATAAATAAGCCATCTGAGGTTTTCATTTTTCCAGTATGATTGTCTGACTTACTGATGGACTGATTTGCCCTTTCTCCTCTTGAGGGTGAGGGATGGGTCCAGGAAATGAAATTTTCCAGACAGGATAGAGACTGTGGGGAGACACTCCCTCTGGTACCATGATCTGAACAGGGCCTGTCTTTGAGCTGGTCATTGTCCACAGAAAACTGCCCAGCAAATCTTCCTCATCGACTGGGCTGGACCCCCTGCCCCTTCTCTGCTTCTTTATCCTCTCCTCTGCTGTTGGAGTAAATTCAGGCATGTCACACCTGTCAGTCTGTGGTGGTTACTCAGTGACTACTCTGCGCAGAGCACTGTATCAAGCACTTGGTAGAGTATGATGCAATTGGTAGTCATGATTCTTGCCCTCAAGGAGTTTGTAATCTAGTGAGGAAGACAGATACTAAACTGCTACCTCACTGATCCAAGGACTTGTCATGTCCCGCCTGGACTACTGCATCAGCCACTTCGCTTATCTCCCTTCCTCCTGTCTCTCCCCGCTGAAGTGTGCCCCCACAAAGTGTGCCCAGATCACCCTCAAAAACCTCTAATGGTACCCCATTCACCTCTGCATCAAACAGAAACTCCTTACCATGGGCTTTAAGGCATTCAATAAGCTCCCTCCCTTCTACCTTACCTTGCTGATTTCCTACTGTAATCCAGTCCACACACTTTGCTCCTCTAACACCGATTTATTCATTGTACCTCAATCTCATCTTTCTTACAGTGACCCCTTGCCCACATCCTTCTGGGCTGGGACTCCCTCCCATTTCATATATGACAGACCACCAGTCTCACCACCTTCAAAGTCCTACTAAATTGGCTAGGCCCTCCCTTCTGTGTCTCCTTCGCATTTGGATCTGTACCTCTTCAACACTTTGATATTCACCCCAGCCCCACTGCACTTATGTACCTACCCATCTGCATTTTACTTTAATGTCTGTTTCCCCCCATTTAATGTTAGTAAACTCCTTGTGGGCAGGGATTTTGTCTATTTACTCTATTAGGAGTAGTCTTCCAACTGCTTAGTAGAGTGCTCTGCACACAATAAGTACTCAGCAAATACCACTGATTGACTGATCGGTAGGGGAAGCAACAACTTCAAGGATAGGTAGATAATTGCTGCAGGAGTTGGGGTGAGATGAGTACTGAAGTCCTTAGCGGGGAAGGACTCAAGTGCATAGATGACCCAGCGGGGAGAGAAATAGGATGATGAGAGAAACCAAGCAGAGTTTCTGTCCTTTCCAGGATTGAAGAAGCCATACTAATTTCCTCCAGCTCCAAAGTTAGGATCTGAAAGAAATGAGACTGGGTTTAACAAAAACTGACTGCAGTTGTGAGAATTTTAATGGAAAAATTTGAGCCAAGATTTCAACTGCTTGCTGCTGGCACTCATCCACTCCACCACACCCATCGTGTAGGACTGCTAGAGGCAAGTTTTGCCAGGTGGTTGAGGTCTTTAATCTACCCACCTAACCTGGTTCAAGACAATAATATTTGGAACAAATATATTTATGGGGGCACATTTTGGAAGATCTATAAGAAGCAAGTCACTGAACCCAAGGATTCAGACAGGTCTATCCCAGAATCACCCTAAAAGTATAAAAAAGCTACACTCCATCACGGTTGGTACAGTGATGTTTAGATGGGGTGAGAGGAACGCTCCTTAAGGCTAGCTATCATAGAAGAGGCTGCCCCAGCTCTCCTGGAGGAAGGTGATGCTTTGATCTGCACTGGGACTGCTGGAATTCAGAGTGATGCTATCCCACTGGAGGTCTGTTACCTAGAAGCCAAAGAGAAATCCCTGTCAAAGATGAGTCGATCCTGTCAGCTAGGAACTGAGGGGGAACAGTACTCCTTGGGGCTCCCATGGGATTCCCATTGTGTGTGTGTATGTGGGGGGGGTGTCCAGGTGCAAGAGAAGAGGTGTAAAATCAGAGCTGTTAAGTCTAGCCCCCACCTACTTACACTTCTAGAGAGGAACCAGAGCTTTGTTAAAAACACTTGGGTAAATTTGTTGAAAAGCTTAGGATGAGAGGGAGGGTGAGCAGGAGTAAGGAGGGGATGAGAGAAGAAGACTGCAAGCCTGGGCAGATCCCACATCAGAGTTCCAGGTGGGTAAATAAAGCTCTTAAAAGGGATGTGGAGGCACAGGTGACCCCATAACTTAAAAGATCCCTGTATACCACCAGAGACAATTTCCTGGCCTCCACCTCCCAGACCCTCTGGCAGAAATACATAAAACCTGAGATGTAACTGACCTGGCAGGAATACATAAAACCTGAGATGTAACTGACCTGCCCATTCTCTTCTGCTTCATTTTCTCCCTTCTGCGTCATCTACACACTTGGGTCTGCACCTCTGGACATTTGATATTCGCCCCAACCCCATAGCACCTATGTACATACCTTTAAATTGTATATTATAAATTTTTTATATTAATGTCTGTCCCCCCATCTAGATTGTAAGTTCATTATGGGTAGGGAACATGTCCACTAGTTCTGTTGTATTGTACTCTTCCAAGGGCTTAGTACATGTTCAGCACATAGTAAATGCTCGATAGAGACCATTGATAGATTGAAAGTAATATTGGTTATTCACAAAGAAGCTGTGAATGAAGCCTTGTCTTCCTGTCAACTTGCTTTAGTAATTGCATCTGTTTGTAAATATTTGTTGTGATTGTGTGTGACTCTCCTGTCTCCTCTTCTAGATCATAATATAATAATAATAATAATTATGGTACTTGTTAAGTGCTTACTATGTGCCAAGCACTGTTCTAAGCACTGGGTTAGATACAAGTTAATCAGGATGGACACAGTCCCTCTCCTACATGGGGCTCTCACTCTTAATCCCCATTTTACAGATGAGGTCAATGAGGCCCGGAGAAGTTAAGTGACTTGCCCAGGGTCACAAAGCAAACAAGTGGCGGAGCCAGGATTAGAATCCAGGTCCGTCTTACTCCCAGACCTATGCTCTATCCATTAGGCCACACTGCTTCTCCTGGCAAGGGCAAGGACCATGTGTTTTTCAAAATGAATTCTGATTGTCTTGTTAAATGCTATGAGCTCTTGGGGCTCAATGTATACCTTGTTGATGGTGCAGATGGATGGCTACTGACAGCACTCAGGAATACAGGACACCCTTTCACCAACCTCCTCCCTGCCCCCAATTTGGATAGGGGACAGACCAGCTGAAAGCTGGATGAGTGGACATCCTATTGTGCTGTGACATATTGTGAGAGACAATCTAGTTTAGTGGGTACAGCTTTGGATTTAAAGGTTGAACATCTGGGGTCAAGACCTCTTTCCATTACTGTGTGATATTAGACAAGGGACTTAACTTCCTTTGGCCGCAGATTCCTGACAAAATGGAAATAAAAATACCATCCCTCTATCCTAGAGACAGTGAGGGAATCAGGGAGATGTATAATTAGGCCTGCTGACATACATTGTGATTCTTGGAAGAGAAAAGAAATATAAATTCAAGAATTTTCATGGAGAGAGCACCAACTTGCTCCAAAACCTCATCGTTCTATAGTGGAGCGTTTTAAGAACACTTCAATCCAAGGCGGGAGAATGAACAGAAGGAAAGCTTATATGATCTAAGCATTCTTCCGTGCTGGTGCCTGTCTAGATCCTGTGTCTTCCGTACTTTGTGCCGAGAGAGGTGCGGGATGATTTTGGAGTGGTTGCCTTTAATTTGGCAGATGTGGTTTAAGGGATTGAATTTAGCATTCACATTGTCACTTCCCGACCCTGAAGGAATGACTAAAGCCCTTACCTCCTTTTGTTAATCAAAATAATGTCAGTGGTAACTGTTTATTTTTTCGGCTTTTTTTCTTCTCCCCCTTCTAACCAATGCTGTTTTTCCAGAGGCCAATGAGCGCATTCTTACTTGGCAACCGGCTGCTTAAAATAGGGATCTTGAATCATGAGGATAAGAATCTTAAATCTTCATGTTTCCTGAGAAGAGAAGGAGAAAGACAGAGATATAAAAAAAAGCTAACAACTTCATGTCAGAGTCTTTCCATCCTGAGCTGTGACAGTTCATTTTTACTCTTCTTTGTGGGGGTGAGAGGGGGCTTCTTTATTCTTTTGGTGTAAATCATCCAGTTGTCTTCTTCTTTAGATCTTATCACGATGCCCAGAGAATTTTGATATTTCCCGAGTCTTTTATCAACAAGGCAACTGAAGAGCTCAAATAATGCTGTTGTCCAACCATCTCTTTCAGTGGGACCCAAGCCTGCTTTGTTCCAAATCCATTCCTCACCACTTTTCCCTCACTGTTCTGGGAATCACTCTCTCTGCTCCAGGAATGGGGAAGAAGAAAGTGACCCAGGTTTCAACCAAAGGAAATTATAGCTGCATGTGTCATTTCGATGCTCTAATAAGGCTATTTGTTGTCCTTTTATACTCAGTTTGGGATTTGCAAACTATTCTTCTGTTCCCCCCAAATCCCAAGAAAGCAGAAAGTGACCAGGCTCCCTACCTACAATACGACTGACTATCCTCTCGTCGGAGGATGCAAAAGAGCTCATTTTCAACAGATCACGAAGCAAAGGCCCAGAGGAAGCAAGTTTCCCTCTTCTCTGTTTCAGCAGCAGCAGCCGAAGCAGCATGAAACTCTGGGTATGTGGAAAAGCCCGACATACAGGCTGCCAGCTAATTGGGCTTGCTGACGTCAGGCATCTCAGGGCAGGCCAGGTGGCACGTGGCCAGAGATGTAATCCCGTCTCTCGGGTGCAGTCCTTGGTAACTTTAGGTTGGCGCCCGGTGTAAAGCTTGCCCCATACAGATTGGGATCAAGTCACCAAAATGAATGAATGAAAATCTCCAGGGGGTTCCAGAAAACTCAGAATAACAATAATAATAATTATTATTATTATTATGGTATTGGTTAAGCGCTTTACTATGTGCCAGGCATTGCGCAAGCTGCTGGAGTAGACACAGTCACTGTCCCACACAGGGATCACAGTCTTAATCCCCACTTTACAGATGAGGTAACTGAGGCACAGAGAAGTGAAGTGAGTTGCCCAATACCATAGAGCAGACAAGTGGCAGAGGCAGGATTGGAACCCATTACCTTCTGACTCCCAGGCCCGTGATCTATCCACTGAGAAGCAGTGTGCCTCAGTGGAAAGAGCGCGGGCTTGGGACTCAGAGGTCATGAGTTCTAATCCTGACTCCACCACTTGTCAGCTGTGTGACTTTGGGTAAGTCACTTCACTTCTCTGTGTCTCAGTTCCCTCATCTGCAAAATTGGGATTAAGACTGTGAGCCCCACGTGGGACAACCTGATCACTTTGTATGCCCCCAGCGCTTAGAACAGTGCTTTGCACATAGTAAGTACTTAACAAGTACCATCATCATCATCATCACTGAGCCATGCTGCTTCCCCAGAAGGACCTCTGCATACCTGCCGGCCCTTCATGACCTTATTCCATTATGTGTCTCCTATCAGTTCCATCCCACTCATGGAAGTGGTCCCATTCATAGCTCCTCGAGTGCGGGGGGGCAAATTTTAATGTTGTTTGTATGCTCCCCGAGCTTAGTCGAGGACTGTGCACCCAGGAAGTGTTAATAAATACAATGCTACAGATACTGTGCAACCATCCTAATGAACTTGGATTTGAGGCAATGAGTGGGGCCCTTTGGTGCTACCATCCCTCCTAGGAGATCCTCCCTTCCCACCTCTCCCTTCATGGTCTTCCTTTTACTGGAGATGAAGTCTGAGAAGGTGATGTCAGTGGGGGTGTCAACCTGAGTCTACTCCTCAGGCCAAAGAGGGGTGCCTATATTTCATCCTTGTACTTACCCCCCAGGGCTTAGTATGGACTCTGGAAAATAAGTGCTTAATAAATACTATTTACTAGTATTGTTACTGTACCCTCTTTCAGGCCCATTTTCCTCTCACCCCGTCTTCTCCCCTACATCTGCCGTGCCTTTGCTCCTATCCCTACGCCGAGCTGCCACTACTGCTACTACCAGTAGCGGCATTAGTGTTGGAAGCAACCATGGGAGGTGTAAATGGCAGTGGGGGTCCATGTCATACCATCATCTAGTTACCGAGACAAGTCCCCTATCCTCCGCCACAGGTTTATGCCAGTAAGTGTACTTGTTTGCTCTGGAAAGTCACTTGGCTCTTCTTCGGTTCATTTGGCATTGTGCTTCTTCCCAACGAAGCGTTGCATTTTGGTCAACGTGGCACTCTACCCCCCTGCCCCCAGCAACTCCCGCCAACCTCTATTTTGAAAAGTGAGAACAAGGAGAAGAATCTGTAGTCCCTTCAAACCCCCATTCTTGGCTCTCTACTCCAAAAAAGAATGATAAATAAAATTAAAATGTTGGACCAAAATAAAATGCCGTGAAGGCAAAAGCTCAGAAAGCCACCTGGAGCAGCTTACCCTGCCTCTCCACAAGCAATTAATCACGGTTCTTCTCCTCTTCATTGTCAATGTGGTGTTGACATTTTGCTGGCAGTTGTAGTGCTCAAATTCCATGGGCTTCATTTGTCTGAGCAGAACCATGACCACCTCCAGGGCTGGAAGATGGCGGCTCCGTGATTTACTCAAGCACGAAGGCTGGTGGGTGTGCCCTTTTCTCCAAATTGAATCCTCTTTCATTGTCTCTTCAATCGAGTCAGAGTACAAATCCATTAGTAAAGTCGTATTTAAAGAGACTACCAACCGATTACCAAATTCATACACACTGGAGATGCTTCCAGCCACCAAGATGTACCAGTTTTGATTGGAGCAGTGAGGGAAAAAATTATATTACCCCCAATATTTTTTTCCTAGATAATTTGGGCAGCTCGGAGCTCAGGACAGCATGCAAAATGAGGACACCAAGGTTGAAAAATCCTGATCTCAAGTAAGGCCAGCTATAAAGTTGCACATTTGCCCTTATTCATGTTTTCTGCAATGGCAGCTTATCAGTATTTATGAAAAGCCTCTTGTGTTCCAGAGCACTGTATAAGGTGTTTAGGAGCCCACAATAAAAGTAAATGAAAAGACCCCTGTCTTCAAGGAGCTTATACTCTAATGAAGGGAAGATGGGCAGACACAAATAGTTTGCATACAGTGGGAATGAAAGGAAAAACATAGGTGCAATTGGAAACAACAGAACGGAATATAAAAAGGGTGGAATAAACAAGTGGATAGACACAGGGTTATGAGATGATGATCAGGGAGATGGGAATTTTTTAAATGTTATTTCTGAAGGGCTTACTATGCACCAGACACTGTGCTGAGTGCTAGGGTACATACAAGGTAATGAAGTTGGGCACAGTCCGTGCCCCACGGGGGGCTCACAGTCTTAATCCCCATTTTACAGATGAGGTAACTGAGGTGTAGAGAAGTGAGGTGACTTATCCAAGGTCACACAGTAGACAAGTGGCAGAGCTGGGTTTATAACGTAGGTCCTTCTGACTCGCAGGCCCGTGGTCTATCCACTAAGCCATGCTGCTTCTAGTTGGGAGTGAAGCTCAGGTTCTGCAAGTGGACAAAAGTGCCTGAGCTTCCTGATGTCAGAGAGCCAACTGCCTGAAATCAAGCCCTCTCCCTGTTTTTTTGCTTTTACCTTTGCCACAGCCCCTGCTGGGATAAAAACGGTCTAATCAGTGCTGTGAAAGTGCATGCAAAGAATTAGGGGCGCCTCTCTATAGCCCCAGAGGGGTTTAATCAAAGTGGATTTTGTCTTAGGGAAGGGAAGGGGAGGGTGTGTGAGGTTCAGTGCTCCAGGCCTGCCAGAAATTTAATCTGGCCCTGGAGATTGGGAAATAAACACTTTCATGGGGGGGAAATGACTGGCCAATGGCTTCTTTAAGTTCAATAAATATGGCAATCTCTGCAGAACTGAACTCCAGTACAAGGAGTACGAGAAACAGCATGGTCTAGTGAATAGAGTCCAGACCTGTGAGTCCGAAGGACCTGGGTTCTAATCTTGACTCTGCCAATTGTCTGCTGTGTGACCTTGGGCAAGTCACTTCACTTCTCTGAGCTTCAGTTATCTGTAAAATGGGGATTAAGACTGTGAGCCCTATGTGGACTATGGCCCAATCTAATTCGTTTACAATGATTTTAGCTACACCTGTGCTTAGTACAGTGCCCGGAACATAGTAAGTGCTTAACAAATGCCATTAAAAAAGGGAGGGAAATTGACACTTTTGTCCTCTTTCCAAGTCTATAATCAGCGATCTTGCTGGCTTGGATTCAGCACTGAGGATCCTGATAACATTCCTAAATAATCAGTAGCAATACCACTCCTATAAGTCACTCCAGTGATTTAGAAAAGCAGGCTGAAGGCATCACATCCTTCCCCGGAGAAGACAAACTAGAGTTATGATCTCCCAGCAACCAGTAGTAGTACTTATATTAGTAAAGTATTTGTTGAGCATTTACTATGCACGGATGAGGTAAAACAGTCCCTGGACCCAAGGGGCTCATTAGTATTAGTGGTGGCAGTGGTGGTAGTAGTAATTTAGTCATAGGATTCAATCATATTTATTGAGTACTTACTGTGTGCAAAGCACTGTACTCAGTACTTAGTTCTGTAGTAGTAGTAGCAACAGCAGCAGCATTTCATCCAACTTCTTGGTATTCTCGTATAAAGCTCCAACTCAGAATCATCCATTTAGGAACCAAATTTCCCAAAGCCAGAGGAGAAATGGGCTGACGTTTGCCTGTATAGACCCACTTCTGCACGAGTCTGCTTATTGATTCCCTGCCTGGAAAACTCTAGATAATTCAAGTGGAAAAAAAATCATTGATTTGAATGATCCAGTTATTTCAGATAAAAAATATGCCCTCCAAAGGGCACTGGATTCTCGGGTGCTGAATCGTCAGGAGAATTTGTGGGTAAACAAAGATGCAGTGTTGCAATGATGTTGAATCCGGAGGGTATTTTTAGAATGGCCATTGTGTGTCTGTCAGGAGGGTGGGCTGGGAAGAGAGATAGAGAGATTTTTTGGATACAAATGTTTCTTTTGAAGGCTTGTTGGGGGTCTTTTTAATCTTCCTTCTTTATTAAACTGCTGGCTTAGCATCACCATGCAGTCACTGAGGCTTTTCTTATGGGAAAACTGGCCACAAAACACAGTTACAGACCTGTTTGTGGAGTCTGTTCAATGTGTTTGTCAAGTTTTCTTTCCCTTGGCATAGTCCTGAGAACTTGCTGGGACATGGTGATGCAAAGATACTGACAAAGCTGATTTCCTTTTGGTTTATGTTTGATGTTGGAAAATTCAGCCCAATGTGTGGTCTTTCCAAAGGCTCTGGAGAGTAGGCAGAGGGTACCTGACTCTCTACAGTGACTTGGCTATTGAGTTGTATTTCTTGCTATTTGGACGGCTGGGATCCGTTGTGCCATGGGTGGTTGAAAGCATTTTCTGCTTAATAAATGTCAGGACACATACCATACTGCTAACTACAAAAATATAAAGTGTGTCCTGTTAAAAAGAAAGGTGTATAGCTTCTAGACACATATTAGAGATCAAAGTATTTCGGCCTCATGCTTATGAATTTTCCTCCCATTTGCAGAAAAAAACTAAAAGTGGTAATGTTAATGCTTCTGCTTTCCATGCAGATTTGCAAGCCACTCACGGGAACCAGGATTGGACAACCTTTCCCTTTTGAAAGAAACAAGTCACCCTGGAATACTAAGTTGCATTCATTCCATTAAAGTGAAAGGCTCAGTTAATTAATTGGGCCCATTGTTTTTGTCATTGCTCTTAACCCACCTTGGAAATTTCTAAGGGAGAGATTTCCTCCATTTGCTTTTCCCACATAGGCTTAAATTCTCTTTCTCTTTTTTTTCTGATTTCACTCCTCGTGTCTCTGCCTTGTATTCTTTCTCTTTTATCTGTTTTTCTTTTTTAATCCCTGTCTTTTTTCATACAGATTTCAACTTAGAGGTCATCTGAGATATAGACTGTGGTGTGGGTGAGACAGTGTGCATATGTTTATGTGTGTATACACAAACACTCCTCACTTGCTTGTAGAAATATCTGGTTTCCACTGAATTAGATAGATCATGCCCTGCTCAGTCTTTCTCTTTCTGTTTTCTCTTCCTGCCTCAATTTTCCTAACCAGATTCGCTCCCTCTTGTGAAGGCGTCTTTATTTTTTAATGGTATTTGTTAAGCCCTTACTATTATAATTATGGTATTTGTTAAGTGCTTACTATGTCCCAAGCTCAGGCACTGAACTAAGTGCTGCTGTAGATACAAGCTAATCAGGTTGAACATAGTCCATTTCCTACACAGGGCTCACAGTCTTACTTCTTATTTTACAGATGAAGTAACTGAAGCACAGAGAAGTGAAGTGACTTGTCCAAGGTCACACAGCAGACAAGCAATGGAGCCAGAGTTAGCACCCAAGTCCTTCTGATATCCAGGTCTGTGCTCTTTCCAATAATAATAATAATAATGATAATATTTATTAAGTGCTTACTATATGCCAAGCACTGTTCTAAGCTCTGGGGTAGATACAAGGTAATCAGGTTGTCCCACGTGGGGCTCACAGTCTTCATCCCCATTTTACAGATGAGGGAACTGAGGCCCAGAGAAGTCAAGTGACTTACCCGAAGTCACACAGCTGACAAGTGGCAGAGGTGGGATTAGAACTCACGACCTCTGACTCCCAAGCCTGGGATCTTTCCACTAAGCCACGCTGCTTCCCACTAGGCCATGCTGCTTTTCCAGTCTCAGGAACTGCAAGGAAATAAAGTCCTGACCTGAGAATCCCAAGGCCACCTTCTGAGAGGCATGCCTGAGCTGAGCTGGCACATGAGTTTAGTATACTGGCATGAGCCAAAAGAAGCACAATGTAGATACAGATGTAGTGGGGACTCTCGTGTTGTTTTCAAAGACGCTTGAGCTGAGCTATCTTTTCACAGCAAATAGATGAAAGTTAGAGTGTTCTCCCATCTACTGGTGCCTGGGCAGCACTACTCAGTGAAAAGTGCTAAAACATTTGGCAACCGAACTCTGGTTAAAGATAGCTTTTGTTACAGCGGGACATTCTGTATACATATTTAAGGTATTGGACTCCACAAATAGCTCAAATCCTTTTCTACTGCAGGATCTGATCCCCTGCCTCCAGGGATAGCCTTTCGCCATTCCCAAAGTACAATCCACTTGTGTCTCTAGGGAAAACTGGGGGTGAGGCTGGAGCTGTCTCTAGGTGAAGTGGGAGGTGTCTTAAGGGGAAGTAGAAAGTATCTCTAGGCAAAGCTGGAGGTATCTCTAAGGGGAAGCTGGAGGTGGCTCCAGGTGAAGTGGGTGGTATCTAAGGGAAAGCTGAAAGTAGCTCTAAGTGAAGCAGGAGGTGCCTCTAAGGGGAAACTGGAGTAAATGTCTCTAGGAGAAGCTGCAGGGGGTCTCCAAGAAGAAGCTAGAGGTGTCTCTACAGCGAAGCTGGAGGTATCTAGGGGAAACTGGAAGTGCCTCTAAAGCAGGAGGTGCCTCTATGGGAAGTGGGAGGTATCTCTAAGTGAAGCTGGAGGTATCCAGGGTCAGTCCCATGAGTGCATTGTGTTCAGAGAAACTGACTCGGGCTCAACCACCCTCCTCCCCCTCCAACTCCTCCCCTTGGGGTATAGTTTGGCTACCAGGCACTTTAGATTTAGAGCACTTTGCCTCGTTTGCCCTTGTGGCTAACTGGGGTCCTTCTAGGCTACTGAATGCTTTAGGTATGAGTTTGAGCTTAGTCTTGAATCAATCAGTCAATGGTATTTATTGAGTGCTTACTATGTACAGAGAGTTGTACTGAGCACTTGGACGAGTACAACACAACTGAATCAGGGAGCACTTTCCCGGCTCATAACTAGCTTACAGTCTAGAGCCCAAATCTAGACTTTAGAGATCAGATCTCTAATCCCGGGGAGAGTCAGAAGAATGATTTTTCTCTCACCCTTCCACTTCAGTGGAGGAAAAGATGCCTCAATCAATCAATCAATCAATCTGGTATTATTACTCAATAATACTATTTGCAGAGCACTTGAATAAGGGCTTGAGGAGTAATAATAATAATAATTGTGGTATTTGTTAAATGCTTACTATGTGTCAGGCACTGTTCTATGTGCTGGAGCAGATACAACATAATAGGGTTGGACACAGTCCCTGTCCCACACAGGGATCACAGTCTTAATTCCCATTTTACAGATGAGATAACTGAAGCACAGAAAAGTTAAGTGACTTTCCCAAGGTCACACAGCAGACAAGTGGCAGAGCCGAGATTAGAACCCAGGTCCTTCTGACTCTCAAGCCTTTGTTCTCTCCACTAGGCCATGCTGCTAGAAACGAAGGATATGGTCCCCCGGCCCCCAAGAAGGTATAATCTGATGATGCTCTCTGCTTCAAAGAAGGTTGTGTCCTTAGACTTATCAGGTCTTTCGGAGTATGGAGACTGTAGAATCAGAAAAGATATTCCTCCCAAAGTAACTCCTTGGAAAAACAAGCCAAATAGCTGGTGTACTGCAGGAAAGTGGAAGATGAGAATAGAGCTGCAGATCTGTGTCTGTCTCCCCCTTTTAGACTGTGAGCCCACTGTTGGGTAGGGACTGTCTCTATGTGTTGCCAATTTGTACTTCCCAAGCGCTTAGTACAGTGCTCTGCACATAGTAAGTGCTCAATAAATATGATTGATTGATTGATTGATTGATTGATCTGTGGTTATCTGGAAGCAGAAGTGATGACTTCCCTCAGCCCTTTGTAACTCAATTCTACAGGACAGGGGTGACCACATGCACTGGTGATGTAGTGGATTCGGTGAGCTTGGGTTGCCATTTTGAGAAAAGAGTAATTCCCAACCCAGAAGGGACTTTTCAGTAGAGCCCAGCAGAACCTAGCATGGTCTGGAAATCCAGGGGCTAATCTGATCTGCCCCACTCCAGGCCTAGGTTATATCCAGCCCAGCCTATGCCCAACTACCCAAAGCAAATCATAAATCATAATCTTTTAGACTGCGAGCCCACTGTTGGGTAGGGACTGTCTCTATATGTTGCCAACTTGTACTTCCCAAGCACTTAGCACAGTGCTCTGCACACAGTAAGCGCTCAATAAATACGATTGATGATGATGATGATAAGTGATCCTAGGCTGAACTGGACGTGGGCCAGAGCTCGTGTCAGGGACTAACGCTGTGCATTGCCAGATGGTCCTCTAGGCTGCCGGGGATCATGCTCCCTGCAGCCCCTGGGACAACCATCCATATGTGGAACTGTCTTATAGATCAAGCATGTCTTTAGCAAGTGATAACCTGGCTCCATCTGATTCAGTCCAGGATCACTTCCAATCAACAGTTTCCCAGTCACCTTGCTGCTGGAATCCCAGTTTGAGATCTCTGAAACAAGAAGTTTGAGCTGGTTGGAGGGACTTTCAAACCTGGCCCGACTCAAGTGGGTTCAGCTCGGTGTTGACCTGACCTTCCCTCATAAAACCAGGACTTGTGAGGGTGGCCTGCTCCTCTGTGCAGGCCTCTAAAAGCTTCCAAGAGCTTGTGCCAGGGGGTAGAGGGCACATGATTTGTAATGTCTGACAGTAGTCTGAATTGCGTGCTTGTTTTGCACAGCCACTGAATGGAGTGGCAAGGGAAAAAACAAGACAAGATTCCTGCCCCAAGGAGTTCACAATCTGATCGTGGGAGATGAATTAATGCACAAACATGTAAATAAACATAAGCCCCAAGAGATAGAGGCTTAAAAACAGAAAGTAAAAACAGAAGAGCCCATGCAGGAACATGACCTCATTCTCAGCTATGTAAGCTAGGAGGTCTAGATCCACTCACGGCTCTTTGGCTCAGCCACCTAGCCCAGCCTTGGCCCAGCCCAAATGGACCCCAGACTATGGTTTCTGGATCCAGAATGGAATTCATATATGCCAGTGCCCCTGTTATGTTGTCGTAGACTTCCAGGCCTTTAGTGCCCCTTAAAGGGAAGAGGACTGTCATATATGTTGTTGTTATTTTTATCAAGAGCTGTAGAGGATGGAGATCATTTCTTTAGGGTGATGTGGTTTGGAAAGACTCCAGAACCTAGTACAATCGCCATGGAAATTAGCACATACCCAAGGCCTGAAAGAAGTCAGTCAGTGAACCTAGGAGATTTTCCATAATTTCGTTCATGAACTGAGTTCTAATGAGAAGTCAAGGATGTAGGAGAATGCTGAACTTGGCTAAAGGCATACCCCCATGTTCTCCTGGTCTTCCCTAGTGAGAAGGGCTGTACAAGGGGAAGGGAGAACAATATCAGAGGGTTGTGTAGGCATTAAAGTAGCCAGGGCTATATAGGAATGAAAAATACTGATGGGCTGTACAATTGTGAGAAACCATGAAGACTCCCATTAGGGCCATGGCAGGTATCCTGTTTTCTTCCCCATTTGTTATAAACCCTCTAATACCTGATGAAAAGTTGGAGTCCTTAGCGGCACACTCTTGTGTCTGTTATAATCCAAACGTAGGGGCTAAGCACCACAATGATAAGCAGAGGAAGATAAGTAGTAAATTAGATTGATTTTCCTCTTTTTCCTTAGACCTCTCCAGGGTTTTCACCCAGCTCCTGGTAAAGAAATGGTTCAATGTAAGTTGACTCCTGGTTGGCTGGTTCAGTCGAGGGACATCAAGACTTCAGGGAAAGCACACAATCCTCTTCTCTCTCTAGTTTCTGCCACTTTGTTGGGAGGGAGAGGACTGTGAGCCCACTGTTGGGTAGCGACTGTCTCTATATGTTGCCAACTTGTACTTCCCAAGCGCTTAGTAAAGTGCTCTGCACACAGTAAGCGCTCAATAAATGCAATTGATTGATTGATTGATTGGAAGCATCTCCCTGTGCTTCCCCTGGGAAAGAGGAAATCTCCTTCACTTCCTGCCAAGAAACGTCTTTAGCAAGAAGCAGAGAGAAATGAGAAGGTGACTGTCTGGTCTGGGGGTCAGTTGGCTCTTTCACATGTGGCTTAGTGGAAAGAGCCCGGGCTTGGGAGTCAGAGGTCTTGGGTTCTAATCCTGGTTCTGCCACTTTTCAGTTGTGTGACTTAGGGCAAGTAACTTAACTTCTCTGTGCCTCAGTTGCCTCACTTGTAAAATGGGGATTAAGACGGTGAGCCCCATGTGAGACAACCTGATTACCTTATATAATAATAACAATAATGATGACATTTGTTAAGCATTTACTAAGTGCAAAGCACTGTTCTAAGCACTGGGGAGGATACAAGTTGATCAGGTTGACCCACGTGGGGCTCACATTCTTCATCCCCATTTTACAGATGAGGTAACTGAGGCACAGAGAAGTGAAGTGACTTGCCCAAAGTCACACAGCTGACAAGTGGCGGAGCCGGGATTTAAACCCATGACCTCTGACTCCCAAGTCCATGCTCTTTTTTCACTGAGCCATGCTGCTTCTCTATCTTCCCCAGTGCTTAGAACAGTGCTTGGCACATAGTAAGTGCTTAACAAATGCCATTATTATCATTATTATTATTAATAATAAATTCACAAGTGCCAGCCCCCCGCCAACCCTCCACCCCCCTCCACCTAGGACACTAATCCTGATGGTGGAGGCTTGAGAACATGACTAATAAATGGGTTTGGAACAAGAAGCTCAAACCACAATATGAGGATGATGGAGTCACTTATCAGGAATGACAGATTGGTCCCAGGACTTCAAGACCTGAGCAGAGGAATTGCCTATAGTGCCTGTTGTGTGTATAGTGCCATGCACACTCTTGTCAGTTATGTTCCCACTGGGGCACAGAGTGTAGCGAATAATTGGGCAGGGCTCCAGCTCATTGCCAAATGTATGTGTGGTATTTGCCCACGTTAGCCAGAACAGGCATGAACCGGGACTAGAAGCCAGGCATCCTGATTCCAAGAGCAGTACTCTTTCCTCTGGACCAAGAGCAGTGTTCAAACCACATCAGGCAATCAACAGTATTGTCTAAGCTGCTTAGAGTGGGCACAGCACTACACTAGACGCAATGGGGAATTGTAATAAAAGAACATTTTAATGCGGGAGACAAGGCAAAACGTGTACACATACCATTTGATTTTAAAGGGTAATCTACAGGATCGTAAAACCTGAGTACATATAAAACTATACCTAGGATTTACAGAAATACATATAAACCAAAGTTCTAAATTGATGGAGTTGATGTGACTAGAGTTAAGGAGGGAGGGATGGTGGGGGGCAGGTTTTTAATAGGACTTTTCTGAAAGGGGAGGATAGTGTTTGGCAAACTAAAGGGGGAAATGGTAGGTGCAAATCCCGCAAGTGAGAAGTATGTTAGTATGTTCAGGGGATGGTAAGAAAGTTTGCTTTGGAGGAAGAGATAGCACAAGATGGGAGGCGGTGAAAGAAAGCAGTTTTTGTCGGAAGGTAGAAATTCCTGAGGTCTGTGATTCAAGCTTTAATTTGATTTGAGCAGTAGTAGGGTAGGCTACTGTAGGCTTTGGAAGAGGGAAGTGTCGTGATTCTGCGGGTGACTAAAAATGATCTTTCTTGCTGCTGAATATAGGAACAGTGCTTTTCACATAGTAAGCGCTTAATAAATGCCATTTTAAAAAAAACACCTTGGGGCAGAAAGGTTGGCAAGAAGTAGAAAGCACTTGAAGAATAGTAAGCACTTAACAAATACCATCAAAAAATTAATACACAATCTGAAATAAACACATAAATTTACAGATATGCATATAAGGGCAGAGGGAACGGTGGTCGATGAGTGGTGAAAAGAGATATGTGAAAAAAACAAAGACCCTAAAACATTACAAACAAAAGAAACACATAATTTTCTGGGACATTCGAAAGGACTACATGGACCACATAATTGCTAGTGTGATCTGAAAGGCTAGAATCAGATGTGGTTAAATGGGGACATCTGCGTGAAGGAGGTGGGTTTTTAGTAGAGCAAGGAAGATGGAGTTTCTCAACATTGCTGTTCCCAATGAACCCAGTGAGCCAGGTAAAGGGGTAAGAGGGAGTTGAGGGAAGGAGACACGAATGTCCAGAGGATGCTACTGTTGGATCAGAAAGAGATCAGGGGGGCAACCATCATTTACAATGGGCCACTCCGCTCCTCCCCAAATAGAAGCAGTGGTGAAAGTCTGAAGTGTCTTTAGGCTTCGCCCAATTTATGTAAGGCCCTTTAAGGGATGGTTATCTGTGCTCATTCAGAGGTTGGTCTCCGGCAGCAACTCTTATCACCACTGTTCCATCTGAAGAACTGATTCTCTCAGTAATAATCATCACTGTGGCATATATTAAGTCCTAAATCCCAAGAACTGTACAAGATTATCAGGTTGGGCACAGTCCCTGTCCTACATGGGGCTCTAAGTAGACAGAAAAACAAGTATTGAATCCCCATTTTACAGATGAGGAAACTGAGGCACAGAGAAGTTAAGTGACTTGGCCAAGGTCACACAGTAGCTAAGAGGAGGATACTGGAATTAGAACTCAGGTCCTCAGGCTCCCAGGCCCATGTATTTTCTACTGGGCTATGCTGCTTCTAAATGATGCCCCGGAGTTGGGTAGAAGGGCAAGGAAGTATTAAAGAGAGAACTGGGGGGAGGTGTTCGCTTGAAGAGTGAGTCATTTATTCCACAAAGCTGGGTCTATCCAGCACAAACTAAAGTGGAGATCTGGCCACTATCCAGTTAATTTGCTCCATGTAGACAGTCAAATAAGGCCATTCAAGCCCCAAAGGGATTTTTGTTTTCTGTTTTGAATTATCCTGTTTGGCTGACTATATGGAGCAAATTAACCGGATAATTGTTCAAGTCTCCACTTCTCTTTCACTGCTACTTGTGCATCTTTCTTGGAGTTCTAAGGCCTTATTTCAAAGGCTAGCTAAATAAACAAGCAAACACATAAATGAAAAATAAGTATCTGTTAAAAACAACACTAAAAACACACATAGTTCTGGAGCTCTGTCCCGTTCTTTGTTCTGTGTTAAGGCAGTTGCTGTGTGCTTCAAAGTGAATCCATTGAGCACTTCTCTCCCTATATATTCTTTACTGGCCTGTGCTGTCAGCACAACCCCAGAGCCTGAAATACAGTTTCAATAACCCAGAGTCCTACAGCCCTTATATCTCGAAAGCCTTGGAGAAGATGGTCCCATTGTTATTGTCTCTCTCTCTCTCTCTCTCTCTCTTTCTCTCTCTCTTCTTTTTTTTCTGGGGAGTAATAAAAGACAGCACGTTTCCTCAGGGCTTTTCTTTTGCGCAGTTCCTCTTTCCTATGATGTTGTTTGGGGCCTTCAAAGACCTGCTGTGAAGTTTCCATGGCTAGCAAAACACAAAGTCCAGGCTGCGTCTCCCAGCTAGCAATTGAAAGGGCCGTAACCAGCTCCCAGCTGCAGCCACTTACTGGAACTGAGTGCCCCACCTCTGCCCAGGAAAAACGATGAGGTGACTCAGATGGGAGCCCCTCCAAGAACGACCAACTTCAAAGACAAGGGTAAGAGGCTTCCAGCCGAGTGGCCGGGACACCTGGGTTCTCTCCCACGACATTCTTGAATAGCAGGGAAATCACGTTACCGTTCAGTTCTTAATTAACTTTTCTAATGGGGAAGAGGGTGGATAATCGAAAGCCCCAGATAATCCAATAGCCATTCCATTTAGCCAGTCCATTTCTCCGAGTGGCTGGGAAAGTAGCAAAATGGACAGGTTTGTGTTTCACGTCCTCTCCCGTTCCCTCTTCTCTGCCCTGACTCTTTTGGAAGTGCTACCAAGCAAGGTAGCCAAAATATGAGCAAGGAGAAGGAGGAATCAAAGATACAGTTAATCCACAATCTGGGCTGGCAAACACTTACTGACTGAAAGCTGGCTTGTGATGCTCTCCATAAGGATGAGGGTGTTGTAGCTTGCTTCCTCTTCTGGGGGGTGAGGGGGTCAGTGGGAGTGGGGTGTGGGAGGAGGGATAGTGAGTGTTACTTGCTCAGAGCTGGGTGGTGCTTTGAAATCTGTTGCTGAAAGTTGTGACGCCACCGTGGCATTGTAACCAAAATAGAAACTTGTCGTGGAAGCAGGTACTTCTTTTGACTACACTCCTCCTCCCCCTCCCAAGGAGCTTGAAAGAAAAAAAAAAACCACACACACACACACATACAGGATCAGAACGATGTGAGTGAGGAGGCTTTATAGGAAAGAAAGAGTAACAAAAGGAGGAAATGAATATGCAGTATTTGTAATTATACTCTACGGCTTCCAATTTGTATTTCAATATGTCATTTACATAATAAAAATGCTGAGGCAGGGTAGCTAATGACAAAGGCTAATATCAGGGTGTCAGGCTTTTTCCTCTTTTTATCAAAATCTTTTTCAGTGGGTATCAGCAAGTAGTTCTTTGATGTCAGGCTGCTCATTAGAAGTTACCCTCATGGCCCAAGATGGATATCGTTTTGTAGGATCCAAATCTGGTCAATCCCCATGAACTTGACCTTTCCCCTACTTCACTCCTCTACACCCTTGCCCAACCCAAACATCACTTCAGGTTTGGCCAAGGTGGAGGTTAGGTAGAATCAATCAGTCAGTGGTATTTATGTGGAGAGCACTGTACTAAGCACTTGGGAGAGCTATACATACTAACTGAGGAGGTGGCTGGATCAAGTGTAGCTAGGACCATCCTATTCCGGGGGACCTTTGGAAGCCACTTCAGGCCCAGGGCTGATCCTGGAACTCAGTTATTGTTAAGGAACCAGATTCAATCCAGGCTCTCCAGTCACAATCAGTGGTATTTATTGAACACTCACTGTAGCAGAATACCATACTAAGCCCTTAAGAGTACTGTACTAAGCCTCTGCTCCACCACCTGCACATCCATCCAACCTGAAAACCACCTCGGCTTTCTGAGTCTCTGGCCCCAGAGGTTTTTCCACTACTGCCTTGCCCCAACTTCTCCAGGTACAGACAGGAACGTGCCATTAGGAGCTGTTGGGAATGCTGGATGGACCGTGATGTTTGTCTAGCAGGAAAGGAAATTGTATTTACACTGACTGTGAACTCTGAGCCACGAGGAGCGTGAAATTCTGCCTCTCTAGCCCGAGTACCCTACTGTTTTTTGGTCTGATTTTGTGTACTTGTTCTTGTTATTTTTATTGTTCTGGTGCTTCATTGTTTCATCGCTCCTTACACGTCTGTCACCAGACCCCTCTCCCCCATTTCATTCTCAGATTTTGAACCCCTTCAGGGCCAGGGACCATGTCTAATTCTCACTCATGTATTCTTTCCCACTGCTTTGTATACTGCTGTGCACATGAGAAACACTTAAGGAATACTATTATTATTACTACTACTGTTTGAGGGAGGTGGAGAGAGGGAATTTAGAGAACTCACAAGGGACAAGAGGAGAGGAATTTGATTGTATTGGGCTCATTCCATTTCAGGGTCCACTGTCCAAGCAGCCTGGATCCACGCATGTGGGAGCTACGAGACCCTGAGACTGTAAATCTACCCCTTCTTCTTGGGAAATAAAGGAAGCCACTGTCTCCAGGAAGCCTTTAACCTTGTACCTGAAGATAAGACTAACCTCTGGGGAGGAAAAAAAAGTGTGTCCATTTCAACCTGATGAGCTGCATTGTTGGTAGTATTTGGACCTTACTAGCCGGAAATCACAATGAAAAGATATTGGCAACTCTGATGCTTGGGGAAATTGCTTTCTGCAGGAGATATGGGGGCATTTCAGAGGTCTTTTGTGATAACAAAAGCCACTTGCCCTGAAGAAATTCCAAATCAGAAGATAAAATAAGGAAAGTAGAGGTTAGATACAACAAGCTTTCTCTGTGCTTTTTTAATTGTTTTCCAATAACAATATTAATACCAGGTACAGTGCATTTATTTCATGTCTTTATAGGAGCTCAAAGCACTGCCCAGCTATTGTGTCATCAGAGTTCATATTATCCATGTCAGGCTGGGGAGAGGATGTATCATTATGACATTTTACAGGAAGGAAGATGAGACTCATGGAGATTAAGTGACTTGCCCAAAGTGGTGCCGCTTGGTCTATGGAGTTGCCAGGATAAGGCTCTTCCCACCACTAAAATGCAAAGGAGTCATACATTCAGCTCCAACTAGGATCACTGTGAATCCTTCTCTGTACCTCAACCTTGGACGTGACCTAATACATTTCCTAAACACATGGCAAAGATTTGCAGTAGATTTGTAGTGAGTCCGTTGTGTTCTGGATGACGAAATGTCACAAAGCGCGAGAGCACTGCGTGTCCCCCTGAAACAGCCTTAACCTGACCAAGAGGAAGAGTGTTCTCCCTTCGACAACGTCAGGGGAAGAGGAGAAAGGTGAGTAACCACCATGCTTAGAAACCAGCCCCTCACCCTATTTGGCTTTCTCAAAGCTGACTTCTGCCAGGAATTCGGGATAAACTAGAAAGCCAGAGCAGGAGTGACAGGAAAGTATTTGCATCCCCTAAGTGTCCTCCAACCTGTCTGCTGCTTTTGTGCTTTCTGAGATCCTAGGACTTAAAGCAAAATGTTCCCTAGTTCTCCAGATACACTTCAGCTCCATCAATGCCAAACCTCCCCGCCCCCGCCCCACCACCTATATTGGCTCTCCCCCTTGGGGCCGCCCATCTCACTAGACTGAGAGAACAGAAGAGTCGGCCTACAGCCAATACAGTCCGGGTCCCCACCCAGGCACAGATTCCCATGAAAACCAAACAAAAAGGAAATAGAAAGGAGAAGCAATTGATTCAGTTTCTTTTAGGCGCTACTGTCTGGTTCTCTAAGGCCTGGCTTTCTTTTTCAAGAGCCTGGGACAGACAGGCAAACTGCTTGGCTTGGTTTTAAGGTAAAAGATTTAAAAAGGATGCAGCTGAGATACGTTGAGATGACAGAAAAGGAAAGCTCAGGGATCTGTTTGATGAGGACTTGTCCATTCACATCTAGGGCTGCAATTCAAGTTCTCCCTGAAATGAGTGGACCGTGATTTGCATCACAGTCCTCCTCTGCACTGGGCACTTTCACATGTTAGAGGACTGGGCATTCTCCCTCCTCTTTGAGAAGCCTAGGAATGAGTCTGGGCAGAAAACAAATTACCAATCCCTCCTTCAAAAGAAGTTGTTTGCCCACAAAGGTTGAGGTCAGGGTCCTGACAAAGAGGGAAAAGCCTGATGGATATAGGAGTAAAAAAAAAAAAATAAAGGGAAGAAAGAAAACTTTGGTTTCTACAGCTTCCAAATCCCTCTGGTTTTGAAAAGACCACATTTCACCATGGCATCATCACAAGAGTCAAATGTTCTGGAATGGAATGGATGTTTTGAAAATAACAACAGCTTAGAGATGTGAAAAAAGGAAAATAAACTCTTCCAATATATGAAAGAATTACAGGGTTGCTTGGGGATTCATCCCTTGACATCCAAAAAGGGCTGTATTGAAAGCATCCCAGTAACCCATATGCTGTTTTCTTAAAAATCACCAAGAGACTTCCATTTGCTTAGGCATCTCCTTATAGGAAACCATAACAGTACTCATTCCTATTCTAAATGTTCTTTTCCCCATCTTTTTCTGAGCATTCATCTCTGAGGTGATGTTTGTTGATAGAATCAGTTTCTGCTCCAGTTTCATCTAAGCTTTCTGTCCATATTTAAGAAGAGGGATCAGGTAGATCAGGAAGTAAATAAGGCTTGGGGTGGGCCAGTCCCACAAATGATGGCATTCAGAATTAATCTCTTTTTAGAAGCCTGTCTCATTCTGTACTCAAAGCACCAAACAGTTCATTGGTCTGTGAAGTTTCTTGGTCCATTTTTTGTGTCTCTACTATCCATCTGTTTCACAGTCCACTTTAGGCTAAGTGTAGACTGGAGAGATCAATAACATTGTCTACCGAAACCTATACCATGAATACAATAATGAGGCTCAGAAAACTACAGCTTCCAAGACTCAATCAGAAGGCTACTGGTACCAAATGAGGCATTGTTAGTGAATAAATAGTCTGTGAGTGTTGAAGATGAGGATGGTGTACTTTGCTCTATTTTATGCAGGCTCTTGGAATTCCTACCATATGCAAATATACCACTCAATTAGGCACAATTCCACCTTTGAATGTAATAAAGAGTTTAATGCTTTTAGCATCTGCTATAAGCAAATTATTAAGTATGAAAAAGTTTATATTAAAATACATTGTAGGACTAAAGCTGTTTTGGTTAGGGAGTCCAGATGAATAATCATCCATCAAATTCACTGTTTCCAGGCAGATATGCCATTTTTTGCTCTCTTTCCATTTTTCTTTCTGCCACCGCACCTCTGAAGACAGATTGGGAAAAGTTAACAAATTTGCTACAGTGCAGAAAATGTTTAAAGGGGCACCAATAATAGCCAATACTCCTTCTGGAATTAATTTGGAAAATGAACCTAAACTAAAAAAAAAAGCTCACCACTCCCCTCTCAAAGAAATAATTCACATCAATATGTACAATTTGTTCTTTCTGTTTCCCCCAATTTGTTGTACACCCCTTGAGGGCAGGGATTATGTCTGTTTACTCTATTGTACTCTCCCACGTGCTTAATACTGTGCTCTGCCCACAGTAGATGCTTAATAAATATTATTAATTGATATTTTAAAGCTACGAGTAAAAGAAAAAAATCCACAAAAATGTCAATATAATGTAGTTATGATATTAAAATATAGGACTAGTGAGTCAGTCAAATGTATTGAGTGCTTACTGTGTGCAGAACACTGTACTTAGTGCTTGGGAGCATACAGTGTAACAATATAGCAGACACATTCCCTGCCCACAGTGAGCTTACAGTCCAGCCCTCCCCAACTGCAGAACTATTTGCTAACTCACACCTTGGGGAGATAGTTTATATCCTGATTCCAGAGGAAATAACTAATCTTTGGCTCTCTAACATTTTTTGGCTTTGCTATCTGATGGAGAATTTTTAAAACCATCACATTATGCTTGTCAATAGCACTGGGTTGGTCTATAATGCCTTTTGCAACCTGGAAATATCATTTAACATTTGTGAGAAGCACTTTGATTGACACTACCAGGAAGCGTTAAACTATTGTGGCCCACTGGTTCTAGAGCCCTGCAGGTCTGAAGTCTGGGACTAGGCCTGACCCAAGTTGAGTTGCAGAAGAGTGGGCCAGTGCATGAAGCAAAACCTGTTGGGATCTGACTCAGCTTTGAAAGGGCAGGGCCTCAAATCAATAGTTAGGTGCAAAAATGTGTCACCCCTGCTGAGTTTAATCAGTACCAGCTTCAAAATTTGCTCTCCCTGCCCACAAACTCTGTTCCATATAACATCATCATGTTATGCTGCGCTCACACATGACATTCCACAGGATATTACCATGTCTCGCCATGTGACATGATCATTCACATGGCCTCGTACACACGGCATATCACCACAATGACATGTGGAAGTCTCTTCGAACTCCCAAACATGGATAATTTTTCCAGGGGAACCCCAACCTGCCCCTGCTGCTCCATGATGTTGTACTTGAATCCTGCCCAACCATGCTCACACAGCCACCCCCTCTAATATCACACCCTGAGGGCACTTGATTACCTGACATAATCTTCTGCAGGTGACCCTGTGTTTAGCCCTAGTGACTGCCCAGGGACTTCTCCACATGTGCAGTCTTTCCCAGTTGCATGGCATTCACAGGTAGGAGCAACCCAAAACAAGCTGGCCAAGAATCTGAAGGGAAGGATCTCTTTGGAGAGGTTTTCCTTGAATTATTAACACTGCAATTGTTAAGGCCCAGTTTAAAACTCAGAGAGATGTGGTAACTTAACCCAGGGCCAGCAGCAAGTCAGCTCCCCACGAGAGACCAAAGCTGAGAGATCCTGGCTCCCCAGGAGCTCAGACTTGACAGACGAGCTGAAAAGTTCATGGATTCACTTAATAATGCTAATGCCTTGTATTTGTGAAAAAGGCAACCAGAATAGCACACAGTATTCCCAGATGAAGGCGCACCATGATTTTAAATAAAGACAAAATTATACCTTTTGTTTTCTGCTCCCTTTCCAGTGATGCCCAGCATTTGATTGTTCTTTTTGGTGGTAATTGCACATTGTCAACAAAGACTCTTAGATTCTGTTCCTGAATTTTTAAATATGTATTTATTTTGCAATGGTATTTGTTAAGCACTTACTATGTGCCAGGGGCTGTACTGAGTGCTGGGATGGATACAAGCAAATTGGGTAGACACAGTCCCAGTCCCACGTAGGGCTCACAGTCTCAATCTGCATTTTACAGATGAGGCAACTGAGGCACAGAAGAGTTCAATTACTTGCCCAAGGTCACACAGGAGACAAGTGGCAGAACCAGGATTAGAACTCAGTTCCTCTGACTCCCATGCCCAAGTTCTTTCCATTAGAACACACTGCTTCTCACTTGCCAGGAGTTCCACGACTTTCCCCTCTCAGGTGACTGCTATCTAGTCCCAGTAATTTTTTGACATCTAATTTATCAATTTGATTTAAAATATCTTATGTGGGCATCACAATTTAATTTAATTCTTCTAATCTGCTTGTTACAAAAGAAGTGATCATTTAAAAAGACTAAACTGAGCCTATCGGCTAAATCATTTTTCTTGTGTGAGTGAACTTTTAGCTCAAGATCATCAAGGGCCCCAGTGATTTCCTAGCCAGCTTCCTGTTTTTGATAAATATGAAGACTCTTTAGCTATTTGCTTCAACATCCTTTGGTAAACCCTCTTTAAATTTCTTGTTTTCAACCGACCAACCACCTTTTATAGGCTTTCCTGTATACTCCTGGTGTAGGGGATTTGGGTGAATCAACAGTACTGGGGTCAGCCAGCAGTATTTATTGACCCCTCACTGTGTTCACAGAACTTACTAGGGGCTGTGGGGAATTCTTGGGAAGGCAAAGATGCCTGTCTTTGCCCTAAATGGAGGGGGTGAAGTTACAGTCCCTGTTTAGCCCAAGTGAAGGGATGGTTGAGCAATTGTCTGGTTGATTTATTATCTGTAATCAACCCAACCAGAAAGTATAGGTTAAAAAGAATTTCCATTTTGGGGAAGCAAATACATTTAGCTATCATATGGAGCAAATCAATCAAATCATGTTTAATATTCTACTTCAACTGATCTGTGCAGAATCAACCAGAGGATGAAAAGGAAAAATTAAAGATAATGAGCAAAATTTTTATATTTCCTGAGAACAGAGGGTGAGTCTTAAGTATGGGCAAATTGTTGGGCAAATTTATTTACATTCCTTTAACTATTTTGTAAACCTTGGATGAGACCCTCAGTGATATTCCAGTGGGAATTACTATGCTAAAAGGTTCAACCCATAAGCATTATTAATTTTGTTTCTCTTGATGTTTGACCAAGATGGCCCTTTTTCACCAGAAAGTTTACTGGACCTGATATATGACTGGATAGTATAGAATAGTGGACCTGACATGAGAAGCTAGACCAACCAAATAGATATGTACATTCAGTGTCTACTATCCATTTCTTTTCGGGACAATGGATGCTCATAGCATGTTGTTGAATTGCAAATAAATGAGCTGTCTCCTGAAGCTTTGACTCATTTAGGGGAGGGGTGGAATTCATACGTTTCCAAAACCCAGCCCAGGATTATTTTCTCTTGAAAACAGTGGACAGAAAAGCAAACAAAGAAATAAGAAAGGAAAAATAACTTTAAAAAGGAAAAATGTATGCACTTGATTTTGAACTTGAGAGAAGGAATTCTTGCTTCTTCATAAAGCCATCAGGGTGACTGGTGATGCCACAAAGAGACAGTCAAAAGGCCTACTTGATTCTTGCTGTGGTAAAAGGCAAGTGGCCAGAAAACTAGGCCATAAGCTCGCTGTGGGCAGGGAACAATTGTATTGTACTCTCCCAGGTGCTTAGTATAGTGTTCTGCACATGGTAAGCGCTCAACAAATACCACTGATTGATCAATTGATTAATAACTTATGGGAGGGAGCAAGCTCCCAACCCTGACCACCCCAGAGTGCTACTTGAAACTCCTAGAATACTCTGAGTCTTTCATAAATATTGAGTTGAATGATGATAAAGAAAGGCACATTAAGTTGTCCTCTGATCTTGGACTCTACCTTTGAATTAATACACTTGGACTCGTCAATCAGGTAAATTTTCAAAGGCCATACTGGGAACAAATCCGTAAATATTATTAATCAAGGAACCATTTTCTCTAAACCGTTGTCTTTTATCTGTGTTTGCCAGATATTTTCTATGGAACTTCAAAAGGATTTCATGACCACTTTGATGAAGGCATTATTTCAGGACACAATTAAGCCTCACCCCAAACATTTTACCCAGAATATGCATCTGAATGTAATCTGGTTAAAACAAATCATTTCTGGAAGCCACCCAGATAAACTCACTCTCCTAATCAGGTCTGCAGAGCCATTGTTCATAAAGTCCTAAGACCTGCAAGCTCAGGATATTGCAGGTAGCTGGCAGGAAACACAAAGGGAGGCCTGTGTTTCTGACTCTCTGGCTCTTAAATCCATCACATTGTAGATAAATGTGGACCAAATGTTATAGGATTTCACACAGATTTTGTTTTAACCTTAATATTATCCCCATTGTATGGAGGAGTGTAAAAGGTAATGGCTAATGTTGACAGATGGTCAATGCAATTATCACTTGAAAAGCAGGTTTGTCCCTCAAAATGGGCTGCAGCAGTGGACTTCTAACGGCAGGTGAAATCTGAAAAAGGATTAGAAAGGGATTATCCCCCAAAGAAAAGGAACAGGTGCATCTAGGGTGTTCGGTCAAGATGAAATCTTCAGCAGTTTTTTAATGACACTCTCAAAATATACCATTAAATCCAAGTTAGAAACACTGACATCCTCTTGGGACCTGGTCAGTATTTGTGATTTTGTTAAGTCTCCTCTTGGAAAAAGGAGGGAATTCACAACTAGAACAGTTTTTCCTCTTTATTTGTTCCTTTTTCTCTAAAGGAAAAGAAATTCCACGAAGCAGATTCATAAGTATCCATCCACTTTCTGTTGATCTCCCCACATACGAACTACTTGAATTCAACCAAACAAAGGGTCACATTTGCTACCCTTCAAGACCTTTACAGCTCTTGCTGACCTGATAGAATTTTCAAACTCAGGAATTCTCCATACGGTTGATGAGGCAACCATTCTTTCCTTTCATTTCAATTTTCCTCCAGAGGGAGCAACCTGGGGTCTCAAGTGGCAAGGCACTGGATGGGGAGTTAGAAGGTTGGAGTCTGCTATATCCTCCCCATCTAACGTTGTGAGTATGTTGGCCCAAAGAGGAACAAAAAAATAGAAAAGAAGTTAAAGGATCCCTCCTGTTTATCCCTCCTGCCTCGGCCCTCTTTCAGATGGGCTAGTGAAGACAGAGTACCTATATTGTGGAATGGTTTCCCTGTATGTCCCTCCTGAGCCTACATAACTGGAAACTGATGACTGCTGGTCTTGCCTTTTTCCCACCTCCCTGTGGGGTGCAGAGGGCAGGAATAGAGGAAATGTTTACTATTATTATTATTAATAATAACAATAATAATAATAACATCACCAGTCAGGCTAATAGTGCTATTAGAGTTACTAAGATGAATCACAGAAGCTTGGCTAGCATTGTTTTAGACTCTGGGGCTCAGGTACCAACAATGCATAAAGCTTTCCCCTAAGAAACTGGGGGTAGAAATTGACCCAAAAAGTGCTCAGGAGGTGTGGAGATATCCATGTCAGATCAAGGCAAGTCTCCACATCGTTTTAGGGATCATAATGTTTGGGTCCTGTAGGGACTGAGTCTGATCTATTTATATGATTTCTGCCCCAGAATTTAGTTTAGTGCTTAATACAAAGTCAACGCTTAGAAAATACTATCATTGTTATTGTTACTGATAATAATAATAAATAGAAGATTTCAGCCATTCAATAGTATTTTATTGAGTACCTACTGGTGCAGTGCACTGTATATAATAAAAGGAAAAGACACACTTCTTGCCCCTGAGTTTATACGCTAATGGTGGAATTGAGCTATCGAGTGTCTATAAAGCTCTTTGAGCTTACCAGAGGAAGGTATTATGGTAGTTTTTTTAAAAAAAGTAATATGGAGGTGACATTCAAAAATTACATGTGCTATAATTCACAATTTGATTTTGATGTAGCCTGTTTTAACACCAAGCTGATGAGATTTCAGGTTCCTTCATCTTAAACCAAGGTGGAATTTTAAGAGCAGTACAGCAGTGCACTGAAGATGACTCTAGCTAAAGACTGCTTGGTGAAATTCTGGCAGTTGTCTTGAGTTGCCCTTTATGCAACTCCTCTCCCTCAACAAACCTGACCACCGGCAGTTTCCTCATTTTGGAGTTCTGCTCTCTGAATTTCCTTATTCAGTTCTTGCCCAGGCTACAGGCAGTTGGGTAAACACCTTGTAGTCCCCACCAAGGATCGAGCCCTGAACTAGGCATGGAGAAGAGTTCTCAAGGAGGCTGAATATAGCAGTTTGCAAACAAATGGATTTACATAGGTTTTTGCAGCCTCTCTAATAGATGTAAAAATATTGTCTTTTCTGGGCATGCAGGGCCTGGATTGCTCCTTGTTGAGCTGCTTTGGTTGTCCTGAAGCTGATTGGTCAAACGTGGATGGAAAGAACAGCCACAGTAATAATAATTATTATCATTATTATTATCATATTTGCTAAGCTCTTTCCACTAAGCCACACTGCTTCTCTTTTATGCTATTTGTTAAGTGCTTCCTATGTGCCAGACACTGTAGATAGGTTGGACACAGTCCCTGTCCCACTTGGGGCCCACACTCTTATTTCCCATTTTCTAGATGAGGTAATTGGGGCCCAGAGAAATTAAGTGACTTGCCCAAGGTCACACAGCAGGCAAGTGGTGGAGCCGGGATTACAACCCCTGTCCTTTGACTCCCAAGCCTGTGCTCTTGCCACTAGGCCATGCTGCTTGTGCTTTAGTAGCTCACTAAACGGCAGCCCACTCACTAGTTCGTGGATATGTGCTATTGGATATGTGTTTGTCTGCTTCCCAAAATGTCAGTTCCATCCCTGGAAGTGGATGAAACATGCCCTTATCTAGGGCCCCAAAGGGGTTGGGTGTACCAAAGATGCAAAGACTGATTCTCCAGCTTACCGATCTCTATCCTTCAGCTCTGGAGTTTGGAGCATCCGTAGAAACCAAGAGGCATGGAAGTTCCTCTTTAGCGTCAAAAGTGGTGAGCAATTCTCAAAATGAGAAGTAACTGCATTCTAATTTATTGTTCCACTGCTCATCTGGGCCTGGTGTTTTCATGTTTGAGTCACATGTGGTGATAGGTAGTCTCTGATTACATTTCTGATGGTTCAGTATTGGTTGTAATTTCAAACAGAGGTTTTAATATGAATGTTTAGCTGGGAACTCTTTTAAAAGAGGTAGGCCGATAGCCATGAGTCAGTATCTTATATGAAACAGGATATTTCTGAAAAGCACTCTGGCCCATATTCAAGGAATTCTGTTGGTTGAAACCTGAAAAGGATCAATTTCACACTGCAATGCTATATAGCCAAATGTTTTTTGTAATAAGCAAGTAAACGTGGATGGGACTTGGTAACATTGTTTCATTCCTTTTCCACCCTCCCATCATCATTATCCTCAATTAACACTGATTGATTTTCTGCAGGGTTCTACAAATCCCAAATACTTACTATACTTGATCTCTGCCCTTTAGATTAGATCTTGGTCCCCAAATGAGATAAGATTAGCAGATATCAGATTCCCTTCTTCATTTTCACATTTGTTTCTTTTGACTATTGTTTAATATTTTACAGTCACTTTTACATATTCCCCAAATGTCTGTTTAATGACACAATAGGCTTCTGGTTAGTATGCAAGGTATGTAACAGCCAGGAACATAAATTATGGTGAACAAAAATGGGCCTAATGGAAATCAAGCAATGGGACTAAAAGAATGTTCTCTCGTTTCCATTTCCTTTTTTTCGTTTGGTCTTCATGAGAATTGGTCTGGGTCGTAACTTTGAATACCTCCGCTGCTAAACTGTTTTTTTTTTCTTATTCAGTAGAACTGAATGTCTGCCATAAGAGGCCCTGGACTAAGAGCTGGAGAAAACAAAGAGATGATATTTCGGATAATCCCTTGTCTACAGTGGGCTCACAGTCCAAAGGGAAAAAGGGGGGAGGGGAAGCTGGCGATGGATACGTCGGAAAGATGGAAATGATGAAAAGAGCAAACATTATAAACAAAGCAACCAAATAGGGTCCTTTGCCAGCTTGGTCGATGGCCTCACTCAGTACCAGAGCCCTACCCATCACCATCAGTTCTGTCTCTGCAGACCACTTTAGATAGGAGACAGCTTTACCCCAGGGTGAAGGGAGGCAAGCAACGGAGGCAGAAACTTTGAATCAGACCAGAGTGATTGGCAGAGACAGTGGTGGCAAAGGCCTTATCCTACCGTCCTCCACTACAGGCTGCTCTTAACAGGAAACCTAGACCCATTCTGTAAGATAGACTAAAGACTGTAAACTCATTGTGAGCAAGTAATGTGTTTACCAATTCTGTTGATTCATTCATTCACTCATTTATTGAGCCCTTGCTGTGTGCAAAGCACTGTACTAACCGCTTGGGAGAGTACAGGATAACACCTACCCCCACAATGTCTTCACAGTCTAAAGGATTATTGTACTCTCCCAAGCACCCAGTACAGTGTGTTTACCAATTCCATTCATACATGCATTCAATCTTATTTACTGAGCACTTACTGTGTGCAAAGCACTGTACTAAACGCTTGGGAGAGTATAATATCACAATAAACAGACATGTTCCTGCCCACAAAGAGCTCACCGTCTAGAGGATTTCTGTACTCTCCCAAGCGGTTAGTACAGTGGTCTGCACACAGTAAGAACTCAATAAATATGATTTACTGAGCTGTATAGGAGTAGCAGAGGTGGCAGCGGTGGCTCAGCGCTGGAGATTACACTTGGTGACCCTACATTGCAATATTGCAACATCATAGTTCACACAAATCCTGTCCTGGCTGTTGCAAATGGCTCTGCTTATGATACTATGATATTTATGACAAGAGAAGCAGCATGGCCTAGTGGATAGAGCATGGACTTGGGAGTCAAAAGGACCTGGGTTCTAATCCCAGCCCCGTCACTTGTCTGCTGTGTGACCTTGAGCAAGTCACTTAACTTCTCTGTGCCTCTGTTACCTCACCTGTACAATGAGGATTAAGACTGTGAGCCCCATGTGGGACAGGGACTGTGTCCAACCTGATTAACTTGTATCTACCCCTTGTATCCTTCTATAGTGCCTGACACATAGTAAGCGCTTAGCAAATACCACAAGTATTATTACTATTATTACTAAGATTGGAATCATATCCACTCAGCACAAAACAGAAGATGAGGACTACTAGCTGGATAATTCAGGGGGGAAACAAAAAACATTCCCAGTTTTCTGGTTACTTCAAGCCGGAGCAGGTTTGGCATTCTCATAGTAAGATAATTGTGCACTGGTGGATGGCATCAAAGGACATCTTTGAGAAAGGACTGTTTCTGGACATTAAAAATGAGGCAGGAAGGCTTTGAGATGAGTGTTAAATGTCCATTCTTGAAAGTGGAGTGCGGATTTGTTAGCAAGATTCCTCCCTTAAGATAAATGGGAAACCTCAGGAAGAGGGGTGAGTTTCCTTGAGCTGAGTCGGCAGCGCAATTGCAGTTTAAGGATTATTGCCAATTTCAAGCACTTTCATGGAAAGTTTTTTCTATTAAGTCTTTGGGGATTTGGACCTGAGTAAGGTAGGGGGAACAGAAAAATCCTTTGGGGTGTTTGCAAAGGGATCACTAAACGACATCAGGGCAACAAACAAATTATAGCCTTTCTGTGTCATGTTGGCCCGGAAATGCCCTGAAATACTTGCAAGGCAGATATATTTTTTTTAAGGGAGCAGTGCAAGAGAGCCTGGTAAGAGAGCCTGAGAGAGGAAGGGTGATTGATACTAGAGAGGAAAGAGTACAAAAATAACTCCACATATTGAGCTTCAACCTATCTGAATGCATGAAGGAGGTGTCTGTGGAAACTTTGCTATCTCCCTCTCAGTAATTAACCTACCTATGTGTACACTAAAGACATAATTACAGGCAAAACAAATCCTTTGATGTGAGAGTGTAGAATTACTTGGGGAAAAAGAAGGGGGCAAATAAAACTGGGAACAATCTTGCTTTAATATGCAAACAAGTCAGATGGAAAAATATTACCAAGAAAGAAAATATAAGCAAACAAACAGGCAGCAGAGGGAGGGAAGCAAAACCCCTGGGAGGCATCAGAAGACATGACATTTGGAGCTTTGGAGCTTAGTCATACTTTCAATCTACAGCAATACTTTCCTTTCAAGTCTCCCCAAATGTTTTCAAACAAAAAGCAGGTCAGGTTCTCTTCCCTTATCTGTGCTCCTCCCACCCTCCACCCCTACTTTGAAAAAAAAAATCCCCATAACGTTTTATCCTGTTTCAAAGACCAGACACAAAAGTGGCAAGTCCTAGAAAACAAAGGAAAGCAGACCTCTACTAAGATCAAAAGTGAGTATACTGGCTGTCTTGCCCAGTTCTAACCCATAGACCACCATACATATGCAACCAGCACACACATAAACTTACCCCTTCTCTCCCTCTCCCCCATCTACCTAGATGAGCTCTATTACAAAAAGCTGTTAATTGGGGGCAATCCTTAAACACTTTAAAGGCCTGGGGGCGGGAGCTGCCAAGCTTTATCTTGGCCTATTTCTGGCATCACATTTGTTACCAAAATGAATATTCTCCATTGAACTATACTGAGCTATACTATACTCTAGGCTACCACAGTGAAGCTTCTGAGAAACAAAGACATTTCTCCTGCCTCCACTGTGTCTCCACTGTGCCATTGTCTAATGGTAAGAACTAGCATAATAACATAAAACAATACCATGATGATGGAGAAAACTTGATTTGGCATAGACAGTGCAGTTTTCCACGGGACTGATCCTAGGGGCTAGAGTGGGCTGTGGGAATAGTTCAAATCAGCATTTTTGCAGATTTTCTACAACCTATTGTTCCTTTCGGTCAAAACACGGAACAGATCCCGACTCAATTATTCCCAGTGGCTTTCCTGGGGCCCAAAAATCTTCTGGAGGTAGATTGGAACAAATAGATAGGCAAGCAAATTATCTTGGGAAGAGTTTGTTTATGCTTGTACATATCTATTTGTCTATTTAGACAATATGCACATACCTTGAACACACATTTGGTTTAGACCCTCTTAAGATAGTTCAAGAAAAAAACAAGTTTTTTTTTTCTAGTTCTTCTGACAAATTGCCTGGATAATTGCCTCATCTCTATACTTTGCACTGCAGTGAATACCCTCTGGTATCAAAATGATACAGCAGTTGTATCAGACAGTTGTAAATGAGCTACCTGGTGCCTATGTATGTGTGTGTGTGTGTGTGTGTGTGTGTGCGCGCATATGGATATATGCATATATATATATGTAGATTTTAGCTGCTCTAGAGCAGGGTCACTGAAAGCAGGGGGATCAGGAGAAACACAATGTAGCACAATCTGAGAGGGTCCCACATAGTTGTGGTCTATTGAGGGACAACAGCTTTTACCATTGTGGTATATGGAAATCAGGGATGGGATGACTTCAGGGACGAGACTTTGAGAAGAGACTGTGATAGCCAGCAACGGATCTAAAGTCAACATCAGGCACTGCAGATAGCAAATGCGCAGCAAATATTATCACGGAATTTGGCTGGTGGAGAAAGAATTGTTGATTGTTCAATAGTCTTTTCAACCACACCTACAGTCAAATCAAATCTAAACATGAACAGTGTTAAATTCAAGGATGGAGATAGCAATATCAAGAATCCAATCATTCAATTTCCTATTTCCAGTGGGACTCTTGAGAGTAAATATTTATGGAGGTATGGCTCTAATGGTTACTCTATTGAACTTTGCTGAAGAGATTTATATATTTTCAAAGTGAAATACAGAATTCCCTTGTGTTTTCAGCCTTTGCTTTTCTCTGGTCACATTGATTGCACTGTAAGAGCCACCAGCTGCAAGGTTTGTTCAGATATTATCAACATGAATTGATGGAGTTTAAAAATATGTGATTTGAAGGAATGATCAGGTTTTAGGGTTCTTTTTAAATTGGGAAAACATTGAGTTTCCATTTTAATATTTTGGACTTTAGTTTTATTTTTGTCAGTCAACAGTATTTATTGAGCACTTGCTGTGTGCAGAGCACTGTACTAATCGCTTGGGAGAGTACGGCACAACAATATAACAGACACATTCCTTGCCATATACAATAATATCTGCATAGTAATTTTTTTATAATATTACTTTTCTTCAAAACTGACAAAAATAATTAAGCAAAAGTACAGCAACATAGTTACCTGACGCCACAAGTAGCAATGTTAGGGAAAATTGGCTTAATTTACTCCTAGCGCAAATCTAAACTATAACAATATTCATCTCTTGGTTTTAAAATGAGGGCTTTTTATTACATTTTTCTCAATTCCCTCCCTCAGCTCTTCCTTCCAAATGTATCTCAAAAGACCCGTTCTTAAAATTCACACCCTATACCTGTTTCTAAGACCCTCTCACCTATTAAAAATCCTTGCTCCCAACCTCCTTCTCTGCTTTACAGTCATCTTCCACCTCTCACTTTCTATTGTTTCCCTCCCTTTTGCCTTCAAAGGTGTTCAAGTCTCTTCACTGGATCCCACTATTCCACTATCGCCCCACCTCCTTCTGCTACCATGCAGGTGATTCCCCAATCTCTGTCTCTCTAGCACTGACCTCCCATCTAACCTACCGTCCTGCATCTCCTCTTGTCTCCTGTTGAATTTCATTTGGATGTCCTGTCAGCACCTCAAACTCAATATGTCTAAAGTCCCTAAACCCATTCCTCCCATAACTTTTCCATCTCAGCCAACAAACCACCACCCTCTAAAACCCAGAAGTCTCCACTCTTCACTGTCTCTCAAATTCAGTTCACTGCCAAATCCAGCCGGTTATTCCTGCACAACATCTTCTAGATCCGCTCTCCACCTCTCCGCCCAAACTGCTCCCACCCTGGTACAAGCTCTGGTCTTGCCTCAGCTAGAATATTGCATTAGCCTCTTGGCTGGTCTCCCAGCCTCAATCAATCAATCAATCAATCAATCAGTCAATGATATATATTGAGTTCTTTCCATGTGCAATAAAATGGAGATGGTAGAGATAATTCCTGCCCTCAAGGAATTTACAGTCTAAGGGGGGAGACTATCTTTAAAATAAAGTTTAATTGGAGTGAGGGAGGCAGGGCATAGGGATGTGTATGTAAGTGCTGTGGGGAAGGAGGTGGTATGAGTTGCAGAGTGTTTAAGGGCTGTAGGCCCAAGTACATAGGCAGTGCAGAAGGGAGTGCAAACAGTGCAGCAGGAAAGAGAAGTTAATCAGGTAAGAGTTCTTGGAAGAGATATGATTTAAGTAGGGGAATTGAAGAGAGTGATACGAAGGAGGAGGGAGTTTCAGGCCAGTGGGAGAACCTAAAGGGTCAACGGCAAGAGAGATGAGATGTAGGTACCGTAAATAGCTTGGTGCTAGAGGAATGAAGTGGGCAGTCTGGGTTATAACAGGAGATTTGTGAGGTTAGGTGTTTGGAGGGGGCTGATTCCATCGATCAATTATTTACTGAGCACTTTTCTGTGTGCAGAGCACTATACTAATCTCAGAGTTGGTAGAATGAATATCTGAAAGCTCATGAAAAGGAGTTTGACTGATGTGGAGATGGATGAGCAACGAGTAGAGGCTTTTAAAGTTTGGGGAGATGTGTTTGGAATGTTTTTTGGCAAAGTGATCCGGGCAGCAGAATGAAATATGAACTGGAGAAGGGAGAGACTGCAGGTAGGGGGTCAGTGAGGACCGCCAACCTTTCTCCCACCAGTCTATACTACATGCTGCTGCAAGGATCATCTTTCTCAAGTGGCACTCAACCCACATTTCTTTTCTCCTCAAAACCCTCTGCTGGCCTCCAGGGTCTCTCCACATCAAACACAAACTCGTCACAATTGACCACCATCTAGCCCCACCTTACCGATTTGCTCTCTTCACCCACTATTTCCCAGCTCACAGTCTTCATTCTTCTCAAGCCAACCTCCTGGCTGTACCTGGTTCTCATCTCTCCCACCTTAGTCTCCTCACTCAGGTCCTTTCTCCAGCTCGAAACTCCTTTCCCCTCCACATCAGACTGACAGACCACAGCTAGCCCCACCTTCAAAGCCCTCTTGAAATCCCACTTCCTCCAACCAGTTTTAAACCAGTGAATTTCCCACCCTTCCAAGCCATATCCTTTTAGCCAACTCTAGCACTTATAAACTTATTTACACCCTCCTTAGTATTCACTTATATGTGTATTCAATTCATTATTTTGACCACTCTGTTTGTAAATATGTTTATCCTTGCTTCCTCATTAGAATGTGTGCTCTCTGTGGGCAGGGAACATATTACTTCACTGTGTAACCTTGGGCAAGTCACTTCACTTTTCTGTGCCTCAGTTCCCTCATCTGTTTTCCCTCCTACTAAGATTGTGAGCCCCGTGTGGGGCCTAATTACCTTGTGTCTACCCCAGGGCTTAGTACAGTGCTTGATACATAGTAAGCACAAGCAAATACCATTATATTATCTTGTTCTTCTTAGGCGCTTAGAACAGTGCACTGTACTAAATGGGGACTCAATAAATGCTACTAGTGTTACTACTACTTCCACCATTTGTAACCAAACTCGACAAAAGGGTTACCAATACATGATCCCTTGCCTTCATCTCCACCAACTCTCTTCTTGGCCCACTAAAATCAGGTTGTCACTTCCCTTCATTGACTGTATGCCCCAAGATCACCAGTGACCTTCATATAGCCAAGACTAACGGGCAGGACTTTGCCCTAGGCCTCCTGGATCTCTTGGACACCTCCAAGACTCTTTATGCAGTCCTGGAGATGCAACTCATCTTGTTTTTACTGATGAGACACTCTCCTGATTCTCCTCTTACTTCTCTGACAGCCCTTTCTTAATGTCATTTGCTGGCTCTTCTTCCATTTTTCATCCCCCAACTGTGAGTGTCCCACAAGACTCTGGTCTGGGTTCCTTACTGTTCTCACTATGCACCTACTCTCCCAGGGAGCTTGTACATGACTGTCTTCCAAATCTGCCCCTCCAGCCCCAATCTTCCTCCTACTCTTTTATCTCACACCTTCTCTTACCTCCAGAACAGCTCCAATGGATGTCATGCTTGCATCTTAAACTGAATTTGTCTAAAATGGAACTGTTTATCTTCCCTCCTAAACCATGTTCCCCATATCTACTGGTAACACAACCATCCACCCTACCCCAGAAGCCTACAACCTTGGTGTCACCTTTGACTCCTCACTATCTTTCAACCCTCAAATTCATTCTGTAGCTAAACACTGCTAGTTCCTTCTTTAAGATGTTTCTTGATTTGCTTCCTTCCTTTCCACCCAAACAACCACCCTGCTGGTTCAAGTTCTCACCATCTCCTGATTAGATTAACCCTATCAGCCTTCTTATTTGGTCTCCTTTCCTCTAATCTCCTCTCCTTTCAGTCTGTACAAACTCCACTGCCCAACTCAACTTCCTAAAATGTCACTGTGCTAACATCTCCTCCTCAAACACCTACAATAGCTATCCCATTTCCCTCTGAATCAATAACTAATAATAATAATAGTATTTATTAAGCAATATGTGCCAAGTACTGTACTAAGTGCAAGGTAGATACAATATAATCAAGGTAGACAGCGTCCCTGTCTCATTTGGCGCTGACAGTCTAAGTAGGAGGGAGTAGGATTTAATCCCGAATTTTACAGATGAGGAAATTGAGGTACAGAGAAGTTAAATGACTTGCCCAAGGTCACACAGCAAGCAAATGGCAGAGCCAGGATTAAAGCCCAGGTCCTCTGACTCCCAAGTCATCTAACTCCCAGGTTCTGTAGTTTCCAGATCCATCCTCTTTCCACTAGGCCATGCTGTGTCTACAGTAATAATAGTAAGCACTCAGTAAATACCATTGATTAGTTGACCATTGGTTTTAAGGCTCTTTAAGAGTTCTCTCCAGGAGACCTTCCCAAATTAATTTTCTTCGCCTTGGGTCACATTTTCCCAACTACCACCTTAGTCTTTATACCATTAGCCTTCTATATCACTTATGTATACGTTGTTTTGTGCTCTGCTATCGAAGCACTTCTTTCTTCACTTATCCATCTTTTCATTTTCTTTTTCCTATCTGTAAATTTGTTTCTATCTCCCCCATTAAATTACTAGCTCCTGAGGGCAGGGATCCATTTTATTCAACCAAGAACATAGAAGTTTTTTTCTGAACACAGTAGATGATCAATAAATGTGATCAATCGATTACAAGAATAATGACACTCACAAGTAATAAGGAAATAACTGATCATGGGTACATGTTACCCCAGGAATGCCTCCCAGGTTTATTACAGAATGGGGAGAAAATTTCCAGAAAAAAAAATTAGAATGCCTTCATAAATGATCAAACCTTCCAGAATTGCCGTCAATAGAACTGGCATATATTTTAGATATTAAATTATGAAAATTTGTCAAACTTAATTGAGAAGCAGCTCTATCTGCTTAGTGGATAGAGCACGGGCCTGGAAGTCAGAAGGATCTGGGTTCTAATTCTGGCTCTGGCCAGGGGTGACCTTGGGCGAGTCACTTAACTTCTCTGTGTCTCAATTACCTCATCTGCAAAATGGGGATTAAGACTGTGAGCCCCATGCAGGGCAGGGACTGTGTCCAACCTAACAATCTTGTATCTACCCCATTGCTTAGTACTGTGCCTGGCACATAGTAAGCGTTTAACAAATACCATTAAAAAAAACCCTGAATCAATTTGACCACCTATCGAATAAGGAAAGAATCGTAAATCCATCTAAATATCAGTGAAATATTTAAAAAGTGTTTTTAATTGGAATTTTGGCCTTGGTGTGGGGCGAAGGAATTACCTGGGTGTTGGAAATACATCTGGAGGAAGAAATTATATTAAGTCAGCTAAAACCCCCAAAATCTCCAAATGAAAGTGAGTCCTCATTTAGGCTCACTTTCAATAACTTTATCAGTAGGGCAAGATGTGCACAAGTTGACAAAGCAAATACATCAGGCCCTTGTCTAAGACAGGTGCACAATAGCATCTATGGATTGGCGTAGCCAAAGTGCACAGAAGCTGGCCTAATATGTAACCCAAGAAAGGTCTAGACTTGGCTAGCAGCTGGGGTGTTATTCTTCCATTCAAAGAGTGTGTGGGAGGGATGGGAGAAGCTCTCAGAACAGGCGGGGAAAGAAAGCATTGTGCTGATTACAGTCTTTCAATTTTATTTTTGATTTAAAAAATTGACATTCCCCTTCTTTCCCACACCATCATCATCATCAATCGTATTTATTGAGCGCTTACTGTGTGCAGAGCACTGTACTAAGCGCTTGGGAAGTACAAGTTGGTAACATATAGAGACAGTCCCTACCCAGCAGTGGGCTCACAGTCTAAAAGGGGGAGACAGAGAACAAAACCAAACATACTAACAAAATAAAATAAATAGAATAGATATGTACAAGTAAAATAAAAAAATAAATAGAGTAATAAATATGTACAAACATATATACATATATACAGGTGCTGTGGGGAAGGGAAGGAGGTAAGATGGGGGGATGGAGAGGGGAGAGGAAGGAAGGGGCTCAGTCTGGGAAGGCCTCCTGGAGGAGGTGACCTCTCAGTTCTAAGAGGGACTGGAAAACTACTTCCGAGGCCTTATGATGGCTGGACTGGGGTTGGAGAAAAATAGAGGAGGCAAGGAACACGCACACACAATCTGCATTTGAAGAGGACATGAACCAAATTCACCTTCTAAGGCCAAACCACCATCTAATCAATCAACAGTATATTGATATTCTAAAACTTCCAGAAATCAGAGAGGACTTCGAAAGCCCGTCTCTGACTTGTCTTAGAGAACACCAGGAACGTATTCCGAAATTCAAAGGGAGTAAATTCCACACATCACTAATTTAAATTTTGTCTCTTTTCCTGTCCCCATTCCGGTCCCCTTCTCTCACTAGATTTGCAAATTGTACGTATATATGTTTGTATAAATGCTCCCAAACATGCACTCCGGAGGTTTTCTATCTCATTTAAGACGAAGTGCATTGCCGTGCCAGACTAATGAAGGGCGGCCAAATTCAAGGTTAGAGGACAGGACACCCTCTCTCTCCACTTTTTATTCTAGACGGGCCATGAGAGGAAACGCTGGTGGCACTAGGACCCAGGAGGGCGGGACCCAAAGTCTTCTTGGTTCATTCAATCTCTCTCTATACACATACACAAATACACACACACACACACACGCATTGTATAGGCACCCACATACAGACATATTCTCACCAAACTGCACAAGGAGAGGATCGAAAAGCCAGCGAAAGCCTGTTCTCCTTTTCATGGTTTTGCACCTTCCTGGGCTTCTCCCAAGATAAACCACTATCACGAAATCTGTCATTTTTTAAAAAAAAACTGCATTAAATATGGGAAAACGTGGGAGACCGAGGAAAGAACTGAAATGCGAGGCCGAGTTGGCTGCTTCTCCCGAACAGCCGCGAGAAGACCTCGCCGGAGAAAAGCTCAGGTGTCCGTTCAGTGACATTTTCAACACCAGCGAGAGCTCCATGGAAAAACAGATCAACACTTTTCTGCAAAACGTGCAGATTTTACTGGAGGCCGCCAGCTACCTGGAGAAAATCGAGAAAGAAAACAAAAGTAAGTTCTGTCTTTCTTCCTCCTGCAGTTCTTTTAACAAATAAATAGTCGCACATGCAGTCAGAAAATGCTGGGGAATAAGCAGATGATTTCAGTGAAGACACACATGCACACTCGCACGGTGCTTTTGAACATCCAACAAAAGAGAGAGAGAAGAAGAAGCAAATAGGAAAGATTGAAGCTGCCGGAGTATTGAGACTAGCCAGGGAGAAACTGGAAAGTGTTAAGTTTGCTGACAGCCAAGCTGTGGGAATGATGGTGCAGGATTTCGCTTCCCTTTCTTTCTTTCCTTTTTAAATAGCAAGGCCGAGGGGGGGTTTTAAATCGCCAGTGCAGGCAGAGCAGCCCAAAGTTGTTTCATGGTGGGCCAACAAAACCAGCCTCTCTTCCTTTATGTCTCTCGCTTTCTTTCTTTCTCCCGCTCGCTCCTTTCCTTCTCTGGACAGAGAAACAACCCCCCTGTCTTGCAAATGCTTGATGGGGACGAGGAAATAATAATAATACTAAGACCCCCCCACCAAAAAATAAAAAATATTGACCAGAGCCAACCCCAAAATGTTTGCTCCGTAGAAGTTGTTGAAAGGGGCCCAGCTCGGAGGAAACTTTATAATGTTGCAGGAGGAGGGTTGGTGGGGGGGGATGTTGTTTTTGTGGGATTTATTTAGGACAAGTAAATCGCCTTTCCTGCTGGATGGTTGGCGAAGGAGGCTAAATGGGGACTGGAGGCTTGGGTCGGTGGGGCCTCCTCCCCCCCTCGTTTCCCTCCTTTAACCGCTCATGTCAGCAAAATAACCCCCCGTTAGGGCTGCACGCGTTTGCAACGTCTCCGAGCAGGCTCGTCGACAATAACAGCGGGGGAGGGAGGGAGGAGGAGGAGGAGAAGGAGAAGAAGAAAGGACAGAAGGAATGAATCCGGCCAGGAACGTAAATGGTAGATTGCAACGTGTCAAACCCTAGCTTCAACAACCTACCCCCCCACCCCAGTACACAGCAAAAAAAAAAAATCCTACAAAATATCTCCAGGGAGTAAAAGTGATGATGTGAATGGGGGGGAAAAGAAATGGTGTGAATCGTTTTTAAAAAGGGGGTATTTCAGTGGTTGGTGTTGATCTGGCTGTTGTTTTCTTTCTGAAAAAAGCGTGCTCTGTATTTCCTTTAGCAATTCGATTGCTTGGAGAGAAAGGCATTGCTGTTGATGTCAAGGCGTCTCTTATTTTTCTATTATTAAAGAGAGGGATGCAGGGATGGATTTACCAGGATCGTAGTGAAAAACTGGAGAGGTGGGGGGGGGGGGGCGTCGGAAAGGGAATCCTTGCTTCTCTGTACCCCCCCATCCCGTCTCCCGGGTGGTGTCTTGTGATCCCGGATTCCATGTCTCCTGGTGTCTGGACTGTTTTTAGAGGACACCTTGGTGAGCGCCTTGAAAACGTTGTAGCAAAACAAAACACCCAACAGCCACCCCCAGCCCCTCGAGGTGCATTTTATTGAGCTGTAAGGCGCTTTGCCCCTCTTTCCCCCCCCCACCCCTTGCCCCCCGCCGGTGGCACCCGGCCAGAGATGGGCAGGGTAGTGGGAGAGGGCACGGACCAGCGTTGGCAAAGGACCCTTTTAGTCCCCTTTTAGACTGTGAGCCCACTGTTGGGTAGGGACTGTCTCTATATGTTGCCAGCTTGTACTTCCCAAGCGCTTAGTACAGTGCTCTGCACACAGTAAGCGCTCAATAAATGCGATAGAGAAGCAGCGTGGCTCAGTGGAAAAGAGCATGGGCTTTGGCTTCAGAGGTCATGGGTTCAAACCCCGGCTCCGCCAATTGTCAGCTGTGTGGCTTTGGGCAAGGCACCTCACTTTTCTGGGCCTCAGTTCCCTCATCTGTAAAATGGGGATGAAGACTGTGAGCCCCACGTGGGACAACCTGATCACCTTGTAACCTCCCCAGCGCTTAGAACAGTGCTTTGCACATAGTAAGCGCTTAATAAATGCCATCATCATTATTATTATTGATTGATTGATTGACCCCAGCGCGGCTCCGGCCTGCCGCTTCCTTGTTTCTCCTCCCGCCATCCCCGAAGGGCCCTTGGTGTGGCGGACAGTCACGTAGGCAAGAAGGAGAAGCAGCCGGGGACTGGCGGGGAGCTAGGCCGGGGGGAAAAACCGCCCGCCCGGCTTCTTCCTCGGTTGAGAGGGGGGCTGGGGGGCGAAGGGCACACACATAACAAAGTAACCCACCATCTGCTCAGCGGGAACCCTTTTGGAGGATTCTCCTCCGTTCCCCATCCAAACCAACTAACTGCACGCATTGCCTCCCCTCCTCCGTCCCTGGAAGAAAGTCCCCAGTTGCCCCTAAATATGTGTTTCCATCACTCCCCCTCTTCGCCTCTGCTGTTTTCTTTGCATGACGTGATCCTCCCAGCACCATTATTTTCAGCGCCTGTGCAGACCGGAGCGTGAAATGTGGCGAGTCGGAGTGAAATGGATTAGACCTTGGCTTTCAGAAAGAGTTGAGGGGCCTTAAGATTACGTGATCTGCACCCCACGCCAGCTCTTCCCCCGCCCCACATACCCACCAGGTAAAACCAACATTGCCGCCGTCCTTCTGGGTGACTCAGAGGGCAGCACCATGGCATAGTGTGATATTATTTCGAGGTGTTCGATCATTGACCCGCAGATCCATCCCACAAGATCTATCCACCCCAACTCCCACGTCCCTCCCCCAAGGCCCAAAAGAATAGAGGCTTTTCTCCATTCTGTCAAAAGCCCTTGTTTCCTTTCACCCAACAGCGAAGCCGAAACGTCACGTCGGTCAGTGGGCACACAATAAAGCAAATCGCGGGGAGAACCCTGCAATAGAGCTTTCGATCATAATGCAGACGGCCCAGACCTCGGAGATCTGGGTTGGCTTTTTGTGGTCGGCTTGTTTGGCAAAATTGCATCGCTTGCACTAAGGATGATCTTCTGCTGTAAAGCAACAAAGGCTTGGCGGGTAGGGGATCAGGTTTTTTCCTCCCGATTTCTGACGTTTCTCCGGCTTTTCGGTGTTTTTGGGTTTTGTTTTTATTATCTGGACCGAAACTGGCTGGAGGAGAAGATCGTGTTTTAGGAAGTTTCGATATTTTTCTCCCTTTGTTTTTTTTTTTTTTTGGTTTTTTTGAGGTCAGTACTGCGTAGACTGCTGCTGGCTCAGGTGCACCGTCTCCTTGGCTGCATTACAGGCTGCTTCTCTGTAATCACTTGATCTCGTTCCTCCTCCTCCTCCTCCTCCCAGCTAGAGACACATGGTTTCCACATGGAGACAAACTTCTCTCTTCTGAGTGGACTTGACCTAGCTCAGCCGTCCACCAATCAGAAAGTTCTTCCCCCTCTGACGTCACGCGTTGCTGAGGCCCGGAGGCCAGTGGGGCAGATCTAGGCAGCGGAGTGTTCGGGTCTCTTCTTAAAGGGACAGGCGCCTGCCCGAAAATCACTTTGAATAATCAATCAATCAATCGTATTTATTGAGCGCTTACTGTGTGCAGAGGACTGTACTAAGCGCTTGGGAAGTACAAGTCGGCAACACACAGAGACAGTCCCTACCCAACAGCGGGCTCACAGTCTAGAAGGGGGAGACAGACAACAAAACATATTAACAAAATAAAATAAATAGAATAGATATGTACAAGTAAAATAAATAGAGTAATAAATATGTACAAACATATATACATATATACAGGTATAATGGGTCAACATGGCTCCACCAGGAGCTCTCGTGAATCCACTTCGCCCTTGCAGCCGTTCAGTGCGGTGCATTCCTCATGTGGATCTCGGATAGGATCAGAGATAATAATAATAGTAATAGTGGCATTTATGAAGTGCTTACTATGTGCAAAGCACTGTTTTAAGCGCTGGGGAGGTTACGAGGTGATCAGGTTGCCCCACAGGGGGCTCACAGTCTTAATCCCCATTTTACAGATGAGGGAACTGAGGCCCAGAGAAGTTAAGTGACTTGCCCAAAGTCACACAGCTGACAATTGGCGGAGGCGGGGTTTGAACTCATGATCTCTGACTCCAAAGCCCATGCTCTTTACTACTACTACTACTACTACTACTACTACTACTACTACTACTACTACTACTACTACTACTACTGGCATTTATTAAGCACTTACTATGTGCAAAAAGCACTGTTCTAAGCACTGGGGAGGACGCAAGGTGATCAGGTTGTCCCACGGGGCGGGGGGGGGGCTCACGGTCTTCATCCCCATTTTACAGATGAGGGAACTGAGGCACAGAGAATAATAATAATAATAATAATGCATTTATTAAGTGCTTACTATGTGCAAAGCACTGTTCTAAGCACTGGGGAGGTTACAAGGTGATCAGGTTGTCCCACGGGGGGCTCACAGTCTTAATCCCCATTTTACAGATGAGGTAACTGAGGCACAGAGAAGTTAAGTGACTTGCACAAAGTCACACAGCTGACAATTGGCAAAGCCGGGGTTTGAACTCTTTCCATTGAGCCACGCGGAGATCTACTTGTCCCTTTCCCTTCTCTACGGGGACTTCTATTTTTGTGTACAAATGTGCCCCCAAATATGTTCTTTGCACTTTGCAACCAAATTCATTCTCTGCTGCTTTATTCTCCTAGCAGAATAGAGTGACCTCCGATGGTGTCGACAGTGCCTACTGGGTGGGATTTTGCATTTAGTTTTGATTTTCATTCATTCAGTTGTAATAATAATAATAATGGCATTTATTAAGCACTTACTATGTGCAAAGCACTGGTCTAAGCGCTGGGGAGGTTACAAGGTGACCAGGTTGTCCCAAAGGGGGGCTCACAGTCTTCATCCCCATTTTACAGATGAGGTAACTGAGGCACAGAGAAGTGAAGTGACTTGCCCAAAATCACACAGCTGACAATTGGCGGAGCTGGGATTTGAACCCATGACTCTGACTCCAAAGCCCGAGTATTGAGCGCTTACTGTGTGCAAAGCACTGTACTAAGTGCTTGGGAAAGTACGACATAACAACAAATAAATACATTCCCGCCCACCATGAGCTCACGGCCTAGACTAAAAGCAACAACTTTTTAGGGAAAGGAAGAAGGACTGGACTTGCAATCTGCTCTAGAGTGCTCTCCAAAATGAGATTCAGTTGCAGCCTTCAATCATAATGTTTCTGTTTATTGCTATATCGTACTCTCCCAAGCACTCAGTACAATGTTCTGCACACGGTAAGTGCTCAATAAATGCGGTCAAATGAATGGGTGGATGGATGAAATCATCTGTGGAAAATTTAAATCAAGGACCTTTTTCTGAACCTGGCCCATAAGTAGCAAATATGGGTTAAATTAATTGTTAGTACTATGAACTAAAATCCAGTGTTACATTACTACTGGCTTGAGAATTATAGTTAGCTAATTCAGACAGCCTCGACATCGAAATCCCAATTATTTTGCTGGAAAAAAGGGCCCTCTATTTCATCCTGCAAGAATATTATATGATACAATGTGGGGATGTAGTGCTACAGTTGTACAGTGTAAAGGGGAGGAAAACATTGAGGGGGATTAAAGATGACTGTGTGTGAGGACAATGGACAGCCCTTGTAGAGTTAGGAGGAGAAGGACAAAAACCAAAAGGTGCTGGAGAAAGCTGGTTTTGGTGGTGGCATTTAAAACCTTCCATTTGGAAGGATAAGAGGCTGGATGGGTGGAGAGATCAGAAGCAAGGTTACTGGTGACAAACAGCTTGCTGCATTGAACAAGGAATTTTAATGTTGGGGTAGTTGAGAGGTGCAGATCCAAGAGACAAAGCAGTGGTGTGATTTACTGATGTGGATGGAAGTGGGAATATGGGCTCTTAAGAAGAGAAAGTTGAGTTTGGGGTTCAGAATTGCTGGTGTTGCCAAAAACGTTGGAGGAGGTTAGGGACTGCTAACTACACCAGGCACTGGCGACCTACAGGATGTGTAGCAGAGAACAGCACACCACGTGTGCTGCCAGAAACACCACACCTCTGGAGTGCCTGGAGACACCTACCCTTGCCTGTCATCGTGCTCCAAGATCCCCTCCACCCTCCCAGGTCCCTTGCGACTCTGTCTTGCCACCATTCTGCTCAGATGGCAGGGGCGTTTGGAGGAAGAGCACAGGCGGGGTGTGGGGCAATGCAGCAACTGCAGAGACGGGACTGTGGGGTGTGTGGCCACAGAAACCACAAGGCCCACAAGCTGCTGTAGAAGTGGCAGGTTCCAATCAGAAGAAAAAATTCCCCCTCCACAGCTGGCACGCAGCCCTGCCCAAAGGCCCTCCTGGAAGACGTGGAACCAAAACCTTTGCCCATACCAGGCGTACACCAGGTGGAATTTTAGGTAGCAGCAGTAAATCTAGGGGAAGTTATAAGCAGCAGGAGCTAGGGGTGGATTAAGGTTAAGAGGACAGAACTGCAAGCTATTTTCAGTAGACTCCTGCTTACAGATAGTAGGTAAAAACATGAGAGCGTCTCAGATACCTGAGGTATTTCAGGGACTTGATAACAACTCGGCCTAATAACGAGGGTTTCTGTGTCAGCTGATGTTTGTCGAGGTAACATCTCTGCCTCTAACACTTGTTTTGCTTTACTGAAAACACCACAGGTTTTTTAAAAAATCTTCAGTTGCTGTTCCTTTTATCTGAGGACCATGTTAGTAAGCATTTTTATACTGTAGCAATTACCCTATGCCCTGGTACATATTTCACTTTTAAACTTGATATTTGCGAGCTGGTCCGATAAGTGCAGGTGTCAGGTGTAGTGTGTTGGCTTCTGGACAAAGGGCGATATCTGGCTTGGAAAATATAATCTGCACTGAAGGTCCCGGAGTGCTCGAGACTAGATGCATTGTAGAGGAGGTATAGATAGTGTAGCAATCTCACCTTCCATGGGAGAGGATTACATCAAGATGAAAAGATGAGACGATACCCCTTAATTTCGAAAGAAAAGGAGGCATTTATTCATCTGTGCACCTGCAAACTTTGCCATCAAGGTAACCACAATCAAAGGCCTCAAATGGATATGTCCTCTCACCTGTCTTCAAAGTCAGGGAGAGTAAGATTTGTGCAGAGTGTGGAGGATACCTAGAGAAGACCGAGGGAAAATGTGGTGGTTGATGCCAGCCATTTGCACCCACAAGCATTGTCTCCCTGAATTCCAAACAGGGCATGAAAGCAAATAGATTTTCAACTATGAATGGCTTCCATTGGAGAGTGAGGAAGTGTCCAAGTGGACAGGCAAATTTCTGCAAATAAATGGTATAGTTTATTCATTCTGAGACTGTAGAGGACTTTGGCTTCAAAGACAATTTGAAATACAGTCAAGTGAATCAATCTGTGATACTGAGCACCTACTGTGAGCAGAGCACTGTACTAAGCACATGGTAGAGTACAGTAGTCAGCCTTCCCCCATTTTCTCTTAGACGGTGGCACCCAGAATCCCCCACAATAGCTCCACTGACCCAGGGATGCTGAAAGGGACACATAGCCCCCCCCAGGTAATTCCTTAGGTCATCTCCTTGCTACTCCCTGTAAAGTACAATAGAGTTAATAATTATGGTATATATTAAGCTCTTACTATGTGCCAAGCACTCTGATAAGCCCTGGGATCGATGTAGGATCATCAGATTGGATACAGTTCCCCATGCCATAGTAGAAGAGAGAAGGGGAATAGGTTCTCGCCATTTTACAGCTAAAGAAACTGAGGCGCTGAGAAATTAAGTGACTTGCCCGAAACCATACAGCAGGCAGGTGACAGAGCCGGAATTCAAATCCAGGTCTCCTGTCTCGCAGTTGCAGTGTGGCTCAGTGGAAAGAGCCCGGGCTTTGGAGTCAGAGGTCATGGGTTCAAATCCCAGCTCTGCCACTTGTCAGCTGTGTGACTTTGGGCAAGTCACTTAACTTCTCTGTGCCTCAGTTACCTCATCCGTAAAATGGGGATTAAGACTGTGAGCCCCACATGGGACAACCTGATCACCTTGTATCCTCCCCAGTGCTTAGAACAGTGCTTTGCACATAGTAAGTGCTTAACAAATGCCATTATTATTATTATTATTCTTTCCATTAGACCATACTGCTTCTCTGAGTTGGAGAGATGGAATGTATCAGCAATTAAGCAGAAAGCCATATTCCATTTTTTTCATGAAGGAATCAATTCTTAGTCATCCACCCCAACAGAACAAGAGGAAAAGTGTGCTGGATGGTACAAAAATAGTAAATAATTCAAAAGATGGTAGGTGGATAGATAGGTCTCACCCTAGAAGTAGTGGGGAGGTTATCTTAGGAATTGCCTGTGTACCTGGTGCCTTTCTCGGCATCCCTAAGTCAAGGGAGCTATTGTGGTACCACAGTCTAGCAGGAAATCAGGAAAGGCTGACTCTCATCTTGGGAGATCCATAAAAAAAAAAATCTACCATGGGTAGTCCACTTGTAGACCATCCTGCCTCATAGTAAATGGAGGTTGTTAGAAATAGATACACTTAGGAAATAGGTGGCTCCTCTTTGTGATTTTTAAAGGAGTGATTTAGAATGAATAGAGGATTGAATTGCCCTTCGTAACTGATTGGTTCCTGACCTTATTAATGAGAAAGATATTTTTCGCCATTAGAGCATCCACTGGAGTCTGGTCATCTCAGTGTCTCTTCTGGGTAGCAGAAGGGAGATTTGAGACTGTTTACTAGTACTGAGTAGATGTCCACATCACAGAAAAACACCACCTCTCTCCCTGGGAGTCGTAGGAGAGAGGCCCGTATCTGGGGAGGTCAAGGTGGCAGAAATGGCTATCTAATAAGGTTGACAGAAATTACCTTTGCTCACCAACACTTTATAAATAAAGCTCAAAAGCTCTTGCTTTTCCCGAGTCTACCCTCAGAGCTTCTTAGAGGACCTCAGACTGATGCAGCATGATTGGGGCCAGCTGCATAGTCTTCAAAAGTGACTTTCTTTAATTTAAAGAAAATCTTGACTACATAAACTAATTGGCCTTATAGATCTGCATCAGGGATTGTGGTCAGCTCTGCTGTAGACCCCTGCTATTCCCTCTCTCTTTCCCTGCCCCTTTCTATAAATAAGGCTGGATAAATATTGATTTAAACTGTGTTTCTGAAGATGAGTCACATGTTTGGTCTGACCTAGTCTTCACTGGGATCCCACCAGTAGGTCACACCTAGTATCCCTGACAACTCACTAGTTCCAAATGAACTGTTTCAGGGAGGTGAACTGTGGTTTTGTGGCTTCATGTTAAAAATACGAAATGAGGAAACTTCTGCAAAAATGCAGAAGCTATTTTCAGAAGTCAGACATAGAGTGAGGCTGACATAGCTTTAACCTCTGAACCCCGCCCCTTCCTCCCAGACTTCTTTTTTTTCCCCAGGTTTTAAAATGGTTGACGTGAAAACTGACCAAAAAAATAAAAAAAATAAAGATGAGCAGGCTGAATTAAAAAGGGACACTCAGGGTATGAACCTTCTGCAATCTCTAGAGGCCTGCCTCTGGGGATTCAGCACACTGATTGGAGGGCAGAGTTAGAATGTGCAGTGAAGAGCTTGGTTCAAATTGGACTCTCAGTCATTAACAGTCTCAAACACTTTCAGCTGTCTGCTCACATTTGAGGGGTCTTTCAGCCTTTGAGTGCTCTGTGTGTCTACAACCACTGTATGTTCATTTGTTGCCTGGTTCCTTTTGTAACACCTAAGTATAGGGGAAGCAATAGATTCTGATACTCATGTCCTCTGGAGTTGTAGCCAAAGGGTTTAGACCCAGGAAAGCTGACTAGCATTCCCCCAGCAGAAAAAACCCCCAACAATTTAACCCAGTCTGGAGAATCCGTCTTCACTTCTTGACCTATGCTAGTGATGACTATTGACCTCAGTTCACTTATGAATAGGAGATAAGAAGAAACAGAACAACCTGGTGCTCCGTCTCCACTGTGATTTTGATACCTTGACAGTCACTGTTGTTTCCCACAGAATCACAGTTGCAACTTATACTGCCAAGAGCTGCAATTTTTTGTTGTTGTTTTTCCTAGCGGGTAACCTCTATTTAATCCTAACAAAGCTCAGCCTTTTTTTCTCCCAAGTCAGGTGAACTGAGAGTGTTGCAGGAAGCCTTGTAAATAAGGATGAACCATTTACCAACCCACAGCCAATCAGCCAAACTGTCTCCCTCAGAGCAGCAGTGCAGACTACCCTTTAAAGAGATCTTACAATCCGCTTAAGGCCTCCCAATGTACCTATCCAACTCTGCTGAGCTCCCAGCACTAGAATCCTGCTCTGACCCTTGCTCAGATCTAGCCTCCATCCAGTCTCTAGCTTTAATATATGTTACCACCCCTCTTCCCTACCTTCAAAACCTTATTGAAATCACATCTCCTCCAAGAGGCCTTCCCTGACTAAGCCCTCCTTTTCCCTACTCCCTCTACCTTCTGCATGCCCCTTGCACATGGATTTGTACCCTTTATTCACCCCATCCTCAGCCATGGTATAGTATAAATTGTCTGTCTTCCCCTCTAGGCTCCGAGCTTGTTGAGGACAGGAAATGTGTCTGCTAACTCTGTTGCACTGCACTCTCCCAAGGGCTTAGTACAGTGTTCTGCACATAGTAAAAGCTCAATTAATTGATGTCTGTAATTTATTTTAATGCCTGTCATCCTCTCTAGACTGTAAGCTCCTTGTAGGCAGGAAATATGCCTGCCAAATCTATTATATTGTACTCGCTCAATTGCTTAGTACAGTGCTCCGCCCAAGGTAAGCACTCCATAAATATGATGGATTGATTGATGGCGCAATTCTAATTCACTTTGCTTAAAGAGGTCAAAGTCCTGTTCAGAATGAATTTCTCATAACAGATATCCCAGCGTGCCACTGGGAAGGGTCATTTATGAGTCCTGCATGGCAGGTAGAGAAATTGAGGCTCATAGTGTTTACTAAATGAGTCACCTAGCAAGCCAGTAGAGACGGAAACAAAAGTCAGAATCCCAGCTGAATCCCAGACAGTTCGGTAGTGTTTCCCCTCAGTCACCATTCACTGTTATGAACCAGATGTCTTCTTATTTCCTCATCCTTGTGCAGAGCTACAAAGATCTGTAGTCTCAAACAGCTTTCTGACCCTCCAGTCAATCAATCTTTTTTATTGAGTGCTTACTGTATGTCGAACACTGCACTAAGCACTTGGAAAAGTACAATATAACAATACAACGTGGTTCAGAGACACATTCCCTGCCCACAGTGAGTTTATAATCTAGAGGATGAACCTACGGTCTAGTAGACTGTGTTGGCAACACCAATAGAGGTGTTTCCCCAGACACTTCCTTCAGAATGGGATGGAAAGTACAATGCTCTGCACACAGTAAGAGCTTAATAAATACGATTGAATGATTCTCATCCTTCTTGGTGCTCAGAGAGCTCAAGGATTTTTTGTGGGGAAGTTGCTGCCTGCTTGGAAGAAATTGCCTACTTTGAGACCAGATCCACCACACAGTAATTGGTGCCACTCCTTATGTCCCCGCCTTCCCTCCCTCCAAAGTGGCCGCCCTTCAGTAGGTGAATTAGCCTCATACAGCAAAGAACAGCCCTGCATTAGGTCTCCAACAATCTTCGTCCTAGTGTCTACGTAGTCAACGGTCCACATTGTGAGGCAATTGGCAGGGAGAACAGGTGCGAACCTTCAGTCACGGAACAGAAAATCTCTGGGAGATGTTCTCAGTAGCATAGCCATAGCCTCACCTGTTTTATAGGTCATCTAGATTGTGACATTCACATTGGCAATGGCCTTCACTTCTTGCTATAGCTTTGTGAACCATTGTGGTCTACTGGAAAGAGCATGGGCCCAGAGGTCAGAGGACCTGGGTTTTAATCCCAGTTCTGCCACTTGCCTGTTGTGTGACCTTGGACAAGTCACTTATCTTCTCTGGGCCTCAGTTACCTCATCTATAAGACAGGAATTAAGACTGTAAACCCATGTGGGAACATGAACTGTGTCTAGCCTGATTAGCTTGTACCTATCCCTAGTACAGGGCCTGGTACAGAGTAAGCACTTTAACAAATGCCATAAAAAAAGCAGTTCAAATGAGCTTACTCAAGTTAAACAGGTACGTCATGACACCAAAATGGAGAAGGCCAGAACGAGGTCACATGGTGAGTCAGTAGTTTGGGCAGAAGACCCAAAGGTTGGTGCAAGTTTCAAATCAAAGAACTGCACTTTCAGGAGCTTGTCAGTCCAAAGGTTTTTCCTTTTACAGTGGAACTGAGGCACTCACTTGTAGCTGAGCTAAAGACACGTGTGACTGGAAGATTTCTTAACATTCCAGTGAACATGGGAATAAGCCCAACAGGATCAGATGGGAGAAGGAGAAAAAGAAATAATAATAAATAGTAATAATGCTTAGTAGTAGTAATTATGGCATTTGTATGTGTCAGACATGGAGCTAATACAAGATAATTGGGTCAGACACAGTCCTTGTCCCACAGAAAGCTGTAGCTATGTCTTTATACTCTGTCGCTTCTTCCTATCTGTAATTTATTCGAATGTTTGTCTCCCTCGCTGGACTGTATGCTCCTTGTGTGCAGGAAACATGCCTACTAAATCTGTTACGTTGTTCTCTCCAAATGCTTAGTGTACAGTGCTGTGCACCCAGTGAGCGCTCAATAAACACAATTAAGTGATTGATTGAGGGTTCACAGTCTGAGAAGGAGGGAAAACAGATCGAAGAGAAAATGTCCTTGCCCCTTTGGTTTTTTAAAGATAGTGACATTGTTTCAATGTCCAAATTTATTGGCAAGTCTGTGATGATCTACCGGTCAATCAGTGGTATTTATTAGAGCTTATACTGAGCAGAGCACAGAGTTAGTGGACAGGATCCTTGCCCTCAAGGAGCCAGCAATCTAATGGGGGGAAACAAGCACTAGAATAAATTACAGATATAGTGTGCAATAGAGTATGAAAATATGTCTTTAAGGGCTAGGGTGATTATGAGTCAGTACCCAAGTGCCTAGATGACCCAGAAGTGCTGAGGTAGCGCTTGGGGAGGCAGGGTGGTGGGGTGGAAATGTGATTGATTGGAAACCAGGGGACCTGAGAAGCAGCAGGGTGTAGTGGCCCGGGCACGGGCCCGGGAGTCAGAAGGTCAAGGGTTCTAATCCGGGCTCCACCACTTGTCTGCCGTATGACCTTGGGCAAGTCACTTCACTTCTCTGTGCCTCAATTACCTCATCTGTAAAATAGGGAGTAAGACCGTGAGCCTCACGTGGAACATAGACTGTGTCCAACCTCGTTAGCTGGTATCTATCCCAACACTTAACACGGTGCCTGGCACATAGAAAGTGCTTAACAGATACCGTGAAAAAACACTAGCATGAGTCCAATCTCTTGCCTCCAGCCTTCTCTGTGTTTGTGAGTGAGTCACTGAACGTCTCTGTGCCTCCTTTTCCTCATATGCATAACAGGGATAATAATATCTGCCATTCTACAAGCTTTTCTACCTACCTCGCAGGGTTGTTGTGAGGGCAAAAGTGAGCCAATTCATGTGAGAGCGCTTTGGGAATCAAAGTGCTCTGCAAAACCAAGGTATTATTATTGTGTAAGGTGGGTAGGTGAGAGTTGTTTCGGAATCAATGGAAATGACTTTGACAAATTATAGAACAGAGACAGAGGCCTCAGAATCAATCGATCGGTCATACTCATTTAGCACGTACTGTGTGCAGAACACTGTACTAAGCGCTTGGGAGAGAACAATACAACAGGGTTGGTAGGCATGCCCCCCTGCCCTGAGAAGCCTACAGTCCAGAGGGGGAGACAGACATTAAAATAAATTACGGAGATGTACATAAGCACTGTGTGGCCGAGGGTGGAAAATCATTTCCATTTCCACCTATCAGGCTAGCAGGAGAAGGTACAACTATTTAGTCGGGATCCTCAAATCGTCAGGGGGTTTCAGATTGCGTTACTGTGATCGATCACTCGTTCTCTGGACCTGATATCCCCTTAGGGGCTGCCGATTTCTGCCTATTTCTTTCGAAGCCACAGCTACAATGTGAGCAGGGTGGAGGGGAGTGGGAGTGAAGCAGTGACCGCTCAGCAGGAGGAAGGGGGTCACCAGGAGCCAAGGCAGGAATGTAAAGATCAGAGTCCAGTGGCCTTGTTCTTTAATTGGGAGAGGTATGATTACATTGGGCCTGCCCGGCGTTCCTGCCATCACCACTTAGGGAAGACGTTGTTATATAGGTGTCCTTTACTGGGGAAAAGTGAACTAATAACTAGCTGTATCCAAAATTGAAAGCAACATTTAACCCTCTGGGCTTGAATGTTCTGCTCATGGGAGTGTCTTTACCTTCACCTGCTCATGGGGGTGCCAGTTTCCCAGAAGGGAAAACTCATTTTACTAAATTTTTTAACTGGTGATTTCAAGTTCAAACGATATTTTTTGAATCCATGGTACAATCCTATCGGATACCTCACCAGATGAAAAATAACATCTTCTTCTCATGTTGCTGCTTGTAAGCTAGAAACTCAGATGTGCATATTAATTGATTCTGCAATGCAGATTTCTTGTTGGATTCAAGTTGTTGCTAATAAGAAAAAAGACACCAGTGAGATGAACAGATCCATTATTATCTCTGAAAATAGGCTGCCGTTTAATAAAATGTAGAAAGTCCCTTTCTGAGAACGAAGAGCAGAGTGAAAGTAAAGTGCTGCTGCCCGAGTCATTGCCAGAGAGCTTGCACTTTTGAACGGAAAACTGTAGTTAAGGCTTCCAGTTTAAATCATCTCCGATATCCCCCCCAGAATGCCCTTTCTTTCCCCTTTACCTCTCCCCCTCAATCCCAGTCACAAGTATTGCTTGAAAAACATTTCGGCTTGGTTCTGAATGTCAGATGGGATCAGTGAATGGGATCCCGCAGCATGCCTCTCTGGTACATCATTACGTCATTCGTTTTAGACCCAAATTTATCTCTGTTGCACACAAACCTGCTGCTCTCTAGCTGCAAACTGACATTGGAAAGCGCATGCTGGAAGTTAGGGAGGGCTGACTCCAGAACGAATCTTGTTTTGTGTTCCGCTTCTCTCTGCTGGTAGTGTTCCTGGGGCTTGGAGGCTTTGTTTGTTTCAGGCTTTTGTTATTGTTGTGGTTGTGTTACTCATCCAGGGACTGTTGTCTCATCCTTCCAAAGCCCAGATGTCATCCATTCTGCCCTTGACTGGATGAAACCTTTACCCCCTCCTGCCTAGAAGACTTGCAGAAAACTGCACCCTGCACATTCACCCCGGTATTTTTTTTCCCATTTTAAAAACGAGGGACATATTTAGGGGGAAAAACATCTAAGGATTAAATCAGAAGGCATACGCCTCGCACCCTCAGATTCCGGATTTCTTTACCTTGCTTTCCCATTGACTTATTAAGTGACTATTGGCAAGTCACTTAACCTCTTTGTGTTCAAATTTCTTCAACTGTGAAATGGCACTATACAATTTCACTGCCCCCTCCGTGAGTTCTGTCCTTGGAATCTAAATTTAATGTACTGAGGGAAAAATGGAGTGCCGGAATTTAAAGCCGTTTCGTGCTTTCTGAAGAAGGAGATTGTCTCTCACATTTAGCGCAGTAAAGACTGTAAGCCCCTTGAGAGCAGAGGGCACGTTAACTAACACAAATGTATTCTTCCAAGTACCTGAACAGAGTAAGTGCTCAATAAATTCTGTTGATTGATTAATAATCATGCTGTTTAAACAGCACAATGCTTCACCTCTTCTAGAACAATGTATGCGAACTGTCTCAAGAGTCAAAATTTTGGGGGGGTTGTCGGGAGAGGGGCGGGAGGCGGCAGAACCAAATTAAGGATACTTGGGTCCTCTTCTGGACTCTCTGTGGTCTCTGGAATGACATTCAGTTTCTCTTACCTTCCATGACTCCTTCTGTTTTGTGGAAGTTACAGTGTCAATTCTGTATCACAGAAATGTTATGAAAATGAAGTATTTGTTAGTCACAGGCTGAAGGTGCATTTCAAGTAACAAAGGCTAAATTTCAAAACTACTTTATCCCCTTAAAATAATTGACATCTTGAAAATTCTATTCTTTTCCCCACCGAACCGCAGAGCATCTTTTGGGTCATAATTTTATTCCACTCATTACTTCTGCCCCCTTGTTGATCACTTATTTTTACCGTCCCTCAATGTGAAATCCACAGACCTACAAACCCAGTAACTTAGTTGCTTCCTAAGGAAAGAAAACTCCATTGTTTCACGATCTATTTTTTCCCCGGTGCTTTGTGAAGATTACTTATTTTGAGCCTTCTCACATTTTAAATGCCATATACGTTTGAATCTTGAAAGCTGAAAGGACTACAGTGCTAGCAGAGATTGTAGTCCTGAACACTAATCACAGATAATTTTCCATTTATAAACAAGGGACTAACCCATAATTAGACATAGGTGGGTATTTTCTAATACTCGAGTTGAGAATAGAAAATAGAGTGAAGTTCATTCCCTAGAGAGGAGTATATTCATCATCCTTCTCAGTTAATATTTACTGAATAAACAGTTTAGGGAACACGGAGAGGTGGTCGCTACCCTTACATTACGTTTACATTTGTAAATGTAAATTGTGGAGAAGCAGCGTGGCTCAGAGGTAAGAGCCCGGGCTTGGGAGTCAGAGGTCATGGGTTCAAATCCCAGCTCCACCACTTGTCAGCTGTGTGACTCTGGGCAAGTCACTTAACTTCTCTGGGCCTCAGTTCCCTCATCTGGAAAATGGGGACTTAAGACTGTGAGCCCCACGTGGGATATTCTGATTACCTTGTATTCCCCCACCCTTACATTACATTTTACATTACATAGAGTTACATTTATTTCAGATGTAGTTTGGTGAAAGGAAAATGGTGAAGAAGAAAGCCGTTTATAAACACGAAAAGCAGAAGTCAAATGTTCCAGCAAGCTACCCTTCAATTCCCTGGATAGCTATGAGGCTCTTGGGGCTGTTAAATCTACAGTATCGGGGGTGGGAGGAATACTAGTTTTGAGAATCTCTGTTGTACTTTCCCAAGCGCTTAGTACAGTGCTCTGCCCACAGTAACTGCTCAATAAATACGATTCAGTCAGTCACATTTATCAAGCGCTTACTGTGGGCAGAGCACTGTACTAAGCGCTTGGGAGAGTACAATACAGATTCTCAAAATGAATAAATCACCGTGTGTGATGATGCCCTGGTGATTTTTGGTGGCCAGGGTGAGAGAAACCGGCCACATGCACTACTTTCCAAAGCCTCTCTGAAACTCAGAGGGAATGGGGAGGTGGGGAATAAAGGAGAGAGAACAAGAGGGAATGGTTTTAAATATCAAAAAGTGAATGTCAAGGGACCTTGAAGTTGTATGGCCTGCCACCGAAAGAAGGGTTAATATTCTGTCCCGAGTCTAGGGGTAGAACGAGATGACTTCTTTCAGTCCCTTCCATCCAACTCTTCCATCTGGCGTGGCTCAGAGGAAAGAGTACAGACTTTGGAGTGAGAGGTCGCGGGTTCTAATTCCGACTCCGCCACTTGTCGGCTGTGTGACTTTAGGCAAGTCACTTCACTTCTCTGTGCCTCAGTTACCTCATCTGGAAAATGGGGCTGAATACCGTGAGCCCCAAGTGGGACAACCTGATCACCTTGTATATCCCCCCCCCCCGCGCTTAAACAGCACTTTGCGCGTAGTAGGTGCTTAATAAATGCCATTATTATTATTATTATCTCCTCTGTGGGGAGAGGGTCCCAGAAATAATCCCAACCCTTGCTCGAAATTTACGCAGTGGCCCAGTGAACTGGCCACCCACCATTGTGGAGAAGCAGCGTGGCTCAGAGGAAAGAGCCCGGGCTTGGGTGTCAGAGGTCATGGGTTCGAATCCCAGCCCCGCCACTTGTCAGCTGTGTGACTTTGGGCAAGTCACTTAACTTCTCTGGGCCTCAGTTCCCTCATCTGGAAAATGGGGATTTAAGACTGTGAGCCCCACGTGGGACAATCTGATTACCTTGTATTCCCCCCATCCCAGCACTTATAACAGTGGTGGGCACACAGTAAGCGCTTATCAACGTGGCTCAGTGGAAAAAGCATGGGCTTTGGAGTCAGAGGTCATGGGTTCGAATCCTGGCTCCGCCACTTGTCAGCTGTGTGACTTTGGGCAAGTCACTTAACTTCTCTGTGCCTCAGTTAGCTCATCTGTAAAATGGGGATTAAGACTGTGAGCCCCACATGGGACAACCTGATCACCTTGTATCCTCCCCAGTGCTTGGAACAGTGCTTTTTGCACATAGTAAGCGCTTAATAAATACCATTATCATTATTATTATTCTCTGTGCCTCAATTAATAAATGCCATTATTATTATTATTATTGTCTGTGCCTCAGTTCCGTCATCTGTAAAATGGGGATGAAGACCGTGAGCACCCCCCCGTGGGACAACCTGATCACCTTGTGTCCTCCCCAGCACTTAGAACAGTGCTTTGCACATAGTAAGCGCTTAATAAATGCCATTATCATGATTATTATTATTGTCTGTGCCTCAGTTCCCTCATCTGTAAAATGGGGATGAAGACCGTGAGCCCCCCCCCCCCCCCCCCGGGTCCCGTGGGACAACCTGATCACCTTGCGACCTCCCCAGCGCTTAGAACAGTGCTTTTTGCACATAGTAAGCAATTAATAAATGCCATTATTATTATTACTATTCTCTGTGCCTCGCTTAATAAATGCCATCATCATTATTATTATTATTATTAATTATTATTATTATTATTGTTGTTGTCTGTGCCTCAGTTCCCTCATCTGTAAAATGGGGATGAAGACCGTGAGACCCCCCGTAGGACAACCTGATCACCTTGCGGCCTCCCCAGTGCTTAGAACAGTGCTTTGCTCATAGTAAGCGCTTGATAAATGCCATTATTATTATTATTATTGTTGTTGTTGTCTGTGCCTCAGTTCCCTCATCTGTAAAATGGGTATGAAGACCGTGAGCCCCCCCTCCCATGGGACAACCTGATCACCTTGCGTCCTCCCCAGTGCTTAGAACAGTGCTTTTTGCACATAGTAAGGCTTGATAAATGCCATTATTATTATTATTATTATTATTATTATTATTATTATTGTTGTTGTTGTTATTGTTGTTGTTGTCTGTGCCTCAGTTCCCTCATCTGTAAAATGGGGATGAAGACCGTGAGCCCCCCCGTGGGACAACCTGATCACCTTGCGGCCTCCCCAGCGCTTAGAACAGTGCTTTTTGCACATAGTAAGCGCTTAATAAATGCCATTATTCTTCTCTGTGCCTCGCTTAATAATTGCCATTATTATTATTATTATTGTTGTTGTTGTTGTTGTCTGTGCCTCAGTTCCCTCATCTGTAAAATGGGGATGAAGACCTGAGCCCCTCCCGTGGGACAACCTGATCACCTTGCGTCCTCCCCAGCTCTTAGAACAGTGCTTTGCACATAGTAAGCGCTTGATAAATGCCATTATTATTATTATTATTATTCTCTGTGCCTCGCTTAATAATTGCCATTATTATTATTATTGTTGTTGTTGTTGTTGTTGTTGTTGTCTGTGCCTCAGTTCCCTCATCTGTAAAACGGGGATGAAGGCCGTGAGCCCCTCCCGTGGGACAGCCTGATCCCCCTGCGTCAATCAATCAATCAATCGTATTTATTGAGCGCCTACTGCGTACAGGGCGCTTGGGAAGTCCAAGTCGGGAACCTAAGCGGCCTCCCCAACGCTTAGAACGGTGCTTTCTGCACGTAGTAAGCGCTTAGTAAATCCCATTAAAAAAAACAACAACACCCCACGAGTGCCGCTATTATTATTATCCGAGGCCTGGAATGGCCTCCCTCTGCCCATCCGCCAAGCTCGCTCTCTTCCTCCCTTCAAGGCCCTGCTGAGAGCTCACCTCCTCCAGGAGGCCTTCCCACACTGAGCCCCTTCCTTCCTCTCCCCCTCGTCCCCCTCTCCATCCCCCCATCTTCCCTCCTTCCCTTCCCCACAGCACCTGTATATATGTTTGTACATATTTATTACTCTATTTATTTTATTTGTCCATATCTATTCCATTTATTTTATTTTGTTAGTATGTTTGGTTTTGTTCTCCATCTCCCCCTTTTAGACTGTGAGCCCACTGTTGGGTAGGGACCGTCTCTAGATCATCATCAGTCGTATTTATTGAGCGCTTACTATGTGCAGAGCGCTGGACTAAGCGCTTGGGAAGTCCAAATTGGCAACATCGAGAGACGGTCCCTACCCAACGGCGGGCTCGCAGTCTAAAAGGGGGAGACGGAGAACAAAACCCAACGTACTAAGAAAATAAAATAAATAGAATAGATAGGTACAAGTAAAATAAATAAATAAATAAAGAGTAAAAAAAAATCAATCAATCCATCAATCGTATTTATTGAGCGCGTACTGTGTGCAGAGCACTGTCCTAAGCGCTTGGGAAGTACAAGCTGGCAACATCTAGAGACAGTCCCTACCCAACAGCGGGCTCACAGTCTAAAAGGGGGAGACAGAGAACAAAACCAAACATACTAACAAAATGAAATAAATAGAATAGATAGGTACAAGTAAAATAAATAAATAAATAGAGTAATAAATATGTACAAACATATATACATATATACAGGTGCTGTGGGGAAGGGAAGGGGGTAAGATGCGGGGGATGGAGAGGGGGACGAGGGGGAGAGGAAGGAAGGGGCTCAGTCTGGGATGGCCTCCTGGAGGAGGTGAGCTCTCAGCAGGGCCTTGAAGGGAGGAAGAGAGCTAGCTTGGAGGATGGGCAGAGGGAGGGCATTCCAGGCCCCCCCAAAAATGTACCAACATATATACATATATACAGGTGCTGTGGGGAAGGGAAGGAGGTAAGGTGGGGGGGGAGATGTTGCCAATTTGTACTTCCCAAGCGCTTCGTGCAGTGCTCTGCACCTAGTAAGCGCTCAATCAATACGATTGATGATGATGATGATGATAGTAAGCGCTCACTAAATACAATTGATGGTGATGATGAGGACTACATTTCCCAGAGGTCGTTGCGACAACTACTCCGGCGTGGGGGGGGGGGGGACGGGACACGGAGGACTACAGTTCCCGCCGTGCAGTGCGCGGAGCGGCGGGGTGGGAGGGGGGAGGACTACATTTCCCAGGGCGCCCCGGGGCGGGGCGGGGCGCGCGGGGCTCCGCCCCCCCTCCCCGCCTCGCTCCTCCCGTGGTCTCGCACAGGAGGTAAACAAACTGTGAGGCGACGGCTGACAGGCGGGGAGGGAGATTCTCTCTCTCTCTCACACACACGCACACACACAGACACACACACAGGGACACACAGACAGAGTCACAGACACAGGCCCCCCCCTCCTTGGGCCGCCCCCCTCGGCCATGGAGCGGGTGCGGATGATCAACGTGCAGCGGCTGCTGGAGGCGGCCGAGTTCCTGGAGCGCAGGGACAGAGGTAACGGTCCCAACGGCGCCACGGTCGCCCTTCTTCTCCCCTCAGGGCCCTCCCCTCACACGACGACCCCCGCCCCCTCAGGGCCGACGATGCCCTCAGGAGACTTCAGTCAGTCAGTCAGTCGGCCCGTCGTCTCCATTCATAACGACGGCTTTCATTCGGTCGGCTCCTCTTTACTGAGCGCTCACTGTGTCCTAAGCGCTTCGGAAGTCCGAGTTGGCAGCAGAGGGAGGCGGTCCCGGCCCAATCGAGGGCTCACCCGCGGGAAGATTAGGCGCTCACTCCTCGCCGAGCACTCTTCTATATATGTATATATACATGTGTATATGTATATATACATGTATATGTATGTGTGTGTATATATATACATATATATATGTACATGTATGTGTATGCATATGTGTATATACACGTATATGTATGTGTGTGTATGTATATACATATGTACATGTATATGTGTGTGTATATGCATATGTATATGTATGTGTATATATATACATATGTATATGTACATGTATATGTATGTGTATGTATATGTGTATATACATGTATATGTATGTGTGTATATATATATGTACATGTATATGTGTGTATATGCATATGTATATGTATGTGTATATATATATATACATATGTATATGTACATGTATATGTATGTGTGTATATGTGTATATACATGTATATGTATGTGTGTATATATATATGTACATGTATATGTGTGTGTATATGCATATGTGTATGTATGTGTATATATATGCATGTGTATATGTACATGTATATGTATGTGTGTATATGTGTATATACATGTATATGTATGTGTGTGTATATGCATATGTATATGTATATGTGCATGTATGTGTGTGTATGTACATGTATATATATATGTGTATATATGTATATATCTGTTGTATATATGTATATGTGTTTGTACATTTTTTTTACTCTATTTATTTATTTATTTATTTATTTATTTTGTGCCTGTCTATTCTATTTATTTTATTTTGTGAGTGCGTTTGGTCTTGTTCTCCGCATATGTATGCGTATGTGTGTAGATATGCACACACATATGTATATGGACATGTATATGTATGTGTATGTATATGTGTATATACATGTATATGTATGTATATGTGCGTGTATATGCATATGTGCATGTATATGTGCATATACATGTATATGTATGGATATGTATGTGTATATATACATGTGTATATGTGTGTGTACATGTATATGTGTGTGTATGCATATATATATACATGTGTATGTATGTATGTATATCTCTGTTGTGTATATGTATATATGTTTGTACATATTTTTTTACTCTATTTATTTATTTATTTATTTTATTTGTACCTATCCATTCTATTTATTTTATTTTGTGAGTGCGTTTGGTCTTGTTCTCCGTCTCCCCCCCCTTTTAGACGGTGAGCCCGCTGCTGGGTGGGGACCGCCTCTGGAGGTTGCCAGCTTGGACTTCCCAAGCGCCTAGTCCAGTGCTCTGCACGTAGTAAGCGCTCAAGAGATACGATTGACGGTGGTGATGATGGTGGTGACAGCATTCATTCGGTCGGCTCGTATTTGCTGAGCGCTCACTGTGTCCTAAGCGCTCCGGAAGTCCGAGTTGGCCGCAGAGGGAGGCGGTCCCGGCCCAACCGAGGGCTCACCGGCGGGAAGATTAGGCGCTCACTCCTTGCCGAGCACTGTTCTAAGCGCTGGGGAGGTTCCTATAATAATAATAATAATAATAATAATAATGGCATTTATTAAGCGCTTACTATGTGCTCCAAGCGCTGGGGAGGTTCCTACAATAGTAATAATAATAATAATAATAATAAATAATGACATTTATTAAGCGCTTACTATGTGCTCCAAGCGCTGGGGAGGTTCCTAGAATAATAATGATGATGGCATTTATTAAGCGCTTACTGTGTGGAAAGCACTGTTCCAAGCGCTGGGAAGGTTCCTAGAATAATAATGATGATGGCATTTATTAAGCGCTTACTGTGTGGAAAGCCCTGTTCCAAGCGCTGGGGAGGTTCCTGTAATGATAATAATGATGAGGATGGCGTTTATTAAGCGCTTACTATGTGCAAAGCACAGTTCCAAGCGCTGGGGAGGTTCCTCTAATAATAATGATGATGGCATTTATTAAGCGCTTGCTGTGTGGAAAGCACTGTTCCAAGCGCTGGGGAGGCTCCAATAATAATAATAATAATAATGATGATGGCATTTATTAAGTGCTTACTATGTGCAAAGCACTGTTCCAAGCGCTGGGGAGGTTCCTATAATAATAATAACAATAATAATAATAATAATGGTGGCGTTTATTAAGTGCTTACTATGTGCAAAGCACTGTTCCAAGCACTGGGGAGGTTCCTATAATAATGATGATGATGGCGTTTATTAAGCACTTTACTGTGTGCAAAGCACTGTTCTAAGCGCTGGGGAGGTTCCTATAATAATGATGATGGCATTTATTAAGTGCTTACTATGTGCAAAGTACTGTTCTAAGCGCTGGGGAGTTTACCATGATAACAATAATAATAATAATGGCATTTATTAAGCGCTTACTATGTGCAAAGCACTGTTCTAAGAGCTGAGGCGGTTACTATAATAATAATAATGATGGCATTTATTAAGTGTTTACTATGTGCAAAGCACTGTTCTAGGCACAGGGGAGGTTACTACTACTAATAATAATGATGGCATTTATTAAGCGCTTACTATGTGCAGAGCACTGTTCTAAGCGCTGGGGAGGTTACAAGGTGATCAGTTGTCCCACAAGGGGGCTCACAGTCTTAATCCCCATTTTACAGATGAGGAACTGAGGCACAGAGAAGTAAAGTGGTTTGCCCAAAGCCACACAGGTGTCACTTGGCGGAGTCGGGATTTGAACCCATGGCTTCTGACTCCAAAGCCCGTGCTCTTTCCACTGAGCCATGCTGCTTCTCTGCTGCGTCTCTTCTGCTTATTCTAATAATAATAATGGCATTTATTAAGCGCTCACTCCGTGCCAAGTACTGTTCTAAGCGCTGGGGAGGTTACAAGGTGGTCAGGTTGTCCCACGGGTGGCTCACAGTCTTCATCCCCATTTTACAGATGAGGGAACGGAGGCACGGAGAAGTGAAGGGAGCCCGTTGTTGGGTAGGGACCGTCTCTAAATGTTGCCGACTTGTACTTCCCAAGCGCATAGTACGTGGTCTGCACACAGTAAGCGCTCAGTAAATACGATTGAATGAGTGAATGAAGTGACTTGTCCAGAGTGACACAGCTGACAATTGGCGGAGCTGGGATTCGAACCCATGATCTCCGACTCCAAAGTCCGGGCTCTTTCCATTGAGCCACGCTGCTTTATTGAACACTGATTGTGTGCAGAGCATTGTGTGCAGAGCACACAGAGAAAGAGCTCACAGAGAAAATGGGGGTTACCTCCTCCTGTCTCCCCCCAAGCCTTCTTCCAGGGCTTGGAATCTAAGGGGACAGAGCGGCCACTAAAATCTGAAGTTGTAAAGTGGGGGGTTGTCTAAGCGCTTAGTGCAGTGCTCTGCACGCAGTGAGCGCTCAATAAATACGATTGAACGAATGAGTGGATGAGAAGTTGGGGACGGGGCTACCGTGCCCTGGTGGAAGGGCGATTTTCTTGGAATTGGGAGCTATTCGACATGCCCGAGGAGAGGCCCGTGGCCTGGCTCCCTGTGTGTATTCATTCAGTCGTATTTATTGAGCCCCTTCCTTCCTCTCCCCCTCGTCCCCGTCTCCATCCCCCCATCTTACCTCCTTCCCTACAGCACCTGTATATATGTATATATGTTTGTACATATTTATTACTCTATTTATTTTACCTGTACATATCTATTCTATTTATTTGATTTTGTTAGTATGTCTGGTTTTGTTCTCTGTCTCCCCCTTTTAGACTGTGAGCCCACTGTTGGGTAGGGGCCGTCTCTATATGTTGCCAACTTGTACTTCCCAAGCGCTTAGTCCAGTGCTCTGCACACAGTAAGCGCTCAATAAATACGATTGATTGATTGATTGAGCATTTACTGTGTGCAGAGCACTGTACTAAGCGCTTGGGAAGCACAAGTGGGCAACATATAGACAACATCGTTAGTGTGTGTGTGTGTAGGTAGCAGGAGAGTCACCCAATCTGTTTTCAGCAAGAGGAGGGGTGTAAGATGGGGCTAACTAAGCAGTATTGGTGCAGGGCTGATGGGGAACGTCCATTTCTCTTCCAGGGGATATCAATTAAGAGGGAATGGGTCTCACATGCCCATGTTTCCTTGTTCTACACCTGGTTTTGATTTCTGTTCCATCACCCACGTCTCGGATTCTGGTCATGGTTTAAAAAGACTTCGGGCCTGCCAGGTGCCGGTGAATTCTCCCTTAATCGTTACCCTCTTCTCTTCCCGTGTCATGCAGAGTGCGAACATGGTTATGCCTCAACCTTCCCCTCTATGCCGAGCCCTCGGCTGCAGCACTCAAAGCCACCGCGGAGGTTGAGTCGGGCACAGAAACACAGCAGCGGGAGCAGCAACACCAGCACTGCCAACAGGTACCACCCTGGGGAACCAGGAGAAGGAAGCCGAAGGAGGGAGTGGCTAGAGCAGGGATGCGGAACACCTGGAACGGACTGGAAAAACACTGGGGAAAGAAAGTAGAGAGGTTGGGGGACGGTCTGCTTACACCAGCCTGTGGGCCTAAATCCAGAACAAGAGAAGCAGCATGCGGGACAGGAACGGTGCTTCTTGCACTTGAAACTGGCTTGCTGGTTTTGGGAAGGAGAAAAGCCTGCTGAAAGTGGCCAAAAGGATTTTTATAGTACTTACTACTTTTTGCTAAGCACTGGGGGAAATACAAGATAATCAGATCGGGTGCAGTCCCTGTCTCACAAGGCGCTCACATTCTCAGCGATAGGAAGAGGAAGGTATGACTTATCCCATTTTACAGATGAGGAAATCAATCGGTGGTATTTATTGAGTGCTTACGGTGTGCAGAGCACCGTGAGAAGCACTGGGCACGGTGCAGTAGATTGAGGTGAATTAGCAGGGGAAAAAATTGACTGTAGAAATGAGGATTCAAAGGAAAGCAATACTGAATTGCTGAGGATAGGCATAAAATACCCAAATGGTAGGAACGGCTGTTGGGTTGAAAACCGAGAACCAGAAAAGTGAAGTGACTTAGCCAAGATCACATCAGTGACCAGTGGCAGAGCTGGCACTAGAACCTGGGTCTTGTGACTCCCACCCCATGGTCTTTACAAAAGCCCGCTCTGCTTCCCATTTCTCCTAGAGTTTTTAAATTGGAAGTCAAATAATTCTGAGGAAGACAGATCCTGGGTTCTTTGCACCCTTGTTTTATACATTGACGGGCTATAGTTGGTTTCAAGTTCAGCTGTCATATAGTAATCTATATTTAAAGAGAAGTCCAGATAACGTAGATTTTTGAAGACTCCAAGGCACAGGAAAAGGCTTTGTTGGAAAGTAAATAAGAAAATATTTAGGGAAGTAAAGAACCAAAGCATTGTAATGAATGACAAGAAAGATGCAGGGGAAGTGAACCCTCTCTTTTGGTTATAAAAAAACCAAGGCAGAATTAGGTTGTAACCAAGAGAAGGGGCCGGGGGAGCCTTTAAAACAGAAAACTCTGCAAGGGACTGCTTATCCGTTAAGCAGAACAAATCCCTAGAAATTGCCTGTCTGGGTAGAATCAGACAAACTTGGCTTCCATTTTTGAAAAGTGCCTCTTGTACCTCTTCTAATTTTTGTTCAAGGATTTTACTGAGTTTCAAAAATTCACCATATACCTGAATCTAACACACATATCCCCGAGCACCACACACCCCTTCAATGGCTATGCCTCACAGCTCTGAGGTGGATAGGAGAGGAATTAAATAAGACTTGCCTCTACCACTTTCAACTTCGATTAGAGAGTGTGTTACTCAGAGCATTCAAATCTCAGCTAAGGGAAGTGTGTTGCTTTCTCAGAACTTGCCCATCTGAAGTCCCCGGTATTGTCTATGTGAAGCTCAAACACCTATTGTGATTCCTTTTATTTCGGTTCTGTTGACCTGATGGGGTAGTGATAAAAACTAATTTTATTAGCACTTTGTCTTATTAGATGCTCAATAAATGCTATCTTTGAATGAAGGGTCAAGGCCCACTTGTTCTCCCCTCTCCCCCTTCTCTAGACTGTAAACCCATTGTGAGCGGGGAACGGGTCTACCAATTCTGTTATATTGTACTCTCCTAAGTGCTTAGTGCAGTGCTCTGCACAGGGTAATTGCTCAGTAAATACGATTGATAGATTGTTAATAATGGCCATCTTTAATGTCACAAACACTTTATGTCCTCTTATATTTGGTTGGAAATGGAAAATAACTGGTATTAAACGCTTACTATGTTCTAACACAGGGTTAGATACAAGATAATGAGGTCCCATATGAGGTTCACGGTCTAAGTAGGAGGAAAAACATGGATTGAATCCCCATTTTGCAGATGAGGGAACTGAGGCACAGGGAAGCGAAGTGACTTGTCTCCCAGCAGACAAGCGGTGGAGCCGGAATTAGGACCCAGGTCCTCTGACGCCCAGGCTCTTTCCACTAGGCCACGCTCCTTCTCTAGTAAACCCCCACCCAAATAAGAACATGAACCCTGGACCCTCAAATTAAAAGTGTGATGCTCTACCAACTGAGCTACCCAAGCCTAAAATGTTTCCATGTTACATAAATCTGAATGCAGCTAACCTTCGGGGGCACGCTTTATGTGAAAGCATGGTATATATTTTTGCATCGTGTAATCAATGCAGCAGGACTAGAAGGTCTCTTCCTCTTAAAATTTACCCTAGGGAGGAGGCCTGGAGCCTAGACATTTTGGAAAGCTCGTCTGCCTTTAAGGTTAAGTGAGATATTGGGTTTATCGGCACTTCTGGAGACATGGCAATTCTCGAATGCAGATAAGTACGTAGGGAATTCAACGTTGAATCTTCAAATCAAATGACTGCAGTTATAGCATTTCCACTTGTAAGGTAGCAAAAGGATATGATCCATGTAAAATCTACATAAAGGGACTGAATAAAAGCTTAATATCATTTGTAAAAGTGACTAATAACATCATGGTTCATTATTCATCATTCATGCTCTCTTTTTATGTTTTCCTCAGCTTCGGTAATGGCATTTACTGATTGGTTTCACTGTCTATTTCTCTTGCTCTGTTGGTTTTCACGCTGAGACTCTGCTGTCGTGGCATTGTTATCATATTTGGGGCAATACTATGTCTCTTCATGTGTGAGCTTCGGGCCACATGAGACTTGGAGGCATGCTTTGTTGCCATGTTGACTTCAGGAAATGGCAGCTCGTAATTTTGATATTTATGTGAAAAGAGAAATGGATGAGAGACAGAATAGCGTTTTAAAAGACCAGATTCATTCAATAATGAGGGGCAGAGATGGGAAGTTGAACAGTACTGGGAGGGGTATTTTTTTTTTTTTGTTAAGTGCTACAATGAGCCAGGCACTGTACTAAGCACTGGATTAGATACAAGCTAATTGGGTTGGACACAGTCCCTGTCCCATATGGGGTTGAGAGTCTTAATCCCCATTTTACAGATGAGGTAACTGAGGCATAGAGAAATGAAGTTACTTAGCCAAGGTCACACAGCAGATAAGTGGAGGAGCTGGAATTAGATCCCAGGTCCTTCTGACCCCAGGCCTGTGTTCTATCCCCTAGGCCATGCTGCTTTTCAGGTTCCTTCCTCTCCAGGTAGCTGCGGTCTTCCCAACCCGCTTAGTCGTACAGGCTTTGAAGGCTCCACCCGACCCCAGTCTCTTGCTAGGGGCTGGGATCCGTGCTCCTTTAATGTCACAAGAGCTGCCGGCTGATCCTCCCAGCCACCCATCGTGGCCTGGTAGCCCAGCCTGCTAAGATTTGGTATGCTTGCACACGTCAGACTACCAGGGGATTTAGATGGAGTTTTTTCTGGAGGGTGTAATGATGTCGATGGGAGAGCTCGAACTTGCCTACTCCTGATGAGACTGAGCATATAAAAACGCAAGAGTTAGAAACCAGCTTATTCCGTCCATATGTAGAGGTCTCTGTCTCATGCAAGACAAAAAGTAATAGCGATGAGAGGTTGAACACAGATCAAATGGGCCTCTTCAATCCCAAAGAATTGGAAAACAATCCATTTACTCCATTTTGAATGGGCACTATCAAAATCCTACTAATTTTCATCTCCTGGTGGGGTGCAAAGGGGATCTGGGTAAATTATTTAAATTTCACATGGTTTTTATGTAGGCCACCTTCTGTATATCATAAAAAAAGTAGCTACATTGTACAATTTGATGAGGTTAGTATCATAAGAGTCTCACATGAACCTATTCCATCTTACATTTGAAAGGTGAAATTCAGTGAAGGAACAGGAAGGGTATCCTACATCCACATATGAAACATATTAAATTATTTAAAAGTAATGGGGAAAGCTAAATGATAACTTGAAAAAAGATTGTGGTCATGCATCCAACAGTGGGGTTAAACCATGGCGCTGTTCCAGAATCATGGCTTATAGTTAAAATGATGAGTTGCAGATGTTTCTCCCACTCAGCCTGACGGTTTCTTAACAGCATCTAAGTGTTCCTCGCCATTCCAACCCTAAATGATGATGTGGACTCACAACACTGTCCGCACCTCGAAAAGAGGTGGTCCATACATACGGTGTTAGGTCGGTGGTGAAATTCAAGCACTGTTTCTTGTCATTTGGGTTTACTGTTCAACTGCCTGAAATTATGGTTGGTTACAGTAATCTTGAACGCATTCATCCGATAGATTTTAAATGGGATCTTGATTATATGCCATACCTCATTTCCTCTTTGTGGTGGTCCCAAAGTAAGCAACGCAGTGCGTGACACTCCTTTTACAGTGGATGAATGTTAAAGTGACAATAATCCCTGAAAGAGCTCTTTTCTAGGATGTATCAGCTGAATGGAGAGACAGGAAAATCCTATTCATGCCCTCATATAGCAGTCTGTAAGCCCAATAATTTTGCTTGTAAATAGAAGTTAGTTTCATCAAAGCAATGTAGGTTTTTCTTTGAGAGAATCAATTTGCTACAGTTGCAAATCTGTTTTCCACAGGGTGGGGGCGGTTTGTTTGATTTTTTGGGGGGGGGGGGGGGATAGGTTGAAGGTTCCTTATCTTTCTCCTGGAACAGTCTTACCAACCTTTTTATGGCCAGTAGTTATGCCTAAGAATGGAGGCTGCCTTATTCTGGAGGACAAATGTAAAAACAAAACATTAGTTTTTTTTTTAAGAAGTAGGCTTCACATGACATTGTGCCTTTATGTTTTTCTTCCATGCTTTATCTGACACTGCTGCCTTTAGAATTCACTTTGGAAAGGTAAAATTTGCAAGACCAGACAATTCTTGGAGTCCAAGGGGTATTTACCCCATGCTACATCGTGACTCCAGGGTAAAGTCACTCTGACAGTTCTCGTGCTACCGGATAGGTTGGGATGGAGGGGACGGGAGCCCATTGTTGGGTAGGGACCGTCTCTATATGTTGCCGACTTGTACTTCCCAAGTGCTTAGTACAGCACTCTGCACACAGTAAGCGCTCAATAAATACAACTGAATGAATAAATCCTGTGTGGAGTAGCAGAAGTGCAGACGACTAATACCATCAGTATTCCATCCTGTCACTTGGGAATGGTGGTAGGGAACCAAGGGGAGGGGAAAGGTGTTGCTTTTGCAGGTTGCACGTGCCACTGCTTAGCTAGGGGGCCATGCTAAAATTGGCAGGAAGAGATACCTAAGGCAGGAGTTGTAGCTTGAGTGCCAAAGTGCCTGGGGTTGACCCTGAATGTGCCGCTCCCTGACTCTGAGGGGGCACCTGTGTGCCTGACTAGAAGTTCCAGGGATCGAGACTAGAGCAAAATTGAAATTGTACCATTGAGTTTGGCAGGAGATTTGGTATGGGCCAGGGCTGGCCCATAAACCCTTCCGGCAGGCCAGGCTGCAGAGACTGTGGCCCACCGCAGTACTTGGGGCCTTCTGAGTGCACTGTTGGGTAGGGACTGTCTCTATATGTTGCCAACTTGTACTTCCCAAGCGCTTAGTACAGTGCTCTGCACACAGTAAGCGCTCAATAAATATGATTGATTGATTGATTGATTCTCCGTCCAGAAAGGAATATGGCTTCCTAGTAAGAGAGTTGCCTCTCATGATCACACCTGGAGAGTTTCCAATACTCTACCAGTCTCAACTATGAGAGGGAGAGCCAAGCAGAGGCAAACTTATCCCTTCCATCCCTAGCTTGGCAGGGGCTGGCAAGTAGAAGGCCATCTGCTACAAGTCAAAACTCACCTGGCTGGGCAGCAGCGGCATGGGAGAAAGTCGAGGGCGGAGACTCAAGTTTACTGTGCGGAAGAAGGCAATGGTGAACCACTTCCGTATTTTTACCGAGAAAACTCTGTGTATGCACTACGAGTACGATTGCAGATGGAGGAGGGGCGTTAAGGGAGAGATGGGTCCATGGAGTCGCCATGGGTCAGAGGCGAATCAACGGCATAAGACAAGACAAGTAAGAAAGTGGCTGTGGCACTGCTATGCCGCCTCACACATATGTGGAAATCCTTGTGTACCTCCTGGGTCTACAAATCCCAGCAGCCGAAAGGGATCGCCGTAGTGCCATCACAGACCTGTTTTGTGTGGTCCCACTGGATCTGTCAGATCTCATTTCATACCCCATTTTCCTAGGGTTGGGCCAGGTTTGACCCGGGCCCGAAATTGTCAACACTTTCATGTTCAAGCTTTAAGGTTTGGGGTTAGAAATCCCTTCCATAAGAGAGTCGATTCTGTTTGGAAAGATCTTTTGTGTGGCTACGTTTTTTGTTGTTGGTGGTGGTGGGGCTGGTGGTTTTTTTAGTTGTCTAGTATTAACATGGGACGTGAATGCAAATGTAGCTTTGGTGCATATTCATTTTCTACCAAGATGCACCCTCAAAGAATCAGAAGCCTTTATATAAGTCCTAGATAACAGTCAGTGAAAAAGCACACATCTGGTTAATATAGCAACTAACATTGAATACAGGGTGCAACAGGATGCCTCTCTCCAAAGGAAATTACTTTTAAATAAGTTTTTGTAGAATTAAATAATAAAATGGCCAAAAAAAGACTCTGTTCTTGCTTGTTTGTCTTAAACATTCAGGAAACAGGTGTTTACGAGTAAGTGCGCTAACTGACCTTAAAAATAAAATATATGTAGCCTCAAAGAGGTATTTTATTTTGATTAGGAAACCAGGCTGAGTATTTCTAACATCTCAACCTTTCTGAGGATGTGGTTTGAATATTTCAGTGGCACATTATTGGAAAAAGCATGGTATGGCACAAGTACAGAGAAAGTGTTTGTGAACAGGCTGGTGTGTTACTCATTAAACCAGTATTTATTACAGTCACTGGTTCGATCTTGATTTTCTGTATGCAAACATAATTAGGTGTCATTATTTTTCAAGTCATTCTAGATTGTTTGATGACTAGACGTAGAAACTTCTGTCACAGTTTTTCTTCCAGAGACGACCATCTTTTAAAGACTGCTCATTTGGAAGATGGTTGTTTCTTCATTGTAGCCCATGCTAAGTTGTAGAATTGACTTCACATGACTTTGGGCCTCTCTCAGGTGTTTAAACATACTCAGTTTTCCTCTTGAGTTAAAATGTTTGTGGCCTTATTTTTGTTCAGAGCAGAAATTAACATTTGGTTTGAAAAATGCAGCTTAAAGAAGTGTGAACAGTGGTCTTTGGTCATTTTCCCTTCCAATTCTTGTTTCTGAATTGGATTTTTTTGATCTCATAATTTTGGAAAGACTGCAGAATGAAGAATTTGAGCATTTGTTGTTATTGAGAAATAGTTCCATTTGTATAGCAAAAAAATTGAGTGGGTAGCCTGACTCGTATAGGTTTGGACCCGAAGGAATTTTTTGTTCTTTAGAAAGAAGATAAGAATTAAAGGAGTGTCTGTTTGGGACGCCTGGGGAGAACCTGCTGTTTTAATTTTGTTCACAGCAGTGTGCCAAATTCTGTTCTTTTGGTGCTGGCCTTGATAATGAGCTCATTATAATAAGGGAAATCTATTGCCGGTCCCTAGGAATATTATCTGATGCATTTATGGCTATCAATGAATTGCCAGAGTGTTGAGGGGGAAGACAGCCTATAGTAAAGAAGTCTACTCCAGTCTAAATGTTGTTTTTGTATTTAGTTGCTATGAATTATCGTCTACGGGTATTTTATCTAGGTCTTCCTTTGTGTTGGGTGTTTTTTTTTTAACCTGGAAATGATCAGACCAAAACTGCTCACTTGCCAGAGAGAAAGAAAAAGCCATATTTGAGTTTTTACATTTTATGTTTTCATTTTAAATATATTTAACATATATTTTTCTCCTTCAGTTTATTAATTTGCCCAGAAAGTCCTCATATGAAAGGAAAACTAAAACCACACCATTTTAAATATTTGCATAGGATGGAGAGGGAATATCGTGATCGTTTGGGGAAACATTCATAGATTTCTGAACATCTGAAATTCAGCCTGCACGCACTCCCATCTTTACAGGGAAAGCTCTTCCGTACAAAAATGGTTTCATTTTTGAAGTTATGACCACCAAATTTTTCAGGAGAAAAAGAGAAAATAAAATGAGAGATGTTTGAGAAAATGGATACTGTTTTTCATTTTGTGGAGGTTCTTGGTTGAATTTTGCAGAAATTCATGGATGAAGTTTGCATAAAAGAAAGTAAATCCTGTCAGGATTGCTGGCGGTTCTACACTATGGTGGCAGGTTTAGGAATATTCATGCAAGTTAGCTATTGAAGTAGATAATAAACTAATTTCAAAAATGCAATGAAAACATTATGCTAGTGCTAGTGTAGGCATTTCTTACTTAGTTTGAAATGAGCTATCAGTAAAAATGTGTAATCGAAGACCAAACTGGTGAACAAGCTGAATGATTTTTCCGTTATACTTGTCATCTGGAAAAAAGAAGGAAACTTTTCATTTTCATGAGCCACATATTTCTGTTTCCCCTTCCTCTCTCTCCATCCACAGATTTGGCATTGGAAGGGATGTATATTTAACTTTATTTTCTGTGAAGCACAAGTCCAGCAGGTTCCATACCTTTCAACTTGACAAAAGACTGGACCCCAGAAGATCTGGGCTCAATCTGCTGCTTAGAGAAGCAGCGTGGCTCGGTGGAAAGAGCCCGGGCTTTGGAGTCAGAGGTCATGGGTTCAAATCCCGGCTCTGCCACTTGTCAGCTGTGTGACTTTGGGCAAGTCACTTCACTTCTCTGTGCCTCAGTTCCCTCATCTGTAAAATGGGGATTAAGACTGTGAGCCCCGTGTGGGGCAACCTGATCATCTTGTAACCTCCCCGGCGCTTAGAACAGTGCTTTGCACATAGTAAGCGCTTAATAAATACCATCATTATTATTATTATTATAATCTGTGTTGTAATTTGCCCTGAGATCTAGGTATAGAATTCTAGGACCTATTCTAGCACCTTAGGGAGAGCTGTGGTGGTTGAGGGTGGGGGACTGGTCCTGGGGCCGGCCAGGGAGCCTTTGGAAACTGGAGTAGGGTGACAGACATGGTGGGTGAAAGTGGCTAAGTGGCAGAAACTTCTGCTTTTCACACCCTTCCCCTGCCCACTCTCAAGTGTTCCAGCTGAAAGCAGACTTAGTTAGCAACGAGAGAGGTGTCGGTATGCCAGTTTTCAGGCACCCAGGTCAAATTAAGCATTTGATTAAAAACTTTGAGTAGGATTCATTTTGTCTGAAGAATACTGCAACATCAGTTTCCGTAATTCATTAGCGGTAAGAGAAGGGAGAATATGATTGTGTTAGTAAGCAAACATAGATAAATAGAGGGAAATGGCTAAGGGGACCAGACATCCCAATTTGGAACTGATTGCAGAACCATCTGACCTCATGACCAGAGTGGCCCTTCTCTCCCTGCCTGCCCATTGCTGAGGAGGAATCCTGCCTCTCTCAGGGTGGAGGGTGGGTGGAAGCAGGGACAGGGCAGACCTAAGCCCCTTCCAAAGAGGGCTTATAGGGCGGGAAGGGCATGACCCCTCCTTCTCTGCTTGGCAGGTCATAGCCTTGCCCAGAACAGAAATGAAGGGCAAGCTGAAGGCCACCTGCCCAACATTAAGAAAGTTGGGGAAAATTGGAGATGTGGCCAGGCAGAGGTGGCCCAGCCTGGTGTTCTGAGTGGAGCCCAAGAACTACTGACTACTGCTAGTCACTGGGGCCAGTTTTTTTTTAATGGCATTTATTAAGCACTTACTATGTGCAAAGCACTGTTCCAAGCGCTGGGGAGGTTACAAAGTGATCAGGTTGTCCCATGGCAGGGGCTCATAGTCTTCATCCCCATTTTACAGTTGAGGTAACTGAGGCCCAGAGAAGTTAAGTGACTTGCCCAAAGTCACACAGCTGACAAGTGGCGGAGCCTGGATTTGAACCCACAGCCTCTGCCACCACCATCACTACTATCTTCCTTCTCCACCCACCACTGACAAGTCAGATTTACAAATAACAGCCTCAAGAAGACTCGTTCAGGGAGCTCGGGTGATTGCCGTAGGCAGCTTCACCGCTTACCAAGGCGTGTGGTATTTGTTTGGCCCTGGTGATGGCCACCATGGCTACTGTAGGCCCCTGCAGAACTGGCTTTTCTGGAGCAGTAAACCTCCCAGGAGGAGCCAGGTTGAGCTGCAGTGTTCCTTGCCACTGATGAAAGAGCCAGGGCTGTCCCCCTTTCGCCTGTCCTCTTCTCTGCTTCCATGGCTGTGGGTCCCCTTCCACCACCCCAAGTAGGGCCCATCGTAGGCCATTTCACTATCAAGACTAAACCCCAGGAAATGAGACGGTCCTGCCCAGAGCAGATCATGTGGGTCCATTATGATGCCCTCATTCTTTACCTGTTCTACCTCCTACTTAGACTGTGGACAGGGACCATGTCCACCATGATGATCTTGTGTTTCCCTCAGCACTTAGTACAATGCTTGGCATGGTACAGTCTTTTAGACCGTGAGCCTTTTAGACTGTGAGCCCACTGTTGGGTAGGGACTGTCTCTATATGTTGCCAATTTGTACTTCCCAAGCGCTTAGTACAGTGCTCTGCACACAGTAAGCGCTCAATAAATACGATTGATGATGATGATGATGTACTCCCAGCACTCTGTTCACTCCCCTTTCCCAATGAATTACCAGGCTGCAGCAGCTGCTGCTTTCCCTTTATTAATTTCCAGGCAGGTGGTGAGTGGAGGCCTTTGTGCAGGACTTTGCTCCAAGTTTAATGAAACTTCCCCAGGAAGTTATCACTCCAGTGGGTGGCAGGACTCGGGAGAGGAACTTTCTTTTGCCTGCGGTGTCTTCCTGGATTGTGTCTTAGGGTTTTCCCTTCTGCAAGCTTGGGTCAGTCAGGGAATATAAGTGAGAGAGGCAAGATGGGCAAGCAGGGCCATTATTGGCCAGGCCAACAGTCCAGTATTTTGTTTGAGCCAGTAGATACAAGGTGGTCCTCCTTGACATTCAGAATGGGAAATGTTAAACGGGTTTGTGGAGGAAGTAAACTGGTAATAAAGAGTTCAGCAAGTGGTACCATTAAGTATCGATTCATGGTTTATCCTGGCAAGTTATTGTTTTCAAGCTCTCAATTTCAGTACATGTTTGACCGTGGCAAAATTGAACTGGTCGAGCTACAGGAGAGCTTTGACTTAAAATGTTCGAGTTACGACAAATGGCACTCGGGTTTAAATTTGGAGATGCTCTATTTCAGTTTTACAATCCATAAATTTTAACTTTCTAGCCACCGTCTCCTATGTGCCACCAGAGAGGGGCTGCGGTGTCCAGCCCCGTTGACAGCAGATTGAGCCGGAGGTGGGACTCAGGGTAGGGGTCGGCCGCAGACTGGGTACAGACAGGCAACCCCTCGGCTCACCTCGGAGACCCGTGGGGTGGGAGCTCTGCCGGGCAAGGTGGCCGAAGGCCACGCTGCTCAGAGCACAGCGTGTGGCGCATCCCCAGTCCAGCCGGCACCGCCCCTCAAGCCGCCATCTCCCCATCCGCCCAGGGATCCGTTGCTTCTTTCCGACCCTTTGCCCAAGCCTGGTCTCCAGGGTGAGAGAGGTGACGGAGTCCCCTTTTCCTTCTGCGTCCCGTCACCTCTACTCTCCCGCCCTCACTGCCGCTGTGGACATCTCCACTGAGGCGTTCCAGGGAGGAGAGAGACCTTGGACCAGTCTGAGCAGGGCAGTCAGCCCAGCCCTACAGCCTGGCTCCCGGCCCCTCTTGCCACGTCAGCTCCTTACACTGTAGGCCCGTTGTAATGTGTGCGAAGTGGTTGATGTTCCGATAAAAAAATACTTTTTAAGCTTCAGCACTGAAGCTTTTCATGTGTCCGCTAATTCTGCTGTATTGTACTCTCCGAAACACTTAGTGTAGGGCTCTGCAAATGGTAAGCGCTCAGCAAGTACCTCTCATGACTGATTGTGTCAAACTCTGAGCTTGGGTAGACAAAAGATAATCAGATTGGACACCCAGTCCTTGTGCCTGTCCCGTTTAGGATCACAGGCTCGGGGGCAGGGGTGGGGAGAACAGGTATTTTAACCCCATTTTACAGATGAAGAAACTGAGGCACAGAGAAGTTTAGCCCCTCGCTCAAGGTCAGACAGTAGACAGATGGCAGAGCTGGTGCCAGAAGCCAGGTCATCTTCCTCTCATTTCCATCCTCTTTCTTCATCCATCTTTCTTGAATCCATCTAAGTACTGGAATGGCTTAATCTGGAAAATTAAAGATCATCTTTTCAGATGGAGAAAGTAGGCAGATGCTGCAAGTAAGCTGTGTACCTATCTATTCCATGTTGTTTGAGCCACTCACCTGTCTTTGGGCAATTCATTCCCTAGAAGCTCTACACCCTATAGGGATGGGTGACCTACAGTGACTTGAGAAAAACTGGTCCTTTAAAAACATCTCCATGCTGAATGTACCAGTCCAGTCCCACTGCCTCCTGCCAGAGCATCCTAAGAGGGGATCCACATTGCCCTTGGGAACCAGATTGGGGGGCTAGCAGAGGCTCATGTGGCCCAGAACCCCCATGAGACAGACCTCTGTGGTCCCTGCAGCTGCCCAGTGCCAAGCCAATCTCACTGTCTCCATCCAGAACACCCGTGGGACAGGGGCCCTACCTGCAAAACATTTGGAGGCTGCCACTGTTTGTTGACTGTGCTTGGAGAAAGGAGGAGGGTGAGAATTTCACTATCCAGGACCTCCGTTTGGCTCCTTTGTTATTTTGAATGGTAAATTATTGTAGTTTTGTTTCCCACTGTGATTGTTCTGGTGGGTTACCCCCATTGAGACTGTGAAACTTAGTGGGTTCAGACTGTGTGACCTTGGCCACACAGTCTCTTTGTCACTTAACATCTCTGTTGTTTTTTTTATGGCATTTGTTGAGCACTTGCTATGTGCCAGGCACTGTACTAAGAGCTGGAGTAGATACAAGCTAATCAGGTTGGGCAAAGTCCATGTCCCACGTGGAGCTCCCGGTCTTAATCTTGACTTTACTGATGAGGGAACTGAGGCACAGAGAAGTGAAGGGACTTACTGAAGGGCACGCAGAAGACAAGTGGCGGAGCCCGGATCAGAACCCAGGACCTCTGATTCCTAGTCCCATGCTCTTTCCATTAGGTCATGCTGCTTCTCTATGCCTCAGTTCCCTCATCTGCAAAATGGGGATTTCATCCCTGCTCTTCCTCCTACTTAGACAGTGGGACCCGATTATCTTGCATGTACCCCAGCGTTTAGTACAGTGCTTATCACATAGTAAGTGCTTAACAAATACCGCAATTATTATTATTACACACATACAAAATATATAACATTACCAATACCATATGTTGTGGAGATAAATAGCTCCAGTGGAACATACTGTTGGAAAATATCAGTGGTCTAGCAGAAACTGAATTATTACCTTTCTTCCCACTCCCTCCTATCAGAAGTGACTAATTCTAGTTTTATGTTTATCTTCCAGGTCTACGCACAATGAATTGGAAAAAAACCGGTAAGTAAAAGAACCAAAACTCTTTTAAACTATTTTATCACTGGACATGTTGCTATAATGTTATTGACAAGGAAAGAAGATATCAAGAACAATTCTGACCACAGTAATTTCCTGTATCCAAATGATAACTCTAAAATTAAGACTTTCTAATCCAAATTGGAGAGAAGTGACTTCATTGAAACACATCTGCATGTGGAATAATGGAGCTCTTCCTTACTCTCCCATTTCATGAACTCTAAATACTGATTTGGGGTTGTTGAGACATCCCAGGCGCCAGTTAATATTATCCTGCCATGAACTGAAGTGCAAGGAATTTATCTCTGCTTGGATGGGAAGAAAGCAGTGTTGTATAACTAATAATAGTAATAATATTAACAATAACGCATGCCATAATTATTATTATTATGGGAAGAAAATAGTGTTGTATGATGTAGTGTTTTCCAAACTGTGATTCAGGGCCTATTTTTGGGTGGTCCATCCCTTCCTCTGAAACCTTCCCTTGGTGTGGTCTGGCTCCCTTCCCCCCAGCCTCCCTGCACCCAATCCCTCCCCATGCCCCAAACCCATCTACTTACTTTTGATTTAGGGAGTCTCCCTGGGTTGATGAAATTAGGTTAACAGAAAAAAAATCCAAAAATTATAACAGTACGGGAAAAGTGCTTTTTGTGACTATTGCATAAAGATTGACAGCACAATTTGTTGACCTTTACCAATTGTATGCCTTTCTAGAGTAATTTTTCATTGCCCGCCTACTATTTCATATACCCACATTTAAAGAATCCCAGTAAAGACTAATGTCTGAAATCAGAGAAAATAGCCTGGCTTGTACTTATCTATAGAAATTGCATTGCCATTGCAACCTGTTTCGGGGCAGAATTATTTTCATTCTTGCTTAACTTACTGTTCTGTGTACATTTAACTCTTTTATTAGAAATGTTAAAAAAAACCTCTCCAACTGACTTCAGGTAATTCATGCACAGATAAGCCATTCATTCGTTCGGTTGTGTGTATTGAGCACTTACTGTGTGCAGAGCATGGTACTAAGCACTTGGAAGAGTACACTATAACAATAAACAAATGTAATTCCAATCCAGAAGGATTAGTCATTAATCCTTATTACGTGATACATTATAGTGCCTGAAATTCGGAGTGTTACTTTTTCTCTGAGTTATCAAATCTCAGGTATAAAACCATGCTGAATCACCCTGTTTCCTCCATGGCAAAATGCTGTGGGCGTTAAAATAGAGAAATTCAAACTGTTAATGGAAGGATTTAAACATTCCAGATGACTGACTAAAGCCATAGGAGTGTTGGAGTCTGAAAAAGGGACTTTGGAATCTGACTTCAGCACTGAGGGAAATACACCTGGCCATATTTCCTCACCTGTTCTCTGCCCTACCCACCCCTGTCATTGGAAGTTGGTTTATTAATAGGGACGTTCCTGTGATCTCAAGGACCCCGAGAAGATTTGGGAATCAGTCTGGAATTCGGGTTTGGTAGGGAACAGATCCAGAACTCTTGGGGCTCTCCTAGTTTGGGTCTCGAGTAGGTTAGAACATCTAAGTCAGGCTTCCAATTGCCCGTGGCTTTCTTGGTAGGGGTGGGAGAGGTCACTTGGAATGGCTGAGGAATATACACCCCAAAATATTCTCATCAGTGACAAATTCCTGGGAAATCTATATGAATCGCTTGATCTAGAATGTATCTTCAATTGAGGAATCAAGAATTTGTATATGGTCCTTTGGCTCTATTCAGTGGTTGAATCTTTAGCCAGAGAAGAAACTCTTCCAGGCAGATTATAGATGTCCTCAAGGCTCCTTGATTTTCTTAATTTAAATCTCTGAATTTTAGCAGCCCTTTAGTGGTCCAAAGTCATTAAATGTTGTTGGCAGGAGGGGCCATTTAACCTTAATAGCTATCATTCCACCCCTAATTACCAACTTTGGCAAACTTTAAGGGCCGAAGTTAAGTGAGGACACTATTCACTGAACCAGACAGGGCAATGGAAAAACCCCTGAGGTTGTAGATAATGATGAAAGGATGGAATGGGTGAAAATAGACTACGAGTGGTAGATGTCACCTCCCTGGAGACTTTTTCAAATGTTTTCAGGGCGTAGTAAATTTTGGTAGAATGAATCTTTTTGGTTCTGTACTAGCAGATGTTCCCACTTTATTGTTCAACATTCATTTTTGTATCTGGGTATTAACAGTTGGAGCACAAGAAATGACAATTCTGTTAAATTCCTTTTAAGATGTTTTTCAAGGCTACCAGCTCTTCAAAATGTCTAAGCAGGAAAATGGGAAATAACAGTAAATTGTGGTATTTGAAATGGTAAACTGGTTATGAAATTATGAGAGCCAAACTTTTTGGAACCGTTTGAGGTGTAAGTCGCAGGTGGGTGGGTCTCTATGCTGCTGTATTAGCCTTGCCGGCCTGCAGAACTCCTGTGCTTGGTGGCAGTGGGGATGCCTCGCGATCAAAGGGCATTCAATCAGCGTCATTTATTGAATACCATCCTTGAAGGCGAGAGGGCCATTTCACCTCCAAGGCCAGGTCAAAAAACACTTATTTGTTTTTTTTTTTTTAAATATGGTATTTAAGGCTTACTATTTGTCAGACACTGTACTAAACACTGGGGTAGAGTCAAGTTAATTCATTCATTCATTCAATCGTATTTATTGAGCACTTACTGTGTGCAGAGCACTGTACTAAGCGCTTGGGAAGTACAAGTCGGTAACATATAGAGATGGTCCCTACCCAACAATGGGCTCACAGTCTAGAAGGGGGAGACAGACAACAAAACAAAGCATGTAGATAGGTGACAAAACATGTAGACAGGTTTCAAAATATGTAGACAGGTGGGTTGGACACATACTTTGTCCCACACAGGGCCCGGAGGCTTAATCCCCATTTTAGAGTTGAGGTAACAGGTGCAGAAAAATTGAGTGACTTGCCTAATTTCACACTGTAGACAAGTGGCTGATCTGGGATTAGACCCACATCCTCTGACTCCCAAGCCTGGGCTCTTTCCACTAGGCCATGTTGCTTCTTGGTTATCTTGATTTAGATAGCAGACACACTTCCTCTTGATAATTCTATCTGGACAGCAGCTCAACCTAAAGAGCTCATCATTTGTTGCAAAATGGTAATCTATAAAAGGTATTCATAAAACATAGATGACACAGGATGCAGGGTTACAGATTTAAACCATCATTCCATTCACATATCTCAAAAAGCAGCAGACTTGATTAGTAACTTCATCAAGACTGCAGGGGTAATTGCAATTACTTCCCCAAGCCATGTCATTAATGGGAGGATGTCACTGTGGTGATAAAAAGTTAAATGGCATTGAGAAGATTTCCTTGTTTGCTTCTCAGGTGGAATCTTTGATAGGCCAAGGTGGTACTCACCTCATCTGTTAGTGTTGCAGATCAGGACAAAACAAATTCAGATTTTTTTTTTTAAATAGTGCCTTTGTTTTAGGGAACCAGGGCTTAAAGTGAGAAGAAAATACTGTGCGTTATTTCAGTTGGAAAAAATAAACAAGTGAATAATTTAGCCATAGAGGAGTGTAAAGGTTGCAGGGTGGTTTTGGGTGTGCTAAAAGACAGCAGGAGAGAGACTAACAAGGTCTCCCAAGGAATTATATTTGTATATGCATATTGTATTTGTATTGTATTTGTATCTATGTGTATATAGCTATAATTCTATTTATTCTGATGGTATTGACACCTATCTACTTGTTTTGTTTTGTTGTCTATCTCCCCCTTCTAGACTGTGAGCCCGCTGTTGGGTAGGGACCATCTCTATGTGTTGCCAACTTGTACTTCCCAAGCACTTAGTACAGTGCTCTGCACACAGTAAGCACTCAATAAATACGATTGAATGAGTGAATGAATTGTAAGATGGCATCTCACTTCCCACACCCCACTGCCATCACAGTTGTGACTGATAACCTTCTAGTTTGCCCATGAGCTTGTTTTAGTTTCTGAAATTTTCACTGTATGGCACATTATGGATGATCATTGTGTGTGATTGAGGAATATTAGTTTTTTGAGTTTTGGGGGGAGGAGGTTTGCATAGCCCTAAAGGGTTATGTGTAACCTATAGTCCCTATTGGTGTGTATAGGGAATTTTAGGAAAGAAGACTGGCGTAAAAGGTAGGAGAGACCTGTTGACACACAGTTCCCCATTACTAGGACTTTCCTCAGTTTCCCTGGTGGCCACACCCCCTACTCCCATGCGCCGGGCCCCTCCTCTTGCCTCCTTTGTCACAGGGAACCTTCCACTCTCCCCACGGCCGTTTCGCCTTCCTCCCAACACCCAAGACCTCTACTACCTCCACCCCAGTCATTTGATGGCGCCTGTGTGCTAATTTATATGAAAAAAAGGCTTATTTCATCCAGCACCATGGCTTTTCTTTGAAGAACTTTTAAGATAATAATGCAGACCCTCCCTACTGGATGAGTCAGTTAGTAAAATAAGCCCTTTTAAAGTTGCATTCAGTCTTTCAGGGCACCAAGGATACCATTTAGCAAATTACGGTATTGCTCCAGGGGACTGAATGATAACTCTGGTGGCATGAAAAAAGGAGCACACCTCTGAAAGTACCATCCAAACCTAGAGAACAATTGACTCAGGAACTGGCAAAGAACTGACTGATTTCACAGCAGAAGAGCTAGCTGTGACATATTAAAGTGAAGTAAAACTGGGTGGAAACCATGCAAACCTTGTCACTTGTTATAGAAACATAATTAATTCATTTTGTTTGTGGAGGTAAATAATAATTCAGTGCTATTTCTTATGGGGTAAGGTTCATAAATAGATAATGATCATTTAAATAACCATCAGGGTGCTCCAGTTTATGCCTATTGAAGTAAGAATCTAAGATTTAAGATAAGAGATGAAATAATAAGCAGGTTCTCTAGATGAAGTTTGTGGTAGCACTCCCAAATTAAAGTTCTACTTCTAAAATTGCATTTTTATGAAATGAACTCATATCATCATTCTTGGGACAAACCATCTCAGAATATACTGACCTTTGGAAAACTAGCTTGTCAGACCTAACCGCTCTGCATCCGGATCCCAGTTCAGGTGTTCGGCAAGGTCAGTGTCTGCTGACTCATGGACAAGGGAATATATTCCCAATTCCAAATCTTTCCTGTCATCAGGTCCGTAATGTCCACACCAGTCCTCCAACTAATGTATAAAGAGAAGTGTGGTGACTGAACTGTAAAGAGCTGTAAATACCATATAACTTTAAAATCAATACCTAGAATTATGTCTGGAAATGAATGAGTACGGTCAGATTTAAAATAACTCATGTGATGGAATCCACAATGAGAAAGGCTATTTAGGTACTTACATAAGCATGTACCCCTGCAGTATGGAAACATTGGTATAGCTGCAAATTTCAAAATTGGCTTTCAAGTTAATGTCCAATAAATAACTGCTATCCCTTTGCCAGACTTTTATCTTCCTGGGTTTAATTGGAGGCTGATAACAGTTGGGATGGGAATGAATATTAATCCATAAATAGATGCTATTTTGTCCTGAAAAAAATGCCACAAAGAAACTATTTCCTAACTTTCATCTTCTCTACTTAAAGATATCCCCACTTTTACATAGTCTTCATTTTGCTGCATTCTCAAATGCATTTTAAAAATGAAAGCAGGTGTGGAGGTAAAGAATGGTTTTTTTTTTCTGATAAGGAAAAGAGATCTAGCTTTTAAAAATGCATCTTTAAAATATCTTTTTAGCAGAGCATGCTCCCTGTAGAGGTAAGTACTCTTTTAATAAGCCGTAGCTCTTTCTGTGCAGAGGCTGGAATTATTACGATTGCTCGTCTTGTTCCTGTGAAGAATAGTTTCTAAAAGGCCATGGGTTTCACTAGCTAAAAAGTAGATGGGGAGCTACTGAGAGAGGCTGAGATCATGAAAGCATAATTTCCTAATTCTGCTTTCTGTTAATCACTGTACAAAATTAACTTGGAAAGTAATCTAAAACTGCGAAGATAGATAGGGACATCTTATTTAGGCTAACATCTTGTAAATGAAAAAATCCTAATTGTATGCTCACAGAGATATCCTCCTTGATTTTTCTGTTTTACCTTGGGAGGGAATTTCTGAAAAGAATTAAAATTTGATCATCAAAAGGTGAACAACCCAAATGTTGTACAGTTAACTCTTTTTACTGAGAGTAGGTTATTGTTATCCCCATCTTTAAAGCCCTACTAAAATCACATCATCTCCAGAAAGCTTCCTCGATGAACCTCTCATCTACCCACCTAATTTCCTTCCTTCCTATACACTGGAGTCCCCAACCCTTAAGCGCTTAGGCACCCCACAGCACTGAAATACATATCTGTAGGCTCAGTTGCTCTCCCACACTGTAGTCTATTTTAATGTCTGATTCCCCCTGCTAGATTGTAAAATCTTTGATGGCAGGGATTATGTCTGCTTAATCTGATGTATACTAATCCAAGTGCTTAGTCCAGTGCTCTGCACTCAGCAAATGCTATTGATTGGTTGATTGATTCATAGCTAACACCCCCACTGCAGCATGGGGTTTAAATGTCTCCAAACTTCTTAAGTATTTAGGCACATTTTCAGTGTTTCTGTGCATTCTGGCAAGTCTGCATTTATCTTGGCTCCAGAAATCTGGTTCCTGATTCTATGTCTTAATGTCGTCTGGCCCTTGGATTTTAACAATCCCCTGTGATCACTTAGGATTGTTCAATTTCCCAAGAGAGATGATAGCATTGCTGTGTTATAAAACTTTGGGGAAGGGAATCTCGGTCCTGCTTTTAAAATTTGGTTACGAGCAGCCTGAAGAAGGAAGAACTGAAGCAACTTAATAAAAAAACCCGAACTCTCCTATTCTTTGCCACCTCGATAGAAAGTGGTGTAAAATTCCTCCTATTTTTGTGGTAGTCTCAGAATCAAAATGCCCATGTACCCTTGTTAGATTGAGAAAAGAGACAAATTTCAAGTAAAATGACGTGGTGCAATTTGGTGATTTCACCTTGTGAAGTTTGCCCGCTGAAAGATAGGAAATATTTTACCCAAGCCCACACTTAGGTGAGATGCTGCCCCCAAATGCTGATTTCTTCCAAGAAAAATAGTTTTATTCTATTGCTTTGGTTCTGTACTCCTGGTTTAGGGAGAACAGTTTGTCCAGTAGGATAGCCTAAACGGTGTAATATGATCCACTTGGGAAGTATGCTGTGGCTGAGTTAACCAACGTGACCTCTCCTCAACTCTTTGTAACTTGGGATAAATCTACCAGTTTGATGATCTGGGTATAAAGTTCATTCGGGGTTTATACCCATGGCTAAAATTGTGCCGGTGTCCCAGAGACTGACTGGAGGAGGGGCCATTGCTATGAATAGCTGAAATGCTCTGGTAGATATTTTGCATAAAAATATTTCCTCATGACGTTCGGAATACATAACAGTTGCCCCATGACACCTTTGTTTTCCGCTCCGTTCTGTAATTTGCCTATCTTTAGTATCTTTTTAGACGCAAAGGCAAGCTTAATTTCAAGCGACCATCCATCCCCCATAGGGAGAGCAGGCATGCGTTTCACCCCTCGGTTCCTTCACTTGCCAGAAAGAATAACCCCACTGCCGAGAGCCCAGCATAGAACCAAGCAGTAGCAGCAGGAGGTATGTGTTAAAGCAGCAGGTGAGTGCAGCCCCCACCAGTTCCCCAGAGTACTCTGGTATGGCAGCCTGGCCTAGTGGAAAGAGCACGAGCCTGGGACTCAAAGGACCTGTTTCTAAATCCGGCTCCACCACTCATCTGCTCTGTGATCCTGGGCAAGTCACCTAGCTTCTTGGTGCTTCAGTTCCCTCATGTGGAAAATGGGTATTCAAGACCTGTTCGTCCTCCTACTTAGACAGTGAGCTTCACTGGGAGTTTGAAACCATGTCTCTGTCTCAGTGCTTAGTACAGTGCACATAGTAAGCACTTAACAAGTACCACAGTTATTATTATTATTGGTATTATAGGACCTCTGATAAGCCCTCTATGTTGGACAGCCAGAATGGAAATGCCAGTGACAGCTGTACTCAATTGCTGGTCTAAGTACCAGTCTGTGAATCCTAAGTAGAAGCCCAAGTGATTTAAGACATACTTTAACATATATAAAGGTATAAAGACTTTGAAGACTTGAATCTACTTACGTATTCTTCTTCTTCCAATACCATCGGGTCATTTCCGGTTCATAGTGACTCTATGGGCATATCATCATCATCAATCGTATTTATTGAGCGCTTACTATGTGCAGAGCACTGTACTAAGTGCTTGTACTAAGGGCATATGTCTATCCATAGAGTTGTCTTGGTAAAAAATACGGTTTACCATTGCCTCCTTCTGCCCAGTAAAAACTCAAGTCTCTGCCATTCTTTGATCAACAATTTGATCACTTTGTCATCCACCTTTGACTCTTTCCTGTCACTGCTGCCCACCACAAGTGAATCAACTTAGTATGATGCTTCAGCCTGTGTTGGCGTAATCTAGACCATCATGTGAGATGGGAAAAACTTTGTTAATTAGGACACATATCTGTATTTGATATGTTTATAACCATTTGGGAGGTATTCCCCATTTAACTCAAAAAAAATCTTGTTTCATTCTCTCTCTCTCTCTCTCTCTATATATATATATATATTCGTATACATATCTATTATAGAAATGATATCACACACATCCCCCTCTATATATATAGCTAGGGATGATATCATTTCTATAAAATTCTTATCCAGGATCATGTTCACAGCAGTCCTGGGAATTTTTAATTTGTGCTACCCTAATATGTGTTCGATTTAAATAAAGATTTGTGATCCAAAGAATTAGCTAAATGAAGTAGATCTCATAGTGGAAATTTCCATTGTGGTTAAGGATAGTGCAGCTGTGAGAAACTTTGGACCCACTTAAGATAGTGCCTTAAAAGGTTAGAGCTTAAAATCAGGAGCTGAGGAAAACACATAACGGAAGTAGCGAATTTCCATAAATATTTCCAGCCCCAAAAGTTGCTTCTCAAAACATGCCTCCAAGCTGCTAATGCTGCACAAATTTATTCATCCAGAGCACTTCTTCTGTTGCCTGAATAGAATGGAATTGTTTTTCTTCATGACAAGCAAATGTGAATTTGTAGCATTTATTTTAAAAATATAAAATTATCCCCCAAAATATGGTTTTCCTCTGGGCTCAAAGAAGATGCCATGACAGATGCAAGTCCATGATGAGGTAAGGGCAGTGGTCGCCTCATCTCTTTTCATTTATTCATTCAATCGTATTTATTGAGCGCTTACTGTGTGCAAAGCACTGTACTAAGTGCTTGGGAAGTACAAGTTGGCAACGCACAGAGACGGTCCCTACCCAACAATGGGCGCACAGTCTTGAAGGGGGAGACAGACAACAAAACAAAACATGTGGACAGGTGTCAAAACCATCATAATAAATAGAATTATAGCTATAATTTTGAGCTGAACTCCCAGTTCATTCCAGGTCTCTTGTAAGACCTGCCAGTTCCCAGTCAGGACTGAAAAAAGCCAAGATAGTGGTTTTCTGGCCTAGTAACTCTGCCCTCTTTTTGCCCCGAGATCACTGTCTTCAAGGTCACCAATGACCTTCTCCTTGCCAAATCTAATGGGCTCTACTCTAGCCTATTCCTCCTTAACCCCTCAGCTGCCTTTAACTCTGTAGACTACTCTTTTGGAAACGCTATCTAAACTGAATTTTACCGACGCAATTCCCTATTAGTTCTCCTCGTATTTCTTGGGGCTCTCCTTCTCAGCTGTGCCTCTGCCTCCCACCCCGTAACAGTGGGGGTTGCTCAAGCCACTTTGCATCACTCCCTTGAGGAGCTCCTTTCCCCTCCCTGATACTGCCTTACCCTTCAATTCCAACAGACCTCCACATCTTCAAAGCCCTTCTTAAATACCACCTCTCTGGGAGGCCTTCTCCAGGTAATTTCCAATCTCCCCAGATGGCCACTTCCATTTCAGCACTTGTGCACCACCTGCGCACTCCTGTATTCATAACCACCCTTAACCTTGATGTACCTGTCATCAGGCTTTATTGCTTAAGCGCTAATTTATGTATATATCCTGTTTTCCTTCTTCCTCCTATCTCTAAATTATTTTAGTGTTGTTCTCCCCCCACTGGATTGTAAGGCCAAAGATCCTTGCTCCTTGAGGCCAAGGATCATGGCTACTAATTCTGTCGTGCTCTCCCAAGCTCCGCACACAGTAAGTGCTCAATAAATGCTGTTGATAGTGAGATGGTGCAACACTTGCCACTGTTTTCACTTTTGCCTCCTTGTCTCTTGATCCTTAGGAATCTTAACTTTTCTGAGCCTCGGTTTCCTCATGTCTTTCCTGCTGTAGTCCAGCAACCCCAGGTTATCGTCCTTCAAAATACCGAGCCAGACTATTTCTATTTAAACTCTCCAATTAAAATCACGCTACCCTGTTAAAATGAGGCTGCTATTTTTATGGAGTTTTTTCACCTGTTTTACTAATGCTGTTATTCCCTTAAATGTTTTCACCGGTGGTTTATTTTTCTGTTGAGCAGAGAACTTCATTTTAAAATCCAAAACATAAATAGAAGTTTTGATTCTATTTATTCCACCCTGATTCAATTTGTATTAGTCCCCAGAGCAGCATGGGCTTGACTAACTGTTAAAATCTGGGCTTCACTAAGTAAAACTCCTTTCAATGGGAACATTTCTCTTTCCCAAGACGTTTAAACAGTTTTAAACACCAGACGATCTAAACTGAGTTGGGATAATTAGCAAGACTACTATTTTTAATATACAGTGTTTTCCTGAAAAGTATAATCTGGTAATATCGGACTCCTGGGACCCCTTTAAAACTATAAAACTTGGGGCCCAGATCAGTTCTACAGAAGCAGGTTCAGGTTAAGTTGGGTAATTGTCAAGTGACGTTGCTTTGTTGGGTCAATACTGGTACAGTAGTCCTGAGTAATTGTGTCTCTTGGTTGTAAACATGTGGCTGGAAATGTAAAATCGTAACAAGTGAATGTTGCAGAGACCTGGAGCTGAATCACGTTGCCACCCGTCTTTGCCAGATTGCCAGTGGACTAACATGGTCCGGGCAGCAGAGTGAAAATATGGACTGGAGTAGGGAGAGACTTGGTTGGTAAAAGCCCAGGTTTGGCAAAGGTGAAAACCGATCTCTCTAATGCACCGTGTCACAGAACTCATAGTTTTGTGGGATTCAAAGACATACTTTTCGGAGTAGCTAATGGAAACAAAGTTGATTTCTCTCAGCCAGTGTGATTTCTTTGTCCAGTGTATTGTACTGTACTTTGCAGCTATCCTCCCTTCACACTGGGCGTTAGTGGTTGAAATGTGGGTTGCTCTTAACAGCTCAACAAGCGGCCACCCACACGTGGCACTCCCCAAAATATGAACTTTATCTGTATGTGCATATGACTGAGGCTTGCCCACTTTAACCCCTGTCTAGCCTTAACCGCATGAGAAGAATTTTAAATTGGACTTACAAGAATGAGAACAAAAATCGCCCCGACCTCTAATAATTTGCTCCTGACTATAAAATGATTTATCTACTCTATCTATAATAACTTCATTTCACCCTCACTTTAGGTTAATGACAGCCTTACGGGAACTGCAGTGACGTTTTTAATCTAGTGAGCATCTTTTCATTTTAGGTGGGTTTACAGAAGATAAAACTGCTTATGCAGCCTGTTGCACATTAGACAACCCCAAAAGTGCATGGCTGTAGCCATATCACAGTCCCAGTACAGCTCTGAAAAAATGTTGCCTTATCAGAGGAGAACATGCCTGGGGATGGGTGCCAGGTGCTTTTGATGGGGGTTGTGCCCAAAAGCCATTAAAGAAAGAGAGACTGTTGGATTGGGAATTATTTTTTTGTTGTACAGGAGGTAATGAAGTACAGAATGACAGAATTTAAAGGTAGGAAGATCTCAAGTAAATCTATTCTAAAAGTTGAGCTTTTAAGTCCTTATCACTCAATCAGTCAATCAATCAATCGTATTTATTGAGCGCTTACTGTGTGCAGAGCACTGTACTAAGCGCTTGGGAAGTCCAAGTTGGCAACATATAGAGACAGTCCCTACCCAACAGTGGGCTCACAGTCTAAAAGGGGGAGACAGCCCTTCGGTAAATTTAAGGTTCTGTTAATATCATGTATATCTGCTTGAAATGCCTGCCTCACTAGGTTAGAATGTTCATGGTAGATCACTGTTTGGGAAGCTGGAACTTGCCCTCTGGGTTTTTTTGGTTGGTTGGTTGTTGCTTTTTTTTTTAATGGTATTTAAGCACATACTATATGTCAGGCACTCTTCTAAGTACTGTGGTAGATACATGGAAATCAGGCTTGGTGGTGGAAATCAGGTTGGACACAATCCATGTCCTTCTACAGCCCAGCCCGCACCCTCCGCTCCTCTGCCGCTAATCTCCTCACTGTGCCTCGTTCTCGCCTATCCCGCCGTCGACCCCCGGCCCACGTCCTCCCCCTGGCCTGGAATGCCCTCCCTCCGCACATCCGCCAAGCTAGCTCTCTTCCTCCCTTCAAAGCCCTACTGAGAGCTCACCTCCAGGAGGCCTTCCCAGACTGAGCCCCCTCCTTCCTCTCCCCCTCATCTCCCTCTCCATCCCCCCCGACTTACCTCCTTCCCTTCCCCACAGCACCTGTATATATGTATATATGTTTGTACATATTTGTTACTCTATTTATTTTACGTGCACATATTTATTCTATTTGTTTTATTCTATTAATATGTTTTGTTTTGTTGTACATATTTATTACTCTATTTATTTATTTATTTATTTTACTTGTACATTTCTATCCTATTTATTTTATTTTGTTGGTATGTTTGGTTCTGTTCTCTGTCTCCCCCTTTTAGACTGTGAGCCCACTGTTGGGTAGGGACTGTCTCTATGTGTTGCCAATTTGTACTTCCCAAGCGCTTAGTACAGTGCTCTGCACATAGTAAGCGCTCAATAAATACGATTGATTGATTGATTGATTCTCTGTCTCCCCCTTCTAGACTGTGAGCCCGCTTTTGGTTAGGGACCGTCTCTATATGTTGCCAGCCTGTACTTCCCAAGCGCTTAGTACAGTGCTCTGCACACAGTAAGCGCTCAATAAATGCGATCGAATGAATGAATGTCCCAAATGGGACTCACAATATTAAACCCCATTTTACAGATGAGATAACACAGGCACAAAGAAGCTAAGTGATCTGTCCAGGGTCACACAGCAGCCCACTGGCAGAGCTGGGATTAGAACCCAGGGCCTTCTGATGCCCAGGCCTGTGCTTTATCCTCTAGGCCACACTACTTCTTTAGTTTTTTTTTTTAATTAAATGGTATTTAAGTACTTTATACGAAGCACTGGGGTAGATACAAACTAATCAGGTTGGACACAGTTCCTGGCCCAGTCTTAATCCCCATTTTTACAGATGAGGGAACAAGGCCCAGAGAAGTGAAGTGACGTGCCCAAGGTCACACAGCAGACAAGTGGTGGAGCTGAGATTAAAACCAGGTCCTTCTGACTCCTAAGCCTGTGCTCTATCCACTAGGTTATGCTGTAACATTCTTGGTTGATTGTCTCCAGGCAGCATCTGACTCACTGAGGGTTGTGACTTTCTGGTTTATTTCTTAAAATTTCAAGTTAATTCTTAAGGATGTTTTCCACAGGGCTATTTTCCTCTTGGTGATTTTTTTCCACGAGGTGGCACAGCTGATTGAAAAAAAAAATCACGATAATTATGTCTGCTGTGTGACTTTGAGCAAGCCACTTAACTTCTCTGGGCCTTGGTTTCCTCATCTCTAGAATGAGAATTAAGTACCTTGTTCTTCCTCCTACTTAGATTGTGAGCCCCATGTGGGACAGGAACTCTGTCCGACCATATTATCTTCTATCTACCCCAGGACTTAGTACAGTACTTGGCATGTAGTAAATGCCTAGCAAATGCCATTATTATCATTGATATTATTATTATTAGTATGAAAAGAAGCTATAGGAAGTTTAAATATATCCCTTCCTCCTGAGTTCACTGCCACCCTGGACAACAATGTGTCAGGAATGCCTTTTGGTTAAAAAAAAAAAAGACAACATTTATAAGGTTAACTGGCATTTCAATATCTTTGTAGGGTGTTTCTCTGTACCACAGATTCTCAAGTTTCCAAATATGGAATGTATAAGGGAGGACAGTTGAAAAGCGTTTGGATTTGGTAATGGTGCAGGGTTAAAATGGTGGTGTTTTTCAAAATGGCTCATTGGTTTGGGTAATCCTGTGAGGTTTTCCCCTTTCTTGCTGCCCGTGAAGACATTTAATATGGCAGCTGTCCAGTGAAAGTCTGCAGTTTGTCTACTGCCATGGCAAAAGTTGCTGCCACTCTTAATAATTTAACGTGATACTTCATGAAATCAGTGTTGTGAACAACACTGTAAACAAAAGCCTAGAGGGTTTTTTTCATTTTTTAGAGGGTACATTGTAGGGTAAATTGTCCCAAGCCAGGGGCTTAGTACAGTGCTCTGCACACAGTAAGCGCTCAATAAATACAATTGAATGAATGAATGGGCAGTTTAGTATATTCTTCAGAGTTCAGAGTTACTGTTATTATTACTCCCTTCTTACTAATGAGATCAGACCCTCTGATATTTGTTTTGTGTTTTAAACAAGCAAGTAGGTTACAGAGCACTTCACAGTTTGTTGCTTTTACTGTAGCTGTTCACCATTTTAATAAAGGCCATTAGCCATATAGCCACTCCTACCTTTTTCCTCCAAGTCTTTTTACCTCCCTCCACTTCACTAATCTGATCTAGTAAAGCAAACACAATGGGGGTCAGTCTTTTACTTTTACAGAAGATTAAATTAATACCATTTATGCCTCATGTATATATAGTTAGGGGTAGTACCTTGAGGGTTACCCGAGTATTTAACATCTGAGTTGCCAGCATGTAGGAAGTTTGTTTGGGTTTCCCAATGTCCTTTTCCCCATGATACCTGGCAGAGTTCAATCCCATTGACATCACTGAGTTTCAAATGGAGAATTAACAAGTAGCCATTGTTGTGATTATAGATTGCTTTCTTGGCCCCGACGAGTGAATGCTTTCTTGTTTTTGGACTACAGCATTTCTCCAGCCCAGGGTACCATTAAATCAGCAAAAGCCTGCTGCCAAATGCAGGGTGAACACTAACAAAAGCCGAGGAGTGGAAAACCGTCAACAAGGGAAGATCTTTAATCAGTTTCCGAAATGTGGGTGGAAGATAAATAATAAATTCTAAAGTAACTTTTTTCCTAGCCTACAGCCCCAAATGATTTTGCTACAGGGACCAGGTACAGGAGGTACGGGTCAACCTCCCACTAGTTAGTGAACGTGCAGCATATATATCTTTCCTTCCCCTCCACCCAAATCTCTGAAGAGCTGCCAAAGGAAAATAAGCTATTTTGTATTTGGAACAAATGGCCACTACTTTGTCCTTTGATAAAAGCCAGTCCCCAGGTCTTTTGGTACTGAACCCAGAAAATGCCCACAAGACTAAGGAAGAAGATGTCGTGTATGAGCTGTGTGGTTCACGTAGAATCCTTATTAATCATCAGAGGTATCTACTGAACATCTCCTGAATACAAACAATATATATAGTTCATTCAGTTCAGTCACTGAGCGCTTACTGTGTGCAAAGTACTGTACTAAGCACTTGGGAAAGTACAATGTAACAGTAAACAGACACATTCCCTGCCCACAACAAGCTTACAGTCTGGAGAAGATCTTACAGTCCTGGGTGGGGGAGAGAGGGAGAGGTGTAAGAGGGGACCTCCTCTGGTTAACCTCTAACCTCCCAATTGTTTCTCTCTCAGCTATTCTTCAGCATTTACAATTCTTCATAGCATTTATGCATGTATTTAATATTCCCCATTACTTCCTCCTAGCTGCAATTAAGTGTCTGTCTCCCTTGATACATTATAAACTATTTGAGAGCAGAGATCATGCTTAGTAATTTTCACTGGACTCTTCCAAGTACTTAGTATGAGTGCTCTGCACACAGTAACTGCTCAATAAATGCTATTGGTTGTGTGGGTACCCCAGCACTTCAGAAGCAAGAAATATAATCCCTTCCCTCAAGAATCTTACAATATAATGGAGGAGACAAAGTTGGAAAAACACTTGGGAGAGCACAATACAGCAGAGTTGGTATACATGTTCCCTGCCCCCCAGGTGATTACAATTTTTCCTTAGTTTATTTTAATGTCTACAGTCCCTAAAAGCTCCTGTGAGCAGCGATCACAGCTGTCAAGTCTAATTATATTGTACTTTCCCAAGTGCGTAGTTCAGTGCTCTGCGCAAAGTAAGCGATCAGTAAATACCATTGATTGATTCACTGATAAATGCTAAGAATGAGTAGCTGTTGGGTTGAAGAAGTGGCTTTTTTAGGAGGGCTTTGAAGACAGAGAGGTCTGTGGGTGGTCTGGCAGATTTGGGGCCCAGGGTGTTGAAAATGAGGTACAGTTAGAAATTTAGTTTGGGACAAACCAGGAGTGTGAGCTGAGAGTAGTGGGTAAAAGGTGCCTATATGTACAATAGGGAAAGCTGGTTAAGACCTTCAAAACCAATTTTACAGAGCCTTTTCGACTTGATGTGAGGGGAAATGGGTAGCTAGTGGAGGTTTTTTGAAGCACACACACACTCCCGAAAGCTAAACTTATCACAGAATGACAGTCAAATCAGTCACCTGTGAATTATCCAAACCCATCTTGAACCTACTGATATTTTCTGCCTGCACAACTTCCCTTGGTAACAAATTCCATATGCTTACCACCTGCTGGGTGAAGAAGTCTTGTCTACTAGTAGGTGTGCCTCCGAGTGGGTTACAGCTGTGATGTGCCCTATGCTAGCGATATCCCCGTAGACCCCCAAATAAGGCTTATCAGATACTGCATGTTTAATAGACTTTTATCAAAATGTTACGTTTCTGTTAAAGTACTTTAAAAATTAAAAAGTAATTTGAATTATTTGCCATAAATCAGGTTGGAAAGCGGATGCTTCTGTAATGGGATTTCAATTATTTTTTGAAAACATGAGACTGTCAGTCATCAAATCTCTCTTTGAGATGAATGCCAAGCAACAAACAATAATGCTTTTATATATCTGACCTGGAATTTTAAAAAACTCTGGTGCAAGTTTAACCACAACTTAACAGAACCAAAATTAGCCCTTTTTTTTGGTTTGGTTTTGCATTGAGTTCTTTTTAAACAATTATTATTATTATCATTATGATCATCATCATCAGTTGGTGGGTGACACACTTATTCATGGTTCTCTTTGTTTTCTAATCAGTTTTTAAACTTCTGGATTACCTAGGTCCTTTCCTTCATTTTTTTCCCCTAGCATTCCCCAGATTTTAGCCAATAGTAATGGTATTTGAGAGCTTACAGAATTTAATGCCCTCCACTAAGTGCTTAGGAAAATGTAATTGAAATAAAATGCACATTCCCTCCTTCAAAGGAACATTCCAGTCTAAGGGGAAGACAGACGCTCAAAATATTTGCAAATAATGATAACAGTAAAAAGTACTAGGGGCAGGGAGTAGAATGAATATGCCAATATTAAATATCAGACTCTAGACTGTAAGCTCGTCTTCTAGAATGTAAACTTGTAAACTGTTGATTGTTGTATTGTACTCTCCCAAGCGCTTTGTACAGTGCTCTGCATATAAGCGCTCAAAAAATGCTATTGAGTGAATGAATGTATCAGAATGAATCAGTTAATAATTGCATGTTCATGTGTGCATACATGCTGAAGATGGGAATCAAGTACAGAGGTACTCGGGGAGGCCGGTGGCTTGACAGGACTTTGGGTATCAGAAAGAATTGCAGAAGGCTTGCTAGAGGAGGTGGACTTTTAAGAGGGCTTTGAAGATGGGGAGAGGTGAAATAGGATGGATTTGGAGAGGAGTTCCAGGCTGGGGGACCAGAGCAGTCAAGGGGCCGGAGGTGAGAGAGAGAACAATAATGAGGTATAGACAGACATTGAGCTTGGGAGGAGTGAAGATTTTGAGCTGGGAGAAGCAGATGAAAAGAACTCAAGGGAAGATGGAAAAACTGGTGGGGAGCTTTGAAGCCAAAGATAAGGTGCTTTGGTTTGATATGGAGGGAGATGGGCAGTCTTTGGAGGTTTTTGAGGTTTGAAATTACGGGTGCTGAGCGACATCTCAGGAAGATGAACTGGGCAGCAGTAAGGAGCATGGACTGAAGTGGGGAGAACCTAGAGGAAAGGAGACCGGTGATGGGGGTCGCTTTGAATGGAGAGTAAGGGGTATATCCAGGAATTGTTTTAGAGGAAGAATCAGCAGCGTTTAGTAGTTGCTTGAATATGAGACCTGAAAGATAGGGAGGAAAAAACTGATGATGAGGCTGGGAGCAGAAGCAGGTGAGTACCATGTTGGCCAATGTGATAGGAGAATGAAGTCTAGTAGAGTGAATGATCTGTACTCCTGATTGTACTGGGTCAAGAAGGAGAGAGGAAGTAGAGGTAGCAGATATATTCAGCCTTTTAAAAGAGTGTAGACAAGAATGAAAGCAGGGAGATGAGTTAGCCAGAGGGGGATGAAGGATCCAGAGAAGCCATTTTTAGAGACTTTTTCAGCGTAGGGAAGACAGTCGTGTTAGAGACAGTGAGGAAGAAGCCACCCGTGTGAGGAGTCAAAGATAAGACTATGGAAAAGTAGGAAGAGGAGAGGTGGGAAAAGTTATTTAAAGAGATGATGGGGTCAGAGGTTCAGGTAGAGGGGAGAGATTTAGAAAGCAGGTTGGAGACCTCCTGCGAGACAGCTGGGAAGGAGAAAGGAGGAGAACATAGAGAAGTGGTGAGACGGTAAAGGGGGAACTTTGGGATGTTCTTGATGGTTTTGCTTTTAGCATCAAAGTAGTTAGCAAGGTCATCGAGGGTTAGGGAGGAGGATGGTGGGGACACTGGAAGATTTAGGAGGGAGTGAAAGGTCTGAAATAAGTTGGTGGGGGCTGTGAATGTGAGAGCCAATGAAGGAGGAAAGACGAGTTGCTGAGTAGAAGAGAGTGCTGAATTATAGCAGGTCAGGATGTGTTTGCGGTGGTGGAAGTGGGCCCCGTGTCTGGATTTTTTCCGGCAGAGCTCCGATAGCCAAGTGAAAGAGTAGAGGAAGTGGATTGGGGTTGATGCAGGGTTGGGAGGAAGGGGAGTTGTTGTAGGTGGTGTTGGGAGAGTGGGTTTTAGCATCGGGAGATGTCCAGAAGAACTGGGATCTCCTGAGCCAGGTTGAATGGATTCAGAGTGTGGAAGTAGCAGTGGGGGTAGGGGCAGAATTAGAAGGTTTGGCACTGAGGTGGTAGGTCAACTGGTTGAAGTTGGATAGTGGTAGGTCAGAATTGATGAGATTAACCTTTTCTTCTGACTCTAGGGTTGAAAAAACTATGTAATGATTAAGGACCTGTGGAGCATAACAAATCAGCCTTCAGAAAGTAATTATCCTTCATCCCTAGTTAGCAGTGAGTTCAGAAGCAGTGAGGCCTAGTGAAAAGAGAATGGGCCTGGGAGCCAGAGGACCTGGGTTCTAATCCCAGCTCTGCCACTTGTCTACTGTGTGACCTTGGGTGAGTCACTTAATTTTTCTGTGCCGCAGTTACCTCATCTATAAAATGAGGATTAAGACTGTGAGCCCCATGTGAGACAGGGACTGCGTCCAACCTGATCAGTGTGTATCTGCCTCGGTTTAGTACAGGGTCTGGCCCATAGTGAACACTTAACAAATGCCATTAAATACAAACAAAAAAAAAAATTAAAGAACCAAGGCATACTTGTCCACATCTTGCTTTGGGTTTTTCTGTAAGTTTAACATTGTGTCGCAGGGATTCACCCCAAGGGATCGCCGCCTGGGTTAAAATCTGCAGGAAAACCCCTGAGGAACACCTCTAAATTTACCAGCACCCACACTCCCCCAAAATAAAATTATGACCTTCTTTCTTCTAGCCCCTTCTTTCCCTCTATCCCTCTCTCTCCCCCCACCCTCCAAGTTCCATTGCTTAGAAATGATAAAGTTCATATTATTGCCCCCCTGGTGATGAATGATCAGGGATCCAGAGCTGGCATTACATAGGTTTGCTTGCTTTTATTACTGGAAGCTGTGGTGTTTGCTTTTGAAGAAGGGTGAGCTGGTATGTAAGGTTGCTGTCAATGAAGAGATGATTAAAACCATTAGGCTCTATCAGTTGAGTTTACAGACTTTTATTTACTGTTCGTATCAGTCCTATGTGTTGATTGGTTATTTTAAGTCTGCTGAATAGAATCAGTACTATTGCTGGTTTTTATGGGATCAGTGGCCCTTTTCCCCTACTAGTCCACTTCTACAGGAGGTGAAGGCCACCAGATGATTGCTGTGGTCTTAGGTGTTTTGAGATAGAGAGTCACCGATTAAAATGTATTATATTCCCCAACTCTACAAGGTACTGTTCAGAACATATTAAAAGCAAAAGCCAGGCTTCTCTGGTTATTTTCTGATATCTGGAAGAACTGATGATGACCTTCAAAATTTGTTCTGTGAATGGTTGCAGTTGAAAAGTAATGGATCATTTAACTTAGGTATGTGGAACTCTTAAGGCCTGTGATTGCAATCCTGGGAGGTTGCAGGAAGTATTAAGGTTTTCAAAGGATTCATATCAAAACCCACTTATTCCCAATCTTTGGCTCTCTGCAGGAGGGAAGAAAAGAGTAACGAGCATAGATAAGTTGTTCTTGGCTACCTGGTTCAGATTGATACGTGCCTGCCACCGTCTTGGAAAGAAAACCATATTGGGGTCATGATTCGCTAGCTACAAAAATTTTATTATGCTTCCCTAGAGATGATCTCATTTGTTCATTCTAATTCTCCTGCGTGAAAATAAGCATCCAGTGAAAATGGGGGCTTTTTGATGGATGGGAAGGAAGAGCTTCAACAAATTCTCTCGAGTTTTTATTTCTGTTACAACTGATTCCCATGACAACCCTGTCAGATCTGGCACTCCAGATCTGGCACTCCTCCGGAAATGCCAATCGCCACTGCCAAGAGGTTACTAAATAGGAATTTGTAGCGTGTATTTGTCTCCTATGCATTAGATCACATTCCAGCCTTAGGCAACAGAATAATATTTATAGCCAAACCATGAGGGTAAACTTGGGTAAAGATCCCTCAATTCAGAAACAGATTCGAAGCCAGCTACATTCCGGGTAGCCTCTACTCATTTGTTCGTGCAAAGTCGTGGTCAGGAATGTTTGTGGATCGGGTCCATATAGTATCTGCCGCTCTATTTAATGAATAGTCAGGTTGTTTTTCCCAAAATGGCCGGAAAAAATTCAGTATTCCTTTTAACTTTGAGAACCCCGAAGAAGGTTCATAGCATTGTCTGTGTTACAGAGCGACTGAAAATATTGATTGTGTAGAATAGCAGGCTCACTGTTGTCATGCAGAAGTTTGTGTGTGTGTGTTTGTACGGACTTACTGACAATTGGCTGTGAGCCACTGCAGCTCCACGGCATGGCCCAAGAGCTCCGAGCTCATTACGTAACACTCTGCAGCAAAGAAAATACAAGCTCTGTCCCCAGCACTCAACGGGCTTTCCAATTCTGACTTAGTTTCTTGGCAAATGTTTGCTTTCCTGTAGTTGAGGAATGAAAGAAGAGGCATCCAATGAAAGAGAGTTTCTTCAAGAGCACCAGCCAATAGAGAAAACGTGAAGGGCCAAGGCAGGGTTGGGTTTCTTTCTGTTGGTGGGCAGAGGGATTTAAGTTTAGAAACAAAAGACGTGAAAAAGTCTTTATAGTATGTATTTTTGAGTCACTTAGAAAAGTAATCCCTCCCCCTCCCCCGTGTATTTTGATTATTTTGTACTAAAGTTTTAAAAGAACCCCCGTGTTATGGAATCTGAGGTCATCTTATACGGGAATTGTTTTCCCAGACTAGAAAAGGCCTTTTCCATTTTGAAGGTGTTAGTAATTCTGAGGAACTCTCCTGGGCAATTGGGTACACATCTGGGGAGGGCCTCCTTCCCTCCTGAGAAAAAATCAAGCATGAATCCTCATTTATTCCTATTTTTCGTAAACCACCCCAAAGTATCTCTGGAAAAAATCGTCCTTAAAATGTTTTTGTCTCTGCCCTTTCCCATCACCCATGAGACTCCAGTTGTTTTTCAGCGCTCCTCCTGCTGCTGCTTCTAGCCTTGATTTGACTTCTTGTCCTAAGAATTCTATTAGAAGCAGTTCTGCTCTGCTGTTTCTACTGTAATGTAAAGAAGTATGAGGGCAGGAGTAGAAGATGTGTAAGTGCAGAAATAAGGCAATTCACAAATCAGAGAACTGGGAAAAAAAGCTGCACTATCCCCCAAGTTTTCACGGCATTTGTAAAGTCTGATTCTACAAGTGAATCTGCCCCAAATCTCTGACTTTTCGCCCTTTTCCTCATAGATGATGATGGTGTCCTCCAAATTTTGGTCTCTGTGTGTAGTCACGCAACCATCTAGGTTGGTGCTGAGACTGTGAACCTCACGTGGGACGGGGACTGTGGCCAACCTGATTCATGGAACATAGTAAGCACATAACAAATATCATTTATTATTATTTTTGCTCATTATTAGCTAATAATGTATTGCTAATAATAATAATAAATGATTGTCTTGTAAAGAGCTCCCAAGTGGACTTGGATGGGTATCTGCCTGTCCATGTCACACCTTGGTGAAGCTCAGATTTTTTTTTTTACCAGCTTCCTAATAATGAATGGGCTTGTCTCTTTGAAAGAACATAAATCCTTAAGCCTCCAATTCTCTCAAGTTCTTTCCACCTGCCCAACCTCTTTTTCCTCCTAGTCTTATGGAGTCCATCCAAACAAAACAAGGAAGCCCCTGGCTTCTGTGGCCTGAGGTACGGCAACTCCGCCCTGGTTTCGAGGAGGCTTTCCTGACCCGCCAATCCTATGTGAATAAAAGAGGGAAAATAGCCAGACGGATGGAAAAATATTCATTTTTGGTCACTGATGGTTAAACCCCCAACCCAGTTAGAAGAGGAAGATTATGGTGAAAGCTAGAAGAGACTCTGGAAGCTCCAATCAGTTGTATTTATTGAGCACTTGCTGTGGTGCAGAGCATTATACTAAGTGCTTGTCAGAGTACAATAAAATTAAGTTGATAGACATAGGGTCCTGAGAGAGGTAAAAGTTCCCTGGGGAATGCCATTTTCAAACTGCTTCATTCAAATCTGTATCTACCCCAGTGCTTAGTACAGTGCTTGGAACATAGTAAGTGGGTCCGTAGTCCCAAATCAAATACATTACACCTACCAGAGCTCACTTATCAAGTTCCAGGCAAATCAGGGGGACATGCTTAGACGTTATTACACCTTTGACCCAGCCCTGACTGTGGGACACAGTCTTCCCCACCTCATGGATCAAATTTAAAATGAGGGAAGGAATATGAACGTGAATGTCCTCTCCCTCCTAAACAAGTGCCTCCTGGTGCTTCCCCAGCCCCTCCCCATCTTCTGTTGAAAACCACTCCACCCAGGTGGGTGGAGGAAGGGATCTGCCTGTCACTTTGGAAATGTCTCCTTCCCTGCCCCAATGCCACAGCAGCAGTGGACGAGATCCCCTCGATTATCCTAATGGCATAAGACATACTGCTGCTCTTTCAGGACAATTTTGTGTACAACTTAGAACCTGAGAACGCAATATTTGAAGATAACTTTGAGGCAGGTTGGCCTAGTTGAGAAGCAATGCAGATAGTGGAAAGAGCATGCCTGGTGTGTGAGCATAGGCAAGTCTTATAACATCTCAGCTTCCTCATCTTTAAAATGGAGATTTAATACCTGTTCTTCCCCTGTGAGCCCCATGTGGTACAGTGTCTGATTTTCCAAGTACTTTAATATGGATGGAAAAGCTATTGAGACATAAAGGGAAAAATCACTAGAGGCACTGACATAATGGACCTCTCCTCCATTTATTGATTAGGCAAACACCCATTTGGGAGATTATTGGCCCTGCTGCCCTTTGACATGAAGGTCCATGATCTTGGAATGGCTCTGTTTCCATGAGGTAATTGTATAGCTTGGAGATGAGCTGGAGTCATTGAGCAGAAGAGATCCCAGTATAATGAAGCTCAGTGTATTAATGGCAAGGCTACCATTTTAGCAATTGTGAAGGCTAAGCGATTTTCCCCCATCATGAGGATAAGAGAGGGCAGCCTTGACTGGCTCTGGTGCTCAACTGCTGACAGGCTGCTCTGAATCTACAGGTTTCCAGGCTTCCATGATTTCTGCTTGTAGGGAATGGCTGACATGTGCATCAAAATGTTTATGGTAAGAAAGCACTGATAGTAACACTTTGTGCTTTAAATATATTCCATTTACATTGACTTGAAGAGTATGACTCCTACTCTTAGAAGTTGAACAGTTCTAAATTCAGCCATACTTTGGCGTAAATTTAATATTTGGTATTCAAGAACATACCTTTTTTCCCCTATCTAAAAAACAGAAAAAGAGGTTGTCATCTGAATCCAGTCCTGGCTGAGAGATTGGGCAGGTGGAAGGAAGGTGGTAAAAGTGAAGACTTGGGATAATTTTAGTCTAGAGGTGATGGATTTTTACTCTTGGAGGCAATGGAGAGAGAAGCTCTTGGGAAAAAAAAAAAACCTCCTCCCTAATGTGTGTGTGTGGTTTTTTTTTCCTTGCTGTTGACTTGACATTTCCCAAGCACATGCTGAGGGGTTCATATCCCCTCCTTAATAGAGGTACCCTTCAAACAAACAAACAAAAATCTCTGGAAAATCTTCCATTCAGGTATTCTGTTTTGAATGAAAATAAGTTATTTTTCTATCTTTGAATCTGAACTAGGAAAATGAAATTCCATTGATGTTTTCCAAGGTTTAAACACTTCCAGTTCAACTTGAACTAAAACGCATGGGCTCTGCTCTCTGATCTTACCCACTGCATCTTGGGGGTTGGTTTCTTTAAACTATGGTATACAGACCACAATGGGGAACCTTCTTAACTGGGCTAATTATTAGCAAGGGATTCTAATCTTTCTCCTTCCCTCATCGGTTATGTAATGTTAACTTGGTGGGGGGGTGGCGGTTATTTGTTTTTGGTATTTGTTAAGTGCTTGCTGTGTGTCAAACACTGTTCTATCTGCTGGGAAAGGTGCAAATTAATTAGATTGGACATAGTCCCTGGCCCTCATGGGGCTCACAGTCCAAGTAGGAGGGAGAACAAGTATCCCCATTTTACAGCTAAGAAAACTGAGGCACAGAGAGGTTAAGTGACTTGCCTAAGGTCACACAGCAAGCAATTGGCAGAGCAGGGACTAGAGCCTAAGTCCTTCTGACTCCCACGCCTGTATTCTCTCCAATAGGCCACGCTGCTCCTAGATAGTAGGCATATGCTGTAGTCAACCTAATGCTGAGTTGAGAAAACTTTCTGCAACAGTTGGTTTTCCCTTCAAAAACAGCACCATGTCAATGTATGGAGTTTCCACCTGTGAAAGTTCTTGTTAAAACTGAAGCTGGTGTTAAATGCTTGTGAATTTTATTTTTTTTTTTGGCAGGGGGATGGTGAGGGAGTGGTGGGGGACTCTGACTTGAAAATTGTTCAATCTAATTAAGGAGAATTTGTTCATGTATTTTTATAAAAGGAAAATAAAAAAACCCAAATCTGGTGTGTCAGATTTCGGGCCAGAGCTGATGGTTAGAGCTGAGTTATCGAGCTCTTGTAAAGGACTTGAAATGGAAATACTGACAGGCTCTTAACTATGGCTGGGCTAGTGGTCCTGCAAGAATCCTGACAGTTCATCAGCCAAACCCCTGACCTCCCTACCCTTAATCATCCTTGCTTGTCAGTAACATAATTGCCTGCTTACTGCCTTGGCCCCCTCCTCTTTCAAACTGGTAACAATGGTGAATTTCAGATACAAAATCCAAGTGAACATTTGATACCGTATCTTGGGTATTTAGGTACAGCTAGAATCCATTCTGTTCTAGCTTAGGGAATGAGCTGGCAAAAGCTCTTTCTGCCCTATAGTCCTGCTATTCCAGGGAAAATAGATTATTTTTAAATCCTGCTTTTGATGAATGCTGCATGTTCAGATACTTGGCTGTTTTCTCTAATGTGTAATCCAAGTAGTTGAACTATATGAGGCCGTGCCTGTGTTTGTGGAGAGTGGAGACAAGTGCAGGATTGATGCTATTGTAAGATGGAATTGTGTGTTTGGAAAGTGTTCTAACAACAGCTTGGGAACACCAAGGAAAGGTAAACACAAGGGGTCTTGTGTGCAGATTTTTGCAGTAGAGTTCTGTCAGGATTTCCTACATAATGGGCTCATTATGGAACTCACTCAACTTTTAGCTACCAATTTTGAAGCTTTGTCAACTGGGTGTTTCCTTGTGCAAATGGAAAGGGGAGAGGGAGAGAGAAATCAGATCAGAGTGGAGACTAATGACCTGGTACATGAAATGAATGTTAGAGATCACTTCGGTTATTTTTTGGGTTGCCTTAGGAGGCGGAGTTAAACTATGGGACCCCATTTTCAAGTGGGGGAATTGAAAGTGGAGTTTGTCACTTTTTCTTGTTTTAAGGACACAAGAGCTATCAGTGGAAGTAAATTTTATGTGCCCAGCAGAGGCCTGAGCTAAAAATTGAGCCGCAAGCTTTTCCCAGGTGGAAGTTTTCAGTTATTGAGAATTGCAGCAACAGCCCCAGTATGTTTTCCCAACTCAAAATTGATCAAGTTGAGATTCCTTAACAGGGCAAAAGGCATGGAAATGAACTATCTTGGACAGAAGTTCCCAATGGGAATGATAACCTAGAGGGGCCTGTGTTTGCAGCAGAAACAGTTGGACATGGCAGTGTGTTAGAAGCAGGCAAGTCTGTACTTGTTGCTACTTCGAAACCAGGGAAGAACTACCGATTTGGATGTGGCAGAAGTCGGAACAAAGTGTAAGCACTTTGAAATAATTCCTGATCCAAAAAATGATTTCAGAATTTGTTTCAGGAGGGTTCCTAACGTTAATTTCCTTAGAATGCAATGTTCAGTCCTTAGAGCAACACCCTAACAGATCCTTCTCCTCTTCTTCAGGCGAGCTCATCTGCGCTTGTGTTTAGAGCGCTTAAAAGTTCTGATACCACTAGGACCGGATTGCACCAGGCATACGACCCTTGGCCTGCTGAATAAAGCCAAAGCACATATCAAGGTAAGATGGACAGTTCAGACTGAAGCCTTGAGGGGACCAGCTTTGAGGAGGCCTGAACACCCCTGTTTTGAGCCTCTTTGGTGTCAGAGAGTTGAGAGAGGCAGACACCATGTATAATTGGGATATTTGTCAAGCACTTACAATGGGCCAAGCACTGGAGTGGACACAGGTTAATCAGGTCTGACACACTCCTTGTGCTTCTCAGAATCTAGGTAGAAATTTTACAGATGAGAAAACTGAGGCACAGGGAAGAAAGTGGCTTTCCCATGGTTGCACAGCACCTCCAACTTTGAGACCTATGCACTGTTGGAAACTATTGCACTATACACACACACTCACATACAAACACAGACACACACTTATATCTCACTCTCACACACACACTTATATCTCGCTCTCTCTATAGATATATATTAAAGAATCATGCTTGTGCGTAAGTCCCTGGGCCCTAACAGAAACAATAAGCCTAGGGACCACATTTGCTTAAGGTTGTAGGTGGGAAAAGGGGGAATCATTCTGTCAGTAGTGTTAGTGAGCACCTATTGTGTACAGACTTTGCATAGCATTTATGGTGTTTATTGACAGCAATGCACTGTACTAATTGTTGGGAGATAGAGGATAGGAGCCCTGCCCTGAAGCTTAATCAGTCAATCAGTGGTATTTATTGAGCATTTACTTTATACAGAGCGCTATCTTGGGAGAGTACAATGCAACTTGGGAGAGTATAATGCAGCAGGGTTGGTAGATATAATCTTTTGGTCTATGGCGGCTTGGGGGAAGCAGGGAGAAAATCCAAGATTCACCAGCCCCTGACACCACTGTTGCTTCCACCAAGTAATCCCAGTGGGGGTATAGTTCAGGGTAGGCCAATTTTAGCCAGTTTTGCTGAAGCGTCTACCCGACTCATAGTACCAGCGGTGATTTGGACCGAACCAACCTCTCTGGGGCTATTTCATCTCCGGAGCTTCCGCAGGCTGCAGCTGTAGGTAATGAAGTGGCAGGACAGAATCCCTCCCTCCTGCTCACCCACCCATTTTGATACCCTCCCGTCCAGCTACTGTAAGACGTTAGTAGCCCTGCACATTCACACCTACCAGTCGGGCAGGATTGATAAGACTTCAGGTACAGATCCAAACCTCCGCGGCTTAGAGTGGACCAGGCCAGCCTCAGGTTTGAGACTCTTGCAGCCACTCTAGGGATTTTCAAGTTTCTCATTTCTTTTTCTGGTCAGGTGGCACAACCTGACCGACTTCCTAAGCCCGCGCCCCAAAGCGTTTGCGTTCGGACATCAATAATGTCGTCAGCTGATGATGCATTGACCGCCAGACTTTCCCTTGCGAGACGGCCTCTTGAAAAAAGGAAAACGAACCGCATTTTTGAACAGTGTAGCCATTTGCAGAGCCAGAACTTTTTAAAAACACTTAGGGCTTGTTCCCACCAATCGAGAAGGTTGGGCCCCCTGGTGGATCGATTGTGTGACTCTCTGGTAACTGAACACTGTATTTTTCCGTCAAACAATTTAAACGGAGGGGAAAGTCTCCATGGAGATTATTTTATTGACTCGAAGGACAGACCATTTTATACAAACAGAGTTTCCCCCACACAAAGAAATCTGCCACGAACGGAAACAGACTTTTCCATGGTAAGAGGGAGGAAAATACAGAGGGTCCAGTTCACTGCTTTAGAGTAAAATGATGTCTGTTGCTATAGGCAGAAAGAAAACCAGGAAATCAAAATAGTTTATTCCCGGAGCAGAGGCTCACGTCGAACTAAATTGTATTTGATTATGTTAGAAACTTGAAGAAGCCGAGAGGAAGAGCCAGCACCAGCTTGAGAACCTGGAACGAGAACAGAGGTTTCTGAAGAGGCGGCTGGAACAGTTGCAGGGTCCCCAGGAGATGGAGCGAATCCGAATGGACAGCATCGGCTCAACAATTTCTTCAGATCGTTCTGATTCAGAGCGAGGTAGGAAAGGGATTCGTTCATTCATTCTTTTAGACTGTGAGCCCACTGTTGGGCAGGGACTGTCTCTATATGTTGCCAATTTGTACTCCCCAAGCGCTTAGTACAGTGCTCTGCACACAGTAAGCGCTCAATAAATACGATTGATGATGATGATTCATTCAGTCAGTCGTGTTTATTGCCTTTTTACTGTGTGCAGAGCACTGTACTAAGAGCTTGGAAAGTACAGTTCAGCAGTAGAGTCAGTCCCTGCCCACACTGGGCTTACAGTCTAGAAGATAATTGAGGCATTTGTTAAGTGCTTACTATGTGCCAGGCACTGTACTAAGCGCTGGGAGCAAGCAGTTCAGGTTGGACACAGTCCCTGTCCCACATGGAGCTCACAGTCTTTATCAATCTCCATTTTACGGATGAGGTAACTGAGGCACAGAGGAGGGCAGCGACTTGCCCAAGTCACATAGCAGACAGGTGGTGGAGCCGGGATTAGAACCCATGACCTTCTGACTCTCAGGCCCGTGCTTTAGCCACTAGGCCATGCTGCTTCCCTAATAGAAACGGAGCCCTGAATGCCTGTCTGTCAGAGGGCAGTGTGGTGAACCTGAATTCAAATTTTGGACGATTTCATGGTGTGAAACAAAATTACGAGGTGTTCCTCTGCATTGAGGAGGGGGAGAAATCAGAAACTCAAAGACCAGTATTTACTTTCTCTCAGTCCACTTACCAGACTTTCTCCACTACTCTTTTTAGATATGGAGTTTTCAGCATATTTTTTTAAAGTTTGCCTCACACACCTCCTCCTCTCCCTTCCTTCCTTTCTGCCAAATTTACACACCTCACAAGTCCTGCAAGAGCAGAAGGGTGGAACTGCAGATTATTGGGAAGCAGCGGGGCTCAGTGGAAAGAGCCCGGGCTTTGGAGTCAGAGGTCATGGGTTCAAATCCCGGCTCCGCCAATTGTCAGATGTGTGACTTTGGGCAAGTCACTTAACTTCTCTGTGCCTCCGTTACCCCATCTGTAAAAGGGGGATGAAGACTGTGAGCCCCACGTGGGACAACCTGATCACCTTGTATCCCCCCAGTGCTTAGAACAGTGCTTTGCACATAGTAAGCGCTTAACAAATACCATCATCATCATCATCATTGGGGAAAGCACTCAGTCCAGTGCTGTGCATACAGTAAGCAGTCAGTAAATATGATTGATTGAAAGGGAAAGTGTTTTTCTGCAACGACCTCTCACCTCCATATTCTAGAGGCTGCAGGGTCCCTGACAGAGACAACAGGGAGCTATTTCTCTTCCCCAAATTTCTGGTGTTCTCATTTAGCCAGGGTCCCCGGGAGAAAGCAACTTATCCTGTCTGTCCCCCTAACAATTCCTTCTAATGTCCTGAGGGATTCCTGTCCCGCAGGTGGAAACCTCCAAACTAGAGATGCCAGGTTTGAGCTCCTGGGATTTAAGCCCCATGTGGTCTTTTACGCTTGTACCTCTTTTAATCCTCTGCATGAGAGTGCTTACTCTTTTACCTGTCATATATTGGCAATTTGTGCTCACCTGTTCCCCCCCCCCCCCATCCATCGCAGAGTCTTTCACTTCAGGTGTGTGTTTTCAAGTGTCTAGTATAGCACTTGGGTCAGAATAGGTGCTCAGTAAATGCTGTCAGTGATGATTTGGGGCTCTAAAGCTCATTTGTGCTGAAGGGTCCAAAGTGTAGTGGACGGTGGAGAGCAATTGTATTGACTCAGAGCTCACTTACTTAACTGAGGAGGAGAAGTAGAGGGCAAAGTGACTCTGTTTCCCCGGCCGTGGATGCCCTCAGTCACCCTGGAAGAGCGAGGCTTCCCCTGTGCTCTGCAGCCGTGGGTGATAGTGGATGTCCCGGAAGCCTTGATGTGCAGGAGTTGCTGAGGGCAACTGCTGCAAACCTGGAACCACTTCGAATCCACTGCCATCGATCCCCCCCCGAATCACTTGGCAGCCCGGATCTGTCCGGTGAGGTGGAATGACTCCATTGGCAGGCCAGAGTTTTGGCCTTCCGTGGCCCAAAGTGTGAGATAAATAAGACCTCAGGAGAGAGGGCAGCCACAAATAATGACAACTGTGGTATTTGTTAAGCGCTTACTATGTGCCAGGCAATGTACTAAGCACTGAGGGAGCTACAAGGTAATCAGGTTGGACACAGTCTGGGTCCCACCTAGGACTCACAGTCTTAATCCCCTTATTCCAGATGAGGTAACTGAGGCACAGAGAGGTGACAGGTGGCAGAGCCAGGCTTAGAACCCAGGTCCCTCTGACTCCCGGGCCTGTGCTCTGAGCCATAGGTACAGTATGCTTGAGTTCCCCCAAGGAAATTCATCCACAAATGTGTTGAACACTCCCCCCGCGCCCCTCACCACACACACTGTAGTAGATGCCAGGCTTAGTAAATGACCTCATGGCCCCAACAAGTGGAACTGTTATGGTTCACGATAGCGCTCACCCCGTTAATTCCAGTCTTCACCCTAGTAATGACAAAGAGACAATTCCATTAATTCTCCAGCACTTATCCTGGGCAGTTCAGTGCGGCGTATTGGAAGCTGAGCTTCCCTACTTCGCTGTAATGAGGCTAATTGGTAGGATGAAGGTCATGTTGGAGGGCCCTGGAGTACAATGGGTTGTGCCAGAGCAAGTGTGCTTTAAAGGGTGGGGAGGTGGAAACAACGGCAGAAGTAGTACTATGTCAGGTCCTCTTAGAAAACTTATTTGAAAGCCATTTCAGCCTTTCTTTTGGGGATCAGAGTCTGTTTCTTTTGCAGTAGTTGAAATAAACCCCAGCCCCCAAACTAGTATCAAATGTGAAGCGCTTCCTTGCATTTGTTTCTTTGTAGAAGTGTGAAACCTGACGTTAGTTTTGCTTGGCCAGGGAAGGAAGAACAGATTGGCGTTTGTTTTCAGATGGTCTTTCATTCATTCATTCATTCGTATTGAGTGCTTCCTGTGTGCTGAGCACTGTACTAGGCGCTTGGGAGAGTACAGTAGAACACACTCCCTGCCTGTGACGACTGGTGGTTGCCAGTTTGGGTTATTAAATTTACCAAAACACCCTTATGATAAAGGCTGTAAGGCAGTGAAACCATCTCACCCAGGTTGACACCAGTCATCTGGCAGAGGACTATTTTCAGTGAGCCAGGATTTACTTAGGGTTATGCTTTTCTCTCAAGACATCTACAATTCATAAACAGCTCTGAAAATTAGTTTCTGGCCTGATGCAAAACAGATGCTTAACCACTTGGGGCTAGGAGTTTTTGAATATTAAGTGCTAATCCCAGCTAGCCTGAGTGTTTCTTGTGGGAGATCCAGACACCCTGGCGTCAAAGCGTTTAGTAAACTTTTCCTCCGATTGAGGCCACGGCTCCTTCCTGGACAGTCCCTTCTGCAAAACTGGCCCTTTACCTCTTCAGCCCCAGCTCCTCCTGCTCTCGAGAGAGGTCCCCGTTAACAACCACATTATGTAGCCGTCATTTTGTTGCAAAAAAACGCTCATCCCGAGGAATGTGCACCTCAGTTGATACCAACTCTCTCCTTTTTCCCTTTGACAGAAGAGATCGAAGTGGATGTTGAAAGCACAGAGTTCTCCCATGGAGAAGTGGACAATATCAGCACCACCAGCATCAGTGACATTGATGATCACAGCAGCCTGCAGAGTATTGGGAGTGACGAAGGTTACTCCAGCGCAAGTGTCAAACTCTCATTCACCTCCTAGAACCCAGCAGGATACACCAGGACAGGGCAGATCATTCAGTGGGCCAATCCAATCCACGCCGTTGCTTAAATTGGGTTCATGCTGCAGTCTCCTCTTTCAAAAAAACTATACTTGAACCAATAACATTGCACAGATCTATAATTAAATGTCTCCTTAGCAGTAAACGGGGCAGAGACTCCCCCAGGAGCACAGATGCGTTTGTGGGTTTGCTTCACAAAATCACAGTTCCGTGTGGAAGCAGAGGTTTAACATTGAATTTCCTTCTTCTGCTTTAGTTGATTTGAAAGAGGATATTGGAGATTTAACCCCCTCCCTCCCTCTCTCTCTCTTCCCAGTTGGCTCACACTACATTCAGGGGATAGATCTAAAGACTTCTTGAGCTCTGTGGTCCTAAGACAGCAAAATAAATACGCCCTCACTCATGAAAAATTAGAACCATCAGGCATTAATTTTGTGTGTGGCAAAATGCTATTGCAGCTCTCCGCCTGAGACACCTGTCGCGAAACCTGTGGATAACAATTGTTTTCAATGCTCATTTCATGCCCTGCCAAGGAGAGACTCCCATGAAGCTTGTTGAGAGGGATCACCCTTCCGCTCTGGTTTTGTTGGGCTCCATTTTGAAGCCAGTCACCTTTCCTGCACTGCTAGCACAAGGGCACCAAACTCATTTTTACCAGCACTTGGTGGGGCTGAACAATGGAGATAGCTGATGGCACCTTTAGCAACACTCCACTGCAAGTTCAGTTTGGAGGCCTGAAAGTGGGGGGAAAAAAACAAAACAGCATCAGTGTCTATGTGAGCCTGAAGAGAGATGCAGGCAGGGTCTGAGCCACTGCAACATTTTTATTTCCGATTTTGATAAATGTTTGTATGTGTTGAAAAACCAAAATGACATCTTTTTAAAGCTTGTCCATAAGAAATATAGATGTCTTTTATAGTGGAAAAACACAAGGGGGAAAAAAAATCATCTATTTTGATGCAGCATTTGATAATGATAAAACACGTCACACCTCACTCTTTACAGTGCACAAAACAAAACGAATGAGGTTTGGACTAGATGGTAAAGGTCAGATATAGTGTTGTAGTTTCCTGTTAGAATCATTCCCTTTTTGCCAGTTTTTGACCTTCTGGTATCTACACAGTAGTAGCACTATCATACTTATAGTTAACATAGTTAAGTTCAGCACTTCTCTTATTAATACAAAATTTTGCCTTCATTTTCCCAAGGGCAGTCTCTCTCTTTCTCCTTTTCCCCTCCACCTTCCTCTCCCCATGCTCCCCAGTGTGCAGGTGCTGTTACCGAATTCTTTCAGAAATATTCTCATTTTTTCAAGCTGAGATTTCTAACCTGCCCTTTGAGGTCTCATTTTCCTTTTGTCTTGCAAATTTCCAGGCTTGCCCAAGGCCCTCCTCCCCAGCCCTCACCTTCACCCTCAGCGAATCTTTTGGGAGACCTCACCTCTGGCGTTGTTTGAACTTTGTATACCTTAAATAATTTAACTACTCCTAATTACTAAAAATGCTTTATGAATTTCGTAACTTATTGCTGATTATAATGGGTTGTTCATTTCAGTCCTGTAGACTTATTTTACGTTTTAGATAGAACAGGGCAAGAAAAAGCAACACTGAAAAAGAAATAAAGACAACCTTATTTAGCAGTGCAGTTGAGTTGTGTGTTAATGTTAGTCTATCCTGTAAAAGTAGCACTTTAACAACATTCACCACGTCTGTGAGTGTGAAATGTATTGTGGTCTGCCATCTTGGTCGTACATAGGGCCTTAGCGTACACGTGTTCTTCTTGTGCTCTTCCTCTGCCTCAAAGATACGATTTACCTTAAGTATGTGAAATGACCAGGTGGAAGAAGGTCCTGTAGAGCTCAAATATGAGTAGGAAATTAGAACTCCGTGATTCAACCACGAAGTCCACGAGTTGTTGTTAAAAATACATTGATCGATGCCTAATTCATGACAAAAATGTGTTTTTTTTGCGAGTGACGCAACCTAGTTCTGGTTTCATTGCCATCATTTGTCTGGAGCAGGTCGTTGTTGTACAACTGATTGCTGGTGTCTTTGCTGACTGCAGTAACTAGCGTAGAAATCAAACGGGAGCCATTGACTAAGCAGATAGAGCTACAACTTTACCCTTAATTGAGTCCCACAACTGGAATGTGAGACATTCTGCGGAGTTTAAGGTTCCCTCCTTGCCCCCCACAACACTCTTTTTGTTGCATGCCCTCCTAATGCAACTGTAAGATGGCAGATAGGAAGATCTCCATGGTGAATGTTCACTACACATTTCAACTGTCCCTGGATTACTTCCTTCCCTTGGGTCATTTCCATTTTGGGGGGAAACATTTGTATGATGAGAAAAGTATTACTTTTTTTTTTCTTAAAGATGAATCAATTTTGAAAACAGAAAAGCTAAATTACCGAAAAATAAAATTGTGACTAAAGACCATCCAAATGTTTGTTGTACCATGTTTCTCTGTGAAAGTAACAGGATCCTTTGGACTCACGCTATGAAGAAGTATGTTTTCCCTTGGATAGCTCATCTTTCCAATACATGTGTGTCAATCGTATGTTTAAATCAGGACAGAGCGGCATTTTCAGCTACCATCGTGCCCTGAATTTGGAACTAGTTCTTACGTCTTTCTACCAGAGGTATGCACGGAAGCACCTGTTGTTCTCCTTGTTTCTTCTCCACATTGCTTTCCAGAGTGACCTTCTCATGACCAATTATCAGCTCAAGCCACCTCATTTAGAACCTACTCATTAGCCCTTTGCTATCGCAGAAGTGCACAGTGTAACTTAGCGAGTCATGATTTTTATCAGAGGCAAACATCTTGTTCATTATGGGTGCTTGGTGAATCCACCATTACCTGATATGAAGGCATTGTGCATGAAAAGATTCATTCGCATTATTTTGCTTATAAAATTGGTGGTTTAAAAAAAATTTGAACACAGAAACCAGGTTCCTTTTTAAAGAAAGAGAAAACGCCATTGTAAAGTGCAGGCTGCCAAAATTAGTCTGGGGCTTTGGGGTTTAAAAATATAGACGATTGTGAATTCTCGTGATTGTTTCTAGATTTTTCAAGTGAAAGAGAAAGGAAAGCACTAAATGGATTAGTCAGAATCAATTCCATTGACTGTTGAGCTACCTTGTTTGTAGCTCAGTCTTGTCAGTACTGTTGAAATTACACAGGCCATTCATTCTGTAAGAAACTTGTTTCTTCCCACCACTGCTGTGCATTTGCAATTCCTGGGAATAGGAGATGTGAAGGAAGTGGTTCTTTAACATCCCTAGACTGTAGCCGTCAGTCACTTGTTTTCTGTGGTGATCTTTACTTTTTAGCATGTCCTTACATTTTTATTGTGAGGTCTATATTTTTGAACTAAAGTTTTATCCCATTTTATCTTCAATAGAATTTCCAAGAATTGGGGAAAATAACCATGGAAGGGTATTTTTATTTTAAGTGTTGGCAATTAGCTTCCTGTGTTGGTTTTCTCTCCTTTTCAAGCTGGCCAGCGTGGCCGTGTGAATGGCACCTCTTTCTGAAGTCACCTCAGGTTGCAAGTAGGTTTTAAATAAAAAATATAGCAACAATTAAAACAACTTAAAAGTCTTGGAGAGAAAAATGGTACTCGAGGGTTTGTTGGTTTCTAAGTACCGTCACTGCAATCCCTTTGACATCTATATCAACTACAGTCAATTTAGAGCCAGAAAGGTAACACTCAAGGCAAAGGGGCTAGACCAAATTGATACCGATTGCCTGGTCCTGATATTGAGTCCCAGCTAGCATGTTGATTAATTATTCTCTAGGCTGCCTTAGCTGCAGGTCTGAAGCTTCGTTTTGTGATTGTTCTCCCGTTGTTAAACTTTTACTGGGAAGCTTACCAGCTGACTGAGGGAAAAAATGAAAATCATGTCCTAGAAAGAAACCCTAAGAAAATATTCAAGTTTAGCTAATAGCACTTTGTTGAAAAAAAACCTGTCTTCTCCTTAATGAGCAGGAGTGGATTCTTCCGGCCTAGCTCATTGCTGTCACTAAGCTAGAAACTAAGTAAAAGTCGGGCATTCAGAGGTACCCATTTTTCTAAATCCAACATAGTTTAATTTAAAAAAAAAAACAAGGAATTTCAAATGAAGAAGTAAAAATTCATCTTCAAGTTTATTTTAACCCATCTTGATGTCTGATTCGACCAACCCCGAGACACGTGAGCCCGTTGTTGGGTAGGGACCATCTCTATAAGTTGCCAATTGGTACTTCCCAAGCACTTAGTACAGTGCTCTGCACACAGTAAGTGCTCAATAAATACAATTGAATGAATGAATGAGCACCCTCAACTTCCTAGTGACAGGTCTAGTGGGGTAGGGGTGGGCAGTTAAAATTACTGTTCCCACAAAGACATTAATTTTCCTAAATTAACAGATTAGAAAGATGGAAAAGGCAAGTCTCAAAACAGCTCAGCACTTTCATCTTTCTTACACGTTTTGCTTCTATTTACTCTATCAGCAAAGCCAAAGAATTCCTCAAATGTCAGACCTAGTTACAAATGCATAAGCTTTTAAACTTTAACTGTCATTAGAGTGGAAAAGATCCATTTAAGGAGTATTTAGTGACTGGAATTATAGCTTCCTATTTGCTGTGATCTTTTATGTGACAACTGCTGCCTATTGTTTTCACATCTACTTGCTTTCTCTGCAGTAAATTGTAACTCAAAAATCCTAGTGTAAAATGTTTATGTTGGTGCTGAAAGTATACATTAATATATTCACACTAATTTCTTAATCTTCATATGGTGGTTTAGTGATGCGAAACAGGTAAAACCTGGCTACAAATCAAGGGATCAATGACTACAGCTGAATGTTGTGTAATTTGCATCCTTTTGGTGATTTTTGGGGGGACTGACAGTTTGTGATGCTTCATGTGATGCTTTAACTGGGTTGATGTCCTAAGCAAGTTGTAGTTACCAAGCATGAAAGGCAAATCAAGGCCTCTTTCAAAAATGCTTTTTGTCTTGAATTTATGACCACATGAGGTTTCTTTCACGTCTTAAGCTGCTGGACCAATTTGCTCAAGGGATTCCTGTGAAAATAGTTTTACCTAGGTCCTCCTTTTCTTAGTGAAAAGGTTTCAGAACCCAAATCCAGAAAAGAGCCTCTGAAGGGCGGACAAAAGGAGCGACTGCGGCCGGGGTCCTCATCTCCATCCAGCCTCCGCTGGGTTAGTGCGCAGGCGGCACAGCGGCCGGTGGGCAGGAGGGAGAGGAGGAAATGAGGCACCGAACACCACTCTGGCACACGACTACAGAAAAAAAATCCCCACCCTTCTTTCTACCATTTTCATAAGTTGCCCAAGTGGGTTAGAAGATTGAATTTAAAAAAGATACGTTGACAATCAAATTGGTCAGGCACTGATGAAAAAAATACATCTCGCTCACCGACAGCTTATCGGGAATTGATTCTGTTTCACTGAAGATGAACTTACCATTCAGTTGGACAGGGGTGTTGATTATTCTGAATTGAAACAAGCCACATATGCCAAGGGGTAGGGTGGGCTCTAAAATGATGTTTTGGTGAGGAGACGCTGAGCTGAATTTTATTCCACCAACAAATTCTAGTCTTTCTTTGGTTTTCTAGTTTGTTTGTGGCACTTTTTCAAGTTTACAGCCTACGCTAGAATCCATTTATTTGTACTAAGGTATTAAATTACATTAGTATTCCTAGCATAGTTTGTGCTTTAAAGATCCAAGCAGTTGCCCAGCATACAGCTAAGTAGTAATAACCTATTTGATGTAAATACATGATGAACTCCAGTTTGGTACCGCTCAAGTGAAAAACTTTTTTTTTTTCCTGGGATGTACATTCGTTAGATCAGTGTGCATTGTAATTTTGATCTATAACCCTTGCTGAACTGTTCTCTTAGCTTCCTGTGAGGTTTCAGTTTTATCTAGTAGCCTTGGAGGTGCTGCAGCCAGTTGCTATTTGGAGATGCTTAATGATGCACAGCTAACTGATATTAAGCCCAAATGAGATGTTGGGCCTGATGAGAGATCACAGGTGAACAGGGCAAATTATTCTATGCCTAGAGTTGGTGCTGACAAAAATATGTAGCATTTTTGTTTTTCTCCAATCTAGTTTGAAAAGCAATCCTTGTTTGTGTCTGTGGTTATCTGTATTAACTTGTTTAAAAAAAAAAAAGATCTGCAATAAATTTTGTTATGAAACTACACTGCTACAGAACTGGCCTTATTTCCCTTCATCAACCATCTGGAAGTGTAATCACTTTTGTCACCAGTGTTAGTTGAAAATAGTATTGATTTGCAGCATCACGTAACGTACCAAGGCACACGGTTCCCTCCGTTTGAGAAAGAAGCCAGCTATCGTACTGCGATGGGCCGGAAACCACTGGACGGCATAAGACAAGCCAAGGCAAATCATACTGCTCCTTTTAAAAATCAGTCCGGAGTACAAGGTGAGGTCATGGCTTTCTGGGTGATAAGCACCAACTTTTCATTCCCAACTCCATTTGAGGGGATAGGAGAAGGAAGCAGCATGGCCTTAGTGGAAAATGGGCCTGAGTTCTAATCCCAGGCTCTGACACTTGCCTGCTGTGTGACTTCAAGCAAGTCACTTAACTTCCCTGTACCTCATTCACTCATTCATTTGAATTTATTGAGCACCTACTGTGTGCAGAGCACTGTACTAAGCCCTTGGGAAAGTACAATAAAACAAGAAACACACACAACCCCTGCCCACAACAGTTGTCTCAACTGTTAAACGGGGATTCAATACCTCTTCTCCCTCCTACTTGGATTTTGATCCCCATGGGCAGGCACTGTGTCTGACCTGATTACCTTGTATCTGCCCCAGTGCGTAAACTGTGCTAGACACATAGTAAGCGCTTAAATGCCATTAAAACTAAAGGGGAAGAAAGGTCAGAGCTGAAATGTCACGAACTCTTTCTTGCCAGGAGACAAGCAGGGTTAAGGGATCTTGTTTTGTTTGATTTTCTGGAATGAGGGTGGTGTGGTGGTTTGGTTGGGTTTGGGATAGGTGGAAATTCACTCACTCTTATTTACCCAGAGACGGCTACATGGAGGACCTCTATGGAGATACTGGCCCAGGTGGAGAAGGAGGAGGAAGAGGCAGTGACTGAGGAGGCCATTCCTGATGTGGGAAAGAAAACAACTGAGGAAGCCTGGAGAAGTCGGAGTAGATTACAGACAGAAGCACCAGTCCCCAACCACTCTCAGCTGGCTCTAATACGTCACATCAGAAGACAAAGGTTTAAATCAACAATGGCCTCCCTGAGTGGAAGTCCCCCAATTCAGGTTGGTGTCACAGTTCATCCCCCAATTCCCCAGTTGAGTCCACTGTGTCAATGAAATTGGTTGGTACTCCAGTATTTTATAGTTACCCATCAGAGGAAACTTCAGTTGATCTTCACCTATGAATTGTCCACTTTGAAATATACATCCATTTCATTTCTTCCCTTTGAAAATTTCCTAATTGTTACCAAATATGCAGTCACCGTATTCCCCAAATCCCTCCCAGAATATTCTTGCCTTCCTTTGTATTTGAACATGGCAGTGAATCTTACCTCTTGAGGAGGGTGTGGCCTGAAAGGCCCGTGCAGGGCCAGTCCCAGCCACATACCATGTTCATACACAGGTTGTCCCTTTTTAAAATTTTTTTTTTGGTATTTGTTAAGCGCTTACTATGTGCAAAGCACTGTTCTAAGCGCTGGGGAGGATACGAAGTGATCAGATTGTCCCATATGGGGCTCACAGTCTTCACCCCCATTTTACAGTTGAGGTAACTGAACCCAGGGAAGTGGAGTTGCCCAAAGTCACACAGCTGACAAGAGGCGGAGCAGGGATTTGAACCCATGACCTCTGACTCTAAAGCCCGGGCTCTTTCCACTGAGCCACACTGCTTCTCTTCCCTTTGCTGTCTGCTGCATCTGGTACTGTTTCCTTACCCTCCAAAATTCTCAGCCCAGCAATCAGGTTTTGAAGACTAGTTCCTAGGACCAGCCCTTCCACCTCTTCCTCCCTGTTAATGCTTCTCCATCGTCAGCTTACTGAAAATCCAGCCACCTCCCCACATAAGAATCGCAGGAACACACACACAAATTTTAACAATTGAATGAAGAAGCTTAATACCTCTTCTCAATTTACACTCACTTTCTTGGAGTGGGGGTCATCTGCTTTAACTTAGTCTCAACCTCTTTCCCCTGCAGTTTTACATTTCTTCCACTCTTCAGAAAGGCTCCTTAAGGGCACAGTCTGCAAAGCTTGAACTCATCTTCCCTCCAAAATCCTCTTTTCTCCAACCTTCTCATTCCAGCTGGCTACACCGCCATCCTCCCTGACCGAAGCCTGCAGCTATGGCATTATTCTTGCCTCCTCACTTTTACAACCCCCATATGCAAGCTGTTCCAAATCCCCTTGGTTTTTCCTCCACATTTCCAGGACCCATGCCTTCCAAAAAACCACTATAATGGTCCTGACCTTGACAGATCTGGACTTTCCTATTGCAGTAGTCTTCTCTCCCATCTCCTTGCCTCCAGTTTTTCCTTCATTAATTCAATCTGCTGCCTGGATGTTTTTCTAAAACAGTTCCTGCACAGATTTTTGTGTTCCTGAAAAACATCAAATGGCTACCCATTTCCTCTCTGCATCAAAAGAAACCCCTAACCATTGGCTTTACAGCACCTAATCTAGCCATCTTCTAGTCTGTTATTGTAGGAACCCTTGATATCTTTGTGGGAACAGTAATTTTAAGCCCCTGGCTAGCCCTGTCAGTAGGAAGTTGAGGGTGCTCATACCACGTCTCAAGGGTTGGTTAAAGGCTAGAGGGCAGCCCAGGCCAGATATAGGAATTCCAGCCTAAAATAGGCCTCTGGATCCCAGAATCTCACTATGGAGGTGGATGGGAAGTTAATCTGGACTCACTTCTGGCTGATGATCCCACCCTAAAACAGTGAACAGAAGGGCCTGCATGGTTCTGCTTTGTGCAGGACTGACCCAAGTCCTGAATAATAATAATAATGAAGGTATTTGTTAAACACTTACCATGTGCCACGCACTGTTCTAAGCTCTGGGGGGGATACAAGGTTATGAGGTTGTCCCACGTGGGGCTCAAAGTCTTAATCCCCCTTTTACAAGTGAGGGAACTGAGATGCAGAGAAGCTAAGTGACTTGCCCTAAGTCACACAGTTGACAAGTGGCAGAACTGGGATTAGACCCCCTGACCTCTGACTCCCAAGCCTAAGCTCTTTCCACTGAGCCACACTACTGCAGACCAAGCCCAGGCTGGGCCAGGCTCTTCCTGAGGCCCCCAGGGGGTTGGCTTTCAGGAGTGTTGAGGCCCAGGGAGTTGAACCTGGAGCTGTGGCATCAGTACATGCATGCCGAGAGCTGATTAGGAATTAGGAGTCCAAGCTTCTGCTTGGGGGGTGGAGGGGGCGGGTGCTTATCCAATATGCCACCTTTCTTCGCTTCTCTTCTATACTTCTCCTATTCCTTGTCATTGGTGTCAAATTCCCACACTTCACGTGTACAGCTCAAAAGGTAAAAGGCATAAGGAGCTAATGGAGAAACAGAGGGGCTGGTGCAAGGTCTGTTTACGTACACGCCCTGCAGACACTGTTTTTGACCAAACATAGGGTTTCCCTTCAGCCTTTCCCAGAAATTCAGATCAGATTAAATATGGTTTCCTGTTCAGATGGCCCCAATGTAGGCAAAGTTTAGAAGGAAAAAAAATACCCGCTATTGCCCTGTTTCCCCCACCCACCCCCCCAAACCCCCCTCAAGAGTAGGGTTGGGGGAAAGGGAATAGGCCACACTTGAGAAGACCAGAGAAACAATACTTCATTTTAAATGAAGATTTCTTGCTAATCAGTTCTACTCCCTCCCATTCATTCTGTTTAAGCTTCTGTGGAATTTTCCATCACAAGTTCCACTACGTCCCAGTTGGTTCTGCCCGACCTGCCCTGTGGCACAATGTTAGGTAGTGGAGAAGTAAAGATCTGTTCAAACGCTGGTGTGGCAGGGGGGGAATGGAAGATTCTCTGCTCACTGTCTTTAATAATAATAATAATAATAATAATAATAATAATGATGGCATTTGTTAAGCGCTTACTATGTGCAAAGCAACCATCTTGCCCTGCCAAAGCATACAGTGCTCACCAAATGTAAGCATTCCTTTTCTTCATTCCTCCAGGTTCCAGCTCAGAGTCCTGTCTTCTCAACACAGAGCATCTCTTCAGATCTGTCTATTGCTCTGAAGCTCATTTTGCCAGGAAGAACAAGTAAGATTTGAGATTGTATCTTTATCCTTTGTAAAGCACCTAATTCCTCTAATTGATGGCCAAAATGAGTGCAGTCCAAGCCCAGGGTTAATTGTAGAAGTTAGAGTTTAAAAGCCCTGCTTTGTCCACTTTTCTGCATACCCTCTTTGAGATTTTAGAACACTTTATTTAATAAAAGTTAAACATACAAAACTGAAATTAACACACTTGTCATAAAAATCACCTTCTTCCATTAATAGGAAGAACTTTTTCTATGCAGGTAATTCTAAACTATCAGTTTCAGATTTAGCTCAAACTGAATGCAACTCAGGTAACTGTGATGGTCATTTGCATCAACAAATGCTGACAACCTGATCTAGTTAACAAAAATTACAAACAGCTACATGAACATAATATACAGGGAAAATGTGGTCAGATTAATGCACAAGACATACATAGAGTTCAATGGTTCAGCCACCCAGAGTACTCTTGTTCATTAATTCAGCCTTGTTTTTTTACAAAAATAATATCTACACTGTATACAGGGCTATACATTAGCTTTTTTTTTCTTCATACAAACATTACACCTCCGAAGATGGAACCACTACCGTCAGTGGGGAAGAAAGCAAACAAATATAAAAACTTAAAAAAGCCGGTGGTTTTAGACATGGTTTTGCTTTCACATGCAACAAAGTCTCATCGAAAAGTCTAATAGGATTGAAATTAATCCCCCAAATGCTTTAGAAACTTGAACACTAATTACTGAAGGGGCAGATACCTTAAAACAACGGTTGCCATTTTCTAGGGAACTGGGCAAAAACAAACACCTGTTCAGCAAGGATGGAGATTTTGCATAATGCTCCAATGCATTGTTGAGAGGACCAGCCGAATTCAAAATGTCAGAGAGGGTCACATTCGACTTGGAAAGAGCACATATCTCCACTCGTCAAGTCTGAGATTTGGAAAGTCGACATTTCATCCCAATGTTCTAGGTAGGCTGCTTGAGTCTATGGAAGTTGGTTAGGGAAGGTAACCCTTGGGGGGAATGGTGCTGGAGGTAATGAAGAACAAAAGCCGGACAGTACTTAATCAAATGCAACTTCTTCACGGCTCTTTCTATTGTTTGAAGTCAGAAAATGGTGACAATGGTCGCTTCCTTACACATCTAACAAATAATTTACCTTTAGAAAAATATAAGGTTAAAAAGGTAAATGTAAAGCCCTGCAGAGATGAAATCCAGCAGTTTATCTCATTACTGAGGCATTAGATGCCTGACATTGTATTTAGAGGTATCTTGATACTGTGTCATGGGTTTATCGGCAATTCCACAAGTTCCTACGCCAACTTTGCCAGTTACACTCTCGGGGGAAGCAAAAATACTCCTCTTGACCTAAGGAAAAACATATACACCATTCTTAATTAGCCTTGGACAGAATCATAATTCTGAACGAAACACAATATGAATTTTCTTTAACATAGAGAAGCTCAGCACCCGCAATAACCAGTCATCAATTAATGTCATAGAGGGGGCTAAAGATTATATACTTCAGAGACGTAAGTCCAACTTGTATGGTACTCCACCATGAATAGACTGCTTACACAGTGAGCATTTACTATACCGCTATTCAGCTTGAGACCACCCCATACTTGTTTGGGAAATGACTGATTTTAAAAGGTGTTAAATGCCTCATCAATGTTTCGTAAAGAACAGAATCTAAGGTCAGGATGAGAAAATCCGTTTTAGTCATGCCATCCCACAATGGGCGGGGGGTGGAGGACGGGACGGGGAGAATGTCCTAATTACTAAGGGTTTTCAATTTTAGCAACTAAAATAGTATAATTATTAATCAAGTGCTTAAGCCTGCTTAGTCTAAGCTATGTGCTGGAGAAGGTACAAGATCTGAGATCCGACCGTCTTTATTCCACAAGGACCTCGCAGTACCAGAAACAGGAAGAAGCACAGTTCATCTCCATTACACAGCAGAGAAAACAAGCACAGAGAGATTAAGTGACATGGTCAAAGAAAAAAAAATTACGTTAACAGGCTAGTAGCAGAGCTGGTACTAAAATTTTGGTCTCTTTACTCTCCAGGAGAAAACCCTTGCTCTTCCCACTAACACCACATTGAGCAACCTTATTCCATTACAATTAAGAGTTTGGAACAAGGGGATTATGTAAGGATTTGGTACTAAGATAGATACATACACACACTCTCAATATAAATGAATCGCTAAATAACTGCCATTCTCCCCTCCCTATAAACAGGTAATAATGTGTAGTTTAAGATACAATTGAGATTTTTTTAAAAAAAGCATCAGGACTACAAGAACTGCATGAAGTGGTGAATGGTTTAGTGAGTCTCCCTTGTCAAAAATTACCTAGAAGGGCAGGACTAACTCCTTTTGGGAGCCTTCTGCCTGCTTTGGGACCTTGAAAAAGCCACTTACCTCTCTGCGTCTGTTTCCTCATCTGTAAAATGGGGATTAAAAACCCGTTATCCCTCCTTGCAACCGTGAGCCCTTTATGAGGCAAGGACTGAATCCAACCTGATTATCTTTTATATACCCTAGTGCTTGGTGCCTAGTAAGTGTTTCATTAATTCCAGGAATTATTGTTGTTAAAGGAAACTCCACTAAATCCAATGAAGTACTGGTCTTGAGAGACTGCAAAATACAAACTGGTACTTCAGGGGCAAGTTAACTTTAAGGCCTGGTTGCCCAATAATTCTTCTACTCACTGCACCAATCAATGGTATTTACTGACCACTTATTGTGTTCAGAGCACCATACTAAGTCACTTTAATGGTCTTCCACCTTCTGACTATGACCCAGGAAGAAAGGAGAATTCACTGACCTGTCCTTTTTTGTTTTTTGAATAAGCTCGATTGTTGAATTGTTGCCACTTCACCTTTTGGTCTTCTCTTTCCTGCTCAAGTTCTTTGATTCTCTGGGCTTTTTTCAACGCTTTCTTTTTTTTATATTCTCGTTGCTGGGCAATCATTTCTTTTCTGTGTGCAAAAAAAAGGAGATAAGGTGCCAACTCAGAAGATTTAAAAGATGACAAGTTAGTGGTTGTGTAAAGGAAAAAAACCAAACCAATAACCCTGCAACCCAACTCTACCCTAAAGCAGTTACTCAAACCAATGCCAGTCAGCCATCAAGTTTCAAAAGTAAAATTCTTTCTGGGTAACATGGTATCCTTAGGCCCTCCTTGTTACCTTCAAAAAACTGATTTAATTCTTCCCCCAGGCACCATATATTAAAGTATTTCTCCCAAGAATTTAATTAAGAATTGTATCTCTCATTGTCAGAACTGTCCAAATAAAAACAGAACAAGGAGCAGGAAGAAACATTACCCATGTATTACGGTCCCCAAGGAAAGAATATAAGACAACAGAATTCAAATACTTAACAACCAAGGAAGAGTACATAAAAATCCACATCACCCAAATGAATTCCCTGGCCCTAGTCCCGACACTTGCCCTCACACTACACCTAGCCATCCACATATAGAGGAAGATGGCTGGTCTGCAGAGTCAGCAGTTTATTTGGAATCAATCTATTCTGGTGATGAGTTCTTATTGTATTTGTTTCCAACAGAAACTATCACCATGTCTCTAAAAGTGGCTTTTTGGCTAATGGCCCAATTTTTCTCAAGGTCAACTGGTCCATGTGCAACTTACTACCAATTAAAATCTGATAATATTGCCTCTTTGGCAACAGCTTAAGTCAGTACAGCATAGTAAAACAAAAAATAATTTGTTTATTATTATTATTATTGTTAATAATAACAATCATTTGCAAAATAACCACATCAGAATTCTTTCCCTTTGCCTTAAATTTCATAACCTGAAATTGAATCTACACTTTCTGACTTATCTCCCATCCAGCAATGGCGCACCTGAAACAGGAAGGTTAATTCTTTGGCACTCCTACCAAATATTGGGAACGCTGGTGAGCAAGACAGTGAGCGCCTGCCTACGCAGAACATTTTCAGGAAGAGATCAGAAGAGAAATAATACCATTTTGCCACTGCACAAAAACCACTGTGTGTCCGCCCCTGGAATTTAACCTTTAAGGAAGGACACATGGCTGGAGAAACTACCGAGGAGGGCAACCAAGGTGATCAGGAGGCTGGAGAAGCTGCCTTACTGAGGGCAAAGCACAAAGCCTGGACTCCTCAGTCTGGAAAGATGAAGGTAATCAAAATTTATAGTCTTGGAGAGTGCAAACGGGGCAAACAAGGAATTGTTCACCATGACCAGGGGCTCCAATTCAAACTAGAAGCTGGTAGATTTAAAACAATGATCTCAAGCAGCAGCTGGTATATGGAACTTGCTGCTTCAGCAAGTTGGGCAGGGTGAAAAGAGATGTTTGGCCACATTAAGTGTAAGTGGTCCATAACTAGAGGGAAAGGTAGGGATGTGAAATGGCACTGCTCTAAAAGAGTGGAAACGTATCAAAGAGGGCAACTATCACACAGTTCTTCCTGTTGTCATTGTTGAAGACGGAATACTGGGCATAAGGAACAGTAATAACAGGCACATGTCCTGTGCCTCAAAAACACAGCAATCAATTAAGTCACTTACTTTGACATGGGCTTGTTGCCACTATCTTCTTTGGCCTTCCTTCCTTCCTCCACAGGTTTGAGATTCAGCAGTGGGGTGACTTCGGCATTGCCATAGCCAGCAAACGTGATGGCAGCAGTACCATTCTCTTCATCAATCTCTTCAATTTCCGCTTCATAACACCTGTAAAGATATCATGGCTGTAAGCAGGTGAGTAAAGGCTTAGTATTCAACCCTATAAGAGTTACTCTGCAGTTTCTCAGCTACAATATAAAGTTCAAGTGGTTCTTCTAAAATCAGCCTACTTTGTTAGCAGTTGAAATATTATCTATTTCAGAATCTAGTGCTACTGGGACCAAACTAAAATCACAAAAGAAAAGGCTAATTTTTTAAAAAAGGCCAATTCAATTATTCACAGCCCCTAAAAATTCAGCCTCTAAAATTTTTCCATTTAGAGATAGTTATAGATCATGTTCTGCAATCTTTCTATGTAAAGACTTGCTTGACAAACATTGAAGGTGATCACTACCCAGTCTGTAACCTAATTTGTGCTGTTAGAGTAAGAAAAAAGCGTATATTGGAATGACACAATTACCCCCTCTGATTTCATTTTCTCTCTAAAAGAGAGATCCCATCCCCTGACAAGTAGAAAATGTAAACTCACCAAATTGCCTGTACCACCCTCCACCCTTGCTAGAGAAGGAACCAAACAGTATTCAAACTGAATGAAAATCTCTTACCATGGTACTGCATTATTTCATGTTATAGCAAGAGAGGTTTGTTTTCTACACTTACTGTCCATCTTCACTCCAGACTGCCATACATTTATCGCCCACTTTCCAGGAGTGAGAGGGCTGGGCAGAAGCAGAACTGTCTGAACTTGTAAGGGTCTCAGAAGGTTGTGTTGATAGAAGGTCTTTGGTTAATTCTATAACTTCCTAAAAAGGGAGAAGGAATTTTTTTTAATAAGTCATTAAAACGGGGCTGAAACAGCATAAGTAGAAGAAAAACATATCAGCCTTTACAGCTTTATGAAAATGGAGTGGCATTAAATTAATCCAGTGTATACTTTAGCAAATGGCTACTTTTAGTGATCTGCAAATGCTGAAAACCAAAGTAGGGTCAAGTATTCAAGTGGAAAAATACATGATGTGGCATGTTTGCTTCATGTGACTACCCTGCTTGGAATGGGCATCACATGGCAGTACTGATGGGAGATGGAGCTCTGTTGCATTCACTGACCAGTGCCAAACAGTATTAAAGCTGTCTTGTTGAGTACAAAATGTTCACCAACCCTTCCAATTCTTTCCCTGCCCTATGGAGGTATGTTTACCGAGAATGAAATTGGTTTTCTTTCCTTCTTGTCCTGCTTAATTAGAACATGCCCTGAGAAAGAGAGGAGTGACCATTTCCAGTATCTGGAACAAAGCATTTCACTTGCTTACCACCCATGCAAATTAGAACAAGCGCATAGAAAGAAATTAGGCCAGGCAACAATAAAAATCTGCTTTACTTTAGACTACAGACACTCCCTGCTCCTAGAGCTTTATCATTGCCAGGACCCTTCCAAGCGTTGCCTGGATAAGTAAAAATGTTTGCAGAATGTTCATTTTTTGGTTGAACTTATCTTCCACTTTCCTCTAGGCCAAGACAGCTTTAGGCTGATGAGTAAGTTTTATCATTTCTTTGCCGGTGTTTTTGTTCCTACCTCCCCCCTCTCCAACCCTCCCCCAAATCCCCCACAAAAAAACAAAAACAAACCAAAAAATATTATTAGCTGCAGAAGAGAGCATTAAAACTAAAATTTTACAAAACATGGGGGACATTTCTAAAATTGTTTCCCACACTCTACACAAAGCACTTTGTAAAGCACTATGCCAAGTACCCAGGGTAAAACCAGCAGAGCAATATCTGTAGGGAGTTTCTTCCGGTGCTTTCCCTAATTTATTACTGTGACTTTGACCATTGGCCAGAAGCTCAAATTCTACCTCTCGCCGCAGGTTATCAAATCCCCCATGGCTAATACTAGAAAGCTCAAAATTTAGAAGAATGGAAATATGGTTGAAAAACAATAAAAATGACAGAAAAGAAAATTTAACTAAAGAATAAGAGTAAAATTTGAAATTACATCTTTTGTGAAATTATATAGATTGCTTTGGTCCAATTCAAATGCATTTTAATCATGATGTAATACTTTGAACATGAAGCAAATCAAATATATCAATTACTTGGTTTAGAAACCTAGACAAAAAGTAATTTACTTCAACTTCTCTTTATTTTCTAACCAGTCACTTAGAGGGCCAGGAATAGAGCTCAGGAAACTGATCCCTCCCACCTTCTTCCCCTCCCCCCAGCCTCATGTTCTTAACATATCATTATACTCTGACTGTGCTGGTGAAACATAATTAACACACAAACTCAAATCCTGTATTTATTTGCCACACATTTAGTGCTGTGTGTATCATCATATCACACTGGAAATATGTCTATCTTTTCACAATGTTATTCAAGAAAGGAATTTTCAGTAAAGGGAAAGATGTGCCACCTCCATAAACGCAACAACCAACAACACCCCTCCACAAGATTGAGTCCAGCACTGAATGTTGCCCAAAATTCTACTTAATTTATTTTATTAACTTTTTTTCTGAAAATAATCTTCGGAGTGTCCTTTTGAAGTTTTCCAAACTCTGAATTCTTATTTCAAACACATTTTATCAAAAAGCTTCTGAGACTATTTTCCTCCTCTTTTGTGCATGTGGACCAAGGTATTAGTTATCAAAAATGTATTTCATATAGGAGGGAGTTCTTGAAGGTACATACCATTAATTACTTTTCCTCCCCCAAGTCTGAGCTCTGAAACTGCTCCTTCATTGACAGATGGACAGCAGTTACAGTAATCGGCAATTCCAGGAAGCATCAGGAGTTGCGATATACATATCAGCAGGTCAAAGGGGGTGCACCCAAGCACTGGGCTTACTGAAGGAAGGCGTTTCGGGAATGCAGAGAGCCACTGTAATATAGGAGACAAGTGACTTGACCCCTGCCTCCTTTATAAATCAGTTTATCTAGCAAAACAGCTTAATATAGACTATTCCTGTGAAAATTCTATAGACCAGCTTGGCAGCTTGTCAGTCACAATCCTAGACCTTAGGACTGTACTTGTTTTATTTGAAGTTTAAAAAAAAAAAGGAACAGGCTATAAATCAGTTAACACTTCAGGAGACTCACTTGCTGTCTGCTGAATAACTGTACTGGCCACAGATGAAAGACAGCATTTACTGGGACAACTGGAGGGGATTTACTATAAGAAAGCTAAGGCATGAAAAGGGGCATCTTTGTGATGAAAGGTCAGAAGATTCAAACCGGGTTTGAAAAGTGGGACATAAACCCACAAAATGGTTTGGAGTGCAGAAAATGAAAGCAGCCACAAACTAAGGCCCTATATTTAATTAGATTTCTTTAAGTCCAAAATAAAGTAGAAAATGAAATATTGAAGGCAGCGCAGTCAACTGCAGCTGTGCGTAAACTCAAAGTGCAATGCCACCACTGTGTAAGTTACAAAACTTCTAGCTCCTCAGACTGCTCCTTTACTTAAGCTGTATTAAACAGCATTTTCAATGTATATGTGTGTCCGCGCACATGTGTGGCTCTGAATGGGCCTGCAACTGTGCTGAAACATTTTTACATGATTTCATAGGGACCAAAAACAAAAGAGCAAGCCTAGACATTTCTGAAAACAAAAAGGATTTTCATCTAAGAACCTAAGGCAGAGATGGTCAAACCTCTTGAGTTTAAAAGCCACCAACCAAAAACGTACCATGACTGAGAACCAAAGGTCAAAAAAATTCTTAACTGGAATGGCAAGCTGACTTTCCAAGGGGCTGGCAGAGAAAAGGAATGGGACACAACACATCTCCCCAGCACAGAAGGGTGATGCCACCACAAGGGTAGTACAATGGCCCATTGTGGAGGCAAATAATAATTTAAAAAAATCACAAGCTGCCAATTGGCCTCCCTTGGCACAAATCTCACTAAAGGCAACTAGCAGTAAATTCTCACTAAAGGCAACTAGCAGTAAATTCTCACTACTCTACAACTAGGAAGCTCCCAACAAGTTGCCAATTGAACCTTACATGGAAGGTGTAAACATTTTCCTTTGGATTACTGCACTATTTCAGCTTCAAAATAAATACATAAATATGTACTCATAGTATTGTAGTTACATGGAACACGTAGGAGTGATGATGTACCATCAAATACCATCATCATCATCATGTGTTTTTCCCTCCATAGTTATACTACTAATAATTATAACTAATAATAATAATAATGGTATTTGTTAAGCACTTAATATGTGCCAAGTACTGTACTAAGCACTGGGCTAGATATTAAGATAATCAGGTCCCACATGATTATCTAAGTAGTCTAAGTAGGATGGAGGACAGGTTTTGAATCCCAATTTGGCTGATAATGGAACTGAGGCCCAGAGAAGTGAAGTGATTTAGCCAAGGCCAGACAGCAGACAAGTAGTAGAGCTGGGATTAGAACCCAGGACTTCTGGCTCCCAGATCCCACTCTCTCAATCCTTGAAAAACATAATGAATCTCTGTAATTGCAAGCCTTACCAAATATTTATGAAATTATTCCATCTATTTCACCTTATATATAAAGGAAATATCATAAATGTGACTGGGCCGCAGGAAAATATGGGTAGCAAGCCTTTTGGAGAGGGCCATACAATATAATATAAATATATAAACTACTATAGAATACACTATAAAGACTTTGCCCATCTTGGGAAGATTAGCCTCTCTTCTTCCCCACCCAAATTTGCAGATTTTGTTACTCCTAGACTTAAAGTTAGATTCTACTCAGGCTGGATTTTCTTTGGGGGGGGGGGGGGGGGGGGGGGGGGGCGTGCATACTGTAAATATACAATATTCTTATTTGGAAATTTGTGAAAAAAACATCACTGTAAATAAAAAATTTAGAACATGACCAGTGGACAAAAAGCCTGGAAACTGGATCCATGAACACAATGTCAAAATAAGGCTGACCAAGTGAAATGCCACAAAAGTCTATTCTTGGGATTCATCCGCAAAGTAGTTAAAAATCAACTCCTTTGATCTGCTTGGCACAAAAGTATTCCCAACATTAAAAGAGGGTGCTATGACAGCCATTTATATTAGCTTTAAATGGAAATCAATGAGAAGTACCATATGCATATTACTATGGAATTATGATTGCTGACTTGCAATTGTCAAGTTTGCTGTAAAAAATTAAAAAGAATTTTTTTAAAAATTAAATTAAATTAAAATTAGTTTGATTACACTTGGTCTACAAATTGATACTGTTTCAATAATACAGTGTAGTATTTATAACCTGAAAGCCAGAAAGATCTGACTCCACAAAATGGATTGAAAATAAATTATAGCCAATTTTAAACACAAATGGAAGCTTTGAGAAAAAAATCATAACTGAAGAGATTACACTCTTTTCTGAAAAAGTTAATAGGAAATCTATTTCTCTTCCACCATAATTTACAGTAATTTTGGTAAGTTATTTTCTTAATCACAAATTACTATATACACCTCACCTTGGTAGAGATGTTTTGAATGTTTCTGATCTTTCCTTCCAGGCTTGATCATTTTAGAGCCACTCAATTTTTAATGCCCATTTTTAAAAAGCATACGAAAAAGCTTTTTCAATGGACAATTTTGAGGTCTGCCCAAATTACAACTCAACTATTTACTGGAAATTCAGGAAGCAAATAAACTGCCAAAAATTGTGGCTAACATACTATTTTGAGTTTATCTGTACCGCAGGTGTCAAAATACCTCCCTGTGAGATAGACTATGTGTAAGTCTATCTTTCAAGAAATTAAAGTCTCTATTTCCAAGTACACTCAATATTCACCTGCAAATCTTTTTTCAACTTTAGTAGGTCTTCATTTTCTCCATTGCCCGATAACGCCGCCTCAACTTGCTGGAGTTGAGCCTTGTAGCTGGCAAGTTGTTTTGCTAGATCTTCTGACATCTACAAGAATAGGGAAAACACCATAAAGAACATACCAAAAACACTAAACAACAACAAAAACAACAGACAAAAAAGCCCCCTTCAACTTACTTTTCAACAGTTTCCTTAACCTGCTTAGACATCACCCCTAAATGATCAGTTTTAGTATTGGGGAGTGTTTTTTAGTGTTTTTTAGGGGAGTGTAATTTAGTATTACCTCCTTCCCTTCCCCACAGCACCTGTATATATGTATATATGTTTGTACATATTTTTTACTCTATTTATTTATTTATTTTATTTGTACATATCTATTCTATTTATTTTATTTTGTTAGTATGTTTGGTTTTGTTCTCTGTCTCCCCCTTTTAGACTGTGAGCCCACTGTTGGGTAGGGACTGTCTCTATATGTTGCCAATTTGTACTTCCCAAGCGCTTAGTACAGTGCTCTGCACATAGTAAGCGCTCAATAAATACGATTGATGATGATGATGATGATGACTGAAACATGTAATGCTACCAATTTTCAAAAGCATTGTGTTGAACACATGACTAACCACAAACTACAATAATGCTAATTTTAACCCCTATCCTCAAACTGCTTGAAAAACAACTTTGACTTAAGGTATGCATGCTTAGTTTCTATATGCAACGTAAGTTCTGGCTTTATATAAGCATTCTGTGATTCATCTCCAAAAATAATAATTATCTTTATCCTTAAAAATTCAGAGGTACCATCACCTGTGAATCTTTTAAATTTAACAGAAATGCTCATCCAGATGCCCAGTGCCCATCAGCACTGAAGTAGGTGCCTAGGCAACCTGCAATACTATTTCCTACAACCCCTTGGCCTGTCTGCGATCTGTTAAAAGTCATTTACTGAACGATTAAAAACATAATCGCCACCAGAGCGCCAACTAACACCCTAGCAACCCAGGAGGGATTCAGATCCACAGGCCCGATGCTCTTCCTCACATCCTAGCCAAAGTCCCTTGGGGGACAAGGACTGTGTCCGACCTGCTTGTCCCGACTCGATCCCAGCGCTTGGCACAATGATGGGTACATGGTAAGCATCTCCCAAAACCTCAACTTATTATTGTCCCAGTTCAATCACACGATAGGAATCTGCCATTCCGGGAAGGATCTGGCCAGATCCAACGGATGTGTCTACCAACTCTGTTATCCTGTACTCTCCCAAGCGCTTACAGCAGTGCGCTACCCACCGTAAGCGCTCAATAAATACGATAAATGGCACACACATACACCTCGTCCGGCAGGGAATGTGTCACTTCTTTGTACTCGCCAAGTGCTTAATATGGTAGTAATAATAATGATAATGATGATGATGATAATGCTATTTAAGTGCTTACTATGTGCCAAGCACTGTTCTAAGAGCTGGGGGGATACAAGGTAATGATGATGACGGTGGTATCTGTTAAGCGCTTACTATGTGCCAAGCACTGTTCTAAGTGCTGGGGGGAAGAGGAGAAGCAGCGTGGCTCAGTGGGAAGAACCGAGCTTGGAAGTCAGAGGTCATGGGTTCAAACCCCGGCTCTGCCAATTGTCAGCTGTGTGACTTTGGGCCGGGCCTCAGTTCCCTCATCTGTGAAACGGGGATGAAGACTGTGAGCCCCACCTGGGGCAACCTGATCACCCTGTGTCCTCCCCAGCGCTTAGAACAGTGCTTTGCACATAGTAAGCGCTTAACAAGTGCTATCATTATTATTATTACACGGTGATCAGGTTCTCCCACGTGGGACTCAGAATCTTCATTCCCATTTTCCTGATGAGGCCCGGGGAAATGACGTGACTCGCCCCAAATAAATAAATAATAATGGCATTTATTAAGCGCTTACTATGTGCAAAGCACTGTTCTAGGCCATGGAGAGGTTACAAGGTGATCAGGTTGTCCCATGGGGGGCTCAGTCCCTCCTTCCTCTCCTCCTCTCCACCCGCCCCCACCCTACCTCCTTCCCCTCCCCACAGCACCTGTATATATGTTTGTACTGATTTATTACTCTATTTTACTTGTACATAATTACTATTCTATTTATTGTATTTTGTTAATATGTTTTGTTTTGTTGTCTGTCTCCCCCTTCTAGACCGTGAGCCCACTGTTGGGTAGGGACCGTCTCTCTATGTTGCCAACTTGGACTTCCCAAGCGCTTAGTCCAGTGCGCTGCACACAGTAAGCGCTCAATAAATACGATGGACTGAACACATATTAACAAAATAAAATAAATGGAATAAATACGAACAGGTAAAATAGAGGAATAAATATGTACAAACATATGTACAGGAGCTGTGGGGAGGGGAAGGCCTCACACACACCCTCCCGAAGCCATCGCCGCCGCCCACGAGGGCATTCATTCAATCGTATTTATTGAGCGCTTACTGTGTGCAGAGCACTGGACTAAGCGCTTGGGAAGTCCAAGTTGGCAACATATAGAGGCGGTCCCTACCCAACAGCAGGCTCACAGTCTAGAAGGGGGAGACAGACAACAACACATATTAACAGAATAAAATAAATGGACTAAATCGGTACAGGTAAAATAGAGGGATAAATACGTCCAAACATATAGACAGGTGCTGTGGGGAGGGGGCTCAGTGTGGGACGGCCTCACACACACACACCCCCCCTCCCGAAGCCATCACCCACGAGGGCATTCATTCATTCATTCGATTGTATTTATTGAGCGCTTACTGTGTGCAGAGCACTGGACTAAGCGCTTGGGAAGTCCAAGTTGGCAACATATAGAGGCGGTCCCTACCCAACAGCGGGCTCACAGTCTAGAAGGGGGAGACAGAGAACACCACATATTAACAGAATAAAATAAATGGCCTAAATAGGTATAGGTAAAATAGAGGGATAAATACGTCCAAACATATAGACAGGTGCTGTGGGGAGGGGGCTCAGTGTGGGACGGCCTCACACACACACACCCCCTCCCGAAGCCATCACCCACGAGGGCATTCATTCATTCATTCAATCGCATTTAATGAGCAATTACTGTGTGCAGAGCACTGGACTAAGCGCTTGGGAAGTCCAAGTTGGCAACATACAGAGGCGATCCCCACCCAACAGCGGGCTCACAGAAGGGGGAGACAGACAACAACACATATTAACAGAATAAAATAAATGGACTAAATAGGTACAGGTGGCAACATATAGAGGCGGTCCCTACCCAACTGTTGGGTAGGGGCCGCCTCTCTATGTTGCCAACTTGGACTTCCCAAGCGCTTAGTCCAGTGCTCTGCACACAGTAAGCGCTCAATCAATACGATTGATGATGATGACGACAGACAACACCACATATTAACAGAATAAAATAAATGGACTAAAAGGTACAGGTAAAATAGAGGGATAAATAGGTCCAAACATATAGACAGGTGCTGTGGGGAGGGGGCTCGGTGTGGGAAGGCCTCACACACACACACACCCTCCCGAAGCCATCGCCCACGAGGGCATTCATTCATTCACTCAATCGCATTTAATTAGCAATTACTGTGTGCAGGGCACTGTACTAAGCGCTTGGGAAGTCCAAGTTGGCAACATATAGAGACAGTCTCTACCCAACTGTTGGGTAGGGGCTGTCTTTATATGTTGCCAACTTGTCCTTCCCAAGCGCTTAGTCCAGTGCCCTGCACACAGTAAGCGCTCAATCAATACGATGGATGATGATGATGACAGACAACACCACATATTAACAGAATAAAATAAATGGACTAAAGAGGTACAGGTAAAATAGAGGAGTAAATAGGTCCAAACATGTAGACAGGTGCTGTGGGGAGGGGGCTCGGTGTGGGAAGGCCTCACACACACACACACCCTCCCGAAGCCATCGCCCACGAGGGCATTCATTCATTCATTCATTCAGTCGTATTTATTGAGCGCCTACTGTGTGCAGAACACCGCACTAAGCGCTTGAGAAGTCCAAGTTGGCAACATATACAGTCCCCACCCAACAGCGGGCTCAAAGAAGGGGGAGACAGACAACACCACATATTAACAGAATAAAATAAACGGACTAAAGAGGTACAGGTAAAATAGAGGGATAAATAGGTCCAAACATAAAGACAGGTGCTGTGGGGAGGGGGCTCGGTGTGGGAAGGCCTCACACACACACACCCTCCCGAAGCCATCGCCCACGAGGGCATTCATTCATTCATTCAGTCGTATTTATTGAACGCTTACTGTGTGCAGAACACTGTACTAAGCGCTTGGGAAGTCCAAGTTGGCAACATATAGAGGCGGTCCCCACCCAACAGCGGGCTCACAGAAGGGGGAGACAGACAACACCACATATTAACAGAATAAAATAAATGGACTAAATAGGTACAGGTAAAATAGAGGGATAAATAGGTCCAAACATATAGGCAGGTGCTGTGGGGAGGGGGCTCGGTGTGGGAAGGCCTCACACCACACACACCCTCCCGAAGCCATCGCCGCCGCCCACGGTGCCTGTCCCCGAGGACGGGGCGGCGGAGGGGGCCGAGGGGGGGGCTCACCGTGCCGGGGCCGGGATGGCGGAGGGTGACGATGACGATGGCGGCGGCGGCGCCTCTTCCTCTCCTCAGCGACGGCGCGACCCCGGGGCCCCGCAGCAGGAAGGACGGCGGCGGCGGCGGCGGCGGCGGAGGGGGGGGGGGGGGGGCAGGAGGAAGGAAGGCGGAAGCCTCGCGAGAGCCCCGAGGCCCGCGTGATCAACCCCCGCCGGCGCCCGCCCGGGCTCGCGCCGGGGGCGGAAGTGACGTCAGCGGGGGCCCCGGCCGTCGTCTGAGGAGACGGGGGGCGGGGGGGGGACGCGGGGGAGGGAGGGAGCCCTTCATCACCCTCATCATCATCAATCGTACTTATTGAGCGCTTACTGTGTGCAGAGCACTGGACTGAGCGCTTGGGAAGTCCAAATTGGCAACATCTAGAGACGGTCCCTGCCCAACAGCGGGCTCACGGTCTAAAAGGGGGAGACAGCAAAACCAAACGTACTGACAAAATAAAATAAATAGAATTGATATCATCGTCAGCAATCGTATTTATTGAGCGCTTACTAGGTGCAGAGCACTGGGCTAAGCGCTTGGGAAGTCCAAATTGGCAACATAGAGAGACAGTCCCTACCCAACAGCGGGCTCACGGTCTAAAAGGGGGAGACAGCAAAACCAAACGTACTGACAAGATAAATAGAATTGATATCATCATCATCAATCGTATTTATTGAGCGCTTACTATGTGCAGAGCACTGGACTAAGCGCTTGGGAAGCACAAGTTGGCAACATCTAGAGACAGTCCCTGCCCAACAGTGGGCTCACGGTCTAAAAGGGGGAGACAGAGCAAAACCAAACGTACTAACAAAATAAAATAAGTAGAATAGATATCATCATCATCAATCGCATTTATTGAGCGCTTACTATGTGCAGAGCACTGTACTAAGCGCTTGGGAAGTACAAATTGGCAACATAGAGAGACAGTCCCTACCCAACAGTGGGCTCACAGTCTAAAAGGGGGTGACGGAGAACAAAACCAAACATACTAACAAAATAAAATAAATAGAATAGATATCATCATCAGCAATCGTATTTATTGAGCGCTTACTGTGTGCAGAGCACTGTACTAAGCGCTTGGGAAGCCCAAGTTGGCAACATCTAGAGACAGTCCCTACCCAACAGTGGGCTCACGGTCTAAAAGGGGGAGATGGAGAACAAAACCAAACGTACTAACAAAATAAAATAAATAGAATAGTTATCATCGTCATCAATCGTATTTATTGAGCGCTTACTGTGTGCAGAGCACTGGACTGAGCGCTTGGGAAGCCCAAGTTGGCAACATCTAGAGACAGTCCCTACCCAACAGTGGGCTCACGGTCTAAAAGGGGGAGACGGAGAACGAAACCAAAAATACTAACAAAATAAAATAAATAGAATAGATATCATCATCATCAATCGTATTTATTGAGCGCTTACTAGGTGCAGAGCACTGGACTAAGCGCTTGGGAAGCCCAAGTTGGCAACATAGAGAGACAGTCCCTACCCAACAGTGGGCCCACAGTCTAAAAGGGGGAGACAGAGAACAAGACCAAACATACTAACAAAATAAAATGAATAGATATCATCATCATCAATCGTATTTATTGAGCGCTTACTATGTGCAGAGCACTGTAGTAAGCGCTTGGGAAGCACAAATTGGCAACACATAGAGACGGTCCCTGCCCAACAGTGGGCTCACAGTCTAAAAGGGGGAGACAGAGAACAAAACCAAACATACTAACAAAATAAAATAAATAGAATAGATAGGTACAAGTAAAATAAATAAATAGAGTAATAAATCTGTACAAACACATATACAGGTGCTGTGGGGAAGGGAAGGAGATAAGATGGGGGGGGATGGAGAGGGGGACGAGGGGGAGAAGAAGGAGGGGGCTCAGTCTGGGAGCCCTTCAGGCAGTCAGTCATTCAATTGTATTTATTGAGCGCCTACTGTGTGCAGAGCACTGGACTAAGCGCTTGGGAAGTCCAACTTGGCAACATCTAGAGACAGTCCCTACCCAGCAGCGGGCTCACAGTCTAAAAGGGGGAGGCAGAGAACAAAATCAATCAATCGTATTTATTGAGCGCTTACTGGGTGCAGAGCACTGGACTAAGCGCTAGGGAAGTCCAAGTTGGCAACAGATAGAGACGGTCCCTACCCAACAGGGGGCTCACAGTCTAGGAGGGGGAGGCAGAGAACAAAATAAATTAACAAAAGAAAATAAATAGAATAAGTATGTGCAAATTAAATAAATAAATAGAGTAATACATCCAGGAGGCCTTCCCAGACTGAGCCCCTTCCTTCCTCTCCCCGTCGTCCACCTCTCCATCCCCCTCATCTTACCTCCTTCCCTTCCCCACAGCACCTGTATATATGTTTTTACATATTTATTACTCTATTTTACTTGTACATATCTATTCTATTTATTTTATTTTGTTAGTGTGTTTGGTTTTGTTCTCTGTCTCCCCCTTTTAGACTGTGAGCCCGCTGTTGGGTAGGGACTGTCTCTAGATGTTGCCAACTTGGACTTCCCAAGCGCTTAGTACAGTGCTCTGCACACAGTAAGCGCTCAATAAATACAACTGATTGATTGATTGAACAACACATATTAACAAAATAAAATGAATGGAATAAATACGAACAGGTGAAATAGAGGAATAAATACGTACAAACATATATACAGGTGCTGTGGGGAGGGGAAGGCCTCAAGCGGGGATTTGAACCCATGACCTCTGACTCCTAAGCCCAGGCTCTTTTCACTGAGCCAGGCTGCTTCTCTATTCTATTCTATTCTCTATTGCTTACTATGTGCAAAGCACTGTTCTAAGCGCTGCGGAGGTTACAAGGTGATCAGGCTGTCCCACGCGGGGGGTCACAGTCTTAATCCCCATTTTAGCAATGTGGTTCAGTGGACAGAGCACGGGCTTTGGAGTCAGAGGTCATGGGTTCGAACCCAGCTCCGCCACCTGTCTGCTGTGTGACCTTGGGCAAGTCACTTAACTTCTCTGAGCCTCAGTTACCTCATCTGTAAAAGGAGGGTGAAGACTGTGAGCCCCACGTGGGACAACCTGATCACCTTGTACCCTCCCCCCCAGCGCTTAGAACAGTGCTTTGCACATAGTAAGCGCTTAACAAATGCCATCATTATTATTATTTTACAGGTGAGGGAAATGAGGCCCAGAGAAGTGACGTGACTTGCCCTGTAAAATGGGGGTTAAGACTGTGAGCCCCCCCGTGGGACAAGCTGTTTACCTTGTAATTTCCCCGGCGCTTAGAACAGTGCTTTGCACATAGTAAGCACTTAATAAATGCCATGATCATTATTATTATTATTGCCCAAAGTCACCCAGCTGACAAGTGGCGGAGGCGGGATTAGAACCCACGACCTCTGACTCCCAAGCCCGGACTCTTGCCACTAAGCCACGCTCCTTCTTTTTAATGCTTTTTGTTAAGCGCTTTCTTTGTGCCAGACACTGTAGATAGGTTGGACGCAGTCCATGTCCCACATGGGGCTCACAGTTTTCATCCCCATTTTATACAGATTATACATTTTATACACCTGTATATATGTTTGTACATATTTTTTACTCTATTTTTCTATTTATTTTACTTGTACATATCTTTTCTATTTATTTTATTTTGTTAGTATGTTTGGTTCTGTTCTCTGTCTCCCCCTTTTAGACTGTGAGCCCACTGCTGGGTAGGGACTGTCTCTCTATGTTGCCAACTTGGACTTCCCAAGCGCTTAGTACAGTGCTCTGCACACAGTAAGCGCTCAATAAATACGATTGATGATGATGATACAGATGAGGTAACTGAGGCATGGAGAAATGAAGTGACTTACCCAGGGTCACACAGCAGACAGGTGGTGGAGCCGGAATTAGAACTCAGCTCCTTCTGACCCCCAGGCCTGGGCGCTATCCACAGCAAGCGCTCAATAAAGGCAATTAATGGATTGATTTTTAGCTAATCTAAGTGAAGATGTCTGGGCCGGCAGGCTGTGGAAAGAAAATGGGACTGGTTTTGCAAGGTAATAATTATTGTTATGGGAAGATGGTGCTCAGGACTAAGGGATTTTCCTCCTGGTCCACGATGCAGTGGTAATCGAGGACGTATATTGTCAGTTCTCTGAGGGGCCTGGCGGTCAAATAATCAGTAGTATTTATTGAGCACCCGTTTTGTGAGCGGGCTGTATCAAGTGCATGGGGAGAAGCAGCGTGACATAGTATAGAGAGCACGGGCCTGAGAGGCCGAAGGAAGGACGTGGGCTCTGCCTGGTTCTGCCAATTGTGTGCTTCGTGACCTTGGGTAAGTCACTTAACTTCTCTCTGCTTCAGTTTCCCTCAATTATAAAATGAGGATACCTGTTCTCCCTCCTGTGATCCCCAGGCATGATAGGGAAAGCGTTCAACCTAATTATCTTGTACTTTCTATAGTGCTTAGAACAGTGTTTGACACATAGTAAACGCTTAACAAGATACCATTAAAAAAGGGGGAGCACAGTATGGTCCAAAGACACGTTCTGTATGGTGCAGCCGGGGAGACAGCGGTGAAGAAGAAATTACAGATGGGAGGAAGGAATAGGGTATACATATATATATATATATATATATATATATATATATATATATATATATATATATATATACGTGTGTGTGTGTATATATATATATATATGTGTGTGTATATATATATACACACACACACACACATATATATACACATATATAAATAAATAAATTACAAATTACTACTTCCTCCAAGAGGGCTTCCCAGACTAAGCCCCCTTTTCCTCAGCTCCCCTTCCCTTCCTTGTCACCTCGAATCATTCGCTTTGCTCTTCCCCCCCCTTCCTGCCCCACAGCACTTATGTATCTATCTATATTTCTATATATTGTTTTGTTGTCTGTCTCTCCCTCTAGACTGTAAGCCCATTGTGGACAGGGATTGTCTCTATGGCTGTATTGTGCTTTCCAAGCGCTTAGGACAGTGCTTTGCGCAGAGTAAGCGCTCAATAGGCGAGAAAGCCATCAGCATTTGGGAATCAAAGAATTTCTTCGTGGACCTCCACCCGCTTCCAGGGGCCGTGGAAGCCGCGAAGGAAATGGCCAACTTGGAAAAGTGAGTTTGCCTCCGTAGCCCGTGGCACCTGCCTATCTCCTGTCCTTGCTCCTCAGGACATCCTGGGTGTCCTGCTATCAGCCTTCCCTCCCTGTCCCCTTTCCTAGGGGACGCCAACTGTCAGCTGTGTGACTTTGGGCAAGTCACTTCACTTCTCTGTGCCTCAGTTCCCTCATCTGTAAAATGGGGATGAAGACTGGGAGCCCCCAATGGGACAACCTCCATCCCCCCCATCTTACCTCCTTCCCTTCCCCACAGCACCTGTGTATATGTATATATGTTTGTACATATTTATTACTCTATTTATTTTTCTTGTACATATCTATTCTATTTATTTTATTTTGTTAGTATGGTTTTGTTCTCTGTCTCCCCCTTCTAGACTGTGAGCCCACTGTTGGGTAGGGACTGTCGCTATATGTTGCCAGCTTGTACTTCCCAAGCGCTTAGTACAGTGCTCTGCACACAGTAAGCGATCAATAAATACGATTGATTGATTGTTCACCTTGTATCCTCCCCAGCGCTTAGAACAGTGCTTTGCACATAGTAAGGACTTAATAAATGCCATTATTAGTATTATTATTATTATTATTATTATACAGCTCTCTACATAAATAGCTGGGGGTGTGTGTAATATAGGGGGTGTGTGTGTGTAGTTCATAGGTGGCATTGAAGTGCTGAAGTGGTAATTGAAGGTTCAGTTGGCAGGGAGTGAGAGACTTATCAGGGAAGGCCTATGGTCAGAAGTTTCTGCTTGATGCCCTTGTCAGCTAAGGTTGTCTGCAATATAAGAAATTTGGAACAGATGTGTAAAAGTCTGAAATTGAAAGTCCAGCAGAATTGCCTCTACATCCCGCCACCCCCAACACCCGCCTGCTCCTTTCTAGGGCTTCGTGGCTACCTGGAGAAGTTTTGCAGGGTGTGCTTTGGGCTCCCAAGACAATCATGGTGTTTTTAGCATGGTTGCTGACTTCATCGGCACACTTGGCCAAGTCGGCGAGGGATGAAATAAGCCACGTTTTGAGAGAAAGCCCAGATACCATGTGTTTCTTCACTCAAAAAATATTTTTGGTCTGGTTTTCCGTGAAGTAAAGGGGCCAGAGATAGGGACAACCTGGCAAGCCCAGAGTCTGCTCCTCGGGCAGGTTTGGAGATACTCAAGGGCAGAACAGGTAGAGGGGTGATTGGGGAGGGGGAAAGAGGAGAGTCAGTCTGAGCCATGGCTGTTATCAAGTGCGTAGGGAAATACAGTTCATTCATTCCAGTTCTTCAGGCAGCACTGTTGTAGACCAGACTATTCTTTTCCCTCTCCTCACTTGAATAATTAACAATGTGTAGAGTGTCATTAAACCCATTGCGTTGCTTTAATGTTACTGCTCGAATTAAAAATTTACTTCCCTTTGTCTCTGTGCATTAGTGTTTTGCTTATCCCCGTCATCTCTGAGGCTTTTTTTGGAATAAAGATGTTATAGGGAAAAAAATGCCTGAAAGCCATCCCTCTACTCTTGTGTAGCCCTAAAATAGTAGTCAGTGATATTTATTGAGTCCTTTCTGTCTGCAGAGCAGTATACTAAATGGTTGGGAAAGTACAGCAGACATGATCTTAGTCTTACAGGCCCATGTACGAAGCGCTGAGGTAGATACAAGTTTGGACACAGTCCCTGTCCTCCATGGAGCGCACAGTCTTAAATCCCCATTTTGCAGGTGAGGGAATTGAGGCTCAGAGAGGTTAAGTGACTTGCCCATAGTCACCCAGTAGAATTTGGTTTTTTTTGCAGAAAGCAGTGATCCAAGGTTTTAGTCCTTTTTTGGTTTTAGTCCTCTCAGGCTGGCATCCTCCAGGTCCTCTGTTGAATAAGCCATCTGAAGTTCAGGCTTCGCCAGTCCATACATTAGCTCCCCTCACCCACTGCTCTCCAGCTTCATCATCATCATCATCATCAATCGTATTTATTGAGCGCTTACTGTGTGCAGAGCACTGTACTAAGCGCTTGGGAAGTACAAATTGGCAACATATAGAGACAGTCCCTACCCAACAGTGGGCTCACCGTCTAAAAGGGGGAGACAAAACCAAACATACTAACAAAGTAAAATAAATAGAATAGATATGTACAAGCAAAATAAATAAATAGAGTAATAAATATGTACAAACATATATGCATATATACAGGTGCTGTGGGGAAGGGAAGGAGGTAAGAGCTTGCAAACTTCACTCCTCCCAGGCCACTTCTAGCTATCTCCCTGTTAACATACAAGCGCCTTGTGGATAGGGAACATCATCATCATCATCATCAATCGTATTTGATTTGGGAACATGCCTCTTGCTTCTGTTCATTCATTCATTCATTCAATCGTATTTATTGAGCGCTTACTGTGTGTGGAGCACTGGACTAAGCCCTTGGACAGTACAATTCAGCAACAGAGACAATCCCTACCCAACAATGGGCTCATAGTCTAGAAGGGAGGAGACAGATAACAAAACTAGTAGATAGGCATCAATAGTGTCAATATAAACAAATAGAAGTATAGATACATCATTAATGAAATAAATAGAATAATAAATATGTACACATGTACACAAGTGCTGTGGGGTGGGGAGGGGGGTAGAGCAGAGGGAGGGAGTAGGGGCGATGGGGAGGGGAGGAGGAGCAGAGGAAAAGTGGCGCTCAGTCTGGGAAGGCCTCCCGGAGAAAGCGAGCTTCCAGTAGGGCTTTGAAGGGGGCAAGTGTGCTAGTTTGGCAGAGGTGAGGAGGGAGGGCATTCCAGACCAGAAGAGGTAGGATGTGGGCCAGGAGTCGACGGCGGGACAGGCGAGAACGAGGCACAGTGAGGAGGCTAGCGGCAGAGGAGCGAGTGTGCGGGCCCGGTACCCTCCATAAGAGCTCGATGGAGTCACCTGCCAGGAACGATGGAAAGCTTTGGTCCCGAAATTTCAGTCAGAACTGAGAACCTCTGCTGAGAAGTTGATGATTGCGCTCAAACCTTCCCTCTGTCCTGACAAACCAACACGCGCTTTTTTCTTCCTAGTGACAACCGAGCAAGTAGGCAGGGAGAGGTGGAGCACATCAAAAAGGCCTTACGTGATCAGGGTTCATTAATGGCCAAAGTGATCATAGCAGTTTTGGGTGGTTTTTTTTAAAATCATATTTGTTAAGTGCTTACTATGTGTCAAGCACTGTTCTCAGCGCTATGTACAAGCTAATAATAATAATGATAGCATTTATTAAGTGCTTACTATGTGTCAAGCACTGTTCTCAGCGCTATGTACAAGCTAATAATAATAATGATAGCATTTATTAAGAGCTTACTGTGTGCAAAGCACTGTTCTTAGCACTGGGGAGGTAACAGGGTGATCAGGTTGTCCCACGGGGGGCTCACAATCTTAATCCCATTTTACAGATGAGAGAACTGGGGCACAGAGAAGTGAAGTGACATGCCCAAAGTCACACAGCTGACAGTTGGCGGAGCCGGGATTTGAACCCATGACCTCTGACTCCAAAGCCCGTGCTCTTTTCCACTGAGCCACGCTGCTTCTCATAACCTAATAAGGTTGGACACAGTCCATGGGTACAGTCCCAGTACATGGGACTCAGAGTTTTAATCCCATTTTATCGACGAGGTAACTGAGGCACAGAGAGGTTAAGTGGCTTGCCCAAGGTCACACAGTAGACAAGTGGTGAAGCTGGGATTAGAACCCAGGTCCTTTTAACTCCCAGGCCTGTGCTCTAACCATGAGGGATGCTGCTTCTCACGGGGCCGGTGTTGTGCCGTAACGCCACGAGCCAGGAGGCGGTTGCCTCTGTAGCCTCCGTGGTCTTTGTTGTCCACACTAGCCACCTATTTTTCAGGATCCGGCTGGGCCTGTCCACTTCCCAGATTGCCCCAGGAGTTTTTCCGTGCAGAACCAAGACTAAAATCCGCATCTCCAGATTTCCAAAGCGGTGCATTTCCACCGGATCAACAGCAGAACTCCCAGGCACTTAGTAAAGCATGCAATGCCCTCAGAAGGTGCTAAAAAAATTACCATTACTTCTCTTCCTCCTCTTCCTCCTCCTCCAAGTTGTCCCAGTTTGTTGGTGAAAAGATGTGAAGACAAAAGGGGAGATTGTGACTGATCTCACAAAGGGCTTTCCATGCTCACAATTTCCACTAGATGACAGCAAGGCTACACAAAACGTTCTTCTCCTTGAAAGTCTACGCAAGGGTTCATGGCAAAAAACAGCTTTCCGGGTAATTGCCCCCTGGATAGCAATAGTCAGGGCTGAAAAACATCTCCACGGCACCCCACTGTATCGTACTTAACTCCTGTAATTATTGTTTCTAGCGTTCCAGTTCTATTTAATTATTCATAATGATCAAATCTTCTGTACGCGCTAAATGCCTCTTTGTTAAATGTTGGGCTCCGAACCAAAACGATCCACTTCAGATGCAAATTCTTTATAGGTCAGGGACGTAATGACTTGTGGGACTCCAGACAAGTCGTTAAACCTCTCTGTTCCTCCATCTCCTTATCAGTAAAATGGGACTAATGCTACCTTATCCCTCCCTACCTCAACAAGGTGTTGTAATTAGGAATAAGAAAATACTCAAAGAAGGTGTGATAGCAGTCAATCAATTGATCATATTTATTGAGCGCTTACTGTGTGCAGGACACTGTACTGAGCGTTTGAGAGAGTTCAATATAACAGAGTTAGTAGATTCCCCTTGCCATTTCCATTATTTTCTACTCTCACAGCCTCACTAGAGATTTGAGGTGGGGGGCGAGGGTTGGGGTGTGTATATAGATTATTTAGGCTCGTCACCCCTCTGCTAAAGGGTTGGGACTGGGGCCACTTCTGACAACAGAATAGGGAGAGGGGAGTTCAGCAAATATAACTCAATGCTGCTGCAGTAGTTCCACTCTTTAAAGTCTCCTCCTGGACCAAGCCCATGATTCTTACTTCCTGGGGTCCGTGTACCCCAGATTTTTCCTTCTGAATGACAGCCTATTTTGCTACCCTTGTGTGTATCGCTTAATGCATTTATCTTTTACTAGCTGTTTGCTTATTACTCCATTTCTGTCTGGTATTTTTTACCTCTTTTGTTTCTCTTGACTATTTTATGGTTGTTGACCTGTGAGTCTTCTCCCTTGGTTCTTCTTGGGCAGGGACTATGCCTTAGGCTTCTGATATTCCGTGTGCGCTGGTTACAGTGTTTTGCATATAGTCGGTATAAACAGTATATGACTCAAAAGACGTTTTATTGCCATTTTTGAAATGAAACTATTTTACCCAAGTGGTAGTAATGTATCACATACCCTACGTTCACCTAGCACCTCTTCTCAGAGTTCAGAACACTTGTTCTACGGCTAACTTTTTAATATGAGATAGTGGCAGTGATCCATCTTGGCCTTGCGATCAGTCTTTTCCTTGTTGTGTAGTTTAACCTCATTGCTTCTTGGCCCCCAAAGTGCTCCATTATTATTAAATCATTTAGCTGATTACTTAGATTTGTTATTTGCTAGAACTCTGTAATTAACGTGACAGGGATCAGGAAGAAAGGAATGGACTGAGATGGAAATTCTCACCCTTCCTCTTATGGTGAGCAGACATAAGATGCCAGTCTCTCTGTCAGTAAAATGGGACCAATAATATCTTACCCCTATCTACTAATCTCCTATTTTCTAGGAAAATAAAATAGAAAGCAAAGATTAGTGAATCAGAGCCCCAGGTCAGGTCTTTTAATCAAGAGTATTTAAACTCATTTGACATTCATCATTATGATTATCATTATTATTTACTAATGTTTGTTGAGGTGAGCACCTACTTAGCATAATGCTGCATTAGGCACTTGGGGAATATATATGTATAATATATATATGACGCCCTTGGGCCTGTACCCTTTGGAACTTGGCATTCACTCTACCCTCAGTCCCAAAGCACTTGTGTACATATCTGTAATTCGTTTATTTATATTAATGTCTGTCTCCCCTCTAGACTGTATGCTCCTTGTGGACAGGGAACATGTCTATTGATTCTGTTATATTGTACTCTCCCAAGCACTTAGTACATTGCTCTGCACACAATAAGCAAGTTCCATGTCTGTTGCTTAGCCAGAGTTATACTTGTGCTCCAACCCCACAAAAAGGTGAAAGTATTTTGGGGGCCAGGGCAAAGCACTAAGGGAGTGTGTAGACATGTTTGAGATTTACTAGTGAATCTGTAAACAAACAGGCAACATATTCAACACAAGCTAAACCTGCGAGAGAGAGAGAAAGAGAGAAAGAGAATGAATATGAGAATGTCTCCGTCCATTTTGGCTCTAATAGTATTCCTAATTACAATCTTAACCAGAAGAGGAAACTACAAAACTCTCATAAAGAAAATGATTCTCGCTGAGATTTCGGCCCTGCCCCAATCAGGAAGGGCTGACCCAACAACCACATCAGGCTTTCCGAGCTGAACAGGTTTGAGTCACCTTCAACCTTTCATGGGAGAAGGGCTTGGGCGAACAGCCAGCCCTGTATTCTAGCTCTGCTCTCTTACTCCTAGCCTAATTTCTGATTTGTCCATTCCTGCCCTTTTTTCCTTATTGTACTCTACCAAGTACTTAGTACAGTGCTCTGCCCAAAGTAAGTGCTCCGTAAATACAATTGATTGGTTGATTCCAGCTCTTCTGAGACTCAATCAATCAATCAATTGTATTTTCTGAGTTCTTACCATGTGCAGAGCACTGTATGAAGCAACTAGGGGAGTTCAACAATAAAACAGCAGCATGGTCTACTGGAAAGTGCACAGGCTTGGAAGTCAGAAGACCTGGCTTCTAATCCTGGGTCTGACAGTTGCTTGCTGTGTGACCTTGGGCAAATCACTTCTTTTAGACTGTGAGCCCACTGCTGGGTAGGGACTGTCTCTATATGTTACCAACTTGTACTTCCCAGGCGCTTAGTACAGTGCTCTGCACACAGTAAGCGCTCAATAAATACAATTGATGGTGATGATGATGACTTCACTTCTCCGTGCCTCACTTACCTCATCTGCAAAATGTGAATTAAATCCTCCTCCCTCCAACTTAGACCGTGAGCCCCATGTAGGACAGGGACTGTGTCCAAACTGATTAGTTTGTATCTCCCCCAATGCTTAGAGCAGTGTTAGGCACATAGTAAGCACTTAAATACCACAATAACAAAACAAAACAAAAGAAGAATTGATAGGCACGTTCCCTGCCCATAAGGAGCTTACAGTCTAGAGGGGGAGACAGACATTAAAACGAATTATCGATATGGACATAAGTGCTGTGGGGCTGAGGGTAAGGGTGAGTAAAGAGTACAAATCCAAGTGGAAGACTGATGCAGAAGAGAAAGGGAGTAGGGGGCATCTCAGCTAGTGAGTTTGTGATAAAGCTAGGGCTTGGATATTGGGAGAACTTAATTCCACTCTGCTTCTGACTCAACATGCAACCCCAAGTACCCACTTGACTACTTTATGCCTCAGTTTACTCAACAGAGCTAGCAAATGTGAGATTTTACCTCATGTACTCTTCAAAGGAACTCTCTGGAGTAGTAGGAGATTAGGGATTCCTATTTAAAATGAGAATATAGAGGTGTTTTATTTATTATAATTGACTTAACACCTGTAAGGTATCCTGAAGTTGTTTTACACATAAGTTTGGAAAAGCAAAAAATGAGAGAATTATACCTGGGTTTTGAATCATACCTGGGTTTACAGAATCATGATTTGTATATACTGGGTTTTTTATAGCATTTGTTAAACACTTATTTTGTGCCAGGCACTGTGCTAAGCACTGGGCTAACAAGGAATTGCCGTTTACCTAATCTCACACCCCAAGGGCACCCATTGAAAGTTGCTTCTGGGAGGTTCAAAGCAAGCAAAGGAAAAACTTCTTCATGCAGAGGGGTGGTTAGTGTAAAGAATTCATCACTAGAGTGAGGTGTACAGTTAGATGCTACCCATTCCTTTGAGAAGGATTTGATAAATTCACGGATACGAGTTCCATAATGGGTTTCGGGAGGAAAGGATATAGACATTAGAAGGAAATATTAGGGATGTTAGACGGGTAGTCATCTGACACCAAGGTAGTACAAATGAAGTCAGATTAGATCATTAATTTGATCTATTAAATGCCCAAAGTGGATCATTCAGACTTCAAAATGGACTTTTTGGCTCCAACAATCGGGTGTGGCTAATGATTCAGTGGATAAAAGCCAAATTTACAGTTCACTTTGCTTTCACAGGAGAGGGCCGAGGTGCTCAGAGTGCTCAGGGAGAGGAGGCGCCATTAGACAAATCTCAACAGGCATCACAAGCTGAAGACTCCTCCTGGCCCTGCTGGAGATCCATTGCAGCCCAGATTCTCAAGGTAAAAGACCCATTGGAAAAGCACAAAACCTTCAAAGAACCCCTGTGTATACTCTGTTGACCGGAGAAGCATCATGGCCCAGTGGATAGAGCGAGTCAGAAGGATCTGGGTTCTAATCCCGGCTCTGCCTCTTGTCTGCTATGTGAACTCAGGCAAGTCACTTCACTTCTCTGTTCCTCAGTTCTCTCATCTGTAAAATGAAGATTAAGACTATGAGCCCCATGTGGGATAGGGACTGTATCCAACCTGATTAGCTTGTATCTAGCCCTATGCTTAGAACAGTGCTTGACGCTGTAGGAGTTTAACAAATACCATCATCATTATCATCCTCATCAGGACTGAAATAGGTGCTCCTCTCATGAAGTCTGATCCAGTTTGTTCTTGTGAATAAGACCCAAGACTTGGGGCAGTCAGGAGGAAATAGGCAGGCTCTAGGTCCTTGATTTGTAGTGGTGGGGTCCAGCTCTCTTCTCACAGGCATCTGACCATTTTGGGTCAGAATCAGGACTGGGCTGGCCTAGGGGTCTGTGCTTGTCCCAGCCACCCTTTATAAATCCAGAAGAGACAAAAGAGCTCAGTTGAACTGGCTACCCAGGTACAATCAATCAATCAATCAGTGGTACTTATTGAGCTGTATGTACGGAACATTGTTCTAAGTGCTTGGGAGACTACAATACAACAGAATTAGCAAACATGTTCCCTGCCCATAATGAGCTTACGTGACCCATTTCTTAGGAAAATTGACTCATGGGATTATATATCCGTAATTTCATTTATTTATTTATATTAATGCCTGTCTTCCCCCAAGACTAAGCTCGTTGTGAGCAGGGAATGTATCTACCAACTCTGTTCTATTGTATTCTCCCAAGCACTTAGTACAGTGCTCTACACACAGTAAAGTGCTAAATAGATATGATTGATTGATTGAAAGGACCTCAAAAGTTCATCAAGACCCAAGCTTTCACAAATGTGCCCTGGCAGCTCCTAGTGTCCCTCAGACATCTTGGATGTTGCCTTTTTTTTCTTTTTTTTTAATTTTTGCATATGCACAAGGTTGCTGGGGAGCACTCCTAGGCAGTGCACTGTGTGTGTATGTGTGTGTGTGTCCATCCATTCCCAAATCCCATACACAGTCAACATTGCCTTGCATGATTGATTCATTCTGGGGGGAAATGTCCAACCTACTGTCTCTATCCACATTTTATTCATCCACCCCATCTAATACTTTCCCCCCAAGCTAGAGGGATAGTGATCCCCTTCCCTAGAAAGAGACAGTCCCTCTTGGAGTTAGCCAATTGAGGAAGAAGCAGAGAGAAAGGCAAGGGTATAGAGCAATAGCAAATGCTTCTCCAAAAGTGTAAGGATGTGGGAAATTTTACAAAAGGAAAACCAAATCAGTTTTGCATTGTTTTTAAACAAAATCAATCATAATTATTGAGTACTTTCTGTGTGCAGAGCACTGTACTAAGCACTTGGGAGAGTACGGTATAACAAAATGAACTGAAAGGAAAAAAAAAACAGGGGCAGAAATACAATTGTATAACTGAGTGTCAGAAGAAAGCGTGGGTCCGTCAGTGTCAACTCAATCACGAAGCCACCAAACAGGGAGACGGAATCCAACGCGGCTCAGTCAGTGGGAGGACATGTGCATGCCGCTGCAATCACTCAGTCAAGTCAGGCAGCTGATCCAGCTGCAAAACCTGTTCACAGAGCAGCCCCACCACTGGGCCACTTCCTGGTAAAATAAACATTTCTGGAATGATCATGCTACTTCGGTGACTTGGAACTGGAGAAGAGAGTCGTTACCAGCCAGCCCAGAATACTTGCCGATGTTACAGCAGAATCTAAGGCCGGTATTTGTATTGTGCCGACCTCGCTCAACTCTCTGCCCCCTCTTCTGTAATTTCAGTAGGGAGTTGCTCCTCTCGCTGGTTACTGGTAGGAAAATGGAGACATATTAAAAAGCAATCTGCTGGGGACTTTACCTGAACAAGATTGTAGCAAAGCTCATGTCGACCAAATCTGTTATATCGTACTCTCCCAAACACTTAGTATAATGCTCTTCATGCCGTAAGTGCTCAATAAATACCGTCGATTGATTGAGGAACATAAGGTGTCCAACACCTATATTCCCCTTGGATAAAACTCTCAGGAGCAGAGGTGAAATTTAAGTCTGTTGCCCTGAATTATGCTGGGTGGTACTGAATATGGTGACATGTGTCTACAATATCAATCGGTAGGATTTATTTATTGAACGTTTACCGTGTGCTGAGTGCCTGGGGTTGTGAGGGAGAACAATTCAGCAGAGTTGGTAGGCCCATTCCCTACCCATAAGGAGCTCAGAGTCTAGAAGGGGAGACAAACATTAAAGTAAACTGCTGATGGAAGGAGTGGGCCATCATGTCAGCAAGCATGTTGATTAGAACAGTGATTTGCACATAGTGAGCGCTTAATAAATGCCATCATTATTATTATTATTATCAGGAGGTTTGGGCCAATTAGTATCCAATACCAATCAAGCAATCAGTGGTATTTATTGAGTGCTTACTGTGTGTAGAGTACTGGACTAAGCGCTTGTGAGAGTACAGTACAACAGAGTTGGCAGACATGGTCCTTGTCCGCAGTGAGCTTGCAGCCTAGATGGGGAGACAAACATCAATATAAATAATTTATAATACATAATTTAAGGTATTAGTACATAAGTGCAGCGGAGCAGTGGGCGGAGCGGATCTCAAATGCCCAAAGGTCACAGGTCCAAGTGTGTAGATGACACAGAAGGGGAAGTGAGCACTGGAGGGCCTCTTGGAGGAGATGTGACCTTAAGAATGCTTTGAAGGTGGGAGAGAGTAGTGGTCTGGCATGTACGGAGGGGAAGCGAGTTTCAGTCTAGCGGGAGGATGAGGGAAAGGGGTCGATGGCTGGCTAGACGAGATCGGGGCACAGTGAGTAAGCTGGCTCTATCCAGTAACCGGACTTGGGAAGCTTTGGGTGGGAGAAGGAGCCCGGGAGAAGACGGAGCCCTGGGAGATGGGACCCGCTGTCTCTTATCCCCATCCGAGCTCTTCCCGTGGCTTCCTCCACCACTCCTTGCCCAACCGGCATTGACCCCTGACATTTGACAGTGCCCTTTGGCTAGGATAGATGGATTAAGAGATCCAACAGCAGCTTGCCCCTCCTGACCCAGCGTGTCTAGTCTTATGATTTAGACTTAAGGCAGGCCCTGCCCTTGGAAGATATGGCTGAGCACATCCGCTCTGGTTGCATCAGCTAAAGCTCAGGGCAGTTGAAACTTCCTGAGAATTCATTAGGAAATGCAAGAAAGAAACATCTCTTAGGCTGGAGGATTAGCTGTCAAGAGCATTGACTAACAGTCGTGTGCAAAGAAAAAAAATCAATACATATCTGCGTATATTTATGAACGGGGTTAATCTATCAAAGACAGTGAACCAGTGACATTTATTCTACTCTATGAGTAATCCTGCATCTGATGACTCACCTTGTGCCATGTTATCAGCAAACCTCCCAAGGTTCTGGCCTCTTAGTTAACAAACCCACCGAAGGAAACTCCATTAGGGATCTGCCACTAATTGAATCTTCAAATCTAATCTTATTGGCAGCCAATTTTCAAGCCTAAACTGGAGCTTCCTTTGTATTTCTGAGTTGCTTTATTTTGACCTCCCTCTTAATCATTGCTCTAACCGGACTTAATCTGGAGATGCTTAGATTGGTGAACCAAAATGTGGAGACCAAAATGTGTCTTTTCTCGGAAGTTCATAACTGCCTTCTCCACGCAGGTATGACAGGGCACAATGATCTAATAGGGTTTTTCCATGTACTGTGTCTAACAGAAATTCAAAAATTCCAATGTATGTTTTTAAAATCCCCTCAAAACCCAAAGAGGAAGCATGGTATATTATAATGATTTTAGTACTGGACAAATGATAGGAATCCTGGCATTACCCCTGACTCACTGTGTGATTTAGGGAAAACCACTCAACCTCTCTGGGTCGCAGTTTCTTCAGATGGAAAGAGCTGGGCACATGCAATTAAGCCCTGTGTCAGAAAGAAAGTGATTTGTACATCTTTGAAGAAAGCAGAGAACAGTATAATAGCTGTCTCCCCCTGAGTCAGCCCGCAGTTTTGGTGATATAAATGACAAGGTCATAAAAAGATAAGACCAGATCATGGAAAATAAAATGGTGACTAGGTTCAGGAGAAACCTAATTATAGCAAGAGGTCATAAAATTCCAAGAACATGTTCACTTTAAAAGTTCGCTTTGCCAAAATATTATCAAAGGTGACTTTGTTTCCTCTTTCTATAATGAGGTTTTCACATTAGGTCATACTTGCTCTAAGACTTCACCTTTTCATGTGTTAAAGAAACCTTGTAAACTCTGAATGATGTCCCAAACAAATTTTACAAATAAAATCAGAGGAAACATTTGAAGGGTATTATCAAATCAAGTCATTTATTACATAATTTGGCTGTAAAGCCATGATCTTCCCACTAGGCTGTGGACTGTTAAGAGAGAAAGTGGATGAATGGGAGAAAAGATGAAGGAAAGGGGTCAATAGGCGGAAGGCTGGTTTGTTGGTTTTTTTCCCCTGGATTTTAGAATTCTTAAGGATTTCTCCATTAATCTTCAGTACATTTGAACACTGTATTTTGAAGTCTTTAGCTTCTAGTTTTGATCCCCCCCAAACCCAGCTTCCTCAAAGCTCTGCTCTGGCCACCACGCTGGATCCGGCTTTTGTCAAATCCCAATTCGACGTCAGCCTCCTTGCTGATCTCCCTCTCTCCAGTCTCTCCCCTCGGTTTTCACTCTGTTGCCAAAATCATCTTTCTAAAATGCCGCCACACACATCTCTCCCCTCCTTAAAAATCTCCAATATTTGCCCATTTCTTTCAAGACACTCTATCAGCTCTCTCCCTCCTACTTTTCCACTCCTTTCTCCTACTACATCCTTGCTCACAATCTTCATCCCTTTTGTGCCAACCAACTCACTGTGTCTTATTTCCTCTGTCTCAATCAGTGGTATTTACTGAGCACTTACTTTGTGAACTAAGCACTTGGATCTCTCCCACCACTGACCTCTTGCTCACACCCTCCCCATTGCCAGGAACTCCCTCCTCCTTCACATCTGACAAATGACACCTCCCCCCATTTTTAAAGCCCTTTTGCAATCACATCTCCTTCAGAAGGCTTCCCTGATTAATCTCTAATTTGATCACTTCATATCTGCCCTCAACAGACATTTCTGCACTTCTACACCAGCTAAGCATTTGGGTAAACACAAACTCCCTTGTAACACTTGTGTATCTACCTTTATTCTCTATTACTTCCTTCTATCTATAATTTCTCTCCCTCTAGGCTGTTCTCCCCCATCTAGACTGCAAACTCCTTTGGGTCAAGGACTGTGTCTATCAACTCTGTTGCAGTTTACTCTCCCAAACGCATAGAAAAGTATAATGCACACAGTAAGTGGTCAGTAAATGCTATTGATTGATTTATTTTAATGTCTGTAAGTTTTTGAGGACAGAGGTGATCTTCACTAATTCCACTGCACTCTACCAAACATTTAGTACAATGTTATGTGCACGTAGTAGGCTCGCAGTTAATACTTTTGTTTGATTTCTTAGTTTCTTAAATATATTTGTACTGAAAAGAAGGCTTTTTGCAGTTGAGAATCATTTTAATTCTCCTTTTTTTCTAAAGAAGCATGAGCTTGGATCCATATACAACAATTCTGCATAGACTGTTAATAACAGTGGAATTAAAAAAAAACAAAGTAGGGGGGCCAGAGATGGGAGAGATGGTGAATAATTCTCCTTTGTATAAATCATTGACTCTTAGCTTTTTTATCCCTTGAGAAGCAGCGTGGCCCAGTGGATAGAGCATGGGCCTGGGAGTTGGAAGGACCTGGGTTCTAATCCAGGCTCTGCCACTTGTCTGCTGTGTGACTTTGGGCAAGTCATTTAACTTCTCTGTGCCTCAGTTACCTCATCAGTAAAATGGATGATTAAGACAGTGAGCCCCATGTGGGACATGGACTATGTCTCTGCCATTTGTCTGCTTTGTGACTTTGGGCAACTCACTTAACTTCTCTGGGCCTCAATTCCCTCATCTGTAAAATGGGAATTAAAACTGTGAACCCCATGTGGGACAGGGACTCTGTCTAAACCAATTATCTTGTATCCATCCACCCCATGCTTAGTGTAGTGCCTGGCACATAGTAAGCACTGAACAGACACCATAAAAAAATGAAAAAACTTGATTATCTTATATCCAGCACTTAGTATAGTGCCTAGCACATAGTAAGCGCTTAACAAATACCATCATTATCATTATTATTAAAAAAATTCCCTAGAAGATTAGAGGATACAGTTATCTTGTATCTACCCCATGCTTAGTGTAGTGCCTGGCACATAGTAAGCACTGAACAAATACCATAAGAAAATGAAAAAACTTGATTATCTTATATCCAGCACTTATAGTGCCTAGCACATAGTAAGCACTTAACAAATACCATCATTATCATTATTATTAAAAAAATTCCCTAGAAGATTAGAGGATACAATTATCTTGTATCTACCCCATGCTTAGTGTAGTGCCTGGCACATAGTAACCACTAAACAAATACCATAAAATAATGAAAAAACTTGATTATCTTATATCCAGCACTTAGTATAGTGCCTAGCACATAGTAAGCGCTTAACAAATACCATCATTATCATTATTATTAAAAAAATTCCCTAGAAGATTAGAGGTTTTTTTTCTTCCAACCTGGAGTGGCTGGCAGTTGCTCTTCTCTGGGAAGTGGGGAAGGGCAGAACCAAAAATCAAGTGACCACATTTTCCAATATTCAAAGTGGGAGAAAGAGAGAGATTTCTATGGGTGCTAGACCTGTGTTTCAAAAATAAGTGGTAGAGAAAGAAGACGACAGAAGAAGGAGATAGGAACAGTAGGAGAAAATGAAAGACAGAAAGGAAGAGTCTGAGAGAAAGAGGAAGATATACATCCAAAGGTGATAAATACAAATGAACACAGACACACATACATGCACACAGAAACTTGCCAATGGACATTTTTGATGGCAGGCAGTGAGTGAGCGCTCCCCACCACCCCAACACCTATCATAGGGTGGCTTAGTGGAAAAAGTACGGGCCTGAGAGTCAGAGGATGTGGGTTCTAATCCTGGCTCCGCCACTTGTCAAAACTGTGACCTTGGGCAAGCCGCTTAACTTCTCTGTGCCTCAGTTACCTCATCCGCAAAATGAGGATTAAGACTATGAGCCCCACATGGGACAACCTGATTACCCTGTAACTACCCCAGCACTTAGAATGGTGACTGTGAGCCCGTTGTTGGGTAGGGACCGTCTCTATATGTTGCCAACTTGTACTTCCCAAGCGCTTAGTACAGTGCTCTGCACACAGTAAGCGCTCAATAAATACGATTGAATGAATGAATGAATGAACAGTGCTTGGCACATAGTAAGCGCTTAACAAATACTATTACTATTATTTATTATCACGCTCCTTTCTTCCTCCCTGCCTGCTGTTCCAGGGATTTTTCCTCAGAAGTTTCTGGCCCAGCAACCCTTTCTTGCCCAGAACTCCAAGGCAAGAAACCTCCAGGGAGCAGATTCTGGAAGTGATAAATCCAGCAGTGATCTGGGAGAAAGGCTGCATTGACCCCCTCTTCTCTTGACTTACCTGCCAACTTGGACTTCCCGAGCGCTTAGTACAGTGCTCCGCACACAGTAAGCGCTCAATAAATACGATTGAATGAATGCTGCTGCTCTGCCCCACCTTAGGCTCCCTCAAGTGTGCCACAGGTTGCCGTACTTTAAACAGGTGGAAGAGGAATCCTAATTCCATTTCCTAACTTTTGGGAGCTAGAGGAATCATCTCCAAGGCAGGAGTATCCAACTGCCTTCTTTATCCTAACCTTGGTATCCTGCTCCTGTTTCTCTTTTCCCGTGATCATACCCAGTTTTAGTAGTAGAAGTAGTAGTAAGTGTTAAACAAATACTTATTATTTGCCAAGCACAGTACTGTATGCTGAGGCGGATACAAGATAATCAAGGCCCACGTGGAGCTCACAATCTAAGAAGGTACTGAATCCCAATTTTTGCAGAGAGGGAAACTGAGGCACCGAGAAGTTATGACTTGCCCAAGATCTCACAGCAGGCAAATAGCAAAGTCGGGATTAGAACCTAGGTCCTCTGATTCCCAGGCCTGTGCTCTTTCCACTAGGCCATGCTTTGTCCCATAGTAAGTGCTTAACAAATACCACAATTATTATTAGTATTATTACAAACTGCTTTGAAGAGTATGACAGAAGCAAAATGAATGTTCTTGCCCTCTAGGAGTTTACAATCTGGTTGCCCTTTAGCATTCCTGCTAGATATACAATATTTTGCTCCACTTTTTTTTTCTCTGACCACTTGAGGCTTTAGAAAATGACCCATCTTGACTATTGCAGGAAACATTTCCCATTAAAAGCTGTAAAGCGCGGGTTGAAAAAGGAGTTTGATTCTTTATTCTGTCTCTTCTCATGGAAGAAGAGCAAAAGGAAGGGAATCATAAAGGCCCCCATCGGGAGTTTTATAATTTGATTGAAGCAGCTACTGGTAGCCACTGCAAACCCATGAAGGTAGCAGGGAGGAGTGAGAAGGAGCGATGTGATTAGTGTCTGCTTTGAAAGAAGATAATTGCTGATACAGGCAGCAGAGACTGGGGGTGGGGTGGAGGAAGCCTGCAAAAGACATTATTACAGTAATCCAATCACGAGGTGGTTAGAGCCCAGACTTGCATTGTGGCTGAGGGAATAGAGAGGAAGAAGCAAATCCAAGACATGTTTTTGAAGTGGCTAATTAAGCAAAACAGCTTGATGTAATGTAAATATGTAGGCTAGCGTATCCCTCCATAATCAATTCATCTCTTGAAATAGCATTTTGCTATAAGAAAGAGGACCGTGTTTCATCTCAAAAGGTCAACCCTGGTACGGGGGCAGTAGCTTGGCGTAGGACTTCGATTCAGTGGTAGTACAAGTAGTAGCAGCAGTATTTATTGTGAGCTCACTTGATGTGGTGCTCTGAGCAAGCTGCTTAGAAAGTATTAGTATTTTTCAGCACTTGCTGTGTGCGCAGCAGTGCACTAAGCGCTGGGAAAAGATATATGGGTAATCATTGACTCTGGTTCTCAATGGACAGTTGAAGAGCTTAAAGTGACACTTGCCTACTCACAAGGAGTTTACGCTCTAGTGCGTACATACTAATGGGGGAACCAAACCGAAAAATAAGTGGGTACAGATCAACACACAAGTGCCAAGGAGGTTATAAATAAGTTCATAAGTCTTAGAGTTGGCTGAACTCAGGGTGAATCCATCTTTATTTTCCTATGGCTCCCGCGATTCCCCATGCCTTCCTCTCCCCTCCCGGAGAAAGTTTTCTTCTGTTCTCTGGTGGCACCAAGGAGCAGCTTGCCACTTACAACGCAGCTGAGAAGTTAATGATAGTCCCAAGAAACTGCCAGTAATTAAGGCTGCTGGATGTTAAAGCATTATTGTTGTTTTTTTCTCTAATCAATTATCTGAAAACGAGAATGCTGCCATAGCAAGCGCTGTTCCCCATATCCTGGAGCCAGCTAAGGGGCAGGAGATGATGGTCCATCCCTGTAGGAAAAAAAAAATGTATCTAATAAATAGATAGTGACTCCCCCTAAACAGCAGGATGGTTTTGGCAGAGGGGAAGGAACATCCCAGTGATCTGTTGAATATATCTTTGTACATATTTATTACTCTACTTATTTATTTATTTATTTTACTTGTACATATCTATTCTATTTATTTTATTTTGTTAATATGTTTGGTTTGTTTCTCTGTCTCCCCCTTCTAGACTGTGAGCCCACTGTTGGGTAGGGACTGTCTCTATATGTTTTCAACTTGTACTTCCCCACTGCTTAGTACAGTGCTCTGCACACAGTAAGCGCTCCATAAATACGATTGATTGATTGAATGAAGTATAGCTAAATCTAAGTCCTTTCTCCCGAACTCTGCAAATTGCCACTCTCACATTTCCTCCCTGCACAGAAGACCTTTGATAATTGCAAGAAGGTATTACCAGGAACATTGTATCTATCAGTCAGTAATCCTGTCTTAGAGATAAGACTTTCCTTACAGATCTGAAAGGATTAGCTATGTTTTGTTTGTTTTAAAAAAAAAAACCGGGCAACCCCCGCTTACTAACTATTCAAAAACCTGAAGGCAATCAAGTGGATTGAAACAAATCACCAAGGAAGGAAAGAAAAGTATTTTTGACACCAGAGGGAAAATTGGTTTGTCTATTATCTTTTATATAAACTTGGGAGCCATTGGCTACATTGACACGACGCACTGAGCTAGGGAGACTCCCTTGCAGTCACCAGACATGGGTTTTAAACGTCTATTAATTATTATTATTATTTTTTAAAATACTGGGTTGTGTTTTCAGAATGAACAGAGGTCAGAGAGGTGAAGAGGATAGCTCTTAGCTCACACTGCTAATAGGTGGCGACTTCAGCTTTCCCAGCTGCCATGCTGAGAAGGGAGGGCTAGAATATAATCATAGTCCTTCTGGAATCTGTTTTTCTCTGACTGTACAAAGTATTACTCACCTCGCTCTCTCATGTCGCAAAAAGAATAAACTCTCTTGGATGAGTCAAATTTTCATCTCTACATGTTTCAACAGAGCACCTTTGCTCAGAAGGGACAGACTGCTGCTCGTTATGTATGCTTGAAGTAGAAAGGATGAAGTAAAACTCACAAGGTTATTCCCTGAGCTTTCAGCTCATTTTTCTTTTGGGGTGAGGGGGCGGGGGAGTTTGGAAAGGTGATGTCTCATTGGTTTATTTTCTTTCTGTTTGAAATGTGAGTGAAAGTAATGCTCGTAGGATTGGTGTGAGTCAGACACTGTGTGGGATGGCATGGCTCATACCTATCTCTCCCTCCATAGCTAACTTTTCTGCCTTTCATGCAAACACACACACACACACACACCACACACCACACACACACACACACACACACACACACGAGGGGCTTGATTCATAGCCTGGAATATCCACTCCTCTTTCCTTATCAAGCCTCCAGGTTTCCACAGTAGCTTTGTCCTTGCATCTTAAATTTGGTCTACAAACCCTTTAGTGCTCTACTCCCGGCCCTCTCTAGAAGCTGCTATTTTTGCTGAGCTCTGTTAGTGTGAATCCAGAGACTTCACTTTCTTTTGCTCTTCGAAGGACTACAGAGATGGAGAGTGTTTCCTCACGAACATGTCCATTTTGGGTACCAGAGGACCAATATTTGATTTTCATTCATATGTCATGACCAGGCCTGAAATCGCTGGGACAGTCATCCTGCCTTCAGCCCCTCTGATCCCCAGATCCTGCTGGCGATGCCTTAAAGTGAGCTGGTCTTGCTGCATTTGGGAATCTGTCAACCCTCCTTTCCTCCTGTCCCCCTGACTCTGGGAAGCTTGACTCTGGCCCAGGTTGCGGGGGTTGGAATGTGGACACCCCCACAGCACCCCTTAAAAAGATTTTGGGAAATAGGTAAGTGGCAAGGAACAGGAGCTGCCCAGTCTGTGCAAGGCACCCAGTTGGTGAGCAGAGCTGGGTAGAGGTGGTGAGCATCAGCCCAGCTGTTGGCAGGGACACACAGGGAGTGAGTATCTGGCCCGGAAGGGAGGGGGCCCCCCCGAAGGGTCTGACCACAGCCTCAGGCATGCCACAGACAGACCATTTTATGAATTTGTTAAGCACTTACTGTATGCTGAGCACAGTTCTAAACACTGAGGTAGATAAAGGTTAATCAGGTTGGACCCAATCCCTGTCCCACATTGGGGCTCACAGTTTAAGTAGCAGGGGGTAAGACTGTGAGCCTGTTGTTGGGTAGGGACTGTCTCTATATGTTGCCGATTTGTACTTCCCAAGAGCCTAGTACAGCGCTCTGCACACAGTAAGTGCTCAATAAATACGATTGAATGAATGAATTTAATCCCCATTTTACAGATGAAGCATAGAAGATTCCTTTTTGTTGTGGTACTTGTTAAGTGCTTCCTGTGTACCAAGCAGTGTTCTAATCCCTGTAGTCAGGACCGTTTGCACAGGGAAGCGAGCACTGTGGCTTAGTGGATAGAGCCTGGAAGTCAGAAAGACCTGGGTTCTAATCCTGGATCCACCACTTGTCTGCTGTGTGACCTTGGGCCAGTCACTAAACTTCTCTGGGCCTCACTTACCTCATTTATAAAATGGGGATTAAGAATGTGAGTGCCATGTGGACTAGGGACTGTGTCCAACCTGATTAACTTTTAGACTGTGAGCCCACTGTTGGGTAGGGACTGTCTCTATATGTTGCCAATTTGTACTTCCCAAGCACTTAGTGCAGTGCTCTGCACATAGTAAGCGCTCAATAAATACGATTGATGATGATGATGATTAACTTGTATCTACCCCAGAGCTTAGAACAGTGCTTGACACTTAGCACTTAATATAAAGGCCATACAATCAGATCACCTTGTAACCTCCCCACTGCTTAGAACAGTGCTTTGCACATAGTAAGGGCTTAATAAATGCTATGATTATTATTATTATTATTATTATTGTTATTATGAGTTGGGAGTTAGGGAGGGGAAAAAGCAACAAGGAAGAGTAGAAAAACCCTCACCAGGGTACTAGTTTGGGAGTATTTCAAATAATGTTTCTAGTGCATTTGGGAATGATTAGCTCATTGTCTTCAGCCATAAATGGTGTGCCACCTAGAAATTCATCTCAGAGACATCTAGCTATTATGACAACAATGGCAGTAAAGCACTGACACATTTTAGTGGAAAATTGCCAAGTATTGTTCAGTAATGGCTAATCCAACTCAGGTGTTGCTGGATAAGTGATAATGGATGGACTCTCTTGTCATAAACAACAGATGAGTCTAGAGTCCAGTCATGAAGACTTTGGACTGAGAACCTATGTGAACAAAGTGGTTCCAGTGCTAGGGGTTTGTATGGTATCAATCAATCAGTGGCATTTATTGAGCACTTACTATATGCAGAGCACTGTACTAAGTGTTTGGGAGGGCGCAATGCAACAGAATTAGCAGACATGTTCCCCGCCCACTCGCTCTCTCTCATCCCGGCCGGTTGTGTTCCCACCGGGGCAATGAGTGCAACAGTGGAGTAGGGAGGCAGGGGGGAAGCACATTGCAAAGTACGTGAAATAATTTTACATACAAGAGACACCTATGGCCAAAGTGACCGCAGCGTGTTGCAGTACTATGAACCAGCAGGCAATTGCCTGGGTAGTCATCCAGTAGGCACTGCGGTCTTTTCTGCCCATATTAGCCACCCATTTTGAGGATTCCAGTTAAGCCTGTCCACCAAGCAAGATGCCCCTGGGGGTTATTCTGTCAGAAACCTTTTCCCACCCACTTTGATGAGGAGTGAGTAGAAGTTTGTTACTGGTTATGTGACCAATAACAGAGAAGGAAGACACTTCAGAATGGTTCTGCCCTGTGCAACTGGCCATACCTGCCGCGGGAACCTCCCTAACTGATTTTTTTCCTAGAGATCTTTGTTACAGTGGATAGTTAAGACCCGGGTTCTTTACGAAGAGTCCTTTATTTGTTTGTTTAAGTAGTATTTGTTGAGCACTTACTATATGCCAGGCATTTTACTAAGCACTGAGGTCGATACAACATAATCAGGCAGGACACAGTCCAAGTCCCACATGGGGCTCACAGTCCTAATCCCTATTTTATGAGATAAATGAGGCCCGGAGAAGTTACGTGACTTGCCCAAGGTCACACAGAAGGCAAATGGCAGAGCCGGGATAAGAACTCAGGTCCTCTGACTCCCGGGCCTTGCTGTTTCCACTACGCCGTGCCGCTTTTCGATTCTTCACAACCGCAACAGTTCCAACCCTTCTCCTTAGCTTCTTGGGAGACATTTTTCTCCTCTGGGGCCCTCCGTCCAAAAATCTCTTTGGCACTTCTCGGGTTAATTAAAGGCTTTGCCGCAAAAAGAGCAGGAGTGGGCCATGTTCACCAGCGAAGAGATGACTAACAAGGTAATCGCCATGTGATTACAGTGTGGGTTGCCAGGGATGGATTAGCCCTTGTGCAGTGTCTGCTTTTATCTGCACCCTTGTGCCGGAATAATTCCTTGTTAATGATACCATGGCTCTCTTGTCTCATTTGTCACTTGAAGCAAGCCACACAAAGGGTCTGCATTCAAAAACACTGATTCCAGTGCCACCAATATAATTTGGTATAGTAGGTATAGCTTCCTCCCCACCCCCACAAATCATGTCGTGAATAGAAGGCTGATGGACAGGAAGACGCTATATCTTTCTCTGGAGTCCTTCTTGCCTGATGGATTAAAGATTGGGCAGTGTGGGAAGTCGAGGTGAGTCAGAAAAGATTCACCGCTTTCATTATGTACTTTCTGGCTCAGACCTGCCAGGGCTGTGAGCTCTCTGGAAGTGAGAGTAACAGAAAGTTTTACAGGGCAAAACAGTTCCCTTACCGTGAATGGATTCTGGTTCTGGAGAGCAGCTCATTTGAGACGGGCACCATTTTAAATGAAAGCTTCTGGGACCGTGCGGAAAGCCACTTTTAAAAGGCCATTTCAGATCTGCCACTCACACAGGCTAGGGATGGGTCTCAGAAGTTCAAAGACTCCGGTGATGCCTAACAAAATCATTTGTTGTTGGGATGATGTAAAACTAAACCAAGAATGTCCTGAGCCACCTCTCCAGATTATAATTCATTTGCTTTCATTTCAAAGCACTTCCCACCAGATAGTGGCGAGTAATCAAGCAGCTCCTTGCATATCCTGAGCTGGGGTAGAATTCCCACAGTTCAGCCTTTACTGTGTGGGTTAGAGTTTATCCCATTAGGTTCAGCTATCTAAGCCACTTTTCCAGCTTCGCACCTTCTGTGGCCATGCAAATGGCTGAATTTCAGGGCTTCTCTTTCCAGTTTTGGAGATGCGTTTCCCTTCCCTGTGTGCTCCAGAGTTACTCTTCCTTTTAGATATAGAACATCAATCAATCAATCAATCAATCAGTGGTATTTATTGAGTGCTCACTTTGGGCAGAGCACTATTCTGAGGGTTTGAGAGAGTACAACAGAATTAGCAGTCACATTCCCTGCCCATAACAAGCTTACACTTCACTGGCTTTCTTTTGTCCATCCATTTGCAACCACTTCTTGCCATACTTTCCAGTTGCAACTCCGATCCCTTCCCAACTCTGGCCACATCTTCGGAATTTGAACCATCGGCTGGGAATTGGTGGCCCAATTTATCCTCTGTCCCACTGTGATAGCACCTGTTTCCTTCCACTTCACAGCCTCTCCATCCCTAGCCTTCAAACAGGGCCTTTGAGGATGTCCCTCTGCCTCTCCCATGCTTCAGCCAACTCAAATATATGAAACAGCCAGTTTGCGATTACGAACCATCTGGGAATTTGTAGCCTCCAAAATATAGAGAGCTTTTCAGTTGAACCCAACATATGGCTCCTCATCGGACAGAGAGGTAATAGTGGAGTCTCAGAGTAGATTGGGATACCCTGGGTGTCCCTGGGTGGGGGATCTGAAAATGCACAGCCCTTGAGAGGTGGCTCTGGCGATTGTGAGCCCGTGGCTTTTGCGAGACCTGTGGCCCTGTGGGACTTGCTATGTGTTGTGTTTCAGTTAATCCCAGCCAGTTGAGCTGTCCTACCTGGGCAGTTCTGATTCCTCTTGCCTCATTTCATTTAAATGCTCAATAAAGAGATGAGAGTTAGAGCTCCCTAGAGACCATCTACCTAGATAAAACCGTGACACCATTAACTGGGGAGATTTATTTTACTTATCATCATCATCTTTGTCATCATCATCAGTATTTACTGGGTATCTGCTGTGTGCAGAGCCCTGACTAGGCATGTGGGAGCTTGCAATAAAAGAAGACATGGTCCCTGCCCTCAAGGTGCTACAATCTAAGGGCAGATTTTACAATCAAACGGAGGCTTTTTTCCACTGAAGTCGTTAAAAAGGATTCCCCCCACAACCCATTGGTTTCTCCTTCCTGTCAAGTAAATACTTGGCTCTAGGAAGATTTGCAGATGACTTCAGCCCCTAATTAGTTTGGCCAGCAAAAGCAGCAGCAGTGAGGCATCCTGCCTTCCTCTGGGCAGCAGAGAAGAGATTAGGTGGGTGATACCCTAATCGACAATTTTAGTGTGAGCAAAGAAGGGAGAAGAAAATTCACGTCAAATGTGTTTTTATCTCCAAGAGCTTAGTGCAGCTTTGCATTTCCAAAGGAAATTGGGAAAAACCCCAGACCCCAAAACTCCTTAAAAGAGCGAATAATGAGATACAAATATCCTGAGCTCACACCAGGAAATTAATCCAGAAGCAATGGATGAGTGTGTCAACTCTCTAATCAATTTCCCAGCTAGCTCCCTGAGTGACTCTGGCTCTCGGCATCTACTCCATCCCCATCCCACAATCATCGATTTTTCTCTTTTCAGTGAATTTTCACATTTTGTCAAATGCCCAGGGTGACTGAAATGACCAACTGTGCTCAATGCTAAACAAGCTGCTGCTGCCATAGCGGCCTCCCTGCTCTGCCTCAAAATACCCGAGGGACAAGTAACTTTCTGGCTTTTTCAGAAACAAACAGAAGCAGAAAATTGAAGTTGGCTAGAGCAGGAGGGTTAGGGCACAAAGAAGGAGGGAAATATTAATAATAATAATAATAATATGATTGTGGTATCTTTTAAGCATTTACTGGGCACCAACCATTGTGCTAAGCGCTGGGGTAGATACAAAGATAATCGGCTCTGACACAGTCCCTGTCCCACATGGGGCTCACAGTCTAGGAGGGAGAACAAGTATTGAATCCCATTTTAAAGATGAAGAAACTGAGACACAGAGAATTTAAGTGACTTGCTCAGGGACACATATCAGGCAAGTGGCTGAACTAGGATTAGAACCCAGGTTCTCTGACTCTCATCATCATCATCAATCGTATTTATTGAGCGCTTACTATGTGCAGAGCACTGTACTAAGCGCTTGGGAAGTACAAATTGGCAACATATAGAGACAGTCCCTACCCAACAGTGGGCTCACAGACTAAAAGGGGGAGACAGAGAACAGAACCTAAAGGCTACCCAGAAGCTCAGGGACAGATCACCTTGGCTCACCCCCTTACCCCTATGGAGATGCAGTCAACCTGCATCCCCTCTCCCCGAACACCTTCCATCTCTATTTTCTCCTTCCATCTCCAGCCCCGCTCTCAACATCAGCAGGGGCCGAAAATACAGTTTCCCCTTGCTCACTCCCCTCATGCCTCTCTTGGCCTCAATTTCCTCCTGATTTCCTCCGATCTGGTTCACTGTGCCTGAACCTCATTTTTGAGGGACTGTTAGGTGTCCATGTCATAGAAACCAGGTCCTCCTTTCCCACTGCCTCTTCCCCACCGGTATCTGGAGTCTAAAAGTCCCCTTTTAGACTGTGAGCCCACTGTTGGGTAGGGACTGTCTCTATATGTTGCCAATTTGTACTTCCCAAGCGCTTAGTACTGTGCTCTGCACATAGTAAGCGCTCAATAAATACGATTGATGATGATGATGATGATGATGGACACCCCAGGGAGGAGAGAGGGGGATAGGGGACCATCTGAATCAAAACACATTTTCACCCAAGTTAATTTCTGTTTTGTATTCCAAACATTCTATCGATCCCATAATGCACGCCATCACCTGCTATTAAAATGAAAGAAATATGCCCTTCATCAATGTTAAATACAAACTTTTGGGTCTCCTCTAGTAAAAGGGAAAGTACCCTATGGAGGAAAGGAGAAACTCCCCCCATACCTTCTGGTTCAGGCATAGTGGATTGAGTGGTAGCCATTTGCGCTGTATTTGGGGATCTTCCTCCAAATTCAGAAAGTGGCTGAGAAAGCAGTCCCATCTGAAACCAAGAGAACGGTGGAGCGATGCCATTCCCAAGGCAGCACTAAGGACTGCCTTTGTTCCAGAGCGATCATTGGGAGGTGTGCTGTTAGAAATCCCATTTTCACCTATGAGGCAACATTCCTCCTTCCAGGCTCTGGGAAATGGGCAAACTATCAATCAATCAATGAATCAATCATATCTATTGCTTACTGTGTGCAGAGCATTGCACTTAAACACTTGGAAGAGTACAATATAACAGAGTTTGTAGACATGTTCCCTGATCAATCAATCAATCAATCATATTTATTGAGCGCTTACTGTGTGCAGGGCACTGTACTAAGCGCTTGGGAAGTACAAGCTGGCAACATATAGAGACAGTTCCTACCCAACAGTGGGCTCACAGTCTCACAACAACCTCACAGTCTAGAGGACTGTCATTCATTTAATCATGTTTATTGAGTGCTTACTGTGTGCGGAACACTGTACTAAGTGCTTGGGCAAGGACAATGCAATAATAAATGGACACATTCCCTGCCCGCCACAAGCTTACAGTCTAGAGGAGAAGCAGCGTGGCTCAGTGGAAAGAGCACGGGCTTTGGAGTCAGAGGTCGTGGGTTCAAATCCCGGCTCCGCCACTTGTCAGCTGTGTGACGGTGGGCAAGTCACTTCACTTCTCTGGGCCTCAGTTCCCTCATCTGTAAAATGGGGATGAAGACTGTGAGCCCCTCGTGGGACAACCTGATTACCTTGTATCTACCCCAGCACTTAGAACAGTGCTTTGCACATAGTAAGTGCTTAACAAATACCAGCATTATTATTATTATTATTAGAGGGAGGGAGACAGACATTAGTATAAATAAATAAATTACAGATACGTACATAACTGCTGTGGGGCAGAGATGGGGGGATGAATAAAGAGAGCAAGTCAGGGCGATGGAGAAGGGAGTGGGAGAAGAGGAAAGTGGGGTGCTTAGTCAGGGAAGGCCTTTTGGAGGACTTGTGCTTTCAATAAGGCTTTGACGTCAGGGAGAGTAATTGTCTGTCAGATTTGAGGAGGAAGGGAGTTCCAGGCCAGAGGCAGGACGTGGGCGAGGGGTCGACGGCGGGGTAGACGAGATCGAGACATACTGAGAAGATTAGCATTAGAGGAGAGAAGGGTGCAGGCTGGGTTGGAGTAGGAGAGTAGCGAGGTGAGGTAGTAAGGGGTGAGGTGAATGAGTGCTTTAAAGCCAATAGTAAGAAACTTCTATTTGATGCGGAAGTGGTTGGGGAACCACTGGAGTTTTTTGAGGAGACGGGTGGCATGTCCTGAATGTTTCTGTAATAATAATGATGGCATTTGTTAAGCACTCACTATGTGCAAGGCATTGCTCTAAGTTCTGGGGAGGATACAAGGTGATCAGGTTATCCCACGTGGGGCTCACAGTCTTAATCCCCATTTTACAGATGAGGGAACTGAGGCCCAGAGAAGTTAAGTGTCTTGCCCAAAGTCACACAGCTGACAAGTGGCAGAGCTGGGATTAGAACCCGTGACCTCTGACTCCCAAGCCCGGGCTCTTTCCACTGAGCCGCGCTGCAGAATAATGATCTGGGCAGCAGAGTGAAGTATGCACTGGAGTGAAATATGGACTTAGCGTCCTAAGAGGTCCTTTCTCTAGCTGAAGAATGGGCCGCCTTTATGTGCGCTTGTGGTTTGGTGGGAACCGCCACCTTGGACTGCTGTGAATTCTGAATCGTAAACTCCTGTCTGATCAGGGAGAACCTATTATGCCCTCTGATGTCTTCACCTGCTCTCTCACCCCTAAGGGGATATACCACCATTATCACAGGCCAAGGACTGACGGGAGGAGGACATGGATGAGGCAGACTACATCTCCCCAGGGGGTGAGTGAACAGTGATTGGGAAATATTAACTGCAGAAGGAGAAATAATACTGGTTAATCAGCAATGATTTTTTCCCCCTCACTTCTGAGCCATCATGGGTGGAAAATGAAATCACTTTAGGAGTTACCATCTTGGGAGTGCTAAGCATTTAGCACTTTGAATAAAGCCCAATCTTGTTAATAAAACCCTCCCAAGTTAATTAATCCCTTTCAATCCAATGGCTATGGCCTGTGTACCTCATTGAAAACAACAAGATGATAGTTTTCTGGTGGAGCCTACCTCTTTAGGGGTTTCAGACTGCTTAGTATTTAAAAGAGAGCCTGTGGTCAGCTAGTTGGAACAGCAGACTGGGGCAAAGGACTCCTGGTTTCTATTTCAGACTGTTAAATCATTTACCTAACTATGTCTGGCTTTTCTCAGTGTAAACCAGGATGAGGAGGTGGGAGGAGGAGAAAGAAATCTTTCTTAAGGTAAAAACTCACGGCACAGAGGTGAAGCTGGGATTCTCTACAAATCAATCACTAGGTAGTATGGAGTGCTTTCTGTGTGCAGAGGCCTGTACTAAGTACTTAGGAGAATACAAACAACAGTTGGTACAGTTGTTCCCTACCCACAAGAAGATTACAGTATGGAGAGGCAGCATTTTATAAAATGCACTTATATCCCAGTCATGATGTGGGGATCAAATTCAGTCACCATCTAAGTGATGATAATAGCAATATGTTGCCAACTTGTACTTCCCAAGCGCTTAGTGCAGTGCTCTGCACATAGTAAGCACTCAATAAATAACGATTGATTGAATGAATGAATGAACAATAATAATAGTGATTATAATAGTATTTAAGTGCTTACTAGGTGTCAAACACTGTACTGCTAAGTGCTGGGATACATACAAAATAATCCATTTGGACACAGTCCCTGTCCCACCTCGGATTCACAGTCTAAGTAGGAGGGATAACAGGTACTTATTCCCCATTTATACCACAGAGAAGTTAAGTGACTAGCCCAAGGTCACCAGCAGGCAAGTGACAGAGTCAAGATTAGAACCCAAGTCCTCCAACTTCCAGACCCATGCTCTTTCCACTTGGTCACACTGCTTCTTCAACCAGTCTGCTGTCCCTCTCACTTTTAAACCCAATGTGTTTTTAAAGTTTTTCTAGTGTGGTAGGACTGTGAAAGGGGGCACAGTTTGTGTAGATAACTGTACACACCCTGACTGTTTGCACAAACAGCAGCTGCACAAGAAGTAAAGACCCCTTTAAATATTCCCTTTAGTTTATCTCCCACTCAACTGGAACATTTAATTATGCCTTTGACCGCCCTCTTCCACATCCAAAACTGCTCAGGCAGAATAAGAAACAGACACTAAAGGGGTGGAGGTGGGAACGGAGCTCACCTGACCTTTCCGGCCTGCCTGAACCTGAAGGTGGGTCTTCATTCATTCATTCATTCATTCATTCAATCGTATTTATTGAGCGCTTACTGCGTGCAGAGCACTGTACTAAGCACTTGGGAAGTACAAGTTGGCAACATATAGAGACGGTCCCTACCCAACAGTGGGCTCACAGTCTAGAAGGGGGAGACAGAGAACAAAACAAAACATATTAACAAAATAAAATAAATAGAATAAATATGTAGCGAATAATAACTAAATAGAGTAATAAATACATACAAACATATATACAGGTGCTGTGGGGAGGGGAAGGAGGTAAGGTGGGGGATGGAGAAGGGAAGGAGGGGGAGAGGAAGGAGGGGGCTCAGTCTGGGAAGGCCTCCTAGAGGAGGTGAGCTCTCAGTAGGGCCTTGAAGGGAGGAAGAGAGCTAGTTTGGCGGATGTGGGGAGGGAGGGCATTCCAGGCAGAGGGATGACGTGGGCCGGGGGTCGATGGCGGGACAGGCAAGAACAAGGCACGGTGAGGAGATTAGCGGCAGAGGAGCGGAGGGTGGACTGGGCTGTAGAAGGAGAGAAGGGAGGTGAGATAGTAGGGAGTGAGGTGATTGACAGCCTTGAGGAATGAGGAGTTTCTGCCTGATGCGTAGCTCTTAGTGCCATCATGACCAGTCACTAAGAACACTGGGTCTGGTTTGGCCTGACATGTGCAAACAACTGCCCTAGTTGTCCCAAGAACCACCAGGCTCTAAGAGCTCAACCGCATTTCCTGGGGTTGCAGAGACATGGGTGCCTGGTGTGCAGTGCCATGGGAAATTGTCCTGGTGACTATTGGATTTGTAGCCCTGCTCCCTAAGTGCATTCTCAATGGTTTCTACATAGCACCAAAGCCATCATGCTTTCCAGGAATTCCCACCGGCCAAAGGAGATGGGAAATGACAGCAACTGGGAGACACAAGCACATACCAGTCTGATCCTCATAAGGCTTTATGTTCTGATAATGGTCATTAGAAAAACCTGCCCAGTGACCCCCCATTCCCCATTAAAAGTACCAGACTAGAAATGTCTCAAGAGGTGCACCTTGCCATTCCTTCTCTAGACCTTAAGAAATACAGATGAAAACTTGAGACAGAGAGAAAAACAAACAACAAAATATTAAAACGTATAGATACAGAGATGAGGTACTGCTTTAATTCTGCTAAAAAACATGCCTCCCTGTATGTGTTAAACGTTGGCACTTAGTCTGGAGGATCTGTGCAAATGTTCCAACAGGGATTAAGTAGTAATAATAGTACATTGAGACACCTGCAAAAATTCCCCAAAGAGGCTAATCAGCATTACTCAACTGGGTAAAATGACCCATGATCGCTCATTTCTACGACCCCCATAGTGGCAGTAATAACCAGTGGGTCAAGTAATTGGTACCGTGAGAGGATCTGGGATCTTGGGTTATTAATCTCTGGTAAAACAGGGATTCTGCCGCTGCTAAAATATCGTAGAAAAATAATCAGGGTGTCAGAGGACCCACAAATACATGGTTGTTTCCTTGGCTCAGTGAATAGCAAAGAACTCTTCAAGTGATTGCCCACCCACCTCTGCATCAAACAGAAGCTCCTTACCATTGGCTTTAAAGCACTCAATCAGCTCTCCTCTTTGGGCCTTACCTCGCCGTTGTCCTCCTGCAGCCCAGCCCTCACACTTCACTTTTCTAACACCAACCTACTCACTGTATCTCCATGTTGTTTATCTCGCCACTGCCTCTGACCCTCATCCTCCCTCTCACCTGGAACTCCCTCCCCCTTCATATCCAACAGACCATCACTCTCTCCACCTTCAAAGCCTTACTAATCAATCAATCAATGGTATTTACTGAGTGCTTACTGTGTGCAAAGCACTGTATTAAGTGCTTGGGACGGTACACTCTAAAGTGGTCTCTGACCTCAATCTAATGGGCGAGAAATGCAGACATAAATTGCTTATAAATGCAATCAGTTCTCCTATAACATGGGGTTACATTCTTGAAGGATCGCATGTTAAGAAAAATGGGTGTTAGAATATACACACCTTGATTAATGTCAGGCTTATGTGCACAAACATTTCTTTCAAAGATCACATCACATTCTAGCCAGACAGATGAGCTGTGGTAGAAGAATATTCTCTAACTCTCCAACAATGTTCGATCCAAAATGTCCAGTGAAAGCATGTGTTATGGGAAAATTGACTGTAGAGGGGAGAGTAAGAGGAACAAATACATGACCAAAATGCCTCCCTGTCAGAAGGCCCTTGATGTATGTGTGTCTTTTAGACTGTGAGCCCACTGCTGGGTAGGGACTGTCTCTATGTGTTGCCAATTTGTACTTCCCAAGCGCTTAGTACAGTGCTCTGCACATAGTAAGCGCTCAATAAATACAATTGATTGATTGATTGATTGCCCAGATGTGGAGGCGGGGGGAAGAGGCAGAGGGGAAGTATCTGAGAGCCATCTCTAAAGAAGGGACTTCCCAAGGTCATTTATACCTAGCCCAGCACTTGAGGCAACCTTTTCTTTAACTCCCTTCTGTATTGTCTTGACTTGCTCTCTTTATTCACCTCCCAGCCCCACAGCACTTACATCTATATCTGTAATTTATTTATATTAATGTCTGTCTCCCTCTCTAGACTGTAAGCTCATTGTGGGCAGGGAATGTGTCTGTTTATTGTTCTATCGTACTCTCCCAAGCGCTCTGCACATGGTAAGCCCTCAGTAAATATGATTGCCTGACAACTTCCCAGCTCAGTGCTTTGGGGACCTGTTGATTTCTTCCTTTCCTTGGACTGGCCTACTAGCTGAGCAGCAATAGCGGTTGGGGGCAGAGAGAAAGTTGCTATTGGCATAAATAACCAGAGTCCCCTCTCCAGCCCCCGCGACATTTCCCACTCCCCAACCCCTCCTCCTTACCTCACCCGCACCTGGCACCTCCCAGTTCAGTGGCACCACCCCGGGATTGGGTGAATCCGCATGGCTACATGTAACCAATGCTAAGCGTGCCACGTGGTCGGTTCCCGCAGTCAGATGAGGCCCACGTCTGCTCTCAGGGCCTTGAAAGCCTCCTTTCCCATTCACTGGCCCCCCTCTGCCAGTGGGTGAGATGGTGGAGGAAGACTAGCCGTCCGTGACAGATTGGTTTTTTTTTTCTTCAAGTTCAAACTGAAAGGGAAGAAAAAATGAATAACTGAGCTGGGCTCCCCGGTTCTCTGGTGCTAGTCATACACAGCCTTGATTATGGGTAATGCATCAGTCATAAAGCAGTGGGTGGATGATAAAATAAACCCATCAACAAATAAAGGCAATGGGAGAAAACAGACCAGGGGATGAATGAAGAGACCTCTTCCTCGCCTTCCCCCAACTCAGTAAGTTAACTCGGTTATCTGGAGTAATGCCAAGGAGGGGAAAAGCAACCTAAAGCTCTGAGATATTCGATCCGGACTTTGTCCTGATTCTCCTAAGTGCCATCAATCAAGAGAAATTGCGAGAGACCACATCTGACAGCACCCAAAGTACTTCAAAACCGAGTTCTCTGAGTGGGTGGGGAATGCTGAACAACCGAAGGGAGGCAACATTTTTTAAAAAAAATCAAAGTTCGAAACCCAAATTTAGCTCCCGAATCCTTTCAACTTGGTCTATTCTGAGAGTAGCTGGCTTTGACCCTAGTTTGCCCTAAACCACTGTCCTTTTCCTCCTCCTGATGCCCCTCAGTTCTCCTTTCCCCTTCTTTTAGGTACAGGATGCAGTCACTACTTTATAGAGCCGCCAAATTCCCAGTGGATGATATATCCAAGGAGTGGGCACTGACTGATCCACCTGCGACCAGGTGGGCACGTACCAGGAGGGCCCCATCCAGGAGTATGAATGAGTTAGGAGCCCTGCCAGTTCAATTGCATATTTTTTGCCTTTGCTTTGTCTGCACCCACACAGACTACAAAGCCTTCTCTGGGGCAGTTTTTCATTTTAAACTTTTTCATTTTTTTTTCTTTCCTCATTTCCTTCTCACCCTCCTTCAATCATTGACCCCTGTCACCTTCACAGAACTTAATGGTAGAGAGCAGGGGAGGTGCCCAGAGCTGGGGGAAGGGAGAAGGAAAGAGTGTCGATCTTCAAAATCCTTCCCGGGCCAGTGACGATTCCCTAGACCACCATACTAGGTATCAACGTTGAGTCCAACACTGACTTGGTTCAGCCTATAGGTCTGGCAAATCCTGAGGTCAAAGGCAGGATCAGGTTGGGCTAGATGAGAACCAGGTCTGATCTGAGTTACGATGATCTCCTGCTTAGGGTTAGGAAGGCTGCAGACCAGATTCCAAGCCACTGCTGCACATGCCCGCATGGTCAGTGTCCACTTGTATGCATGTTGCTGCGAGATGCTGACAAAGTATTTTGTATCTGAACTTCGAGTCCAGTTTGGGCCGTGGTCTCCCAGAATTGTGAGTCGGACCTCTTCTGGTCCCAACTTAATGTAGGTCAAACCCAGTCACCACCTGCCCAGACCTAAAATTTCACTGTGCCCACTGGACTTGGCAGGGCCCAGGCTGGATTGAAATTGGACTCATCATCTCCCCACCCAAGTCTTGCCCTCTTTCCCATCACTGAAGACATCATCACTATCCTCTCTGTCTCCCAAGCCCCTAAACTTGGCAATTTCCTCAACTCATTTCTCTCACAGCACCCAGCATTAGAGAAGCAAAGTGTACGGGCTGGATTGTAGTGGGAGGGTAGTGAGGTGAGGTAGGAGGGGGGCAAGGTGATTGAATGCTTTAAAGTCAGTGGTGAGGGGTTCCTTTTTGATGTGAAGGTAGGTGGGCAAGCATTGGAGGTTCTTGAGGAGTGGGAAAAAATGGCCTGCACGTTTTTGTGGAAAATGATCCAGACAGTAGAGTGAAATATGGATTGGAGCAGGTAGAGACAGGAGGCTGGGAGTCAGCAAGGAGGCTGATACAGTAGCCGAGGCAGGATGGGATAAGTGCTAGGATTAATGCGGTAACAGTTTGGATGGAGAGGAAAGGGCCGATTTTAACACGTTGAATGAACGGACAGGACATCAGACAGACATCTGTAGACAAAATCTCACCACAGTGTGGTTACTGACCAGGTATCTGAACTCTGGCTACTTAGAAGGGACTAGTGATTTCTTCTGAAGTGATTTTTTTTTCAGTAGCTCTCCTTAGCAGCAGCTAAAGGTTTCCATTTTCTTCTCCCCTGTCTTCTTCATCTCTGTCTCCAATTCATTCATTCAATCATATTTACTGAGCGCATACTGTGTACAGTGCACTGTACTAAGCACTTGGAAAGTACAATTCAGCAATAAAGAGAGACAATCCCTGGCAACACCGGGTTCCCATGACCAGTTAGCAGGGCTCATCTCTTCCATTTTAAAAATGCTTTGATCATTGGTATAGTTATTATTGCCCAGCTTACACAGGGCTTGTTGTGCTGCCAATTTGACACAGCTGCGGCTTGTTTTACATATATCCCTTTGGGGTGTCAATGTGACTTTCCTCCCTGCAAGATTACACCATGACTAATGAGAGAGCCTTGAGTTGGAGAGATAAATGTTTTGGTTTTTGCTGGTTAGCTCTAGCATCCTCACTGTTCCCAGGATATCGGCTCCACAACATTTGCATTATTAGCTCCTAATGATCTTCAAAGCCTGTATTTTATACAGTGATAGAGGTGCAAAGAATGAGGTGGCTTTATCACTTACATAAAGGGCATCAGGTCTTTTGACTCCCTGCATATGCAGGGAATGTGTCTGTTTATTGTTATATTGTACTTTCCCAAGTGCTTAGTACAGTGCTCCGCACACAGTAAGCGCTCAATAAATACAATTGAACATTTTCTGCTTCACCCCCGTGCGTGGCCTTTGAGGCCCTTTGGTCTCTTGTAGGCTTGATGCTTCTAAAATCAATAACAACTTTTAAAAATCAGTTCTAACACTAAGTGCTTACAATGTGCAGAGCATTTTTGTAAGCATTGGGAAGAATCCCCACAAAATTGTTTCAGACACTGCCCTGGCCTGTAACAGTAAAAGGGCTCCAAGTGTCAACACGGTGACAGACCCTCACTTGAAAGGGAAAATGACAGAATGATAAACACCATCCAAAAAGCAGAGCAGTTCAGTCCTCATCTCCTTGATGCTCTAGGGCCCATCAGCCATGCTGTCAAAACCTTATCAAAAGTTTAAATGTTGGTCAGGACTTCTGCTCACCCTCCACTCCTGGGAGCATTCTCTTCCAGCTTGTTTGGTGGAGAGAAGGGGGCACTTTTCACAGACCCCAGGGGTGAGGGAGCTCTAGATCGCGTGACACTGTGCACTTTGCCTAACTTGTGGCGCGTAGCTATCGTCGGTTCCCAGAATCTCCGGATTCCCCATCAGGCTGTGGGTTTTTCTAAAAGTGATGTCCGAGGAGCACATATGCCCCTTTAACCTTTCTTGCTGACAGGAAATGTCCTGCCGAAGGGCCAGGCTGCTGCACAGGAAGGAAGTGATATGTGGTGTGTCTGCTGTGACTCAATCTGTTACCGCTACGAGGGAGACCACTGCTTGTCAAGCTTGCGTACCCAGTTCCTGCTGAGGCAGCCCCCCTCTCTTCTGCCTGACTGAATCAGGCCCCTCTTGCTCCCTGCGTCAACGGAACTTGACATTTAGATGACATGAGAGCTAAATCTGCTAGGCGAATTGGCCCATATTCCATAGACACTTAAGAAATTAGGCAGTGCGTAAAAATAATTTGGCTGTGGGGTAAGAATCTTATTAAGCATGTAAAATACAACTCCCCCGACCCCCGGCCGTGTTCCTTGGGCCACTGGTAGAATAGGAAGGACTGGGGAAATGGTCTGCAGGCCAGTAAAGCAATGAATCGACAGTATTTACTGAATGTTTACTTTATAAGGAAGACTCTACTAACTGCTTGGAAGAGTACTGTACGGTTGGTAGACTTGATCCCTGCCCTTAAGGAACTTCCAGTCTAGCTGCATTTCAGGTTCTTAGGAACATTTTTTTAAGAGAAACATTGTGGCCTAGTGGAAAAAACATGGGCTTGGGAGTCTGAGGACCTGGATTCTAATTCTGGCTCTACCACCTGCCTGCTGTGTAACTCTGGGCAAGTCACTTAACTCCTCTCTCCTTCAGTTTCCTCATCTGTAAAACAGGGATTTTCCTTCCTGTTCTCCCCCCCGACACCTAGACTGTGAGCTCCATATGGGACAAGGACTGTGTCCAATCTGATTATCTTTTATGTGCTTGGCACATAGTAAAGCACTTAAGGAGTACTCTAAAAAAAGGCCAAACTAAGTACCTTTCCTACCTCAGGAAGGTCTTGCCTTGCTTACCTTGGTGAACCAAGTCTTCAGACATCCAGTCGAGTGGCACAACCCAGGAAAGCAGGGGGCCCGAGCAGCATTAACCCACCTATTGGTGAACCAGCCTGGAGGAAAGAGGGCAGTTTAAGCTTTTGTCCTACTAGTTCTAGGGCTTTTTTTGGCATGACCTTAGCATGATCTTAACATCCTGCGGTTTCTTCAATAGCCCTTGTCTCCAGAAAGAGCCTTATAGCTTCTGCAGATCTCAGCAGCTTCGGCCTTCTCCCCCAGGCCAGTCTTCTCCAATTCTAAACTTGAAAAGAATGTGACACACTGAGGCAAATGGGCTGGAGGAGCTACATAATGCATTATAGCTTCCCCTCCACCATTCTGGGCATAAATCCCCACTGCTGGTGACTCCCTGGGCACCCTGATGAGTATCAGCCTATAAATTTCAGTGATGCATTTGGGAGGAGCATCAAAGAGGACACGCTTCCTGGATAACTAATCTGGCCACAGAGCTCTCTGCCTTCCTTGACCTATTGCTCAACTGTTTTCCTTCAAACTCACCAGGACTACGGCAAGGCTGCTTGACTGCACCCATAGTCACCAGTCTGGGGGTTCTGGTTTACGACATCACTAAGGAACAAAGATAATAGGGGCCCATTCCCTGGGGCAGTGTGAGGCAGGGTGTATCTCTCCACCTAATGCCTCACCTAACAGTGCATCTCCAAAGTGCCTCCCCAATCTAAAAGCAACACTGAAAATGGATGAGCTACATGTTTACCTTCACAGCTCCTTAGGTTGCTACATCTTTCATGGGTTATTCCCTTCATTGCCTCAGAAACTGGGGTGAAGGGAAGAACCATTTACGGTCTTTCAGGTTGTATAGGTTCTTCAAGCCATGCGGGGACCAGACGAGGGGAAGGATTAAGCTCCCTGACTCTGTGGAACCTCTTTGGTGATCTTACAGACACAGATAGACAGGTGCTATTCTGCCTAGAGGAAGCAGAATTGACTGGACCATTTGTCAGTCAGGTTGCAGGGTCTGACCTTCAGCCCCCACCTTGGGAAGACAGAGGAGTCGGTCCTAAATCAGTTCTGGTTCATTTAGGCTCTGAAGGGGTGCTGGGAGTCATTAGATTATAAACTCCTCAAGGGCAGGGGTGATGTCTTCTACTGAGTAGTAATGGTAAGCAGTAAGAGGTCAGAGGTCATGGGTTCAAATCCCAGCTCTGCCAATTGTCAGCTGTGTGACTTTGGGCAAGTCACTTCACTTCTCTGTGCCTCAGTTACCTCATCTGTAAAATGAGGATAAAGACTCTGAGCCCCACAACCTGATCACGTTGTAACCTCCCCAGCGCTTAGAACAGTGCTTTACACATAGTAAGCGCTTAATAAATGTCATCATCAGCAGCAGCAAGTCAGTCATATTTATTGAGTAATTACTGTGTGCATTGAACTAAGCAATTGGGAGAGAACAATATAACAGACACAGTCCCTGCCCACAACAAGTTTACAACCTGCAGGGGGAGACAGGCATTAATCTAAATAAATAAATTACAGATATGTACACAGGTGCTGTGGGGCTGAGAGATGGGGATGAATAAAGAGAGAAAGTCAGGGTGATGCAGATGGGACACAGAAGAAAAGGAAAATAGGGCGTTGTTGGGAAGGCCTTCAGAGCCTAAATGAACCAGAACTGATGATAAGGAGGAGATGTGCCTTCAATAAGGCTTTGAAGTGGGGGAGAATAATTGTCGGATAAGAGGAAGGAAGGTGTTCCAGGCCAGAGGCAGGACATGGGCGAGAGGTCGGTGGTGAGATAGACGAGACTCAGGCAGAGTGAGATAGACGAGACTCAGGCAGAGTGAGGAGGCTACCATTAGAGGAGCAAAGTGTGCAGGCTTGGTTGTAGTAGGAGAGGAGCGAGTTGAGGTAGGAAGGGGCAAGGTGACTGAGTGCTTTAAAGCCAAAGGTGAGGAGTTCCTGGCAACCACTGGAGGTTCTTGAGGAGTGGGGAAATGTGGCCTGAATGTTTTTATAAAAAAATGATCTGGACAGCAAAGTGAAGTATTGGCTGGAGTGGGGAGAGACAGGAGGCAGGGAGATCAGCAAGGATGCTGATACAGTAATCGGCGCAGGATAGATTAAGTGACTGGTTTGATATGGTAGCAATTTGGATGGAGGATTTTAGTGATGTTGTAAAGGTCAAACTGACAGGATTTAGTGATAGATTAAATATGCGGGTTGAACAAAAGAGAGGAGTCAAGGATATCTCATCTATCTCACTGTTGACCTCTTGCCCACGTCCTACCTCTGGTCTGGAATGCCCTCCCTCCTCATATCAACAATCAATCAATCAATCAATCGTATTTATTGAGTGCTTACTGTGTGCAGAGCACTGTACTAAGTGCTTGGGAAGTACAAGTTGGCAACATATAGAGACAGTCCCTACCCAATAGTGGGCTCACAGTCTAAAAGTCTAAATTATCTGCCTAATATCAGTCTCAAATTATCAGTCTAAATTATCTGCCTCATATCAGGCAGATAATTGCTCTCTTCCACTTCAAAGCCTTAATGAAGGCACATCTCCTCCAAGAAGCCTTCCCTGATTAAACCTTCCTCTCCTCCCACTCCTTTCTGCCTCACCCTGACTTGCTCCCTTCATCTATCCTCCCTCCCATCCCCACAGCATATATGCATATATCCAAATGAATCTGTAACTTATTTATTTGTGTATATTAATGTCCGTCTCCCCCTCTAGGCTGTGAGCTTGTTGTGGGAAGGGAATATGTCTGCTTGTTTTTATATTGTACTCTCCAAAGCACTTAGTACAGTGCTTTGCACGTAGTAAGAGCTCAATAAATTTGACTGAATAAATGAATGTAGGATAATTCCAAGAGTCAAGGATAATGCCAAACTCCTTTCATGTACCCAGCACTGTACTGAAGGCTGGGAAAAAATATAAGGATGAGAATTAGATGCCCTCCCTGGCCTCCAAGAGGTTACAGTCCAAGACTACATAAGGAAAAAGGAAACAGTGAAAACGCAAAAACAACATGAGACAAGGTATTTTGTCAGGCTCCCCACAGCTCATAGTTACAACAGTCACAGGCTCAACCACAGCCTTCCCAACTTTCTAAAGGTTGAGAAAGCCTTTTGCTGCTGCTGCTGCTTTCTCACAATGCCAGGCAGGAGCGAAGGTTGGTGGGAAGTTACAATGGCCTAGGGATGAGGCAATCTCTCCTGGGCTTCAGGCCTTGGCAGGCCAATGGTAAATGTACTGATCAGTGCTTCACATTGCTGCTCTTTCCTCACTCCAAGTGCCTAGTATAGCAGCCGCTGGTGCTCAATAAATAATGATGAGGATGAGGATGGCAAAACGTTCATGGGTTGGTTTGATTAAGACCTCGGCACTTTGGCATTTCAGGCTTCTCTTTTCTCCCAGGAAAGTCAACTTTTTTTGCAAGTTTCAACAATTCTGGTTAATTCAACACCTTCTTTCACATGGTGAGCAAGAGACTGTTTGTACCAAGGCAGGGAGTTGGTGACTAATATTTGCCCTGACCTATTAGTCTATGTAATTAAGCTAACTAACATGACAGTTCTTTGGTCATGTCCCTAAACTGTGTCTTATTCTCCAGCGCCCAATGAGCAGTGAAACCTTTAATTTTTTTTGTTTTAGATATTGTTTATTGTTAGGTTTTGAAACTCCACGACTCATTCCTTTCCTTCCTGCCCACTCGGGTAATTAAGCCAAGGACACTCAAGCTTGTTTACATCTTCTTCTGAGTCATTTGTCATTGGCCACCTTAAGAGATGGAATAGAGGGGCCATTAGAAAATCGTGAAGGGCTGCTCGGTGAATCAGCTGTCGTCTCCCCCGGACTAATTTAGATCATTTTTCTGCAGTGGCGTGGAAAGCTTGAAGATAGATAAACTAAAAACTAAACAACTGCAGAACTAACGGCCACTGGTAAAAGCAGAGGAGATTTTTTTGCCCCCAAGCACAGGCCTAAAAGATTAAAAAGAAACTCAAAAGAGGTATGAAATTTAATAAATATTTCAAATCAACAGGTCACGTTCTTTTCTTGGAATTTCCTCCAGGCCCTACTTCTCCCTACAATCAGGAGCACTCTGAATATAGGAACAAAATCAAGGCCATGGCCGGATCAGGCCAATGGTCAATCCATCCTAGTATTCAGTCTCCAACAGTAGCCACAGAATGCTTGGAAGAACTACATGATGGTTGCTTTCTTTGACATCCATCCTAAGGATTAAGGATGGACCATGTAATTAGCTCCCTGTGAGTCAGGAACTGTGTCTGAATTAATACCCTTGCATTTCTTCCCCAGTCCTTAGTACAATGGGTGTACAAAGGAAGTGTTTAGAAAATGTCACAAATAATAACAACAATAATAATAATCCTGAACTCTTCCCCACTACATATGTAAATTTCCTGCTAGTAACCCATTATAGATAAGGAACCTAAGAAAATGGCTAACGTGACCGGAAATCCAAGTGCGTCAGCAGTGAAATTTGGCCCCCATCTTCTCTACATAAGAACAGCTGTCGGGGCCCTCCCAAACGACAAGTGAGACCTTCCGCTTTCTGTCCCTGCGGAATTGGTGGTGGTGGTGGTGGAAGAGGGCCCTGGAAAGACAGAGAGCAGAGGTAGGGGCAGGCGAGGACAGAGAATCGATCAATCAATTGTATTTATTGAGCACTTACTGTGTCCAGGGCACTGTAGTTAGTAAGTGCTTGGGAGACTACAACACAACAATATAATGGACACATTCCCTGCCCAAGACGTGCTTACAGTCTAGAGGGACAAGCAACAGAGGCAGAAACAGACTATGCTACAGCTGTGGGCACACTGAAAATTTCCGGGAGCTGCCCAAGGCCACGGCTCAAATGGCAAACAGCAGCAGTAACCATAGTGGGAGATGCATGATGGTGAAGGTTGGGTTGAGGGAAGTTGCCTTGCAATAGTTACTGTTCGCCTCTAACTGTTCCTGCAAGTGCCTCCCTCTGTCCTGGGCTGGATGCTGCCTTGGTGATTGCACAACCGATTAATGGTATTTATTGAGAGTTTACTATATGCAGAGCACTGTATTAAACACTTGGAAGAATACAATACAACAGAGTTGGTAGACATGTTCCCTGCCTTCAAGGACCTTACAGTCCTGAGGGGCAGACAGACATTATTGTAGATAAATAAATTAAAGATCTGTGCATAAGTGCTGTGGGGCTGAGGGTGAGGTGAATACCAAGTGCTTAAAGGATACAGTCCCAAGACGCAGGAGGGAGAGGGTGCAGGGGAAATGAGGGTGTAGTCAGGGAATGCCTCTTGGAGGAGATGTGATTTTAATAAGGTTATTAAGGTGGGGAGAATGGTGGTCTGTTGTATATGAAAGGGAGATTTGTGTGTGCATGTCCATGCGTATGTGCATGCCTCTGTGAATGGTGCGCAACTGAGAGTTTATTGGTATGTGGGTAGTGTATTGCTGTGTGTGTTTTTCGGTCTTGCAGCTGAATCTGTGTGACTGCTCCTTTCCCTCCGTCCTTTGACTCTTTCCATCTCCGTCCATCTGGAGGTCTCTATCTTTCTCTTTCTGAGCCTGACTTTTTGTCCCTTCATCTATCCATCTATCTCTCTGTCACTGACTGTACTGCTCTCTTTGCCTATGCCTGCCTCTTTTATTCAATTTGTTTCTCTCCTTTCTCTCCACCCTTGGGTCTTTGGTCCCAACCCCTAGAAGATCTGCCCTTTGTCCCACTTGAGTCCTGGAAAATATGGTCAACTTAATTATGGTTCTGAAAGTGATAGAGGTCGAGAAGTTTGTGGAGACTTTTGCAAGCTTCTAGTATTTCTTAATGTAAACCCTGGGAGGAAGTGATGGTCTCAAATAATTGGAGAGAGAGTTGAGGGAAGTTTATTCTTCATGATAGGGGACGAAGGTGGGCCTTTAAAAGGGTAGATTATATTTCAACCTACACCTCATCCTTTCCCTTCCCCTCCATCCAAGTACTTGAATGCCCACCGTGACCAGCACCTTGTATATGAACAGGAAATTGGCATTTATACCCAGGCAGTCCTCATGGGATGTTCCATGGATTACCTATTGCTGCAGCAGGAGCCGTGAGGCAGAACTCTGTGGAGTTGAGCCTAGAGAAATCACAATTTCTTCTACTCATTCCCACCCCTTCTTAAGAGCCACCTGAAGGGGGAAGCTAGAAGAAAAACATCATAATTGTAATGCAAATTTTGCCGTTTGCTAAGTGCTTACTGTGTGCTAAACATTGTACTAAACTCTGCGGTGAATACAAAATAATCTGGTTGAACACAGTCTTTGTCCCACACGGGGCGTAAAGTAACCAAATTCTGTGAGAGTGGCCTGAACCTGAGAAAGCAGTGCTGGAAATTTTAATTGAGAAATGTAAGTTTCCTGTGGACTGTGAAGTCCCGGATCCAGATCTAGAGTTTTAAAGAGGTTTTTCATCCCCATCATCCAGTTTCTCCATATCCTATTCCAAATGGAAGATAAAGACTCAGAGAAGGGAGGCTGAACTGATGGGTCTTATAAGACCTGTCGACCCGTCAGTGCCCTGTAGGTACTGGAGACACTTCACACATAGTCCTAATGGTACAACCACAGCATTTGTTACATTTTCAGTGCACGGGGAAGAGACTGATCAAGCACACCTATCAAAGATGTGGGATATTTGGCTACGAAGTGGCAGCAGAGGATCGAAGAGTGACAAATGGTGTGTGATTCAGCAGCCCGAGGGTGACAAAGGGACGTGTTAACGGATGCGCTGCAAGTACCAAAGGAGAGAGAATTATTCCGCTCTTGTTGGCACCGGTTTCTCCCCAGTTAGATGACTTGAATTGCTTCTGAAACACTGCCTCGCAGTAAAGCTACAGGCTACTTGGAAGGAGTTCAGAAAGCTGAGCGGAAATGGTGTGGTAAAGTAAAGGACGGAGACTTTCCGTCTCGATGTACTCCCCACTGTAATGCAGAAAACTTTCAAGAAGAGGCCTGCCCGCTTCTGTCCTCTGGCAACCTCTGTCGATCAATCATTCAATCAATGGTATTATCGAGCACTTACTGTGTGTGGAGTGCTGTAATAATAATAATAATAATAATAATAAATTTTGGTGTTTGTTAAGCACCTGCTATGTGCCAAACACTGTTCTGTACTAAGCAGTTGGGAGAGTCCAGCAGAACAGTTGACAGACGTGTTCCCTGCCCACCACAAGCTTACAGTCTAAAGGGGGAGACCCACAACTCAGTGGTTATATGGAGGCTTGCCACCTGGGAACTGAACTCTTTGACTTGATGGTCTTTCCAGGCCTAGGCTTCTGACGGGGGTGGGGGTGGGGGCTTACTGCTATGACATAAGTGCCTGGACGACCTTTGTAAATCTTCACATGTCTTTTGGGCCTCTGACTGATACCCACCCAGAATGAAAGAGGTTTCTGCAGTCTCGTTTTGACTCTCCTCTGCCTCAGCCAGCAAAGAGATAGCGTCCCTCCCTCGTCATGTGTAATCCTGACAGCCATTCCGCTCCCCTCCCCCTCTTTTTCTCATTTTATCTGCATATCAAAAATAGCTTTATGAAGACTGACAAGTCTACAAGAGGCCCTGAGGGAAATACTGTAATTTGCTACCACAAACAGATCAACCTTGTAGTTAGTGTTACCTTGAAGAGTGATATTTTCCAAAAGAGTGACTAGCCTGATTTTGTGGTTGGGGAAGAGGCAAGGGCAGCTGGAATCAAAACTTAAGATAGAGGGGTCCGTTCGTTGGAAATTGGATCATCTTAGGTGGGACTAAGGAGTGGGACTGAGGTGGGGATTCTTGGGGTTGGCCAGAGAGGTATTCCATTCTATCCTATTTTATTCCCTACAGAGACAATTTAGCCATAGGCCGATGGTAGCAGAGGCAGAGGTGGAAGTGGCTAGTGTTGCTGCTGAAGAAGAGGAGAACCCTTCCTCCTTTTCTTTTTCACAGCTGAGATTTTCTCTCCTGTGACTCCGTCCTAAATCCTTAACGGGCTCTGGATTTTGTCCTTTAGGAGGCAGGGAAGAACTCCAAAAAGCACTCCCACTCAAGATGATATGTCTGGCCATCTTATGGAAGAGCAGAATAAGGAAGGAAACCCACATTCCACTGGGAAGTAACACATTTCAACAGGGTGTTCGTATGGTAGTCAGTCCCCCAGGCCTTCACCGCTGGGCCACCAGATTGTTTCAGGTGCTGGTCATATCCTACTCTATTACATCCGCCTCCTCACTGATCTCACTGTCTCCAGTCTCTCCCCCTGTTTTCTTTACTTCGCTCTGCTGCCCAGATCATTTTTCTAGAACATCATTCTGAACGCATCTCCCAACTCCTCAAACAACTTCAGGGGTTGTCTATTAATGTCTGCATCAAGCAGAAACTCCTGAACCTTGGCTTTAGGACACTCAAGCAGCTCTTTCTACACTATTTATCCCCTCTGTTCTCCCACTACACCCCCGCTGGTACCTCTCTGTGCCTTTCAAACTACTGTGCCTCCTTCTCATCTCCCACTGTCGAACACTTGTTCACATCCTCCCCACTTCCTGGACTCCCTCCTACTTCATATCCAATAAACCACAGCTCACCTCCTTTTCGTATCCCTTCTGAAGCATGGCTCAGTGGAAAGAGCCCGGGCTTGGGAGTCAGAGGTCATGGGTTCTAATCCCAGCTCCGCCACTTGTCTGCTGTGTGACTTTAGGCAAGTCACTTCACTTCTCTGGGCCTCAGTTCCCTCATCAGTAAAATGGGGATGAAGACTGTGAGCCCCCCGTGGGAAAGCCTGATCACCTTGTAGCCCCCCCCCCCCCAGTGCTTAGAACAGTGCTTTGCTCATAGTAAGCACTTAACAAATGCCGTCATTATTATTATTATTACATCTTCTCCGGGAGACCTTTCCTGATTAAATTCTGATCTCCCCGCGTATATCCCTCAACTCTCAAGGCAGTACTTTTTAAGTACCAAAGTACACCCAAGCCCCTTAGCACTTATAAACATGTTTTATGTAGCCTATTATTCCCTCCTATCTGCAATTTACTTCAGTGTCTGTCTCCCTGACTAGATTACAAACTCCCGGAGGGCAGGGATGTCATCTACTAATTTTATAGTAGTCTCCCAAACGCTTAAGGCCAGTTAGGAATCAAGTTGGAGAGGCCACTGATGCTACTCGTGGATAGCAGAGGTGCCTTGACAACTCAGAAGCAACAGAGGTATGTTATGTTATGCGTCTACACAATGTGACATAATGGCTTCACATAAGGAAGATTTTAGGGCAATTCACAGATCCCACAACCGGGTCCTCAGGAAAACCTCAGGACCTCTTTGCTCTTGAGTGTTTGTATTCCCCAGCTAGGTCCCTCTCTGAATGCGGGTCCTGTTTGCAAGCTGTGCAACTCAGCTGCTGTAGGATGTAAGCGCCTCTGGAGTCTGTAAGCTCCTTGTGGGCAGGGGTCACTTCTACCAACTCTATTGTATTTTCTCAAGTGCTTAGTACTCTGCACACAGTAAGCACTTAAAAATACCAGCAGTCATAGGGAAGTCAGGTATTTAAAAGTAGAATACGGAACAAAAAGGCTTCAGGTGCTGTATCCACTCCATCCAGGAGATGTACGACCTGAAAACCAGACTCCCTGAAAAAAAAATAGTTGGACAAATGGCCACCCCAGCTGAAGACAATTTTAATAAAATTGAAAGTCTCCCTTCCATGTAGGTTCTTCAGGCACTGCCACTGAGTTCATCAAAACTATGTATTGGGATGGGGTGGTGAATATTCGCGAGGTGACGGCTTTTTGCTAACTTTCTGTATTTGTCAAATTATCAAGGACCCTAGTCTTGAGGACACACCGGGCCCGTGAAACCAAGTGATGTTTTCCTAAATAGAGAAGCAGAGTGGCTCGGTGGAAAGAGCGCGAGCTTGGGAGTCAGAGGTCGTGGGTTCTAATCCCATCTCCGCCACTTATCAGCTGTGTGACTGGGTAAGTCATTTAACTTCTCTGTGCCTCAGTTACCTCATCTGGAAAATGGGGATTAAGACCGTGAGCCCCATGTGGGACAACCTGATTACTTTGTGTCTCCCCCAGTGCTTATAACAGTGCTTGGCACATAGTAAGCGTTTAACAAATACCAAAAATTATAGAGAAGCAGCGTGGCTCAGTGGAAAGAGCCCGGGCTTTGGAGTCAGAGGTCATGGATTCAAATCCCGGCTCCGCCAACTGTCAGCTGTGTGACTTTGGGCAAGTCACTTCACTTCTCTGGGCCTCAGTTACCTCATCTGGAAAATGGGGATTAAAACTGTGAGCCCCCCTTGGGACAACCTGATCACCTTGTAACCGCCCCTGTGCTTAGAACAGTGCTTTGCACATAGTAAGCGCTTAACAAATGCCATCATTATTATTATTATTAAATACTACATTTCAAAGAGAACACTGTGATATGCATGATAATAATAATAATAATTGTGGTATTTGTTAAGTGCAAGTGCTGGGGTAGATGCAAGAGAATCAGATCCCACATGGGGGTCACACTCTAAGTAGGAAGGAGAACACGGGTTGAATCCCCATTTTGCAGATGAGGGAACTGAGGCACAGTGAAGTTAAGTGATTCTCCCTAGGTCACACAGCAGGTAATTGGCAGAACTGGGATTAGAACCCAGGGCATTTGACTCTCAGGCTCTTTCCACTAGACCACACTGCTTCTCTTTTTGCAGACCCAAGAGTAAAGCCCCTTCTGCATCAATCAATCAATCAATCAATTAACCAGTGGTATTTAGTGAATGCTTATTGTGTCCTCTCATCTAGGCAGGAAGCTATTCATGGGCAGGGAATGTGTCTACCAAGTCTATTATATTGTACTTCCCCAAGTGCTTAGGATAATGCTCTGCACACAGTAAGCACTCAATAAATATGATTGATGGATTTGGCTTGTTGCTCCAATACGGGGGTCAGCTCAGTATAGAGGGTGATGGGGTGGGGAGGGAGAAGATGATTCCCAAGGGTCTGTGTTCCAGTGATGAATGGTTCGGGGGATTATCCTGCAAGGCTTTGAGCTTCCTTACGCATCTGGACATCCCCATGAACCTCATTCTCCATCTTTTGGGGCAAATTCTCAGCGGGCCCCAGATTGAAAGGGAGACAGACAGAGCATTCAGTCCAAACTGAGAAATGTGTTTGAAAAGCCATTTTTGACTGTTTGATGTTGTTTTAGTGGATTTGAAAACAAAACAGAAATCAACTTATGAATAGTACCAACATTTTATTCTCAGAAAAAAATGAAAGGGGTGTTGGGTAAAATAAACCAGCAGAAAATTCCGGGAGTATTTTAAGAAAAATGAGGCATCTCCATCTGGTGTTTGCTATTGGAGAAGCCAAGAAAACCCCCACTCCTAGCACATCTTTCTGAGATTTGGATCTGGCACACTGAATAAAATAAACAGAGATAACAGTTGACAGCTTCAGTCACCATATTCCCTCCTTTTATCTCATCGAGTTGCTATGCCACTGTTTTCACCTCCTCCTCTCCTTCTGTCTCTTCCTTCCTCCATTCTGCTTCTTTGGCTTTTTTCCTCTGCCTCCCACTCACCGTTCAATAAATGTGCCGCTCTAAAGTGAGCAGAGCATAGTATTCTGGAGGACCAGAGGGGACAATTTCTAAATGTGATACGTTGGGAGCCTGATTAGCAGGAGTACAGAAATCCCATTACTTGCGCGGAGAACATGTTTTGTTCAGTACAGACTGACCTGTGTCAGGCACTGCAGGTTACAGTGCTAATGGCATATGTTGGGAGTGCTGGGGAATGGGGGGTGAGGGACAGTTTGCTTTTCCTTTCTTTGCAAAAGTGTTATTGTAAATGGTGACGAAAGCAACATTGAGTTTGTGCTGGGACCTCTCTTCTTGGATGATTCTGATAATAACGATGATTGATAATGATGATCTTGAAGATGATGGATCTCCTGTTGAGAACAAAGGATGAGCCTCAGTCCTGAGACCCTATGAGAATGAATTCATTCTAGTGATGATGGTTTGTTGTACTCCACCCGCCCTCTCTGACCTCTGACAGTTGTGTTCCCATTGGAGCACGGAGTACAACAAATGAGTAGGTGAGCAGGGTATAGCACATTGTGAAGTGTACGCCAAGGGTTTCTATAGACAGGACCTATTAGCGGATGAAGTGACCACAGTAGAGTGGTAATGCAATACTGTTGCTGTGGTGTAGTGCCATTGTACAGCAAGTAGTTTTCCTTGGTAGTGTCTGCAGTCTTCCCCGGCCATGTTAGCCAGCTCTTTTTCAGGATTCCTACCGGGCCTGGTCTCCTCACTGAACACCCAAGGTAACCCTCGTGGCCATGGGATATGTCTGTTTATTGTTCTATTGTACTCCCGCGCGAGCTTCGTATAGTGCTCTGCACACAGTAAGTGCTCAGTAAATATGATGGACTGACTGACTCTTCACCACTGATAACAGAGCTCCAGCTGGAATTCCCTTACTTTCAGAACTAAGATTAGAACCTAGGTCTGCCGATTTCCAAAACATACTCTTGCAAATGGACCAATTGCATGGCTTAAGTGTTCCTGCTTGTACACAACTGAATCAACCTGAAAACTGTCCATAGGCACCTGTAGATTGAACAGTTTTCAGATTTGGTCTATCAGTTTAAAATGATTTGCATTAGAAGATCCTTGAGATCATATGTCTCTATATGTTGCCAACTTGTACTTCCCAAGTGCTCTGCACACAGTAAGCGCTCAATAAATACGATTGATGATGATGATGATGATCTTCTAAACCAGGGTTTTTTTACTTGATCTGGCCAAAACACTTGGGATCATCAGCTCCCTGCTCCTCCAGCAGAACTGTAGATTGAAAGTTCTTCAGTGTCAGGGACCATGTCTTTCACTGGTATTAGTCTTGTCCCAAGTCGCAGTACAGTACCTAGTGATTCTGAAATTCTACAATGTTCCTTGCAGCCTGTACTGACATAATGGTCCTTCATCACTCTTGTTGAAAAAGTCTTTCTTAGGTCTTGCCTGAGTATCTTCTGCTGCCTGTTAAACCTATTTACTTTAGTTCTGATTTGTGCACAATTGAGGAACTGGACCAAAGATTATCTTAGAAGACATTATTTAAGTCAGGCCTCAAGCCTTCTTTTCCATCTCTTGATTGTTCATGGGCGGCTGAGCCAGAAGGTGAGGGCCTTATGATCTATGACGAACAACTGCAGAGTTGAAGGACTGGTACTAGGGCAAAGTGTGAACTGTCGTGCTCAGTTAAGAACAAAAGATCAAGAGCAGTGCCATTCCTGGGCCAGACCAATGGTCCGTACAGCCCGAAAATCTCTCTCTAACAGCATCAACAGGACACTTGAAGGAACTGTGTGATGGTTCATGTTATACCATCCCTTGAGATCTTAACTCAACTTCCAGTGACTCATTTTGGACCCCTCACCCTTCAATTGCTCTAAACCCTTTGTGAAGTGAACAATACTTTTGGCTTGCAAAATTTCCTGTGGCTACAAATTCCATATGCTTACCACCCACTGGGTGAAGAAGTGTTTCCTTTTGTTTGTCCTAGACCTGTCACCTTCAAGCTTCAGTGGGTGCCACCCCCCACCCCCTCCACATTCCTACTGTTTTATCCCCTACAGCGTATAGAAGAGAGATTGGCTATTATGGAAAGAGATGACAGGAAAATGTCCTCATTTTCAGGCCATTTCATCTGGGAACCTAATATGCCTTCAAATAGAATGGATTTGAATTCTCGTCTGTGGACCAATTTGATTTTTGCAAATGAGGAAGTAATAAAAGTAATCATTTTCCTTCTGAAGAATGGATCTTCAGCACCCTCTGTACTGTTACTTCTTGCTTCCTTTGTGTCTCAGGGAACAGTGTGCATCTGTTTCTCTCAAAAAAAAAAAACCCCAAAACCACCCAGCTTACTGTGTCATCTGGCTGGGAGACAGTTTGAAAGTCTCTCCGCTTTATTGATCTGTGGTTGAGTCATGTCCTCTGGCCCATGAGTACTGGCCTTCTGGATAAATACTCAAGAAAATTTTCAAGAGAAAATTCCCTGGGGTGGCATAAATCAGTGTCTCCAGACAGGAATAGAAACTAACTTGATTTTTACACACACAGAAAACAACCCTTCTTCAGGGCAGGGGTCTCAACTCTGACTGCCCTTAACAGTCAAAAATGGTTTTCACTGCAGTAGGACAGCTTTAGGATAGACATGATGGAGAACTTTGTGTCACTAAGAATCATTCTCTCTCTCTCCCTTTCTCTCTCTCTCTGTCTCGCCATAGGATGTCCTCACTTGGGAATCAGCACTTACTAGAAGGAGGTACACTGTGGACCACCCCCTTCTCCTCAACACGCTAGCCAACCTTGGCTTCACAGACTCCATCCTCTCCTGGTTCTCCTCTTATCTTTCTGGCCGTTCATTCTCAATCTCTTTTGCAGGCTCCTCCTCTCCCTCCCATCCCCTTACTGTAGGGGTTCCTCAAGGTTCAGTTGTTGGTCCCCTTCTGTTCTCAATCTACACTCACTCCCTTGGTGACCTCATTCGCTCCCACGGCTTCAACTATCATCTCTACGCTGATGACACCCAAATCTACATCTCTGCCCCTGCTTTCTCTCCCTCCCTCCAGGCTCGCATCTCCTCCTGACTTCAGGACATCGCCATCTGGATGTCTGCCCGCCACCTAAAACTCAACATGTCCAAGACTGAACTCCTTGTCTTCCCTCCCAACCCCTGCCCTCTCCCTGACTTTCCCATCACTGTTGACGGCACTGCCATCCTTCCCGTCTCACAGGCCCGCAACCTTGGTGTCATCCTTGACTCCGCTCTCTCGTTCACCCCTCACATCCAAGCCATCATCAAAACCTCACCTCCGCAACATTGCCAAGATCCACCCTTTCCTCTCCATCCAAACCACCACGCTGCTCGTTCGAGCTGTCATCCTATTCCGTCTGGATTACTGTATCAGCCTCCTCTCCGATCTCCCATCATCCTGTCTCTCCCCACTTCAGTCCATACTTCATGCCGCTGCCCGGATTGTCTTTGTCCAGAAATGCTCTGGGCATGTTACTCCCTTCCTCAAAAATCTCCAGTGGCTACCAATCAACCTATGCATCAGGCAAAAACTCCTCACCCTGGGCTTCAAGGCTGTCCATCACCTCGCCCCCTCCTACCTCAACTCCCTTCTCTCCTTCTACAGCCCAGCCCGCACTTTCCACTCCTCTGCCGCTAATCTCCTCACCGTGCCTCATTCTCGCCTGTCCCGCCATCGACCCCCGGCCCACGTCATCCCCCTGGCCTGGAATGCCCTCCCTCCCCACATCCGCCAAGCTAGCTCTCTTCCTCCCTTCAAAGCCCTACTGAGAGCTCACCTCCTCCAGGAGGCCTTCCCAGACTAAGCCTCCTCCTTCCTCTCCCCCTCCTCCCCCTCCCTATCCCCCCAACTTATCTCCTTCCCCTCCCCACAGCACCTGTATATATGTATATATGTTTGTACGTATTTATTACTCACTTTATTTTATTTGTACATATTTATTCTATTTATTTTATTTTGTTAATATGTTTTGTTTTGTTCTCTGTCTCCCCCTTCTAGACTGTGAGCTCACTGTTGGGTAGGGACCGTCTCTATATGTTGCCAACTTGTACTTCCCAAGTGCTTAGTACAGTGTTCTGCACACAGTAAGTGCTCAATAAATACGATTGAATGAATGAATGAAGGTACAGGACACTCAGTTTAAAATGTAGCATTTCCAGCCTTCCCCCATCCCTTCCCTTCCTTCTCCCACTCCGCCATCCAGGTAAGGCAGTTAGAGCACCTCCAAATCCTACCCCAGTGGACACTTCTCCCCAGTACCAATGACACTTTAAAGATACTTCCATATAGGACTCAATCAGATTTCATTGCACGTTTTTAAAAGCCGCCAGTACATAGCCCTCATCCATAGCTACCAAGAGGGTTGCAGAGACCAGAGCTGTGGAGTTCCCCTGTTATGTTTAGGGTGTTGGTGGCAGCAAAGTGGAGCTCTCCCCTACTGTATCTCTCTCCTTCTCTTCTTTCTCCTTCACTCTCTTTCCCTCCCCTCCCCTCTTACCTTAACCAGCCTTTAAGATCTTATAAGATGACAAGAGGAACACTAGACTGTGGTGGGAAGAGAAAGATCGTGTTGGGTCACAGAATGGAAAATCTGATTCAAATATCACTGAAATAGGGTTGATTTTTCTCAGCCAATCAGTCAATAGTATTTATATAGCTGAATGTGTGAATGTGTGCTACTGAATGTGGCACACGGGTACAACAGAAAAAAAAGACAGTCACTGCACTCAAGGAGCTTACATTCTAATGGGGGAGATAGACAAAAAAATACTACTATAGAAAGTAAGAGCTAGAACAAGTAGTACTACTCAGTAGTAGCAGGAGTACGGAAGATATAATAAATGAATATATAAGTAATGTACACAAATTTATATACGTTGATCTATATTTATAAGTGCTGAAGGTGGGTGTCAATACATAAGTGCTAAGTACATATACATTTACTTGTACATATCTATTCTATTTATTTTATTTTGTTAGTATGTTTGGTTTTGTTCTCTGTCTCCCCCTTTTAGACTGTGAGCCCACTGTTGGGTAGGGGCTGTCTCTATATGTTGCCAATTTGTACTTCCCAAGCGCTTAGTACAGTGCTCTGCACATAGTAAGCGCTCAATAAATACGATTGATGATGATGATGAAGGGTGGCTGTTGAACTGCTTTTCTGTCTTGACTACTGCATCTGCCCCCTTGCTGACCTCCCTGCCTCCCATCTCTCTCCACTCCAGTCCATACTTCACTCTGCTGAAAGAATTATTTTCCTTAAAGGACGTTCAGTCCCTGTCTCCCCACTCCTCAAGAACCTCCAATGGCTGCCCATCCAGCTACGCATCAAACAGAAACTCCTTACCATCAGTTTTAAAGCACTCGATCTGCTCACCCCATCCTACCTCCTTCACTGATCACCTACTACAACCAAGCCCGCACACTCTGCTCCTTGAGCACTAGTTTACTCACTGTGCTCTGATCTCATCTATCTCACCACCAGCCCCCTTCCCACATCCTGTCCCTAGCCTGGAACTCCCTCCCCCTCCATAATACCAGACACAACTCTCCCTATCGTTAAAGAATTATTAAGGTAACATCTCCTCCAAGAGCCCTTCCCTGATTAAGCCCTCTTTTCCCCAGCTCCCCTCTGCATGATGATGATGATGATGATGGTATATTGCACTTGGATGTGTGACCGATGGACATTTGATGTTAGCACCACCCTCAAACCTGCAGCACTTATGTACACATTTTAAAATTATATGTTAATAAATGGTTTATTCATATTCATGTCCGTCTCCCCCTCTAGACTGTAAGGTCATTATGGGCAGGGAACGTGCCTGCTAATTCTGTTTTATTGTACTCTCCCAAGCACTTAATACAGTGCTCTGCATATAGTAAGCACCAATAAATACCATTGATTGATTGATTGATTGATGTGATGAGGTCAGGTAAGACTTCCTGGAAGAGATGGGATTTTAGGAGGGTCTTGAAGGTGGGCAGAGCTGTAGTCTGGCAGATTTGAAGGGGGAAATATTTCCAGACAGAATAGACACAAGTCCCTGTCCCACATGGGCTCATAGTCTAAGGGGGGAGGGAGAACCCATTTTACAGATGATAAACCAAGGGACAGATAAGTTAAGTGATTTTCCCGAAAGTCACCCAGCTGGTAAGTAGCAGAGTCAAAATTAGAGCTAGGTCTCCTGGCTCCCAGTCCTGTGATCCATCCTCCAAACCGTACAGCTTTCCAATCCCTCCAGGCCTATTTTTTCTTGTCCTGTAAGCCCAATCTGCAAAAAACACCACCTAAGCTTTGCCCAAGTGAGCTCAAATTAAACCTCCTACCTCCTTGGTGATTCAGGGGAAAAGGGATTGCCAGCTTCATCTGATCTGACTCTCTCATGGATCCAAACAACAGAAATGACCCCGGGCCAGAGAGCGTTGAAACTCCCAACCCTGCTCCCCTCCTTCTCTCCCTCACCCACTGCTGGGAGGTGAGTGAGGCTGGCCACCGACTGCATTTTCTCCTACATTTTGGAAAGTTTTTCCCTCATCCCACAGCCCTAATGAGGAAAGGTCAAATGAATCAGTGGTACTTATTGAGTGTTTCTATGTGCAGAGCACCGTACTAAGCACTTGGGAAAGTAAAGTCTAATAGAGTTGGTAGATCCAATCACTGCTCACAAGGAGCTTGCAATCTAGAGTAGTTTACCGTCTACAGGAATTGGAGCTGTTTAGACTGGAGAAGTGTGTGTGTTGCAGGGGAGAGGGGGAAGACATGTAAGGGGGAGGAAAGAGGACTGAGGGACCCAATTACTGTCTTCAAGAATGTGAAGGGATTTTTTTATGTCTCCGTGTTGTCCTCGGTGTCCACAGAGGGTTTAAACTGCAGCAGAAGAGAGTTTAGAGAAGGGTTAAGGAAAACCCTTCTGACAACAAGGGTAATTAAACGCTTAAACGAGCTACCCAGAGGAATTATGGAAATCCTGGAAATCTTGAGAAAAGAGAATAGAGCTATTCTCTGATTTTAGCATCACCCTATTGCTGATATCTCCGAAAAGATGGAAGGCAAGAGCTGCCTCTGTGAAAATCAGCTTTTAAACTACCCTGCTCTATTTTGATTGAATGGAGTGACTAGCCGGTGTCTAGAGCAAGAGCAGAGGCTCCTGAGTTTCACTCAATGTTCTCTCCTGATTTCGTGAAGGACCATGAAGTCTACTCGTTTTATACCTCAGTTTACCCTTTGGCACTATGTCCTGTTTGTAGAAAGCAGGCATTGTGCTTTGATAATAATGCTGCACATTTCAATGGCTCCTTTCTTTATGGCCATTAATCCCACTGTCCCTCCAAACATCTCTGTGAGGGAAGGAGAAAGGAAGAGATTATTATTCACACTAGGCGGAAGCAGGAAGCCGAGGCCCTGAGTGGTGGAGTGACGTGCATGATGTCACATAGGGCGTCAGGGGCAGGTCGAGAGAACCTCCATTCTGACTCCCGGAGCCTCACCACACTGTGCTTTGGCTCGAGGAAAAGGAACATGGAAGCAGCCTTCCAAAAAGGCTTTTTGCTCCATAACGGTGATCTAACATCAGTGGGAGTTAGTGGGTGAGTGAATCCCCAGGCTCTTCTAGTCAATTGGGCCCCATTCCTGTCGCATCATTCTCACTTAGTCATGTAGAAATTCTCAGTAAAGGCTCTTTCTTAGATGAGAGGGATGTGGTGTGGTGGGGGCGGGGGGGAAGGGGGAACCCCAAACCCACAATCAGTTGTGAGAAAAAAATGTCTAAAACGGTTTTCTGTTGATACTTGACCAACTCCAGGGGCGTGCTGAGCCCACTCATCGGACGGGGTGACGTCACCGTAGGCTTAACCCTTCTTCTTGGGGAAGGGAGGAGGAAGCACTGTGTGGGAGTCAGGGGTTACAAACCCTCACCCCTGGCCCAACTGTCACTAGGAGCCATGGCAGTGGGCAGAAAAGAGGGAGGGGGGCACACATTGGCCCTCCATTGCCTTAGAAGCAAGGCAAGGTGGTAGCAGGCTCATTCTTATTGTCTCAGGGATGTACTAGAACATATTTCTAACTGCTCCCCAGCTGGCCCTTCCCATAAAGCGTCACTTCTTCCTCTAGAGTCCTAATCCTGTCCATTTCCTATCACACGGAACCCGTCTCAGGGCCACTTTAGTCTAATTACCGTTCCGTGAGTGGAACAAGTCATGGAACAAGTCACGCTCATAAGCAGTGTGGCCTCGAAGAAAGAGCACGGGGCCGGGAGTCGGAAGTTATGGAATCCAATCCTGGCTCCGCCGCTTGCCTGTTGTGTGACTTTTGGGCAAGTCATTTAACTTCTCTGGGCCTCAGTTTCCTCATCTGTAAAATGGGAATTCAATTCCTGTTCATCCTCCTACTTAGATTATGATCCCTGTGTGGTACAGGGACTGTGTTGTCTGACCTGTTTATCTTATATCTTCCCCAGCATTTAGAACAGTGCTTGACACATCCCCCGGCCCACGTCATCCCCCGGGCCTGGAATGCCCTCCCTCTGCCCATCCGCCAAGCTAGCTCTCTTCCTCCCTTCAAGGCCCTGCTGAGAGCTCACTTCCTCCAGGAGGCCTTCCCAGACTGATCCCCTTCCTTCCTCTCCCCCTCATCCCCCTCTCCATCCCCCCATCTTAACTCCTTCCCTTCCCCACAGCACCTGTATATATGTATATATGCTTGTACTTATTTGTTACTCTATTTATTTATTTTACTTGTACATATCTATTCTATTTATTTTATTTTGTTCATATGTTTGGTTTTGTTCTCTGTCTCCCCCTTTTAGACTGTGAGCCCACTGTTGGGTAGGGACTGTCTCTATATGTTGCCAACTTGTACTTCCCAAGCGCTTAGTACAGTGCTCTGCGCAGAGTAAGCGCTCAATAAATACGATTGATGATGATGATGATGACATAGTAAAAACTTAAAAAATACTATTATTATTATCATTAATATTATTATCTTTGAAATGGAGATTCAGTACCTTGAGAAGCAGCTTGGTCTAGTGGATTAAAGCACGGGCTTGGGAGTCAGAAGGACCTGGGTTCTAATCCTGGCTCTGCCACCTGTCTGCTGTGCGACACTGGGCAAGTCATTTAACATCTCTGTGCCTCGGTTCTCCCGTTCTCCCTCCTACTTAGACTGAGAGATTCATGCGAGACAGGGACTACGTCCAACCTAATTCACTTGTATCAACAGTGCTTAGAGCAGTGCTTGACACATAGTAGGCACTTAACAGATACCATAAATTAAAAAGCACTTAATAAATGCCATTGAAAAAAAGAATACCCTAAAAAATACCCATTTTCCTCCCTACTTAGACTCTGAGCCCCACGTGGAACAGGGATCATGCCCTACCTAATCTACCCTAGTGCTTAGAACCGTGCTTGGCACATAGTAAGCACCTAGCAAATATTGTTACATTTGTTACTTTTATTATTATATTCAACATCAAAAGGCAGGACAAGATTATCGACAACGGGGTTCTGGAGCTCACAAGCATTGAGGCACGGCTCATAGCAACACAACTCCCCTGGGAGGAACATATGAGGAGAATGGATAAGAGCAGGTCACCCAAACTGCTGTTGTAGGGTGAACGAGAGGTCGACAAGGGCAGGAGGGCAGAATAAATGATATTAAAACGTAGTGAAGCCCAGCTTCTAACAATACAATATAGTACACTGGACTGCTAGGAGGATGCTGCAGTGAACGGATCAGCCTGGAACCAGCATTTGGGAGAAGGCCTGGTCTCTTGGAACATGAAAACTGACGCACCAACCAACGGGCACAGAAAGAGACAGAGCCCGCAGGGGCCCAAACACATCAGCACCACCAGGATTTATTTTTTAAACGCGAACAATGCGGAAGGGAGTATCAGTCACACATCATCCTTTCCAGCCGCACACGCACGCGTAGATAGGATCTCACCATCAGTAGCGTCATCTCCGAACATGAGACAGATATATATATAGTGGTTCAAATTCAGTTCGGGGTGAGACTCCAGGATGGCTGTCAGGCGGAGAAGGCAAGAGATGGGGAATCTTTTCAGAAGACACCACTCGCTTTCCGCCTACTTCCTCTGCCCTCTCTCCCTCCCATTCTCACCCTGAGGAGTGGCAAAGGTCACCCCTTTGAACTCAGCAGCTTCCCACCTGCTTCCGCTCCATCTACACCTCCGTCCTCCCACCCCCACAATGTTCTGTGAGCTCAGCCCCCAATGGCTCACACTTCCTCTCTGTGGTGCCTCAGACTGTGGTTTAACGCTTCAGCAGCAGCAGCAAAAAAAAAAAAAGAACAAAAAAAAAAAAAGCCCTTTTCTACACAAGGGCCATCTCATCCCCTCCTGGCCCCAGAAGTTCCCTCTGGAGTTCACTCCACTCCCCATAGATTCTCATGAGAAGCCTTCCTGGTTAATCAATCAGTCAATGTATTTATTGAGCACTAATTTACTGTGTGCAGAGCACCGTACTAAGCACTTGGGCGAATACAGTATAAAAGAGTTGGTAGACACCTTCCCTGCCCACAAGGAGCTTAGAGTCTAGAGGGGGAGGCAGACACTAAAATATTAATAACTTTCTGTGAAGGGAGGCACAAGGGCACCCAGGGTTGGGGGAGTTTTAAAGCCCCTCTGGTTCTGATTCTGAAGCCTGATCAAGCCTCTGACTGGGGAGATGGCCGATATAAAACCAGGTGGACATAGAGAGTGCCCCAGAGCTATTCCCAGAGATAATTTGTACTTCCCAAGCGCTTAGTACAGTGCTCTGCACATAGTAAGCGCTCAATAAATACGATTGATGATGATGATGATATCGCTTGAATGTTCTTTTGTTTAGCCAGTCGTTATTGAGTGGCTTTAGGGTCCATGAAACTGGGCCAGTTAACGGAAAATCTACCGTCCATGCCCTCAGGGAGATTAGGGAAGCAGCATGGTGTAGTGATAGAGTCCAAAGGTCCTGAGTTATAATCCCAACATTGCTACTTGCCTGCTGTTTGACCTTAGGCAAGTCACTTCACTTCTCTGTGCCTCAGTTACCTCGTCTGTAAAATGGGGATTGAGACTGAGTCCCCAGGGGGACAGGGACTGTGTCCAACCCGATTTGCTTGTGTCCACCCCAGTGCCTAGTACAGTGCCTGTAACATAGTAAGTACTCAACAAATACCATAATTATTATTATTGTGATTATTATTATTATTACTATCAAGCAATTAAGATGAGGCAGAAACAGGAATAAGGCATGGCTAAAGGCAGGGCCCTTGTATATTGAGGGGTGCTTTGCTCTGCAGTAGGGTTCTGAGGGACTTCATTTACCTCAAAGTCCTTGAACCTTGAAGTCATTGTGGGTTGTTTCCAAGTCAATCAATCAATCAATCGTATTTATTGAGCGCTTACAGTGTGCAGAACACTGTACTAAGCGCTTGGGAAGTACAAGTCGGCAACACATAGAGACAGTCCCTCCCCAACAGCGGGCTCACAGTCTAGAAGTCCTGGAAAACATTTCCCACTTCCTGCTTCCCACACGTCCACCGTCTTTTTCAACCAGAAGAACCCTCCACCGAAGAGGAGAGCATCCAGTGGCTCTCGCTTCTTCAGCCATTAGGAGGAGGCAGTGACAGCATGCTCAACTTTCAGAACATTGCGTGGGTCTGTGGCAGCTGCTGTGACTGTTCACCAGGAGCCTCGAACTCTACTCTTAACACCCAATCCCTCATGTTCATCTTCAGTGGTATTTATTGAGTGCCTACTGTGTGCAGGGCACTGTATTAAGTGCTTGGGAGTGTACAACAGAGCTGGTAGACACATTCGCCGCCCACAATGAGCTATTTAGTACTGTCTTATCTTTTAAATTGTTCTTATGTTTTTATTGTTTCAACATCTCTTAGGTATCTGTCACCCATCTCCTCTACCTTTATTTTAAGACTGGGCCCTTCCTAGAAGGCCGGGGACCATATCTAATTTTCATCTGTGTAGTATTTCCCAGCATTTAGTACAGTGCTCTGCACAAAGTAGGTACTTTATGAATACCATTACTACTACTCAGTTTCCTTCTCCCCCTCCCTCCATTCAAGTCCTCTGGTCAAGTTCACAATTCTGACCTTCAATGCCTTTGGAATTCTTCTCTCCTGGTTCTCCTCTCCATTACCCCTGAACTATTTCCCGTGTGACCTTTACGGCTATCAGAATGGAAAGAGTTTTTTTTTTTTACCCTTGTTTGAGCTGAAGTGAGCCCTGTGAATTATTCCAGAAGGTGAAAAGCCGAGTTTGAGTCACTGTACCCTCCTGGTGGAGTCGTAGGATTGATTAATGGCCTGGTTCTCACTGATAATTCCACCCCCGAGGCAGGAGCCAATGCCACTGAGAAAACACTGCTACTTTCTTTAAATAAACACTTTCCAAGTGAAATAAAGGAAGCCGAAGCGGCCAGATGTCCTACTGCTTAGTGCCGGGCCCCAGCATCCTCCCCCGGGAGCTTTACTGGTCCAGTTTAAGTGGTTCCAGTCAGGTAGTGGGACAAGATAAGGGCAAAAGAGAAGGCAGGCAGATGGGTTGGCTTTTCAAGGGTCTGAATTCCTAGTCCATTAGCCATGCAAACAGCTGAGGGTCATCACAGCAGAGCTACAGATGAAAATGGAGCCAGAGGACATTCTGAAGCATTTACTACAGCATTCTTGTATACTCATCCAAGACTCCTTCAGTCTGTCCAAGCTCCAGACCAAATATCCCCCCTTCCCCACTCCAGTAAAGCAGGAAACTGGGATCCGTACCTCCATTTGGAGCTGGTTTAGGTGAGGAATTAGTGGCCTTGAGTGGAAATGAAGGTTCTAGCCTCAAACCTAGGGCCTCTAGACTGTGTATGTGTACTCTCTCTCTCTCTGTCTCCCTTTCTCCCTGGCTTAATCCCGTTTGCAGTATATTTCTGCTCGTGTCCTACTTAGCTAGCTACCCTATTCCCTCTTCATGTCCAGCAACTGAGGAATTCTTTTGTGCATAGCCATCGTTGGGTTTTCTTTTTGCCCTTCCTTGAGGTGACAGAGCATATTCCTTGATTGTTTCTTGTCACCTCTCCTCAATCTGACTTGATCCCTGACCCTTGGAGAATGGCTACTCAATCAAGTGACCCCAGGGGAGTGGCAGCAAGTACGGGGGAAAGATGCAGTTAGAGGAGGCCTGAAATCAGGGCTTCATGAACCATCACAAAGGCCCCCTGAGTCCTAGTAGTTGCAGAAGAGGTACTGGGAAGTGATCTACTTGGTGTGCTGAGGGGCAGCTAACAAGGATGTGGGTGAGGGCCACAGTCAGGCAGCACAGGGGCAAGAAGGCCTTGGGGATTCGAGAGAGAACTGGGCCAGCCTTCCCTCGATTTCCAAAGTAATGTGAAATGCAAAGACAGGGACAGTGTGGCTCACTGGGAACCAGGCATTTTACATTTCTGAACCCGATTCTGGTTCAGTGAACTGAGCCAGTCGCTCAGCTTCCATAGGCCTCAGTTCATTTGTTAACAAAGCGGGTATCAGATCCCCGCTTTACAAAATGTTAACAGTTCTACTAAAGCGTGCAAATGGGTCTTTAAAGGTATCCCTTTACATCCAGGCAGGACTGCATCTACAGCATCCTAGACAGATCATTAACTGTCTCCCTTTCTAGATGAAAGACTGTAAGTGCCTCGAGAGCAGAAACTGTGCCTTTTAAAAATTGAATGGTGTTTATTAAGTACTTTCTGTGAGTCAGGCACTGTATTACGGGTTGGGATAGATATAAGATAATCAGGTTGGACACAGTCCCTGTCTCACGTGGGGCTCATGGTCTAATTCTCACTTTAGAGATGAAGTAACTGAGACACAGAGAAGTTAAGTGACTTGCCCAAGGTCACATGGTAGACATGCGAAGAACTCGTCTTCTGCTTCTAGTGGATGTTCCCAGTCAGAAAAAGGCTCCGCCAACACTAGAATCTCAATAAATACTGATGATAGTGGTAACGATGATGACGTGATGGAGGTGATGATGATGATGATGGCAAGGGTGATGATGAGGCTATTACTCCTGTTGGAAACAAATCCTAGTGCCTTTTATCTTCAGGAAGTTCTACTCTCCATCCCCCCCCCACAGTACACACATACACACACACACACACACACATCTTTTGTACATAAGACATCACTGATGATGAAGTTCAATTTTACATTTATATGTGGCTGAAAAGGACAATGTGGGGCTTACAGTCCCGGTCACATTACACACATCTTTTGTTCATCCTTTGTTATGCTGTTGTGTTTGTTAGTTGCAGTGCCTGACACTGCTTTCCCTCTTCCCTCTTTGTCTCCTAACAAACCCTAGTGCCTCTTATCTCCAGGAAGTCCTACTTAGCTTCTAATCCAAATCTCTCCTACTTGCAATTTAAGCACATTCTTTGTATATGTTTTTCAAATAGGGGGACCGCTCTTTAAATATCAATTGATAACGCTGCAAATTTGAAAAAAGAGGCGACTGAAGTATCATTCTTTTCCTGCTTAATTTTTCTGCGGTGTCGTTAATGTGAACAAGAAGATATTTTTTTAAATAGGACCTCGAGGGTACCCTTAAGTACTTCCAGTCGCAAATGGAAAAGAATTCAGGGCAAATGCTGAGTTTTGTAAAGGCTTGAAGTAGAGATAAGAAAGATTTAAAGTGCTACTGTTTGCCTTGACTCTGATGACCTGTGTGGGTGGGTGATTGAGGACCTTTGGGGGGTCCCTCTTTGGTAGACTGCAGATGGTAATGACCTGGAAAGAATGGTAGAAAAAGCAGCATGTCCTAATGAATAGAGCACGGGTAGAGTCAGAGGACCTGGATTCTAACTCTGGCTCTGCCACTTGTCCGCTGTATGACCTAGGGCAAAGTCACAACTTCTCTGTGCCTCAGTTACTTGATCTGTAAAATGGGGATTAAGACTGTGAGCCCCATGTGGGATGTGGACTGTGCCCAACCTGATTATGTTATATCTACCCTAGCACCTGGCACATAATAAGCACTTAACAAATACCATTTAAAAAAAGGAGAAAGCAAAACTGTTGTCAGTCCTTAAAAACTCTCCCACTGAGACACGCTTTATAAAAGAAAGGGAAAAAAACCCTGCCCCGTCTATTGCATGAGTGTGTTGTTTTTGGACGAGAGATCACCGGATCTCCTGAAGGACAACTCAAGGATTTATAAAGGCCCTACAAATACCATCAGGGAAGCAGTTTAAGGGAGAGAATTCATACCCGGCTGTGCTGTGCCCAAATGGCTCCCTGCTGCAATATGATCATGCAAGAGGAGTGCTGAGAAAAATTTGGCAAGAAGAAACCCAGTCAAATCCAAATTTCCTCTCACTAGCTAGGAACCAACTTCTTCCTCTGGATGCTTTGATGGGGAGCCTTTCCAATCTAATCCAGGCCTATCAGGCTGGGTTCCATCTTGTACCTCTGGTCCATTTGCCTTTGGAGCAGAACGCGGAAAGATTAGGTTCAGGTGTCCTGTAGCCCAGCACTTTGTTTTCCACTTCCTCTAACTAACCATCCTTGCCTAGAAAATTCCTAAAAGCATCCTTCACACCACTCCTGCAAACCTGCTTGCCCACCCTTTAGGGTGCATATGTCTGGTTTAGTACTGGTCAGTCCTGTTTTCTGCTGGATTACCCCTTGCCGGGTTCAGATACAGCATTGGATGTCTTTATTCAGTCATTCATTCATCGTATTTATTGAGCGCTTAGTGTGCAGGGCACTGCTTCAAAAGTACAATTCGGCAACAGATAAAGACAATCCCAACCCAACAATGGCTTTATGTTTGATAGTTTTATGTTGACCGCCTAGCCTCCCTCCTCCACGATTCTTGCCACGAGTTCTGTGCCCTGGAAGCAGCACTTGTGTTCAGAGGGACAAGGGAAGGGGGCACATGACTCTGGAGCAAAGTTGGACTCCAAGGATCACCCTGGAGAAGTCCTCTAGGTTTGGGAGAACGTACAAAATGTCTGGTAGGCCTTCTTTTTAAGTAGTATTTGTTAAGAGTTTACTATGTGCCAGGCTCTGAGGTAGATAACAGGTAATCAGGTTGGGCACAGTCCATGTTCCACATAGGGCTCACAGTCTATATCCTCATTTTACAGATAAGGTAGCTGAGGCACTGAGACTTGCTCTAAGTCCTACAGAAGACAAGTGGTAGAGCCAGGATTAGAACCCAGGTCCTTCTGACATTCAGGCTCATGCTCTCTCCACTAGGCCTCACTGCTGGACACTCCCACCTGGGTGTCCAGTATTCGCAAGTGCTGTCACTGATCACCCTAATGCCATGGGTGCAGTGTTCTTTCTCCTGCAGTACTCTCTTTCCACAATCTCAATCTTTCTTCCAACCCCATTGCCCACAGCGGCTTTTCTCCCTTCCCTTCCCTCTGCCTTCACTAACTCTCTTTCCCTCCTGCCTCACCTCCCATCATGGTTTGATCCCAAATCAGACTCTTCCAAGTAACCTTCTCTGGCCTGAGCCCTTCTCATCCCAAACAATCCTAGTGCTGCTAGCCTACTCAGTTTCTGTGTACATGTGTTAATTTGAAATTTGTGTGCTCCGTGTCAAGTCTCTCCAAAGCAGCATGTCTCCATCCATGCCCCCAATCTCCCACCCACCCAATCACATCTCCAGCCTTGCCCCTAGTCATTGCTCCAGTCATCACCCTCAATCACAGCCCAATCCCTCCCACAGCCTTGACCCCAGCCTCCCACCCCCCACCAGCACTAAGGTTGGATCCCTGCTCAGAGAATTTCCCAGCCCTATAAGCTCATCGTGATAGTTGCAGGGCTCTCCAGTACCTGCAGCTACTCAAAATCCAGCTGTTTTTACCAAATCAGTTCAAGAGCAAGAAAAGAGAGGGTAGGTTTGAGTGACAGTCTGCTTCCTGGTAGCTCTCTAGGTGAATCTATCCAAAAGGTAAGAAATCAAACCACTAATGGTTAAGCACTGCATCCAGTTGTTGAAAAGAAAATCATAAAACCTGGCCAAGAAAGGACCAAACAAATCCCTTACCCTTACTGTGAACCTTAATTCCAAACCCCACTTAGCCCTCCTTTTGACCCCACTCCTAAGCATTGGTCATATTCCCCCTCCATCCCACTAAAACATCTTTTGGAAATTGATTTTACTGACCACTGACATTGTTGGTGATGTGAAACTGCTAATGTTTGACCATTAACTGTTTGTGTAAATGTGCTCGTAGTCAGACAACTGGTTAGCTATTGCTTCTTTACTTGTGCCTTTGAAGGTTCTTGTGTTGTAACTGCCCTCTGAGGGAGGAAGACTTACTCTGAGGCAAGAGGTTAGCCAAAGGTCTTTCTGTCCGATGAAATACTTCAAGTCAGACAATCATTTTCTCAAACTCTGGAATTTGCATAATACTCCTTATAAAGATTCCTCCAGGTGCTGATATCAACCGTTAGCAATGCCCATCCACTCTGTCTGATTCCTGAGCCTGTTTAGCTTCAATACCTTAGTCAAAGGGGGCTGATTGTAACTTGGCAGTTTCAGTATCTAAACCCAGGGCTATGTTCTATTAAGCATGGCTGGAGCGAACAAATAGCCAAGATGCATTCGTCTGGGGATGTTAATAAACTCACTTGCTATTCCAAAAGACGAAAGCCATTTGGCATAACTGTTCTTCAGCCAGCACATTACCCCGGGCCCACTGTTTCTTTGCAAGTGTCAGGGTAGAATAAACATTTTTGGGATTCAGTGACGCTCAGTTTCACCTGCCGCACAGCACCGGACAGTTGGGAGACAGCAAAGCAGAACAGATCGGCCTGGAGGACGGAAATGAGGAACGAGATGACTCTTTTAAAGCAGAAGCTCTCAGAGTATCATGCTGTCAAGAGATGGAGTCTTAAACAGTGCCAGGAGCTGCAAATAGCAAACGCAGTAGCATAACAAAGGATGATCTTTATGAATGCAGAGTTTGGAAAAGACTGCCTGCTGTGTATTAGTATTTTCAGCAACACTCACGCCACCCCCGCCTTGAGATGAATTTCACCATCCGGAGTGCCTTCTATAAACCCCTAGGCCCAAACACATCCGCACGCTCACACACATATGAATATACATATCCTCGCATACTAGGTTAGAGGGGAGGAAAGAGGAATATCTTGGAGGAGCAGACGGGGTTACAGAGGGAACTGGTGATAGAAGAAGGCAGAGGCACAAGGGACAGAAAGACAGAGATATTGACCCCATACCAAGGCAGCAGACAGACCCTGACCCTCACACATACACAAACACAGACACACAGACACACACACACACACACACGCCACCCGCCACCTTCAGTCACTCACACATACTCACAGATGGGTCCACTCAGACGCATACCCACTCACCGAGTCACTCACACATACGCACATAGATTCAGTGAGACACTCACAGCCTCTTATTCTCTCAGACCCACACATCCACTCCCTCAGAGTCATGTATTTGTGGGGAATCATGTCTTTAGAACAGGGGGGAACGACAAAAGCAGGACAAGCAAGCCACCATTGCTTAGACTTCCTAGACCAGTGAAGGAGTCGTGGCAATCAGGAGTGGGGTCCAGCAGCAGCAGCAATGGTTACCCCCACTCTAGTTTCCCGGTTTCCCTAATGTTTTCTACCCTGCTGCTGCTTCTCTCCATACTGAGTACCTCAGTGGCCATGTGAACCTGAGGGGAACGTCTGAAGGCATGTACAAATATATTAAAAATATACGCTTTTCATCTAAGAGACTAGATGTAAATTCTAGACTGTAAGCTCTTCGAGGGAAGGGAACGTGTCTCCCAACTCTGTTATACTGTACTCTCCCAAGCGCTCAGTACAATGCTCTGCACAAAATAAGCGCTTCATAAATATGATTGATTGACTGATTAGGCAACAACGTGAGTAGCTGCAGTCTAATATCAGAAACTATTCTTAATGATCTGTAAATGGATCATTTATTTTGTGGCTAATATGCACCAAATTTTTCAGGTCTTATTAGTTGCCAGCTGGCCTCTTCTGGGACTTTTTCCCTCACTGTAGCACCTGCCGTCTGCAACAGTGATTCTGTCTGGGCTTTGACCCAGGGCCATCCACCCATTTTGGCAGTCCCTCTTTCACCCTCTGCTATCCCTCTGGGGCCCAAACTGTTCTACTCCATTTTGCATTATCTGCTCCTCCAGAACAAATAACCTGTCTTATTATTCTTTTGTAATTCTCCCCCATTCCCTGCCTGAAATAGACATAAATAAACAAGGTGATGAGGATGGTGATGATAATGATCCCCAGCCCTGCTGCCCTTTCTTAGCTTGGCCACAGCTGACTGTAGTTAGACAAACTCAGCTGCCACTCCATTACCAAAAGGCCTTCTCCAACAAAACCCTGTTTTTTTTTTCTGTGTTGCCTATGCATTTGGACTTGTACCCTTTAAGTACTTGATATTTATCCCACCCCTCAGCCCCATAACACTTATTTATATATCCATAATTTATTTATCTATATTAATGTCCGTCTCCCCCTCTGCACTGTAAGCTCCTTGTGGACAGGGAATGTATCTACCAATTCTGTATCTACCAACTCTATCGTATTGTACTCTCCCAAGCGCTTAGTACAGTGCTCTGCACTCAGTAAGAATTCAATAAATACCATCGATTGACCATTGATTGATTGGTCCTTGGACTTCTAATCAATGGCTTCAAATCTCTCCACTATCATCTTCTCCTTACTTTTTCACTCTCTTTTCCTTCTATACCTCAGCTCACCCTAGCTCACCTCATAACTGTACCACACTCTTGACCCTCCTGTCTCCAACCCATTGCTGATGAAGCGCTTAGTACAGTGCTCTGCACACAGTAAGCGCTTAATAAATAAATTGAATGAATGAATGAATGTCCTTCTCCCTGCCTGATACTCCTTTTGTGTCCAAATCTGTCATTCCAAGTCCCTCCCAATCAATTGATCAATAGTATTTATTAATAGTAGTAATCATAATAAAAATTGCGGTATTTGTTAAGCGCTTAAACTTACTAGGTGCCAGACGTTAAGCTCTGGGGTGGATACAAGCAAATGGGGTTGGACAGAGTCTCCGCCCTACTTGGGGATTGCAGTCTTAATCCCCATTTTTCAGATGAAGTAACTGAGGCACAGAGAAGTGATATGACTTGCCCAAGGTCACATAGCACACAAGTGCCGGAGTCAGGATTGGAACCCAGGTCCTTCTAAATCCCATGCCCGTGCTCTATCCACTAGGCCAAACTGCTTCTCCATTTATTGAGCACTTACTGTGTTTGCAGAGCACTGTACTAAGTACTTGGGAGAGTAAACTACAACAGAGTTGGCAGAACTGTTCCTTGACCACTTTCAAAGCCCTCTGAAAAGACACCTCCTCCAGAAAGCACTTCCCAGCTCCCTGGTCATTTTAGTCCGTCAGCCACCCTTGATAATATCTATTTCTTCTAACTGTAACTTCCTTATTTTTATGCCTTTTCCCCTTCTAGACAGTAAGCTCCCTTGTGGGTAGGGATCATGTCTACCAACTCTATGGTATTGTACTTTCCCAAGTATGTAATAAAGTGCTCTTTATACAGTAAATGCTCAATAAATAACATTGATTGATTGATTGATTAAGGAGGAGGTAGCCAATGACATTCAAGATCAGACTTGAAGGTTTGGAAAGCTAGGATGAAGAAGAGGAAAACTGGAGAGGGGGAAAGGAGAGGGTTCAGAATGTAGAAACCTGGGCCGTGCCTTTCATCCTTGCAGAGAGGTTGGGCTCAGCTAGCTCTTAGCTAAGCAGCAGCCCGTGGTGGATCCCAGCTGGGAAAATGGGAAGTGTTTTGCCTCTAGGTATCCTGAATTGTCTGACTCGAAATCCTCTCTGCACAGAGGTTCCCCCACCCACCTGTCAGATTTTGGACCCAGACTCTCTCCCCTTCCACCTAACCCTGCCCACACCTATGTGATTTTAAACCTGGATATTTAAATCTCCACATTCAGGTGGACCCAAACTTCCTCTCCTTCCAATCAACCCTGCCCACACTTATGCGATTTTAACCTGGATACTTAAAATAAATCCCTGGGTCAAGCTATCGATATCTCCGCATTCAGTTGCCTTAGGATGTTCTCTCCAGGGAGGGACAGGACAGACGCTTCCACTGAGAGCCCAAACAGAAGGAAAGCAATGAGGGTGTATTATTATCATGATCATTATTCTAATTATACCTTAAAAGATACCTTCCAAACTGCAGGCTCAATAAAAGATTTTTAAAAAAAGGAAAATGCTTTCCCTCCCAGTTCCAGCTACCCCTGTCAGGAGCTGACGAGCTCTTGATTCATGGAAATAGTATCAGTTGGTTTGCTGACTGAGGTGGAAGGAGTCAAAGAGAAGGATGAAGCCATCTCAAAGGTCAAGTGCAGCCGCAGTCAGCTAGCGGTGCCTTTCTATTCCGGCTGAATGAATTAAGCTTAGAAACTCCCACACAGGTGAGTGGAAAATGGACTCATGAAATGAGATGGGAACTATTCCTTTCCACAGTACCCCCTCCCAACTTTCCTGGCTTTGGATCTACGGGTCTTTCACACACATACCCCACAATTATGATTCTGCCTCCTTCCCCTACACTCAAAGAGCATCTTTATCTTCTTTTCATCATTGCAGTGCCCGATTCTCTCATCCGTAACAATTATTTCCCTCCTCTCATCTATCATCTTTTCTAACAAAAATCCCCTCTCTCCCTCTCTCTTTATTACCATTCAGTGTCTTTGACTTTTTCCTTCCCCCTCTCACAATGATACCATATGGTTCCATTATTCTAATATTCCCAAGATTTATGACAACAATACTGAGAAATAATTAGGTGCTACTGCGGAGTAAGCCGCAGTGTGAAAACACATCTGTTCTGAAAGGCTCCCTTTGGAATTAGGGGATGAAAGTGTCACCAGCAATTTTCTTTGGAAAAAAAAATGGCAAAATACAACCCAGAACAAGAAATGCTTTGTGCTAACAAATGGTTTACACTTCCTTTGCAGAAAACCTCTCACAGTACTTTAGAGATTTAAAAGAGTGTTGAGGGGAGGAAAATACACCCTGTAGAAATAGAAGGCATGCTTAAATACCTACGCTCTGGCTCGACTTTTAACTCCATGTTAATTGCTAACAATTTGACCCCCTGCACTCTGAATTCAGTGCCTCTGAAAACACAATAAGTGTCAAGTAAATTGGTCCCCGTACAGTTCTTTATGGACAAACACTCAGTGTCCTTGGTGTCCGCTTGGAATGAACGGCTTTTGTGTTGAAAACCTCTTGACCTTTGTGGAGTGTGTCTTCTGTGTTTGTAAACAGTTCAGTCCTACAAAACCAGCGTGGTAGGGAAGTGGGTGGGAGGGGAAATGTAGTTTGGGGCTGAAACACAGGTTTCAGAGCTTTATTCTATACATAAGGATCCTTTGGGAAGGGGATGTTATGCCTCAGTCCCAAGGAAAAGATGGAGAACCAGGCCTCCAGTTCCCCCACCCTTTTTCAATATTTAACTCTTTCTTTTGTGCCAGTAACTGTACTAATCACTGAGGTAGATACAAGCTAAGCAGGTTGGACATAGTCTATGTCCCACATGGGGCTTACAGTCTTAATTCATATTTTACAGACGAGGTAACTGAGGCACAGAGGCTTGCCCAAGGTCACACAGCAGACAAGTGGTGGAGCCGGGATTAGAACCCAGGTCGCCAGTAAGCCATGCTGCTCCTGGTACTTATTGTGCCCCTGTTAGATTGTAAACATTATAAGGGCAAGGATCATTTCTTTCCTTTACTTTTATACTGTTTCCAAGTACCCAGTAATGATAGTTGTCCTTTGGTTTGAGATGATGCCACTGAGAATGAAAGTGCATGTGTGTGTGTTTAAGCTCACTGTGGGCAGGGAATATGTCTGTTTATTGTTATATTGTACTATCCCAAGTGCTTAGTACAGTGCTTTGCACACAGTAAGTGCTCAATAAATATGATTAAGTGAATGAATGTGTGTTTGTGAGTGCATGTGTGTGTGTTTGAGAAAGACTCATTTGCACACTTTGTCCGTAGAAGTGCGGTTGGGCACCTTTTTGCCGTTTTCCGTTAAAATAAGTGTTGCTCAGATTCCAGTGGTTAAGAGGGAAAAGGTATAGACCATTGTCAGCAGGACATGTGCCGGAGTTGTGTTTTTTGCGGTGGTGGTGGTTTGCACTGAGCCATCCTCACCCCCTCTCTCATCTGGTCCTCCTGTGCCCAGCAGCACTCACTGCACAGTAGATGGTAGAAAGAACGGGTGCAGAATATTTCTGAGATCTCAACGGCAGCAGACACTACAGGGCCCTCCCCAATCTGATGAGCCATTGGTGAGCATGCTACTCTGAATAGTTTAATAAGGACTGTAAAGGTCTTTACGAATTTATTGGGAAAACAGAAATCCCCCCACGAAGAACAGCACCAACAGCAATAAAAACTACATCATCGTCGGTTGCACAGCTAGACAGGCCAGGGCTGGAAGATAACAGGATCAGTCAATCAATAAATCATATTGGTTGAGCACTTACTGGGTGCAGAGCACTGTACTAAGTGTTTGGGGAGAATTTGAGCAGGGTATTGGAAGGTAACAGCAGTCGTTTTAGGAGGCAACACAGCCTCAGCAGGCCTCTACCTCTGGGAAGATTTCAAGGCCTGATACTAGCAGTTGTTTGGCTGCACAGACATCTCTTGTCAGCTACTGCTTCAGTGAGGAAAATCTCTCCAAATGGACGTCCCCCAGATCTCATCTCCCTGAGGCACTCTTCATCCCAATCTACCATCTACCAATCAATCTGCGCATCAAGCAGAAACTCCTCACCCTGGGCTTCAAGGCTCTCCATCACCTCGCCCCCTCCTACCTCACCTCCCTTCTCTTCTTCTACTGCCCAGCCCACACCCTCTGCTCCTCCGCCGCTAATCTCCTCACCGTACCTCGCTCTCGCCTGTCCCGCCATCGACCCCCAGCCCACGTCATCCCCCGGGCCTGGAATGCCCTCCCTCTGCCCATCCGCCAAGCTAGCTCTCTTCCTCCCTTCAAGGCCCTACTGAGAGCTCACCTCCTCCAGGAGGCCTTCCCAGACTGAGCCCCTTCCTTCCTCTCCCCCTCGTCCCCCTCTCCATCCCTCCATCTTACCTCCTTCCCTTCCCCACAGCACCTGTATATATGTATATATGGTTGTACGTATTTATTACTCTATTTATTTATTTATTTATTTATTTATTTTACTTGTACATTTCTATCCTATTTATTTTATTTTGTTGGTATGTTTGGTTCTGTTCTCTGTCTCCCCCTTTTAGACTGTGAGCCCACTGTTGGGTAGGGACTGTCTCTAAGTGATGCCAATTTGTACTTCCCAAGCACTTAGTACAGTGCTCTGCACATAGTAAGCGCTCAATAAATACGATTGATTGATTGATTGATTCCTCCCTTCAAGGCCCTGCTGAGAGCTCACCTCCTCCAGGAGGCCTTCCCAGACTGAGCCCCTTCCTTCCTCTCCCCCTCTTCCCCCTCTCCATCCCCCCCGTCTTACCTCCTTCCCTTCCCCACAGCACCTGTATATATGTATATATGGTTGTACATATTTATTACTCTATTTATTTATTGATTTATTTTACTTGTACATATCTATCCTATTTATTTTATTTTGTTAGTATGTTTGGTTTTGTTCTCTGTCTCCCCCTTTTAGACTGTGAGCCCACTGTTGGGTAGGGACTGTCTCTATATGTTGCCAATTTGTACTTCCCAAGAGCTTAGTACGGTGCTCTGCACATAGTAAGCGCTCAATAAATACGATTGATGATGATGATGATGATCCCCAGCCCCCCGTCAGCCTTGGCCGGTGCCGTGTTATCCACTCCTCACCCAGTCAACCCCTCTACCCAACTGGAGCTAAATCCTCGTCATCGCCTAGTGCCCTGGTGCACTAGGAGTAGGAACAGGATGGAAAATGGAAAAAACCCACACTCTGCACTGCACCAGCCAGGAATGGGAGAACCAGCAGCATGTCCTAGTGGAAAGACCATGAGCTTGGGAGTCAAAGGACCTGGGTTTTCTAATGTGCTGTGTGACCTTGGGCAAGTCATTTAACCTCTCTATGCCTCAGTTACCTAACCTGTAAAATGGGGACTAAGACTGCGAGCCCTGTGTGGGGCAAAGACTGTGTCCAAACCGATTATCTTGCATCTCCCAGAGCGCTTAATACAGTTTCTGACACATAGGAAGTGCTTAACAAATGCCATTAAAAAAATAAAAAAAACTTGATTCCCCCAGAAGCCCCCTGTTTGTGGGGAAGGCTTGCGGAAGGAAACATTAAAATGAGAAGCTTACTGCCCTCCTCCTACCTGGCAGCGTGGCTCAGTGGAAAGAGCCTGAGCTTGGGAGTCCGAGGTCATGGGTTCAAATCCCAGCTCCCCCACTTCAATCAATCAATCAATCAATCGTATTTATTGAGTGCTTACTGTGTGCAGAGCACTGTACTAAGCGCTTGGGAAGTACAAGTTGGCAACATATAGAGACAGTCCCCACCCAACAGTGGGCTCACAGTCTAAAAGGGGGAGACAGAGAACAAACCAAACATACTAACAAAATAAAATAAATAGAATAGATATGTACAAGTAAAATAAATAAATGAATAGAGTAATAAATATGTACAAACATATATACATATTGTATATATGTATATATACACATATATACACTTGTCAGCTGTGTGACTTTGGGCAAGTCACTTCACTTCTCTGTGCCTCAGTTACCTCATCTGTAAAACGGGGATTAAAACTGTGAACCCCCTGTGGGACAACCTGATCACCTTGTATCCCCCCCAGTGCTTAGAACAGTGCTTCGCACATAGTAAGCGCCTAACAAATGCCATCATTATTATTATCTAGTTTGTACATTGTTGCTGATTTAAAAAACTCAGGCAGCAAAAACATGGTGCTGAGTAAATATCAGTTACCGTGATGATCTTTCAGACAACACACTTTCACAAACCCATGGGGGCCAAATATTTTACACCGGTCATGTATTTTTCATTATTATCATTAGTATTAATAATAAAAAATTAGGGTTTTTTATAAGCACTTTCTATGTGCCAAGCACAGTGCTAGGTGCTGGGGTAGATGCAAGATAATTAGGTTGGGTCCGATCCCTCCCCTACATGAGATGTGCAGTCTAAGTGGGAGGGAGAACTGTGTGATGAACCATTTTATTGAACTCTGTGGTTTCTCCTCACTTTCTCCATTTGTAAAATGGGACAAGTGGTAGTTGCCTGTGCAGTGGTGTGAAACCCTAAAGGGACGGCCCAAGGAGCTTCAATTAATTATCACCCGGCTAGATCACCTTGTAACCTCCCCGGCGCTTAGAACAGTGCTTTGCACATAGTAAGTGCTTAATAAATGCCATCATTATTATTATTATTATTATTATAGGTTTTCCTCACCTCTGGCAAGTGGAGAGCCTAGTCTATTCCTTTTAGACTGTGAGCCCACTCTTTTAGACTGTGAGCCCACTGTTGGGTAGGGACTGTCTCTATGTGTTGCCAATTTGTACTTCCCAAGCGCTTAGTACAGTGCTCTGCACATAGTAAGCGCTCAATAAATACGATTGATTGATTGATTGAGAGCCCTGTGGATTCCTATCATGCCATTACCAACATCATTATTCTCCCATGTTGGATGAATATTTGCACTTATGGGCACAAAGAGTCAGACTCCAAAGTTCCTAAACAATGGTGAGTATGTTCAAGGGAGAAAAGCTTTCATTATACTAATTTTGTTATTTGTTAAGTGCTTACTACGTGCCAGACACTGGGGTTAATGCAAACAAATCAGATTGGTCACAGTCCTCCATGGGGCTCACAGTCTTAATCCACACTCCCCCTTCTAGACCGTGAGCCCGTTGTTGGGAAGGGACCGTCTCTATATGTCGCCAACTTGTACTTCCCAAGCGCTGAGTACAGTGCTCTGCACACGGTAAGCGCTCGATAAATACGATTGAATGAATGAACGAATTTTACAAATGAGGTAACTGAGGCGTAGAGAAGTTAAGTGACATGTCCAAGGTCACACAGCAGACAAGTGGCTCTGCCACTCTGCCTTCTGACTGGCTCGGGCTCTAACCATTAGGCCATGCTGCTTCTAGGTGTGGGTGCACAGAAGTCTCTGGTCTCTGGTACAGTCCTCTGCTTCAAGTGGAGGCTAGAGGTGTCATTGGCCTTTGACCCAAGGCCCAACTCATAGGGCAGATTAAACCCACGGTTGGACAGGGTTAGAGTCATTTATTAAGCGGAGTCCCAGCCTCCGGGAGCCTCTATGTATCAGGCTCTGAGTAGGGCTGACATTGTTAGAGCTGCTGTATGGATTGGCATCTTGCCTTTGCCTGATGGGTGGGGGTCAAACTTGGGTCCTGCACCTCAGCTTTCTGGCTGATTTACCATTACTTATCAGGGCAGGACTGTCAACAGAAACCCACCTTTTTGGGTGCCAATGCCGGATCAAAAGGCTTTCAGTTTAGAAACGTATCTGAGCAGGTGGGTCTTGGGGGGGTGGGAAATTAAACGGCGTGACTCTGACTCAGCAAGGCTGGAACTGTCAGTGTGTTGGTCCGGGTGTGGAGGGATGAACCGGAGTTGCCCCAGCACATTTTTCCTCCATCTAACTGGGGAACAACTTTAGCTGTTCTCTAAGAAGCCCTCCTCTCCCGGGATGATGATTTTGAGGCTGAGAAGCAGTTGAGGTGTTTCTGGAGGAATCTCTGGGGTTTTAGCTGAGGAACTGGCCCCAGTCCTCTCTTAGATTCTGGGGGATCAGTCGGGTCTGGCCGGGTCTCCGAGACCCCTTATCTGCCCCGGACTGAATTCCACGTGAGTGGCATCTTTGGAATGTGCCTGATAATGGTGACTGAACTTTACATCTCCCCGCAGCCAATTAAAGCGAAGGGAAGTGAGTGGGAACAGAGTGACTCAGTTCCTCCCCACCCTCAGGTAGGAGAGGCTGGAGGAGTTGCATTCTTGTCTGGGAGATACAGGGATGTCAAGGAGGCGTCAGGACTGGTGAGCAGACGGCATGCACCCTCTCCCACCTTGGGCAGTTCTGCCCACTCCTGTCTCTGGGACATTCCTGTTCAACCTGAGGATGGGGGTCCCGGACCATATGGGGCCAGAGCAGTGCTTCAACGGCTCCTGCCATGTACCAGATGGTGGAGTGTCCGCAGTGGTGGCATTAAACCCATTTTTAGGACGGACCTCAATGCCATCTCCGTTCCTGAGTATTTCTAACCTCTCCGGACACCTGCACTACTGTAAGCGCTCAATAAATACGACTGACTGAATGATTGCTGTTTGCCCACCTTCCTCATCCTCTGGTCAGATAGGGGCTCTGACAACAGTCCGGTCTCTAGAGAAACAGTTTTGTTTTCACAAACTGGAGAGTCCCTTGACACGGCAGTTCTTTCTGGGAGCCCAGGCCATGCCATGCACCTTTCCTCTGGCTTCTCCAACTTGGATTGGCAAAACCACCGTTTTGGGTTGCCAGTGCCGAACCTAATTAATGGCAGCCAGATTAAAGAAGTATTTGAGTGGGTAGGTGGGGGTGGGCATTAAAAGGAGTGGATCAGATGGTAAACTCCTCCATTAGATTGTAAACTCCTTGAGGGCAGGAAGCAAGTGTTTTGACTGTGCATTCTAAGTGCTTAGTACAGTGCTTTAACATTCAATAATTGCTCAATAAATATCAGTGATTTGGGGGGCTTTAGAAATGCTTCTGATTGGATGAATTATAAAATGTGTTCCTTGCCCTAATGCCAAATACAGAATGAAAATCAATTTTATAAATAATTCAGAATGTTTTGTCAAATCAATCAATCAAGGGGATTGCTGGCATCTTGGCTCTGAGGGCAATATGCAGGAGCAGCAATCGGGGAGGTTCGATTCAGGGGGAAGTTTGAGTCTGATCTAGCCTGATCTGGGGTTTTTGGATCCCTTGAGCCTCAGTTTCCCCATCTGTGAAATGGGCTTGGCGAAATGGGCTTGGCACAATGACCCTTTCCTTCCTCCTGCTGGGACTGAATTAATTCAAGGGGCAGCCCAATTAATGATAATACTAATAATAATGATAATAACTGTGGTACTTGCATGAGAAGCTGTGTGGCTCAGTGGAAAGAGCCCGGGCTTTGGAGTCAGAGGTCATGGGTTCAAATCCCGGCTCCGCCACTTGTCAGCTGTGCGACTTTGGGCGGGTCGCTTGGCTCCTCTGTGCCTCAGTTCCCTCACCTGTAGGATGGGGATGAAGACTGTGAGCCCCCTGTGGGACATCCTGATCACCTTGTAACCTCCCCAGCGCTTAGAACAGTGCTCTGCACATAGTAAGCACTTAATAAATGCTATTATTATTATTATTATTATATTTACTGAGCACTTACTGTGTGCAGTGTGTGTATTGTATTCACCGTACTAAGTCCTTGGGTGGGTACAATACAACAGAGTTGAAAATAATAATGATGGTATTTGATAAGCACTTATTATGTGCCAAGCACTGTTCTAAGTAATGGGATAGAGTCAAGGTAATCAGGTTGTCCCACGGGGGGTTCACAGTCTTAATCCCCACTTTACAGATGAGATAACTGAGGCACAGAGAAGTTAAGTGACTTGCCCAAAGTCACACAGTTGGCAAGTCAGTTTCCCTGCCTAAAGTGAGTTTACAGTCTGGTGTGACTACAGTCAAAACCCTGCAGGCAACAGACTGGAGCAAGTGGCAAGGGAAAGAAAAATGTTAACTGAGTATGCCCACTCTGAAGGCAGAACTCAGAACAAAACCGACAAAATAGAAAGGTTGGCCCCAGAATCGCTAAAAATAGGGAACACCAAGAAGCTAGACATGCTGATGGAGGACTGGAGGAACCAAGAACAGCCAGTGGGAGAGAAAGCTGATAGGGAAAGCAGAAAAAAGTACATACGCTGATATAAAGAGGAGAGAGACCAGATATCTGAATTCCCTCCTATAACCTATTTGCAACAACAAAAAGTGGAACCAGCAGCATGACTAATGTAAAGAAGACAAAACTCTTAATCATTTCTCTACGTCTGCCATTTGGAGCAGAATTTGTTCTGACCCCGAAAGGTTATTCTGCCTCAACAACCAGCATTCTGGTTTGGTTTCCCTTCACCCTCTTGGTCTTGGTTGTGTATCCAGGGCACCTGGAAGCTGGGAGCCTATTGCAGCAGTGACTAACAAATGCTTTGGCAGTTGTAAAGGTTGCGAGTGGGGGCTCAGTTCCCCAGTTTCGGCTTCCCACATTAACTGGGACAGCCTGTCCTCAGTGGGCTGCCTTTGGAGAGCCTGCTGCTGTTTGTTCCTCCCCACTATTCAGGCCTGGGGTGGCAGCTGTCTCCTCCCCCCATGCTTGGGGCTGGCCGAATCTGCCACCCCACCTCCCCCGTCCCACCCGAGAGGTGCCTCCCTGTGAAGCTCCAGGCTTTTCTATGGCACCTGGAAGCCAGAGAAAGAGGTTCTGCCCAGATACTGTGCCAACCACCCTGAGGGAAATGCTAAGCTGAGGAAGGAAGGGTGACCAGAGGGCTCTGGCCAAACGGGCGAGAATTTACTATTTACTCTATGTCACTGGAGTCAGGGAGGTCAGGTACTAATTGCATCTGTCCCAGCAGATAACCCGGGTTATGGAAACAGCCCTTTTCTCATTACCCATATGGGTCACCCAACTCGCTAAAGTGTCGGCCCCCGAAGGCTTGGGAAAGATGGCAAAGGCTGGAGATGGGCCCTTCATCCAGGATGAAAACTTGAATACTTCTCTCCAGCTTGTTGGTCAATCGATAGTATTGATTGGGCACTTACGATGAGCAGAGCACTGTACTAAGTGCTTTGGAGAGTACAACACAACAAAATTAGCAGACGTGTTCCCTGCCCATAACGAGCTCACAGTCTAGAGGGGGAGACAGACATTTGTATGAATAAATAGGTAATTTATAATATATAATTTTAAAGCTATGTATATAAGTGCTGCGGGGTTGAGGGTGGGGTGCATATCAAATGTCCGAAGGTCACAGATTGCAGTGCATGGGCGACGCAGAAAGGCGAACGAGCTGGGGAAGAGAGGAGCCGGGGAAGGCCTCTTGGAGGAGGTGTGACCTTAATAATGTTTTGAAGGGGGAGAGAGTGGTGGTCTGGCGTATATGAAGGGAGGGGGAGTTCCAGACAAGGGGGAGGGTGTTGGAAAAGGGGTCGGCGGCGAGATAGACAAGATTGAGGCCCAGTGAGTAAGCTGGCTCTAGACGAGCAGAGTGTGTGGGCTGAGCTGTAGTAGGAGATTGATGAGGTGAGGTAGGATGGGACAAGCTGATTGAGTGCTTTAAAGCCTACGGTAAGGAGTTTCTGTTTGATGTGAAGGTGATGTGGTGGTGGAAGAAGGCTCTTAGTAGGAACAAAAGAAGGATGGTGAAAGGTTGGTGAATGCCTCAGCCCACTTTGACCAGGAGAAAGGAGGGCAAAGATGGGTGGAGGGAGCAAGCTAATGATGATGATGATGATAATTCTGGTATTTGTGAAGCATTTACCATGTGTCAAGCACTGTACTAAGCTCTAGGGTAGATACAATAAAATCATGTCAGACACGCTCCTTGTCTCCCATGGGCCTCAAAATCTAAGGGGGAGGGAGAACAGGTATTTCATCCCCATTTTACAGATGAGGAAACTGAGGCATAGAGAAATTCACCCCAAGGTCCAAAACTCAAATCCAGATTTCTTGATTCTCAGATCTGTGCTCTTTCCACTAGGCTATGCTGCTCCTTTCCCCTCCCCAAATCTGTCAGACTACAGCCCTGCCCAGCCCTTCTAAAGAACCGCCTCCTTAACAAACCTTCACTTCTTAATCTCCAACTGTCCAAACCATACAATCCCTCCATGCATTTTTAGTACTTATGTATTTTATTTCTCCCATTCCTAGTACTCTTGTGTAGTTGTTTATTCAACTGTAGAGTCAATTATTTATTTGATTCCTCTAGTTGTATTTCTCTCTCTCTCCCATTAGAACACCATTTTGGCTGTAGTTTCTTGGCTGGGATCCCACAGCTCCGCCCAAACAGGACTAAAGTGGATGGGAAGGAGGGTTTACCTTGGGGTATGGAGTCACCGTCACCTGGGAACCAATCAGAACATTCACAGAACAGTGCCTTGGCACCTGGTAAGCTGTTAACAAATACCATCATTATTATTTTTATAGACACAAAGATGATGAAGGTTAATCCTTCTAGCAACCAGAACCCTGGTAAAAAGCCCATTAGAGTATAAATTTTGGGGCTGAGAACGAGGATAGAGAACCAGCCTGGGAGTCGGAAGGACTTGGGTTCTAGTCTCTGGTCCATCACTTATCTGTTGTGTGACCTTGGGGAAATCACTTAACGTCTCTGTGCCTCAGTTACTTCCTCTGCAAAAGGGGAACTAAGACGTGACTCCCACGTGGGATATGGACTGTGCCCAACCTGATTAGCCTGTATCTACCCCAGCACGTAGTACAGTGCCTGGCACATGGTAAGTGCTTAACAAATGCCATTAAAAATAACAGTAAAGTGTAGCTAAAAGGCAGCGGTTGGGTCTTACTCTTTCTTTGGAACTTTCAGTGTCTATAAATCTATGTTCTGCACATGAGAATAGGAATGATAATAACCGTGGCATTTGTTAAGGGTTTACTGGTGCCAAACACTGTAGTAAGCACTGGGGGGAGATAGAAGATAATTAGGTGAGTCACAGTCTGTCCCACAAGGGGCTCACAGGCTAAATGCTTGCTCAATGCATCCTGTTGACTGACGGATAGGTCCTTATCTTAGGCCTGTATGCCCAGCTGGGATCAAAAGACTAGAGCTCCACTGGCAAACAAACAGGATCCGGTGCCAGTGGGGAGGCCTGGGGACGGCAGATGGGGGGTGGGTGGGTCTTCCTGAGGCCACTTGCAACTGTCTCTGGGTTCAGATTGCTGTTCTCAGGAGTCAAGCTGCCCAGGGCTGAGTGGAGGTGGGAAGGGTGAGAAGAGGCCTGGTCCTGCCACGTTAGCCTTGGGGACTGTCGATCTGAAAAACAAAGAGGTAACACCGGCTGTGGTGGAACCAGTAGTGGTAGATAACAAGTAATGGCAGAAGCGGTGCAGGGGCTGGTCTGAGCAACAGAGCTCAAACTGCAACCAGAAGCTGGTGTGCCCTTCTAGACTGTAAGCCCAGTGTGGGCAGGTATTGTCTCTCTTTATTGCTGAATTATACTTTTCAAGCTCTTAGTACAGTAAGTGCTCAAGAAATATGAATGAATGAATGAAGATAGTCTGGGCGGCCCCCTCTGGCACCCATCCGAGGGGTTGTCAGTGCCCAGGTTAGAGTCACTGAACTTTAGCCTTGTTCTCCATTTTTTATCCTTTATCTTGGCTTTCCATCTTGGGTCATGAGGGAATCTGGGTTAGAACAGAAAAGCCTCAGTTGGGAAGTCCCTCTAGCCTTGGAGACAGATAGGTATGTGAAGAGTGACCTGCCAGTGGATTGGAACAAAAGCATTTCAGTTGAAACCAACTGTCAGCGGGCGTGAGAAAAGAGGAAAAGAGAAGCAACTTTAAAGAGGCTTTAGTATCCTCCTCCTGCTCCTCCCAACCCCTTTAGGTTTGTTATCACATTTTAACAGGATTGGAAACTCCCAAACCAAGGTTATCTAATGACTTGTTTCCGCTTCATACCCGGAATGGCCTGATTTTATTTCATGTCTGAGGCTGCCAGGCAGATATTTGGAGGGTAAAGGTTGGGCCAAGGACCCTAGCTCTTCCAAGCCCCTCCCGCTTTATTTTTAACCGTGTTTCTCTTATCGGTATCCCTGCTGGATCTCAGTAGAGAGCGTCTGTCACTGAATCAAAGGAATCAGGTGAATCCCGGTCCCGGGAAGACGATGCCCTCCACTGTGGAAGCTGTTTTCTGGCCAGTGGCAATCTCCGGGGGCAAGGGTCCAGGCTGAGTCAGACCAAGAAGACTCTGATCCCCATGACAGAATGGTCTTGGGAGGCCACGTGACCTCGCAGAGGACTTGGAGGCAAGTCTGAACTGAAACTTGTGTCTCGCTAAGGCCTCAGACTGGCTCTCGTCCCTCTGTTGTGCTAAATTCCCGCTCTTCCTTTCCATGTAGAAGCAGCATGAACCTTGGGAGATCTTTTCCGGCAGCTGAAACAATTGCCTTAACGTTGGCCTTTGGTTACTGCCCAGATCCCTCACAGCATGAACCTCCAAGTCTAGGACTGGAAACAGAGAAAAAGGATTCATAGAGGAAAAACATGAGGGAATTAATTGGGACTGAGGCTCTTGAGGGCACCCCAACCTGCCCTAGAGAGGACCCAAGTCTGTGTTGGCCCAAACTGCCCCAGCCCCTCAGAGATTCCTCAGAAAGGGATTGGTGTAGATTGGTCCAGAATGCCCAGAGATTTGGCATGGCCTAGTGGATAGAGCCCAGGCCTGGAAATCAGAAGGCTTATTAGTAATTAGTCATGGCTCCGCAACTTGTCTGCTGTGTTACCTCGGCCAAGTCACTTCACTTCTCTGTGTCTCGGTTACCTCATCTGTAAAATGTAGGTTAAGACTGTGAGCCCCATGTGGGACTGGGACTGTGTCCAACCCGATTGGTTTGTATTGAGAGAAGCAGCGTGGCTCAGTGGAAAGAGCACGGGCTTTGGAGTCAGCGGTCATGGGTTCAAATCCCAGCTCCGCCAATTGTCGGCTGTGTGACTTTGGACAAGTCGCTTAACTTCTCTGGACCTCAGTTGCCTCATCTGTAAAATGGGGATTAAGACTGTGAGCCCCCCGTGGGACAACCTGATCACCTTGTAACCTCCTCAGTGCTTAGAACAGTGCTTTGCACATACTAAGCGCTTAACAAATGCCATCATTATTATTATTATTGTTATCTATGCCAGTGCTTGGCACATAGTAAGCACTTACAAATACTATTATTATTATATCGTTACTATTAGCCCTCCTAGGGATACCTTTATTGTAACCGTGACCCCCACGGATAGAGAAGCAAGGCAACATGCCAACTTGTCAACGGGTCCACACACTTTTCCCCCCCACCTCTGAGACTCCCCTCCCGCGGTCCAGCCGGAGGGGATTTTCCTTCACTCCCTTATGAAGAGACCTGCCCAAGAGCATGACCCTTAAAGGTCAGTGCATTAGGGAGGGGGAAGTGCTTTCAATCCAGAGCAGAAAGTCCCAGGAGACTAAGGCAATGCAGGGGAAGGAGTGTCAGCCTCCATGTGCCCACTTCTCGGTCAGATAAAAGGTCGCGTCTGGGGCAAACCTCACCACCTGACTAGCAGCCTCTGAAAAGACCCGCGCCCTGAAAACAAATGAGGTGGCCCCCACAGTCACGCGCGGACCCTCTGCTTTCACTTCTCCAAACACTCTCTGAAGAACAATTAAGGTTATCCTTGTTATTGTGATCACCCCTGCCATTTATTCCTAAAGAGGGCCATTTATACAGCACCCACAATGTTTGCAGTGAAATGAATAGGGCCTCTACCCCGCCTACCGCTTGCCCCACCGGCTACTCACACCACCCTGCTCCATTACTTGCATCCCACTGGGGACTTTCCATCACCCCGCGGTCAAAGAAAGGCTACCATCTTTGCTCTTCCAAGCTTCCCCACCACCACCCAGTTTGCTCCACCTGTGGTCTTTCGGCCCCGGCTGTTTTCTGGGGCACAACATAACAGTTGATGTCCCCACCCCTCTTCTGCTTCCAAGCCTTTGCTCAGGGTATCCCTTATTTTCTTTTATTTTTTTGATATTTGTTAAAAGCTTACTATGTGCCAGGCACTGTTGAAGCACTGAGGTAGATAAAAGCTAATCAGGTTGGACACAATGTCCCACATGGGGCTCACAGGCTTAATCCCCATTTAACAGATGAGATAACTGGGGCACAGAGAAGTGAAGTGACTTGCCCAAGGTCACACAGAAGACACGTGGCAGAGCTGGGATTAGAGTCCAGCTCTTTCTGACTCCTAGGACCGTGCTCTATCCCCTAGGCCATGTTGTTTCTTAGGTATACTACAGCGTACAGCTTCCCTCCTCCCATTCACCAACACATAGATCGTCTTTCTTTTCAGCCATATGTCTAGATCCTCTTCTTCCAGGAAGTTTTCTCTGAATAACCCCAGTAATCTGTGACCTCTCCTACCTGCCACCCGTTCTGGTGATATGCTATATGTATATGCTATATACATATGTGTGTGGGCGTTTACCTGGTGGTTTTGTTTTCATCGACCTTGTCTCTATTAGCTTGTGAACTTCTTGAGGGCAGGGACCAAGTCTATTCTTAATCAGGTGCAGATACCGTTCACAACTATTAAGTAGCCTTTGGACTACTTAATTAATGATTGTTGATTAATACAATGTTGAATGCTGCTACTTACTGGCCCTCAAGAAGCTGCTGTCAGCAAATACAGCCTCAGACACACACTTTTGAAGCATCTGGAGCATCCTTGAAACGTCCTCTTTGTCCACAGGCAGAGCCGCCTTCACAGAATGATCTTACAGCCTGTTTTAGTTGTCATCACTCCACACTGGATCACCTCTCAGGGGAGTCAGATAGCCAGCACCCTCCTCGTTAATAATTCTTAGAGGTGAGGGATGCAGACCCCCAAACCGATCCATGACTGTAAGGATGACCCTTAACAGGATCCGGGAGCCCTCATTCCTAAGCTTCAACTGAATTACCAAGTACCCCTCTTTGGATTAGAGAAGCAGTGTTGTCTGGTGGATAGAGCACGGGGCTGAGAATCAGAAGGACCTGGGTTCTAATCCTGCCAAGCCACTTAAACTTCTCTGTGCCCCAGTTACCTCATCTGTAAACGGGGGACTTAAGACTGTGAGCCCAATGTGGGACTGGGACTGTGGCCAACCTGATTTGTTTGTATCCACCCTAGCGCTTAGTACAGGGCCTGGCACATAGTAAGCACTTAACAAATACCACAATTATTGTTATTATTATTATTATTGTTCAGACAAACACTACTTCCACGGAACTCAAGGTCATAGGGCCATCTTTCAGGCTTCTGCCAGGAAGAGGGCGTAACTAGAAAGATGATGCTGAATGAATCCTCTCTCTGGCCTTTCTTCTTGCCCACTTTGGAGTGGGCACAGAGAAGCAATAGACAAAGGAACCATTATCATTGGAACCAGTTAACAAGGTGCTGTGCACCGTCAGTAAGCTGACACTTCTCCCATATGCCCCATTCTAGAGAAACCACCATAAAACAGATAAACCAACAGGGCACCTAATAGTTTCAGGCTATAAAGTTCTGTTAATCAGTCAACAGTAGCAAGACATTAAAAAACCACTGTGTGAAGTACTGTGGTAGGCAAGGTAGGGGTTCACTAAGAAGGAAGAACAGTACACAGTGCCAGGCCTCCAGGAGCTCACAGTCCAGTGGTAGGGGTTCATTCATTCATTCATTCAATCGTATTTATTGAGAGCTTACTGTGTGCAGAGGGTTGGACAGGACAAAGAAGTTGCCAAATAAACGTCTAGCCCAAATGATCAAAAGCAAGTAAAAGAGAGGCAAGCACTCCAATGGCAACATCATATACAGGGGCCTCCTAAATTCTAGATAGGACTCATGTGCCTGGAGTCAGATAGGGTTAATCCATGGGGGCTTCATGGAAGAATTGGGCTTTAGCAGCATCTGGAAAGAGGGGAGCGGGAGTGTTTGTTCTGTATAGGGAGCTCTTAAAGGTCACGGACCACATCTGACTTGCTCTCTACAGTGGCTAGTAGAAGGTCAGATTCTGGTGGGTAGCTGTGGTTGACTTCATGACTTCTATTCTGTTACAGAAGTTAGAGACTAGGTTTGGGTAAATGGGGGAAGCGTTCTCTCCACACATTTATTTGGGGATGGGAAGGAGATTCAGTTCCCCTTCCTCTTCTCTGCCACGCATATGGGAGCTTTTACCCATTTGTTGCCTCCTGCCTAGCTCCTGGAGACTCTTCAGGGTGTACAGCCCTGTTTGGAGGTTGGGTGGAGGCAGCTCTTTGCCTCCAGCAGTGATCCTGCTTCGCACAGGGAGCTGCCCAGGGCATCCTTTAAAGCGCCAAACAAGACACAGTGATGGGGTACCCTACAGTGGCCAACGAAGGCGCTTGAGGAAACCAGCCCCCGATATGCATATGACATCACATACACTGCACTGGCACCCAATGTGACATGATCAATCAGTGGTATGTATTGAACATTTACTGTGTGCAGTGCTTGCGAGAATACAACAACACTATAAAGTTGGAAGAGATGATCCCTGCCCTCGAGAAGCTTAGTGGATCTAGTTTGAGGATGTCATATCATGATCATTTTTGCAGAAGTCTGTCTGATTTGACCCAAATAGGCCCCAAATTCAGTCCCGTCCCCCCCGCAAACACTCCAGAGCCATTGCATACCCCTCCCAGGTTTGGGTGAACTCAGGATGCTGCAACTGAACTGAACAGTAGACCTCAAGCAGCAGGAGCTATAGTGGTGGGAGGCTGGGTGCTGAAACGACGTATGGAAAACTCTCAGGATGTACCTGTACTAGACAGGGGGCAAACTATCATCATCATCACCATCAATCGTATTTATTGAGCGCTTACTATGTGCAGAGCACTGTACTAAGCGCTTGGGAAGTGCAAATTGGCAACATATAGAGACAGTCCCTACCCAACAGTGGGCTCACAGTCTAAAAGGGGGAGACAGAGAACAAAACCAAACATACTAACTAAATAAAATAAATAGAATAGATATGTACAAGTAAAATAAATAAATAAATAAATAAATAGAGTAATAAATATGTACAAACATATATACATATATACAGGTGCTGTGGGGAAGGGAAGGAGGTAAGATGGGGGGGATGGAGAGGGGGACGAGGGGGAGAGGAAGGAAGGGACTCAGTCTGGGAAGGCCTCCTGGAGGAGGGGGAAGGCCTCCTGGAGGAGGGGAATTATTGAGCTGAAAACTACCTGAAAACTAGCTGAAAACCAGGCAGGCCATTGGAAAACTGAGCTCCTGAGCCCTTTGAAGAGGTACACGTTTCCTGGTCTGCGAGCAGCCCTGAAAGATAGGCGGGCCTGCATTGTGCTACAGTGGGTTCATTTGTCAGTTATGTCCAACTCAATCAATCAATCAATCGTATTTATTGAGCACCCAGGGACAGTCCTATTCAAGAATCACCCTTGAGGCCTGGGATGCTTTTTTATGGTAAATGTTAAGCGCTTACTATGTACCAGGCACTGTACTGAGCTCTAGGGTAGATCCAGCGCTTAGAACAGTGCTGTGCACATAGTAAGCGCTTAATAAGTGCTATTATTATTATTATTATTATTATTATTATTATTATCCCCCGGGCCTGGAATGCCCTCCCTCTGCCCATCCGCCAAGCTAGCTCTCTTCCTCCCTTCAAGGCCCTGCTGAGAGCTCACCTCCTCCAGGAGGCCTTCCCAGACTGAGCCCCTTCCTTCCTTTCCCCCTCGTCCCCCTCTCCATCCCCCCCTCCATCCCCCCATCTTACCTCCTTCCCTTCCCCACAGCACCTGTATATATGTATATATGTTTGTACATATTTATTACTCTATTTATTTATTTATTTATTTTGCTTGTACATATCTATCCTATTTATTTTATTTTGTTAGCATGTTTGGTTTTGTTCTCTGTCTCCCCCTTTTAGACTGTGAGCCCACTGTTGGGTAGCGACTGTCTCTATATGTTGCCAATTTGTACTTCCCAAGCGCTTAGTACAGTGCTCTGCACATAGTAAGCGCTCAATAAATACGATTGATGATGATGATGATGATGATGATTACAGGCTAATCAGAATGGACATACTCCATGTCACACGGGGCTCACAGTCTTAATCGCCTTTGACAGATGAGGGAACTGAGGCACAGAGAAGTGAAGTGACTTGCACAAGGTCACACAGCAGACAAGTGGTGGAGGTGGTATTAGGACCCAGATCCTTCTGACTTCTGGGCTCATGCTCTTTTCACTAGGCCATGCTGCTCCTGGAGAACTGATCCGACCTCCCCTTGGGGTCCCTTGGAACTGGACACGTTTCGGTTTGGGCTGTTCCCTCATGAGGGCCCGCAGCACCCGGCAGGACCCTGAAGCTGAGCACACTGAGGAGGAAGGATCTGAAGGAAGGAAAGCCTAAAAGGTAAAGGACTCCGAGAAACCTGGCTGTACTTCAAAAAGATAATTCTGTAAGATTGGGCGTAAACCACAAAAATCTACAGAAAGATCAAGGTTGATAACATGGGGTCAGATTGGCCAAGAACTCTCAAGGAACCTGAAGGGCATATGGGAAAGCTACCAAAACTGAGAACTAAGGCCAGATAGCTGAAGTGGGGTGTAGTCAGTTTTCTGGTAAGTTACATACTTAGAGAATCTCACATCAAGGAAAACTTGCATTGTAGTGCACATGTCTTGACCAGTGTAACAAGAACCCACACAGCTGTTTCTGTTCCTCCCATACGTACTGTCCGGAAAAAACATTCCCAAATTCTCTAACAGCGTTCTATCCAAAATGCCTAGCAAAATGAAGCATTATGGGCGAACTTACTGTATAAAGATACAGCATGACGTTGTAGAAACAAAATCACACAAGCTAAAAACAAAAGGAGCATCCTTTTACAGGAGACATAGAGTAACAAATAAAAGCTCTTCAATTCTATTAGGTAAAAGAAAGGATTAGAGACATTGTTTCCATGCGGGTTAACAGGAAGAAATTTCTGATAACAGATGACTGGATTTTCTCTGTTTCTTCTTTACCAAAAAAGGTTAAGTTTAAACAGACCAAGCCCCACTTACTATGGAAGGAAGGAAAACCACATTAAAGCAGGGATGAAAGTTACAGTTTAGCATGATGGTTTTGCCCCTGCGGGGTGGAGAATGTTGTTACAGAGGGGCTAGTAATTCTTTTAAGAACTCATGGAGGACAGGAGGGGTCCCTAAGTTTTGGAAAAGAGTGATGCTGTAGCCATCTTTAAAAAAAATGTGGTTGGGACATTGGGGGCCTAAACCTTAAGGGTTTCCTGCACCCCTCTCTGGGTTGCATGAAGATAAAGAGAACATGGCTCACCTTATTTTATAGGTAGGTATGTCTTAGGTTGTGTATGTTAGAGAAGTAAGAAACAGAAAAAAAAATGCAGTGCAACTCTCTGGCAGGAAGAACCGTGCCAAATACCCTAGAAGCAGTGTGGCCTCGTGGAAAGACTGTAGATCTGGGAGTCATAGGACCAGGGTTCCAATCCCTACTCTGACACTTCCATGCTGTGTGACCTTAAGTAAGTCCCTTCACTTCTCTGTGCCTTAGTTACCTCATCTGTAAAATGGAGATTAAATCCCCCTTCCTCTGACTTGACCTGTGAACTTCAAGTAGGACTCTCATCCTATCCCGTAGGATGAGAGTCCTACTTGTACATATCTATTCTATTTATTTTATTTTGTTAGTATGTTTGGTTTTGTCTCCCCCTTTTAGACTGTGAACCCACTGTTGGGTAGGGACTGTCTCTATATGTTGCCAACTTGTACTTCCCAAGCGCTTAGTCCAGTGCTCTGCACACAGTAAGCGCTCAATAAATGCGATTGATTGACTAGGGGCTGTGTCCAACCTGACTGCCCTTTATCTACCCCAGGGCTCAGAACAGTGCTTGACACATAGTAAGCACTTAACAAACACCATTTTATACTTCTTTATTGACAGCAAAGTTTGGGTCACCACCCAGAAACTCAAGGCATAGATCTATGCCAGTGCCAGGACTTGTCATAGTATTTAGTAAGTGCCTTCTGTGTGCAAAACACTGGTATTAGGCTCTGGGGAAAAAAAATTACATGTTTATGAATTAAATATAGTCCCTGGCCCCCAAGGAAATCACAATCTATCAATCAGCCAGATTTACTGAGAGCTTACTGTGTACAGAGCACCATGCTAAGTGCTTGGACAGTACAACAGAGGTTGAGCGGTACAATAAGGTTGAGCATAAACCCAGGTGATAGAACAGTGGAAAATCAGTCGATCAGTCTATCGTATTTATCAGTCAATCAATCTATCGTATTTATCTAGCCTGTGAGCCCATTGTTGGGTAGGGACCATCTCTGTATGTTGCCAACTTGTATTTCCCAAGTGCTTAGTACAGTGCTCTGCACACAGTAAGCGCTCAATAAATACAACTGAATGAATTGAGCACTTACTGTGTGCAGAGCACTGTATTAAGCGCTTGGAAGAGTACAATATAACAGAGTTGGTAGGCATGTTCCCTGCCCACAACGAGCTTACAGTCTAAGGGGGAGACTGACATTAATATAAATAAAGGGAAGGTTGAGGAGTCGCTGCCTGTCGGATTCCTTAAGGAAGGAGTAGCCCACTGCCCTAGTTGGCCTAGCCATTCACCTGCCTGACGTGAGGGACTGATACTCCCTTTCCTGATGACTCCACAAAGTCCAAGAGGAGGATGGGGCTGGTGGGTGAAAGGCTGCTCCTCGGCTTTTGCGTGCAAGAGGCAGCTCTTGAATTTGGAGCTCGGGCTCGCTTGCAGTGGCCCAGGGTCACGGCCCCTGGGGGTTTGCCCACTCAGATTTTGGAATCCGACAAGTACCATTTTGTGGGATGCTATTGTGAGAATCAGCACTTCCACCTCAGAAAGGAACCTAGCACTCGTTTCAGCTTCCTGTCCTGTCAGAGCGTCTCTCGCACTTGGACCTCAGCCCGCAAGCCAGCTCTTGGCAGGCTGAGCCGGAGGAAAGCAGGGCTTCTTTCTTCGTGTTTCCTGTGCTGAGAAAGGAAACTGGCTTTGTCTGTTTCCTTGCAGCGAGAAGCAAGATTGACTTGGGGTGTTACATATGTGTCTTCCCTCCCTTCCCTTTCCTCCCCCCGACCCCTTGATGCCACGTTCCCACACCCACACATGTATACCCCTGCCCCCACCCCGGGCACCGCTCACTCCGGCCCTTGTACACTATTGACCTTCCCTCCACTTCGTTGCCTTCCTTTCTCTCCAGTGTTGCAATTTGTTTTAAGTAAAAAATGCCAAAGGGATCTTTGACTTGGTTCTGTAGTCATCACAGATGGAGTGTCCAAGCGGCTACAAATGAGATTCATTGGAGCTTTTTTTTTTCCCTGCTTTCCCACAGTGAGTTGATTGTGTGGTTGATGCTGTATATGCAAAGCATTTCAAATGAGAGATTTCTCTTCCACGTGCAGTGCTCCTAAAAATTCAACATCCACAGTTTGGAGCTAATCAACAGAGAAGTCTTGAAAACTAATCAAAACAAACACAAGGAATATTCATTACAACCATATGTATTTATAGCTCTTTGCTTCTAGAGATCTCAAAGTCCTTAAAGCACTGTTCGAGGCCAAATATCTATCCTGATTTTTACCTCAAGGGAATTGAGGCGCAGGGGAGAAATGTCTTCCCAAGATCTCAGTAGAACTGGAAGTTAAAACAAGGTCCATTAATCCTCTACTTTTAACACGCTTTATTGAAGTCTTGAAAATATATACCAGCCCATCAGAAATGTTAACTGTGCCAATGTTCCTCTTCCTTTTGTGCCCTTTCTAATGTTACAGAGACAGCAGGAAACAATAATAGCCCATAGGAAGGCAAAAAGAGAGTATCATGTGCCTACTGTCTAATTTCTTTTACATTTTGCCTCAATTCTTTTAGTTTCTGAGTCATGTATTTTTACGGTATTTGTTAAGCAATTCCTATGTTTCGGGCACTATACTAAGTACTGGGGTAGACACAAGCTAATTAGGTTGGATACAGTCCGTTGTCCCGCATGGGGCTCACAACCTTAGTCTCATTACAAATGAGATAATGGAGGCACAGAGAAGTTAAGTGACTTGCCCAAGGTCACATAGCAGACAAGTGGCAGAGCCAGGATTAGAACCCAGGTCCTTCTGACTGCCAACCCTGTGCTCTATCCACTAGGCCAGGTTGCTCCTACTGTTTTGCACTGCAGAGTTGCTCTCTTCTCCCATTTCACTCTTTCTCTTATTCTGAGACCGGTTTCCATAGCAAATTTTTTTTCTGGATAATTGTCCAATCTTCCCCTTAGCAGGAAAACTTGGCTGTCCTTGAAGTCATGGACCTTCCCAAGCAACATTCAACACTTAGAACAGTGCTTGGCATATAGTAAATGTTTAACAAAAACCATTGAAAAAAAATTCGGGACTTGAGCAAGTGGCTTGTCTGTTCCTCGAAGGACTTGACCCCACTTGACTGTGAAGGTAAACACCAGTCAAACTGCAAAATCATCATGTTCCCACTCTTAGCTATGGGGCTCCTGAGACTCCTTCCTCCACCTCTGTGATGCCAACTCAACTGTGGACCACTTCTAGTTTTTGTGTTGATTGGTCTTCTCTCCACTCGTATTTGTTGGCAGTAGCCTGGGTGGTGGGGTTAGGATAAGCACGCATATGAAATGCAGGAAAGATTTACAGCTGTCCCCCCATACCTGCAACTTTAACTACTTTCCCTCTCTTCCTTTTCCCCCTGAAATTGAATTGTCCTCATTGTAGAGAAATGCCCTTCTGAGTCTTTCCAACTGGGGTCAGATTAGCCCATCCCAGCCACAACTAAAACACTGACCTCTTTTGTATTGCCCTGGATATACAAAAGGGGGGATGGTTTCAACAGTGACTACCATGGTTTCCAAAGCCTAGATCATTCTAGGGTTTGGAGGATTCTGTGATCCTGGATCAACTTTCCTCCATTTCCTTTCCTCTCTCATGCTCCTCTCAATCCCACCCTCTCTACTCCTTGCAGGTTAACTGGACATGCCTCTGCGCTCAATACTCCCTCCTCTTTGCCTTTGTGCATGCAATTTCCCTTCATCTGGACTACCACCCTTCTTCCCCTTGGAGACACTGCCTCTTTTCCTTCTTCAAAACTCTGATTAAAAACTCACCTACTCCGGGGAGCCTTTCCAGATAAGACCTAAATGACTCCAGTTATAATGTTTTTTCCAATAATCTGTGGATTTATGTGGGTCTTGGTGATGAATCTTTTGCTGCTATGAAGGAAAAGATGTTTCGGTGAAATCCACCCTGCAATTGGCTTTTAAAGGAGAGCAAGAGCCAGCTATTCTGTCAGAGAATATGCTCTACTCTTGGAAAGGAGGGAGCTGAAGTGGACTGGGGGCGATGTGGGGAGGTTCATCCTGTATTTTAGTAACATATGCAATTACCACTCCAGGGAGAGGAAGAATTGAGGGGGAGGGAGGGGGACAAGGGAAGGCATAATGGAGGGAAGAGGACTAATAGGTGCAGAGAAGCACAAGGTTGAACCAGATGGGTGGAGAGAAATGCATGAAGCTGATGAAAGAATGCAAGTGGAGACGGGGAAGACTCAGAGACAAAACAGCATTGCCTAGTGGAAAGAACATAGGCTTGGAAATCAGAGGACCTGGGTTCTAATCCCAGCTCTGTCACTTGCCTGCTGTATGTGATCTTGGCAAGTTACTCAAGTTCTCTGGGGCTCAGTTATCTCATATGTAAAACAGGGATTAAATCCTTCACCCTCTGACTTAGATTGCGAGCCCCATAAGGATGAGAGACTGTGCCCAACCTGATTATCCCGTATCTGCCCCAGTGCTTAGTGCAATGCCTGGCACATAGTAAGCTCTTCAGAAGTACCATTTTTTAAGAAAAAGAGGATGAAGAAGGAGAAGCTACTATTTTTCCGTAGCCAACAGAGCCGCCTGGATTTTGCTTTTTGCTGAGAGCCTGCAAATTCCAGAGACGCAAGGGTCCGGTGTTTATATTAGTATAGGACACTTAGTCCCTGTATTTCCAAGACGGGGACAGATAGACTGGAACGTGACTCCAACGAGGCTCATCCGTCTTTTCTGTACTTCCTGTTTCTAAAGAAGACTTTCTGGCAGGACAACTGTAGCCCCATGTCTGCGGCCAGACTTTAGCCACAACATTGGCGCAGAAGTAGTAGCACAATGCCAGGTTTGCAGGTGGAGAAGAGGTACTTCTTTCCGGATGCCCGGAGGGACAAAGGAAGGAAAGGGCTCCATCTCATTAGTGATCACAAACATGGGGAGTGGGAGAGAGAGGCCTGGGAGGGGTTTCCCTGGAGACCTCTTGGCAGGATTTCCTCTTTCCCTTAACATTATTCTGAAGGAAATGGAGTCTTATCTTCCCAAGGTGGAGAGAGGAAACACCTTCCAGCATCCGATTCCATCTTGATGCCCCAATGCTCCCCATATCTTCTCACTCCCCTCCCCAGTCTGTGAAGGGAGAAATTGGTTGTATGAATGGAGAGCTCCTGTTTGGCTCCAGGGAGAATCAGTCAGCAGTAGCATCACAGAGCTGGGAAAGTCCTCTAAAAGTCATTAAGTCCATCTTTCGTCATGACAATAAACATAATAATAATAATAGTAACTGTGGCATTGGTTAAGCACTTTCTATTTGTCAAGCACTGTACTAAGCCCTGGGGTAGGTATGAGGTAGTCCCTATCCCACATGGGGCACACACTCTAAGTAGGAATGAAGAACAAGTTATAGTTCTTTCAGCTGGATCCCAATCAATCAGTGGAATATATTGAGCGTTACTGAGTGCAGAGCACTGTACTAAGCTCTTGGGAGAGTTGGTAGACACGTTCCCTGCCCACAACTCTAGGCAGAGGTGAATCCATTTTCCTATTCCTTCACGAACCCTTTATCTTTCATTGAGACTCTCATGGCTTTGGTCTGTCATTTCTAGACCTTGGTTTCTCTCGATACCAGGCTCCTTAAGGGCAGGGACTGTGTCTTTCATTTTTATTATATGCACCCAAATGCTTGGTAAAGGGTACTGAACAGGTGTTCTGTAAATACTGCTGATCATGATGATCCTTATTCATTCATTCAATCATATTTATTGAGCACTTACTGTATGCAGAGCACTGTACTAAGCACTTGGGAAGTTCAAGCTGGCAACATATAGAGATGGTCCCTACCCAACAACGGGCTTACAGTCTAGAAGGGGGAGACAGACAACAAAGCAAAACATGTGGACAGGTGTCAGGTCATCAGAATAAATAGAAATAAAATGAGATGCACATCATTAACAAAATAAATTGAATAGTTAATGTGTACAAGTAAAATAAATGGAGTAATAACTGTACAAACATATATACAGGTGCTGTGGGGAGGGGAAGGAGGTAGGGCAGGGGGATGGAGAGGAGGAGAGGAAAAAGGGGGCTCAGTCTGGGAAGGCCTCCTGGAGGAGGTGAGCTCTCAGTAGGGCTTTGAAGGGAGGAAGAGAGCTAGGTTGGCGGATGTGCGGAGGGAGGGCATTCCAGGCCAGGGGGAGGACGTGGGCCAGGGGTCGACGGCGGGACAGGTGAGAAAGAGGTACAGTGAGGAGATTAGCGGCAGAGGAGCGGAGGGTGCGGACTGGGCTGTAGAAGGACAGAAGGGAGGTGAGGTGGGGGCGGGGGGTGAGGTGATGGACAGCTTTGAAGCCGAGAGTGAGAAGTTTTTGCTTGATGCATAGGTTGACTGATAGCCACTGGAGATTTTTGAGGAGGGGAGTAACATGCCCAGAGTGTTTCTGCACAGAGATGATCTGGGCAGCAGCGTGAAGTATAGCCTTATATCCCAGGCACTAGCAGCAGGGTCTAGAACTGGATTCTTCAGCAATATACCCTGTTAGATTATGTGCTCCTTGAAGGCAGAGATTGTGTCTACTAATTCTGTTGTAGTCTCCCGAGGGCTTAGCAGAGTGTTTTACATACAGTTGGTGCTCAGTAAATACTATTAATTAGTTGATTGATCTTTGTGCACATGAAACATTCTCAAAGATAAACTCAATTCTTAGACCTTTTTCTGTTTCCTGCTTTCACACTAGATAATTTGTCAACCTAAGTTTTTTTTTTTCCTTAAAAGATCTCCGGGGTGATTAAACATTAATGCCGTTTTCAACACTTGTAGAAATGAAATTCAGTTGGGAACCTACTTTGCACGCATGACTGAATGTAATTAGAAGATAAAACCGTTAGGGGAAGAGAGGGAACTACTGCATTTGGGCAGCCACCTTGGTGTCGGTAAGAAGCGCGGCTGCGGGAGTTGAGAGAGAATAAGTTGTCTCTCCCTAATCAGAGTCCCCTCCAGGGTGGCTGATTGGAAATGGGCCTCAAGCTTGCCAAAGTTCTGCACCGTTGCCTGGATCCCCAAAGCGGCAGCGACCACACCGAGGAAATTCAGGGGGATTGTGATGGGGGGCTGGGGTCCTTCTTTTGTGGCTCAGCATCGTGGTCTGGGATAGACTGAAACTGAAACTCTTGGGGATAGAGTGCTTCCTCCCCACTGGCCTCACCTCCTGTATTACATCATCTCCTGTATAACATCCCGCATCCCCCTGGTAATGCCCCTAGGCCTAATTATCTAGAGTTATTCAGCTGTTACAACAGCACTAGCCGGTTGTAAATATTTTTGTATGTCTCTCCGGTTAGAGTGTAAGCCCCTCGTGGGCTGGGACAAGTGTGTTGTAATTTCCCAAATCTCGTTACAGTACAGTGCACCCAGTAGGTACTCAATAAGCAATAGTCAGTAAGTCAGTCGCCTTTACTGAGAATTTACTATGTGCAGAGCAGTGTACTAAGAGCTTGGGGAGAGCAATATAACAATAAACAGACGATAGTATAATGGTTATAATAATTATAATAATAATGGCATTTATTAAGTGCTTACTATGTGCAAAGCACTGTTCTAAGCACTGGGGAGGTTACAAGGTGATCAGGTTGTCCCACGGGGGGCTCACAGTCTTAATCCCCATTTTACAGAGGAGGGAACTGAGGCCCAGAGAAGTGAAGTGAGTTGCCCAAAGTCACACAGCTGACAATTGGCAGAGCTGGGATTTGAACCCCTGACCTCTGACTCCAAAGCCCATGCTCTTTCCACTGAGCCATGCTGCTTCTCTTATATTGTTATATTGTTTATACTAAATAATATACTCAATGAACAATATGAGAGAAACAGCGTGGCCTGAGACCAGCAGAATGGTGGTCTAGAGAAAAGGGCATGGGCCTCGGAGTCAGAGGACCTGGGTTCTAATCCAGGCTCTATCAATTGCTTGCAGTGTGACCTTAACTTCTCTGTGCCTCTGTTTCCTCATCCATAAAACGGGGATTAAATAAGTACCCGTTCTTGCTCCTTCTTAGACAAGCCTCATGTGGGACTGGGACTGTGTCTAACCTGGTTAATTTGTATTGATTTATTTTACTTGTACATATCTATTCTATTTATATTATTTTGTTAGTATGTTTGGTTTTGTTCTCTGTCTCCCCCTTCTAGACTGTGAGCCCACTGTTGGGTAGGGACTGTCTCTCTATGTTGCCAACTTGTACTTCCCAAGCGCTTAGTGCAGTGCTCTGCACACAGTAAGTGCTCAATAAATACGATTGATTGATTGATCTACCCAATGCTTAGGACAGTGCTTGACATAATATGTGCTTAATAAATGCCACAATTATTATTATTGTTCCATAACAACCATGATTATGACATTTACTAGTAGGAACATACTGTAAAGATGCTTTCTTCTCATTGTCTTTCTGGTGATCATCCAGTCTTCATAGAAGCAACATCCTCTGTCTCAGCTTCTCTTCCTTTTCATCCATCTGAGCAATTGCCCCTCACCAGCCACCTCCATTTTTCAGACCACTCCAAATGTTTCTTTGTCCTCTCGATTTCCTCTCCCAGCTAAAACTCATCTAAAATTTCCCCTCCATGCCTCTCTGAACAGCTTCCCCTTCTCTTGGACTCTTCTCTTCGTCAAATCCCATCTGTCTCTTCTGTCCCTAGTTAACCGTTCTCCTTTCCTTTTGACTCCTGTTCTTCCTCACCCCTCTGTGTCTAGGAATGATTTCTCTTGTCTCATCTCCCAGGCAACTATCTCTCCTTCAGATTCCAACTAGAAAAGTTCACTTCCGAGGAAGCCTTTTGCAGCCCCGGCTCTTCCTCTCCCGCCACTCAAAAAAATCCAAAATAAAAAACCTCAGCGGAATTGCACATTCTTGTATCCCTCTCCTTTTTCATCTGGGACACTTTGGACTTTACTGTTTCAATTTAATATGCCCACTCTTACTGTCGTACTCCTGTCCTTCATGTAATAGTTGACGAACATTCTGGGAAGAACACAAGAGGTTAATCTAACCAATAATCCCACTGTTTGTGGTTGGGTGTCCACCATCCCCCAAAGCTCTCAAAGCTGTCACAAGGCGATTCATTCAATAAAAAGCCGATTATCCTGAAGTGTACAATTGTACGAACTGCAGCCAGCTCAGATAATAATAATAGCTTGGCTAACTGCACAGAACTGGACCTGTGCCCAAGATAGACAAACTCAGTTTTGATTGGCTATTCAAACTTTCGATTGTCTGAACTAGCCTCAGTCACAATCAATTTGGATAATCGGTTTTCTGCCACTTCAAACCTGCATCCCACGCCCCTCCCTCGCCTGGACTTATGAAGTGTCCTTTTTCCTTCCCTTGAAGGCTTTTGTTGTTGGAAACCAAATCCACAGGCAGGAAGACAGTGCGCACTGCACAGCCAACACAACTGTTTCAAATTGAGACGGGATTGGATTGTCTAATGTGGCTAGAAACAAACACAGGTCCTTTCTTCCTCTTTTAAACCTCCAAGACTGTTTTCTCCCCCAGTGATGGAGAACCCACATTCCTCAGGAACGGGAGAACAGTTAAAGTTAATAATTGCTAATGGTATTTGTTAAGCACTTATTACGTGCCAGCCACTGTACTAAGCGCTGGTGTAGATACGAGATAATGAGGTTGGACACAGTCCCTGTCCCACACGGGACTCACCGTCTTAATCCCCATTTTTCAGATGCTGTAACTGAGGCACCGAGAAGTTAAGTGACTTGCCCAAGGCCACATAGCAGACAAGTTGCGGAGCTGGGATTAGAACCCAGGTCCTCTGCGTCCCAGGCCTGTGCTCTTTCCACTAGTCCTCACCTCTTCTCAGGGCCCCCAGCCCACGTCCTCCCCCTGGCCTGGAATGCCCTCCCTCCGCACATCCGCCAAGCTAGCTCTCTTCCTCCCTTCAAAGCCCTACTGAGAGCTCACCTCCTCCAGGAGGCCTTCCCAGACTGAGCCCCCTCCTTCCTCTCCCCCTCCTTCCCCTCCCCATCCCCCCTGCCTTACCTCCTTCCCCTCCCCACAGCACCTGTATATATGTATATATGTTTGTATGTATTCATTACTCTATTCTATTTGTACATATTTATTCTATTTATTTTATTTTGTTAATATGTTTTGTTTTGTTCTCTGTCTCCCCCTTCTAGACTGTGAGCCCACTGTTGGGTAGGGACCGTCTCTATATGTTGCCAACTAGTACTTCCCAAGCGCTTAGTACAGTGCTCTGCACACAGTAAGCGCTCAATAAATACGATTGAATGAATGAATGAATGATAATCAGGTGGGACGCAGTCCATCCCACACAGCGCTCACAGTCTAAACAAGACAGAGAACAGGTATTGAATCCCCATTTTACAGATTAAGAAACTGAGGCTCTGAGAAATTAAGTGACTTGCCCAAGGTTACCCAACAGGCACGGGATGGAGCTAGAATTAGAACCCAGGTCCTATGACTCCTAGGCTTGTGGTCTTTCCTCTAACTTCTCTATACTCCCCTAAACTTTTCTTATAGTTCTCTGCACAGAGTAAGCATTCAATAGATACTATTGATCAAATGATGAACACAATACCTTCATTAACTGGCTTGCGAACTCACGTCAGGTCAGTGGCAGGTTTGGATGGTTTTGAACTTCTTGATTTTTTCCCCCACCAGCTTGTCGACATTGATGGACAGTCATATCAGGTTTTTAATCCAGTCTCCCCATTATTTAGATAGATTATGGATATATCCCAGGGAATTTTAGAGTTGGCATCATGGAAGAAGCCCAGGTCAGTCTAAGGAGAGTTAAGAGACCTGGATTCGAGTCCTGGCTCTACCACCGAGGACTACGTGGCACTGAGCAAGTCATCTAACCTCTCTGGGCCTCTTCCTACCCCACGGAGATGTTGTGAGGACAATATAAGATAAATAATGGAAAAGGGCTTGGGAAAAACGAAAGTGTTCTACAAATTCAAGAAATTATTGTTTATATAGTATGGCTATGAAAGCACGTCAGGATTTTTGTTGCTAATTTTAGCTCTAAAAAAGCCTCCTCTTCAAGTAGCTACGTAAGCAATTGCTCACAGATTCTCTCTGGGAAATTGTGCTGTGGGGTAGGGCCAGTGGAATTTCACCTCTTATTTTTTTAATGGTGTTTTTAAGCTCTTCCTTTGTGCCAGTTGCTGTACCAAGCACTGGAGTAGATACAAGGTCAGACACGGTCCATGTCCCACATGGGGCTCCTAGTCTTAATTACCATTTTACAGATGAGGTAACGGAGGCGCAGAGAATTGAAGTAACTTGCCCAAGGTCACACAGCAGAGAACAGGCAGAGCTGGGATTAGAACCCAGACCCTTCTGACTCTTAGGCCCATGCTCTATCCCACTAGGCCTCACTGCTTCTCTCCCCTCTCTTTCTCTGGCTCTGTATCAAAAAAGTGAGTAGAGTCCATCAATGGGAGACCAAATGAGGCCTTCTGTCCCTCCCTCCCTCTTACAAGCAACGGCCAAAAGATGTGGTGAGGTGGTGAGGCCCTGCTGAGAGCTCACCTCCTCCAGGAGGCCTTCCCAGACTGAGCCCCTTCCTTCCTCTCCCCCTCGTCCCCCTCCCCATCCCCCCCATCTTACCTCTTTCCCTTCCCCACAGCACCTGTATATATGTATATATGTTTGTACATATTTATTACTCTATTTATTTATTTTACTTGTACATATCTATTCTATTTATTTTATTTTGTTAGTATGTTTGGGGTTTTTTTTTGTTTTTTTTCTCTGTCTCCCCCTTTTAGACTGTGAGCCCAATGTTGGGTAGGGACTGTCTCTATCTGTTGCCAATTTGTACTTCCCAAGCGCTTAGTACAGTGCTCTGCACATAGTAAGTGCTCAATAAATATGATTGATTGATTGATTGATTGATTAACATGGAGATTTTCAGTGCTGGAGGAAAAGTTAGAATTTTCTCTCTGCTTGTTGCGTGCGTGCATCTGTGTGTACGTGTTTTTCTATGACTTTATGTGTCTCGCTGTCCCTTCCCCCATTCTCTCTTTCCCTCCTGTTCTTCCTTTCCCCTGATTCTTTGTCAAAATCCCTCTTCCTGGCTCTCACTTCCTGCCTCTTTCTCTTGGTATTTCACAACCTCTTTCTGCAGCTCTTTCTCACTGGGCTTTTGAGGTTCTCTCTTTCTCTCCCTGTCTCTATAAGTCTCAGCTGATCCCTCCAGCAACCTCCCTACCGTGACTACCGTGAGCAGATTTTTCAAAGGGAAATAAGTTGCCAACTTATAAAATAAGGGAAAGGTAAAAATAGGGGTGACCGGTGTAGTGCCTTACTGAAATAGGAGATGAGGGAAAGACACACCGAGGTTTGCAGAAAAGACAGTGGAGGAATGGCTTATTTTTACGTTAAGAAGCCTCAGATTTTGGAGCTGCCTTAAATCCAAAATGGTCTTCGGCTTTAAAGCAATGTAGTAATATGGGATCTCACTCTTGAATAATCCTCGATCTTGGCATCCCCGTGAGATGCAAGTGTATAAAAATATTTTGGCAAGAAGAAGACTTTTGTTATGTTTTTTCAAAGGCAATCTAACAGGCATCTCCTTAAGGAAAGGAGTGACACCAGAACTGCAGGTAAAAGGCAATTCTCTTACCAGAGCCAGCTCTAGAGAGGTGTGAGGATTTGGATCAAATCACCCTTTGCAGGGTTGGGGTCTTGGGGGAGTCATGGCTTAAAGGATGGAACTTGTTGCATCCCACAGCACACACACATATATGTGTGTGTGTATATATATATATCTATTCATTTATTTATCTATCTATATCTATATATTTTTATATATATGTATTTATCTATCTATCTATATATATATAGATAGATAGATAAATACATATATATATAAATATATAGATATAGATATAGATAGATAAATAAATGAATAGATGACAGATAGATATATATATCTATCTGTCATCTATTCATTTATTTATCTATCTATTTATTTATATTAATGTCTGCCTCCCCCTCTAGACCTTGAGCTTGTTGTGGGCAGGAATATGTCTGTTATGTTGTACTCTCCCAAATGCTTAGTACAGTGCTTTGCACATAGTAAGCGCTCAATAAATAAGATTGAATGATTGCATGAATTTTGAACTGCTCCCTCACAGATCAAGTCCTGGAAATACCAGTTCCGGTATCAATTCAGTGGTTTGGACTCTCACCAGGAGAATGCACGGTCCAGTCAGTCAGTCAATCATATTTATTGAGTGCACTTTGCCACTCCCCATAATTCCCACCAACCCCATCCAAACCCTCATTTGTCGGTATGTGTCTGAGATCATGCACAGGTATTGATTTCACGCATCGAGCCACAGGGCTCACGCATAAGGTTTGTAGGCAATTTCCCTCCGCTCCTACCTCCATATACAATCTACTCTTATTTTCATGGAGAAAACAGTTGGATTTCTTATGTCAGTAGTGCACAACTTTATAAATGTATCCAGTGTGAGGAATTTAAAATTATAGGTCTCGAAGTGACCTCAAATAGTCACGTGGTCCAGACTCCTGACGGTTGTAAAATTGACTGCCTGCAGATAAGGTTATTTGCAAGAAAGAATTTAGAGCAAATGCTTAAGGGAGAAAGAATGATGACCCAGGTACGGGGAATTAGAGACCTGGGAGAAGAGCGAGGAGAGAGATGAAGGACAGAGGAGAGAGGAGGTGCAAGACTGGGGAGGAAGAGGAAATGAGAGCTGGGAAATAGACAAGGGCCAGATCATGCCTGGCCTAGGAGCAGTGACAACAAGCTTGAACTTGATGTGCAGGGAAAACTGGGGAAGAGGTTTCACAGGGTGAGGGTGGTGCTATATAGTCAGGCAGAAGGGTAAAGTTATTCCGAGTGGGTCTGGCCCTTTACCTGATCTATATCTTGAAAATGCCCCATCCAACCTGTTAAATTCTGGGAAATAATGCAAAGCAAACAGTGATGAATGATTGAAATACCTTCTGGTGGGGAGAAGGGGAGGGAAATGTACAAATCTTTAACCGAAGAAGGTGATGTGATGCCAATGAGGAAGCATTTTTTCTGCCAAGGGTTTTATTTGCAACTGAGATAGGTAGGGATTTGATTTTCTTCTCTTTCCGATCTTCCTCCCCGTCATCTTATGTAACTGGGCAAACTGGAAAAACCAAACTCCTTTCCTTGGGCTTCTTCCTCTGACTCAACAGAATGGGCTAGCCTGCTACAGAGTGGGTTAGGAGTGCCTCTCATTTTCTCTCACTTGATGAAGAAAAGAAAAGAGAAGAAAAAGCTGGAATCCCTGGGTTAAGGTGGCCATTCATCCAGTTTTATGCCAATTTGTACATTTATAATGACAACAATAACTGTTGTTATTATGGTACTTACTTGCTAAGTGTTTACTATGTGCCAAACACCATTCTCAGCACTGGAGTAGATACAACATAAGATCCGATTGTCAGCTGTGTGACTTTGGGCAAGTCACTTCTCTGGGCCTCAGTTACCTCATCTGTAAAAAGGCGATTAAGACTGTGAGCACACCATGGGACAACCTGATCACCTTTGTAACCTCCCCAGTGCTTAGAACAGTGCTTGGCACATAATAAGCACTTAATAAATGCCATTATTATTATTATTATTATAAGCAAGTTGGACACAGTCCCTGTCCCATCTGGGGCCAACAGTCTAAGGAGGAGGGAGTAGGAATTAATCACCATTTTACAGATGGGGAAATTGAAGCATAGAAGAGTTAAGTGACTTGCCCAAGGTAACACAGCAGACAAGTGACAGAGCTGGGGTGAGAACCCAGGTCCTCATACATTTAGCACACAACCTCCCTGCAATACAGCTCCTGCTGCCAAGTTCTGTGGCTTGGATGCAGTGACCGAGTTCACTTGAGAGAGAGAATGAAATAGCTTGTGTGGCAATTGAGGGTGATAGGGTCCTGTAGAGAAACACTCTGCATTTGGGCTGATTTTGGCCAAATCGAGTGGATTTCAGCCAAAATGGTGGCTGTATGAAAATCATCCTACCACGCTGCATGTAGACATGTGTGGGAGGTCCCGTGTGCCTCAGTTTGTTCAAGTGCCATCACTGGCCTTCCTAGTGTGTGTGTGTCTGGTATTTTCCAGGGCCATCGCTGACCACCCTAGCCAGAGTAAAAAGCTAAAGTCACTGTAGGGCTGGAGTGGTGCCTTGCTCCAGGGATCTCCATCCTTGAGAGATTTATAAGCACGACCGAATCCAAGTCTTGTTCATTTTCAGACTTTTTCTAGCGACATAAATCCTCCTGGGGAACATAAATGCTGCACCACAAGGCATTTCCTGTCATTCAAACCATGTTTCCTGTCCCCTGTCTGTCTCGTATTGTTTTTCCCTCCAGTTCAGGAGAGAGGGTGCTTTGGTGTCTGGTCTTATGACCCCTGATTGCTGCCTGGATTGGTGTGTCTCTGGACTCACAGGAAAGAGCACACTGACACCTGATGCCAGAGGCATAACCACTAAGAAATTCCAATAAAAATTAGGACTTATTTTCCCAGAATACAGGGAACACAGTGATGGGGAACTGTGGATGGTGTTGGGTTATGTGGAGAGGGGAGGGTGGCTAATTCTGCACAGATATTTTAGGGAATTGTAACTCCAGGATGGACACCGGGCATTACTATTCCAGGCTTGAGAAGGAAAATTCCCAGAAATCCTTCTGGGGGACAACCTGGGACTAGGATGACCAGAGATAGCACACAACAAAACAACACTCCGAGATGCACGTGGAAGCTCAGTGCTTAGAACAGTGCTTGACACATAGTAAGCGCTTAACAAATATCATCATCATCATAATGGGATGATGTCTTATGAACGGCATTTGGGGAAAGTCTGGTCAATTCCAGTCAAACTTGTCTGGAGCTTAGAACATCTCTCTAAGGTAGTCGACTTCCAACTTGCTCCTGAGCTGTTGTGTTCCCTTTCCAGATCCATGTGAACTTAAGTGTCACATCTTAGTCATGGAACGCAGAACTCAGAAGTAGGAACCACAGCGGAAAGAGACTCGGCATTGAAAATTCAAGTACCGGACCTGAAGGTATCTGGCTCTGTATCCGATCTAGAAGGTAGGCAGACCGTCGATAAACTGGACTTTCTATTCTAAAACTAGATGATGGGCCACCTTATCTGGAACATTTACTGAATCCCAGACTAGACACGCAGAAAGCCTCAAATTCTGGAGACAGTTTGCCCCTCGATAGAGAGAACCGGTCTGGGAGTGAAAAGGTCAAACAACAAGATAAAGTATGAGTCTAAACTATGCAGAAAGTTGGTTTAAGATTCTCTCTCTCTCCCTCCTAAGGATTATTTCAAATTTTTTCTCTCTGCTTCTAATCATAGCCTACCCCTTCCAGCTTAACCCCCACTTCTCCCTCATCCCACTCCCTTCTCTCCTGGCCCCCTCACTGAGCTGATGAATTAATTCCTTCCCCTCTGCGGAGCTCCCTCCTGCAGAAGCGGGAGGTTCTTACCATTGTTTAGTCAGTGTTTAGCCAAACTGGAGGAGTTTAGTTCTTTTCATTCCTTCCCCATCAGTCAGGCCTCACAGATTCACGCATTTCCCTCTTCAAACCCCTCCTCCTGGCAGTGATTCAGTGGCATTCAGATTCTTGGCTAAGAAGCCCAAAATGCAAGGAGCTATCTCCCAGGTGTTGTGACTCTTTCTAAATTTATATGCGGGAGGGTCTTTCTGCAACTCAGGGACCATTTTGATGGGAACCAGGGATTCTCTGTAACTGCCTGCCAGAGGAGACCCTTTTCCTGCTTCTCCCCTCAACCTTACCTGATCTTGGTGACTGGTGAATTTCCGGTGAGCAGTCATTTCCTCAGTGGCTTCTCTCTCCCCATTTTCTACTTAGGTGCCTGTGCCAAACCTGAAAAAAGAGGAAGGAAAATCCTTTTGCTTTCTAGCAACAGACTCAGCCACCCAATCTGTTTGACTCTTTCCATGTTGATCTCCATTGTCCGTGGCCCCTCAATCAGGCTTCATTTATAATTAGAATGGTCTCCAGAAATGGATTCTTTTGTACTGTCCGATGTCTGGACTGAATCAGATTCCTTCTAGAATGCTAACCCAAGCAGCCATCCTGCTAATTTGGTATAGGAGCTGGAAATAATGTATTTTGCACTGTCACATTTTATGACTGCCTCCAAAATGTTACAATCGGTAGTGGTGGAGGGGCTCTCATAGTAAATGGAAAGTTGGGAGAGCGGGAGAACCAGACAGAAATGGTGGGGAGCACTTTTCATGTGCTCATAGATTTTTCTCTTAGTAAAGGAACAATGTCCCAAGAAATGTTGAATTTGAGGAGCTGTGGGATAGTTTCCCCAAAACTCAGCTCACGTGCCTTCCATCAGACAGGCGTGAAATGAAAACAGTCAGCAAAAGACCTGAGGACTGATGTTCAGCTTCAATTATTTAAGAAGACTGAGTGTTACCTGAGAGCAGGAGAGTTAGAACGTAGGTATGTCTGAAACATGAACATAAGGTGCTTTTTTATCCTTGTTTTGTGAGAACAAGAGGAAAAGCAGTGTGGTCTAGTTGATAGAGCACACACCTGGAAGTTAGAAAGACCTGGCTTGTAATGCTGGTGCTGCCACATCTGCTGGATGACCTTGGGCAAGTCATTTCACTTATCTGTGCCTCAGTTACTTCATCTGTAATATGGGGATTAAGACTGTGAGCCTCACGTGAGACGTGGACAACCAGTATGCCTGCTTGTTGTATTGTACTCTCCCAAGCACTTAGTACAGTGCTTTTCACACAGTAAGTGCCCAATAAATATGATTGATTGAATGGAGGAATGATGGAATTAATGAACGAACCCGATTACATGCTTGGCACATAGTAAACACAACAACTATCACTTTAAAAAAAGTTGGACACAGTGCAGTTCTCACATGGGGCTCACGGTCGTATTCCCCATTTTACAGATGAAGTGACTGAGGTACAGAAAAGTGAAATGACTTGTCCAAGGTCACACAGCAGGCAAGTGACGGAGCCAGGATTAGAACCTATGATCTTCTAACTCACGCTCTTTCTATTAGGCCACATTTCTTCTCATCCTGCTTCTTCTTCTCTCCAGTTGCCACTCTGCAAGATTTCTGGGCCTCTCACTGCCCCCAGATGTAGGAGGAAGCTCTGTGATTTCCTTTCTAGAGGAACCAAAAGGGAAAAGGAGTGCTTTCTATTTCCCTAGAAATAAAGAAATCCGTGTGAGGAAGTCAGGCAAACTTCGGCACAGAGGGGACCAATTACTGCAGCTCTGGCACAGAGCAGAGCAGAAAGGTAGTAATTGTTCTTGTTGCTTATCTTTAAGTAATCACCTCTTTCCTCCACTCCTCTTGCTAGTGGTAGATTTCTTGCCTCTCCTACCTCCTGATTTGGATATGATGCAGAGATAACACTTGAAGGGCATAAGAGAAATGAAATTGAGTGAGGGCTGACTTGGTTAGACTAGCAAATTTAACAATGCTTTCAAAGGCAGGGAGGTGGGAGGGAAAACAAGCTAGTTGGAGGAGTTGAGAAATGTATAATACTTTGATTTCAGTTGGCCCCTTCCTGTTGCTAAAGCACCCAGGAGAAATTACACACAGTGGGACATCATATTTTCCCAATTCAAGAGGCTTTTACTGGGCCCAGTGAGTCACTCACCTGTTGTAGAAGGTGCCTATCTATAGTGTGAGGTTAATCAACTCTCTGATAATCAGACCCTTTCTCTGTTTCAGTTCTCAGCAACATTTCCAACACAGTCCAACTTGGACTGGACTGAACCAAAGTGAGGGAGTACAGGCGATCTCCCTGGGAACCCATTTTTCCTTATGTTCTGGGCATTCTGATGGTCTGCTTCCTTTCTTAGTCTCTTCTTCCTCACACTCAGGAGAAGGGAGAGACTCCTGTTTGGCCTTAATGCCACTGTTACCCTCAAAACTAGCCACAAACGTAATTCATTCATTCAATCGTATTTATTGAGCACTTACTGTGTGCAGAGCACTGTACCAAGCGCTTGGGAAGTACAAGTTGGCAACATATAGAGATGGTCCCTACCCAACAGTGGGCTCACAGTCTAGAAGGGGGAGACAGAGAACAAAACAGAACATATTAACATAATAAAATAAATAGAATAAATATGTACAAATAAAATAAATAGAGTAATAAATACATGCAAATATATATATGTATATATATATATATACAGGTGCTGTGGGGAGGGGAAGGAGGTAAGGCGGGGGTGATGGAGATGGTGAGGAGGGGGAGAGGAAAGAGGGGGCTCAGTCTGGGAAGGCCTCCCCTCCCCACAGCACCTGCATATATGTATGTTTGTGCACATTTATTACTCTATTTATCCCCTGCAGGCAAATTACAGGCCAATGACTCCTTCTGACCTGTGTCTTAGATGGTGCTGACCTTTCTCTGGGATTAAAGTGCACTCAGGGCACCATGGGAACACTACACTGTGGAAATTCTGTGGAAGCAGCATGGCTTAGTGGAACGAGCACAGCTCTGGGAATTAGAGGAACTGGGTTCTAATCCTGCCTTGTCTACTTGCCTACTGTATGACCTTGGGCAAGTCACCTAACTTCTCTGTGCCTCAGTTACTTCTTCTGCAAAATGAGAATTAAAACTGAGCTCCACCTGGAATAGTTCTGTGTCCAACCTGATTAGCTTGTACCTACTCCAGAACCTAGTACAGTGCCTAACACACAGTAAATGCTTAACAAATAACATTTAAAACAGACAAACAAAAACTCTGCAAACTTTCCTATACCTACAAGTGTAGTTCCCAAGGCTTGGAGATGCTCAGAGAATGAGTGGTAGGCTTGGTGGTGGCTGGCAAATCGATCCTAATACTAATAACTGTGGTACGTACTAAGCATTTACTATTCATGTGCCAAGCCCTGGGGTAGACACAAGATAATCAGATCAGACACGGTCCCTAGCCGACCCGAGCCTTGCAATCTAAGGGAAAGGGAGAACAGGCATTTTATCTCCATTTTACAGATGAAATTTGAGGCACAGAGAAGTCAAGTGACTTGCCCAAGGTCACCCAGCAGGCAAGTGGCTAAGCTGGGATTAGAATCCAGGTCTCCTCACTCCCAGTCGTGGACTCTCTCCATCAGGCTCTACTGCTTATCCTTGCAATAGCGTTAGCCTTCAACGCTTACCGTGCTCTGAGCACTGGGAAAGAGTTGACAGGTGGGAATTAGACACAGACCCTGTCCCTCAAAGGCTTTTTTGCCGCTGGTATGTGAGGTGATGTGGGGATTTCTGCCTTGATTCATCCCAGCACTGGTCCTGATCTCCGATCAGACATTTTACCTTCCAATGCCTCACGAGTCCCGTCTGCTGTGAACTGGGGATAACGACAGCACCAGTCTTGCCAGCGTGTAGAGATGCCCAATTTGTTCAAATGGTTATATGCTTTGAGATCCTCAAATGAAAGGTACCAGCAGAGTGCAAATTATTGTTATTATCATTTATGATTTCCTCTCTTGGGCCCGCAGCCTGTTGGGCCATGCCCTAGACTGCTATCTCGGGTTCCCATGCTGCCCGATGCGGGTCTGCTAGAGAGATCCTCAGTGGATGGTGGGGGCAAAGAAACACCCACAAAGCCAACCAGACCCGACCCAGGGGTGAGGGAAAAAGCTGGGGCAACTAGGTGGTAGTTCCCAACAGCTCAGCCCTCTCTCTCCAAAAAACTTAGCCCTCTTTTGCTAGTGATGGCGATGATGGGAGAACAGCTTCCGAAAATGCTGACTCACCAGCTTTGACATACATTATTGTTTCAGTCCCTCAAAGGTCACGGAGACCACCGGGCCTTTGAAAGGGTGTGTTACGCCTGTGAGTCCAGGGAAATAAACAAATCACCCTCTGCAACAGCCCTGCAATTACCTCCCTTAGAAGCTGTTTCCCGGGTGAGACAAACCAGACCAACCAGTTCACCCACTACTGGCCACCGGCAGCTTTATTATCCCAACAGAGTCGGCATGTCAGGGGAAGGCCTCTATTTTCAGCTTTTATAGGACAGCTGCGTAAGTGATTCCGAGGAATGTGGCCCGAAACTGCCCTGCACAAGTCAGCAGGAAGGTGGCGGGGAAAGATACATTTGATTCCTGCTTTTCCGAGGCTCCTGCCCCAACCTCAGATTTGGCGTGGGAGGGTTGCAGGCGGATTTAGGGGCGGGCATGATACAGGGACAGAGATTCCTGTCTGGCTTCTGTCTCTTAGTTCTGCCCTGCCACTCTGCAACCCACTCTCTGTTAACTCTCCTGCATTTATTTGCAGAGCTCCCACTTGGACCAAAGCCCCCACCACTAGTCCACAAGCCTGGGGGCCCTGCCAAGTGTGCCTAGGCAGGCACCTGGGAGGTTTGTGCGTTTTAAAATCCTGGTGGAGATGGGGAAAGGAGAGTCTTCTCCAAAGGGCAAGATCAAGTCCTGTTTGCTGGCTGGTAAACCCCAGGGGAGAGATTCAGTGAGGATCTGAAAACGCTCAGTGAGAAAACCCAGTTTCTCCCAGTCCGGATATTCTCCCCTCCCACTCCAACTATGAGTCTTTGGTGTCTCGTGCTTCCTCCCCTTTCCAGTTGCGGGACATCTGAGGGGGTTGCCCTGGGGAATTGTCTTCGGCCCCCGCCGAAGCAGGAAGCACGGTGAGCCCATCGGGAGGATTTTGTTGACTGTACCCTCTGCCCTCTGGTAACCAGGACTTTCGCTGTGTCCCAAGGGTAGGAATCCCCCAGTGCAGGCTGGGCCTGTGCCTGTGAAATCCCCAGACCCAGCCTGCAGAACTAGGAGGCCTCATTAGTCCCTGGAAGGTTTGAGGGACTGAAGTGAAACTGTTCTCTCTCCTCCTCCCCTTGACTTCCTCTCTCAGGGTCCCCAGCTTCTTTCTCCTTCGCTACTCTCCTCAGACTCTGCTTCCTCGTACACTGCACTCCACTCCACCATCCCCTTCGCTCTCACAGCTGAGCTTGGTGGCCAAGCCCTCTTGTCCCTGCTCCCTCCCAGATAAGTCCCTGAATTCTTTACCTCTGGGATTAGGGCCTCTATACACAATAGAGTAGCATTTCCTACCTGGCTGCTATCACATCTGAGCCAACTGGAACTGAGAGTTTCCCTCACCATCCTGACTTTCCTCAGGTCTTCCCTTCATCCTCCCCTCCCTTCCTCTCTCTATTGTATTATGTGAACTGTAAGGAGGTGAGATGCCAGGCTACCTTTGTTGGAACCAGTGTGCAGTGAGAGGTGAGGGTGAATTAGGGGCTGGGGCAGGGGGAAGGAGAGGTGTTACCTGTCTGGATTAATTATAGGAAGACGAGTAGACTGGAATCAGGTAGTGGTGTGAACTGGGCAGGAAATGGAGACCACACACTTATTATCTCCTGATGTAATGGGGCTGAGCTGTCTGCAGCAAAGCTCTGTGTTGAGGGAGTAAGAGGGTTTTAGTTCAACCTCCTTACATGGCTCCATTCCAACTGTCTCATGGGGATTGCTGAGCAGCGGATGATTACCTACTATCCTGGACTGAGTTGCCTGTGGAGAGAAGGTGGGAGGGTTGGTACAGACAGGCCTTAAGGCTGAGGGGCAATGGGGAGTGGATGGAAGTGCAGGACGCTTCGAGATGGCTCTGAAACCCTATGTTCCCCCATTCTCAGAATCACTTGCCTCCAAAGAACAAACACCCTCACATCAAACCCTTGCAGGAGTTTCATGCCCATTCCCCAGATGCTGACCAAAGTTAAACAGCCCAGTGGAGAAACCAAAAGACGTAGACAGTCCAGAGAAGGATGCCGAGGTCCAGGAAGGGTCTCGGCTGGAGAGTAAAAATCAGATAATCCTGTTGAGCATATTGAAAAAGCATCGCTTTGAGGCCTGTGTATAAGGAGAGATTTTAGTACAACTTGAGAAATTCTGGATACCCCCACTAAGAGTCACCGGACTGTGTTTAGGACAGTAACTCTCCTAAAATAGGTCACAATGTCTTCTGAGACATAGGGCTGACTGCCCTATTGTAAGGATTTAAAGAATAATGATAACCGTGATATTTGTTAAGCACTCGCTATATGCCAAGCGCATATGGAGCTCATGGTCTAAATAGGAGTGAGAACAGGTCCTTAACCCCATTTTACAGATGATGAAATCAAGACTCAGAGAAGTTAAATGACTTGCCCAAGGTCTAACAGCAGACAAGTGGCGAATTCAGGATTAGAACCCAAGTCCTCTGACAACTAAGTCTGCGCTTTTCCCACTAGTCCACGTTGCTTCTCAGCAGCTTAGAGCAGAGACTAAGAACAGGAAGCTAAGGACAAATACAGCCCCAGGATCCAGAGAAGTGGAAAGGTTAGGAGATGGAAAAGAGATACAAAATCAGTGTAGGGAGAGGTGGTTGGTGCATTCAAGGTGCAATGTGCAGGGTTGAGAGTGGGTATGTAGAGACACATCAGTCTGCCATTGTATAAAAGGGAGAGTTTTCCTTCCCCTGTCCTTCTGCAGCCCACCTGGTCAAGGCTCCTTGGATCAGGGCTTTAACAAGTGCCCACTCACTAATTGTTCTGGATGTGGTTTCCCAGCCAGAGTGTCCTGGTGAGTAATTGATAGTAATAAGTGTGATGACTTGCATCACACTATCCACATTCTCTTTTCTATGACCTAAGGGTACTAGAGTAAAGGCAGAGGCCCCAGTCTTGGGCCACAAACACACCTGCCCCTTGCGTCCTTGAGAGTGGAGTCAGCCCCTAAGGAAGCACACTTTATACTCATCATCAGTATCAACAGAATTTATTGGGCACCTACTCTGTGCAGAGCACTGGGGAACATTTGGGGAACACTTAACTTGGACATTAAGTCCTGTTTTCCCAACCTATGTGTGATAAGCTGCTAGTCAAGTGCCCATCTTAACAATAATAATAATAATAATAATGGAATTTATTAAGTGCTTACTATGTGCAGAGCACTGTTCTAAGCACTGGGGAGGTTACAAGGTGATCAGGTTGTCCCGCGTGGGGCTCACAGTCTTCATCCCCATTTTACAGATGAGGGAACTGAGGCCCAGAGAAGTGAAGTGACTTGCCCGAAGTCACACAGCTGACAATTGGCAGAGCTGGGATTTGAACCCATGTTCTCTGACTCCAAAGCCCGGGCTCTTTCCACTGAGCCACGCTGCTTCTTAGCATCTTGCATTTGATGCTAAGGATGTTATCGATCAGTCGCATTTACTGAGCTCCTGCTGGGTGCACAGCACTGAAATGGGAAGTTGCGAGAACACAGCAGAATCTGTGACACGATTTCTGATTCATCTCGGAGGAGTCACTGGAGGAATATCCACGAGATCAAAGAAGAGGTAAAGTCACGACCCATTAAAACCCAACTTTGCAACCTCTGACGACCTGTTTTTAGCACATGCTTCCTGTCTCGCATAGCTCCAGCCCCAGTTTCTGACCGATTCATTTTGACTTAGGCCACGTCAGAAAGGGAACAACTTTTAACAAGCTCACGTCATGTTTTATTGAAGCCGGGAGCGTGGGCTGAATCCCTAGTGCATTGAGCCGTGCTGTGCTAATTTCCTCCGTGGACTGTTGGCCCAGCATATGGAGCTGAGGCTTTGTCTGAAGCTGGGATGATTGTCATCTACCCGAAGGAGGGAGGGGACCCCTGTCCCTAGGCTCTGCGGAGCAGTCTAGGGGACCCAATGGCCTGGCATGGCTCTTCCATGGAAGCTCAGAATTCTTCCCATCCCTGGCTCACAATGAAGAGCAACTGTATTTAAATAATGGGGAAATTGGCATGCCAGGCCAAGTCCACAGGCCCAGCCATTTGGAAAAACCACTCTAGGTCCACAGTCTGTGGGTTTGAAAGAACTCAGACAGAACTTCAACGAAATCAGAAAATGAGTAAATAAGAATTTGAATACAAATGGAAAATACATCCCACAACACGGGGGCAAAATTTCTTCTCACTCTGGGTGCTCAATTTTGACAGCTATGGCTTGGGGTTTTTTATGGCATTCGTTAAGCGCTTACTATGCGCCAAGCACTGGGGTACATACAAGCTAATCAGGTTGAACCACAGTCTCGGTCCCAAATGGAGCTCATGGAGATAATCCCCATTTTACAGATGAGGTAACCGAGGCACCAAGAAGTGAAGTGACTTGCCCAAGGTCACAAAGCAGACAAGTGGTGGAACTGGGGTTAGAAACCAGGTCCTTCTGACTCCCAGGCTGGGGCTTTATCCACTAGGCCATGCTGCTTCATGGCCTAGGGGTTGAAATACTGCCTCAGTTGGGAAGGGCTAGCAACTTCCAAAGGGTGGGGGTTCTGCCAAGCTGCATAGCCAGGGCTAGTATTAGTATCCCCTAGCTCATGTGCCCAAGGGGGACCTGCTAACCACCCTGCTGAGCATAACACTCTCTTGCTATGGCTCAAGCCCTGCTAATAATAATAATAATGGGATTTATTAAGCGCTTCCTATGTGCAAAGCACTGTTCTAAGCGCTGGGGAGGTTACAAGGTAATCAGGTTGTCCCACAGGGGGCTCACAGTCTTAATCCCCATTTTACAGATGAGGGAACTGAGGCTCAGAGAAGTTAAGTGACTTGCCCAAGGTCACACAGCAGACATGTGGCGGAGCTGGGTTACGAACCCATAACCTCTGACTCCAAAGCCTGTGCTCTTTCCACTGAGCCACGCTGCTCACTGGGTTCCGTACCACTTCGGCCATTGCTTCCACATCCATCATCGTCATCATCATCAATCATATTTATTGAGCGCTTACTATGTGCAGAGCACTGTACTAAGCGCTTGGGAAGAACAAATTGGCAACATATAGAGACAGTCCCTACCCAACAGTGGGCTCACAGTCTAAAAGGGGGAGACAGAGAACAAAACCAAACATACTAACAAAAAAAAATAAAAAAATAAAATAAATAGAATAGATATGTACAAATAAAATGAATAAATAAATAGAGTAAAAAATATGTACAAACATATATACATATATACAGGTGCTGTGGGGAAGGGAAGGAGGTAAGATGGGGGGATGGAGAGGGGGACGAGGGGGAGAGGAAGGAAGGGGCTCAGTCTGGGAAGGCCTCCTGGAGGAGGTGAGCTCTCAGCAGGGCCTTAATCCATGCCAGGACCTCCATGACTGCTACCCTTCTGGAGTTCCAGGTTCGCCAATAAATCACTTGTTCATATTTATTAAGCACTAACTATGTGCAGAGTACTATACTAAGCACTTGGGAGAGTGTAATAAAACAGTTGGTAGATACATTCCCACCATTCTGGGGTTTCCAGAAAGCTTCAGAGTGGTGGTTCCTACCAGAAACCGGGTATGTGCAACCCTGTCACGTTTCCTTTCCATTGCTCTTTTTTTTGTGATATTTATTAAGTGCTTACTCTGTGCCAGGCACTGTGCTAAGCACTGAGGTTGATATGAGATAATCAAGTTCGACCCAGTCTAGGTCCCATATGGAGCACACAGTATTAATCTCCATTTTATATATAATAGTAATAATAATGATGGCATTTGTTAAGCACCTACTATGTGGAAAGCACTGTTCTAAGTGCTGGGGAGGCTACCAGGTGATCAGGTTGTCCCTCGGGGGGCTCACAGTCAATCCCCATTTTACAGATGAGGTAACTGAGTCACAGAGAAGTGACTTGCCCAAAGTCACACAGCTGGCGACTGGCGGAGCCGGGATTTGAACCCGTGACCACTGACTCCAAAGCCCATGCTCTTTCCACTGAGCCACGCTGCTGAAGCACAGAAAAGTTAAGGGACTTGCCCAAGGTCACACAGCAGATATGTGTGCTTTTAGACTGTGAGCCCACTGTTGGGTAGGGACTGTCTCTATATGTTGCCAACTTGTGCTTTCCAAGCTCTTAGTACAGTGCTCTGCACACAGTAAGCGCTCAATAAATACGATTGATTGATTGATATGTGGTACAACCAGGATTAGAACCCAGGTCCCCTGTCTCCCAGGCCTGTGCTCTTTCCACTAGGCCACGGTGCTTCTTAGGACAGAGTCTGGTACTAGAGGTGTTGGGGAACCAGGCTGGGCATGTGCCTTACTTCAATCAATCAATCAATCAATCAATCGTATTTATTGAGCGCTTACTATGTGCAGAGCACTGTACTAAGCGCTTGGGAAGTACAAATTGGCAACACATAGAGACAGTCCCTACCCAACAGTGGGCTCACATTCTAAAAGGGGGAGACAGAGAACAGAACCAAACATACCAACAAAATAAAATAAATAGGAAAGAAATGTACAAGTAAAATAAATAAATAAATAAATAAATAGAGTAATAAATATGTACAACCAATAAATATGTACAACCTTCACTCACCAGACGCCTGCCCCTCCATCCACCCAGAGATCTGCCCGAGAACAAAAGCCAGGCCTGGGACCGTCTTAGACGGGAAAGCGCTTAGACTTTAATTTCCCATGCTTACGGGTAGGGGTTTGTTTGTTTCGCCCCTACAAAATTCAGGATCTAGACCAGGAAGGTGGCATGAGATTTTGGTAACCGGTAAAAAGCAAATACCCTCTTGTTGGCAAAGATATGTCCCGTCTCTTTGGTGCCAGTGCCCAGGAGAACGGGAAGGATGGGTTTGGAACGGCCTATGCTCTTGGAACCCTTTCTCACTGCTCTGCAGCTTCCAGAAACGTTCCCCCGTGAGCTATTTGCTGAACACTGGCCATTGCCAAGAGAGGGTTCCTGCGGACAGCCGACAACCGGAGGATTTTCTATCCGTGTCTTAGCTCCTTTTCCTTTTGTCTTTTTCAAGAGGTGAGCTGAATGGCCCCTTCTTTCCCTTCTCTTCCTGCACCTCAGAAGGCACCCTCTCCGAGACTTTGTTGGCATTCTTCCCTCCGTCCCTGGGCGTGTCCTGGGGCCGGTTGGAGCATGACTTCTTCGCATCCGAGGAGAGGATGTGAGAAATCGCTTGGGAGTCTTTAAATGTGAAATATATAAATATATATGAAAGGCACCCTGGGCTGACCAGCAGAAATGATTACAGGAAATAGGCTGTGGGTTCCAACCAGCAGCCCGGGACCAGGACCCTTGAAGTAGCATGGCTCCGTGGAAAGAGTACGGGCTTGGTCATGGGTTCGAATCCCAGCTCCGCCCCTTGGGCAAGCCACTTAACTTCTCTGTGCCTCCATTACCTCATCTGTAAAATGGGGATTAAGAACATGAGCCCCACATGGGACAACCTGATCACTTTGTATCCCCCCCCACCATGCTTAGACCAGTGCTTTGCACATAGTAAGCGCTTAAAAAAAAGCACTTTCCTCTGGGGCAGCTGGCTCTGTGGCGGCTGGAGGACTCAATCGACCAATCGGTATTTATTGAGCATTTACTATGTACAGAGCACTGCACTAAGCACTTGGGAGAGTACAGTGCAACAGCGTGGCAAGAACATTCTCTGCCCACAGTGAGCAAACAGTATAAAGAGGGAGACAGGCATTAATATAGATAGAAATATAATTTAAAGAGATGTTCATAAAGTGCTGTGGGGTAGAGGATGGGGTGGATATCAAATGCCCAGAGGTCACAGTGCACAGAAGATGCAGAAGGGAGAGGGGAGACTCATTCAAATATTTGTTTGGAGATTATTTGTCCTAAATGGACAGAGCAGGGTTTCCTCCTGTTGCTTCCTCTTTCCTCGTCCTCTGAGGAAGCCTGATCTCTGGACCTCCTGCCCATCTCTTCCTTTTCTCCACCTCCCGCCACTGAAGCCAGAAACTTGACCTCATGCCTGGTGACCTCTTGCCAGCCTCCAACATCCTATTACAAAGGGTTCTCAGGGCCACAGCCATCTTGGCTGCGGAGCCTCCGAATGAATAGGTTGAAGGGCCTTGCTTTTTCCTTTGAGATTAAACAAAGTCAGAGCACAGATTCTGAAGGAAAATTCAGACTGAGGACATTCTCCAAACACTCACCTTCACCTGGCTTTCTAGTTATTGGGAATGAAAGGTCTGTTTTTGGCCGCCTCCACGGAAGAGAATATTGGGAATAGACCAGTCCCCTTCACAAGCAGCCCTTTACCTGGGTTTATGATTCATTTACTACTGGTTTTTTAAGCCAGGCACAGAATGAAATAAAGAATTTCTGAGAAGGGCATTCTCAACCCGACAGAATTTTCTCTGCCAAATTAGGAAAAACCAGGAAAAGCATCTTCCTGCTGACTGTGGGAGCTGAAACTGCCCAAGGCCATAGTCCAATTTGCGAGGATGTGGGGAACCGTGTGACTTAATTCATTGACTCTCAAGCAGGGTGGAAATCTTCCTGGTCATGTCCATTGCATATGACATATCAGCTGCCTTTGAAACATCCTATTTCCTTCCAACAGTAGAGCCTGGAGCAGAGTTCAGATTCCTTGGGCTGGAACCCTCAGACCCACAGATCTGACCCAATATCCCTGGGTTCCTTGGGCCAGAGATGACCCAGTTCTGGTCCTGTCCTCACAGGACCAATGCTCTATTACTCTATTTATTTATTACTCTATTTATTTATTATTACTCTATTTATTTATTTTACTTGTACATATTTATTCTATTTATTTTATTTTGTTAGTATGTTTGGTTTTGTTCTCTGTCTTCCCCTTTTAGACTGTGAGCCCACTGTTGGGTAGGGACTGTCTCTATATGTTGCCAATTTGTACTTCCCAAGCGCTTAGTACAGTGCTCTGCACTTAGTAAGCGCTCAATAAATATGATTGATGATGATGATGATGATGATGCTGACTGATATATGTCCTCCAGCAGGCCCTACAGTGACCCAGCCATGGGAAACCTTTCCAGATCTCACTGCCTCGGTTCCCCCACCCCTAAGCTGTTGTGACAGGAAACCTCCTTCCAGCCTGTGGGATTCTGGTGTGAAACATGTTAGAATGAATGAAGGACAAAGCGATGACCCTATGCACCCGCCTATGTGATATTGCCGCATTCTAACTTCAGAGCCATGGGGTGGAATGGGGAGATTCCTTAGCTTCAGCTCTCTTTACTCTCATTCATTTTTGTGATTCAAAACGTTACAATTTGCTAGGCATCCTAAGGAAATATTTGATATTTTGGAAATGGAAATGCCCTCTGAGGTCATTTTGTTATCCCCGCTGCCAAAGAACTCTTTGCTCCAGCCAACTCGCCCAGACTTCACAAGTGTTCTTGCAAATGATTCAGGGATGGGGCTGAGCCTACTTGTTCAGAGAAGCTGGAACAACTTGGAGTTGGAACTCAGTGCTAGGAAAGGAGAACAGCCTTTCTTCTCTGGAACTCCCAGAGCCAGCCCTAGGCCAATATCTCAGTTCCCTATTCCTATCAGGGAGACGGATTTTCCCTGAATCCTGTCTCACCTTCCCCTCTCCTCCAACCCTCTTTTCTTAAGAATAGAAGTATGGTCCAGCCAGCCAGCATTCTGTCTCTGGCAGGACAGCAAGGGGCCTGAAGGAACTGTGTGATAGGCAGCATTTCACAGACCCAAGCTGCATCTTTCTGGGGGAAGAGAGATCTGGGGCAAGGCAAAGGGTCTAAAAATAGAGGTTTCGGAAGTTCGGCTCTTGGACCCCAGAAATGGGAATTCCACAGGATTTCCTGCCAGGCCTCCTTGGCCAAACCCTGGCCTCTGTGATTCCCCAAACTTTTCAGCCATAGGTCTGTGGGTCTTCGAGGTCCTGAAGGACAGAACCTCTGACAGGAAGTGCTTCCTGGAATGTTTAATGAGCCCCAAATGTAGAAGCAGCTCTCTCTCTCCAGTTTTGCCTTCCTCTCTAACCCCTGCCAATTCTTACTCTGAACTAGTGTTTACCTCCCATGGCTAAAATAAGGTCCAAACTTCAGGGTCCCTTCCAAGGAAATCATCTCTCTGCCCTAACTCTTGGGAAAAAGGTTGAGATGAGGGAAGGATAGGTGGTTTCTTGAACTAAATGCTGAAGGTCCAAGTGATTTATGATGAGGAGTCAGAAGCATAGAACTGAAAACTGAGCTGCCCACCTGTCATTCCCCCTCACATTCCACCAGGACTTGAGCATTAACTCTGTGAGGGGAATGGGAGCCATTGCTCTCTCCCTAACCAACCAGAGTTTCCAGCTGGAAAGACGGAAAGGCATTGTCTTCACCTCCAAGTGCTGTTGGCTGAAATCCCAGCCCTGCTCCTCTCCATCAATGTCAATACAAGATTTAGGAGTCTCCAAGCAGGGCAGAGATACCTCAGAATCGAGTCTTTATGACCATTCAGTTTTCTGAAGCCTGTCTGCCTGCCCAAGTCCTTGACTGCTTGCTCTCCCCATCCCTTTGTACCTCAAATGAAGAGCGAGCACCTATATTCCCACCCCAACTTTGGGCCAGTTCTGAGTGGCTCCTTGGATTCAGGTCCGGGGAAAGAAAGAAAGAAAAAAGAAAGGAAGGAAGGAAGGAAGAAAGGAAGGAAGGAAGAAAGGAAGGAAAGAAGGAAGGAAGGAAGGAAGGAAGGAAGAAAGGAAGGAAGGAAGGAAGGAAGGAAGGAAGGAGGGAAGGAGGGAAGGAAGGAAGGAAGGAAGGAAGGAAGGAAGGAAGGAAGGAAGGAAGGAAGGAAGGAAAAAGAAGAGAGAGAAAGGACTGTCTAGCTTGGGCTTAATGGAGAAAATTTAGGGAACAATCTATGGTACATGTAGGGGTGAAGTGACCTTTTACACTCTTTGGCCCAGCCCCCCATTCTTCCTGATCATCTCCTGCAAGGTGGAGTTAATATTCATTCAGTCATGTTTATTGAGCACTTTACTGTGTGCCGAGTACTGTACTAAGCACTTGGAAGAGTATGATACAACAATACACAGACACGATAGAGACTCAAGGAGTTGAGAGAAAAATCGCGAACCTGAACTGATTGTAATTTCAGTTGGAACCTCCTTGCTGCCATGTGGTTTGGCTCAAGAGAGGGAATACGAGGCGCTGGGCATTTTTATCCAGGACTTTAATAGTGGCATTGCCATCCTAATGCAGTGAGCTCCCAAGCTGTTGTTTCAAAAAGAAAAGACTTTAATTTGAATGTTACTTTGCATTATGCATTTTGGAATGTTATTCACTGAATGCCAAGATGCCCCCGGATCTTCCCCACCCCTGGTCTCTTCCTCACATCACTTTGTTCTAAGCCTTCTCCAACTTCTCCACAAGCCAAATGTAGTGTAGAAAACTTGAAAGAGGTCCAGGAGATTAAAAAAAGACTAAAACTGGGGGAGATCAGCCTTGGGAAGAATACTTCTTGGCCTAAGGAAGATAAGGTTGCACAGAGGACTGTAACTAATATTTTCTGCTTCCAAGGGGAGTAGGCTTCTATTGCAATAGGTGAGATTTGGATCGATACTCACCCACAGCACTTATGTAAACATATGTAAACTCTGCCCTTTCCTCTCTCTATAATTGGTAAGCTTGCTATGGGTAGGGAATATGTCTACCAACTCTGTTTTATTGTACTCTTCCAAGTGCCCAGTACAGTGCTCTACACACAGTAAGCACTCAATAAAAACAATTGATTGATTATTTTAATGGTTGTCTCCCCCACTAGATTGTAAATTCTTTGAGGACAGAGATAGTCCCTACCACCTCTATTGTATTTAGACTCTCTAAGTACTTAGTATGGGGCTCTGTGCACTGAAAGTGCTCAGAAAATGCTATTGATTTGTTGATAGATTGTTAGTTGTTAGGGAGGACGTTTTGACTGTGAGTTCCTGAAGCATGTCTTCCAATCTACTCTAGATATTTTAAGAAAGGGAGAGAAGAAAGGACAAAGTCACTGTATCTCTGAGGAGCCAGAGGGCCAGCTTGCATGGAGGCTGGGGTAATAATCCCTTCCAGCCCTAGGGTTCTTGCACTCCTTCGTGCCTGTGTGGATCTTTGTTGGATTTGCCTAGTGAAAAGGTAATCAGTCACTCAATCAATGCTCCAATTGGCCCAATCTCTGCAGCGCTGGGGTTGTGCAGCTGAGAATTGGCTTTCCAGTTCTTTCTCTTCCCTGCTTCTTCCAGGACCAGCTCCTGGGTCAGAGATGCTGTGTGTTCCATTCGGATGGAAGCCCATTTCCCCACCCCTACTGCTCCCATTCCCCACTCCTCCCACCATCAAATCGCCCGCTCCAAATAGAAAATCATTCTCACCATTTCTCTGCAGCCCTTCTCCCACATCCAGCCAGGGGATCAGAGGCAGTGCCTGCCTTAAGGAAGACAGGGCAAAGGGAACAGAGCAATACCCTCCAAGGTTGATAAGGCCCGCGCCAGCTCCAGCCTCGATGCTATAGGCCAATCTGAGAGGGTGGATTGGAAGCCTGCAGCGAGTAGTAACTTTAAGGAAATTCTGCTCAAGCTTTCCAGAGAGAGAGAGGTGGAAAAGAGAGTGAGAGAGAGCATTTTTAATTATTTAACTCATTTATTTAAGATGTCTTGCTCACCAGCTGGGCTAAGCCCAGCCCAAGCAGCTGAATTTAACCATGGAATAACAGTAGAGAAGCGGCATGACCTAGTGGATAGAGCACGGGTTTGGGAGTCAGAATGACCTTGGCAAGTCACTTACCTTCTCTGTGCCTCAGTTCCCTCATCTAAAATGGGGATTAAGATTGTGAGCCTCATGTGGGACAGGGGCTGTGTCCAACTTTATTAGCTCATGTGGGCAGAGAAGGTGTTTGTTTATTGTTATATTGTACTCTCCCAAGCACTTAATACAGTGTTCTGCACACAGTAAGTGCTCAATAAATACAAATGAATGAATGAATGAGCTTGTATCTACCCAGCTCTAAGTAATGTGTCTGGCACATTACGATTAACAAATAACATTTTTAAAAAATGGAATTAAACAGAGCACACAAATGGTGAGAGAATTCAAGTGTCACTTCTGTTTCCCGGGGTAACACTGCTTCCAGGGGATGTTAAGACTAGTGAACAGCAACATGGCCAAGTCGATCTTCAAGAGAGAGAGCTGGAAAACTTTCTGGAAGGAGTTGAACTGGAAACTCACCCCAAAACCCTGGAGGGCTTCCACACCTGTTTGAGAGAGAATTGCTTTTGATTTGTCACCTGTCATATTTCAAGCTCCTAAGCCCCGGGGGATGGGACAGGAAACATCGTGGAAAAATAAGAGCAGATGTTATGATTAAACAGACAAAAGACATGGTAGCAGAGTAACTCTTATTAGGGTATTTAATTCACAGAGGTAAGGCTTCTCTCTGATTCACGCTCTTCTGAGGGGTTTTCTTCTGCTCTGAGAAACAGGTGCTGTTTGCTCTGCTTCTTCTTAAAGGGGGGGAAGAAAAAGCCTTTGAAATGGAGGAAACACAGAATATGAATCTTAGTCACTACCTAGTGACTGTGGATTAGGTGATGTTTACCTGGCCCATCCCTAATTATGCCTTCTGAGGTGTACATGCATATTTTTCTCCCTCAAAATGGTAAGGGGGCAGCCAGACTTCCTTCAGGGTGGGCTCCCCTTCACTGGGGCCTGGAAAAAAGATTTGGGTGGACAGGGGAGCGAAAGTCTACAAATTTAGATGAACTGCTCGGAAATGCCCAGGCCAGATCAAGCCTTCTCACCTGCTCCCTTCACCTGCCCCAGCCCAGAACGAGAGACCTTTCCAGCCCCAACAAGTTCCCAGGCTCGTGACCCCTCCCATCCCAACCAGAAGTTGCAGGTCTAGCCATGGATCCACCCATAATCTCCTAAGGGAGGCACCCACCATTTGCTCCCTGAATCCCGTGGGCAGAGAGATGGAGATCTCGGCCGGAGAGGTACTCAGAGCCAAGTCGTCCCCGTGAAATGTTGCCTCAAGGAAATACAAAGCCTCACCCTCCCGTGTGCATTACCCCTCCTATATCTGAGAACCTTGGACTATCCTGTTCAGATCAGCTTTGGGTTGTCCTACTCAGTCGGCTCTCTTTTCCCTTCCATTAGCTCGGTTGACGGTATCTCTGCTAAAAGACTATGTCACCACCTCACCATGTGAGGGGGAGTTGGGGAATACCACAGATCATTTTCTGCAGCAGGAAGGAGTGGCTTTTGATTGCCACAGAACTGTTACCCTAAATACAGCTTCCTGGGGCTGGGAATGGAAGAGCTTGTGATGGATAGTGACTCTTTGGCCACAGGCATCCGAAGCAAAGGCATAATCAAAGCTGCCGAGCACAGTCACAAGATCTCTTCCCCCATGACCGAGGTAATTGGCCCCCGTTCCAACTGACACACAATTCCCTTCCTACAACCCCCACACCCATTTCACCTTTCCTTTCCCACATTAATCTTTTCCCCAGGGGTGTGTCCATTATCCCAGCAGGGAGCAGACCTGGTAATGACAGTCGGGGACGCTTCCCAGTTGCTCAGCATCAAGGAGGGGAACCAAGATGAAAGAGGGTGAGTGAGCTACTCCACCATCCCAATCATTCCTTGGGGCCCAAGGTGAATTCTCTCTGCCGAGCCCTTTGGGACATTGAGATATTTCATTAAGTGCCTCTGATGACAAGAATGTCTCCATGAGAAAATGGCACTCCCAGAGAGCGGCTCAAGTTGTTTTTTCCAAGATGGGGAGCTGTTAGCCTTAGTGCTAGCCACCTGGGCCAGTGCTGATGCTTCAGCAACGGTGGCACGGTCCCAGACCCCAAGCTCCACTGGTGAGTGGGGAGAGGGGGACAAAGATGTCCATGGCTACCCACCCTCTCCATCCTGCTTGTACTCTCCCCACCCTCACCCCATAGCCAGCTGGAAAACAAAACTCAGCAGAGACAGGGCTGAATAGCCAAAGAGATGTGGAAGGAGAGGACACAAGAAGCCATTTGTTTAGCCCTTCTCATCTGGTTGTGCATGGCCAACAGGCCCAAAGTCAAAAGCACTTCACAGGCAAAAGTACTTCACAAAGCACACCAGTGCTTAGGCTCTATCCTCATGTTACCTCTCTTCCTCAGATCCTCTTGCTAAATGATGTTCAACCGGCAAAAGTTAGGATGGATAATGGAAACCCTGGGCTTGGATAAAGCTTCGGTTTTCGCACAGGGCCAGTTATTTGATCTCTGGATGATGGTTGTTTACTCTGATCTTTTAATCATTGTACAATTTGACATCCTTCATGAGTTTAGTATTTCTGTGTGGGTTGTCTCTGCCTCCTCTCTCCTTCCCCCATCCCCTCAGACTACAGTCTCCTCAAGGACCTAGGACCTTCATCAATTACAGGGCCAAAGGGAATGGTCTGCACACAGTGCAAAATAATAAGCAATTGCTTGGCTGACTGATTGATCAGGGTCTTGCTATGTGAATAGGATGAGGGTCCTTAAAATCTGCCCCTTCTGTCCTGGTCTTTCTGCCTCTGTGTTCCTGGTCCCTCTCTGAAGATTCAGAGGGTATCAACCCACTCTAGGAATTCTTGCTGCCCTGTTCTATGCCGTGCTGTCTGTTTTTCCACTTAGCATTTCATTAGTTCAGAAGCCCCAGGATCTTGCGTGATGTTGCTTTCTGCCAAGTCTTACTCCTTTATCTCCGTTCTTGGTTGCTTTAAATGATTTTCCCTGTTGGGTTTGGCTCATGTGTGACTCCCCCTTTTAAATGGCATTTTTATTTACTTCTGACCCCATTACTGTTAATGCCTCTGGGCCCTGCTGTCTTTTATGTCCATTCTCACGGGCATGGACTGCATCTCAGCAAATGGAGTGAGTCGACTACTGAGTGAAATCAGCCTTCTACCTAAGCCTGGCAGCGCCCAGCACATTCCTCCCCTTCCTTCTCACTCCTGGCTGGAGATGCTGTCATTCACCCTTCCAATTTATTTATACATCTGCAGTCTAGGTGACAAGATCACTTCTGAGACAATTGGGTTTGATTTTTTCCAGCTGCAACCACGGGTAGCAGCCTCCAGTGCGTTACCCTAGCGTGTGACTCTTGCGGTTTGGCAGCACTGTCATGTGCCTGTCATCCCAGCACAAGGGCCCAGTAATTTAGAATGACATTTTGTGATATCCACCCACCCTGGGCCATAATAAAGGTCACTCACCCTTTTGGCCCACATGAGACAGGCAGATGGTCCCTGAATGCAATGATTCAGTCAAAACAAAGACTCGAGTTTGTGGGATGATGTGTCCTTTATCAAATCTGACTGTTTATTGCTTGTCATTCTACTCCACTCCAGATACTTATGGAATTTCTCACCGAGTGTTTGTTCCAGTACATACCTAAGGGCTGATCTTAGATTTAAGGGTGACTACCAGTAAGATGGCTTTTCTTCTTCCCTTTTATGTCAAAGTGGACTTCTGACTTTCCCCAGCCCTCCAACCCTGGCTTCTCTGGGATTTTTGCAAGAAGGATCATAAAAATCAGTCAGCATGATAAATACCATATTGAGAGAGACCAGGGGTACAACCAGCCCAAAATTCTGCTTTTGACAGCCACAAAAGGATGCTCCGAGGAACTCTGAAGGCTGCCCTACTTGATATCCATCCTCATTGTTAGGAGAGGGTGTCTGATATTGCTATCTTTTCCCTTTACATCCCTAACTTTGCTCTAATAAACCATCGTCTACTCCCTCCACCCCCGTTAAAGCGGATCCTATTTTCAGTCTGCACAACAAATCGCAGGAACAATTCTATAGGCTTTCTGCATGGCAGGCATCAGGGAGGTATAGACAGAATGCTTGCCTAGGGCAGTCCGTTTTCAGGGGTCATCAATCAGGAAAAGGACCCTGGGATTGGTAAGTGATCTTGGCCAAGTCAGTCGGTAGAGTGGAACTTCTCAACTGGAAAGTAGCTCTGTTCCTTAAACTCTTCCCCACCACTCCAATCAGAAGCAGTTTCTGGTTCTGGTGAAAGTGCTCTCCCAGTCACCCCTACTTGCCTAACACTGGTCCTGGGTTTACAACCCATTCGGAAAAGAAGTGTTTCCTTTTGTTGTTGTCAAACCGTCCCCTTTGAACTGTAATGTCTATGGGGATGTGGGATTTGGTGACAGGCAATTCCATTTTGTTTGGCCTAAATCCTGCATTATATTGTAAACTTCAGTCCCGTCCCTTCTCTTAGGTTCATCTTCCCAGGCTGAAATGTTCTAATCTCTTCAGTCGCTTCTCCATCCCTCTGATGATCTTGGGTGCCCTTCTAGGGAAGCAGCGTGGCTCGGTGGAAAGAGCACGGGCTTTGGAGTCAGAGTTTATGGGTTCGAATCCCGGCTCCACCAACTGTCAGCTCTGTGACTTTGGGCAAGTCACTTAACTTCTCTGTGCCTCAGTTACGTCATCTGTAAAATGGGGATTAAGATTGTGAGCCCCCCATGGGACAACCTGATCACCTTGTAACCTCCCCAGTGCTTAGAACAGTGCTTTGCACATAGTAAGCGCTTAATAAATGCCGTCATTATTATTATTATCTTCAGTTCCATTTTTACATTCCTGAGATGTGGCAGCATACTCAACCAGGATTCCACTCATAAGCTTTCCTGCCTTTTTTTTATTGGTATTTGTTTAATGCTTACTGTGTGCTGGGCACTGTTCTAAGCACTGGAGTAGATACAAGCTAATCAGTTTGGTCACAGTCCTTGTCCCACTTGCGCCTCACAGTCTTAATCCCCACTTCACAGATGAAGTAACTGAGGCCCAGAGTAGTTAATCAATCAATCAATCAATCAATCGTATTTATTGAGCGCTTACTGTGTGCAGAGCACTGTACTAAGTGCTTGGGAAGTACAAGTTGGCAACATATAGAGACAGTCCCTACCCAACAGTGGGCTCACAGTCTAAAAGGGGGAGACAGAGAACAAAACCAAACATACTAACAAAATAAAATAAATAGTTAAGTGACTCACCCAAGGTCACACAGCTGACACACAGCTTTTATGGTGCCAACACTCTCTTCTTTGTTTTCTCTCCCCTTCCTAATGATACCTAGCATTTGTTCGGCCACTGTGACTGCTGCCTCACATTAGCCCAATGATATAAAAGAACAGTCAACAGTAATCCGAGATTTCTTCCCTGAGTAGAACCCATCATCGTATAATTGTAATTTAGACGGTCTTTTCCTAAATGTTTTATCTTGTAGTCATATTGTATTCATCTATTTCTCAATCCACTAACTCAACTTTGTCAGGCCTTTCGGCAGTTTATCTCAGTCTATAGAGCATTTTACTCCCTGGAAAAGTTTAGTGCCATCCCTGCTAGAAGCTTGACTCCTTGAGGGCAGGGATTGAGTCTACTTTCTCTAATGCACTCTCCCAAGTGTGCAGTGTTCAGTGTTCTGCGAAGAGTAGTATTCGGTAAATATTATTGATTGATCTGTAACCTAGGAATTTGTACATACCTTCTTCTCATAATAATGATCGTGGTATTTGGTAAGTGTCTACTATGTGCCAAGCACTTACTAAGTGCTGAGATAGAGACAAGATAATCAAGTTGGACACAGTCCCTGTCCCAATTAGGGCTTACAATCTAATAGAAGGGAATATCATTTAAAATCCATTTTACAGTTGAGGAAACTGAGGCACAGAGAAACTAAGTGACCTGCCTGAGGTCACACAGCAGACAAGTAGCAGAGCCAGGATTAAAACCCAATTCCTCTAACTCCCAGGCCTGGGCTCTTTCCATGCTGTTTCCAGATAATTTATTGAAGTATTGAACAAAACGGGTCCTGGAACTGACCCTTGGGGGACCCCACTATTAATATTTTTCCATCTTGAAAAGTGGCTGCTTCTCCCTACCTTTGGTTTCCTATGTTTTGGTCAGTTTTCTAACCATCACAAAACAGTCCCTCCAATCTCACAAATACTCCATTTTAAACAAAGTCTTGGGAGTGGAACTTTGTCAAAGACCTTTCAAAAAAATCTAAATCTAAAATTTTCCCTTTTCTCATGCTTATTGATCCCTTCAAAGAACTCCAGCAATTGCAGTCAGTTAATTATTGATTACCAATGATCATGAAGGTTATGAAATCCAGAGATGATAAAAAAGTGCTTTAGCCATTAGTTTCATCTTTCCCCAACTCCGTGTTTTGCTCCAAGAACAAAATGAGCTGATGGGAGCTTGGCTTCTTCATTTTAGTCCTGTTCATCCTATAGGAAGATGCTAAAGAGAAAGGAAATTGCCTAAACACGGGCTGTAGAAGAAGAAATGAGTGGCCAGAGTAGGGGATTAGGTGGTGGGGAAGTTGAATAATCACAAAATTAGTGATCAGCCCTGCATCATCAAAAGTTGGTATACCGCCAACAGTGGACCTCCATTCAGATAATGAAAAGAGGAAACAGAGACTGTACTGATCATGTTGAGAGAGCCAAGGGAACAAAACAGACACCACTCAGCAATGACTGAATTAGGATTCTAGACCTCACCTCTGAAGCATCATGCATCCCCCAACCCCACTAGCTTCCGGGAATAGCTCATCCAATTACAATCAGATTGCAAACTACATATAGTACCTCAATCAGAGTGGCAGAAATTTCATAACAAGTCACAACAGAGGTTAGATAGCTAGCTTTCCCTATGCAAACAACTAACCAGCCCCCTATTTCTGGGAGGTGGGGGGGAGAGAGCGAGAGAGAGGGAGGGAGGCAGAGAGTGTCTGTGTAAGGATCCCAATCACTAATGATCTAGGGAAACAGATACAGCATAAGATACAGGAAGGTAAATTTCCCCTAGAAAATACACCCATAAAGCTTCCACCTCACCATCCGGAAGGCCAAGCCTGGCTGGAAAAAAGCATCGTTTAGAAGTGAGTTAAAATTTCATCAATAATGCAAACTGTATTCATGAATCATGGTGGAATCCTTCAGGAGGTTTCTACCTGCTCCAGAGAAACTCAGTCTGGCCCTATCGATAGCTGGGTCAAACAATGATATTAAGAACACTATGACTTTGTACCCAGCTTTTTTCTTCTTTTTCCAAAGCACCTTCCCACTACTGATTTCCCTTCATTCTCCCAGCAACTTTCTGGGGTAGCTATTATTATCCCTCAGTTTATAGATGAGGAAGCGGAAGCTCACATGGGTGAAATAATGATTGTGATATTTGTTAAGGCCTTACTATGAGTCCAGCACTGTCCTAAGCACTGGGGTAGATACAGGTTAGTCAATCAGGTCAGACTCGGTGCCTGTTCCACATGGGACTCACAGTCTAAGTAGGAAAGAGAACTGGATTCATTGCACTCCCATTTTACAGATGAAGAAACAGGCACAGAGAAGTTAAGTAACTTGCCCAAGGTCACACAGCAGATAAGCGGCAGAGCTGGCACTAGAACCCAAATCTCCTAACTCTCAGCCTGTGTGCTAAGACCTTGCTGGGGGCACATCTCCTTTAGGGAGCCTTCCTTGACTAAGCCTTCATTTCCTTTTCTCCCACTCCCTTCTGTATCACCTTTGCATTTGGTTTTGCACCCTTTATTCACCCCTCCCTCATTCTGCAGCACTTATACACATGTCCGTAATTTATTTATTTATTTTTATTAATGTCTGTATCCCCTTCTGGACTGTAAGCTCACTGTGGGCAGGGAACGTGTCCACCAACTCTGTTATAGCGTACTCTCCGAAGTGCTTAGTACAGTGTTCTGCATGCAGTAAGTGTGACTGATGGTGCCTCACAGAAAGGCCTGAAACCGAGTCCTGAGAGGAGTTATGTAGCAGCCCCAGCCTCAGGGTTCAGCCACCTTTACTGACTTTGGATTGAGTTGGGCAGGGATGCAGGGAATGCAGCTTCATGGTCAGTACTGGAAGGCAGACATCTTTCTAGTTAGAACCAGGTTGTCTGTCTGTCTGCCTGTCTCTCTTTCCCCCACCCCCTGCCCCTTCAACTCTCCCGTTGCTGGTGTCCCTGGCCTTTTCTCCTTGGAGACTTGCCCACATTTTTTCCCCATCTTCCTGTGGCAGGATGCAGCTTTCATGACAATAACAAGCCATTCGTCTTGTAAAAACTCCGCCGTACCGTCGCCGTACAGTTTGGGAAGAATTCCTGGGATCTTTCCTGTTAACTGTTTGCACAAGACTTGGAAGGCTGATTGATTTTTAGCAAAAGGTCAGTTGAAGAAAGCAGGGAGGCGGTGTGGGAGGCAGCATGTCCTTGTGGAAAGAACTCTGGTCCGGGAGTGAGGTGATCTAGACTTTTAGACTGTGAGCCCACCTTTTAGACTGTGAGCCCACTGTTGGGTAGGGACTGTCTCTATATGTTGCCAACTTGTACTTCCCAAGCGCTTAGTACAGTGCTCTGCACACAGTAAGCGCTCAATAAATACGATTGATTGATTGATTGATTGATTGATCTAGGATGTGGTCCAAACTCTACCCTTGGCCTGCCGTTTGACCATGGGCAACTCTCTTAGCCTCTCCAGGCCTCAGTTTTGTCAACTGTAAAAAGGGGCTATGATAAGATGAAAAACCCAGTGTGGAACAGAAGCTGCACCACGAATGATTATCTTCGATCAACCTCTGTTCATAGAAAAGAATAAGTTCTTAATAAATGCATAATTATTTACCAAGTCCCACTTGGTAGAAAAGAACAAGTGTCATTTGCCTACAGAAGCCAGGTACCTTCCACATCCAGAGGTAGAAGCATAAAATAAGGGTAGGCTTTTAATATGATTCGGCCACCTTCAAACTCTTTTAGCTAGCCTTCAAGGCCACTGCCGTGGAATAGTTTTGGAAATACTTTGAGAAAATTTGGCAATCCACTAGATTTTTACACTGTAAACTACCTTCCACCCTCCCCACCCCACCTTTCTCTCTCCTTCCAAGGACTTATAATTCCAAGACAAATATGGAGCTGTGGGCCAGGGAAACAGAGACTTAAGCTGTGCGTTGATGCAAAGCAAAAAAATTGAAGTGGGACATAATTGGGAAAACCAGTATATTTGAGAAACAGATTTGGGAAAGCAGCAATTACAACAGGAGGAAGGAGTCTCAGAGACTACTGGAGGTAACCACAGGAAGCACCATCTCCTGGTTTTCCTGATACAGTCCTCTCTTGGTTCTCTACCTCTCTGCTCAATCCTTCTCTAACTCTTTCGATGGCTCTTCCTCTGCGTCTCACTCCCTAACTGAGGATGCCCCTCTGGGTCACCTTCTCTTCTCAATCTACACTCACTTCCTTAGGGAATATCATCTGCTCCCAAGTATTCAACTACCTCCTCTACGCAGATGACTCCCAAATCTATCTCGCTAGACCTCTCACCTTCTCTACGATCTCACATTTCCTCCTATCTCCAGAACACTTCTAGATGGATGTCTTGCCAGTGCCTCAAGCTCGATACATCCAAAACTGAACTCTTCGTCTTCCCTACCAAATCTTCCCCTCTACCTAATTTTCCAATCCCAGTCATCAAACAACATCCTCTCGGTTTATCAAGCCCATAAACCTTTGTATTTATTCTTGAGTCGTACCCCGTCCCCCCACACCAAACTCAGTCTGATGCTAAATCCTGTAAATTCTTTCTCCAGAACATTTTCAGCATCCACCCCTTCCTCTCTATCCTAATGGTCACCACTCTAGTCTTAGCCCCTCCTTGACTACTGCATCAGCCTCTTCTTCACTGACCTCCCTGTTACCAGTCCATATTTCACTCTGTGGCCCTGATCATTTTTCTAAAACATCATTCTGCCCAATTTTCCCCATTCTTCAAAAACCTCCAATAATTGCCCATTCCGCTCCTTACCAAGCAGCAACTCCTGACCATTAGCTTCCATGCACTCCACCAGCTCTCTTCCTCTTTCTTATCCACTCACTTCATCCATTATACCCCAGCTCACACTCATTGTTCCTTTCAAGGGTCCTTACTCACTGTTTCCTCCTCTCATCTCTCCCGCTGCTGACCTCTTGCTCACCCCACTCTGCCTCTCCAATGCCCTTTCCCTTCACTGTAACAGACCACTGCTTTTTCCATCTTCAAAGCAATTCTGAAACATTACCTCCTCAGGAGGCCTTCCCTAATTAATTTCTAATCTCCCCTCCTGCTAAACTTCAGCATTTTTAAGCCACCTAAGTACTTGGTTACCACCATTTACGTGTATATCTTTATACTCTATAACTTACTCCTATTTTTAATTTATTTTAGCGTCTGTCTCTTCTCCTCCCAGCACCACACGTCCCCACCCCGTGACAGATTGTTAACTTCTTGAAGGCCAGAATCATGTCCACTAGTTCTACTGTGCTTGCTCAAGCACTTAATGAAATTCTCAGCACATAATAGGTGCTCAATAAATTCTTTTGAGGATTAATTGAAGTGAGTTTGTATTGTAAAATGGCCGAAAGGAAAGCTAGGTCCTGATCTGGCCTGTTCTTTTTAAATCATTTCATCTCAGAAAAGGAGGACTTATATATGAGCCACATACTAAGAAAGATAGGAACGACCTGGAAGGAGCTCATCAAAAAGGAGCATGGAGACTAAGGTGTTGTGTGTGGATGAAAGGCAAGGAGCAGTTACAGTAGGTTGAACTCCATCAAGCCGTGCTCCAGAGGTGGGGGAGAGGAGCTGTTGAGTGTGATAGAGGAAGATTTTGGAAATAACGGGATTATGTTCAGAAATGGGAAGTAGCTTGAATGCTAAGAGGGTGGGAACTTCCCAACTGTGGGAAATCAGCTGGAAATACTGTAAATCAGTATCCCATACACACTAAGGGCAGCAGCAGCAGTCTGGCAAGTATCCCCCTCTAGACCAGAAGCTCGATATGGGCAGGAAACGTATATACTAATTCTGCTCCTGAGTACTTAGTACAGTGCTCTGCCCAGAGTGAGTGATCACTAAATATGATGGATTGATATTTGAAACTGGATGGGCTGAGCAGAAAAGGTGCCCTGGATACAGCAGCCAACTTGTTATTCATGTTGACTTTTGCCTCTAGGCCTGGGGCAAATCACTGGGCTCCCCTGGGGCCCCTTAGCAGCCCAAAAAACTAGTACCTGTCACCTTGTGGGGAAAGGGAATGGGGAGAAGAGGCTTGGAGATCCACCCAATGGCCCCAACCCACCTCCCCAGAAGACTTCAATTTCTCTCTCTACCTGGATCCGGTTGCCTACCTACTGAAGTCTGAAAGACTGAACTGAACCACTTCTTGTTAGCATTCATTATTTTTACCACCTCGTTAGGTACCACCCTCATCTACATAAGCACAATTAAGCAAGATCAATTTTTTTAAGGCAGATCTGTTCAGAGGAGGTGGGTTGTTGTTTATTTTTGAGCTTTCAGGGGGCAGCGTTAGCTCAGAACACCATATTAATTTGGACAGCCCAAGTAGCCGGAGAGACTAACCACAGCCATTATATAACGTCTGGGAGCAGGAACTGTCTCTATAATGTTCCTTCCCTGATTGTAACTTTGATACATCCTGTGGACAACATGCGGGCTCTCCAGCATGTTGATATCACAGTGACTCAGAGCAAAACCAAGCCTGCAACTTGCATTAAATATTTACCTCTCCTTTTGGGTCCTTTCCTCCTTCTCTCCTGTTTAATGGGCCGGCTCCCTTTTAAAGAGCAGCGAGCGGAGATTCCCTTTCGTTCTGCCCTTTATCACTTAGACCTTGGAAATCTACAGCCCCTTCGATTCACATTAAGACAGTGAAGACTTCCTGAGCATGCATCCGCTTCCTCCTCTTCATCGTTCTTTCAATAGATCAAGGGGATTGCGAACTCATCAGAAATGAGGTCAGTTCTGTGCCAGGGATATTGTTTCACTGAACAGAAACGGATGATCTGTGGATGCCAACTCCTCTCCGATTCTGTTTCTTTGCCTCCTGGCATTTTTGTTAGATGCAGTGGTTTGCAGTAGGACTCCGTTAGTCAGTGAAAACATGTGAATACTATTTCTTTACGATAGTGCATTTCAAGAGATGAATCTTTAATGCTGTTCCTCCACCCAGTTTGTTTCCTAGTTAAATTCAGTTAAATTAGTTAATCAGTTAACTAGTTAAATCAGTTAAATTCAGTTAAGTTAAATTCAGAGGAAATCAGTTTTATGATAATAGTTAAGCACTTACTATGTGCCAAGCACTGTTCTAAGCACTGGAGTAGATACAAGTCAATCAGATTGGACACAGTTCATGTCCCACACGGGGCTCAGTCTTAATCCCCGTTTTTACATTTGCGGTAACTGAGGCCCAGAGAAGTGAAGCGACTTGCCCAAGGTCACACAGCAGACATGAGTTTTAGCAATGGATCTTTATGTGCATGGTTTAGGCCCTCGCCTCCACCTCCATGAGCTATCCCCACTCCCACCTCTGTAGCCTGTCCACTATAGGCTCTAGTGACAGAGTTTACAGCCCTACATTGCCACCCCAAGGGTTTCAGGGCTATGTATTCCTAGTATTGTTGACTGTTAATCAATCAATCAATCAGCTGTATTTATTGAAAACCACTTTCAGAGCCATTGAGAGAGTACAACATAACAGAGTTGGTCGACATGTTCCCTGCCCACCACGAGCTTACAGTCTAGAGACAACAACTGTCTAGACTTTTGTCAATGGCCCACAGTAAAAGGCTTCCTCTCCCTCTCTCCCTTTCAGCCCCCATGGTCTTGCTTTGTCTGGGAAATCCTGCGTCCCCATAGTGAGAGTCCTGATTATATGCTGTCTGACGTCTTTTCTGAGGGTCTCTTCTTTAATTTCTATCCCAAGTAACTTGATAGGTGCTGCGCACCATGGGTATTCTGGGGATGACTGTGGTTCCAAATACAATAATGAAAATAATCCTACTCTTTTCAAATTATGTGGATTTGTCTCTATAATAATCAATCAATCAATCAATCGTATTTATTGAGCGCTTACTGTGTGCAGAGCACTGTACTAAGAGCTTGGGAAGTACAAGTTGGCAACATATAGAGACGGTCCCTACCCAACAGTGGGCTCACAGTCTAGAAGGGGGAGACAGAGAACAAAACAAAACATAGTAACAAAATAAAATAAATAGAATAAATATGTACAAATAAAATAGAGTAATAAATATGTACAAACATATAATAATGATGACACTTGTTAAGCACTTACTATTCTATTTATTATATTTTGTTAATATGTTTGGTTTTGTTCTCTGTCTCCCACTTCTAGACTGTGAGCCCACTGTTGGGTAGGGACCGTCTCTATGTGTTGCCAACTTGGACTTCCCAAGCGCTTAGTACAGTGCTCTGCACACAGTAAGCACTCAATAAATACAATTGATTGATTGATTGATTGCCAAGCATTGTTCAAAGCATTAGGGTAGATACAAGGTAATCAGGTTGGACACAGTCCCCATCTCATACTGGGCTCACACTTTTAATCTCCAGTTTTTACAGATGAGGTAATTGAAGCACAGAGAAGTTGTGACTTGCCCCAGGTCACAGAACAGACATGTGGAGGAGCATGGGATTAGAACCCAGGTCCTTCTGATTCCCAGGCCCATGTGCTATCCATTAAGCCACCGTCCAGGAACGGCAACAGAAGTCGAGTCCAAATAAGGTTAGAATTCAAGGCTTCCGAGATAATTTTGAGCTTGGTTCCCCAGATTTAATGGCTTCCAGATGAAATTATTCATTTTTCTGAGCTGCACCTTTCTTGGTAATTTCTTTTTTTTCCACAATTTGCCTCACCCATCCAGTTGTTTTCCACCCTAAAGTTTGGAACCGGACTGATGAACCAGTCCAGCCCATGCGCATCCAAGTGCCGTCTCCCTCCTGCTGACCCTCCCTTTAGGTTGGGTGGTTGTTGGGAGTGTCCTGAGCAGTCTGGGCTGTCGGAGACTCCCAAAATCCCAGAGGAGTAGTGGGAAGACCAGAAGCAGTGTGGCTTAGTGGAAAGAGCATGGACCTGGAGTCAGAGGACCTGGCTTCCACTCCCACCTCCCCCACTTGTCTTCTGTGTGACCTTGGGCAAGTCACTTAACTTCTCTGTGCCTCCGTTACCTCATCTGTAAAATGGGGATTAAGACTGTGAGCGCTATATGGGACAGGGAAAGTGTCCAATGTAATTATCTTGTATCTACTCCAGTGCTTAGTTCAGTGCATGGCACATAGTAAGTGCTTAACAATGCTATTTTTTAAAAAAGAAAGAGGAGGAGGAGAAGCAGGGCCAGTCAGCCAGGGCCCTGAATTATAGCAGGGGAGGAGTAGAAAGTCAGTCGTACATCAAAAAGCCAGCAGGAGTGAGCCTCTTTCTGCACCGGCATATGATGGCAGAGAAGCAGCGTGGCTCAGCGGAAGGAGCCCGGGCTTTGGAGTCAGAGGTCATGGGTTCGAATCCCCGCTCCACCACGTCTGCTGTGTGACCCTGGGCAAGTCACTTCGCTTCTCTGGGCCTCAGTTACCTCATCTGTAAAAATGGGGATTAAGACTGTGAGCCCCCCGTGGGACAACGTGATCACATTGTATCCCCCCAGCGCTTAGAGCAGTGCTTTGCACGTAGTAAGCGCTTAACAAATGCCATCATCATCATATGATGTCTTTCTGGGAAAATGCCCACCCACCTCTTGTCCTTTTCCTACTTAAACTCCCTGGGAGACCCTGGAAGTGTGGGGCAGGGGAGTGTGGGAGTACGAATACGAGGAGCCTCAGATTGTCCCAAAGGGCTTATTGAATCTACCGATCTTCTGTCTTCAGTTCGTAGGACCCAGTTTGTTAGGGTTGCTATTATTAATTATGGTCCCATCCGGTAGAAAAGTGAAAAATATTCAGCCGTCAAATAACAGGCACAGCCTCCTTAGGCCTCCCCCAGTGACCCCTAGGCTGCTGGCTCTGAGGACCACATCAAAAGAATCCCCTTTCATGTAGGGCTGACCTCCTTATCTCTGGGGTGAGGAGGGAGGATCTCCCACTGAGCCTTTCTAATAAAGTCCTTAGAAATTTTCAAAGCCCTTTACAGCTATTCATTAGGGGGGCCCACACAGTACCCCTACAGGGAAGGTGAGTGGTATTAACCCTGTTTTACAGGTGGGAGATAGGGCCACGGGGAGGTGAAGGGAATTGCCAGAGGGAAGAGCTGAGATGAAAACCCAGAGACTGGGTCACTCCCACAGCCAGTCCGGCCCAGCTGCTTCCCATATTCCCCTGGTTTCTCCTCCCTCAGCTTTCCCCGGGTGGAGTATTGTGTTTGCTTCACCCACACAGACACACCTCCCACCTACTTCACAGGCCTCCGGAGAAGGTTTCCGGCTCTGACGCTCAGTAAGCCTTTTGGAGATTATGAAACAGACCGGTGTCTGAGCTAAGGAATCAATTAGTCTTATTTACTGTTGTTACTTGGGCCAGATTTACACCAGCAACTTATCCCAGTAATTTAGGCCAAGATACAGACTCCTTGACCTAAATTACCCAGATATTTCCTTAAAGAGGGACAAAAGAGGGTGTGAATTACTTAGAAAACTGAGGCCAGTCGGAATTTGGGAGCCTAAATTTGTGGGTGACACGTTGGGGCGACAGTTTTTTGGAGCACGTGACTCTCTCCCCCTCGTCCCCCTCTCCATCCCCCCATCTTACCTCCTTCCCTTCCCCACAGCACCTGTATATATGTATATATGTTTGTACATATTTATTACTCTATTTATTTATTTATTTTACTTGTACATATCTATTCTATTTATTTTATTTTGTTAGTATGTTTGGTTTTGTTCTCTGTCACCCCCTTTTAGACTGTGAGCCCACTGTTGAGTAGGGACTGTCTCTGTATGTTGCCGATTTGTACTTCCCAAGCGCTTAGTACAGTGCTCTGCACATAGTAAGCGCTCAGTAAATACGATTGATGATGATGATGATGGATAACTCAGTGGTAGGTTCCTGGCCTTTTTATGGGGCTGTGCAATCCTCCCACTCACTTCTGTCACCCCAGGAGAGCACACCCCACCCACTTTGCCCCATGTGAGGATATGGAGATGTGGGATGCTCCAGAACCCAGACCCAATATTTCCTGTCTAACCTCTGAGGAGAAGGGAAAAAACATGTGTTCCAGTTGATTTCTCTTCAGAGCCCCCTCACCCAACCAGGGGTGCCAACTTTCCGTTTTGAGTGTAGGCGCAAAATCGGAGGTGGAGTTTTGAGGGGGTGGGGGTTTGAAGGAACCAAGGAAAGGGTGGGAATGGAAGAAGGAGGAAGAGGACAGATGGAGAGAAACAAAGGGAAAGGAAGTGGAAGTAAAAGATGCAAAAGAAGGAAAGTCTCCTTCTTCCCCCACTCCATACCACTGGTCCTCCCCAGGCACCCGGGCCAGGCAAAAGGGACTCTCTGAACCCTGCCTCCTTGCCCCTGCATACCCACTGGGTACCCCAAAGGATCACATAGTGCCTGTTCTCATGGCAACCACAGACGTCCATTACCCTCTCATTCTCTCTCATGCTGTGGGGCCCCCAGCCCGTGCCTAGCACCGGCTCCTGCTGCAGAGACCCCAACCTATATTTGTGCCACAAGGATCTAACCCCTTCCAGCCCCTGTTCGCAATCTAACTCGCACCCAGCTCCCACCTGTGCCTCAGAGATCCTAGTCTTTGCCTAGTGCCTGCTCATGCTGCAGAGACCCCAGCCTCCATTTGTACAACGGGAATGGATCCCAGACCATCCCAGACCCTGTTTGCACTGCAGAGACCCCAGCCCAGCCCCAGGCCCACTTGCTGTGCAGAGACCCCCCCAGCCTATGTCCAGTGCCCAATCAATCAGTGACATTTATTAAGCATTTGTGCCTTTCTAGCGGGGAAGACGCAAACATTAAAATGAATTGCAGGTAGGGGAGACAGCCAATGATAAACATGTATACATAAATGCTGTGGGGGTGGGGGGAGTATCTAGGTGTTCAGGAGGCATACGAAATCAAGTGATGCAGGAGGGAAAGAAAATAGGTCAGGGAAATGAGTGATTAGGCAGAGAAAGCTTTCTGGAGGAAATGAGTTTTTAGTAAGACTTTGAAGCTGGGAAGAGCAGTGGTCTGTCAGATGTGAAGGAGAAGGGAGCTCCAGGTAGCAGGGAGGGTGTGAGCAAGGGGGCAACGACAGAGGGATGAGAGACTCCTGCCATGGAGACCCATTTGTGCCACAAGGGCCCCAGCCCCGCCCCTGTTTGTAGCACGAGTACTCCCATCTTCCTTCGCATTGCAAGGATTCCAGCCCCAGCTGACAGGGGCCATCATAGCTCTTGCTCTGACTCAGTTTCAACTCCAAGGGTGGGGTGGCCTTGCTGTGCTACCTTTCCTGCCCGAAAAACCGTGTGGGTCAAAGGCAATGACATCACCCCGACAATAACAAACCCCTGGGAGCTCTGGCCCCCATGACCTCCGGGAAGTGGGCCTCTCTGCACTCAGCCTTTCACACCACCAACCCCGCCACTGTTTCCAGCTCTTAAAACTGATCAGAAAAGCCCCCAACCCATGTTTATGCAATCGTATCTGCCCTACCTCTTCCATTATGTTGCAACACCTGTGGAGGCACGGACTGGGGCTTGTTCTCATCGCCATGCCTGGATCAGGGCACTGCCCATGGTGGCATTCAGCCAGTACCGATGACTGGATGATTGACAGATGGGTACACAGGATTCCGAAAAGCTTCAGTATTCACATTTCAAGCATGCTCAGCCTAAATGATACAGGGAGGGAAGTCATATTGGAATGAAACTCTTGCCCAGCTCCCTGGATGTACCTTTCTCTGAGTTGGAATCATGAAAGCCGGAGGTGTCACATTCTTCAGCGAGTGAGTGAAGTTTAAAAGTTAGGTGAGAGTCGAAGGAAGGGTGGGAAGACCCAAGTAAAGTTTGTTCACATGGCCCGGCGCGCCACATCCTCAGTTAGGGCAACTCAAGGGGCTTGGGAGTTGCTGTCTCTCAGTGGAGATGGGGCCCGTTTTTACGTCCACGTTTCCCCTGAAGCGTGGGAACCAGGAAATGAAGCACACTAGCCTCGTTTCCTTGAACTATGTCCAGTGAAATGCACCATGTAAACCAACCAGGTCAGACAATGAAGCAGGACTGAAAAAAAAATTCCATTTCTTTTATAATCAAAGGTGCTAGGCTAATCAGGAGGAGACGGTAAAAAGACATGGGTAGCTAGGGCGATCACCCAGATTAGCTTTCTTTCTTTTAAATTCCTCTGCCTTTCCCATCTTTTGAAAGGTTTATAAATAGCACCTCGGGGTAAGGACTTCTGGCTGCTGCCAGCTGGGAAAGTTTGGTTCACTGGAGAATCTTCCCAGCTGAGTGGCGGTAAAGCAGCTTATATGTTAGAAGGCTATTTCTGGTAGCTTCCATAAGGCCACTTACTTAGAGGGGCTAGACTACCAGGCGGTTGAGGTTAATGTTAGTTAACAGAACACTAATCTGTGCGGCCAACTTGCCTGGGACACTTGTCAGAGGGCTGCCACGATTGCTCGTGCTAATCTCTGGAGCTGGTAGTGCCAGGTCTACATCTGTCACCCTGGCAGTGTGGCGGGGGGCAGATTGTGGCCCCGGTTCATTCACCCTCTGACAGGTGCCTCCTGACAAACCCCGACAACAATCACCGGCTAGGAGAGGGAGAGCCGGACCTCTTCATCTGGCCCTTGGGAGGAGTGGGGCTCGGGGCCAGCAGCAGCCTCAACAGCAGCATTCAATCAGTCAGTCAGTCGATCGTATTTATTGAGCACTTACTGGGTGCAGAGCACTGTACTAAATACCTAGGAGAGTACATTGTAACAGACACATTCCCTGCCCACCCCTATCTGGGGACACAGCTCCCAGTTTAGCTCCAAGCCTGGTGCGTGGGGAAGGATAATCCCTCGGTAGTACTTATTGAGCACTTACTTTGTGCAGAGTGCTTGAGAAACTACAGTAGAGCTAGAAGACACAATCCGTACCCTCAAGAGCTTGCAGTCCAGTGGGGGAGACAGACTTTAAAATAGCTTACAGGTAGGGTGTAGCAAGAGTGTAAAGAAGTGGCCATAAGTGCTGTCAGGGGAGGAAGCTAAGGACTTAGAGGGTGAGGACTCAAGTGCACTTGGGACAGAGTAGAGGGGGAAAAGGTGGGGAAATGTGAGATTAGTCAGGGAAGACTTCCTGGAGGAAGTAGGGCTGGTTTAGTAGGGCTTTGAAGACAGGTAGAATAAGAGAGTATAGTCAGCCTTCCAGATGTGAAGTGGGAGGAAGTCTAGGCAGGAGCGAGGATGAATACAGATGAATAAATTCTGGCTGATGCCTGAGGGCAGGTAGGAAGGAGATGAAAGATCAAATTTGGACCCATCATGTGGAGGTCATAACTGCACAAGGGGATGGGCTCTGGGGAAGCAGCATGGCCTGGTGGAAAGAGCATGGGCCTGGGGCTCAGAAGACCTGGGTTCTAATCTTTCTGGGTGCTGGGTGTCCTTGGGCAAATCACTTAATTTCTCTGTGCTTCAGTTACCTCATCTGTAAAATGGAGATTAAGGCTGTGAACCCAAGGTGGGACCTAGACTATGTCGAACCTGATTCTCTTGTATCTACCCTAGTGCTTAGGGTAGGTTAAGCGCTTAACAAACACCATTAAAAAAAGAAGTGAAGTTTTGCCCCCAGCATGCCACTCATGATGTCTTGTGCATTGCATCCTTCTGCCAGAGTCCCTGATGAGGTAATATCTATTCTCAGCTCACAACCAGCAAGTCATTCCTGGGAATGATAAGACTGAACCAATCTTGACCCCAGCCAGAAATGTGAACCAGATTCATTGCAGCTATTTGCAAATGAAAAATTAATCTGGCCTGTGTAGGACCAGGGGCATAGAGGTGAGTTATTAACCTAAGTCTGACCCTCTCCCACTCCTCCCCTACCCACAACTTCCTCCACAGCTCTCCCTTTCTCTACACTGGCTTTCCATCTGTCGGGGAGGTATTGTTCTAGACCCTGACTTCTTCCTGGCCCCATGGGTGGGGTGAAAGGGAGCGAGAGGAGGCCATCTGTAACCTGCGAGGAGCTCCTGGGGCATAGGGGCTAGATGGAGACCAGGCCCATTGGCTGGTTCCTTGGGCTCTGTTGAGCTGGGGGAAGTTTTCCACCTATGGCAATCACTTGGCAAGTGCCAAGCCGAGTTATCGATGCCCTGGCTGGCTGGCTGCCTGCTGCTCTGCTGCTGTGGCTTACAAAATTCAGGAAGAAGGGGGTGGAGGGGTGAAGTTCAGGTCTGCATATGGATGGACTTCCTGAGTGGCAGTGTTGGGAAAGTCACTGATGTGCCAGCTGTGGGGGCGACCCGTGGGCAGGTCCCTTGGCTCTGGGATTCGCTCGTGGGTGTCCGCGGTCCCGGGAAAAAGAATGGAATGCATTGACTGGAGCAGGGAGTGGGTGGGAAGTGGAGGAAGGAGGGAAGGAGGGCGGGCGGCACTCCCTGTGGGATTGAGGCCCTGGCCTGATTCCATCTTTCTAACCAGTTCCCCTACCTCTTCCTCTCCTTTGGTGAAATGGGAAAACAGCTCTCAGGGAACAGGCTTCAGAGAGTTTCTCTCCTACAAAGCTTCCCGTGGGCTAGACTAAGACCTCCCCCCGCCCACCTCCAGCAAAAGTTGATGATCCAGAGTGGACATGGAGAAAGGGATGGTAGCTACTTGTACTCGGTGTGGGTGCCCTGAGCAGCGACTAGGTATGCTGCACACGCATGGAGTGTGGAGGAGCAGGACTCATTTGGGAAGCATCAAAGTCCTGGTCTTAGTTAATCCCCTCCACAAAGAACCAATTTTGGTCTGCCCACCTCTTCATAGGAACCGTTCCTATGAGCGGGGCCGGGAAGGGAGGGGCTGTGTAGCACCAACTGGAACTCCTTCCCACGGGTTGTTTGCGCCAGGGATTCAGGCAACCAGTTCCCTGCCTGTGATTCCCACCTTTCTCCAGTAGAATAGCAAAAATCAATAAATCAAGGAATCACCATAAAAACCAGAGTTGCCCTACAGGAAGCCAGAGACAGGTGACTCAGTGACATCTGGCTACCATTTTCCTCCCAGCAGTGGAAAGGGAATGGGGGAGGAGTGGGAGTGGAGTGGGGAGATGCATTTCTAACCTGAACCCAGAACTGGACCTCGGCTTTTCTGGAAGTGATTGGGGAGAGGCTAGGCTCTGGGAATCTAAAGACCCTCGAGGGGACTATTAGTTCCAAGTCACTCTATCACAAGCAGAGGGTGACTCAGAGGGAGCCTGAACTGAACCAGAAGTCAAGGCTTGCAGAACCAGAATCGGCCAGTGCCCTGAAGTTCCTTGAATCTGGGAGTCTCCCAAGCCCAGTCGATTCCCTTGGGACCCACTGCCTAAGGGCTTGGGTTGGAATCCACTGAGCCCAAAATCATAGGGAGGGAACTGGCAAGCCCGCAATTTGTTGGCTCCCTGAGGCCATTCCATCTCCATGTGACTCAACTGAGTGGAAGATCAATGTTGGTGCAAGAAAACATTGATTTATATCCAGCCTAACCCAGATCTCCTTCAGATTACAGGGGAGATTGTACAGTTTGGCTTCAAGGACTACAGAACTAGTCCTCAAACAACTCCAGTGGTTGCCCATCTACCTCTACATCGAACAAAAGCTTCTCACCATTGACTTTAATGCACTGCACCACCTTGACCCCTCCTACCTCATTTCGCTTCTCTCCTTCTAGCCCACACACTTCACTCCTCTAGTGCTAACCTTCGCACTGTGCCTCAGTTTCTCCTGTCTCACCGCCAACCTCTAACCCACATCCTGCCTCTGTCCTGAAGCACCTTCCCTCCTCAAATCTGAGAGACAGTTACTCTGCCCCCCTTCAAAGCCTTATTGAAAGCTCATCTCCTCCAAGTGATCTGCCCAGGCTAAGCCCCACTTTCCCTTCCGACTTGCTCCCTTTCCTCTTCTCCTCCCAGTCCCAGCCCCAAAGCACCTATGCACATATCTGTAATTTTATTTATTTGTATTGATGTCTGTCCCCCCTGCTTCTAGACTGTAAACTCAATGTGGACAGGGAATGTGACTGTTTATTGTTGTATTGTACTCTCCCAAGCACTTTGTACAGTGCTCTGCGTATATTAATTGCTCAATAAGTATGATTGAATGAATGAATGAATGAATGAATGAATAGTACTGGAAGGCAGCGGGGTGGGGTGAGGCCTCCTAGAACCCCTTCATAATCCCAGGGTGATTTAGTCTCCCCATTTGGGAAATGGGGTTCACCATCTCTCTAATCCATGGGTGAATTCTGGAAGAATGAGCCATTTTGTGTCTAAAAAGCTTGGCAAGTACTAAGAATTATTTTAAAGTGCATACTCCAAATAGGATTCTAGATAAAAAACAACCCTGAGACTATGGCCCCCCCAAAAAGGAATTGGCTCTACCTGCAGTGAGGCGTGACAGGAAGGGAGGAGAAAGACTGGTTTAAAGGGAAGAAAATGGGAATGATCAAATTGTAATTAGAGAAGCAGTGTGGCCTTGTGGCTACAGCCTGGACTGGGGAATCAGAAGAAACTGGGTTCTAGTCTCTGCTCTGACACTTATCCGATGTGTGACCTTGGGCAAGTCACTTCACTTCTCTGTGCCTCAGTTATCTCATCTGTAAAGTGGAGTTTAAGACCCTGAGCCCCATGTGGGACATGGACTGTATCCAATTTATCTTGAATCTACCCCTGGGCTTAGTGCAGTGACTGGCACATAGTAAGCACTTAAAAAATACCACCAAATAAAAGTGTGAGAATGATCCCAAATGCTATGTAGATGGTACAAATTAGCACAGGCTCTCAGTCCTGGGCTTAAGAGAAATCAGGCAGAGGTGACAAAAATGGAAAAGGAGCCCCTCAACATTCATTCCTTCATTTGAGCACCGACTGTGAGGCACAGAGCACCGTGCCAACGCTTTGTGCCCAAGGGCAAAGCCGTCCCTTCTCCTTCATTGTTCCTGCACGGGGAGCATTGAAGGAGGGGTGGCTTGCTGGAGATTGCAAGCTGGAGGAGTGGCCCCGGGGAACCTGGGACCCGGATCACTTGTTCTAGGATCCATTATTAATTAATCATTCTTTGAAATGCTTTCCCCAAGCAGCTGACAAACGTTCATTAGGCCTCGAACACCCCAGGGAAGCAGGGTAGAGAGGAAGTACCTGCATCCCTCCTCAGGCTTTGGAGCTCCAGGACTGGCCCCAAAGCTCTTTTCCACCCTTCACCCAGCACCTAGGTTTAGCACAGGAAATGAAGACAGTGATTATTCCCAATTGGAGCTGCCTATCTAAATTCCAAATCAGGAAAGCATAATTAATGTCATTAGCCCAGGAGGAATTTAACCAGGGACAACAGAGCTCAGAATTCACACCGCTGCTTCTTAGCCAGGGAAGGGGGACATGCCATGTGGGGAAGGCTCTTTAATGGTCTGAGCTACACCTTTTCTGGCTGGCCCCTTTCTGTTTACCCACCTACTATCAGAGGAAGCCCCAGTGCCCAGAACGGATGATGGGCTGGGTTAGTGTGTCCCAGTGTCATTTCCACACCCTGGAAAAAATCACTCTTTATTTCCTTTAGTGGTTTGTCCGTCAGTCAGTTGTATTTATTGAGCGCTTACTGTGTACAGAGCACTGTCCTAAGCATTTGGGAGATTACAATATTGAATTGTTATATAATAGCAATATAATAAGATGAAATATAACCATATTGTGATCCCTGTGTGGGTTGTGGCCAGGAAGAAGAAAAGAGGGGAATGGGAAGCAGTCTCCACTTTTCATCTTCCCACCGCCCCAGCACAGGAGGACACTGCACAAAAGAGGTGTTCGATCAATCTGTTGACTGACAGATGGGAATAGGCTAAGACCTATCTCACTTCCTCCCTTCAACCGACCCCTCCCCACCCCCCACCAGTCCCCATCGGTTTGACACCCTTTGTTGGTGCTACTCACAAATGCTAATGAATCTTTCACAAATGCATAATTCCCTTTGGCTCCCCTTAGACTGCAGAGTCTCTTCTGGGACTCAGAAGGGAGGTACCGGCCAAATACAGAGTCAAGGAAAACAAGAACCTGCTTATAGTCAATCCCTAGCGAGTTCTCGCTAACATTCATTGAATCGTATTTATCGAGTGCTTACTGTGTGCACAGCACTGTACTAAGCGCTTGGAAAGTACACTTCGGCAACAGAGACAATCCCTACCCAACAACGGGCTCAGAGTCTAGAAGGGGGAGACAGACAACACAACAGAACAATAACATCAAAATAGATAAATAGAATTATAGCTATATCATCATCATCATCATCATCATCAATCGTATTTATTGAGCGCTTACTATGTGCAGAGCACTGTACTAAGCGCTTGGGAAGTACAAATTGGCAACATACGCATCATTAATAAAATAAACAGAATAATAAATATGTACAAATATGCACAAGTGCTGTGGGGCAGAGAAGGGGGTAGAGGAGACGGAGAGAGTAGGGGCAATGGGGAGGGGAGGAGGAGCAGAGGAAAAGGGGGGCTCAGTCTGGGAAGGCCTCCTGGAAGAGGTGAGCTCTCAGTAGGGCTATGAAGGGGGCAAGAGAGCTAGTTTGGCGGATGTGAGGAGGGAGGACATAAATTCCCAAGAACACCTAAGCCAAAAGTAATATTGAGACTCACTGCCTGATTCCATTTAGACCTTGGACCTTTGCTTATTGGCATGTTCAAGCAAAGGCGAGAAGCTCCCTCTGGACTGCTGGCTCCTTGTGTTCAGGCAATGTATCTACCAACTCTGTGATATGGTACTCACCCAAGTGCTTAATATAGTGCTCTGCACACAGTAAGCACGTGTGCTCAATAAATTCACTCATTCAATCGTATCTATTGAGCGCTTACCGTGTGCAGAGCACTGTACTAAGCACTTGGAAAGCACAATTCAGCAATAAAGAGAGACAGTCCCTGCCCACACTGGGCTTAATAAATGCCGCTGATAGATTGACTGAAATCAGATGCCCCAGACTCGGTACAGCATAACCTAGTTTAGACTCCCCTTAGTCAATGAGATGGTTGGGGACAGTAGCCAGGTAATACATGACCCTGCCCTCCAAAAATACGGTTAAACTGGCCTATTGGCCAATGAAACTAAGCTTGTACCTTAAAAGAAAAAAAATCAGCTCTGGTTAGAGACTCTGAAGGAAAAGCAACTCAGACCTTGAATACTAATTTTCATCTTTTCCTAAAGCAGAGGTGTTTATGGGGGGACCGAAAGAGGGAGAAACCTTAGCTTCCATGTGTGTATTAATGTGCCTGCCTGGGCGTATCTGGGTGGGAAAAAGCAGATCCTGTGTATATGGGTGTCAGTTGCATAGATGGTTGGGTGACTGAGTGACTATGGCCTGGTGCGGGTGTGCTGTGAATATAGTTTGGATACAACCAAGTGGACCTGCTTTGAGTACACTGGGAAACAATAGTTAGAAGCCATAGTGTCTTAAACTGACACCCCTCTTCCTCCAATAAATAGCTCGCTCAGCTAACCCTGCCTACAGAGCCTAAGACTTCCAGAAAGCCAACCTTAACAGCCCCTATAGTCTGACCCTAAACCCTACCATTTACTTATACACAAAGGGCCTTATCTCTTTCCCCCATGTGCACTTCCCTGAAGCTGCAAAATTCCCTTTTGGCTAGGAATCTGGAATAGATGTACTCAATAAATACTATTAGTTGACTGATGGATGGCTTATTCATCACCCCCTTCCTTTTCCCTCCCCTCTTCTCCCTCCCCGCAGAGATGGGGATGGGTAGGGTGGAACAAGGAGGTTGTAAGAAAAGACCTGAGAAAAATAGAGAGACTAGAATGGTTAAGAAGGGAATAGAGAGTTTTTGGCTTTTGTATTTCAAAACCACACTGCTGACGGCATTCATTCCTCCGACTCAGAGACCATTCGGATAACACATGTGACCTCATACAGTGTATTTGTTTGCTCTTTTTATTTCAGACACGTGTGGGTTCACTGCTTCCAATCTGGAAGCACAGAGTGGTTTTTGTAAAAGAAAAAAAAACGGTAGAGAAAAACACTGTGTTCATCTTAAAGCACACAGTCACCTGCCAATTAACGCACGTCAAACCTCCACCCTTGAAAACCACCGAAACAGCCTTCTGTTCCGGAAACATCCCAGCTACAGTAAACATTTCCCCCCTTCCCTGTTGCTCCCTGGACCGGCAGCCCAGGGTTTGTTGGACTGGGCCTGCCTGTGCGGGGATGACAAACCCTGTAGGGCAGCTGTGTTCCTTGTGGTCGCCTTTCCCAAGGTGAGGACAAGGTGGGAAACTCCAGCATAATGGGATAAATTCACTCTGAACCCCTTTCCCTTGCACCCTCGCCCTCAGTTTCCCCCTCGGTGTCCCCCTCCGTGTCCTGATTCAGCGCAGCCCAATTTAATGTGCTTTGGCTTTTGACAAAATTGTTTTCAAATGAGCCAATCAATCTCCATTTATCTCCCTTTGTCCCAGATTTTCTTTAGCCTGAGAGGGTGGGAGAGGAGGCAGGGACTGTGTCTGCTAGTTATTTTGTGTTGTGCTCCCCCAAGTACTTAGTACAGTGCTCTGCAAAGAGTAAGTATTCAATAATTATGATTGATAGATCTGTTGATAGGTGTTTTTGAGCATAGAAAAAGTTCATTCTGCAGAGATTACTGGGGTCCTACCTCCATCACCTCTCCAACCTCCCCCACGTTCACGAACACGGAACAAAAAAGCTGGCTGCAGCAGGCTGAAGCCCCTGTAACAACTTTTCAGGGCAAAAGTGGGATTATTTAGGCCAAGGACAGCCCTGACAGAAGAGGAAGAAGCCCAAGGCTTGGTTCCTCACTTTTCTGGTTGTTGTCGAATGGGTGTTTCTTTGCTGTTGCATTTTAGATCCAGTCAGCCAGTCAATAGTATTTATTGAGCGCTTACTGTGTGCAGAGCACTGTGCTAAGCGCTTGGGATAGTACAGTGTAACAATATGACAGACACGTTTCCGCCCACAACGATCCAGCCCCTCAGTGGGCCCTTCTTGGGACCTGATTCAGTCATTTCTTGTACCTTTCCTCCAGTGCTTAGTAACGTGCTTGGTACAAAATAAACAGCTAATAAACGTCAGACATCAGTAACTAAGTCACATACCCATCAGTCCAGAATGGTTTGGATTTTATTCTTTTCTGAGGCAGGAGGATGGACTGAGTGACACCTAGAATTCCCTCTCAGTTCAGTGGGTGAGTCTATGAACCCCTGGCTGGAGAAACTGCTTCCTAGGAAGAGGGTATACTTATCCGCCAGGGATTATTTGGGCTAAAGGAAACAGATAAGGAAAGGTTCTCAACAACCCAGGTACCAGGAACCACCACACCAAAAGGAAAGAAAATTTATGGGAGGAAAGAGAGTTCCCCGCACCGATTTGACAAATCAATCATCATCATCATCAATCGTATTTATTGAGCGCTTACTATGTGCAGAGCACTGTACTAAGCGCTTGGGAAGTACAAATTGGCAACATATAGAGACAGTCCCGACCCAACAGTGGGCTCACAGTCTAAAAGGGGGAGACAGAGAACAAAACCAAACATACTAACAAAATAAAATAAATAGAATAGATATGTACAAATAAAATAAATAGAGTAAAAAAAATGTACAAACATATATACATATATACAGGTGCTGTGGGGAAGGGAAGGAGGTAAGATGGGGGGATGGAGAGGGGGACGAGGGGGAGAGGAAGGAAGGGGCTCAGTCTGGGAAGGCCTCCTGGAGGAGGTGAGTTCTCAGCAATGAATCATATTTATTGAGCGCTTGGTATTTTTTCTGTGAACGATAGAAGTCTTCAACCGACCTCACATTCCCACTGAGCTGTGAGAGCTGGTCAAGATGGGAGACTAGAGGGCCAGCATTCCTGGGTTCTATTTCAGCTTTGCCACTGACTCACTGTCTGGCCTTGGACACGTCATCTACAGCCCCACTCTGTCTCAGGTCTCTCCCCCCACCCCCAAATCCATCCGAAAACCTTCTCTGACAACCCCCACACAAGCACACCATGCTGTTGTTTTTGTGACTAAGCTTCCGAGAGCCTGTGGGTGGGCAATCCAGAAACCTCTCCAAACTGGAAGGACCCGGAGAGAGGCAGGGCAGAATTTCGCAGGGCAGGAAACACTTCCAGTGGAGATGACCCACTGGAAGAGGAAACCCCAGTACTTGCTTCTCTCCTTTTCTAAATTTCGTGCTCCCAAGCGTTTAGAACGATTGATTGTTTGATCGATTAATTACTCACGTGGCTACAGAAGCGGCCATGTAGCTGGAAGCAGCATGGCCTAGTGGAAGGAGCACGGGACTGGGAGCCAGAAGGACCTGGGTTCTAATCCCAGCTCTGCCACATGTCTGCTGTGTGACCTTGGGCAAGTCCTTCACTTCTCTGTGCTCTACCTCAGTTACCTTATCTGTAAAATTGGGATTAAGAGTGTGAGCGCCATGCGGCACAGGGACTGTGTCCAACCTGATCATGTTGTATATACCCCAGTGCTTAGAACAGTGCTTGGAGTGCTTGGCACCCCCCCTTTTAGACTGTGAGCCCACTGTTGGGTAGGGACTGTCTCTATATGTTGCCAGTTTGTACTTCCCAAGCGCTTAGTACAGTGCTCTGTACATAGTAAACGCTCAATAAATATGATTGATGATGATAGTAAGTGCTTAACAAGTACCATTATCATTATTATTATTATAGTCACAAGTCTATAAATGTAGATTTGTGCTTACTGACTTGAATTTCCGTTTTCTTTATTTAATATAAAAATGCACCAAATCACTGGTCTTCAACCTGCTCTTCAACCCCAACCCCTTTTGCTTTTGTTGTTCTACTATTGTTGTTTCACTGTTCGCCATTTCCCTTAGACTGGGATCCAGGCACTGTGTCTGATCGGATTGTATTATATCTACCCCAGCACATAGCACATAGTAAGCGCTTAACAAACACCACAGTTATTATCGTCATTTTTTTTTTTACTATTACAATTGCAGCAGTTCTAATTTTACTGGGTCAGGTGGGGCTCGGCCGGTCAGGACAACTGCTTCACCAAGGCACGCTCTTCTTCCTCTGCAGCACTGCCACGTCCCTCTGAGAGGGACTTGAGACCCGAGAGAACAGGTCAGAAGGTGTCTGAGGGGGCTAAGCTCCTCCGGCTGCCCCTTCACCAAGAAGCAATCCGAGTCTGTCTCTGCCTGAGTCTCAGAGAAACACCTTGGAACAAAGAAGGTAAACACAGTCAGTCTCTTCCTCCTCCACCTCCACAGGGTGATCTGAATTGGACCGAGGCGGCAGGATTTGAAGCGTGGCGTCTCTCTTGGCACCAGCTCTGACTCAGCAGCCTTTTGTTGCCGTAGCTTTCATCAGTGGAAACAGGAGGGGGACATCTTCCAGACATCCGAGTTGGGAGCTCTCAGGCGGGGACACAGGCCTCCCATGTTGGGCCCCCAGTTCCCGTGGCGTTTCCGACCCGGTGAACCCCCGGGTTGCTGCCAGATTAAGAGGATCCTCCTCAGGCTGGGAGCGGCTTGAAGCAAAGGCTCACCTAAGGGCCCGCAGCGGTGAGCCAGACGCTCCTTATGCCTAAACCACTTTCAGTCGGTCAATCGCATTTATCATCATCATCATCAATCGTATTTATTGAGCACTTACTATGTGCAGAGCACTGTACTAAGCGCTTGGGAAGTACAAATTGGCAACATAGAGAGACAGTCCCTACCCAACAGTGGGCTCACAGTCTAAAGGGGGGAGACAGAGAACAAAACCAAGCATACTAGCAAAATAAAATAATTAGAATAGATATGTACAAGTAAAATAAATAAATAAATAAATAGAGTAATAAATATGTACAAACATATATACATATGTACAGGTGCTGTGGGGAAGGGAAGGAGGTAAGATGGGGGGGATGGAGAGGGGGACGAGGGGGAGAGGAAGGAAGGGGCTCAGTCTGGGAAGGCCTCCTGGAGGAGGTGAGCTCTCAGCAGGGCCTTGAAGGGAGGAAGAGAGCTAGCTTGGCAGATGGACAGAGGGAGGGCATTCCAGGCCCGGGGGAGGACGTGGGCCGGGGGTCGATGGCGGGACAGGCGAGAACGAGGTACGGTGAGGAGATTAGCGGCGGAGGAGCGGAGGGTGCGGGCTGGGCTGTAGAAGGAAGTGCTTATGAAGTGCTTACTGTCTGCAGAACACTGTACTAAATGTTTGGGAGAATACAATAGAACAGAGTTGGTAAGAAGCGTTTCCTGCCCACAACCAGCTTACAGTCTAGAGGAAGAGACAGACATTAATATAAATAAATTCATTACAGATTTGTAAATAAGTGCCGTGGGACTGAGGAAGAGGCAAATAAAGGGAGCAAATTCAAGGGCAAGGGTGACGCAGAAGGGAGTTGGGGAAGTGGAAATGAGGACTTCATGGTTGGGAGACCCGTCCCGAAACTTTACTGACTCTTCCCGAGCAGGATGGTGGTAATGCTTAGTAAATTACAGAATGTGTCCCAGGGCTGCATCTGAACACCTGCAGCACAACCCCATTCATCTCCCCTCTCCTGCCTCTTGCCACTCTTTCACATCGCCACTGCTCAGCTGAGCAGGAACCCACCCCCACTACTCACTCTGTCATCTTCCCTCAAGCATTCTAGCCTTCCCCTCTACCCAGTAGCTGAGTGGGGCAGTGGCCCTGGCAGGGAGACACACCGGCTCCCTGTGGGAGTCCCATCACAACTCACCCTCTTCCCCCATCACAGAAGAAGGAGGGGAGGCCCCCATGGTCACAATCCCCACGTGAGACCGTTGTCTAGTTGCCGCACTATCTACCCAGCCTTGGTTTCTCAAAGATTGCTTGGAAAGCAGACTTCTTTGACTCTCCTGGTTCACTGTTTCCAGGTTCTCACCACCCTTTCTGCCCGTGAGGAATCTCCTAGAGCTAATCTTCATCCTACTTGCTGCCATCTAAACCCATTTCCTCTTGTTAGATAGGGAATGCCACATACATATAAAGTACATTAGTGCAGAGCCAGCCAGTGCCCTTTCTTAACCAGGCTGTTTGCTCCTCTCTTTCATGGAACATTTATAGAGCTTGGGTTAGGAGGAGAGTTTCAGGGCCAGGGAATATTTCCCCATTTGCTTTGGGGTTTTTTTTTTTTCCTTCCTGGCTGTTCATTCATTCATTCGTTCATTCAGTCCAATCCCCAGCATCCCAGATAGCCTGGAATCCTTTCTCCTGGCCCCGTTCTTGATCACTGTTACTTTAACATCATGATTCCAGGCACAGGTAGAGTCATTTCAATAGGAATTGGATGTCCAGGAACATGTCTGGCTGGATCTTCGCCACCCCTGATGCTCCCACCTGCCTGCATTTTCTTGTCGCCACCATGCTCGATGAGGTGCTGGTGGATCTCTGACTGCTTGGGCTCTTCTTCTCCACCCCCTCATCTTGTGGCAGAGCCCTAAACTGACTGAAAATAACTGAGCCCAACGGGTCCCCGGCCCTGAGGTACAGTGATTAGTTTGGCATTAGAGGAGTGAAGTATGTGGGCTGGGTTGTAGTAGGAAATCAGAGAGGTGAGGTAGGAGGGAATGAGGTGATTGAATGTTTTAAAGACATTGGTAAGGAGTTTCTGTTTGCTGCAGAGGTGGATGGGCAACCGCTGGAGATTCTTGAGGAGTAGGGAAACATGAACCGAATGGTTCTGTGGAAAAATGAGCTGGGCAGCACAGTGAAGTATGGACTGAAGTGGGGAGAGACAGGAGGCTGGGTGGTCAGCGAGGAGTCTGATACGGGATAGGATAAGCCAGGTGGATCAAACTCATTTGGCTTGGGCTGTGACCTGGGCAGGGAGATTGAATGCAAAGAGGAACAGCCATACAGATCTACGTCAGCTGTCTCCCCTCTTTTGCCTCCCACATGCTCCCTACCCACAGTCATCTAGATGAGTAATGTTTAGGGGCAGAGACAGTGCTGAGGCCATCGCTCCCTTCCTTGAATTTGTTGCCCCTCTTTCCCAGCACAGGGAGGGGACATGATAGTTGGGCACCCCTCCATTTTGGGAAGTGCTAAAGGCGTCATAACCTCGGCATGATTGACTCACATCTACCTAAATCATTGGGTCTTGGATTTCATCCTGTTCCGTGCCCTTTGGTGAATGGTTGAGCAGCAGCCTGGCCAGGGAGTTTCCATCTGCTTGCAGAGCAATAAGGACAAAGCACAGGGCTGTTGGGGGGAACCAAACCTAATCACCCTCACCTTATGCCAGCTCTCTGTCCCCTACAGAAGAGCTGTTGCCTGCACAATCTTCCCCCACCTCTCTCATTTTCCTGATAATACTGGTGGCACTTTTTAAGCGCTTACTGTGTACCAAGGCCTGTACTAAGCTCTGGGTTAGATAAAAAAGTAATCAGATTAGACCCAGTCACTATCCCCCCACTAGGTTCACAGTCCTTAGTTCTTAGAGGAGGAAGAGCAGGGTTTGTATCCTCATTATACAGATGGGGAAACTGAGGTACAGTGTGGTTAAGTGACTTGTCGAAGGTCACACAGCAGACAAGCAGCAGCACTTGGACCAGAACCCAGATCTTTTTTTTTTGTATGGTCTTTGTTAAGTGCTTACTATGTTCCAGGCACTATACTAAGTGCTGGGGAAGATACGAGATAATCAGATTGGACTAAGTCCATGTCCCACATGGGCTCACAGTCGTAATCCCCATTTTACAGATGAGATCACTGAGACACAGAGAATCAATCAATCAATCAATCGTATTTATTGAGCGCTTACTATGTGCAGAGCACTGTACTAAGCGCTTGGGAAGTACAAATTGGCAACACATAGAGACAGTCCCTACCCACAAGTGAAGTGACTTGCCCAAAGGCACACAACAGACAAATGGCAGAGCTGGGGTTAGAACCTAACTCTTTCTGACCTCCAGGCCTGTGCACTCTCCATTAGGAAATACTGCTTCTTCTGACTCCCAATCCTTGGCTCTTTCCACTGACCATGGAAGGGGGCCTGAATGTGACCAGAAGGAACAGGGTCATGGGTTGCAGTTTCTATTTTTATTATAATGTTTGCTTTCCCTAAGTCTGGTTTCTTCAAGGCCTGGCCTAATTTCTCTTCTAGCCGAGGAGACTGAAAGCTCATACAGAGGGGCCGTGGATACCACATCTGGCTTTACACTTCCCCTTTTGTTTGAAAGTGTAGTGCCCTCTCAACCACGTCAGGGAAGGATGGATTTCCCCCCTTCTTCAGGGACAAGTGTCTGGCCAGAGGAGGCAGAGATGTGGGGAGCAAAGTGCAGGAGCAAAGAAGGCCTGGTGGAAAAGTTCTTTTAAACACACTTCCTTCTTTTGGTTCCTTGTTTGTTGACACTGACACCTGAAGAGAAAGCCATGAGGTTCTTAAAAGGTCATAAAAGGGCCTCTGGACTAGTCCTGTTACTGTCAAAGAAGTTATCTAAGTAAGGAAGGGACAGTTTCAGAAGTGAGTTCCTGTGAAGAAATGGGAGGGATTAGGGGAAACAATATAACCAATGACCCCACCAACGAGGGCATATTTCCAAAAGACCCAAGGCAGCACGGAGGATCTCAATCTAAGTCTCCTGTCCGAGCTTTGTCAGAAATGCTTTCCTCCAGCCAAATGCTTCCAGAGAGCACTGTGGGTTAGCTTTGCTTGAGTGAACTTGAAGGTAATTAAAGAAGCATTCGTAATGGCTGTGCTAAATAAAGACATGTGAGCAGAGCTGCTGACAGTAAGGAGAGAGAAAATCCTTCTTTCTCCTGTACATCTCCCACAGGAGTGGGCAATATGTGGTCTGTTTGAAGGTTTGTTGGTGGAGGAGTCAGGTGTAATAGGCCTTGCGGAGGATATGGCTCTATCCTTGGGCAAAATGGTGGGAGGGGGTTAACAAAGATTTATCCTGCATCCTCAATATCTCAAATGAATTTATTTTGAAATGTTCCAATGCTGGAGTTAGTGCTAAGTGCAGAGTTGGGAATACCTAGGCATGGAGGGCAGAGAGGGTGGGGTGGTGGGGGGACAGAGAGAGCTAAAGGGAGAGAAAGAATGGGAAGGAGAAAATTTGGAGGAAATGTGCCAGTAAAATTCTCACAATATCACGCACCTCCTGATGCCCCTTAGATGTAGAACACTGAGTGCCCACCCTAGAACTGATCTGGGCCAGACTCAGAGACTGTTTTATTAATAAGCCAAATTATCCAGAAGCTAGAGTCTGCAGTAATATGCCATGATTGCTGGCAATTGTACTTAGCACATTTCTTAGCACACATCTGTGCATGTGTGAGGATGAGTGCTTTGTACCAATTATTGGGCAATGCAGTTTGGTGCCTAGCAGCCTGCAACATGGAATCAGAAACAGTAAGAACACTGTTGGGGATATTTTGGCTCGAAGAGCTACAAATGAGAAGCAGCGTGGCCTAATGGATAGAACACGGGCCTGTAAATCAGAGGACCTGGGTTCTAATCCCAATTCTGCCACTTTGCTGTGTGTAGGCCTGATCCCTGCCCTTAATGAGCTTACGGTCTAGTGGGGGAGTCAAACACTAAAATAAACTACAAGTAGAAGAAGCAACGAGCAATCACCACCATCACCAGGATTTATTAAGCACCTCCTGTTTACAGAGCACTGCACATGGTACTTGAGAACATAAATTAAAAGTAAAAGACAGCCCCTGCCTTTGAGGAGTTTACAGTTCAGTAGGAAGATGGGCAAGCACAGATTGCAAACCTGTGGGAAGCAGCATGGGCTAGTGGAAAAAGCACAGGTCTGGGAATCAGAGGACCTGAGTTCTAATCCCAGCTCTACCACTTGTCTGCTGTGTGACCTTTGGCAAATGACTTAACTTCTCTGTGCCTCATTTTTTCCAACTTGTAACATGGGGCTGAAATACCTGTCCTCCCTCCTATTTAGACTGTGAGCCCCATGTGGGACAGGGACTGTGTCCAACCTGACTAACTTGTATATAACCCAGCACTTAGAATGGTGTTTGACAAATTTCATATAATGGGATCAAGAATAAAAATAAAAAAAATAAGCAGAAAAAGAAAAAATAAATAAATATTATTTCATGAGGGAGCGGTGGGGTGTGAGGATTAATGGGAATGCCTCTTGGAGGAGTTGATTTTTCGGAGAGTTTTGAAGATGGGAAGGGATGTGGTTTGATGGATTAGAGTAGAGAGGGAGTTCCATCCAGAAGTAAGGGTGTATGCAATGGGTTGGAGATGGGAGGACAGAGAACAGATACAATTAGGGAGTTATTGTGTAGGGGGAAAAAGAACGGGAGCAGAAAGGTAAGGAAGAGAAAGCCGATGAGAGCTTTGAAGTCCATGGTTAGGAATTTTTGTTTGATGGCTTTATAAATCTAAGGTAGGAATTTTAGGAGAAGGAAAAATGGGAAGAGTTGTGAGAAGAGAGGACAAAGAGAAACTCTCATAGAGAAATCCTTTGCAGGAGACCCGTTGGTTGAGAAGTCATCTGCATAAACTGAATGTCTTTGAACTTTGTGAGTGTGACACTGCTCCCTCATGAAATCCCATCAGCCATCCTTATTACCCATGTGTATATCTATTTATTCTTTTTCTGCTTACTTTTGTTTTTAATCACTTTTGTTTCTATTTTTTGGGGGGGGAGGGGAGGGAAAGCAATGTATTTTAATGGTGGGGCTTTGTGAAAAACACATCAGTTTAACCTGGAACCATCTTGATTTGCCCACCACGTGTAATGGACTATCTGTTACTCCATTGATCCTTTCAGTCACCCCTCCTGCAGCAGCCTCACAATCAGAAGCATCTTCATCCAAGCAAAGGATGAATGTATAAATATATATATAAAATAGACACGTTGCAACCTTGGACAGGTCACTTAACTTCTCTGTGCCTCCGTTTCCTCATCTATAAAATAGGAGTCAATACCTGTTTTTCCTCATACTTAGCCTGTGAACCCCAGGTAGAACAGGGACTGGATCCGATCTGCCTGTATCATACTACCCCAAGGGTTTAGTAAGCACTTAATCAATCTCACAATTATTATTATTACACTTGTGTTTACCAACACACAGATATATATATATATAGTCAAACCCAACCAGCTTCCAGAGATGTTTGGAATCCAGGGAAAAGCAAATAAACAAGCAAACAAAAACATAAACAATGAGAAGTAGCATGGCTCATTGGTAAGAGCACGGGCTTTGGAGTCAGAGGTCAGGGGTTCAAATCCCGGCTCCGCCAATTGTCAGCTGCGAGACTTTGGGCAAGTCACTTAACTTCTCTGTGCCTCAGTTACCTCATCTGTAAAATGGGGATTAAGACTGTGAGCCCCCTGGGGGACAACCTGATCACCTTGTAACCTCCCCAGTGCTTTGAACAGTGCTTTGCACATAGTAAGCGCTTTATAAATGCCATCATTATTATTATTATTAAACAAAGAAACAAAACTAGAAGAGACTAGCATTCTGGTTGATGGAATACTGAGGCTGCCTGATTGTTGATTGTAAGATGATTGTAAGAGAACTGCCCTCAAGGCAAAGAGAGGTCAAGGGGAGAGCTGTCAGTATTCCTTCCAACCCTACAAAAAATATAAGGACTGAGGCTTGGGCAAGCCTAACCTAATGTCTCCAGCCAGGGCCAGCTGGGGATATGGCACAGGCCGCAGATGTCTGTCCCGGGGAGAGAACGGCTGGGGAGTCCAACTGCAACAGACTCTATTGTGGCTCAGCAAAGATAAGGAGAAGCGGGCTGCGAGAGAGCTCTGGCACCTCTTCAGTGGCCCTTCAAAAGTCAAAAAAGAAATCTCCTCACACCTCCCTCTACCCACTGACGCACAATGTGGGGGCAGATAGAAGCCCAACAATCGGCAAGAAAAGAGGGTGTCAGCGTGGCCAGGGTCAGGGTAGAGGAAGCCGTTTGGTCTAGTGCAAAGAGCTCAGGCCTCGTTGTCAGGGATCTCGTTTCTAATCCTGGCTCCACCACTTGCTTCCTGTATGACTTTTAGACTGTGAGCCCACTGTTGGGTAGGGACTGTCTCTCTATGTTGCCAATTTGTACTTCCCAAGCGCTTAGTACAGTGCTCTGCACACAGTAAGCGCTCAATAAATACGATTGATGATGATGACTTTGGGCAAGTCACTCAATTTCTCTTTGACTCCGTTTCCTCATTTCTCAAATGGTTATTAATATCTGTTCTCCTTCTTTGCACTTGGTAAGCGCTTAACAAATACCAAAATTATTATTATTTAGATTGTGAGCTCCACGTGGGACAAGGACTGTGTCTGATCTGATTACTTTGTATCTACCCCAGTGCTTGGCACATAGTAAGCTCATGACAATTACCACAATTATTATTCAGATAAGGCCCAAGGGATCCTAGTGCCACAGACAAAGGAGCTCTATACCTGGATTTTTCCCCTTAGGTCCTGTCCCACTTTAGAGTTTAGACTCCCTGCCACGGAGAAATCCTGTTATATACCTCTAGGTCCACCAGGCCTCCAATTTCTCCTCTTTTTCACATCATTTGGGCTTTGGAGAGAACCAACGGGTGTTTTAGACATGGAGTTCAGGCAACTGCACCACAGGGGTTGGGGAATGCATTTAGACTGGTACTAGTGGGGTTGTGTTAATCGCTGTGTGCTCTGGTAGGTCCTGGGACAAAACACTGGCACAGGGGGAAGACCTGGAAATGGAAAATTGGTAAGCGGAAGCCAGGAAACAGGATGTAACCCCAGAGTGAGAACACCCACACGCAGAACTTGCTGTTTTAGCTATTTTGCATGCTGATACACCAGGTGGAGGGGGATTGGAGTAATCCCCAGAAAATAACAACTAGTTCTCTGAATAGAATCATATTATTCTAGCATTTGGAAATTCTGTTGTGCTCTAGAATGCTCATAAAAACTCAATTATTGCTTAGTTTATTCCTTTCCTCCCACCTTGAACCACTTTCACTACCTGAGGCCTGTGAAATACACCCTCGTGATAAATGGGCAGTGTGGAGGTACAATAATTGATTGTGAACCAGGAGGGCCTGTTTCCATTTGGATAATTCATAAACTTCCCCAAAGATAAGAAAATGAATGTGCAAACACACACACACACACACACACACACACACACACACACACACACACACACACACACACACACACACACCACCCAACCCCCCAACCCCTTCCTCTTACCTTGGTTTAAAGCAAATGAGTATCTACTTGCTCAGAGCCCTGGGTGGGGGTCTCCAGATGTTGCCAGGGAGAGTGTCACCCTTCCGGAGCAACTAAGAGCTAAATCACTAAATCACTTAACTCCTCTGTATCTGCTTCCCCACTTGTAAAACGCCTGACACCTCCTCCCACCTCTCCATTCCGAGGGATAGTGGGTGGGTTGGCCCCGAGAGAGCTCTCAGACCATGGAGGGGGAAAGATGATGTTTAAGCACAATGTCCTGCCTGCTGGGGTTTGGGAAACAAGAACCAGATGCTTTTTAAAAGTATCTCAGGCATAGCATCGCACAGGCACACACGCACGCGCACACACACACGCACATGGAAAACCTGACGGTCCAGGTCTCACCCTGAGCTCCCAAAACTGAGGAAATGGACATTCTCAATTTGGAATCAGCAGACCCGCAAAAACCTGGAGGTGCCTTATCTTGCATGCACCCAGCGCTTAGTGCAGTAGTGGGCCCAGAGTAAGTGCTTAATAATTTTCATCATTAGGATGGAGACTTTGAGTTGTTGTGAGTAAAAGTACAGGATGGCCAGCTTCATAAACTGAGATTGTCAGTGGGACTGTTTTTAAATAGGTCACCCTATTCAAACTGAATCATTGCTGAACGTCGCAGCTGGTTTCTCTTTTAACCTAACGTGGTTTGTGAGATGGCTCCCCATTTGCAGCACTTCAAGGCTTTCAGAGGAAATACTGTAGCATAAGGGAACCACGCTAGGTAGCGGGTGTGGAACAAAGCCACCCCCCGGAAAACTAACTGCCAGCAGAGATTCTGCTCATCTGGTTGGTCTCCTCCCCTCACAGGCCACGCCACCCTCTTCCTTTTCCTGTGGGGAGATTCCCCCTTTGCAACCCTCCTCTCTTTCCCCTTCTCTGCACCCTACCTTCCTCATCCACCGGCCCCCCCAATCTCAGTGGTTGGGTGGCCAGAGCTCTTCCTTTCCCCTTCCAGGCCCACCCCATCGCACAATGTGCCCATCTGAGAAGTGGAAAATGAGTGATAGAGAACTGATATCAGGACAGACCCGTCAACAGTAAGATCAGGGGTAATGTAATTGTGTCACTGGCCCCCTGGGGTGGGCCCATAGAGCAAGAGCCACACCACCACACCTCGGCAGAGACCCTTTCTTATCCCTACAGAGTCCTACTTGAAGCTTTTCCCTGAGTGAAAGCAAAACTTTAGTCTACCCTCCCAAGCACTTGGTACAGTGCTCTGCAAACAGTAAGTTGATCAATAAATTCAAGTGACTGATTGATTGATTGCATGAATGAAAACAGGGTCACTCTAAAGCTGAGCCCGTGGTCATAGGTTTGGCCATTTTATCTCATGCCACTCCTCAGGGATAGATTGATCTGGGTCATTTATATAGGAAAGAGGGGAGGTGGAGGGGAGGGAGGAAAGAAAGGAGGAAGGGAGGAAAGGAAGGGGGAAAGAAGAGAGAGAGAAAGGGAAAGTGGGAAATGTTGTATATATTGTATATGTTGCTGGTTTGTACTTCCCAATCACTTAGTGCAGGGCTCTGCACACAGTAAGCACTCAATGAATACGATTGAATGAATGAATGAAAAGGAAAGGAGGGAGGGAGAAAGGGAGGAGGAAGGAAAGGAGAGGGGAAAAGCGGGGAGGGAGAGAAAGAAGGAAGGGAGGAAAGAAAGAGGAAGGGATTGAATGCAGGGAGGGAGGGAGAAAGGGAGAGAGGGGAGGGGGAGGGAAGAGACTCTTTGGCAAGGCTAGAGAAGAAAAGAAAGGGAGGAATTGTCATAATGGAGAGTTCTTAGATCACCTCCCCCGGGTCATCCCTGAGACTCCAACCCAAAACGTCTTATCTTGCCCCCAAATCTTGTGATCCTGCCATAAACAGTCTAGGTAAAAGATTGGAGTCAAATTAGAATATGGGATCAAATTAAATTCACTTTCACTGTCCTGTGTACATGCTGAATTATCATAGATCAGGGTTGATTCCAATCCTTAAACTAGACTTGGGGTGGTGGTGGTGGTATATGCTGAATCTGTTCCACTCGCCGGGAGTCAATCAGCAAGTATTTTTGGAGCCACCTCAGGACTAGGAGAACAGCAGTAGGTATTTGGGGGCCGTGTTAGACACCAGGCATGGTCCTTGTCTTCAAGGGGCTTGAAGCCTTATTTTGTTAGTATGTTTGGTTTTGTTCTCTGTCTCCCCCTTTTAGACTGTGAGCCCACTGTTGGGTAGGGACTGTCTCTATATGTTGCCAATTTGTACTTCCCAAGCGCTTAGTACAGTGCTCTGCACATAGTAAGCGCTCAATAAATATGATTGATGATGATGATGAAGGGAGACAAGTCAGGCATACCAAAGGGCTATGCTCAGGTGGCCACATTGGACAATTCTTTAAAAAATAGATGCTTGGGATTTTTCCAAAAGACCGCAACCTTCTTTACAATCCTGGAAATACCCCAATCTGGGATCCCACTTCCTCTTTTCAGCAACCGGCTCTTGCAAGCCCTGACAAAGAACCGTAAGAAGCTGTCATAGAACAGAAGGCAAGGTGGCTTCCTCATCCAGAAACCTTAGCCGGGACTCAGGGGGTCTGCCCATCTTTTGTCCTAAGAGTCATCCCCTTCCACTTTTGATTACACTTAGGCCAAACACAAGTTTACTCTTATCCTCTGAGGGTGTTTCGGTGGGCTGCACGATCAAAAGGGAACACTAGAATTGTGCACCTACCTCATCCTTTCCATCAGCTAATCTATAAAAAAGATTTCAGCATTTTCCCTGGCAGTAAAGGCTTTAAATTTTAATAAGCTGTAGGGCACTTTCACCGGATGGTATAAGCTGATGCAAAGTTTAAGTGGGGTTAAGAAGGTGGGAGCCTCTTTGGAATGAGGAAAGCTTAAATGATTTGAATTATTTACTTCCTTCAGAAACTTCATTTTCAAAGAGTATTACCTCAATGCTTTTAAAACTCAAAGTGCCAAGGAGAAAAGAGGATAAGAGAGCCCTAAGTGTGTAGCGTCAGGGAGTCAATATTTACTGAGCACCCCAAGGTGCCTAGCACACTATTTAATGCTTAAAAAGTGAGCATTTTCCCAGCCTACAAGGGGTTTATAATCTAATAAGGAAAATGAAACAAACACGCAGGGGACATGAAGAATGTATTTCCTGGTGTGCCTAGGGGACCTGACAGGAGATAGAAAAAAGGCCTGATGAGGAAGGTAGACCTAATTTTTAAGGTTCCCACTACGAGGAGGAAAATTTGCTTTTCCAAGGAAGATCATCACTCTTGGCTTCTAAAAAGAAATCACTTTCGTACAGTGTTTCAAGATTTTCTTTTATTCACAACAGTAATGACATAATTATTACTATATTAATTAAGCCTTTACTATGTGTCAAGGCCGTTCTAAGTGCAGGGGTAATTTGTATCTACAAGTTAATCAGGTCCAAGTAGGAGGGAGGTATTGAATCCTCATTTTAGAGTTGAAGAAACTGAGGCACAGAGAAATTAAGGGACTTGTCCAAGGTCACACAGAAGACGAGGGTCAGAGCTGGGATTAGAACCCAGGTCATCTGACTCTAAGACCCATGCTCTTTCCACAAGGCCACACAGCTCCTCAAAAACCTCCAATGCTTGCCCATCCGTCTCTGCCTCAGAGACTCCTTACTTAAGCACTCAATCCGCTCTCCCCTACCTACCTGCTGAATTCTTACTACAACCCAGCCTGCACATTTGATTTCTCCAAGCCAATCTATTCATGTACCTCAATCTCAGCTCTCTCTCGACATGGACTTCTTCTCCACGTTCTCCCTCTGGCCTGGAACTCTCCCCACTCTTCAAATCAGCCTGAAGCAGCGTGGCTCAGGGGAAAGAGCACAGGCTCGGGAGTCAGAGGTCGTGGGTTCGGATCTCAGCTCCACCACTTGTCAGCTGTGTGACTTTGGGCAAGTCACTTAAATTCTCTATGCCTCAGTTATCTCAGCTGTAAAATGGGGCTGAAGACTGTGAGCCCCATGTGGGACAATCTGATTACCTTGTATCCCCCCCAGTGCTTAAAACAGTGCATGGCACATAGTAAGCGCTTAACAAATACCATCATCATCATCATCATCATCAACTAATAATAATAATAATGATGGAATTTGTTAAGCTAAGCCCTCACTTCCCTATTTAAGCCCTCCCTTCTGAGTCGCCTATGCACTTGGGTCTGTAGCCTTTTAGCATTTTGATATTCACTGCAGCCCCATAGCACTTATATTCATATTCTTCTACTTTGCCATTCCTCTTACCTGTGATTAATTTTAATATCTGACTCTCTCTGTAGATTGTAAGATCCTTGTGGGCCAGAATCATATCTACTAATGCTATCATATTATACTATCCCAAGTGCTTAGTAATAATAACAATAATTATGGTATTTATTACCCGTTTACTATGTGCCGGGCACCTGTACTGAGGGCTGGGATGGATACAAGCAAATCAGGTTGGGTACAGTCCCTGTCCCCAGTGGTGGGGGTCACAATCTTAATCCCCATTTTACAGATGAGGGAACTGAGGCACAGAGAAGTGAAGTGACTTGCCCAAGGTCACACAGCAGATGAAAGCGTCCATCAATCAATTGGCTGACCTTACAATTAAATGGAAGAGATAAACACCAAAATAAACTGCAGCTAGGCGGAAGAAGGAAAAGGGGAACCTAAACTGAACCTAAATTGAGACACATACTGGAGAGACAGGGTGACCTAGCATATTTATCTGTGAATGTCTATTTATAGAATGCATATACTTTACTGATTGTGGTGCCTTAAATGGTGAAGAGAGAGAGAGAGAGAGAGAGAGAGAGAGAGAGAGAGAGTGTGTGTGTGTGTGTGTGTGTGTTCACCTCTGGCATTTTAGAGAAGAAAGGGTAGGGAAATGAACAGGCTGTGGTCTTTAACCATTGCATTTTGTTCAAAATTTCCTTTCTCAGTCTATGTCAGTTTAGCAGCCCAAGTGCCTGTAAAAGCCAATCAACTTTATACAAAGGGGCAGGACAGTCTTGAAGATAGGGTATAGTCAGGGTGGCAGTGACTTTAGACATGGTATGGCAGCAGAATCAATCAATCAATCATATTTATTGAGTTCATTCATTCATTCAATTCATTCAATCGTATTTATTGAGCACCTCCTGTGTGCAGAGTACTGTACTTGGTATATGTAGAGCACTTTACTAAGCACTTGAGAGAGTACAGTATATAGGGTTGACAGACATGTTCCCTGCCCGCAGCAGAACTAGCCCTGGGCCTGGGAGGTTTCCAAATGTGTGTGAGGATTTATTCTGAGCCTTCAAATGCTTAATGCTGGGGACTAAGGGGGTTGTGCCAGGCAAACTCAACAATATTGCCCTGCCATGAGCTCCAGCTGAGAAATCAAGCAGTTCATTCTGTTTCTGCTATTGATTTCCCAAGTGATCCAAGACTGGGTATTTCAGCACCAGCCCATTTTCCCTCCTGCAGAATGGGGGGAAATAAGGCCCGAAGGCTCTGCGGTAAGATAGGTCAATCATACCTAGTCAGTGCAGTTAGTTTCTTGAAGAAAGGGATTGGGAAACGCAGAGGAAAGAATGTAGGAAATGATTGCAGGAGTATGCCCAGAATGGGTGACAACGTTTACAAGGAAGCAGGCTCACTAATGATTCATATCACCCTCCTATGCCATGAAACAATACAATGGAATGGAAAAAATGTCTGCTTTTGGCATACTTTCGGAGGCAGAAGACAAACTCACGTTCCGTGAGTGAATTATTCAGCCCCAAATTCCGACAGCGTTGAACTTCAAATGAAGCATTATTAATAGGTGCTCTTCTGGGTGATGTCACCCAAACCCCAGAGTTAGCCAAATTCTGCCGTGTGCTTCTCTTCAGCTGCTGGGATGGCGTAAGCTACATTTCGTTTCCAGCGCTCATTGTTCTTTCCAATCTAAGCTACCCCCACCACATGCTTTCCTGGGTTAGAGGAGAGCGGGGTTTAACTCTAGCCCACCTCTTGCCTCACCTCTCGCCTCGCCTCATCTTATCCCATGGTGTATTTATGATCCCTGAAGCATCACCTTTGAACCACTCTACTACCAACATGCTAGCTAGCTAGCACTGCTGCATTACAAGATTACAGCTAAGGAAAATCTCTCAATAGCTCCCTAAGAGGTCCTGCACTACCTTGCTCTAGACCCCTAGTTCAGATAGTAACCCTTTTCTAAGCTGCCCACACTGCAAGTGAAGAGTTCTGCTCACTATTCTGCTGGCATATTAGCTATGACAGATTCTCTTCCCTTTTGTTTTTATGATTTGCATTCAGCTCACATGGCAATTTGTGTATCTTTGACTGTGGGACTGACTTGAGGGCCTTTAAAATCCCTTTTTTTTCCCTAGGATCAGAATAGCAAAACTGTATTGTTTTATTTCAAAACCTACTACTTTGGTCTTCACTAAGACAACTGGGAACAGTACTCGCCCAGACTTTACACCACAGTACAAAGGCCTGGTGAGACTAGTCTCCCTACAATGAGTGATAGGAATTTTAGGATGCGGGGTCAGGGGTGGGGGTCGGGGGGAGCCACCTCAAATTACTGACCGAACAGTCTTCATCGTCCCTGACCATCACTTGGGATGATGTAATGAAACCACCACGATGTTTCATTCTCATTACACCTAGAAGATTGGATGGGTTGGCTTTTTGTTTTGTTTTGGGTACCTTTTGGCCTGGAGTCACTCCTGACTGGCTCTTTTCTTTCTTCCAGCCAAGCCCTGTGGGTTTTCAGAGTTGATCCGACATGCATATGAATAGAGAAGGAGTTTGAAAAGTGAGGAAGGGAAACCCCTCTCTGCTGGAGAGGTGAGGATAGGGGGAGAAGATGTGAAATCAAAGACTAGAGGTGTCGAACAACAGGGATGGGGGCTGCGAGGCAGGAGGTAGGAATGGACAAGACAAAGAGAAGGAAAAAATGAGAGGTTCCCAAATTGAATCAGGAGCCTGCAAGGCTAGGCTCGGCTGGCTGAATTGAGGAAGATAAAGCGAGAGAATCTCCTCAGAGCTCAGTTAATCCCTCTGGTCCACCCTCCCCTGGCCTCCCAGAAAGGAAGCTAAGTATCAGGGCAGCCCTCCCTGCTTCCTGGAACAGCTCTCCTAAACAATTTGATAATTTCACCATCCCTGTCCCTTTCATCTTCTAAAGCTCAATTTGAAGGTTATGCCTCTTCCAGGAAGCCTTCCAAGGCTGGGCAATCGATCAATCAGTTGTATTTATTGAAGTTAACTGTGCACAGAGCTCTGTACTAAGGACTTGGGGGAGTGAAAAACAACAATAGAGTTGACAGACATGATCCCTGCCCACAAAGAGTTTACGGTGTAGAGGAGGAACTCGGAGAAGCAGCATGGCCTAGTAGATGGAGCATGGGTCTGGAATTCAAAGGAACTAGATTCATTCATTCATTCGATCATATTTATTGAGCACCTTTTCTAATCCTGGTTCCACCACTTAACAGCTCTGTGTGACCCTGGGCAAGTCACTTAACTTTTCTGTGCCTGTTACCTCATCTGTAAAATGAGGATTAAGACTGTGAGCCCTATGCGGGACAGAGACTGTGTTCAACCTGATCAGCTGGTATCTACCTCAGCACTTAGTACACTGCATAGGAAGCGCTTAATGAACACCTTAAAAAAAAACAATCTGAAGGAGCTGGTCAGTCCTCAAGATAATTGTGAATCTCCTAAACGTGAATCATTTTTTACCTTTTCCCTGCATGTGACTAAAAAGTTCTGTTTGAGGCCTCCAAAATCTGCTGCAACTTGTGCAGACATTTCTACGGAGAAAGAGCGGTTCACTAGTCTCCATTTGTTGCTTTTTCAAACTCTTTTCCATCATCCCCCTCTCCATCCCCCCCATCTTACCTCCTTCCCTTCCCCACAGCACCTGTATATATGTATATATGTTTGTACATATTTATTACTCTATTTATTTATTTATTTATTTTACTTGTACATATCTATCCTATTTATTTTATTTTGTTAGTATGTTTGGTCTTGTTCTCTGTCTCCCCGTTTTAGACTGTGAGCCCACTGTTGGGTAGGGACTGTCTCTATATGTTGCCAATTTGTACTTCCCAAGTGCTTAGTACAGTGCTCTGCAAATAGTAAGCACTCAATAAATACGATTGATGATGATGATCCTTGGCAAGGAGATCCCCTGTGACCTTTGAGAGGGTGGGTGGGCATAGGCAACTTCCTCAAGAAGTTTGGAGAGGAATGGTAGGCGGGAGATGGGGTGATAACTGGAGGGAGCCCTGGGATCAAGGTTTTTTTTAGGATAGGGGAGACACGAGGATGTTTGAAAACTGTAGGGAAGAAGCCACTGGAGAACAAACAGTTGAAGGTGGTGGTCAGGGAGGGAAGAAGGGAAGGGGAATGTGCTTTGATAAGGTGTGAAGGGATGGGGTCAGATGTGCAAGTGGAGGGGGTGGATTTTGAGAGAAGCGGGAGATTTCTTGAGATACTGCTGGGAAAGATGGGAGAGTTGAAGAAGGGGCAGGAGTGGGGAGGGACTGGAAAGGAGCAGGGGAGATTTTAAGGTGACCACACCTGATAGTTTCCATTTTCTCAATTAAGTAGGTAACCAGGCACAAGAGATAGGGGGAAGGGGGACAGGGGGCTTGAGGAAGGAGTTAAACTTCTGGAACAACTGGTGAAGGCCATGGGCATGGGTGTCAATAAGGATGGTACTACATTATTCCTTTGTTTAGTGATGCCTGGCCATGATATTCCAAGATACTGTATTTCACGGTTTCTAAAATTAGTCTTGAAGACAACTTTAATACATGTTCTCAAACTTCCTCTTAGGTGACCTTTTTTAATGGTATTTCTTAATCACTTTATGTCAAGTACTGTTCTAAGTGCTTGTCTAAAGTAGAGACAAGTTAATCAGGTAGGAAATGGGACTCAGGCCACATGGGGTTGATAATCTAAGCAGGAGAGAGAACAGATATTGGATCTCCATTTTACAGTTGAGGAAATGGAGGCACAGAAAAGTTAAATGACTTGCTCAAGGTCCCATAACAGGCAAGTGGCGGAACTGGGATTAAAACTCAGGTCCTCTGGCCCCCCGTCCCATGCTATTTCCAGTAGTTAATGCTGCTTCTCGGGTTTTGTTGGGACTAGAATGCTTACTTTAGAATCAGACATTCTTAGAGAGGCCAGGAGCCCACCTTCCTGAGCCTCTATAATGGTGAGAGCCTCCCAAATATTGCTTCCTCCAAGCAGTGCCTGTTCTCCCCGTCCCCGTCATCTTTGGTTGTGAGCCCCTCGTGGGCCAGGGACCTTGTTAACTGATTTTCTTGAAGTTATCTTGTTGAATGTTTAATTGATTGACTGACTTAAAAGTTCTTTGTACAATGTAAGCCTGTATAGTAGCAATAATAACAATAATCTGTCCATTCCAGCAAAGCCAATATTTAAAAATAATGGTCTCAAAACTTTTAGCACTCGCCTATGAGAGGTTGCTCACATTTCTGCATGTGTCATTCCCACCATTTGTCATCTTCAAGGCCCTCAAGATGTTCTCTAACTGTTGTCCCTAACCCAGCTCCATTCAACAATAAGGAGCTCAGAGTTAGTTTTCGGATCTAGTGTCTCAGCCTTCATATTCATTCATTCATTCAATCGTATTTTTTGAGCGCTTACTGTGTGCAGCACACTGGACTAAGCGCTTGGTAAGTACAAGTCGGCAACACATAGAGACGTTCCCTACCCAACAACGGGCTCACAGTCTAGAAGGGGGAGGCAGACAACAAAACCAAACATGTAGGTGTCAAAATCGTCAGGACAAACAGAATTATAGCTATATGCACATCATTAACAAAATAGAATAGTAAGTATTTACAAGTAAAATAGAGTAATTAATCTCTACAAATATATACAAGTGCTGTGGGGAGGGGAAGGAGATAGGGTCTGGGGAGGAGAGGAAAAGGGGGGCTCAGTCTGGGAAGGCCTCCTGAAGGAGGTGAGCTCTCAGTAGGGCTTTGAAGGGAGGAAGAGATCTAGCTTCATATCTTCAGGTGGCCAGCGTGTGCACTTTCACATTTGGCAAAATGTTGAATTTCTCTGTCAGTGTTGGTGTTCCGTGACAGGTGGTTTCCTACATCGGGGAAATAGTCCACATCTTCCTCTTCAAACCACAGATCTGGACTGGTGGAACTGGGGGAGTTTTTATCAGTAGATTCCTGATGGAATACCTTCGTCTTTTGGACTTGGGAAGGACCTCAACAATTCCTGTTGCTGAGGAAAGGGCGGGTGGCAAGCAGATTCATTCGTGCATTTATTCAATCATATTTATTGAGTGCTTACTGTGTGCAGAGCACTGTACTAAGCGCTTGGGAAGTACAAGTCAGCAACATATAGAGACGGTCCCTACCCAACAAAGGGCTCACAGTCTAGAAGGCGGAGACAGACAACAAAAAATGTAGGCAGGTGTCAAAATCGTCAGGACAAATAGAATTAAAGCGATGGGCACATCATTAACAAAATAAATAGAATAGTAGACATGTACAAGTAGAATAGAGTAATAAATATGTAGAAATATATGTAAATGCTGTGGGGAGGGGAAGGAGGTAGGGCGGCAGGGGGGATGGGGAGGAGGAGAGGAAAAAGGGGACTCAGCCTGGGAAGGCCTCCTGGAGGAGGTGAGCTCTCAGATAATAATAATAATGGCATTTATTAAGCGCTTACTATGCACAAAGCACTGTTCTAAGCGCTGGAGAGAAGCAGCGTGGCTCAGTGGAAAGAGCCCGGGCTTTGGAGTCAGAGGTCACAGGTTCGAACCCGGCTCCGCCACTTGTCAGCTGGGTGACTTTGGGCAAGTCACTTCACTTCTCTGGGCCTCAGTTCCCTCATCTGCAAAATGGGGATGAAGACTGTGAGCCCCACGTGGGACAACCTGATCACCTTGTAACTTCCCCAGTAATAATAATAATAACAATGATGGCATTTGTTAAGCACTTACTATGTGCAAAGCACTGTTCTAAGCGCTGGGGGGGATACAATGTGATCAAGTTGTCCCACGTAGGGCTCACAGTCTTAATCCCCATTTTTACAGATGAGGGAACTGAGGCTCAGAGAAGTTAAGTGACTTGCCCAAGGTCACACAGCAGACTTGTGGTGGAGCCGGGATTCGAACCCACGACCTCTGACTCCAAAGCCCGGGCTCTTTCCACTGAGCTACGCTGCTGTGCTTAGAACAGTGCTTTGCACATAGTAAGCGCTTAATAAATGCCATCATTATTATTATTATTATTACAAGGTGATCAGGTTGTCCCACGTGGGGCTCACAGTCTTAATCCCCATTTTACAGAGGAGGGAACTGAGGCCCAGAGAAGTGAAGCGACTTGCCCAAAGTCACCCAGCTGACAAGTGGCGGAGCCGGGATTTGAACCCATGCCCTCTGACTCCAAAGCCCGGGCTCTTTCCACTGAGCCACGCTGCTTCCCAGATGGTGTTGGGAGTGAAGGCCTGGAATGCCCTCCCTCTGCCCATCCGCCAAGCTAGCTCTCTTCCTCCCTTCAAGGCCCTGCTGAGAGCTCACCTCCTCCAGGAGGCCTTCCCAGACTGAGCCCCTTCCTTCCTCTCCCCCTCGTCCCCCTCTCCATCCCCCCATCTTACCTCCTTCCCTTCCCCACAGCACCTGTCTATATGTATATATGTTTGTACATATTTTTTTACTCTATTTATTTATTTTATTTGTACCTATCTATTCTGTTTATTTTATTTTGTTAGTATGTTTGGTTTTGTTCTCTGTCTCCCCCTTTCAGACTGTGAGCCCACTGTTGGGTAGGGACTGTCTCTCTGTGTTGCCAATTTGTACTTCCCAAGCGCTTAGTACAGTGCTCTGCACATAGTAAGCGCTCAATAAATACGATTGATGATGATGATGATGATGAAGTGGGGTCGGCGGGCCGCGGTTGGGCCTTCGGCGTCCAGTATTTCCCGTTCCAGCCCACGGAAAGGCCGCCTCCCCCTCAGCGCGTCACGGGCCGCGCGCGGGGGCTCTCGAAATGACCTCAATTGGACGCCCCCAGCCCGAGAACCGCGGGGGCCCCGGGACCGCTCGCTGTCTTTTTCGCTCGGGAAAGGAATCAATCAATCAATCAATCAATCAGTCGTATTTATTGAGCGCTTACTGGGTGCAGAGCACTGGACTAAGCGCTTGGGAAGTCCAAGTTGGCAACATATAGCGACAGTCCCCACCCAACAGTGGGCTCACAGTCTAAAAGGGGGAGATAGAGAACAAAACCAAACGTACTAACAAAATAAAATAAATGGAATAGATATGTACAAGTAAAATAAATAAATAAATAGAGTAATAAATCAATAATAATCAATAATAAATCAATCGTATTTATTGAGCGCTTACTGGGTGCAGAGCACTGGACTAAGCGCTTGGGAAGTCCAAGTTGGCAACATATAGAGACAGTCCCTACCCAACAGTGGGCTCACAGTCTAAAAGGGGGAGACGGAGAACAAAACCAAACACACTAACAAAATAAAATAAATGGAATAGATATGTACAAGTAAAATAAATAGATAGAGTAATAAATAAATCAATCAATCAATCGTATTTATTGAGCGCTTACTGGGTGCAGAGCACTGTATTAAGCGCTTGGGAAGTGCAAGTTGGCAACATCTAGAGACAGTCCCTACCCAACAGTGGGCTCACAGTCTAAAAGGGGGAGACAGAGAACAGAACCAAACATACAAACAAAATGAAATAAATAGAATAGATATGTACAAGTAAAATAAATAAACAGAGTAATAAATCAATAATAATCAATAATAAATCAATCGTATTTATTGAGCGCTTACTGGGTGCAGAGCACTGTATTAAGCACTTGGGAAGTCCAAGTTGGCAACATCTAGAGACAGTCCCTACCCAACAGTGGGCTCACAGTCTAAAAGGGGGAGACAGAGAACAAAACCAAACATACTAACAAAATAAAATAGAATAGATATGTACAAGTAAAATAAATAGAGTAATAAATATGGACAAACATATATACAGGTGCTGTGGGGAAGGGAAGGAGGTAAGATGGAGGGATGGAGGGGGGATGATGCGGCGGTGAGTGTCCGCGCTGACGAGCAGCAGGAGGATTTTTCAATCAATCAATCGTATTTACTGAGCGCTTACTGGGTGCAGAGCACTGGACTAAGCGCTTGGGAAGTCCAAGTTGGCAACATAGAGAGATAGTCCCTACCCAACAGTGGGCTCACAGTCTGAAAGGGGGAGAGAGAGAACAAAACCATACTAACAAAATAAAATTAATAGAATAGATATGTACAAGTAAAATAAATAAATAAATCATCATCATCAATCATCAATCGCATTTATTGAGCGCTAACTGGGTGCAGAGCACTGGACTAAGCGCTTGGGAAGTCCAAGTTGGCAACATAGAGAGACAGTCCCTACCCAACAGCGGGCTCACAGTCTGAAAGGGGGAGACAGAGAACAAAACCAAACATACTAACAAAATAAAATAAGTAGAATAGATATGTACAAGTAAAATAAATAAAAAATATGGACAAACATATATACAGGTGCTGTGGGGGAGGGAAGGAGGTAAAATGGGGGAGGGAGAGGGGGATGATGCGGCGGTGAGTGTCCGCGCTGACGAGCAGCAGGAGGATTTTTCAAGGCTTCCTCAACTTCCTCCAACTGACTAACCCCTCCTGCCGAGCAGCCGAGCAGCCGAGCCCTCTCCCCTCCTCCCCCACGGTCGCTCTCCCTTCCTTCCTGCGGATCCCCGGCTTTTAGACTGTAAGCCCCCTGTTGGGTAGGGACCGTCTCTCTATGTTGCCAGCTTGGACTCCCCAAGCGCTTAGTCCAGTGCTCTGCACACAGTAAGCGCTCAATAAATAGGATTGATTGCTAGAAGAAGCACCGTGGTTCAGTGGAAAGAGCCCGGGCTTTGGAGTCAGAACTCATGGGTTTGAATCCCGGCTCTGCCCACTGTCAGCTGGGTGACTTTGGGCAAGTCACTTCACTTCTTTGTGCCTCAGTTACCTCATCTGTAAAATGGGGATTAAAACTGTGAGCCCCCCGTGGGACAACCTGATCACCTTGTCACCTCCCCAGCGCTTAGTACAGTGCTTTGCACATGGTAAGTGCCTAGCAAATACCATTATTATTATTGATTGATTGATTGATTGGAGAAGCAGCGTGGCTCACTGGAAAGAGCCCGGGCTTCGGAGCCAGAGTTAATGGGTTCAAATCCCGGCTCTGCCCACTGTCAGCTGTGTGACTTTGGGCAAGTCACTTTACTTCTTTGTGCCTCAGTTACCTCATCTGTAAAATGGGGATTAAAACTGTGAGCCCCCCCGGGGAACAACCTGGTCACCTTGTCACCTCCCCAGCGCTTAGTACAGTGCTTTGCACATGGTAAGCGCCTAATACCATTATTATTATTATTGATTGATTGATTGATTGGAGAAGCAGCGTGGCTCACTGGAAAGAGCCCGGGCTTTGGAGTCAGAACTCATGGGTTCGAATCCCGGCTCTGCCCACTGTCAGCTGTGTGACTTTGGGCAAGTCACTTCACTTCTTGGTGCCTCAGTTCCCTCATCTGTAAAATGGGGATGGAGACTGTGAGCCCCCCGTGGGACAACCTGATCACCTTGTAAACTCCCCAGCGCTTAGTACAGTGCTTTGCACGTGGTAAGCGCCTAATACCATTATTATTATTATTATTGATTGATTGGAGAAGCAGCGTGGCTCATTGGAAAGAGCACGGGCTTCGGAGTCAGAGTTCATGGGTTCAAATCCCGGCTCTGCCCACTGTCAGTTGTGTGACTTTGGGCAAGTCACTTCACTTCTCTGGGCCTCAGTTCCCTCATCTGTAAAATGGGGATTAAAAGTGTAAGCCCCCTGGGGAACAACCTGATCACCTTGTCACCTCCCCAGCGCTTAGTACAGTGCTTTGCACATGGTAAGTGCCTAACAAATACCATTATTATTGATTGATTATTGATTGATTGATTGGAGAAGCAGCGTGGCTGACTGGAAAGAGCCCGGGCTTTGGAGTCAGAGCTCATGGGTTCAAATCCCGGCTCTGCCCACTGTCAGCTGTGTGATTTTGGACAGGTCACTTCACTTCTCTGGGCCTCAGTTCCCTCATCTGTAAAATGGGGATGGAGACTGTGAGCCCCCCGTGGGACAACCTGATCACCTTGTAAACTCCCCAGCGCTTAGTACAGTGCTTTGCACATGGTAAGCGCCTAATACCATTATTATTATTATTATTGATTGATTGGAGAAGCAGCGTGGCTCATTGGAAAGAGCACGGGCTTCGGAGTCAGAGCTCATGGGTTCAAATCCCGGCTCTGCCAACTGTCAATTGTGTGACTTTGGGCAAGTCACTTCACTTCTCTGGGCCTCAGTTCCCTCATCTGTAAAATGGGGATGAAGACTGTGAGGCCCCCGTGGGACAACCTGATCACCTTGTCACCTCCCCAGCGCTTAGTACACTGCTTTGCACATGGTAAGCGCCTAATACCATTATTATTATTATTATTATTGATTGATTGATTGGAGAAGCAGCGTGGCTCAGTGGAAAGAGCCCGGGCTTTGGAGTCAGAGTTCATGGGTTCAAATCCCGGCTCTGCCGACTATCAGCTGTGTGACTTTGGACAGGTCACTTCACTTCTCTGGGCCTCAGTTCCCTCATCTGTAAAATGGGGATGAAGACTGTGAGCCCCCCATGGGACAACCTGGTCACCTTGTCACCTCCCCAGCGCTTAGTACGGTGCTTTGCACATGGTAAGTGCCTAACAAATACCATTATTATTATTATTGATTGATTGATTGATTGATTGGAGAAGCAGCGTGGCTCACTGGAAAGAGCACGGGCTTCGGAGTCAGAGTTCATGGGTTCAAATCCCGCCTCTGCCGACTGTCAGCTGTGTGACTTTGGGCAGGTCACTTCACTTCTCTGGGCCTCAGTTCCCTCATCTGTAAAATGGTGATTAAAACTGTGAGCCCCCCGTGGAACAACCTGGTCACCTTGTAAACTCCCCATCGCTTAGAACAGTGCTTGGCACATAATAAGCACTTAATAAATGCCATTATTATTATCGATTGATTGGAGGAGCAGCGTGGCTCACTGGAAAGAGCCCGGGCTTTGGAGTCAGAGTTTATGGGTTCAAATCCCGGCTCTGCCAACTGTCTGCTGTATGACTTTGGGCAGGTCACTTCACTTCTTGGTGCCTCAGTTACTTCATCTGTAAAATGGGGATTGACTGTGAGCCCCCCGGGGAACAACCTGATCACTTTGTCACCTCCCCAGCGCTTAGTATAGTGCTTTGCACGTAGTAAGCGACTAACAAATACCATTATTATTATTATTATTGATTGATTGATTGATTGATGGGAGAAGCAGCGTGGCTCACTGGAAATAGCCCGGGCTTTGGAGTCAGAGTTCATCATCATCATCATCAACATCATCAATCGTATTTCTTGAGCGCTTACTATGTGCAGAGCACTGTACTAAGCGCTTGGGAAGTACAAATTGGCAACATCTAGAGACAGTCCCTACCCAACAGTGGGCTCACAGTCTAAAAGGGGGAGACAGAGAACAAAACCAAACATACTAACAAAATAAAATAAATAGAATAGATATGTACAAGTAAAATAGAGTAATTAATATGTACAAACATATATACATATATACAGGTGCTGTGGGGAAGGGAAGGAGGTAAGATGGGGGGGATGGAGAGGGGGACGAGGGGGAGAGGAAGGGGCTCATGGGTTCAAATCCCGGCTCTGCCCACTGTGAGCTGGGTGACTTTGGGCAGGTCACTTCACTTCTCTGGGCCTCAGTTCCCTCATCTGTAAAATGGGGATGGAGACTGTGAGCCCCCCGTGGAACAACCTGGTCACCTTGTCACCTCCCCAGCGCTTAGTACGGTGCTTTGCACGTAGTAAGCGCCTAACAAATGCCATTATTATTATTATTGATTGATTGATCCCAATTCGGTCTTGTTCTCCGTCTCCCCCTTTTAGACTGCGAGCCCACTGTTGGGTAGGGACCGTCCCTCTAGGTTCCCAACTTGTACCCAAGCGCTTAGTCCAGCGCTCCGCACCCGGTAAGCGCCCCATAAATACGATTGATGATGACGCTCCCGCCCGCTCCCCTCACGGCCCCACGTGACCCGCCCTCCGCGCGCGCGAGGGAGGGGGGATCCGCGCGCGCGCGCCCTCGGGGAGGGGGGGCGTGTCCTCCGGAGAGGGGCGGGGATGCCCATATATGGAAGGCTGGGCGACGTCATTCGCCTAATATGGGCAGAGCCGGAGAGGCCCGGTGGGGGCCGCCGGTATAAATAGCGGCTCCCGAGCGGAATCCCCGTCTTCGGCGGGGCGGGGAGGGGGAGAGGCGGCCGTCCGGCCGGCTCCCGGACCGAGGCGGCGGGATGAAGGTGACGTCCCTGGACGGCCGGCAGGTGCGGAAGCTGCTCCGCCGGGGGTCGTCCCGCTGCCTGCTGCTGGACTGCCGGCCCTACCTGGCCTTCGCCGCCTCCTGCGTCCGGGGCTCGCTCAACGTCCACCTCAACTCGGTGCTGATCCGCCGCGCCCGGGGCGGCCCGGTGCCCGTCCGCTTCGTGGTGCCCGACGAGGCGGCCCGGGCCCGGCTGCTGCGGGACGACGGGGCCCCGGGCGGGGAGGGGGAGGGGGCGGGGGCGGCCGCCGTCGTCGTCGTCCTGGACCAGGCCACCCGCCACTGGCAGAAGCTGCGGAAGGACAGCACGGCGCACATCGTGCTCAGCACGCTGCTCAGCGGCCTCCCGGCCGCCCCCAAAGTCTGCTTCCTCAGAGGTGAGGCCCGTCGGACCCAACAACAATAATCATAATAATAATGCCGTGTCATCATCGTCCTCATCAATCGGATTTATCGAGCGCTTACGATGTGCGGAGCACTGTACCAAGCGCTTGCCAAGTATAGAGACAGTCCCTACCCAACGGCGGGCTCACCGGCTAAAAGGGGGAGACAGTGAACAAAACCACCATAATAATGAGAATGGCATATCATCCTCATCAATCGTATTTATCGAGCGCTTACGATGTGCGGAGCACTGTACTAAGCGCTTGGCAAGTATAGAGACAGTCCCTACCCAACGGCGGGCTCACACTCTAAAAGGGGGAGACGGAGAACAAAACCACCATAATAATGAGAATGGCATATCATCCTCATCAATCGTATTGAACCCTTACAATGTGCGGAGCACTGTACTAAGCGCTTGGGAAGTCCAAATTGGCCACATAGAGAGACAGTCCCTACCCAACGGCGGGCTCGCACTCTAAAAGGGGGAGACGGAGAACAAAACCACCATAGTAATGAGAATGGCATATCATCCTCATCAGTCGTATTTATTGAGCGCTTACGATGTGCGGAGCACTGTGCCAAGCGCTTGGCAAGTATAGAGACAGTCCCTACCCAACGGTGGGCTCGCACTCTAAAAGGGGGAGACGGAGAACAAAACCACCATAATAATGAGAATGGCATATCATCCTCATCAATCGTATTTATTGAGCTATTACGATGTGCGGAGCACTGTACTAAGCGCTTGGGAAGTACAAATGGGCAACATAGAGAGACAGTCCCTACCCAACGGCGGGCTCACACTCTAAAAGGGGGAGACGGAGAACAAAACCACCATAATAATGAGAATGGCATATCATCATCATCAATCTTATTGAGCGCTTACGATGTGCGGAGCATTGTGCAAAGCGCTTGGGAAGTCCAAATTGGCCACATAGAGAGACAGTCCCTACCCAACGGCGGGCTCACACTCTAAAAGGGGGAGACGGAGAACAAAACCACCATAGTAATGAGAATGGCATATCATCCTCATCAGTCGTATTTATTGAGCGCTTACGATGTGCGGAGCACTGTGCCAAGCGCTTGGCAAGTATAGAGACAGTCCCTACCCAACGGCGGGCTCGCACTCTAAAAGGGGGAGACAGAGAACAAAACCACCATAATAATGAGAATGGCATATCATCCTCATCAATCGTATTGAACCCTTACAATGTGCGGAGCACTGTACTAAGCGCTTGGGAAGTACAAATTGGCCACATCGAGAGACAGTCCCTACCCAACGGCGGGCTCACACTCTAAAAGGGGGAGACAGAGAACAAAACCACCATAATAATGAGAATGGCATATCATCCTCATCAATCGGATTTATCGAGCGCTTACGATGTGCGGAGCACTGTGCTAAGCGCTTGGGAAGTCCAAAGTGGCCACATAGAGAGACGGTCCCTACCCAACGGCGGGCTCACCGTCTAAAAGGGGGAGACAGAGAACAAAACCACAGTAATAATGAGAATGGCATATCATCCTCATCAATCGTATTTATTGAGCGCTTACGATGTGCGGAGCACTGTGCCAAGCGCTTGGGAAGTATAGAGACAGTCCCTACCCAACGGCGGGCTCGCACTGTAAAAGGGCGAGACAGAGAACAAAACCACAATAATAATGAGAATGGCGTATCGTCCTCATCAATCGTATTTATCGAGCCCTTACGATGTGCCGAGCACTGTACTAAGCGCTTGGGAAGTATGGAGACAGTCCCTACCCAACGGCGGGCTCGCACTGTAAAAGGGCGAGACAGAGAACAAAACCACAATAATAATGAGAATGGCATATCATCCTCATCAATCGTATTAATCGAGCGCTTACGATGTGCGGAGCACTGTGCCAAGCGCTTGGCAAGTATAGAGACGGTCCCTACCCAACGGCGGGCTCACACTCTAAAAGGGGGAGACGGAGAACAAAACCACCATAATAATGAGAATGGCATATCATCCTCATTAATCGTATTTATCGAGCGCTTACGATGTGCGGAGCACTGTACTAAGCGCTTGGCAAGTATAGAGACAGTCCCTACCCAACGGCGGGCTCGCAGGCTAAAAGGGGGAGACAGAGAACAAAACCACCATAATAATGAGAATGGCATATCATCCTCATCAATCGGATTTATCGAGCGCTTACGATGTGCGGAGCACTGTACTAAGCGCTTGGCAAGTATAGAGACAGTCCCTACCCAACGGCGGGCTCGCAGGCTAAAAGGGGGAGACAGAGAACAAAACCACCATAATAATGAGAATGGCATATCATCCTCATCAATCGGATTTATCGAGCGCTTACGATGTGCGGGGCACTGTACCAAGCGCTTGGGAAGTCCAAATGGGCCACATCGAGAGACAGTCCCTACCCAACGGCGGGCTCGCAGTCTAAAAGGGGGAGACAGAGAACAAAACCACCATAGTAATGAGAATGGCATATCATCATCATCAATCTTATAGAGCGCTTACTATGTGCGGAGCACTGTGCTAAGCGCTTGGGAAGTACAAATTGGCCACATCTAGAGACGGTCCCTACCCAACGGTGGGCTCACAGGCTAAAAGGGGGAGACAGAGAACAAAACCACAATAATAATGAGAATGGCATATCATCCTCATCAGTCGTATTTATTGAGCACTTACGATGTGCGGAGCACTGTACCAAGCGCTTGGGAAGTACAAATTGGCAACATGTAGAGACAGTCCCTACCCAACGGCGGGCTCACAGGCTAAAAGGGGGAGACAGAGAACAAAACCAAACATACTAACAAAATAAAGTAAATAGAATGGATATGTACAAATAAAATGGAGTAATAAATATGTACAAACATATACATATATACAGGTGCTATGGGGAAGGGAAGGAGGTAAGATGAGGGGGACGAGGGGGAGAGGAAGGGGCTCAGTCTGGGAAGGCCTCCTGGAGGAGGTGAGCTCTCAGTAGGGCCTTGAAGGGAGGAAGAGAGCTAGCTTGGCGAATGGGCAGAGGGAGGGCATTCCAGGCCCCGGGGGATGACGTGGGCCGGGGGTCGATTTGCAAAGCGGTGCAAGGTCTCCCCCTTTTAGACTGTGAGCCCACTGTTGGGTAGGGACTGTCTCTATATGTTGCCAACTTGTACTTCCCAAGCGCTTAGTACAGTCCTCTGCACACAGTAAGCGCTCAATAAATACGATTGATTGATAATAATGGCATTTGTTAAGCGCTTACTATGTGCAAAGCGCTGTTCTAAGTGCTGGGGAGGATACCAGGTTATCAGATTGCCCCACGTGGGGCTCCCAGTCAATCCCCATTTTCCAGCCGCCGGACGCAATGATATGATAATGATAGGATAATAATGAGAATGGCATCTGTTAAGCGCTTACTATTTGCAAAGCGATGCAAGGTGATAATAATAATGGCATTTGTTAAGCGTTTGCTATGTGCAAAACGCTGTTCTAAGCGCCCCATTTTCCAGCCGCCATACGCAATAACAATAATAATGGCATCTGTTAAACGCTTACTATTTGCAAAGCGATGCAAGGTGATAATAATAAAGGCATTTGTTAAGGGCTTGCTATGTGCAAAGCGCTGTTCTAAGCGCTGGGGAGGATACAAGGTTATTAGATTGCCCCACGTGGGGCTCCCAGTCAATCCCCATTTTCCAACCCCCGGATGCAATAATAATATTAATAATAATGATAATTGCATCTGTTAAGCCCTTACTATTTGCAAAGCGATGCAAGGTGATAATAATAATGGCATTTGTTAAGCGCTTGCTCTGTGCAAAGCGCTGTTCTAAACGCTGGGGAGGATACCAGGTTATCAGATTGCCCCACGTGGGGCTCCCAGTCAATCCCCATTTTCCAGCCGCCCGATGCAATAATAATAGTAATAGTAATAATAATAATGAGAATGGCATTTGTTAAACGCTTACTATTTGCAAAGCGATGCAAGGTGATGATAATGATGGCATTTGTTAAGCGCTTACTATGTACCAAGCGCTGGGGAGGATACAAGGTTATCAGATTGCCCCACGTGGGGCTCCCAGTCAATCCCCATTTTCCAGCGGCCGGATGCAATAATAATATTAATAATAATGATAATGGCATCTGTTAAGCGCTTACTATTTGCAAAGCGATGCAAGGTGATAATAATAATGGCATCTGTTAAGCACTTACTATTTGCAAAGCGATGCAAGGTGATGATAATGGCATTTGTTAAGCGCTTACTATGTGCAAAGCGCTGTTCTAAGCGCTGGGGAGGATAGAAGGTTATCAGATTGCCCCACGTGGGGCTCCCAGTCAATCCCCATTTTCCAGCCGCCGGACGCGATAATAATAATAATAATAATAATAACAATAATAATAATGGCATCTGTTAAGCCCTTACTATTTGCAAAGCGATGCAAGGTGATAATAATAATGGCATTTGTTAAGAGCTTCCTATGTGCAAAGCGCTGTTCTAAGCGCTGGGGAGGATACCAGGTTATCAGATTGCCCCACGTGGGGCTCCCAGTCAATCCCCATTTTCCAGCCGCCGGACGCGATAATAATAATAATAATAATGGCATTTGTTAAGCGCTTACTATTTGCAAAGCGATTCAAGGTGATAATAATAATGGCATTTGTTAAGCGCTTACTATGTGCAAAGCGCTGTTCTAAGCGATGGGGAGGATACAAGTTTATCAGATTAGCCCACCTGGGGCTCCGAGTCTTAATCCCCATTTTACAGACGAGGGAACTGAGGCCCAGAGAAGTGAAGTGACCGACCCAAAGTCACACAGCTGACAATTGGCGGAGGCGACATTCGAACCCACGACCTCTGAGTCCCAAGCCCGGGCGCTTTCCACTGAGCTACGCTGTTCGCTGATCAGGGTGTCCCACGTGGGGCCCCCAGTCTTCAGCCCCATTTTCCAGATGAGGTCACTGAGTCACAGAGAAGTAACTTGCCCAGACTCACACCGCCAGGATTTGAACCCGTGACCTCTGACTCCCAAGCCCGGGCTCTTTCCACTGAGCCACGGAAGGAAGGGGCGCTGGGGGGCTGAGGTGGCGAACACTGTCAAGTCCTAAATCAATCAATCAATCATTTATTGAGCGCTTACTATGTGCAGAGCACTGTACTAAGCGCTTGGGAAGTGCAAATTGGCAACATATAGAGACAGTCCCTACCCAACATTGGGCTCACAGTCTAAAAGGGGGAGACAGAGAACAAAACCAAACATACTAACAAAATAAAATAAATAGAATAGATATGTACAAGTAAAATAAATAAATAAATAGAGTAATAAATATGTACCAACATATATACATATATACAGGTGCTGTGGGGAAGGGAAGGAGGTAAGATGGGGGGGATGGAAAGGGGGACAAGGGGGAGAGGAAGGAAGGGGCTCAGTCTGGGAAGGCCTCCTGGAGGAGGTGAGCTCTCGGCAGGGCCTTGAACCTAAAGGTTCGGGGTGAGCAGTGTCGCCCTTCCAAGGGTCCCCCCCTCTTCCCATCCCTTTTTCCCGGGGAGGCAGGGGCCGAGGAGGACCGGATAACTTTTCAAGAAAAAGGGAATTCGGGGCGGGGAACGCGGGACAGCAGGGGGAAAAAATGATGGTATTTGATAAGCGCTTCCTATGGGCCAAGCACTGTCCCAAGCGCTGGTGTAGATCCAAGATATTTAAGTTGCCTCACTTGGGCCTCACCGCCGTCATCCCCATTTTACAGATGAGGGAGCCGAGGCCCAGAGAAGTTAAACGATTTGCCCAAAGTCCCACAGCTGATAAGTAGCGGAGGCGGGATTAGAACCCACGACCTCTGACCACCCAGGCCCGGGCTCTTTCCACTAAACCAGGCCGCGTCTCTGGGAGGAGCTTTGCCCCGGTGGGAGCCCCGGACCCAACCCCACGTCCGGTTTCTGACGGTTTCCCCGAAAGCCCCCCTGGCCCCTCTCCTCCCGGTCCGATCGGCTGCATTTCGGACAAAATAATAATAATAATAGCATTTGTTAAGCGCTTACTATGTGCAAAGCACTGTTCTAAGCTCTGGGGGGGGGATACAGTGTGATCAGGTTGTCCCACGTGGGGCTCACAGTCAAACCCCCTTTTACAGAGGAGGGAACTGAGACTCAGAGAAGTTAAGTGACTGGCCCAAGGTCACACAGCAGACATGTGGAGCAGCGGGATTCGAACCCACGACCTCTGACCCCAAAGCCCGTGCTCTTTCCACTGAGCCACGCTATTCCCTTCCCCCCCTCGGGGGCTCTTGGGGGGACGCCGCCTGTGAGACTCGGTTTGCGAAAGAAACCTCGGCGGGGAGGGCAGGGTTGTCTCCATGGATCATGTCCAGCCTCCCTCCGCACTCTTCCCTCCTCTCTCCCCCGAGCCCAACCCCCGCCATCCCAGCCGGCCAGTAGGATTTTCGGGCCGAGGCAGGCCCCCCGGCCCCGAGCCGGGCCTCCCTGAGAGATCCCTTTTAGACTGTGAGCCCACTGTTGGGTAGGGACTGTCTCTATATGTTGCCAATTTGTACTTCCCAAGCGCTTAGTACAGTGCTCTGCACATAGTAAGCGCTCAATAAATACGATTGATGATGACTGATGATCCCAGCCGCTGCCACCGGGAAAGATCCCGATCGAACACCCAGTGGTAAAGTACAAAGGTGTCCTCGTTTAAAAACGAGAAACCTGAGGAAATAGACACGCCGACCTCTTGCAAAGATCTCCTCTCTGACCCTGTCGCCTTGCTACCGCCTAATGTATTCTCTCTTCGTCCTGAAAATTGCTTACCTCCTTTAGTTACTGTTCTTTTCCCTCCTCCCCACCCTCCCCCACTCCTTTTCTCTTTCCTCACTCCCTCCCGCCCCACCTCCCCCTGCCTCTTTCCGTTTTTAAACTCCTTTCCTGGCTCAGGAACCCCTGCAGGACCCATCTTCCCCTCCCAGGAGCCATTAAACAGAGCTATCTGGAATTGCAGCTCTACCCACCCCCTGGCCCGGTGGGAGGAGGGGTGGGATGGAGGAAAGAAGGCTGGAGGTGATTGCTACTGAGGTCACTCACCTAGAGAAAGGTACCATTACCCCTGTGGTGATTGCCCAAACCAAGAGAGATGGGGAGGTATGGCAAAGAATATCAGCCGCCCATTCCCAGACGGTGACAGAAACAGGCCTGGAGCTTCATGTGCGCGCTGATGCTCGATGAACATGACAGTAACAATAGTGCCATTCATGAATTGGAGAGGAAGCCACATCAGGGCCCCAGGATACCACTTTTGGTGACGGTGGGGGACTTCTGGAAACGTGACTTGAAACTGATGACGTCTGTAGCGTTCTATTAGTTTTGAGTCCCGTGCAAGTGCCTTTAACTTATGATCCTCCATTCTGATTTCGCTCACGATAATTTGGGTTTGGAGAGAGGTAGCGAGAGACAGTGATTCCAAGAGCCAGGGCCCAGATTCATTCAGTCGTATTTATTGAACGCTTACTGTGTGCATATGATCCAAAGGTTCAGATAAAGGATCTGTCAGTTAAATAGTGAGTTTGAAGCCTTTGCCTCAAAGCCAATTTCCCCATCAGGTCAGAACACCGAATCTCTGCCAGAAAATTAAGCCTTCTGAGCATCCTGAACTCCAGCTGTTTACAATTGGCAGTTCTGCCACTCTAGGCTAGTGGCAGGCTCGCAGAGGAGCAGAAGTTCTTCCCCTTCTGCAAATAAACTGTTTGCAATTGGATCCTTTTAACAGATCACGTTCATCAACTGCTCCGAAAGCAAACAACTTTTGCTAGAAGTTTTGATCCTTCTATATCAAGACAGTAAACATGAATAGGCACCTATCTGTTCCAGGCCCCTTCTGTTCCGTATGATGTTCACCTGTCTGACACAGACCAGAACTCCTAGCCGGTTTTCTGTAATAAGGGTAGAACCAAATTCCTTCATTGGTGAGTGAGGCTCAGAAAACAGATGGAGGCTTTTAGGGACAACTTCACCAGAAATGGGTGGCTGTGGGTTTCTAGAGTTTCATCAGGGAACTAGATTTCACAAATGGTACCAGCAATTTTTTTCCAATATTGTTTCTCTTGATTTTAAATCCACCATAGGATTTTTAAGATTCAGGAGTTTTAAAAGGCATAGCTTTGCAGGAAACTCTTCCTTGGCCTGTCTCCATTCTGATCCCTCAGCCTCTTCAAACCCAACAGTGCCGATTTAGTACAGGAAACCGTTTGAAGTGACTGTGGTTTAAGGGAGACCATCTTTTTGCTCCTGATTCCGGAATAGGACATTCAAATCCCACCCACTGATCAGAAATGAAGGCTCCCTACAAGGTTTCATTGTGGTGGAATTTCACAGAATTTCAACTCTAAAGAAACCGACTGGCCTGGGAGTGGGTGAGGAGAAGGAACTGAGAAATGTGACTTTGGACTGAACTTGGAGGGAAAATGCTGTACTTCCTTTCTTTAAGATAAAAGGCCTGATGTGCTGTGGGTGTGTTTGTTTCCCTTTGTAATGCCTGGAAAATTCTGTGGCTCCCCTCTATCAGTTTCTAACAGCCAAACTGATCTGCCCCCCCAAAAGCCATCTTGGAAACTGTCATTAATCCAGCCCTTAATATCCTCAAACCCTGGTATAGATCTGGGCTCCAGACAGGAGTCTTGTCTCTTAAATCATTGGAAAATGTTCCATGCACCATTACTGTCTCCGGCAGCCTCGATGCAGGAGATGAGGAGAGAGTGTATCTGAAAGATTTCTTACCCTGACACCCTAAGTTTCCCCCATTTAGCCATTTCTTAACTAAGGTTAAGGCTCTCCGGCGTGCTGTGTCAACAGCTGTCAGGATTTGTCCAGATCCAATCCAAGCCCTTCCTTCCACCCTGCTGATCCCTATGCATAAATCAAAAGGTCGGGCGGGGGCAGGTTTTCTCTCTTCAGATCCTCACTTCAATCAATCAATCGTATTTATTGAGCGCTTACTATGTGCAGAGCACTGTACTAAGCGCTTGGGAAGTACAAATTGGTAACACATAGAGACAGTCCCTATCCAACAGTGGGCTCACAGTCTAAAAGGGGGAGACAGAGAACAGAACCAAACATACCAACAAAATAAAATAGGATAGAAATGTACAAGTAAAATAAATAAATAAATAAATAAATAGAGTGATAAATATGTACAACCATATATACATATATACAGGTGCTATGGGGAAGGGAAGGAGGTAAGATGGGGGGATGGAGAGGGGGACGAGGGGGAGAGGAAGGAAGGGGCTCAGTCTGGGAAGGCCTCCTGGAGGAGGTGAGCTCTCAGCAGGGCCTTGAAGGGAGGAAGAGAGCTAGCTTGGCGGAGGGGCAGAGGGAGGGCATTCCAGGCCCGGGGGATGATGTGGGCCGGGGGTCGACGGCGGGACAGGCGAGAACGAGGTACAGTGAGGAGATTAGCGGTGGAGGAGCGGAGGGTGCGGGCTGGGCAGTAGAAGGAGAGAAGGGAGGTGAGGTAGGAGGGGGCGAGGTGATGGACAGCCTTGAAGCCCAGGGTGAGGAGTTTCTGCCTGATGCGCAGACCTCACTTAGAGGTCCTTAGATTTCAGCTTTGGTTTCCTAGACTGCTCATCCTTCACACCAGTTAAATCCAGAGCCCAAGGCCCTGCTGATGCGCCGGACTGGACGAGGTGCCTTGGAGGAAATTTTGAAAACCGTGCGAGTCAATAAAATATATCCCGAGCACCTTTGTGTGTAAACCTGTAAGGCGCTGTTTGCAAGTACAAAGACTCAAACATGGTCCCTTCCCCAGAAGGAGACAAATTAAATATAAACACAAAAACCTACATAACACAAGTGGCAGAAGCGTAAAACTACTTCCCCCTCGTCCCCCTCTCCATCCCCCCATCTTATCTCCTTCCCTTCCCCACAGCACCTGTATACATGTATATATGCTTGTACATAGTACTCTATTTTACTTGTACATATCTATTCTATTCATTTTATTTTAATATGTTTGGTTTTGTTCTCTGTCTTCCCCCTTCTAGACTGTGAGCCCACTGTTGGGTAGGGGCTGTCTCTATATGTTGCCAACTTGTACTTCCCAAGGGCTTAGTACAGTGCTCTCCACACAGTAAGCGCTCAATAAATATGATTGATTAAAACACATGCAAATATGCATGAAAAAAATAGAGAAACGTTTTAGAGAGATAGAGGCATAGGAAGAGGTTCAAAGAGTATCTGGACTGCTTGGACTAATCTAGGAGGGCTTCCTAGGTGAGATGAGCTTTAGTTGAGTTTTGCAGGAGCTCAGCTAGCTGGAGGGAAAATGAAATCCTACAATATTCTGCCCTCGCACTTTTCATCCTGAGTTCTGTACAGGGGTGGATCAGTCAGCAAACATCCCTGCTGCCCTGACAAAATGACATGGATCAGAGTCACTGTTGATGACCACAAAGTCCAGCCCTTCAGTGGGGATGAGTAATATGGCATTTGCACAAGTGACCTCAAGGGAGGCTTGGGCTTCGTAATGGGAGGTGGGGAAGGAGAGAGTGAGCTAGCTGGAGGACTGATGATGGGAAGATGACTCATTCTAGGAATCGCTGCAGCTTCTGCGAGGCCAAGGCAATCTATTATCCATTCAGCTGATGCAGGTAAAAATCGGTCTGGCTCTGTTTTTCTACCTTTTCTTTCCGAATTTCAGGCAAGAGAAAACACCCACAAAGCATCAAATTAGCAAAATGCCAAAAAAAAAAGACCCAACAACAAAAAACCAGTAGAATCTGGTGACCAAAACAAACATGATCAGGGTGGTATGGAAAGATGCAGGTTTCCGAATTCCATAAATAGGAAAAATACGTCTGAGCAAAAGTAGGTTTGGAGGAGGAACAGAATTTGCTTGGCAGGGTGCCTGGCAGTAAAGGAAATCATAGGGAAAGTGGTCCACTTGAAGAGGCACCCTTTTAATGTGGTTTTCCATAAGAATGGCATAGTGAAGTTTCCTTCAGAGGGTTCAGAGTCAACAAGAAACACTAGCCCTTTTGTTTCTCAGAGGAATATGCCAGAACCCCAGGAAGTTTATATACTTAAATAAGCTTGGACTCAGATAACCATATCTCTCTCCAGTCCTTGGTTCTTGGGAGTGAATTTGCTCTCAAGGAACAGTCTTCCAAGGGCTTTAAAAAAAAAAAATGTGAAAAGGGGCATGCCCTTCTCCTAGGAGGATACGGAGGATTTCCAGCCTTGATTCATATTGAGCAAATGATGATGAAGAGAAGAAGCTACTACAGAATTTGCCTTCGCTTCAGGTCCTGTCAAACTTCAGCTTATATCAAAATTGTCCTCTTTTACCTTTGATGGAGAACTGTGAGCTAGAAACAGAAAAGATTACCATTAGAGCAATTTGAAATGTAAAGTGCGTATGAGATTGCTTCTAATTCGAAGGGAGGGAAAGATCATCAACCTTGGTCTGAACTGGACAGAGCACGTGGAGCACCTTGGTTTTCAGAACCTGCTGTGCTAAATTTCCTGATACTTTATTGTCAGGTATCTAATGGGGTTACTTCAAAGCCTCTTCATTCCCTCCCTGTCCTTTGTGATTTCATTTTATTCATCATCCAATAGCAAATGACTCTTCTGTGAGTGAGTGTGTGGTGAGGCTATTTTAAATGAATTCTGTTGCTGCTGTGCATATTGATATTGTGAGAAGCTGGCTTGGTCCAGGGCTGTTTATTAATCGAATTTTGGCTGTTGGCATTACTGAGCCCCGTTGTTGTTGTTAGGTAAACATGAAAACCTGGGTCTTTCCTTTACCGGAAGGGATTTAGTTAATATTTGCCAGAGGCAAGAGACTTCCATTCACAGTTTAATCTGCCACCGGTAAATTGAACAAGTTAATGATTGACTAGCTAAACTATATTTCATTTCTCTGAAAGCTCATTTCTTTTTAAAATTGATGCGGTTCATGAATGAAACTGCTGGATAGTTTAGATTTTTTTTTTTTTAATGTCACAGTTCGCTGATGTACAGCCTGGAATCTTGACTCTGCAGGAGTCGTAAAGCATTGATCTGGGAAAAAAAAAAGACCAAGACCTGAAGATGACTTAATTAAGTGTATTTCCTGATGTAGGTGGAGAGAACTAATGCTTGCGTATGTCGTTCTTTTTACTAGGAGGATATGAGACCTTTTACTCACAGTATCCTGAGTGTTGCGTGGATGTAAAACCCATTTCACAAGAGAAAAGCGAAACTGAGAAAAACCTCATCAATCACTGTGAGAGGCAGAACATTAGCCACAAACCGGCTTACGACCAGGTATGTTTCAGGGGGAAGTCCCTCAACTTCCTGTATCTGGCTCCTCTGCCCCATAGACTCTTCCTGTGCTTATCTCCTTTGTTATTTACTGATGGGTTGTACCTTCTGCAAGCTAATAACTGTCAAGTCCCATGCTCTTGGTATTTCCTGAACTAGAGAACAAAATGATTCTGTTGTGTAAATAGGTAGTCAGGAAGCTAGTTGGTTTGCTGATATTTATTCTGTAATTTTGATGAGGAGTAACAGAGAGCCAAGCGTTTCTGCTACACATTCCTTTTTTAAAAATCCCTTGGCTTTCTATTGCCCTTTGGCTACAAGGGCTCACATACTTATCTCATTCATCCTCTTTTATTCAAAAAATATCCTTGAGTGACAGCCCTGTGAGGTGAAGCAGGAATAGAGGTTGTACTCTTTAGAGGTCGGGAAACTGAGGCAAAGAAAAGCCAAGCAACTAGCTCTGAGGCCCTCAGAGGAAGAACCGAGCCAAGCCAGTTCTTTTGCCCCAGTTCCAGGCTCTACCTGCTACATTATCGTTCTTTGCTCCTCACTTGCGGGTCCTTTTTTAGAGCTTTTAACAAAATATATATGTGTTTGTATATGTGTGTGTGTGTGTATATATATAATATTTTCAAGTCAGCATAAAAAGGGCTTGTAGTTAGATGGTGCCTAAAAAGATAGAAAGAGGATTTAAAAGCATTTCTATAAAGTGGAAATTTCCTGACTGTAGTATAGCACATTTTAAAAAAATGCTGGCATTTAGCATGTACTTTTAAACATCCCTGGGGTTAAGCCTATTTGCAAGTCCTGAAACAAAGAAATTCCCCACAGCAGATCCAGGGCCGAGACATAAACAACTTCCCAAGTTTAAGCTCCTCAGTAGGGCAGGAGTAAACCTCACAGTATTATTGAGTCTGTCTTGTAGAGCGTGGCCAGTTAAAAGGAACCCAAGTATGCTGAAAAGCAGACAGGGCAGGAGGAAATCTCAGTGAAGTCAGTCAGTCATATCTATTGAGCGCTTACTATGTGCAGAGCACTGTTCTAAGCACTTGCGAGAGTACAGTGCAACAATATGATAGGTACATTCCCTGCCCACAACAAGCTTACAGTCAAGAGGGCTAGATAAAGTTTTTCAGTGCTTCCCACCTCTTTTGTTCCAAGGCACTGAGACCTAGGAGGGGGTTTACGGGGACTCATACCTCTTGGTCATAAACCAGGTGGAGTGAGAAGGCAAGAAGAAGTTGGATAGTGGAGATCAGACTACCCCTGATGCGTTGTGAGTCTTTTTCATTCTAAATTCTGTCCTTATGCGAGGACACTCAGGAGGGCAACTGTACATACACAATAGAAGCAAACATGGTGGAAACTTGGAACTGACGCATCCCAAAAAGGTCACCCGTTATTCTGTTTTACACACCCTGGAGAAAATAGGCTGCCTTTCTCAGGGCCAAGCAAAGAGTACATCTTTTTGACACTGGCCCCTGCTTTAATCTTAAACTATAGTGAATATCCCATTATCAGGGCTTGAACATGATATGAAAAGCCAGTCATCCACAACATTTCTTCCTCCCAGTCGTGGGAAGAAGGTTCTCCCCCTCAGGCCTCTAGCAAGCTGGGGCTGCTGAAGGATGTTGTGGAGGTGGAAAGAGTAGCAAGGGACCCTACAGCCTGTTGGAGTCCTTAACCTACCAAAATGTGCCATCCGGTGAAAAAGACTGGCTGCAGAGTGTGCTGTCTGTTGGCCGGTAATTATCGGTGTGTAACCAGCCCGGCTAGAGAATCTGATGTAGTAGGAGACCCATTTGCCAAAATCCCTCCAGTGGGGTTGACAGGGGAGTGGATCGGAGCTAAGTGAGAAGGAACTGGAAAGCTCTGATCCTTGTGTAGAAAAACTGGGAAGTTGGGCCAAAGAGTCGTTGCATTTGATTGGAGATCCCAGGAAACACACTTCAAGCACTTACTATGTGCAAAGCACTGTTCTAAGCGCTGGAGAGGTTACAAGGTGATCAGGTTGTCCCACGGGGGGCTCACAGTCTTAATCCCCATTTTACAGATGAGGTAACTGAGGCACAGAGAAATGAAATGACTTGCCCAAAGTCACACAGCTGAAAGTTGGCGGAGCCAGGATTTGAACCCATGACCTCCGACTCCAAAGCCCATGCTCTTTCCACTGAGCCACGCTGCAACACCAGAAACTGCCCCCAAGTAAATATCTAGAGTTGCACATGGGGTTACTTGCTCCATCATCAAGTGGAGGAACTCTTACTTTCCAAAAAGTAACTGGATAACTGACCGTGAATGATGCAGAAGAGTGAGAAAATGACCACATTTAGGGAGTTTTCTCCAAATTACTGACTCATCCCTCCATGTCACTTGAGCTGGAACTTTTAACCAAGTTCGTTCTGTTTAGATTGGTGTGTAGGGGGGTTGTTTGTTTTTCAAATAAGAGGAAGAGAAAACAGAACTTGCCTGTGTTGTGAAAGCACTAAGTGCCCGCTTGGGAGACCAGGTCTTGTGGGAATTCACCTGGGGAAGTCTCTGGTCTTAAACGAGTGTTTCAACCGTAGAGGAGTCAGGGTGATGTCCTGATAACCTCCAGGGCTTCTGTGGTCCTTGGAAACCAGGCAGGCTTCATTTCTGCCTTGATGAGAGGAGCCACGCGGGCAATTCAGAGGAAAAACATCAAACTAAATTACACGTGCGTGGTCAAAAGGAGGCCAGTTCCAGAATCTCTTTCGATATTGGGAGCTGATATTGGGAATTAGTGGCAACCTGCAAGAAGCTGGATAATAAGAGGTCAGAGGTAGCAGATTATCTTATGGTCTGTATATAATATTTTGCTACAAGTGGATTCTAAATTAATTCTAGTAGTAAGGATCGGAGAACCTTCATCCTCCTTCTTGTATGTAACCACTAGGAAATGGTTGGGACATTTCCCAAGACAAGAGACCTACTGGGGAGTAAATGATGGAAAAAGTTCAATACACAAAGATGCTTTGAAGGATCTCTGTCTCTGTCTCTCTCTCTGTCTCTCTCTCTCTCTCTGTCTCTCTCTCTCTCTCTCTCTCTCTTCTCTCTCTCTTCTGTCTCTCTTCTCTCCCCCCCGCTTCTTTGCACTTTCCTTCTGACTTTGGGAAGGCAATCAAGACAAAATCTGTAAAGAACCTGGGGAAGTCACAGCCGTGTCCATAAACCTGGCATTTGTCTGATTGTGAGTTCAAATCTACCATTTCCATGTTGCTGTATTCTCGTGAAGGAAATAAACTTTTGATGAGAACAGAATGGTAGCTGTCCCCTAGAATTTGGATTAGCTGTTAAATCTACTCCTGAAGGACACTACCGTTTTTTCAGTTGCTCTTCTTCTAAACTGGCGCAGGCCATTTGAGTGTGATATTGGTAGAAATCACATACTCTAGCAGTAATGTGTGGTTTCAGCTCAAGGTGGAAGAAGATCCTGGGTTTTCCCCACTAAGTTGGGTTTTGTGAGGCTTCCAGGCAGCAGTTGACTGGGTATATGTTGTGTAGGTAAACCTTTCGGGGGAGTCTTGCCGTCTTCGTACCCTGAATAAAAATTAGTTCACCTGTCAGCCACCTGGAAGAAGGTGGATGGGGTAGTGGTTGTGGAGGTGGAGAAACCCACAGTGCTTTCATATCAAAGAATGCTGGGTGATGGCTACAAAAATAGATTTTAAAAAGAAGGAAATACTCTTTGCACCGATAGCTTGTTTGATTTTCTTGTCTCACAGCTGTGGACAAGAAAATTAAAACCTTTTCTGTGTAGGTTTTTCCATTATGATGATTCAGAGGCCAGTAATACTAGGTTAGAGAGCTATCCAGTACGGAATCCCACCCACAGAATTGCTCACTGACTAGTTCTACCTCGGAATCAAGAAATAAATGTCCATTTGTTTCACAGCAAATAAGTCATTTTTTCCCTAAAGAAAGAAGACTATTATATATGTTTTGGTTGCTGTTCTTTCTCCATCTAGGGTGGTCCTGTTGAAATCCTCCCATTCCTCTACCTTGGTAGTGCCTACCATGCTTCCAAGTGTGAGTTCCTAGCAAATCTTCACATCACTGCCCTGCTCAATGTCTCCAGGAAAAGTTCAGAATCCTGCATGGAACAGTATCACTATAAGTGGATCCCAGTGGAGGACAACCACATGGCCGATATCAGCTCCCATTTTCAGGAAGCAATAGACTTCATTGGTATGTTCAGTCATTATCTTGTTGTAATTTTCTGATTTGGGTTCTTTTGGACAAAGAAAATATGTAGGGGTTTTTTGTTTGTTTAAAGAGGTCCTGGCACCACTTTTATTCAGGGAAAAGATTAATGAGGTTAAAATCTTAAAAGCGTTGGGGAATAAAGAAAATTGCGGAAATGAGTTGGCAAATGGGATTTTTATGGTTATTAATAGGAGTTTTAATTTGGGAGATAAATGGATTAATATAATTTTATAGCAATCCTCACTATATGGCAAATTTTGCTATCATTTACGGCTGAGAGGAGAGCAAAGAAACAAACAACCTCCCCCAAATCTTTGACTCTATCTACATAGGCTGGGAAATTTGTACAACAAAATAGAAAAGACTGAGAGATCACTAAATAATGCATTCAACCCCGAAGTCGGCACTTTCTCTACAATTGGATTTCTGGAATCGAGTGAAAGGGTTGACTTTGTATTTTCCAGGAAACATAATGATTCCTTGATTTTTGACGTTCATTAGCCCATTTTTGTCCCCACATCATCCCTCTGAGGTAGGAAAGGCTGGTATTATCCCCATTTTGCAAAGGGGAAAATGGAGGGGAAGCTCAGGTGTGAAGAAATTAAGTGACTCATCTAAGATCACATGGCAGGCAAGTGGCAGAAGTAGTTCTCTAACTTCTAGACCTGCATGCTTTCCACTACCCAATACCACAAGCTGGATTCCAAGACCCCAGTGAATTTAATCACTTATTTCAGAATTGATAAATGTTGTATCCTTTTTTAAAAAATCTAATATCCTCATAACATCCCTGAGGAGATATTCTTCCCATTTTTTACATATTAGGAAGTTGCAGCGCAGAAAGGTTGAGGGATTCGATTAAGGCCACACAGTATAACAGTGACAAAGTCAGGGATTCAAACCAACATCAGCAGGACTGAATCAGTTTGACCTAAGCATCTAGTACAGTGTTCTGCTCACAGAGAGCCCTCAATAAATGCAATTAGATGGATGAATGACTTTGAAAACAAACTCTGTAGAGCAAAGGGACCTGTCTTTTAGGATTGGAGAGGACCTTTTTCATACAAGTGGGGTTCCATTCCCAAGGATATTCAATCTGTGAGAAGCCCTCTACAAAGAATGCTTCATTCTCCCTTAGTTGAGAAAAATGACTTTTACACCCATCATTGAAAAGAAATTCGACTTGCATTAGGTTATCTCAGAGGAAGCTGGAGAGAAGCAGGTGCCTGGTGGGGTAGAGGCGGTGGGACTGCTGGAAGCCACCACATTTACAAAGTGCAAGAAATCATTCTGTGGTGTCATTTTGGATGCTCAGAGCCTGGTCAGCCTAATTGTGATTTCAGAAAAACCAGGAACTTGTTTTCAAGCAAATTGATTTCTATTCAGAGAAATCTCCCCTGAGGCAAATCACCAATTCTTTCCCAGTGTTATCTGTAATGTATTTGAATTTCTAAGTGTCTCTCCAGACTAGACTGTAACTTCCTTGCAGGCAGGGATCGTGTACATCAATTCTGTTGTATTGTACTCTCCCGAGTGCTTAGTACAATGTTCTGCACTCGGTAAATACAATCGATCGATTGGGGCAGGCTGTCCAATACTTTGGTACAAATTTGGATTTCTAAAGAAAGCCTTCAAAGTTTCATAAAGCCGAGGGGGCATGGTGAACCCCTCTCTCTGGCAGATGGTTAAACCACCAAGGGCAACCAAATCTCTCCAGGTCTGCAGACACCTCGCTTCCCCTCCGCAGCAATTCCTAGAGAGGATGGTGGCTCTGTGTGAAGAAATTTTTACCAATCACATATTCGCTGGGAATGATTTTGGCCTAGCTTTGCCTTCTAAGTCTGTCGTCGAGTTATCTAACTAAACTCGTTAATCAGTTCATTAAATCCAGCTCTGTACTTTTCACTGGGTCTATTACTGTGTGTATTTGTAATATAGGTTGGCTCTGTACACCTAAACCTGAACAATATTTTGAAATACTTGGAACATTTTTCCCAGGCTATTACCCAGACCTAGGGAGGTTTAATGCATCCTAATTAGGGTGTGTGGGGAGCAATGCCTTGAGTGCTACAAAGGGAAGTTGCAGGATAGTAACACCTGTAAAGTACCCTGTGGTTTAAATGGGTGTAGTGAAGTTTGGGTGGAGACTCTGGGACTCCAGTGTTGATCCTGATGAAAAACTGGTCCTGCTCCCTGGGTCTTGCTGATTCTTGTGAGCTGGAACCAGGCAATTTGAAAAATTAGAATCCAAAGGGAGTACAAAATCAGACCACCGTCATCCCCACTTTGTGTGGAGAAGCCTGTCCTTTTTCCCCCATTCCAAGATATTCCCTGCTTGTCGTCTTTCCATTTGGTGGTGTCGACTTCTGCCTTTTGGCCTTTGAGGGAAACTCCAGCGGAGGACCCAATTGATGTGTTTGTTTTACTTTGGCTGGATGCTGACTCAATTGAAAACTTTAACATTTCTTTTAAACTTTTGAATAATTCCCCCTATCCCCCTATCTTATCTGTGGGTGAGGTAGTGAGTGCTTGCCTTCCTGGACTTATTTGGTCTTCCGGAGGAACTTAACTTCCGTTGGTTTAACCATTTCCTCCCCCAAAGCAGAAGGGGCCCTTGAATTTTGTAGTTTCAATTTAGGGAGGGATTTCCACCCTCTCCACCCCGCCGCCCCCACTTTTCACTTCTCAAAGGGCAGAAACCTGCAGCAATTGTCATCTTAAGCTCTTCTTTTTTGTCCCCCCCCCCCCCGCCGCCCAACAGTTAAGGTTGACTTTTTACACCACTGAAAACATTTTTGAACTCTAATAACAATACTTGGGCTGGTGACTTAACTCAATGACTTCCATTGTTAGTAAGATGGTAGTTTTCAGAAGCCATTTATATCCTCCGTCAAGTCCAAGTATCACTTTGCTAGGTTATAATTAGAGATTGTACACTGCTTATTGTACATTGGGTGGTGAGAGCCCCGGGGATCTGAGCAAGACATCCCAGCCCAGGAATCAAATGCCAGGCAGGGAGCCAAAACCGCTCCCTGCCAGTCAAGGCCAGGGCATCAACTCCTAGCCCAGACATCCCCACCCGGTGCTTCCGGCCCAATTCACTATCCCAGATCCATCGGTGGCGGAGTCAAGGCTCCCGGTCTCTACACTTTTACAAATGTAATTTAGGCAATCCCATCCTGAGTTCAGGCTTTGCATCGGAAGTGTCCAGTCTGCCCCTCTGAGGGCATAGGAATTTGGGGAAATTGGGCAGGCGTGTCCTCTGAATATATAAGCGTGGATGCTCTTCTGCCCTGCTCTAGATCAGCCCTGCGTTTGCTCTAACTTGATGCCGTGACCTGTGTCAGGATGATGACTGACATATCTGCCCCTCATTATTCTTTTCCAGACTGCGTCAGGCGAACCGGAGGCAAGATCTTGGTCCACTGCGAAGCCGGAATCTCCCGTTCCCCCACCATCTGTATGGCTTATCTCATGAAGACCAAAAAATTCCGCTTGGAGGAGGCTTTTGATTACATCAAGCAACGTAGGAGTATGATCTCACCCAACTTTGGTTTCATGGGCCAGCTGCTGCAGTATGAGTCAGAGATCCTGTCTTCCACTCCCAACCCCCCGGTTGCTTCTTGCAAAAGGGAGGCTGTGTCTTTTTTCGCAGAAGAACTGACTCTAAGCCAGGGATTTGAAGGCTCTTGTTATACGTTTCCTACCTCGGTGCTGACCACAGTGCCCATCCACTCTCCAGTCCATCAGCTGAAGCTGAGCCCCATCGCTGCCTCGTCATCGTGCTGAGGCGCGGGTTCTCTGGCCCCAACTGTGATTTTTTCCAAATGAGGACATTTCATAGATGTGCAATACTGAAGACCTCGCTGATTTCATCCCAACCAGAACTGTGGCAGTAGAGGCTTCGCTGTCTATAGGAAACGGAAACGCTTATACGCCCAACCCGGGTTTTTCAACAACCCAACTGGCCGTAGGGACACGGACTCTCTTCAGTTTTCCCGAGAAGACACCCAGCCATCTGTGTTTCACTGATGTGCATTGACTACTGTACTTCCAGACCAAAAGCTTCCCAGGGTCGGGACTCCCTGTCCCTCAGGACTGCTTAATCCCATCTCTTGCCTTTTTCCTGTCCAAATGTCGGCAATAAACGGCTGCATTGTGGAAGAACGAGCAATGTCGGCCGGTGGGGTGGAGGTGGGGGGGAAGAGAGAGGTGAGGGGAGAAGGCACGAAATAAGCCAATTCTTTTTGAAGGAAGCACAATTGTCATCTTACCCTTCTTAGGTGGCAGGAACTGGAACTTTGGCTGCATCTGCCTATTTTTTTGCCTGTTGCTTCAGGGTCTAAACTGATCACCAGCTGGAATCAGGAAAATAAATCTCTCCACATGGGATGTAGGCCTGCCCCACTTGATACATTTTGTGTGGCTGGCTTACACCTTTCTCCGGAGAGTCTCACTAGTTGCTGCCTGAGACAGACAATCAGAGTAGCAGAGTAGAGATCTGTTGCATTTTGGCAGATCACTGTGTTTCTGCATTTCCCACTGCTTTAGCTTTAAAACTCCCAAAACATTTGGGAATTTTAACTGAAGAAACTGGGCCGGGCTGGTCCATCTTATCCAGCACCTTTAACTGCATGGCCCTCTTAATACTTGAATGTCTCTCGACACCACACTAAGCAAAGCAACTCTTCCATCATTTTCAAACAGCAACTACCGGATCTTAGACCAAAAATTCCCCACCACCCCCTATTTTAAAAGTGTTACCTACTCGTATCCTGTGGGCCAGTGGCATAGAATTTCTGCGTTTCTAGCTTGCTGTTGTCGTACGTACATATCTGTGTTCACTTTGTGTTTGTTCTCGTGCAACTGTTTCATTTTCTATCCCGGGGGGGTGTCTTTGAGCTGTTTGCTTCTGTAGTTCCCAGATCTGCAGGGGCTCCAACACTGTAGTTCTCTTCACATTTGTCAGTTATTTCTACAGGGGGAAACGGCAATAATTTCCTGAAGCAAATATGTGACTGTGAAAGAAAGATGACATGTGGTTGTGTGTTTTTTATAGTGTAAAATAAAAATTGAAACAAAAAAATCCTTTGTTTAAACAGCTCTCATTGTCCTGACTAATGTCATCATCATTCACTCATTCATTCAATCGTATTTATTGAGCGCTTACTGTGTGCAGAGCACTGTACTAAGCGCTTGGGAAGTACAAGTTGGCAACATATAGAGACAGTCCCTACCCAACAATGGGGTACAGTAAGTGCTTGGGAGAGTACAACACAGCTGGTACACACCCTTTTTAAAAAATGCTTTTTTTAAGTGTTTACTATGTACCAGGCGCTGTACTAAGTGCTGGGGTAGGTACAGGCTAACCAGGCTTTGGACACAGTTCTTATCCCATGTGGGGCTCATGGCTTCAATCCCCATTTTATAGATGAGGTAACTGAGGCACGGAGAAGTTAAGTGACTTGCCCAAGGTCACACAGCAGACAAGTGGCGGAGCTGGGAATAGAACCCAGGAGGCAGGGAAGTCAGCAAGGAGGCTGATACAGTAATCAAGGCAGGGTAGGATAAATGCTTGGATTAACGTGGTAGCACTTTGGATGGAGAGGAAAAGGGCAGATTTAAGCAATGTTGTGAAGGTTGAATGGACAGGATTTAGCGATGGATTGAATATGTGGGTTGAATGAGAGAGAAGTCCGGGGAGGTTAAGGTTTGGGAGGGAAGATAGGTTCTGTTTTAGACATGTTAAGTTTGAGATGACAGGTGGACATCCAAGTAGAGATGTCTTGAAGGCAGGAAGAAGTGGGAGACTGCAGAGAGGGAGAGAGATCAGGACAGGAGATGTAGATTTGGGTGATATCTGCATAGAGGTGGTAATTGAAGTCACCAGAATAAATGAGTTCTTGAAGGGAGAAGGTGTAGATGAAGAACAGAAGGGGACTCAGAACTGAACTTTGAGGGACACCCACAGTTAGGGGATGGGAGGCAGAGGAGGAACCCGTGAAAAAGACTGTGAATGAGCGGTCAGAGAAATAGGAGGAGAACCAGGAGAGGTCAGTGAAGCTGAAGTTGGATAATGTTTACAGAAGCGGGTGGTTGATAGTGTCAAAGGCAGCTGAGAGGTCGAGGAGGATTAGGATGGAGTAGAGGCTATTGGATGTGACCTTAGAGAGGGCGGTATATATGGTATGAAGGGGGCAGAAGCCATACTGGAGGGGATCAAGGAGAGAATTGGAGGAGTGGAATTTGAGGCAGCAGGTGTCGACAACTCACTCAAGGAGTTCGGAGAGGAATGGTAGGAGGGAGATGGGACCATAACTGGAGGGAGCAGTGGGGTCCAGGGAGGGTTTTTTCTAGGATAGGGGAAACACGGGTATGTTTGAAAGCAGTGTGGAAGAAGCCATTGGAGAGCCGAGTTGAAAATAGTTGTTGGGGGGGAAGTAGGAGGGGGCAAGTGTTTTGATAAGGGGCAAAGGAATGGGGTTGGATGTGCAGGTGGAGGGGGTGGATTTTGAGAGAAGGCAGGAGATCTCCTCTTGAGATACTGCTGAGAAGGATGGGAGAGTTGAAGGGGCAGGTGGAAGGCAAAGCCAAATATAAGAAGGCACAATGTAAATAGATCACACCCAGATCAATTTAATGTAGCAATATTCAGCTTCCAGTTGCCTTGGTGCTCGAAATTGTGCAAAGGCAATACAAGACACGGACCCTGCTCTCAAGGGGATTTGCCCAGAATGTGTTCACTCGAATCCTCTCTCCCTCAGGGTCAGGACTGACCCCTACACAAGCAAGGGACCTGAAGAATCCGCCAGTCTGGGGTGATCACTACCGGGCTCGGTTTTACACGAAGGGGGAGGTGATTAAAGAAATCCTGCTGCTTAATCACCTTGGCCCCCAGATGATGCTTTCAGGGTCCACTCGGGTCCCACCCAGAGTCTGTTGTAGTACTAGTATCTATTAAGCACTTAGTGAGTGAAGAGCACTGTACTAAAGCACTGGGGAAGAGTAAATAGGAGAAGCAGAGCACCTAGAGGAAGGAGCACGGGTCTGGGAATCAGGACGTGGGTTCTAATCCTGGCTCTGCCACTTGTCTGCTGTGTGACTGTGCCTCAGTTACCTCATCTGTGAAATGGGGATTGACTATGAGCCCTAAGAGGGACATGGACTGTGTCCATCCTAATTATCTTCTATGTACCCCATCACTTGGCACATAGTAAGCACTTAACGAATACCATTAAAAAAAAGAAAACCACAGACCCTGTCCCGCAAAGCTCTCACATTCTACAAATAGTAAAGCAGCAGAAGTGACAAGGACAACTACACAGTCCACAAAATAGAAACAAAAGAGTCCTGCGGCTTGGCCTGGAATTACAGGGCAGGGGTTATTGTCCCGGTCTCATACTTTCAGGGAGGTCCCAGCTGAATTTTCTCCTCTCTAGGCCTCCAGCAGTCGTTGGCTTGGACTGCTGTTTCTGCCATCAGGGGGATGCTGAAGGAGACATCCCAACTGATCTGAGGGATGTTGATGGGTCGGTGTTACAACTCGGGCTTTAGCCGTCTACACTTCTGCCTGTGCTGCAGGAGATCCTGCCGGCCTCAACTTGGGCCCATCCTCAATCTCGCCATCAGGGAGGAAGGAGGTGAACTCCACAGGTATGGGATCCCAATCCGCTAATCAATCAGGGCTATTTATTGAGCCCCTAATGTGTGCACAGCACCAAGGGCTTGGGAGAGTATTAGACAACGGAGTTGTCAAGCTTAGAGTCTAGAGGAGGAGGCAGATGCTTCTCTCCTTTCCCCTTGTCTCCCCTTCCCTCGTGTCCTCCTCTCCTCTTTTCTCTGCTCCCTGTTGATTTCTCCTCCCCTCTGTGCTCTCAAGTAGCCTCAGACTGCCACCCCACAGGCATGCTGTTGCTTGCTACCCATTCTGTGCTGCCGCTTTGAGTCAGCCACGGGCCAGTTTAATCAGAGCACCATTCACCACGTGATCAGTTCCTTTCTACCTGAATATGGTATCCAGCTTCCCTTCCTCCCCGAGCCACTGTGCAATGCTTGCTGCTCCACGCCTAAGCTCCACCCTAGACACTGCGTCTTTCAGAATTGAAAAGGTATTTCCTGTTGACAGTTTGCAAAGCCTTTTAGGGAGGCAAGGTGCTAGGAAGAGATTAATCTGGCCTATTTCCATGGGTGGGACCTCCTCTGGTCACTTTGTTTCATTCCCATGGACTTTGGGTCCCTGAATTGCCCCGGATGGTCTCGGTCCAAAGAGAAGCTTTTCAGACTTCTCAAGGCTAACTTCAAAGCACCAGGTGGGCCTGGCCCAAGGTTGTCTGGCTTATAATGGCCATTCTGGGCCTCTGCTGGCACTAGGGGAGGGAGGGATGGAGGGATCAAGTTCATTCGAGGAAAAGCTAGATTTCCTGGCCATGGGAGAGGTTCTTGGCTCTGGATGATGGCTAAAGGGATTTTCCAGAGGTTGCCTGGAAAAGAGTGGGAGTGGCATGCGTCAGTCATTGCCTGTGTTCCCGAGAATCCCCTGAAGTTCGAATTGCTGCTCTCATGTTGAACTGGTCGCCTGTTCTGTTTTGGGGGAGCAGTGTCCCACTGTACATGCAACCAGAGGCACGTGGAGGAGAAGGAATTAGCTTTTGAGAGCTGCTGAAGTAGTGTTTGGAATGCTTAACCCTAGCTCGTTCAATTTATTGAGTGTTTACACTATGCAGAGCACTGTTCCAAGCGCTTGGGAAATAGTTACAATACAGTTAGCAGACATGATCCCTTGACCTTAAGGAGTTTGCAATCCGGTGGGGAAGATGGACATTAAACCCTGTTTAGAGACCTAAACCCCATTTACCTGTATTCTTTCCAAGTACTTAGTACAGTACTTTGCATTAAGTGCTTAATAAATAGTATTACTACTGGTATTACTACTGCTGCTACTATTACTACTGCTACTACTACTGAGAAGCAGCATGGCCTAATAGAAAGAGCCTGGGCCCCGGGAGTCGGAGGACCTGGGTTCTAATCCCAGTTCTGCCACTTACCTGCTTGGGCAAATCACTTAACTTCTCTATGCCACAGTTATCCCCTCTATCCCCTCTGCATTAAGGGGATTCAATACCCATTTTTCTTCCAATGGTGCAAAAGCGGCAGTAGGGCACAAGGAGGAAGCCAACACCTCCTCTTTTTGCAATGAGTCTGGGGGAGTGGGAGAAGATGAAGTCCTCTCTGGAGAGAGTAGCAAGGGAGACTTTGAACTCTGGGGAGAGCCAGGTTTCTGTGATGGTGAGGAGGAATATTGATTATGTCACGAACAGGACAAGGATGACGTGAAGCTTCCCCGTGATGAAGCGGGGGTTCCACTGGCTTGATTGAGGCTGTGGGGGTAGTTCTCGGGGAGGGGATGGTGCGAGGAGTGGGGAGAGGTTGGATGGGAGCGAGTTGATGGAGGCCCGCAGCCCAGCCCCAGAATTGGAGTCAGTGGCTTTCGAGACTGAGCCTGCCAAGTCCTTCATGAAAACCCCTCCTCTGGCCCCACGTGGGACAATCTGATTACCTTGTTTCTACCCCAGCACTTAGAACAGTGCTTTGCACATAGTAAGCACTAAACAAATACCAACATTATTATTATTATTACCATCACTCCCAGGTTTTCCCTTCCCCTCTTCCTTCGGTACTCTCCTCTGCATACAACCCCACAGCCAAAAGAATCCTCCTCTCCATTTCTGCTCTCTGATCTCCCCCTCTCCCTCTCTGAGCTTCCCAAAAGGAAATTCAATCAATCACAACACTGAGGTGAAGTTAGATTCTACCCTCACACTGGAGAAGCGGAGAAGCAGCGTGGCCTAGAGGAAAAAGAACAGGCCTGGGAGCCCAAAGACCTGGATTCCACTCCCGATTCTGCTAAATCCCTGCTCTGTGATGTTGGGCAAGTAATTTCACTTCTCTGTATTTCAGTTCCCTCATCTGCAAAGTGGGAATTCAATCCCTGTTCTCCCTCCTTAGACTGTGAGCCCTGTATGGGTCCTGATTATCTTGTATCTACCCCACCACTGGGCACATAGTAAGCATTTAATAAATACCACAGTTACTGTTATTATTATGGGGGAAAACAGATCTGGCTTTACTGGACAATTTGGAATTAAAGAGCTGGAATAGGATGCCTACTTTGGCTTGGCTGCAGGACTTTTTGCTCAGTCTAACTTCTTCTCAACCCCCTAATTTCCCATTTGAAGTCCCAAGAAGCATCCCCGCTGAGCAGCCATCACATGACCCCAAGTGTTCCACCCTCCTGCTTATTTTCTGTAGTGAGGGTCAGCTAGGCCTTCATGAAAACCCCTGTGGGTGGACTGACAGGAACACTACTTTCTAGGGAAGCAGTGTGGCCTAGTGGATAAAGCGTGGGCCTGGGATCCGGAGAATCTGGGTTCTAATCCTGGCTCTCCCGGCCTGCTCTGTGACCTTGGGCAAACCACTTAATTTCTCTGTGCCTCAGTCTCCTCATCTATAAAATGGGGATTTCATACCCACTCTCCCTCCTACTTAAACTGTGAGCCCCATGTGGGACAGGGACTATATCTGGCCTGATTAACTTCTATCTGCCCTAGCCCTTAGAACGGTATTTGACACAAAGTGCTTAGCAAATACCATAAAAAAATTTCCTTCCCTCTAGACCATAAGGCTCATATCTATTCTATTTATTTTATTTTGTTAGTATGTTTGGTTTTGTTCTCTGCCTTCCCCTTTTAGACTGTGAGCCCACTGTTGGGTAGGGACTGTCTCTATATGTTGCCAATTTGTACTTCCCAAGCGCTTAGTACAGTGCTCTGCACATAGTAAGCGCTCAATAAATGCGATTGATGATGATGATAAGGCCGATGTGGGCAGGGGATGTGCTTACCAGAACTGCTGTTTTATACTCGCCTAAGCACTTAGTACAGTGCTCTGCACTAGGCAAGCGCTCAATAAATGTGATTGATTGATTGATTGATTGATTGATGGCACTCTCTTTACATGTTACTGCCTCCCTCTTCCCTTGAAGGCCTTCCCTTCCCCCTTCATCTATTCTTCCTTTCTTCCCCCTGCACTTTCCAGCTGAGAGATAGCAGCAGGGTGTTGACGATGGTGGTATTCTCCCCAGGTCCCACCTCGCATGCGTCACCTCATTCGCATGACACCCCCCTCGCCTCCTTCATGCCTGAAACCCTGATACCTCAATACCATCTGTGGCGATGGCCACAGTTGCCAAGCTCTCAGCCTGGCTCTGAAATCATCCTCCATTTGGTCTCAATGCCTTTTGCAGATCCTTGGCTTCTAATGAGACCATTTGCCAGGAAGCACCCTGGGCCTTCCGCAATTTTATATCAAAAGAATAAGTGGTGTGGACACTCCGTCAAATCATGCCAGCTGGACCGAAGGCATAGCTGTCTTGGTCTTCCTGTGGAGAAGCAGGAGCCAATTTACAGAGCTTCAGAAATAAGGAAGCAAGACTTTTGCGGGGGAGATGTGATACCACCATACTCCGTTTCCTGACATTTGCTTTATCACATTAAAGGCTTTCTCAGAGGTGTGAGTAAGTCCTCTAAATAAGGCATATGAAAATTGCTCATAAGATGGGTTGACTCATGGGGGTAAATCAAATGAAGCACTGCTGTTGGCGTTTTTGCTGAAAATCCCATTTTGTTTAATATTCACCCATAAATTATAGATCATTTCACCCTGATCAACTTCAAAATGATCAGCTTGAAAAAATAAAGCGTTCGGCTGTGGATGAGGTGTTAAGGATGATGTGCTAGATTCAATTTTCCCCTGCCAGCTATGATATATTTCTCAGCAGGCCGAGCTACGTACCCTACCTCAAGCAAAGAATATATATTTCCCACAATAAATTTCCCTGCCAGAAATCGAAGCACTGGACTGTGGTGACTTTAATTGGGTGGGACATGTGAAGAGGTGAGAATGGGGAGATAAAAGAGGACACAATATCAAGAAAATGTGGAAAGAAAGACGGAAGAGATTGCCACATTGTATAGCAGATAGAAATGAGCAGTACTTATTTATGGTTCCTAATGGGCCTGTTCTAGGCCCTAAATTACAGTACCTAATTTTAAATCTGTGGCTTATTTATGGTGGATCATCTGATCACTCTCTTCATTTGTAAAATTTATTAAAATGTATCCAGAAGGCTGTAGCTTAAAATAGAGATCTCTGAAAATGCAGATCCATTTTCTTCCATAAGTTATGAGTATGTGTTTACTGACTAAATACAAACTTGGGCTTTTCACAGGATAACAAGCCAATGAGACTTCGATAATACCCATCTGTGGCAGTTGGTCCCGAAATAAGAAAATAGAACTTTTGGTGCAACAGCATGCAGAAGTGTGGAGAGAAAAAAGCTGGATCTGGATAGAAAAGGGGAAACCTTATTTCTTAAGATGCCTTCATGTTCTCAGCAACTGACTGACCTGATTAGCTTTTTGATTTCACTATCCATTCCATTTTGCTTCTCCCTTCCCCAGGCTGTGGGAGGGCACCGAAGTGCAGACCCTGACTATCTGCAAGCTTTAAATAAGATGAGACAAGTGTGTTGGTTTACCAACTCTTGATTTCCCTCTGTTGCTCTGTCTCCCTTCCCCTTTTGAGAGAACAAAGGATCCTCACAGCAGAAACAATGCCTGCATTGCGGAAGCTTTGACTGATACCGAAAAGTGGATGAGGAAATGAGGACAGAAAGAATGGCAAACTCGCCACATGCACCTTTAGCATAGTATGGACACCCCGGGATCTATCTGGGTATTTAAAATATAGAAAGAGAGAGGATGGGTGGGCTTGGGGAGGACAAGAAGTCAAAATGAGACAGATGATTGAGGGTAGAGAACTAGCACTAATCAAGCCCGAAAACAGTCAATACCCAGAGATTTATTTACTGCATAGTGCTTACATTTTTACCATTATCATTGAGTCCACTTTCTGTGACCTGCATTTTATCCACCCACCTCTCCGCTGGCTTCCTCTTTATCCCAGAGTTCCCTTTAAAATTGCCCTCCTTGCTTTTAAAACTTGCCTGGGCTTCTGTGCCTGTCCCAATTCCAGGATCCTTTCTCTCCCTTATGTCTCCCTGCTTGCACAGCAAATATTAACAGGCCTTTTTGCTGCATATGCTTTTATCTCCCACCCCTCTCAAGCGTTGTCCAGACAGCAACCCTCCTCTGTTGCTCTCCCACTTTTGCACCTGTCTTCTGCTTTCTCTCCCACCTTGAATTTCAGCCACTCTTCCTTCCTGCTACCTGGTAAATTTGTTCTCCCTCTGTAATTTGTTTTATGACCGGATGGCTCAATTTAACCACCGCCCTGTATCTTTTCACCATTATTTTTGGTGGCTTATGAAATCAACTACTTTATGTCCTTTGAATGTAAAAAAAATGGGGGACTTGGTTTTCATTGGACCTCAAATAGCATACAACTCAATTAAAGGAAGATCAGCTTGACCTTGATGTAATTGATCTTTGACCATCCCTCATTAGGTATTAGTAGTATCAGTGAATTGTATTTATTGAGTGCTTACTATGTACAGAGCTCTGTACTAAGAGCTTGGGAGGGTATAATACATGGGTTCAAATCCCGGCTCCGCCAATTGTCAGCTGTGTAACTTTGGGCAAGTCACTTAACTTCTCTGTGCCTGTCCCTGTCCCACACAAGGCTCACAGTATTAATCTCCATTTTACAGATGAGGTAACTGAGGCACAGAGAAGTTAAGTGACTTGCCCAAGGTCACGCAACAGACAAATGGCAGATTCAAGGCTAGAACACAGGCCCTCTGACTCTCAGGACTATACTCTTTCCACTCCGCCATGCTGCTTCCTGTACTTATTAAATGCTTAATGATTGCAGAGCACTGTACTAAGAATTGGGAATGAATACCCAAGTAGGACTTGGACATGGTTCCAGTCCCTTGGGGGGTTCACATTTAGATAAGGATGTCATTAGATGAGGCTACCATTTTCTAGGATTGTCCTATTGATGACTACCGAGGCCAGCATAAGATCAAAGTACTCCAATGAGTACCCAGCCATGCCGGAGCTAAAGGAAATAAAAATAAGAAAACTATAACAAGAGGAGAGAAAGTGCCAAGTTCTTATAGTAAGGAAATGAAATTCTGGGATTCCAAAAAAGGGTTCAAATGGGTCTGAACTGCTGATTGAAAGAAGGCAGGGGGAGATGAGTGTGTGCTTGGGATGGGTTTAATTACTAAATATTAAAAAAAAAGAAAGAAAACAACAAACAGGCTTAGTAATAAGCCTGTCTAGAGAGAGAGGAATGGACCAGATAGCTTGATGAAGCCCCTTTCAACTCCAGGTTGAGGATTTCAAAAAACAGAAGCCAAGGGATGGGTTGGTGATGAGAATTGTAGGGCAGGGTTCCCCACTTGTTCATCCCACAGGTTTTTTTTCCCTTTACAAAATGAGCTCCATCATCCATTCTGGGGCTTGATGAGGATGTGGAAACCTCCTTTTTCCTATCGGCAAAATGGGGGAGGCATGTGCATCTTGCCTTACTCCCTCCCCTTAGCCTAGGAGGGCTAGGAGGCTTAATTAAATTAATGCTTGTGGTCAAGCTGACAACCTAGAATGAGAGGCGAGGCACAAGGGTGAAGTGTTATTAAATGACATTAGGATGAAAGTCAATACAATAGACTTATTCATCATGACCCCGGGCACTTGAAGGCTTTCATCCAAGAGTCTCAAAATTCTGTACAGATGTTAATTTGCTTCCACAGCCCCCGCAACCTGCCCCAGCCCACCACCTCTAGGAAGTCTGAAGATGAGACCATCTCTTTAAGCCGGGGAAGGACTTCGACAGGACAATGGGGAAGGCGACAGGCTTCCACAGGAAAGGTTAGACTGTGGCTCAGCACCAAGGATCCTGGGAAACGTGGCTTCCCAGCTTAGAGAACATAAGCCTCTGTATTTAGGGGATGACTAAGCCAAGGCCAGGAAGCAGAGGGAAGTATTTCTCGTCCTACTAGGTGGCTACAGAACCTAAACACCTCGTTAGTTGACTCAGCAAGAACCAAGCTGCTAAATTGGGAGCCAAAACTATAGTTTCCTCTGCAGGGCACTAGGCCTCATTTTGTGCCAATAGTGCTCCCTTCTTTCCCTCCTACTCCTCCTACATGAGGCCTGGGGGATTTGTGGAAACGCAATGCAACCTCCCTTTCTCGGTCCCTTCCCGACGCCTCCCCATCCCACCCCCAGAGGGGTTACTCAGTTAGAATCCTGGAATTCCTTTGCATAACTTTAGCGGGGGTGAGGAGGAGGTGGTTGCAGAGGGGGGTGAGGGCAGGAGGCAGAGGACTGGAGGGAGGGCCAAGTTAGGAAGGGACTGAATTGAGGGTTTTTTTCAGCCCTGAGGTTAGAGCTGCCCACTGCATTGCCAAAATCATACAGGAAGAATGACATCCAGGAAGCCCGCCTCTGCTTTTCCAAGGGGTGGTACTGCCCGGTTGGTCTGACCTTGGACTCGGCCCCGTCATTTCCTCTCTTCTGAGAGTCAAACATTCCTTTCCAGAGGTGGTTTGCAGGGTCAGATCACCCCAGTGGGCGGCTGAGCTGGGGCCACATTTACCACAAGATGATCAGAGTTTCTGGTGTACAGGTCAGGCCGGCGGAAGGTCAGGATCCAGAAACAGGGTGCGTATTGTGTCCCCGTCGCCCCACCTTGTTACCGAGTCCCTCCCAACATCCTATTTCCAGGGGGCCGGTGAGCCGGGTCATAGCTATCCCCGTTTCTTCTCTTCCCCTTCCTTCTCTCTCCCTCCCTTTCGGTCATTACATTGTGGGGGACAGGGGAAAGCAAAGGTAGATGAAGTTCACAAAGGAGAACTCCTTATGAGCTACTTGTTCAGTTTGGTGTGTGAGCTTCTTTGGGGCCAGGCACCTCGTCTAAACTTCATTCTCTAGATGGTAAGCTTGTTGTGAGGAGGGAACATGTCTGCTAATTCTGCTGTGCTGTGCTCTCCCAAGCACTTAGTACAGTTCTCTGAACATAGTAAGTGCAAAATGACTATGATTGATTGACTGATCCTTGGATTTCTTTCCCAGGGCTTGGTAGAGTGCTCTGCACATAGTAAGCGCTCAACAAATACTATTACAAACACTATGGCTAGAGGTGATGGTGGTAGAACTAGAAGTGATAGGCTAAATGAGCTTTGTTAGCTTTGCTTATCCTCCCCTTGTCCCTTCTCCTCTCCCCTTGTGTCCTGGATAATTGAAACACACATTATGGTCATTAAATTGCCCCTAATTACACTCTGATTATTTTTTTTAACTTCCTGGGCAGTGCCTGGAGTGTCTGGGTGGTGAGGCTTAGGAAGAGCAATAATTAATATTTTTGCTCTCAGGGCTTTGATTATCTGGACAAAGGGATGTCCCCTCCCGATGCTGGGAACCCTGAAGGAACTGCCTCGGCAACATTCTTGGTGGAGTTCCCTTGGCATCTGTGGCAGCAGTTGTGCAACTGCCACGTCAAGAGACCAGACATGAGGGAGAAGGGCAGGGAAGGCTTGGGTGGGGCCCCGAACATGCTCTGCCTGGAGGTCCCAGGGAAGCGCTGTGCTCCGGCATTCAGATAGAGTAGCAGTAGCAGGGTCTAGAGTTCCCGTCTGGAATGGGGACCCCCCTAACACCTCCATGCTGGATGCTCCAGCTAGTGCCCAGGGGTATCTGCAAGTAAAACTCTCTGGCCCCAGTGATACTCATCCCTGCTAGGCCTGGAGCCACCACTCCTGCTGGCTATCAGAGTGGTGCCTGCCCCAACTCAATCAATCAATCAATCAATGGTGTTGATTGAGTGCTTACTATGTGCAAAGCTCCGTACTCCAAGAAAGAGCCTGGCTGGTTCTGGGCCCAGGTTTTTGCTGATAGAGCTCACATGTGCCCACATAAGTGAGGGGGATGTGGGGTGTGTGTGTGCTTGTACGTATTTATTACTCTATTTATTTATTTTACTTGTACATATTTATTCTATTTATTTTATTTTGTTAATATGCTTTGTTTTGTTCTCTGTCTCCCCCTTCCCGACTGTGACCCCACTGTTGGGTAGGGACCGTCTCTATATGTTGCCAACTTGTACTCCCCAAGCGCTTACTACAGTGCTCGGCACACAGTAAGCGCTCAATAAATACGATCGAATGAATGAACGTGTGTGTGTGCACACGTACGCGTGCACGCGTGTTGGCAGTGGTGGAAGAGAGGAAGTTTACAAGGGCTGAGACTTTATGTCTGTTTTCATGCGAGCACCTCTGCAGTTACTCTGATTCCTCCATGAGATTGTAAGTCCCTTTGAGTTCAGGGACCATATTTTGTTCTCACTTAGAGTATATGAGGGTGTGTGAGAAGTTGTCACCCACTGAATGCCACTCCTGAAATCATGGCTTGGGACAGTAAAAAAAAAGGGCAGGGAAATGACCTGACCAATCAATCAATCAATCGATCGTATTTATTGAACGCTTACTATGTGCAGAGCACTGTACTAAGCGCTTGGGAAGTACAAATTGGCAACACATAGAGACAGTCTCTACCCAACAGTGGGCTCACAGTCTAAAAGGGGGAGACAAAGAACAGAACCAAACATACCAACAAAATAAAATAAATAGGATAGAAATGTACAAGTAAAATAAATAAATAAATAAATAAACAGAGTAATAAATATGTACAACCATTTATACATATATGCAGGTGCTGTGGGGAAGGGAAGGAGGTAAGATGGGGGGATGGAGAGGGGGACGAGGGGGACCACACTATCTTATCTTCTGATGAGTCAAAGTGGGGGATATAGGAGCTAAGGGAGGGGAGAGTAACCCATCTCCCTGAAGTCCCATTACCCCAACAGTGTCGTCCCCTATCTAACAAAAAGCCAAGCCACCACAGGGGCTTCCCATTGCTCATGAACAGCACTTCATGACCAGGGAGTCCTAGGCCCAATTTAGTGTATTAGCAAACACACACACACAGCTAAATGACCCTCTTGGCTGTGCTACTAATTCTGGGATTTGGAGGAAACGGCACAGCTATTCTCCTTCACCTACTGAACGGACTGCAAAATATTTAATACGGTTTTTGACCCTTGGAGAGCTTCTGGGACAAAATGCTATGCTGAGTTCTCAGTGGTTAAAATGTAGTCTGTGAGGAAGTTCGTCCACCTTAAAGTGTCCTCATGCCTTATTTTCTTTATGTTTCCCCACAGTCAGACAAAAACTCCTCACTCTGGGCTTCAAGGTTCTCCATCACCTCATCCCCTCCTACCTCACCTCCCTTCTCTCCTTCTCCAGCCCAGCCCGCCCCCTCCGCTCCTCTGCCGCTAATCTCCTCACCGTACCTCGTTCTCACCTGTCCCGCCTTCGACCCCCGGCCCAAGTCCTCCCCCTGGCCTGGAATGCCCTCCCTCTGCACATCCTGTACCTGTATATATGTATATATGTTTGTACATATTTATTACTCTATTTATTTTACTTGTACATATCTATTCTATTTATTTTATTTTGTTAGTATGTTTGGTTTTGTTCTCTGTCTCCCACTTCTAGACTGCGAGCCCACTGTTGGGTAGGGACTGTCTCTCTATGCTGCCAACTTGTCCTTCCCAAGTGCTTAGTACAGTGCCCTGCACACAGTAAGCGCTCAATAAATACGATTGATTGATTGATTGATCTGCCAAGCTAGCTCTCTTCCTCCCTTCAAAGCCCTACTGAGAGCTCACCTCCTCCAGGAGGCCTTCCCAGACTGAGCCCCCTCCTTCCTCTCCCCCTCCCCATCCCTCCTGCCCTCCCTCCTTCCCCTCCCCACAGTACCTGTATATATGTTAGTACAGATTTATTACTCTATTTATTTTACTTGTACATATTTACTATTTATTTTATTTTGTTTATATGTTTTGTTTTGTTGTCTGTCTCCCCCTTCTAGACTGTGAGCCCGTTGTTGGGTAGGGACCGTCTCTATATGTTTCCTACTTGTACTTCCCAAGCGCTTAGTACAGTGCTCCGCACACAATAAGCGCTCAATAAATACGATTGAAGAATGAATAAATGTCAGGGCTCTGCTCCACAAATTTTTTCTTTCCAATCCATGTTTGTAAAGAGCAACAGGCTGCTCTGCCCTCAAGTGGTCACTACCTCAAGCTATACTGCTTTGGGTTGGTTTTTCTATTCAGGTTGACCCCTCTGTTTTGAGGTGGAAAAGGATTTTTAAATTCTCGAAGCGGATGGAAAACAGCCTGGATCAAAAAAAAAAACCACAGCAGCGTGTTTCAGTGGAAAGAGCACGGGCTTTGGAGCCAGAGGTCATGGGTTCAAATCCCGCCTCCGCCAATTGTCAGATGGGTGACTTTGGGCAAGTCACTTAACTTCTCTGTGCCTCAGTTCCCTCATCTGTAAAATGGGGATTAAGACTGTGAGCCCCCCGTGGAACAACCTCATCTCCTTGTAACCTCCCCAGCGCTTAAAACAGTGCTTTGCACATAGTAAGCTCTTAGTAAATGCCATGAAAAACAGCTGGGGGGCAGGTATGATCTTTATGTATATATGTTTGTACATATTTATTACTCTATTTATTTATTTTACTTGTACATATCTATTCTATTTATTTTATTTTGTTGGTATGTTTGGTTTTGTTCTCTGTCTCCCCCTTTTAGACTGTGAGCCCACTGCTGGGTAGGGACTGTCTCTATATGTTGCCAACTTGGACTTCCCAAGCGCTTAGTACAGTGCTCTGCACACAGTAAGCACTCAATAAATACGATTGATTGATTGATTGATTGATTGATTGAAAGGTGAACGCAAAGGTGGCAGATATTCCATGGACACCCTGGTAGTCAATCAATGAAATTCACTGAGTACCTACTGTGTGCAGAGCACTTAGCATTTGGAAGAGTCCAATAGAGTTAGAAGATATGGCTCCTGGCCTCAAGAAGCTTACAGTGAAGTGATTAGAAAATGCATATTTTTTAGTCCATGAGTGGCTTTAAGAGGAAGTCATAGAAGGGACAGACAGAGGGGCTAGAATACCTGGAGAGACCTGTGCAGCCTCATTCTTCATGAATTTCATTTCAGGATGCACTGTTGATTTGCATCGTATTGACGGCAGCAACCCAATAGAACAATTGAAAAGCAGCATGGCCTAGTGGAAAGAGCTTGGTCCTGGGAGTCAGGGGACCTGGGTTCTAATCCTATCCCTCCCACTTGCCTGCTGTGTGACCTTCTCTAAACTTGAGTTTCCTCATCTGTAAAATGGGAATTAGGGACCTGTTCTCCCTCCCCCTTAGGCCAAAAGCCCCATTAGGGATTGTATCTGACTTGGTTGTTTTGAATCTACCCAAAACTCAACATATTAGAAAGCTTAACAAATTATTATCATTGTTAGTACTGTTGTTATTAGTAGTAGCAGTAGTATTATTATTAAAACAAATCATGTGATGGCCTGTTTAGCTCCACAGGAGTGTGGCCTGCACCTACCCTGGACATCTGGGCTGAGCAAGAATATAGTAAACCCAAGCCCCTAATTGGGTTATGGATGCATCAATAGCAACTATTGAGCATTCACCATTTCATTCATTCAATTCAATTGTATTTATTGAGTGTTTACTGTGGGCAGAGCACTGTATTAGATGCTTGAGAGAGTACAATACAACAATAAACAGACATATTCCCTGCCTGCAATGAGCTTACAGTCTACATATTTAGTCTATTTATTTTATTTTGTTAATATGTTTGGTTTTGTTCTCTGTCTCCCCCTTCTAGACTGTGAGTCCACTGTTGGGCAGGGACTGTCTCTATATGTTGCCAACTTGTCCTTCCCAAGCGCTTAGTACAGTGCTCTGCACACAGTAAGCACTCAATAAATACGATTGATTGATTGATTAGAGGGCGGGGAGTCAGACATCAACGCAACCTGGGCAACGCACAAGATGATGGAAAAAGTGGTCTCTGTCTTCTGAAAGTTGAAATGTTAAGCCTGTATTTGTCTGATCGGGGGAAGAGAGTGTTCCTGTTCACTCTGGGAATTCATCGTCTTTGAAAACAGCCGAAGTCCATCCTGTGCTGTTTCCCCATTTCAAGCTGTCTAGTGTCTTGTTGCTCAGGCTCTGCGTTGTACCAACCTGTGCTCGAGAATCTACCCCCATCTGCTCTCCCCAAAGTAGGGTGGGCATCTGAAATGGACCAACAGGGAAGGGCTCCCACTCTTGAATCAACCCCACCACTTCCTGTTTCCCCTTGGAGATTTTCCCCTGGAGACCTTCCTACTGGGTGCTGCGAGCCCAGCCCTGCTTAGTAATAAGAACAACAATACAATACTTGGCTTTCAAGCAGCTCTGGATGGACATTAGTCATGGCTCCCTGCATCACCAAGAGATGGGTTAGGGCCACGGGTCACTAAGAATATTTTGCTGCGGCTACTATGTTACCAACCTCACTTTTAATTGCTTTGCTTTTGAAACTGGGTTAATCATGACAGCGTTAATGGAAGGTAGCATAGAAGAAAAGCACTTCAGTAAATTCAGGAAAAATGGAATGTTCCCTAAAAACATTTATTATTTTGATTATTTTGCTGGTGGCCACCCCAGTGCTTTCATTTTGAGAAATGCTGGGTTGGGGGGAATGTGAGTTGCCTGAAACCCCAGAACACAGTGGGAGAGTAAATATTTTAATCCAAAACAACTGTCTCCTGACCGTGTCTTCTAACCATGGGCTTCCTCAGCTAGAATCACCAGGAAAGTGAGAGAGAAATAGAGAGAAAGACTGTACAGCAGACTCTCTTCTCTCCTTTGGATTCAGTAGGCACTAACTACGCAGCTCCCTGGGTAAAGACCAGATAAATTCTACTTTACTCTTGATCAGACCATCCTTGTGCTCTGTATGACCCACTAGCTGGGTTTTGCCTTCCAGTCAGATATTTTTGGGGGAAGATAGGGACAGTCAATGCCCTCTCTGCAGGGAATTAGTACCCCCCACCCCACCACCATACTAGGCTTCCTGGGAAGATAGTGGTTGACTGGTTGTGTGGCAGCTCAAGAATTTCTGATGAAAAAGCAGCTGAGGCCTTTGTCAGTGGGAAAAATGCTCCAGGGACCAGGCCTAGTGGAGAAGAACTGGGAAACTATAAAAATGCTTCTGGCATTTTCAAAAGGGACTTGGGGATCATTCCTCTTATTATCCTCATCGTCACCATAATCAGTATTTATTGAGCCCCTATTGTGTTCAGAGTACAAATGTAATAGGCACTTGGAGTATACAATAAAAGTAGAAGATAGGATCTCTGTCGTTGGTAGGCAGCATGACTTAATCAGTCAATCAATGATATTTCTTGAGCACTTATTGTTGGCAGAGCATTGCATGCAGAGCACTTAGGAGAGTAAAGTACAACAAAGTTGGTAGACATGTTCCCTGCCCATAAGGAATTTAAACTCTAGAGGGGGAGACAGACATTAAAATCAATTGTGGATACATACTTGGTGGAAAAAGACTGAGCCTGTGAATCAGGAGATCTGGGTTCTAGTGCCAGCTCTCCCAGCTTCTTGCTTTGTGACCTTGAGTAAGTCACTTAACTTGTCTGTGCCTCAATTTCCTCAACTGTAAAATAGAGATAAACAACTATTCTCTCACTCTCTTAGGCTGTGAACACCATGTGGGACAGGGACTATGTCCCATCTGACTATATGTACCCCTATCTGTAATATATTTTAATGTCTGCTTCCTCATCTAGACTGTAAACTGCCTGTGGGCAGGAATCGTGTCTACTAACTCTGCCAAATAGCTGTGTGACCTTGGGCAAGTCACTTAACTTCTCTGTGCCTGTTACCTCATCTGTAAAATGGGGATTAAGACTGTGAGCCCCATGTGGGACAACCTGATCACCTTGTATCCTCCCCAGCACCTAGAACAGTGCTCTGCACATAGTAATAATAATAATAATAATGGCATTTATTAAGCGCTTACTATGTGCAAAGCACTGTTCTAAGCTCTGGGGAGGTTACAAGGTGATCAGGTTGTCCCACATGGGGCTCACAGTCTTAATCCCCATTTTACAGATGAGGTAACTAAGGCACAGAGAAGTTAAGTGACTTGCCCAAAGTCACACAGCTGAGCCCACTGTTGGGTAGGGACTGTCTCTATATGTTGCCAATTTGTACTTCCCAAGTGCTTAGTACAGTGCTCTGCACACAGTAAGCACTCAATAAATACGATTGATGATGATGACAAGTGGCGGAGCCGGGATTTGAACCCACGACCTCTGACTCCAAAGCCTGTGCTCTTTTCCACTGAGCCACGCTGCTTAGTAAGCATTTAACAAATGTCATCATTATTATTATTATACTTTCCCAAGTGCTTAGTATGGTGCTCTGCATACAGTAAGCAGTAAATAAATACTATCAACTGTTTGCTTGACTTCCCTGCAGGTAGTTGTGGAGACGTGGGACCAAACCTAATCAATCAATCAGTGGTATTTATTGAGCACTTACTGTGTACAGAGCACAGTACTGGGCCGATGGGAGAGTCCAGTACAACAGAGTGAGTAGACGTTAATGTAGGACAGAGAACTTCTAGTACTGGAAGTCCAGAGACCTGGGTTTTAATCCCAGCTCTGCCTTTCACCTGCTGCTGTGTGACTGTGGCAAGTCACTTAAATTATTTGTGCCTCAATTTTCTCATTTTTAAAAGGGGGATTAAATACTTATTTTCTTTTCCCCCTCAGACCGTGAGTCCCAAGTAGGACAGGGATTATGTCTGACCTGATTATATTGTAATTACCCCAGCATTTACACCAAGCTTGGCGTATAGTAACTACTTAACATACACTTCCATTTAAATAGGTGTTGACCGGACCATCTCCTTCCCACCTGGTTCTAATCCTCCCCTTTCCCCAATTTCCACCCCTACTTCCCATTGCATCATTTTTTTTTTAAATCCTGTGCATTTCAGTCAGAGGATAACCATGAAATCCTGACCAGGAATTAAGAACAGTACCTGCTTCTGAAATTTCAGGATTTTCAGCTTTAAAAAAAAAGAAATATGAGTCTTGACTCACACTTGTTTCTAATCTAAACTGATCTCTGTTTATTATTGGGACACAGTTTATTGTCTTTATTTATATTGAACCTTGGAGTGAGTTAAAATAACTCACTCGCAATGGACAGAAAACAATGGAGTAGCATTTGGGTAATTCTCAGTTGTTCTAGTTCCTGGAGTGGGGGAACATCAAATCAATGGAATTTGCTGATAAATAAGCCTTTTCTGCAGTGCTGCAAATTGCAAGAGTTCCTCTTGTTCCTCTGCTGAAGGTCTTCAGCCTGAAGTTCACACGCCTTTGGAATCTCTATTTCTTGTGGCCAGAAAGAAAGCCTTTTCCAGCCAACTCCTAATTGAATGGAGACTGATTATCCAGTTTTTGGAGTATCCAGAGTCTTTGTTTCTCCTCCTGCTGCCCACCTTTCAGCCATGTCACTGCTCATTAGGGAGAGAAGAGGAAAATCAAATCATTCAATTTAGCTACCGGTTAGTGAGTAGAACTAAAGGCCAAAATGAGGTTTTCGGATTATTTAAATGAGATTTCAGAATCTCCCCCCGGGGCCATAGATAATCACGAATTGGTGTCTTTATAAAACAAACCCCCATCCAGAACAACCGCACTGTAAATTCACCAGCCCTGTTTCCATGCCAAATCTATCTTGACCCAATAGGAAGTGTTAGGGAAGTGTGTGCTTAAACAGGGATAATGAGAATCAAACACTACATTTCATTTTTCTGATTGCCCATTTAAACCTGGCTTGAAAGCAGGGATTATATCTGCCAACTGTATTGTATTCTCCCAAGAGCTTAGTATAGTGCTGTGCACACAGTGAGCACTCAATAAATACCATTAATTGATTAACTGATTGAGAACAGCCATAGTTGGGGCCAGGAGGCTTGCTGAGATCACTGCTGCTTCTACATAAGTGGTGGTATGGGTGTTGCTGGGGTTTAACTCACTCATCTAGGCCACGACCACTTTCCTCCAAGAAGGAGAAAGGATAGAAAATAGAAATAGGAGAGGAAAACCCTTAATTCTCTTTTTCCTCACCTCTCTTTTCTCTCCCTTTTGCTTTCTCACTTTTCCTTTTTTTTTTCTTTAATTTATCTTCTACTTGCCTCCCCCCATCCCTCTCATTTCTCTGATTGTGTCCTTTTGGGACTAGCCGTGGTGACCAGAATGCTGACTGATTCCAGGTTCCTACTGTCCTCACAGACTGTTCCTTTTAATAAATATAATAATAATAAAAATCCATCCCTAATGGGTTGGACAGACTCCATTTCAGGATGGGTCAACAACATAGATTAGCTGAATGTGGCACTGTTCTAGTGACTTGGGGACAGGAGGCCATTTTCCTCATGACAAAAAGAGTCTTTTCCCTTAGATCATCAAACTTGTTGGGACTAGAAGAAAAGATGCATTGCTGGCTGTGAGTTGCTATGTATTTTGTTGGTTTTTTTTTTTTTTTTATCTGGGTTAAGGTTTACAAATAAGTGTTCTTTAAGGATAAAGTGCAGTGCAAATGATGATAAAGCTTGAAAATCCTGGTAGTTTAGCATTTACATTTTCCAATACTGTTGTGACATTGCTGAAATACTCTCAGGGCTAAATCTCAGTCAAAACAGCCTGTGCCATTTAGGAGAGCCCAGGTCCCTGATAAAATAGGAGGTTGAGAAATGAATGCCTGTGGAGAAGTCTCAAAGTGTTATATTCTTTCATCATCAGTCGTATTTATTGAGCACTTACTATGTGCAGAGCACTGTACTAAGCGCTTGGGAAGTACAAATTGGCGACATATAGAGGCAGTCCCTACCCAACAGTGGGCTCACAGTCTAAAAATTTATGTGCAGACTTCCTGTCTATCCTGTTTGAAACTTGTAGCAGATGATTAGTAAAATTAGCTTATCTGTACTATATTGTAATCAGGATCCCATGACTATCCACTATCTCATTAATGAAATTAATATGGAGAATAATTGCCTGGATTCTGTCTTCCCTAATCTCTAGTTAGCTGGCTGTGGGTAAAATGTCCATTAACTACTTTACGCTATTCATCGATACCTACATGTAGGTGATACCCACCAGGAGAGCAGGTCTAGGTGGGTGAAATATACCTGGCCAAGTCAGAATAATTGTACTGGTTGAAGAAAATGCACAGAAAAGCACAAATGGTCAAATCAATTGTTTATCGGGGGGTGTAGAGAGAGAAGAATCTAATGATGCCTAATTTATATTTTAGAATCTAGCATAGTGTCAATGTTCCTGTGTCATAATAACTAATAGTAATAGTAATATTTATTAAGTGCTCACTATATGTTAAGCACTGAAGTAGATAGAAGATAATTAGGTTGGACAGAGTCCTTGAACCTCATGGAACTCACAGTTTAAGTAGGAGGGAGACCAGGTGCTTATCATCATCATTATTATCATCATCAGTGCTTATTGGGTACCTGCTGGGTCTCTGTGCTAAAACCAAAGGAGCATTTAATAAAAGTAGAGGACAAGTCCCTGCTCTCAGAGAAATGTATGATCTGTGATAATGATTTGGATTCTAAATAGACAATGACTCCTTAGAGTCTATTGTTCTGGGTGGTGATTTTAAAGTCCCCTGCATTTGTGATGCCCGAAACAAAAGTTTACCAGTCAAGGTGTGCAATAGAGGTACATTAAGAAGCAGAGGGCAGTCAGTATCACTACTGTATCTATTTCTATTTTCATATTTGAAGATGTTGCTTCTGACGATGGTCTGTGTATGTAGAGTGTCCTTTCCTGTGCTGATGTGTAGGGTACTTTCAGCTTCTATCACTATTTAAAAATCTGCTTATTGGTATCTTGAGATCATCCCACAGCCGGTACTCAAGTTCCCTGATGGCTGCAGGCTAGTCTGGTCTGTTGGCTGCTGTTAGCATTCAAAAGCAATCAATGGTATTTGTTGAGTGCATGCTATATAATGGTATTTGTTAAGCGCTTACTATGTGCCAAACACTGTGAGTGTTTGGGAGAGTACAATAGTTTGCTGCAGATGAGTTTGAGTGAGTATAGTATGTTTTGTTTTGTTCTCTATCTACCCCTTTTAGACTGTGAACCCACTGTTGGGTAGGGACTGTCTCTATATGTTGCCAACTTGTACTTCCCAAGCGCTTAGTACAGTGCTCTGCACACAGTGCTCAATAAATACGATTGATTGATATAGTGGAACAGATCAATTTCACTACAGATTCAGGTCAAGAACAGATTCTTGACCTGCGTATCACCAATCTGCCATCTACTGGTGGCAGATCCCGGCCATGGCTTATTTGGGGAGAGTTCTTTTTTTCTTAATGCTATTTAAGCGTTTATTGTGTGTCAAGCACTGTGCTAAGTGCTGAGGTAGATACAAGTTAAGCAGGACAGTACAGTCCCTGTCCTACATGGAGGTCAAAGTAGGCGAGAGAACAGTTTTTGAATCCCCATTTTGCAAGTTGAGGAAACTGAGGCACAGATAAGTGACTTGCCCAAGGTTACACTGCTGGGATTAGAACCCAGGTCCCATGACTCCCAGGACCCTACTTTTTCCATTAGGCTGTGCTGAGCACTGTACTAAGCTACTGGGGGAGTATGATAAAGTTAATAGACAGGATTCCTGACCTCAAGGAGCTTACAATACAGTGAGGAAGATCCACACTACTTTTCAGATAAGATGAAGGAAATGGGGCTATGTAGATGAATTAATGCAGCATGGAACGGGGAATGTAAAATATGTACAGAAGTGCTACGGATGGTTCCAAGTGCACGGCACATAGCAAAGAAGGCCTGAGTTCAAAGTTGAGGGGTAATAGAACCTGGGGAAAAACCGAAGTGAATCAGGGAAGACTTTGAGAGATGTTCTATCAGAAGGGTTTGAAGAAAGAGAGAGTAGCGGCTTGGTGGATACGGATGGGGAGGGAGTCCGAGCAGGGAGAAGGACATAAGGAAGGAAGAGGTTGGAGGTGTCTACCCCTCAGTGCCAAGCCCTTAGACATCTGTCTGCTGCTAGTTACTTTTGTTGCAAGGTAGCAAAAAAGAGTTTAAAGTGATTAGATTTAGTGGTAGTGGCAGCATTTGAGTGCCCATTTGGTGCAGCACACTGAACAAGAGGTTTGGGAAGTACATGTTTCCTGCTCACGGGAAGCTGACGCCAACATGTAAGTAAATTCTTAAGAGTTGGAGTTTTTGTTGGGAAATCAACTTGGGAAATCCTTTTGGAGGTAGTGTAATTTTGAGGACTTCGAATGTGGAAGTGCTGTGGTCCCTCTGAGGTGGGGAGGGAATTCCGAGCACGAGCCAAGAGATGGAAGTGGAACAGTCCAACTTGAGGCATGGCTAAAAGGGTTGACTTGTAAGGGGCAATTGGGTGAAGAGAGCAGAGGGTTATCACAGAATTTTATTCAGTAGTCTTTATTGAGCACCTACTGGGTGCTGAGTGCTAAAGGTACATCTCCAAGAAGCCTTTCATTCATTCAGTCACTCATATTTGAGTGCTTACTGCGTGCAGAACTCTATACTAAATCCTTGGAAAGTACAGTTCAGCAATAGAGACAATCCCTGCCCACCCTGGGCTTACAATCTAGAAGGGGGGAAGACAGAAATTAAAACAATCAATCAATCAATCGTTCATTCAATTGTATTTATTGAGCGCTTACTGTGTGCAGAGCACTGTACTAGGCGCTTGGGAAGTACAAGTTAGCAACATACAGAGACGGTCCCTACCCAACAGCGGGCTCACAGTCTAGAAGGGGGAGACGGATAACAAAACAAAACATATTAACAAAATAAATGGAATAAATATGTGCAAGTAAAATAAGTAGAGCGATAAATATTCATTCAATCGTATTTATTGAGCACTTACTGTGTGCAGAGCACTGTACTAGGCGCTTGGGAAGTACAAGTTAGCAACATATAGAGACGGTCCCTACCCAACAGCGGGCTCACAGTCTAGAAGGGGGAGAAGGACAACAAAACAAAACATATTAACAAAATAAATGGAATTAATATGTACAAGTAAAATAGAGTAATAAGTACGTACAAACACATGTACATATATGCAGGTGCTGTGGGGAGGAGGAGAAAAGGAGGGGTAGGAACCGTCTTTCTCTGTTGCCGACTTGCACTTCCCAAGCGCTTAGTCCAGCACTCTGCACACAGCAGGCGCTCAATAAATACTATTGAGTGAATGATTGAGCGATTTTATTTGTACATATTTATTCTATTCATTTTATTTTGTTAATATGTTTGGTTTTGTTCTCTGTCTCCTCCTTCTAGACTGTGAGCCCACTGTTGGGTAGGGACTGTCTCTAGATGTTGCCAACTTGTACTTCCCAAGCGCTTAGTCCAGTGCTTTGCACACAGTAAGCGCTCAATAAATACGATTGAGTGAATGAATCCTTCCCAATTCCCCTTGTCCCCCCTCCACCCCCATCTTACCTCCTTCCTTTCCCTGCAGCACCTGTATATATGTATATATGTTTGTACAGATTTATTACTTTATTTATTTATTTTACTTATACCTATCTATTCTATTTATTTTATTTTGTTAGTATGTTTGGTTTTGTTCTCTGTCTCCCCCTTCTAGACTGCGAGCCCACTGTTGGGTAGGGACTGTTTCTATATGTTGCCAACTTGGACTTCCCAAGCGCTTAGTACAGTGCTCTGCACACAGTAAGCGCTCAATAAATAGGATTGATTGATTGATTTTATTTTGTTAGTATGTTTGGTTTTGTTCTCTGTCTCCCCCTTTTAGACTGTGAGCCCGCTGTTGGGTAGAGACTGTCTCTATATGTTGCCAACTTGGACTTCCCAAGCGCTTAGTACAATCAATCAATCAATCATATTTATTGAGCGCTTACTGTGTGCAGAGCACTGTACTAAGCGCGTAGTACAATCAATCAATCGTATTTATTGAGTGCTTACTGTGTGCAGAGCACTGTACTAAGCGCTTGAGAAGTCCAAGTTGGCAGCATATAGAGACAGTCAATCAATCAATCAATCGTATTTATTGAGCGCTTACTGTGTGCAGAGCACTGTACTAAGCGCTTGGGAAGTCCAAGTTGGCAACATCTAGAGACAGCCCCTACCCAACAGTGGGCTCACAGTCTAAAAGGGGGAGACAGAGAACAAAACCAAACATACTAACAAAATAAAATTAATAGAATAGATATGTACGAGTAAAATAAATAGAGTAATAAATATGTACAAACATATATACATATATACAGGTGATGTGGGGAAGAGAAGGAAGTAAGATGGGGATACAGTGCTCTTAGACTGTGCTTTTAGACTGTGAGCCCACTGTTGGGTAGGGACTGTCTCTATATGTTGCCAATTTGTACTTCCCAAGCGCTTAGTACAGTGCTCTGCACATAGTAAGCGCTCAATAAATACGATTGATTGATTGCTCTGCACACAGTAAGCGCTCAATAAATACGACTGATTGATTGATTGATTAGTCCAGCACTCTGCACACAGCAGGCGCTCAATAACTACAGCGTGGCTCAGTGGAAAGAGCCTGGGCTTTGGAGTCAGAGATCATGGGTTCAAATCCCGGCTCCGCCACATGTCTGCTGTGTGACCTTGGGTGAGTCACTTCACTTCTCTGAGCCTCAGTTACCTCATCTGTAAAATGGGGATGAAGACTGGGAGCCCCACATGGGACAACCTCATTACCTTGTTTCCCCTCCCCTGCGCTTAGAACGGGGCTTTGCACCTAGTAAGCGCTTAACAAGTGCCATCATCGTTATTATTGTTGTTCAATACGATTGAATGAATGAATGAATGATTGAGTGAATGAATGAATGATTTACCCCGGTTCACAAGTGCCATCATTATTATTATTATTATTATTGTTACATACGATTGAGTGAATGAATGAACGATTGAATGAATGAATGATTTACCCCGGTTCACAAGTGCCATCATTATTATTATTATTATTGTTCAATACGATTGAGTGAATGAATGAACGATTGAGTGAATGAATGAATGAATGATTTACCCCGGTTCACAAGTGCCATCATTTATTATTATTATTGTTCAATACGATTGAGTGAATGAATGAACGATTGAGTGAATGAATGAATGATTTACCCCGGTTCACAAGTGCCATCATTATTATTATTATTATTGTTCAATACGATTGAGTGAATGAATGAATGATTGAGTGAATGAATGAATGAATGATTTACCCCGGTTCACAAGTGCCATCACTATTATTATTATTATTGTTAAATACGATTGAGTGAATGAATGAACGATTGAGTGAATGAATGAATGAATGATTTACCCCGGTTCACAAGTGCCATCATTATTATTATTATTATTGTTCAATACGATTGAGTGAATGAATGAATGATTGAGTGAATGAATGAATGATTTACCCCGGTTCACAAGTGCCACCATCATTATTATTATCGTTCAATACGATTGAGTGAATGAATGAATGATTTACCCCGGTTCACAAGTGCCATCATTATTATTATTATTATTGTTCAATACGATTGAGTGAATGAAAGAACGATTGAGTGAATGAATGAATGATTTACCCCGGTTCACAAGTGCCATCATTATTATTATTTTTTCTATTGTTCAATACGATTGAGTGAATGAATGAATGAATGATTGAGTGAATGAATGAATGATTTACCCCGGTTCACAAGTGCCATCACTATTATTATTATTATTGTTAAATACGATTGAGTGAATGAATGAACGATTGAGTGAATGAATGAATGAATGATTTACCCCGGTTCACAAGTGCCATCATTATTATTATTATTATTGTTCAATACGATTGAGTGAATGAATGAATGATTGAGTGAATGAATGAATGATTTACCCCGGTTCACAAGTGCCACCATCATTATTATTATCGTTCAATACGATTGAGTGAATGAATGAATGATTTACCCCGGTTCACAAGTGCCATTATTATTATTATTATTATTGTTCAATACGATTGAGTGAATGAAAGAACGATTGAGTGAATGAATGAATGATTTACCCCGGTTCACAAGTGCCATCATTATTATTATTTTTTTTATTGTTCAATACGATTGAGTGAATGAATGAACGATTGAGTGAATGAATGAATGATTCACCCCGGTTCACAAGTGCCATCATTATTATTATTACTATTGTTCAATACGATTGAGTGAATGAATGAACGATTGAATGAATGAATGATTTACCCCGGTTCACAAGTGCCATCATTATTATTATTATTATTATTGTTAAATACAATTGAGTGAATGAATGAACGATTGAGTGAATGAATGAATGAATGAATGATTTACCCCGGTTCACAAGTGCCATCATTATTATTATTATTATTATTATTATTGTTAAATACGATTGAGTGAATGAATGAACGATTGAGTGAATGAATGAATGATTTACCCCGGTTCACAAGTGCCATCATTATTATTATTATTGTTCAATACGATTGAGTGAATGAATGAACTATTGAGTGAATGAATGAATGATTTACCCCGGTTCACAAGTGCCATCATTATTATTATTATTATTATTATTATTATCGTTCAATATGATTGAGTGAATGAATGAATGATTGAGTGAATGAATGAATGATTTACCCCGGTTCACAAGTGCCATCACTATTATTATTATTGTTAAATACGATTGAGTGAATGAATGAACGATTGAGTGAATGAATGAATGAATGATTTACCCCGGTTTACAAGTGCCATCATTATTATTATTATTATTGTTCAATACGATTGAGTGAATGAATGAATGATTGAGTGAATGAATGAAGGATTTACCCCGGTTCACAAGTGCCATCATTATTATTATTATTGTTCAATACGATTGAGTGAATGAATGAACGATTGAGTGAATGAATGAATGATTTACCCCGGTTCACAAGTGCCATTATTATTATTATTATTATTGTTCAATACGATTGAGTGAATGAATGAACGATTGAGTGAATGAATGAATGATTTACCCCGGTTCACAAATGCCATCATTATTAGTATTATTATGAATGAATGAATGATTTACCCCGGTTCACAAGTGCTATTATTATTATTATTATTATTATTATTATTGTTAAATACGATTGAGTGAACGAATGAACGATTGAGTGAATGAATGAACGATTGAGTGAATGAATGAATGATTTACCCCGGTTCACAAGTGCCATCATTATTATTATTATTGTTAAATACGATTGAGTGAATGAATGAACGATTGAGTGAATGAATGAACGATTGAGTGAATGAATGAATGATTGACCCCGGTTCACAAGTGCCATCATCATTATTATTATTATTATTGTTCAATACGACTGAGTGAATGAATGAACGATTGAGTGAATGAATGAAGGATTTACCCCGGTTCACAAGTGCCATCATTATTATTATTATTATTGTTCAATACGATTGAGTGAATGAATGAACGATTGAGTGAATGAATGAATGATTTACCCCCGGTTCACCCCCGCCCCCCGGGCTCCCTCACACTTGGCTTTGGCGCCGAACCTTTCCCCTCGCGTGGATGAGACCACCCGGCCTGCGCGCGCGGGGGGGGCCCAGGTAGGCCGGCGCCGTTCTGGCCACTAGATCCCGGCGGGGGAGAGCGGAGCTCCGCCCCCGGCCCCCCCCCTCGGAGGGCGCGCGATGGTTGAGTCCGGAGCGGGAGGCTCCGCCTCCTCGCCCGCCGCCATTTTGTTTGGCTGACTGGAGGGAGCGGGGCGGGGGGGGGAGGCCGCCCGCCTCGCCTCGCCTCACCTCACCCGTTTATCAATCAATCGATCGATCGATCGATCAATCAATCGTCTTTAAGGCTCGCCGACGGAGCGGGCGGGGCTCGGAAACATGTACATCAAACAGGTGAGGCCGTCGGGGCCGAGGGGAGGGAAAGAAAACAGGTTTTGTTGGCCGTGTCCCCCTCCGTTGTGGGGTAGGGGCCGTCTCTACATGTGGACTTCCCAAGCGCTTAGTACAGTGCACACAGGAAGCGCTCAATAAATACGAGCGAATGAAAAGGGGGGGGTGTCCCCGCGTGGGGCAGGGCGAGGGCCCGGGAGGACCTCCTCCTTGGGCCTCGCCTGTCAATCAATCAATCAATCGTATTTATTGAGCGCTCAATCAATCAATCGTATTTATTGAGCGCTTACTATGTGCAGAGCACTGTACTAAGCGCTTGGGAAGTACAAATTGGCATCACATAGAGACAGTCCCTACCCAACAGTGGGCTCACAGTCTAAAAGGGGGGGGGCAGAGAACAGAACCAAACATACCAACAAAATAAAATAAGTAGGATAGAAATGTACAAGTAAAATAAATGAATAAATAAATAAATAGAGTAATAAATATGTACAAATATGTATGCTCACTGTGTGCAGAGCACTGGACTAAGCGCTAGGGAAGTGGCGCCGGCCTGGAATGCCCTCCCTCCACACAGCCGCCAACACCGTACTGAGAGCTCACCTCCTCCAGGAGGTCTTCCCTGACTCAGCCGCCTTTTTCCTCCCCAGTATGTTTGGTTTTGCTCTCTGTCTCCCCCTCTTAGACTGTGAGCCCACTGTTGGGTAGGGACCGTCTTTCTATGTTGCCAATTTGTACTTCCCAAGCGCTTAGTACAGTGCTCTGCACATAGTAAGCGCTCAATAAATACGATTGATGATGATGATCCCCCCGCCCTACCTCCTTCCCCTCCCCACAGCACTTGTATATAATTCTACGTATTTACTACCCTATTTTACTTGTACATACTTATTATTCTATTTACTTTGTTAATGGTGTGCATAGAGCTATAATTTTGTTTGTTCTGACGGCCTTGACACCTGTCTACATGTTTTGCCCCCCCCCCCCTTTTAGACTGTGAGCCCCCTGTTGGGTAGGGACTGTCTCTATATGGTTCCCAAGCGCTTAGTACAGTGCTCTGCACACAGTAAGCGCTCAATAAAGACGAGCGAATGAAAAGGGGGGGGGGGGTCCCGCTTGGGGTTGGGCGAGGGGCCGGGAGGACCTCCTCACTGGGCCTCGCCTGTCAATCAATCGTATTTATTGAGCGCTCACTGTGTGCAGAGCACTGTACTAAGCGCTAGGGAAGTGGCGCCGGCCTGGAATGCCCTCCCTCCACACAGCCGCCAAAAGCCTACTGAGAGCTCACCTCCTCCAGGAGGCCTTCCCAGGCTCAGCCCCCTTTTTCCTCCCCAGTATGTTTGGTTTTGTTGTCTGTCTCCCCCTTTTAGACTGTGAGCCTGCTGTTGGGTAGGGACCGTCTCTATATGTTGCCAATTTGCACTTCCCAAGCGCTTAGTACAGTGCTCTGCACATAGTAAGCGCTCAATAAATACGATTGATGATGATGATGATCCCCCCGCCCTACCTCCTTCCCCTCCCCACAGCACTTGTATATAATTCTACATATTTACTACTCTGTTTTACTTGTACATACTTATTATTCTATTTGCTTTGTTAATGATGTGCATAGAGCTATAATTTTGTTTGTTCTGACGGCCTTGACACCTGTCTACATGTTTTGTCCCCCCCGCTTTTAGACTGTGAGCCCCCTGTTGGGTAGGGACTGTCTCTATTTGTTGCCAAGCGGTTAGTACAGTGCTCTGCACACAGTAAGCACTCAATAAAAACGAGCGAATGAAAAGGGGGGGGTCCCCGCGTGGGGCTGGGCGAGGGGCCGGGAGGACCTCCTCACTGGGCCTCGCCTGTCAATCAATCAATCAATCGTCTTTATTGAGCGCTTACTGTGTGCAGAGCACTGTACTAAGCGCTAGGGAAGTGGCGCCGGCCTGGAATGCCCTCCCTCCACCCAGCCGCCAAAACCCTACCGAAAGCTCACCTCCTCCAGGAGGCCTTCCCAGACTCAGCCCCCTTTTTGCTCCCCAGTGTGTTTGGTTTTGTTCTCTGTCTCCCCCTTTTAGACTGTGAGCCCGCTGTTGGGTAGGGACTGTCTCTATATGTTGCCAATTTGTGCTTCCCAAGCGCTTAGTACAGTGCTCTGCACATAGTAAGCGCTCAATAAATACGATTGATGATGATGCTTAGTACAGTGCTCTGCACATAGTAAGCGCTCAATACATACGGTTGATGATGATGATGATCCCCCCGCCCTACCTCCTTCCCCTCCCCACAGCACTTGTATATAATTCTACCTATTTACTACTCTATTTTACTTGTACATACTTATTATTCTATTTGCTTTGTTAATGATGTGCATAGAGCTATAATTTTGTTTGTTCTGACGGCCTTGACACCTGTCTACATGTTTTGTCCCCCCCCTTTTAGACTGTGAGCCCCCTGTTGGGTAGGGAGTGTCTCTATATGTTTCCAAGCGCTTAGTACAGTGCTCTGCACACAGTAAGCGCTCAGTAAATACGAGCGAATGAAAAGGGGGGGGGTCCCCGCGTGGGGCTGGGCGAGGGCCCAGGAGGACCTCCGCACTGGGCCTCGCCTGTCAATCAATCAATCAATCGTATTTATTGAGCGCTCACTGTGTGCAGAGCACTGTACTAAGCGCTTGGGAAGTCACGCCGGCCTGGAATGCCCTCCCTCCACCCAGCCGCCAAAAGCCTACTGAGAGCTCACCTCCTCCAGGAGGCCTTCCCAGGCTCAGCCCCCTTTTTCCTGCCCAGTGTGTTTGGTTTTGTTCTCTGTCTCCCCCTTCTAGACTGTGAACCCACTGTTGGGTAGGGACTGTCTCTATATGTTGCCAATTTGTACTTCCCAAGCGCTTGGTACAGTGCTCTGCACATAGTAAACGCTCAATAAATACGATTGATGATGATGATGATCCCCCCGCCCTACCTCCTTCCCCTCCCCACAGCACTTGTATATAATTCTACCTGTTTACTACTCTATTTTACTTGTACATACTTATTATTCTATTTGCTTTGTTAATGATGTGCATAGAGCTATAATTTTGTTTGTTCTGACGGCCTTGACACCTGTCTACATGTTCCCCCCCCCCCCTTTTTTTTAGACTGTGAGCCCACTGTTGGGTAGGGACTGTCTCTATTTGTTGCCAACTTGGACTTCCCAAGCGCTTAGTACAGTGCTCTGCACACAGTAAGCGCTCAATAAAGACGAGCGAACGAAAAGGGGGGGGTCCCCGCTTGGGGCTGGGCGAGGGGCCGGGAGGACCTCCTCACTGGGCCTCGCCTGTCAATCAGTCGTATTTATTGAGCGCTCACTGTGTGCAGAGCACTGTACTAAGCGCTAGGGAAGTGGCGCCGGCCTGGAATCCCCTCCCTCCACACAGCCGCCAAAAGCCTACTGAGAGCTCACCTCCTCCAGGAGGCCTTCCCAGGCTCAGCCCCCTTTTTCCTCCCCAGTAGGTTTGGTTTTGTTCTCTGTCTCCCCCTTTTAGACTGTGAGCCCACTGTTGGGTAGGGACCGTCTTTCTGTGTTGCCAATTTGTACTTCCCAAGCGCTTAGTACAATGCTCTGCACATAGTAAGCGCTCAATAAAGACGATTGATGATGATGATCCCCCTGCCCTACCTCCTTCTCCTCCCCACAGCACTTGTGTATAATTCTACCTATTTATTACTCTATTTTACTTGTACATACTTATTATTCTATTTACTTTGTTAATGATGTGCATAGAGCTATAATTTTGTTTGTTCTGACGGCCTTGACACCCGTCTACATGTTTTGTCCCCCCCCTTTTAGACTGTGAGCCCCCTGTTGGGTAGGGAGTGTCTCTATATGTTGCCAAGCGCTTAGTACAGTGCTGTGCACACAGTAAGCGCTCAATAAATACGAGCGAATGAAAAGGGTGGGGGGGTCCCCGCGTGGGCCTGGGCGAGGGCCCGGGAGGACCTCCGCACTGGGCCTCGCCTGTCAATCAATCAATCAATCGTCTTGATTGAGTGCTCACTGTGTGCAGAGCACTGTACTAAGCGCTAGGGAAGTGGCGCCGGCCTGGAATGCCCTCCCTCCACACAGCCGCCAAAACCCTACTGAGAGCTCACCTCCTCCAGGAGGCCTTCCCAGGCTCAGCCCCCTTTTTCCTCCCCAGTATGTTTGGTTTTGTTCTCTGTCTCCCCCTTTTAGACTGTGAGCCCGCTGTTGGGTAGGGACTGTCTCTAGATGTTGCCAATTTGTGCTTCCCAAGCGCTTAGTACAGTGCTCTGCACATAGTAAGCGCTCAATAAATACGATTGATGATGATGATGATGCTTAGTACAGTGTTCTGCACATAGTAAGCGCTCAATAAATACGATTGATGATGATCCCCCCGCCCTACCTCCTTCCCCTCCCCACAGCACTTGTATATAATTCTACCTATTTACTACTCTATTTTACTTGTACATACGTATTATTCTATTTACTTTGCTAATGATGTGCATAGAGCTATAATTTTGTTTGTTCTGACGGCCTTGACACCTGTCTACATGTTCCCCCCCCCCCCCCACCCTTTTAGACTGTGAGCCCACTGTTGGGTAGGGACTGTCTCTATATGTTGCCAATTTGCACTTCCCAAACGCTTAGTACAGTGCTCTGCACACAGTAAGCGCTCAATAAAGACGAGTGAATGAAAAGGGGGGGGGGTCCCCGCTTGGGGCTGGGCGAGGGGCCGGGAGGACCTCCTCACTGGGCCTCGCCTGTCAATCAATCATATTTATTGAACGCTCACTGTGTGCAGAGCACTGTACTAAGCGCTAGGGAAGTCACGCCGGCCTGGAATGCCCTCCCTCCACACAGCCGCCAACACCGTACTGAGAGCTCACCTCCTCCAGGAGGCCTTCCCAGGCTCAGCCCCCTTTTTCCTCCCCAGGAGGTTTGGTTTTGTTCTCTGTCTCCCCCTTTTAGACTGTGAGCCCACTGTTGGGTAGGGACTGTCTCTATATGTTGCCAATTTGTACTTCCCAAGCGCTTAGTACAGTGCTCTGCACATAGTAAGCGCTCAATAAATACGATTGATGATGATGATGATGACCCCCCCGCCCTACCTCCTTCCCCTCCCCACAGCACTTGTATATAATTCTACATATTTACTACTCTGTTTTACTTGTACATACTTATTATTCTATTTACTTTGTTAATGATGTGCATAGAGCTATAATTTTGTTTGTTCTGACGGCCTTGACACCTGTCTACATACTTTGTCGTCGTCCCCCTTTTAGACTGTGAGCCCACTGTTGGGTAGGGACTGTCTCTATATGTTGCCAACTTGTACTTCCCAAGCGCTTAGTACAGTGCTCTGCACACAGTAAGCGCTCAATAAATACGATTGATTGATTGGTTGTCTCCCCCTTATAGTAATAATAATAATAATGGCATTTGTTAAGCGCTTACTATGTGCCAAGCACTGTTCTAAGCGCCGGGGAGGATACGAGGTGATCAGATGGTCCCGTGTGGGGCTCACAGTCTTAATCCCCATTTTACAGATGAGGTAACTGAGGCACAGTGACAGTGAGCCCACTGTTGGGTAGGGACCGTCTCTATATGTTGCCAACTTGTACTTCCCAAGTGCTTAGTACAGTGCTCTGCACACAGTAAGCGCTCAATAAATATGATTGGTTGTCTCCCCCTTATAGTAGTAATAATAATAATGGCATTTATTAAGCGCTTAGTATGTGCAAAGCACTGTTCTAAGCGCCGGGGAGGATACGAGGTGATCAGATTGTCCCGTGTGGGGCTCACAGTCCTAATCCCCATTTTACAGATGAGCTAACTGAGGCACAGTGACGGTGAGCCCACTGTTGGGTAGGGACCGTCTCTATATGTTGCCAACTTGTACTTCCCAAGCGCTTAGTTCAGTGCTCTGCACACAGTAAGCGCTCAATAAATATGATTGGTTGTCTCCCCCTTATAGTAGTAATAATAATAATGGCATTTATTAAGCGCTTAGTATGTGCAAAGCACTGTTCTAAGCGCCGGGGAGGATGCGAGGTGATCAGATTGTCCCGTGTGGGGCTCACAGTCCTAATCCCCATTTTACAGATGAGCTAACTGAGGCACAGTGACGGTGAGCCCACTGTTGGGTAGGGACCGTCTCTATATGTTGCCAACTTGTACTTCCCAAGCGCTTAGTACAGTGCTCTGCACACAGTAAGCGCTCAATAAATATGATTGGTTGTCTCCCCCTTATAGTAGTAATAATAATAATGGCATTTATTAAGCGCTTAGTATGTGCAAAGCACTGTTCTAAGCACCGGGGAGGATGCGAGGTGATCAGATTGTCCCGTGTGGGGCTCACAGTCCTAATCCCCATTTTACAGATGAGCTAACTGAGGCACAGTGACGGTGAGCCCACTGTTGGGTAGGGACCGTCTCTATATGTTGCCAACTTGTACTTCCCAAGCGCTTAGTACAGTGCTCTGCACACAGTAAGCGCTCAATAAATATGATTGGTTGTCTCCCCATTATAGTAGTAATAATAATAATGGCATTTATTAAGCGCTTACTATGTGCAAAGTACTATTCTAAGCACCGGGGAGGATGCGAGGTGATCAGATGGTCCCGTGTGGGGCTCACAGTCTTAATCCCCATTTTACAGATGAGGTAACTGAGGCACAGTGACGGTGAGCCCACTGTTGGGTAGGGACCGTCTCTATATGTTGCCAACTTGTACTTCCCAAGAGCTCATTACAGTGCTCTGCACACAGTAAGCGCTCAATAAATACGATTGATTGCTTGTTAAGTGACTTGCCCAAGGTCACACAGCTGACAGTTGGCGGAGCTGGGATTTGAACGCATGACCTCTGGCTCCAAAGCCCGTGCTCTTCCCATTGAGCCACACTGCTTCCACGCTGCTTCTAGACTGTGAGCCCGTTGTTGAGTAGGGACCGTCTCTAGATGTTGCCAACTTGTACTGCCCAAGCGCCTAGTACAGTGCTCTGCACACAGTAAGCGCTCAATAAATACGATTGAATGCATGAATGAGGAGGAGCCCACCCCGAGGCCGCAGCATCCCAGGCTGGCCTCTGGGATTTGCCCCATTCCCTCGCCCGCCAAGGAGAATGATAATAATGTTGGTATTTGTTAAGCATTTAAGAGTTGGGATTTGAACCCATGACTTTTCACTCCCAAGCCCGGGCTCTTTCCGCTGAGCCATGCCGCTTCTCTAAGAGGAGAAGAAGAGAGAGCGTTTGCCCAGTTCCCTTGCTCCACTGAGGAGAATAATAATAGTAATAATAGTGTCGATATTAAGCGCTTACTATGTGCTGAGCGCTGTCCTAAGCGTTGGGGGAGATGCAAGGCCATTAGGATGTCCCGCGTGGGGCTCACAGTGGCTCGGAAAAAAAACGGGCTTGGGAGTCAGAAGTTGCGGGTTCTTATCCAGACTCCGCCACTTGTCAGCTATGTAACCTTGGGCAAGTCCCTTCTCTGTGCCTCAGTGACCTCATCTGTAAAATGGGAGTTAAGACTGTGAGCCCCACGGGGGACAACCTGATTACCTTGTATCTACCCCAGTGCTTCGAACAGTGCTTGGCACAGAGTAAGAGCTTAACAAATACCATCATCATTTTTATTATTGATCCCATTTTACAGATGAGGGAACTGAGGCCCTGGGAATAATAATAATAATAATAATAATTATTATTATTATTATTATTGTTTTGGCATTTAAGCGCTTACTTGGCACCAGTCTGTCAGTGCTTAATACTGCCCTGTGCACACAGTGAGTGCTCAATAAATGTGATCCAATGAACGAGTGAATGAAGGAGCGATTCCAAAAGATGGCATTTGGATGGCGAGCGCCCTGGCAGCAGGAAAATCCATCCCCCTCTTAATGCGTGTGCATGAAGTGTTTATTGAGATTCAACTCTGTGCAGAACGGCCCTTTCGTCAACCTATGGGAAGCAATAAGACCGTATTCATCATCATCAATCGTATTTATTGAGCGCTTACTATGTGCAGAGCACTGTACTAAGCGCTTGGGAAGTACAAATTGGCAACTTATACGTATCAATAAGATACCCTATTACTTGCCCAGCGGTTTCCAGCAAGCAGGTTGGTTGAGCTCCACTGCTCAGGCTTTCTAAGCTCCACGCTGAAGCTTCTACTTGAGATGTTAAAAGCTTTTGAAAATTAATTTTGTGAGAGTGAATGTGGAGGGAGCTCTTCATGAGGCGATCGTTTGAAAACGTTGCCCTGTAGAGCACAGAAAATACTGGAGATATTGGGTGTTTTTTCAGACACCTTAAATTGCTTCTCCACAACTGCTCCTCTCTCACCTTATGGTTTTCAGCATGAGGCGGCACACATCAGTGACACTGAAAGTTGTGATGGAGTTCATTAATATCAATCAGTGGTATTTAGTGAGTGCTGAATGTGGGCAGAGCACTGAAATAAGCATTTGGGAGAGTACAATACATTAGGGTTGGGAGACACGTTGGCAACAAGTTGTGCAATTAAAGCACTAATTTCCTTTATTTTCCTAATGTTCCCCACCAGGCTAGTTTAGTAGCCAACTGTTCAAACTCTTCGAGGCTAAGACCAAAGCAGATAATGAAAAGTTCAGCTACTCAAACAAAATGGGGTTTAGCTGTCTTGAACAGGTGCATTTACTCAGTTTTAATCAGTTATTCAAGTTTCTGTTATCCAAGACAACCTTAGCTAATGCTCCTGCATTCTCCGAGTGTATAAATATGCTATGCTTAGAGGGCTGATACATCTGTTTTGTAAAATATCGATGTGTTGCTTGTTCTCAGTTGATTGATTCATTCACTGTCGTATTTTTTGAGCACTTACTGTGTGCAGAGCACTGTACTAAGCGCTTGGGAAGTACAGGTCGGCAACATAGAGACGGTCCCTATCCAACAATGGGTGGTAAAGGGAGTTAAAGGTAGAATAATCAGTCAATCAGTTGTATTTATTGGGCATTTACTGATGCAGAGCATTGCACGAAGCGTTTGGGAGTACAGCAGAGTTGCCCACAAAGGAATTTACAATCTAAAAGGGAAACAGACCTCAGTGATCAAACAAGAATATTTAGTTAGTGCTTACTGTGTCTCCCCCTGTAAACTGTAAAATTCTTGTGGGCAGGGAATATGTCTACCAACTCTGTTGTATTATACTCTCCCAAGACCTTAATACAGTGCTCTTCATACAGTAAGCACTCAGTAAATTCATTGTCGTATTTACTAAGCACTTAAATTCCATTGAATGATTGCAGAACACTGTACTAGGAACATGGGAAGGTACAACAGATATTAAAACTAATCACAGAAATGGCAGTATAAGGATTTGTACATAAGTGGTGTGTGGCAGAAGCATGGGGTGAATATCAAAGTGCATAGATGGCAGAAGGGAGGGCGAATAAGGGAGGAAAATGAGATTAGCTGGGGAAGGCCTCTTGGAGAAGATACCATTTTAGTACATCATAATCTAATAATGGGCAAGACTGGTATAAAATTTGGAAGGAAAAAGACTGGAAAGTTAGGTGAATAGGTAGTGCTTAGAGTGCATAAATCGATATGTACAAAACTGGCTGCTCTGTGGCTGTAGATTTAAAAGTGCTGATGTGACAATTGAGAGGACATGGCCTGGGGAGAAGAAAACCAAGGAATGTCTGCAGAGGAAAGAAAGGATTGCGTCTGTCTTAAAGTCACTAGATATTTATAATATGCTTAGATTTCCCCAGTATTATAATACTTATCATCATCATCATCAATCGTATTTATTGAGCGCTTACTATGTGCAGAGCACTGTACTAAGCGCTTGGGAAGTACAAATTGTCAACATATAGAGACAGTCCCTACCCAACAGTGGGCTCACAGTCTAAAAGGGGGAGACAGAGAACAAAACCAAACATACTAACAAAATAAAATAAATAGAATAGATATGTGCAGGTAAGATAGAGTAATAAATATGTACAAACATATATACGTATATGCAGGTGCTGTGGGGAAGGGAAGGAGGTAAGGGGGGGATGAGGGGGAGGGGGAGAGGAAGGAGGGGGCTCAGTCTGGGAAGGCCTCCTGGAGGAGGTGAGCTCTCAATAGGGCCTTGAAGGGAGGAAGAGAGCTAGCTTGGTGGATGGGCAGAGGGAGGGCATTCCAGGCCAGGGGGATGACGTGGGCCGGGGGTCGATGGCAGGACAGGTGAGAACGAGGCACGGTGAGGAGATTAGCGGCAGAGGAGCGGAGGGTGCGGGGTGGGCTGTAGAAGGAGAGAAGGGAGGTGAGGTAGGAGAGGGCGAGGTGATGGACAGCCTTGAAACCCAGGGTGAGGAGTTTCTGCCTGATGCACAGATTGATTGGTAGCCACTGGAGATTTTTGAGGAGGGGAGTAACATGCCCAGAGCATTTCTGGACAAAGACAATCTGGGCAGCAGCATGAAGTATGGATTGAAGTGGGGAGAGACACGAGGATGGGAGATCAGAGAGAAGGCTGATGCAGTAGTCCAGACGGGATAGGATGAGAGCTTGAACGAGCAGGGTACCGGTTTGGATGGAGAGGAAAGGGCGGATCTTGGCAATGTTGCAGAGCTGAGACCGGCAGGCTTTGGTGACGGCTTGGATGTAAGGGGTGAACGAGAGAGCGGAGTCGAGGATGACACCAAGGTTGCGGGCTTGTGAGACGGGAAGGATGGTAGTGCCGTCAACAGTGATGGGAAAGTCAGGGAGAGGGCAGGGTTTGGGAGGGAAGACAAGGAGTTCGGTCTTGGACATGTTGAGTTTTAGGTGGGCGGGCAGGCATCCAGATGGAGATGTCCTGAAGGCAGGAGGAGATGCGAGCCTGGAGGGAGGGGGAGAGGGCAGGGGCTGAGATGTAGATTTGGGTGTCATCAGCGTGGAGATGATAGTTGAAGCCGTGGGAGCGAATGAGGTCACCAAGGGAGTGAGTGTAGATCGAGAACAGAAGGGGACCAAGAACCGAACCTTGAGGAACCCCCACAGTAAGGGGATGGGAGGGGGAGGAGGAGCCTGCAAAAGAGACTGAGAATGAAGGACCAGAGAGATAAGAGGAGAACCAGGAGAGGAGGGAGTCTGTGAAGCCAAGGTTGGATAGCGTTGGATAGCCAAATGAGGCAGTGTGAGGAATTGAGGTGCATTCATACATTCAATTGTATTTATTGAGCGCTTACTGTGTGCAGAGCACTGTACTAAGCGCTTGGGAAGTACAAGTTGGCAACCTATAGAGATGGTCCCTACCCAGCAATGGGGTCACAGTCTAGGGTGCAGGGGAGGGGGTGTGTTTGTGTGTGCACGCATGCATGCTCATACATCCCTTACTGCTGGCAAAGTATAAAGCGAGTCTGTGAATCTTTAAGAAAGTAATTTTAGATATTAAACATCTCCAGCATTATTTAAATATGAAAGTTGAAAGTTAGGAAATGACATTATTTTATTACTACTCATGATCATGCTTTTTAAAATACAGAGTTCATAGTGATTTTAATTTTTTTTCCATTAGGTTATCATCCAGGGTTTTAGAAGTTACAGAGATCAAACAATTGTCGATCCATTCAGTTCCAAACATAACGTTATTGGTAAGTGATGAGTTTGTTACAGTATTTAGTAAGCGTTTTCTCTGTGCCAGACACTTGTGTTGAGCAGTGAGGCGGATACAACATTAACAATTCATTTATCTCTAAGGTTTGTTCACATTGGTGGTGATGAAACAAGGAAGGTCTAATTATCAATCAATTTGAAATAATTCTTATATTTCTGAATTTTATATTTGCTTTGATATATGTGAAGTATTTTTCTGCCTCTGAAACCCTTTGTTAAATTCGCATTCATTTGCAGCTTCATTAAAAAAAAAGTTTTCTTAAACTTCCCTGGGTAAAGGATGAGTGTTTCCTAAGACACTCAGTTCTCCTTTAAGATGGGTGTTACATTCTTGGTAAACCCCATGTGGAAGAAACAAAACAGCATTATAGTTTGTCTTGCCAAGTGCTACCTGCATGCATACGACTGTTTCTTTTGACATTGCATTATGTTCTGTTCAGTTAGCAGTGTGTTGTCAGAAGAATGTTCTCCAGTTCCCTAATTACACTCTATCTCCCACCCCCCCACACCACACACACAATTTGTCTGCTCCCCAGAAAGGGAGAGGCAAGTAAAATCACATATAACTTGGGCTTTTTTTCCCAGCCCTTCTTTTTTTTTTTTAACATATATATATATATATATATATATATATATACATATAAATTATACATGTGTATATATATATATATAAATTATATATGTATAATGTAAGTACTTACTGTGTGCCAGGCACTGTACTAAGCACTGAGGTAGATACAAGATCATTAAGTTGGACACAGCCTATGTCCCACATGGGACTCACAGCTTTAATCCCAATTTTACAGATGAGTTAACTAAGGCAGAGATAAATGACTTGCCAAGGTCACACAGCAGACATGTCTCAGAGCTGGGATTAGAACCCAGGTCCTTAGACTTCTAAGCCCACGCTCTTTCAATGAGGCCCCGCTGCTTCTCTTCCAAGCTCTCTTGAGCCAGCTTTCTCCAGTTGCCACAGTCCTGCTACAACTACTCCCCTTCTGTCTCTAAATACTACCATCCCGTCATATGACTGAACTCCTAGTTTAATAACAGTTTAATGTACAGGATAGTTGAGGATTCAGATAATTATTGCAGGTGTTGGAGTAGTTAGCTTTCTAATAAGCATATAAAAACTGTAGACCAGCTACTGCTGCCAGTTTGTGTGTTTTTTTTCTGAGGTTCGATTTTGGACAAGAGCAAAGATTAATAATGAAATAAATTAGTTTCACTACTTGTGAGACCAGTTTTTTGTTGGATTCTTTAGTTGCCTGTGCTTTTGCTGTTGGCTTAATTTTTATGACTTGATTTAATTTTATAAGGCATTGGAAAAACTTGAAAATGTGGTTCCTAGTGTATTTATGGAACCAAGTTCAAGCTGTTTTAAAATATGTTTTCATAATATGTGTTCTTTCATTTCAGTGGGCAGAAATGGCTCTGGAAAAAGCAATTTTTTTTATGGTAAGTATTTATGTCCAGTTATATGGCTGGTTATCTAGAACCTCAAAGAATAAACGTGTCAATGGCAATTGTATGTGCCGAGCAAAATTGTATATCTTAAATATAAAGAATGCTAAATGACTTGTTGGCCCAAACACCTTTGGTTATGTGTGTTTTATTTGCAGCAATTCAGTTTGTCCTCAGCGATGAGTTTAGTCATCTTCGTCCAGAACAGAGATTGGCATTACTGCATGTAAGTGAGAGTGCTCTCCAAAGTAATTAAATCTGTGGGGTGATATATACTTAATAAAATTCTAAAGACTGTAAGAATATGTTATGGGTATTTTCCCATTTAGTTAATTGTGTGGTTATGCAGTAAAACCTCAGATATCTCTTCTGAAGATTCAAATTTGCCAAGACACAATGTTTTGTCCTGATATCCTAAATGTAAACTAAACCCTGTGGAGGGTTAATTAGGAAAAAAGACACAAGGGGAGATGAAAGAATCAGTGGTTTTTCAACAGATTCTTTAAAGCATTTATGAGGGAGGTAACTGCGATAAGATGGTTCTAGCTATTGTCTGTGATGAGAGTAAAAATGAAATATGGGAGAAAAAAATGGAGAAAATCATTTGAATTTAAGAAGATGAAAGCTAAATTTGCTAAAAAGACTAAGCTTATTCTTTTCCTTTAGGAAGGCACTGGGCCTCGAGTCATTTCTGCTTTTGTGGAGATTATTTTCGACAACTCAGACAACAGATTACCAGTGAGTTATCAGGTTTTCTATTCAGAAACAGAAGATTTTTCCAAAGATTTGCTGGATGGATTTCTAGACATATTTCCTTGGTTAATAGTATTATGAGGCATTTTTGTAGAATTATCTACCTTGCTTTCATTTTCTGGTTTTATCCATAATTGTTTTAGGCGATAACAATGATTTTCCTGCAGAGTACCAGCTATTTAAATGTAAAGAACAAAAAAAGTACAAAAATGTGAGTCAAATGACATCATTAAAGTAAATAAATTGAAGAGTAGCAGATTGCAAGATTCTCCAAAAATCTGAGTGGCTACACTTAAACTTCCCAATCTTTGCACTATGGTAAATTTTTCCTTCTGTTTTCTTTAGATTGATAAAGAGGAAGTCTCTCTTCGTAGAGTCATTGGTGCCAAAAAAGACCAATATTTTCTAGACAAGAAAATGGTGACGTAGGTACTTCTTAACTTCTCTTCATGTACCCAGAATTTATGCTCAAAAAATATGTTTTTAGCATATATATCTTTTTCTAGAGCACTTCCTTAAAGCTAGCATTTGTAATTAGACTTTGAACAGTTACGCTCTGAGAGTACAAAACATTATTAGATTCTTAAAAATAATACTGAAATTTAGTCAAATCTCAAAGCAAAGGGATAGCAGGCCTCTCGTGTAATACTTATGTTTTATGAATCAGTGTGGTGTTGGTTTACTCTGTATATTGAAATTTTATTATTAATAAAAAGATTTAGCAATTTTTTTGGTTTTTTTTTACAGGAAAAATGATGTAATGAATCTTCTTGAAAGTGCGGGTTTTTCTCGCAGTAACCCATACTATATCGTCAAACAGGGAAAGGTAAAATTATTTCTTTTGTATTTTTCTGAGAAATGCTCTTAATTTTGGCTCTTAGGGGAATTCAATTTATTGAGACTGGTACTTGCAAGTTTAAGTATTAACCAGTTTTATATGTATTATGAGCTCACTGTCCCCATAGTTTAAAGGGCGCATGAGTTTAGCAACAATGTATTTAGTGTGTGAGAAGTGTTGCAAACTAGAACATAGTGATATTTTTGTCTTAAAATGTCTTTGGTCCCATGAAATCTTAAAGCTGGATTTGCATTCCCTTCAAACAGGGTAGAAGATGTTAATTATACCTTCATTAAATTAATCACTTCTCCACTTGAAATAATCTACTCTAGATATTCCTTCAAAACATTTCAAGATGGGGTTACATACAGATCAGAATAATAGGTTCTGAATCTTCAAAAAAATCACTTCTACTAAAGCATTCATTACTTAAATGTTTGCTGTTATGTTAGAATTTACTTGATCGGCCATTGATGATGCATAAAGGAAATTATGTAGCTAAATAATTATTTTAAATTTTCATAGATTAACCAAATGGCAACAGCTCCCGACTCTCAAAGGCTGAAACTATTAAGAGAAGTGGCTGGTACTAGAGTCTATGATGAACGTAAAGAAGAGAGTATTTCCTTAATGAAAGAAACAGGTAAAATGACTCTCTCCGCTTACTCTGTCCTTCTGATTTGTAAATCAGTCTCCCTGAAGCACATTTCCTTGAGAAATAAACAATTGGGTAATTTGACATAAATCACATGGCAGAAATTTAAATTTGCACTGCTTTTTTAATCCAAAGAAATAAGCAATATATGTGTATATGTAAAACTTGTGAAGTTTCTACCTCCTAAACTGTGAGCCCCATGTGAGACAGGGGTTCTCTCCAAACTGATTAACTTGTATCTATCACTGGAACTTCAAGCTGTGCTTGACATAAAGTAAGCACTTGGCAAGCATGATGGTAATAACAATAATAATGTGAAGATTTTGAGCCAAAGTTCAGAATTAACTGCCAGAGAGAACTTTACTCACAAACTTCCCAACATCTATTAGCTATATTTAATGTATTCTTCCTGTGCCTAAATTCAGCTCATTTGAAAGATATTAAGATATCCGCAAAGTTTATAATTTATTGGTTTTGCAATTTAGCAATATTTTGGGAGTGCCTTTAAATAGAGTAGTGTTTGGATAGAAGACCTTGTTAGATTAGTTTTGCTGTAATAAACGTAATCTGTCATTGAGTAGTTCTGTCTTCCTGGTACACTAGTAATGAGAGTATGTATCAGGAATGGGTATATATGCACTTTAGGAGGCACCACATATAGACATTAAAAGTCCAGTGACATTATTTGCAAGCAGGGGAATGCTTATTCTGATTAACTTTCTAGGTAAATAGACACTGCCTTCATTCCTACTATGATTTAATGCCTTCACTATTGTTAACTTCCTATCTCAAATTATGAGGAACTCTGCTTTAGGCATGCATAACATTTATTTGAGAAATTCAATCCCACACATACTTTGAAAGTGAGAATTCTTTTTGTTTTTTTTAAAAAGAGGGTAAACGAGAAAAAATCAATGAGCTGTTGAAATACATTGAAGAAAGATTACACACCCTGGAAGAAGAAAAAGAAGAGCTAGCACAATACCAGAAGTGGGATAAAATGAGGAGGGCTCTGGAATATACCATTTATAATCAGGAACTTAATGAAACCCGTGCTAAACTTGACGAGGTAAGCATTTATTTACATTTGTCACTTAATCACAATATTTTGTTATGAGTTTGCCTATCTCTAAATATCCAATTATTTTCAATAGTCTTTCCAATAGAATCTCAGGAAAATTTTAGTTTTCTCTCTTCCTTTAAGTAAACTGACCTAAGAGGAACATTTTAAAAATCTGTTTTGAAATAGTGGCATTTCAATTCCTAAATGAAATGGATCACAAATTCTTATAAAGTCATTTGTCATAGTGCTTTTTCCCCTGGAGTTCTTAACCAAATTGTAGCAAGACGATAATTATCTTGGGCTGAATGGGAAACTCTCTAGAGGAGGCTTCCTTCTGTCTGGTGTGGGAATCTGGACAGAAGTGGAATTGTTCTATTCTGGAACTAATATAGAATCTATTCCTTTAAGACCTAGGCTAAACTCAAGGTAAATTGATTCTCGAACAATTAAATCTAGCTCCCTTTAGCCACCTCAGTCACTCAGTAGTAAATACTGAGCGCTTACTGTGTGCAGAGCACTGTATTAATCACTTGGGAGAATACATTCAGTAGTGTTGATATCAATCAGTGCTACTATTGAGCACATTCTATGTGCAGACTACTATACTAAAACAGTAGGGAGTGTACAGTACGACAGAATTGGTAGACACATTCCTGCTCACAAGGAACTTACTGTCTATAAGGGGAGACAGATGTATTTATATTATGGATATGTACATAAGTGCAATGGGGCAGAGGATGGGCTGAAAACCAAGTGCTCTAAAGGAAGCAGATCCAAGTGCATAGGTGAAGCTGAAGGGAGAGGGAATCAGGGAACAGAGGACTTAATCAGGGAAGGCATCTTGGGGGAGATGTGACCCTAGTGTGGATTTGAAGGTGAGGAGAGTGGTGGTCTGGCATATGTGGAGGGGCTGATGAGGACCTCTTCCAAGCCAGAGGGAGAATGTAGAAAAGTGGGAGGTGGTCAGGGATGAGAGAGATGAGATTGAGGCACAGTGAGCAGATGGTGCTAGAGGAGAGAAGTGTGAAGGCTCTAAGCTGTGGGAGGAAATCAATGAGCTAGTTTATTTAAAACTGATGGTAAGGAGTTTCTGTTTGATGCAAAGGTGGATGGACTACCACTGGAGATGTGGACTGAGTGTTTTCTTTAGGAAAGTGATCCATCGGGGTAGCAGAGTGAAATGTGGACAGGAGTGGGGAGAGACAGGAGGCAGGGAGGTCAATGAGGAAGCAGATGCAATAGGCAAGGCCGAATATAAGTGCTTGGATCAGCAAAGTAGCAGTCTGCATGGAGAGGAAAGGGGGGAATTTTAGCAATGACGTGAAGGTAGAGCTGACACAGTTTGGTGACACTGAATACATAGGTTGAATGAGAAAGATGAGAGGCTTGTGAGACAGGAAGGATGGTGGTATTATCTACAGTGATGGAAAAGATGGGGAGAAGATATGAAGTTTAACTTTGGCATGATCCCTGCCCACAAGGAGCTTACAAATCACCTCTTCTCTAAAATTGTGATAGTGTCTTTGGTAACCCAGGAGGTATTTTCTTTTTGTTCTTCAATAATACTTCCGATTAAATAACCCCAACACTTCAATAATGGGTAATTGTACTGTTTCCTTTTCAGCTTTCTGCTAAACGAGAGACTAGTGGAGAAAAGTCAAGGCAATTAAGAGATGCGCAACAGGATGCTAGAGATAAAATGGAGGTAATGTTATGGCGTTGCAGATTTATAAACTTGAGCCGTATTACCCAATTATACTGAATAAAATATATAAGCCCAAATGTTTTCCCATCTTATGATGTAGAAATAATTAAGATATATTCATGATAAACTTAATTATACTGTTAATTTGGACTTGTATGAGTGCATTTGTTTATTGTGTTCAGTTATTTTGGAGGATGCATTAATTAGCTTAGGTGTAATGACACTTATTTTAATGTTCAACACTAGAAATATGGTGAACCAAAAATCGCTCTGAGCATGTGCAACAAAACATTCCCATATTCTTCTCAATCAATTGATCAGTCAGTTTATTGAGCGCTTACTATGTGCAGAGCACTTCGGAGAGTACAGTGCACCAGAATTAGCAGACATGTTCCCTGCCCATAATGAGCTTACAGTCTAGAGTGGGAGACAGACACTGATATGAATAAATATATCATTTAAAATACGTACGTCAGTGCTGTGGGGTTGGGGTTTTCTCTTCCCCATTTTTCTCCCCTCCCAGCCCCACATGGTGACCTACCCCTCACTGCACTTAATACTACAGGTATGGACTTCAACATAACAATATAGTTTTGTGCCCCAAACCCGGAGGTGAGCCTCCGTCAGAGACCTTATTTGTTACTTTTTAGGTTAATGTTCTTGAGCACCCTAATGGTTAAGCCCCCCCAAAAAATCCCAACTACAAGGTGGTGATCAGACTCAGTTTAGTCTGGGCTCTTGGAGTGGGACTCGGAGGGGCCTGGAGACAGTGGAGAAAGCCTAATTGCCAAAGCTGAATTCCATAGGTCTCTCAACCTCCTGAACATGTAACAGGGAACATGTAGGATCTTGGTCTTTGGAGAGGTTTCAAAAAATATATAATTCATACATCTTGAATAGGTTTAGTCACCTGCATAGATTCATTCATTCATTCATTCACTCACTCATTCAATCGTATTTATTGAGCGCTTACTGTGTGCAGAGCACTGTACTAATCGCTTGGGAAGTACAAGTTGGCAGCATATAGAGACGGTCCCTACCCAACGGTGGGCTCACAGTCTAGAAGGGGGAGACAGACAACAAAACAAAACATATTAACAAAATAAAATAAATAGAATAGTAAATATAAGTAAAATAGAGTAATAAATATGTACAAACATATATACAGGTGCTTTGGGGAGGGGAAGGAGGTAAGGCGGGGGGGGATGGGGAGGGGGAGATGCAAGGGTCTGGACCAGATTAGCTCCCAAAGTCCCTTCCATCTCTAGGAATCTATGATTGCAAGTTGTCCTGCTGATGCCCAAGAGCCAACTGGCAGCTGGTGGCACTGGGAGGGAATGGCAAAATGGGTCTGGGAAATGGGGAACAAAGGGGCAGGAGGAGAGGACATTGGAAAGTGGAATCTAATAAGGAGTTATACTTTTATTTGCATCGTAATTTCCACTGATGATTACTTTCTTCAGGATATTGAACGACAAGTTCGAGAGCTGAAAACAAAAATTTCAGCTATGAAAGAAGAAAAGGAACAGCTTAGTGCTGAGCGACAGGAGCAGATTAAGCAGAGGACTAAATTAGAGCTTAAAGCTAAAGATCTGCAAGATGAATTGGCAGGCAATAGTGAGCAAAGGGTAAGTAAGATATCTCCCCCCCACCCCCTTTTAAAATTAAAAGGGGTTTTCACTTTCAGCTTCTCAGCCAGTAAACAAGACTTCATCCTCACATCTTCCTGTCACTCCTGCCTTGACAAATATTAGCCCAAATTTCCCCCATATTCCACTTCCTTTGCTGTTACGCTCAAAAATATTGGAAATTCAAAACTCTGCCAATTTATTCCATTGCAAATATACTCTTGAATTGGGGTGTGGCCTTTCGTTTTGAGTACGGGTGTGAAATTGGGAGAATCAAGTTAAGGAGGGAAGGAGAAAGGGAAGGAGAGAAAGAGGTCACAAAGTGTACTTATTCATGCTGCTCTTTCTCCTTTGCCATCTTTCTGATCTTTTCTGCATGTGGACCAGGGCAGAGCATGCCCTTTACCTTTTGCAGAATCCCTGTGAACGATTTCTATTTCCCATCTCCTTGCCCTGCTTTGATCCTGCCTGATCCTCTCAAGTAGCTGGAGGGATCCACTGAGGGTGGGTTGGGGGTTGGAACCATGGAGCTGCCACGTTGGCAACATGCACCCCATGGGACCACACAAATGGCGTGCCACTTCTAGGCCAGGTTCTGTTGGCCACAATCTGATAATTAGTGCCGCACAAGCATCCCAGCAGAGGCTGGCATAGCCTGACCCAAAAGTGGCATGGTATCAGTGCAGCTCCCTGGAGTATGCACTGCCAGCCCCGAGCTCGGACTCCCACCCCATTCACAGTGGATGCTTCAGGCGACTGCGGTAGAGTGGACAGGGGCATGGCATTTTTTTCCCCAGTGCTCAGAAGTGGGGCACAGAAGGATTCTTGCTGCCAGGTGGTACCCTTTGTATTCGTATTTAAATTTTGGCATTGCAGATTTGCCAATGGAAATGGAGTCCTTTAATCCTAATGATTATTTGCCTTCTTGTGAGTAATTCTTGATGATTTTGTTGCTTCATCAATAACGTTTCACCTTCTACTCCCGGCTTACAAGAGTTAATTAATGAGTGACTTTTATATTTAGAAACGGCTGTTAAAAGAGAGACAGAAGCTTCTTGAGAAAATTGAAGAAAAGCAGAAAGAATTGGCAGAAACGGAACCTAAATTCAACAGTGTGAAAGAGAAAGAAGAGCGAGGAATTGCTAGGTCTGCGTTTTGTTTTGTTGTTTTTCTAAAAATAGTAAACTGCAGGTTAACTGTCTCTATCAAGTCATTAAGGATCAAAATTAAGTATGCTAGGCCTTGGGTTCTCTGGGTGGCTTAGGGCTGGGCCCAGTCGAAATAAACAATGAGCCAGATCATCTCGGTTCATGGAAGCTTCAGGAGACTTGGCACATGAGCCGATGATCTGGGCTCCCCTCTGCACTCTAATCTCTGTGGATCGCTCATGGTGCCCCTACTGCTAGAGGTGGTGGCAGGAGCAGAGGCTACTGGTAGAGAGTATCTGAACCCTGGAGTTTCTGCAGTCCCATAGTCAATCTGAAGCTCCACGTCCCTGGAACCCGTATTGGGAGCCTGGACACCCACAGTCAGTCAGTGACATTTATTGAGTACGACCTGTGTGCTGAGCACTATACTACGCACCTGGGATAGTACAGTATAATAGAGTTGGTAGACACAGTCTCTGCCCAAAGGAGCTTATGGTCTAGAGGGAGATATACACATTCAAATAAGTTACAGATAGAGGAAATGGATATGTACAAAATTGCTCTGTGGCTAGAGGTAGGGTGAATCAATCAATCAATCAGTCGTATTTATTGAGCGCTTACTATGTGCAGAGCACTGTACTAAGCGCTTGGGAAGTACAAATTGGCAACACATAGAGACAGTCCCTACCCAACAGTGGGCTCACAGTCTAAAAGGGGGAGACAGAGAACAGAACCAAACATACCAACAAAATAGAATAAATAGGATAGAAATGTACAAGTAAAATAAATAAATAAATAAATAGAGTAATAAATATGTACAACCATATATACATATATACAGGTGCTGTGGGGAAGGGAAGGAGGTAAGATGGGGGGATGGAGAGGGGGACGAGGGGGAGAGGAGGGAAGGGGCTCAGTCTGGGAAGGCCTCCTGGAGGAGGTGAGCTCTCAGCAGGGCCTTGAAGGGAGGAAGAGAGCTAGCTTGGCGGAGGGGCAGAGGGAGGGCATTCCAGACGGCGGGACAGGCGAGAACGAGGTACAGTGAGGAGATTAGCGGCGGAGGAGCGGAGGTTGCGGGCTGGGCAGTAGAAGGAGAGAAGGGAGGTGAGGTAGGAGGGGGCGAGGTGATGGACAGCCTTGAAGCCCAGGGTGAGGAGTTTCTGCCTGATGCGCAGATTGATTGGTAGCCACTGGAGATATTTGAGGAGGGGAGTAATATGCCCAGAGCGTTTCTGGACAAAGATAATCCGGGCAGCAGCCAGTTGCTTAAGGGTATCCAAGCATGTAGGCAAGTAGGAGAAATGAGGGCTTAGTCAAGGAAGGCCTCTTTTGGAGGAGAAGTGATTTTAGGAGAGCATTTGAAGGTGGGGGCAGAAGTGGTCTGTCAGCTCTGCAGGGGGAAAGAGTCCCCGGCCAGAGGGAGGACTTGTGCCCCTCCTAAGGTGGCCAGGCCCTGTGTGAAGTGGCATAAGATAAAATGCCATTTTCCTTTCTTCCTTTCTCATCCCTGACAAAGGAACACTTCAGAATAGCTCCAAATTTGTATTGTCATAGTTCAGAAAACAAGGTCCTACCACGTTACGTAGCTCTTAAAATGAATTAACTTTGTTGTTACCATCTTCCATATATATGCTTTTCCAGAGTTACTAAACTTGTTGTTTAGACCTTGCTGAAGGAACTTTTTCTGCTCTAGAAAAAACTACCAGTCTTTAGCTAAGCTATCCTCTGCAGTGAACTTTTTCCACCAAACATATTCACTGGCTGTTCACCAGTAAGAGTAAAGGCCTTCCCATCCCCCCTGCCCTACCTCTTTCCCCTCCCTACAGCACCTGTATATATATTTGTACAGATTTGTTACTCTATACTTTATTTTACTTGTACATATTTACTATTCTATTTATTTTGTCAGTGATGTGCATTTAGCTTTAATTCTATTTGTTCTGATGACTTGACACCTGTCCACATGTTTTGTTGTCTGTCTCCCCCTTCTAGACTGTGAGCCTGTTTTTGGGTAGGGACCGTTTCTGTATGTTGCCAAATTGTACTTCCCAAATGCTTAGTACAGTGCTCTGTACACAGTAAGCGCTCAATAAATATGATTGAATGAATGAGGAGAAGTGTGCATGGTTTTTGTTAAGAAAAAGGCAAAAATAGAAATGGGAAAATTTTATATACAAAATATTTTAATTATCTTTTCCACATAGGTTTTTTTAAGTTATTGTCAACATAGTAAAAGTAAGGTTAACTGCATACAATGTTTTGCAGTTACTTTAAAAGAAGTGGAGCATCATTCATTTAGTAACATCTTGTTAATGTCATCTGCAGTACTTTAAAAAAATGAAACAGCTTGTCTCTCCTTTGAAACATTCATTATTTTTTTGTCCTGTTATCACTTGTACCAATCTTGATTAGGTTGGCCCAAGCTACCCAAGAAAGAACAGACCTTTATGCAAAACAGGGTCGAGGAAGCCAGTTTACATCCAAAGAAGAACGAGATAAATGGATTAAAAAGGAGTTGAAGTCTTTGGATCAGGCCATTAATGACAAGAAACGACAGATTGCTGCCATACATAAGGACTTGGAGGATACTGAAGCAAATAAGGAGAAAAATCTGGAGCAGTACAGTGTAAGACGTTATTCACTTTTTCTTTTTGTCAAGTCAGAGGAATTGGATCAAATTGTAATAAATATGTTATTTTGATTAGATAAAATAAACCGAAACAGAATCGTGTATGCCTGACAGCGCTGAAGGACTGTTGGTTGAAGGCATATTACCTAGCAATACAAACAGCCAGTGTCCTGGAGAAATGGCAGGTTGTCAGTATAGTAGTAATTGTGGTATTTGTTAATCACTTAGTATGCTTTTTGAATGGAAATACCCTTTTAACTTGTGTAATACACTTTATCAGTTCCATAGTCTCCAGTCTGCAAAATTCTAAACTCTAGAAAGGCCAGTAGCAGTTTCACAGTCTCCAGAGCTGCTTTGGAGGCAGGGAACATCTTAGCTAAGTAAGATGTAAACAGATAAAACTTCATAGATCGAAATCAAATTGTAGAAATGCTCTGAGACAAAAATTCTCAGACAGAAAGTTGTCCTGTCTCTTTCCCCTCTCTCTCCTCTGGTAGGGATATTACTGACCAATCAATCAATGGTATTTATTGAGTGCTTACTATGGGCAGAACACTGTACTAAGTGCTTGAGAGTGCAGTACAAAAGAATGAAATAGCCTGAAGATGGCCAGCAGATAGAAAAGGAGGAGAAACTAAGGGTACCTAGGTAATCTTTATCCTTAGTAATTAATCCATAAAGAATCAAGTGGATTATTTTCCTGAGTTGGTTTTTTTTGTTTTTGTTTTGTGGAGTGCCTTCAGGGATGAAACACTGCATTTTACATTGGATAATGACAGCTGCCATCCAATGAGCTTCATGTCCAGAAGCAAAATTTGAACTTGCCAACTGTCTCAAGAATTATTTTTTAAGGAAGTCCAGGACTAGTCAGGATCTTTTCAGTAAACATTTGTAGAACTATGTAGGGATGAATTATTTTCATATTTGTGTTCCTTGGTAGAAGTAAATTATAGGATCTCTTGCTGTTTCTGTAGATGCTTAAAAATAAATTTAGTTATTAAATAGTGTTTCATTTTATTTGCATTAGAAATTGGACCAAGATCTTAATGAAGTGAAGGCTCGAGTAGAAGAACTGGACAGAAAATATTATGAAGTGAAAAACAAGAAAGATGAGTTACAGAGTGAAAGAAAGTTAGTAATGTCCTAAAATTTGTCTTCATTTTATGTATAAAATTAGACTGCTAAATATTTAGTCTCAAAACATCCTATTACAGATACTTTTCTCCAGATTGTCACATCAATTGCTTTTAAAAGTTTTCTTTTAATATATTATTCTGCAATTTTTAATTCTATCTTGTTTTTATTTAATAGTTACTTGTGGAGGGAGGAGAATGCAGAGCAGCAAGCCCTTGCTGCTAAGCGAGAAGATTTGGAAAAGAAGCAGCAGCTGCTTAGAGCAGCAACCGGGAAGGTGGGCAGTAATTCATTTTTTTTTTTTCCCGCGCCCCCTGTAAGCCCCAACCAAGGAACTGTTCAGTAGTCATTTCTCACTATTCTTACTGTTAATTATTTTGCTAGTGGCAGTTGATCTGTTGAGTAACATTAGCATCAACTAGTAAAATGGAGTAACTGGCAAATCATTTTGTTACCATTGAATTAATAGTAGTAACTCTAGTAATCAATATAAATAGCTGATACGTGGACACAGGTGTGGAGACGTTTCTTGAGGTAGGTTGCTAGTATTGGGGTTTGTGGTTTTTGAACTTTAGGTTCGGTCTTTCTGATGAAACATTGACTAGAAACAACTGGATGAGTTTCTTTGCCTTGTTTTTACTCACCATTGTTTTTTTATTTAGGCTATCTTAAATGGCATAGACAGCATAAACAAAGTCCTGGAACACTTCCGTCGAAAAGGCATAAACCAGCACGTTCAAAACGGATATCATGGCATTGTGATGAATAACTTTGAGTGTGAGCCAGCTTTCTACACTTGTGTTGAAGTAACTGCTGGAAACAGGTGAACTGGAATGATCTTTGGACCCACTGTTGCAAAGGAGGAGGGAGACAAGAAAGGCCGAATGATTTTGTAACTTGTTTGAATACAGTGGCATTTTTGAGGTTACCTTCTTTGCCCTCTCCTTATTAAATTTTTATCAGTGGTATTTATTGAGTGTCTTCTATGTAGAGAAGACTGTACTAAACATCTGGGAAACATCAGAACTACTATAAAAAATGATCCCTGAACTTGAGGAACTTACACTGTACCTTTTTCCCTGAGAAAACCATGGAACAGTACCTAATTATAAGCTTTGAAACACTTCCCCCTCTTCCTACCTTTGTTGGTTTTGCTTTCTTGTTTAAAATCACACAGGAATTGTTAAATTCCTAACATTGCCAACATCAAAAAGAGAAAAATAAATGCTGCTTTTGTAATTCTCTCAAAGTTGATGTCTCATTTGAAAATTAAGCAGTAATGCAGCTGCTTCTGCTTAAATTTTAGGTTGTTTTATCACATTGTGGATTCAGATGAAGTCAGTACCAAGATTTTAATGGAGTTTAATAAAATGAATCTTCCTGGAGAAGTAACTTTTCTGCCACTCAACAAACTGGATGTCAGAGATACTGCTTATCCTGAAACCAATGTAAGTGCTTGTGTTCGTTTTAGCACACCCTGTATCTTTATTAGTTTTTATATTGATATAAAAATTAAACAGCATGTTACTCATACTGATTATCTGAGGAAGACTAACATCTGGTAGTATAGTATGTTTAGTATTGTGTACTACTTATTTCTGGAGTATTTGAATTAAGAAATCCTTTTAGCTTCTGCAGAGTAAATTTCCAAATCTGAAAGTTAGTGTGAAAGGGTTTGTGTTTTACCGTAAATCTATAATGCAGAGGTTGCATTCTTAAAAAACCTGGCATTAAGGAAAACTCAACCTATAGTACTTTGCCATTTTAAAGGTTCTGAAGAATCGTTTCTTCCATCCCTGTAGCATATCTGAACAGTCTCATGTGGCTGGATAAGCAGTCCCTAACAGCATTCTAGCCAATATATGCAGTGGAAACCCAAGATATGGTAGAACTGAGTACATTTGATAGTCCACCATAATGTTAGAACAATTAGTTGTTAATTCTGCTCAGTAAAGAGATGATGTCATTTTCAGGACGCTATTCCAATGATCAGTAAACTGAGATATAATCCCAGATTTGACAAAGCTTTCAAACACGTGTTTGGAAAGACACTTATTTGTCGGAGCATGGAAGTGTCTACTCAGTTGGCCCGAGCTTTCACCATGGACTGCATTACGCTAGAAGGTATGTAGTCTACAGTATTACCATTTTGGAAAAACAAACCGCTGAGATTTCCAGAAACTATACCTACTGCATAATTTGACATATGTAGTTATCCATGTTATATATCCACAAAATTAGGCACCACTGATGGTGAAATTCATTTCTGAGTGCATGTGTGTCCAAGTAGGCTAGTGTGGGATTCATAGCCTTGGCCGCATTGAGCACACAGGGTGTTTCTTGTTGTGATGTTGTATTTAATGTTTGGAGCACCTGGTGGTGTTTTCTCTCTTGCCTCCTTGTCTCTCTTTCCGTATATATCTACCAACTTGTATCCTGTACTTATACTGTACCGTAGTTGTATACTGTATTCTCCTCTTTTGCAGTGTGGCACACAATGCTGTAGTTTTCAGCTGAGAGACGCAGCACTCTGTGAGGCTGTGTTTAAGTGTATTATTAAAAGTCTTCCTCTCTTCCGTGCTTTTGGTTTCCCAGTTTCAGCTGACAATGTAGCAGCTCTTTAGCAGCTGTCGTCCATTCTCACGTGGCCCACCCAGCATAACTGTGTTGAGGTGAACATATGATAGGAGCCTGACTTTGTCCTAGAACCTTGTTGTTTGTAATCCTGCTGAACCATTTTAGGTTGGAGAATGGCCCTTAATCAGTGCTGATGGAAGTGCTCAAATAGCTGGATGTGTTGCTTTTGGAGAGTTCAGCTCTCAGAGATGTGGAGAAGGTTGAATGGTGCTACAGCTCTGTACTCTGGTGCCTCCACATTCTGTTTGAGAGTCTCCCAGAGTATGCTGGCCTTCTTGAGCCCACTGTTGGGTAGGGACCGTCTCTATATGTTGCCAACTTGTACTTCCCAAGCGCTTAGTACAGTGCTCTGCACACAGTAAGCGCTCAATACGATTGATTTGATTTTTTTTACTTGGCTATTGTGACAACTTAATCAGCGGGCTGCCTCGGTATCAATTTTGAGACCGCTTTGAGCTCACTGTTTCCATTGTAGTGTTTTCATTTTGTGTGACTTCCCTGGTACATTCAGATACATTATCTTTGGGAGGGGGGGGGGGGGGTTGTTGTTTTTATAAGACTTACTGATAGCTCATAATATCTGGCTGACTCAGTGAAGTGGTTAATAATCATTGGACCTGTCTTTTACGGTGTGTGCCTCTGGAATACAATTATTTGTTTACAGCTATTCTTGAATGTCTCTAGGCTTTTGCTCAGTCTGAATTTGAGGCATCTCTCAGAGAAGCAGATGCATATTCTGGCCCCTCCCTCTTGTTGTATCCCCCAGCATGGCTGCATAGAATAAATTATACAGGAACGGAGCCACTGTGCGTCCCTGCTTTTCCCAGTGGTGACGGGAAATGGATGGGACAAGACGTCCTCAGCTCTGACCCATCCAGACATGTAATCATGAAATCATCTCAGAAATTTTATTGAACTCCTTAGAGCAGCCAGAATTATTAATCAGTTTCCAGAGTCCAACTGACCTTTTCCAACAATATGAATTGCTAGCCTTGAAAATGTATAACTTAGAGAAGTATTGTAGGATGATGGAGAATGTTATGAACGGTATTTTTTTTGTGTGGGGAGGAGCACAAAAAGAAAATACAAATGGATTTGCATGACTCAGGAAAGTTAGTTTCTATTTATCAGTACTCCTTGTCAAGAAAAGTAATTTTTTTTTAAAAGGACTATTGCCAGTTTTATTTCAACTCTGGGGGGAAAAATGTGTGGCATTAATCCTGCAGTTTCTATGTTAAGTGTCTACATTTTCCAGGGAGAAGATTCTATTACTAATTAAGATACCAATACTGATGAGCTAGATCATCAAGAAGCTGATCCGATGATCCTGTAAATACACTGGACAGAGTCATCAGATTCCATAATTTTGTTCCTAGGTGACCAAGTCAGTCATCGTGGTGCTCTGACTGGAGGTTATTATGATACAAGAAAGTCTCGACTTGAATTACAGAAAGACGTAAGAAAGGCTGAAGAAGAACTCGGTGAACTTGAAGCAAAGCTCAATGAAAATCTGCGTAGAAATATTGAAAATATCCTTTTATGTTGCACTCCCCAATTTTGAGGAATGGGTTGCTTTTTTGTTTTTTATTGCATCGTGTAGGTGGTTCTTTTCCACCTGGTGGACTATTCATGGGTTTTCATTCATTTGCAAGCACATAAAACATCATACCTCATTAGGTTTCTTAATTTCTGCAGTTGGTGGGAGGATAAAGAAAATTACTTTTGTGGTGGTAGCTTTCCTAAACTAATAGCCGTGATTCTCTTGGAGATGATGTAGGTGCTTGAGTGGGTGAGAATATAAATGTTTCTTGCGCCTTATGAAAGAACAATATTGATCCTAAAAATGCATCATTCATTTGTTCACTCAAAATGATGGCACTAAATTGAACACCGTGCAGATTAATAAATGTTTAAATTTGGGTAATTGAGTGCTTTTTCTGATCCTGCTGCTTGTCAGCAGTTTTAACTACTGCTGAATTTTCTGAGGGTGTGGCAGTCCCCATAGACTGCGAGCTTCTTGTGGGCAGGGATTGCGTGTACCGACTCTGTTGTATTGTACATTTCCCAAGCATTTAGTATAGAGCTCTGCACGCAGTAAGTGATCGGCAGATGTCATTGATTGAATTAAAGGTCCCTGCTTGATGGTGGGACGCTCTCCTTCTGTCCCCCTCATAGAGCTCTTTAGAGCTGCCATTGTCTGAAGAACCATTTTGGAGCATTGTTGGCAAAGTAGCAAAGTATCATTTGCCTTTTAGACCTGCCGATGTGTACGCAGGTGGCCAGGGTTGTTGATCCCAGAAGCACATCTGGCCACTCACATTTTTCTTTCCCTTCCCCAGATGCTGTCAGGAACTCAACTGTAGCCCAGAATATATGAAATCGGAGGCAGGTTAAGAGGAATGGATTTTCTTATTTTGTTGTTAAATTGACCTTACATGTGTTTCTACCTATTGCATTATCATTTCTGTTTTTCGGTGAGAAAAGTTGCTTGGATTGAGAGCTTTTGTTGTTGTTGTTTTTGTTAATTCCAGTGGCATTTATTTGACTTCTGTGGCTGTATTAAGGAAATATAAAATTGTAATATGCCTAGAGGGGACTATTTAAAATACATCACCCCTTTCTTCAAGGTAGCAGAATACATTTTAGAGTGTTTTCATCTACAGCAGAATTAATAGAAAGATAATTAATTTTGTGAACCACAAATTCAGCTTAATTTTGTTTGGGTTTTAAATGAAAGCAGGGAATTAATAGCTGCAGCATTAGAAATGTTAAACAGATACAAATGTAAAATTGTAATTAGGTCCTTGAAGACATTGCTTTGGCTTTCATCAGTGTCATAGTCATCTCAAGACACCCTTATGTCTGTAAATACGTAAATTACAACCTTCTCAGATGTAGAATAATAAAGAAGAAAGTACTACCAAACTCTCAAAACTTGTCAAACTGTGATGCAGATTAGGTGATTCATATTGCAGATAGTACTGTGGCTGGTGAGAAGGTGGATTTCCTAAGGAATTATACAGTTCTGTGGGTGAATCATTCTGTCTTAAATTTTGGGTGACTAAATAGCACTTCTTTGTCAGGATTTATTCTGATATTAATAGCAAGGCTCTTTTTTGTTAGCCAGGTAGTCTCAGTGATTTAGAGAAGAGCCAAAGGAACTGAAAAGATTCAACTATTTTGAAAACTAATTATACACATTTAAAAAATATTTGGTACTTGATTCAAATTTAATATCATTTTTATGTGTGAAAAGTGTAGCTCTCCCCTTCTCTCCATCCCCCTCCACACACATGGTGAGAAAGAGAACTGTCCATATTTGTGAGATATTTCAGATGTCAGAAAAGCCTTAGGTGACTATCATTTATTGAATACAAGCCCTGTAAAACTTGTTAGTGTAGGAGGCATTCCCATATTAATTTTCATCACTTTGGGTCATGACAACCCAACAGTCAACAATTGAATACCCGTTAGGTTTATAGTAAATCACTCAATGATATTTGAGTACTTACTGTGTGCAGAGCACTGTAGTAAATGTTAAGGTTATCCTTGCTATGTGTATATATACAGTACTCGTGTGCTTTTTTTATTTATATACTATCTCACCATTCTCCTGCTACTATTGTAGCTTTCATCTCTATATCCACTTTTTGTAAGTAATTTGTATCTACCTATTTCCCCCACTATATTGAAAATCCTTTTGTCAATCTTTTGTTTTATTGTATTCTCCCAACTATAATAATAATGATGGTATTTAAGCGCTTACTAGGTGCCAAGCACTGTTCTAAGCACTGGGGTAGATTCAAGAGGCTCACAGTCTTAATTCTGATTTTACAGATGAAACTGAGATGGAGAAGTTAAATGACTTGCCCAAAGTCACACAGCTGACAAGTGGCAGAGCCGGGATTGGAACCCATGACCTCTGACTGCCAAGCCCAGGTTCTTTCCACTAAGCCACGCTGCTTCCCGCTGCTACCTGTCCCGTGGGCACTCACATCTTACTGACTGTTTGACTGACATAGAATTAAGATTCCATTCCCTTTGGAGTCATCTAAATTTAACAGTCAGGAAATTCACAAATACAGGAAAAAAAGTATGAAAATATTTAGGGGGAAAGGTGCTACCAGGACAAGAGCATAAGAGTGGGAGAATTGTTTTTATTGAGTCAGGCCAGTGGACCTTCATTTATTCAAAAATATTTTTTTGAATGCCTATTGTGTGTGCAGAGCACTATATAAAATGTGGAAAAAACTTTATGGATGAGAACTATATACAGTCCTTGGCCCCCAAGATCCTTCCAGACCAGACTGTCTGCAATGTCAATAGTAAAGAAAGTGTGGAGCAACACAGTGATGATTGCTTTCCTTGATGTCTGTCATCTTTGTTATAGATTTACCATCAAATACTTCTAAATATTCCGATTTTTCTCAACTCTGAATTTATGCAAATCCTCTTGATTCTGTCCAACAACAGTCTATAGAATTTCCTGTGCCAACATTTCATATACTTATCATAGTATGTAGTATTTCCTTGTGTTTGTTTTGAACCTTCTATGTTTAAGTTTTAATGCGTGCCTTCTAATCTAGATTTTGTGGAATTTGCTGAATGATAATTTCATGTTTGCCCTTTCCACATTCCTCAGGATTTTGTAAACTTCAGTCATGTTACCCCTTTGCCCAGCCAAAGAATCATAAACATTTTCATCCCTGGGCTTATCTCATCATTTTTTTATTTTCTTCACATCTAATGTCCAACCTAAAATATGGCAACCTAAAACCCACCTTTTATTCCAGGTTTTCCCATATAGCAACCTCACTGAGGGCCAGGCCCATGTCTTCAACTTTATCAGTTTCCCAAGTGCTTAGTACAGTGCTCTGGACATAATATGCCTCCAATAAATATTGTTAATGATGGAGATGACTGAGAAATGTTTTTAATTTTTTTTATAATTTTCTATACTGAGCTTAGATTTGAGTTTATTAAAGTGAACATGGGTTTAACAAAAGAATGCATTTTTCTTTCAACTGTCAGTGAAATAGCACATTCATAACTTGAATTGGAAATGGCAAGGTGGAATTCCACTGACTTGTCCCACCTTCCTGATCTGTTGACTGAGTCCAGTAGAAATATTCAGTTCCTCAAAAGCTTGAAAATTGCTCAGATGTACAGCCTTTGAAGCTGAGTAGATAGGTTAGAGAAATGAATAGAAAGATATCTGGTATATTTTAAAAGCATGAATAGAATTTTCCTTAGCCCACTGTATGGATTAATAATGAAATTGACCAGCTCATGAACCAAATGCAGCAAATTGAAACCCAGCAGAGAAAATTCAAGGCTTCTCGGGACAGCATATTGTCAGAGATGAAGATGCTGAAAGAGAAGAGGCAGCAGTCTGAGAAAACCTTCATGCCCAAGGTACAGTAATAGGAACTCTTTTTGGATACATTTTTATGTACAAATATTTATTTTGAGATCTTTTTGGTATCTCCAGGTGGCATTAGAGATTAATTATATTTCGTATCTATTATATTGTCTTCTGAATCGACCTCTGCAGCCCTGAACTCTCACCTTCTCTGCAGTCTTGCATTTCCTCTTGCTTTCAGGACAGCTCCGTTTGGATGTCCCACTGACGACACCTCAAACTTAACATGTCCAAAAAAGAACTCCTCATCTTACCCTTGGTTTTCCCATCACAGTAGACAATACCACTATTATTCCTCTCTCAGAAGCCCACAACCTGGGTATTATCCTTGACTCTTCTGTCTCACTGAACCCAGATATTCAATATGACACCAAAACCTGTTGGTTTTACCTTCACAACATTGCCTAAAATCCACCCATTCCTTTAAGTCCTTCTACATTAATCCAAGCACTTATCATATTCCTGCCTTGACTACTGTATCAGCCTGCTCTCTGACCTCCATGCCTCCTGCCTCTCTGCTCTCCAGTCCTTACTTTACTATGCCTCCCGTATCAGTTTTCTAAAAAAAGTTGAGTTCACATCTCCCCACTCCCTAAAAACCTCCAGTGGTTCCCCATCCACTTCTGCATCAAACTCCTTGCTGTTGGCTTTAAATTAGTCACCTCATCCCCTCCTATCTTAACTGATTTCCTCCTACTCATCTGTACCTCTGTCTCATCTATCTTGCTGCCGACTCCTGCCTCTGGCCTGGAGTTCCTCCCCCTTCATCTGCGACACTCTCCCCACCTTCAAAGTCTTACTAAAATCACAAATCAGCCAAAAGGCCTTCCCCATCTAAGTCCTCTTTTCCCCTCCTGAATCTGTACCTTTAAGCACTTGTTCTTTATCCCGTCTTCAACCCCACGGCACTTACATACATATCCATAATTTGCTGTCTGTCTCCCCATATAGACTGTAAGCTCCTTGTGAGCAGGGAATGTGTCTACCAATTATGTTGTACTCTCCCAAGCATTTAATAAAATGTTCTGCATAAAGTACTCAATAAGTACCATCTATTAGTTTATTAATTTCTTCACTTTCACTGTGGTATTCTTGAATTTAGTGGTTCAGTGATTTCGTGTAAGTAAATGAGGGTAGATTTTTAAACACTTGAGAAATGTTGTTTTGTAACTTTTAACTGTTTAATAATCCCTCTATAGCAACGGAGCTTGCAGAGTTTGGAGGCAAGCTTGCATGCAATGGAGTCAACTAGAGAATCACTGAAGGCAGAACTGGGGACAGATTTGCTTTCTCAGCTCAGCCTTGATGATCAGAAGCGAGTAGATGCACTTAATGATGAGATTCGTCAGCTTCAGCAGGTAAGAACAATTCACTAAGGAATTTTTATGATTTGGATGATGTTCCAGAAAGCTAAAATTGATGGCATTTATTATTAGTGTGTATAAAGAATTTGGACCTTGTTTACTGTCCTCTGGTCAGTTATCCAGAATTATCAAAATGTAAAACTTATTTTCTTGCATTCAATCCCAAAGTGTCAAGACTTAAACAGAAAGGCTTAAATTATATCGGGTATTGTTTTCTGAATTCTAGGAAAACAGACAGCTGTTGAATGAAAGAATTAAATTGGAAGGTATCATTACTCGAGTAGAGACGTATCTCAATGAGAATCTGAGAAAACGCTTAGACCAAGTGGAACAGGTGAGATCATTCATCTTCTAAAGAGTCCTGTTCTGGTAAAGCTGAATTTATTTCTCTATAGTGTAGTAAAAAAAAAAATACAGCCGATTCCCGCTACTAATATTTTTAGAAGTCTTTTTTTGTTAGAGATTTAGCAAATCCTTGATATGTTCTAAATGTGTTTTCTTGTGTACCATAAGCGTAATTAATGGAGAAATGCCTTGGAATCTTTGAGCATACTTTGATATATTCCGGTCAGTATTTTAACTCTTGTTTTTACGATGATATAGGAATTGAATGAGTTGAGAGAGACAGAGGGAGGTACTGTCCTCACTGCCACAACATCAGAACTTGAGGCCATCAACAAACGAGTAAAAGATACTCTGGCACGATCAGATGGTTGGTTATTTTATTTCTTGGATTAGTTGTGATGTGTACATTTTGCATATTGCCAAAAAATTTTAAGCACATTTATTTTAAAACAGACTTAATGACTGCAACAGATTAGTAGGGAAAATTATGTGCTTATTATTTTTGACTGTTATTTTGATACTTGACTGTAGCTTGCTATTAATGTGCCCTAGAGTATTACAGTAGAAGAATCTTTGAACAAAGACAGTCCTGGCCAATTTGCAAGAGTTAAGGTGCCTGTGTTCTCCTGAGTGATAATGCAGCGTTACTGGGCCATTTGTTTTTCTGCTAATGTGATTAGCAAATGACTTCAATTCTTGGGCGATCCCTGAGCTCCTTCTCCCCTCAGCCATTTTCCTGTAGCATCATAATCACAGATAGGCAGGCTGCCTAGTTTTCTTCTTCCTGGGATCTTTACTCTCCTCTTCCACTTGGGTCCATAGCAGCTAATGTTCTCTCACAGTCGTTTTCCCCTAAATTCCTCTTAAATCAACTGCATCTGGTTGTGACATGATTTAGAGGTAAAGCATTTACCGTCATACCATTTAAATCTAACCCTTAATTTTCTGACCTTTGTTTAAAGTTGCAGGTATTAGAATTTTTTTTTTTTGGTTTTTCCCATCAAGCTAAGGTGTATGCCCTTTAGGAATATTGAAACACCTTCTCCCTCCGACAATAACTTCAGCACTATATTATCTATACTTCTTCCTAAAGTCCCTGATGATCATCCCTGGTATTATTTAGTGGAAATTTTTAACTAACAGCCACATCCTGTTTGGACAGTAAAACTCTTTACTGTATTGCAGGAATTGGGGAAGTTGAAACACTTTTTGCCTCCCAACAAAGGTGTGAATAAGTTGTAATGACAAAGGCACACAATTTTGGGGGCTAACATTATAAAGGGTTACGAAGCCAGGAAAGAAAAATTATTTAATACGTGTTCCTTCTGCTGTAGTTTGAGTGGTTCTTTAATTGTCATTGGTTTTGAGTATATATTTTTTAAAAAATGAAAATATTTATGAAAGCTGAATATGTGAACACCAATTGCTAATGAAGTCTTTTCAACTTAATTTAGATCTGGATAATTCAATTGACAAAACAGAAGTTGGAATTAAGGATCTGCAGAAGAGTATGGAGCGCTGGAAGAACATGGAGAAAGAACATATGGACGCTATAAACCATGACACCAAGGAGCTGGAGAAGATGACAAATCGGCAGGGTATGCTTCTGAAAAAGAAAGAAGAGTGCATGAAAAAAATCCGCGAGCTTGGGTCTCTTCCCCAAGAAGCATTTGAAAAATACCAGACATTGAGCCTGAAACAGGTAAGCCATATTTTCAGTTTGAAGCCCAGGAGCAGACTGTGATTACACCTTAAGACTCCTGTTATAATTCAGCCTCTTATTCTCAGTGATTGTTTTTTAATTCTCTTTTACAGTTGTTTCGTAAACTTGAGCAGTGTAACACGGAACTGAAGAAATACAGTCATGTCAATAAAAAAGCTCTGGACCAGTTTGTAAATTTCTCAGAGCAGAAAGAGAAATTAATAAAGCGTCAGGAAGAGTTGGACAGGGGCTATAAATCGATTATGGAGCTGATGAATGTCCTCGAACTCAGAAAATATGAGGCTATCCAACTAACTTTCAAGCAGGTTTGATTAACTCAGTGTTAATTCTTTAAAGAAAATCTTGCAACCATTACTTTTTTTATGTTCTTAAACTTTAAGCCATCTCAGGTTGAGGGTGGGTTTGAGATGCTGTCATTTTTTTTTTTCCTTAATAGTACTTAAGTACTTACTATGTGCCAGGCAGTATACTAAGCCCTAGGGTAGATACAAACTAATCGGGTTGGACACAGTCCATGTCCCATATGGAGGTCACAGTCTTGGTCCCCATTTTACAGATGAGATGACATCCACAGATGAAGTGAAGTGACTTCTCCAAGGTCACACAGCAGACAAGTGGGGGAGCCTGGATTTAGAACCTCAGGTCCTTCAAACTTACAGGCCCATGCACAATGCACTGGGCATGCTTGCTTCTTTATTTGGGTTTATTAAAGCTAGGAATGAAAAGAAAAAGTATTGCCAAAATCCTTTGTTATTTCATTTCCCTGCCCAAAATAGAGAAAGTTACTTCTGCTTTTAGCTGCTTTTTTCAGTTATTAACAATAAGGGTTGAAATGACAAGAAGTCTAAATTTAACTACCGCTTTTCCCCCTCAAGGTGTCAAAGAACTTCAGCGAAGTGTTCCAGAAATTAGTTCCTGGTGGCAAGGCTACTCTGGTGATGAAGAAAGGAGATGTAGAGGGTAGTCAGTCCCAGGATGAAGGAGAAGGGAGTGCTGAAAGTGAGAGAGGCTCCGGCTCACAGAGCAGTGTCCCATCAGTTGACCAGTTCACCGGCGTTGGAATTAGGGTAAAAATAAACTATTTAAAATACGTTTTTTTTCTCATATCACTCCCATGGAAAATGTGTTGACATTTAAAATGATAATTGGTCAGTTTTGTGTGTGTTATCAGGAAAAAGAATATCACCCTTATTTCACAAGTGCCTCGAGGGTGATTTTAATTCTCTACCTTCAGGGTGTTCAAGTCATTATTTGGTATTTTCATAGGTGTCATTTACAGGAAAGCAAGGTGAAATGCGAGAAATGCAGCAGCTTTCAGGTGGACAGAAATCCTTGGTGGCCCTTGCTCTGATTTTTGCTATTCAGAAATGTGACCCAGCTCCTTTTTACTTGTTTGATGAAATTGACCAGGCCCTGGATGCTCAGCACCGAAAGGCTGTGTCAGGTATATATATTTTTTTTTTTTTGGCTTATATGTTTTCGTGCTTATCTTTTAGTGATGCCCTGATTGGGGGTGATAGTTCTTCGAATCAGTAGACAGACCTGATGAATCAGTAGTATTGAGCATTCACTCTGTGCAGAGCACTGAACTAAACAGTTGGGAGAGTTTACTAGCCTTAATAGGCATGATCCCTGCCCTCAAAGAGCATACATTCTAGTGGGGAGGACCGAGAGTAAAATAAATTATAAACAGAGGGAAGCATTGGAGATTAAAGATGTACGTTCATGCTGCAGCAGGAGTGGGGAGAGGAGTGAGTACTAAATGCCCAAGTGATGTGGAAATGCTGAAGTGGCAGTTGTGGGGGAAACAGTGTGGGGCGATGACAGATTAATCAGGGAAGGCACCAGGAGATTTAAAAACATGACTAAGTCTGAATTTCAGCCTCACATATTAATGTTCTCTTGTGGTACTATATGCAAGAATATATTCAGTGCAAGAGAAACTACATGGCAATGTTAAAGGACAAACTGCCATTCTAAGAAAATGTTTTGTTTGAAACGTTACAGTATTGAGGAATATTCAGTGCCATTATTAGACACTTTTTGTTCAGTTTATATACCCAGTCCTTCTAAAACCCTGGGGAAGCCAAACTCCTTGTTCCAGAAAACGCTACAGCACTCACACTTTTCACTTTTGGGGATAGGTATTGTGTACCTCTTAGATATGGTTTTTATACTAAAGAGAAAGGAAGCTTGTCATAAGTTATGACTTTATTTTGCAGATATGATTATGGAGCTTGCAGTACATGCCCAGTTTATTACAACTACATTTAGGCCTGAACTGCTTGAATCAGCTGACAAATTCTATGGTGTAAAATTCAGAAATAAGGTAAAAATTTAAATGAAATATTGGTTTCAATGTTATTTGCTACCTGAGAACTTGCCTTGTTTTCTGAGAAAACTACTATGCTGCCGTGGTAGATTTAGTTTCTGTCAGTGGTTCGAAATATGAGTTTCCCTGGGGCCCGTTTAAGTTCTGTAATTGCTGTGGCAGTCTTGACTGAAAACATTTTCTCACCCTCATAAGAAGAAGAAAAAAAACACTGTCACATTTATTTATTTTCTTTTTTTACCATCCAGTCTTCTGGTTTTCTCCCTTCTCTCACTACTTGCATAAATCAATTAGTGGTATTTATTGAGCACTTACTTTGTGCAGAGCACTGTACTAAGTGCTTGGAAGAGTGCAACAGAGTTAGCAGACACATTTCCTGCCCATAATGGTATTCATGACAGTTCTTTTTAAGTAGTCACATACACATGCTCACATTTTTCATACTTCATTAGTGGGTAAGTTATGCTCTCTTTGTCGCTCTCCAACCCTGCTTCTCCTATAAAGGAGAGTGAGGTTGAACGGAATCAAGGAAATTGCAAATAAAGTGTTACTGATGTACTTCACGGATGCTGGAGGACAGAGCAGATAAGAACATAGCTGGAAATTTGAGGCTTAGCCTGGTGCTGTCCACCACCAACGTGGACATGAATGAAACAGAGCAAACGAGAAGCCCCAAATTCACTTCTGGGGAATCATGCCACAAGTTCTCCAGGGAGTTATAGGCCACTACTGGACCAGCCTAGTTCATTTCACATCAACTCCTGTCTCCAAAATGGAAGCAGAAAGAGCGGTTGCTGATAAAGCAGTGGCATTTCCTTGGGAGGAACCTGGGGAAGTTGTTCAGATACCCACCTCACCTCACCGGTGTGCTGTAGCTCCCTAGTTTGGACAGAGCACCATTAGACTGAGGTGAGAGTAAGCATGATTGGCTACTTCCAGAAAGGAACAATGGATAGTGATTTTGATGAAGATGAAATAGCAAGTACATTTTAGGCCAAAATTGAGATGGATTGTACCTATGCTAGAGAGTATTCAGTATTTTAGCATGTACCATTCACCAAAGTTTTTTCAAACATTAAATCAAACTGGGTTTTCATATGACTGGATACAGTAAATTCTGTGTGAAAGTAAAAGTTAATTGGCATATTTGGTTAAAATTTGCATGAAGGAATGCTTAAAAATTGCTTCTTTAATTACCCTTAAACAGTGTTATATGGGACAGTTGCATCAAATAATACTGAACAAGAATCCAGAGAAGCAGCGTGGCTCAGTGGAAAGAGCCCGGGCTTTGGAGTCAGAGGTCATGGGTTCAAATACCGGCTCCTCCACTAGTCAGCTGTGTGACTTTGGGCAAGTCACTTCACTTCTCCGTGCCTCAGTTCCCTCATCTGTAAAATGGGGTTGAAGACTGTGAGCCCCCCGTGGGACAACCTGATCACCTTGTAACCTCCCCAGCGCTTAGAACAGTGCTTTGCACATAGTAAGCGCTTAATAAATGCCAGTATTATTATTATTATTATTGAATGAATTGCTTTGCCAAGCAGATTGAAGATCCAATTTTTTCTCTTTGTGGTTTTGTGTTATCAGGTTAGTCACATTGATGTGATAACAGCAGAGATGGCCAAAGACTTTGTGGAAGATGACACCACTCATGGTTAAATGGAAGTGTGTTGCCAATTTGGAAGATGTGAATAGTGTGATGCCTATACCCGGGAACTGTAAATTTAAACCTAAATATTTGGTCATTGTTAAAATAGTTTTTTGAACTTATATTTTAACTAAGAAGGCCAGAGGATTCTTAGTTGGAGAGGAGCTTGAGTATCCATTTTATGTTTCTGTTGCTGTATTCTTTTATAAGACGCCTATTAATGTTACCTTTATACTTGTAGTTTGAGAACTTTATCTCCCTCCGATCTTTTTGTAAAGTGTCCTGTTGCTGTTTTAAATCTTTTTGAGAAGTGCTAGATATTACCTCTTAATTATAATTTTATTGATTATAATGCCTCACATGTTTTTTTAAATAGCTTCAATTAAACAATTGGTTTTATGGCTGTATTTCAAGAGCATTGTGTGTGTGTTTTTGTTTTTTTTTTCTGAAGTAGGTAACCATGAGTTTATATTTGTCCTTAATGCAGAAACTTATTTTACCCTCAGGATATTGAAAAATTGAGTTGGGAATACATGCAGGAAAATGGAGTTCTGTGGGGGGTTTTGTTTTGTTCTGATTTTTAAGGCATTTTTCAGGAAGTGTGATACCTGCTTTTTTAACTTAGGAAGTTTCCATTCATTTGTGTGGAAGGACTAAGGGCCAAGAATCTGTGTAGCTAAAATAAGATATCTTAAGTAAAGCATTTGTTTAGTTAAAACATCTGTATGCTCATTTTTGAACCTCTTCATCTTTTCCTGGTAGTATACTGATAAGAAATGTGTGAAGTTATCTTTTTTTGTTCTGCAAAACAAAATTTGTTAGCTATCTTACATACCTTAGCACTTGGAGATTACATTACAGTAGAGTTGATAGACATGTCCCCTGCCCACCAGGAGCTTACAGTCCAGACGGGGAGGCAGACATTATAATAAATTATGGATACGTACATAAGTGCTGTGGGGCTGAAGGTCGGGTGAATAAAAGGTGCAAATCCAAGTTCAAGGGTGATGCCAAAAGGCGTAGGGGATATGAGGACATAAGGCAGGGAAGGCCACTTGGAAGAGATGTGATTTTAATAAGGCTTTGGAGGTGGGGAGCGTTATGTTTTGTCAGATATGAAGGGGAGGGGGTTCCAGTCCAGAGGCAAGATATGGCCATGGAGCCGGTGGCAAGATAGATGAGATCGAGGTACAGAGAGCTGGTTAGCGTTAGAGGAACAAAGTGTACGGGCTGGGTTGTAGGAAAGCAGCGAGGTAAGGTAGGAGGGATCGAGGTCATTAAGTGCTTTAAAGCTGATGGTGAGGAGTCTCTGTTGGATGAGGAGGTGGATGGGCAACCTTTGAAGGGTTTTGAGGAGTGGGAGAACATGGACTAAACTTTTTTTATTAGAAAAACGATCTGCCTGAAATAATCTGATCACCTTGCACACTGGAATGACAGATCAAGCAGAGGGTGGGGTACTTCCTCAACAGGGGAAACAGCGTGGCTCAGTGGAAAGAGCACGGGCTTTGGAGTCAGAGGTCGTGTGTTCAAATCCAGGCTCCGCCACTTGTCAGCTGTGTGACTTTGGGCAAGTCACTTAACTTCTCTGGGCCTCAGTTCCCTCATCTGTAAAATGGGGGTGAAGACTGTGAGCCCCACGTGGGGCAACCTGATGACCTTGTATCTACCCCAGCGCTTAGAACAATGCTTTGCACATAGTAAGTGCTTAACAAATACCAACATTATTATTATTATTAACAGGGAATACCAAGTTTAGGTGCTGAACTGTTTGTTTTATTCCAATGAGTAGGAAATGAATGTGGGGATCTATCTGTAATTATTTTCTAGAGGAGCAAATGTTAGAAAAATAGTAATGGTATTAGAAGGGCTTTGAAGAAGGAGAGGAACATGGTTGAAGTTGAGTGGGACGGGAGAAAAGCATGAACAAATGATCTGAGGTTGTGGTATTTACTGAGTACTTAGTCGACCGTATTTTTTTTAGCATTTACTCTGTGCACAGCACTGTATTAAGCGTTTAGGGGTGATAGTGTAACAGACACATTTCTTTCCCACAATGTGCCTACAATCTATGTACAGCACTGTACTGTATTATACTGGGAGAGTATAGTCGGTAAGCCTGATCCCTTGCCTCAAGGATGTTACAATCTAAGATCAATGGTATTTATCCTCTTGTCAATTTAAGAATGGAGAATGTTAGGAAGTTGGGAGATGTGAGCAACATGAACTACGCAGGGCTTGGCCCAGGAAGCGCTCAAATACCATAGCGTAATTCATTGTTACAGGAGCAATAGCATGGTTTTTGTTTCATGTGATTGACTATTGGAAGTTTGAGGAGTGATATGATCTGACATGCATCTATGTTAAACCAATTGTCTAATAGATGTAAGGGCGGGAAAATGATAGGGGAAATATTATACCTGCAGTTTCACTTTGGGGCCAGAATTTAAATCTAACTTTTAAAATAAGAATGGTGGAAGTTGCTGAATTTTTGGATGTGTATTGTAAAAAAAAAAAAAAAAAAAAAGCATTCGGTACAATTTTGTATTTGAAAAACATTTTAAATTATTTATTGATTAAGTAATTGTGACTGTTAGCCTTTTTCAATTAATAGTATGTATAAAAACATTGACCCCCCCTAACTTGTATGCTTTATCCCCCAGGTCCATTAAAATAAGTAAAATCAGCCTGCAATAAATTACTCATCGTGAGAAGGGCAAGGAGCATATGGTTATTTGCAAAGCAGCTGTAGGAATCAAAGTAAAAGAAACACAGTTTAAACCCTAGCTGAAGTTAGGGCAGGAGACAAGCTCATGTCTAGATCCACCATGGGCTTCCTTTAAGACAGGAAAATGACTCAACTTCCTTGCATCTGATTTTTCCAATGAGTGTGATGACACAGATCCAACCAAACGGGCTTGATAATTTTGAAATGCTAATAGTCAACTTGTCAGCATTTCTCGATTATTCTGAATATGCTTTGAGGCAATGAAATGAGATTACATTTTGGTCATGAAGAAGATAATGTTTTAGGCTTGGGTGCCAGCTCCACGGCAGTGGTTTTCACTGCAACTTTGTAAGCTGTTACTTATTTCAGATCTCTGTCAAGGCCTCACAGTTTCCAGTCAGGACTGAAAAAGCCTAAAGCGATGGCCTTTTGGCCTATTTGCAGCTCTGATCTTTTCTGTCCACATGGTTCCTAAAGTCCCTCCCTCGCTTTGCCCCAACACTCAAATTGAGTGGTTGGTACCTAATGGCTTTAGTTTTTGAAAATAAGGGATGAGCCAAATAACACTAACTTGAATTTTAAAATTTGGAAAAATCTGTATGATTGTTTAGCTATCTAGGGAAAATGTTTTCTGCTATTTTTTCTACGAAGTGAATTTTAAAGGTTTTGTTTCTCATTAATGAACTGCAAATAAGAAGCCAAAGGAAGGACTGGAAGGAATTTGAGAATTGCTTTCCCCTTGGGTTAAGTATTGTTCTACAATATCAGTAATAAGAATTTTATTGAGGCCAGATCTAAAAGCCAAATCACTTTCCCAGGCTTTCAGATTATCCCAGCCAACCAGCCATTTCACTTAACCCCCAGAAAAGGGTAAGTAATATGATTGACCAGTTTGAGAAAGCCAAACTATATTAATGTCATACTATTATACTGAATATAACTAGCAAATTCTTTTTCCATATATAGCTGGGCTACTGGAAACCTTGCAGTGCATTGTGCAAAGAAATGTCCTCAATAGAATTTATTGTAGTTGAAACACTTTGCATTTGCTGCTCATAATTCCTGCTTCAATGTGTACTACTTTTCCGCCTGCTACTTAAGCCTTCTCTCCTTATTACGGAACACTAATAAATAATACAAGCTTGTTTGTCCATGCTGAGCCTGATAGGATAATCAGTGGAGGACAGGGAGGAAGCCCAAGAATATTCATTAACACAGTTTTTAAGGCTGGTGATAAGGGAAGGTGTTCTATTCCTGCCCAGAAGTGAGTAGATAATTGTTTAGAAATGTTCCTAACCCAATTTTAGCATTCACTCTTTCACTTTGAATAACGGAGCAATGAAGTGGGGAAACATGCACTGCTTTCCCCAATCTTATCCCTGTAGAATTTGGGGGGGAAAAAAGAATAAAGATGTCAGCTCTGAGTTTGATGCTTGTATAAATATTGCCCCACTTTCTTGTGCTTTTCATTTCAAATCCCTTAATGAAGTAGCTTGATATTTCTTAAGCATTGTTTATTTAGTTGAGGGGTTTTTTTTAGAAAATGGTTCAGTTCTACTCTTCTCTAGATTGTCGCTTTTCAGTTATTGATATAATTTAGCCTCTCCTCCCCCCCACCACTCGTAAATATCAAGTGGGGTTTATGTAATGTCATAAAAGAAAGAAGGTTATATCAGTCCTATTTTGATTATAGCTCCATGAAGGTAAACATCTTGACCATAGATGTGGTGTTTTTCAGAGACAAAGAGCCAGATGTTAATAGCATATTTTCAGCTGTTTTGTAATCTTTGCCCTATTTCTTTCCCACGTGTCTGGATGCACTCTGTCATCAGTCATCTGCCCTGAACTATTCCAGGAGATACTGGGTAGCTTCCGTATGCCAGCCGTCTGCAAGACTGATGCCAGTGTTGCCCTATAAATCTTCCACCAAGAGGCACCCAAAACGAACCCAATCGGTGCTCTAGTAGGTGATGTAGTCTCCTGGGTGTAAGGTGACTTGTGTCAGCCAGTAGGAGCAAAGAAAATGAGACAGCAAAAGGATCGTGTTTGTCAGGCGTTCATGGATACATTTACACTCTCGAGATACCATGTTGGTGAATATACCTCCATAACAGGTAGTAGTCTGTCATTTGAGATTGTCTTTGATTTCTGTACAGCCCAGCACTCTGACACTTGATAATACCAAGACTAGTTTGAATTCAGTTCCTAGATCTCCGTGGCATTTGAACTGCAAGTAGAGCTTCTGAGTTTCTGAATGATTGGGCTTTAGAGTTTCTGATGGAAATTTAAACTTAAAGAAAGGTTTCAAGTAATTTTCCCCCCTAGGTGTCAGAATTAATACATTTAAGAAGGCAGGTTTTCCAAATTAGGCGTTTTTGCAGGTGGGTGGGAGGAGGGTTATTTCTGTGAGCTGAAGAAGGGAATTTGAGTGAGAAGTTGCCGAAGATTAGTGAAGGAATGTGGAAAGAGAGTTACTGTGAGAAATAAAATGACTGTAAATCAAAGGTATTTCCAAACTCTGCTTGGAAATATTAATGTGATCACAATGTAATAATATGTCTACAGATGAAGTTTTGATTATATTGGATTGCCATGCTTTGCAGAATGTGGACTTTCACCTTTACCTGAATTATAATGGGAAAAGATTTCTCGGTTTTTCTCTAATTGTTCTGCTGTGCTATATTTTTTTTTTCTTTGCAACCTGTCCCTCTTTTCCTGCACTTGCTGAGTGTTTTTGGCCACTAGAGGAGGCTCCTTGCATTGTTCATGCTTGCCACCTTGGTTCTTAATCTAATTTTTCACACAGCCTTTTTGTACTTCACAGTACAGTCTTAATTGGACAGTCCCATTAACAGTGGGGAAGGTCAGAGAGTGACAGTCTTGCCATTTCTTTGTTGTGGAAGTTGGGACTGAGTTTCCAACAGAAACTCTAAAGCCTAGTTCCACAACACACACTGGATGCTTTGTAGCCGGTACTAGCATCAGTTTACTTTTCTTCTGGAAAGCTATGCAGCTGTTTCTTGTCATCGTGCAGATATGTTGGGATTTCTCATTCTATTTACATCAGATTCTGATGACTGCTGTTGGGTGCAGTGTTTCTTATTGTGTTTGCCATGGTGGTTTTCTCTTGGATAAGGGGAGGGGGTCAGTGTCTCTCCTTGGAACTCCTCTCAGGCCACTATCTTCCTTTTTATTTTATTTTGTATGGTATTCATTAAGTGCTTACTATGTTCCAGGCACTGTACTAAGCTATGGGATAGATACAAAGTAATCAGGTTGGACACAAATCTCCATTTTACAAATGAGGTAAGTGAGGCACAGAGAAGTGAAGTGACTTGCCCAGGGTCACACAGCAGAGAAGTGGCAAAACTGGTATTAGAACCCAGGTCCTTTGGACTCCCAAGCCTGTGCTCTATCCGCTAGGCCAGGCTACTTTTATAACTTCCTTTTCTAACTCCATCATAACTTCCTCTGTTCCCCATGCCCACTCTTTTTATCTACCCAGTCCCTCATAAGAGTCTGACATTGCAGTCACTATTACCGGATTGTGTGTGCCTACTTGGTTAAATAAAGCCCCATTACTGAAGCCTTCCCCCAAAAGAGAATTACAAAAATGCAAAGAAGCTACTGGTTCTGTCCCCTAACTTGGATTTTGGCTGTAAGTTTAAGTGGAGATGAAGTTTCCAAGATTTGGTATGGACAATAGATTGTAAAGAGGGAATGGGAAATGTCTGTCTTCCCCTTTAGACTGCAAGCTCGTGGGCAGGGAACGAATCTACTAAGTCTGTTGTACTGTACATTCCCAAATGCTTTGTAAAGTGCTCTGCACACAGCAAGCACTCAATAAATACCGTTGATGATCTAAATGCCACAGTGGGTCCAAGTGACCAGAATGCTGCACTAACTTGAGTTTCATTGGTGGACTAGATTGTATGGGCTTCAGATGATGGATAAGTGAGGCCCAAGGCAGCGAGAAGCTCTGGAAATGGGACTGAGGGACCAGGAGAAGTCTGCTTTCCCAGCAAGTCAGTAGGGGTGAGAGAAGATGAAAGGTCCTCTGGAGGGAACTCTCTAAGGTATGTTGTGGAGGGGAGCCAGATGTCAGTGTTGGCAAGGAGAAATGAGGAAATTTATCTGGGGGAAGGAAAGTTGACCCAAATGGAACAGGAATTCCCTGGAACACAGAAGAAGCTATTAGCAGAATAGAGGAGTGTGGGAGGCTGAGCCTCCTGGTAGTGATGATAGGGGGACCCAAGGTAGAATGGATGACGGGAAGCTTAGTACCACTTGGGAAGGTAGTTGCAAGTCCAGAAGGCCATTATCCTCCACTGAAGTACCAAAATCAGGTGCAATGCCACCGTGCATTGGAGCATCCGTTTTGAAGTCTGCTTAATTTGGGGGTGGGGGTTGGAGAGAAGGTGGGGTATTGGCAGAGGTAGTCCAAACCCAGTTGGGATTGAGTTGGCATTAGCCTGGTCAACCCCCATAGGCCTTAGACTCAGCCCTTCAGCCTCCAGTGACCAATATAAGACCAGACTATCTTCTCAGAGCTGGCTGGACTAAGCTAGTTTTTACAGTCTGGGCTTGGCCAGAGCTTGGTGCAAGTGGCACTTGCAGGGATCTGTTTGCCTGCTTCTAGCTTATGTTCTCCAACAGCTACATCCCTGCCCCTGCTCTGCACTCTCCCACCTTTCTCTCCTCTTTCTTCCTCCCTCCAGGGGACTTTGCTGAGCAGGCTGGCCTGCCTATCACACTTCCATCATTTTTGTTTCATCCTAGGCTGCTGCAGAACTAAAGCCAGACCGCTCTCCCTTCTTCCCATCGAAAGGAAGAGACCTGAAACAAACCTATCCCAGCCAGACAAGTCTCCAGGGAAGAAGATCCCATAAATTCTTTCGTTACATTAGTAACCCAAGACATTCTCTTCTCCTTAGCCCTTAAGGTGGTTGGTTTAGAATGTGGTGACACTGTCCCGAGTGAATCATCTGGATGCCCTTGTTACCCCAAATCAATCTGCAAACCAGGAGCCTGTAACCAAGGTAACTTTTTTTTTTTTCCTCTAATCAATTTGGACATGTCTCTTTGAGTTCCTCCCTCTCAGACCACCTCTAAGCAGTTCAAGTTTTAAGGGCAGTCTGAAGAACAGAAATTCTGTACTTCATATCACACCCCCAGTGGGAAAGCATTAGAAGTTGAAAGCTAGCCCAGGGGTAATGTGCGATGGGGGAGACATCGCAGTGACTAGAGAATAGCCACACGTAACTCTCGAGTAACTCTAAAGAGGTAATGCTATAAGTGGGGTTTCCCTGACATTTTAAACTTAGGCCCAGGAATAGAAGTGATGCTCCTAATGTGTGCAAGGGACATCAAAATTAGCCTTCAGATGCCAGAGCCAGACCCCCATTTTCTGCCCAGTCAGCGTTTTCAAGCCAATTTTTTTTTAAACCCAGGCCATTTGAAGCAATTTGTAGATAAGGTTTCAGAGTGATAAGTATGAACTCTGAGGTCCTTTAGTGCACAAGCCATATTCTAACATTATAATTTTCCAATCAATTGTATTTGAGTGCTTACTATGTGCAGAGGATGGGAAGCGCTTGGGAGAATAAAATGCAGCAGTCAGTCAACTGTATTTGAGTGCTTACTGTGTGCAGAACACTGTACTAAGTGCAGGGGAGAGTATAACAGACCCATTCCATGCCGACAACAAGCTTACAGTCTAGAGGGGGAGACCGGCATTAATATAAATAAATAAAATTACAGATATGTGCATAAAAGCTGTGAGGTTGGGGAGGGGGATGAATAAAGGGAGCAGCAAGCAAAGCAGCTCAGAAGGGAATAGATGAAAGGAGGACTTTCCATGGCTGTTGGAGAACATAAGCTAGAAGCAGCAATCAGATCCCTGCAAGTGCCACTGGCACCAAGCTCTGGCCAAGGAAAGGAGATATGCCTTCAATAAGGTTTTGAAGGTGGGGAGAGAATTAGCAGGCACGTCTCTGCCCATAACAAGTTAACAGTTTTGTGGGGAGACACATTAATATGGATAAATAAATTTACAATAGATAACAAAGATTCCAAGCATTCTTTTCACTCACAAAATGCTTACTTGCTCTCTGGTAGACTGGCACTGGTGCCTTCAGCTGCAGAACACATGCTAAATGAGAAATCTCTCAAGGGCAGTAACCTTTGCAAGACTGCTACTTGAGGTCAAGGTAATCACCAGAAAGCTAGCAGTTCCTTTTCATTCCATCCAGCCCAGGGCTAGAGGTTACATATACAAACCAGAAGCCTGTTCAAGAAGATTTAAGAAGAAAAACAAAGGATAAGGGTCATTGAAAAGGTCAGATTAGAAATCTGTCTTTCCTGACTCCCCTAGAGTTTGTCTGTTTTGGTCAAAACTTAGTGCTTTAGACCAGTGGTGCCCAATGGGTGGGCTGAAGCACACACATGTCTGTGCTCCTGTGAGGCTTTGATCCCTGGAAAACAGACTTTCCTTATGTGCAACGTGTCTCGCACGGTTCGTGTGGCTCTCCAGAGCTAGAAAAGCAAAGAGAAAGAGGGAACTTCCAGAGACTCCAAGATTAAAAGGGACAAAAGGAAACGAGGCAAGGAGGGTAGCTGATGATGATCACTGTGGGATACCGGACACTGAGTTGCATCCAGTGTCCTGTGTTATAATGGGCACATGGTGACGCATAATAATATCATGCACACCATTTTGCATAAGTGTCTGAAGACACTCAAACATACAATGTTTCTCTTGGGGGACCTCACCATCACCCCAACTCGCTCCAGAGCCTTTGCTTGCATCCCCCTCCAAGATCCCAGTGAAGAAAGGCACCTCTTCCAAGCAGTGGAACTTGATGGCAGGAGCTGAGGTGAAGGGAGGCTGGGTGCTTAAAATAAAAATACTGGACATAAAAGGCATCTGGTGCCATATTGGGACAGCTGGCAGCTGGACAGTCCAGTAGAAAACCAGAGGAATGCTCACCCTGGTGGCAAAGAGGAAAGGACTAGACAGGTGGATGTCTGGGGGTTGTGTTGGTGGAGAGCGTTGGATTTGGTTTCTTAGGAAGCAGGAACAAAGGTGCAGGCCCCTTCCATGCACTCCTGTGAGAGCTAAGTATTCCATATCCAAACAAACAGCAACTGTAGGATTCCTTACATCCCAGCTTTACTGGGCTCATTCCTGTCCCTGTTTGGAACCGGGTTAAGTCATTGGGTCTAAGCTGTGAAATGATCTTGGAGCGAAGAGGGAAGCTTGGCCACACCTGGCAGCCCCTTTGACAAACCCATAATCAGGAGCAGTTTGGCCTAGTGGATAGAGCACGGGCCTGGGAATCAGGGGGACCTGGGTTCTAGCTCTGGCTCTACCACTTGTCTGCTGTGTGATCTTGGGCAAATCATTTCAATTCTGGGCCTCAGTTACCTCCTCTGCCAAATGGGGATTTGTGAGCCCTAGGTGGGACAGGGACTCTGTCCAACCTGATTACCTTGTATCTACCCCAACGCTTAGAACAGTGCTTAGGACATAGTAGCTGTTTAACAAATACCATAATCCCCCCTCACCCCTGCCAAAAGAAAAATCAGAGGGACAGTGTTCCCAGGAGCCAGGACTTTTCAATCTGGGCTCACTTTGAGTTTAGAAAGGGAAAAGGAAGAGGGGGGAGGCCTGGGCATCTTTGAGGTTTTGTTTGGGGATAGACTGAGGGCAAGGTGGATGGGTGGGAGGGGGTGCCTCACCACCTGGACAAGGCTGACTGGCTTGTCAGTAGCTGGTGGGGGGGAAGAGAGAGAGAGAGTGTGTGTGCGCGCAGTGCGCGCACCATGGAGAGTAAGGGACAATGGGAATCCTGAACTCAGGACTTGGCAGGCAAAGAAAGGACACCATCTGCAAACGCTTAGGGGTGTCATTTATCATTCTACTGTCTGTATTTGTATGGCAGATTTGGTAACTCAAGCAGTTGACTTACTATGGCTATATTGTTTCATCCACTTCCCTAGGTCAGAGACGCAGCTCTGGGTGGAATATTCATCATCATGACACTGGAGGATCTACTGAGCATCCCCACGAGACCAAGCCTTGGGCTGACCATACGAGGAATTATTTGGGGACGATCTTTTCATAGACCTGGAGTCAGCTTTGGTCCCGCAGCCTTGGTTTGGTTTTGAGTTTTCTGGTTTGTGGAGATGGAGGTTCTTGATTGGCCCAGGGGCGGAGACCCCAGCTGCTATTTTCAGCTAATGGCCCTCAAGAGAGCCTGGCCTGTAATGGAATGGTGGTTCTATCATTGTGAGTTCAAACCTCTAGTGCCAGAAGCCCATGGCGTGAAATCCCGATAAGGAGGAAACACGGACCCTCTAATCTATTACCATTAATCACCCAACAATGTCAGCCACCTGTTAGCATGTCCATTTATCTATCCTTCCCCTCGCCCCCATCCCTCCTCTGGCCACCCTCCCCAGCCATGCATTGGGAGGTGACTTGACGGACCAAGTCCTGGGAACAGAATTGATTTCCTCATCTCACTGGGGATAGGCACGATCCTGGTAGTGGACTGGGGTGGTGGGATTGTTCTGGCCCCGAGCCAGGGCTGTGGAATTTACGATCGTCGCCGGGCCCGTAATGCTTGGAACAGCTTTTTTATTTTGGGGCTATGATGAACTAGGCCATCTGTCTTCTGTATCCGCCCCCCAGCTGGCATGTCAGCTCCGTTGCATAGCCAGCCACGGCCAAAGTCTCTGCCCTTCACTGGGAGTTGAGAAAGGGGATGAATCTACCCTGGGGAACTCCTGTTGCTCTCCCTCTCATCCCCACCCTCTGTTCCTTGTAACTTATCAGGGCAACTGGGTGAGACAAAAATGCTCTTTATTCATCCTGGGGACCCTTTACTGTATTTCAGGCTCTGCTATCTACATGGAACTCCAAGTGTCTCTCAGATGTCTTCCCTGCAAGGCCAGAAGAGGATGGGTGGACATGGGTGAGAAAACCACCCCTTTATGACAAAGGAGAAGGAACGGAGAAGTTAAACATCTTGTCTGAGATCTGTCGGCAAAACTGAATAGGAGCCGGTATCGTTGCCTTTGTCCGATGTTCTGTCCAGTGGAAGAGAGCTGAGCCTTCTTGGGGTTTCATTCATTCATTCAATCGTATTGAGTGCTTACTGTGTGCAGAGCACTGTACTAAGCGCTTGGGAAGTACAAGTTGGCAACATCTAGAGACGGTCCCTATCCAACAACGGGCTCACAGTCTAGAAGGGGGTGACAGACAACAAAACATGTGAACCAGGTATCATCAGAATAGATAGAAGTAAAGCTAGATGCACATCATTAAATACGATTGATGATGATGATCATTAACAAAATAAAATAAAAATGAAATAGAATAGCGTTCTGATTTGTACTCCAAGATATTCCCTGGGACTGGAAGACCTATTTAGAAGGGTGGGCCAGGGAGTAGGGTAGAAGGAGCAGATGGGAAAGGGACAGCGGAGCCACAGGTTTGTCAGGCAGGGAGTGAATCGATAGGAATTGAGGGAATTAGAGGGATATGAAATTCTGTCTGTAGGGCACTGGAAGGTTGAGGACTTAAGTGTCTTAACACCTGTATTGTTGCTGTTCCCCAGTGGTGACAAATATTCTCTAGTGATAAAATAACCCTTTCGCCTCCACCGGGTCTCAACCAATTTTACCGGATCTCCAAACTTATTGCTGTTTCTGAACAGCAATGGGGAGTTCTGCCGTAGGAAGAAACTGAGATCCAGTTTTCTGCCTTGCTTCTAGGACCTGGTCTCTTCCCTGGAGTAAGCATGGTGGTGCTATTCTCAGAGCTCTGCTGGAGGGGGAAAACACGAGAGGGAAGGCAGAATGCTTAAAGACTTACTACGCTTTGGGAAAGTCAAGAGACTGGAAGTCCATCTAGCAGCCACAAACTTCAGGGTAAAATGAGGAGGTGAGCAGCCGAAACTGGGCACAAGGAAGCTGAATCTGGCTTGCTACCCCACATTTTTCTGGTCAGGTCCAACCCCCTCTCTATAGAGGAACACAGGGGAGAGGGATACCCACTTGTGCACTGGGCTGAAGGTGCGCAGTTGTTTGGAGGGGGATGTGGAGTCTTAGAAGGTCCCCACAGGCTTGAGCTGATGCCCACACAGTGTGGTGGCCACCAGTCCCACATGTGCAAGGGCTGTGGCCTCCACTCCAGTCGGGCCTCTAGCTGGAGTCTAGTAGGGCTTTCCGAGGCCCAATCCAGGAAGGGGCACCCGCACCCCGCTACCTCTTCCCATTTTGAGCTGGGCCTGCATTTCTGCTCCACAGCCTGAGTTCCAGGAGGCTACACTTTTCTCTGTCGGGACTCCTGTTCACCTCACCTCCTCACTCCCGGGCCTTTGCATTTCTCTGACAGGTCCCTGGGAACCAGGCACCACTGCTCAGCGACAGAACTCAATGGCAGGAGCTAAGACGGAGGGAAGCTAGGTGCTTAAAATAAAAATACCAAATATGGTGGCGTCTCGTGCCTATCCGAACCCATCAGGGGACAGGGCAGCTGGAAAACAGATAAATAACTACCCTAACCCTCTCTCTAGCCTAATGTCCCTCAGCTCTTGGAAGCTACTCAAACCAAGTGGATAGAGCACGGGCCTGGAGGTCAGAAGGACTTGGGTTCTAATCCCGACTCTGCCACTTGTCTGCTGTGTGATCTTGGGCAAGTCTCTTCTCTGTGCCTCAGTTCCCACATCGGTAAAATGGGGATTAAGATTCATATGGGGCAGGGACTCTGTCTAACCTGATTAGCTTGTTTCTACCCCACTGCATAGCGCAATGTCTGGCACACAGTAAGCACTTAACAAATACCATTTTCAAAAAAGAGATACCAAATTGGAGTTTTACTCCCTAGCTATATGCAGTTTAAGGGCAAAGTCTATCGCTTGCTTTCACCTATATAACTCCCATGGTGTCTAATACAGTGTTCTATATGTGGCAGGCACTCAATTCAGCTATTGATGTAGTAAGGCAAGGCAATATGCCTAAAGGAAGAGCCTGGGACCTGGTACCAGGAGACAATAGCTTGCTGTGTGTCCTTGGGCACATCACTTAAGTCCTTTCCTGTTTGTCATTGTCTTTGGTGCTTCTATTTCTATTTATTTGCTAGCCCTCTCTTCCCCAATTATTGGAATCCAGGGACCATTCATTCATTCAGTCGTATTTATTGAACGCTTACTGTGTGCAGAACACTGTACTAAGCACTTGGGAAGTACAAGTTGGCAACATAAAGACGGTCCCTACCCAACAACGGGCTCACAGTCTGGAAGACGGGCTCACGTGCCTTTATCATATTCATATATTCTTTTTCCAGAACTTTAATGGTGTTTTGCCCAGAGTAAGTGCTTAATAAATACTATTACTGCTGCTACCATTATTTTAACAAGTTCTCTGTGCCTCAGTTTTCCTCATCTGTCAAACAAGGATCTGATACCCATTCTCCTCTTTTTTTTAAATGGTATTTCTTAAGCGATTACCATGTGCCAGGCATTGTACTAAGCACTGGTGTAGGTGCACGCTAATCAGGCTGGACACAGTTCATGTCCCACAGAGCTCAGACTCTTCCTTGTTTTACAGATGAGAGCCCTGAGGCACAGTGAAGTGAAGTGACTTGCCCAGGGTCACAGAGTGGATATATGGCAGAGCTGGGATTAGAAACCAGATCCTTCTGACTCCCGGGCCTGTGCTCTCTCCACTCCTCTAGGCCATGCTGCTTCTCTTAGACCGTGAGCCCCTGGAAATGGACTGTGTCCAATGTGATTATTTTAATAAAAATGAAAGGAAAGGCAGGTGAGGATAGCCTAGTGTTGCTCATTTGAGAGATGAGCCATTGAAGACAATGCAGGTGGTATCTGCACGGCCTCAGGCCATGCTGGGAGACAGGAGTCAGCAGTGACAGTGCCTGCTTTTTACCCCAGAAGTGCAGTAATTGGCCACAAGCCACCCCAGCAGCCCTAGCCTGTAGCAGTTTGAGCAAAAATTCTTATCAAAGTCAAAACAAATCATATTGATACATTTACTGGGTTCACTGAGAAAAGGAACATCTGGCCCCTTTGGTCAGGGAGATTCATTCTCTCCCAGGGGGCTGGAGATGAAAGTGAACTTGACTTGTCAGGCATTTTTTTGGTAAACGTTGAATTGGGCTTCTGGGCTTTAGGTTGCTGAGCAATTAAACTTTTACTAGCTCTGCTCACCCCACAAATCACAGTGACTGACAGGGCTCTAAGCCCCCTGGAAATAATTTGAACATGTGCAAATAGGGTGGGGTGGTTTATTTTTCCCTCCCTTCATCAACACTCCTGGCCATAGGTGCCCACACCATGTGGGGGAAGGGGATAATAACCTTCACAGCTGCCTGAAGTTCACTTCCAAGACATGCTCATTCCAGGTCCCTGAGAAGACTTGAGAGTTTAAAATCATGCCTAAAAAAGACCCCAAATTGTGACTTTCTGGCCGGTTCTGGGAATCTGTTTCTTCACAGTCCTCATCCCCACCAAAATCCCAGCGCCTTTTTCACCCCCACACTCAAAAGTTGGGAACTATGTTCCTAGCTCAACGTACCCATTTGGTCAGAAAGAAGTGTCTGGCAGGGCAGGTACTAGACTTGAGGTAATGGCTAACTCATATCCATCCAATTTCCATTTTTCTCTGCCTGAAGTTCAGGGGACACAGGTAGGTGGGACAGGGCCTCCAAAAAGAGGGATTGAGATCAGAGAGGGAAGGGAAGAGGGGAAAACTGTCTCTTCTGCCATCTCTGGGCAAAAATAGTGGCAGCCTTAGTTGGACTGTACAGGAATAGGGAGTTTCTAGAAAGGCCAAAATCACATCATTCTGAGCACCATGGAAACTCCCACTCATGCCTGGTCCCTGAATGGGCCAGTCCTGCTTTGACAGTTTTGGCAACAGCAGCAGTAATGGATGTAGGAGGAATAACAGTAACAATAATGATGATAATTGTGGTACTGAGCACTTATGCTGTACTAAGCACTGTAGTAAGCCCCGGGGTAGATACAAGACTGTCGGGTGAGAGCCAATCCCTGTTCCACCTAATGCTCACAGTGTACATCAGAGGGAGAACAGGTACTCAAGCCCCCATTTCACAGATGTGGAAACTGAAGCACAGAGAAGCTAAGACTAGACTCAGTTTCTCTCTGCACCTTGAGGACAGCAGCTATTGTGGCTGGGGAAGGGGAGACAGATGAGGAAGAGGAAGCTCAACATCCCCTCCTCTAATAATAATGATTAATAATTGTGAATAAATAATAATAATTGTTGTTTCTGTTAAGTGCTTACTAGGTGAGAGGCACTGAAGTACTAGAAAGGCAGCAGGGTGTAGTGGATAGAGAATGGGCCTGGGACTCATAAGGTCATGGGTTTTAATTCCACTCTGTAACTTGTCTGCTGTGACTTTGGTCAAATCACTTCACTTCTCGGTGCCTGTTATGTCATCTGTAAAATGAGGATGAAGAGATTGTGAGCCCCACATGGGACAGAAACTGTGTCCAACCTGAGTTGCTTGTATCCACCTCAGCGCTTACTACAGTGCCTGGTGCATAGTAAGCACTTAAGTACCATAATTATTATTATTATTATTATTATTATTATTATTATTATTATTATTATTACTAAGTGCTGGGGCAGATATATGGTAATTGGGCTGGACACAGCCCCTGTCCCACATCTTGCTCACAGTCTTAATCCCCATTTTTCATATGAAGTAACTGAGGCCCAGTGAAGTGACTTGGTACTTTCTATGTGCTAAGCACTAAAGTGGATGCCAGATAATCAGATTGGACATAGTTCCAGTCTTGCATGTGACTCACATTCTAAATCGGTGAGGAAAACTGGTATTCCATCTGCATTTTACAGATGAGGAAACTGAGGCACAGAAGGTAAGTGACCTGAGAGTCTGTGCACTTTCCACTAGGCTATGCTATTTCCTCTGTTCCACTTCCTTTTCCCTACTGCTGTGGCACTGCCACAGAGACATCACTGATGCCATCCTGGCTGAAAATAGGTCCCTAATGGACCCTCCACTGACTTGTCATGGGTTCAAATCCCGGCTCTTCCAATTGTCAGCTGTGTGACCTTGGGCAAGTCACTTAACTTCTCTGGGCCTCAGTTACCTCATCTATAAAATGGGGATTGACTGTAAGCCCCACGTGGGACAACCTGATCACCTTGTATCCTCCCCAGCACTTAGAACAGTGCTTTGCACATAGTAAGCACTTAACAAATGCCATTATTATTATTATTATTATTATTATTATCAGATAGGTGACAGAACCCTCCAAAACATGACAGTATAGCCGCACTGGGCCGCCTGCTCACTCTAGCCAAGTAACACCTCAGTAGGTAAAAAAGCCCTGACCTTGAGTGGCTTTTCACATTGCTTCCCTGCCTCTCTTCTCCTCCCCTCCCGCCACACCTCCTCCCTTCTCCTTTGAGCTGAATGCTAGGAGCGTAGGAAAACCATGTAGCGGCAGCTGTGAGCCAGGCCAAAAAGGAAGAGCATAAATAGCATCAATGAACTTACAGCTTCCCCCTCACTTGTCTGAAGGATCTGTGCATCCAGGGAAATCTTTGGATCTGAAGCATCTGCTTAGTCCATTTCAGGCTCTGTGAGCATTTCTCCATTTGAAGCTAGCAGCTTCATAAGGAGAATCGGAGTTCCTAATCTCACTTCATTAATTCAATTGTATGTCCCTGTCTGCATGTTTTGTTTTGTTGTCTGTCTCCCCCTTCTAGACTGTGAGCCCGTTGTTGAGTAGGGACCATCTCTATATGTTGCCAACTTGTACTTCCCAAGTGCTTAATACAGTGCTCTGCACACAGTAAGCACTCAATTAATATGATTGAATGAATGAATTATATTTATTGAGCACCTAGCGTGTGCAGAGCTCTATACTAAGCGCTTGGGAGAGTAAAATACAACAGAGTTGGTAGACGCATTCTCTGCCCTCATGGAGCTGACAGTCTGATGATCTCCATAATAATAATAATAATAATAATAATAATAATAATATTTATGGTATTTGTTAAGCACTTTGCACCAGGCACTGTTCTAAGTGCTGGGGTAGATACCTTATAGGTACCTTGGTTTAGACACAGTCCTTGTCCCACATGGGGCTCACAGTCTTCATCTTCATTTTCCAGATGAGGGAATGAGGCACAGAGAAGTGAAGTGACTTGCACAAGGTCACACAGCAGGTACGTGGCAGAGCTGGGATTAGAACCCAAGTCCTTCTGGCTCCCGGGGTCTAGCCACTAGGCCATGCTCATTCTGCTTCCTCAGGGCTCCCCAGGACACAGGAAGCTCGCTCCCTTCCCCTAACCAGACTGGTGCGGTTCCCCCTTCCCTGGCCCCGGACCCCAACTCAAGAACAAACTCACTTCTGTCCCACGACTCCCAGTCTCATTTGTCCGAGATTAATTAATCAGTCATTGCTGTGTATTTAGCATTAGTTTTGTGCAGAGCGCTGTACTAAGCGTTTGGGAGAGAATCAATCAATGGTACTTATTGAGCACTTGCTATGTGCAGAGCACTGTATTAAGCACTTGGGAGAGTACAGTACAGAAAAATGAGCAGACACGCTCCCTGCTCGTAACGAGCTTATAGTCTAGATGGGGAGGCAGACTTATAAATTATAAATAAATAATTTATAATTATGTATTAAAGTTATGGACATAACTGTGAGGTTGAGGGTGGGACGAATATCAAATGACTAAAGGTCGCAGATCCAAGTGCATAAGTGATACAGATGTATCACTTTAGACTGTGAGCCCACTGTTGGGTAGGGACTGTCTCTATATGTTGCCAATTTGTACTTCCCAAGTGCTTAGTACAGTGCTCTGCACATAGTAAGCGCTCAATAAATGCGATTGATGATGATGGGAGAGGGAGCCAGGGAAAAGAGGGCTTAATCAGGGAAAGCCTCGGAGGAGATGTCACCTTATTGGGATTCGTTTGGAGGTCTCAGTTTATTGCAAAACAGACCATGGTTCACGTGCTTTAAAACCTGTGTGCGTTTGGGCTAAACTGCATAGTCATAGATCCCAGGTATAGGGAACATTATCTGTGTGTCCTAATTGGCTTCCACCCCCTGAAGATCTTTTAATCATTGGGAGTTTTCTGTCTTTTCTCAATCTTTCCTGCCAGCCTTTAAAGCCACTGTGATGCTTTGGCAAGAAACCTAATCACCTCAGGGTACCTTTCCTTTGAGAGTGTTTGGGGCCAGTAATCCCAACAACAGAACAATTCCAGCAGGCTTGAGTTACCCTGGAATTTTGTCTAAAGGGAAGGAGAGTAGCCTGAACTGGGGAAAACATGAGGCTGAGACCCAGCTCTTTTACTGGGCTGCTCTGTGACATTGGGCAAATCATTTGGCCTTTTCAAGCCTTCATTTCTTCTTCTGGAAAATGAGGATAATAATGCCTACCTTCCCCTACCACTCAGGAATGTTGTGAGGGCAAAACGAGATCACTAGCGTGAAAGTCTTGGAAATACCCTGACTCGCTCCCTTCGTTCTTCCCGCTTCTCCCTGCCCCACAGCACTTAATGTTTATATGTATGTACCTATAATTCTATTTATTTATATTAATGCCTGTTTACTTGTATCGATTTCTGTCTCACCCCCCCTCTAGACTGTGAGCCTGTTGTGGGCAGGGATTGTCTCTATTGCTTTATTGTACTTTCCAAGCATTTAGTACAGTGCTCTGCACACAATAAGTGCTCAATAAATACACTGAATGAATGAATGAAATAATAATCAATCAATAGTATTTATTGAGTACTGTACTAAGTGTTTGGGAGAGTACAATATAGCAGTGTTGGTAGACACATTCCCTGTGCACAATAATAATAGTTGTGGTATTTGTTAAGCTCTGGAGTAAACAAAACACAATCAGATCAGACCAAGCTCCTTTCCCACATGGGACTCACAGTTTAAGCAGAGGGAGAACAGATATTTGATTCCCATTTTACAGATGAGGAAACTGAGGCTTAGAATAGTACCGTGGCCTAGTGGAAAAAGCACAGAACTGGCAGTCAAGAGACCTGGGTTCTAATGTTGCCTCCACTAGTTGCTAGGGCAAGTCAGTTAAATTATCTGTGCCTCTGTCCCTAATCTGTAAAATGGGAAATTAATTAACTGCATTCCCTCCCCTTTAGACTATAAACCCCATTTGGGACAGGGTCTCTGTCCAAATTGTTGATGTTTTATCTACCCCAAGGCTTAGTTAAAGTGTTTGATACATTTAAGCACTTAAATACCACAGTTGTTATTATTTAGAGAAGTTAAGTGACTTGCCCAACCCCATGCAGCAGACAAGTGGCAGAGCTGGGCCTCAGTTCCCTCATCTGTAAAATGGGGATGAAGACTTGAGCCCCCCGTGGGACAACCTGATCACCCTGTATCCTCCCCAGTGCTTAGAACAGTGCTTTGCACATAGTAAGCGCTTAACAAATGCCATCATCATTATTATTATTATTATTATTATTAATAATAACAATAATAGAAAAATGGGAGTTAAGACTGTGAGCTCCACGTGTGACAACCTGATCACCTTGTAAGCTCCCCAGTGCTTAGAACAGTGCTTTGCACATAGTAAGCGCTTAACAAATGCCATTATTATTATTATTATTATTATTATTATTATTATTAGCTGAGATTAGAACCTAGGTCACCTACATTCTAATCCTGTGTTTTGAATATCAATCTGCAAATTCAAGTTATTGTCATATAAAATTTTTGCAAAGGAGAATCTGGATTTTGGGATCACCTAGAGAAGCAGAGTGGCTCAGTGGATAGAGCCCGGACTTGGGAGTCAGAGGTTGTGGGTTCTAATCCTGGCTCCGCCACTTGTCAGCTGTGTGACTTTGGGCAAGTCACTTCACTTCTCTGTGCCTCAGTTCCCTCATTTGTAAAATGGGGATTAAGACTGGGAGCCCCACGTGGGACAACCTGATCGCCTTGTATCCCCCCCAGCGCTTAGAACAGTGCTTTGCACATAGTAAGAGCTTAACAAATCCCATCATTACTGTTACCTCCGTCTTTTTAGAAGAATCTGAACATAAATGGACTTTAAACATTCTCCTGAATTGTGAAAACCAGCGAATAAAATGTGACATATGCTCACAGTCAGTGTGGCGGGGGGCTCTCTGGAAGCCTCAGAGAAAGGAGACACCCCATGTATTAAAAAAAAAACACACCTGCCATTCAATAATAACTCATGAAATCCAATTTAGAGTCTGTTACATTTTGTTAAAAAGTTACCTGAGGCTCATTAACCCAATTTCAGTTCATGATTTTATTTTGGGAGGTGGGAGGTTTTCTATTAAGAACAAAAAGCCACAAAGTTAGTGAGCTATTACTTTTTTTGGAGGAGGCAAACAGAACAATAATAACATAAGTCAATACTTAAGGATCCAGGAGCCTAACCATCCTTAGCAATGTGTGATCAGTTGCTAACATTCGGTGACCCTTTTTAATAGACACAGACTAAGAATTACAGAGTCTGCTGCTCTCTGCCTTGGAGGGGCGGGAGGTTGCATTATTATCATTTCTTTCTAATCAGGAGAGACTAAAATAATAGCCAGTCAGGAATGCAGCCCGTTATCAGACTGTAACATGGCAATGTGGCATTTACATCATGTTCTTTAGTTGAGCTCCTTGGTTTCGGGTTGTATTTGAGGGTGTCTGGAGCCATCCCCTGCTGGTGACAGCTTGAGTAAATGAAGAATCTTTCGTGGGGTGTTGGAGAGATATGCCTCCCCACCGATATCTTTTTACATTCCTCGGTCTTGGTGCCACTTGTCTCTGCCACATTAGGATTTGTCTCCACCCCTGAGGATCAGCTCTTGCTTCCCTTTTCTTTCAAATGACAACGTCCTTGGCGAGCATCGTCCAAGAGTCTTTCTACCTAGCCAGGTGGCCAGTTCTTCAGTAGCTCTGAAGGCTTCATTGGGCAGGTCACAATGCGCCCTAAACAACGAGAAGCTGTGAGGCGTAGTGGAAAGAGCGGGAGACCTGGATTCCGATCTCGGCTCTGTCCCTTGCGTGTTGTGTGACCAGGGGTTCTTGCTGCCTGTTTCCTTATCTGTAAAATCAATCACAGTGGTATTTGAGTGCTTACTGTGTGCAGAGCACTGAACTAGGTGCTTGGGAGAGTACAGTGCAACAGAGTTGATAGAGATTAAATGCCTGTTGTCCCTCCCTCTTGAACTGTGAACCCCATGTGGGACAGGTCCGCTCTTATTTTTCTGGATCTGCCCCGTATTTGTGAGCACGTGACAGCTACAACAATTATTGTGTCTCTCCAATCATCTATATCCCCACTGGATTGTAAACTTCCTGTGAGCAGGGATGGTGTCTTTTACTCCTACTGCATCCTCCCAATGCCTAGCACAGTGCTCAGCATGTGGTAGACACCCCAAAAATACATTGAATAGATGACTAGTCATGTGGTGTGGGAAAGTAGGGCAATCGAGATTGGAAGGGAGGGTTCCCTTGTCAATTCCAGGTTCCCCACCCAGCTTCTGTAGCCTGTCACCTCCTTCTCTTTCCCCCCTCCACCACCCTCAGCTCAATCTTTGCTTTGAAAGTATCGCTTGTAAGGAAGAAAGGCCAGGTGGAATCAGCAAGCAGAAGCCCTGGGTGGGCAGGCACTGTGATCAGAAATTCTCCGATGACTTGGCTTTGCCTGCTCACATTCCTTCGTCTGGCTCGCTCTGTGGGTTTTGCTCGGCTCTTAGATCAGGGAAACAAACCCCCCCCACCGTGGCTCCTTTCGAAATTTAAGAACTTAGTCGTCTACCATTCCTTATCGGTCCCTGGACATTTTTCACACACAGTGCCAAGAATTAGAGTGAAATAGTCAGGTATGGAAGTAGCACTCTTCTATGGCTGCACCTAGGATTTTTCTGGTTGGATCTGTTTCTGTGAATCTCTCAAACCTCACCCAGGAAATTGGAATTCAGTTTCCTCATGGAAAAATTGCAACCAGAGGCAAAAAGAATTTGTCTGGGTATTCTCCTCTCCTTGACACTCCATCAAAATTCAGATTTCTCAATATAATTGGGCAGTTTTAAAGTGGTTCTGCTAAAATCCCAAGCATCCTCTGTGTTTGCTTTTGCCTTCAGTACTCTTTTTCCCTCTGCTTTTCCATCAAGTTTGACACTCTGGTTTCCTTATCATCCTTCTCAGCCTCCCCTTTCAGTCTTGTGTTTATCTCTCTGAATAACAGGTTGGGGGAAGGGGTGGGTGAGACTGTGTAGATCTGGGGTAAAATTTTTCTCTCCTTCCTCTTCCATCTCCCCTGGCCCCCAGCGGGAGGGCTGTCCTTCGTGGGGGTGGGGTGTAAATAGACTGACAAGTGTTTGGGATGACACAAAGGTGCTACACAAATGTAAAACATCGATACAAAGGTCAGCTGCATGACTGCCCAGTGAAATCAGCAGAGGCTGCAATCCTTAAAATGTCATGCTGGCACTAAGTGACTCTGGTGTTTCCTTCCATAATGGTCACCTGATCTGTGAGTCGGTGGGCAAACTTAGCTGAAGATTTTGTTTCTCAAACAGCCTGTTGGGCAGCCTGGGTGAAAGAGAAGGAGGAGCGGAGGTTATAGGCGGCGGATGAGGGAAACCATTTGCCGCAGAGAAATGCTGATGCGTTTGATGCCAAGGGAGTATCCGCCTCCTCATGATGGTGACGTTTAGGGGGTCCATTCCAGTGTCTGGTAGGTGTACTTGAAAGTGGAGTGTTGTACTTCATTGCCCTGAAATGATACCATTAACTGAATAGGCCACATTTCCACATTGATATCCCAAGAATCCTTCATGAGAACACAAGAGACAGCTTTAATTTCTCCTTGGGCGCCTGGTGTCTCGGATTCCCTCGTGGTTGTCCGTGGGTGCCGAGATGTTGTCTGGGTCCTTTGGAACTTTCTTCCCTCCTTCCGCTCCTAATAATGAATGGGAACTCTCATGGTTCTTGTTGGGAAAGAAAAAAAGGCCCGGTGTCAGGTGGGTTTGGACCTGCTCCACGGAGCCCCCCCAAAACTTATGTTCATATGTTTAATCTCTGATGCTTCCCCCTACCCGTAAACTATTTTAGTGTCTGTCTCCCCTGCTAGACTGAATTCCTTATTTACTCTACTGTACTCCCCCAATGCCTTAGTATTCTGCTACTATTGATTGCTGGACACATGCTTTCTGCCATTTGAGCTCCAGGGTCCCTTTCCTCCCACCCCCACCAGGGAGAAGGCCTGTCCCAACTGCTCAAACGTTGGAAAGGTTGTGACCAAGGATAGCCTGACTGGAGTCCAAGACTTCTTTCTCCAGCTTTTGATGGGCACCTGGTTTTTTTATGGTATTTAAGTGATTATTGTGTGTCAGGCACTGTACTAAGCGCTGGGATGGCTACAAGGTAATCATGGTAGAGTCCATGTCCCATATGACATTTTACAGATGAAGTAACTGGGGCACGGAAAAGTTAAGCGACTTGCCCAAGGTCACACAGCAGAAAAGTGGTGAAGCTGGGATTAGAACCCAGGCCCTTAGGACTCCCAGAACTGTACTCTGTCCACCCGCTTTCTCCTTGTTACTGTCTTTGTGTGGTCTGTGGTTTTTCACTTATTCTCAGTTATTTCCCAGTCTGTCCTCCCTAGATTTTAGACTTTGAGCTCCTGGGGCCATGGACCCTGCCTAAACTACCAAGCTTTCCCCCCACCACCGTGCTTGGTGCCACAGTCCTTTTAGACTGTGAGCCCACTGTTGGGTAGGGACTGTCTCTATATGTTGCCAATTTGTACTTCCCAAGCGCTTAGTACAGTGCTCTGCACATAGTAAGCGCTCAATAAATACGATTGATGATGATGATGTGCACTAAAACAGTGACGAACAAGGGGTTAGGAAGAGGGGTTCTGACCTCAGACAGGTCCTTCTTTGTCCTTCCATGGAAGAACTGAGAAACAGTGTGGCCTCATGGATACAGCATTCATTTCATTCATTCAATCGTATTTATTGAGCGCTTACTCAATAGGGAAGCAGTGTGGCTCAGTGGAAAGAGCCCGGACTTTGGAGTCAGAGGTCATGGGTTCAAATGCCGGCTCCGCCACTTGTCAGCTGTGTGACTTTGGGGAAGTCACTTCACTTCTCTGCGCCTCAGTGACCTCATCTGTAAAATGGGGATTAAGACTGTGAGCCCCCTGTGGGACAACCTGATGACCTGTATCCTCCCCAGCGCTTAGAACAGTGCTTTGCATATAGTAAGCGCTTAACAAATACCGTTATTATTATTACTGTGTGCAGAGCACTGTACTAAGTGCTTGAACTTGGGAGTCAGAAGGACCTGGCATGTGTTTGTTGTGTGGCCTTGGGCAAGTCACTTAACATCCTTGTGCCTCAGTTACCCCATCTGTAAAATGGGGATTAAGACTGCGAGCACGTGACCACCTCATGATCCATTGCCCCCGCTCACATGACTGTGCGCTGTGCTCCCCCAGCCCCGTGCCTGCAGCGCGGGGCGCAGAGCGCAGCGTTTTGCACACAGTCAACGCTCAATAAAGAGGACTGAAAGAAGGATTGAACACTGGTCCACTCGTCGTCCTCAGCCCAGTCGGCGCCTCTCGCCTCGTCCTCTTAGGTGGCTTTTGAGAAGCAGCGTGGCTCAGGGGAAAGGGCCTGGGCTTGGGAGTCAGAGGTCGTGGGTTCGAATGCCGCTCCCCCGCTTGTCAGCTGGGTGACCTTGGGCAAGTCACTTCACTTCTCTGGGCCTCAGTTCCCTCATCTGGAAAATGAGGATTAAGACTGTGAGGTTGTCCCATGTGGGACAACCTGATAGCCTTGTAACTATCCCAGCGCTTAGAACAGTGTTCAGCACATAGTAAGCGCTTAATAAGTACCATTGCTATTACTATCCCGGCTCTGCCACTTGTCTGCTGTGTGACCTTGGCCAAGACGCTTCATTTCTTTGTGCCTCAGTTCCCTCATCTGTAAAATGGGGATGAAGACTGGGAGCCCCACGTGGGACAGCCTGATTACATTGGATCTATCCCAGTGCTTGGAGCAGTGCTTGGCATATAGTGTTTAACAAATACCGTAATTATTATTTTTATTAGGAAGAGATGGGGGGGGGTTCTCTCCTAGTAGACAGGCATCAATAACATCAATATAAATAAATAAAATTATAGATATATACACATCATATTATTATTAATAAAATAAAATGATAAATATGAACACATATACACCAGTGCTGTGGGGAGGGGCAGGGGGTAGGGCAGAGGGAGGGAGTGGGGGGGATTGGGAGGGGAGGACGAGAAGAAGAAGAAAAGGGGAGCTCAGTCTGGGAAGGCCTTCTGGAGGAGGTGAGCTTTCAGTAGGGCTTTGAACGGAGGAAGAGAGTTAGTTTGGCAGATGTGTTGAGGGAGGGCATTCCAGCGCTTAGAACAGTGCTTTGCACAGAGTGAGCGCTTAATAAATGCCATTATTATTATTCTAGGCCAGAGGTAGGACAGGCGAGAATGAGGCCCAGTGGGGAGGTTAGCGGCAACAGAGGAGTGGAAGGTGTGGGCTGGGCTGGAGAAGGAGAGAAGGGAGATGAGGTCGGAGGGGATGAGGTGATGGAGAGCTTTGAAGCCAGATGCTGAGTAGATCCTGAGAGTCCGTCCTCAAGGGTGTGTTCAGACCTGGGAGATGGCACTGCACCCTGGCACATTATTCACAACATCCCCCAGTTCATTCATCTCAAAAATCTCTTGCAGTCTCCGAGGTCCATCCTCTAAGGAAACAATCATTGCACTGAATTCAGATTTGAGTTGAAATCATTCAATCAATGGCTTTCATTGAGCAACTTTTTATTTCCTGCTTTCAAGATGGTTGCACTTAAATGGAGGAGGCAGACAATAAGCGTTTACAGATAGTAGCTGAAGAAACTCGGATAAAGCAGGAAATAGTATAAAAGGCATTAGGGTGAAAGAGCTGAAAGAATACTTGAATGTCCAGATAAATGTCCAGTGAAAGGTATGTATAAAAACTATGTATACACTTCTAATAGACTGTGAGCCCATTGTTGGGTAGGGACCATCTCTATATGTTGCCAATTTGTACTTCCCAAGCGCTTAGTACAGTGTTCTGCACATAGTAAGCACTCAAATACGATTGAATGAATGAACGAACTGGGGCTCAGGGGGCTACTGAATTGGGGCCAGCCTCCATCAACACCTTTACAACCCTTAGAAATCTGTGGAGGCTGCTTTGCTTTGTAACTCATTGTGGGCAGGGAATATGCCTGTTAATATTGTTGTGTTGCACTCCCAAGTGATTAGAACAGTGTCCTGCCCAAAGGAAGTGCTCAATAAGTACATCTGATTGATTAACTTATGGATTGTTTATCTGAAGCAATGGGGAAGAGTCCCACCTCTCAAGATCCATTCTAACTTATTTGGTTTATTGGCTACTGCTGTTTGCAACCAGTTGTTATCTCTGTCTTTCTCTCTCTATCCCCAACTATTTAGGGAGCCCTATGTGGAACACTTTGTGCCTTCCCTAGCTTCTAGCAAAGTGCTCAGTGCAGAGTAAACACTGAATAAAAAGCAAAACTAACTTGGAACAGATCCTACTTAGGTGAGTATTCCCCTTGCAGTTACTTGCCCGAGCAAGTGACAACAGGGGAGGCAAGTAGCTTTCTGTAGTGGGATTTGGGGTGGCTTTTCTCAATCTCCTAGAATCCTGTTTGAATACAGCAGGCAGGATGGACAAAGAAGCAGGGTCGGTGTCCGCAGGGATCAGGCTGGTGATACTTTGGTCACTTTGTAAACCATCAGTTGACTGGTAAGCTAAACTAATGTTGTACAGTATCCAGTATTGTACAGAATGGGACTTTGTCAGAACTGGTTTGAGGGGCAGACAAAGCCCCAGTCCACCAAGTTTAATAGGGCTCTTCCCCTTTCTGTGATAACGGCAGAGCTGTTCAATCAATCAATCAATCAATCGTATTTATTGAGCACTTACTGTGTGCAGAGAACTGTACTAAGCGCTTGGGAAGTACAAATTGGCAACATATAGAGACAGTCCCTACCCAACAGTGGGCTCACAGTCTAAAAGACACACAACCTCCAGAACCAAAGCCTCAAAGGCTCAGTCCAAGTGAGGGGGGAGAGATGTTTATTTAACAGAATTATATAGTTTCCACTTCTTAAATCCAGCCACTCCTACACTGTCTCCAACCCAGTTTGGAAGCCTATGTTTGGAGACCACCTTACTTCATTCAGTAATTTAACAGTCTTGATTGAGAAACTGTGTGGAGTAACAAAGGAAGTATAAAGCATAGTCCCTGCCTTTGAGATGTTTACTGACTCATGAAAGACATTAGGCTAACTTAAATACAAACATAGAGGTGAAAATACAAAGGCACAGGACACAAAAGGTACATCGTACAAAAAACCAGAAACATAAAATCTCAGAGAAGCTGAGAATTCAACGGTTAGAGGTACGAATCCTCTTGGGTCATGTCCTCAGTCTTCATAAGGTAAAGTCCCTGTCTGACTTCTTTCCAGATAAACAATCATCCAGTTCACTGCCTCAGCTCTGGCTAACACAACGTATGATGATGAGTAACCACCTTATTTTTAAATAGCATCTTTCACACTCAGTATCTTCTTGGGGTTTGAAGAGAATTGGTTGTATGTGAAAGAGACGAAGGAGGTTTTTGATTCAAGGATATGAGAAGCCCAGGTAGACCCAAAGGAAAAAAATATTCAACCAAGTGGGATATGGGATCAGAAGCGTCAATGATTGCGAGGGGGCAGGGTAAAAGGACAGATAAACTGAGAGGCGGGAAATAAACAGACCAGATATTGAAATAAGATGAACGGAGAAAATCAAAGATGAATGATGAAATAGTAGTGCAAAGATTTTCTACTCATCAATCAATCAATCATATTTATTGAGCGCTTACTGTGTGCAGAGCACTGTACTAAGTGCTTGGGAAGTATAAGTTGGCAACATATAGAGATGGTCCCTACCCAACAGTGGGCTAACATAGGCTTAAGGTAGACTCGTAGTTTGTTTCAGTTTGGAAGAACATACTTTAGTGTGACCATAGAGAGATGCCTTACCAGACATTCATTTCACTCTTATACTTTTAGTTCAGTCAACTAAAGATGAGTCATCCAATATTTCTCTCACTTCTCTAATTAACTTTGACTCATACTGCAGCCTATAAAAACCAGACTAAGTGAACTACCCTGTCCCCACTCTACTGCCACCCCTTAGCAGCAGGCTCTCTCCCTTAGCCTCACCTTCAAATGGGGAAAAAATGAGAAATCTGTAACTCACTTGCTGAAAAATATTCTAAGGATAAGATTATTTGCACATAAAATTAACTAGGTGATGGGGATTGGTATCAACCCAAAATGTTCTGTTCTTTCCTTATCTCAAATTCCTATCATTACTAATGTGGATGTGTAATTGATTAATCTGTTACCTTATGTGGATATGACTGGAAAAAAATCATTTTTGTCATATATTAGGATCTGTTAAGGAATCAAGAAAATAATACAATTCTTAACTGAATTGTAATACTGTTGGCAGAGAACTTGAGAGATCTCTAGGCTGTAAGCTCATTATGGACAGGGAATGTTTCTGTGTTGTCATACTGTACCAAGCACTTAGTATAGTGCCCTGCACACAGTAAGCGCTCAATAAATACGATTGATTGATCATCTGGTCCAGCCTTCTGCTTCAGGCTTGTGAATGATTAAACCATCCAGGGCAAGTGACTTTTCCTAAGAGTGGAGATTCCACAAGTTCCTGTGTTAAATCACTTGGATAGTCAAGAAGTTCTTTCTTGATCCTCAGCTGTTTTGGAGAATTATTAGCAAACATCCTCCCCCATCAAAATCCATAATATGTAGTAATTAAGTGACTCTGTGCTTTTCTTTTTTTGTTAATCAAACTCCTTTAGCGTATACTCATAGGACCCATTTTCCATCTCTTTAATCAGTGTTGTGGTTTTTCTCTGGACCCTCTCCAGCTTTTATGCATCCTTTTTAATATGTGGTAACAGAACTGACTGTAGCATTCTAACAAGGGTCTGATCAGTGGGAGTTATTTTCCACTGTTTCCTTGCCCTATTTCTTCGATTAGCCTCAGTACAGGACTGACTGTCACTCCTTACATTGTTGTCATAATCATAAATGTATTGTTACATTGTACTCTCCCAAGCACTTAGTACAGTGCTCTGCACACGGCAAGCGCTCAATAAATATGATTGAATGAATATATTCGTGTCTCTCTAGGTTGTAAGCTCATTGGGGGCAGGTGTGGTTATATTGTACACTCCTAAGCATTTAGTACAGTGATCCTCACAGAGTAAGCACTCAGGAAACACCACTGATTGACTACCGAGTGCAGAGTACTGCACTAGGCAATTGGGAAACTATAATAGATGAAAGATGAAGGCATGATCCCTACCCACAAGGATTTTGCGGTCTTACAAGTTGATTTAATCAGTTTGGACCAACAGTGGCTCTCCTGCTTCCTAGACCTTTTCCATTGGTCTGGTCTTGGACGTAACCAATCTTCCTCCATCCTGTATTTGTGTTGTTTGCTTTTTGTCCTAATTGCAATGCCTTGAAGTTATCTCTGTTCTGTTGATGAGGATCATTTTCACATTTTCTGTCACTCTGCATCCTATTCTATGTTCTTAAGTATTAGCAAACTTCAATTTTGTATCATCTTCAATTTGTTCTTGAGTTTTTCATTTAAGTCGTTAGCATGGCATAGTGGATAGAGCATAGGCCTGGGAGGGGGGCTTAGCAGGTCGTAGGCTCTAATCCCGGCTCCACCATTTGTTGCTGTGTGGTCCTGGTCAAGTCACTTCACTTCTCTGTGCCTCAGTTATCTCACCTGTTAAAAAATGAGGACTGAGACTGTGTCCAACCCAATTTGCTGGTATCCACCCCGGCGCTTAGTACAGTGTCTGGCACATAGCGGGCACTTAGCAAATACCGTAATTAATTGGCACACAGTAAGCACTTAACAAGTACCACAATTATTATCAATTAAGATAGACTAGAAAACCATCCCCATGACCAAACTCTGTGAGCATTTTTGAAATGTATCCCTTCCCACCTAACAGTAAAATGGTCAAGTCCAAACCTTCCCATTTTATCACTATCATAATCAGTCAATTGTATTTGAGTGCTTACTGTGTGCACAGCACTGTATTAAGTGCTTGGGAGAGTACAGTACAGCAGAGTTGACAGACACATTTCCTGCCCATAAGAAGCTCACAGTCATAAGGAGAACTCAGAGGAAAAAGAAAAAAAAAGATCTGGCATTCTGGGGATAGACCAAGAATATTTCAGAAAATTAATTTATCTGCAAGGTCATCAAGGGAAGTGTTGTTCCCTTGAGCATAGGTGTCCCTATTGATGAATGGTTGCTGGGAGAAGAGCAATAGAGTCATTTTTCTTACTGGTCCTACTCTGCTGGGGGTAGCAGAGGCATACAACGTTTTTAAAGAAATGAGAAACGAAAAGAATGGTACTTTGGTACTTTGTAAATAGCCTAACATTCAGTTATTTCAAATGACATTTTCAAGGGAGTTTCGGGGGCAGGAAGACAGCCAAATGTAATCACACAATTTCATAGAAGAAAGGGGGATTTTAAATCCGCAAACTTTGGAGCTCCGAAATGGATGGTTTGTCTGGTGATGGGGGGAGGGGGAGGGGAAGCAGGGAAATGGAGGCCTAAAAGATCTGAAGGGGCCCAACTAAGGAGGAAGAATGGCCTAGTGAAGAAGATCATGGGCCCGGGAGTCAGAAAGTTCTGGATTCTAATCCTGACTCTGCCACTTGTCTGCTGTGTGACCTTGGGCAAGTCACTTAACCTCTCTGTGCTTCCGTTACCTCATCTGTAAAATGGGGATTGACTTGTGAGCCCTATGTGGAATAGGGACTGTGTCCAACCTGATGATCTTCTATCATCACTTAGAGGAGTGCTTGACACATAGTAAGTGCTTAACAAACACAATTTATTATTATTAACTAGGGATCTTTGGGGCCAAATGTGCTCCTGGAAAGGATGAAGCAGAAAACAAATATTTGGAGTAAGTAATAAAGAATGGGGAGTAGGGTAAGGTGGAGATACACATTTTTGGGCCCCAGACTCTTACTCTTTCCTCTGTGGGTACTTAACAAGCAATTTCCAGTCTCAACTGCCTTTCCTCAGAAGAGTTATGAAAGCAAAGAAACTCCGGCTCTGAAGAGAAGCAGAAATTAAAAGATGGAAAAGGACTATTAAATTGTAGTTGAATACTAAAGTATCCTGAGGCAAGGCCCTTCTTTTAAAATTGGCCGTCGTGGAAGGGGTGACAAATAAAGTGGATCCTTTAAAGGACAAAAGCAGTGGGTTGAAAGCCACTTAAAAAGAGTTGAATGATTATTTCATTTTGTCCTTATGCCCTCAAGTGAACTGCTACAAAAAAAAAGTGAAAAGCAAAACAAAAACAAACCGCCAAACAACTGCTTTAGAGCCTGCTACTTCTGGAAAGTTGCCAGCCCATTGATCATTCACAGTGTCCAATTAAAATGGTTAATCTGAGGATAGAGCTTGCAGGTGTTGGGGCAGGAGGTCAGGGAAATAATGTTGGAGGGTCATGACAAACTTTACACCATATGTGCCCTGGAGTGAGATGAGGTCACCCCCCTCCCTTATACTTCTTTAAAGTGGATTCCCTGGGAGTTAGCCCTGTTTTAGGGGAGTAGGGGCTGAGCTGGCAAAACTGATTGATAGAAGCGGTCTGCAAAACCAGACCAAACCAGATCTGGCATCAATCCTGCCCCCAGCCCAGCTTAGGTCCCTTCTCACGCTGCCATCATCCCCCAGCTCTAATAATAATAATGGTACTTGTTAAACGCTTACTATGTGCCAAGCTCTGGGGTAGATACAAGTTAATCAGGTCGGACCCAATCCCTGTCATTCATTCATTAGTACTCAAGTATACGAATGAATTAATTTAGTAATAATAATAGTGATGGTATTTGGGGGTTTTTGTTACATTTATTGAGGACTTACTGTGTGCAGAGCATTGTACTAAGCGCTTGGGAAGTACAAGTTGGTAACATATAGAGACGGTCCCTACCCAATAGCGGGCTCACAGTCTAGAAGGGGGAGACAGACAACATAACTACACATATTAACAAAATAGAAGAGTAAATATGTACAAGTAAAATAAATAGAGTAATAAATCTGTACCAACATCTATACAGGTGCTGTGGGGAGGGAAGGAGGTAGGGCGGGGGGCTCAGTCTGGGAAGGCCTCCTGGAGGAGGTGAGCTCTCAGTAGGGCTTTGAAGGGAGGGATCCAATTTTTAAAATGGAATTGAGAATCTGCTCTGTTTCGGGGAGGGGGTGTCTTTGGGAGGGTTCCACATTTCGTTTCTACAGTTAATAATAATGATGGTATTAAGTGCTTACTATGTGCAAAGCCCTGTTCTAAGCAATGGACAGCTGGAGGAAAATGTTGGAAAGAGGAGGAGGAGGTCCCCGCCGGTGGTCAGCTGGGTCCATGGGAGGTAAGTGGTCGGGGGGCCTGATTTATTAAGCGCTTACTATGTGCCAAGCACTGTCCCAAGCGCCGGGGTAGAGACAAGGTAATCGGGTTGTCCCAGGTGGGGCTCAGAACTCCCACGTGGGCTCACAGTCTTAATCCCCATTTAACAGACGAGGTCACAGGCACAGTGATTTGCCCAAAGTCACACAGCTGACAAGTGGTGGAGCGGGATTAGAACCCACGACCTCTGACCCCCAAGCCCGGGCTCTTTCCACTAAGCCACGCTACTGTACTAAGCGCCTGCGACGTACAATTCAGCAACAAATAGAGACAATCCCTGTCCACAACGGGCTCACGGTCTCCCACTCAATCTCCCCCTCCCCCTTTTTTTAAAACAGGTACAGAGGAGTGAAACGACGAGGCCAAGGTCACCCAGCAGGCAAGTGGCGGAGGCGGAATTAGCACCAAAGTTCTCGTGACACCTAGGCCCTCTAAACATTCATTCAATCGTATTTATTGAGCGCTTACTGTGTGCAGAGCACTGTTCTAAGCGCGCCGCTGCTCCTCCCGCTCGCTTCCCGGCTGCGGGGGATCACCGTCCCGATCCCGGGTTTTCCAGCATCCTTCCCAGCTGATTCCAATCCGCCAGGCTCCTCCTGCTCCCTCCCAGCTCTGGAAGGTCGTTTCATTCATTCACTCATTCAATCGTATTTATGGAACGCTTTACTGTGTGCAGAGCACTGTACTAAGCGCTTGGGAAGTACAAGTACAGAGAAGCAGCGTGGCTCAGTGGAAGGAGCCTGGGCTTTGGAGTCAGTGGTCATGGGTTCAAATCCCAGCTCTGCCAATTGTCAGCTGTGTGACTTTGGTCAAGTCACTTCACTTCTCTGTGCCTCAGTTACCTCATCTGTAAAATGGGGATTGACTGTGAGCCCCCTGTGGGACAACCTGATCATCTTGTATCCCCCCAGCGCTTAGAACAATGCTTTGCACATAGTAAGCGCTTAACAAATGCCATCATTACTAATATTATTATTACAAGTACAAGAGAAGCAGCGTGGCTCAGTAGAAAGAGCACGGGCTTTGGAGTCATGAGGTCGTGGGTTCAACTCCCGGCTCCGCCACTTGTCTGCTGTGTGACTTTGGGCAAGTCACTTAACTTCTCTGGGCCTCAGTTCCCTCATCTGTAAAATGGGGATGAAGACTGTGAGCCCCACGTGGGACAATCTGATTACCTTGTATCTCCCCCAGCGCTTAGAACAGTGCTTTGCACATAGTGAGCGCTTAACAAATACCAATATTATTATTATTATTATTATTATTATTATTATTATTATTATTATTATTATTACAAGTCGGCAACAGACAGAGACGGTCCCTACAGGGAGCGCAACCCCCAATCCCACCCCTCTCCAAACCCCATCCCCTCCCCCAAAGGAGAGCAGTTTGGAGCCGTCCGGACTTCAATAATAATAATGATGGTATTTGTTAAGCGCTTACTATGTGCCAAGCACTGTTCTAAGCGCTGGGGGAGATACAAGGCGATCAGATTGTCCCACGTGGGGCTCACGGTCTTAATTAATTAATGATGGCATTTATTAAGCGCTTACTTTGTGCAAAGCACTGTTCTAAGCTCTGGGGGAGATACAAGGCGATCAGGTTGCCCCACGTGGGGCTCACAGTCTTCATCCCCATTTTACAGATGAGGGAACTGAGGCCCAGAGAAGCGAAGTGACTTGCCCCAAGTCACCCAGCTGACAAGCGGCGGAGGCGGGATTAGAACCCACGACCTCTGAGTCCCAGACCTGGGCTCTTGCCACTAAGCCACGAGACATAATAATAATAATGATAATAATGATGATGATGATGGCATTTGTTAAGCGTGTACTACGTGCCAGGCACTGTTCTAAGCGCTGGTGAGGATACAAGGTGATCAGGTTGTCCCACGTGAGGCTCACGGTCTTAATTAATTAATGATGGCATTTATTAAGCGCTTACTATGTGCAAAGCACTGCTCTAAGCGCTGGGGGAGGTTACAAGGCGATCAGGTTGTCCCACGTGGGGCTCACAGTCTTAATCCCCATTTTGCAGATGACTTAACTGAGGCACAGAGAAGTTAAGTGACTTGCCCAAAATCACACAGCTGACAAGGTGGCAGAGTCGGGACTCGAACCCATGACCTCGACTCCAAAGCCCGTGCTCTTTCATCCCCATTTTACAGATGAGGGAACTGAGGCTCAGAGAAGTTAAGTGACTTGCCCCAAATCACACAGCAGACATGAGGCAGAGTCGGGATTAGAACCCATGACCTCTGACTCCAAAGCCCGGGCTCTTTCCACTGAGCCACGCTGCTTCACAATTGGGCACGAAATGGGGGTGCTGGTGTCCAAGGGCTGCGGGGGGGTTGAAGACTTTGGGGGCCTCCAGCTTCCTCCCTCTGCCCTACCCCCTTAACCTCCCCATAGCACTTGTATATATTTCTACATATTTATTACTCTATTTTATTTGTACATATTTATTACTCTATCTTATTAATGATGTGTATATAGCTATAATTCTATTTATTCTGATGGTATCGACACCCATCTACTTGTCTTGTTTTGTTGTCTGTCTCCCCCTTCTAGCCTGTGATCCCGTTGGTGGGTAGGGACCGTCTCCATGATGGTGGCATTTGTTAAGCGCTTACTATGTGCGAAGCACTGTTCTAAGCGCTGGGGGGGGTGGGGAATACAAGGTGATCAGGTTGTCCCACGTGGGGCTCCCATTCTTAATCTCCATTTTACAGATGGGGTCACTGAGGCCCAGAGAAGTGAGAAGCAGCGGGGCCCCGTGGAGTCAGAGGTCATGGGTTCTAATCCCGGCTCCGCCAATTGTCAGCTGTGTGACTTTGGGCAAGTCACTTAACGTCTCTGTACTTCAGTTCCCTCATCTGTGAAATGGGGATGAAGACCGTGAGCCCCACGTGAGACAACCTGATCACCTTGTATTCCCCCCCAAGCGCTTAGAACAGTGCTTTGCACGTAGTAAGCGCTTAACAAATGCCATCACCATTATTATTAAGTGAAGTGACGGGCCCAAAGTCACCCAGTTGTTAGGATTAGAACCCACGACCTCTGACCCCCAAGACTGGGCTCTTGCCCCTGAGCCACGCTGCTTCTCTCTGTTGCCGATTTGTCCTCTCCCCAGCGCTTAGCCCAGTGCTCTACCCACAGTCAGCGCTCAATCAATACGATTGAAGGGATGGATGATTAAGACTTTGAGCCCCACGTGGGACAACCTGATCACCTTGTATCCCCCCAGCGCTTAGAACAATGCTTTGCACATAGTAAGCGCTTAACAAATGCCATCATTATTACTATTAAGTGACTGGCCCAAAGTCACCCAGATGTCATGCGGCGGAGCCGGGATTAGAACCCACAACCTCTGACCCCCAAGCCCAGGCTGTTTCCCTTGAGCCACGCTGCTTCTCTCTGTTGCCGATTGGTCCTCTCCCCAGCGCTTAGCCCAGTACTCCGCTCACAGGGATGAATAATAATAATAATGTTGGTATTTGTTAAGCACTTACTATGTGCAAAGCACTGTTCTAGGCACTGGTGGGGGGGGATACAAGGTGAACGGGTTGTCCCACGTGGGGCTCACAGGCTTCATCCCCATTTTACAGATGAGGTAACTGAGGCACAGAGAAGTGAAGTGACTTGCTCAAGGTCACACAGCAGACGTGGCGGAACTGGGATTCGAATAATAATAATAATAATGCTGGTATTTGTTAAGCGCTTACTATGTGCAAAGCACTGTTCTAGGCACTGGGTCGGGGGGGATACAAGGTGAACAAGTTGTCCCACGTGGGGCTCACAGGCTTCATCCCCATTTTACAGATGAGGTAACAGGCACAGAGAAGTGAAGTGACTTGCTCAAGGTCACACAGCAGACATGTGGCGGAGCCGGGATTCGAATAATAATAATAATAATAACGTTGGTATTTGTTAAGCGCTTACTATGTGCAAAGCACTGTTCTAGGCACTGGGGGGGATACAAGGTGAGCAGGTTGTCCCACGTGGGGCTCACAGGCTTCATCCCCATTTTACAGATGAGGTAACTGAGGCACAGAGAAGTTAAGTGACTTGCTCAAGGTCACACATCAGACATGTGGCGGAGCTGGGATTCGAATAATAATAATAATGTTGGTATTTATTAAGCGCTTACTATGTGCAAAGCACTGTTCTAGGCACTGGGGGGGATACAAGGTGAACAGGTTGTCCCACGTGGGGCTCACAGGCTTCATCCCCATTTTACAGATGAGGTAACTGAAGCACAGAGAAGTGACTTGCTCAAGGTCACACAGCAGACGTGGCGGAGTCCGGATTCGAATAATAATAATAACGTTGGTATTTGTTAAGCGCTTACTATGTGCAAAGGACTGTTCTAGGTACTGGGTGGGGGATACAAGGTGAACATGTTGTCCCACGTGGGGCTCACAGGCTTCATCCCCATTTTACAGACGAGGTAACTGAGGCACAGAGCAGTGAATCAATCGTATTTATTGAGCGCTTACTGTGTGCAGAGCACTGTACTAAGTGCTTGGGAAGTACAAGCTGGCACCATATACATACAGTCCCTACCCAACGGTGGGTTCCCAGCCTAAAAGGTGAAGTGACTTGCTCGAGGTCACACAGCAGACGAGTGGCGGGGGCGGGATTAGAACCCACGACCTCTGACCCCCCAAGCCCGGGCTCTTTCCCCTGAGCCACGCTGCTTGTCTCTGTGGCCGATTGGTCCTCTCCCCAGCGCTTAGCCCAGTACTCCGCTCACAGGGATGAATAATAATAATAATGTTGGTATTTGTTAAGCGCTTACTATGTGCAAAGCACTGTTCTAGGCACTGGGGGGGGGGGGATACAAGGTGAACGGGTTGTCCCACGTGGGGCTCACAGGCTTCATCCCCATTTTACAGATGAGGTAACTGAGACACAGAGAAGTGACTTGCTCAAGGTCACACAGCAGACATGTGGCGGAGCTGGGATTCGAATAATAATAATAACGTTGGTATTTGTTAAGCGCTTACAATGTGCAAAGCACTGTTCTAGGCACTGGGTGGGGGATACAAGGTGAACATGTTGTCCCACGTGGGGCTCACAGGCTTCATCCCCATTTTACAGACGAGGTAACTGAGGCACAGAGCAGTGAATCAATCGTATTGAGCGCTTACTGTGTGCAGAGCACTGTACTAAGCGCTTGGGAAGTACAAGCTGGCACCTTATAGAGACAGTCCCTACCCAACGGTGGGTTCCCAGCCTAAAAAGTGAAGCGACTTGCTCGAGGTCACACAGCAGACGAGTGGCGGGGGCGGGATTAGAACCCACGACCTCTGACCCCCCCAAGCCCGGGCTCCTTCCCCTGAGCCACGCTGCTCGTCTCTGTGGCCGATTGGTCCTCTCCCCAGCGCTTAGCCCAGTGCTCCGCTCCCAGGGATGAAGAGCCGGGGAGGGAGAGGGGAGGCCGGGCTGCCCCGCACAAGGCGGCCCCCATCCCCGGCTCCCAGGGCCCGCCCCCTTGCCCACCCCTTGCCCACCCCCTGCCCGCCCCCTGGCCGGCCGCGCCGCTGGCTGGCAGGACGAGGGCCGCCGTGGGGGCCCCGGGGGTCGCCGTCGTGGCCGCTGCCATGAAGCAGGCTTCCGACCCCAACGTGCCCCCCGGGGAGCCTGGCAGGGGCAGGGAAAGGGGCACGGAAAGGGGCAGGGGCAAGGATGCCCGCACCCTACAACCGGCGCCCCCCAACCAACCAGGGATGCAGCAGCCGCAGCAACCACCACCACCGCCGCAGCAACCACCACCGCCGCCGCAGGCCGCCCTGCCCCAAATCATCCAAAAGTAAGGAGCGGGTGGGGGGCACCCGGACGCCTCTTCTCCCTGCCCCATTCATATCTATTCTATTTATACATATCTAGTCTATTTTATTTTGTTAGTACGTTTGGTTTTGTTCTCTGTCTCCCCCTTTTAGACTGCGAGCCCACTGTTGGGTAGGGACTGTCTCTCTATGTTGCCAACTTGGACCTCCCAAGCGCTTAGTCCAGTGCTCTGCACACACAGTAAGCGCTCAATAAATACGGTTGATTGATTCATTTGGTCGTATTTGTTCATGCCCTCAACCGGATTTCTTGAGCGCTTACTGCGTGCACAGCCCTGGACTACAATTAATAATAATGTTGGTATTTGTCAAGCACTTACTATGTGCAAAGCACTGTTCTAAGCGCTGGGGTGGGTACAAGGTAATCAGGTTGTCCCACGAGGGACTCTCAGTCTTCACCCCCATTTTACAGAGGAGGGAACTGAGGCCCAGAGAAGTGAAGTGACTCGCCCAAAGTCACCCAGCTGACAAGGTAATCAGGTTGTCCCACGAGGGACTCACAGTCTTCACCCCCGTTTTACAGAGGAGGGAACTGAGGCCCAGAGAAGTGAAGTGACTCGCCCAAAGTCACCCAGCTGACAAGGTAATCAGGTTGTCCCACGAGGGACTCACAGTCTTCACCCCCATTTTACAGAGGGGGGAACTGAGGCCCAGAGAAGTGAAGTGACTCGCCCAAAGTCACACAACTGACAAGGTAATCAGGTTGTCCCACGAGGGACTCACAGTCTTCACCCTAATTTTACAGAGGGGGGAACTGAGGCCCAGAGAAGTGAAGTGACTCGCCCAAAGTCACCCAGCTGACAAGTGGCGGAGGCGGGATTTGAACCCACGGCCTCTGACTCCAAAGCCCGGGCTCTTTCCACTGAGCCACGCTGCTTCCCAGAGTTGGTCGATATGTTCCCTGCCTGTAATGAGCTTACAGTCTAAAGTGGGGGACAACAGATAGAGCAACAGATAGAGACGACCCCTACCCAACAACGGGCTCACGGGCTAGAAAGGGGAGACAGGCAACAATACATAAAATAAAAATAAAATACAGATAGTAAGCACCTACTAATTCATTCATTCAATCGTACTTATTGAGCACTTACTGTGTGCAGAACACTGGACTAAGCGCTTGGGACGTACAGGTCGGCAACATCTAGAGACGGTCCCTACCCAGCCATGGGCTCACAGGCTAGAAGGGGGAGACAGGCAACGATACATAAAATAAAAATAAAATACATCATATACAAATAGTAAGCACTTACTATTTCATTCATTCAGTCGTACTTATTGAGCGCTTACTGTGTGCAGAGCACTGGACTAAGCGCTTGGGAAGTACAAGTCGGCAACATCTAGAGACGGTCCCTACCCAACAACAGGCTCACAGGCTAGAAGGAGGAGACGGACAACAATACACAAAATAAAAATAAAATACATCAAATACAAATAGTAAGCACTTACTATTTCATTCATTCATTCATTCATTCAATCGCACTTATTGAGCGCTTACCGTGTGCAGAGCACTAGACTAAGCGCTTGGAAAGTAGAGTTGGGCAAACAAGAGACAATCCCTATCCAACAACGGGCTCAAGGGCTAGAAGGGGGAGACAGACAACAATACATAAAATAAAATACATCACATAAAAGTAGTAAGCACTTACTATTTCATTCATTCAGTCGTATTTATTGAGCGCTTACTGTGTGCAGAGCACTGGACTAAGCTCTTGGGAAGTACAAGTCGGCAACATATAGAGACGGTCCCTATCCAACAACAGGCTCACAGGCTAGAAGGGGGAGACAGGCAACAAAACAAAACATGTAGACGGGTGTCGACATCGTCAGAACAAATAGGATTAAAGCTATATGCACATCATTAACAAAATTAATAGAATAGTAAATATGTACTGTGTGCAGAGCACTGGACTAAGCGCTTGCACTGTTTGCCCTGCCCCGACCACCCCCTCCCTGGCTTGGCCCAAAGACAAGTTTCTTTTCAGGGGGCTGGGCACCCCGCAGGGGATCACGTTTGGACCAAAAAGGTTACTGACCTGGGGGGCGGGTTTGGGGGGATGCGTCTTCAGCCTCTTTGCAGATCCAACCCCCACGCCCACCCCGTCTATAATAATAATAATAATAATAATTCATTCAATCGTATTTATTGAGAGATTAGTGTTTGCAGAGCACTGGACTAAGCGCTTGGGAAGTACAAGTCGGCAACAGATAGAGACGGCCCCTACTCAACAACGGGCTTACATCATCATCATCAATCGTATTTATTGAGCGCTTACTATGTGCAGAGCACTGTACTAAGCGATTGGGAAGTACAAATTGGCAACATATAGAGACAGTCCCTACCCAACATTGGGCTCACAGTCTAAAAGGGGAAGACAGAGACAAAACCAAACATACTAACAAAATAAAATAAATAGAATAGATATGTACAAGTAAAATAAATAAATAGAGTAATAAATATGTACAAACATATATACATATATACAGGTGCTGTGGGGAAGGGAAGGAGGTAAGATGGGGGATGGAGAGGGGGAGAGGAAGGAAGGGGCTCAGTCTGGGAAGGCCTCCTGGAGGAGGTGAGCTCTCAGTAGGGCCTTGAAGGGAGGAAGAGAGCTAGCTTACAGTCTAGAAGATGATAATAATAGTATTTGTTAAGCGCATACTATGTGCCAAGCATTGAAAGAGACATTTTAGGGGTAGGACGCCACCCGATCCCAGGGAAATGATATTTTCCCCCCGTGTTGCCATTTTCTCTGTACCTCCTACGGTATTCAGGGGAGACAGCACCTCCAACTAGACCCAAGAAGCAAAATAGTGTGTTGGGGCAGAGGTGGAGGGCGGCATTTTGATCACCAGCTCCGGTTGTCCTCTCGTGATTTCACCAGTGTACCCACAAGCCGATTTCTCCGGAGCCCCTTTTCAGCACAGGCGCTCAAATGTCCAACTATTTCCGTCTTAATGTTACCATCTCGTAGCCACGATGAACATTGCGACTTTCACGCTGGATTTTCAGATTTCATTTATTCTTTTTTTTCAGTAAGAGAGATACCCAGTTAGCCTCAGACAAGCGTCGAAAGCATTTTCAGCAGCACTAAGGAGAAATGCCCTTTAACGTTTTAAGACTTCTTTTTAACCTCTCCATTTCAAGTTTTTAAAACAAAGATGCTAAGGCCTAGATGGAGTGGATTGCTATCGGCTTCCAGTAAAGTTCTGGAATGGAGAATTTTCCTGTCTTACTGAAACAAAACGTTCAAAATTCATTAAAAAAAGTAGTGGGAGCTAGGTTTAGATGCCTAATGATGGAGAGAAATCAACAAACTCGACAAGTGCTCCAAATCCAATGATATGGAGCTGTGCTGAGAAATTTAATGGATAGGCTAGCGGTAGGGTGGAATGAGCGAGGTTAATACCGTAGTCATCCTGCAGATTATAGAGAATTGAAATGTGCTAAAAGAAAACTGTCCAGAAAATTAATCAAAGGGAATAAATCCCATTTAAGACTCATTGTTTTGGGCATTGTTCGTCAGGAGAGGAAAAGTGGGGAAAGTTAATGTCTGTCATTGCTGATCTACAAAGTGTTTGGAACTATGAAATGATTCAGAAATTTTTGACCCGCCCAAATAATTGAATCCAACTTGCATTGCAGTAAGGCAATTTTTGTGCCAAAGGTGTTGTGACTCTTGGATGAACCCTTACTTTATTTTATTAAATACAGAATCAGTGCTTCATATAATTGTTCTGTCAAGGTTTTTCAAAATATTGAAACCATCTCTAGTCTCAAAGTATGATGTAATTCAGTATTCAACATTTATTTTTAAGTCTCTGGAAGTATAAGCAGCTGCATGAAGGTTATTTTAAGTCTAAAGGGAATACACATTTTAGAATTATTAAATATACCTCTTAGGAGCAATCTCTTGCATAATGAAATTGGGTCTGATTGACTTACCACTGATGTATTTAACTCGGTGAACAATGTTTTCCTGTGCCACCAAGTTAAAATGCAAAAATTAAGAAATCGTACATTGCCAACTTTTGTGCACATCTAAATGAGTATGACATTTGGAGACCAAGCAGGAGAAGAGGTTGGAAAACATTTTGAAAATTGGTCACCAGAAACTGAATTTTAAGCCCCACAAGAAACAAATCATTTGTCCAGTAAACTAAGTGCCCAAGTTAAATCGATTTAAAAAATAACCAAAACACATTCGTGTGATTTTTAAAGATGGCCCCCGCTTGTTTCTAACTATAAGTGTAAAGACTAGGAGCGCCTTCATTTTTTCCGACTTGATTTGGCCATTTGCATGGAGTAAGGGCAGAAAACCACAGCTTTTTTTGCAAATGGTCAGTGATATCTAGGTTTGCTTGAATATTTCTCTGGGAGGATGATATGGGTTTTGACATACTCCTAAACAGCTGTGATATTACTGGGAGAAAGCATAAAATGACAAATGCCTTACAGGTCCGTCTTTGAGGCAGTGCAACTTGATCGGGTTATTTTGAAACTGCGTTTGCATAATTTCATCCGAGCCACCATATTTACATTATAATTAGCAGTCCTTTTTCCCCAACCATCTTTGATCTAAAATAGTGGGGACATTTCATGCAGCTTCAAAGTTTAGCACCAGCTTTTATTTGTGACAATTTTATGAACCAGATTTTGATGGAAAATTCCCATGAAAGCAAAGAGATCAAATGGTTGTTTAAAAGACTCTGTTAGGCATTTTATAGTTTTTGCACACGTAGTGTTTAGGGACAGTGAAGGGAAGACTACTTTTGTCTCCTCCAAGATATTGAAGTATTAATCTGCCATAATTTGTATAAGTTGACAAAAATTATGAGGTTTTTTTATATATATTTCTCCTAAAGTATTTTCTGGTTTTCAGTTTTTTTATTTCTGTGTAAATTCTGATCTGACTATAATAAAATATGTTGTCATTCCAGTGTGTTGTGAAGGAAAGTATACAGTGCTGCTAATATGTATTTGATATCCAACACTAAGGCTTATTTAGTTTCCTTATCATTTTACTCTGTTTTAAGTGATCTGGCTTTTTTCATAAAAAGTTAAGTATAACAAGAGCGTTGCTGATATGTCATTCATTCATTCATTCAATCGTATTTATTGAGCGCTTACTGTGTGCAGAGCACTGTACTAAGTGCTTGGGAAGTACAAGTCGGCAACATATAGAGATGGTCCCTACCCAACAACAGGCTCACAGTGGAAAGAGCAATATTGTACACAGAGTAACTCTGAACAAGCATAGTTAACGTAGTACAGTTCATTAAATAGTCCACGAAGAGGAGATTTTGAATAAATTCAGAAACAAGTTCAATTTTTTATTACAACAAGCAATGACTTGTTTAAACAATTTCAGGAGAAGTGTAAAGAATGATTAAATATATTTGTGGATATTCTCCACGTCAGAAATGTTTTCTAACATTTTATTTCAAATCGTATTGAATGTTCACTTTGCATTTTACTGGAAGTACCTCACTTTTATAATTTTATCAGGAAAATAAAATCAAAAGGTCTTGATAGATACATACATATATATATGTGTGTCAGATAAGGGAATCAAGAGTGTCATAGTTGTTTAATGCATGTTTTTAATGAAATAAACACAGCTTGATTTTTCCAGAGTATAGTTTTTCTAAGGTGTATAGTTAAGGATTACATGCACTTAACGGTATGCATATTTATACCAGGCAAGTCATTGAATATGTTGTGCATATGCTTTTATTCATTCAATCGTATTTATTGAGTGCTTACTGTGTGCAGAGCAGTGGACTAAGTGCTTGGAAAGTGCAATTTGGCAACAGAAAGAGAATCCCTATGCAACAGTGAGCTCTGGAGCATTTTCTACATGGGTACATGAGACATTGGGATCTTTTCGTAAAGTTCTTTTAAATATTGATGTTTAAAAAATAAACTGAAGAAAATCTAAAACATTTCAAATTTGAGTGGATATGATGAATCATATCTCTTTGTTCTAATTACAAAAACATCAACAGTACTATCACACCAGCTTTACTAGACTTTACAGCCCTGTTATGTATTAATGAGATGACATTTGGAACATATTGGATAAATGATGATGGCTTGCCTCTCCCAGCTCAAATCATTGTAAAAAAAACCGAATAAAACCAACTAAAGAAAAGAGAACATGGCATAGATAAAAATTTTGATTTCTGGTAAACCAAATAAGCTGTAAACCAAATAAGCTGCCATGTACACTTTGGAAATATCGCAAGTAGCAAGTTAGGAAGAGCATATTGGTGATAGATGCATTTTGTAGCTTCCTCTAATTGTCACATGTTTGCAAATACATGAAGAGGCATTCAGAACCAGAGGTAAGAAGTAAGATACATTTTACCTCAAATACATTTCACTTTTGTGGATGGGCAGGGAAATTTCCAACCATTAAGGCTTGCTCTGCATGCAGTTATCACTCAATAAATAAAATTGATAAGTTTGGGTCAGGTTTGGGGGAAAATAAGGATACACATCTTGGAGTTGAAAATCTTCAAAGGTCCTTTATCTTTAATAGGATATTAAAAGAGGCATTCCGCAAGAAAATAAAACAAAAGCTAAAGTGACTTACCCCAAAATAGAAAGGAGAGAGGCTTTCTAGTTGCCTTCTATTATCCTAAAATGTCTACTCTTTTCAGCTTGTCCTGGAAAAGTCAAGGATCACAACAGTGTTATTTTAAAAGATAAATTCATTTTCAGGTTTTGTTTCAAGTATACGATTGACATTTAAATGATAAATGTTGCTGTCTGGTTATCGGTTTCTTGCAAATCGCTAGAGAGATCAGAAGTACGAAAAGTAGTAGTGCATTATTTTCATTAGTCATGGCAAATGGGTTTCCGCACTTGTTGGAACTATGTGTGCACCAGTAGTTCTGGAGAGAAAAGTAATGTTTTTTCTGTCAGTATCTTGCCTTAGTTTTGCATCAGCCAGCTCTCCAAACAGGAGATTTTTCAGATATCTGCTCTTTTCCTTCATTCTTGCTCTTATCGAGTGTACCTCATTCTCTCATCAAAAAATAGTTAAATATTACTAGATTATTAAGTTTTGCATCAGGCAGGTTCTTTACAAACAGGAGATTTTCATCTTTATGCCCTTTTCCTTCATTCTTATTCCTATCGAATGTCCCTCCTCTCATCAAAAATAGAGTTAAATGTTACTAGATTCTTTCTGTCTTCCCCCCTTTCTTCTTCTCTTTGCTTAACCTTGGGCTTGAAGTTCTGAGCTTCTGAGCACCCACAGAACCAATATTCCATAGAGGATTCAAAACACACTTCCTGCGTAAATGGCAAGGTATAACTGCATAGTTTGTAAATAGAGAATTTGTCACTGGGAAGATCACAGTGACATCTGAGTTTGCTGCCGACTTACACATGGTAGGAGTAGAAGTGATTCTCAGGTCCAAGCCTATGAAGGTTTTCAAAAAGTAAAATGATTTCTGTCTGTCTCAGAATGAGGATAAAGAAGCGAGCAAGGTAATGAGTGGATCAAGGCAGAGAGTGAATACAGCTTTGGGGTCTCTTCTTTCATAGAAACTGGGTGTAGGGGATGAATGCTTGGGTGTTTTATTGGAAATCCAATATCAGTGTTCTTTTGTTCCCAACAGTGAGAAGGCTGGGAAATGTTTGCTGTCATTAAGAAATCAGATCTCAACTCAGGCGTGAGAATCTGGGTGGTAAAGCCACCTAGGCAGGGTTAGTATTCTGCAGATGTGTGTCGAAGCATAATGGGTGGTCATAGAGGAGAGCCACATGAAGCAGTCTAGGCGATTTCAATCTTTGGGTTCTACAGGAGGAGAAATGATACTAAAAAAATAAGTAAATAGATTTTGTGTTTTCTATTTCTGATAAACACTGGTTATTTATTGGATTTGCAGGTGTGTGTGTGTGTGTGTGCACACGCATTGCAGAGCTTCCCTATGATAATGATTAAAAATCCTCAAAAACAACATATACAATACACAAATACAATATACAAAATATACAAATACAGTATACAAATGGAACGCTTCTTTCCTTTCTCTGACTGCTGCTGATCTTGCAGAAAGTAAATCCCCTGCTGTTTTATAAACCCACAGTCCCTTTTCCCATTTGGTGACAGCAAATCTGTGAGGGAAGAAATGGTCTATTTCTACTGGCCAGGTCCTTTGGAGTCAGTCAAATGAAATTGTCTACAGCCCATCTCTCTGCCTGTAAATATATGAATAATCTCAGACTGAAATCCATATTTCTGACTCATTCTTCTGGAGTGTTTGGTGGAATGGATGCTGTTTTTTTTTCCTCAGTATCTTTTCCAAACCGCTTTCCCTTTTTACGTTGCATTCTTCATTGGTTAAGGATGTGATTGGTTTGTGAGCTTCAGGCTCTTTGCTCACCAGCTCTTTCTCTTTTTCACTAATAACCATTCACTGCAAAGCTGTGAGTTCATATACTCTATAAACCTGGGAAATTGCTGCTTCCAGTCTGGAAACTTTAATGTCTTTTGCTATGGTGACTCATTCAAGACCCGTTTCCCAAATAAGTTATCGAACTGATGTGAGACAAGATTATGAGATAAATATTTGGGTAATGAATACATGATTTCTCTGTCAGTTTATTGTATATTAAATACCTTAGATATTACTAAACGTGAAGTGACTGCCTTTAGAAATATTAATTAGTGTTTTGGGCTCTGAAGCAGTATCTTTTAATGAAAGCTATAAGTTTGTATCAATACATTTGCAAAGCATGATAGGAGCAGTAGTAGTAGTATTTACTAAGCCCTTAATATGTGCAGAAAACTAAGCGCTGGGAGAGAATGCACAGATGGGAATTAGTTATGGTCCCTGTCTCTCAGGGGGCTCACAATCCAAGAAGAGTGAAATTTCTAGTAGGTGTGTGTGCATTTTTGGTGAGATTTTTCCTTGCTTTTAAAAAATAGTGTAAAATTCCACTTTATTTGCAAAGCCTATCATGAGTCCATGGTTTTAATTTAGGGAATACAAATGACTAGTGGTATCAATAAAAGAGGAAAAATTTTAATATTTTCTGCAGTTGGAAATTTTCCTCAGCATTTTGTAATCTTAGATTGATGTTTCTGTTTACAAAAGGCAAGATTCTTTAAGAAAAACTCCACCAATGAACCTGGTTATTCCTTCATATGTTAATAACTCTGGGGGATTAGTAAAACAGCATTTTCCTAATGAGTAAATTATCCTGTGATTAGATGAAAGGAAAAAACTTCCTCCTTTAACTTCATAAATCAAGGATTTTTGTGAATAAAGTTTCCTCTTTCAGACCATTTAGACAGTTTCTTGACTTCTCCCCATATACAGGGCAGTCCCTTCTTTTAACCCCCCTTCCAGTTTTGTTCCTTTGGTGGAGAGGCAGTTTACTAACCGTCATTAGAGTGTACTTTTACACCACTCCACCCCCTCCCCAATATCCTGGCCCAGCAGTAATTACAGCGGAGAATATGTACCTCTCTGGGCTTCTGTGAGGCTTAATTTAATCCTTGAAAAGTCCTGTAAAATCCTCTGAGTAAAAGTAGTAGATGAGCTATTAAGCGACAACTACACTTGATAGATTTTTCTTTTAAATGATCATATATCCCGTTTTAGAGTGTCTTCTGTCAACTGCCATCAAAAACGCAGTGTCTCCTTTCTTTGCCCGGATTTCTTTACAGGGGAGGGAGAGAGAGAGAAATAGGACCCACTGCTCTGCCTATCTACTGTCACTGGCAAATTTGTCTCAGTTCAGCTATTTCCATGCACAGTTGTCTGTATTGCTATTCATTTATTGGTCTTTCTGCATTTTGGCACTGAATATGTCACTCAAGATTGTCCCCCTGCTTCCCTTCCAGACACCCAGCATCCCTTTAGCTCATAATGTGCTCTAAGGTCATTTTACACTAAACATGTAGGCAACTCCTTTCTATCACTTTGAGATGCCTCAATTGGTTCCTCTTGATGAGATTTGTAGATTAATAACAATAACAACATTAATAATGGTATTTGAGTGCTTACCATGTGCCAAACACTGTATTACGCCCTGGGCAAGGTACAAGATAATCAGTTTGGACACAGTCCTTGTCCCACATGGGGCTCATGGTGCAAGGGGGGGGCCAACAGGAATTTCATCCCCATTTTACAGATGAGGAAACTAAAGCACAGAGAAGTCAAATAGCTTCCCCAAAGTCACGTAGCAGACAAGTGACAGAGGCAAGTTTAGAACTTGGTTCATCTGACTCCCGGGCCTGTGTTCTTCCCACTAGACCATGCTGCTTGAATAGTTGTTGTTGGGAAAGGCACTTAAAAAATGTCTTTCAGTGGAAATGAAATATTTATTATGATACTTTTTCTATTATTGAAGGGTGTGCTTTGGGTCCCCCATTAGCTGGCTGAATTTTCTAGCCATGAGGTTCAGCTGAGCCTCTGTTTCAGAAGTGAGCCTCATGCAATGAATTTTGTAGTCCTGATTCTGGGAGATGAGCAAAACAATTTCATAGCAGAGTATTTGCGAAACCACATATCCGTGAGACTGATCTGTAGACAGATCGGGAGAAGCACCGTGGCTCAGTGGAAAGAGCACGGGCTTTGGAGTCAGAGGTCATGGGTTCAAATCCTGGCTCCGCCAATTGTCAGCCGTGTGACTTTGGGCAAGTCACTTAACTTCTCTGTGCCTGTTACCTCATCTGTAAAATGGGGATTAAGACTGTGAGCCCCCCATAGGACAACCTGATCACCTTGTAACCTCCCAAGCACTTAGAAAAGTGCTTTGCACATAGTAAGCACTAATAAATGCCATTATTATTATTATTATTACTACTATGTTGCTTAACTTTGCAAGTATCTTTAAAAAAAAAAAAAAACTACCAGCCCCAGAGAATACTTGTGAAAATCCCCTCCACCAGAGTTGACAATACTTAAGTCTTGGCTTCTTTCCCATCCAGCACATAGTGAAGGTGAATTTGATTATACATATTAACAACCTATATTGTATGTAAATAAACCAAACACAAACCCCCATGTAATTTTGGTGAGTGAAAATATCAACACAAACAAACTTCTTTTCTAGCCCAGCCAATTTTTTAGGAAGCTGCTTATTTACAAGGTGGAATAAAGTGCACAGTGAAATCCTCAGGTTTGCAGATGGCATTATGCTTTTCCCGTGGTGAAATGCTGTGCAGATGGGTCTAAATTGCTGGAAGAACTCAGAAAATTGAGTGCATAAACCGAAAAAAGCAGAAGAACTCAAGTGTGACAAGGGCAAGTACATTTACTGAGGGGAAAATAATCCAATCTATAACTAATGACCAAGAACCCTTTGTTGTCCATCACAACTCTTGGAAAGAGATCTCAGAATTATTGCTGATAGTACTTTAATCGTTGGTCACCTGTCATGGCAGTGCAAAAGCCAAAAAGGTGGGCATTGTCAGGATTGAAACAAAATAAAATTTTACCACAGCACACCTGCATCTGAACACTATATGCAGATTTTTGCTGTTAATAGTCTAGAGAAGGCAACCAAGGTGTTCAGGGGGTTGCAGAAGCTTCCATATAAATGTAGACTGAACAGATTAGAATTCCAGTCCACACAATGAAGGCTCTAAGGAGACATGATATAAATCCAGAAAATCATAAAGGATGAAAGGGAGAACACATGAATGCCTGTTCATTAAATCTTACAACAGGAAGAGGGGACACCCTCTTTGAAGGTTGAAGGTGGTAAGAAACATTTCTGCAGTGGGTTAAGTGCGGGAATTTGCATAGGCTTAAAACATCAGGAGGTACCAGAGGGGTTTGAATAAATGACTGGGTTTTCTAGATGGAAAGTTTTGAGGTTAGATGCTCCAGATAGGATGGATGTCAGAAGCGTGGCTCAGTGGAAAGAGCCCGGGTTTGGGAGTCAGAGGTCATGGCTTCTAATCCCAGCTCCGCCACTTGTCAGCTGTGTGCTTTGGGCAAGTCACTTCACTTCTCTGTGCTTCAGGTCCCTCATCTGTAAAATGGGGATTAAAACTGTGAGCCCCACGTGGGACAACCTGATCACCTTGTATCTCTCCCAGTGCTTAGAACAGTGCATCGCACATAGTAAGCGCTTAAATGCCATCGTTATTATTTATTATAGTCTGTCTGGAGTGAGTCTTGGAGAGTGAGAATAAGGGGAGATCATGAGGCTGGGAAATGAGAGTATGGAGAGACCTGGAAGTATTTTGTGTGTGTCTCCCCCACTGGAGTGTAAATTAGTTGAGGACAGGGAACATGTCCTTTAACTGTTGTTCTTGCCTAAGCGTTTAGTACTGGGCTCCGCACACAGGGTGTCGATAAATATTCTTGATTGAGGGCAACCATCTGCTTTTACCTTTGTTGAATTTGGAGCCATGTCTTCATACACAAAATAAATTGCAGAAGGGAGCCAAGTTTAGTAGAAAAAGCCCTGGATGTGAAACTCGGGAAATTTTAGTTCAGACTTCATCACTGTTTGGCCTCAGGCAAATCTCATAGCTGCTCTGTGCCTCCGTTCCCCAATTTTGTAAAGTGAGGACAGTAATACCGATGTCATAAAGATGTCCTCTTGATATCCTGGGGATGTCCCCAGGCCTCCCATCCGCCTTTGCTGAGGTATTAGCAGGACAAGCACAGAGCGGGGTATAATCTCTCTCCCTCCTTGCTTGAGCTCATCATCATCAGTGGTATTTATTGAGCACTTGCTATGTGCAGAGCACTGGACTAAGCGCTTGGGAGAATATAGAAGAAGCAGCATGGCTCAATGGAAAGAGCACGGGCTTTGGAGTCAGAGATCATGGGTTCAAATATCGGCTCCGCCAATTGTCAGCTGTGTGGCTTTGGGCAAGTCATTTAAATTCTCTGTGCCTCAGTTACCTCATCTAAAATGGGGATTAAGACTGTGAGTCCCCTGTGGGACAACCTGATCACCTTGTAACCTCCCCAGTGCTTAGAACAGTGCTTTGCACATAAGTGCTTAATAAATACCATTATTATTATTACCTTAATAAATATCATTATTCTTATTCTTATTATTATATAGTACAATAGAGTTGGCAGACACATACCTTGTCCACAGCGAGTTAACAGTCTAGAGAGGGAGACAGACATAAATAAATAATGTATAACACATAATTGAAAATACGTATGTAAATGCTGTGGGGTCGAGGGTGGGGTGAATATCAAGTGCCCGAAGGTCACAGAACCAAATGCAAAGATGACATAGAAGGGAGAGGAAGCAGGGAAAAGAGGGCTTAATTGGGTAAGGCCTCATGGAGGAGACGTGACATTATAATGCTTCGAAGGTGGGAAGAGAGGTAGTTCGGTGTATACGGAGAGGGAGGGAGTTCTGGGCTAGGGGGAGGATCAATCAATCAATCAATCGTATTTATTGAGTGCTTACTGTGTGCAGAGCACTGTACTAAGTGCTTGGGAAGTACAAGTTGGCAACATATAGAGACAGTCCCTACCCAACAGTGAGCTCACAGTCTCAAAGGGGGAGACAGAGAACAAAACCAAACATACTAACAAAATAAAATAAAAAGGGTATGGGAAAAGGGTCAGTGGTGAGGTAGATGAGATTGGGGCACAGTGAGTAAGCTGATGCCAGAAGAGTGGAGTGTGTGGGCTGAACTGTAGTAGGAGATCACTGAGGTAAAGTAGGAGGGATCAAACTGATCGAGTGCTTTAAAAACCAATGGCAAGGAGTTTCTGTTGCATGTGGAGGTGGATGGGTGGCTATCGGAGGTTCTTGTGGAGTGGGGATACTGTCTGTGCTGCAGAATGAAGTATAGACTGGAGTGGGGAGAGACAGGCAGTAGGGAATAGGATAAGTGCTCGTATCATTCATTCATTCAATCGTATTTATTGAGCGCTTACTGTGTGCAGAGCACTTGGGAAGTACAAGTTGGCAACATATAGAGACGGTCCCTACCCAACAGCGGGCTCACAGTCTAGAAGGGGGAGACAGACAACAAAAGAAGACATATTAACAAAATAAAATAAATAGAATAACTATGTACAAATAAAATAGAGTAATAAATACATACAAACATATATACATATGTACAGGTGCTCTGGGGAGGGGAAGGAGGTAAGGCAGGGGGGATGGGGAGGGGGCGGAGGGGGAAAGGAAGGAGGGGATCAGAGTGGTAGCAGTTTGGAGAGGAAAGGGTGGATTGTAGCATTGTCGTGAAGATAGAACTGGAAGGATTTGGTGACAGATTGAATATGTGGGTGGAATGAGAGAGAGGAGCCGAGCACCACGCCAAGGTTACAGGCTTGTGAGATAGGATAGTGATATTGTCTCCAGTAATGGGACAGACATGGGAAGGACAAGGTTTGAGTGGGAAGATAAGGATGTATATGGGGTAGATCATTCCCCCATCACTTCTCTCGGACGGGCCGTTCTCTCCCCCTGCAGCAGGGAGAGTTTAGTGACTATTTTAAAGTCTTGGCATCTCTTAGTGGCGGGGAATAAGAGGAGGGAGATGCTACATAATTCAGTTTATGCCAGATACTTCTATTACCATAAATATCTGTAACTTAAAACAGATCTAGATCATCAGTAAATAAATGTAACTGTTAGTGAAAAGAAATAAGTGGAACGAATTTGAAGGCCGGAAAAATAAAGCATACATGGTAATCAGATTAAGAAGCTTGCTCTTGAATTATACAAGTATCTTTATGTATTTTTTAGTGTAAATAGAAACCTATACTCTGATTTAAATTCCTGAGTAAATCTGACCCACACATTTTATGTGCTTTTCTACTCTGCCCGCTATGCATGTTAAGCAAGCCCTGCATTTGAGGATAGGATATAAACAGTTATAATCCCCTCAGCATGCGCTAAAATAATCATAGAAATGATACTACAGTTTGATTTATAAGGCAAATGTCTGCCAAGCTTTACCAGAGAGCCCCAACACCCAAGAACAAAACCTATGATTCAGCGGTAACCAACACGAGAAGCAGCATGGCCTAGTGGATAGAGCACGGATCTGGGTTCAAATCTAGGCTCTGCCACTTGCCTGCTGTGTGACCTTGGGCAAGTCACTTCCCTACTCTGGGCTTCAGTTACTTCATCTGTAAAATGGGGATTTGAGACTGTGAGCCCCATGTGGACAGGGACTGCGTCCAACCCGATTTGCTTGTATCCACCCCAGTGATTAATACAGTGCCTGGCACATAGTAAGCACATAGCAAATACCAAAATCATCATCGTCCTAGCCCTCCTTTTCATCAGGGGTGTGATTTCTGCCAACATAGTTACAGGAAGTTGTAGTGATATCCCTCAAAAGAAAAGGGACTTTGCCTTCTTCATGAATGTCCTCTGACTTTAGAGTGCACTCTCTTCTTTCTGGTCCTTTTGGTATTTTTTCTGGAATTCCTTGGGATAAAGTGACCAGATATCCCACTTAAAAACTGGGGTGCTCGTATCTTTTGAGGCTCTCAACATCCACCCAGGTGGCCTAGGGTGGGGAGGACCCCTTTGGTCAGAGGTCCCAGAAGGGACCTGACAGATGGGAGGCGGACAGCAGGGGACTGGCAGCAGAGAGAAGCAGTAGAGAAGTGGCTCCATAGCCTTCTCCTCCTCTTCCTCCTCCTCCTCCCCCTCCACTTCCTCCCGTCACTGCCACTTGATTTGAATGGTGGGCAGTTTAGTGGCTCTCTGACCCCAACAGAACTAACAGTAATGTGTCATTACACAGCACTTATCTGACCCAGAATGGGTCAGTTTTGTTGGGGGCAGGCAACCTCTTCCTCTTCCAAAATCCTATCCCTCCTCTTCAATGCCACTGTTTCCTCCTCGGCTGGGCAGTCACCTCCCTCCTATCTCCTTCCTTAGCAAAATAGACTGCAGTTGGGAGAGGCAGGTTGGTCAGAAAGATGCTATTTTGATAGTCCAACTGAGCAGGGATGAGTAGTAGAAGACAAGTGTTGGTCATTAAGGTGGGGAAACTGACGTGACAGAGCCAGATTGAACACGGAAGGTAAATGAGAAAAGCTTCAGAGTTGACGCTGTGGTGGCAAGTTTGTGGACCACGGATGATTGTTAACAGTGATTGGAAGGTTAGAACAGATAGTTTAGGAGGGAAGTTTAGAGAGAATTTAGAAAGTTTAAGGGAAGAAGATGAGACAGTGGTATCCCTGGATCTTTCTGCCTTTTTCCTATCAGGAACTCAATGATAGATTTGGGTGAATTCTCTAACCCCATTTTCCCATTTGTAGCACAAGCATCATGATGTCTGCCCCAAGTTTTTGTGGAGATCATAGACCTAAAAGGTAATTGGTTAAACTCCATACTACTTGCCTAAGCCAGTAAGAATGTAAAGATGCCATTGGGCCAAGCTTAGTGAGCTAAGAGGAATGTGGACAGAGCATAATGGTATTACTGTGGTGGTGTTACTACTTATTATAGTTTGTTTACAGTGTAAATTTATCTGAGAGAATTTCTCCCAGAGCTTTAAATGTAAATTAATCTCACTTGATCAACAAAAGTGTCTGAAATCATTACACAATCAATCAGTGGTATTTAGCACTTTTGACCAGAGTACTTTGTGCTTGGGAGAGTACAATAAAGTTAGTAGAGTATTATCCCTGTCCTGGGACAAATAATGACAGACACTTTCTTGGGGGTAATGAGGAAGAGAAGTACATTTTATTAGAACCTGGGAGAAATGTCTGTACACAGGTACAAGTGTACAGACATTTCTCCCAAGTGACCTTTGGGCATTTGATATTTGCCTTACCCTCAATCCCTCAGCATTTATGTACGTATCTGTAAATTATATATCAAATCATTTCTATTAATGTCTTTCTCCTCCTCTAGATTGTAAACTTGTTTTGGGCAGGGAACATGCCTACGAACTTGGTTGTATTGTGCTCTCCCACGTGCTTAGTACAGCGCTCTGCTTAAAGTAAGTGCTCAATAAATACCATTGATGTTGGTAAACTGATTGTGTTGGTTTTTTTGCAAGTGGACAGAGGAAAAAGGGGTTATATTCTTTTCTCTGGTTTGGCAGAAGGACAAGCTTATTTTGTTTTGAAAAACCATGCTTAGAACTTTGCTTCAGATAGGAGGTGAAATGAAAAAAGGACTTTCTAATTTGTTTTATTAAGACAAAGAAAAAGGATGGTGTTCTGTCATTGTATGAAACCATGGTATGTCCACATCTAGGGGCAGTTCTGCCCACTAGACTTTAGGAAGAAGATAGAGCTGGATAAGGTGTAGAAATGATTAAGCTGGTTTGTCTGTTAGTGTGTGTGGTGAGGGGAAAGGCTTTTGTATTAGGAGAAATAGAAAAGATTAAGGACTCTTCAGCCTGGAACAAGAAAGTCTGAAAGGGAATGTGGTTGAAGTTAATGAAATTGTGAAGGGTATGAACAAGAGTAGTGTGGAATTATTCATCAACTCCCACAACAAGAGGATAAGTATGTTGAACTTGATTAAGATGAAAAGACAACTACAAGAAGTTGTATAGGCAGAAAATTTGGGGACTTGGGGTGGCCTAGGGGAAAGAGCCAAAGTCTGGGAGCCAGGAGATTTGGGTTGCAGTCCCAGCTCTGCCACTGGTCTGGTATGTGACTTTAGGAATGTCATTTAACCTCTTTGGACCTCAGTTTCCTCATCTGTAAAATGGAATACCTGCTCTCCCTACTATTTATATTGTGAGCCCTGTCTGGGACAGGGACCATTTCCAATCTGATTTTCTTGTTTCTACTCCAGGCTTCGCTTAGTACCTTAGCACAAAACAAAACACCTAATAAATACCACAGATAGCATCATTAGGTTCAAGAAGGGATATAAGTTAGTAAATGGGAGCACCTATAGGATTATTAGAATGAAAAGTTAGGGATAGAAGGTAATGCATACCTAACTATGAGAATGGGTACTGAATGCTTGCATCACCCTGTTGCTTACTTTAGGAGCCAGAATCCTGAGCTGGTTTGGCCAGTGGGCCAGTGTGGCATTACTTATGTTCCTATAGTCTTAATTCCAAAAGAGGTTACGATTGGCAAAGTCATCCAACACCCATTGAATTAGCTAAATATTGAATAGTTGACACAACTCACTTGTTACAGTCATGGAAGGTAAAAATTATGCATCCAGGTATTAGAGTTATTAAAGGTGGGGAGGGATGGTATTTCTGTTGTTGATGGATGGTGTGCACTTCCAGTGACTTTGTTTTGCTAAGGCAGGCTCATAAAACCCATAGTCTCAGTCAGCAGGTCTAATCATTCTTTCAAGGTTCTCGGTGTTTCTTTCCATAGTATCTTAAGTGGGAGAAAAATAATGCTACAGATGCCTGAACCAGTTGTTACATGGGGTTCTGAAAGACTAAAGCTTTGTTGATGCATTTTTGAAGAAATCAGAATTTTGTGTAGCAATTATCCTGCTTGATTATCCTGATTGAGGTAGAATTGGAAACTCACTTCTCAAGCCCATTAGTCTGCAGGCTTTAGAAGGACTGAGGAGTTAGTAAAAATTAGGAAAAACGATTAAGGCAGGAAAGGGAATGGCCCCCTGTAAGGAAGAAGAATTAATAATGAAGGAACTGCTTGTACCAAGAAGCAACTTGAGTGTACTGAATAAGTAGGACAAATAGTGGAAGTGGGAATGAGTACAACACAGATAAAGTATTTTTTTCGCTCCTCTGGAATACTGCAAGTTCTGTTTGTGGAACACAGTATTTTTAAGGAAGACTGGTGAGCTCCTGGCTAAGATATAGTTCCTGCTGAATTACAGTGAATTCAGGCCCCCAAGTACCTTTTAAATCAGATTACTTGGATAGACCAGACAAATCTAGGTTGTGGGTTGTTTTTGCTTTTTTTTTTTTTTATTTGTCAGGGGAAGTGGGTGCCAAATAGACTGAATAGTTTAAGATAATAGTATTCTTGGGCCTTTATTATCTGGAAAATTTACCAGTATGGCTTTATGCAAAGTACTCATGGAAGCCAATCATTCCATTGATGTTTATTCGGCACCCCATGTATAGAGCACTGGTCTCAAGGAGCTTCCAATCTAATGCAGACCCATTCAAAGCTCAAGGAAGAAGCCCTCAAAGGATGTGAGCAGTGAACTTCCCATGACCAGAGTTTGCAAGGCCGGGCAGCCCATAGGCCTCCCCCACCCAACTTCAGTGGCTGTCAAAATTTCTCCCTTGCAAACATTCGGTCATGGGTTTGTTTGCCTTTTTACCTGGTACAGAACAATATAAATCTTGAACATGTTGAGTGCCTCAGCTTGGAGGAGATCCAGTTGGCTAATGAGGCCTCCTTTGCTGTCTTGACAGTTGGGGCTATTTTATATGTATTGGAAAGGATTTTTCATTTTGCCACCCATATGTACTGTTTATTGCTGGTCCAGTTTATTAATGATATTTATAATAATTATAAAATTGTTATTTATTTTAAAAGCAAATATTAAAGGTAGTAGTCATATGGTTGTCTCTCTCCCCACCCCTCAACTTATCCTTGCTCCTCTTCCACTACTCCCCAATTTGTAAGTTTTGTTTCTCTCAAGCCAAGCCTACTTGCTGTGCCTTGTTCTTATCTTTCTCTCCCCTGACCTCTTCCTCAGATCCCCCTTCTGCCTGGACCGCCATCCCCCTTCACATCTGGCAGACCACTGTTCACCCCATCTTCAAGGCCTTCTAAAATCGTATTTCCTACAGAAGCTCTTCCCTAATTATACCCTCGTCTCCCCATCAGCCGTTTCAGCACTTTCACATCAGCTAAGCAGTTGGTTACTCACTCCCCAGCCCCCTGAAGCACTTGTGGCCATATCTTTATCCGTAATTTATAATAATAATAATAATAACAATAATGGTATTTGTTAAGCCCTTACTATGTGCAAAGCACTGTTCTAAGTGCTTGGGGAATACAGGGTAATCAGGTTGTCCCATGTGGGGCTCACAGTCTTAATCCCCGTTTTACAGATGAGGGAACTGAGGCCCAGAGAAGTTAAGTGGCTTGCCCAAGGTCACACAGCTGACAAGTGGCAGAGCCGGGATTCAAACCCATGACCTTTAACTCCCAAGCCCATGCTCTTTCCACTGAGCCACGCTGCTTCTGTCTTTATTTTAGTGTCCATCTCTCCCCACCACATTATAAGCTTTTTAAGGGCAGGGATCTTGTTTACTAACTCTGATATACTTTCCCAAGCACATAGTGCTGTGCAGAGAGTAAGAGCTTAATAAATACTCTTGATTTATTGATTGACATTTTATTAATGCAGTGTGCCACCACTTTAGTGTTTTTTAAAAAAGGCATTCCCTCACATCTGTGACTAGGCTCCTACTGAGACAAGCTCTCATCTGAGCCACTGTAGTTATCAATCAATCAATCAATCGTATTTATTGAGCGCTTACTGTGTGCAGAGAACTGTACTAAGCGCTTGGGAAGTACAAGCTGGCAACATATAGAAACAGTCCCTACCCAACAGTGGGCTCACAGTCTAGAAGGGGGAGACAGAGAACAAAACCAAACATACTAACAAAATAAAATAAATAGAATAGATAGGTATGAGTGAAATAAATAAATAAATAAATAAATAGTTATATAAGCAATCCCCACCTTCAAAGCCTTATTGAAAACACATCTCCTCCAAGAGGCCTTCCCTGACTGAATCTTCATTTCCTCTTCTCCCACTCCCTTCTGCAGCACCCGAATTTGCCCTCTTCATTCACCCCCCATCAGCCCACAGCACTTATGTACATATCCATAATTTATTTATGTTAATATCTGCCTCTGCCTCTAGATTGTAAGCTCATTGTAGGTAGGGGACATGTCTACCAACTCTGCTATATAGTTATATCTTCCTCTTCCAAGTGTTTGGTACAGTATTTAGTGCACAGTAAGCACCTAGTAAATGTGATTTGAATGATTGAGCCCATCTCATTGGTTATTGTGTTGCAGGGCATGAATTACAATCTGAATAAATGGTTTTGGGTACCTCATACTTTTAATATTTTTAGTTTTGAATTCATTTTTCCCTGGAAAGTTGCCCACCGTTCTCCTTGCTGTCCTTCCCCCAATATGCCTTTTGAGGCTAGGGTCAGTAGGGCCAGTTGAGGAATCTCCATCTCCACACCATCCACCTCAGCCTTTATAACATTTTTTAATTGTTGTAACTGCTTCATTGTTCTCATTTCTTGAATTTCTCCAAGTGTCATCTTTCCATGGATTTAAGTTGTAAAAGCAGCATGAGGGCAAGGACTGGGTCTCATAATTTCATTGTGGCTCTTCTAATATCTAATACAGTGCTTTGTACATTATCAGTTAGTGGGAGAGGGTGATTAAGGAAGGAGTGAAGGTCCAAAATGGAAACAAGGCACATTGCTGCCTTTACAGTCCTGTTGGGTTAATGATAATAATGATTATGATGGTATTTGTTAAATGCTACTATGTGCCAAGCACTGTTCTAAGCACTGGGGTAGATACAAGGTAATCAAGATGGACACAGTCCCTGTCCCACATAGCACTGTCTTGATCCCCATTTTACAGAAGAGGTAACTGAGGCACAGAGAGGTTAAGTGACTTGCCCAAGGTCACACAGCAAACAAGAGGCGGAGCCAGGATTAGAACCCACATCCTCTGACTTCTGCAAGGTCATATTGCTTCATATATGTCACTCATCTTTCCAGCCATCAAATTTAGCTTCACCAAGATTCAGCCAGAAGAAACCTCTATTTGTAGAATTCTAAGGTTTGGCTACTTCATTGTGTTTCATCTTCTCCAGACTTTTCAGGACTAGTCTGTAAAGGGAATCTTCCTGTTCAGAACATCATGTCTCCTTAAGTGGAGTAGGGTAAAAAGGTTAATGGGTTCAAGAGGGGTTTGGGTAAATTCTTGGACTTAGAAACATTAGGACTGAGGAGGTAAAGATTAAAGATGTTGGAGGGGCTACCGTTAACTATGAAGGTGGATCAGGCAAAAACTCCTCACCCTTGGCTTCAAGGCTCTCCTTCACCTCCCTTCTCTCCTTCTACAGCCCAGCCCGCACCCTCCGCTCCTCTGCTGCTAATCTCCTCACTGTGCCTCGTTCTAGAATGCCCTCCCTCCGCACATCCGCCAAGCTAGCTCTCTTCCTCCCTTCAAAGCCCTACTGAGAGCTCACCTCCTCCAGGAGGCCTTCCCAGACTGAGCCCCTTCCTTCCTCTCCCCCTCGCCCCCCTCTCCATCCCCCCATCTTACCTCCTTCCCTTCCCCACAGCACCTGTATATATGTTTGTACATATTTATTACTCTATTTGTACATATTTAGTCTATTTTATTTTGTTAATATGTTTTGTTTTGTTGTCTGTCTCCCCCTTCTAGACTGTGAGCCCACTTTTGGGTAGGGGCCATCTCTATATGTTGCCAACTTGTACTTCCCAAGCGCTTAATACAGTGCTCTGCACACAGTAAGCGCTCAATAAATACGATTGAATGAATGAATGAACGATTTTCAGGAGGGCAGCCATCACACAGTTCTTTCAAGCATCCTGGTACACTGTCAAAGATGGAACACTGGGGTGAATGGGCTATTGCGATGAACCTCTTTATGACTGTAGTAACTTGTGGGCTTTAACTAGTTTGGCCATATTTGACAAATGGAATTGTTAAATAGTGTGGAGTTTAAAATTCCTGTGCCAAGTTTTGTTCTCGTAATTTAGTAGAGCGATGCTGGGGGAAAGAATCTTCTTTAAAATTAGATACCGAAGATGTAAATTTTGTTTTGTTTTTTCCTCCTGACCTAATTAAATAATGACAGGACTTGTGGAGCCAACACTTAAAAGGAGGTGTAAAAGGTTGTTAATGGAGGCAACGTTTTGGAGGCATGATTCTAATAGTAGATTATAATGGAATTTGATTTCAGTTGCAATTTGATCAATTTCTTTTCTCTTGCATAATATGTTTCGATCCAGCTGGCCCCATTGCTGCAGTAGTTTCCTCATCTAAATATAAAATTGGAACTAAATGGCCAAATTCCTCCCATGAAGTGAACTAAATAGTTTTCTCTTTCTAGAAGGGAGCACCCTCCCATGTCTACATTTCTATGAGCTGAAATGCTACACTTTTAAGCAGGTGATTTGGTGGGAATAGAGACTTGATTTTTTTAAAATTTTAATCCCGTGAAGATGTACTGATTAAGTTCCTTCACATCAAAACATTAACAATCCTCTTATCAAACAACAGTCTAATATTTCATAAGTTCATCCACCATGCTTCATCTGTGATATTGTGTGATCTGGCATAAGATTGAAATGCAGTAAATATAACCTTTCATCTCTCTACAATCTCTGAAATGTCCTTACTGCATGTGACCCATGGGTGTGTCTTAGACTAGTGCTGAAAGACTTGGGGAAGCCAACAGAAGGGTGTCTTGATTTACAGACTGTTCAGATTTGTCTAAGGCTACAGCAGTTTTATTAATAGAACATGCTGCATTTCCTTTTTATAAAAATATGAAGATCAATGTGCTTAGGAAAATGCCCGGTGACTTTCTGTCTGCAGGGTATGTTCATCATCCAGCTAAAATTAAAGGGTGAAGTCAGGCCATTCTCGAGCTCTATTTTTAAATCACTTTAGTATATGAATGTGAGTACAAAATCTTTCTTGGGGTCTCCACTAGTTAAATTATTCACTTCTTCGAAACATTCTCTTCTCAAATTACTGAGCTGTGCTGGATTTACCAATTCAGGAATTCAGGACCTATGAGGATTTTCTCTTTGGTTACTTATGGGGTTTTTTTTGTTTGTTTTTTTGTGTCTACGCAGTCCGTTTTCACCCTCTATCTCTCTTACTGGAACCCATGAATTAACAGCAGAACTAATTAAAACACTAATACTCATCTTGGGCAATCTGGCACTGAAGAGAAGGGGATGGTCTTCTTGTGTGATAGTGTCTAGCTTCTCCATCCCCAAGAGAAGAGCAGTTTTCAGGGGAAGTTTCCCCAGTTACATTCATCACATTGAAGAAGAAATCTTTCATTCAAATGGAAAATAAGAAAGCACAGTGCATCACTGTAGGAGACTTGTGGCAACAGGTGTAGGAAAAAATTCCTAAATAACAAGAACAGTATTACTGCTACAGGGTCAGTGATGAGTGATAAAAGGAATAGGAAAACTCTCAGACTGCAATCCCTCCTAAATTCTCCTCTAAAAATTAGAAGATTATTTCACTTTTTAATCCACCTCGTCTTTTATTGGGCCATATAGTGAAGGGAGGCAGCAAAGAGGGCAGAATTTATTCCAATTCTTAAAATTCATCATTTAACAGTTTAGGCGTTTTGATGAAAAGCTGGCAGAGCTCTTGTTTTTCTTTTTAATCATTAGTGGGAAAGCCCCAAATAATTCTCAGAGAAAATGTATTAGCTTGAGGGAGTTTGTTTATAAACATCTTTCTGTTGTCAGTTCATTTTGTCTCTGAAAATGTGGTTGAAAATAATGTTTAGTTTTTTTAGTGGAGAATTAGTTAATGCTTTATAGTGGAGTTATGACAGTTCTCCTTATGTGGCTTTTATGAATGTACGCAGAGAACTGAATTCTGCAGTAATTTACAACCATGAACATTTTCCCGTTTAGTCCATGGCTGTTTTTACACAATTATGTGAAAGCTCTACTCTATTTTTGCCAGTGCAGGGAAGACATTGTTAAGGATAAGCGGAAGATTAATTTAAAATGCCAATTACTTTTGCTAATCCGCTGACATGAAGTTGTTTATGGCTAGGAAACTATGAAAATGTTTCCAGCTCACTTCAGAAGAGGAACAGAGAGGAGTTGCATTACTTCCAGTAAATGTTAACAGTTTGCACAAAACAGCAGTCACTAAAATACTGCTTGAATTTTTCCTAAAAGTGCCAAAATGAAATATGAAGTTTTTACAGATCATTGCCATCTGTCTGAAAAAATATTGCATTCGCTTTAGCTTGTAGTTCAGAAGACCAAGTGGTCTATTGACCACGTAAATTCTATAATGTTCTCTTCTAATAAAGCGTTGGATTGTAGTACAACAGAGCTAGAAACTGAGGCTTGTTTTCAAGTTTGAAATTTTGCCCATTTGTTTAAATACAGTTCATTTTAAGGAACCACCTATTCCAGCCAAAGCATTTCCATCACAAAGCCAATTTGTAAAAATAAAAGATCGTATTCCTTAAAAATGTAAGGGCAGAAAAATGTGCTTGGTATTCATTGAATGAACACAGTTCTTTGAATTTAGTGAAGGGCAAAATTCTTAATGCAAACTCTAGAATTATTTTTTGCCAGTTATATTCTTGCCTTTTCTCAATTTGCATGCCTCTAATATGCTATGTAAAGTAGTTTTTTGTTGTTTTTGTTTTGTAGTCTTAATTTAGCTTAATTTTGTGCTCGTGTTTATATGTGTGTGTGTGTGTATGCACGCACGTGTGTGTGTGTGTTTGTGTGTATGGAATGAGGGGCGAGGGAGTGGAGAAGGAGGAAAGGGAATGAGATTTGGGTCACCAGGGATGTTTCTATGAAATTGTAAAGTATCGTATTGGTGTACTTCCATTTTCTTATTTTCCCCAAGTGTTTCCCAGACAATTTACCAAGACTGTTGAATGGGCTCTCATGAGTCCATTTGATGGTGCTTTGTATTATGCAGACACAGAGGTTAGGTGAAGAATACTGTACATCTTAACTAATTGCCTTTTTGGGTCTTACTCTGTAATTTAGAAAATTAGATTAGTTTTTATAGTGGATTTGCATTGGGATAAGCTCTTAGTAATAGCCGTTGCTTTCAGGGTTCATCCAATAGACTTCATTATTGCTGGTGGTTTGTGTCTCCATGATGTGAAAGCATTTAATGATAGTAGTAGTTCCATTGAAATCCACTTTATCCGCCTCTCTTTCATTTTTAGCCAACAGCCTGTGGGGGTGCTCAGATAATAAAGTTTAAAAACAACACAAATGTATACGTTTAGTCTAACACTTTGGAATTTTATTTTCTGAGAGAATTTCAGGCCTAAGCAAACCACGTACCACTGAATTATTTTCAAAAAAATGTTTGTAAAGGTGGTAAATTTTTATATTAAAAATATAATCGAAATTAATGAAAATTTAGTCAAAATTAAAGGTAACCTACTCTATGCAGGTAAAAGGTTCTTCCTTACTTTGGTAGCAAGGCATTTCTGTGTAGGCCAAATGACTAAATCCAATTCAGTCTTTTTTTGTAAAATCTTTTTCTATATTTTCAGAAATCAAAAACTAGTATTTCTTGATGGTTCGGTCACATAGGTGGTCATCTGCACAGAAAAAAGTGTTAGTATGCCTTTTGAGGTTTTAATATGTGCTATGAAAGAAAGCTGGAAATGTTTTTTGATGAGTGGCATGGTGGTGACGGAGCCTCTTCCTGCTCCTCTTCACTCTGATTCTGGATCATAGAAACATCTGTGTTCTCTTTTAACTCGGTATTTATGATCTTGTATATGTGTGGGCTATTGGGTGTGGTGGTGGATGTACGATTTTTAATTTCTGATCCCTGTTCACTTCACTGAAGCCTGGATAGAAGTAACAGGTGGTTCTGACACCCTGGATTTTACTGCAAAATTAGTTTTCAGCTCCTCCTTAATCCTCAGCCTCCCAGTAAATTGTATAAATAAGTCAGTGGATCAGTTTCGGGACCTGTGTTTTTTAACCTCTCATAAGGTCCTGGGAAATCACAGTGGAAGAAAGCGGACCTCTGGGCCTCCACCTCTTCATTTCACCTCGGGTAGTGGATGTTCTCTGACCAATTCTCAGAATTCTGAGCAGGTTGCTGCCCCTTATTGTATGGAGTTTTATAGTCTTTGTCAATTAATGGAGTTAAACTCCCAAAACCTCGTGGGCAGGGCCTACCTAAGGCTGACCTATTGAAATTAAGTATCTTTGCCTCCTATTTTTGTCCTTCATATTTTAATCTCTTCTGGGATTCACCCGCACTCAGGGAAAGAATCTGGAGTCATTTTCTATATGTAAGGATGCAGAATACTACATCAATCAATCATATTTATTCAGTGCTTACTCAGTGCTTATTCAGAGCACTGTACTAAATGCTTGGAAAAGCACACAATAACAGAGTTGGTAGACACATTCCCTTACTACAAGAAGATTACAGTCAAGAAGGTGAGACAGACATTAAAATAAATTATGGATATTTATAAAAGTGCTGTGGGACTGAGGATGGGGTGAATATCAGATGCTTAAAGGGTACAAATCTATGTTCTGGGATGACAGAGAGGGATTAGGGGGTACGAGGGCTTAATTGAGGAAAGCGTCTTGGAGGAGATGTGATTTTTAATAAGGGGTTGAAGGTGGGAAGAGTGATGGTCTGTCGGATATAAGGGTGAGGTACTTCCATGCCAGTGGCAAGTCGTAGGTGAGGAGTTGGTGGTGAGATCGAGGAGATCGAGGTACATTGAGTAGGTTGGTGTTAGAGGAGCAACATGAATATGCTGGGATGAAGGAGGAAATCAGCAAAGTAAGATAGGAGAGGGCCAGCTGATTGTGTTCATTAAAGCCAATGATAAGAAGTTTCTGTTTGACGTGGAGGTGGATGGGCACCAGTTGGAGGTTCTTGAGGAGTGGGGAAATGTAGGCTGATGGGCTTTTTAGAAAAATGAACCAGGCAGCAGAGGGACGTTTGGACTGGAGTAGGGAGAGACAGGAGGCAGGGAGATCAGCGAGGAGACCGATCAAGGTAGGATAGGAAAAGTGCTCAGGTCAACATGATAGCAATTTGGGTGGAGAGGAAAGGGCAGATTTTAGTGATACAGTGAAGGTTTAACCACCAGGATTTGGTGACAGATTAAACATGTGGGTTGACTGAAAGAGATGAATTGAGGGTAACATCAAGGGTATGGGCTTGTGAAACAGGGAGGATGGTGGTGTTGTCTGCTGTGATGAGACACTGGGGCCTAGTGGAAAGAGCACAAGCCTGGGAATCAGAGGACCTGGGTTCTGATCCCGGATCCGCCACTTGTCTTCTATGTAACCTTGAGCAAGTCACTTAACTTCCCTGTGCCTCAGTTACCTCTTCTTTAAAATAGGGATGAAGACTGTGAGCCCTTTGTGGGACATGGACTGTGTCCAACCTGATTAATGCTTGTACAGTACTCAGAACATAGTAAGTACTTAACAAATACCATTAAAAAATAATCCAGTCAGTTAATCAAATTTAGTGCTTACTGTGTGCAGAACACTGTACTAAGTGCTTGGGAGATCATTCATTCAATAGTATTTGAGTGCTTACTGTGTGCAGAGCACTGTACTAAGCTCTTTGACATGTTCCCTACCCACAGTGAGATTACAGTTTAGAGCATAAATAGAGATGGTAGACTGTGAGCCCACTGTTGGGTAGGGACCGTCTCTATATGTTGCCAACTTGTACTTCCCAAGCGCTTAGTACAGTGCTCTGCACACAGTAAGCGCTCAATAAATACGATTGAATGAATGGTAATGGAAGACTTGGGAGAAAATGAGTCCTCCAAGGGAATGATTGTTAATGGAGAATAGAAGGGGACCCAGAACTGAGCCTTGAGGGACTCATACGGTTAGCGGTTGGGAGGCAAAGGAGGAGTCCATGAGAGAGACGGAGAATGAATGACTAGAGAGATAGGAGGAGAACCAGGAGAGGACAGTGAGTGAAGCCAAGGTTAGATAACGTTTCCAGGAGAAGGGAGTGGCCCACAGAGTCACAGGCAGCTGAGAGATCAAAGAGGATTGGGATGGAGTAGAGGCCATTGGACTTTGTAAGACAGAGGTCATTGGTGATCTTTGAGAGGGTAGTTTCAGTGGAGTGACAGAGGCAGAAGCCAGATTAGAGTGGGTCAAGGAGAGAAGTGGAGAAGAGGAAGTGAAGGCAGCTTCATAGGACATAGTTACACCGCCTAGAATGATCAAGTAGGAAGGGATTTCAGAAGTCATCACTTCTGCTCCCATTCCTTCAAGAACTTGGAATTTAAGCAATTTTGAAGAAACAGTAAAAATAAAATCAATTCACATTAGCTTCTATATGTCTAGAAAATTTCCCTTGTTTCCCATACCTACCAATTGCATGTTAATAAGGTAGCTTATGCCAGTGAGCAGCAGATGGAAAAGAACCGTATTTGCAACTTCAATTAAAATCTGACTTTCTCACAGTCTTCTTTTTTTGCAACTATTTTAATTTATTATGGACTGAACACATGTGCTTCTGTGCATATGCTTAAACCACCCTGCAGATTCAGGATTTTGCCACTCCTTTAGGGTCGTGGCACCCACTTGAGCCCTGTCAGGCCAAGTCCGTGGGCTCTTCTGCTGCTCTGACTGCTCTGGCACCAGGATCCTATTCCAATCAGCCATCACCATTTCTGTGGTTTTCCTTTAGGGAATAACCAAAACAAACCCAGAAGGATGGAGAGTGCTGCAAAAGGCACAACAATTTGCTGTCCCTCACAACTGGCCACCCTGGGTCTTAGTCTTGTTGACTGCTGTAAGTCAGGTGAATTCATTCAGTCGTATTTATTGAGCGCTTACTGTGTGCAGAGCACTCTTAGCACTAGACTTTGAGCCCCATGAGGAACAGGGATGGTGTCCAACTAGATTAATTTGTGTGTACCTCAGCAATTATAATAGTGCTTAACACATACTGAGAGCTTAACAGACACTATCATAATAATGAGGCTGTTTTCCCATTTTCTATTTTGTATGTGTATGCATTTTGTTGACTAATGTTAGTCAGGTAGATACTTCTTAGCACTATAAAGATTTCCCCTTTTCTACTGTGTATTAGGAAGTGTAAATTCCCAAGCCTTTTCCAGGGTTCTGAGATTGAGGATGAAGAACGCAATAGAGGGAATGAAGTTAGGGTGGAGAGATCATCTTTTATGAAAGGTCAAATGTTGTTCTGGGTGAAATCCCTGCTGTAGTGGGGAGATTCATTCAATCGTATTTATTGAGTGCTTACAGTGTGCAGAGCACTGTACTAAGTGCTTGGGAAGTACAAGTTGGCAACATATAGAGACGGTCCCTACCCAACAGTGGGTTCACAGTCTAGAAGTCTAGAGATTCTGAGCTTCTTCAAAACTGAGAAGGAATAAATTTGATGGGAGAATCCAGACCCTTTTTATGTCCCCCTTTCCTTGGATATGTTTATATTCTGAGATGTAGGGGTGTCTAAGAAATATGCTTCTTGGGGACTGAATTGGGGGCTTTCATTATGGAGAAAAGTTGTGCTCCCGGGTTCAAGGATAGATAGGGGTGGAATCTTTGATTAGTGGCCAAGAAACTCAAATATTTTCTATAAAAAATTGATGCAGCTTGTCAACTTGTTGGCTTATTGAGTCACTCTCTGTTGTAAGGTTCTGTAGTTTTACACTTCTGATTGCAGTCCCTGTTACGGCTTCTAAAACTTTATATAGCTGCAGTAGACTACCAAGGTAAAATACAGAATCTCCATTTCCAGAGATATTTCTAAGATTAACCACCATTAGAATCATTTAAACGTCAACCATCCTTGGGGAGGAAGCTGGGTCAGGCTACCTCCTGCACCCCCCCCCCCCCCAAAAAAAAATCATGTACCTTTAATCTCTAGATTAATTGAAGTTTTAAGCCTGCTGTTGACCCAGTGAAAAGATCACTGCTCTGGGAATCAGGAGATATGGGTTTTAGTCCTGGTTCTTCCCGTTGGGGTGATACCATCAGTAGTGAAGATTTCCAACCAAAGTTCCACTTTGGTATGTCTCAAGGTAGACAGGACCAGCAGGAATCCTGAAAAATACCTGGTTAATATGGCAGCAAAGACTTCAGTGGCCATCGAAACAACTGCTACCAGACTGTGGTCTCGAGGGTTGTAAATGGGTCTGGCCTGTGAAGAAAAATCATGGCTTGCATTTCATAATATCTCTTCCCACCTAGTTGTTCAATAGCCTCTGTGCCCCAGTGGGACATGACTGGTGAGCTCATGCGTTGTTCTCAATGAGAAACTCCATCATCACCATCACTCATCTACTGTAACGCCCTGTGTTGGCAAGGGTGCAAAGTCTGGATGTTTAACCATGGCTGATTAAAGTATGGTAGAAGATATCCTAGCGTTACCCACACTAGTTCTTTATGGATATGGAGAAACCTCTTTTTGAAGATGAGACTGAAAGAGAGAAACCCTTGAGCATCCTGTGAAGAATGGTAAGAAATATCAGTGATCAGTTAAGAGTTTGGTGATAAAGCCTTTTGTCAAGATATGCTCAGAGGAAGCTGGCTCATAATTGTAGGCAATTGGGCCATGTTGGAACTGGAAATCTAATAGAGGCCCTGAAGATCATTGTTTTACCTCTTTTATGTCTTCCAGGCTCCTGACAGGTTGCAAATGAAGGTATATCTAAGTTTTTTTTTCTTATTTTTGGGCTTGTGAGGAGTGGGTGGGAATCCAAATTGTTACCTTTATACAATAGTTTCCATTTTGGAAGGTCCTATGCTTGAGTAACAAGTGAATAGTACATTATACAAATCATGCTTTAGACATTTCAAATGGTCACACTGTAAATTCAGTTAGTGAGGCATCCAGAAACCTTCACAGTATTATTTAGTTTTTCCATGCAATAATTTCTGGATGTCAAAGCAGTACAAAGCTTGTAACTGGGCAACTGGGCATTTGTTCCATTGTTATATACACTCAATAAAGTTTAACATTCTTAAATCATTTAGATGCTTATCAGATTAGTTACAATTCTATTAATCCAAACTCTTTCCTTTTTGAACTATGAAACCTGCACTCGACAAGTAAATATGTGCAAAATTTAGAATTATCTGTCGTATCGCTATATAACAAGAGATGTTAGACCCTTGTGGCACAGAACACAGACAAGCGAATGCCTTTTTCTTTTCCCTCTAGACTGTAAGCTCACTGTAGGCAGGGAATGTGTTTACCAACTCTGTTATGTTGTATTCTCCCAAATGCTTAGTACTGTGCTCTGCGCATAGTAAGTGCTCAATAACTAAGATTGATTGATTGAGGTGGGACTCTTGAATGAAGCATCCAAGTGATCCAGCCTGCCCTTCACAGGTTGTTCCCAGATTGAAGGGCCCCAAGGCGAATTCCGGGGCCAATTCAGAAGTTTGGGTCTGTGTGAGGGGACTTAGGAGCACTGGATTTCACTGCAATAGAGTATTTAGTCCTCTTCTGGCCCATTAGATTGTAAACTCCTCAAGGCCAGTGACTGTTTTTTTTTTTAAGCTCCCAAGCACCTAACACTGTAGCCAATCAATCAATTGTATTTATTGTGCACTTACTATGTGCAGAGCACTGTACTAAGCACTTGGGAGAGTACAATACAGGCATGCTCCCTGTCCATAATAAGCTTACTCTAAAGTTACCAATAAATTAATGAATGATGAACTGGGCTAAGATTCCCACACTTTGTAGGAACCAGCCCAGCCTTCAGGGCTTAGGTATCATGACAAACAGCTGTAATCCATTCCACGTTGCTCCCCCAAGTGTAGATTTACCAGCCCAAACGCCACTCAAGTTGGCATATTCTTTTTTTTTTCCAAGAGGCTTAGGGCAGTTTGAATTTCAGTTTTGGACAATTGTATTGCAAAAATAAGATTTTAACTCTAATTCTATTTTTCCTTGAAAAGGATGGATTGGAATGGGAACAAAGTGGGTAAAACTGGATGTTTCCATTGGCCTGAAATTCAGCATAACATCTGGTCCTGTGCCTTCCATTTGTTGGCTGAGATCAAGAGCCTTGAAATTGTTGGTGTTCATGTTCTGTTTGGGTCACTTGACTAATGTTGCTGACCACAGATAATCGTATTGGGTATAACAGAGAAAACTATAATTTTGAATACTGCCTATTTAATGGCATTTAAAGTAAAAGTCTAGCAATGCATGAATTTACTGAGAAGAATTTAGAATTAGGAGTGCATTTTTTGTTAACATTCACAGAAAAGAAAGAACAGTAAAACCAGATACTAATTAGGAATATCATCATCACATTTTATGGAAGATAAGGGCTATGTATTTTTCCACACTTTTAGGGTTTTGTTCTTGTTTTTTGATGTTTAATCACTTACTACATGCCAGGCACAATACTACGTTCTGGGTAGATATAATCTAATCAGGTTGGACACAGTCCAAGGCTCACAGTACTAATTCCCATTTTACAGATGAGGTAACTGAAGCACAGAGAAGTTGAGTGACTTGCCCAAGGTCACACAGTAGATAACTGGCAGATCAGGGATTAGAACCCAGGTCCTTCTGACTCCCAAGTCCATGCAGTATCCACTAGGCCATGCAACTTCTCTCCTTTGGGCTTTTCATATGCTAGTTGTATTGCAGGATGATTCTGAGTTTGTGAAATCTTTTTGTATTTAATTTTTACACTTCATCCCTTAGAAACTTCATGCACATAAAAGAAATATTTCTGGTCTAACAAATATATTTCCTTGATTCAAGTGTCTTATATGGCTTCCATAGTACTTTAACGTATATTTTATTGATTGCAACAAGTTTTTTGTTATTCAGACCTGTCTTATTTATGGAACCAAGACTGTAGTCCTCTAGACTGTAAGCTCATTATGGGTAGGGAATGTGTCTCTTTCTTGTTATATTGTCCTCTCCCAAGTGCTCAGTATAGCGCTTTGCACACCATAAGTTAAGTAAGAAATTACTTAACTTCTCTGTGCCTGTTACTTAATCTGTAAAACAGGGATTAATAATAATAATAATAATGATGACATTTATTAAGCACTTACTGTGTGCAAAGCATCATCATCATCATCAATCGTATTTATTGAGTGCTTACTATGTGCGGAGCACTATACTAAGCGCTTGGGAAGTACAAATTGGCAACACATAGAGACAGTCCCTACCGTTCTAAGCACTGGGGAGGTTACAAGGTGATCAGGTTGTCCCACGGGGGGCTCACAGTCTTAATCCCCATTTTACAGATGAGGTGATTGAGGCACAGAGAAGTTAAGTGACTTGCCCAAAGTCACACAGCTGACAGTTGGCGGAGCCGGGATTTGAACCCATGACCCCTGACTCCAAAGCCCGGGTTCTTTCCACTGAGCCATGCTGGGATTGAATCCCTCTCCCTCCAAGTTAGGCTTTGAGCTTCAGCGCTTAGTACAGTGCCTGCCTGGCACATAGTAAGCACTTAAGTACTATTCACAAAAGTGTTGGGGTGATAACAGTGCTTTAAGAAATTGTTCAAACTTGACGTGAAGTTCAACTTCTAACAAAATTCACCTCAAGTGTGACCGAAATGCTCAATGGTTGTTACTGAATGACACTTTGAAGAGAGTTTGGAAAAATTCAGAATGGTAGGTGCATGGAATAATGGGTGACAGAGTAGTGAATAGTTGGATTGATACCCGTCTCTGTCACACAAGAGAGAAAAAAATCATCCACTAGGTGCTGCCTTCTTGAAGATACTACATTTAGTATCATGTTATTACCATCCCTCATATCTGTTAAGATTTATTTCTCAGTGAATATTTAATTGGACAATCCATTGCTCGGGAAGAGAGAAGACATCTACAGTACTTGTTTAGCAACGGCAGTTTACTGAATATTAAAAATGTGTTAGGTCAGTTGATAATTTTTGTCATTAAATCATCCCACGCTTGAAGGACAAGACTGTAAATGTCTGAAACATATTGCGAGGGGGAAGAGCTGGTGTGTGTGCCTGTGGGGCCAGGATTCCTTGTCAAGGAATCCTGAGTGGCAGCTGTCTAATTCAGCCCTGCAGACAGAGACACCATCTTTGCCAGACTGACATACCAAATTCCCATGCCAGACAGATTCAGAGTCCCAAGGTCACAAATGAATTTGCTGTGCTAGTGGTGCCCGACCTAAATAGATTGAGTCACCTGAAAGTCATACAAAGTTAGAGGCAACACCATTTGATGCACCTTGGTGATTCCCTGACTCCCCATTTCTGTTTTGACACTGGGGGGAGAGGGAGAAGAGGGAAAAGGGGATGGGGAGGAGAAAATGTCTAATTTAATGTTGCTTAAAATAACTCTGTAGCAAATTTAAAAACATAAGCAAAACAGGAAGACTTGTGCTCCCAAACCTTACACTGCATTTAAATCTTGATACCTGTTGTATAGTCCGGACAGCCCTTTAGAGAGAAATTATTTGGTTTGGCAAAAGCCAGGAAATTGCTTTGGGATTTTAAGCAAGAGCTGTGCCATGATTTCTTCTCCCTCCCTCCCTCCCTCCTTCACCCCTGGTTCTCCTAGATACAATTCTGAAGCAATTTTCAGGGGGAGGGAGGGGAAAAGCAGGACGACAACACTGGAAAAAGCATGAGGCATTTGTTTCCTGACCAAATGGCTCATTCATAAAAACGCCTCCTCCCTCTTTCCAGATGGCTCTCCTCCACCTGTCATTTTTCCCCTGCAGGGATGCATCCCATTTAGAGGTAGGGGGGCTGTCATTTAGAAAAGTGTTAAAAGCCCCACAGGAGTCAAATTTTATTTAGTCTTACCTTCACTGCCCTCCAAGGAAAGATAAATAGCACAAGTCACTGCCATGCCCCACACTGACATGCTAATAACCATAGTAACTTTGGTACTTGTTAAGTGCTGATTATGTGCTAAGCATTGGGGTAGATACAAGATCATCAGGTTAGATACAGTCCCTATCCAGATTGGGGCTCGTAGTTTAAGTAGGAGGGAGTAGGATTTAATCCCGATTTTGAGATGAGGAAACTGAGGCACAGATAAATTAACTGATTTGCCCAAGATCACACAGCAGGCAAGTGGCAGAACTGGGATTAGAACTCAAGGCCTCTGACTCCCAAGCCTGCACTCTTTCCACTAAGCCACACAGCTTCTCTACGTCTGGGCAGCTCCAGTACTTTCACGTACTGATGAATGCCATCAACATGCAAATAAAAAGGGACTGTGCATCGAGAGAACTGATGGACTCTATTACTGGCAGATTTTTCCAGAGCTTTGCACAGTACTTGACAAATAGGCAATACTGAAGAAATACCACAGTTATCATTATTCACTCTTGTGTACCCAGTAGCTATCCAGCCCTACAGCCCAACACTGACTCTGTGTCCCCCTCCCTCCTTCCTTCTGCACTGTAGGCCAGGGTGGCCACTGACTGATGCAGCCTCCACTGCAATTTCCTGATTCCTCACAGCTATTTGATTCATTCATTCAATCAATCGTATTTATTGAGCACTTACTGTGTGCAGAGCACTATACTAAGTGCTTGGGAAGTACAAGTTGGCAATATATAGAGACGGTCCCTACCCAAAAATGGGCTTACAGTCTAGAAGGGGGAGACAGATAAAACAAAACATGTGGACAGGTGTCAAGTCATTTAATGGAGCACTTAGTACAGTACTCTGCATATAGTAAGTGCTCTCAATAAAAGTCTTTGATGTATTGATCGGGGACTTTTCACTTAAGGTGATCAGTCATCCTGATTTCAGGGGGTCAATTGTATAATTAGAGTTTCTGTCTCACCCCCCATTTTAGCTTTTTCTGGACATAAACATGAAGCAGATGGGACTTTGACACTTAAAAAAAAGGACTGATTAAGATGCCCATTCATTTCATCCAATTAGAGGGGTGATATAGGGAGAGAGGGAGGAATGCCATGAAGGACAGGGACCATGTTTAATTCCCACCTGTGTATTATTTCTGTGGCACTGACTACAGTGCTGTACACATGGTAAGTGTGTAATAAATACTATTGCTACTACTGTAGAGCCCTAGTGGAAAAGTTGTTTTGTGGGGTTTATTTCTTCTGATATTAGACTCACTTTGACTTTTTCACTCTTTGCCAGCCTATATTTTTCTTAGAGCAGATTACAGGATTTCTCTTAAGGAATTTTGTTTAAAGAGAAAAAAACCTACCTGAAATGATCTTTATTAATTAAATTAAGCTTTCATAAAAAGGATGGCTTCTGGTTTTCTAGGACCTATTGTAAGTGTAATTACTCTTGGGTTAACACTACCAATTTTTTTTAAGTAACTTTTAAGAGGGCAATAAACACAATGGAAAAATCTTTGAGCTAAAAAAGAGGACTAAGCTCCTCCAGTGCTATAATTCCCAAAGTCCACAGAGAGGGGGTGGTACATTATAGGTGTCCAATGCACTGTGAAAAATTTCCAATTTTCATATCCCATTCAGGTCAGTATTGTGTGCTGTTGCTTGTCTAAATGTATTAGTACCAGAATGGGGCTCCATGGCATAATGGAAAGGGATGAAGACTAATAACAATAATAATGATGATGGCATTTGTTAAGCGCTTACTATGTGCCAGGCATGGTAATAAGCACTGGGGTGGATACCAGCAAATAGGGTAGGACACAGTCCCTATCCCACATGGGGTTCAGAGTCTTAGTCCTCATTTTACAGCTGAGGTAACTGGGACATGGAGAAGTTGTGACTTTCCCAAAGTCACACAACAAGCAACAGAGCTGGGATTAGAACTCAGATCCTTCTGGCTCCCAGGCCTGTGCTCTATCCACTAGGCAATGCTGCTAAGAGGCTTGGGTTCTAATCCCCGTTCTACCACTACCTGGCTGTGTGATCATGGGCAAGTCACTTAACCTCTCCGGGCCTCAGTTTCTGCATCTGTAAAATGGGGAAAACATATCTGCTTTTCTACCTTAGACTATGAGCTCTTTGTGGGACAGGGATTAAGGCCTCTTTGGTTATCATTTATTTACTGTCAGTACTTAGTGTATAATAATTGCTTAGCCAATGCCATAATTTGTTAATTCTATTGTACTCTCCCAAGTGCTTAGAACAGTGCTCTGCACATAGTAAGTGCTCAATAAATACCATTGATTGATAATTATTGTAAAGAATTTTAACCTATGGTAAGCAAGTAAAGTTGGTGAGCAGGAGAGTACACATTTTATACTCTGTTTTCTGTTTCAGTTAAGTTTAGAATTTTCTCTGCATTTAGAGTCATTCTTCATAAAGGGAATAACTTGGTGTTAAGTTAGGGCAGTTGGAATGATAAAGGCCTCAGGTGTTTCATGGTGGCTAATAATACCTCAGCACATCTAACATCCCAGTTAACTCTCAGTGAATAATTCGAACAAATTCCCCAGGATGACTCCAGGAATGCTCCATCTGTGGTTTTCTCCTGTGACTCTGCCCCAACACTGGAAGACAACCGATGCCATCTCTACAGCAGGCAAAAAGCACTTTAGCAAGTCCTGCCAGTGGCTTAAGAATCATAGCATTCCCAGGTTCAGGGGTGGCTTTGAAAAATGCTCAAGGTAGGAGCCCTAAGACTCAGAAGCAACACCTGGATGAATGGAGACTTGGGAGTGGAATGCAAAGGCTCCGGGGGGTGGTCATAGATCTCCCTGAAGAAACCCTGTAATAGTGACAAAAATAATAATGCTATTTAAGGGCTTACTCTACTGAATGTCAGAGTGATAGCAAGATAATGAGGTTGGACTGTCACAGACTGTCTCTGATGGGTTCAGGGACTGCATGCTTGTACAGATTTCCATAAGATGCCATTTACATTTCATTATGGATTTGGTGTAACACTCACAGCGTCCGGTGTCTCTGGGTAACCAGTATCTATACTTTCTGATGGGGGAAGCAAATATTTCCTGAGCTGGGACAGCCAGGTGTCTGAAGCTGGCGCTGCCTTGATTATTTTTCAGTACTGTAAAGAAGAGGTTGGTAAACTTATATGTCAGGACACAACTGAGCACAGTTTGCAGTGAGACGTACCACTGACAAGGTGGCAGGTCTTTGGTAGAGCTTCCTTGTATATTCTTCCTGAGTGGCCTAACACTCCAGCAGTTGATGGGGTCACCGGTGACCCTTGCTTCCCTGTCAACCTATCTGAACCATGATGACTTCTTCAGCCATACATGCACCCGGGGATGGGAGGGGTGAGAGAGGGAGAGCAGAGAGAGGAGTTGCATACTTTTTGTCAATCAGGATGAAGTAGGATCAAGATTAGTGATATGTGCCCGCTCACAATTTGTGGTGTCTACTTCTTCCTTTTGTTCCTTTCCACCCAGAAGAGTAATTTTTATCATTATCAGACCCGTTTGCCCCTTATGGCATTGAGTCTAAAGTGGACTTCCTACTGAAAAACTCATTTTAGCAATACTTGATTACCTGATAGGCACTGTTTTGTTGCAGGCATGAAAAAATTGTAGCTTCATTTCTTCTACTCATGCACTGTCAGAGTGCTTTCACATGGTTCCCCAGTAATTTCAGGCCTCCTTGCCCTTGACAGGCTGATTTTTCCAAGGGCTTGTCAGAGACTCCAGATTCCACTATGTCAAATGCTTAATGCACTCCTTGTCACAACCAACCGGACCTGAGATAAGTGTGGAAAAGTTCAGTGTTACTTTTTAAGTGGATGATCTATTTTTGACACTGGGTCCTGCGTTTTGTCAGGTCAGCGAGAAACAAACACTTTATCATTACCCTTTCCTTGCCCCCAACTTTTTTTTTTCTGTTAGATGTCATTGTTTCTAAGTCTCAGAAGAGGTTTGGTAATTCTGTTGTACTCTCTTAAGCACTTAGTACAGTGTTCTGCACACAGCAGGCTCTCAAGTCATGCAGATTGATTAAAGCATCCCTATTTTTATGAGTGTGACCCAAGTATTCCATAAGACCAGGAGAAGAAGGGAAAAGAAAGCCACTGGAATATGTGTGTGAAAGACTCACTAATAATAGTTTTGAAAGGGCATGGGACACAGGTTTTAACTGCTAATTACTTTAGAACCTGGAAAATAAATGACCCTCCAAAATAAAAGGGTAGGTTAGCAATACTATTAGAGTACTAAACATGCTTGACTTAGTCCAGTGCTCTCACAAAGTGCTTAATAAATACCACTGGCTGACTGGAAGTAGTAAAAAAAGACAATTCCTTCTTGACACATGCAGTGTTAGACATTAAAACAGTCATAATTCAATCAGATTTTTGTATTCTAATTTTATATGGAATCCTTGTTATTTAAAATACTTTATAGGAATTACACCTGAGAAGAATATACAGTAATAGAATAGGACTCCTAAGGTGACCCAAGAAATGAGGGGATCATAGATAAACTTTCAGCTGCAAATCGAAATGTGAATTCAAATTGCGTTATTCCCAAATAAATGCTAGTTAGAAGATAAACACATTGTCTAGAGTTGATCACATTGGTTTACCATAGTTGGCATTCATGCTCACTAGATGTGTTTGTGAGCCTAATTCCTTACATGGAGGAAGAAAGAGTAGAATGGCTTCTGTAGATGTGGAGTGGGTTAAAAAAACACAAAAAATGCCCTGTGTTGGAAATTGAAATTATTGTTGGACATTTAAACTTTTGGTTCAGAACTTTGACAGTTTTTCAGAAAATTTTAAGTGGAGAGAGAGCAATATTATAAAGTCTTTGACCATTATTTCTATCTATGAAGTTATTTGATTGACTCAGTGGATTCTTTTTTTTAAAAGAGTCCATTTTATTTATTGAGCACCTACTATGGGTGGAGAACTGTACTAAACATTTGGGAGAGTTCAATCGAGATAGAAGCATGATCCCTGCTGATGAGGATTTTACAATCTAATGGGGGGGGGGGGGAAGCAGATGTAAAATAATGTATAAATAAGAGGAAGAAGTGCTCAAATAATAGAAATATGCAAATTGATATGTACAAAAGTGTGACCACAGGTTGTGAGTACAAACGTGTAGGGTGATGGAAAAAGTACTGTGGTGATAGGGAGAATGTGAAATTAATCCAGGAAGGCCCCTTGGAGCAAATGGGATTTCAGGAAGACTTTGAAGATGGGGAGAACTGTGATCCATTAGATTTGAAGAATTGGAAGTTCCCAGCAGGAGGAAAGACAGGGCCAGGGGTGGGAGATGCAAAGAGTTGAAAGTGAGACACAGAAAGAAGGTGATCTTGGGAGGAACTGAGTGTGTGATTTGGGTGTCGTAGGTTAATATTATGGATTGGTAGGAGGGAAAGAGCTGATGAGGTGCCCTAAAGTCAGTGGTCAGGAGTTCTTTGATTTACACAGATAGATATGTTTAATTGACTTGTGTCGGTGATTTCTGTCTAACCATGCTCTTCTGAATCAAAGTAGGACATTTATTCTTCAGAATTAATTATTTCATTTCTCAGCAAATCAACTTGATTTATATGAATAACTATGTATGATTAGACCATGACAAAATACCAGTCGAGGCATGTGTAAACCTGAGGTTTGTGAGTTTTCTCAACTCTGTTATAAATGGAGATGTAAGATGTAGTAAATCTTCCCTTTCTTGCCATACAGCTCCTTTACGTCACAAAGGATTAAAAACTTTTCACTGGAAGGAGAATCAGTGGAAGGCAATTTAAACCACGGTGACAAATTTTTAGTTAAGCTGGGTAACAGACAAAAGTTCTTATTGTATTTACTTTATGGTAGTTGATTTTTATACTTGTCATAATGAAACAGTTTTAGTATATGAAATAGAACATTTGAATTAAATGAATAACATAATTTAATGCAGTGATTTCACTGGAAGAATAAAATGGAATGTACCAAGCTCTGCTACTTGTCTGCTGTGTGACCTTGGGCAAGTCATTTCACTTCTCAGTGCCTGTTACCTCATCTATAAAATGGGGATTAAGACAATGAACCCCTTGCGGGACATGGCTGTGTCCAACCTGATTAACTTGAAACTAGCCCAGCACTTAGTACAGTGTCTGGCACATAGTAAATGGTTAACAAGTACCATATGTATAAACATAAAAGGAACTTACTGTCTAGACAGGAAGAAAACTGAATAGGTCACATTCTCAATGGGAGAATGGCGGAGTATAATGATTTGGGACATCATTCTTAGTACCAATGTGGAGGTTTACTAAGGACTACAAACTGTGGGGTGTTCCAGCCTCTCTGGGCCGAGATCTGGATCTCCTATAGCAAGTTCATTCAGCTTAAAGCATTTTATCAGAGTAACCTACATATCGTTCTCGACTTTAACCGTCAGCAAAGGATCCCACTCACGAAGTTCAGGAACCCCTTCAACCGTCATACATTCAATTCATTCATTTAATCATATTTATTGAGAGCTTACTGTGAACAGAGGTCTGTACTAAGTGTTTGGGAAAATACAATATAAAAATAAACAGACACATTCCTCTGGAACAGTTTGTATTACCACAGTGTTTTGCTGTGACCCAGCACAAACTCCCCAAGCACCTGCCGTATGGTGAACTGAAATGGGGCACATACAAGCAGAAAGGGCAGAAGCAACGTTTTAAAAACGTGGCGATGCATAGACTGACAACGCAGAACAGCAGCTGCCATTGGGGAGCAGCTCTTCAGCAGATGGCCAAGCTTGAGGGTGGTATTCAGGGGAGAGATTGCTCTCTGGCTTCCCTTTTGAGTAGAAAAAGTGATATTAAGGAGCAGCAAGTGGCAAATGCATCAAGGGAACAGAGAACTAGGCACCTGTTCACTTGCTTACAGATGAGATAACTGAGACACAGAGACGTTGCTCGCCCAAAGTCACACAAGTAAGCATTTGGCAGAGTCTAAATTAGAACCCAAGTCCTCTGAGTCCTGGGCCCATACTCTTCCCTCTAGACTACACTGCTTCCCAATTGCAATAAATGCCCACTGGCTCCAGATGTACAGCAGAATTCCGTCACTGATTCTTTTCTTAAGACACCCAAGGCTTTGAAATGATCTTTACCCTTTGGAGACAAGTGTCATTGTTTCTGCTTTCAAGAGTGCTTTATTGACGTAACTGCAAGTGCTCCACGCCTTGGACAATTGGGACTTTCATATATACATATATACAGATGCTGTGGGGAGGGGAAGGAGGTAAGGTGGGGGGATGAGGGGGAGAGGAAGGAGGGAGCTCAGTCTGGGAAGGCCTCCTGGAGGAGGTGAGCTCTCAGTAGGACTTTGAAGGGAGGAAGAGCGCTTACTGTGTGCAGAGCACTGTACTAAGCGCTTGGGAAGTACAAGTCGGCAACATACAGAGACGGTCCCTACCCAACAGTGGGCTCACAGTCTGGAAGGGGGAGAAGTGAAGTGACTTGCCCAGTGTCACACAGCGGACGTGTGGCGGGGCCGGGATTCGAACCCCTGACCTCTGACTCCAAAGCCTGTGCACTTCCCACTGAGCCGTGCTGCTTCTCTCTAAGCGCTGGGGTAGATACAAGGTAACCCACTGTTGGGTGGGGACCATCTCTCTATGTTGCCAACTTGTACTTCCCAAGCACTTAGTACAGTGTTCTGCACACAGTAAGTGCTCAATAAACACAATTGATTGATTGATTGGTGTCTATTACTGGGTGCAGAGCGCTGTACTATTAGTATGGTATTTGTTAAGCGCTCACTACGTGCCAAGCACTAGATACCAGGTAATCAGGTTGTCCCATGTGGGACTCACAGTAAGGGCTGGGGTAGATACAAGGTAACCCACTGTTGGGTGGGGACCGTCTCTCTGTGTTGCTAACTTGTACTTCCCAAGCGCTTAGTACAGTGCTCTGCACACAGTAAGTGCTCAATAAATACGATTGAATGAATGACACCTCCCTGTCGCACGTCGGGCTCACAGTCTCGACCCCCATTTTACAGATGGGGAAACTGAGGCCTAGGGAAGGGAAGTGACTGGGCCCATTGGGAACAGCGCCTCCTCGGGCCCCTCACCTACCGGAGGCGTTGGCTGGTGTCACGGTGCCGGTTCCATCCGTCAGGAATCAATCAATCAATCAATCAATCGTATTTATTGAGTGCTTACTATGTGCAGAGCACTGTACTAAGCGCTTGGGAAGTACAAATTGGCATCACATAGAGACAGTCCCTACCCAACAGTGGGCTCACAGTCTAAAAGGGGGAGACAGAGAACAGAACCAAACATACCAACAAAATAAAATAAGTAGGATAGAAATGTACAAGAAAAATAAATAAATAAATAAATAAATAGAGTAATAAATATGTAAGTAGTAGGGCTTCAGCTTGGACACGGTTTCGGCGGTACTCCCGTGGCGGGGGAACTCATCCACTTTCACCTCCACGGGACCTTTTCCCTGAGAAGTGATCAATTTTCCTTATTTTCTCCTGTTTGGATCCAGAACATTCTTCAGAATTCATCCTTTAGCTGAAGGGTTTCATCCACGGTGAATATTACAGCGAGTCCCTCTGCCTGGCTTTGAAAAAAGGATGAATTCTTTTAAAGTTTTTTTGTGGTATTTGTTAAGCACTTATTATGTGTCGAGCACTGTTCTAAGTGCCTACTACATGCAAGGTTCTTACTACTTGCCAGGCACTGTACTAAGCACTGGGGTAGATACAAGCTAAAGAGGCTGGACACAGTCCATGTCCCACATAATAATAATAATAATAATGGTATTTGTGAAGTGCTTACTATGTGCCAAGCACTGTTCTAAGTGCAGGGATAGATGCAAGGTAATCAGATTGTCCCACGTGGGACTCACAGTCTTAATCCCCATTTTACAGATGAGCTAACTGAGGCACAGAGAAGCTAAGTGACTTGCCCAGGGTCACGCAGCAGACAAGTGGCAGAGCCAGGATTAGAATGGATTTGTTTATTGTTGTATTGCACTCTCCAAAGTGCTTAGTACAGTGCTCTGCACACAGTAAGCACTTCATAAATACGATTGAATAAATGAACCCAGGTTTTTCTGACTCTCAGTCCCAGGCTCAGTCCACTAGGCCATGCTGCTTCTCAAAGGACAGTTTAGATCTTAGGAATGACCTTTACTGGAACACTCTTCATCCTCAGCCAAACCCTGTCCTTCCCCACTCTTTTTTAGCTCTCCTAAAATGGTAGCTCCTCCCAGGAACATTTCTAGATTAAGTTCCTTACCTTCCCATTCATGCCGTTCAATCAACCTCCTCAACCATCATGTATTTATCTCTTCATTTATTTATTTATTCCTTTAAATTACTACCTATTCTTTGGTTCTTAACTATGGACATACATCAGATTTTGTTTGTCTCCCATTGGAATCTAACTTCCTCAAGGGGACAGATTGTTTCCTTCTGTATGTTTGCCAAGCACCTAGCACAGTGCTCTGTCCATTGGGAAGCAGTAAATATCATTGATACTCATTGAGTCAGGCTGACCGTGGGGGACAGGCTCTTGAATTTACTAAAGAAAAATCTCATTAGCCAAGATTCTGTTCTGTGTCAGTTGGCGTGCAGGTTTCCAAGAACCCGTTGGTCTCTTGACAGAGGGCCTGATATAATGTCAGAACCTAAGCTGATGTAAAAATATGCTGCTCCCAGCCAAGTCACGTACTGTCAAGTCAAGGAACCCATGGGTAATTTACATGTCTGTACCACATGTTCATGAACTGGGCTGGTGTAAATCTGTTTTTTCAGACTTCTATTTGATGGAGTAGTTCCAAACACCAACTTGCAGCAGTTTCAAAGTGATTCTTTTATTTGGCCAAAGAGCACGGCAGTATCCCTAAAAAAAGGCATAGCTCCTTCCAAGGCATAAATTTATACTCACCTTCTCTCCTCTGATCTCCATATCCCTTTCTCCTTTTTCGTGTAGAGTATCTTTTGGGACCAAGCTCAGAATTCCAGGCATAAGAGGGTTTGGCTGCACTTGCTAATTCTGTTGTAGTGTTCTCTCCCAAGCACTTAGTAGAGTGCTCTGCACATAGTAAACACTCAGTAAATGTCATTGAGCCTTCAATGTCTGGCACATAGTAAGCACTTAATAAACACCATAGTTGTTATTATTATTATTATTATTCTTAGCCTTACTTTCAAAAACTTTTTCTGATATTTGAAACCTGGTACTGGAAATTAACTCTCATAATTATTGGAACTCAATTCAGGGAAGATTTTTGTTTTCATAAGAGCAGTCACATGCAACCCCAAACCCAAAAGTTCCTATGTCAGTGGACATAATGGATTGAGTCATAAATATGAGGAGGATTGCTGATATGCAAGTGGGAGTGCTAGAGAAATATTTTTCTTTCTCTCTATATCCAAGTGTGTTAATCCAGGGGCTCTGCTGCTGCTTAGGTATCTGGTTGCTCCCGTTATGAGATTTTGATGCTTTTCAGAGACTACAACAGTTTAAATGCATCCATTGCAATTTTCATGCCCAACATTGGGTGACTTTGTAAAGATTATAATTAAATTGTCCCACTGAATCAATAAAGGCGATGAATAGTTCAAATCACTGGCATAGCATTCCATTAGTCTTGCAATATGCATGAGAACTGGTAGTGCTCAAGCTTTATGATCTCCATTTCGCAGAAACAAAGGCACAGCAGCCAAGAGGAAATTGACCTAATTCACAAACAAATTAGTAGGCAAGCTAGGGAGCAAAGAATACATTTTAGGTCCTGTACTCTTTTGTAGTGGGATTGGATGTGTCCATATGTTTGCTACATGTTCCTAAATGATCTTTATTCTCCAATTGAATTGACATTCTTTAATCTAATAATTCCTCATTTGTCTTCCAGGAATGTCAGTCAATAATGAATCAATCAGTAAATCCATCAATGGTAGTTGAGTTATTACTCTGATTATTGTACCAAGCATGTCAAAGAGTATTATACAAGTAGAAGACACAATTCTGCCTTCAAGAGGCAGAAAGATCTAAGTTATTTACTAATAGGGGAAGCAGGAGAAAGAACACACACATAACTGTTGATAGGAGAGGAACAGCAGGATAAATTGAAAAATAAGTGTAAGTTAACATAAGTTGAGACTAAGTAAGAGATAAGGGCAGTGGTTGGATTAACCTGATTTAGGAGGCAGTTTGTATGGGAGTACCTCCTGGAAGAGGTGGGCTTTCAGGAGAGCTTTGAAGTTGGGAGGAGCTGTGGTCTGGAGGATTTCAAGTGGGGGAGGCAATCCATTCCATTTTTGACCTCAACATCCATCTCTGACCTTAGCATTTTGCCATTGGAGCTGCCCAGTGGTTTCTTGGTTTTTCATTTAGCATTTTTAGTTTTTGTTAGGTGGAATGATATCAAGTATCTCAGAGGGGATGTCCCTATGGTAAGCTAGTTGAGGTTTTTCCATTACATCTGAGAAAAAGGTAATCTTCAGTGTTAAAGCAACTTGGTTGGGCAGGTTGGTGGTTAACCAGGACAGGACTCTCTGTGTCTCTTCTTGAGCAAGGCCCTTTCCCAAAAGACCCTACACTAAAATCCATATTCTTTCCATTTGAACTGAGAGTGATAATAATGAGTCTGATTCTGTCTTCTACTAAGAGGAAGAACTGTCCCCACAAGAGATCTTGGAGACTTTGTTGACTCTAGTAAGCACTTAACAAATACCACAATCATCATCATTATTATCTTTGGTAAAATCAATAGAAATTCATGGAAACATGCAAAATGCTGGGCATCATCAGGTAAGGAGTAGAAAACAGAATGGAAAGCATAGCTTTGCCATGGTATAAAATCATTGGAATCCACCTGCAATACTCCATGCATTTCTGGTCACCGTGTCTTAGGAAAGACAACAGAGCTAGAAAATGTACTGAGAGACAGCAGCCAGTCAAATCTCCCAGCCCTGGAACTAGGGTGCAGATAAGGGAATTCAGTATCCTAAGAAGTTGTTCAGGCACATAAAAATCAGTGGGTTCGGCAAAGCTTTGGTTAAATTCATGAATGGTAAATCGATGATGGACAATAAGAAGGGATAACCTAGGGATGTCAAAAGGATGTCATGAGCCACAATCATACTGTTCCTCTGAGGATTCTTAGGAAATCTGTGAAAGGCAGAATCCAGGGCTATTTAAATTACTAACACTGGGTGCCATTTGTTATATTCTTAACTCCTGACTATATCCTTCCAATCCAGTCCTCTCCACCAAACTATTTTTCTCTCTAGGTCTTGTACATCTAAAATTCTCTTCCAAATTGAATCAACCTGAAATAGTCAAATTGTGAATTGGATTCACAAAGCACTACACGGGGCAGGTAGATTGAAATAGAGGCTACTTATGAAAACTGGATTCTTCATTTACAATGGGAGAAGTAGCCATCGCCTGGGAGTCAGAGGACCTGAGTTCTAATCCTGGCTCTGCCAATTGTGTGCTGTGTGACCTTGATCAAGTCCCTAAACTGCTCTGTGCCTCAGTTTCTTCAACTGTAAAATGCGGATTCAATACCTGTTCTCCCTCCTACTTAGATTGTGAACCTCATGTGAGACAGAGACTGTCCAACCTGCTTATCTTGCATCTACCCCAATGCTTAGAAGCATTCTTGGCAAACAAAGTCAACAAAGTCTCCAAGATCTTTTGTGGGGACAGTTCTTCCTCTCAGTAGGAGACAATCAGACTCATTATTATCACTCAGTGCTTAGCAAATACCATAATAATAATAATGCTTCAACATCCCATTAGTAAAGTAAACATTCATCAGGGCCAAAGACAAAGCTCACTTTATTGTTTGGGGAGGCTTTTATGTCAGTCGACAATTATCCATTCTCTGTGATGAGGTGTTTAAGGTTTGAATACATTGTAGGATAGGCTTTCGCTGACAAAGAGTAGGCCTTTATTGGCCTTGGATACCATAGTGGATTGTAATAGTCATACCGTAGGTCAAGCTGATTTTAGTTGGTTTAGAATTGAGTGTTTTTGTAGGATACCTGTTTATTGTATTCTGCCAGCCATGTTCAAGGATAAAGCTAGCAATCTGAAATCTGGTGTCAAAATACAATTCTGAACCCTGGGAAAACTCTTTCAACTCTAAACTGAGAACATAAGCAGAAGTCCAAAAATCCTTCCTAAAGGGATTCTATTACATTGCTTACTATCCTGCAACAGCACAAGCAAAAGAGTCTATAGTGTATCTATCCTGTGCAAAGCACTGTACTAAGCACTTGGGACAGTATAATAAACTTAAGCAACCTGAACCCTGCCCTCAACAAGCTTACAATCAAGAGGAGACAGGCATTTAAATAAATTACAAACGGGAGGATTAATAGTATGTATAAGATATGTACATAAAAGCTGTGGTAGTTACATTATTTGGAAGAGCTAAACTGGTTTAGGGGGAAATAAGGTGGAAAGATTAGAGATTAATTGGGAAAGACTTCCTAGAGGAGATGTAATCTCAGGAGGACTTTGGGAAGAGTTCTGGTCTGTTGGATATGAAGCAGGGAGGGAGTTCCAGGCCAGGTGAAGAATGTGAGCATGAAATCATGGTCAGGAGAGGCAAAAACAAGATCCAGTGAGTAGGTTAGCCTAAGAGAAATAAAGATTGAAGGCTGGGATGTACTAGAAGAGGGTAGAAAAATAGGACAGCATTGTTTGATGTGGAGAGAAATGGGGAGATGTGTACAGTTTGACATTTTTAAAAATGCATCAAAACAGCATAGTGAAGCAAGGATTGGAGAGGAAAGAGATGGGAGGCAGGAAGCTCAGAAAGAAGGCCAATGCAGGAGTCAAGTCAGGATACGATAAGCACCTGGACCAGCAGGGTGGCCTTTGGGAATGTCAAGGAAGGAGAGTATTCTGAAGATTGGGGGCAAAAGAACCTGTCAGAAGTTGTACTCTGGTGAACTCCTCGTGAATGATGAAGCAAGCCAATTCTGCTGTTTGTGACTGGAAAATTAAAACTGGTCAAAAAGTTATTGCTCTGGTATTCTTCTGACCCTGAAAATCAGGAAATGAGCAGAAATGATTGATAAACATGCACAAGTGCATGCGCGTGCGCGCACACACACACACACACACACACACACACACACACACACACACACACTCTCCATATGCCACTCCAGTGGGAAAGGGAGATGGCAATTTCACAGCAGCTGTCTTTTTTGATAAATGTCCCTACATAGAGTAACAGAGGCTGTGACATTCCTGTTATCCGCTCTTGATAATCTGAAAATCTTTTGAGCTGTATTGCTCCCTCTAAGCCTGCAACGCTGGAATGCCAGATAAATTCTGTGTTTCATTCCCCGGAGGATACATTATCCAACAGTTTCACAACAATCCTATGGGGCTTGAAACTAAGTCAAAATTTCTAATGGGAGGCCATTCCAAGACATCCAATTTTCTGATTGTATGGTAGGATGCAGAAAGCTGGGGCAATTTTATTTGAAGCATGACTCGAGTATATGGTTCTTGTCCATGTTAACCTCAGCTTTCCTCTTACAAACCACTCCAAATGACACTTGCTCTGTGAAAACTATTATATGAATATGAAAACGTATTTCTGCTAGAATGTAAGCTTGTAGACAGGGAACATGTCTGCCAACTCTGTAATATTGTAATCTTACAAGTGCTTAGTATGGTGCTCTGCACACAGTAAGCACTCAATAAATATGATTGATTGAAAACATTGCTCATTTTTTCCAATTTTGTTTTAATCCTTGGCTGCCCTGACAAGAAAGTTTTCAGTGCACTTTCATTGTGTTGATAATTAGATCACCAATGCATAAAATTAATGGCAGGCGGTGAGTGGATTTTCAAGTGGGAATTTAATTCTGTTTTCCTTCTCTGCTAGACTATTTGCAGATTCCTCTCTGCCCTACCTAAAGGCACCTGTGTAGGTTGAGAGTTCTGTTTGTTTCATATGGGGATTTTTTAAGCAGATGAACTTGCAATATAATGACCTCGTTTCATTTCCCAGTCCTCAGATAATAGTGACCAAATTCCCTGGTTCCAATGCTGAAGATCGGTGGGTGGAACTGCAAAGAAAAAGGAGGGTGAGGAGAGTGTAGGAGGAAGGGAAGCAGCTTGACCTAGTGGATAGAGCATGGGCCACTTGTCTGCAGTATATATATATGTATATATGTTTGTACTTATTTATTACTCTATTTCACCTGTACATATCTATTCTATCTTATTTTGTTAGTATGTTTGGTTTTGTTCTCTGTCTCCCCCTTTTAGACTGTGAGCCCACTGTTGGGTAGGGACTGTCTCTATATGTTGCCAACTTGTACTTCCCAAGCACTTAGTACAGTGCTCTGCACACAGTAAGCGCTCAATAAATATGATTGATTGATGATGATAAATACTATTGATTGATTGATTGATTGCAGTGTGAAGTTGGGCAGATCACTTCTATGCTTCATTTACCTCATCTGTAAAATGAGGATGAAGACTGTAAACCCCACGAGGGACATGGACTGTGTGCAACCTGGTTAGCTCGTATCTACCCCAGTGCCTGGTATAGTGTCTGGTCCATAGTAAGCACTTGACAAATACTATATATATAAAAAAGGAAGGGAAAGTGGGGGAAAAAGAGGAAGGGCAAGGAGAGATTACCTTGTTCGGGTAAGGACTCTGATCAAGCTACCTTTTATCACTGTTGCCATTCTACAGTCTGGCCTTAGCAGTTCAGTCAAGCACTGGGGAGAGAGGATGGAGAGGGGGAACCAAGTAATTGGCGATAGCAGTGGCCACTTCTGCCACCCCACCGTGCCAAACTGACCGTTCTTAGGCCAGTTGATGACTGTGGCAGACAAACCAGTCAAAGTCCAGAAGAACCGGTTGGGCTGTGGAAGGGGTAATGCCAGCTGCTGTTTCCTGATGCAGAAGAGGAGGAGACAGAAGCTAAACAGCCTTCTTCACTCTTCCAATTCCCTGTAAGCTTGTCTCTAAACTGTAAGCTTGTTGTGGGCAGGGAATGAAGAGAAGCAGCATGGCTCAGTGAAAAGATCACGGGCTTGGGAGTCAGAGGATGTAGGTTCTAATCCCGGCTCCGCCACCGTGACATTGAGCAAACTGCTTAACTTTTCTGTGCCTCAGTTACTTCATCTGTAAAATGGGGATTAAGACTGTGAGCCCCAAGTGGGGCTCAGTTACTTCATTTGTAAAATGGGGATTAAGACTGTGAGCCCCACTTGGGACAACCTGATTACCTTGTATCTATCCCAGCGCTTTGAGCAGCTCTTGGCACATAGTAAGCACTTAACAAATATCATTATTATTATTATTAATGTGTCTATTTATTGTTGCATTGTACTCTCCCAAGCACTTAGTACAGTGGTCTTCACACAGTAGGTGCTCAGTAAATACAATTGACTGACTGACCATTGCCACCACAGTTAAAGGGTTCTACCTTGCCACCCTGCGCAAAGGTAATCAATCAACAATAGTGCCCAGTATAAATGGGGCACTGGGAGTCAGAAGGTGAAGGGTTCTAATCCTTGCTCCGCCGGTTGTCTGCTGTGTGACCTTGGGAAAGTCACTTCCCTTCTGTGTTCCTCAGTTATCTCATCTGTAAAATGGGGATTGAGACTGTGAGCCCCATATGGGACAGGGACTGTGTCCAACCCGATTTGCTTGTACCCGCCCTAGTGCTTAGTACAGTGCCTGGCACATAGTAAGTGCTTAACAAATACCACAGTTATCATTATTATTTTTAACAGTGTGGTACTGTACCCTCCCAAATGCTTAGTACAGTTCTCTGCACATAGTAAGCACTCAATAATAATAATAATAATTGTGGTATTTGTTAGGCACATACTCTGTGCCAAGCACTCTTCTCAGCTCTGGGGTAGATACAAGGTCATCAGGTTGTCCCACGTCGGGCTCACAGTCTTAATCCCCATTTCAGTTGAGGTAACTGAGGCACAGAGAAGTTAAGTGACTTGCCCAAGGTCACATAGCAGACAAGTGGTGGGGGTGGGATTAGAACCCACATCCTCTGACTCCTAAACGTATGCTCTTTCCACTAAGCCACACTGCTTCTCAATAAATGCACTGAATGAGTGAGTAGATGAAAATGGTGAATACAGTAGAAGGAAGCCTCAGAGCTAGAAGACTGATGCAGTGCCCAAACAACATACATCAGGAAGGGAGCAGCTTGATTTGAGTTGAAACTCTGAGGATTGGAAGACAAAACCAGCATGGCCTAGTGGACAGAGCACAGTCCTGGGACCTGGGTTCTAATGCCGGCTTTGCCACATATCTGCTGTGTGACCTTGGGCAAGTCTCTTAACTTCTGTGCCTCAGTTATCTCACCTACAAAGTGGGGATTAAGGCTGTGAGCCCCATATGGGACATGGACTGTGACCATGCTGAGAAGCAGCGAGGCTCAGTGGAAAGAGCATGGGCTTTGGAGTCAGAGGTCATGGGTTCAAATCCTGGCTATGCCAACTGTCAGCTGTGTGACTTTGGGCAAGTCACTTAACTTCTCTGTGCCTCAGTTACCTCATCTGTAAAATGGGGATGAAAACTGTGAGCCCCCCGTGGGACAACCTGATCACCTTGTAACCTCCCCAGTGCTTAGAACAGTGCTTTGCACATAGTAAGCGCTTAATAAATGCCATTAAAAAAAACTGATTAGCTTTTATCTACCCCACTGCTTAGTACAGTGCCTGACATATGATAGGCACGTAACAAATACCATTTTTTTTAAAAAAAGAAAGCTAAAGTAGACAACATTACAGTACAAGGGGCAGTGTGTATGTGCCCATTGTAGATGGGATTGTGGAACCCACGTTGACTTTTTCCATCACACCTACTCCCTTCAAAGCCACCCTCATTTCATATAATGCAGGGTTTATGTTCTTGGTGAGCCCCGCCTGAGGGAAAATTCATGTTATAAAATGTGTTTTGACTGTTAAAATTGATGCTGCATTCATATACATGAACATTTCTTTCAAATAGCATGACTTTTTAGTCTAGATAGACGAGCACTGTAGGAAGAACATTCCTTCACACGGCTCTGACCAAGACACACAGTGAAAAACATGTTGTGGAAGAGCTGAGTGTGCCAGCAGCTTGTTCATTCCTTCGGAATGAACTAGGAAAATTGCCTGCAATTCAGCAATTCCTGCTCATCCTGTCAACCAGGGAATTAGAAATTGATAATGCTAGTAAATGGGCCCAAGTTGATCTCTGAGTGTCTGCAAATGTGAACCAAACCTGTGCTGCTTCAGTTTATGAATTTATGAATGCTATACAGTGGAAAATAGGTACTGCTTACCTGTTCTTCCAGGTATCTTCAGTGTTTTAACTTTCACCTCTTTGCTTATTTTTCCTCACTTGGATTGGAGCAGCAGAGTGACACGTGGTTGGTGGCCATCTACAAAGGCAGTACAGAGTAACTTCGGTCATGTCTGGAAATTATTGGTATTGCTGATTTTTTTAACCTCTTTTCAATGTCTTGAATGTCCCATTTTTCAATAAAAGTGGCTTAAAAGTTAGGTTTGAAATAATGCCCAAGAATTATAGATGCTGAGTAATATAGGTTTATGCCTGGGGGAATAATAATAGTTGCCTCACTGGGTCATGGTGTGGATTATGGAGGGAATTTTGGGATGGTGCCTTGACGTCTTTGTTATAAGAGTGCAGTACTGATACAAAGTGTTCTCATTCTCATCAGAGAGATTCTGCAGCTGTTTTTAGCTAATACCGAGGGGTCTGTTGGGAGGAAGGGATGTTGGGGAGAGACAGTGTTCAACTCTTTTTTTTTGCTTTCAATCCCGGAATTGAATTCCTTTTGACACTAATAACTGCTGCAGAATTGTGCCCAGGCTTTCCCCTGGAAGCTATTTGTAACAGCCATGAAGGAATTCTTTGTATCTTTATAATTGTATAAAAAAAATCAGGGCTTTCTTCGATATTGTTCAGTTCTTTTGACCTAAGTTGCTCAGATAGAGGTCTTCAGAGCTACAGAATTGGGCAGAGACCTGAACCCTTTTCAACTGCCACGTACAAGTTCCTTGAGCAGTTCAGTCACTGTAACTTATTATCCATTCTCAAAAATAAATCGCAAAATGGGATGACAGAAAATGAAGTTCTGGAATGAAGTCAGTGTGCGAGCATTGAAGCTATACAAACCAGAACACAATTTACTAAATGAGGCATGTGAGGAGGATGGATGATTTTAGGATACCCAAACAGCTGTTTTGTGGTGAGCTGAAGTGGGACAACTAAAAGAAAGCAAGGGGGGAACTGAGGAAATATTTTAATGATGCAATAAAGCACAGTCTCAGACAGTATGGTCTCCCAGCTGGAAGACAACTGCAGCACAAAAACAGCACACATCAAGAAAGGAGCAGCTTGTTTTGAGTGGAAACTTTGAGGATTGGAAGATGAAAGCTAAAATAGGAGCAGGTACAGCAGACAATGAACATTTCAGTAGAACAAAGTCTTTGAGAGTGTCCAATGTAGCTGGGATTTGAGGGACCCATGTTGGCCTCTTCAGTCATACCTACTTTCTTGGGTAAACTTCACTCCCAGTGATGTCTCTTTGTATATGAAGGAGAACTTTTTAAGATCGTGAGTCTTATGTGGGACAGGGACTGTATCCGATCCGATTAGCTTGTATCTACCCCAACACTTAGTACAATGCCTGATGTGTAGTAAGCATTTAACAAATGCCATGCCAACTTTTATATATTAGATTATAAGGTCCCCTGTGCAGAGATCGTGTCTATTGTATTGTACTTTCCAAATATTTGGTACAGTACTCTGAAGGCAATAAATGCCATTTTTAGAAATTATATTTGTTAAGTGCTTACTGTGTACCAGGCACTGTACTAAGTGCTGGTGTAGATACAAGCTAATCAGGCTGGACATGGTCCATTTCCCACATAGGACTCACAGTCTTAATCCCCATTTTCCAGATGAGGCAACAGAGGCACAGAGAAGTTAAATGACTTGCCCAAGGTCATACAGCGGGTAAGTGGCAGAGCTGGGATTAGAACCCTGATCCTCAGACCCCCAGGCCCATGTTCTTTCCATGCTGCTTCTCAGCCACTGGTTGATTATATTATATCTCTCTGTTTATGCAGTAGTCCCTTTGCATTCAAGGATTTTATATTCATGGTTTTACTTATGAACAGTTGGTCGGGGCCAGGCTGGCAGTTGATCCCAGCCCCATCCCCAGCCTTCGATGACTGACTGCCCAATTCCCCACCACCCTGGGAAAGCCCAGGGAACCATGAGTTGTTGAATAAATTGGCACAACCCGGGGCAGATAGTATTCAGTTTCCACTTCATTCAGAGGTGGTGATCCCCCAGGTATCACTGAGACCACCTTTATAATACTTGCTAAAAATCAAAATATGTAGAGTTGAACTTAGTTCTCCCATTAAGCATGTCCTCACTGCACACTGTGGTTAGATGATCAAAACGGGATTAGGGAACATTCTCCTGATAATGCACATCTACCTAGCTATAAAATGGGGTCATGTCAGAAGAAACAGTTGTACACATGTGACGTCAATCAAGGCATCCATTACTGTGATACAAATTTTCTTTATCGTGGGCTTCATCAGAAATTCAACCCCAGCACTATAAGACCAGAGTGTACTCTGGATAACTTTATGACCATTCCTTTTTCATGGTAATTTTCCCTTGTGAAATATACCCAGTGCACTTTGCAAGAGGCAGAGATCATTCTTAATTTTATACTGTTCTGAATGCCAACTGATAAAGCTTTATAAAGAAATCTATTGGGTTTTTTTAAAAAGCACAATCACATGCAGCACTGAAAGTGTGGATTACAACACATTTTATAAAATTATAAATCTGTGATCTAGATTTCTGGGTGTAAAATGGGTTTTAGTGGTTGGGGTTTTTTTGTTGTTTTTTTTTGTTAACTTGATGTAGCAATTTTCTTGTACTTTTATAAGACTCCGCTGCATATCCAATTCATTTCCAGTGGTAAATATGTTGGAAAATACTTAAACAAGGTCAAGCTGAAATAGCTCCTTTGCTAACAGTGCTTTGCACATAGTAAGCACTTAACAAATGCTATTATTATTATTATTATTAATTATTACTATACTGTCCTTCCCTTCCCTCAAAAAAGCTAATACATTTGGTTGACTAACTTGTGAAGGTCATTCAAAGATTAAGGGAGGACAATGCAATATAAAATTCTTAAGTCTTGTATTCTTGTATCAGGGTTAGATACAACTTGCTCTCTGTCCTGAATTGCTTCCAATTGCTCTTTGCTTCCTCTACCTGTAATTTATTTTAATGTCTGCCTTCTTGGGTCTACTATCTCTATTGTTCTCTCTCAGGCGCGTAGTACTGTAACTTCAGGGCAAAATTTTCCACCTTATTTATTTCCACCTTATTTATAAGTGCTTAATCAACACTAACCAGGAATAAATGAAGAATTGTATTTTGGCCCTGAATTATCCACTAGAGTAGAAAGTAACCACATAATCAAGACCATTGAGCTGTCAGACCAAGCATCCATTCCGTTCAATATTTGGTCTCCAACAGTGGTAAATGGGCTCTGTGGTGGAACCATGAAATATTTTCATTGATCCTGACATCCACCCTGGTGATTAGGGATAAGTAATTTAACATCCTTAACTTTGGCTTCTACAACTCTGGCTTTCCCCTCTAGGAACCCATAATGGAGCTCTTGTTTGAGAAATTTTCCAAATTCTTTGAACCTTCCAGCATTTTCATCCTGTACAACTTCCCGTGGTCCCACATTTCTTCTGTTTACTGCTTGCTGGGTGCAGAAGTGTTTTCCCATTATTTATTTTAAACCTTACGACTTCAACCTGACTCAGATTTTTTCACTCTATGTACAAATTGTAACAATTGACCCAAACTCTTGAAGATTTGTTTATGAACATGATGAATAGTAACTATTTAAGCTCATGTGAATCTACTGTTGTATTTTCAGTTTTATAAGTAGTCCTTATGCAAGCAACTGATTAGTACAGTGCTGTGCACACAGTAAGCGCTCAATAAATATGATTGATTGAATGAATGAATGAATTTTCTTTTGACCAAAGAGGAGAATAGTGAATGTTTTGGATATGAATTAATGCACCATGAAAACCAGTGTTTCCGTTGGTATCAACTAATAAAAGGAACTCAGTTTTTTTTTTAATCTTTTTCCTCACACAAACATAGTCTTTTCATAGGTTAGAATCCACACTGAGAATTCGGTGCAGGGTGATCACAAAAGGGTTAGTGAAATTCAAGAAATGGTCTGGATTAAATACGCCCTTTAGTGGGTGTTGCTATATTTGGAATGTGTGTTCCATGGGTGTTGGTAATCCAGGCATGCATAAATTCGACATGAGGCATCATGTTGAGTTTTCATTTCCTTGAGGACAATACAATCTGAAAATACCAATGGCCTAGTGTTAATCAAAATGAGCAGTAGTTATTCATTCATTCATTCTATCGTATTTATTGAGCGCTTTCTGTGTGCAGAGCACTCTACTAAACGCTTGGGAAAATACAATGCAGCAACAAAGAGTGACAATCCCTGCCCACAACGAGCTCACAGTTTAGAGATGGGGAGACAGACATCAGTACAAATGAACAGACATCAATATAAATAAATAAAAGTACAGATGTATGCATAAGTGCTGTGGAGCGGGGAGGGGAGAAGAGCAAAGAGAGCAAGTCAGGATGACACAGAAGGAAGCGGGAGATGAAAAGTGGGTCTTGCTCTGGGAAGACCTCTTGGAAGAGGTGGGCCTTCATAAAGGCTAAATGCATTAGATTGGCCACTGGTCATTGGTGACCTGGGAGAGAATGGTTTCAGTGTAGTAAAGGGGGTAGAACTTAGATTGTAGCATATCAAGAAAAGAGAGGGAGAGGAAATAGAGGCTTACAGACTGTAAGCTCCCTTAGGGCATGGAACATGGTCTACCACCTCTGTTATATTGCAGTAGTTTCCCAAGTGCTTAGTGCAGTGCGCTGTGCACAGTCATTACTCAATAACTGCAATTAATTGATTGAGGCAGCCAGTGTAAACAACGCATTCGAGTTTGAACAGGTATGGGGTATGGGGTGATAGGTGGATGGTGTAGCGGGGTCGAGAAAATGATTTTTCAAGTGAGAGGAGACATGGGTGTGTCTGAAGCAGAGAGAGGGAGCCATCAGAGGGTGAGTAGTTGAAGATAGCACTCAAGAAGGGAAGGGGAGTGGCACAGATGTTTTTCCATGTGAGAAGGGATTTCTGCCAGCTGTGCTCAGTGACCTGGGGAGGAGCAGAGCCGTGGAGGTGATCCAAGGTTGGAACCAGGCTCTTAGCATATAGTAAATGTTTAATAACTACCATAATAATTATTCTTACCTGGGGCAGAGACAGGCAAGTCAAGAGCAAGGTTCAGCTGAAAGGTGAGCTTTGGAAGAGCCAAGAGTGTGAACTGGGGAGAAAGCAGATAAAAAGAGTCATATAAAAGATTGAGAAGCAGGGTGGCCTATTGGATAAAGCACAGGTCTGGGAGTCAGAGGCCCTGGGTTCTAATCCTGGCTCCACCACTAGCCTGCTGTATGACCATGGGCAAGGCACTTAACTTCTCTGGGCCTCAGTTACCTCATCTGTACTATGGGGATTAAGACTGTGAACCCCCTGTGGGATACAGACTGTGTCCATCCTAATTAGCTTGTATTTACCCCAGTGCTTAGTACAGTGCCTGACATATAGTAAGAGCTTAAATACCTTTAAAAAAAGATTATGCAGGGCTTTGGAACCCACTGTGGGGATCGTTTTCTTGATGCAGAAGATGAATAGACATTGGAAGTCTTTTTTTTTTTAATCTGCTTTTCATCTCCATGAAGCTCTACATGAAACTATGTGAAAGGTCTTACTGCAGCAGGTGAATCTGCTTGCCTGTCTAGCTAGTTTCTCATTTCTGCACAGAGGCCCCAACCATATATAATATTAAGAGCTAAATCAAGAGACCTAAAAATAGATTCCTTGTCTTCATTGATGCGGTATATGCCAACTGCTCTTTTCCCAAACAGCCACAGAAAGGATAGAAATGGTTCTGAGTCTGGGCTTGGGAGTCAGATGTCACGGGTTCTAATCCCAGCTCCGCCGCTTGTCAGCTGTGAGACTTTGGGCAAGTCACTTAACTTCTCCATGCCTCAGTTACCTCATCTATAAAATGGGGATTAAGACTGTGAGCCCCATGAGGGACAACCTGATCACTTTGCATCCACCCCAGCTCTTAGAACAGTGCTTCACACATAGTAAGCACTTAACAAATGCCATCATCATCATCATCATTATTATTATTATTCTGAAAATCTGGGGAGAAAACCCCAAGCCTCCCTGAGTTTAGAGCTGAGATGAAGATGGTTTTTAGGTGCGGAGGACAGGAGAGGGGAGGATGACAATGTTTTACGCCAGTCAGCACTGGCTGGTGCTATTTTTGGGTCTTTGGGGTACCCCACCACCATGACATCTGTGCCCAAAGGTGAACGTCTGGTGGGAAGTCTCCAGTCTTCAACCGTTTGCTTCTCACACCCTTCCCCTGCCTGAAACATCCCCAATCTTCTCCAATTTCAAATCTTCCTGAGCAGCTTATTTACACTCCAATCGGAGAGACTAGACAGTGGGACATACTTCAACCGTCCAGACTACAGCCTTGCATATCTCCTAAACCTTTCTGAAAACCCACCTCATCCAGGAAGGTTTCCCTGGTTTGTCATGCCAACTTTCATCCTAGTCCTTACGAATTGATTGATTTACATTATTTATGTATTCATTTTTTCCATACCCCTGCAGTTATTAGTTTTTATTTGCCTTCCTGCTCCTATGTATGTAATCAAGTTATGTCTACCACATTGGAGTATAAACTTCTCAATTTCAGGGATCCTGTTTTTTACATTAATTTTACTCTCCCAAATGTCCAATAGTGTTTAGCACTCCTAAACACTATTGGATGATATGGGTGAAAGAATGTATGGCTCCTCCTGCCTCAGCTATATGCTAGAATGAAAATTAGCTCTCAGTGTCACCTTTGTGTTCTAGAGCTTACTCTCACCCCACACTTCCAATAATGGCTGAACTGCATTTAGCATCCACTGCAGATGCTGGAAGCATATTTTAAAGAATAAGCATAGAACCCACCCTCAAGGAGTTTAAACTCTAACAGAAAAGACAGGCAAGGATGCCCTGGCACAAACATGTTTCTCTTTTCTTAGGGTCCATTCCCACTCCAGTACCTTAAGCTCTGTGACTTGGCTCAGTTTCTTCTCTGTTATTATTCCCCTGAGGCTCTAGACTCTGAATTTGTACTCTGTCATCACCTCTTGCTGATGTGCTGGTGTTTTGATAGCCTGCTCTTGGCTGTTGCCTCTCCCTCATTCCTCAAAGTACCAAGTACCCGTTATTGGCACAAATTACCAAATAAACGATTTATTGAGCACTTATTGTGTGCAGAGCACACAAGCACTAGGGAAAGTACAGTAGAGTGAGAAAGACATGATCCCTGCCTTCAAGAAGCTTAAAATCAAGTGGGGAATCAGACATTAAAACAAATTACAGGTAGGGGAAGCAACTGAGTATAAAAATAGGTACACAAGTGTAGGTGGGGTGGCTACTTAAGTGTTCAGGGATTATGGACTCAAGCCCCAGGAGCCTGGTTCTGATTTACCCTGGGAGCATGGACAGACCTGGTGGGAATGGAGGTGAAGGCCCTAATATCTTGTTCATGAAGCCGTTGGAATTTTTATTTTGAGTAATGACTTGTAGCTATGCTGCTCCTCTGAGAACAAAGTACAGTGACTGTAAGCTCCTTGTGGGCAGGGAATGTGTCTGTTATATTGTACTCTCCCAAGTGCTTAGTACAGTGCTCGGCATACAGTGAGCACTCAATAAATATGATTGGCTCCCTGACTGACAATGCACTCTCCCTCCCAGGTTCCTTTTACCAGCCAATGAGAATGAGCAGCAGCATGGCCAGTGAACAGACAGTCTACATGAGCTATTTAGTCAGTGGTATTTACAGTGTGCTTACTGTGTTCAGAGCACTGTACTAAGTGCTTGGGAGAGTACAGTACAACAGAATAGGGAGACTTATTCCCTGACCACCAGGAGCTAACAGTCTAGAGGGGGGGAGACAGACATTTATTATAAATTGTGAATATTATATATATGTGCTGTGGGGCTAAGTCCTCTTGAAAGATAGGTGATTTTAATAAAGCTTTTGAAGGTGGGAAGAGTGGTGGTCGATTGGATTTGAAGGAATTCCAGGCCAGAGGGAAGATATGGGCGAGGGACCAGTGGTGAGATGGATAAAATTGGTATCAGAGGAGTGAAGCGCATAGGCTGGATTGTAATAGGGGTTCAGTAGGAGGGTGTCAACTGACTGAGTGCTTTAAAGGCATTAGTAAGGAGTTTGATTGCAGAGGTGGATGAACAACCATTGGAGGATTGGAGGTTTTTAAGGAGTGGGGAGACACAAACTGAACATTTTTTTTGAAAAATGATCCAGGCCGTAGAGCGAAGTAAGGACTGGAGTGGGAGGAGGCAGGGAGGACTGATGGTTCCAGTTCTCGAGCCCAGATGGCACACCTCTTGTGCCTGCTCCAATTTCAGCTTCCACCTTATGACACTGAGGAGTTGCACCTCGTGCTTCGGGAGGTAGGAAAGCTGTTGACTCCTGGGAATTGAAATTGAAGTACCTTGAGTGTTGAATTATGAATGAAACAGTAATGTGTTCAATGGATTCTAAATGAGGAGATCAGAAAGTTGTTAAAATAGATCTTGGTGTTTTATTGCAATCCCAGTGGGTTGGCAGTTAATTAGGATGTACTCTCTTCTGCTTGACAGTATAGGGTGACATTTGTAAGTACCTCTTCAAATCATTTAATCACTTCAGAGTGAAAAATAGCAAAAACTGAACAGGTTATTTATATTTCCCCATTGACTCTGCTCCTGACTAAATTTGCTGCCATCATTGGTATTGTACCAATTGTAACAGATTTCCCTTAAGCTATTTGTGCATTTAGCCATTTTGCCATGCCTTTTGGGAAACCTAAGCATTAGAGAAACCAGCAACCGTTCATTCTTTCGACATGGCCAATGTAAACAGGTTGGCCTGAGACCCTTTCTGACCAAAGGGAATGCTTATTTTGAATCTCTACATTAGCACTGGGCTGGAAGTCAAAGCCGAGTTTTAGCACCAACTCAATCACTGTTTGGCAGTGCATCTTTGGATAAGTCATCGAACCTCAATGTGCCAGCTGAAAATAGGGAAAATAATCTCTGTCTCTCCCCTTCATAACCAAGGTGCTGCGAGTAGATGATATGGAACTCTTGGGAAAGGATTTGGAGTTAAGGCCGCTACGTAAATCCAATGTATTAATATTCAGGGTCAACAAGCTGATTGTGCATAGGGGATGTGTCCTCAAAGAAACCATGTTGTTTCCTGAATTGAGGCTTTATGGTTAGTGGTTAGCATTTCTTGGGATGACAAACACAGTGAATGAAACATAAACAGGGATAGTTTTTGGTCCAGCTGTCCCCATTCTGCTAACGTGGGCAGAAAAGCCTTCTTCCAAGCCGCATCTTACTTCACAAGACTGGTTTTCTTTATATGGAGCAGATTTTTTTCCGCCAACAGAACATCTTTATTGGAGGCGCAAACTTCCTTTCAAGGACACTGGGTTTCGACACATTTTATTTAGCAGTTTTACGTTTTAGAGGAGCCTTGGGGCTCTCTAGTGCTGGTGTTTGGAGAACGGGTTTTCAAATCCACTGCTCTTGTAAAAACCCTAATTTTATGGTGTGTAGCAGAGTGGCATGTGCACAGTAGACTATGCCGATTGATAACATCAGGGTTTTCCTTGAAGCTCGGAAGGATTGACAGCCACAGCTTGACCATGATGACAGATGGGAATCTGCTGCGGTAGCAGGTGATCGTGTCGGGCAGCTTTTAACACTGTAGCCGCGTCAATGCCACAAGCAACAGCAAAGTCAACTTTGTAAGGGAAGATGTCCCTGCACCTCTTCTGGCCTGCTCCAGGCCCTCTCCCTAGTTGCCCCCGGACGTCTAGACCGACTGAGATTAGATTCCCGTTGCATTTCTGGGTGTTGAGGCGCTCATGCCTGGCGGAGAGCCTTGTTTCTATCCTAGTGGGCACAGAATCTGAGCCTCGGTTTCAGAATCATTGGAGTGAGGATGTCCGAGCCATTGGCTAACTCACGGGCTCGTTGAGCTTATCTTCTGAAGGTCATGTGCTTTTTGTCTTTTTCAAAATGCAAAGTGTTCAGGCATCCAGGCATTGGGTTGAGTTGACCAGAGGGGGAGCGGGGGTAGAGAAGCAGCGTGGCTCAATGGAAAGAACGCGGGCTTTGGAGTCAGACCACTTGGGTTCAAATCCCAGCTTCGCCAATTGTCAGCTGTGTGACTTTGGGCAAGTCACTTAACTTCTCTGTGCCTCAGTTACCTCATCAATAAAATGGGGATTATGATTGTGAGCCCCCGTGGGACAACCTGATCACCTGGTAACCTCCCCAGTGCTTATAACAGTGCCTTGCAAACAGTAAGCACTTAATAAATGCCATTATTATTATTGTTATTCTAAAATGGGATGAGGCAGAGAGAGGGTAAAGCTCTGATCCACGATGGACCACTGAAGCAGAGGATGCTGCCATCTTTGCCCTGGAGGGATCTGTCCCTGGCTCAACTATGAGGCAAATCTGTGGGGCCGATGATTTGAGCTGCTGTGGGGGTCACAAACTCCTGATCTGTACATCTCAGGGTAAAAAGCTGCCCCAAAATTGGGCCTGCAGTCATGGCCATCCAGGGTCACCATGCTCCTTCAGGAATTTTTCTGTCCTGATTTGAGTACCACATTAGTTGCCTCGCTGACCTCCTGTCTTCCAATTTCTCCCTTCTCCAGTTTGTTTCGCTCTCCTGCCCATATCATTTTTCTTAAGCGTCTTTCTGCCACATCTTCCCAAGCATCAAAATACTCCAGTGGCTGCCCATAACTCTCTGCTTCAAACAGGATCTCCTGACTTTTGACTTTAAGGTTCAAGCAGCACTCTCTCCTCATATACTTAGCCACATTCTTGTCCCTCTACTTAAGTTTGCAATCTTTGTTCCCCTGAAGCTAACCTACTCCCTGTATCTCATTCTTGTCTCTTCTGCCAACATCTTGCTCATGCCCTCCCTCCTTTCTGGAACTCTCAGCCCCGTCACATTTGGCAGATCACTGCCCTTCCCATCTTCACAGCCCTTCTGTAATCACATTTCTTCCAAGAGGTCTTCCCCAATTGATTTTTACCTTATACCTACTTCTAGTCTGTAAGCTAATTGTGAGCAGGGAATGTGGCTACCAACTCTGTTATATTGTACTCTCTCAAGTGCTTAGTACAGTGCTCTGCACACAGTGAGCACTCAATAAATACGATTGACATACCATATATCTCCAACTGCCTTTTCAGCACTTCCATGTCTTCTGAGTAAGCTCTTAAGTACATAATTTATATACTGTATTCTATCCGTAATAAACTATGGTCTCTGTCTCCCCAACTAAATTGCAAGATGCTTGATGGCAGGGATCTTGTCGACCATCATTCTCACCCAAGTGCTTTGTCCAGTGTTCTCCTGTCTCCACCCCCCAGCCTAGGGATAGAGGGGTGGAGATTAGTGCCAGTATGGATATAGGGCTCCCTCCCATTGACTGAAATGCACGTACCGCTCAGATGGCCATTTTGTGTTTCCTTTTGGTTTTTGTGACATAATTTTGTCCTGAAGCACTTAGAGAACAGGTGGCAAGAGAGAATCGTAAATTTTAGGATTGTCCCACTACTTCACTACTAAATGAGCACCCCTCTTCCAAAATACTTCTATTTAGATTACATTCTGGATGAGGTTTCTTTGCAGGGCACAGACAGTGGCACCAACCATTTTGTTACGGATAGAGAGTCTGCTGTAAGGTTCAGTGGGATTTTCCTGATTGCTTGGTAACCTGTGGTGTTTTACTTGCCTGACATTGATCTTACCAGTAAATGAATGATCTAAAAAATAAAATTTGACTTCACCCAGACAGTTGGACCTAAAATTATAGGTTATTGTTATAAGATGATTTCTGATGCCCCAATCTTTAGATGAACATTTTGGAAAGACTTCGAAATGGAAGGAGGATGCAAGTAAGTGTCACTGCTAGAAAAACATTCTGTACACCATAAAAAAATCCTTTATTTAGATTTTTTAAAAAACCAAGAACGTAGCAAGTCTGTTGTTTCAGTTACACTCTTGGTTTTTTATTCCAAGTCTTTCTCTGCTCCTTTTGGGGGGAAATTTGTCCATTGTTGTTTCTTGGGTTTCTGATTTTAATTTAAACAACTATGAGTGATTTTTGAATTTTGATATGGACTTGCACACATCTGAAGTCTTTGAATTTGGGGTTAGTCGTTACAGGAGGGACTTTCCAAGTGCTTAGTACAGTGCTCTGCATACAGTAAGCACTCAATAAATACAACTGAAAGAATGAATGAAGAAGGGACTAATTCCATCAGTGAGAGAGGCAAGGAGGGCATGGACTTGAAACTCAAATCTGTCCAGGTTGCTACTTGTTAGTGCAGATGAAAGGTCTAGTGAGGGTTGAATTTTTAATGACCAGCAAAAATGAGGTTTGGGGATTATCTACTCAATTATCCATGCCCCTTGCCTCTACCTTTCATATATATATATTCTAGTCTTGCCTTGCCTGTTCTGATCTTCTCTCCTTTTCCTCTTGCCACTCTTCCAAGAGGATTGAATGTAGCTGCCAGATATTTTTCCAGCCAGAGAAGCCGCGTAGCTTAGTGGAAAGAGCATGGGCTTGGGAGTCAGAGGTTGTGGGTTCTAATCCTGGCTCTGCCACTTATCAACTGTGTGACTTTGGGCAAGTCACTTAACTTCTCTGTGCCTCAGTTACCTCATCTGTAAAATGGGAATTAAGACTGTGAGCCCCACGTGGGACAACCTGATTACCTAGTATCCACTCCTGGGCTTAGAACATTGCTTGGTGCATAGTAAGCATTTAACAAATACCATCATTATTAGTATCATTATTATTCTTTTCCATACTCTAATTTACTTGGAACTGTTAGGATGGTTTTAATCTGGACTTTGTCATTAAGATGACTGGAGTATAACTCTTTGTGTGTCTGTCATCTTTTTCAAAAGATTTGTCATTTCCTCTTTGTTATATAGACATTTAGTTTATTTCCCACACCTAGTTTTGGTCAAGGGAAATAGTTTTTCTTGGTAAGACTGCCTTATGATGATATTTTCCTTTCCACTTATCATCATTGGCTGTTATAATAATGATGGCATTTATTAAGCACTTACTATGTGCAAAGCACTGTTCTAAGTGCTGAATCTGATATATATTGGTTATACACGATAGTGAAGGAGTGTGGCCTAGTGGGAAGAGCCCAGGCCTGAGAGTCAGAGGACTTGAGTTCTAACCTTGGCTCTGCCACTTATCTCCTGTGTGACCTTGGGCAAATAACTTAACTTCTCTTTGCCTCAGTTCCCTTATCTGCAAAATGGGGATTCAATATCTGTTCTCCATCTTACTTAGTTTGTGAGCCCCATATGGAACCTGCTTATCTTAACAAATACCTTACTTACTATCGGTTACAGTTTGTGATGCTGTTTTCTCTTTGGTAATATATTTTGTTGTCTGTGGTTTTTCTTTGTGTTCTTTTTTAATTGTTGGGGATGCCCTGTCTAGACACATTTTCTACATGTAATCATTTTTTTTTTTAAAAAAAACCTTTTAAACTTCGTTGTTTACATTGGATATTTGAAATTTGCCTCTAGGACACTCCCTCCCCACTTCTGGAAATTCCGTCTTTATTATGCTAATTAAGTTCAAAGGTTAATTAATCTTCCCCACTTGCTCCTCTCAACCCTCCAGCTTTCTTCACATATAGATTTTAAAATTTACAGTTAGTGGAGGTATTTTTTCTTCCCTGCCTTGTCACTCATTTCTTTTCAACAGGCCACAGTCTTTAAGTACACTTTTTGTCATTTTTCTATTAAGCATAATTGACTTCTCAGTCTATTATTTTATATTTTTAAGCCTTTTCAAAGTTACATTCTGACACTGTAATCATAACGCCATCTCTTTCATTCTTTCTTTGCTATTCTTATTTTCTTTGTTTCTCTTTCAGTGTTCTCTTGATGGTCTCCCATTAGTGGTTTAAAAAGCTTAGTAATTGTATTCTTTGCCCTCCTGTATATTTGCCACACTTATTTCTAATTTTCTTTTCTTTGCTCCCTTATAAATCTGTTTCTTCAGTCTGTCCTCTTCCCTAGACTTCTTTCAGCAAATTGAGAGAGGCCTTTTTCAAGATTCTCATCAAATATAACCTCCTTCTGTGATATTTTCTGGAACTGGAACTCTTCATCCAAATGGCCACCACCCTGGTCCAGATGCTTGTGCTTCCTGGTTAGACTACTGTATCAGCCTCCTCAGTGTTTTTCCTGCCTCCAGCTTCTTCTCCAGGCTATACACCAACTACTGCCTGGATCAACATTTAAGAACTATTTTTGCACTCATCTCTCCACTTCTCAGAAACGTTAAATGGTGACCAATTCTCCTCGGTATAGAACAGAAACTTATGTCTAGTAGTTTCAAGGCATTCCATCAACTCACTCCCCCTTACCTTTCAGCTTTCTCCTACTACACCCCAGCTCCCAAGTCACTTCACTGTTTCCTCGTTTCTGATGTCCCTTCTCTAATTCCAGGCCTGCATCCTTCTTCATTATTGGAATTCCCCTCCCCATTCTTATTCGTCACACCTCAGCTCTTCCCATCTCCAAAAGCCCTTTTGAAATCCCTCCACCTCCAGGAAGCTTTGCTCCATTAAATTTTCTTCTCTTCCAAGGTTATATCGTCCCAACTATCATTTCAGGATTTTTACACAATATCCTTTTGCACTTCTGTGAAAATTTTTATGTACTCTGCTATTTAAGCACTTCTTCCTCCTCTATGTAAATTATTCTGCCTCCTCTTTTAGATTGTAAACTCTTTGAGGGTAGGAATTGTCTCCTGTATCTTCTGTATTCTCCCATGTGCGTGGTAGACTGTGGTGCACACTGTAGACATTTCATTCATTCAATCGTATTTATTGAGCGCTTTGTGCAGAGCACTGTACTACATGCCTATGATTGATTGACTGCTTCTCCCACCGTGAATTTCCACCAGTACTGACATTTCGGTATCACATGCGAGACTCTACTGACTGCACTGGATGAGGTCACTGGCTTCACACACGGCAGAGATTCCTTTAAAAAGCCTTTTTCTTTCCCATCTTCAATCCTTCCTTTCTTTCCCACCTTCAATCTTCAATAGCCTTCAATCCTGTCTCCATTTGTTCTCCCTAAATGCCTGTTTACCATTCAGCAAACCTTCACCACCTAGAAGGGTAGAGGGCATCATTTGTCTTCAGAACAAGAAATACTGGCAAAGTGGCCAGGCATCCCTTCTGATTTGTGTTTTGCCCTTGTGCCTTCCTCTTCCCCTGGACGCAAGGAGGAGGACTTGTTCTTTTGAGTCGGGACATTGCTGGGTTTTTAGGGCCATCACTGGCAGGGAAGCCAGGGCCGTGAAGTTTGAATTTCTTTCCAGGTAACCAGCAGCACCTGCTTCTAGATTGCCATAAACTAATAAAACATAAGCAAGCAGGCAGTTGGAAATGGCAACAGCTTTTAGCAAGGATTGCTCACTGGCCAAATATATATCAGTGTTCCAGAGAAAAAAGCCCCCTTTTACCAGCCTTCTAACCCGCTCTCCCCTTTTTCTTTTATTGATTTTTTTCTTTTGATGGGGGGAGTAATGACTCCCCTGTTTTGACTCATTGGCCCCCCACTTCTTCAAGCATCTGTCTCTTTCTTTCCAGTGTAATTTTCAGTCCAGAGCCTGTCAAGGGAAGCTTTAGGCTCAGGAACAGAAATTGCACCCATTGTTAGACCATGCTGTAAAGGATGGAGCGATTCACTACTTACCTGGGGTCTTTTCTGAAGTGCCGTTCCATCCCCAGTCTCCTGGACCCAGCTCCACTCCATGAAGCCAATTTGTACTTCCCAAGCGCTTAGTACAGTGCTCTGCACATAGTAAGCGCTCAATAAATACGATTGATGATGATGATGATGAAGCCTGGACAGTGTTTCTTCCTGTCCATGGTCACCTCACCATTCCTGGGCTGATGCAGAAATGCAAAATCCCATTAGTAGTTCTGAAGTGCCATTTGACTCCAGAGTAAGTGGGCAGAAATAAAAAGCAGAGATTATATTGGAAGGATAAAGGGTGAGGGTTTTCTTTTTCTTGTTTTGCCGTGCTGCGATTTGGGGGAGGATGGGAGACCCCCGGATCCACTGACGAGGTGGGAGGGGTGTGATGGGTAGAATGCCACCATTTGTAGTAGCTACAAATAGAATTGTCCAGAACCTGTCTAGTTCTTGGGCATGGGGCACAATTATAAAGATCACAGCAAGTGCATTTTGAGCTCTTCCTCTCTCCTTAATCCCTGGAGACTCGTGTGTAGTTTCTGTTCATGTCTCCAGATCATTTGCTTCTCTCATATCCTTTTCATTTCAGAGAAAGCCACACATTCTCTGTATGCGTGACTCAGCTTCTCTCTGCCGCCTCTGGTATTTAGAACCATTTGACTTCTCTGAACATGGAGAGGTGTTTGTCAGGCTCATTTTCCGCCTGCTATGAGTGCCACCTCTAAACTAAGGTAACAGGTGCATTTCAGGACCAACATTTTTGGTTGTCAATCAGCAAGTCAATCAGTGGTATTTGCCTGCTGTGTGATTTTGGGCAAGTCACTTGACTTCTCTGTGCCTCAGTTTTCTCATCTGTAAAATGGGGATTAAGACTGTGAGCCCCAATTCCATTGTATTGTACTCTCCCAAGCTCTTGGTACAGTGCTTTGCACATAGTAGGCGCTCAGTAAATAATAATGATAATAATAATAATGATGGTATTTATTAAGCGCTTACTATGTGCAAAGCACTGTTCTAAGCACTGGGGAGGTTACAAGGTGATCAGGTTGTCCCACGGGGGGCTCACAGTCTTCATCCCCATTTTACAGATGAGGGAACTGAGGTCCAGAGAAGTTAAGTGACTTGCCCAAAGTCACACAGCTGATAATTGGCGGAGGTGGGATTTGAACCCATGACCTCTGACTCCAAAGCCCGGGCTCTTTCCACTGAGCCACGCTGATTGATTGATTCACTGGGATTGTGTCCAACCTGATGATCTTTTATCTACCCCAGCACTTAGTACAGTGCCTGACACATAGTAAGCACTTAACAAATACCATTATTTTTATTATTATTATTTATTGAGCCCCTACTGTGTGCATAGCACTGTACTAAATTACTGGAGAAGCAGTGTGGCTTAGTGGCTAAAGCACAGGCCTGGGAGTCAGAAAGACCTGGGTTCTAATCCTGGCTCCACCACTTGTCTGCTGTGTGACCTTGGGCAAGTCACTTCTCTGAACCTAAGCACTTAGTACAGTGCTCTGCACACAGTAAGAGCTCAGTAAATATGATTGAATGAGCCTCAGTTACCTCACCTGTAAAATGGGGATCAAAGATTGTGAGCCCCATGTGGGAGATGGACTTTGTCCAATCTGTTTACCTTGCATCTACCCCAGTGCTTAGTACAGTGCCTGGCAACACAAAAGCACCTAACAAATACCATAAAAAAGGTACAGAGTTCGTAGACATGTTCCCTGCCCACAACAAGTATACACTCTATAATTCTTCTTTAATGCTCTCTGGAAATCCAGATAGCGGAATTAGAGATGAATAACTGCTACATTTTTTTTGTATGAATGTGTATTTAATCCTTCCTCCCTAGACATCTCTCTAGACTGTAAACTCCTTGTGGGCAGAGATTGTCTCTACCTACTGTTGTGTTATACTGTCCCGGTGCTTAGTATATCTCCTACAAGAAGCCTTCCCAAACAAAGCCTTTTATATCCCTTATTTGTCTGTGCCTCTGTGTTGACTCATCACTTGCCTGTGTACCCCTTAAGCACTTAAATACGATTGATTGATTGTATAGCCCTGTGGAACTTCGGTAAATATTCTTTTACTCTACTATTTCTCCCATCCATAATATATTTTATTGTCGGTCTCCCCCGTAAATTGTAATCTCCTTGTGGACAAGGAACATGCCTACCAACTCTGTTGGACTGTACTTTCCCAAGTGCTGAGTTCAGTGGTCTGAACACAGAACTCAATAAATACCATTGATTAATAGTGCAGTGCTCTGCATGCAATAAATACCATTGGTTGACTGATTTTTCCCTCATTTTGACCTCTAGTGACCGATTTACCATGATTCTCTCCCTTCTTTTTTTTTTAAATGATGCCTCTGTACTCTTAAACCTCTTGTATTTCATCATAACGGTTTTATGAAATATGGCAGTGAAGACTGCATTTGTTAGAGTACCCAGCTATACTTAGGCAGTGGTTCTGTTTATCCCCACTCACCTTTTAACATGTCGAGGGGCTGGGTGGCTAAAAAAGATTTTTGGAGGGCGAAGAGGAGAGTGCCCAGGGAAACACAGGGGTGCAAAGCTGTAGCTACAAATCCTTGCTTCAGAAACGTAAATTTCTTTGAGAAGGGCCCCAGAGAGTTCAGATTTCCATTATAGTGCTTTCCAGGTCTGCCCAGACCTGGATAAAATGGCAATGGGTTTAACTGGCAACATGAAAGAGTTTGGTTAAACATGAGGACTCTCCTCGACCCCCTCCAATCTGGCTTCCATCCCCTACATTCCACGGAAACTGCCCTCTCAAAGGTCACCAATGACCTCCTGCTTGCCAAATCCAACGGCTCATACTCTATCCTAATCCTCCTCGACCTCTCAGCTGCCTTCGACACTGTGGACCACCCCCTTCTTCTCAACATGCTTTCCAACCGTGGCTTCACAGACTCTGTCCTCTCCTGCTTCTCCTCTTATCTCTCTGGCCATTCATTCTCAGTCTCTTTTGGGGGCTCCTCCTCCACCTCCCATCCCCTTACTGTAAGGGTTCCTCAAGGGTCAGTTCTTGGTCCCCTTCTGTTCTCTACACTCACTCCCTTGGTGAACTCATTCACTCCCACGGCTTCAACTATCATCCCTATGCTGATGATACCCAAATCTACATCTCTGCCCCTGCTCTCTCTCCCTCCCTCCAGGCTCGCATCTCCTCCTGCCTTCAGGACATCTCCATCTGGATGTCTGCCCGCCATCTAAAACTCAACATGTCCAAGACTGAACTCCTTATCTTCCCTCCCAAACCCTGCCCTCTCCATGACTTTCCCATCACTGTTGGCACTTCCATCCTTCCTGTCTCACAAGCCCGCAACCCTGGTGTCATCCTCGACTCTGCTCTCTCGTTCACCCCTCATATCCAATCCGTCACCAAAACCTGTCGGTCTCACCTCTGCAACATTGCCAAGATCCTCCCTTTCCTCTCCATCCAAACCGCTACTCTACTCGTTCAGTCGCTCATCCTATCCTGACTGGATTACTGCATCAGCCTCCTCTCCGATCTCCCATCCTCCTGTCTCTCCCCACTTCAATCCATACTTCATGCCGCTGCCCGGATCGTCTTTGTGCAGAAACACTCTGGGCATGTTACTCCCCTCCTCAAAAATCTCCAGTGACTACCAATCAACCTATGCATCAGGCAAAAACTCCTTACCCTCGGCTTCAAGGCTCTCCATCACCTCACCCCCTCCTACCTCACCTCCCTTCTATCCTTCTACAGCCCAGCCTGCACCCTCTGCTCCTCTGCCACTAATCTCCTCGCTGTGCCTCGTTCTCACCTGTCCCGCCGTCGACCCCCGGCCCACGTCATCCCCCTGGGCTGGAATGCCCTCCCTCCACACATCCGCCAAGCTAGCTCTCTTCCTCCCTTCAAAGCCCTACTGAGAACTCACCTCCTCCAGGAGGCCTTCCCAGACTGAGCCCCCTCCTTCCTCTCCCCATCTTCCCCCTCCCCATCCCCCCCCACCTTACCTCCTTCCCCTCCCCACAGCACCTGTATAAATGTATATATGTTTGTACGTATTTATTACTCTATTTTATTTGTATATATTTATTCTATTTATTTTGTTTTGTTAATATGTTTTGTTTTGTTGTCTGTCTCCCCCTTCTAGACTGTGAGCCCGCTGTTTGGTAGGGACCATCTTTATATGTTGCCAACTTGTACCTCCCAAGCGCTTAGTACAGTGCTGTGCACACAGTAAGCGCTCAATAAATACGATTCAGTGAATGAATGAGGAAGAACTTCTGAATGCATGATGAGTAAGCACCGATAGAGACTGGCAAAGGAAGGTTCTGAATTTTCATTCCTTGAGAACATTTAAAAAAATAAAAAATCCTGAAAAACCCAACTGTATGCCCTCAATCTGCCTGAAAGTAGAGGCTTCCTGGATGGCCTCCCATGTTCCCTTCAGTTTAATACATTTGTGGTTTTCAAGTAACGTATTCCCAAAACTCTTTCCCCAGTATCCATAGAACTGTAGGAACAATTGGAAAGTATTTGATTGGATGTTTTATATGTTTGCTTTCCCATCATTCCTTAAACTTGTGTGAAAATTGTTTTGGTCTATACTAATTATCATGTTTTCATCTGGTTAAAACCATATTGGTTAGCCTCTATTCTTTTTTGTTTGTTTGTTTTTAACCTAGATTAATCATTTAAAAATCCCACCAAAGCCATATTGAAAATAATGTCTAAATCCTGATTCAGCTCCAGTGAAATTCATTCAGTAGATGCAATCAATTAGTGGTCTTTATTGAGTGCTTTCTGCATGAAGAATACTGTACTAAGCATTTGGGAGAATGCAATAGAGTAAGTAGCGACAGTCCCTGCCCTCAAGTAGCTCACTGAATGTCTGTTGGGTGCAGCACATTGTACTAGGCACTCAGGAGAGTACTAACAGGAGAGACACTTTCCCTGTCCTCGAGGAACTTACGATCTCATGGGGGAGACAAGGCTGTCATGAATTAATATAGGAACTGGGAATGTGGAAAAATAAATTAATTCTGTAAATAAAGTTCATGCATTAACATATAGAGACTAACACAGTTATTTGATTCTAAACACCAACATCACTCAATTTAAGCAGAATAATTGTTGAGTTGTGTAGACTCCTCTGGTTAACATGCCTACAGAAGTGTTTTAAAAGTGACATAGAATTTTGTTTCTATCCCACATTTGTTACATGTGGCTGCCCATAAACCCTGAAGTATTTTCTCTGAATAATGCAGTAGTAGAAAAATGATGCTTGTTAGAGCAAACCAGACCTTTCACATAGAAAACTGGTGACAGCTCAGCTCTGGGAAAGGAATATTTCTCAACTTAAATCGTAGGTCAAAGGTGAGAATAGGTTAGGAACTGTTATTTCCGCTGCATCTCACCAATGGTTCCCTGGGGACATCTACATTATGACAGGCCATCAGCAGTGGAGAGCACGGGTACATTCTAAAAAAAACTTAGACACTCTTAATACTTAAGAGTGGGAAACTCAATCTTTTGGCAGCAAATCTTCAATAGCGTGCAGTTCAGATTGTCATCTTTTAAAATGAGTCACTTTGCAAAAGTGAAGGTTTTGAGGATGGTGGGGTGGGGAATTTATACATATATATATATATATGTATATATATGTTATATATATATATGAAAGTATCAATCAGTTGAAAGACAATTTCCCAAGATGCCATCCAACTCACATACCTACTGTAACTTGCTTCTTATGTTTGTAATGCTTCCCAGCAGGCGCCATCCCCAGAGATGGCTACATATTTTCTCTGTACTCGCCATGTATGTCAACACTTTTACAGCTGTGATGAGCAATCGTCTGTTTTAAATTTCATACATTTTTTTGGATTCAGTTACCCAGAAATAAGCCTGTCTCCCTCTGGTATTTCTTAAGTGTATAGATTGTTTCAATGTTTAAAAATAATAATAATGATGATGGCATTTATTAAGCGCTTACTATGTGCAAAGCACTGTTCTAAGTGCCGGGGAAGTTACAAGGTGAAAATGGTTTCTTTAATTTTTTTTTTGTGGGGTTGTGGGTGGGGCAAATATCAAATGGCCAGAAGTCACAGATCCAAGTGTATAAATGACATAGAAGGGAGTGGAAGCCAGAGAAGAGAGCGTTTAATCGGGGAAGACCTCTTGGAGGAGATGTGGCTTTAAAGATGCTAATGCTATGTGGCATTTTTAGCAAGTGCTTTCACCTCAGTTATCTAAATTCAACTTATAATGTCCTTGTAAGAATAATGGTTATGGTATTTAAGTGTTCACTCTGTGCAAAGCCCTGTACTAAAGTGTTTAGTGGTAGATACAAGGTAACCAGATTGGACATAGCCCCTGTCCCCATGGGCCTCCTAATCTAAGTAGAAGGGAGAAGAGGCATTGAATCCCATATTCTATTCAACAAAACCTTCTTAGGCCCAAAATGTGGAGAATTAGGGGCTAAAATAATTTATGCAATTGGAGAAGAAATGTTATTTGGGGCCTGAATGGTTCAGATGTCACTAGATCAGTTACTTTACTGGATGATTTCTCAACTTCATTGTGTCTGAGGCCCACAGTGTCCAATTCCCATCCACATATTCTTTCCCATCATTTAGTATAGTGCTGTGCACACAGTTAGTGCCTAATAAATACTGTTAATACTACCAAGCCTCTGATTCTGATTTGGTTTTACTTTTATGTTTCCCGATCATGGATGTTTAATGTGCACACGTGTGTTGCGTATACGCACACACACACGCAGGCGCTGGAAGCTGGAATGTTTTGGGCTTCCACGGGGAAAAGCATTTGACAAAGGCAAAGTATTCCTAATCTTCTTCTCCTTCCCAAATATAAATCCTAGTTTCTTCTCCATATCTATATGCATTTCCATCTGCTCAAGATGGAGAGGCATGTGAATCAGGCTGCTCTGAAGACTTCACTGCCACCTGCTGTAGAGATTAACACTGATGACACACAGCAATTTTTTTCTTTTTTCTTTTTTTTTTTTTAAAGGAAGAGAATGATCAGGGACTTGAGAGCCTGTGTCCCCAAATGGCAGCTGGGCCAAGGCGCATTCTGAAATTTCAATATAGTATACTCATTCTCTTGTAGAACATACTGACCTGTCAAGAACTTATCTGCTTGTTGGCTCTCCAGTTATGAGACCCTTGCTATGTCCCCTTTTGTATTCGTAGTAAGGGAGAGGGAAATGACCTTAGAAATAGGCAGCATTGGACGTTTCATGCCCCAAAAGCCCTCTGAAAATTTTTACTTACCAAAAAAGATGAAACTATATCATCAGATGGCAGTACTTGCACAGATGCATAAGCTAGTAACATTTTTATATTTATAATATTGATGATATTTAAGCACTTTACTATGTGACAAGCACTTTTCTAAGCGCTGATAATTATGGCATTTGTTAAGTGCTTACTATGTGCCATTCACTGTACTAAGCGCTGGGGTACATACAAGTAAATCTGGTTGGACACAGTCCCTGTCCCACGTGGGGCTCACAGTCTCAATACCCATTTTACAGATGAGGGGATCTGATGAAATGAGGGGGCCCAGAGAAATAAAGTGACTTGCCCAAGGTCACACTGCAGACAAGTTTTGGAGCCGGGATTAGAACCCATGACCTTCTGGTTCCTAGTTCCGTGCTCTATCCACTGCACCATGCTACTGTGTTTTCCCAAGGGACTCTCAAATAATGTAGGTTAGCAAATTCTTCTTCCAAATACCACTGAGATTTAATTTCTTCAGGTAGCTGTCTTTATTGAACGAAGAATTTCTTGAAATCTTCTAATTAAATGGTAATGCTTGTTCAGAAAGCCATGTGCAGGAAATAGTTAAAATTTCATGTTAACTGTAGAAAAGTTTCCCTGGGTGTGGAAATGAAGAATTCATATATCTAGTCGTGCTGTCTATACTGTCTCAAATTAGGTGTTTTTTCATGGTTATAATAATAATAATAATTTAAAAATTGGTATTAAGTGTTAAACACTGTTCTAAGCACTGGGGAAGATACAAGTAAATCAGGTTGGACACAGTCCTTGTCCCTCAGTGGGGTCACAATCTAAGTAGGAGGGAGAACAGGTATTGAATTCCTATTTTACAGATGAGGAAACTGAGGTACAGAGAAGTTAAGTGACTTGTTCAAGGTTATATAACAGGCAAGTGGTAGAGCCAGGATTAGAACCTGGGTTCTTTGTCTTCCAGGCCATGCTGCTTATAATACCAGATTTTTTTTTTGCTTCCACAGACTTTCATGGTGCAGTTATCCCCTGGTCATGGGTGTGTGTGTATGCACACATAACCTATACCCACCCAGTTTGAGAATTTAGAAATTAGAAATTTAAGGCCCTGATCTCTTTCCTTCTCTGTAGTCTCATATTTCCTCCAGCCTTCAGGACATCTCTACTTGTCTGTCCCACCAACATCTCAAACTTAACATGTCCAAAACAGAACTCCTAATATTCCTGCCCAAATTCTGTCCTCCCCCTGACCTTCCCGTCACTGTAGACAGCACCGCCTTCTTCCTTGTCTCTCTCATTCAACCCACATATTCAGTCTGTCATCATATCTTGTCAGTTCAACAAAAACTAGCAAAGTTCATTGCTAAAATCCACCCTTTTCCCTTCATCCAACTGCTACCATGTTAATCCAAGCACTTATCCTATCCTGCCTTGTTTACTGCATCGGCCTCTTTGCTGATTTACCTGCCTCCTGTCTCTCCCCATTCCAGTCTATACTTCACTCTGCTGCCCGGATCATTTTTCTACAAAACCATTCAGTCCATGTTTCCCCAATATTCAAGAACCTCCAGTGGTTGCCCATCCACCTTCACATCAAATAGAAACTCCTTACCACCGGCTTTAAAGCACTCAATCACCTTGCCCTCTCTTACTTTGCATCCCTGATGTCCTATTACAACCTAAACCACATGCTTCACTCCTCTAATGTTAACCTACTCACTGTCCCTCAATCTTGCCTATCTTACCACTGACCCCTCCCTATGTCCTGTCCCTGGCCTAGAATGCCCTCCCTCTTCATATCCAACAGACATGTCTACTAACTCTGTATTTTTTTTTGGTATTTGTTAAGTGCTTATTATGTGTCAGACACTGTACTAAGAGCTGGGATAGATACAAGCTAATCAGATTAGACCCAGACCCACACTGGTTTCACATCTTATGAGAAGCAGCATGGCATAGTGGATAGGACACAGGCTTGGGAATCAGAAGGTCATGGGTTCTAATCCCGGCTCTGCCACTTGTCAGCTGTGTGACCTCGGGCATGTCGCTTCACTTCTCTGGGCCTCAATTACCTCATCTGTAAAATGGGGATTGAGACTGTGAGCCCCACATGGGAGAGGGACTGTGTCTAACCCGATTTGCTTGTACCCACCCCAGTACTTAGTGCAGTGCCTGGCACATAGTAAGTGCATAACAAATACCATTATTATCATTATTAGACATGTTCCCTGCCCACAACGAGCTTAGAGCCTAGAACAAATACACCATCACCATCATTATTATTTATTGTTCATATTTTTATCTCAGCTCACACTCTTTTTTCCTAAAAAAAACTAAGCTCCTGTCTGTACCTCGCTTTTGACTGCCATCTCTGGTCCATTGCACCCATCCTTCCCCTGCCTGGAACTGGATCCCCATTCACATCTGCCAGATTCTCTCCTTCAGAGCCCTCTTGTAGAACCCATCTCCTCCATTAGTCATCCCTTGTCATGTCACCACCCCATTAGCCACCTGTTCACTTAGGTGAAGATCCATTTTATATGTATTTATTCCATGTATCTACACATCTGTTTATCCATTTTTGCTTCTGCAGTTAGGGAAAAACTAGCAATGTCCAAAGGATGTCATGAAGAGTAATAATCATACTGTTCCTTGAGGATTCTGTGTAACTGGGCTACTTAAATTATTTACTATTATTATTAGTGTGGCATTTTCAATCAATTAATTAATGGTATTTATTGAGCACTTAGTAGGTGCAGAGCACTATCCCACGTGGGGCCCACAATCTATCTCTTCCTTATTTTATAGTTGAGGAAACAGTATATTTAGACCTGGAAAGACAATGACAACTATTATAGGAAAAAATAAATTGGATTTTCAAGCCTCATAGGGACCACTATATCTTTCATAGAGAAGCAGCGTAGCTCAGTGGAAAGAGCACGGACTTTGGAGTCAGAGGTCATGGGTTCAAATCCCAGCTCCGCCAATTGTCAGCTGTGTGACTTTGGGCAAATCATTTAACTTCTCTGTGCCTCAGTTACCTTATCTGTAAAATGGGGATTAAGATTGTGAGCCCCTGTGGGACCTGATCACCTTGTAACCTCCCCAACACTTAGAACAGTGCATTGCACATAGTAAGCGCTTAATAAATGCCATTATTATTATTATTTTTCAAGGCTTGGAGAAAAGGAACCAGTGAGCTGTTGGAAAAGACGTGGAAAATCAATCAGGGAGGTTTTGATGGGACAGGTTTTATCAAGTGAGATAGCAGAAACAAACTTAAGACCATGTATGGTCACCTTCATCGTAGTGGAAAGAGTATGGGAACGGGAACCAAAGGGCTTGAGGCCAAGTCCTAGCTCTATGGCTGGCCCTCTGAGTGACCTTGAGCAAATCACGTAAATTCTTTGGGCCTCAGTTTCCTCATCTATAAAATGGGAAGAAAATTGATTGTGAGCCCTGTGTCCCATTTCATAACCTTGTACCTTCACCAAGCATATAGTACATAGTAAGTGCTTAATAATGAATGCTGTCGTTGTTATTGAGGACAGTTTTAATGGAGACACTTAAACTAGCTTTTTTAAATGAGCCACTGATAGTGTAAAGCTTTCTGTTACTTGATGAAAGAAATTCTCTTGTCAAGGAAAGCTATTCTTCTCTCAAGTTTTGTCCATTCCCCCTTCCCACCCCACCCCCACCCACATATCGTTTCCACCCCAAAATAATGTCCCAGAGTGTAGCTGGGTGTTCTAGGGTCCAGAAGTGGAATGAAGAAAATGAGCGTTCTTCCCTTGATCACCCTCTATTTCTCTATCCCTCCCCACCCCATGGAATCTAGCTTTCTGGCAAGCCGCATAGACAGACAGGTGTGACAACTTGAGAGTTGGCTTTCGGTTGGTCACTTGAGCTGGCTGTTAATGAGCTGTTTTATTCCTTGCTGTATCGGAGGCTGTTATCATTCTTGAAACTGAGATTGGATTTCCTTTGAGGACCTTTGAGAATATTATTGTTCACAATACAGTGAGGACTTTTACCGGACCCAGTCATGGTTTTACCCTTAAGGATAGTTTTCCCCACTCACACTGACAGAATTTTCTCTGCCCAGAATTGAAGTTCACTGGCTACTACCATTTATGAGCTTGAATGATTTCTCTCGAGGGTCTTGTGATGCTGTGACAGAACTTCGCTATTCCCCATCTGTGGGTCTCAAGACAGTCAGCTACCATGGTTCACGTGAATTGTAATTTTAGCCATATCTTAATCCTTAGGGATTTGGCCAAAGGAACACCCCTCTCTCCTTTTAATAGGATTTGTTAAGCACTTACTACGTGCCAAGCACTGAACTAAGCACTGGGGGTGGGGGGGGATAGAAGGTGATCAGGTTGGGCACAGTCCCTGTGGAGCTCATAGTCTTAACCCCCAATGTACAGATGAAATAATGAAGGCACTGAGAAGTTAAATGACTTGCCCAGACATGTGGCGGAGTGGAATTAGAACCCAGGTCCTTGCTCTTTCCAATAGACCATGCTACTTCCCCCCTTCAGTGCAGTCATCACCCCAGTGGCCAGTAAGAACTCCTCCTGAGCCCCGTTGGAAGAATCTAGGTCAAAAGAATTTGGTTTTCAAAAGAATAGCCTTTGCCCGCAGTTCCTGCAAATGGAAGAAAAAACTTTCCCCTACGATTATCCTAAATGTGTCAAAAGTTATTTGGGCTACATTTCTGAGGCACAGAAATTGTGGGATCATTTGCACAACTGTTCCCTGCTTTGGATCACAGCCCCATACGGTCTCCCAGGTATTTTTCTCACTTGGCTAAGGTGGTCTAATGGTGGGGAAGGTTCTCACTTGTAAACTGGTCTAATGGTGGGGAAGGTTTTCACTTGTAAAGCATCTGACACGTTCAACTATAAATGCTTCCTCCCTAGTTCAGGCAAAGATCTCCATCTAGTGGTATTTAGCCAGCAAGGTGAACACCCTGAATCCTAGTACTACTACTCACACGCCCTTCTCAGATCCTGTTTTTCAGCAGATTTTTTTTAGATAACAGACACTGACCAAAGGGGAGAGGAACAAGACAACAATGAAACGTTGGTTATCCTTGTCATCTGTGTCTTTCCATTTCTCTTGCCCTGATTTCTGAATCCTCTCTCTTCTGGGGGATTCTAATTTGCACCTAATTTCCTCCTCTGTAACTGAGGTGTCATGATATCCATTATAGGTAGGGTGAACAGGTAATTTTAGAAGAAAACTAAGAGGCCGAACCAGGCACACTGCCTTGTGGCATTAGCGAATATGAGAGGGAGGGCAACAGTATTAAAAATAATAACAATTATGGGACTTGTTCAGCACTTACTATGTGCCAAGCACTGTTCCAAGTGCTGTGGTAGATACAAGTTAATCGGGTTGGACACAGTCCCTGTCCCACATGTGTGTGAGCTCACACTCTTAATATGTAAGAATAAGTGAGGCACAGAGAAGTTAAGTGATTTGCCCAACGTCACACAGCAGATATGTGGAGCAGGATTAGAACCCAGGTCCTTCTGAGTCCCAGGCCCATACTCTCTCCACTAAGCCAGGCTTCTTCTCACAGCGTGGCACAGAGTTTAAAGGCCAGATAGTTCTAGGACTTCTCATCCTAGGGATGATGGAGCATGTGTATTGGAAGCCCTGAAAACTCCTTACATCCTTTATAGGCATCCTGAGTCTGAAATCTGGAAGTCCAATTGTGCACAGAACCCCACCAGAAAGATTTATGTTATAGAGTCCAGTTCTAAGCCTTAAGGGGGTAAAGGTTCTGGAGAAAACTGTGGTGATTGGGCTACTGTCCTGAGAAATGGACTCTCTTGAGACTCTGGGCTTTTTACCAGCCACCTCAACTGTCCCAATGGTTGAGCATCATACCTACCCTGCTGTTTTAAAGCATTCTACTAGGTTTTCTTACCTCAGACCTTCTCTCCTACCAGTTAGTACCTCATCCAAAAACAGCTTTAATTTACATGTCTTTCACTCTCCAATTTGGCTAGCATGAACACCTTCTCATCTACCTATATTCTATGCTCTTAAGCAGCCTCCCTTTACCTTTCTCCTTCACCATTTCTCACACAGTCCACAAATCTCATCTCATTTCTTCCTCAAAAGAACAGTGAATCCTGAGTAAATAGTCCTGGTGTTGACAGTAGTCTAATCATTAACCCCGTCCTCTGTCCCCAAACATTTCCATATGGCAAAGTTGAGCCCGGACCCAGACTTCAATAAAACAGCTACATATTTAAGGTGTCTGCTCTACACCAATGACTGTGTTTTCAGAATCTGTAGAACACTGTAGGCAACCCATAACCCTGGAGAATGTAAAGATTATGTCTTGGCCTCCACTCAGTAAATCTTATATGTGTTTTCATTGTTCACTCAGAGTTGAAAGCTGTCATTGTTCAACAGCAAAGTGCTCGACAAAGAAGTAGATGTTCAACAGCAAAGTGCTTGACAAAGAAGTAGGTGCTCAAAAATGGAATATTCATCCTATTTGTGAATTTGGAGTGATAGTGTGGTAACAGTGGGGCACTGAACTGAAGACTGAATCGAAAGTCTACCCTGCTGTTGTAGTGTATAATCTATATATAGATAGATAGATAGATAGATAGATATCAGTGAGACCTGTACAACCACAGATGCTCTACTGGTCTTTGACAATTCCATCAGTGTCACTCCAGCAAGACAGAATCAAGTGGGCCCCATCTAGGAATATCAAAAAAAATGCTCATCCAATGGGGGAGGCAGCGTGGTCTAATGGAAAGGGTAGGATATTGGGAGTCGGAATATCTGGCTTCTAGACCTGGCTCTGCAACTTGCCTGTGGTGTGACTTTGGACAAATTTTTTAACCTCTTACTCCTCAGCTCTAACAAGTGAGTAAAATACCTGTTCTCCCTCCCATTCAGATTGTGAGTACTGTGTATTTAGTACAATTATTTCCGCAAATGCTTGGCACAAAGTAGACACTTGATGTCATCATAGTGGTCACAACTCAGTTTTTGTGGGTGTGGTATGTGAAAAGAATGCATATTTTAATGGTATTTGTTAAGCACTTATTATGTGTTAGGCACTGTACTAAGTGCTGGGGCAGAGAGAAGTGAATCCCTCATGGGACTCACAATCGTTATCCTCATTTTACAGATGAAGTAACTGAGGCACAGAGAAGTTACTTGCTAAAAGTCACACAGCAAACATTTGTCAGAGCCAGAATGAGAATCCAGGTCCTCTGAGTCCCAGGCCCATTCTCTTTCCACCATGCCATGCTGCTTTTCTGAGGGAACTGTATGCAAGGAGGGCAGAAGAAACATTTGAAGATACACTTGGGCACAATCTTGAACAACAAAGCCCAGCCATGAATTGCTGGAAGACTAAAGTGGTAGACAGAGGAGACTGTTGAAGGCAAGTAGCCATGAGAGAGCTCTTTCAGAGCAGGGATTTTAAGAAGATTTTGATAGGAAGAGGTAAACCAAAAAATAGGATGGGGGTGGGAACTGCAAGTGGCAAATGCATCAGTGCAGTAAAGGATGCTATTATGTGTGTACTTATGGATGAGATGTCAGTCTCAAATCAGCTTTCTAACCACATCTGAAACCAAGGATAAAATTGCACCACCAATCACATCATTTTTGAAACCCAAGGTAGCTATGTGTGTATATGTGTGAGTTGGGGTGCGTATAAAAGGGAACACTCAATCAAGGAGGCCCAAATAAATGTTTTAAAAATGTAGTAAGTCAACAGGCAGATCAACTTGGGGTGAGCATTTCTATCCTACTTATTTTATTTTGTTGGTATGTTTGGTTCTGTTCTCTGTCTCCCCCTTTTAGACTGTGAGCCCACTGTTGGGTAGGGACTGTCTCTATGTGATGCCAATTTGTACTTCCCAAGTGCTTAGTACAGTGCTCTGCACATAGTAAGCGCTCAATAAATACGATTGATTGATTGATTGATTGATTGAGCAATCAGGAGAGATGTTTGAGGAGCAGCTTGGCCTAGTGGAAAGACAGAACACGGGCTTGGGAGTAAGAGGACCTGGGTTCCAATCCTGGCTCTGCCAGTTGCCTGTGTAATCTTGGTCAACTCACATAACTCCTCTGTGCCTCAGTTTCCTCATTTGCAAAATGAGGATTCAATGCCTGTTCTCCCTTCTACTTAGACTCTGAGCCCCATGTGGGACAGAGATTGTGTCCAGCCTAGTCTATTTGTATCTACCCCAGAGCTTAGAACCAGGCTTGACAGTTAGTAAGCACTTTAACAAATACAATAGTAATAATAATAATATTAATGTTTCTTTCCTCTAGCAGATGCATAGAGAGTATCAGACAACCAAGCACCAGGCCCCTCAAGAGGCAAACACAGCAGTGTGCCCAAAAACTGTCTTTAAATGTGTGGAATTAATAAGTAGATTGCACATACAATGGACTTTAGCATCCCTGCCTCCAGCAGGATTGGCAGGATTGACCCATGTGATTGGAATAACAGAACAGTCTCTTAGTAACAACAGTAATTTATCAGAAAGATGTCAGATGATGAGACGTTTCCTCAGCTCGGTTCACGTGGTTTCATCAGACCCTTTTCCCATCCTAGATCAACTTTCTAGATTTTTCTTCAGTAAAAAAAGCGTCACGGAGCTGAGACTTTTGGATCCACTTAGGATGAAAAACCCATATCAGTAATGTAGGCATAACAGATCATTTGGAGATCTGGGAAATGATTCTAACTATATGTGAGTGTTTGGCCAAAAGAAAGAATGCACAAAATGTATCATTTGGAAGATCCGCTTTGTATACTTTAGTCTGCTCTCTATTTAACCAGTAGATGGTGACATCGGCCAGTTGGCGTGATAGGCACTGTGGCCCATGACACTGGCTGCAAATAAGTGGGTAGAATTCAATCAGTCAATCAATCAATCGTATTTATTGAGCGCTTACTATGTGCAGAGCACTGTACTAAGCGCTTGGGAAGTACAAATTGGCAACACATAGAGACAGTCCCTACCCAACAGTGGGCTCACAGCCTAAAAGGGGGAGACAGAGAACAGAACCAAACATACCAACAAATTCAGAAGTTGTAAAGTGTGGATCTTGGAAGCGAAAATATTAGAGAAGGTTACATTGACTGTAGGGTTCAGGCTGCGTTTTGGACTCAGGCGCCAGGGCATCTGGCACTGAATCAAACATTCTCCGTGACCCTGGGCCAGCCAGTTCACAGAACACTGGGTTTTGCTGCCTCAAAAGCGGAGAGAGAATCTTTACTCCGTACCGCTCTCTTAGGACTCTTTTATAACCACGAAGTCTTTTAGGTTCCTCGGGAAAAGAGTCCTGAATGAAGTAGGGTATTGTTTCTGCTGTGACTAAATCCTGGCGGAGGTATTCAGACTGAGCTTGTTGTGGGCAGGGAATGTGTCTATTATATTGTACTCTCCCAAACGCTTAGTACAGTGCTCTGCACCTAGTAAGCACTCAATAAATACAACTGAATGATTGAATGAGGATATGTTCTGCAGAAAATGCAGCGGATTGGTGGTATAAATAAAAGTAGATCTTACTGCATCAGCCTTCTTACAGTCCTCCCAGCCTTCAAACTCTCCTTTCTGCGGTCCATATTTCACTCTGCTGCCTGGATCCTTGGAGCTTAATCCATTGCTCTGTGCACAGAGTAAGCACCCAATAAATGCACTTGAATGATTGCTTTATGAATAAAAATAATTCATAATTACTCACTTGAATGAGAATCTATTCCTTGCTGGGAAGATCATTTACTTAATAGTCACATTTTAGTACCACTTTCAGAGAAGCAGTGTGGCTTAGTGGAAAGAGTATGGGCTTGGGAGTCAGAGGAAATGGGTTCTAATCTCTGCCACTTCTCTGCTGTGTGACCTTGGGCAAGCCACTTAACTTCTCTGTGCCTCAGCTACCTCATCTGTAAAATGGGGATTAAGACTGTGAGCCCCACGTGGGACAACCTGATTACCTTATATCTATTCTAGCGCTTAAAACAGTGCTTGGCACATACTAAGCACTTAACAAATACCATAATTATTATTAATTATTATGAGGTTTGAAGACTCAACACAGAAACCCCTTTTTTTAAGGGCAGAGTCATTGAAAATTGCAGGAGGGCTGACTCACAATGTAGTTCATAAACACGATGAAGGCAGGATCACCGTTTAAAGAATACTAGTTTGAGCAAGATTTAGGCAGCTTATTGCCTACTATTCATCTGTGCTCTGAGAGTCAAGCAGTATTATTGCTTCATGTAGCATTTGGCAACTGAGAAATAAAAAAACCCAAATGGAGTCTCTTTACCTGTATGAGTTGCTTTGTTAAAGAACCACATGTTAAGGAACACTTGCACTTCAGGATTCACTGCCTCTAATGTAGCGTTCATGCATATAACCATTTCTTCCAAGCCTGAATCACACTGCACCCAGGCAGACTTGGATTATTGTAGGAACATTCCCCAGTTGTACCATTGAATTCTATCCAATATCCGTGATTACAGTGGAAGCATGTGTCCCAACAGAATTTATCAAAAGCATCTGTCGAATACATACCGTGTGCTCTGCAGAGCACTTGGAAGAGTACAAAAGAGAAGGCAAGATCCCTACCCTCAAGATGGTTATAGTCCTATCGGAAGAGCAGGCACTAAATTACAAATATGAGGAGTCTAGGAGTATATAAAGCATGTATATCATCAATCAAAGGTACGTATTGACTGCTTACTGTGTACAGAGTATTGTACTACATCATTGGGAAAGTACATTTCAGTAGAGTTGGCAGACCCAATCCCTGCCCTCAAGGCGCAGACAGAGTAGTGAGCATTATGGTAACGTAGAGTTGCGATGGGGAAAAGGGGCTGATGTGGCATTTAGAGGACTTGAAGTGGGAAGATTAAAGATTACTCAGGGCCTCCTGGAAAATATGGGGAGAGTGGTGATCTGTCTATAGGATGGGGAAGGGAGTTCCAGGCTGGTGGGGGAACGCAAGCAAGAGGTTGGGTAGAAACAAGAGCCAAGGTACAACAATTGGTTATCTTGAGAGGAATGAAGACTGTGAGCTGAAACTGAAGCTACATCTTTCTTAGAAAATGAGAAACTTCATTGTGGCACTCTGGCATTGAATGTCCTCTTTTTGGCAGTGGCTTTAGAAAAATGTCTACCTTGGGGATGTATTGTGTTACACATTTACTCCGTACTTCCAAGAACACTTTCCAAAAATCACATTGCACCTCTTACAAGCTATGCTGTTTTAAGTATATTTTTTCCCATTGATATCCAGAATTCTCAGGCACTTAATAGCCACTAAGCTCCCTAAATGAGTGATCTTTATTAAGCAATGAAACTTAACTGTAATATCCAAGATGATGATGATGGTATTTGTTAAGTGCTGACTGTGTGTCAAGCACTCTACAAGCTAATCAGGTTGGCCACAGTCCTTGTCCCACAAGGGGCTCACGGTCTTAGTAGTGAGCCCAGGGGATTCAGAATTTGGAATTTGTCCTTTTCTGCAGCTGGGGTACTGATTTAAAAATTGAAAATAATAATAATATTGATAATTGTGGTATTAAGTGTTTACTATGTGCCAGGCACTGCACTAAGCACTGTGGGGGGGAATAGATTTGGACACAGTCCCTGACGTACAACAGACTCACAGTCTTTATCCTCCATTTTTGAAGAAGGGAGCTGGAATGTAAGCTCCTCGAGGGCAGGGTTCATGCCTACTAGGTCTACCGTACTCTCGTAAGCGCTCACTACAGTACTCTGCACCCACCTATGGATGGACTGAATGTTTTGGGGTGGGGGGGATGGAATCCTCTTGTCGCTGGCACTACCGCCTCTCCAGCAAAGAGGGAACTTAGACCTGGAGTTCTAATCTTGGTTTGACTGTAACAAGCCATTTGCTCTTTCTGGGCTCTGGGATTCCTCATCCTCGGGAAAACAATTTTCGTGTACTACTTTTTTTATCATTAGGAGAAATGAAGAATTAAAATAACCATCCAACACTTAAAGGGCCGTGAAAAACCATTAGTGCATTTGGGCACATTTTGTCTTAACTTCAAAAAGGTCATGTAGTTAGATTCAATAAAAGGTTTGATTTGAATTGAAAGTTCTCCTACCATTTAGCAAATGCAAAATTCAGCTACAATTTATTATGCTAGTTTTGGAACAGAAAGTGGGAATTCACCATTGGTTGTGTCATCTTTGAGCTCAGTGGACCTATATGCATACAATCCAAAGTTAGGTGGTCTACATACCATTCAGCCTGTGACACTGAGTGAAGCAAATCATGTAAACTTTTTCAGCTATAATTGTGGTATTTGTTAAGTGTTTACAATGTGCCAAGCACTGACCTAAACACTATACTAATCAATCAAGGGTGTTTATTGAGCACTTACTATACATAGAGCACTGTTCTAAACTAGTCAGATCAGATGCAGTCCCTGTCCCATATGGAGATCACAGTCTAAGTAGGAGGGAGAACAGGTATTGAATCCCCATTTTACAGATGAGGAAACCAAGTCACAGAGAAGTTGTGACCTGCCCATGATTACACAACAGGCAAATGTCAGGGTCGGGATTAGAACCCAGATGCTCTTTCCACTAAGCCATGTTGTTGTTGGCATGTATGCTTCAAAATTGGATACTGTTAGTACCCGTTTTAATCTATGTAAATTTTATGGAACCCTATGCCAATCACAAGGAAAGAAGGAACTTTGAGTGATTATAATTATTGTGGTATTTGTTTAGCTCTTATATGTGTCAGGCACTGTACTGACTGCTGGTGTTGATAAAAGATAGTCAGGTCCCACATGAGGCTTATAGTCTAAGTAGGAGGGAGAGCAAGTATTGAATCCCTATTTTGCAGCTGAGGGAACTGAGACATAGAGAAGTTAAATGACTTGCCCAAGATCACACAGCAGACACATGGCTCCATCACTTGCCTTCTGGGTGACCTAGAGCAAGGTACTTCAGTTCTCTGTGCCTCAGTTACCTCATCTGTAAAATGGGGATGAAGACAGTTGGGACATGGACTGTGTCCAACCTGATTATCTGTATCTACCCCAGCGCTTAGTACAGCGCCTGGCACATAGTAAGTGCTTCACAAATACCTTTAAAAAAAAACTGGCAGCAGCCATAGCAGCCTCTCAATTTTTTTTTTCACGTAGGGTGTGCACACAGTGCATGCATTGATGAATGATTGATCTGAATCCCAGACTGTCAATACTTCAGTGAGATTGGCATTGTAGGGGTGGAGAGGGAATCAGGGGAGAGTAGAATAGATAAGGTCTCTCAGCCCAGGGATTCTCTGATAGTGAAGTTAGGCCCTCTTCCTACGCCATTGTTAGATACAAAAGGAGTACCACCATAAATGCATGCTGTTAGAGCACAAACAGTAGCCCTTTCAATGCCTGCCGGCAGAAACAGCAGCCAAGGATCACTTGGGGCTCAGAGGCAGCCTGGGGCAAATAGCACCTACCACCAAGGCTGCCACTCCAGTGCCCAGGGTTTGTAAATCTCTTATTCCAGACTAATACCCAAGAAGATCACTAAACAAAATCACCCAAATCAGCATAAAACCCCACAGATTTCCAGTTCTGCTAGCAGCAGCAGTCCTGCATGGGATTATTCCAGTGATTCAGATTTTAAAAAGTGTCGCTAGCGTGGCATTCTCTTGGGCTTTCCTCGGGGATTCCCTTTCTGAAAGTCTTGGCTAGCATCTCCACTGGGTTGGGTCCTTTCCCTTGTGTTTTCTCCGTCCGCTCAAGTAAATCGCTAGCCGGTCATAATCCCATCCTGTAAAGAACTACCCAAACCAATATTCCCTCGGGTTTTCTGGAATTAAAAGGCAAGCTCAAATGTATGCCATTTGTAAGTCCAGTTAGTTAAATACAGCTGCTCTGGCCAGTTCCAAAGGGAGAGTTCAACATAAACAGGAAGGGATATTCAGCACATCATTCCCAACAGAACCCCCACTATTTCCCCATCACATTCAGCAGAATTGCCCCCAGGCACAAATCCCTGCTGTAAAAGCCTCAGTAATGCAGTGGACAAGTACCCACAGAATTATGGTTGTTGTACATTCTTGGCAGGTGTTGTCAGATTCCTTATCACAGACCTATACATGTCCAGTTCAGGAAGGTTGGCTGTTTGACTTCTTCAAGGCAACCGTTCAGGGTTTTCCTTTCCCGTTTGAATTTAACTCTCAAAGAAGTGTTTCTAGAGCCTTTCATCCTTTAGTTTTGAACCTGTCCCCTTTTTGTTTCCTTCTGCTTTATTTGTTCCATCTTAGCTCCTTCTGATTTTATTTTCAGCTTCAGGGATATTTTAAAACCCTTGTCCCTGTTATCTCTAAAATACTCTCCTTAAATAGAAAAGCCCAAATGAGCTCTGTAGGGGAGAAAAGAGAATAAGTCAACGATTTTTCTCCCTTCCAATTTCCTTGTAGGCCACAGCCTTGGGACTGTCTGAGAGAAATCGATTCCATTTTGGAAGATGGAGGGTCTCCTGAGGGAGCAGTGATCTGGAGAGCACAATTACCTCTACATCCTTTAAGCCACAATCTCCTGAGGGAGCAGAGAGCCGGAGAGCACAATTACCCCTACATCCTTTAAGCCACAATCCCCTAGCGCTAGTGCCCACACCGCTGACCACAGAAACCGGCCTGGCAGTAGGAAAGATTAATACTAGAAGCAGTAAAAGAAGGGGTGGGCAGTTGTCCTGAGTTATACCTGCTTCTTCAAAGTCTTGAGTTCGGGACAGAGTGCTGTTCTTAGTGGTTTTGGCATTAGAGCCTCAGGGGGCCTTCACTGGCCTCCATCCCAGGAAATTTAATCCTCTTTAAAGAGCCAAACTGTTGCTTGGCACCATTCCCACAGAACTTGAACTCAGATTTTGTCAACACCCCTAGCCTCCCCTCCCCTCCTCATCCCTCCCTTTCTTTAGCACTAGAAGTTAGCAGCTCCTTATGTGCCCATGTAAGGGTGGTGTCCTGCTTCGGGGGCCAGCAAACCCACTCAGAGCTGCTCACGTTGTGTCACAATGGCTCTCTAATGGGGTAGAATCGATGACAGGGCCTTAAACGACTCACCCTGCAGTAAGCCAGTAGTTCACTGCCTGTCCCTGTGCGTGCCCAAGTTATTTTAACATTGACTGAGAACGTATTCTTCATCCACTAAGCCATGCTGAAAAGAAGGCTGCCATCCTGGAGAATTTCCCCACCCGTCCAAAGTTCAGTACTATAAATCAGAGAGCAAGAAGTGTCACTGACCAGAAAGCATGCATTTCCAGGGCTGTGGTTGGCATTTTCAGTTTCTATGAAACACTCTCTTACTGTCTGACCCTGCCTAATTTTTTTTTTCCTTTCAGGCTGTGCACCTATGTTAATTTGCACTTAGGTACTACTAGTCTCTGAAAGACCCTAGCATTATAATAAATTCCCTGTCAACTGGATGCTGATAACTCAAAATCACTGGGCTGAATTTTGCCTCTGTTATCTTTTAAATACTCTTCTTAAATAGAAAAGCCAGAGTGAGCTCTGTAGGAGAGAAAAGAGAACCAGTCAACTGATTTCTCTCTTCCAATTTCCTTCCTAGGCCAAAGCCTCAGGGCTGTTTAGTAATAATAATGGTATTTTTTAAGCGCTTACTATGTTCCAGGCACTGAACTAAGTGCTAGGAGTAGATACAAGATAATCTGGTTGGCTGAATTAATGAGAGGCAGGACTTGAAGTGTTAGAAAAGTCTCTTCCAGCATGGATATTTTGATACTGAGCCAGTGCGCTGAAGAAAAAGCATGGCAGTAATGGAAAATCCAGAGTGCACTTGCAGCACTTACTATTCTAGGGCAAGTTGGGGGTTAGAGAGCCATAGGAGATGTCATTCTTTCTCTGGCTTTGTCTCCACTACTTCAGGGCAAGTAAACTGCTGACCTTTCTTCTCTGCCTGAGTATTCTCATCTGAAAATGGGGGTAATCACCCTGTACTAGGGTGTGGTGAAGACTCATTTGGTAATGCTGTCAAAGTCTTTGAAGCTGGGGAAATATTACCCCACTGTTAAGTATTAGTAATTATTGTTATCATAGCGCGTGATCCTAGCTGGTAATTTCATCAGATTTTATTGTGAAGAGAATCTTCCAGTTTTACTCTGTTGCACTGGAGATCCAGTCTCAGAGCTGGACAGCAATAAGGCAATAGTATGCATTGTGCAGTTGCTAAACCTTACCCTTCTTTGCCTCAAGAATCTAAGAATCATTCAAGTAACAGCATCAGCAGTGAAATCAAATGGAAAACAGTTGGAGAAACATATCTAATTACATGAATTACGTTTTAAACCCCCTGAATTCCTCTCCCTGTTTCTCCCCTTGGTTTTCGCTTCTTTCCCATGTTAACCTTAGTTGAAGGCAATGTACATTAAAATGAACAATCTGAAAGTCAGCATTCACTTTTTTTCTTCCTATTTTCCTATTTCCTATTTTCCTATCACTTCCTTCCCTACCCCTTTCTGTTTGGGAAATGCCTAAAATGTCACTTCTTCCATAGGAAGAGAGTGGATTTTCCAAAAACATTCATTCATGTTTTTGGTTTGTTTTTTTTCTTTGGATGGGGTGGGTGGTGAGGGAAGACAGGCACTGGGTGTTTGATCTCTGTCCAGTGACTATATATTTTATTTTTCCTGTAATTTTCTCAGTAAACACCAGTAAGTAGTTTTGCATAATGCCTTCTTGCGCCTGTTTTGACATTGGCTTTCTCTAGCAACTCACCCAGCTAGCCTTGGGAGTAGAGTTCAAGTACAGACTTGAAGTTTGGGTGTCCTGTGTTGTTAAACCATTAGAATGGCAAAGTTGCATCAATATTTAGTGAGTGTTGCAAAAGCCCTGTTTAATTACAGATTCCTTGTTCTTCCCAACACAAGCACACAAATTCATTGCTGGACTGGCTTTAAGGGCTAACTCAGATGTGGGGAATTTATCTCAGCCAAATTGATCTCAAGTCCCTACAGCTTGCGGGTATATTGCATTATAAGCCGATTGAGTGGTATGGGGCATACTTGATAGAGGCTTCTAGAAGGTTCCTGAAAAAAAAGTCCAAAAGACTTTAATTTCATCATCTGAGCTTTCTGGGACACCGTGAGATCATTTCATAAGTTATGGGATAGCAACCTGTGAATCAGGGAAGAGCCTAATCAATTTTAGCAGAGCCAAGACAGAAGATATATCAAGAGATGTTACTTAAAAAAAAATCAATTCTTCAAGGCATCATCTTTCCAGGGTCAAACTGAGAAAATACCCTGCTGCTTCCTTGTGAAAGTTAAGGATGGAGAAAGAGAGTCCTCTGCCTAATTAGCCCTTGTGGGACATTTAAGTGGGCATTGAGGAAGACCTAATGAGCCCTCACTCTTGTCAGACAAGACAAAAAGAATATGTCTAGTGACCCAAAGCTAGACCACGATTTGGTAGATGGTTACTGAGAATGGCATTCATGATGAAAATGTGTCTAGTTGAACAAGTTGCCCTCGATATTTATGTTAAAGGTATAGTATGTGGTCTTGTGGTGTATATATAGCTTAGGCAATACAAGACCATTGCAGAGCCAGTTGCAGGAGGTGTTTGGGGGGAAGTTCATCTGCCTCAACTGTTTCTGGACTGTAAATGTCAAGTAATCTCATCTGATAAGCGGACAGCAATATTAGAGCTACAATTTAGATAAATATTTGGGGTGGTGGCAACAAGAAGCCAAACTAGAGGGACCCAGCCTCCTTTCTGCCATCAATGCCATTTTCTTCACTTTGGCCAGGTCTCAGAAAGGAAAGTTATGGAGGAGATGTAGGACCTCTTGCAAGTGCAGGGATCAGTTCAAATGATTCAATTAATAATGCAATAATAATTGTGGAACTTGCTAAGCACTCCCTGAGAGCCAAACACTGTACTAAGTGCTGGGCTAGGTAGGCGCAAGATAATCAGGGAGGACACAGAGCCTGTCCCACACGGGACTCACAGTCCAAGTTGGAAAGAGAACATGCATTGAATCCCTATTTTACAATTGAGGAAACTGAGACACAGAGTAGTTAAATGACTTCCCCAAGGTCTCAGAGCAGGTAAGTGGTAGAACCGTGATTAGAATTCAGGTCCTCTGACTTTGTAAGCTTCTTCAGGACAGGGACCGTTTTTTTTTATTTCTACTGTCCGTTCTCCAATAGCCTAGCACAGTGCTCTGCACATGGAAGGTGCTCAATTAATGGAGCTGCTGCTGAAATGAACTGTCTTTGCAAGACTGTGAGAAGTGTGGTTCCACAAGGCGGGAAGCAGGACAGACAGGAGCCAATAGAGTTCTTCAGTTCCATCTGGTAGGGTCCCTGAAATGCAGGGCCCAGCTCCCTGTCTCCGAGGATTACCTTCAAAATGATGGACTTGACACCTGTTGGACTTTGACACGGGAGTGCTTTCAGATTATCAGCCAAGGACATAGTTTGTGGGCTTAAAAAGGAAAACCTACCTCACCAGCTTGCTGAAGATTTTGGACTCCTGTTGAGTAGCCTTTTGTGCAATCCGGATACCCCAGTGTTACATGATAAAGTGTCAGCTATGGGGATGGTAGGATCTGACCGTGGGGAAGGCACAATCCATCAGCAGCCCCTCTTCTTACACCCTGAGCCTCAGCATTCCCACGTGTCTCGGTGACAAGGGAGGTGGGATGCCTCTGATGAGCACAAGATTGAGTTACCAAAAAGGTTGGGCCATGTACCTCCAGCTAGTGCCGATTCTGGCAGCTGGAAGGTTGGAGATGTGCAGAGGGTACTTGGCCAACTCTGTACATCACGTTTTGACCAGTTGCTGGCCAGATCGAGTTTATGGGGTTTTTTAAAAAATTTTCAGCTTTAACCTTTAAATCCCTGAGAAGACTGGACCATTTGGTCTTCTTGACATATATGTCTGTATCTTTCTATCTATGTTCATAGATAGATACAGAATATATATATACACACATATCAAGCACTTAGTACAGTGCTCTGCACGCAGTAAGCACTCAATAAATATGATTGAATGAATATACGTATATATGTGTATATGTATATCTGTGGATATACACTTTCATATTAAAAGATGATGCTATTGACAGTGAATGACTAGCCATATGAGGGAGACTGAAAGACTCAAGTGTGACAAGCAATCCCTTTTATGCTGCACAGTTGTAATTACTTCCCCTAGGTCTATGCCTGTTGCTATCACACACAACTCCTGCCACTCTTTTTACTTGTTTTTGGTTTTATTTTTAATGGAGTTTCTGTTGCCGCTCATTCAGTATGCCATATTTATTGAGTGCTTACTGTGTTCAGAGAACTGTACTAAGCACTTGTGGGGGGGTCACAACACGACAATATAACAGTCACATTCCCTGCTTCAATGAATCCTTTTCTCTGGCATATCGAGCAAAAAGGAAAGAAGACATATGGAAGACCAAATGTCCTGCACTTCTCTATGTGATTCTGATGGACCTTCAGAAAATGTAGACCTTCAGAGAAGCAGCATGGCTCAATGGAAAGAGCCCGGGCTTGGGAGTCAGAGGTCATGGGTTCTAATCCCGGCTCTGCCACAAGTCTGCTGTGTGACCTTGGGCAAGTGACTTTTTTCCTTTTCTTCTTCTGAGAGTGTGTTCCTTCCTTCTGCTGGATTAACATCCCAAACTACATGATAAGGAGTCTCTTGTCCTTGTTCTGACTGTTAATCCACACTCACAGGCAATAGCTAAAGATATGGTTCTTCGCAGGAGCAAAACCCTCAATTAATGTGTTGGGATGAGATTCTCCTCAGGAGCTGTCAAGCAGGGATTTGCAGTAAGTCTAAAAAAAGACAAGGGGGAGAAAAAGAGACACAGAAAAATGGAAGCCCTCAAAGGGGAAGAGAGAGATGCAGCAGCTTGGGTCATTTTGAACTACTTTGGAAAACTTCTTTTAGAAGAATGAGGAAGGGAGGGAGGGGGATAGAGAGAGTATATGTGTCAGTCATGCGGAGCAGCAACCAACTGACCCACCTTGAAATTTTTTTTTTTTGTAAGTCAGAAGTGTCAGGACTGGCACCTTTAGGTAGTTGTGATTGTTGGCAGCAAATGCCATCCCTGGTGGGAACTGATTGTGAACTGGCAACAACTGTGACCAAATAAGGGAAGAATGAGCCCTTGCTGTTTTGCAGGAGCTTACAGAGGGAGGTGAAAGGCAGGGTTGCCAGCTGGGCAGCTGAAAATGTTATTAAGGTAAATCTGATTGGCTTTCACCTTTATTTTCTATCCTACTTGAAGTAAGGCAGGCATTTGGGTCTCGTTTCAATTTTTAAGGGAGGGAGAATTGGTTATCTGTTTCCCAGTGAGAGATGGGTTCCATGTGGTGAAAGTCTGAAAAATTCACTTTATCCATTTGCCTATGGTCAGTGTATTGGAGGAGGAGAGTTTTAAGCACATAATCATTGTGATTTCTTTAGTGAATATTTTCATTCATGTGTTTTAGGTCTTTGAATAGTGGTTCTGTTTCAGGCTTTACAAACTCACTCTATCTTCGGACAACTCTGATGGCTGTCTCTTTTAATCCTGAAGTGTACATACAGTTGGTTGGAAATTATCCCCAGAGAGATTTTTTTGTTTTGTTTTTTTAAAGCAATACAATAGACTTGGATGGCAGCAGTCTGTAGAAGAGAAAAAACTAAGATAGGGAGAAGGCCAGTTATATTATGGGAAGGAGGTAGAGTGAAGGTGATACATATCAGATCATTCCTTGCCTGTAATAGCATATTGCATTTGATAAGGATCACTGCCATGAGACAGTATCCATGCTGTTAAGATTACCATGGGAACATCATTACAAAGAAAGACTCAGGGCAAAGGAGACATGGATTTCTCCACATGAGATACCACTGGAAACTGACTCTAGTCATAAGTGGAGAAGGTTTAATGATGGGGAAGAGGAGCACACAATCAGGTGGTCAGCCTTCCAGGGGAGGGTGAAAAAAAAGAGTTTTGGGTTATGGAAGGGGTATCTATGCCCCTTAAAATGGAATGCCTAAAATGAAAGATCAGTTTGTGTGCTTCTTGGGTATAAAGCATATGTCATCAAGTCCAATGCTAAGTGAAGCTAGTATGGCTGCAGACCTGAAAATCTTATTAAAATGATTTACATAATTTATCCCATTAGCCTGGGCTGTCCTTCCTCAGATTCTCTGGAAATCTGTCTGGGCGGCCCTGGGGTGTTGATGTGTGAAGAGATTGAGAACATATGGCATTCATATCAACTGATATTGTTTTCCATTTACACTCTGCATGTGTAATGCAGCAAGAATGACTTCTGGGTACCATGTGACCCTACTTCTTGTGCTCGATATGTGATGGTGGTAAAGAGGAGTGGAGAGGTGGAGGGGGGTGGTTGTGAGGAGGGTTTGTTTCTTTTTCTGTCCCGTTTCCACTCCCAAACTTGTGACATTGTAAGAGGAAGCTTGTAAATAGCCAACGTGCAGAAAGCTGGTAGAATGTCACTGGAATTTCATAGGGAGGCACATGCGCAGGAGCAAAAATGAATACTGGCTCCAATCCCTGCAGGTCAGGACTGTCTGACGACGCGATATTTTACAGAAAGGTAAGACTGAATGATGTCACACTGGCTGTCTTGCTCAACAGTAATGGAGCTTCTTTTTTTGCCTCATTTCAGGAATTTTAAGACAACAGTCCTCTCCCAAGTTCCTAAGGTTAAATGTTTGTGCATGCGTATATGATACTTCTGTGCCCACCAACTGTTTTCATTTTAGAAGAAAAAAAAGAATCACAAACACCAGGGGAGATAGATGGAGGGCTTGCAAGAAAAAGCACTCTCGTGGGTCTGCTCCTTTTTTTCCTCATAACCACGGCCATTTACAAGCCGGGTTTGAAACTTTCAATCCTGCTTTTATTTTCACAAGTTGACAAGCGATGTTGAAAGGGAAATCACCTGGTAGCAAACCTAATGTTGTGGTTAGGGATTATAAGGAGTGGAAAGTTAGACATTCATCTTGACCCTTGGCCTGGAAGATGGGATATTCAGCATTGTTGAATCGCTCACTTAAATCACTGGAAATTTCCAGAAACAGAACGTGAATACAAAGGCAAAGTCTTTTGTAATGGCCCAAACATAAAAATGGCCCCTTTTCATAAAATGCAAATTCAATTCAGCCTGTCTGGGTGAGGATGGAGGGAGAATAAAATGTTTGAACAGAGTGAGATTTACAGAGAAATATCAATTTCAACGTCATTATTGAACCCTCCAGAATTTGGCACGGTACAAATTTTTATAAGTAAACCAGGCTTGAATTTCACGTTAAAGCAAGAGTTCAGTAATAGCCTTTTTGGAATCTATGGGGAAAAAAAAATACTTGCTTAAACCTCTTAACTGAAGATTCAAAAAACAATTTTTTATGTCAATGTAATGAACTATCCAGACGCAGGCAAAGCCGAAAGTGACTCACCTCTTTGCTTTTATCCCGGGCAATTTACAGCGGCTTCAGCATATATGGTGACGATAGTGGAGGGTTGGCTTTCTGCATGCGGCTGTGCAGGAGAATGAAAACTTTACCAAGGGAAAAGAAGTGGGGTTCACAACTTATAAAATTTTGGTAGTGGATGTGAACCAAAAATCCCACTTTACTGCTACACTTATAATGTTCCTAACAAATTCTCATTTGGGTTTTTCTTTTGCATGTCTGTGCAGAGGCGTCTCCTAACTGTGAAGTTTGGGGTTAATATTTTCACACACTTCCCTCCCTCTCCCAAACAGCTGCCACATAGAATTTTGAGGAATTTGATATTTCCAACAAAATGACTTCCTTATTTACCAGAATAGTGTTCTAATCAATTTTACCATAGAGCGAGCTCTGTACATGTTAACTCTTGGGTACTCCTAATTAGCAATGGTTGAAGCAGCAAGTTGTTTATTCAGAAGATAGTTAACAATGTCAAATTTACAATGGAGTTAGCTGTGTTTGTTGCTTCTGCCACAATTACTCTTTTGACCTGCTTGGATTTTACCTAAGGTTCGGTAGTTGGTTTTTTGTGGGGGTTTTTTTGAAAGTATGTGGAATACTATAGTACTTGTTTTCCCTAGCCACTTCAGGGCTATGGATTTTACCTAAGGTTTGGTAGTTGGTTTTTTGTGGGGGTTTTTTTGAAAGTATATGGAATACTATAGTACTTGTTTTCCCTAGCCACTTCAGTGCTATATGTAGTCTAACAGTGCTAACCATTACTTATCTCTGGTTTCTTTGCTGTTCAAAGGAAACATATTACATCCAAACTCTTAGGGCTTATACACTGCCATAGAGAGCTGAAAGTAGCCACTGACCTCTGCAATTCTTTGGTTTTGAATATACCTGCCATTGGAAAAAAAAAAATCCAAGAATCTTCAAATCCTTCATGTCCTTGCTATCAACTAGTTATCAAGCTTTATCTTTATATTTTTCATAAGATTTTTGATTGACTTGAAAGAATATTTGTATACAGAATCATTAATAATGGCAGTTAACATTTTAACTTCAACTGGACCAGTCTTTAAACAGCTGAGTCCAAGTTATTGAAAACGGTGGCGGGGAACTGTTAATTTTTCATACCATCTGTGCTGCAAAAGCTAGGTTGCCATAGGTGGGGAGTGAGGAGGGTGAGAGGGCAAAGACAGGACGGACGGACTCTATCGCTGCTGTTACATGTTATGGTGTGGTTCTAAATATCTGTAGGCATTGTAATTTTTTTGTGCTTAAAAGCAGTTTGAAATCAAACAATATAGACCGTGGTGATCAATCTAGATTACTGTGGGAGGAAGGTATTAGGAAAGGGATAGTTTTTTGAACTCAAAACTGTAAATTATAGACCAATTCCAGTATTGTTCTTTGTATGTATTTTTTCAAACGTTTAGATCTTAATGTCAGAGTGCGTCCACTGAACTGAATGTGGTTATGAAATCATTTTACCGCCTAACCCCTTAGTTCCAGATGGCTTTGGGAAGCAGTTAGCTTAATAACCCTAGATTTATTTTAGTACAGTGATGGTCTACTGATTGTCCACAAGAATTTTAGCATTCTGAAGAAGGACCATTCCCTCTCCTGTTATTTCCCAATTGAGTGTGAACTGAGACATCCTACTTATCTGTGAGAAAAATACATAGTTGTTGATTAAAAAAAATTTAAAACAAAGATAAAGAAGGAAACCTTTAAATTTGGTCAGCTTTCTGATTTTGACTCTAAACCTAATAATGTAGCATGGTGCGCATAAAGAATTGCAGTAACAGAAGTAATCACATGAAAATTACCTTTTGAATGTCCCAAACCCATTGGAATTGGGGGATAAGCTATTAGAAATATTTGTAACCCATCTTAAATGCAAATGTTTACATGTTATTAAAATTAAATATTTGTCCACCCTTAAAAGAAATCTATTTTTTCATAACATATGCAGCAACAGTTGACAAAATTAAAAGCCATCACCACTCTTTGACAGCATATTTACATTAGAGGCTGTAGATTGTAATAATAATAATAATTATGGTATCCGTTAAGTGCTTACTATGTGCCATATACTGTTTTAACTGCTGGGGTAAATTGGGTTGGACACAGTCCCTGTCCCACATAGGGCTCACAGTCTTAATCCCCATTTTACAGATGAGGTAACTGAGGCACAGAGAAGTTAAGTGACTTGCCCAAGATCACACAGAAAACAAATGGCAAGTGGCAAAGCTGGGACTAGAACCCTGTTACTTCTTCTAGGCTCGTGCTCTATCCATTAGGCCACGCTGCTTCTCAGTAGGCTCTAGGCTATAGATGGTCAGCACTTGGTGGGCAGGGAATGTGACTACCAACTATGCCGTATTGTACTCTCCCAAACAGTACAGTGCTCTGTTCAAATTAACCGTTTATTAAATGCCACTGTTAATAGGAATTAGTCTGCAACTTTTTATCTGAAGGGGATCAATCCATTTCAGAAGAAATAACTACATTACAGTGATTCTGCTATCTGAAACTGTTAGCTTTTGCCTGTTTTAACTCTTCAGAATAATCTCTTTATCATCAGTGTTTAGTTTTATTTTGTTTCAGTGGGTGTTTAATTCTGTCACCATCTTTGTGTACATTTAGAAAAGACACCTCAAGGATATGAAGTAAGCTCTTTCCAGTTCTCTGCCTGACACTTAGAATAATTTAAGGTCCATTCTGTTGATTATATGTATCTTCAGTGTAAACCTTTTGAAATTTATTTACCATTTTTTATGCCTGCAAGTAAAAACACTTTCATCCCTACAGTTCGAACTGTAACCACATCCCTTTTAAACTGTAGCTGAGAGATGAAAAGTAGAAATAAACTCATTGGTTTAAAATGTCATATTTTAAAACTTTTTTTCTTTGACATAGTTGGAAGCCTTAGATAAAGTACAGTTTTCCAAAGATTAGGACAGCTGGTTTCATCTGTGACATTAAATATTTTCAACTTTGTAGGAAAATGTTTCTCAAGGGATTTTCAGAAAAAAAATCCTATGTTCTACTGTATATATCTATATAAATATCTGACCATCTAATAATAATTGTGGATTTTATTAAGTGCTTACTATATTCCAAGCACTGGACTGAGCCGTGGACTTAGATGCAAGATAATCAGATTAGACACATTCCCCATCCTAAACAATAATATATAAAACTCACAGACTAAGAAGGAGGAAGAACAAGTATTTTATCCCAATTTCATGTACGAGGAAACTGGGGCACAGAGAAGTTGTGACTTGCCCAAGGTCACACAGCAGGCAACTGGTTAGAGCTAGGACTAGAACCCAGGTTCCTGACTTCCAATTGCATGTTCTTTCTAGTAGTCTAGGTTATGTATATGTAGAATATGTATATATATTACCACATAGGTATATATCACTATGGATTTATAAATCATATTGAAATACATATGAATAGAAAGCAGAACCAAGAAGGCCAGCATGAACTTTGAAGGACTGAAAGAGAAATTGGGTTTGGTGATAGCAGGGTATTGAGCTTTATATCAAATTGAAACTGAAATGGTGTCCAATTCTGCAAGGCTGACTTGAAATTAAATTAATATCTCCAATAAGAAAAAGACAAAGCCTTGTTTACAGTAACAGTGGATCAGAATGTTGGTAGACTATGGATATTTTAAGAGTTTAATATATATTAATTTAATATATAGAGATGTAAATAAATCCAGGGGATCAAGTTTCATGTTTTTTTTAAACTGAAGTACAAAATCAGATATGAGTTTCAAGACTTGAGTGTTACTTTAGATTTTATTTTTATGATTTACATGCAGAAACATTCAAATGGAAAGAGTTTCTTCAGCAATACAGCCATTTCTGCTTTGATGCTATAGTTGTGTTCTCGAAGAACTTGTGTCATGGGAAAAGTATGTCACGGTAACCTTTGATTCAACTGGAGTTAATGGGTGAAGGGACAGTTTGTTCCAGGTGACCACTGTTGTTCATATTTTTTGATACAAATTCCTATATTATTGTTATGATAAAATTGTCATGGCAATTTTATAGGTGCAGTTCCACAAAGGTACAGAAACAGAAAATGCTCTGTGGTATAACAGAGGTAGAAGCAGGGAAGTGTATCAGCATCATGGCTGAATTTACACTACTTGCCTGCACACAGCTACTTCTCTCAACACTGAATCTACAGGCACCAACTTTGTTCCAGAATAAACTTATGTTGTGGGAAGAAAATCCCTTAATTCTGCCACCAGATTGTATTCAGTCAATCGTATTTATTGAGTGCGTACTGTGTGCAGAATCCAAATTGTGAAATGAAAACATGTGTTTCTGGTGATTACCAATGCCTAAACGAATGTTCTACATCGCAGCCAAATGAGGACATGCGTAGGTTGCCAAGGCAACCTTGACTAATTTAGTGTATTCAACCAGCACAGATCCAAAACTGAATAAGAAAAATAATGACATTCTTCTAAGGGATAAGCAAAACTTGACCAAAGCGACTAGCCAAGGGAATTTTCTAACTCTGCAAATGGAGAGAAGGGAAATTTCCCAGAAAAACGAAAGCATATGACACATTTAAAAATGGACAAATCATCCAGATATTGCATTCCAAAATGGGTTGATCGTATTGACCGTTATGACATGTTGACGATTCATTACACAAATGAGATGATGTAACAGAAGTAGAAGTGATTCGTACATCAATTTATTTGGGCAATGAAAATGTTAATGAAAACTTAAAATTAATAGGAATTAAATTTTGAGAGGTTTAATCCTGAATTTTCAAACGTGATAGAGGGGGATGATGGAAACTTTTCAAATTGGGTAAAACCCTAAAAATCCATGCCTTGAGCAGTGGAGCAGCTAGTTACATTTCTTTTGAAATAAGATTCCGTGATTCAATCAAGCCAAAGCTCACCTTGAAGAGAGTCAGTCACTCAGGATTTAAGAATGCACTGTAGACTATGGCTTTTTCTTCCTTTCTCTGGTTCTCAGTAGTATAGTGGGATTCCAGGAGATCTCAAAAGAAGTTTCATTTTATGGAAGAGAAAGGAGGTGGAGAGCTGAGGGAATGGCCTTGGAAGAAGAGGTGCAGTTCTGTAAAATGGGAGCCAGCAATAATTCCTGGAAAGAGAGCTCAGGTCCACCCTCCAGCCACCCACAAGGTGATGTTGGTATGGGGAGGAAGGTGGTCTGGTTCTCTTCACATCAGGAGTGAGAATAAAAATGTTTTCCTGGTGAAATGGCTAGGCAATTACAACTTCTGCCAGCATGGGAAGTAAACAGGACACAGGTGTTGGGGGCAGAGCTGCTCTGTTTGGCCCTGCGTTTTGGTGAGGACCATGGCAGGCAAACACATCCACGACATCGGCGGGCTGTGGAGCCGCATCCTGCCGGCTGAGAGAGCTGAAGCAGTGGGAATGTGGGCCGGCTCTTCCCTCATTCTCAGAGGTATTCTGAGGTCCCTTCAGGAGCAGCAGTGTTGCTCTTTGCCAACTGCAAATTCAGCCTGAGCTTCATGCTCCTGCTCTGGACAGCAGTGGGGACCACATGGCAATCAAGCCAGCTCTGCACACACACCTCTCAGAGCCCTCAAATAATAATAATAATAATGATGGCATTTATTAAGCGCTTACTATGTGCAAAACACTGCCCTATGCCCACAGTAGACTTGCACTGTCCAGAGCCCCTGAGCAGATAGGCTAGGCTCTGGTTTGGAGATAAAGCAGAGGGAAGCTCGGAGCCATAGGGGTGGGGAAAGAAGTCCATTTGGAAACAATTCAAACCGCAGTGGCTGCAACAGTACAGTTCCGGCTTTTTTTTTTTTTTTACCAGTGTGGTTCATGGTTACTCTCAAGTCTGGCCAACTTTTAGACCTTCCGTCTCAGAAGATGAAGTGGTATAATTTTCTCTTCTCCTTCTCTAGCCTTGAACCATCTCCTTGAATGTATTTCCTTGTTTTTTACAAAGAGGAAGATAGTGAATTCACCACAGAGTTGTCTTAGCACTTGCAAATCCAGCTAAGCCACTCTTTGAAATCCACGTTTTTGAATGTGGCTTTTCCACTGGAAGAAATGGAATTATAGGTTAATCCTTCCTTCTACAGTTCTGTTGTTCTGTCCATGTGCTTTCTGCTATGGAATGGAGGGGCAAAGAATGTTTTTGCTTTGCAAGAAACTGTACCGGATTTTTAATTTTTTTTTTAAGGCAGGCGGTATAGAGTGTCTGTTGGCTTACACAAAGCTGTCTCTGTTTTAGGGCTATAAAATGAGAAATAAAGCGTTCTGGATGATGGAAGCAGCTTCCTGGGCACGGAGAGTTCACTGTTTTCTCAAACATGCCTGTCTTGTGTGGGCCTCTACAGATATGCTGATCAGAGATTTCCCAGCTCACCAGCCTTGTTCTGCTGGAATCACCCGGGCCACACAAGTGGGGTTTAGAATGTCCTTCTTTATAGATTAAAGTGGTCTGGAGAAGATAGTTTTATATGTGTCATAAGGAGCCTATCTCCACGTTTTTGCAGGGATATGTGTGGATGTGCTTCGTCACTCATAGGTGACATAGGTGTAGATAATTTGCTGCACATGCATTTTCTTTATAGGTCATTCCTAATTAAATAGCATGTGGCTTATCAGAGAATTGTCATCTGTACAGTAGACTTTACTTAACTGCTAATGGAAATCTTAATGCAATTGTGCAATAATCTAAACTCTGCCTAAAGAACAGAAAACTTATACACAATTTTTTTATTTGTAGCAATTTAAACATTTCCCTCTAATGTTAAAGCATTTACAAACAGCTATTTACTATTTTCATCACTTAAACCAAAATCTCTATACTTCAAAGGAAAGCTTCCAAAAAATTATATCCAGGCCTTATAGTCAGTAGATTGCCCTGCAAGCAGAAACTGAAATCCTTGAAGAGGTTGGTTTCCTTTAATACTCTTGCCCAAATTAACATTAAATTAAGGCACTACCAAATAAATCACTGCAGCTGCTGTTAAATTCTGGGGTGCCTATGCTATTGATTGTCATTTCAAGCCTGTGGAATTAAACTGTGAGAAGCAATTCTCATTTGGATCTCCTGAGTCTTGCTGCCTTTTATGCAGATCCACTTACCCTCTAAGTTCTCTCTTTCTTCAAGGCTATTAGGTGTGCTAATTTCTGCTGATCCAACACATTATTTTAAAGCAAACCTGGTTTTATCAAATCCCGCGCCAGTGATATTGAGTCTTGCATATGAATTTGTTGCAGTGTCGTCCTTCAATTCTACGATGAGCCTAATGATGTTGAAAAGTATGAGTATTGTTGAGAGAGACTCTCATGCACATTGGTACACTACCTGTGAAAATACAGTAAGTAGTGTACCTTTTCTGTGCCTTTGCCATTTGGAGTGAGCATTGCTTAGACACCAATGGTTAAGAGGAGGAGAGTATTTCCTACCACTGACAAGACATTCACTTGAGTATTTTTGCTGTCATGATGATGGTTTGTGCTGAGGCAGCCATACGCTTAGCTGGTCCCCATTCCCAACGGCACACATTGCAAGATGGCTCGTAGGGAGAACAGTGTAGTCTGGAGTGAAGGAACAGGACAGCTCTGAGACTTCAATACCATCAGATACATCACTTTGCCATTATCCATTTTCCAAGCTATAGTTGAGTATGGCCCTCAGAATGACTTGATGAGGGTCAAAACATATTTACCCTTATATATGAATTAGGATGCCATCAGGAGACAATTCTTCTAGAGAATATGATTAGCCTTCTCAGCATGCTCAATTGATTTATTGGAGAAGCAGCATGGCTCAGTGGAAAGAGCCCGGCCTTTGGAGTCAGCGGTCATGGGTTCAAATCCCAGCTCTGCCAGTTGTCAGCTGTGTGACTTTGGGCAAGTCACTTAACTTCTATGTGCCTCAGTTACCTCATCTGTAAAATGGGAATTGACTGTGAGCCCCCTGTGGGACAGCCTGATCACTTTGTAGCCTCTCCAGTGCTTTGAACAGTGCTTTGCACATAGTAAGCGCTTAACAAATGCCATTATTGTTATTATTATTATTATTTATGGCCCAATCAGTTATATTTATCAAGTGCATGCAGAGCACTATACTAAGCGCTTGAGAGAGTACAATGTAGCAGCAGTAGTAGACACGTTCTCTCCACAGTGAGCTAACACACCCAAGTAACCTGTTATATTAGCCCCTGCCAGCTCACTCCTGTTGAAAGCAGCTTGGCATAGTGGGTAGAACATGAGCCTGAGAGTCAGAAGGTCATGGGTTCTAATCCCATGACTTTTCCACTTGTCTGCTCTGTGACTTTGGGCACATTTACTTAGAGAAGCAGCATGGCTCAACAGGAAGGAGCACGGGCTTGGGAGCCAGGGGTCATGGGTTCTAATCCTGGCTCCGCCACTTGTCAGCTGTGTGACTTTGGGCGAATCACTCAACTTCTCTGTGCCTCAGTTCCCTCATCTGTAAAATGGGATGAAGACTGTGAGCTCCACATGGGACAACCTGATTACCTTGAATCTCCCCCAGTGCTTGGCACATAGGAAGCGCTTAACACTACTATCATTATTATTACTGAGGTGAGCCTTCTTTCCAGGCTGATCATTACTTATTGAGCACATGCTGTATACGGAGCTGTATACCAAGTTCTTGAGAGAATATAATAAAAGTCAGAGGCATGGTCCCTTCCCTCTAGGAGCTTACAATGTAATGGGGGAGACCAACAGATAGTAAGTGTATGCATATAGTGGGAGCAAGTGGAAAACAGAGAGATAACTGGAAAATGAATAGGTAACTGCATAAATTGATAGATATGTTTTTCTCAGGGTGGTTATTGAATTGGCAAGACCTGGGGTGGTAGAAATTGATCAAGGAAGACCTCCTGGTACATATGGTTTTCCAAAGGCTTTTGAAGATCCTACCACTAGTTACTCCTGATCAAGTCAACCGACTTGGTAAATTCTTGACTCAGAATCCTAAATAATAAATTCAATCCATCAGTGGGTATCGAGTGTTTTCAATGTGCCAGGCACTGTACTAAATTCTGGGGTAGATACAAAATAATCCGGTTGGACACAGTCCCTGTTCTTCATGGGGCATACAGTCTTAATCCCCGTTTTACGGATGAGATAACTAAGGCACAGAGAGGTTAAGTGATTTGCTCAAGGTCACACAGCAGACAAATGGTGGAGCCAGGATGACAACCCAGGTGCTCTGACTCTTAGGCCCGTGCTCTTTCCACTAGGCCATGCTGCTTCTCCATCAGATGAAACATACATTGGTAAGACTGAGGAGTGGATAGTCTGATCATACATTCTGGTTTTACCAGGCAGTTCCAGTTTGTACACTGCCCAGACAAGTGAAAAAAAAATGTAAAAATGTCCTGTAGTTAAACCAAACTGGTTAACCTAGTGGCAGCGAACCCTGGCCATTCTTGCCCAGTGTTAATACTTGGACTCTTATGTTTAGGTAGAGCGTACTCAGTTTGGAGAACACTCTGTGATGCTTGTTGTAGGACACAGACAGTGACACCCCATTGTATGCCCCTTGCATGGTTATCAAGAACTGAGTGGCAGGAATGCATGCTTGAGTGGAGTCCCGATGTCCTGCTTCCTATAAACATGATGCTGTCAGCCTAGTTTTCAAAAGTTACCGTGGAAAAGCAGAAGGGGCGGGAGACTATCATTTAATTTGTTTTGGGTAGACCTTCCAGAAAGTGACGCACATCTCCTAATGAAGCATTTGAGTCTGAACTGAGTCTGATTCTCCCCCAGACAGGGACATTTCGCAGTATTCAAGAGCTACAGCAAATCACAGTTGAAATCCACTGATTTTCAGATAGTGTTTCCATCGATTGTAATTTCTGAGGATCCACATTAATAGAAATGCTGGAACAGGAACCAGACTGGTTGGCCTTGGCATGGCATACTCATTCCAGTGGATGGATCGCTTATGCAATTGAACATTTATATGTTGAATGTACCCGCAAAGGCTTGCAAATGAAAATATTTACTATTTTCAGATAGCTATGTTAATCCATGTGGATGGACCACCGTGGTCCAAGATAATGGGAGAAGAATGCAGAAGAGGGAGAACAACCCAGAGAAAGGCAAGAGAAAGAAACACATTTGCAGAGATGGGAGAGGGAAAGAGACACAGTTGCGGAGCTGGAAGAGGGAAAGAGACACAGGTGCAGAGATGAAAGAGGGAAAGAGACACAGGTACAGAGAGGAAGGAGACAGGTGCAGAGACAATAGAAAGGACACAGGTACAAAGAAAGGAGTGAGAAAGACACAGGTGGAGGGCAGGAGAGACTCGGGTGGAGAAAGGAGAAGAGACACAGTTTCAGTGACAGGACAAAGACAGGAGAGACACACTCAGATGCAGAGACAGGAGTGAGAGAGATGCCCATAGATAAAGAAATAGGAGAGAGACCCAGAGACCCAGACATACACCCCGCTCACACTTCCTTTCACACACGCCATCTCAGTTCACCCAGATGAGCTTTCCCTCATACTGGGACAGCAGCCACCACCGCCTCATCAGTCTGGGACCAGAGCAAGAAGCTCAACTGCCAAAGGTGGAGGAGGGGTACATCAGCTGCTTCATTCTCACACTTCCCTGCCTGCGGCCAGCTGTCCTAACTGACTTCAGGCAACGTCACGAGGGGTCACGAGTTTGACCCTCCCTTTCCCCCCCTCAGCAGCATCTCTGGCTGCTGCTTTTTAATCTCTCCAACGCTTTCCTTCACCTGCAAGGAGAGGAGAGGAGATGGTGCTAGTTAACTGCTGTCTCCAAAAGAAGGTCAGGACCTCCAGGCAGACCAAAAGGGGTCAGAAATTGAGTTGGAGGGAAGGTCAAAGGAGAGGATGAGATAGAAGAGGGAAGGGGAAGGGCCAAAAGGGAGAAGGAGAAAAGAGGAAAAGCAGGGAGTGAGAGGGAGATAGGGCAAGGAGTGGGGAATCTTGCTTCTTACCCCTCCTCATCAGCTCACTCCTACCTGGGTCCAACAGTTTGAGTGCTAGTATCTGCCACCAGTTCTGCCGTGATCCATCCTGGTCCTCTATGGTGACCAGCTCAGCGTTCAGAACCTTAGCCTAGCAGATAAAGCACGGGCTGGAGACTCAGAAGGACCTGGGTCCTAATTCCGGCTCTGCCACTTGGCTGCTGTGTGACCTTGGGCAAGTCACTTCATTTCTCTGTGCCTTGCTTCCCTCATCTGCAAAATAGGATTAAGACTGTGAGCCCTTTGTGGGACAGGGACTGAATCCAACCTGATTTGCTTTTATCTACCCAACACTACTACACTAATCCAAGCACTTATCCTATCCCACCTTGACTGACCTCCTTGCTGATCTCCATGCCTTCTGTCTCTCCCCACTCCAGTCCATACTTCATTATGCTGCCTCCAGGAGGCCTTTCCAGACTGAGCCCCCACCTTCCTCTCCCCCTCCTTCCCCTCTCCCCCCCCACCTTACCTCTTTCCTTTCCCCACAGCACCTGTATATATGTATATATGTTTGTACGTATTTATTACTCTATTTTACTTGTGCATATCTAGTCTATTTTATTTTGTTAATATGTTTTGTTTTGTTCTCTGTCTCCCCCTTCTAGACTGTGAGCCCACTGTTGGGTAGGGACTGTCTCTATGTGTTGCCAACTTGTACTTCCCAAGCGCTTAGTACAGTGCTCTGCACACAGTAAGCGCTTAATAAAAACGATTGATTGATTGATTGACTTGCCCACAGTCACACAGCTGTCAAGTGGCAGAGCTGGGACTAGAATCCAGGTCCTGATTCCCAAGCTTGTGCTCTATCCAGTAGTTGAGATACTGAACTGGGGCTTTTGTATTTTAAGATGATTTTGTTAGGATATTGTATTCATTGGGTACTTTACAGTGGCTGAATAGAGCCATACATGATTCTTAGTCCTTTTCACACTGAAGGGGTGGGTATGTTGCTTTCCTTCTTACTGTTGTGAATGAAAATAACTTCTCCTAGTCCAGACCTTCACATACCTGGGTTGAAAAGTCAGCATTTTTTTTTCCAAACAACAGTCCACAGGCAAGAACCAGTAGTCATTCTTGGGCTACAAGCCAGTTCTTGGAAAAAAGAAAACCACACCCTTGTTTACCTTGGTTATAGAAACCGCATCGATTCCATATTAGCACCTTGTTAGCAAGAAGTGTGTGTTTCTGAACCAGGAAGCAAGATTGGACTGGATTTTGGATTTGATTTGTGTGTACTGCTCTTTCCAAATCAGTCACTGAATATTGGCCAGGCCAGCCTCAGCTTCTTGTCACATTCTGTTCAGATTACTCAGCCAGCACCTTCCGAGCCTCAGAGGCCAAAGCAAAAACATCATCAGGCACCGCAAACATCAAACATGACAGCACTTTAAGGGACAGCCTTAAAGGGGAGTTCAGTTTCCCACGTCAGCTCGATGGTTTCCCTTTCCCCAAACCTGACGAAGTGGAGAAACGTTAAGGTTAATTTGATTCAACAGCAAAGCTCCAGGGTAGAGCTAGCTAGGAAATCCGAGTCATGTATTGGTCCTGGGTTATGTCTTTGGGGTGATCGAGTTGATGAAAAATAGTGGATTAGGTTTGCGGTCAAGTAATGAGGATCTCACTTCCTGTTTCTCAATGGTTCAATGATTCCTACAACCGGGACTCTCCAAGAACACAACTACTACATTTGGGGCCTTTTAAACTCATTGTAAGAGCAAAAATGATGGGCTGGATTGGAGCTTTGGTCCCGGGGGCAAGTTATTTTCTTAGCATGCTGTGAAGCAGCATGGCTCAGTGGAAAGAGCATGGGCTTTGGAGTCAGAGGTCATGGGTTCAATTCCCAACTCTGCCAATTGTCAGCTGTGTGACTAAGGGGAAGTCACTTAACTTCTATGTGCCTCAGTTACCTCATCTGTAAAATGGGGATTAAGACTGTGAGCCCCCCGAGGGACAACCTGATCACCTTGTAACCTCCCCAGCGCTTAGAACAGTGCTTTGCACATAGTAAGAACTTAATAAATGCCATAAAAAAACCCTCTGGATAAGCCAATTTAGAAGCAGTTTGTTCATGCAAACTTGTCGTTGCAGTGCTGCCAAGCTCCTGGACAAAAATCCGTTCTCCATCAGCACCCCGAACCCCCTGCTTCCGTCTCCTGCGAGCCTCCAGCTGGCCCAGCTGCAAGCCCAGCTCACACTCCACCGGCTCAAATTGGCCCAGACGGCGGTCACGAGCAACACTGCGGCCGCCACTGTGCTGAACCAAGTTCTCTCCAAAGTGGCCATGTCCCAACCTCTGTTCAACCAGCTGAGACCCCGGGCGGTGCTCAGCACCCCCCAAGGGCATGCGGGTGGACCCCAGCACCCAGTGCCCAGTTCCCAGTTCTCCCCAGGAGGGATTGCCTTCCCCTCCTCCGGCCAGGCCGGGCCACCCCAGGGCCCCGGGCTGGGGCCAGGCCAGCCCCCCGGTGCCCTGATGATGCACCCTTTCATCGCACAACCCCCTCCCCAGCCAGCGGTCATCCTGGGCCTTGGGAAGGGAGTCCCTTCCCCAACGGCTGTGGCCGCAGGCTTTTACGACTATGGCAAGCCCGGGGCCCTTCAGGCATATGCCTCGGAGGCAGAGCCTGGGAGCCAGCCCAGCTTTCTGTCCAGTGCAGCCCCAACCCCTGGAGGGGCCAACTATGAGGGCCATTACAGTCATGCAGGACATCTTAAGCCGGGCGGCCAAGCCACATTTCAGAAGGACTTCTACGGACTAAACCCCCAAGAGCAGCACGTGCCAAGAGGACAATCCTTGGGCTTTTCTGGTGACCAGCATGTGACTGCTCACCCGCCTGGGAACCAGAAAGTAGAACCGGCCTCAGTCCCCCTCGGGGCCAGCACAAACAGCCACTGGGAAAGCCCCCAAGGCTTCCCGGGCCCAAGCAAGGGTGACCTCGTGGCCGGCTCTGGCCTGTGGCCCCCGCAGACCGACCAGCCCTACGAGGTTAGAAACGAGCTGTACGACCCCGAGGAGCCGACCCCCGACACCAAGTTCGGCCCCGGGGGTCCCGGCCCCTTCGGTAGGCTCAGCGACGGCCAGCCGGGCTTCGGCGGTCCCCGGATGCGGCAGTCCGAGGAACAAGGCCAGAGCCTCCCGGCCCTGCAGCCCCAGGACCTCAACGACCTCCACGGTGTCACGCCCCTTCACCTGCCGCATGTCTGCAGTATCTGTGACAAGAAGGTTTTTGATCTGAAGGTGAGTCGGGGGCAGGCGGCGGGACCCCGACGACGGCCGGTAGTGCCCAGTCCCTCCCGTAATACCGATGGCATGGTCATGATGTAGTGGATTGAACGTGGGCCCGGGAGTCAGAAGGTCATGGGTTCTAATTCTGGCTCTGCCACTTGTCTGCCCTGTGGCTTTGGGCAAGGCACTTCACTTCTCTGTGTCTGTTACCTCATCTGTAAAATCAGAATTAAGACTGTGAGCCCTGTGTGGGACAGGGACCATGTCCAACCTGATTTGCTTGTATCTACCCCAGTGCTTAGTACAGTGCCTGACAAATAGTAAGTTCTCAACAAATACCATTATTATTATTACTTGATGCCAGCATTATGCTAAGCATTAGGTTTGATATAATATCAGACTGGACATGGTCCCTATCCCACATGGGGCTTCTGGGCTGAGAGGCTGCTGCCTTCCAAGGGACAGCAGGTTTGAGTCCCAGGAGCGCAGACATGCTGGGAGAAGGGAGAGGATTTTGTTAACTGAAATTTCCCATCTATCTTGTTACCCTGTTTTTGAAATTCATTCGTTCATTCATTCAGTCATATTTATTGAGTGCTTACTGTGTGCAGAGCACTGTACTAAGCACTAGAAAAGTACAATTCAGCAACAGAGACAATCCCTGCCCACAAGGGGCTCACAGTCTAGAAGGGGGAAGACAGACATCAAAACAAGTAAACAGGCATCAATAGCATGAATATAAATAAATAGAATTATAGATATACACATCAAAATTTCAGATCACCCTTAGGAAATGGACATTTTCCTGAGAAAACAAGTATTGAGCAGAATAATAATAATAATAAAGGCAATCATACCAGTAGCACGTAGGTAGTAAAACTATTGCTAAGCTGGGGTAGCAGCAATTCAAACAGATCAGACACAGTGTGACTTCCACAGTGTCTAAGAGGGAGGGGAAAGAGATATTTATACTCTACTCTTCTAAGTGCTTAGTGTAGTGCTGTGCACACAGTAAGCACTTGAAGATACCATTGACTGATTTGATTGAGTCTTCTCAATCAAAAAAATGCTACCCTGTTCTATTCCAATCTGGAGCCTCAGGCTAAGGATCTAAACATTCTGGGCCTTAGTTTCCCTATCTGTAACCTCCCCCAGTGCAGTGGGTGGCAAGTTTGTGTTGGAAAAGTGCTTCGGGTCACCAAAAACTAAGGTGTCAGCTGAGAAGTTTGATCACTTAACAAAACTAAGCCCTCGGGTCGTTTTTTTAGCCTTCGGTTTTCTCAGTCCACGTGCACTTTTCTTCTTTGAAAATTAGTTGTTCATTGCCTGCTGTTCCTTGCTTAATTTACCAGTTCAAATTCTTCCATTTGTGTCATGTGTTAAATCCTTTAGCATTTTGCTTGTAACAGCCAGGATGATGTTGTACAATATCCCAGGGTAAAAGCCGAACTCAGAGCCAGGGAAGGGGAGGGAGAGCAGGGAACTTGTCCCAGGCTCTGCCTCACACGGGTTTTTATCCAGGCCTAGTAGCCTGGGTCCTGCTCTAATCAGTGGTGTGGGATTTCTTCCAGCAATAAAGCAGAGCTAGGTACCAGCTCCCGGGCTGCTGCTCCTCTCTCAAATTGCTTGGTCTCCTGAGCTCCCATCATGGCCCATTTTCCCTTATGTCAGAGGGTGCTGCCAGTGGGCACCACTGGATCCAGACAGTGGCACGGTGTGTGGGGAGGTGGCAGCCTGAAGCCAGCTCTGCTGCTACCCTGGAGCATTTGGGCCTGTCAGATCCTTGACTCCACCTTCACCTTCCTCTGATGGGGTCATCCTATATCATCACGGTAGATCTCTGCTCCTGGACTGAACCTTGGAAGGTAACTCGTGTGCCTTCTTCCATCTACAGGTATTTTTGCTGAAAATATCCTCTCTCATCGACACTGATAAAGTAGTCTTTACAGCAAATGAAAATGCCAAGTAAAAGCATCAGGGAGCTATGATGGAAATTACAGTCCTAATAGCTTGGTTAAGGGAAGGCAGTTGTTCAGAACTGTCTCATTCATAACCATGTCCAGTACTTTAACTACAATATAAAGTAGCCATCACTGGGGAAGAAAGATGGAATAATAGAATAGTCCCAGTTCAGCCTTTGCTTCTTTCTCTGCTGACTCTTCTCCATTTCTGAACACTGATGTCTATGCCAATCTATTAGTTTGGTGACTTGATATGTGAGTGTGTGATGTGTGTTTTCCCTCAGATCCATGAGGGTAAACCAAGTTCTATTTGGAATGGAGGGGAAATTTGACGTCTAGCACAGTTGGGTCTCAAAGCCCAGGCAGATGAAGGTGGAGGCTCAGAGGACAGAGGGATGATGAAGAGGCAAGAAGAGGGAAGAGAGGGAGTGAAAGAGAGCAAGGGCTTTTTGAAACAGAGGAAGAGGATTTGCTGAAAGGAAGAGAGCTTGGGGGGATTCATGACCACAATGATCACAAATTGGGAGGGACCAAAGTAGGAGCTCAATAAATGTGCTGATTGATTGACTGAATGATTGAGTTGAGTGGGCAGAAAAATTGTGTTTTCACCCAGCCTGGTCCCATGGATTTTTCAATCACAGCTTTTGCTCTCTCTCCCTGCCCTCAGTGTTTGCTGTGATTGATCACCTTTGGTCTTTCATCTTCTCCTTCTGATTTAGGACTGGGAGCATCATATTAAGGGGAAACTGCACACCCAAAAATGCATGGTCTTCTCTGAAAAGTAAGTAGTGGCTTTGAAGAGCTGATCTCTTTATATCTCGAATTCAGTTTTTTCAGGTGCAAGCAGTGAAGTTCCTTCTCTTTGTCCCTCTGATTCTTTTTCCAGCATGGGTGTCCGGTGTATTGTGGCAGCAGAAGGAACTTTACGCACCTCTCCAAACAGCACAGCTGTCTATAACTCTCCTGGCAATGAAGGTGAATAATCCCCTGCTTATGAGTGAATAGATGGCCAAAGTAACATGGGGCAGAAGTCTGATTTATGAATAAACATTATGTGATATGTTCCATCATTAAAGCTCCCCGTGCAGTTCCACTCTCGCCAAAATCTTGGAAAATCCAACTGAAAAGAGCAAACTTGTCAGAACATTAATTAGTTTTTTTAACATTTGTGTCCCTGTTATTGGTATTTGTGGAAAGAGCCCCAGAGAATAATTGTTTTTCAATTAGATAGGCCCAGGTGATTAAAATTTAAATGCAAAGTTAATAACTAGGTTTTCACTGGGTGAGTGTGATTCGTTGTTTAGATTATACCACCAATATTGGATCTGCTTACACTCCAGCTCCCACAAGGCCCTTTGCTCAGTCAAGCCCTGCATTCCCTTCCACTTCTTCAGGAACAAATGTGAGTACATAAGCTTTTTTCAATCTTTCTAGCCTGTCTAATCAATAACCACGGTGCAAATCCTCCACTTGAATGTTCGGTCTATTTTCAGTGTGAAGTGAAGCTGGGGTTGGGGGAAGTATCCCAGGTCAAAAGGTCAGAGCTAGTTTCTTCAAACCAGGAACATAAAAAAGTCATTGCTATTAATCAGAAAATATGCTTTCTACATTCTTAGTAACAAGAAAAAATCAAATTTTTATGGTTCTCAATTTTTTTTTCTCTTGTGCCTAAGTAGGTATAAGCTATTTACCCAGACACCAGCCAGATTCAAAAGAAAAAATGTATTTTAAAGCTGGGAGATATATTTAAAGGCTAGAAGATATATTGATAGGTCTACATAGCCCTTTTTAGAGTACTGCTTATTGCCAGAAAATTCTTTGGTGTCCCCTTTTGTCACACTTCCATCCTTTTTCTATACCCACACACCTCAGTCCCTGCCTCCCTCATCTCCTTTCCTTGGCTCCATCTCCCTTTCCCTCCTCTGGCTGTTCCAACTCCCTCCTTTGCACTCCGTCACTTGCTACTCACTCCTCGAGCATTCCGTGCTTCCCACGGCTTCCCTCTTTCTCCCCGCTCATTCATAAAATGAATGGACTATAAAGACAAAGAATGAAACAAAAAACAGTTCATGTATAGGCAAGGAACGTGTACTCTCCCACGTGCTTAGTAAGTGATCTGCACACAGTAAGCACTCAATAAATTCGAATGAGTGAATGACCATTTTCAAAAACTGCCTTTTAAGCAACCATCTTATGTCTTATTAGACTGTAAAGTTCCTGAGGTCAGTTTGTCCCAACAGTTTGGGTATCCAGTAATTGTTCCTAGTATAGAAGAGGGGTATCCCACTCACGCTATCCAAACTTGGCTTCACAGACTCCGTCCTCTCCTGGTTCTCCTCTCATCTCTCCGGCCTTTCATTCTCAGTCTCCTCTGTGGGCTCCTCCTCCACCTCCCATCCCCTTACTGTAGGGGTTCCTCAAGGGTCAATTCTTGGTCCCCTTCTGTACTCTATCTACACTCACTCCCTTGGTGAACTCATTCTCTCCCATGGCTTCAACTATCATCTCTACGCTGATGACACCCAAATCTACGTCTCTGCCCCTGCTCTCTCTCGCTCCCTCCAGGCTTGTATCTCCTCCTGCCTTCAGGACATCTCATCTGGTTGTCTGCCTGCCATCTAAAACTCAATATGTCCAAGACTGAACTCCTTATCTTCCCTCCCAAACCCTGCCCTCTCCCTGACTTTCCCGTCACTGTAGACGGCACTACCGTCCTTCCCGTCTCACAAGCCCGCAACCTTGGTGTCATCCTCGACTCCGCTCTCTTGTTCACCCCACACATCCAATCCATCACTAAAACCTGCCGGTCTCACCTCCACAACATCGCCAAGATCTGCCCTTTCCTCTCCATCCAAACCGCTACCTTGCTGGTTCAATCTCTCATCCTATCCCGACTGGATTACTGCATCAGCCTCCTCTCTGATCTCCCATCCCCCGTCTCTCCCCACTTCAGTCTACACTTCACTCTGCTGCCCAGATCATCTTTGTGCAGAAACGCTCTGAGCATGTTACTCCCCTCCTCAAAAATCTACAGTGACTTCCTGTCAATCTACGAATCAAGCAAAAATTCCTCACTCTCAGCTTGAAGGCTCTCCATCACCTCACCCCCTCCTACCTCACCTCCCTTCTCTCCTTCTGAAGCCCACCCTGCACCCTCCGCTCCTCTGCCACTAACCTTCTCACTGTACCTCATTCTCGCCTGTCCCGCTGTCGACCCCTGGCCCACGTCCTTCCTCTGTCCCGAAATGCCCTCCCTCCACACATCCTCCATGCTAGCTCTCTTCCTCCCTTCAAAGCCCTACTGAGAGCTCACCTCCTCCAGGAGGCCTTCCCAAACTGAGCCCCCTTTTTCCTCTCCTCCTCCCCATCCTTCCTGCCCTACCTCCTCCTCCTCTCCACAGCACTTGTATATATATTTGTACAAATTTATTACTCTATTTATTTTACTTGTACATATTTACTGTTCTATTTATTTTGTTAATGATGTGCATATAGCTTTAATTCTATTTGTTCTGATGATTTTGACACCTGTCTACATGTTTTGTTTTGCTGTCTCCCCCTTCTAGACTATGAGCCCATTGTTGGGTAGGGACTGTCTGTCTGTTACCAACTTGTACTTCCCAAGCGATTACTATGGTGCTCTGCACACAGTAAGCACTCAATAAATACGATTGAATGAATGAATGAATTGAGTAAGGGGATATAAGTCAACAATAATCAGTTTAAATTAACGGCGACCCTGGAGCAGTAGCTAACATATGTTCCCTAACCCCGGGAATTTGGGGAGTTTTGTCAGGACAGTGGAAATGTAGACAGTCTCTCCAGTTTGAAGTCAGCCTCTTTTTTTCTGACCATGTTTATAAGAACAACGTTTTTCCGGGGGAGGAGAGACCCCCCAGGAGAACAGTCTCTTCAATTCACTCTACTTCCCTTCCCCTTCTTCCCACACACCTCAATCTGGGTCATTCACAGCTGTAATATGCTTAGTGGCCTGAAAGGCCAGGGCATCTAGCCTAATCCAAATTTGGAGGAGTTGATGGGCATGATGAATTACAATAATAAGCCTTTTGGGCTTTAATGTACTTGATTACTCTGGTTGGCTTTTGTGGATTCTTAGAAGGGTGTAGTGAAGTGCTCGGGGCTGGGAATAGTGATGCAAACATTACTGACCGACTTAAGATCCTATTACACTCTGGACCAAAGAGAGGCTGGGGAAGCCATTGAGCACCCTGCTGAATGTTGGGCTTGGACCGTTGATTCAACTCTTGATTCAATTTAAGTGATTATTGCATAGTTAAGTAGATAGAAGCTTATAATCTGTGTTTGGGCTGTGCCCAGCAGGGTTAGGCTATACCACTGTACGTGTCCTTCCCACTGTGAAAAATCCCCTAGTACTTTAACCAAACCTAGATCCTCTTCCACCTTTCAAACTCTGCTCGAAGCATATTTTTTGTGTGTGAATCTTTCCCAGATTAACCTCTTCCAACTCCAGTCTTTCCAATCCATGAATCTCCACTTCAGTAACCTCTAAGCACTTTAATTTACTTCTGTAGGTTTTTATTTCTTCTGTTTGTGTTCTTCCATAGGTAATGCATTTCATGTTTTATTTTCCTGTGCCTTTGTGTTTATTCTGTAAGCTCCTTGAGAACAGCAGGGCAAGATTTATGCAAGGGCTTTAGGGGCTGCAGCCCTGGGCTCTGGTTGGTGGCGGGAGGGGTGGCCAGCTGCACCCCACCTGGAGATGCACGACTACAATCACGGACTTCCAGACTCTACCAACATAATCACCATTTGAAATATAATGAAGATAGTGCCTAAAATCGACCTGCAGCCCCAACCACATGGCCCTCCCAGCTTCCTCAGATGTAGCAGATGCGTACTGACCTATTAAAATTTCTCAGCTCTGTAAAGGAGAAGGGAGCTAATGGAGGTGGGGCATGCAGAGTGGATGCTCGCTCTCTGTCTCCAAGTGGGGCAATTGAGACTGACTGGATCACAGGGCAGCTTGAGAGAAAGGCAAGTAATTCCTCTCAGGACTGAGAAGCCTTCTCCATGGCCCTGCCTCTGGAGTCTGGGCCCTTTCTTATGGGGCTGGGGATTCTTTGATCAATCTTTTCCATCATTTCCTTTCAATGCTGACACAAACAGTTGAGGCTCATCCAGTGAGGCTGAATAGTCACATTGCCTCTTGGGCTAACCTTGAACTCCCGCTATGGTATTTTGCCTTGGGGCAAAATAGGAGGTCCCCTTCTCTCCTTTGGGAATGTTTCCTGTTCCCTTTTTTGCAGCCAAGAAACCCAGAAGTCCAGCGATTGTCCTAAAGAAAAACTAATCTCTTCTGTCATATATAGGAAAGTTGAAGTTAGGCTTCACTTAGAGCTTCAAGAATCTCTCTCTTTGCCTTAAATAAGGTTCTGTCCTGTTGAGTATTCTTAAAACTATCTTTCTTACCCACCTCAGTGTTTCTTTTGATAAAATTCCTGATGGGATTATTTCATTGTCGTTGTTATCATCACCAACATCATTAGTTAAGTTTTTAAGGACACGTGGACTCTCTTGAACTTCCCACTGAAAGAATTGTCCTGAGACTAATATAGAAAATGTGTGACCCTGGGTAAGTCACTTAACTTCTCTGTGCTTCAGTTAACACAACTGTAAAATGGAGATTAAGATTGGGGATTACATGTGGGACATGGATTGTGACCAACCTGATTAGCTTGTATCTACCCCAGAGCTTAGTACAGTGTCTGGCACATAGTAAGCACTCTACAGATACCACTAAAGAACCCCCAGAAAATTTGTCAAGAACCATCTTGGCCTTTATTATCTGGAAATGTCTAAATACCTACAAAATAGTGCATTTTATTAAAGTGGAGGCAGGAGGGGGAAGTTTCCTTCCTTTTCTCTAGTAGTAATAATAGTATTTATTAAGCTCTTACTGTGTGCAGAGTACTGCACCAAACACTGGGAAAGAATATACAGGTGGGTTAGACACAGACCCTGTTGCTCAACTGCACTGATTATTTTTTAAATGCAGCTTTGTTTTAGTTCTCTGAGTGTGTTCATGGTTATGCAGTTTACCTCTTCCTTTTTCTAAACATTTCTTTAACTGTGTCCCCAGCTGTGCCTTTCCCTAACTGAGCCTCTGCTGTATTGGAATATTTTTCCAGTGCAGTTCTTTTTAGGCTTTATTAGCTCTGGTGTAATGCCTTTCTTTGTGTAGGGAGGGGAAGCCGGGAACAGCTATTTTGTCCAGGATTCTGGATTAGTGGGGTTTGAAGTAAGGAAGCTTTATGTATTAAATGTTTGTCTGATCGTGTCAATCTTTCTCAAGTGTTGAAGCCCCAATCTCACTCCAGCTGTTCTCTGAATCATCACTCTGTGAATAAGTGTGCACGTCAGTTGTCTTCCATGTTAACAGCTTGTTGCTCCTGCTGGAGAACATTTGTAGTTGGCATTCCATTCTCCAACAGGGAAAAAAGGGCATTTTCTCTTGAACATTCTCCGAGTGTGAAAACAGGTTAAATGGACTACAGTGCAATATTTCGTGTAGAGGGAACCTAAAATTCCTTGGAATACTAAACCCATTCTTGGTTCTCATTGGGAATTTTCACTTAGTAAAGTGGCATTGGGTCAAATCCTTTGGGAATGTCATACCCATTTGTTTCCAGCTTTGGCTTGGATAGTAATCAAAATTATATTAAACAGGTTGAGGCAATTTGCATGTTGCCTTTCATCAGCAGGAAGGGGAGACTTGAAATATTTTGCAGTATTCCTTTCCTTAGGAGTATTCTCGTTTAGTCAAACTGATGCCATGTGACAAAACAGCAGGGTGGCTATACTTGGCTCAGCAAGTCATGGTGAACAGAGGAATCAGGTTTCTGGAAGGGGCTGCCTATGCATTCTTCGGCTGTAAATAGCTTTATATGTCTACAGAAGGCACACAGAACATGACTGCCACTCATCCCTGTAAAGCTGCCTTTCGGTTTTCACAGCTCTGTGTTGTTTACTTAGCACCTGCTTCCTTCCTACGTGACTCCTTTTACGTGATACCTAGCTATTTTTTTCCTCTTGATCCAGCTGTTCAGATTGTTTACATCAAGTGACTCTGGGAATTGGGACATTTGTATTGTAAATATGGAGAAACTGAGGCAGAGAGCAGCAGACTGACTTACATAAAGTGAGTTAGGGCCCGAATCAGGATTAGGGTTGAATGAATGTGTACTGCCAGGGAAATTCTGAATCTCACCCTGCAATCCTCCATATATTTTGGATTTTCACCTTTGTTTCCAGTGCCACACACGGCATCTATGTTAAAATAAAAAGTAGTGTGGCCTAGTGGATAGAGCACGGGACTGGGAGTCAGAATGACCTGGGTTCTAATCCTGGCTCTTCCACGAGTCTGCTGAGTGACCCTGGGCAAGTCACTTAAACTTCTCTCTACCCTGGGCAAGTCACTTAAACTTCTCTCTGCCTCAGTTACCCCCTCTGTAAAATGGGGATTAAGACTGGGAGTCCCATGTGGCACATGGACTGTGTCCAATCTCATTACCTTGTATCTACCCCAGCGTGCCTGGCACAAAAAACCCCATCCTGTGCATATAAAGCAGCCAAGATTTGGGTAGGCAGTGAAACAGGACCTCCAGGGTCAGGATATTAAAAACAGATTCATTCATTTATTCAGTCATATTTATTGAGTGCCCACTTCATGGGGCAATGACTCCTCAGCCCTTAATAATAATAATAATGATGACATTTATTAAGCGCTTACTATGTGCAAAGCACTGTTCTAAGCACTGGGGAGGATACAGGGTGATCAGATTGTCCCACGTGGGGCTCACAGTCTTCATCCCCATTTTACAGATGAGGTAACTGAGGCACAGAGAAGTTAAGTGATTTGCCCAAAGTCACACAGCTTGACAATTGGCAGAGGCAGGATTTGAACCCATAACCTCTGACTCCAAAGCCCGGGCTCTTTTCCACTGAGCCACGCTTCTTGAGCTCCTTGAGCTGGACTCCCTGACTTTCTCATTCCAAATCTCTGTTGAGACCTGAGAGTTTCCCTTTAGAGATGAAATGACCCAAAATGGGGGCCTTCTGGCCTGTTACCTCTTTGAAGCCTGGTCCCTCTCCCAGTCCTCATTGCCCCCTACAACCCCGGCCCCCATATCGCTCCTGGGTTCACAAGACAAAAACTGGCACCTCTGGTCTTACACCTTAAAAGAGAACTCTCCAGCTGATGAATTAGCATTGGAATCAAAGTCAGTCTATCTGCCAAGATGCTTTACATTTACAGAAATGTAAAATGCCAGTATGTCCAGCCTGAGAGGCATAATTCTTATATATATGATTTTGTATTTACCTCAGTTTGTTAGGCTGACATTGCAGCTGCAATTTAGAAAGCAAGCAGAGAATGCAAGTATTAGGAAACTAAGGAGCGCATTTAAATAGAGAAAATATGCTCCTTGTGGGCAGGGATTGTACGATATTGTTCTCTCCCAAGTGCTTAGTATGGGTTTTACACACAGTAAACACTCTATAAATACAATTGATTGAGAAGTTTTAGACAGTCATTCATTTTGTTCCCTTTCCTATAGCTGCCTTAGCAGTGAAATTGACTCCAGGATTTTGAGTTAAAGGTAAATGTGAGGATATTTGTTTTACGAAGTTCAACCTCCAGCCAGTCAGCTGTTGAACAATTAATGCCTTAATAAAAATCCCTTGGGTTTTCCTTTCACTCTCCAGAAAAGCAAAAACAAAAAAAAAGCAGTGATACAGCCTCCATTCACTCTCCAGTCTCTAGGCAACCTGGTAAGCAAAAAGCTATAAAATAAGTACTGTAAGGCATGCCTATTCTCTTTCATTTCCTCTGCAAAAAGTCAAAACACAAAGAGGACTCCAAACTCCAGACAGGATGCTTTGGTAATGAAAATTCAAGTAACAATCCCGACCCTAATTTTCAGTTTGTTAACTCAGACTCCAAGCCACGAACCCCCAGGAGCTCTGGGGACTTTGCTCTTGCAAGCTCCATGGATTTGCATCTTTCTTTGAACTCTTCACCATATTTAAGGGCAGAGTGTCTTTGCTCAGGTTAAAAACGTGAACTGGCAAAATGGTAGCACTCATGGGCTCTTTAAAGCCCTTCACTTATTTATGCCCTGAGACGTATGCAGACTATCCTTAGGTAGGTTCAATTTCATCCATCTCACATCACATATGGAAACTTCTCTGAACCAAAGAGTATATGCCTCCTTTCAATTTAGGGGTGGAAATGTCTGAGATCTGCTGTAGCATTGCAGTTTCTTTTCCTCTTCCTAGAAGCAGTTACTGCTGGGTGAGCATTTGATCCATGCTAGCATCCAAACTTCATTCCAAGGAAGGAAATCCCTGGTGAACTGTGGAAGTGAAGAGAAGGGATAAAAAGGTTTATGAATTGAATTACAACTTATCTGTCCTTGCACATTAATATCTAAATACTACAGAGGCTGCTCCAGCTCCCTCTCCATTTATATTATTTTTATTGCTAATAATAATAATGGGTGCTATTTAAGTGCTTACTATTGCCAAGAACTGTACTAAATTATAGGTACTAGATAATCAGATCCCACGTAGGGCTTAAAGTCTAAGTAAGGGGGAGAACAGGTATTGAATCCCCATTTTGCAATGAGGAAACTGAAGAACAGAAATACACAGCAGGTAAGTGGTAGAGGCAAAATTTACAATGCTGGTCATCTAACTCTGAGGCCTATGCTCTTTGTACTGAGCTACGCTACTTCTCTGCTCTTACTAGGCATGCTTCATACACACATTTTGAGTTAAAATGTGCTCTTGGGAATAATATTTCATGGGACAGCAGGAATAAAGAACTGTTTAGGGATAGATCCCATGGTGGGTGTGGAGCTCTGAAGGGGGCATTGGAAAATAGCAGAAAATTAGTAATGAATAAGAGAAAATGTAGGTATTGTTAAGGAAAAATAAAATAAAGGAAAACTAAGTCCACATAATGCTATGGTGGATTCACATCGCCAAAATAGCTAGGTGATTTCTTCTGATTTCCCTTACCCTACAGAATAGAACAACAATATATTACTGTTACAGGCTTTTTCTTTGAAGAAGTGGGTTGCCCTCTCCTATTGTCCTTGGCAATGATTACTAATATGCAGTCAAAATATCGAACAGCTGGTTCCACCTTTAGCCATTCTAGACATATGGAAGTCTATTTTCTTCCCACAAAATCTTCAAGACCTCATAATTTCCCTTGGTGGTCTGTTCCAATTTGCATTCCCTTTTATTCCAAGCTTCCTCCACAATGTGCCAAGAAGTAGACCTCAAGCAGCAAGACTTAGACCTTCCTACCAAAGTGACTTTCAGTGCCCACGTGTAGGGACATTCTGTTTCTGCTTCTATTCAATCAGTTATATTCATTAAGTATCCCTTGGGTGCAGAGCACCTCACTACATGCTTCAGAGAATGCAGTCAGATTTGGAGACAGGATCCCTACCCTTAGGAGTTTACAATGTAGTGGGGGAGACTGTTATAAAAGTATATTACAGATAGTATGAATAAAGTATATGAGATAAGAACATAAATGCCTGGGGGTTGTAAATACTTAAGTACATTTTTGGTGTGAAAATACTGGGGAGTTGGGGGAATATAAAATGGGGAGGTTAGAAATTAATTGGGGAATGCCTCTTGGAGGAGGTGTGATTTCTATTGCCACAAGAGAAGTGATTCTAATATTGATGCTTGAGAGGCATGGGGGGAAAGCTAAAGAATGGCATTTCCAAATATTTGCCTCAATTTTTCTCAGTATCCACAGAGGAAAGTCACTGCTGGCCGTGTAGTTCACATCTGCAATCTCCCTGAAGGAAGCTGCACTGAGAATGATGTCATTAACCTGGGACTTCCCTTTGGAAAAGTAACCAATTACATCCTCATGAAGTCTACCAATCAGGTACCTGGCTTGACTTAGCTTTTACCTTTCATTTCTGCTGCTGTCAGTACTTCCTTCCTGTTCTAGACTGCACTGAATATTCTATGGCATGAAAAATCATAATTGTATAGCTAAAAATGAGGCCATGATGGCCTCGGCTTCTTGAATCTGTTGGACTGGGTATAGAACCGGTCAAGATCTGTGCAGAATCAGTTTTTCTAGTTTGTGATCAAACTCTCCACCGATAGGACTGAGGGAGGGAAAATAAGGAAGGGTATGTGCGAGAATGAATGGAAATCACACTGTACCCCTTGAGAATTTAAGTAATTAACTATGGTATTTGTTAAACACTATGTGTCAAGCACTGTTGTAAACTCTGGGGTAGATACAAGTTAATCACGTTGGACACAACCCCTGTCCCACATGACACTGTCATGACAAATGACACATATATCAAAAGGAATTTACTAAAACTCACAAGGCTTCTGGGGATTACCTCCCTCATTTTCAGAGACAAAGTAGAAATTAGAGAGCTCAGATTCAGAAAAATCCTGCTTCTAATTCTAAATTGAGTGAGCTCAGCTTGAAATGCTTGTATGTGCATCAGAATGCTTAACTTAAAGCCTCCTTACCACGTTATTATTTTTCTTATTCAAACAGAGGCAGTCAGATCTCAGAGAATGTACATTCATAGTTAAAGACCCCAGAGTCAGCTGCAAACTTTCATGAACTGATAATCAAGGTTCTGCTCTAGGGACCAGACATTTTAAAAGATTTGCAAAAGGTTCCTGAGGGAGTTCACAGAAGTACTGGAGGAGAATGTAGGAGTCCTAAGCTCCCAATCCTTAGCCTTATTTCTCTAAGTGGAATGAAGGATCTTAGCGATACATGAAAAGAAAACAATAAGAGGAATGATAGCCATACTTCTTCTGAATCTGCCACCAAAGATTCAATTCATGGTGTTTAGGAATTGAGGCCAATCAGAAGGATGTTCACATTTTGGCCTCCCAGGTAGATATTTTCAGGATTTGTCCATTCTCTGCTGGGAAGACGTCCTAGAAAGATCTTGCTATTTGATTTCAGCTTGGGTTCTGCTCCTGGAGATCTCCTTCTTTAGGATAAGGATTCTTTTTCCTTGGTATTTTATTAGCTAAGTAAACTAGGAAAGGATATAAGTGGTGCACTGTATCATCATTATAATGTATTTTCACTTTTCTTTTATACACAAGAGCCACATCCTGATTTGGGGTCTTTTTGTGCTCTCCCAGGACCTGCATATCTGTGTGTGTGTGTGTGTGTGTGTGTGTGTGTGTGTGTGTGTGTGTGTGTGTGTGTGTGTGTGTGTATCAAAGAGTAAAATTTGACTTCAAATAATTGGTGTGGGTGGTTATACCACTCCCTGTTTATCATCAGCATCATCAGCTACATATATATAAATATGCATATTTGCAAATAAGCATATTCATTATGGAACCAAAATCTGTTTTATAAAATAATTATGTAATGTTTATATCAGGTAATATAATGTGTTTCTTCTATGTTAGGCCTTTCTGGAGATGGCATACACTGAGGCAGCCCAGGCTATGGTACAATACTACCAAGAGAAGTCTGCTGTGATAAATGATGAGAAATTGCTCATTCGGATGTCCAAAAGATACAAAGAACTCCAATTGAAGGTAAAAAGGGAAAGCGGGAACTATGACTATCTACGTCAAGTAGGTCAGCAACTTGTTTTGCAAAGCATATAATCAGTTTTCAACTCTGAATTAAGGGTTAAAGTCATGAAACAGAGCTTAAGTATTTTCTGGTTATATGTCAAATTGCCTTGCACTTACTGTGTGCAAGAAGTCAAAGATTTAGGTCCGTAAGGATTTTTTTTACAATTTTATCTGCAGAACTCCTTCCTCAGCAATTTAGTTTGACAAAGTAATGTATTTTTCTGACTGATGAAAGCTAATTGCTTGCCTTGACCACATTTAAATTATTTCACAAATTCCATGCTCACCACTATTGGAAAAAAAGTTATTGTTCTCCCAATACTTTACCTCAAACGGAAACTGAATTTCAACGTTAAATTTCCATCAACTAATGGTAGATGGCATATTATTCTAAATTGATATAGTAGTAACAAGAAATAGAATAATATAGTACGGTGAGGGAATTTTTTTTCAGTTAATCAAAAAACTGCCAAATTTGAATTATCCCGACAGTGAGATGCAGATGTTCACTTTGACAAAAAGCCAAATCACTAAGGGCAAAATGTATTTTGGGGCATCTAAATTATCTGGATAATTTGCCTGTGTGTGTGTGTAAGCTCAGCCTCTAGCTTGAATATTTTAGGAGATGACCCATTTGGAAACTGAGCGAGGTCTAAATACACCACAGGGGAATTCCCGAATTCGGGGAAAAGAGAACAGCATGGATGTATATGCCTCCACAAGTGATTCTCACCACTTGGTTCCATAATTTGTGGTGAGAATAATGATTTCTGATGTGTTCACTGTGCGGTTAGACATGGACCAGCTCAGGTGGTGAACCCTGTTGGAATTCATCGTTCCAAATGCTAAGCATGTTTATCTGGTAAAATCCGCCCCATTGTGGTGCCTGCTTCAGCTAGAGAGTTCCCTTCAAGGGCTTCGACCCTCCACAACCATGAGCTTGTTTCACCAGCCCTGTTAGGGAAGGGAACAGAGTCATGGAAGTCATTCTTATCGTAGAATCATGCCAATAGGAACCAGTCTCCAGACCTGCCCCACTAGCTTGTCCCAAGCAGGACTCGCCCAGCATCGCTATTACCCTGGGCATTGGAGGAGGGCACTTGCCCTCTTCCTGTCACCCCCAGGGAATATTCACAGAGATATAGGGTAGAGCTCATTCTCCCCAGGAGAGTCAGTCTCAACAAGAATAATTCTGAGCTTAATTAACCCTAATTTTGAAGGATGTGTGGCACTGAATGAAGCAAAAGTGTTGTAAACACCCACAAATTGCACACCACTCAGGCTATGGGAGATATAAATCATTGAGCATTTGGATATCCCCTGACTCTTAAGGAGATTACAGCGTATAGCAGCAGCACAGCATAGTGGATAGAGCACAAGCCTGGGAGTCAGAAGGACCTGGGTTCTAATCCTGGCTCCACCACTTGTCTGCTGAGTGACATTGTGAAAGTCACTTAACTTCTCTGTGCCTCAGTTACCTCATCTGCAAAATGGGGATTAAGACTGTGAGCCCCAAATGGGTTAGGGCTTGTGTCCAACCTGATTAGCCTTGTGTTTACCCCAGATCTTGGATCAGTGCTTGACACATAGTAAGTGCTTAACAAATGCCATCATATAGGATTTCTTCCACTCTTCCCGTAGCAGATTTGAAACTGCAACCGGGCCTGGGAGAACGTTACTGAACCCTCTCTGAAGCAATTCTATGCTGTCCAAATGCCTGAAGGCTTTCATTATCCCACCCCTCACACCCCCGGATTGTAGAAAGTGATAGGCAGGTATTTATATTATAGTATGCAGATGGCGAAAGTGAGGCATAGAGAGTGAAGGGATTTCCCCTGAGTCACCAACCAGGTAGTGGCAGGAGCTAGGGCTCAAATTCACTGGCCAGCATCCCTGATCTGATAAGCCCTACCCTCAACCACCCTGTCAGTATAGCAGGCCGGCCTTCTGTTCTTGAGGCAGCAGCAAGTACTGTTCTGTGACTCCCCTAGGAACCGTGTGAGCCTGCTACTGAATGTTAAAAGTGGCAGCAACAGTCATACTGGGGCCAGGTCAGTGAACATGGTCTTGGAAGCTCTGTACCAGTTCCACTGAATGAGAACACCCTGAAAGGCAAATGCAGACATTCAGCTTTCCATTTCCCTGTTTGCCATGTCACTCAGGGGCAAAATGGAGAGCTCCTATGCTGCTTAATGCTGATTTGTAATTTTGTGATGTGAGGTTTGGAAGCTCCTTGATTTCTTTAAAATCTCAGCTGCTCCTACCATAATTGACGATATTTGGTGGCTGGAAGATGGCAGTGGTTGCCATAATCATTATTTTCTACAGAAAGTAGTAAGACAAAATGACTAGGCCACATTTTCCAAACCCTAAAAACACAGAGAGTTAAATCAATGAAATCTTCTTTTTCAAAAAACTATTTGCCAGGCACTCAGTGGTATTCACCTTTGTCAAGGAGTTGAGGGATGTTTATGTCTAAGCTAATCGAAACAACAGTTTTGTTTTTCTTTTTTAAACGGTATCTGTTAAGTGCTTACTATGTGTCAAATACTGTTCTAAGCACTGGGGTAGATACAAGTTAATCAGGTTGGACACAGTCCCTATCCGACACTGGGGTTCACAAGTTTGAGCATGAAGGAATAGGATTTACTCTCCATTTTACAGATGAGGTAACTGAGGTACCGAGACATTAAGTAACTTGACCAAGGTGTCACAGCAGCCAAGTGGCAGAGCTGGGATTGGAATCCAGGTCCTCTGACTTCCAGGACTGTATTCTTTCCACGTGGCAATGCAGCTTCTCAACCATCTTTTCAACCATCTCAAATACCCACTTTTGACAGTATCTTCTACTCCTATATAAAACACAGTCAGTGATAATTTGAAGAAAAAATCCTGAAACTCAATTTGCTTAACTGCGGAAATGCATGCAAACTTTGAACAGAGGTTTCTGTGGATCCCCTGTTAAGTTCTGTTTTGCCCACACAGACAATGTTTTTGTGGCTGAGTGTGCCTCTTCAAGTATGTCTCCTGATTGGCTTACAAGTCTGCCTGACTGCAATTTCATCTCGTCTCTTTCACTTCCTCCCAGTCCTTTAGAAAAGGAAATGTAGCAAAATTTAATATGTATTTTTGTTGTTCCTGTCTTTAGAATGTAACTATTTTACTGCCTTCTATGAACAAAAAGATTTTTGTTTTGTTTTGATTTTTGTTTTTGGTTCTTTTTTCCCCCCAAAATTGGGGTTGGTCACTGCAGGCATCAAACGTATCTAGCACAGAAATGTGAGGACAGTCTTCTTTAGGGGCTGTTAACTCTAGAGATTAATCAGGCTCACATCTATATGACTAATTCTTTCACTAACCACAGACAGATATGCAGTTAGAGCTACTCCTGTGTGTCTGTTCCTGGATTACTGTTGCTGGTGGATTTCAGGAGGGAAACTCCTCATCTAGGATGTCTCTTTTGGCTTTGGACTTTGAAACTCAAATCTCCATCTCTTCCTTATAGTATTTCTTTGGTTCTTGTGCTAACGGAGGGCCAGTTAATCATGGGTATTTATTGAGTGCTTACTGTAGGCAGAGCACCGTACTAAGCGCTTGAACCAGTAACCACAGATCATGCACCCCAGCTTGAGAAAACTCACTTGGGATATTACTGGGTTTAGAGAAGTGAGCTAATCTTTCTTGCTAAGAAATTATTATTAACTTTCTTGGTATACTCATTTTCTTTTTTTTTTTTGAGTGGGGAGAATAATTGCTTCGTTCTCTTTGTACCCAGCTTCTGATGATACTTCTGTTTTATCTTGTTTTACCTTCATCTTATCCTTGTATTCCCAAGCACGTAGTACAGTGCTCTCTACACAGTAAGTGCTCAATAAATACCACTGATTCATCTTCCCTGACCACCCCCAAGCAAGGAAGAGAAGGAAGGGAGAAAATAATATGGCCCTTGCAGAGACAGGACTGGGAAACTGGTCATCAGGTCAGGCAGTGCAGTCTTCTGGTCCAAAAGGGGTCCTATTATTAGGGTACTTGGGCAAGCTCTGACATTGGTTTAATGGTGTGGGCCGTGTGACCTCGGGCAAATCATTTAACATCTTTTCCTCATCTGTAAAATGGGGATTCAATGTCTGTTCTCCCTACTACTTAAACTGTGAGCCCCATGTGGGACAGACAGTATTTGACCCTGATTATCTTGTGTCAACCCTAGCACTTAGTGTAGTACTTGGGACATAATAATTGCTTCACAAATGTTATGATTATGTTTTCCAAAGCTTTGCCATTGCCTGCACTGAGCAGTATCCAGGGCATTTAAAAAAGCCTCAGACCTTGATTTTGTCTTGGGCAGTCTTAGGACAAACAATAGAAATTTCTTTGGGGAAAAAGCAGTCTAAACAAAAATAACACCTGGCCCTGGCAGGTGTTAGACTGTGAGCCCACTGTTGGGTAGGGACTGTCTCTATACGTTGCCAATTTGTACTTCCCAAGCGCTTAGTACAGTGCTCTGCATATAGTAAGCACTCAATAAATACGATTGATGATGATGATGATGATGGCAAAGAGGGCTATGATTCTGGGATTCTGTCATGGTTACTGATTTTCTCTGTGCCTCTGGCAGTGCCCTTGTCTTGAGCGTTGGACTGAATTGGGAAATCAAATCGTGTTTTCTTGAAGGAGGAGGAGGCCCTCCTGTTGCACTTAGGAACTTCTAACTACTAGCGAGCGGGGTTTTGTGTTCCTGGCCATTTTAAGGGCCACTAGAGGATGCTGTAATCAGCGAGGAGTGGCTGAGGTCGTTGGTACATCTTTTTGGCTAAAGTTTGCCTCATCGAGGGGAACACTAGGCCCAGAGTCCCTTTCAGCCACAAAAACCAACGTGTCAAGGAAGTGGAGGCTGGAATGAAGGCGCGTTGCCTGACCTCAGTCATGTGAAAGGAACCGAAGCCCTTGCTTGGAGCCAGACCTGATTCACACCCTCCAACCCCCTCCAGCCCCTGCTCCCTAGCCCGACTGCATCCCCTTCCTGCCCACGCCAAAACACACACGCACACACACATCCTGCAGGCCCAGTTTAACCTGCCAGCATTGCTGCCAGCCCTTTGCCTGTCTTAATCCTCAGAGAAGGGGACTTGGAAAGGAAAACAGGTCATGGAGAAGGGCCCAGAGTGTGGAGAACCGTGGGTCAGATCAAGGAGGTGGGGGGAGGGAGGCAGTTGGAGAAGGGATTATCTAGGAAGGTTGGCAAGGCATAAAGTGAGAAGAGGGAAGCAGAGGTGGCTGGTTGGCAGGGATTCCAGCAGACTTCCTTTTCTGTGTATGGGACTTGATTAAATAAGGGACACAAGCCCCTTTTTGGGTTCCTTGTCCCCTTCAAACAATGACTGAGAGAATGAAGTAGATCAGGCAACTAGGAGGGCTTCACTTGGGCCTTATTTGAAGTCTCCTGCTGCAGGATGCTTTCTCCTCTTTTGGATTCATCCATGTCTTAATCTCATCCCTCTCCCATCATCAATCCCTTATATTATCCAGAATCTTCAAAGCTGCCACCTTCCCTATTTGGCCCTGTCAAGCTCACCCCAACAAAATTACCCCAATACTTAAACACAAACAGGATCTTGGACCTGAGAATTCCCATTCTATGATGATGATGGCACTGGGCATGTTACTCCCCTCCTCAAAAATCTCCAGTGGCTGCCTGTCAACCTATGAATCAAGCAAAGACTCCTCACTCTCAGCTTCAAGGCTCTCCATCATCTCTCCCCCTCCTATCTCACCTCCATTCTCTCCTTCTAAAGCCCAGCCCGCACCCTCCGCTCTTCTGCCGCTAACCTCCTCACTGTACCTCGTTCTCACCTGTCCCGCCATCGACCCCCGGCCCACGTCCTTCCCCTGGCCTGGAATGCTCTTCCTCCATACATCAATCAATCAGTCATATTTATTGAGCACTTACTGTGTGCAGAGCACTGTACTAAGCGCTTGGGAAGTACAAGTTGGCAACATATAGAGACAGTCCCTACCCAACAGTGGGCTCACAGTCTAGAAGCATACATCTGCCTCCATACATCCATACATCTGCCAAGCTAGTTCTCTTCCTCCCTTCAAGCCCTACTGGGAGCTCACCTCTTCCAGGAGGTCTTTCCAGACTGAGCCCCCTTTTTCCTCTCCTCCTCCCCATCCTTCCTGCCCTACCTCCTTCCTCTCCCCACAGCACTTGTATATATTTGTACAGATTTATTACTGTATTTATTTTACTTGTATATATTTACTATTCTATTTATTGTGTTAATGATGTGCATATAGCTTTAATTCTATTTGTTCTGATGGTTTTGACACCTGTCTACATATTTTGTTTTGTTGTCTGTCTCCCTCTTCTAGACTGTGAGCCCGTTGTTGGGTAGGGACCGTCTCTATATGTTGCCGACTTGTACTTTCCAAGCACTTAGTACAGTGCTCTGTACACAGTAAGTGCTCAAAAAATACGATTGAATGAATGAATTTGTTAAATGCTTATGTGCGAAGCACTGTTCTAAGCGCTGGGGTAGATACAAGGTAATCGGGTTGTACCACGTGGAGCTCACAGGCTTCATCCCCATTTTACAGATGAAGTAACTGAGGCACAGAGAAGTTAAGTGACTTGCCCAAAGTCACACAGCTGACAAGTGGCGGAGCTGGGATTAGAACTCATGACCTCTGACTCCCAAGCCTGTGCTCTTTCCACTAAGTCACAACACAGAAGTAAAGTAGGAAGTATATCTGTAATTTTATTTATTGTAAAGATGTCTTTCTCCCCTCCTCTAGACTGTAAGTTTGTGGTGGGCAGGGAATGTCACTGTTTATTGTTGTAGCATACTTTCCCAAGCACTTAGTACAGTCCTCTGCACACAGTAAGCGCTCAATAAATATGATTGAATGAATAGAAGTTATGAGCATTTGCAGAATTATCTTTATGTAGTTGAATGTGTCCATGCCCCACAGTTAGAGTCCACTTGTGATTATTCAGAGTCTCATTATCCAGTTGTGGATTATCCAGACCCATTATGTTGCTTGCTAGGCTTACTCTTAAAGAATATTCACTGCTCTTTGACCTGCAACTAGAGTATGCTCTGGGGAATTAAAAGAAGACAAACCTCAAGCCATCTAATAATAATAATACTCTTAATAATTCTGGTTAAAAAAGAAAAGAGGAAAGGAGTTTAAAACTACTGCCTAAAATCACATTTGAGGATTCAAAATTCAAATTAAAAATTTCATTTCTGTCCTCCCTGTCCTGATTATCATGGATAATGGAGAATTGGCTGAATCTTGGTTCTTAGTTTCGAAGATTCCCAGGACAGTTTTTTCTTTTTTCTTTTTTTTTTAATAGAAGCTCCATTGCCCTGCCCACTCTAGGAGTTTTTTAAATGTTGCAACATAATAATTTTCCAAACTCCCTTATGAAGCAAAAATCAGATAATCTGGATGGATGTGTGGTAGTCATTTAGAAGTAGCAGAATTTATTTACACGCTGTCATGTCCACCCACAAGGCAGGTAATGCGCTGTACTCTTTGTTGATTGACCCCAAAATATATATCCAATTATTGGAGGAAAATGTATTTCCTCCCTGCCCTCTTCTCTCCCTGCCTCACCCCATCCCGGCTCTCCTTTGTTTCCAGTGGTTTTGCTGCCCGACCCAATACTCCAAACTAAACCTCTTCCTCCCTGTCTCCTCTCTATGATCCAGCTGTTTTTGTTTTTTTAACCAACCTCAGTGATGTTAGTAGCTACCGCCTCACACATGTGCCAGACATATGGCACCATCCCCCTACCTCTTCTCCTTTCCACTTCCCACTTGCCATCTCAGTTCGCACACTTGCGGAAACTAGGGGGACAGGGATGGACCATGGCAGGATGGAAGTGGGAGGAGTGGCATGATCTCCTCCCAAGTTACTGCTGCCACTATTACCACCTGTTCCTCCATCCCTGTCCTCAATCCCGTGGCTTTAGCTGGGGCAGAGAGGCAGGGAAACAGGGAGCAAAGGGTGGCGAGGGAGTGGGGGAGCTCACAGCAGCACCAGTATTCATTCATTCAGTCATTCAGTCATATTTATTGAGCGCTTACTGTGTGCAGAGCACTGTCCTAAGTGCTTGGGAAGTACAAGTTGGCAACATATAGAGACAGTCCCTACCCAACAACGGGCTCACCAGTAGTTATGTTTTTTTAAAAAAAACAACAACCAAGAAAGATTACCAGAGTGCAAGGGGGTTAGGTGAATTCAGTGGGCAGGGAGGAGGTGGCAGAAAATCTTCTTCAAACAAGGGAAGGTAGAATGGAGTGGGGAGGGGAGAAAGATCCAGGGAGGAATTTACAGTGTAATTTTGACTTGAAGTCATCAGCTGTCTTGTTAGGGCTGGCTCTGGAAGAGAACCTAATTTTTCATAGGTTTATGGACAAATGTACCAAAAGAACCCTTCACAATACAATCACATATTCATAAGTATGGTATTTGTTAAGTGCTTATTGTGTGTCGGGCACTGTACTAAGCACTAGGGTAGATACAAGAAAATCAGGTCCCAGTTGAGGCTCACAGTCTAAGTAGGAGGAAGGACAGGTATTGAATCTCCATTTTGCAGATAAGGGGACTGAGGCACAGAGAAGTGAAGTGACTTGCTCAAGGTCACACAGCAAGTTTGTGGCGGAGCCGGGATTAGAACTCAGGCCCTCTGACTCACAGACCTGTGTTCCTTCCACTAGGTCATGCTGCTTTCCATTAAACTCAGCCTGGTTTTATCATGGGTTGCGCCCGAACTAGATAGTGAAGCGATTTACAAGAAAAATATACAAAGTCCTTGCTCTCAAAGAGTTTACAATCTAATCCTAAAATACATACAAAGGCTTACAGATAAGACTAAAAGCAATGGGGAAACTGTAGTGGGCAATGTGGATAGAGCAGTAGGGGGTTAAGCCATAGAAGGTGTGTTTTCAGTATATTGTTTTGGGTGCAAAAGCTGTAATTTGGTGAAAAGACATAGAGCGAGCACTAAACGAATGGAGGAGGCAGAAAAGTATAGTGTGAACTGTAAACTCGCTGTGGGCAGGGAATAAGTCTATTGTTATATTGTACTCTCCCAAGTGCTTAGTACAGTGCTCTGCATACAGTAAGCACTCAATTCGTTCAATCCTATTTATTGAGTGTTTACTGTGAGCAGAGCACTTTACTAGGCGCTTGGCAGGGTACAATCCAACCATAAATAGACACATTCCCTGCCCACAACAAGCTTACAGTCTAGATAAATACAATTGACTGACTGAATTCTAAGGGGGTTGGCTTGGGCAGAGTGAAGACCACAAGCAGGAGTGAGTGAAAAGAATTCACCAAGATGATATTTGATGAGTGCTTACTATGTGCCAAGCATTGGAGTAAATGCTGGGGTAGATACCAGATAATAGGTCGAGTCCAGTCTTTGTCCCACTTGGGGCTCACAGTCTTAAGAGAAAGGACACGTATCGAATCCCCATTTTGCAGATGAGGCACAGAGAAGTTAAGTGACGTTCTCAAGGTCACACAGCAGAAAAGTAGTGGAGTTGGGATTAGAACCCAAGTCTTCTGACTCCCGAGCCTGTGCTCCTTCCTCTAGACCTCACTGCTTCTCAGTGAGGGGTGAGAGAACCTTAAAGCCAAATGTCAAGCGTTTAAAGCTGATGCAACTGGGAGCCACAGAAGCTTTGAAGAAGTGGATTAATGTGATAAGATCAGCGTTTAAATTAGACCATTCAGGTTGATTATTAGAGAAAAGTAGTAACTTTTGAGCCCAACTCTCTGCTCCCTTCATTCCCTCCACACGGGACACAAGACATGGCACATGCTGTTACAGATAGAGAATAGCTGTTAAGCGCAGCTGCCTTCTCTTCACTGCCGCCTTATCCCCTCTGGAGCCCAGCAGGTATCTTATCTGCATTTCCCAACAGAGCTACAGTGAGGATACCAAAGACAGGATTGCCCCATAACAGGCATGTCTCCAAACAGCTCTGGGTACAAGGCTGTGTGTGTCCTTCCACCCTTGAGCTTACCACCAAAATCCCTCCTCTCCACCCCACCTCATTTACAGACATAAGGCCAAATAAGTTGACCATGTTTCTTTTTCTATTATTATTGCTACCCACCCCACCACTATTATCTGCTTCTGCCAGGGAAGAGAACAGCCTTCCCCAAGCAGTAGAATGGATAATGCTCCTACAGGGCAGGGATCACCTCTGCCAACCCTACTGTACGGTCCCAACCACTTAGTACAGTGCTCTGCACATAGTCAGTGCTCAGTAAGTACCATTTGATAGTTTGATAAAACTAGTCTTTTCTTCAGGCTACCTCTCATCTGGGGCTTGTGGGGGCATCTCTGATTTGAAATTGGTTTCTCTTTGCCTAGAAACCCGGGAAGAATGTGGCAGCCATCATTCAGGACATCCATTCTCAGAGGGAGAGAGACATGTTCCGGGAAACGGACAGGTAACAGAATATCTCTGAGATATTCCATTGTCTGGTCCCCTCAGGAGGTCCAGACAAAGGGCAGGGAGCAAATTCTAAGCCTTCCTGGACCATGAGCTATGACTTCATGAAGATCTGTTGTTGGACTGGGCAGATAAGATATTATGCTAGTTGTCTCATGACCCAGACCTGGGTTGAGTCTCTGACCCTCTCCTCACTGTCCTGGTACTCTTTTCACTTGCCTAATAAAAAGGTTGGGTCCCCCCAGAAATTTTCAGGAGAAACACACTCTAGAGTTTAGCTACTTAAAGATGCAGGGTGCCGGGACCGCTTCCAGATCCAGCTGCCTTTTTTGTCAGCAAAGGAGGAAAGAAGTAGTTTTTAGCATGGTGACCACTTAAAGCATTCACAAGCCTAAAGCAGTGGTTGATTTTTCTTCTTTTGCCCATGCTGTCTGAGAAATACTATAGGCCTCTCTGTACTTTAAATGGCAACAGCATGGAATTTATGAGTTTCAAGAGAAGTGTGGACAGCACCAAAACCTGACTCTTTTCAGCTTGTGGCAAGAGTAGGTGTAGAAATACTGGCAGTTAACACAGTCTGGGAGCTACAGCCTGGCTCTCTCTGGTTACCTCTCATCTGATTTGTCTTGATCAGTCAGTCAATCAATTACCTTTATTGAGCACTTACTATGTGGAGATAACTCTACTAAGTGCTTGGAAGAGTACAACAGAATCAGCAGACATGTTCCCTGCCTATAACAAGCTTACAGTCTAGAGGACGAGAGGAGAAGTAGAAAAACCAAAGCTCAGATAATTCTGGATCATAAGCTCCTTGTGGGCAGGGAATGTCTACCCACTCTGTTGTATTGTTTTCTTCCAAGGGCTTAGTACTGTGCTCTGCCCATAGTAAGTGCTCAGTATATATGATTGCTTGATTAACGGGATATTAAAAATCGAGGTACTGCTGTTCTTCCTAAATGTTTAATGACGAAAGCAGTTTTTTCACTCTTTTCTCTCCTTGCTTTTCTTCTCTTCTTCCCCGTGTCATCTGTTCTCTCCTTTTCAACTTTTCTCCTGTTCTCATTTTCTTCTTCTCTCTCCCTCCCTTTCTTTCTCCCCTTTACTCTCCCTCTCTTCTCTCTCTCTCTTTTTCTCTCTCTCTCCCTCTCTCTCTTTCTCTCTCTCCCCACTTCTCCTCCCACCACCATGTGTGTTTGTGCGTCCACTTTACCCCATAGATATGGACTTGAAAGACCACGGTCCCGTAGCCCTGTGAGCCGGTCCCTCTCTCCAAGATCTCATACTCCTAGCTTCACATCTTGCAGCTCCTCCCACAGCCCAGTGGGTACCTCACGGGCAGACTGGGGAAATGGAAGGGAGGCATGGGACCAGTCTCCCTTTTCCAGGAGAGAGGAAGACCGAGAACTGGTCCCCTGGAGAGAGAATGGGGAGGAGAAGAGGGACAGGACGGACTCCTGGGTTCATGATCGGAAACATTATCTCCGGCAGTTGGACAAGTTAGATTTGGATGATCGGATCGAAAGTCTGAGGGGACACCGAGAGAAGTACACCAGGACTGGTTCTCCCAATCCTCTTCACCCTTTGTCTGGATATAAAAGCCGGGAAGATGACTATTACCGAAAAGAGTCTAAACCAAAAGCTGACAAATACCTAAAGCAACAACAGGATGCCCTGGTCAAGTCCAGGAGAAAAGAAGAGTCGAGATTAAGAGAAAGCAGACATGCCCACTGTGAGGACTCAGGGAAGGAAGACTCGGAGCCAAAGGCCCACAGAACTTCTGAAAGCTCCAAGCAGAAACAGAGTGAGAAGAATAAAACCAAGAAACTGGATAGAGACCAAGAAGTTGCTGCTTATCTGAAAGAAAGTGATGTAGCCAAGAGTGAGGTAGTAACCCCTGTTGCCCATCTCCAATTAATGTAAAATATGGTGGTGTTCCCAATTTTCCACCTGGACAGTTTGTGTCCTAAAAGTAAAGTTGTTGGGTTGGTTTTTTTATGGAGTTTGTTAAGCACTTCCTATGTGCTAGGCACTCTACTAAGTACTGGGGGTAGGTACAAGATAATCAGATTGGACACAATCCATGTTCCACATGGGGCTCACAGTAGTACTCCCCACTGTACAGATGAGATAACTGAGGTACAAAGAATTTGTGACTTGCCCAAGGTCACACAGCAGACAAGTGGCAGAACTGGGATTAGAATCCAGGTCCTTCTGTCTCCCAGGCCCCTGCATTATCCACTAGGCCACTGTGCTTCTGTGAGCCCGTTATTTGGTAGGGCCCGTCTCTATATGTTCCCGATTTGTACTTCCCAAGCACTTAGTACAGTGGTCTGCATACAGTAGCACTCAATAAATACGATTGAATGAATGAGTATATAGAAGGGGTTGGAACTTCAGGGACTTGTGGTATTTTTTGAAATGTTTACTATGTCCCTAGCACTTTACTAAGTGCTGGAGTAATAATAATAATAATGATATTTAAGTTCTTACTGTGTGCCAGGCACTGTGCTCATTTCTGGGGTAGATACAAGATTATTGGGTTGGACACAGTCTCCGTCCCATTTGGGGCTCACAGTATTAATCCCCATTTTACAGCTGAGGGAACTGAGGCACAGAGAAGTTAAGTGACTTGCCCAAGGTCACCCAGCAGACAAGATCATCAAGTCCCACATGGGGCTCACAGTCTAAATATGAGGGAAAGCAAGTATTGAATCTCCATTTAGCAGGTGAGGGAACTGAGTCACAGAGAAGTTAAGTGACTTGCCCAAAGTCACACAGCAGGCACGTGGCAGAGCAGAGATTAGAACCCAGGTCCTCTGGCTCCCGGGCCCGGGCTCTTTTCTCTAGGCCACACTGCTTCTCACGCTGTGGTTTGATGCAAAGACAGTCTTTGTTAATCCATTGTTTAGGGTGGAACTCCAGTGATATTCCTTAATGTGTTCACATGCACTTGTAAAGTTCCCCACAGACACGCACTAGATGATTTGGGTTGCTAAATTTGGTCTGAAGTCTAGAGCAGTGACCACTGTTGGTGCTGCAAAGAAAGAAAAGAAATGAAAGGAGAGCCTCCCACCAGGTTATATTATGCGTTTCTCCGGATAGCGTTAATTGTAGCAATATTTGGCTTCCCCTTTAATAAAAATGCTTTGCATTTATATAGAACCTTTCATCCAGAAATCTCAAAGCCTTTAACAACAAGAGTGATTGCTTCAGGTCCCACAGTGAGTCAAAGGGAAGAATCTGAGTTCCCAGACTTGTATTCTAACCATGAGCTACCCTGCCTTTCCTTATTAGCACATGGGAAAACTGTGGGGGAGGTTCAGCATAATCAATGTACAAAAAGATTTCTCCCCATAGGATTGTGACCCTTTTTCTAGTCTCCTAGATATAGCAGTGGAAACCTGGGAAACATTGTTTCCAGTCTCTCCTGGAGAGGGAGAGCTTCAGAATCTCAAATTTTAGTATCTGGTCTGCATCAAGGTGTCCGTATCCTCATCCTTGTCCTGCCCCTGCCCCTCTCCTTGCCACCATCCCAGTCATCTGGCGGATGCAGTCACTTCCCATTCTCAACCCTTGCTCCTGCTCTGTCTGCAGGGTAATTATGATGGTATTTAAGTGCTTACCATGTGTCAAGCACTGTTCTAAGCGCTGAGGTAGAGACCGGCTAATCAGGTTGGACAGAGTCCTTGTCCCACATGGGGCTAACAGTCTTACAGATTACCCATTGAACAGGTAGGTAACTGAGGCATAGAGAAATTAAGTGACTTGCCCAAGGTCACACAGCAGACAAGTGGCAGAGCCAGGCTTAGAAAACCCAGGTCCTTCTGACTCTCAGGCCTGTGTTCTATCCACCCTCTCTCTTCTGGGATCATCCCTGCTGTCCTGACGGCTCCAGCCTGGCTTCCTCTTTCTCCTCCTCCTTTTTCTTCATCCTTGCCGTCTTCTCAGCAGCTCTTTTCCATCCTTACCCCCCTTCCTGGGCACTTTCCCACTTTGCCCCTGCTCTGGCTTCTACTCCTGCCCATCCTGCAGGCCAGCCCCAGTGTACAGTTGCCAGTGGGAGTTATCTCCATCCAGTAAGGGTACTCAGGAGGTGACCCAGATGTAGACTCAGAGTAATTAGTTGGCTTCCTTTTATGCTATTTTACATGTCTTTGTTAGGTTCCCTAGAGGTCTAGATAGTTGGCCTTTTGCTATAGCACATGTGATTGCCTTTGTTTCTGTTGTCATGGGTTTACTCAGATATACCTTTCACAAAGTTTAGAAAGCAGTGGAAATACCCTGCTCCTTGGAAACCCATGAATAGTTCAGTGAAGGAAAGATTGAACGTGGCTAATTACTTTGACCACTGAGAAAAGACAAGAAGGAATTAATCAGTAGTGGTTTTTGAGCATTTACTGTGGGCAGAGCAGTGTAATAATAATAATAACAATGATGGCATTTGTTATTATGTGCTATAAGCACTGTTCTAAGCGCAGGGGGGGATACAAGGTGATCAGGTTGTCCCACGTGGGGCTTACAGCTTTAATCCCCATTTTACAGATGAGGTAACTGAGGCCCAGAGAAGTTAAGTGATTTCCCCAAAGTCACACAGCTGACAAGTGGCGGAGCCGGGACTTGGGAGCATGCGGTAGAATTAGTAGAGCTGATCCCTGCCTTCCAAAAGCTTACAATCTAGAGGAAAGGTTTCATACCACAGCACAGAATAAGGTTAAATTCAGTTAGGGCCAGCTAATGGAGAACTTTCCCTTAGTGGATGTTGGGAAGAATAGGAAACTATTTGGTTCAAGGAAGGGATTTAGGCCTAGGCCAGAGAGCTAAACCAGTATGGTCTTGAGGTGTTTTCCAGCTCTAACTTACAGCGGCCTTCTCTGATGTCTATGTCAGTGGGATTGGGTGGCTGGAGACGTTGGGAGTGGACCATCATCATCAATAGTATTTAATGAGCATTTACTGAGTGCAGAGCACTGTACTTAGCCCTTGGGAGAGTACAGTACAACAGAGTTGGTAGATACGATCACTGTCCGCAATGAGTTTATAGACCCCAGAACCTTTTATTTTGAATCTGGCCTTGAACACCAGGCCCTGAAAATTGGCATTGCCCTGAGATTGGAATGAACTGATTTGGAAACCATAGTCCAGTTTTGGGAGGTTCAGAGGTCACATGGGTAACCTCAGGATGTTATCCCTTAATTACTGGCTCCTTTGACCGACCCTGAGCTCATTTTTTTTTTTAAGTCGAACGCAAGATAAGTGGCAGACAAAGGGGATTATTGAGGAGGAAGGGTAACTCTTGCCCCCCACAATCTTTTTTTAATAGTATTTGTTAAGCGCTTACTATGTGCCAGAGACTGTACTAAGCACTGGGATCAGTACAAGCTAATCAGGTTGGACACAGTCCATGTCCCACATGGGGCTCACAGTCTTAATCCCCATTTTACAGATGAGATAACTGAGGCACAGTGAAGTGAAGTGACTTGCCCAAGATTACACAGCAGAAAAGTGGCAGAGCCGAGATTACAACCGGATCCTTCTGACTCCCGGGCCCTTGCTCTATCCAGTAGCCCTCAATGCTTAGCATCAAGAATTCTGTCCCTTTCTCTGTTGAGACTTATTCTGCCAAGCATCATTAAAGACACAGGTGCTGTTTTTTTGTTGCCTTCAGCTTGACAAAGAGGACCCTGGCATCATTGGGAAGATCTCACATCCTCCAGACAGGCAACAGCGAGAAGCAGGTGAATCTGATCAGGAAAACTCAAGGAAAGAGAAGGTAATTCTATCTGGAATACCTCCAGTATATCTGGAGTACTTCAGGTTTATAAAGGAACTCGTTGGGGAATTCTCCATTTTAACATGGGACATCCCTATTAAATACCAGTTCTAAGTATTCTATTAATTATATCCTAAATTAATTCATGTCCCATCCCCGTCCTTCTTTTTGCTCTAGCCCTCTCATACTTACCTCTGAAATGTTTTTCTAGTTGCTCTTTCCCCAAGTAAGTTCACTTTGCTTTACATGCATAATATTTGGCCACGTCCATTAAAAATAATTATGCCTAAAAAAGGACTATATGACTTGGAAAACTGCATCCAGGAATAGAAACCCAGATCTCTTATGAACTGTAGACAAAGAAGAGAGTGGGTATTAAAACATAAATTCCTAAGACATTGGAGTAATGAGCCATCGGCAGCACTGGGACAATCTGAATTAGAATGAGAAAAATCCAGTTACAGTTCTCCCTGTGTGGTGCTTAAATGGCTCAAAAAAATGTCCTTGGAAACTGCCCAGCTCCATATCTCTTGAGTCATGAGCTGACAGTCAGATGAGGAAGATATCAAACTCTGAGGCAAGAGAAAACTGATCTCTAGATCCAGAGACAGAACTTGCCCTCCTAGGCTTAATACTGCCCTGGATCTTAGCATCTTTTGGAAAGGGCCAATAATAATAATAATTCATAATAACGGCATTTTTTGAGCACTTACTATGTGCCAGGCACTGTTCTAGATGTGATCAATCACCAAGTTACATTTATTGAGCGCTAATGTTTGCAAACCACTCTACTATTGATTGCATATTGATTGCTCAACTACACCCTGTGATGCCATCGCCTACTTTTATCATTGCTACTGTTTTATTGCTTCTGCATCTCAATTGTTAACCCCCCGCGGTACTGTCACTCGCCCTGCTGACCTCACCATGAACTTTCAGTTCCCTTGCTCCCAACTGCCATTCCCATTCCTCACCTTCCCCTTCCCCTCTCCCACCCAGCTGTTTCCCTCCCTCTCACCCACCAAGACTGCTCCCCCTCAACCCCTACCAAGGATTCCTCTGTACCAGCGCAGGTCCTCCGCTTCTCCCTCCCGGCCCCCCTCCTCCCCTTCTCCCCGCCCCCACCCCATCCCAGTTCTCCTTTCCCATCGCCACCCCCCTTCCCACTCTCCCCGCCCAGGCCCCCGCCAACTCATCCCAATCCAAACCCTCCCCACCCCTCGCACCCTTCCCCCTCCCTCCCCTCCCTCGACAGCTGATGCCAAGTGTGGCCTCTGGAACCCCCGCTCCGTTTTAAGTAAGATCCCTTTCATCCTGGACCTTTTCCTTTCCAGTTCTCTACTCCTCCTCGCCCTAACTGAAACATGGCTGTCGCCGGATGACACGGTCTCTTCTGCTGCTCTCTGCAGTGCAGGCCTCTTCTTCTCCCACTCCCCCAGACTCACCGGAAAAGGAGGAGGTGTCGGTTTCCTTCTCGCCCCCCAATGTCGCTTTCGCACTATCCCTCCTCCCCCTTCCCCTTCCTTCCCTTCCTTCGAAGCCCACATTATTCGCCTCTACCACCCCCTCCAGATTCTTGTAGCCGTCATCTACTGCCCTCCGGGCCCCACTTCCAACTTCTTTAACGACTTTGACCCCTTCCTCACATTCCTTCTCTCCTTCTCCATGCCCACTCTGATCCTCAGAGACTTCAATATCCACATGGATATCCCTAACGACTCCTCTGCCGCCCGCCTTCTATCTCTCCTTGACGCTGCCAACCTCTTCCTCCACCCCACCTCACCCACTCACCAACTTGGTCATACCCTCGACCTCATCATCTCCTACCGCTGCACTGTGTCCACCCTCACCAACTCTGTGATCCCTCTCTCTGATCATAATCTTCTCACCTGCCTCCTCACTCACACACCTTTCCCCCGTAAATCCGTATTACTCCCTCACAGAGATCTCCGCTCTCTGGACCCCACCCATCTTTCGGAGCGCCTCACACCCCACCTCGCTGCCCTCTCCTCTCTACCCAGTCTTGATGATCAGATTACTGCTCTCAACTCTACCCTTTCTACTCAGCTAGACTCGCTCGCTCCCCTTTCCCTTCGCCGCTCTCGCACCACTAACCCACAGCCCTGGATCACTGCCACTGTCCGCCTCCTTCGCTCTTATGCTCGAGCTGCCGAACGCTGCTGGCGAAAGTCTAAACACCATGCCAACCTCGTTCACTTCAAGTTTATCCTTTCCTGCCTTAACTCAGCCCTCTCTTCTGCCAGACAAAACTATTTCTCCTCCCTTATTGACACCCATGCCCATCACCCCCACCAGCTCTTCTGTACATTCAACTCCCTTCTCAGGCCCCCGGTTCCTCCCCCTCCTCCTTCCCTCACCCCCAACGATCTGGCCTCCTACTTCATTAACAAAATTAAATCCATCAGGTCCGACCTCCCCAAAGTCTCTTCCCCCCTTTCTCCAACCCCCCGGCTCTCAACACTCTCTGCTACTCTCCCATCCTTCCCAGCGGTATCCTCAGAGGAACTCTCCTCCCTCCTCTCAAGTGCTACTCTGGCCACCTGTGCTTCTGACCCCATTCCCTCTCATCTTATGAAATCTCTCGCTCCATCCCTTCTCCCCTCCTTAACTTCCATCTTCAACCGCTCACTCTCCACTGGTTCCTTCCCCTCTGCCTTCAAACATGCCCATGTCTCTCCCATCCTAAAAAAAACCCTCTCTTGACCCCACCTCACCTTCTAGTTATCGTCCCATATCCCTCCTACCATTCCTTTCCAAACTCCTTGAACGAGTTGTCTACACACGCTGCCTAGAATTCCTCAACAACAACTCTCTCCTCGACCCCCTCCAGTCTGGCTTCCGTCCCCTTCATTCCACGGAAACTGCGCTCTCAAAGGTCACCAATGACCTCCTGCTTGCCAAATCCAACGGCTCATACTCTGTCCTAATCCTCCTCGACCTCTCAGCTGCCTTTGACACTGTGGACCACCCCCTTCTCCTCCACACGTTATCTGACCTTGGCTTCACAGACTCCGTCCTCTCCTGGTTCTCCTCTTATCTCTCCGGTCGTTCTTTCTCAGTCTCTTTTGCAGGCTCCTCCTCCCCCTCCCATCCTCTTACGGTGGGGGTTCCCCAAGGTTCAGTGCTTGGTCCCCTTCTGTTCTCAATATACACTCACTCCCTTGTTGACCTCATTCGCTCCCACGGCTTCAACTATCATCTCTACGCTGATGACACCCAGATCTACATCTCTGCCCCTGCTCTCTCCCCCTCCCTCCAGGCTCGCATCTCCACCTGCCTTCAGGACATCTCCATCTGGATGTCCGCCCGCCACCTAAAGCTCAACATGTCGAAGACTGAGCTCCTTGTCTTCCCTCCCAAACCTTGTCCTCTCCCTGACTTTCCCATCTCTGTTGACGGCACTACCATCCTTCCCGTCTCATAAGCCCGCAACCTTGGTGTCATCCTCGACTCCGCTCTCTCATTCACCCCTCACATCCAAGCCGTCACCAAAACCTGCCGGTCTCAGCTCCGCAACATTGCCAAGATCCGCCCTTTCCTCTCCATCCAAACTGCTACCCTGCTCATTCAAGCTCTCATCCTATCCCGTCTGGACTACTGCACCAGCCTTCTCTCTGATCTCCCATCCTCGTGTCTCTCTCCACTTCAATCCATACTTCATGCTGCTGCCCGGATTATCTTTGTCCAGAAACGCTCTGGACATATTACTCCCCTCCTCAAAAACCTCCAATGGCTACCGATCAATCTGCGCATCAGGCAGAAACTCCTCACCCTGGGCTTCAAGGCTGTCCATCACCTCGCCCCCTCCTACCTCACCTCCCTTCTCTCCTTCTACTGCCCAGCCCGCACCCTCCGCTCCTCCACCGCTGATCTCCTCACTGTACCTCGCTCTCGCCTGTCCCGCCATCGACCCCCGGCCCACGTCATCCCCCGGGCCTGGAATGCCCTCCCTCTGCCCATCCGCCAAGCTAGCTCTCTTCCTCCCTTCAAGGCCCTGCTGAGAGCTCACCTCCTCCAGGAGGCCTTCCCAGACTGAGCCCCTTCTTTCCTCTCCCCCTCTCCATCCCCCCGTCTTACCTCCTTCCCTTCCCCACAGCACCTGTATATATGTATATATGGTTGTACATATTTATTACTCTATTTATTTATTTATTTATTTATTTTACTTGTACATTTCTATCCTACTTATTTTATTTTGTTGGTATGTTTGGTTCTGTTCTCTGTCTCCCCCTTTTAGACTGTGAGCCCACTGTTGGGTAGGGACTGTCTCTATGTGATGCCAATTTGTACTTCCCAAGCGCTTAGTACAGTGCTCTGCACATAGTAAGCGCTCAATAAATACGATTGATTGATTGATTGATTGATTACTAAGTGTGTGGGAGAGTACAATATAACAGACACATTCCCTGCCCACAGTGAGCATACCAGTCTAGAGGGGGAGACAGACATTAATATACATCAATATATTATGGATTTATGTGCACATATGTGCTGTGGGGCTGGGAGGGAGGATGGCAAGTCAGGGCAATGCAAAAGGGAGTGGAAGAAGAGGATAAGAGGGACTAGTCAGAGAAGGCCCCTTGGAGACGATATGCCTTCAATAAGGCTTTTGAAGGCCGGGCTGGGGGTGGGGGCGGGGTGGGGGGATAATTATCTGTCAGATATGAAGAGGGAGGGCATTCCAGGCCAGAGGCAGGACTTGGGTGAGAGGTTGGCAGGGAGATAGATGAGATCTAGGTACACTGAGTAGGTTGGTATTAGAGGAGTGAAGTGTGTGAGCTGGGTTGTAGTAAGAAATTAGCGAGGTGAAGTAGGAGGGGGCATGGTGATTGAGTGCTTTAAAGCCGATGGTAAGGCGTTTCTGTTTGATGCAGAGGTGGATGGGCAATCACTGGAGGTTCTTGAGGTGTGGGGAAAGATAGATTGAATGATTTTGTAGAAAAATGATCTGGGCAGTAGAGTGAAGTACAGACTGGAGTGAGGAGAGACAGAAAGACAGGGAGGTCAACAAAGAAGCTCATACAGTAATGAAGGCAGGATGTGCGAAATGAAAACATACATCTTTGCACATAGGTGCAAGATGGTTTGCTTCAGCCAGCTTGCAAGCTGCCCGGGTTTGTTACAAAAATTATAATAAAGCTGCATGGAAATAGCCACAAGAAGCATGACTAAGTTTAATAAATATCCCAGGATCATAGTTGAGTGTATAGTAGGTACCTTAAACAGCGGCTTAGAATCATTTTAAACCCTTCAAGTTAATAGTGGTGGCTTGCTACAACTCAGTTGTGCACAGGTGGAGGTTTCTAGAGCCTCAAATTACCAACATGCGTTTTATGCACCAAGAGAAATGTCGTATTCTTTAAGAATGCATGTCTTGCAGGGTAGGTTTTAAGAGGTTACCTCTCAGAGCAAATACATTTTCAGTACTAAGGTATAAGGGAACAAAAAGGCCTGACTCAGTGGTCACTATAGACACAGATGTCTATTTTAGTTGGACCATTGATTCCACAGCCACTTTATAAAATCAACACTCTATATTTGAACAGGAACAAGATTGGGAGAGTGAAAGTGAGGTGGAAGGAGAGACCTGGTATCCTACCAATATGGAAGAATTAGTCACAGTAGATGAGGTCGGAGAAGAAGATTTCATCATGGAGCCGGATATCACTGAACTGGAGGAAATTATGCCAGTCATCCCCAAGGACAAAACTGGCACTGAAATGTCTCCCTGTGAAATTAGCCCCTTGGAATTGAAAAACAACCACAATGAATTAACAAAGGGTGAATTGGCCAGTGAAGCATCCCTAGAAACAAGCTGCAGGTCACCGAAAGGAAGTCCTGTCACTCCTGTGGGTGGTCCAGAGGACCTAGGAGATGAAACATCAAACATAAATCTCGAGGCCGCACAGAAACCTGATGAATTGGTGGAAGGCTGCACCCGCAAGGATCCCTTCTGTCCTGATCCTGAAGAAGAACAGATTGAAAGTTCCGAGAGTCCTTTAACTCCAGAAGCACAGAAGACCCTTTCCCAAGAGCCAACCGAGGAAAGTGTCCAGCTCCCTGGCACCTTTTTGGGTCATTTCAAGCCTGTGGCCTCACCAGCTGACTCTGCTCTGGAAGTAATGCCTGCAGAGGAGAATCCTAGCTCTCAAGAAGAGACGAGTGCCAAAAGCCAAGATTGCCAAGGAATATTAACCCAGGGTAAATATGCAGTGTCTCTGAATTTTACGGTTGGGTAGGTCATTGAACTTTTAAGTATCCAGAAGAGGAACATGAGATTGCAAGCCGTTTATTAATATAATTAATGTTGCTAATAGCATTAAAAGAGACCTATGAGTAACTCGGTAATAGAAGCAAGCTTCCATAAGCCAAGTTAAACCACTTGAGGCTTTTAGTCAAATGGCGTAAAGAGAATATGATATGCAGCTACAGGTTTTCTGGGAGGCATAATCAGATAGAGCAGTCTCCTCTGGGTTCATGTGAGTAGAGATGAACACCTTCAGTCCCTAGGTAAAATTAGTTTGGATTATCAGAAAAAAAAGAGCAGCAGTTCCTGCTGATCAACAAGGAGTAGGGGTACCTTTTGTGTCTGCATGGCACAGACCCACAAAGGCAATTCAGGACATTTATTTCTGCCCTGAATGACTTGAGAGCAGCGTGTGAGCTTTAATATTTGTGGCATTTGTCGAGTGCTTACTATGTGCAAAGCCCCACACTAAGCACTGGGGTAGATGCAAGATAATCAGGTAGATCATAGTTCTTGTTCCTCATTGGGCTGATAGTTCAAGTAGGAGGGAGAACAGGGTATTTCATCCCCATTGTACAGACAAGGAAGCTGAGGCATAGCGAAGTTAAGTGCATTGTCCAGTGTCACAAAACAGTCAAGTAGGAGAGCTGGGATTAGAACCCAGTTCCTCTGATTCCCAGACCCAGGCTCTTTCCACTAGGCCATGTTACTTCATATTGCTTTATTGAGAAGATTTGAATACCCCTTCAGCTGTAGGTGCTGGACAGTGAACAGGGACTGGTTTTGTTAATTCTTATAGGTGAGCTTGGATGTAATGAATTTCTATATTGCACTAAAAACTCTGATACCTTAAAACATGTTTAAAATGGAGCAAACATGACCAGAGAAAGGCTTTCAACAAAGCCAATGAGATTTAGTGAAAAGAGCATTGAATTAGGAGCCAAATGGTCTGGATTCTGGTCCTGGCTCTGCTTTTTGCCTGCTGAATGATTTGGGCAAGTCATAACCTCTCTAGACCCCAGTTTCCTCATCTGAAAAATGGAGATAATAATACATTCCTCTCTTTACCTCACAGAGATGTGAGGACAAATAATGTGGTAAAATTAAGGCATTCTACAAATTCAAAATAGTATGATTATTACTGTAATTACTTCACAGACTGAGCCCATCCTGAAGGTGAGCCTATTTAAAAGCAGTCTTAGGTGATACAACAATATTCCAAAAATGGTCTCCCAAACTTGGGAGTACGTACTTTATAAATTAACTTTTGAAATAAAATCAGCGGGAAAAAAATAAATTCATTTCCCTAATGTAAAGGTAAAGATCATTATTTTCAGAATGGTAGATGAGTAAGGTATATTCCTTGTGAAACCTGCAGTCTCTATGGTATCAAATAAACATCACTAAGTGTTATTGATTCTGGCCTGTAGTGTTTGAGACCAGCGTAATTTGGGTTCTGTGTAACAAACTCTTCTATCCCAGTCAACATAGTGTACTGCAATAATCAGAAATAGACTTTTACTTATCACAAGGTCTGCATGTATGCTTCTCACCTGTCTGTGTCAGAATCTCTTTGGCATCTCTGCCACCAGTTGCATTCTGGTTAACGAGAAAACCAGGGGACCTGAAATCTGACCTTGGAAGGTAAAATCAAAAGTGGAGCCAACTTCTCACCCTCTTTTGTTTAGGCTGCCTCTATTTGTCTGGTGTCGGCCTGAACATGCATTTAGCTTTAATGATTTGTTATCTCACAGAGAATTTTGAGTTCATATTTAATAATAATACCTGACAGGCTTGAGGTGAGAATGTCACCAATTTCTCTTGCCAACATTAGTCCTGAGTATGTCAGCATAATTTGGGTTCTTCAGGAAACACATTGCCTGATTGAGTAATGTTGGTGGGAGTGGACCATCTAGGCTGATGCCAGGGAAATGAGTCAACCCTGGCTTCAGCACTCCATTTCCACCCAACACTTAGGTACTGGACCAATGGGAATGCTGAAACCCTTAGTTGCAACAGGCACGTCATAATTTGCCAGGAAAAAACCCATTGCAATTAGGATATTCTGGTGATAATTAGTGATTGTTTGCCCGCTCCACGCTGTTAAGAATCTGAAATGAATGTGGTTTATTTGTCCAGTCACAGGAAATGCTAGGAATAGATTTTAAGGCTTTTTATTAGCATTTTGGGTTCCTTTCACTCGTTGTCCACACTATCTTTCAGAAAATTCTGGGTACCTGGAAATCAAATCCCTGGAATACGCAGAGGAAGAGACAAAACAACCACATTCTCTGTCTTCCTGGGGACAAGAGGATGTGTTCAGGGAACTTAGCATTCCTTTAGGTAAGTGACTTTCAGGGTAAGGTTTGTAAGTTGTGAATCCCCTGTTGACCCCAGAAATCAGACTGTGGCCCAGCTTCTTTGACATTATTCAAGGTTTGTTGAGCTGTCCCAGGAGAGCAGATCCAGGATGCCTGTAATCAAGCAGCTGGAGCTTTGGAGAACCATGTCATTGCAAAAGGCTAAAATCTCTTCTTTAGAGGTCAGGGATTTCATTTACAAAGAAACAGGCAGTGAATCCAATCCACTTCTAGGAAGAAATAGGGGGTTAGTGCTTTTGCAGAGCAATCGGAAGTCACTCCCTCCTCCTCCCCCAAATAAAGGTGGCATGCTTCTTCTTAGGCCTGCAGGAAGCAAACTCCTAAAGGTCCACCTCCCCCTCTCTATGACTTAGACTGTGAGTCCCCCCTCCCCCACCCACCCTGATGTGGGACAAGACTGTGTCTGACCTGATTAACTTGTATCCACTCCAGCGTTTAGAACTGTGCTTGGTACAGTAAGCACTTAACAAATACCGTAGTAATATTAACCAGTCCATCAGTCCAAAAAAGATAAAGAATAATGTCCCAAATAATGAGACAGAGAGCACTGTGCTGAGGAGGGGGAGTGAAAGCGGTGATGGTCATCTCAAGTGGTCAGTGGGCTCTGGTCTGGATGTGCAGGCAATTAAAATAAATACAGAAGATGTGACGCAGGGGTTGGGGGGATGGCCACAGGAGGACTGAAGCCTTGTTTGGGCCATAAACCCATGGTCCAGTCTGGTCCACGGTGACACCCAGTACTGTGGCATTCTACAGAGACCAACACTTGAACCATCTGAAGGGAACCTTACATTATCTCTGGGGATGGAGTTGTACAAGGGCAACACACTTATTCAACTGTAGTTTTACCTGCCGGGTCTTAACAGGAAGTGGAGAGGGAACAGTGTGGAGACAGTAACATAGGGGCAAGAGCTTCACAGCCCCTCCAGTGTCTGAAAACTAGGCTGAGAAGAGAAAAGGGGACAGAGAAGGGAGAATCCCATTCCATCACTTTTGGGGAAAGAGGAAAAAAGAAGTGAGGCTCATTCTAGCAGCCCCCAGGTCAACCTAAGTCCTTGGCGGGCTCTATGGACCAGGCCTGCTTCTGAACCAGAACACCTAGGCTTGATTCTGGAGAGAGGAGTGAGAGCAGATGCACTTCAGACACGCAGGCTTAGATCGCTCTGAAGATATTTCTTGCCAAGAGTTGAAAAACACTGCAATTAGTATGATAAGTCAGTCCTTCTGGAAGGGTAAATTAGGCAAGGAGAATTCAGAGAGGCTGACATGGTGAGGGTTCACCCTGGATACCAGACATCTTTGCTCGTATTGTTCTCTGTCCCAACTGCAACATTTTGATAGTGAGAGTTATGAAGAGCAAATTTCCTTCTTTTGTAGTTCATTTGCTCAGAGACTGTCATATGCCAGCAAGTTATCCCCCTTCCAAGAAAAAAAATATGTATGACTTTACATTGATCCTGTTGATCATGGCTAACAACAGTTGGGCTGCAGCTGTTTTCAAATTGAAGTTCTTAGTTTCAAGTTAGACATATGGGGGATTCTTTTTGAGTTAAAGGGGCAGAAGAAGTTTCAAGGACCCATTCTGTTTGTGTTAATTTTGGATTCCTTGCTATAAAGTCCCAGAGGTCTGGTTCTGCTCAAACCCTTCAGTTTGGGCTGGAAGCAGTCAGGATCCTCGGGATTGGGGAGAGGTCCCAGGCAGCCCCAGTCTTGAGGCTGGATACAGAGCCTCTTTCTCCAGTGGGGGTTTGTGTTTCTGTCCCGTGACCCCAGTGTTGTCTCAACACTAAACCAGCCCCCAGGCCTAGCAAAACAGCAACCTACATGGCTTTGGGCTGTGGTGGCTCGTAACTCACCCAAATTCCCAAGAATTAGTAGATTGGGGATTCTTCCCCAAGTGGATTGGGTCTCTGGGGTGTGCTGTGTGTGGGAACAGCCCTGGCACAAGGGGAACCTCAGACCAGATCAGTCCTGAACCCCAGAGGTATAGGTAGAACTGAGTGGTTTCATCATTACCAGGAGAGAATTGGCAAGCCAGGAAACACTTGGTTCTCTCTTTCTGGTTCTCTGTTAAGCAAACAATAATACTTTCCATGAGTCCGGGGATGGCTGATATAGACGCTCATGTGTGACCTGCAAACTCTTCCCTGTGGAACAGCAGTGCAACGAGACTATTGTCAGCAAAGCCAGGGACCAAGTACCACCTCCCCAGGGGCCAGGGCAGTGCTGGTCAAAGGACCACCGTGGCCAGTAGGCTGTGGAGGGCTGAGGCCCAAAAGCCAGGGTGAAAGACTCAGATTACCTCTATTGTGTATGCATCACTGCCTTTTAGGAGCTCTGCTTCTAAAATGCTTCCATGTTTACTTAATTCTCAGACTTATTGTTATGACAGGATTATAATGATCCTCACTTAAAAGCTGCCTTTGGAAAACAAATGCTGCTTTCAGATTAGCTGGGCATGGGAGTCAGAAGAACCTGTGTTCTAGCCCTGGTTCTGCCACTTGTCTGCTGTGTGACCTTGGGCAAGTCCCTTAATGTTTCTGTTCCTCAGTTACCTCATCTGTAAAACGGGGATCGAATCCTCTTCCCTCCTACTTAGACTCAAGGAGTTTCCTGTCTAGTGGAGGGATTTACAATCTAGCAGATGTAAATAAAGTGATGACTTCTCACCCCCTTGCTCCCGCCCCCGTAAGGTAGCTCTAGTGAGTAGGATTTGGAGAAAACATCATATTGCCTGGGGAGAGGACAAAATTTCCTCCTGCTCATGAAATAAAAAAATGTAATATTACTTCTCTTGGGCAGGTAAAGCCTGGAAGCAGGAGTATGGATCAGGTGACCTATTTAAGTTTTCTTCCAAAATCATGGTTTTAGTCAGCCTGGCTTACTAGGGAGTTGATAAAGCATTTCTCCCATGGGCACAATCTTTCTTTCACCCCTTGCCCAGAATAAGAGGAATACCTAGGTATCATCCTTAAATGTAGGGTTAAGAAAATGAGGGTAACATTATATTTCCAGACACCAGTTCTAAGAAACACAAATTAGTTGTACCCATAGAGATAGAGTCCAGAACTCACTATCAGATGCTCAGATCATTAGTGAGTTATCTTTCTGAGAATGTTTGTTGTTAGTGATGGCAACTTTGAGGTGAAAAAATAAACTTAACTAATAGCCAGACTGGACTTTATCTCAGGGGCTCAGATGTGTCTGCATGATTCAGACAGGGGCTCAGACGTGTCTGCCTGATTTAGACAGTCTCATCTATTTATTTAAAGAAAGAACCAAACAAAAAAAACTTTCATGACTTTTGGGCAATGCACAACTATTAACAGCTGGCTTGGAGCCAGTTATCTTTGTATACTAATTCCCCTGCCACTTCTCAGACTGATGTTAATGGACTTTCTCAGTATGAGCATGTTATATGCATCTCTTTATATGCATTCATCCTGACCTCATCAGAGTTATCCACCTACCCTATATAGCCTTCAAGGAGAGGCAGATCCCCAACCCAGAAGGAAGTGATGGAGTGTAGTGGAGGGCCAGAGAACTCATGCCTTGTTGCTAATCAGAGAGAGAGCTGTTATGTCTTCTGAAAGAGGACCAAATTCTGGGGTGTGGTATTTTATAAATATATGGTAAAACAGTCCCCCCACAAGGAATCTACAGAAGAGACTTGGCTGTTTATCTTTTCTAGACTGTAAGATCATTGTGGGCAGGGAACATGTCTGTCATCTTTTTTGGATTGTACTCTCCCAAGAGCTTAGTGCAGAACTCTGTACACGGTGAGCACTCAATAATTGTTCATTGTTTGAATCCAACAAAATCCAAGTCGACTTCAAGCAATTGCTATTTCTCCGGGCGCTTACCATTTCCACCATTCTTTCTGAGTTATCCCCTTGCAGGAGCCCACCCAAACAATAATCTTTTCATGAAATGGTCATATACTAGATTCTCCTGACTGGGGTTATTCCCAAGTAGTAGGGAAAGCCTGGGTTCTAGTTCCAGCACTCCATCTGACCCAGTAGGTGACCTTAGACAAGTTATTCATCCCCATCCCCATCTGCAGAATAGGAACCTGAAGGCCTTGCGATCCTGCCTCTGGCTAGATTATAATCACAAGATTATATCCAAAAGCACATAAGTCACACCCCAGCTTGCCCACCTTGTTCAGTTTCTCTCTAACTTATATGCACCTCAATCTGCAACCTTTGGACATTTAATACTCACCCTACCCCCAAACCCACAGCACTTATATACATGTCTTTAAATTTTATATATTGTAAAGTGCTTATTTTCTCATATTATTGTCTGTCTCCCCCTCTAGACTGTAAGCTCGCTATGGGCAGGGAACATGTCTGCTAATTCTGTTGTATTATATTCTCCCAAGCACTCAATACAGTCCTGTGCACATAGTAAACACTCAAAAAATGCAATGGATTGATTATATATGCTGCCTTTCTAACATGTTGATTCTCTGTGTTGTTGATTAGGGGTAGAATTTGTGGTGCCCAGAACAGGATTCTACTGTAAGCTGTGTGGACTGTTCTACACAAGTGAGGAGACTGCAAAGATAAACCACTGTCGGAGCTCTGTTCACTATAGGAACCTTCAGGTATGACCCCGCTCACTTGCCCCCACCCCTTCATACCTTGTTTGAGGTGTTGGGGCTGAGGAATCAGCATTGGATTGTAGTCAAAGCTCCACCTGGATCTGTGGGAGTTCTCTGACACAGAGCCTGGGGGATGCTATATTTTGTAGGCCTCAGGCCAGGTTTCTGACTCTGGCTTAGGCTGGCAGCAAAACTTTGCCTGCTAACTTCACGCTGAACTTTCTGGCTACAAGGGGATGAGCCCCATGTCCTTTGGTGACTTGGGAGTTTTTCAGGTACGCTAGAGTGATAAGAGGTGATAGATGGACAACCACACCAGACACAGTTGTCACTGGTTTGGGGACTACTGCTTTGGGCTGAAGAGATCCTAGACCCTTCTCCCCTGGCATTCCAGAGAGGTTGAAGGTCAGAGGGGGGAGTAAGGTTCTAGTTCAGTGATTCTCCCAACCCCCTGGAAATTGCATGGTTGGACTCAGTCTGGACCTTGCTTCAGTTTTTCACAGCAAGAAACTTGGTCTGGAGAAAGAGTCCCCTAACATCACTGGCAGCCCTGCAGAACCATGGGGTTGGCAGGATGGCATGCCGGGGAGAGTGAGGAGGGAGAATACTCTGATTGAAACCTGTTCTGGAAGATTTGCTGGATAAAATCGTGATTCAGCATCTCTGCTTATGACCAATCAGTGAACTGGAGAGATCTGGACACAAATCCTAGTGCGAGCCACCAGGGCAGCTGGATGGAGTGACTCCTGGACTCAGTGGCAAGCCACTGAGAGAATACATGGAACGTGGCTCCCTGAGCTGTTTAGAGAGGAAAGCAAAGCCCCCAAATGTACATGCTGCATAACTTTTTCCTAATTCTGAAGCTGATGTTATGGCTGTGGGCAGCACATAAAACTTCCTGTAGTGTCCCTGGCCATGTTCGTATGGGGCAAGGGTATTTTTACCCGGAGGAGATTCCATCTGGGGCCAGAGTCTGCCTGGGACACCTAATGTTAGGTAATAACCCAGCATTATTATCCACTAGTCCCATGGTTCCATGTCCAGTACCTTCTCCAGAAGCCTGATGTTAGCCCATCTGCCTGATTGACAGCCACCTTTTGGAGCATTTTTGCTCCTGATCTTAGTCCCCCAAGAGGGCTGCAGTGCAGGCTGGCAGCAGCCTTCAAGCAAATGGACCCCCCATCCATTCAGGGGATCTACACCAGGAAGAATATCTGGCAGGGAAAAAATTATACCCCCACAGAGCTCAATCTAGTGCTTTGGAACCCAGACTGCTCTGCAATCAAAAGTTAAAAAAAATATTACAGGTAAGCATGGGAGATTTCACTCAAGCTGTTAAGAAATTTGAATTCTCATTGTGGGCAGGGCATATGCCTGTTTATTGTTGTAGTGTACTCGATTGAGTTTAGTACAGTGCTCTGCACACAATAAGTGCTCAAAAAATACAATTGAATGAATGGATCCTACAAAAAGCTTTGCTGTCGGCATTAGGTTTAACCCATGCCAACATGCTTCTGGAGCAAAATGGGCAGAAACAGGTCCGACTTCAGTATATCTCCATTCTGAGGTGATTCAACTTTAGATTTTATTCCAAGTCTGTAGATGCCCAGGATATGGCTCTTCCAAAGCCAGGCTTGTTTTCTTCATTCTCACTCCTTACATCAACCCCCTCCGTGGAAAATTTAACCATACTGTGTGTGGCACCCTTATTAGAGAGGGAGGGGCAATGTAGCTCTCTAGCTGCCTTGGCTGGGGGAGGGAGAGAAAGAGAGAGAGGAAGGACTTGATTATCCGCAGAAAAGAGCCTTTGTTTTCAGAATGAGGATTCTTCAAAGCCAGGTGTGATGAGTGCCAAGCTTCAGTGTCCACAGCTCTGTTAGCCATAAAGATGGTGGGGTACCTTTCCTCCTCTTCCCCACCACTCACCAGGGTTTCTACCTCTGGGATTTTCGAAATGCTTTCTGCTCATCCCTGTCCAAAGTGGCAATCTGGAAGAGCTGTGAACTGATGAATGGGTGCTGCTGGAGCTTGCCTGGAGCAGAAGGAGCACTTTGGGAGCTTCCAGTGGTGAAGCTCATAGGGGCATTCAGCCCTTCAGCTGAAAGGGGAGAAGTTGAGGCAGCAAGAAAGAGATGGGGCAGTGGCAGGGCTGCCATAAGGATGTTTCATTCCCCCAAGGTACTGCCCCTCCAGACTTCAGCCACAGCTCATAGCTGGAAAAGTAGGTGTGTTCTCATTACAGCAACCAGTAGCCTCCTGGTGTCAACTGTTCCAAACAACAGATGAATGGAGTATACATTTGAAACCACATGGCATACATTGGACTTCATTCCCCACAGGAAACAGCATGGAAATGGGAAGGGAGGGAGAAATTTGTCCTTCACATTTTTTTCCTGCTAGATGGGAAACAGAGGGATTCAGACCAACTACCCTTTCAGTAGGGCCCACCTGCCCCTTTCCTTATACAACCAGGTTGAGTGGCTTTGAATTTTCAGGTGTTCAAGTTACTTCCTTAACAATGGAAGAGCTAGAACTAACTAGACTCCCAGTCCTGTATTCTGATTGCTGCTCAAGGACAGCACAGAGGGGGTTGGGTGGGGAAGTCCTTAGCTGCCCACTGGATAAATGGTTGCAGTGATGAGAGGAGTGCCACAATGGGATGGCAGCAGCAGCCTACTCCTTCACAGCTTGCAGCATCAAGAATTCATAAGGGTATTTTCAGAGAGACGTCTGCCATCTACTGAACCTCAGGTCTCACATGCTACAAAAGCAGGTAGGGCCTCAGCCCCATCCCCTTAAGCTGAGGCACAGTGAAAGGGACTCTGATGGCTGTACTCACCTCTTCTTCTCTAGGAAAGTCTCTGGCAGAGGGAATCCATCCTTGCATGGGTTGTTTCTGTGTGCCGTGCAGTATGAACTAGAACCAGCATGGCGGAGAATTCCAGCTCTGTGGGATGACCTATTTGTTGGTTCTTGCACAACATACTTCAGCCCAAACCAAGGAAACAGCAGAACTGTTTCAAGGGTAAATGCTTTCCCTCAGGAAACAAGCACCAGAAAACAATCCTGAGAAGAAACTACATTCCCTCCTTTACCAAAAAAAAAAAAAAATAGTTTCCCAACTGAGCGAGGTGTCTACATTCTTCCAGTCCCTCAGGGTAGATTTTTCCTCTCTGTGTAGCAACTGCTCTTTGGCCTTTTTCTTTTGCTCACAGAAGTATTTGTCCCAGCTGGCCGAGGAGGGCCTGAAGAAGAGCGAAAGAGGCAGCAGCCCGGTGCCAGAGGACATGGGAATTGTTCCACATTTTGAAAGGAAGAAGCTTTGATGCTCCAGCAGGGAAGCTAGAAAGAAGCAAACACTGGTGGGTGCACTCAGGAGCCGGCCTGGGGTCCGTTGGCATTGACCGTGAGGATGGCAGCACATTGAAGAGCGTAGGACTTACATTTTCTTCTGCGGAATGAAAGAGAAATAAAAACCCAAATGTATTTCCAGCGGGATGCAATTCTGTCAGGTCCTGAAAGCAGAGGAGAGCTGTTCCTTCTTTTTCCTGCATTCTTTGTCAAGAGCAAGTTCCTTTTATAAAATCCTCCTGCTCAGGGATTTCCTCAGAGTCTGGATTTTGGGCAGTCTACAGCAGGGCAGATCCAGGGAGGATGGATTATCCAGGGGAAGCAATCTGAAAGTAGTTATGATAGGAGTAGTATTTATTAAGTGCTTACTTTGTGCAGAGCACTGTACTAAGCACTTAGGAAAGAGTGTACATGTAGGAAGTAGAGATGGAGCTTGTCCCTGAGGCACTCACAATCAGTGAAAGCAAATCTACTTGGCAAGAAAGATAAATTTTGGGGGAAATTCTCCAATCCTAATTATAATTGTGGGATTTGTTTAGTGTTTACTATGTGCCAAGCACTATGCTAAACACTGGGGTAGAGCCAAGATAATCCCTGCTTGTGGTCCTCACAGGACAGATGTCAGGAGTGGGACCTGAAAGTTTTGTGCCAGTCCAGATTCAAAAGGGGAAAGAAGTAAGAATAACAGGATAAGAAAACTAGTGGAATGACAGGGTGTTCATGAAACTTGTCAAATCTTTTTCATCCTCCAAACGCTAAGCACCTTTTTAATAGTTCCTGTTTAGGTCCATCCTGAGCATTCACCAGCTTTGTGTCTTAATATACCGTTCCTCCTAATTCATTCTTTCCCTTCTTGATTTCAGGACAGGTTAGATCTCTCTTCTCCCCTCCATCCTCTCCCCCCCCCCCCCCACCCCCAACCAAACACACAGTTTAAAAAATTAAACAGCCTCCAACAATGAATTCCATAAGGGTTGAACTAAACAACTTCCTGATCCTCCAGCTAAAATAGCAGTTGTGGGTTCCGGACAAACGACTGCCCTAAAATTGTGTTCAGTATTTAATTGAAAAACATAAAAACAAGGAAACTGCAGCCAAGGACTCTGGCCTTATCTCATCCCGTTGTGCCTGAATTTTACCTTCCCAAGTAGTGCTCTTATCAGAAACCTCCGAGTAGAACGATCTGAAAGGTCCATGGCAGTCGTGATCCTCCTCCAAGTGGATCACTGGGAGCTGAGAAACAGTTTAAGCTAAGACCAACGCCGAAGGTTCTTGCAGCACTGGCTGGATATTTAGTTTCCTTTCATGTTCTTAATGGACTCTGCCTGGAGATTGCACTGTTTGTACAGAGTTGCAGTCTCTTGTTCTGGGGCTTTTTCTGCAGAGCCCCCCGCTGAAGCCCATGGCTTATATTTCTGCTCCATTTCAAAGGGGTTTTGTGCAAGAAAACCTATTCCCAAGCAGATGCAGGAATAAAATGGCCAAAGGTGACATTCCTATGCTCTACACATCTAATAGTTTTAGGCCAGATGAAGGAGAACTCGGATAAGCTTTTGCCAGGGGATAAAGCTTAGGAAGGTCAGCAGGAGAATTGGGTTGGGGTGTTTATGTGAAATTGACCTAGACATATTGGGCCTAGGAAGGATTAGGCCAAGAGAGTAGCCACAGTTTCACCTAAGCCATTAGCAGATTTGCTATGAGCCAATTATTAATTTTTTTTATGGCAGGTGATAGTGTCCCAGGCACTTGCAAACATAAGGCCTGCCCAAGGACCTTCCCACTGGAGCCGTTTAAACACAGTTAAATCCGATAAGACTCTTGGGTGGAAACTTTGAGCGAAAGGCAAATGGAGAGAGGGAGAAGGAAGTCTAGGGAAGGAAGGGAAAGCAGGCCTGCTATTTCCCAAGTTAGGTGTTGCATCCTGGCTCCAGACTGAGGCTGAAGCTGGAACTCAGAAGAAATCGCCTGATTGTTTTAGGCCCCCTGGAAGGCTGGTTCCTGGAAAAAGGAAAGGGACCGAAGATGCTGGCTTTTTCCATTTCCAGAGTTCATTAGTCCAGGTGCCAAAGCTGTTTACTGAACAATGAGTGCTTTTACCATGCTCTGTGCACCAGAAACCACTTCCTCCTTTCTCTGAAGTACTCTGATAGAGCCCTGAAAGGCATGTTTCTTCTTCATGAAGGTCCATGGAAGGAAGCGATGGGACCACTTCCTTCACTTTTATGGGCTTTGTCGTTCACTCCAACTGGCTTGGTCGTAAGACTCAGAGAGAGGCGAAGGACTGCAACTTTGCTCCCTGTTCCATTAGGCCTACCTTCTGGGAAATTTGTTTCCATCTAGTTTGAAAGGTCCCAGATAGTTAATCACTGAAAGTGGGGTTTTATAGAAATGGAGACTGACCCTGAAAGTTAGCCCCTCTCCTAGGTTACTGTTAGGTTGCCTCTGCTGAATGAACCATCAGCATCAGACATCAGAGGACAGTTAGCAACCTCCAGGCTTTATTCTGACCAGGCTCAGCCAGGTTCCTGTATTTTAAAAATTGATTCTAAGATTTTATATACACATATATACCCATGTATATGTATATATATATATATATATATTTTTATACAGTTGGCATGATTCTTCACCAACCTTGTAGCTTGCACTTCTTATTTGTATGTGTATAGCACCGAATACAGTGCAGCCAGAAAAATATTTATTTTTTTCTTAAAAAAAAAAGGCGCCTCGATGTTTGTGAATCATTTGAAAGTGAATCAACCAAAGGCTTCCCAGAGAGCAGCCTTTCTGAACAGAAGACACATCTTTCCCTTGGTTAATATCACATGCAAGACTTACTGTTTTGTAGCATCAACAACAAAAGAAAATATGAAAGCTAATCTCCATCAGAAATGACAAATTCAACATTGACTGAATATCAGCAGAGCATCAGGCTTTTTCTATCAGGGTTTTATCCTTCTTGGACTATTTGAGGCTGTGATCTGTTGAATTATACTTGAACTGGACCAGAACATATTTATTGAGCTTATATAAAAAAACTTGTTAATTTAACTTTTGGCTTGTAAACATTTGGAATTTGTTAGAATTTGTTGTGTCATATGAATCGTCACCAGTTTTACTGATCTGTGTTACTGATCGCAAAGTGTTTCAAGTTGTTTCCTAAAAAAGATTTTAATAAAGAGAATTTTAAAGCATGTGAGTCTTGGTTATGGTTTATTCATAATAAGTTCTCTGGGTCTTGATGAAGAAGGTCCAGCAGGCAGCAAAATCAAGATTTGGATTCCGGGAGCCAGCAGTGGTGTACAGTGGTGGGAACAATGAGGGACATAGGGAGGGGAGGAGGGACATTTCTTAGAGTGAGGCAGGGTTATAACTCTTCAGCCCACCAGAGATGGAATCCTGGAGTTCTGGGGATAAAATGGCCTTCCAGAGGTCACCCAATCCTGTCTTCTGGGAGAAACGTTTGGGGAAACTACATCTATTCCAGATTTCCAGTGGTCTGTTCTCTTTCTTTTCTCATCTTTGCTAAAAGAGTCCACTGCCTCCCCCATGCTCTTCAACCTAGAAGATCTTCCCTTGTGCCTCCCTTTTCCCATTGCTCCTGAGCAGAGAAGTTGGTTATCTTCGGTATAATAGTCCTTGAGGCATTCTCTGGCCTTCTTTCCTCCAGGCTAAAGAGTTCCAGCTACATCAGATTTTCCTCCAACATTGGGCTAGAGTGGAGAAGGAGCCCCTGCCCTCCCCAACCCCACCGCTTCTAACGCTATGAAATACAGGCAGACATTCCTGTTGAGCTTGTTACTCCTCCCTTCCCCAAGCCCAGGGCATGCTGTTCAGCCTGTTATGGCCACACCACCTCTGCTGCCGTATCTTCTGGCAAAAGAGCACCTCCTCCTATAATCCCTCTGCAGTGAGTGGGAGGTGCAGGATTTTTCACCACCCCAAAGCCTTAGACTGTTTTTGAGGACTTCTTCAGAAATATGACATGCACTGTCACAGTTTTCTGACCAAGCTTGGGGAAAGCCTATGTTTCAACTCCCTCGCCCCACATTCTCTGCCCAGCCCTACCAGAGATTCTTGGATTCCACCCACAGAGACAGGTTAAAATCACGGGCCTTCTCTTTTCCAGATTCACCGTTGTGTCCCAGGGAGGCAGAAGAGGAATATTCCTGAGGCTGTCAGACAGTGACTCAACCTGGGACTGTCTCTTTTCTCTAGGAATCTGGGGTTTGGATAAGACCCAGACCAGTATCCGTGCCAGATGGAGAGGTTCCTCCACAAACGAAAAAGCAAGATACTGCACCTGGCCTCGAGGAGTTTTCAATCTAATGAAACCGGTAAAAGCTGTGTGTTTTGTTTGGTGGCGGTCATTACCATTTGAGCACACATTCACATGTTAAATACAATTGTTGACTTCCGTAATTACCCCGTGCTTACAGAGAAGTTGGTTTCCAAACACATCCAGCTCAAATGTTTTATTTATTTTTTTAATTGCTAAAAGAGTTAGTGGTAATTAAGAAGGCTCACCCCAAGATCTCACAGTAGCTCTTTGTGCTATTATGGGAAACAGATCTAAGCTTGATTCCCGGGCTGGGCTACTGTATCATGAGCAGCTGTGTTTTGGGGAAGGCAAGGGCACTGGTCGCCCTGAAAGAAGAGTAAGGAAGATCCTCTGGGAGGCAGGAGGATGACTCAGTTGATTTTACAAGACTCCTTCTAGTCCTAGAATTCTATGGTCCTGCTTTCAGCAAAAGAGAATAGCATCCTTTCAGTTTGAATTTTCCATCATTCTCTATGCCCAGCACCAACCTCCAGGTAATGGCCGTTGGGCTTCTCTGTATGCAGTTCTCCATTACAGAAGGATGTAGAGCCAGTCCTGCATCTGACTGCCCCCAGGAACCTGATTTCCCCCAAGGTACCCAGAGTGCCAGACAGTGTTTAAGGCATTCCTGTTCCCTCACCTTTCTATTGTCCTGGTCACCTTGGGGAAATTCCCAGACACCAGGAATGTGATCGGGGAGGGAGAGGAAGGAAAAGAGAGGCAGATAGGGCCATTGCAAAACCAGAGCAAGATTTGTGACTTGTGCTGACCTCCAGACCAGTCAGTAGGTGCACACACACAAGATTACCTTCACCACTGGTCTGCTATCTTTTTTCAATAAATCAATCTAGAGTGGTCAAAGCAAGTACATTTTTCTTTGACCCAGATCATATCCTCTTAGCCCTTTGGTGCCATCTCAACACTCACAGCCACCTCTAACATTTCTGCACAGGCACATATTGACTTACAGAGAAGCAGCATGGTTCAGTGGAAAGAGCACGGGCTTTGGAGTCAGAGGTCATGGGTTCAAATCCCGGCTCCGCCAACTCTCAGCTGTGTGACTTTGGGCAAGTCACTTAACTTCTCTGTGCCTCAGTTACTTCATCTGTAAAATGGGGATTAAGACTGTGAGCCCCCCGTGGGACAACCTGATCACCTGGTAACCGCCCCAGTGCTTAGAATGGTGCTTTGCACATAGTAAGCGCTTAACAAATGCCATTATTATTATTATTATTGTTATTATCCCCCATTTTATAAGCACTTACCTCATCCACACATCCATCTTTCCATTATTTTCCTTCTGTCTGTATATTATTTTGCATCTGCCTCCCCTTGCTAGATTGTAAGGACTTTGAAGGCAGGGATCATGTCTTCTTATGCTGCTAGAGAAGCAGCATGGTGTAGTGTTAGAGCGCGGGCCTGGGAATCAGAAAGTCATGGGTTCTAATCACGGCTCTGTCACTTGTCTGCTCTGTGACCTTGGGCAAGTCACTTCACTTCTCTGGGCTTCAGGCACCTCATCTGTAAAATGGGGATTGAGACTGTGAGCCCCACGTGGGACAGGGACTGTGTCCAACTAAATTTGCCTGTATCCACCCCAGCGCTTAGTACAGTGCCTGGCACATAGTAAGTGCTTAACAAATACCATTATTATTCTTACTCCATTGGCCTCTCCCAAGTTCTTAGTACAGTGCTCTGCTTAATAAGATGCCTAATAGATGCTTAATAAGTGTGACTGATTGGAGTCCATACTACTTACTGGATTGAAAATTAGACTGAAACCCAGTAGAGATCAGCTTTTTTCTTTAATTCTTGCTCTTTAAATGGGACAACAAACAGTACTCCCAGTTCACCCCAAATACTCAAGAGTGGAGAAGGCCAGGTTTCCATGTTTGGGTGGAGGAGCAAGGAGTTTGAGGCAAGGGGAATGAGATGGGGAGCTGAAGAGCAATGCTTTTATGATCTTGTTTGAGCTAGATGCTGATTTGGGAGCTTGCTACTGTTGCTACCCAGGAGAAGTTCCGTAACAGTGTTAGGAAGGTAGTGCCTGAAGGTAGAAGAAAAGTTAACTCAACAATGGTTGCCTGCCTGGAGCCCCACCTTATGACAGCCAGATCCTGTTGTTGCCACAGAAGCAGGTAACTGAGGCTTTCCCTGCATGCCTTATTCCTTTCACTTGGGGCCTGCTTTTGCCAGCCTGGGATAGTATGTGTACCATGTAGTTATTCGTGGGGCACCTCACCAGCACTATGCCCCTCCACATGTCCGAGCAGATTGGTCTTCCAGCTCTGCCAGGCCCGAGATGGGCCTCCTGAGCCCAAGCGGATTGTTGGGTTGCTGAGGAGCTTCTGGGTGTGGAGGCTTTAATGGTCTGGGAATGAATCTCATTTTATGACAATTATGTCAACACGGGATTTATTTTTTTGGTTCACTCATACATCTGGAGACCACACCTAACTGACAGGCACATAGCATATTCAACAGCTTCTTAGGGGGATAGAAGGGTGTTTTTCTTGACCCTCATCAGAGCTCAATTTATGGGCTGTTTCTTGAGGAGGAGGATTTGATTAGGCAGGTATTGCAAGTCCTTATAAGATAAAGGACCTTTACATAGATGGATGGTCATGGCCGGATCATTCATAACCTGACACTGCACAGCCTCAGGCCCTTTGGACCTAGAGTCAGAGGAGCAAGAGCTAAGAGAAAGGTTTCTCCAAAAGGGCTTTGTTCTGACATAATGCTTTCCTGAGTGCTCCAGGGTTTCTGGGAAATTGATCAATGGAACTGAACTGGCATATTGTTTTGCTAGGGGAGATAACTACCACATAATATTATACTACTTTTTGCTAACTTTAGAATCTTTGAAGACCTGTTTCTTCTGGGTCTTTCTATGTGCTTAGTTTATATGCCTATAACCTAGAGAGACCTTAACAATTCTAACTAATAAAGGCCACTGATTACTGCAGAGGTCCCTCCTGCTTGGAGCATTTTCTTCTTTTCCTCCTTTTTTTTACTCCTTTCTTACCTCTTTGCTTCTTTCTATCCTCGAAAAGCCCATCTACCTGGGCTCTGATCACTGATATTGAGAGCAGAGGGGATTTACTGCATCTGTCCTTCTAAGCTCCTTTGCCTTTTCGATTAGGGTTGCCCATCTCACAGCATTCATTCATTCATTCATTCGATAACATTTATTGAGGGCTTACTGTGTGCAGAGCACTGTACTAAGCACTTGGAAAGTACAATTCAGCAACAGATAGAGATGGGGTCCTTACCCAATAATGGGCTCACAGTCTAGAAGGGGCACTGTTCTAAGCACGGGCGTTATCCCCCGTGGGGCTCGCAGTCTTCATCCCCATTTGACAGATGAGATAACTGAGGCCCAGAGAAGTGAAGTGGCTTGCCCAAGTCACGCAGCAGACAAGTGGCGGAGCCGGGATTCAAACCCACGGCTTTCCTGACGATGGTGGTCTGTGGGAGGCGGCCCCCGGGCCCGTTCCCATCCGGGAGGGCTCCCCGGAGGTGGCGGTCCCGGCGAGGGTCAGGGCTCCTCCATGATGGTGGCGTACTCCCTCTGGTGCCCCAGAAATGGGAAACCACTAGTTGCCTGTATTTGGATCTGGCTGTCAGAAAGGGAGGCTCCAGGCAATGCAAACAGAATGTCACTCTCTCCTTTTCATAAGGAATCCAGAGGCATGCAGTTTTCTTAGTTATGTGATTAATTTCCAATAACTGGAGCCCTAGAGAGAGGACAGTACAATAAAGTTGGAAGACACAATCCCTAGAAGTCACTTCCTTCTCCCCTGCTATCCCACCCCCACCCCGCAACACCCCCATTCAGTGTGTGTCTCTGAAAAGCTGCTAGTGTCAGTGTTCTGGGTTTGAACCCAGGGACCATGAGTAGCCAGAATGGAGGGAGCCAGCAGTCAGGGACCCAGCACATCAGCACTTGGTTAGGGCAGGGTGACGTTTAAGGGATAGTCTTCATGTTGATCAGAAGAACTGATTTCCAGATAACTGATTCTGCAGACTTTCAAGCCTGGCTTTTTAAAGGATGCTTAACCATAAAATAAACATTCTTTCGGCCCTAAAACTTCAGCCCTCAAAGAACGGAGTCGCCAAAGCTTCAGGGGTTCTGCAATTGGAGATCTGAGCCTGAGGGCAGAATCTGTGCCAGCGCACGTACACAGCAGCATGTAATGCCAAGAGACGTATACTTGAAGTGGGTGTCACCCACTGTTTTGCCTTTTAGCTGTTTTCCTAAGTTTTCACTCCCATTTTTGACCTTGCTGCAAACCACGAGTGACATCTGTTCTGTTTTTCCTGTTGTTGGTAAGTAGCTAATTGCTGATATTGGCTAAGGAAGCTTCATCAGGTTCCTCTAATGCCACATTTTGCTGGTTTAGTTAGGAAATAACCGAAGACTCCAAGAACATACTTGTCAGGATCATATCTGTTCAGTGTCTTTTTTCCTTCTTGAAAAGGGATTGTGAGAGTCTGGGAATGAAGGTTTAGATAGTCAAAGCTGCAGAAAATGAATGCAACTTTTTTGCTGAGGGATTCAGAGGAGTTGAGGCTGACCCACATTTTTTACAACCAACTGGCACCAAAGGCTTATATGTCTTTCAGGTGAAATTGGAAACCCAGGGAGCCCGAGGGTGGTAATAATTCCCCATGCCAGAGCTCTGTACAGATTTCATGTTTTTCACTTCTGCCCCTGACACTGGTTATCCTCTTTATTGTACCACTTTGCCTCTGCCCTGTTACTTAATGTGTCTGGGTCATTGTTCGTTTCCTTGTGTGGGTACTGTGGAGAAGAATGTCAGTGGAGTTCTGGGAAGCTGAACTTCACATGTGTGTTGGGTTGGAGTGTGTGTGCCCATGTGTATCACCATGTGACAGTTGAGCAGAGTGGCTCATTGAAATTAGCTCATGGCAGTTCAGGGAATCAAAACCAGGAACTGACAAGCTATTAACTTGCTGATTCCTTCCTGTGGTTCTGGGTCACGGACACTTTTGCTTGGACCCCTCTGGGTTTGGGCCAGAACAAAACTAGCTCCAGGATCCGCAGGGCAGAACCTGTCCAGGCTGAGCTGGGCTTCTGAGGCCCTGAGCCCGGGGCCCGTGACTGCCCAGACTAATGTTGAATCCAGTTGGACGAGCCTGCCCTTAGCTTTGTCTTGCCAGACTAACCCGAAAGAGGGACTGGGAAGAAAAGGGCTAAAGCAGAGTTAAATGTTGCAAGGGCAAAGAGCAGGTCCTTGGCGTACAAATTGTTTAGCTTCTCATTGGGCCACTCTGAATGCTGACTAACTAAGAACCACTTTTCACCTTGAATCAATCAGCTAATCTGAGGAATGTATTGAACACTTACTGTGTGCAAAGCACTGCACTAAGCCTTGGAGAGAGGACAGTACAATAGAGGTGGAAGACACGATCCCTACCCACAAGAAGCTTATAGTTTAGTGCTTTTATTACCATAGCTCCTTTTAGAATCACATTTCAAATCTCCTTTAAGTTGTCAATACCTTTGGGTTAGGGGTGTCGAAAAAGGAGTCACCTATCTATAGCAGAGAAACAGGGATAGATAGATGGACATGTTTTAGATTATGAGTCAGTAGCAGAGTCAGGATTAGAACTAGTTTTCTGGAACTTATTTCATTCAACCATGCTGCTGCTGAGGAAACAGTAGCAACCGCTGCCTGGAAGAGATTTTCAATCAATCAATCAATCAATCGTATTTATTGAGCGCTTACTATGTGCAGAGCACTGTACTAAGCGCTTGGGAAGTACAAATTGGCATCACATAGAGACAGTCCCTACCCGATAGTGGGCTCACAGTCTAAAAGGGGGAGACAGAGAACAGAACCAAAGATTTTCATAATGATAATAATTGTGGTATTTAAGTGCTTACTGTGGGCCAAGCACCGTGCTAAGTGCTGTATTAGATACAATATAGTCCTATCAGATACAATATCAATAGACTGTCACTTCCACTCCCTAAGCCCAGGCGTCTGGCCCATTCCAGTGGATGGGGTCTATCCTTTTCTTAAAACCAGGGGAGGGAGAAAACCCAACTCACCTATCCCTAAGCTCCCAGTCAGTATTCCAGCAGCCTGTGGTGAATTTGTGATGAAAGTGGCAGCTGAAAAAGCCGTAGAAACTCCAAATGCTCCTCCCCAAAGGCAGACACCTTGGCCATCACCACCAGAAACAATATTATTGAACATCATCTTTGCACTGAGCACTGTTCTAAGAAATTTCCCAAAAAACATACTTCTAACTCCGGGGTGTCCCCCCTGCCCCCTCCCCCGAGCCTAGCTCCATTGCTGAATGATAAATATTTGATGTTTGCTGACCAACAGATACTGTGGAGGACATGAAGGAACCCCTGTCAGAGTATGGTGGTGCTCTCTGCTCACTGCCAGGGCCACTCACAGGGACTTCCTTGAGTGCTCTGAGAATTTGGGACTGGCACCCTGAGCCATGTTTACAATGCCCACTGTCCTATTAGTGACTCAAAGAGGCAAGAGGCAGGGTCACAGGATAAACCCAGGGGGGTGAAACACAACGTCTGGTGACTGGAGGTTTTGATAAAGGAGAAAAGGGGTAGATGGATGAGTGTGTTTTTTCTAAGTGGAAGGTGATTCACAGTTTTCCCCTGGGAAAAGATGGTGTGACCGAGTGGAAAGGTCATAGGACTGAGAGGCAGGAGACCCAGTTTCTAGTCCCAATTTCATCATTTGCCACCTGTGTGACCTTGGATAAGTCACTTATTCTCTGTGTTTCAGTTTTCTCATTTGTAAAATGGGGATAAAACACCTGTTCTCCCTCTCTTTTAGACTGGGACCCCCCATGTGGGATAGGGATTGTGTCAGATCTGATTATCTTGTATCTACCTCCAGTGCTTAGTACAGGACCTGACACAAAGCAAGTACTTAAATGCCATCATTATTTTTATCGTTATTATTATTAGTTCTGCTGATAAGCAAAACTAATCTGTGAACATTTTGAGTCTCTGAATCAATAGCTGGTGTCATAGGTGAGAAGAGAAATCATTTAATTTGCTTGAAAGCTCTCACGCTCTCCTAGAGCCAAGGGAATGCAGCCTCAACTGATTGTTGACATTATTATCTTACCCTAATCAATCAATGGTATTTGTTGAGCACTTACAGAGCACTGTACTAAGTGCTTGACAGCCTACAGTATAATCGAGTTGGTAGACACGTTCCCTGCCCACAGCTTTTCTCATTCCAGAACTTGATAGGCCGTCCTGGCTTCTCCTCTGCTACCAACCAAAGCAGCCCGTCCACTACCCCAGTCAGAAGAGTCTTCTAAATTAAGGTCTTCAGAGATGGGGAGTCATAATTCCACAGCCCACCCTGACCTCCTCGTCCTTTTGACCCTGAAATGGATGGTTTCCCTCTCAGCTATAATAAAGAAATATGTATATCAATCTCTTTACTCTGGAATCAACATAAAGGCAGCTACCTGCTGGGAGAGATAAAAGAACAGTCAGCAGATAGGGGGAATTCACGGGGAGAGCTGAGGTGGAAATACCAGAGAAAATACTGGGAGGATAAGATGAGGGGAGTCAGGACTGGCTCTTGGGTGGAAACTCTGAAGTTCAGCACTTACATGGTTTTAAGAGGTCCTTACTGACCTGAGGCCAGTGCTAGCATTTTGGTATTCTTGGGCAAACCTTCATTTCATGGCCCTGCCCAAGGGGAGAGGGAGGAGCTCAAAGAATAGAACTATTTACTGCCTGCAATAATTCTGCCCCTTAAATCACCCCATTTCTGAATCTAGTCAGAGAGGCACTAGTTTCAGGATCCAATATGGCTCCTAGCCTGGATGGAGAATGGGGAAGGTTTTAGGAGCACAGTTCCTGAAGTGGCAAGTGATTCATCTTTTTAAATCCTTCTGTCCCTGACCTGGGGCCCCCAGCGGAATCCACTGCCTGTGGTGGGGAGCGAGGGAAGGGGTGGAGAGGACCCTTCCAATCACTGCCAGGCACCTCTTGTACCCACCCACAACCAACCTTTGGGGATAATAATAGCAATAATTGTGGTATTTGTTAATCTACTATGTGCCAGGCACTGTACGAAGTGCTGGGATAGATACAAGATAGTTGGACTGGACACATTCCCTGTCCCAAATGGGGCTCACAGACTTAATCCCCATTTTACTGATGAGGAAACCGAGGCATGGAAAAGTGAAGGGGGTTGCCCAAGGAAACAGAGCATTCAAGTGGTGGAGCTGGGATTAGAACCCAGGTCCTCTGACTTCCAAGCCCATGCTCTTTCTACTAGGCCACACTGCTTCCTTCTCTCAGATCCGGAGACCCCATCTTCCTTTGGCTTCCTCTCCAGAATCCCAACACCACGGACGTGGTATCAGTTTTCCCCAAGGTGTTGGTCTGGGAGTTCCAGGAATTCTTGTCATCTCAAGGCTGAACGTGATGCCACGTACTGTGCTGCCTTTGTTGTTTAGTGGTATTGATGTTCTGTCATTTCCCTCCCTCCCTGCCCCCACCCCTGTGTGAAGCCATAACAATAATCACAAATTATGGTGGTATTTGTGCTCTCTTTGTACCTTTCCCCAGCTCTCAATAGAGTGCTTTGCAAAACATTAGTGCTCAACAAATGTCAGGAATATGACAATATGAGTGGCAATGATAATATATAACAGCTGAGAAGTTCAGCATGTTTTCAGATAGTATTGCTTATCTTAATGTACTGGGTAAATATTAACTAGTGAATCCCACCAACAGCCCTAGATAACAAGTTACAGTTGAAGGAAACCAAAACAGCTTTCTCCTCCCCTCTCCACTGCCAAAGCTGTAAATGAAAGTGAAGGAATTGCCCAAGTATTGACTGGTGGGGGCCATTCTGTTTGCAGAGGGAAGAATATAAGCTGTTCCAAAGCAAATGGGGAAGACCGTGTACCTGCCTACTGTTGCTATTTTTTTATGGCTTTTGTTAAGCACTTCTATGTGCCAAGCACTATACTAAGCAGTGGGGTATATACAAGATAATCAGGTTGGACACAGTCCATGTCCCACATGGGACTCACAGTATTAATCTCCATTGTACAGATGAAGGAACTGAGGCCCAGAGAAGCAAAGTGACTTGTCCAAGGTCACACAGCAGAAAAGTGGCAGAGCCGGGATTAGACTCTGCCTCGCCCAGCAGCAGAAGGCCTGGTCATTCAGCCTTCATGAATACACAGTGATTAAACCCATCCAGTCTGTTGCTGCACCACCACCTCCCGAACCGGGCCATGGGGAGCTTCGGACAATGTCCTCCCACATGAAAAAAAAAAAATTGGGAATGGCTGGGTGGTTGGCAGGCTTCAAATGTTTTAGTATCCAAGGAAGGCTAATCAGGGGGTAGGGCTGGGAGTTAAAACCTCATTAAACCTTTCAATCATTGCCAGTTTTCTTTTCCTCCTGTTGCTAGACTGCATAACAACTGCCTTGTCCTCTGACTGGCACAGAGTTCACCTGCTTCTTCCCCAGACTCTGTCTGCAAAGACTTGAGTTTGAGAGAGTGAATGAGTGAGTGAGTGTGTGTGTGTGTGTTCCCCATGACACCTCTGTTAAGTTTAGGGACCCGCTGACTCAGGTCTCCTTCTCTATGAACTGGTGCCTCTTGGGGCTTGAGTGATTTTGGGCCTAGGAAATGCATTTGTGTTTACAGACATTCTTGGTTAATCCCTGTGTTTGTGATGCAGGTGGAGTGTCCCTGTTTATCTGCCTTAGATAGCAGTTTACTGATTGCTGCACAGTTTCACCTGGATCAGAACAAATTGTGAAACACCCATCACTCCCTGTCTCCCTCCTTCTCCTTCCCTCCCCCTGCCCCACACACTCACCCACCTCCCCACACATTCTCTACTCGGAGAAAATTAGAAAACCTGGCCCATCTTGTCAGTGGCAAATAAATAAAGCTCCTTCCCCACCCAAGCATTACAAAAGAACATAAACCTTATTTGGAATCCAGCAAAGGTTTCTCATGCCCTTTTGATTCCCCCTTTCATCTTAATTATGGAACTTTTCTCTTTCCCCTCTCCACCCCAGCCCTGCCCCACTGCACCCCCATATCCCATACTTCTGTAGAAGAACTTCGTGATACAGTTACTGGGTTGGGAAGATCCCATAGTTGGGACTGTCTCTATCTGTAGCTGAATTGTACTTTCCAAGCATTTAGTACCGTGCTCTGCACACAGTAAGTGCTCAATAAATACGATTGAATGCATGAAGAAGAAATGGGAGCCAGAGGACCTGGGTTCTAATTTTGGCTCTGCCACTTGTCAGCTGTGTGACTTTGGATAAGTCACTTACCTTTTCTGTGCCTCTGTTACTTCATCTGTTAAATGGAGATTAAGACAGTGAGCTCCACGTGGGGCATGGACTGTGTCCAAACTGATTTGCTTGTATCTACCCCAGCGCTTAATACAGTGCCTGGAGCCAAGTAAGTGCTTAACAAATGCCATTTTTTTAAAAAAAAGAAAATTGAGAAAGGAGCAATTATAATAGCAGGAACAACCTGTAAACTGTGGGTGCTTAGCTTAGTGTACTGCACAAAGTAGAGCTCAGTACTACTGCTGCTGTTGGTGAAAGATGATACAGGCTCACACTCTCTTTTTGTAAATGTACATCTGGCCACCAAAACTATTTCATGCGCTTGATATAGTCCTCAGGAAGATCTTGTCTACTCCCCTAGGCCAGACCCTAGAGACTCAGTGAGAGAGAGTGTGAGTGTGTGTATGGTTCTGGAGCAGGAGGGGGAAAAGGTGAAGTAGAGGAAGAGGGAAGGGAGATGAAAATCTCGCTCAGCTGCTGTAAAAGCATTCCCCATCTGATGGGCAAATTGCAAACTGCTATGGCTAGGGCTGCCAGCCCTCACTGTTTACTAGGATGTGACATTACATCGATAAATACCACACAAACAAGTTTTAGCAAGATCTGAATCTCCCCACTGCGCTCGAACAGACGTCATCCAGAAAGACCTTATGCCACCACCGGCCCTACAGATTTCAGAGGCAACCAATAGAGTTAGATTCTCCCAGGGCCAAAGCTATCCTTTGGTGCATTGGCACCAAATTCTTTCTGTCTGTTCTAGGCGCTGAGGTCAGTAAATACAGATTTGAGGCTCTATCTCAATTCTAACAGTACTTCAGAAAGCGGCCTAGTGTCACAATCCAAGTTTCACCGACCCGCCCTCCTCTCCGAAGAGCTCCTATGGTCTTCTCTGGCTTTGAGTCTCCTCTGCTGGACTCTGAGTTCTCAGTCTTGCACATAGAAGGTGCACACTCAAGTCTGGCCCAGGCCCAGCTGGGCAAGGCTGCCCGAGTGCAGAGCTCAGGATGCTTGTTTATGTGTGATTAAAATCCAAGGTCAAGTACCAGATCAGCTCCAACTGGTTTTTGCAAAGAGCAAGACAGACACACTATTTTGAGAGGACTGGATTTTTTATTTTCAGGTCAACAAGTTGACTCCCTAGGACCTAATGCTTCAACCTGAAAAGGCTTGAGAAGCCTGTGTTGGCAAGAGAAGGAAATGCTTCTGATGCATGGGCCAAAAGACCTAATGGACCGTAATGGAGGTGGGAAATAAGGTAGTTCATGAGGAATGAGTGCTAGTGGTGGAACCAGAGGGTAGGGACAGTGCAGAGCAGAACGAGCTGTGCAGACCTTGGGGAGAAACTGCCTGGTCTCCAATGGGATTGAAGGAAAATTAATCAGAATTTCAAAGTCCTCTTCCTACCTTCACAAAGAAACGTGAAGAAGTATAGTCTGAGCTTCATGAGACGATATGCTGTATTGATCTCTGTTTTCAGCAACAGACTCGGCCGGTAGTTGTTTTTGAATGGGACAGGAACAGTTTGAACAATTTTGCATTGCCCTATTAAGTCTGCTACCATGGGCTTACCCTAATACTGGTCCCTTCAGTTCCAGTACACTCTATCGGTTTGTAAAATAATAGGTTGACAGTACACACGGGAGATTGAGTGTTTATGGGGCTTCCTGCTTGGCACATTGGCAGCTACTGTAGTGCTGGTAGCTTTCCACCCTCCCCCTGACTCTGTAACCTGGCAGGCCATACAGGCTGGCCAAGCTAGGCACTGCCCTGAGGCCACTCAAGGAAGCCCCAGTATCAAGGTCAAGGCTGGACACAGAATGGAAAATTATGGGGTCCTGGTGCAAGTCCATCTTTAATGTAAATCCTTCGCTAAGAGTCAGTGTGGCTTTGTGGAAAAGAGCATAAGGCTGGGAATTGGGAGACCAGACTTTAGTCCTAATTTTGCTATTGGTCTGGTGTGTGACTGTGGACAAGTCTCCTTAACCTTTCTGTGCCTCTGCTTCCTTACCTGTAAAATGTGGATTATAATAATAATGACAGTAATAATAACAATATGTGCTAAGCATAGGGGTAGATAGAAGATAACCAGATAGCACACAGTCCCTGTTCTGCATGGGGTTTACAGTCTATGAGGGAGGGAGAACAAGTATTTTACCCCCACTTTACAGATGAGGAAATTGAGAAGAGAAGTTAAATGACTTGTCCAAGGTCACACAACAGGCAACTGACAGAGCCACTCCCTGACTGCCTCTCCTTATCTCACCAGGAAGTTGTGATGTTAAAATGTGATAATTGATGTGAAAGAACTTTGGAAAAAATAAAAACACAAATAAAAGACATACACCCTGACATCAGGGTTTCTTGGATAAGGGCTCTTCAGGGTCACCAAAGTACTTATATGCCGCTTAGCTTCATACCCTGCAGCTTTCTGGAAGATTATGGAACACCTTGTCCTCCTGTTTTATTTCTCCCACCTTGTACAGAAGAGCCTCAGGAGTTGATCACTTCTGAAATGTACATTGCTGTGACTGCTCTGCTTTGTTCCATGTGCTGACTCACTGGAGCTAATTATGGAATAACTGCTTTAGAAACTCATTTTACCAGTTTCCCAGTAGCTAGAGAAATGCTGCATGGGCTGTGCATATCACATGTGCTTTAGTGGTAGCTTTGTGCCTTGGGCCACAGGTAGGCTGGGGTACTGATTTAGTCCTCTTTAATTTTCCCCCTGGTTGATTATGAGGATTGACACAATCCTGTCTTTTAGAGTGTTTAAAGGGGAACACTATGCATCTTCACCCTCAGCAGAAAACTTCAGAAGGAAAGAAGGACATTTAACAAAGTACTTGAAAATGGTTTTCCATTGAATTCTATTTACTTTACTGTAAATGCTACCTGAGCACACTGGAAATGCAAAGACCAAACAATATCTACCTGTATAGCAAAACTGGACACCAACATAAAAGTGGTGTCTGTATAGGACAAAATATAATGTAAATTTGGGAAAAGTTGTTGGAATTCCATATTCATTGCCTTCCCAGATTTTGTTTCATCTGCCAGTTAACACTAAGAGGATTTGTCTCTTTACTGAGTGCCTCAATTTGGACACAAAAGACTAAAATGCATTAGATTGTTGTCAAGCAGGTAGGATTTTCAACTGCAAGACTGTGACCTCATTTGTGTCTTTTGATTGGTCTGACAATCTGCCTGATTGACATCTATTGCCCAGTGGCATTATTTGCTTTAAACTGCTCCACTCACCTTAGTCTAGACTATAAGATTGTTGTGGGCAGGGAATGGGGCTGTTTTATGGTTATATTGAACTCTCCCAAGTGCTTAGTACAGTGCTCTGCACACATTAAGCACTCAATAAATAGGATTGACTGACCAACCTCACTATCTGTCTGTCCTGAGGCCTCCCATTCTTTATCCTATCCCTTTTCTACCATAAGACCCAGGCTGGAAAAGTGGATGCACTGATGGCAGGGTTTCTGAGGTGGGCTTCTAGGAAGGGGGTCTATGAGTTTGTGATTTCCAAAGCAATCATTGGGCTACACAGGACCATCTCTCCTAATATTAACTTGAACCTTAAAAGTTAGGTTTTCCTTGGGCAGATTTGAGTCAAAAGTTGGGTGTAGTGGAAAATTCCTTTAGTAAAATCCTCCTGACTCTGGGCAGCTATGACCAAAGAGAAAGAAATGTAATGTGTAACCTACCCAGTTTGGAGCCTCAGCATGCCTTCATTCATCATCAGTATAAGAAATGGCTGCTTTTTACAGGGTAACAACCTTTCTATTTTATATGTAGAACATATTATTTGATCTTGCTGCTTGTGACTCCCTGCCACCTGGCTTCTGTTACTCCCTGCACAGTTACGCTTGCTAAACTTTTACATCGCTTCCTACACCCATGATGCAGAGAACATGTGCACTACGTCACCACACAACATCTCTTAAAATATCCCCACAGGCTAATTCCCAACTGATTGTGAAAGCTCGAGAAAATTTCAAAGATTCTGTCTCTCATAAAGTCCCAAATCTGCAAATGAAGTAAAATTCTTAATAATAATAATAACAATAATAGTACTGGTTAAGTGCTTCTATGTGCCAAGCACTGTTCTAGGTGCTGGGGTAGTCAATCAGGTTGAACACAGTCCCTATCCCACATGGGGCTCACAGTCTTCATCCCCATTTTACAGATGAGGTAATTGAGGCCCAGAGAAGTTAAGTGACTTGCCCAAGATCACAAAGCAGAGAAGTGCAGAGCTGGGGTAAGAACACAAGTCCTTCGGACTCCCAGGCCTGTTCTCTAGCCACTACTTCTTTACATGCGGGCTACTTTTTAAGGGGTTAAGTCTGGGCCTGTATACATACTTTCCTATTTCCTTATTTTTCCAATTAAAATGTTCAACAAACTACTCTACTCTCAATTTCCTCCCATTTCCAACACTGATGTCAAGTTTATCCCAGAGTTGCTGTCTTCATTCTGACTGAGCCTTCATATTGAGAACAGTCTGCTTGATGTAAAAATTCCTATTGTGTCTGATTCTCCCATAGTCTCTGAGTCCCGCTACAGTATAAATGATGGATGGCTTTAGCGCCCTGAATGCTAACCCAGTGGCAGGAAAGAATTGATGCAACTTCCCAAAGAGCCTGTACCAGCAAAATCTACCTTATTTACAAGTTAACACAATAGTATTTCCCTCCATTATTCAGTATTTGCTGCTAAGTCATGAATGCAGGGTGGGAGCTGTGCATGTGTTTCAAAGATTATTTTTGAGTAGAGAAATGTGTTTGGGGTCCCTGTAGGGAGTGTCTCAGTAAACTGAGCACATCCATCCATCAATCAATAAATCAGTGGTATTTTTTGAGTGCTTACTATGTGCAGAGTGCTGTACTAAGCGCTTGGTAGAGTACAATACAACAGAATTAGCAGACATGCTCTCTGCCCATAATAAGCTTACAGTCCACATAATATTAGTTGGGATTTTATGGACCAAGCACACGGAAGGTGCCCTGACGGCAACACATGCAGTCTGACTGAACAGTTCAAGCATTTCACCTATCTGTGCCTTCTCTCTCAGTTGCCCACTCTAGATCATTTCAGGGCCATTCCCAGACAAAGCAGCATGGTCTGGTGGATAGAGCATGGGTTTGGGAGTAAGAAGGTCATGGATTCTAATCCTGCTCCATACTTGTCTGCCATGTGACCTTGGGCAAGTCACTTCACTTCTCTGGGCCTCAGTTGCCTCATCTCTAAAATGAGGATTGAGACTGTGAGCCCCACGTGGAACAGAAACTCTGTTCAAACTGATTTGTTTGTATCCACTCCAGTGCTTAGTACAGTGCCTGACACATAGTAAGTGCTTAACAAGTACCACAATTACTATTATTATTATTATTGCTATTAATAATAAGAGGTTGATGTCTGAGGGGCAAGATGGGACCTAGGGAAAGAGTTGCTCATCAGATCGACTAATCTACCAAAATAACCCTATCGACATTCTATCAGCTATTATATTCTAACCCTACAGTGATACACTGCTATGAAAAGTATAGAAAAAAATCCCTCTTTGATTTTGGTGGTTAACAAATCAGTTGACATTAGTATTGTTGGTTCAGTGTAAGCTCAGTGGAAATCATTCCTCTTGAAATGATTGCCTCTTGAGTTTTGGGTTTCTGCTTTTGTAAAACTCACCAGAAAAGTGACCCCTCCCCTTCCCTGCTCCCGCCCTCCTCCCTCCCCTCACCAGGTCCCAGCTTCTGCTCTCTTCCTGGCATCCTGAACTATTTGCGCTTTGTCTCCCTGGTCACCCCACACACTTTCACTCTATTCTAGATATATTCTTTTTACTGATTTTTTTCCCCTACTGCTCCAAACCTATTGGGCTCCATTAGAGACCTTACTGCAGCAAGCAAATTTGTGTCTTTTTGTTTTTCCTTGCCACTGTCTTATGGTCACAGTAAGATTTGTTTCATGGGCCAAAGGCCTAGATCTCTATGTTCCAGACGCTATCCTGTCAGGCCTGGGCTTTACAGCAGAGGTTAATCTAGAATTCTTCCAGTAGGTTGACTATCATGAGGACATTGAAAGAACTGACAGAGTCATACATGCCATGAGCAAAACCTCTGCTCCAGAAGAGAAACTTTGTAAACTGAAAAACACCTGGTTCCTTGTCCCTGAAAAATTGTTACGTTTTTCGTCCTGAAGTCTTGGGGTTTAAAAGATTTGCATGCAATGTTTTGGTGTCTTATTGTTCCTCTTTCTAAGTCTGCCCACCATCTGCTATGCTACAGAACAGTTATAATACTTCAACTGCACAGAAAGAGGGTTTCCCTGAGTCTGAGTATCAAAATTTGTGGGGCCTGGGGACTTTTCCAGTTATTCTGGGAACAGGTCATTTTGTTACTCTGATCTTCCTAAGCGCCTAGTACAGTGCTGCATGTCGCTGCATAGCTTTTGATTCACACCAACAGGGAAAAAAATCATTATTAAATGATAATTATGAAGTGTTTAATGATGAAACAGACTTCATGTGCTAACAAATAACATACCATCTGTCCTTGATTTTCCCTTTCAATTTAACACTAGTTTTGTTTCTTTTAATTGACAATAAGTTACCATCTGTTCAATAATTTCTGCTGAGGCTCTCTTTTCTCTCTTCCCTTTCTGTATCTCTTTCCCTCCTCACCATCTTAATTGTTTGGATTTTCCCCAACCTGGCTCCCCAGCCTCATATTTTCAGCCTGGTATCTTCATGCATTTTCTTTTTTTGCTCTCACCCCAAACCTCTCATTTATTCTTCCTTGTTTTCTGGGGTGATGCAAAGACCCTAGTTAGTTTTTCCTGAGATTCCCAGTCTATGACTCCAGTCAATCAAACAATGGTATTTATTGAAAAAAAAGGGAGAGAACTGCATTAAGTGCTTGGGAGATTATAATAGAATTGGTAGAGACATTCATTCCCACAAGGAGCTTATGTTCTGGAGGACTCCTGGGCCCCTCAGCCTTCAGAGTCAACATGGGGAGTTGCCCAGGATTTAGGATGAACCTATTAGGTGACAAAGGAAATTTGCCCAGGCTTCCAAGGATAGTGAGAAAGGCTTAGAACAGGTTGAGATGCACATTCGGAAAGGCCCTTTGATGGCAGAAGATATGCTAATGAAACTCAGTCAGTCTGCTCTTTGGTAAAATTTCCCTGTACAATTAAATATGGTGATGCAGACAGCAATATTTGCAGTAATCAAATAAAACAAGATGGGTTGATCCTGGGCCTGACTGTAGGAAAGTTTGAGCAGTTGAGGAGTTTTCCAGGGGAAGGGAGCTTCTGGACTATAGCTTCAGGTCTTAGGGTGCTTCAAGTAGGATGGCTGTAAGTGATATTAGGGAATATTATCTCCAGTCAGTATTTTTCAGCTCTAGTTAGGAGGACAAACCTGTCTTCCAAACCAAATGAGAGCTTTCATTTGGGAAAATCTTTCTTATCTGCTGCAAGAATGGGTTTCTGAATGCAAAAATCTGGATGCTCTTTGGAGGAAAAAAAAGTCTTGCTGATATACTAGATTATAATAAGCTCTGTTATGCTTTTATATTTGAGAGACTACCTTCCTACTGGGGCCCTGACACATAAATATAAGCACCTTTTAGCCAATGAGAACATTTCCTCATCTTCTAAAATGCCTTCCAATTTTTACACCATCACTAAAATTGTTAAGTCTGATGGACATCTGAAGGTGCATCAGAAATCTGAAATAAAACAAAGCCAGATATGGAGCGTATATACTGAATTTTTTGTGAAAAGTTTTACTCTCCTGTCTTCCTTTTGGGGTTAGTTCTACCTTAAAGTTTTCTGGCAGAGAGTTCAAGGGGGCAAATTAATCTTCATGGCTGCCTATCTCTTTTATATATTAAAATTCACTTCGGTTTTTTCACTGGCTCTAGGATTACAGTTACCACAAGTAGATTATGTTGATCTGTTGGACAACCCTATCTGAAAGTGATTAGGTAGGACTGTAGTGGAAAACAATCAACATCTGGTCCTAGCCCTCCTTGAAAATATGGTCCTCGGGCATCTTGGAGGGCATAGCAAGCAGTATAAGGGGACTTCTTGATAAGTAACTTTCCTTCCCAAGTAGACTTTGTCCAAGGAAGCAAAAGGGTGTTAGACAATCCCAAGGGTACTTTTATCCTGTACTTTTCATCTGTAGATCTGCAAGCAATTTACCAACATCATACCTTGCACCAGAAACTCTTTGTGCTCTTGTGATGTGGAGAGGTGATATTTCTTATCCCTATTTTATAGATTGAGAAACCTAAGCCCAGGGGTTACATAGTCTCAATGTGAACCAAGCCAGGGAACAGAAAATCACAACTGTTTGAACTTTCTTCCTTAGAACTGGTGACCAAACCATGCTTTGAGAGCTAGGTGTGTCTCAATCAATCAATCCATAGTACTTTTTAATGGTATTTGTTTAGGGCTTACTATGTGCCAGGCACCGTACTAAGCGCTAGAGTAGATACAAGCAAATTGGTTTGGACAGAGTTTCTGTCTCACAGTCTCAATCCCCATTTTACAGATGAGGTAACTGAGGCACAGAGAAGTGAACTGCTTAGTACAGTGCTCTGCACACAGTAAATGCTTAATAAATACAGTGAATGAATGAATGAGTGAATGAATGAAGTGACTTGCCGAAGATCACGCAGCAGACGAGTGGCAGAGCTGGGAACAGATAATAATGTTGGCATTTGTTAAGCGCTTACTATGTGCAAAGCACTGTTCTAAGCGCTTGGGGGATACAAAGTGATCAGGTTGTCCGACGTGGGGCTCACAGTCTTAATCCCCATTTTACAGATGAGGTAACTGAGGCTCAGAGAAGTTAAGTGACTTGCCCAAGGTCACACAGCAGACATGTGGCGGAGCTTGAATGTCTAATCCATCCTGGCCACCACTGCCTGAATGAGGCCTATTTCATCTGATTTTGAAAGTTCAGCAGACCTAGGCCTGGTGAGTACTTAAGGAATTCAACTGGGAATGCTAGGTATTCTGCCTGCCTAGGAAAGAGCTGGTTACCCCCCTCATTTCCCCTACTTCCTCTTCCTTCTGCGTCACCTATGTACTTGGATCTGTGCCTTTTAAGCACTTGATATTCACCCCCTCTTCTGCCGACAGCACTTATGTACATAACCATAATTTATTTTAATATCTGTCTCCCCGTTAGACCGTACGTTCCTTGTGGGCAGGGACTATGCCTATTGATTAAGTCCTACTTCCTCCTACTTAGACTGTGAGGCCCATCAGGGACAGAGACTATTTCTGACCTGATTAACTTGTCTATCTACCTCAGCACTTAAAACAATGCTTGGCACGTAGTAAGCGTTTAATAAATGCCATAATTAATTAATCAGATGAATTGAAAGCAGCATGGTGTAGTGGATAGAGCACTGGCCTGGGAGTCAGATGGTCATGGGTTTTAATCCTGGCTCTGCCATTTGTCTGCTGTGTGCCCTTGGGCAAATCACTTCACTTCTCTGGGCCTCAGTTTCCTCATCTGTAAAATGGGGATTGTGGCTGTGCACCCCATGTGGGACAGGCACTGTGTCCAACCCGTTTTGCTTGTATTCACCCCAACGCTTATTACAGTGCCAGGCACACAGTAAGGGCTTAACAAATACCAGAATTATTTATTATCTGCCAAGCACTTTGTACATTGCTCTTCTCACATTAAACGCACAATACCTCTGATTGATTGATTTATTGACTGAGCTGTTTTCTGCAATATGACCTCATAATACAATTTGGGGGATAGTTGGAAACACTTTGTGACTCCTACAAGGGATCTGTACCTACTAACTGGAACCCTGAGACTCTATCTCACCTGGCAACCCCTTGGGCAGAGATGGGAGAAGGAAGAAAGATGACGCGGTTATCATTTGTCTAATGTTTATTGAGTGCCACTTGGAAGTGGTAGACTGTACAGATGGCTGAGGAGTTGAAGAGTAGGCGGGGAAATCAACGAAAATAGGCTGCTCCAACCAAAGAACTAATGTTGGGAAGAACAGCCCTGAGTCTTGCATCATATGCCCCTCACCTTTCCTCCTTAACCCCCTCCTTACTTCTCTCCTCTCTTCCTCCATCCCCCTCTTTCTCCTTCCCTTCATCCCCTCCCATATACCTTTCCACCCCCTCCATTTCCTTTCCTCTCACCTCAAGGGAGGCTGCTGACATCCCTTCTGGAAACCCTAGAAAGAGACTCGTGATACCATGTTTTACACAGGGCACGCACACCATAACATGACGATAGCAGTGAAACGGTGCATCTGTCTGTCACGTCCATCCGATTTTAGGGCCTTCCCTAGGGAGACGCTCCCTCCGCCCCTCTCCTTCCTCCAGAGCCTTTGCATTCCCTTCCCAGATTCCCGTAAACAGGGACGCTGCTTCCTGGCTGCGGGACATAATAATAATAATAATAACAATAATAATAATTATTATTATTATGGTATTTGTTAAGTGCTTACTATGTGCAAAGCACTGTTCTAAGCACTGGGGAGTTTACAAGGTGATCAGGTTGCCCCACGGGGAGCTCACAGTTTTAATCCCCATTTTATAGATGAGGTAACTGAGGCCCAGAGAAGTTACGTGACTTGCCCAAAGTCACACAGCTGACAGTTGGTGGAGTCGGGATTTAAACCCATGATCCCTGACTCCAAAGCCTGTGCTCTTTCCACTGAGCCACGTTAAATGCTGTGTGCCAAGTACCGTTCTTAGCACTGGGGTAGATATAATGATGGCAATTGTTAAGCGCTTACTATGCGCAGAGCACTGTTCTAAGCGCTGGAAAGCACTGTTCTAAGCGATGGGGAGGTTACAAGGTGATCAGGTTGTCCCACTGGGGGCTCACAGTCTTCATCCCCATTTTCCGGATGAGGTAACAGGCACAGAGAAGTTAAGCGACTTGCCCCAAGTCACACAGCTGACAAGTGGCGGAGCAGGGATTTGAACCTCCTCTGACTCCAAAGCCCGTGCTTCTTCCACTGTGCCACGCTGCTTCTCATAAGGTAAGCCCCCACGTGGGGCTCACAGTCTTCATCCCCATCTTCCAGATAAGGTGACGGAGGCACAGAAGCAGCTAAGTGACTTGCCCAAAGTCACACAGCCGACAAGTGGCGGGGCTGGGATATGGCGGCAGAGGTCTCAGCGGAGGAAAGCTGGGTGCTAAAAATAAAAGCACAGGGCCTAAACCGCTGTCTAAAATTAAACCGGACGGCTAGACTGGGAGCCCCACGTGGGACAACTTGATCACCTCGTATCCGCCCCAGCGATTAGAACAGTGCTTTGCACATAGGGAGCGCTTAACCAATGCCGTCAATAAATAAATAAAATAGACGCCCTCACTCCTCTGCTCGCCCCTCCCACCCCCGTTTCTCTCCCTCCCTCCCTCTTTCTCTCCCCCCTATCTATTCTATTTATTTTATTTTGTTAGTATGTTTGGTTTTGTTCTCTGTCTCCCCCTTTTAGACTGTGAGCCCACTGTTGGGTAGGGACTGTCTCTATACGTTGCCAATTTGTGCTTCCCAAGCGCTTAGTACAGTGCTCTGCACATAGTAAGCGCTCAACAAATACGACTGATTGATTGATTGCGGGAAGCGTCCGCACATGCGCAGTACGGTCCCCTGCCCCCCCACTTTCTCCCTCCCTCCCTCCTCCCCACCTATCGCGCTCCTCGTTCCGACCGTCCAAGCCCCGCGATTGGCCGGCTCGCCCCCACGCTGTGGCCAATCAGAGGCCTGCCTTCGCCCCCGTGTTACTGGGTAGAACAAAACAAAAACAAACGGAGCGAGAAGGGCCGGAGAGGCGCTGAAGAGGCGGCGGCTGTGGCCGTGGTGGTGGCGGTGTTGTTGAAGGGGACTGGATTCGGGGACCAGGCGCGACAACAGCAGCCCGAAAGGGGTTAGTACCGGATGGAGGGAACTCCTTTACCGCCTCACGTTCTTCAGTTTCTCCTTTGTCCCCCGAGAAGGCCGCGCAGGCTGGAGATGGGAGGGGTGAGGAGGCCCCCGTCTCCTCAGGGCCTTTCGGCTCCCCCTCAGAGGAGCCCTCAGGTCCCGTCTCCTCAGACCCCCCTCCCCATCTTTCCCTCAGGTCCCGTCTCCTCAGACCCCCCTCCCCATCTTTCTCTCAGGTCCCGTCTCCTCAGACCCCCCTCCCCAACTTTCCCTCAGAGGAGCCCTCAAGTCCCGTCTCCTCAGAGAAGCCTTCAGGCCTCGTCTTCTCAGGCCCCCCCTCCCTATCTTTCCCTCAGGTCCCATCTCCTCAGACCCCCCTCCCCATCTTTCCCTCAGAGAAGCCTCTAGGCCTCGTCTCCTCAGGCCCCCCCCTCCCCATCTTTCCCTCAGGTCCCATCTCCTCAGACCCCCCCTCCCCATCTTTTCCTCAGAGAAGCCCTGAGGTCACGTCTCCTCAGGGCCCCCTCCCCATTTTTCCCTCAGAGAAGCCTTCAGGTCCCGCCTCCTCAGGCCTGCTTCCCCATCTTTCTCTCAGGCCTCGTCTCCTCAGGCCCCCCCTCCCCATCTTTCCCTCAGGTCCCATCTCCTCAGACCACCTCCCCGTCTTTCCCTCAGAGAAGCCCTCAGGTCACGTCTCCTCAGGGCCCCCTCCCCATTTTTCCCTCAGAGAAGCCTTCAGGTCCCGCCTCCTCAGGCCTGCTTCCCCATCTTTCCCTCAGGCCCCGTCTCCTCAGGCCCCCCTCCCCATCTTTCCCTCAGGTCCCGTCTCCTCAGGGCCCCTCCCCATCTTTCCCTCAAGTCCCGTCTCCTCAGGCCCCCCTCCCCATCTTTCCCCCAGTTCCCGCCTCCTCAGGCCTCCCTCCCCATCTTTCCCTCAGGTCCCTCTCCTCAGACCCCCCTCCCCATCTTTCCCTCAGGTCCCATCTCCTCAGACCCCCCCCCCATCTTTCCCTCAGAGAAGCCCTGAGGTCACGTCTCCTCAGGCCCCCCCTCCCCATTTTTCCCTCAGAGAAGCCTTCAGGTCCCGCCTCCTCAGGTCTGTTTCCCCATCGTTCCCTCAGGTCCCGCCTCCTCAGGCCCCCCTGCCCATCTTTCCCTCAGGTCCCGTCTCCTCAGGGCCCCTCCCCATCTTTCCCCCAGTTCCCGCCTCCTCAGGCCCCCCTCCCCATCTTTCCCCCAGGTCCCGCCTCCTCAGGCCCCCCTCCCCATCTTTCCCCCAGGTCCCGTCTCCTCAGACCCCCGTCCCCATCTTTCCCTCAGATCCCGTCTCCTCAGAACCCCTTCCCCATCTTTCCCTCAGAGAATTCCTCAGCCCCCCCCCCCCCCCAGCCCCCTCCTCTTCGGGTTGGGTCCCTATTCCTTCCCTAACCACCCCTCCGAACACCTTAGGAGGCTGCATTTCTTCCTCCCCCCAACGAGCCTTCTGGTTTTATTCTGTGACCGAAATTCGGATCCGTGTGTGGAAGCCGCCCTCCCCAACAACTCCCTTTCGCCCCAAATGGAGGCGAGGAATGGGAGCCGGGGGCTGTAGTAGGAAGGCCTCCTCACCTACCCCCGTTTCCCGATCTCCCTTCTCCCTGCCCTTATTTCCTTGGCATCATTTTCCTGCCTTTCCTCCCATTTTCCTCCCTCCTTCCCTCCTTTTCCCTCCTCCTCCTCCCCCTCCGTCTCCCCGCCCCGTGGAGCCCGGGCAGACTGCTCCCGCCCCCGCTCTTTAGGCCTAAGGCCCTGATTCCTGAATTACTTTTGGTTTGCTTGCTGCTTCCTTCCTTTAAGATCGTTTTATATATAGATATATAGATAGATATAGATATATAGATAGATATAGATATATAGATAGATAGATATAGATAGATATATAAATAGATATAGATATATATAGAAAGAGGTAATAAGGGTTACTGTTATCCAGTAACAGTAAACAGGGTTACTGTTTATCCTTGAACAGAAGCTTGAAATCACCCTCAATATTTGGAGCTTCTGTTCTACCTCTTTCCTACCCAGCTTAAAACAAATCTAGTTAGGATAAAGGCCAAATCCCCTCCAAACACACGCACACAATCTATAAACTGTCAGATTTGTTTGGAAATGTGGTGATGGAATCTACACAAGAGCTATATATATAGACATATATACAGATATAGATATATAAATAGATATAGATATATATAGAAAGAGGTAATAAGGGTTACTGTTATCCAGTAACAGTAAACAGGGTTACTGTTTATCCTTGAACAGAAGCTCGAAATCACCCTCAAGATTTGGGGCTTCTGTTCTACCTCTTTCCTACCCAGCTTAAAACAAATCTAGTTAGCGTAAAGGCCAAATCCCCTCCAAACACACACACACACACACACACACACACACACACACACACACACACACACACACACACTCCATAAACTATCAGATTTGTTTGGAAATGTGGTGATGGAATCTACACAAGAGCTTTCATTCGACTCCAGACTAGTAAAATAAAATCATCTCATCAAGTCCAGTCATTGTGAGAGGAAGGTGGTAAGCAACGAGTTGTAATTTTTAAATTGAAATGTTTTTTGTGCTTCTTGTGATCTTCAAAGCTGCAGGGTTTTCGTTGGCGGGGTGGTGTGTGGGTGAATGTGGGTAATGACTTTGTGCAGGCATCTCAAAGAGGCCTCTCAAGTATTTTAACAGCAGAATGGCTTGTTAAAAATTGAATACTGCCAATGTTGGCCCCCAAATACATTTGAGTTTGAGCACATAATTCTGTATTATTGATTAAACTGAATAATTAAAGTGTCTTCAGGCATCTTTGAGACATTCTTTTTTTTATAATAGACGAGAAAAGGAAATTGCTCTAAAATAGTGTCTGGGGCTGGCTTCTTTTCTTGCAGAGGCCTCTTTTGCATCTTTAAAGCTGTATCTTTTTCTAGTGATCAAGTGTAAGATTTTTTTCCCAAAACTCTTCACTGAAGAGTCATGAATAATTGAAGGAGGAAAAAACACTTAATGTAAATCCTAGGCCTTCTTTTCCCATTATAAATCTACAAAACCATAAGAGTAGGTAGGAAATGTTTTTTGATATACTTCATTCCCTGAGTTTGGAAGCAAAGAGCTTGATATTGCCATATATTTAAAGTGTGGTCCACTTACATATTACATATAATCATTCTTAATTGATGGAAAAACATGAACAACTTTATCAGTTATGCACACCATTCTGCAAGGCAGAGATATTAGGCACACAAAACATCATCCAACTCCTCCCTATTCATCAAACGGCAATTGTTGCTATCAAGTTTTACTTCTTGGGTGTGTTATCACTTCCCTTAGATGCAAGACACATTTGTGATAATTGGCTAATGGGACATATCTTGGACTGCTATACTGGATATTCAAATAGCTAAAAACTCACTGAGATCATTCATTCATTCATTCAGTCGTATTTATTGAGCACTTACTTTTCTAACCAATTGATTTCTTCTATAATACCAATATTAATATTATTGAAGTGTTTGTGGAGAAAATGTGCAATTGTCAGAGTTTATCCATCTGAGATCTAATTTTCTCAGTTGATCCTGAGAGAATGAGAAAGCATGGAATTAGGTAAATGGGAAAAATGAAGGAGGTATGGGTATTTTCAGTCAAGTCTGTATGCAAATTATAGACTATATGTGCTTCTAGTACAGATGAGCTTTACAAATGTACATGTGCTATTTTAGCTATGAACATTTAGATGATGTAAGATGTTTTGTCATGGATGTTTTTTAACTTACACTTTCATTCCTAAGTCTGCATTAGATGGCACTACATTGTAAAAGAGCGGCCATTTGTGACATGCATCACTTTTTGTGAAATTAGAGAAGTGTTTCCATTTTGTTCTTTTCTGTGGTAATTAATATGTTTCAATATTCTCATTTATATTACTAACAGCAAATTGTTCAAAAATTTTAGCATTAAATAAAAAGAAGTCACTTTAGGGACTGTCTCTATGTGTTGCCGACTTGTACTTCCCAAGCGCTTAGTGCAGTGCTCTGCACACAGTAAGCGCTCAATAAGTATGATTGATTGACTGTATGCAATCTAAGTAGATTGGAATAAAGAAAGCTGATTTAGTCTTTGATTCATTTAACGTGTGACAGCTTTTGTATCCCTTTTAGGAAAGACATAATAGTATTTTACCTATTTTACCCTAAAATTTTATATGTGGCAATATTTTCCAGCTCTTGATATAGAAAGCCATTTTAATGTGTGCATTTTATTTTTCAAAAGGAGAGCATAATGTAGTGGAATGAATGTCTTAGAACATTCTACAAGGAACAAAGAGCATTGTGAGTGCTAAAGAGTGAACAGTTTTAGCAAAATATTAGCCCTTTAGCGCACTGGAGAATTCTGAAAGGTTGGATGTTACAATTTTCATGGTACTGAAAGGAAGATGTTTTGAATGATATTCATTTTTCATGTCATGTAAATGTAATATAAAGAGATATTTGGGTAGTTGAGACCCTAACCAGCTCTGAGCCTTCATACAACCAACAGTTGACCTTTCAAGGAATGTTATATCTTCCTTTCTCTAGAAAAGAAAGGTCTTTTTTCATAAGATTCCACAACCTTTATTACATTTTAAATTGTAGCTTATCTTTCAGGAAAACCATTTTGGTAGGTATCTTTGCCCTATCAAATAGTTTCTAAAAGAGACTGTTTAGAATGTTTAGGAGAAGGAAAACTGGAACATATATGTGTGACTCTTCCCATGAAGATTCTGAGTCTTTCTAGACCTCACACCAACCTGCTTCCTAGTTGCTAGTTTTATTATGCCACTGTGGGACTAGTCTGACTCTAGAGAGCTAAGGGTAGTTAAAAGGTGGATCCATTTATCCTCAGCCATTGCATAGGGATGAGACATTAATAACTGGTTGATGCTACTCAGTGATTTTTGCCAAAATGGTGGAGGTTATATTTTGGGTAAGCTCCCAATGAGCAGTTCTGATATTTATTCTATTCTGCTCCTTTGGTCTAGGCGGACTGATTGTTATATTCTGCAAAAATTTACAAGATGCAGCGCTCATAATATTCACCTCTGGATTCCTTGAAGTGATCCTGAGTTCTGGTGTTGCTGGGAGGATAAAAAAAATGTGTAAATGCCAAGTTAATGTGATGTTAAAAACTTAATACTTATCAGAGAGCTTTAAAGATTGCGTGACTGATATTAGGGGTGGAAGGAAGGTGGAGTGGTTAAAGAATGTGCCAGATTACCATAAATTGTTTCAATTTGGAAGCTTTTTTTTCTTCTGGCTCCAAGTTGATGTGGGTGCTGGGTTGCCTCCCACTGGCGTTTGTGCCAAGAAGCAGACTTGTCTCCAGTGTGGTGCCAGTCCCTGACCAAGGCCTTAGGGTGGGGTTTGGGCTGCAGTATGCCAAGTGTCAGTTGGCCACTAGCACTGCTGTCAGAAACTGCAGTGAGCTGGCATGGCTCTGGGGCTGAGGGGGAGGCTGGACTACCCTCCTGTTGCTCTTGTGATTTCAACCAGCACAACAACCTGTGGGGTCCCTTTGTCCACACCAGGCTGCAAAGTGAGCTGAAGGCTAACTGCTGTAGTGCGATATGTGCCCCTGCATCCTTCCCCACATTCCCCCGCTCTCACAACTACTAGGCAACTTTAAATGCCTTGCCCCACTCCCTAGTCCAGTATGGATCCATTTTTATTTTCAGCTCTGATTTATATTTAAGGATTTGTGAGAGCTGCCAACTGTGAAAATGGAATGGAACGAAAGTGTTAATTTACTCATTGGAAAATTATGGGTTGACATTTTGTTTTTTATAGATTCCAAAGGAGGCTCTCATCCTTAATCAGTGCAGGGGAAATTACACTTGAAAATGGAAGTAGAAAATGAGCAGGTTTTAAACGTTAACCCCCAAGGTAAGTCATTTACATTTTAGATTTAAACCGTGTTTATGCGAGTGTGCTGAAATGTACTTCTGAAAAAATATAGAGAAAAAGCCCTACTCAAATCACATCTCCTTCAGGAGGCCATCTCAGATTTATCTCTCATTTTTCTACTCTACATCCCCCTCCAACTGCCACTTCAGTATTTCCACCTCATCTAAATGCTTGATTACTCACCAACTCCTCTCCCTGTCCCCCGCCTCCCCTTCTTAGGACTAACATACATTTCTTTATATTCTGTTATTTCGTAATTCATTTTAGAGCCTGCCTCTTATGCTAAGTTTGGAAACTCACTAAAGACAGTCAGGGATCATATTTACCAATTAGGACTTAGGATAGTGCTCCGCATACAGGTTCTCAATAAATTCTACTGATTAAGAAATTTTTTTTTATTTGAAGTTTGTGGAATCATGATGTAAGTATCTTACATGTTTTTTGGCATTATTTAAAATGAAAGTCTTCAGTAAGTAATCCCTCTGATATTACTTCTATCACAAATTTGGGACTCTGACGTTCTCTTAACGTGCTTTTATGGAACATCCCTGCCAAAGGAAATATACATATAGTCTCACCTGTTTGCCTCTTTTTCCCCCTTTACTTCCCCTTTAACATACATTCCCTTCATTGCATCAGCTAATTTTATTACAACCCCGCTACTGAATAATGAGGTCTTCATCCTTTGAGCAGTAGCATAAAGGAAGAGATCAAAAATGATCATGCCTATTAATCTTGTAAAAGGAGATGATTAGTAATGATATAAAATGCATTCATGATTTTACAGTATTAAATAGTATTGCTAGAACTTCTCAAGGGGTTTCAGTGTTATTTCTCACTCATTTAAAAAATTTATAAAGTAAATATTTTATATGTGGGTATGTATTGATTAATTCATGGAAGCTGGGAAAGGGCTTATCCTATTAATACTTTTAAAGTGGATATTTATAGGTACCTTTCAGGAGATTTGTAAGCAAAGTGACAGTGGTATTCTTGTGAACATCTTAGTGCTTATGGGAAAAGCTTACAACTGAATATATTGCTGAAAATTCTGACATAATTTCAGGATAGAGTCATAATGTTTCTTTGTAAAGTGTTTGAAATCCATTTCTCAAACTTGTAAAGCAGACAGCATGTTCTCTTGTATTACACAATTTGAACTTCATTTCTTTGATCATGTTGTGGACACTTGCATTAATACTTTTTTCTGCAGTGTGTACAATTTATATAGCTTTCTTTGATGTGGGAAGACCCTTTGAAGTCTAACCTACTTCACTGTTTTATTTTTTTTTTAATTTGAAAATGATAGAAAAATAAAGCTGAGAATATTGCTACGGTAAATACTCCTCAGAAGATAATGTGCAAAATATGTTAAAATACTCTCTTTTTAGGGAGGGAAGTGTGAAAAACAGAAGTTTGCTAGTGAAAGGATCATTAACCCTAAGAAATTAATCTAGATACAGGGTTTGCAATCTGCTCTCTAAAATTTCTGCATTGTTTCACGCTGATTGATTTCCTGTATTGATGTTTATGAAATGTTTAGTTGGGTTGAAATATAGTGACAGTTCCTATTCAGAGACAGCCTTTGAATACACAGAAAGAAAACCATTAATACATAGGAGAAAGTATTCTTGAAGTCATCATTCAGAAGGTGAAACAGAGTATATTGAAACTTGTTCTTTGATACTAAATATTCAAGGTTGAGAAAGTAATCAGAACAAATCAGAGAAGCAGAATGGCTCAATGGAAAGAGCATGGGCTTTGGAGTCAGAGGTCATGGGTTCAAATCCCGGCTCTGCCAATTGTCAGCTGTGTGACTTTGGGCAAGTCACTTCACTTCTCTGGGCCTCAGTTACCTCATCTGTAAAATGGGGATTAAGATTATGAGCCCCACGTGGGACAACCTGATCGCCTTGTATCCCCCCCAGTGCTTAGAACAGTGCTTTGCACATAGTAAGTGCTTAACAAACCAACAGATGTAGGCATAGGTGCCATTTTTTAATTTTATTTTGAGGTTGAGAGTTTAAAGGTTTCAGAGATTTTAGGGATGATGGAGCTTGGAAGGCCCTGGCTTTAAAGGGCTGACAGGTCAGAAAGCCATTATTTTGGGTTTTTTGGTCCCTGATAGGAATCTCTTGGGTCTTGTCAAAGATCCAGGATGAACAAAGCAGAGGTCCATTCAAAAAGCTGTGGGAGAGATTGCCCCTATGGAATTAGCACACATGGGTGAAGGGATACTGAAGCAGGGAGTGAGGAAACAATGGAAAATATTCATTGAAACTGATGGTATTTCCTTTTTTCAGATTTATCTCTTGTCCACTTACAATCTACTATGTTGGTAAATAAATCTGTCGTTGGAGTCGACTCAATAGTATTCATTCATTCAATCAATCATATTTATTGAGTGATTACTGTGTGCAGAGCACTGTACTAAGCGCTTGGGAAGTTCAATTCAGCAACAGAGATAATCCTTGCCCACGACGGGCTCACAGTCTAGAAGGGGGGAGACAGACATCAAAACAAGTAAACAGACATCAATAGCATTATTATAAATAAAAAGAATTATAGCTATATGCACATCATTAATACAAATAAATAGAATTGTTATAAATATGAGGGGGGTAGAGCAAAGGGAGCGAGTTGGAGCAATGGGGAGGGGGAGCAGAGGAAAAGGGAGGCTTAGTCTGGGAAGGCCTCCTGGAGGAGGTGAGCTTTCAGTAGGGCTTTGAAGGGGGTGAGTGTGCTAGTTTGGCAGATATAAGCAGGGAGGGCATTCCAGGCCAGAGGTAGCACATGGGCCAGGGGTCGATGGCGGGACAGGCGAGAATGAGGCACAGTGAGAAGGTTAGTGCGAGTGGAGTGTGCGGGCTGGGTTGTAGAAGATGAGAAGGGAGGTGAGGTAAGAAGGGGCAGGGTGATGGAGAACTTTGAAGCCAGTACCCCAGCTCCCCACTTTATTCAGGATATGATGAGTTCCTGGGCCATGTGGTAGCTGCCTATCCAGTCCACCTATCATTTTAATATATTCTGGTCCATTGTGATGACTATACTTTAGTGAAAAGAGAATCCCATAGGTATTCATTGGGTTAGATTTATGAACAAATTGGGAGGAAAGGAGAATATTGCAAAAAAAAAAAAAGGACTCAAAATCAAAATTGATCTTCTGGTTCTTCTGACAACTTGACCAGAAAGCTCACTTGCCTTGTATAATGTGGTTATTCTGATCTCTTAATACACTGTTTGTCTTATTTTTTAAAAAATATGTATTTGTTAAGCCCTTTTACTATGTGCCAGGCACATGTACTAAAGCACTGGGGTTGATTCAAGATAGGTTGGACACAGTCCATTTCCCTCATGGGGCTCACAGTCTTAATCCCCATTTTACAGATGAGGTAACTGAGGGACAGAGAAGTTAAGGGACTTGTCCAAGGTCACACAGAAGACAAGTGACAGAGCCAAGATTAAAACTCAGGCCCTCTGACTCCCAGGCCAGTTCTTTTTCCACTAGGTGACACTGCTTTTCAAATTATGCATGTTTTTCTTGGTGAATTGATTGTAAATTATATTTAATTTTGGTTAGTTTTATACATAGTCTAAGAACTAACAGTGCAGTCAATATTTAAAGTTTTGAAGGCACAAATCTTACTATAAGAATTAAATTTTTGTCATTTGACTCCTCATTATTTACCTTGGACACTAACACTGAAAATGATTTTACTCCCTAAAGTTATTGAAGACAACTATAACATATTTCCTGGGTTAGCTTGTTGTGGGCAAGGAATATGTCTACTGACTCTGTTATATTGCACTCTTCCAAGCACTTAGTCCAGTGCTTTGCATGCAGCGCTCAATAAATACAGTTGATTGATAGGTCAACTGATTGGTTTTGGAATACAAACTAATTTTTTCTTTCCTCATTTTTTCTCTCAAGAACCTGATCATTTAAGTGACTCTCTGTTTTCTGGTGATGAAGAAAATACTGGAACTGAAGAAATAAAGAATGAAATAAATGGAAATTGGATTTCCGCATCGACCATTAATGAAGCTAAAATTAACGCTAAAGCTAAGAGGCGGTTGAGGAAAAACTCATCTCGGGACTCTGGAAGAGGAGATTCGGTCAGCGATAACGGAGGAGAGGCATTAAGAAGTGGGGTTACTGTACCAACCAGTCCGAAGGGAAAGTTGCTGGACAGAAGATCCCGATCAGGAAAAGGAAGGGGGCTACCGAAGAAAGGTTAGTGTAAACATTAAACCAAAATATTATAGAAATAAATGATATTGTTGCTCTCCCAGAATGTATTTTTTTTAGCCTTGCAGAAATACAGTTTTGAGAAGGGCAGTAGAGACCCATTGATTTTTCTCTGTCTTTTCACTTGTACAAATGTAGGTGTATGATGATTTGCAGGCTCATTAAACTTAACTGCTCTATCTCAATTTTTTCCTTTTATGTTGTTTATATTGATGTCTGTCTTCCCCTCTAGACAGTAAGGTTTTGTATATGTCTACCAACTCTGTCGTATCGTACTCTCCCAAGCACTTTGTACAGTGTTCTGTACACAGCATTCAACAGTACCACTGATGGTGATGACTTTTTGCCAGCTTTGACCACTCTGTTTTACTGAGCATGTGAACTTAGTTTTTCCCTATGAGCTCTATGAAGTTGGTTTTGTTCTTTAACCATGTAATAATATTCAGGCAAAGGCTTGATCAGAGGGGAGTCTTTTGCTTTGTATCTGACACAGTGCTAAGTACATGTGAAGACATGCCCATTGTTAAAGATCTGTGCTAAAATGCTCAGGTGGTATTCTCATATAACTGGTACAATTCTTAACATGGTAAGGTGGAATAATACTCAGGGGAGAAAATGAAAGTGTCTATAAAAAAGTCTATTAGTTTAGCATTTTAAGAGACCCCCAACTTACATAGACTGGCCTTCCATGATAGTTGCATGGGGTGTATATATCGGAACACTGGAGAAACATGTTTTCATATTGAGACCAAGTCCCTCCTGGGGAAAACTCATATATCTCATTTTGAATTTGGTGGCTTCGTTGGTAAGCCTTAGCTATTCAAAAAAAGTTACATTGTGAAACACTATAGCATTAACAATTTAAGGAGTTTGGGCTTGCTTCTTTCAGTATACAGAAATATCTTGTGGTTATGTTAAACAGCAGTCAAAATAAGCCTAGGGTTCTGCCATCAGTGGAAACTATTCCTTTTCACTGTCACAGAGCTCCTTGTCTCCCCGCCACTATACAAGTCCATGTTTTCTGGCAGTTGCTTTAGAACTCCAGAAGAGAAATTTGGCAAGGGTGGGAAGGTGGAGGCCTCCCACTGCTGGAGGGAAGACATAGCATAGCAACAGCAGGAACTTAACCCTATTTATTCAGTACAGTTAATGTAAGCTATTTGCAGCTTTGATGTTTGCAGCAAGGCTTTGTGTTCAGTTGCTCTTTGAACTGTAAAAAAGGTGACCACAGAGTTCACTCTGAAAATGTGAAGCATGTAAAGTGTGAAACCACAATTGGTACTATTCTTTAATTGAATGTCTGTAATGATAAATACTATGTAAAAGATACATCTAGAAAATAAGATTAGTCCTTAACTTTTAGTTTTAATAAATGCTCGAATTGGGGCATTTATTCAGAAAAATGTTGACTTGAAGTAGGAAGAGAATTCTCAACAGTGCTAGTTGTTTAGTAGCAAATTAATCCATTGGTCACTGTGTAAGTGTGAAGACCCTATACCACGTTACCAATAAAAATATTTAAAAATGAATCCGTTAGTGATAATTGAATTTACTTCAATTTAAGCCAAGTTACTTTATATAGTCAGCAGTTACTCAATCTGCATTTCTCAATGCAGCATCTTGTACTGTGACAGGAAGTAATACTCTTGGTGGGCCGCACTGATCAGGTACTATGAATCTAACAGCCTGGAGTCCAGGATATTAGGAAAGGACAAGTATTTGCTTATGATTTCCTCGCTTAGCAAACATAACAGTCTTCATTGTCAGTTTCACAATATTTGAATTGTTTATGATTCAAGAATGAGGTATGAATTTTCTTGACAACTGAATCAAGCCATGTGGCCTAAGAGGATAGAGCCCGGACTTGGGAGTCAGAAGGACCTGGATTTTAATCCTGGATCCTCCAATCAATCAATCAATTGTATTTTTGAGCTCTTACTGTGTGCAGAGCACTGTACTAAGCACTTCCTCCACTTGTCTGCTGTGTGACTTTGGGTAAGTCACTTAACTTCTCTGTGCCCCAGCTACTTCATCTGTAAAATGGGGATTATGACTGTGAAGCCCCATGTGGGACATGAACCATATCCAACCAGATTGCCTTGTATCTACCCCAGTGCTTAGAACAGTGCCTGGCACCTTAAACACTTAACAAAAACCTTGAAAAAAATCAAACCTAGCATATTTTGGTGTAGATTGAACCTTATAAAATACACTGAATTTTGCTATCTGTGTTACTTCAGAAAAGGACTACATTAAATGCATTTGAATTGCTTATGGGGATTAGATGTTTATATCATGACTATACATTGTGACAAAGGCTGCAGAATAAGGTTGTGGAGACTCCATCCATAGAAATTATTTCAATATGATTTGCCCCAGGTGGTTTAGTCACTCATCTAACTGGAAATGGGAGGCTGCACCAAATGGCCTCTAGTCTGTGCCTGATACAGTGTTCTGACAAAGTTTCTGCTCACTGAGTAGTTGTGATGATGATCTACAAATCACTTCAAAAAAATACAATTATTTTTGATGTTGGATTTTCAACATCCCATGATGTGTAAACTTTGGTAAAAGAGATTCCAAAATAATGTAGGAGTTGTTCCCTGACTCTTCGCTGTACTAAAATGTCTTTCTTTTGCCATTACTCACTTTCTTCCAGGTGGTGCTGGAGGCAAAGGGGTGTGGGGCACACCTGGGCAAGTGTATGATGTGGAGGAAGTAGATGTTAAAGACCCTAACTATGATGATGATCAGGTATCTTTTTGTTGTTTACATTTCTAGTGGAAAAAAACTAAGTGGAAAATGTATTAACTGGTTATAATTACTCTACTCGTGCACTCATTAAATCAAAACAGTCTGTGACATTTCTGTTACTTCTGAGGTTAGATGCCCAGTTTTTATCATCAGTGTTTTCTAGCTAGTACTCATGGCAGTGAACATCTGGCGTAAGTACTCTTTGAGTACTCCAAGGTAGAACTCCAGTAGTACCTCAAGATTCCCCCAATAGTTTTCTACCATTCTGTGACTCATAGAACTCAGAGCCCCCAAACCGCAAGGGAACCATTTGGATTGTAGCTAGCCAGTCTTCTACCCTAAGGGCTGGCTGCTAAAGTTTAGAGGAATGCCAGAAAGCCACACTCCCCACCAAAATGCCAAATGCCTGAGTTGGTAGGCGCCAGACATGCAAATCACTCTGTTTTTGAACAGGTAGCTAGCATGCACACCCTGGCAGGGCACACAAATCCCTTGTAGTGCTAACTGGAGCCCCTCCATGAATATGCAACTACAACCCCCCATGGAAGGCACCTCAGTATTCAGTGGGCACCCTACTTGGGTGTGCCTGATTCTATTTTGGGGAAGGTACCAGAGCCTAGTTCCAATCCCAGCTCCGCCACTTGCCTGCCGTGTGATCTTGAACAAATCACTTTGTGTCTTTATGCCCCAGTTTATTCATCTGTGAAATGGAGATTCAATACCTGTTCTCCCTCTGACTTAGACAGTGGGTCCCACGTGGGGCAGGAACGGTGCCTGACCTAAGTATCTTCTATCTACCCCAGCGCCCCAGTAGTTAGTACAGTGCTCGGCACATAGTGTTTAATAAATACCATTATTACTATTATTATTGTTATGTGGTTTCTGAAGTCCGTCAAAAAGGAAGTAAGCATTTGCCTTGCCTAATTTAGCTCAGTTATTTCTTGTTTTTAGGAGGGAGCCAGGGTAACTGCTTTCCATAAAGTTTCAGTGTGAACTAAAATTTTAAAGCTTTAAATTTATTTTATTAAAGGGACCTTGGTAGTTAGCAATGCCCGTTTGTTTAAAAAGTGAATTAAAATGAAAACTACCAACTTTTTTTTTCTGCTGGAAGGAAACTTCTTTCTGTTGCTATTGGGGAAATAGGTCATATTGGAGCTTTGTTAAAGGTTAGACATGTAGGTAATAGGGGAAGGAGAGCTTGTGTAGTTAACACTGGTTTGTTTTTGAGGACGGACACACGAGTAATAGCATTATTTTCAGACACAAAAGTGATAAATATGCAGCTTGTAAATAGTCTGGCAGTAAGTTTATGCAAATTCTCAAGATGAATTTGGTTTTCATTAATTGGATTACTACTGCCAGTACAATTTTATAAGAAATGTGAAATATCTGAAGATCGAGAGAGAGTTTTAATGTACATTTCTTTTTTTTCCTTTTCAGGAGAACTGTGTTTATGAAACTGTAGTTTTACCTTTAGATGAAAGGGCATTTGAGAAGACTTTAACACCCATCATACAAGAATATTTTGAACACGGAGATACTAATGAAGTTGCAGTAAGTTAAAAAAAAACTTCTAAATGTAATTTAATATGGGAAGGAAGAAATTCTTAGTATTAAGTTCCCCAATTTAATATATTTGAAGCTTTTGTTTTCTACCTGAACTTCTTGTTCAGCTATGTCTGTGACATGTGAAGGTTGGCTAGACCCTTTCAATTCTTGTCTCCAGTCAAAGTCTTAAGGGTGAGTGTCTTTTTCTTCACAAAAGACAGTGAGTGAGAGCACGGGCATGGGAGTTCTTCTGACCTGGGCTCTCATCCCGGCTCTACCACTTGTCTGCTGTGTGACCTTGGATAAGTCACTTTATTTCTCTGTGCCTCTGTTCCCTCATCTGTAAAATGAGGATTAAGACTGTGAACCCTATTGTGGGTTTGTTATCTACTGTCTTTGATGTTGGTGGGGCAGGAAGAAGCATGACCTATGTAAGAGTCATTGAATGAAATAATAGTTCTATAAAGTGAATATTTATCACAAACTGAAAATAAAGGAAACTTTTTAATGTTAGCGTATTAATGCCCTTATGTAGATGAACTTTGCTCTTCATTTTTTAAATATATTGGCCCAGAAAGAGGATTTTGATTACTAAAAATTGGTATGATGTGTAAATATTAACAAGCCCCAAAATATCAGGCCCTTGTCGTGTTATGGAGTTAAGATGGAAAGAAACTAGCATATTTTCAGCTGAGGAAAATTTTAAAGGATATATGTGGTCAGAACCTGCCAAATGAGAAAATCGGACTCTCTGAGAAATGGTGCGTTAGTAATCTAAAAATTGCTGCATTTAGAGTAGTGTTTCTTCCTCAGTTGGTCACTCCATTTAAGAACTAGACTTTCCATTTCCTCCTGCTCTCTTTTCCCCAAAGCCTGCCTGCCTGATGTCTGTGTTTCTCCCTGATCAGGTATCACTGTTTATCAGTCAATAACTTATTGACTATCTGCTCCAGGCAGAGTACAGTCCTAAGTGCTTGGGAGAGCACAGTAAAGATAAAGAGAGATGATCCCTGCTCAGGAGCTCAAAATGTAAAGAGGAGACCAACACAAAATAATTTACAAATAAGAGGAGCAGAATGGAAAGATGGATAGTAGGAAAAAACGCTAAAGTAGTTGAGTTGTGAACAGACATGTACAAAAGTGCTTTGGGTAGCTGTGAGTGCCCAAGTGCTGAGGTGGTAATTGAGGAGCTATTACTTACCATCTCTGTCCTTGGTTCCTCCCTGTATACTGTTCCCACACTTAAAGTCCAAGCACATACAGACTTGGAAGAGAAGGAGAAAGGCAGGGAAGAGAGTTGAAGTAGGAAGTAAGCAAATTGTTTTGTTTATCTTCCCTCCTTGCTTCTTGGTCTTACTCCACTTGCATGTTATCTTCCACTTCTGTGTCTTGCCTACCTCTCTGATACTTTTCTCTTTTTGTCCTTTTTCAACTCTCCATCAATCTCTTCTCCCAGGCTATTTAACCTCTGCCATTTCCATAGCTGCTGAAGCAGTGTGTTGAAACCTGGGCCCAGCGCAATCCATCATTACCCTTACTCCTTACTGGAGCCCTCCAAAGTGTGGAAACTCCTTGTCACTATTGCTAGTGATATCATCTTGGCTGTGTTGCTGGGGATAGCGTGAGAGGTCATGAAGCACCACCCTGTTTCTCATTTTATTACGTCTATTCTTTGTACCTCATCATTTGTATTTTCCTAGCTCTTTGGTTAATTCTGGTATTGGCTTTCATCTCTTATTCCCTCCACAGCTCTCCCGAACTCCAGTTTCCCACTTCCATTTTGGTTAGGAGAGGGCCAGAACATATTTAATACTGGTTCAGTGCATTATCACTAATAGTCATTTTTTATGCAGAGCACAGATCTGAGTCAGTGCAGTGAGGAGTTGTAAAAATTCCAGGGCTCTAGAATAACAAGGTAGCATGAAAAATTATGGCATTTCTCAGAAGTGCCCTAATTATTCATCTGGTAAGAAGCGTTAGAATTTATCTCCACAAAGGAGTTTTTGATTTTGTAATTCATCTTATTTAACATTTATAAAGATTTTGTTTTCTTGCATAATGTAATACATTTCTTCTTTCTTTTTTTATAAGGAAATGCTAAGAGATTTAAATCTTGGTGAAATGAAAAGTGGAGTTCCTGTGCTGGCCGTGTCCTTGGCGTTGGAGGGCAAAGCTAGTCATAGAGAAATGACATCTAAGCTCCTTTCTGACCTTTGTGGAACAGTAGTCAGCACAAATGATGTAGAAAAATCATTTGATAAGTTACTTAAAGAGTTACCTGAACTAGCATTAGATACACCTAGAGCACCACAGGTGTGTGTAATATATATTTTCTGTCTGTGTATCCTTTTCAAAATGTTTGCTAAAGTACTCCATAGATAACGGGTACAAACATTTTAGATTTTAAGACCTTTTGCACACAAGGATATTTTCATATGTGCATTTATCTTGTTAACCTGAAGCTTTAAAGAAAACTCAAGAGCCTGGCCCCAAGGCTTCTTAACCTCCGCAAATAATGGCTACAAATTAGAAATCTGAATACTTTTGTTTTTTAATATGGTGTCTTCACAGTGTTATCACCCAGTTTTTGAAGTATTAATAATGAATTTGCAGCATTGGAAGCAATAGTGGTTTAGATAATAATGCCATTTTTTTAAGATGGGAGCTGATCTTATATTTATTCAATCCACTTGTACCTAATAAACTCTGAGTATTATTTGCTTTCTCTATAAAGCAATCATTTTTCAACGCTTGGTAAGCATATTTTAAAAAATAGTGCTGGTTTTCTGTTCTTGAATGTTTGGTTCATTTCAGAGATTGTTTTGTTTGTGCATTGTTGAGATGGAGAAACAAAAATGCCTTCTAATAATCACTGGTGCTGTGTAATTTAGGAGGTCAGAAGTGCCATCACAGAGCACTAAATGTCTGCCCCTACCCGAAGATTTGCAATAGGGAATACACTGCTAAAGTACTTCTGCATGGGGTTAGAAAGATTTTCAGTATTTAATGAGGAACATACATTTTTAATGACTAATTTAAATCAGCAATGCCTTTACTGTGTCAGACCAACGGCTCCATCAGCTCAGTATTCTGAGCTGTATTGTATCTTACTTTTCCTAGTGCTTAGTACAGTGCTCTGCACACATCAAGTGCTCAATTAATACGACTAAATGATTGACTATTGTCTTTGGCAGAGGCAGTAGAATCCTTGGAGGAACTGGGTGGTGGTGACATTCTTTTGCAACAATTTTAATGTTTAGGGAAGTAACATCAGACTCCCTAACTTTTTTCCCCAATAGTAGTTCCTCATGAAACTTCACCCATGAACTTAGCTAAACCACTCTTTAACTGTCATTTTTGAAGAGAAAAGGAAGAAATTTTATCAAACTGAAATATTCATTTTATATATAAATGATTTCCAGTGAGTGAATTCTATTTTGGAGAAATTATTTTAAAGCTTTTCTTTTCCATTACAGTTGGTGGGCCAGTTTATCGCTAGAGCTGTTGGAGATGGGATTTTATGCCATACATATATCGATAGTTATAAAGGAACCGTAGACTGTGTTCAAGCTCGGTAAGTAATTGTACTCATGCCTTTCAGCTCGCTCAATATTTAGAATTTGCAGGGAGAGTGTTTTCATAATTCCATTCAAATGAAATTTTTATTAAAAGCAAATATTATGATTGCTTTGCCAGGCTGGTTTCTGTTGCAAGTAGATTCCATGGCAGTAAACCAAGATGGAGAAATCTCTTATAAAATGTTTTCATTTTATTTTCAGTAAGTTTTGACCTACTTTTCAAGCCTTTTTAAAACTGTGATAGTGTAGTCCCTGGGTATTTTTTTTTATTATTAGTGGGAAGCTAGATCTGGAAAGCTATGTAATGTGCTATTAGCTGAGAACTGAGGGAAATACACAGGCATTTTATGTCACTTTTTCTTCTAAGCTCCAATTCCACTTCCAGTTATTTTTCTTTGCCTTATTTCTTGGCATTTTCCTTTTTCCTGTTTTCCTCTCTTTTGTGGGTTTTTTTTCTGCTGCCCATTTACTTCCCCTTTTTATCTTTCTCCATCTCCTCCCCTTTTTCTTGTCTCACACCTGCAACCCTCATAATCTCTCACACCCACAATCTTAGGCCTGCCTCTAATATACACACAGCCAGATTTCCAACCACAGACAGGTGTTCATATTTTTGAAGTGACACCCTTGTTTTTCCCAAGTTTAGAATACAGAATGGACTTTGCTTTGGAATATCATTTAAAATTTTATTTTTTGGATTTTAATTGAAAAATTTTAGGGCAAAAATCTGATAATATAAATCCTTGAAACCAGTCTATAAAATTAGAGAATAGTGGAATAGGCCTTCAACCTGAAGATGATGGTGCTGGCATGAGACTCTATCTGTGAGTGGGAGTGTCTTTGAAAAAGAATCTTGTACCTTTTGCCCAGGGAATTACAGTACTGCTGGTTTTCTGGCCCTTTGCTATTTGGGTGAGCACTGCTAAGACACCAAATGGTCAATGGGGGAAAGAGATGTCCTGCTGACTGTGAGCTCATCCTCTAGACTGTAGGCTCGTTGTGGTCAAGGATTGTCTGTGTATTGTTATACTGTACTCTACCAAGAGCTTAGTAGTGCTCTGCACACAGCAAGCGCGCAATAAGTATGATGGACTGACTGTATCTGCAGTAGTGGCAGTGGTTTACGTTGAGCCATCCTTACTCTCTTGACTGGTTCCCAGTGCCTGGGGCCCACATTGTGAAATGGCTGGTAGGGAGAATGGATCCAGTCTGTAATTATGGTATTTGTTAAGCACTTACTATGTGCTGAGCATTGTTCTAAACATCAGGAGGCACCACCAGACCCATACCCATTTGATAAGTCGTCATTCTCCGGGTGGCTTAGGATTTTCCACTTTATTGTGAAAACTAGTGGGAAAGTAATTAAAGCAAGAAATGAACAACAGCCACAAGAAAATACTGTTGTACTCCAGACATGGAGAACTGACCTAGCAACTGGCTAACTGGATAAATCCCTTCTTCTTAGCCCCCATCAGCTCTCCAGAGCAAGGTGACTTTATGTCTCAGAAGGCCGTCCATCTCACCGAGTTCATAGGCTCTATCCTGGTTGATGAATTTTCATCATTACACAATGACCCAATCAGAGCGGGTACAGTATGTTAGTAACACCTGTAGATAGTGAAGGAGTAAGGTTTGGCGGGGTGGGGAGGGGAGAAAGGTTTAGTTAAACTAAACAACAACAACAAAAAAAACCCTACCCTTTGTACCAAGCCAGCTGGAGTGGGAAACCATAAATCCCCCAAAGCCCCCCTTTATGTATTAGGCTAGTGGAAAAAAATAGAGTTGTTAAAAGAAATGGACTTTAATTTATTTGAATCAGTACTATAAACTTTATATTTTCCTTCTTTTCAATCATTTTTCCCCCTCTAGAGCAGCATTGGACAGAGCCACTGTGCTCCTGAGTATGACGAAAGGTAGAAAGCGTAAAGACAGTGTGTGGGGATCAGGCGGTGGGCAGCAGTCAGTCAATCATCTCATCAAAGAGGTAATTAAATACCAGACACTGTCAGAAGCTGTATGCATGTTAATTTTATTAATACAGGATTTGTGTTGAAATGAGTTTTTAAAATTGGTCCTTTAGAGAGAAATTGCATTTTTGACTTTACGTGTCCAAGTTTCTATAATTTGGAATTTAGCAGCATGGCCTGAGTAGAAAGAACAGAGGCCTGAGCGTCAGATAATGACCAATATTTATATGCTGTAGACTGTAAACTCCTTATGACAGGAAACATGCCTACCAACTCTGTTTTATTCCCACAAGTGCTTGGTACAGTGCTTTGCACATAGTAAGCGATCACTAGATACGATTGATGCTCAGTTTCATAGGCTTTTCATATAAAATATGTGGAGAACAGGATTTTCTTCCCCTTTAAAATTAAGCCTCATTCTTGACAGTGAGGTCGTGTGTGTGTACATGTGTACACACACACACACACACATAAAGATAGCACATAGTAAGCGATCCCTAGATACGATTGATGCTCAGTTTCATAGGCTTTTAATATAAAATATGTGGAGAACAGGATTTTCTTCCCCTTTAAAATTAAGCCTCATTCTTGACAGTGCAGTCGTGTGTGTACATGTGTACACACACACACACACATATAAAGATAGCACATAGTAAGCGATCCCTAGATACGATTGATGCTCAGTTTCATAGGCTTTTAATATAAAATATGTGGAGAACAGGATTTTCTTCCCCTTTAAAATTAAGCCTCATTCTTGACAGTGAGGTCGTGTGTGTGTACATGTGTACACACACACATATAAAGATAGCACATAGTAAGCGATCACTAGATACGATTGCTCAATTTCATAGGCTTTTAATATAAAATATGTGGAGAACAGGATTTTCTTCCCCTTTAAAATTAAGCCTCATTCTTGACAGTGCAGTCGTGTGTGTGTACATGTGTACACACACACACATATAAAGATAGCACATAGTAAGCGATCACTAGATACGATTGATGCTCAGTTTCATAGGCTTTTAATATAAAATATGTGGAGAACAGGATTTTCTTCCCCTTTAAAATTAAGCCTCATTCTTGACAGTGCAGTCGTGTGTGTGTACATGTGTACACACACACACATATAAAGATAGCACATAGTAAGCGATCCCTAGATACGATTGATGCTCAGTTTCATAGGCTTTTAATATAAAATATGTGGAGAACAGGATTTTCTTCCCCTTTAAAATTAAGCCTCATTCTTGACAGTGCAGTCGTGTGTGTGTACATGTGTAAACACACACACACACATATAAAGATAGCACATAGTAAGCGATCACTAGATACGATTGCTCAGTTTCATAGGCTTTTAATATAAAATATGTGGAGAACAGGATTTTCTTCCCCTTTAAAATTAAGCCTCATTCTTGACAGTGAGGTCGTGTGTGTGTACTTGTGTACACACACACACACACACACACACACACACACACACACACACAGATAGAATATATACTTATATATTATTGGAAAGGGTCCTTTTCACAGTACTTTTCAGGAGACCGTAAACATGGAATTTACTCAAGCAACTGTGAACAGGTAATGACTAAAGAAGACTATTGCTAGTGGAGGCCTTTACTACACAAAACTTGTTACCAAACTTTTTCAATTTGTAGCTAGCGTCCTCTAGTGGTATGTAAGTTTCACTCTGGAGCTTTGTTAAGTCAGCATTGACTTTTACATCAAGGAGTATTGTCTGCTTAACAATTTTTGTGGGAGAGACGAGCTCCACCTCTTCTCCACCCTTGACCAGTTCACTAAGGATTCTGCATTGCAGGGGTTTGCCTTAAAAACAAAAAAATTAACAAAAGATTCAAATGTCATTCCTTTGCCATTTCCTGGTTCACAGATGGGCTGACAAGTTTAATAACGATAGTATTTGTTAAGCGCTTACTAAGTGCCGAACACTGTTCCAAGCGCTGGGATAGATACAAGGTAATCAGGTTGTCCCACGTGGAGCTCACAGTCTTAATCCCCATTTTACATGCGAGATAACTGAGGCACAGAGATGTGACTTGCCCACAGTCACTCAGCTGACAAGTGTTGGAGCTTGGGATTAGAACCCATGACTTCTGACTCCCAAGCCCGTGCTCTTTCCACTAAGCCATTTTTGCTTCTTAAAATCCCTTATACCATTGGGAAGGGTAAACGTTTTCCTTCAGTTTATTTCTCATCAGGAATTGTTACTTGATTTGTATCCAACAGATTGACATGCTGCTGAAAGAGTACTTACTTTCTGGAGACATATCTGAAGTTGAACATTGCCTTAAGGAACTAGAAGTACCTCATTTTCACCATGAACTTGTATATGAAGTAAGATTAGTGTGAAGTTGTGAAGTTACTATTTGCTAAACCGAAAATTAATGTCTTCTGTATTTTATGTAGTCATACTTTTCTCTATCTCAAAAGTATGCTTATCAGTTAAACCATAAATCCTTCATTTCAGGCAGTTGTGATGGTTTTGGAGTCAACTGGAGAAAGTACTTTTAAAATGGTACTGGATTTACTGAAATCTCTTTGGAAATCTTCAACCATTACTTTGGACCAAATGAAAAGAGTAAGTATATATCCTCTTGCAGAAAGGAAAAGCTGTGGATCTTTCCTTATCTTACATTTGCTAGGGCTTTTGGGTTCCTTAACAATGGCTGCATTGTCAATTATAAGCTTAGAGAGATCAGTCTAGCATGGTATTTCACTATGACTGGCGCATCCTTCGATTTTCTGGCCATATCTGACAAGTCGATATTTCTAATAACAGGCTGGGTTAGACTAGTAACATAACTGAACTGTAACTGAGTGTTTTAAAGAAAATATTGCGGGCTGTCAAACTCTTGACCTTAATTCAAAAATGATAGAAACTTTTTGTTTATGTCACTTTGTGGTAGGCTCTTTCCTTTTCTGTTTTAATTTCCCTGTCTGCGTGCCTCTCTTGCTGTGAAAGGTTGTTCTTGTGTTTTCTACACTTGCTGGCTTTTCCATTCTATGAAAGACAAATGGGCCTTTCTCAATCAATTCCATTTACTGAGCACTTACTGTGTGCAGAGCACTGTATTAAGAGCTTGGGAGAGTACAATATAATAGAGTTGGTAGGCACATTCTCTGCCCATGATGAGCTTCCAGTCTGGAGGCGATGCAGTATTTAGTCTCCAAGAGAGGCAGCAAATGATATTTGAAGGAATACTGTGATGTTACCTACCTTCCCCAGCCATTTTTTTCCTCCAGTGTCTTGGCCATAAATGTATCTATTGATGTTTTGAGCCTGCCCAAGTTCCTGTGGTAGTAAATTCCACTGTGTACTACCTGCTGTGTAGAGAAGTGTCCTTTTTAAATTTGAATCCACTTCTGTCAAACTTCAGTGGTTGCTCCTTGGTTCTGATATTGGAAAAGTTGGTGTCATATACTTGCGTGGGTTTTTTTTTCCTCTGCTATACCTGCTAGGATTTTGTGGACTTTAATCTGTGTCCCCTCTCAGCCTTCATATGTCTCGGTAGACAGGTCTTGGTTTTTTGGTTTTGTTTTCCTGTCACAGGTATTGTTGGGCTTTGTTTATTTTTCACTTATCCAAATGAAGAGGAGGGGCAAGCCCCAAGAGGCTTTTATTTGATCTTAGAGTCCAGCATAGGGTGAGGACAATCTATCCAGGGACATTATTGGGTAGGGAGTTTGGTGCCCACTTCTGTCAAATGATATCTCATTTTCCTCCAGCAAGTCTGGCTGAGGAGAGGGTGGTTTTTTTTATGGTATTTGTTAAACTCTTACTATGTAACTTGTACTTCCCAAGCGCTTAGTACAGTGCTGTGCACACAGTAAGCGCTCAATAAATACGATTGAATGAATGAATACAAGGCACTGTACTAAGCGCTGGGGTAGATACAAGTTAATCAGGTTCTCACATGGAGCAGAAGGGCAGGCAAAGGCTCATTTGCTATTATTTTCACTCAATTGATCATGAAAGCATCCAACAGATTAGTCTTTGGGCTGGGGGTGGCAGTTAAGCAAGAGGTATCAGAAAAGTTACTTGGGGGCTAATGAACTTAAAGCCAAGTGTAGCCTTAGAGATGCTTTCTGACTCCTTTAATGAGTAACTAATTTTTCTTGACATGGTGCCCTAAATCAGAAAAACAAGCATTTCTAAGAAACCAGAATATTTCCTTGTTTGTCCAGTACCACATGCATTAGGCACTTCAATACTATTTAGTGGTGGTTATATTGATTGATTAATTAAATGAAGGCTTTTTTACCATTAAGGTATTGAGGTAAACCTTTTTGATTGTGGTTTCATCATCCTACTCTTATTGTTGCAGGGTTATGAACGAGTTTACAGTGAGATACCAGACATTAATCTCGATGTGCCCCATTCCTACTCCCTGCTGGAGCGATTTGTAGAAGAATGTTTTCAGGCTGGGATAATTTCCAAATCACTGAGAGATCTATGTCCTTCAAGGTACCATTTCCTCTTCAAATAACTATGTGGTCTGGATAGACGTAGCTTTAGGTAGAACCTGAAAGACACATTCATTTTTCTACAATCCATTACTGGCCCTTACCGAAAATGACACTGTGGAGTTGATACATTACTTAACGAGCAATGTGTTGCTTTCCTGCATCAACAGGCTCAGGTCCAATGTGTACGTTGTAAAACAAATTATTTCACTAGTGCCTAAACACCTCAGCTGTTAAGGTCTAGCTCTTATTTAAGGCAGGGACTCTCACATTAAAATAAGATTTGGAAAGATTTGGAAACAAATAATGAAAAAAAATCCTAGTTTTCTGTTGTGCTTTTGACGGCATTCTAATAATGCAGCTGTGGCTTCACGTAAATTTGTAATTCAGAAGTTGTCTTTTTCCTCAGGCTTTAAATCAATCATTCTTTTAGAAGGACACTATTCAAAGTAATGATGCCTTGTAAAGGGTTGAGAGCACTGAGTAAATACTTTCAGTAAAAGCCATGCTAAGTTTCCTATTTACATCTAAAAAAGTTCATAGATGTGAGATTATCTTTTAATTTGAAAGATAGTGTAAAAGGATGGGAATTCAAGTTTCCAGACCTTTCAGTTTTGAAACTGAACTTGATATCGGAACTAGTTAGAGCAGTGAGGGAATATTTCCATGTCTTGTAGGAAAATTGTCCATTTCCGGCTCTCTAGTTAAAAAAGGAAATTATAGTTCATTGCTTCAGGTGATACTGAAAGGACCCATCAGCTTCCTCTACCATTATCTTAAAACAGTAGATATGTATTGACTTAAAGCTTGACTTAAACTTAATTTTAAGTTTGGTAAAGTTTGCTTTTTCATTGCAGGGGCAGAAAACGCTTTGTAAGCGAAGGGGATGGAGGTCGCCTTAAACCAGAGAGCTACTGAATACAAGAACTCTTGCAGCCTTAGATGTTATAAAAACCTATATCTGAATTGAAAGGGGTTGCTTAGCACAGTTTTTTTTTTTTTTAAGCACTTGTTTTGGGTACAAGGTGTTTTTGAATGTTTTATAAACTTCAACATTCAGGATGGATTTTTTTTTAAAGGAAAATTTTTCTTTGTGGATAATAAAGTTGAGGGACAGAACAAGCCACAGTTATGTGGTCTATTCAAATAAGCTACCCTTTTCTAAGTGCCATGTTTATGACCTAATCATTCCAAGTTTTGCATTGATGTCTGACTGCCACTCCTTTCTTTCAAGGACAGTGTTTTTGTAGTAAAATCACTGGTTTATACAAAGCTTTATATAGGGGGTAAAGTTAAGCCGCTGAAACCCCATGTTGGCTGCTGCTGTTGAAATACTGTGCTTTGGGAGGTTAAAAAAAGGTTATTTCTTTGTTTTAAAGAATTTTAAGAAAATGGGTTAGTCATGAGATTTATTCATCTTTCCAGGGAACATATTGATTGGTCTTAAAGACTAGAGTGTTCAGTAAATGGTGGCTGGAACATCTATTTTTCTACAAAACTGGAAAAATGAACCAGGTTCTGAAAGAATGTACTACAAAATAAAATTTGTGAAGCAGTTCAGACTTATTCTTCAGTGACAACTCTGGTTAAAAACGTACCCCAAATCTAACATGTACAAACAAAAGGAATTTTGCAGAAAATGTTGCATGCAGTAGTTATGAATAGTAATTACAAGGAAAAAAGCAACACTATTCCCAAGATTCTCCAAGTGGTGTTTGTGGAGTATCTCCCACAGACCCAAGGCAATTTGTGGGTCCTAAAGGGAGGCCTGGGAATCTTGGTTCAAGGTGGATACCTTCAGTGTGCCACTAACCGCTTAATACACCCAAAGAACATCCACACCCTTAGGGATTTTGGATGGAAGAAACCTTCTCTTTCTCTTGCCTGCTCTCTTCTACTGTCCCCACAACCCCAACTCTTCCCCCTCAGCCCTGTGTTGGTGTTGTTCACATCCACCTTAATATGTCCAACACAAACCCTTCCACTTTCAGTTTTTGACAGAATGGAAGTGCTGCTGCTACAAAGAAAATGATTGCACCAACTGATCAGCTTGGGATGTCCTGCACCTTTGGGAATGTGACAGAATGCACACATCTCCCCACTCTTTGAGTCCCTCCCTCTCCCTTCTTCATGGCCTCCGCACTTGGCTCTGTACCCAAGAAGCACTTGATATTCACCCCACAGTACTTATTTACATATCCTTCATTTCTTTAAGGTCTCCCCTTCTAGACAGTAAGCTCCTTGAAGGCAGGGAACATGCCTGCCAACTGTTATAGTGTACCCTCTCAAGTGCTTAATACAGTGCTCTGCACACAGTAAGTACTCAAAAAACACCATTCGTTGATTGATCGGTCATCCTCTTCCAGGGGAGGAGGGTGGTGAAATGAGAAACAAACCAAACCCCGGATATCTGCAGAATACTGGCCATGACTGCCCTGGAGCCTAATATCCAGACTGGTTCTGATGGCTTTTAGCTGGTTGCCTACCCTGGACGGTCTCTGGCTTGAGGAGGGTTAGTCTGGGCTTTTTCATTCTTACAGTTAATGCCAGTGATGTGTATGCCCCTCATGGAGTCTAGTTATTCAAAGCTTTTGACAAACCTCCCCATCTGCACCACACCTTTCTCTGGTCCTATAATCTTGGCGGCAAAGGGGGAGGGTTAACTTAAAGCTGCAATCTCTTCACACGTGGCTAAAATATTTACCCACAGTCAATATTATGCTTTGTGTTGCTTTCATGGCCTCTGCCACCTACCCCAGCCTTTTATCCGGTTCAGTCCAGCGGTCAGTTCTCCTGTTTTCCGCTCCTGCTTCCTCCGTTCAGCTTCCATTCCACTTGGCTCCATCTCGGGCCTCACCTCCCTGACAGGTGCTGGAGTGTATTAATGATATCAATTAGGTAGCGAGGCAACAGGCAAGCCAGACATTGAAATGATGCTTGAGTTGTCACGAAAGACCCCAAGGCTATTGTCGCTCCCAGTTACTTTGTAGGGGCCACTATCAACACTGAGTGCTACTGTGGGCAGACCACTGTATGAGATGGGTGGGTTGGGGGGAGGAACCCAATGTCCCAAACATCAAATTCCAATTTGAACAGTTAATTGTATTTAATGAGCGCTTACTGTGTGCAGAGTACTGTACTAAGTGCTTGGGAGAGTACACTGAACAATAGACACATTCCCTGCCCACAATGAGCTTTCAATCCAGAGGACAATCTTAGGGTCTAGCGTCAATCCAGCTTCTCCAGAGGCACCCTAGCTTCCACCGCTTTCTCCTTGTAGCCCCTCGACCTCCCAGGGAAGCCGAAAGAAGGGGGGTCAGTAGCAACTGGTGCTGCTGCTGTCTGAACCAGGAAACCAGGACCACCCCAAGCTGCTGCCCGCCTCAGCCAGGGTAGCGGAGCCGACTGCAGTCCCTCCCCACCGCATCGGGACCGGAAACAAGCGAACACCCAAACACAGAAATCCAGAAGCTCGGGAGACATCAGTCAAGGTGGGGAGATGCTGTTCCTTCCGACCTTTATTACAAGAGATAAAGCTTCATAGGCTACATTGCAGTTTGGACTAATGATCCACGTAAACACTCCACCAACTTACACACAGGACATTGGAAAAGCACAGAATGCTTTACCAAGTGGAATGAAGGCGTGAGAACACTCATTTTCTACACACACATATCCCTGCCTTATATATGCTGTTTTAAGGAAGTCAACTTATTTTAATAATAATAACGCTGATGATATTAGTATTTGTTAGGCGCTTACTAGCTCCATGGAATCATGGAGCTAAGTCCTGGGGTAGATACAGTAAAATTGGATTAGGCACAGTCCCTGTCCCACATGGGGCTCACAGTCCAAGTCAGGGGGAGAACAGATATTGAATTTCCATTTTCCAGAAGTGGAAACTGAGGTACAGAAGTTATTTGATTTGCCCAAGGTTTCACGGCAGGAAAATGGCAGAGCCGGGATCAGGACTCAGGTCCTCTGACTCCCGGGGCCGTGCTCTTTCTGCTAAGCCTTGCTGCTTCCCGTGCATTTTAAAATGCAGAATGTTGATGCAATATTTAAAAAGCTTCTAAAAGGAATTTCTACCCAACCTACACTCCAAGGTTTGAGATCTGAAATGGAATTACACTTACCTGCAGTTACAGCAGGAGCACCGATCACCAGTGTTTTATCTTAGCCACAGTGGGGAAGGGAAGGCTGGCCTGGGGTGGGGCTCAGGAACCCCCCCATCTCCCTCCAGAGTCAGCTGCACCATTCAGTGTTCCCTTCAGCACTTGGAGCCTTGTTCTATGAGCTGGAAAAACCTTTTATCTTAATTGCAGCTCAGTGAACCAGACCGTCGGAGGAGGAGAAAGAAGAAGAAGAGGAGGAGGAGGAGGTGATGCCTAAGCCTCATCTTTGAGCCTGGTGTGGAGCTGGGGAAGCTCACTTGGACAGTCTCCACCAGAAAGTGGGTCATGTTGGGGCCTGCAGGACAGCTACATCAAGGACGATACACAGTGAGGTACAACTGACCTTTCCCCTATTTTGAGTACGCCTGATAATAGATGGACTGAAAACTGCTACTTAAAGCAGCAGTGTTTCAAGTAATTAGGCAAATTACCACTGACTGGCACAGGGGAAAAAAATGGAACCTGTTTATTTAAAAGAATATCTGGACCCTCGCTACTGCATTTTTGTTAAAGTATTTACAAAATGAAGCCACCTATCTCTAAACTACAAGCTCGTTTTGCTAGTTCTGTTGTACTATACTCGCCCAAGAACTTAGTAGAGTGCTCTGTGTATAGTAAGCATTCAGTAAGTACCACTGGTCGATCTAATACAATGATCACTCATTTTTAAATGGCTTATTTATAGTTCAAACTGAAAATGAGGTGGTTTGGTGGAGGTTTTGATTTCACAGATGCATCTGAAGTAGGATTATTTAGTGGAAAGAGCAAGGGCCTGGATCTAATCCCAGCTCTGCCACCTGCCTTCTGTGTGACCTTGAGCAAGTCACTTCTCTGTGTCTCAGTTTCCTCACCTGTAAAATGGCGATTCAATACCTTTTCTCCTTCCTACTTAGACTGTGAACCCAATATGGGACATGGGCTGAATCCAACCTGATTATCTTGGCTCTCCCGCAGCTTGGTACATAGTAAAGTGCCTAATAAATACCACAATTACACCTACCCTCTTAGTATTTTAAAATAACTCAGGAGCCATTTAAATGCAACTATTCTCAACTTAAAAACAATATAGATTGTTTTATAATAACGGGAAGTAAATAGCCGATAAACAGCACAAACGTGACTCATAATTCACTGATTCATTTGCTGCTGTGCCTTTTCTGCCATTTCCTGTTGTCGAATTGTTTCCTGTGCCGCCTGCTGCATTTTTTCCAACTTCTCCAGGGTAAGAGATTTGAGAGGTAAAAGTTTGGGTTTGCATAACACCATAGTGGCCACATCCTCCACAGATAACTGCCCTAAAATGAAAGTGGAAAAAAAAAAGCGTTAGGAGGAGACTAACTCATCACTAGCTCTAGATGTTTAAAAACTTCTTGCAAATAAGAAGCATAATTAGCAAGTAGAGAGACGCCTATTGCCCGTGTTTCGGCCTGATCTCGTTCCAACAATCTGAGCTACTGGGGTGCCAGACCACACAACAAAACAAACCCCAGCCTAACCACGGAAGAGGGCATAATCAATCAATCATATTTACTGAGTGCTTACTATGTGCAGACCACTGTACTAAGTGCTGGGGAGAGAACAATACCATAATTAGTAGATATGTTCCCTGCCCATAACCAGCTTATAGTTACATTTCAGAACTCACATGTTTAGAATTTTCTTCCCTTATAAAAAGCTTACTTGGTTTGTGAGAGGATTTGCTAGTAGTACCAACTAGAAAACAATCAGTAATTTCCCATCACTTTAACTCTCTGTACACCACACTGCCCACACATGACTTTTCAAGGAAGAGGAATGAGATAATACATGATGATACACATCAAGCAGAATGCTGGCAGAGCTCATGGACCCCTTATATCTCTAACATAGTTGGCTTGGGGTTCCAAACTAAAGAAAACAGTTACTGTTTTTTTTAGCAGCTTTGCAAAGCTTAATTCCCCCCAAATGCTGAAAAGTCAGCTTTAGAACTACTTTACAGAATATCCGCACAGCATAAATGTGACACCTCACTTCAAATACAAAAAAAAGCGGAATATATAAAATATTTTCAATGGTATAGTCAGTTCTCTTATAACATGAGGGTTATGTTTTACAAGAATATTGCATTAAGGAAAAATGTTGTGTACTTGCCAATGTCAGACACAGTCACGAAACCATTTCTTCACATACTGCATTCCGTTGTACCCAAAATGCATGTGCGTTGTTGTAAAAAAAGTTCCCTAACTCCACAACTGCATTCTATCCAAAGCACATAATTAAGCACACATTTTGGCCAAACTGATTGTATTTCAGAGTAAGAATGAACTCCTCTTTTACTTTCACTTAAATAAGTTAATAGCAATAATTAAATTGTAAGCCTATTTTTATGGTTGATTAGATCCACTTTGCAACAATTATATAGAAAAAATATGCCAACATTTAAGGTATACTTTGGATGTTCTATTTATAAAGGATCAGCTCCAAGAATACTAAGGTTTTTGAAAATGACTCATGAATGAAAAATGCAATCAGCATACAGGATGCATAACTATTTCTAAAGATTTTTGTACTGTCTAGCACACTGTGCATAGCTTAAAAGTTAACTAATGATGACTATATAATTACCTTGCTTAGGAAGGACCTCACGGAACATCGACTTGACTTCTGGCATATCTGAACTGCAGTAGACTTTATTTTCCTTTAAATAAAATAAATGCAGGTATTAGAGCTATTCTCCAGAACAAATGCCCAAAATACCTTAATCAGTTCTGTTTAAAATTCATTTGTTTAGGCTTCAGAACGGAGAAAACTCCTCAAATTTGTTATATTTCTTTAGATTTAACTGGCTCAAGAGGAAAAGCATGCTAGCAATATGGAGCAGTCAATTTCCTGGCATGAACTGGGAAGTCTTAGTCCAGTCACAAAGAGTTTGGGACTAGACCTGCCCAAAAGCACTGATTAAAAAACTTATGCAATGTCATTCACCCACTATTAGCTCCACCAGCTGCATTCCACCTGGGACAGTGGCTCCAGCTGTGAACTGAAAAGGGGGGTACAAACAAGTTGGGAGCGCAGAATCAATTATTTAAAGACACAGTGAAGCACAGCCTCAAGCAATGGAACACAGCAATGGTCTTTTGGGAGACTACCATAGGAGTTGGACCCACCTGATGGGCAGCAGGGAGAGCGACCGTCTTCCTTGGGCAAAGTCTTCACCAAGACCGGGGCACCAAGGGGCAAGCTTGAAATCTGAAACAGACAAGTTTAAGGCAAATCATTAGTGTGGCAAGGAGCTGTCTTTTCATGCAACAGTGCAGAAAGGAATATTGGGCATGTACGGGTCTCTTCGGTCACACTGTCACTCATGTCCAACATGAGCATCTTAAAAAAAAAAACCCATAGCTCTCTGCATGGGGACACACACACACAGCAGTTCATCAGCATATGTGGATTTTTTAATTCATAGTTTTGCCCACCCACGATTTGGTGGGCTTCAGGCTCACCCCTGGCTGCCTCTTTGGTGGCCAGCAGTCATGGCCATGTTTCTTGTGATGGTTCGTTGGTCACGTAACCACCACCCCACCTTCCGGAAAGCCCAGAAAGCTGTGAGTTGTTGAATAAACTGTCACCATTGGGCACAGGTATTGTGTTCTCTCATCTGCAGGCATTTTTCTAATCCCCTGTACACACAGAAGGACTACTGTATATAAATACACTCAGTTCACCGAAAACAGTTGCTCCATTCTTGAAAAACCCCTTGTGAAAGAAAGTTCCCTCTCAACTGTCACGCTCCATCCAGAGAGTTCAGGCTGTCATAAAAAACTTCCCTAATAGTGTTCCCAGAAAGAATTGGCTTGGGAATCAGGAGACCTGGGTTCCTAATCCTCTCTCTGCCACCTGTCAGCTGTGTGACCTTGGGCGAGTCACAACTTCTCTGGGCCTCAGTTTCATCATCTGTAAAATGGGGATTAAATCCTACTCCCTCCTACCTAGACTGCGAGCCCTGTAGGGGGGACAGGGACTGTGTCTTACCTGATTATCTTATATTTACCCCAGTGCTTAGTACCTAACAAGTGCTTAACAAAATACCCTAATTATTAATGATTCAAAATATACTGCTAAAACAGCATTGGAAGAAATAACTGTCTTCTATGAATTGTGTTACCTACATAAAAGACGACCTTCTACTTAACCCCAAGTTTTAAACTGGTGAATTTATTGAGCATCATCAGCAGACATCCGTGGATCAATTCATCCTTGATTATATTTATTTATACCTATTCTTGGTACTTGTGGTTTGATGCATTTTTCAATTGTTCGACTGATGACCTTCAGATTACTCCACGTGCAAATATTTTATGTGTTTCTCCCCTGTTATGGTGCATGCACCTTGTGGGCAGTGGTGCACTTTCCCAAATTGATTTACCCAGGGTGCAAATGATTGTGGCTCAGTGGAAAAGGTCTGGGGTTGTGAGTCAGAGGGCATGGGTTCTAATCCTGGCTCTGCCACATATCTGTGTGACCTTGGGCAAGTCACTTCTCTGAGCCACAGTTACCTCATCTGTAAAATGGGGATGAAGACTGTGAGCCCCACGTGGGACAACCTGATCACCTTGTATTCCCCCGGCGCTTAGAACAGTGCTTTGCACATTGAAAGTGCTTAACAAATGCCATTGTTATTATTATTATGTTACTACTACTGTGATACTCTTCTTTCAACACTTGGCTGATTTCAGTTTACGAACAAACCTCTTTCTGCCCAACCAGCCCATTTACAGTATGCCCGCACCATTTATGCCCAACCAACTTCATGGTATTGCTGAAATCATGCCGTTGTGGATAGAGCGTGGGCCTGGAAATCAGAAGGTCGTGGGTTCTAATCCCGCCTCTGCCACTTGTCTGCTGTATGAACTTGGATAAGTCGCTCCACTTCTCTGGGCCTCAGTTTCCTCATCTGTAAAATGGGGATTGGGCCCACGTGGGACGGGGTCCAACCCGACTGGCCTGTATCTACGCCAGCGCTTAGCGCAGTGAGTGGCACATGGTAAGCGTTTAACAGATACCGTAATAATTATTGGTGTTATCGCCTCCTTGGATGGCTTTCGCACTGGCAAGCGAGCCGCGCTGGGGAGGGCGCGGAGCTGCAGGGGCGCCCTCCCCTTCTCTCTCATTCATTCATTCAACTGTATTTATTGAGCGCTTACTGTGTGCAGAGCACTGGACTAAGCGCGTGGAAAGTACAAGTTGGCAACATCTAGAGACGGTCCCTACCCCACAACGGCCTCACAGTCTAGGGGGAGATAGACAACAGAACATGCACACGGGTGTCAAAACCGTCAGAACAAATAGAATTATAGCTATATAATAATAATGATGATGGCATTTGTTAAGCGCTTACTATGTGCAAAACACTGTTCTAAGAGCTGGGGAGGTTACAAGGTGATAAGGTTGTCCCACGGGGGGCTCACAGTTTTTAATCCCCATTTTACAGATGAGGGAACTGAGGCCCAGAGAAGTTAAGTGACTTGCCCAAAGTCACACAGCTGACGGTGGAGCTGGGATTTGAACCCATGACCTCTGACTCCCAAGCCTGTGCTCTTTCCACTGAGCCACGCTACTTCCCCAATGCACAGCGTTAACAAAATAAATAGAAAATACGTACAAGTAAAATAGAGTAATAAATCTGTACAGATATAGCAGCGTGGCTCAGTGGAAAGAGCACGGACTTTGGAGTCAGAGGTCATGGGTTCAAACCCCGGCTCCATCAATTGTCAGCTGTGTGACTTTGGGCAAGTCACTTAGCTTCTCTGTGCCTCAGTTATCTCATCTGTAAAATGGGGATTATGTCTGTGAGCCCCCCGTGGGACAACATGATCACCTTGTATCCGCCCCAGCGCTTACAACAGCGCTTTGCACATAGTAAGCACTTAATAAATGCCATCATTATTATATATTCAAGTGCTGTGGTGAGGGGAAGGAGGTAGGGCAGAGAAGGGGATGGGGAGGAGGAGAGGAAAAGGGGGGTTCAGCCTGGGAAGGCCTCCTGGAGGAGGTGAGTTCTCAGTTGAGCTTTGGAGGGAGAAAGACAGCTTAGTTTGGAGCTCTCCCCAGCACGGGGGGCTGGCGGCGGACCCCGTGGGGAGGAGGGGAAAAAAGCAGCGTGGCTCAGTGGAAAAAGGGCCCGGGATTTGTAGTCAGAGGTCACAGGTTCAAATTCCGCTCCACCAAATGTCAGCTGTGTGACTTTGGGAAAGTCACTTCACTTCTCTGGGGCTCAGTTCCCTCATCTGGAAAATGGGGATGAAGACTCTGAGCCCCCCGTGGGACAACGTGATCACTTTGTAACCTCCCCAGGGCTTAGAACAATGCTCTGCACATAGTAAGCGCTCAATAAATGCTATCACCATTATTATTATTATTATTCTCTGTGCCTCAGTTCCCTCATCTGGAAAATGGGGATGAAGACTGTGAGCCCCTCTGTGGGACAACGTGATCAACTTGTAACCTCCCCAGCGCTTAGAACTATGCTTTGCACATAGTAAGCACTCAATAAGTGCCATTATTATTATTATTATTATTATTATTATTATTCTCTGTGCCTCAGTTCCCTCATCTGGAAAATGGGGATTCAGTCATTCATTCAATCGTATTTATTGAGCACTTACTGTGTGCAGAGCACTGTACTACGCGCTTGGGAAGTACAAGTTGGCAACATATAGAGACGGACTGTGAGCCCCCCGTGGTACAACGTGATCACCTTGTAACCTCCCCAGCGCTTAGGACAGTGCTTTGCACATAGTAAGCACTCAATAAGTGCCATTATTATTATTATTATTATTATTATTATTCTCTGTGCCTCAGTTCCCTCATCTGGAAAATGGGGATTCAGTCATTTATTCAATCGTATTTATTGAGCGCTTACTGTGTGCAGAGCACTGTACTAAGCGCTTGGGAAGTACAAGTTGGCAACATATAGAGACGGACTGTGAGCTCCCCGTGGGACAACGTGATCACCTTGTAACCTCCCCAGCGCTTACGACAGTGCTTTGCACATAGTAAGCGCTTAATATATACCATCCTTGTTATTAAGCGCTTAGTCCAGTGCTCTGCACACAGTCAGCGCTCAATAAATACGATTGAATGAATGAATGAGGCGGAGGGAGAGGAGGATGGAGCTGGCCGCGGCCGATCGGGCCTAGTCCCCCCGGGCCCATGGCGGACCCCGCGACTCTCCCTCCGGCTCGGCCAGTTGTCAGCTGTGTGACTTTGGGCAAGTCACTTAACTTCTCTGTGCCTCAGTGACCTCATCTGTAAAATGGGGATGAAGACTGAGCCCCAAGGGGGACAACCTGATCACCTTGTAACTTCCCCAGTACTTTGCACATAGTAAGCGCTTAGCAAATACCATCATTATTATTACCGTTGTTGACTGCGCGCTTACTGTGTGCAAAGCACTGGACTAAGTGCTTGGGACAGTGCTTTGCACATAGTAAGAGCGGCTCAGTGGAAAGAGCAAGGGCTTTGGAGTCAGAGGTCAAGGGTTCAAATCCCGGCTCCGCCAATTGTCAGCTGGGTGACTTTGAGCAAGGCACTTCACTTCTGTGTGCCTCAGTTCCCTCGTCTGTAAAATGGGGATTAAGACTGTGAGCCCCGGGTGCGACAACCTGATCACCTTGTATCTACCCCAGCGCTTAGAACAGGGCTTGGCACATAGTAAGCGCTTAATACCAACATTATTATTATTATTATTAATGGGGTTTAAGACCGTGAGCCCCAAGTGGGACAACCTGATCACCTTGTATCCCCCCAGCGCTTAGAACAGTGCTTTGCACATAGTAAGCGCTTAATAAATACCATTATTATTATTAATGGAGATTAAGACTGTGAGCCCCAAGTGGGACAACCTGATCACCTTGTATCCCCCAGCGCTTAGAAGAGTGCTTTGCACATAGTAAGCGCTTAATAAATACCAACATTATTATTAATGGGGATTAAGACTGTGACCCCCAAGTGGGACAACCTGATCACCTCGTATCTACCCCAGCGTTTAGAACAGTTCTTGGCACATAGTAAGCGCTTAATACCAACATTATTATTATTATTAATGGGGATTAAGACTGTGGGCCCCAAGTGGGACAACCTGATCACCTTGTATCTACCCAAGCGCTTAGAACAGTGCTTGGCACATAGTAAGCACTTAATAAATACCAGCATTATTGTTAATGGGGATTAAGACTGTGAGCCCCAAGTGGGACAACCTGATCACCCTGTATCCCCCCGGTGCTTAGAACAGTGCTTTGCACATAGTAAGCGCTTAATACCAACATTATTATTAATGGGGATTAAGACTGTGACCCCCAAGTGGGACAACCTGATCACCTTGTATCTACCCCAGCGCTTAGAACAGTGCTTGGCACATAGTAAGCACTTAATAAATACCAGCATTATTGTTAATGGGGATTAAGACTGTGAGCCCCAAGTGGGACAACCTGATCACCTTGTATCCCCCCGGCGCTTAGAACAGTGCTTTGCACATAGTAAGCGCTTAATACCAACATTATTATTAATGGGGATTAAGACTGTGAGCCCCAAGTGGGACAACCTGATCACCTTGTATCCCCCCGGCGCTTAGAACAGTGCTTTGCACATAGTAAGCGCTTAATACCAACATTATTATTAATGGGGATTAAGACTGTGACCCCCAAGTGGGACAACCTGATCACCTTGTATCTACCCCAGCGCTTAGAACAGTGCTTGGCACATAGTAAGCACTTAATAAATACCAGCATTATTGTTAATGGGGATTAAGACTGTGAGCCCCAAGTGGGACAACCTGATCACCTTGTATCACCCCGGCGCTTAGAACAGTGCTTTGCACATAGTAAGCGCTTAATACCAACATTATTATTAATGGGGATTAAGACTGTGACCCCCAAGTGGGACAACCTGATCACCTCGTATCTACCCCAGCGCTTAGAACAGTGCTTGGCACATAGTAAGCACTTAATACCAACATTATTATTAATGGGGATAAAGACTGTGAGCCCCAAGTGGGACAACCTGATCACCTTGTATCCCCCCGGTGCTTAGAACAGTGCTTTGCACATAGTAAGCGCTTAATACCAACATTATTATTAATGGGGATTAAAACTGTGATCCCCAAATGGGACAACCTGATCACCTTGTATCTACCCCAGCGCTTAGAACAGTGCTTGGCACATAGTAAGCACTTAATAAATACCAACATTATTATTAATGCCCCGGGATTAAGACTGTGAGCCCCAAGTGGGACAACCTGATCACCTTGTATCTACCCCAGCGCTTAGAACAGTGCTTGGCACATAGTAAGCACTTAATAAATACCAGCATTATTATTAATGGGGATTAAGACTGTGAGCCCCAAGTGGGACAACCTGATCACCTTGTATCCCCCCAGCGCTTAGAACAGTGCTTGACACACAGTAAGCGCTTAACAAATACCATCATTATTATTATTAATAAATGCCATTATTATTATTACGACGTACCTGCCGGAGGGCGCCTTCCTTGTCGCCAAGGCCGCTGTCACCAAGCTCCGGGCCCCCACCGCCGCAAAGCAGGCTGGGAGGCCGGGCCACCGCCGTGGCGCATGCGCGGAGGCGACCACGGAGCTTCGTCGCTCCGCTCCTCAGGTCCTGAGGGAATCAGTCAATCCATCAGTCGTATTTATTGAGCGCTTACTGGGTGCAGAGCACTGTACTAAGCGCTTGGGAAGCACAAGCTGGCAACATAGAGAGACAGTCCCTACCCAACAGTGGGCTCACAGTCTAAAAGAGAAGTGACAGGCAGATAATCTGCTCCAAAGCAGTTTAAGGGAAAAACTGAGCTATGACTTTAGCTGAAATGTGAGTGGTTGCATATAAAAAAACAAATTAGTGCGTGAAGTTGGAAGCACAGCAGTCTTATTTTGTAAATTCTGATTTTTTTTCACCATGACTATGTAATACTGAACCACTTATAGATTTGATTTTTTTTGTAATCTACTGCATGTAGGGAGTATTCGAATAAGCTTGTTGAATACTTGAACAGTAGACTATCCAGTAAGATCACTGTGGACTGTGTCCAACCCCGGTGGCTTTTATTTACCCTAGTGCTCGGAACAGTGCCTGGAAAGCGTTAAGTGCTTAACAAATACTATTATTATTATTATTAACTAAGCTCTTGGGAGGCAGGAGCTTCTAGACTGTGAACCCACTGTTGGATAGGAACCGTCTCTATATGTTGCCAACTTGTACTTCCCAAGCGCTTAGTACAGTGCTCTGCACACAGTAAGCGCTCAATAAATATGATTGAATGAAATATGATTGAATGTTTAGATTTGCCATAGATTACAATGCCCGCCTAAAGTGGGGAAATCAAAGTGCTATTACAATGTTTAAGATCAAAAAGGCTTATAAACAGAGTAATCTCATTGGATAACCAATGAGATCATGAAGATACCTTGTATTGTGATATTAGTGTTATATGAACATGAAAATGCATCTTTGATGTGTTGTTCCTGGCAATAAATTTTGAAAAGTAATATTTATTAAATTTGTTGTATGAAAACATGGAATTGTGTGGAGTCTTTGAGCTTCTGAGCACTCCTGGTAGCCTATGGCCACTAGGGCTTGATCACCTGGCTCCTGGGGCAGCCTAAAGCCTCTTCCTCCCTTCAAGGCCCTACTGAGAGCTCACCTCCTCCAGGAGGCCTTCCCAGACTGAGCCCTCTCCATCCCCCCCGCCTTTCCTCCTTCCCTTCCCCACAGCATCTATATATATGTATATATATTTGTACACATTTATTACTCTATTTTACTTGTACATATCTATTCTATTTATTAATATGTTTTGTTTTGTTCTCTGTCTCCCCCTTCTAGACTGTGAGCCCACTGTTGGGTAGGGACCGTCTCTGTATGTTGCCAAGTTGTACTTCCCAAGCGCTTAGTCCAGTGCTCTGCACACAGTAAGCGCTCAATAAATACGATTGATTGATTGATTGATTGATTGATTGATTGATAAAAGAAGGGCTGCCGCCACCCGCCCCGTCTTAAAGCCTGTTTCGCCAAATGGAGCATTGGGGAAACGTGGATCGCTGGCCTTGGCCTCCTTGTTGACTTAAATCGCAGTTTATTTTCGCTTTCCACATACGGGTCGGAAAGGGGAGGAGATGGGAAAGAGAGACAGACCTAGAGAACACAATCGGGTGCTGATTGTTGACGTAGCCCAGCATCCGAAAGCCCCATCTGACACTGTGTCCAATAAGTGTAAAGAATTAATTTCCCTTCCCTGCCCCTCTCCCTTTCTTGCTCTGTTTACTTCTGGCTCGGCGCTGTTTGGAGCAGTTTTCTTCCCCCTAGCTGGGCCCCTCCGTCTCCCGTCTCCCCTCCAATCTCCTTCATTTCATCATCATCATCAATCGTATTTATTGAGCGCTTACTATGTGCAGAGCACTGTACTAAGCGCTTGGGAAGTACAAATTGGCAACATATAGAGACAGTCCCTACCCAACAGTGGGCTCACAGTCTAAAAGGGGGAGACAGAGAACAAAACCAAACATACTAACAAAATAAAATAAATAGGATAGATATGTACAAATAAAATAAATAGAGTAATAAATATATTATTTATATTAGATATAGAATAAATAGAGTAATAGAGTAATAAATAGAGTAATAAATAGAGTAATAAATATGTACAACCATATATACATATATACAGGTATATATTTGTTCATTTAAAAACAAAAAAAAAAAGAGGCCTTGGAAATGGGCTGATAAATTTACCAGCAGACCAGGAGACAGAGGGCTTGGCTACGTCCCCTCCAGCCCCCAACCAGCAGCCTCAGGAAGGGAGGGGTACGAGGGTGAACACATATCACAGTGAACACAGAAAGAATCAGCGTGGCTCAGTGGGAAGAGCACAGGCTTTGGAGTCAGAGGTCGTGGGTTCGAATCCAGACTCTGCCACAAGTCTGCTGTGACCTTGGGCAAGTCGATTAACTTCTGTGAGCCTCAGTTACCTCATCTGTAAAAATGGGGATTAAGACTGTGAGCCTTATGTGGGACAACTTGATCACAGTGTATCCCCCCAGCGCTTAGAACAGTGCTTTGCATATAGTAAGCGCTTAACAAATGCCATCATCATCATTATTATTATTATTTTTATATCGCAGTCTAGGGAGAAGTGGTGGAGGATCTCGAAGCCAACTGCGAGGGGTTTTTTAGTCCACATGGCAGATGGCTAGCCGTCGGAGATCTGTGTCTTTTTCAGTGATCCTTTCTAAGGGAGGAACCTTTTGACACCTGTCTACATGTTTTGTTGTCTGTCTCCCCCTCCTAGACTGTGAACCCGTTGTTGGGTTCACATTTATTGAAGTGCTCAATAACTACGGTTGAATGAATGAATGAATGGAGAAGCAAAGTGGCTCAGTGGAAAGAGCACGGGTTTTGGAGTCAGAGGTCTTGGTTTCAAATCCCGACTCCGCCACTTGTCAGCTGTGTGCCTTTGGGCAAGTCACTTCAATCGATCAATCAATCGTATTTATTGAGCGCTTACTGTGTGCAGAGCACTGTACTAAGCGCTTGGGAAGTACAAGTTGGCAACATATAGGGACGGTCCCTACCCAACAGTGGGCTCACAGTCTAGAAGGGGGAGACAGAGAACAAAACCAAACATATTAACAAAATAAATAGAATAGATATGTACAAGTAAAATAAATAGAGTAATCAATCAATCAATCAATCGTATTTATTGAGCGCTTACTGTGTGCAGAGCACCGTACTAAGCCCTTGGGAAGTACAAGTTGGCAACATATAGAGATGGTCCCTACCCAACAGTGGGCTCACAGTCTAGAAGGGGGAGACAGAGAACAAAACCAAACATATTAACAAAGTAAAATAAATAGAATAGATATGTACAAGTAAAATAAATAGAGTAATCAATCAATCAATCAATCAATCGTATTTATTGACGCTTACTGTGTGCAGAGCACTGTACTAAGCGCTTGGGAAGTACAAGTTGGAAACATATAGAGACGTCCCTACCCAACAGTGGGCTCACAGTCTAGAAGGGGGAGATAGAGAACAAAACCAAACATATTAACAAAATAAAATAAATAGAATAGATATGTACAAGTAAAATAAATAGAGTAATAAATATGTACAAACATATATACATATATACAGGTGCTGTGGGGAAGGGAAGGAGGCAAGTCGGGGGGGATGGAGAGGGCGATGAGGGGGAGAGGGAGGGGCTCAGTCTGGGAAGGCCTCCTGGAGGAGGTGAGCTCTCAGTAGGGCCCCGAAGGGAGGAAGAGAGCTACCTTGGCGGAGCTTTACCTCATCTGTAAAATGGGGATTAAAACTGTGAGCCCCCCGTGGGACAACCTGATCACTTTGTAACTTCCCCAGTAATTTGCACATAGTAAGCACTTAACAACTACCATTATTATTATTAGTGTTGTTGATTGAGCGCTTACTGTGTGCAAAGCACTGGGCTAAGTGTTTGGGACAGTGCTTTGCACATTGTAAGTGCTTAACAAATACCATCATTATTATTATCATTATTGATTGAGTGCTTACTGTGTACACAGCACTGAACTAAGCACTCGGGACAGATAGTAAGCACTTAACAAATACCATCATTATTATCATTATTATTATTGACTGAGCACTTACTGTGTACAGAGCACTGGACTAAACGCTTGGGACAGTGTTTTGCACATAGTAAGCGCTTAACAAATGCCATCATTATTATTATTATTGATTGAGTGCTTACTGTGTGCAGAGCACTGGACTAAGCACTTGGGAAGTACAAATGGGCAACATAGAGAGATGGTCCCTACCCAACAACAGGCTCACAGTCTAGAAGGGGGAGACAGACAACAAAACAAGTAGATGGGTGTCAATACCCTCATAATAAATAGAATTATAGCTATATACACATTAATAAAATAAATAGAGTAATAAATATGTACAAATGTATACAAGTGCTGGGGGAAGGGACATTCATCTATCTCCTTTCGGGGGAAGGAGGAGAGAAGGGCCAATGTGAATTGCCAAATGTACATCATAGAGACAATTTAAAGGAAAATAAAATCCACTAAAACAAATAAACAGCACGCAAGTGCAGGGGTGGAATATGAAGGAATCCTGTGGACCTGAGGGTGGAAAACATGATCAGGAATGATCACCTCGGTTGCCTCCGTTTCCTCATCCATAAAATGAGGATTGAGACTGTGAGCCCCACGTAGGAGGGGGACTGTGCCCAACCCGATTTGCTAGTATCCACCTCAGCACTTAGTACAGTGCCTGGCACGTAGCGCTTTACAAATACCATTATTACTATTATTGTTATCACCTCCTCTTAGGGCCACCAAATGGCCATGGCAGGCCTCGGCCAAAGCAGGGCTACTGATTGCTTTAGGGCTCAGGTTGGGAGGATGGAAAGACAGTATTGAGGAGCTTGCAGCTGAAGAAGTTCTCCTTAATCACCTTCTCCCGGCCCTTGACCCAGCTGTATACATTTATTCTCAAGACTTGGCGTGAGCCAAGTGGCTCGTCAGGAGGTGTTGCTAGGTGTATGGAGAAGGCAGCATCCTTCAAAGCACAGGACAATTACTCTGCCAGGCCAGGCTGTGCAGCTGCTGGTTATGTGAGATCCCTTGGCTCATCAGACTTCTTCAGCAGGATGAGTAGTAGTAGTAGTAGTTATTATGTGCTTACTGTGTGCCGAGCACTGTACTAAGTTCTAAGGGAGAATATATGTGAGCTCACTGTGGGCAGGGATTATCTCTGTTGCTGAACTGTACTTTCCAGATGCTTAGTATGGTGCTCTGCACACAATAAGCATTCAATAAATACGATTGAATGAATTAGACATTGTCCCTGTCCCTTGGGGAGCTCACAGTCTAAGAGCTGCATCTACCTACTTAGGGGAAGCTAATGACTTGTAGCTGCAACATCACAGAAACCTGGGACATTGGGGCTGGGAATCCTCAGTATCAAGCCCACTTGTGAGCATTAGATAACAATCATTCATTAGATCGTAACAGGTATATGCTTTAAGTTCTCAGTCAACATCCTAGAGGAAGGAAAAGCTAATTATCCACCAGGGTAGTTCAGCAGCCCTTCTGAAGATGGCGTGGTTCCTCCTTTTCAGTCTCTTCATTCCTGTCAATGGTGGTATATTGGATGCCACCTGCACGCACAAAACACTACTACTACTAATTGTGTTATTTACTAAGTGCTTGCTATATGCCAAGCACTGTACTAAGCGCTGGACGAGAAGCAACGTGGTTCCCGAGAGGCGCTCAGAGATGGATCCTGTTAGGTGAGGAGCTCGGGACTGGTGCAGTTGGAGGGAGCTGGGGTAGACTCCGTTTGGACTGGCGGCCTCAGTCGGGGGAGTGTGGGCAGAGGGTGTGGGGCCCGGTAGGGTTGAGAGGTCGCCCCTGGCCCTGTGAGACCATTGTGGGGTAGGGATTGTCTCTATATGTCGCTGAATTGTACTTCTCAAGCACTTAGTACAGTGCTCTGTACACAGTAAGCGCTCGATAAATACGAATGAATGAATGACAGAGCAAGGGCTTGGGAGTCAGAGGTCGTGGGTTCTAATCCCAGCTCCGCCACTGATCACCTATTTAATCCCCATTTTCCAAATGAGGAAATTGAGGTACAGGGAAGTTGTCATTGATTTATACTAACGTCTGTGTCCCCCTCTAGACTGTAAAATCCCTGTGGGCAGGGAATGTGTCTACCAACTCTGTTGTACTTTCTCAAGCACTTTATACACTATTCTGCACACACCAAGTGCTCAATAAATACCATAAAAAAGTGATTTACCCAAGGTCACACAGCAGGCAAGGGACAGAGCCAAGATTAGAACCCTGGTCCTCTGACCCCCAGGCCCATGCTCTCCTCAGCAACTGACTCCCAGTTCACGGCTGACGTTCAGCATTGTCTGGGGTTTTGTTTTACTGGATCCTTAAAATATTCCCTTTGCTTTCCTTGTTTTCTGTTTCCCAATTGCAACTTTTCAAACAGCCGTTGTTTGCGTATCCTGCTGTTGCTCATTCTCCTCTCAGGTACTAAGCGGAGTATCAGTCAATCAATCAATGGTATTTATTAAGCCCATACTGTGTGCAGAACACTGTACTAAGTGATCGGGAGAGTACAACAGAGTTGGCAGACATGGCCCCTGCCCACAACGGGCTTACGGTCTAGAGGTGGAGGGAGTAGCTGTGTTATGAGACTGACAGCTTTCCAGAACTTCAGTGTTCGTCATCTTGTCTAGCCACTTGATATCGAGTATAGCACATACACGTTGCTGATGACTACTCAAGGATCATTAGGAAATTCTTTATCAGTGTGACGTTTTCCTTAAGCAGACAAGCCGCATGACCTTGGAGAAAAAGCGTGGGCCTGGGAGTCAGGAGACTTGGGTTCTAATTCTGGCTCTGACACTTGCCTGACAGAGAAGCGGTGTGGCTCAGTGGAAAGAGCCCGGGCTTTGGAGTCAGAGGTCATGGGTTCAAATCCCGACTCCCTCAACTGTCAGCTGTGTGACTTTGGGCAAGTCACTTAACTTCTCTGTGCCTCAGTTCCCTCATCTGTAAAATGGGGATGAAGACTGTGAGCCCCCCATGGGACAACCTGATCACCTTGTATCCCCCCAGCGCTTAGACAGTGCTTTGCACATAGTAAGTGCTTAACAAACACTATATTATTATTATTGCCCGCTGTGTGGCCATGGGCAATTCACTGAACTTTTCTGTGCCTCAGGTTCCTCAGCTATAAAAAGAGGATTATCTGTTCTCCTTCGCCCTTAGACTGTGAGCTCCATGTGGGACAGGAACTGTGTCTGACCTGATTATCCTGTATCTCCCCCAGTGCTTAGTATAGTGCCTGATACATAGTAAACATTTGGCAAATACCATTTATTTACTTGTATTTAAGCAGCAGAAGCCTCCACCTCAGCCTCTCACCCCACTGGCCTGCCGACCATCCCGGCTGGGCTCCCCTGCTGCTCCTCTCTCACCCCACAATGTCATCCTGGGGTTTCATTCCAGATTTGCTCTGTGAGAACACCTTTAGCTCAATCCCAGTGAACCACACCAGGAACCCCTGCTGATCCCTCCCACTCCCATCATACTCTCCTAGGGCTTTGCCCTGGGCAAATGAGGCCATGAGGGACTCACATTTCAGTAGCGTGAGGCCTCCACAAGTTTTGGAATGCTGGGAAAGGGAATGTACTTGAAGGGAAGGATGGAAGGGATGAAGAAAAGGATGGGAGCCAGAGAGCTATCCAATATTTTTCTCCTTTTTTACCCATTTTAAGCTAGAGGGTGGTTAAAATCACTTCGTCTTTGGCTTTCTGCGTTGTAATACTGACAAAAGCCATGTTTGGCTTCTCTTGCCTTATTCTTTATTATTCCACTCTCTCACAGAGTCTCTCTTTTCAAATCTTTTCTTAAATCAAGTTAGAAAATTTTTGAGGCTCACGTTTCCTTCATTATATGTTGCTGTAAAGAAAACTGCTGGCAACTCAGGATGATCATTATTGAAAATGACAGCCTTTGTACACATCAATCAATCTCTGATGTAATACAGTAAGGGCAAGATTTAAAGCGTTTTAAACAGAACCTGTCATTTGAAATGCAAATAAAATATGTGGCTTTGGAACTAACCTTCCTTGGTGTTCTAATGGCATTCAAGTCTTCTGGCTTCCCAATGGCTTGAAACACCCAGCTGTTAGCAGAACTTTTTCTCTGAGTGATTTCAGATTAATTCTCCCTTTTTGGTCTTTAGTTGGTAACTGCTCCTCTGAGAGGGTTGTTCAGATAGGCAGATCATGTGACTGAAAATGATGAAGGGAGCAAAGGTGCCCACTCCATGAAGGCAAGAGTTTTCTGAGCCAGACCAGTCAGGACTGAAAAGACTCAGACTTTCTGCCCTGTGAGCAGTTTGAACTTTTCCATTCTTCTTAAAACCTCCACCCACTTTCCACCCTCACACTCAAAGTGAAAAGTTGGCACCTGTTGGGCATAATGATGATTCTTCATTGTCCTTGGTGAGTTCTTTGTGCAGAGCACCATAATAGATACTGATGCAAGGTAGGAAAATAATTCAGACACCGTCCCCAATGTAGTGTAAAGGCAGAGTCGGGATGGGTGGGGGAATCCCTGCTCTTAGCACCTCCACTTGGCTGTCTGGCTATTAGCTAATGTAGGAGATTGCTTGCGGGGGAAATCCTTGCACAAATCCAACCTATGAATTATGCAATATATTGCAGTTTCCATTTTGATTTGTGGGGAATGGTTCCAGTTTGAGGTAAAGGCCAGGGAGAATGACCAAACTGTAGGTTGGGATTGCTACATACATTTAATCAGCCTTACAAATAGGCACACTTACTTCTGCCAAAGTCAATGCTTTCAATACATGTTTCAGCCAGGATGCAAATAGGGAGCATTCTTCCTCTTCCAATGACACACGTCTATTTTTTTTTATGGCATTTGTTAAGCGCTTATTATGTGTCAAACACTGGTCTAAGCATTGGGGTAGATACAAGTTAATTAGTACGGAAACAGTCTCTATCCCACTTGGGGCTCGCAGTCTAAGTAGAGGGGAGAAATACTCCCCATTTTACAGTTGAGGAAACTGAGGCACAGAGAAGTTAAATGACCTGCACAAGGTCACACAGCAAGAAACTGGCAGAGCCGGGATTAGAACTCAGGTGTTCTAACTCCCAGGACCATGCTCTTTCCACTAGGCTATATTGCTTCCCAGCTATTTGGGCTTGGCATGTGATGATGATAGGAGAAAAACAGCATATGTGTATGTACGAGACTTCAAAATGGAAGTGCACTATAGGATGAATTTTTCCTAATGCCAGATATCACAAGAACACAACCCTCATGAAATAGAACTGGGAATATGAAAACTCTAGCACAGAGTTTTGTGCAGTCTCTCCTCAAAAGGTAGATAAGATGGTAAAATAAATGAATGCCCAACTACCATAAATCATTACTCACCCTAGGCAATTAGGGAGGTAGTTATTTGCAAAGTTGCTTTCGTTTTGGCCTCTGTAGCATGGAGCAACCATAATACCATGATTTTTAAAATGTCCTGTCAGTTCTACCTTCACAACATCCCTAAAATCGACCCTTTCTTCTCCCTATCATATGATCTAATATGATAATCCAAGCATTTATCATATCCAGCTTTGATCAGCCTCCTTGCTTACCTCCCTGCTTCCTGTCTCTCCCACTGTAGTCCATATTTCACTCTGCTGTTTAGTGGTGAGAATCCCTGCCTCTCACACGGGAGACCAGAGGAGACCGGGGTTCAATTCCCCCATGGGGAGGCACTAGAATTTTCATGTTTCCTCTAGACTGTAAGCTTGTTGTGGGCATAGAATGTATCTGTTTATTATAATAGTAATTATGGTATTTGTTGTCTTGTACTCTCCCAAACTCTTAATACGGTGCTCAGCACACAATAAGCATTCAATAAATATGATTGAATGAACAAATGCCTGGATCATTTTTCTAAAAAAAGTTCAGTCCCCTTTTCCCTGCTCTTCAACAACCTCCAATGGTTGCCCATCCACCTTTGCATCAAACAGAAACTCCTTACCATTGGCTTTAAAGCACTCACTTTGCCCCCTCCTATCTTACTTCACTGATTTTCTACTACAACCCAGGCCACTCACTTTGCTCCTCTGAAGCCAACCTACTCACTGTACCTCGACTTTGTTTATCTTGCTTCTCACACCTCGCCCACGAGCTCCCTCTGGCCTGGAACTCCTTCCCCGTTCACATTTGACATAGACCACCATTCTCTCCACCCACAAAGCCTTATTTAAGTCACATCTCCTCCAAGAGGACTTCCCTAAGCCCTCATTTCCCCTATTCCCTCTCCCTTCTGTGTCACCCATACATCTTGATTTGTACCCTTTAAACACTTGATGGTAATCCTACCCTGGGCCCCATAGCACTGACAGATATAGCCATAATTTATTTATTTTAATGTCTGTTTCCACCTCTAGACTGTAAGCTCCTTGTGGACAGGGAACATGTTTACCAACTCTGTTGTATTGTAGAAGTGCTCAACTCAGTGCTCTGCGCATAGTAAGCATTCAATACGTACCACTGAGTGACTGATTGATCAAATGACAGCAGCATAACCAAGTGGATAGAGAGCGTGGGGCCTGGGAGACAGAAGGTCCTGGGTTCTAATCCCGGTTCTGCCGCTTGTCTGCTGTGTGCCACTGGGCAATTCACTTCTCTGGGCCTCTGTTAAGTCACCTATAAAATGGTGATTAAGATTGCGAGCCCTATATGGGACAGAGACCATGTCCAACCTAATTAATTTGTATCTACCCCAGTGCTTAGCACAGTACCTGGCACAGAGTAAGCACTTAACAAATTCCACATACAAAAAAATGGAATTAATCAAGGAATGCCCCCTGGAGGAGGTGTCTTTAAGAGGCCTTGAAGAAGGAGAATGGGTTCCAAGAGAGAAGAAGGGTGGGAGCAATGGATCAGAGGCAAGGAAGTCCAGAACATGGGTTGGTTCAGAGGCTTGTCTGGGAGGAGTGATGGTTGAAGCTGCAGAAGAAAGGCAGCTAATGGAGAGGCTTGAAGCTTAGGGTCAGGAGTTTTTGTTTCACAAGAGAAGCAATGGGAGCCACTGGAAATTTTGAGGTATCATCTCTGGCAGAATGGGGAAATAAAAAAACCCACGCCTACTGCAATTCTGAGGTTCTTCTGACTAAATGATGGATGGATTCTGAATCCTTTTAGAACCAGAAAAGCCTCTTCTGTTAAGTAGCATTAGCGGAATGAAGAAAGGCTGGCTGAAAGGATGTCTCTCGTTACCGGCCAGGAATATTCCCTCATGCTCATTCCTAGCAGAGAACTCAGTTTAATTGGGTTGCTGGCATTCATCTCGTGCAAGCCGACGTGACATCAGACGCCAAACAGTTGCGAACTGAAGCAGATTTTTTTTCAATTTTGCTATCTGGCATCTGCCAGGGGAACAATGTGGCAACAAGTCCAATTTGGCTAATGAAGTCAAAGACTCATGCAAAAAAAATGCGTGCAGTTGGCTTCCTGAAAATGGCCTAGGCGCACAAACTGGATTACCCATGGTTGATGGACGTGAGGGAGCAGAGTTTACGACAGCCACTGCAGGAGAGTGGAGGAAAACCACATTTCTTCCTCCTGTGGAAAATCATTTTCTAATAACCTTGTTATTTTCTAAACCACATGGATCTTGGGATAAAATCCCTGGCCAAATCTGATACTGTAAAAAGAGACCATTTTTGAATGCTCCAAGCACAGAAGTTAATTCTGAAAAGAAAAAAATCTCAATTCTTCCCCTTAACGCTCCAGCCACCTCCTAATAGTGTATTTAGTTCCAAAACTAAAGGATTGAGGACTCAGAAAGTTGCAGGCATATTCATTCATTCATTCATATTTATTGACCACTTACTGTGTGCAGAGCACTGTACTAGTGCTTGGGAGAGTACAATACAACAATAAACAGACACATTCGCTGCCACACTGGTGCCTTTAGTTCCTGAATTGACCCTGTATATTCCTAAGGGATGTCTCCACAGCATATTCCCCTCCTGTCCTGGAGCTCCTGGGTGACCAGGCTCCCTTTAGTAGGCCAGAGCATTTCTACACTTGTTCTGTCTGGGCTGCCAGTGAGCCTCCCTGCTGGTTCCAGCTGGCACTGTGAATTAGCTACTCCAGTTGACTGAGAAAAGTCCTCTCTCCCCGCTAAACCCTAGGTTGACGTATGGCCCCTAAAGATACCCCTCAGAACAAGAACTGCGGGAAATCCAGCTGCCCTCTTGGAGCTATTCTGAATTGGATGGTACTCAGTTAGTGGAAAAACCATGTGCTTGGGAGTCAGAGGTTGTGGGTTCTAATTCTGGCTCTGCCAGCTATGTGACTTTGGGCAAGTCACTTCTCTGTGCCTCAGTTGCCTCATCTGTAAAATGGGATTAAGACTTTGAGCCTCATGTAGGACAACCTGATTACCTCATATCTACCCCAGCCCTTAGAACAGTGCTTTGCACATTGTAAGTGCTTAACAAATACCATTATTATTATTATTATTATTATTATGTACTCAAAATCCCCCTTGGACCCCATGGAAATGCTGTGGAGAAGGGACTGGGCTGGTGTCATTTGACCAGCTGTTACAGTTATGATTTTTGAGGTTTCATTATACTGTGTAACTTCCTCCTGTCTGTAATTTATTTCAGCGTCTGTCTCCCCTGCTAGATTGTAAATTCCTTGAGGGCAGAGACCATGTTACTAAGTCTACTATACTCCTCCAAACACAGGGGCTCCTTGAAAGTTCAACAAGCACGCATGCTGATGCAGCGATGACTTAGTGCTACTGGCTTGCTGGCACAAGAGACTATCAGACCTCCATTAGAGCAAGTGGGATGCACGGGGATTTCAGGGAGAAGAATAACATTACCCAGGTTGAATTGGTGAGGCAGCCGCTGATTGCTTTGATAACATCAGGATCATCCAGGCTCGGATTGCACTGCCCCAAACTCTTGCAACAACAGCCTGCAGGGTTCCAGAAGTTCTGCTGAAATTTGGGAAACAGTGCTGACACCATTACATTTTGCTATCAGTTGCCTATGCGTTGAGGTGATGCAATGTAATGAGGGAGCAATGATTCGCCTCTGCATGGAGACAGGGCATGAGGATTTGAGGCCTGCACTCTCCCTAGAGTACAGACCTGAATGAGCCAGGCTATGGCAAACAGATCCACCTTGAGCCCGCATGCTGTGGGCTCTCCCCACCCCTTTGCCACACCATGCCATGCCAGGCCTTCTTGAACTGGACTGTGCTGTGGGTGGGGGGCATAGGATTGTCCCAGCATATGAGGCAGCTATGGTGTTTCCATGAAGTTACTTCTACAATGCTTTTCACAAGTGTAGGAGTCTATGGGCACAAGCAGCATGGCCTAGTGGATAAATCATGGTTGTGGGAATTAGAGGGTCTGGGTTCTAACCCTGGTTCTGCTTCTTGTCTGTTGTGGGCAAGGCACCTAACTTTGCTCTTCTTCAGTTACCTCATCTGTAAAATGGGGATTAAGACTGTGAGCCCTATTTTGGGACAGTGACTGTGTCCAAACTGAGTAGCTTGGGTCTCCCCAATGCTTAGTACAGTGCCTACCACATAGTAAGAGCTTAACAAATGCCAAAAAAAAAAAACATGGATCCTCTCATCCTCCTCCTGGAAGTCGGATCCAAACCAGTTCAGGACTAACTCACAGAAGGATGAAGCCAGGCCGGGAAAAGCCCCACATGTGACTTACTGTGGTGTTGACATAGCAAGGCTGGATTGAGCCAGGCCTGACTGGATCTCCTAGTTTTAGGCTGAGTAGGGCCCTATCCCCGGCACGAGCCAGTCCTCTCCGGCACGCTCCTCTCCAGCCAAACCCAGGTCCCATCCAGCAAGGTGCTGAGTGGATTAAAAAGCAGTCTCGTGAACCACTGCGGCCAAGGTTGGGGAAAACATAGACCGACTGACAGCACCAGCAGTCGTTTTCTCAGTACCAAGTGACAGTTTGGGATCTCTAAGTAAAGAAAGGGGCTATTTTAGCAGACAAAATTTTGTCAACTTTTTGGGGTGCAAAAAGGAGAAAACGGATTGAGACATACTCAGTTATGGACTTCATCCTGATGCAAATTTCACTCAGGTCTAGTGGAGTGCTCTTCACACAGTAAGTGCTCAATAAATATGACTGATGGATTGGCTGATTGACTCTGAGCGGATAACAGAACGGGTGTCTCCCCAGACACTGGATGTGCATTTCACCCCTGCAGCTGAGAGCAGGAGTTAAAAGATGAAAATGTGTTTACCAATTCTGTTCTATTGTACTTCTCCAAGCACCTAGTACAGTGCTCTGCACACAGTAAGCGCTCAAAGAATATGACTGGTTGACTGACCTAGCTCTAGTGGTCAGAGGCTGGACCTCTGGGAAGCTGGGACGCTGGGAAGGATATGACCATTCTGAACCAAAGACTGTTTGCCTGCCCAAGGTCCAAATCCACCAGCCCACAGCTCTCCCCAACTTCAAAGTCCATCTGAAATCCCAACTCTTCCAGGAGGCTTTCCCTGATTAGTGCTTCTCCTTCCCAGGTCCTTCATTCATTCATTCAGTCATATTTACTGAGCATTTACTGTGTGCAGAGCACTGTATTAAGTGCCCGGGAGAGTACAACATAACAATGAACAGACATATTCCCTGCCCACAACCAGTTTAGTGTCTAGGTCCCTATTCAGTACCTGCACATTCCTAATTCATTTTCTACTTAACAATTTACATGCTTTATGATGAAAGCACTTCCTCCTATCATCTTAAAATTATTCTCCCCATCTAGACTGTAAACTCGTTGTGGGCAGGGAATATGTCTATCAACTCTATTATATTGTAGTCTCCCAAGTGCATAGTACAGTGCTCTGCACACAGCAAAGTGTTCAATAAATATGATTGCTTGATTGATTAATTTTGTGTCTGTTTCCCCCCACTAAATAAGCTCTTTGAAGGCAGAGGCCATATCTTCAAGCAGTGTGGCTTAGTGGAAAGAGCACGTACCTAGGAATCAGAGGACTTGGGTTGAAATCCTGGTTCCGCTCCTTGTCTGCTATGTGATTTGAGCAAGTCACTTAACTTCTCTGTGCCTCAGTTTTTCCGCCGTGTGCCCCATGTGAGACAGGGACTGTGTCCAACTTGATCATCTTGTATCTACGCCAGGACTACATACAGTGCTTGGCCCAAAGTAAGTGCTTAACCAGTACCATAAAACAAAACAACCTTTTTCTGTGTTCTCCCAAGTGCTTAGTACAGTGTGCTGCACACTGTAGGTGCTCAATAAATCTTATCAACTGATTGACTGGGCTTTTACCAGGGCATTTGTCCAGAAATGCTTATCCTTCCTCATTTCCTCCCTCCCCTCTCTCCCTGTTAGCATCTGTGAAAGCAAGTGATTTTTATGAATAAAAAGTAGTTACCCACACTGGCAATGCTGCTAACAATTTAAAGAACTCTCTCTGCCAACATAAATCTTTTCAGGAAAGAACAAGAAAATGCAATTGCTGTACTAACTGAATCCGTCTGTATATGCAAAGACATTTGGTAGGGTGTTATTTGAGAGAGTCAGCGAAGCTACAGTAAATAACCCAGTAATATAAATTCATGAAGTAACACTGCCTCCCTTTTTACAATAGGAATTTTCAGGATACAGTATGGAAATTAATTTTTCTTCATTTTGGGTATGTGTGACATCGAATGAAAAGTGAAATAGAATGTTCAGTGTATCTCAAACTTATTTAAACACGAGGTGCAATAAATTATGAATATGTATGTGGACCACTACCTTATAGGCATGAGGATATAGTTAACTTTTCATGTATAATAGTTCCTGCAATTTTCATCAAGGTGTTTGGGATCACAAAGTTGTTAAAATGCAATTAAACCCAGAATGTTAAAATAAAGGTGAGAACATGAATTCATTATAAAATCATTTGACATATTTTCCATACCTCTCAAACATCGGGAAAGAGATGTTGTCTATTCACTTTTGAAAAGATTTGTTTTAAATGAATTTTCATTGTTTTCAAATTACAGTTGAGCACGTCTAAACTTGTCTGCTTTGTGCCTCAGTTACCTTGCCTCTAAAATGGGGATTAAGACTGTGAGTCCCATGTGGGACAGGGATTGTCTCCAACTTGGTTGTCTTGTATCTACCCTGGCACTTAGCACAATGCCTGTCACATAGTAAGCACTTAACAAATACCATAAAAAGAAATCTAAAGATAATAATGGGATATAAAGATTTAACCTGATTTCAGAAGAGGTTTTGGTGTCCTAAAAGTCTGTTAGCCCTGACTCGAGGTTTTGATCGAAATTCTAATGGAAGACTTAGAAACGTGTAACTTTAATTCATCTCTGATTAATGGTTCAGTGGTCTCTGCTCCACAAAATTAAAAAAGACAATTATTCAGTAGACTGAAACTGGATTCATTTTTAGTTTATGTTTATCATTCTATGCATATGTTTCAACAAAGAGGAAGAGTTAGGTTTTGGAAGTTGCACCAAGTAAAGTGAAGCAGCAGGGCATAGTGGATACAGCACAGGCCTGGGTGTCAGAAGGTCATGGGTTCTAATTCCGGCTCTGCCATTTGTCTGCTGTGTGACCTTGGGCAAGTCACTTCACTTTTCTGTGCCTCAATTACCTCATCTGTAAAATGGGGATTGAGACTGTGAGCCCTTGTGGACTGTGTCTAGTCTGATTTCCTGGTATCCACTCCAGCGATTAATACGGTGCCTGGCACATAGTAAGCACTTAACAAATACCACAATTACTATTATTTTTATTATTATTAAGTCTCCACAATGTATACCATAATATTCATATTTTTGTGCTACAAAAGTTATGTAATCATAAATCATCTTTGCTCCACATGTTAGGATTCATTTTTGGGAAAGTGTAACTTTCTTTAGTGACTTGGGTTAAAGAGAAAATGATATAATAATAATGATATTTTTAAAATACTTACTATGTGCAAAATCTCCATGCAAAATCCTGGAGTAAATACACGATTATTAGAGTGGATACAGTTCCTGTACCATATGGGGCTCAAAATCTGAGGGACAGCAGGCATAATTAATCCCCATTTTTCACAGAGGAGGCCTCTGAGGCCCAGAGAGGTTAAGTGGCTTGTCCTAAATCACACAGCAGATCAATGGCAGAGTTGGGATTAGAATTTGGGTCTCCTGACTTTTGGCCTCACTTTCTACTCTAAAGACCACAGTGCCTTAATCAAACAATCAATCAATCAATTGTATTTGAGTGCATACTGTGTGCAGAACACTGTTCTAAGCTCTTGAGAAAGTACAATACACAGAGTTGGTAGACATGATCCTCGCCTACAAGGAGCTTACAGTCTAGAGGGAGAGAAAGACATTAAAATCAATTACAGATAGGGGAAATAGTATAGTAAAAAGAGATGTACATAAGGCCTGTGGGGTTGGATGAAAGTCAAAGGGCTTAAGGGTGACCCAGTCAAGTGCATAAATGATGCAATGGGGAGAGCAGATAGAGGACTGAAGACTTTCCCCTCACCCTTTCTTTCTAAAAAGGTGGGATTTAAATTGAGTATAAATTTAAATAAAGCAAAACAGAGCTTTTCACTCCTTAATATCTGTGGCTTGGTATGGAGAAAGAGGTTGTGTTCTGTCAGTCCTGATTCTACTCACATAAAACTCATTTCTCAATATGTTGATTTATTAAAGTTTCTATTGTTCGACTGAGTAATTCTAGAATACCTCCCTGGTGGTGTTTACATATATTCTCATCTTTATGATAACCTTGCAAATTTATTTTCTTCACAAGATAGGATAATTGATTTCATATCATCTGAGCATAGCCTTCTAAAGACATGCTTCTTGATTAATCAAAATATGTGGTATTAGGCATGCCTAAATCCTGACAAGCTGATTTTGTCAGAAGTGTGAGCCAACTGAAAGTAATTTTTTCCAGATTAAAAATATGAAACATCCTTTCACGCATTTAACGACTCAAAACGGCCCAGACATGTAACCCAAAGGACAAGAATCAATAATGTAGCAAATCCAGTTCCAGTCTCACACATTACTATCCTGGAGTTAATGTGGTCTGTCACTTTAAAGAGGAGATCCTGGTGCAAAGTTTTTGATTCTGTTTTAAAACAACAACACATGGAATGGAACATTGACAGCAGGAACATTGACAGCAATGTCAAAATAAAATGGTTTAACTGGTTTTCCTAGTTTCATTTATCAATTTATTTACGACCTGCTAGGTGGAAAGAGAGCGAGAGAGAGATGAGTGTTTTTTCTAGAGCTGGGGGCCAGGCAGGAGAGCACAATGTGACAGGTCTGTGGGATCAGAGGGTAGGACTGTTGATTGGTTGTGAATTACATGACCCCTCAAGTGGTTATGGGCAGGACAGTTTGAATTAAAGGTGTGTTGTGTGTACATGTGTTTATAAGTCATTTTTAACTCTACTGATATTGCTTAGCTTAAATATTGCCTTTCAGTTCTTTCTCTGAACACTTTAAGGTTAATGACTTCAGGAGATGCATCTGGGCACCATCTGGTTTGCCACGCGTGTGTTACCAATTGAATATTTGCTTAAATTGTTCTTGCTTTTAAAATATTTCTACATATTTGGTTTTGTTGGGTGCCTATTACTGGTGCACCAGGGAGATTCTACTTCTATATTGCAAGAAGTCTTATTTTCCAGTAGTGGGCTGGATAATTTGGAAGAAATTTGGGGTTACATTTTCTCCTTCTTTTAAACCAAATCAGTTAAAATGGAAGATTTGGTATATTAAAAAATGTTCTGCAATATGTGCCACAGGTTATGGAAAATATTGGGAAGTTTAAGGCACAAACATTTCATTTTATTTCAGGTCTAATAATAATGATAAATATTAAAACAATGAAAATAATGATACTTGTGCTATTTTTTAAGTGCTTGCTATGTGCCAAGCACCATACTAAGCACTAGAATCGAGATTCACTGATCAGATACAATCCCAGTCCAACATGAAATTCACAGTCTAAGGGGAACGAAGAACAGATATTTGTCCCCATTTTCATAGATGAGGAAACTGAAGCACTAAGGAGTTAAGTGACTTGCCCATGGTCACACAGCAGGCAAGTGGCAGAGGCAGGATTAGAACTCAGGTTTTCTGTCTCTCTGGCTCATGCTCTTTTCACTAGGCCACTCTTGTTCTCTACAACATGGACTTGTTTAGGGAAGTCATCAACATTTTATTAGGCCTTCCCATGCTATTTCCTGCCAACTCTGTTGTACTCTATGTTCCCAAATGCTTAGTACAAAGTCCTGCCCACAGTAAGCACTTGATAAATACCATTGATTAGTTGATTGATTGATTGATTGATTGCACAAACAGCCACTAGAGTTAACTCCTTTACAAGGGTTCTCCATCTTGAAGTGCCAAATCCAAGGCATGAGAGTAGACTCCAACATCATCATTGTCAGTTTGATGACATATCTGACTAAAATTAGCACTAGTAGTCTGACGTTGTGTAAAAATAATCCCATAAAAAATACCAATAAAAATTGGTATTTAAACTATCATTTTCCCATAGCATATGGGAAATCAGGTTGAGCCTGATTACTTTTTGATCTTGTGGGGGGTGGGTCCATACTAATTTTCATGGTTCTTCCCTTTCTCCTGTTCTAAGGATGAATACATGTTTCGGGTTCCTGGTTTAATACTTCATATTTAGCAAAATATTAAAAATACAGAAATGATACACATTCACATTTTAAAACTTCCCAAAGTGAAAAATCTACCTCATTTTGTAGACTATCTTTCTGAGCAAATTATGTGTGTTTTTACCTTTTCTATATTCTTGGTCAGTGGCATTCCTTATTGTAGCCAATAGCATTATGTGTAAATGGAACACACCTAGAATATCTGTACTGCTGGACCCGATGTAAAGGCCCTCAGGACCTTGATCATTTCTGGAACTGTTTTTCATAAAGTGGAAAGAATAAAGGATTAGTGGTCATTATGTTGGTCTTAAGGAACAGATCTTTGATTTTGTTCCAGGGAATTCATTTTCTATTAGAATTTCTTAGTCCCTTGTTATCTATACTTCAATCTTCATTTTTATTTACAGGATGTAGGGATAGACAATCTTTTCCATTTTTTTTTATTTGAAAGCTTTCGTCACAGCTAGCTACAAAATAGCTTTTTAATTTGGAGAAGCAAAGTTTATATTCACCATGTGGTATTGGTAAAATTGGTAACATAGGAACAGAATAGTAATATATGATAGAGGATATAAATGAGCATACTTTTTCTCCAAAAGTTTCTGATGAAAATGTACCTGCATTGATATGACTAATGGCACAGAAGCTCCTTCAACTGCACATCCAGTTAATTACAGTATAGTGAAATTTTTTCTCCCAGGGGATATTTTTCTGAATACACAAGCAGTCCTTATGTGGAGTCAGTGAAATATTGCCCTGGGAAAATGGGGCCAAAAGTCATTTATGTGGAGTTCTTTAAGTTGGAGGGGTTTCCTAAAGGCAGGGAGAGGTTCTGAAAACTGGTTCAGTTGAATTCAAAATGGTTCTCACAAAGTCTCTGTTGTACAACAAGGGAGGCCTATTGTCTGGTTTTATACTGGATTGTCCAGTTTTCAGCTGATTTGTCACTTGTAGGTTCATTGTGGGCGAGGATTGTGTCTGTTATTGTTATATTGTACTGTTCATTGTATATTGTATATTGTAGACAATTAGGGAGTATTTTTCTGACAACCTGAATCTGTTTGTGGAATAAAAAGTGATGTTTGTGGGCATTTGTGCATATGTGTGACACCAGACATCACATGTACTATAGTGCAAATATTCCTAAACATGGGGTACTGCAAGAGTGTAATCTTCACATTAAGGGAAACTGTGTGTACTGATGATTTCATGCCTTGCTATAAGTCATACTTTGTCTCTATGTATTGTAGAACTCAAAACTGCAATGATCATTTATTATTTAATCAGAAATTCATCTCTGCACTTGGAAAAAAAAACTGTGCTGAGATTCTTGATACTAGAAGTCTGGCCTAGTTTCAAAATAACACCCACTAAGCAACTGTGGAAACTCAGCGTGTTAAATGGCAGGTAGTTCAGAAATTTTTGTTATTTGCCTCCTTTCTCTCCTCCACCTCCTGTTATATAACATCCTAGTACCACACATGCAAAAGTCTGAGTTTGTGACAAGGAATAAATTAGATCCCTTTACTTATTTTCTGAGTAGCTTTGGATTGCTTTTACTAAAGATATGCATCACTGTAAAAATTGTTCACTCTGGTCTAGAGAGAGACTGGATGAATCCAGGAGATTTCAACCCCTATAATGATCTTTTAAAAGAAGAGGAAACCTAATAAGGTGGACTCTTATAAAATGCTTTTCTAAGTGTACAAGTTAGTACACAAAAACCAGAAAATGAAGTTTCCTTTTCTAGCTCTGGAAACAGACATTTTGGCTGAAATAATGAACAATTTAATTTTTCCAAAGTAGAAGACTGAAACTATTCTACAAGGGCGCGCGCGTGTGTGTGTGTGTGTGTGTGTGTGTGTGTGTGTGTGTGTCTGTGTGTGAATTTAAAATTTAAATAGAAACCATTTATTTAAGCATTTCCTTTAGGGAAATGTGCAACCCAAACATTACTGGAAAATGAGAACTGAATCCTCAAATAGATTAGAAATAGGGTAAGGATCACTAATTTATTTCCATTGTTCACATTAGTGAAGTGAAAGAAGTCTGCACTCTCGCATTTACTCTTTCCTTCAAGACACCTCTACTTGGATGTCCTCCAGTCATCTCAAGCTCAACATGTCTAAAACAGAACTCTTTATCTTCCCAACCAAACCCTCTCCTCCCTGTGACCTTCCCATCACTGTAGATGGCACCACCATCCTTCCTGTCTCACAAGCCCGTAACCTTGGTGTTATCCTAGACTCCTCTCTCTCTCATTCAACCCACATATTCAATCCGTCACTAAATCCTGTCAGTCCCACCTTCACAACCTCACTAAAATCCGCCCTTTCTCTCCATCCAAACTGCTGCCATGCCAATACTGTCACTCAACCTATCCCACCTGGATTACTGCATCAGCCTCCTGGCTGACCTCCCAGCCTCTCCCCACTCCAGTCCATACTTCACTCTGCTGCCCAGATCATTTTTCTACAAAAACGTTCAGGACATGTCACCCCTTTCCTCAAAAAACTCCAGTGATTGCCCATCCACCTCCACATGAAACAAAAACTCCTCACCATTGGCTTTAAAGCGCTCAATCACCTTATCACATCCTACCTCACCTCGCTATTCTCCTACTACAACCAAGCCCTCACACTTTGCTCCTCTAGTACTAACCTTCTCACTAAGCCTCGATCTTCCTTATCTCGCCGCTGACCCCTCGCCCACATCCTGCCTCTGGTCTGGAACATCCTCCTTCCTCAAGTCCAACCAACAATTACTCTCCCCCATTTCAAGGCCTTATTAAAGGCATACCTCCTCCAGGAGGCCTTCCCTAACTAAGTCCCCTCTTTCCTTTTCCCCCACTTCCTTCTGCATCACCCTGACGTGCTCCCTTTGTTTGTCCCCCCTCCAAGCTCCACGGCACTTATGTACATATTTTGTAATTTATTTATATCAACGTCTGTCTTCCCCAACTAGACTGTAAGCTCATTGTGGGCAGGGAATGTGTCTGTTTATTGTTGTATTGTACTCTCCCAAGAGCTTACTACAGTGCTGTGCACACAGTGAGCGCTCAATAAATGTGATTGAATGAATGAAAGAAGGAAACAAGAGAAAAACTTGATAAGGTGGACCTATAACAGCTGACCATCTCCTAAGGGAATATGGGCTTGGCATAAACTGTCACTGGCAACTATTAGAGGACAAAGCCACAGCCAGAGCTAGATGCTTCAAAATGCTGTCAGGAAAGGAAGCATGGACTACAAACTCCATGGTGCAAAGAGGCTGGTTTCGCCTTCCCTTCCCAGAATTTACTGGAGCATTTTTGGAGGTCAGCCAATGGTGGAAAAGCCCCACCTCCTTGGGGGTAGGGCTGAGTTCTCCTGAGGGAGAAGTGAGGAGAAAGCCGGCAGTTAATTTTGGCTTTTTTATGATGTCCCATGTCTGCCTGCCTGCTCTCCTCGCACCATCAGAAGAGCCCTCCAAGTGGTAAAGTATGTCCCTTGGCTTAGCAATATCTGGGCTAAAAGGGGAGATAGAGTGAGCTAATCTGAGAATTATCTTAAAATTGAACCCTGTCTCCTGCCATTTCTTCAAGCAAGCTCTCAAGCAGCTGCATAGACAAAGCACCCTGTGCCTGACTTCTGTCAAATAGATCATTAGCTTGGTTCTGGCAGGCTTGAACCTTAGAAAGTTCACATTTAACCTTGCCAAACCCTGACTTTGGTGTTTTCTGTTATTATTCTTTCCAATTTGTGGTACTGATTAAATTCCTACTTTGGTCACGTTCTTGTTTGGGAATGTGGTTTGACCATGGTCAATATGGCCTCTGGAGAACTTCAACTGGGTCCTACTGAGAACTTTTAATCCCATATTTTCCATGGAGAGTACTAAACATAGTCTGGTAGGTAACGTTATCCCTCGTTAGGTCTCATACAGATAAATGGCCCCCAACCTGAGTGCTATGGAATAGAGATCTGACCATCCTACTGCAAAATGTAAAATCACCTTGGAACCACAATTCACATATCTTGCTGTCCTCACATGTTTACCTTAAATTTATTTTTACTTGCATGTTTCTGGCTATATCTGATAAACAGATCGTGGACTTAATAATCAAAAGGATTTATAACAGAGATAAATTCAGTGAAGGAATGTACGTGGTTTGAATGAAAATTTGAAGCACTTCAGTGCAGCTATTTCTTGTCCATTAGTACTGAAAAAATGACTGAAAGATGCATGGCTAGAAGACAACTGGTGGGAAGAGCTATACTGCTTGTTTCTACCTCTTCCTGGATAGGGAACAACTCGCCCTTCCTTTACTGGACTTTCCCATCTACAGAAGGTTGCTACTAGTTAATGTACAAGCTAGTGTGATAACCAGTAGGAGAATGCAAGAACAGTGGATGGAAATATCTTTAGAGCTCTGTGGAAGACAGACAGCTTTTTAAAACAGGGAGTTTTGTGTTGTTTTGTTTCACTCTAAGTGTTCCTCAGATAAAATTTACTGGCTCAGCTATTGGAGATCATTGACTAAATTTATCTCTGCCTCAATTCCAAAAGAGATCACATGGGTTGTATTTGAAACCCCTCAGCAAAGATTTATATTTGGAGTATTATTATTACTTTTTTTTGCTAGCAGATTGGCTCCCAGGTTAGGCAGGATGGATTTGCAACACGTACATCTGTTAAACTTAGATTTGAGAACAAGAAGCAAGAGAGCTAATGGGATGATTGTACCCCAGGGTTTATTTTGCAGGTTGGATAAACAGGAATTTTCAGTCCTTTACTCAAAACTTTAATTGTCTTAGACAGCCCTGCCCAAGATCCAAATTATGCTTGAAGTCTTTGAGGTCATTCTTGCTTTCACATATATGGAATGCAGAATTCTTGAAAGACTGGTTTATGCGTTTACTGCAATATAAAACCATTTAAGCCTTTCTCCCACTATCCCACCCGCTCAAAAAGGAATTGTGTAAGGGCATTTTAAGTCATGTAGTCTAGGAGTGATTCAGATATGTCCTAGTATAGAGCACTTGAACCTTCTCCCAAAATACTCTGGCCTCCCAGCTCCGTCCAAAGATAATGCTGATTCCTTAGCCCCATGAATGTTACCGACAGATGGGTTACCCTCTGCCTCAGAACATAAAAGTGGTGGCTGTGAATGCAATTCATTCTTCATCTTTGACCTTTTGGATCTCCAGTTCTTGGCATTCCTTCTTATTGAAGGGAACAGGGCAGTGAGCAAGTGAAGCAGGAGTGTTGCTTTATAAATACAGTTGCTTTGATCACTTAAAAGGAAAAATCTGCTTCTTTTGATTTTCAATTTAATTAAGGTGCAGGCCGGAAATGCAGGGGAGTAGAGAGCTGAATGTCTGGTGGAATTGTGCCACTCCTGGGTGTGTCTGATACAAATCCTGATTAAGCCAAAGTTCATCTAAAGTAGAGTGTGGTGACTCTTAATCTAAATGAAGGTCTCCTCCCGGGAAAACCCAAAACACGGGGTAAATCTTTTCTCTGGAGAGAGTGTGATTTTCACTCCGATTCTCAGGCTTACCTCTCTTAAGCAGAATTTCCTTAGGGAAATCTGTTCACTTGCAGAAATGAAATTTAGACTCTCACGTCTTACCTAGAAGATCTGACTATCTGTTTTGACAGTCTCTACCATTTGGAACTATATTCTGGAAGCATTTTGGACTGGTCTTTCCATCACCCAGAGGGTGTTATGAAAAACAAGGTGCAAGCATTTCAGGTTGCTGGCAGTCAGAGTTCAACTAGAGGATTTGATCATTCAATTTATAATCTATTTTTTTAAAAAAAACCCTCCCACAATAAGGATATATAGTTGCTCGAAATATGCAATGTAATTCTAAACCAGTAGCTGGCCCCTTGACAGATGAAACTCACAGAACCTTGGTGGTCATGAACTTCAAAATGAAGCACGTTCTGTCCTTTGTGGCTTCTCCGTGCCTGGTGTGCTGTGCTTCTTTTATCATCCCGTCCAAACAGTGCTCCTGAAAATATTCAGCATGGAATTCGGCACGGTGTCAACTGTAGTTAGTGGCTCCTGGGTGGCTAGTGGAGAAATTAAGATGAATTTGATCATTACGGTAACCAATTTAAAAGTGGATTATTAAAACCCATTTACCTTTAGTTTTGTATTTTTGGTTTCTTGAATTTCAAATGAATACACTTTTGCTATAAATACATCTCACCTCTAATTAGTTTAGCTCTTGATCTGGAATGTCAAATATAATACTACGAGCTATTTTCTCACCCCTGAATTTTTGAACTTGTTCTTGTGCGGCTGCAAATTGCATAGATGAAATTATGGCAATCAGGCTTAAGAACCGGCCTCATGGGGAGGTGGGGTGGCTTAGTCTAGGGAACCACACTGAAGCCTGTTTCAGTCTGGGACCCATTTCTGCTGCTGGAGCTGTTTCGTTTGTGCGTCATATTTCCCACGCCCCCCAAAACCTGTGCTGGAGAGTTTTAGGAGGGGCTGTGAAGAGAGAAGCAACAACACTTACTGCATGGGTGGAAACTCCGAGCATGCTCATCTTTGCCTGAGCTTGTGCCTGGGCCACACATAGACTGGGTAGGCATGAGCAAACTCAGGAACTTGCCCGTGCACGTAGAAGAAAATCCAAAATGGCAGGTCCCAAATTCCCAGAGGCCTTTTGGAATTTTGCCATGTCACACTGGCTGGGAAGAGCTGGTCTATGTGAGTGATTGCTCTTTGTGTGACCTCTGAGCTGCTGAACCAGGGAAGGGTTCTAAAGGTACAAGGTGTTTTCTCTCTCTCTCTCTCTCTCTCCCTCCCTCTCTCCTCCCCCTTCAGACAATTGCTAGGAAAATTTACACATACAGCATTTTTGTAAAATTCCACATGTTTCTGTGGAGTTGGAAGATCACCCAAAGTGATTTCTAGTTTTTGGCAATGTATTTCCTAAGAACTAAATAATTCCCTTTTTGGGTTCTTTTAAGTTGAAGAGTATCTCACGATGAGGATATGATTTACCATTGTGATGGTTTCTGCAAAAATTTTCAAGGTTCTGAAACAAATTTATTTACCTTCTAAGAAATGTAGGGTAGTACATTAAAAAAAGAGCCATGTAAGGTAATGAATTTGGCTATTCATGGACCACCATGATTAAAGCTATAGAGACTTTCTGTAGAGAGTTAGGAAGACAAAGAGGATAGTATTTATCCCAACATCTCAGTCAGAGAATAATAATGGCAATAATAAGAATAATGATGGTATTTATGAATCAATCAATGGTATTTACTGAGTACTTACTATATGTGGAGAGCACTGAACTAAGCACTTGGGAAAGTACGATACAGCAGAGCTGGAGACACCATCCCTCCCCTCAAGGAACTTAGAATCTTAAGCACTACTTTTTTATGCCATTTGTTAAGCACTTTCTAAGCAGCTGGTACTGTGCTAAGCGCTGAGGTAAATATAAGCTAGTCAGGTCGGACACAGTCTATGTCCCACATAGGGCACGCAGTCTTAATCCCTATTTTACAGATGAGGGAACTGAGACACAGAGACATTAAGTGACTTACCCAAGGTCACACAGCAGACAGTTGGCAGAGCTGGGATTAGAACCCAGGTCCTTTTGACTCCCAGGCTCATGTTCTATCCACCGCATGCCAAGTGCTGAACTAAGCACTAGGGTAGATAAAACATAATCAGATCGAACACAGTCCCTGTTCCACATATGGTTATAGTTTAAGACAGGAGAACAAGCATTTGATCCCCATTTTACAAATGAGGAAACCAAGGCACAGAGAAGTTCAGTAGCTCACCAAGGTCACCCAGCAGGCTAGTGACAGACTTGAGACTAGAACCCAAGTCACCTGACTCCCAATCCCATGCTGTTTCCTCTAGGCCAGCAACACCTCTCTTTTCAAAGAGACTATCAATACTATCAATCAGTCAGGACTAGACCAATCAGTGGTATTTATAATGCTTAGTGCGTGCAGAGCACTGTACTAAGCACTCAATAAATACCATTGATTGATATTGTAGGTGGGTGGGTGAAATTAGTTTACAGATGTAACTGGACATTGGGTTTTCAGGTCCTAAATACTGCTGCCAACATTTCCTTCCTTCTAACGATTGTCTAGCTCACTGAATATAAATCCTGGCTTTGTCAAGCATGGATAATGGCACCTTATTTCTCTTCTCTGACTGCCTAGCTTTAGAACAGTGCTTGAAACATAATAAGCCCTTAACAAATACCATCATCATCATCAAGAGCAGTACAAATGAGTCACAGAGAAAGCTAGCAGTCTAGTGAATAAGTGACCAGAACCTTGTTTCTTTCCTACCTGTGCTTTTCCTTCTAAACCCTTTATTCTTGACACTCATTTGTTCCCTTGGTGACCCTTGCCCTTTATCAAAAAACTAGCTGTTACAGGCAAGCAAGGTCTCCTTTGTCCTAATTCCTCCCCATGAGATCTGAAGGGCTAATACTTTAACTTTATCCCTGAGGTGAGGAAACATGGCTTTTCTTTGTACTAAGTTTCTTTATCAGCACAGAGCAAACGCTAAAAAACATTCTACCTGAAAACTTCCTTTTTGATCGAAATTTGCATGAAACAAACCTGCCAGCAGGTTCCAATCTCACACTGGCTGAGATAATAATAACAATAATAATAATGTCATTTATTAAGCGCTTACTATGTGCAAAGCACTGTTCTAAGTGCTAGGGAGGTTACAAAGTGATCAGGTTGTTCCTCGGGGGGCTCACAGTCTTTATCCCCATTTTACAGATGAGGTCACTGAGGCACAGAGAATTAAAGTGACTTGCCCAAAGTCACACAGCTGACAAGTGGCGGAGCTGGCATTTGAACCCATGACCTCTGACTCCAAAGCCCATGCTCTTTCCACTGAGCCATGGAGTTGTACCGTACATACAGGATTGATGTCTTTGGAGCCATTTACTGCTCTCCAGCTTCAGAACTCACCAGGGTCTTATTCTGGCCTATCTGCCATTTCTGATTTACCACATCTCAGGGGCACCAGAACCAGGGCTGGAATTATGGAGGGGCATTGGACTCATGGCCTCTCACCTGTTCAGGGCAGCTGGTCCGGGAGTGATCGGAAAGAGAAAAAGTTATGCTTTAAATCACCCCCTCTTGGACTTAGGGAAGCAGCATGGCTTAATGGATAGAGCACAGGCTTGGGATTCAGCAGAACCTGGGTTCTAATCCCAGCTCTGCCAACTATCTGCTGTGTGACCTTGGGCAAGTCATTTAATGACTCTGTGCCTCAGTTACCTCATCTCTAAAATGGGGATTAAGAGTGTGAGTCCCAGGGACCGAGACCGTGTCCAAACTGATTAACTTGTATCTACCCCAGGACTTAGAACAGTGCATGGCACATAGTAAGCGCTTAACAAGTACCATAATTATTATCATTAGTGACATTTCACAGTGGCCCTGGGCCTCCCTAGAGTGAGCCTTGTCACCAATCCACAGCTTCTGGATGAGGGGGTACCCAATTAAATTTCTTCACACAGTAGGTGGGTAAGTTACAGAAATCATTATCTCAGGAAACTCTGCAGGCCAGAAAGAGCTGTACATTCAAGAAGGATCTGGTCTGGATCTATTCGTGGGTAGGAGGTACATAGTTGGTTACCAGAGGAAAAGTTAGGCATGTCAAGGGGAAGGATGTTAGATGGCATATCCCTCACCTATTGGGATGGATGCCAAGAAAGGCAACCTTCACATGGTTCCTTTTTCCTCCACCAAAAGCATCAGGAATCTAGGCTCAATGGACTCTGACCCAGTATTGATGTTTTTTATAGTTTTTATCAAATCATCTCTGTGTTAGCAGGCTCACATAAAAGAGTCAGTACTGCTAAGACAAATCTGGGTTCTATAAAATTTTTTCAACCCTCTGTTTACTCTGTGCAAACGTTAATGGGTTTTCACAAAAAGTTTTTGTTGGCGATGAAGATGGAATTGCTAATTGTAACTGGAGTGTCTTCCAACAACACCAGTAGGTACTGCAGAACATCAGGAAAAAGGTCACGCACTGGTTTAACTTGTATCTACACTGCACTGTAGGTACACTACACTGTACATACACTGTATGTATATACACTCTAATATATACATTATATCTGTATCAATCAAGTGTATTTATTGTGTGCTTACTTTGCACAGGGCACTGTACTGAGCATTTGGGAGAGTACAACACAATATAATGGACACATTCCCTGCCCACAACGATCTTACAGTCTATTGGTACATAGAGTCTAGCTACAAATTCTATTCTATTTTAGCTATAGATAGATTCTTTAGACTTTTTTAATGGTATTTGTTAAGCACTTACTATGTTCCAGGCATTGTACTAAGCACTGGCGTAGATACAAGTTAATCAGGGTGGACATAGTCCATGTCCCACATGGGGCTCACAGTCTTAACTGCAATTTTACAGATGAAGTAGCTGAGGCAAAGTGAAGTAATTTGCCCAAAGTCACACAACAGACAAGTGGCAGAGCCGGGATTAGAATGCAGGTCCTTCTGACCACCAGGCCCATACGCTATCCACTAGACAGATTCTTCCCCAAAGCATAATATTATATTTCAAATTTGCAATATGGATAGTATTAGAAGAGCTCATTAATAGTTGTGGAGACTGATAAAAGAAAGCAAAAGGCTGTCCTTTTGACTTTTGGGGATCACAATTCATGGTAAATAATAGCCCCCAAGGCTTTCCTTTGCTTTGACTTGTCGGCAGGGTATCTTGGCATCTTGCATCTCCCTTGGCTTCCCTTCACAGGAATTGGTGGAGCCCAGTGCTGGCAAGCCAGACACTTGAATTGAAAGGGTTCTCTGGGCTTGAAAGTCCCCAGACTTTCTTCTTTGTGCCCCACACATCAATGCATGCCCCAAACCTAGGGACAATAGTTTTTTTGCATAGACCTACAGTAACGTGGCCTAGCGGACCTGGTTTCTAATTCCACTACTCCACTTATCTGCTGTGTGATGATGGGCAAGTCACTTCTCTTCTCTGTGTCTCAGTTACCTCACCTGTAAAATGGGGATTAAGATTGTGAGCCCCATGTGGGGCGTGGACTGGGTCCAACCTGATTGACTTATATCTACCCCAGTGCTTAGCACAGTGACTGGCACATAATAAGTGCTTAACAAATAACTTAAACAAGTAAAACATAACAACTGCAATTTTCAATGGGCCTAGCAACCTGAGGTGCCTTAAATGCCCAGTGCAATCTTTATACCACCTTGTTTCATCCCCCACTCTTTCACACTGGGGAAAGGGAACTCAAGCTTCCAGATGTTAAAGGTTTTCTAGAAAAATATTCTGCCCATAGCACACACCCAGTATAAAGTCTGGCATCTGATAACAGCATTTTTATAACAGTGTATGGCAGAAATTTGTAAAGGTGGGTCAAAATTACCTCCTTATTTTAGGACAGAGGAAGAGCTTAGGCTCCAAAAAATATAATACACCAGAACCTCACATAGGGCAATTTCACACAATTTCACATCTATTGTCTGTAATGTAGCCCTACTTCCTTACCCCTTACTTCTCCATCCAAAGTGCTACTCCATCCAAACTGCTGCCTCGCCATCCAAACTGCTCCCGTGCTAATTAATCCAAGTACTTATCCTATCCCACCTTGATTATTGTATCAGCCTCCTGGCTGACCTCCCTACCTCCTGCTCTCCCCACTCCAGTCTATCCACTCTGCTGCCCGATCATTTTCCTACAAAAAAATTCAGAACATGTTTCCCCACTACTCGAGAAACTCCAGTGGTTTCCCATCCACCTCTGCAGCAAACAAGAACTCCTCACCGTTGGCTTTAAAGCACTCAATCACTTTGCCCCCCCCCACCTCACCTCGCTACTCTCCTACTTCAACCCAGCCTGCATACTTTTTTCCTCTAATGCTAACCTTCTCACCGTACCTCGATCTCATCTATCTGATCGCTGACCTCTCATCCACATCCTGCCTCTGGCCTGGAATGCCTTCCCTCCTCATATGAGACAGACAATTGCTCTGCCCTGTTTGAAAGCCTTATTGAAGGCATATCACTTCCAAGAAGCCTTCCCTGACTAAGGTCTCCTTTCTTCTTCTACTCCTTTCTGTGATGCCGACTTGCTTTCCTCATTCATCCCCCACCCCTGCCCCACAGCACTTATGTTTATATCTGTAATTAATTTATTTATATTAAAGTCTGTCTATCCCTCTGGACTGTGAGTTCATTGTGGGCAGGAATGTGTCTATTGTTATAGTGTACCCTCCCAAGCGCTAAGTACACCGCTTTGCACACAGTAAGTGCTCAATAAATACGATTGAATGAATACCCCCTCTCTACTCCCGGAAAGGAGGTTGTGATTGGAAAGAGGAATGTTTTCAATCTGCCCGATGGTTAACAGCTTGGTTATCTCTGACTCTGTCCCTGCAAACCCTCTAGCCAGTAGGATAATCCATCAATCAATCATATTGAGCGCTTACAGTGTGCAGAGCAGTGTACTGAGCGCTTGGGAGAGTACACTATAACAATATAACAGAGTTAGTAGGCACATTCCCTTCCCTCAACGAGCTTACAGTCTAGAGGACTACATGCAAAGAGTCAGAGGACCCAAAGAGGCAGTGGGAGTTGCATTCCTGTTTCTCCAAGCAAGCTTGAAGAGTCAATCAGAGAAAGAGCCTTACTAGTAGAGGCACCCAGAAGGCAGGGCTATGCTTAACAAACACACATAGAGACTGTCATACACATACCTAAAAACAAACACATTCAGAGAAAGGTAGGAAAGCTAACAGAAGCAGAGCTATCCCAGAAAGCCCAACATGGACTATAAGCCCATTATCTACTTTCTAACCTCAACGATGAATGGGAATTTCTTTTAGGTTTGTTTGTTTCGGGGGTGTTTTTTTTTAAAATTATGAAAGATCTGAGATGTAAAGAATCAAACCACTATTTAAATTAAGCCCTGGAAAGATTCTTTCTAACTCCTTGATTAATGGCCATGGGACCCTAAAACGACCAATTCTCTTGTGAGTGTGCTGATGTTTTTTTATATTCAATTACCATGTAGTCATTACTGGGATTGAGGAGCAACATATATGGAGAGGTGATCAAACCTACTGACCTTGAGAGCATATAAGGTACTTCAGAAGCTAAGGGCTGCAAGACGTAGGGACCAGAGCTATGAAGGATGTGTTGGAAAGTGGCAACTTGTGCTCCTACTCTAATCCCCTACATGTAACTTTTCTCCTTCTTGGTCTTCATGGTCTCCCCAGCTCACTTTTTAATGTTGCTCTCATCCCCCTTTCTACATTTTGTCACAGTGGGTGGGCCTGAGCTGGCTTGGAAGAGGTGGGTGGGGGCCAGGCAGACTGGGAGGGTCACTTGGAATAGCGGGTGGGAGTGAAACCTGGCAAGGAGCCACCTGCTAATGGGTGGAGACTCGCTGGCTGTGTGTTTTCTGAGGGCCACCCAGGATTGCACTTTGACTTCAAAAGATCCACAAATAGCACAAAAGCCTGTTTGGCTACCTCTGATTTAAGTCCTCTCCCAGATTTATAGATAGATCATTTCTCCACTCCCTGTCTATCTATTGTCCTAGGATCCCTCCCCAACCATGTGCGGTAGGGATATCTTCACTTTACAAGATGGGGAAATGAGGGTAGAGATGTTGAGTAGTTTATGTGTGGCTTAATATTTACATTAATGTCTGTCTCACTCTCTAGAGTGTAGGTAAGGGATGTGTCTACCAACTCTGTTGTACTCTCCCATGCTCTGCACACAATAAGCACTCAATAAATACCATTGATTGAGCAATGGGTTTGTCATAATGACAGAGCTGAGACTAGAACTCTAATCCCAGTCAAATGTTACTATTTCTACTAGATCAATCAATCAACTGTATTAATTGAGCACTTACTGTGTGCAGAGCACTGTACTAAGCACTTGGGAGAGTTCAGTATAACAGAGTTGGTAGATATGTTCCCTGCCCTCAATGAGCTCACAATCTAGAGGGGGAGTCAGACATTAATATTAATAAATGAATTATATATATGTACATTAGTGCTCTAGGGCTGAATAGAGACTGCAAATCCAAGTGCAAGGGTGATGCAGAGCGGTTGGGAGAAGAGGAACTTAGGACCTAATTAGTGTAGGTCTCTTGGAGGAGTTGTGCTTTCAATAAGGTTTTGAAGCTGGGGAGGGTGATCATCTGTCGGCTGTGAAGAGGGAGGGAATTCTAGGCCAGAGGCAAGAAGTGGGCAAGGAGACTGGCAGAGAGAAGACGAGATCCAAGTTCAATGAGTAGGTTAGCATGAGAGAAGCCGAGTGTGCAGGCTCGGTTATATTAGGAAAGGAGCGAGATACGGTGGGAAGGGGTAAGGTGATTGAGTGCTTTAAAGCCGATGGTAAAGAGTTTCTGTTACCTACCAGCAAAGGTGGACGGGTAACCAATGAGGTTCTTGAGGAGTGGGGAAACTGAAAGTTTTTGTTGAAAAATGACCCAGGCAGCAGAGTGAAGTGTGGACTGGAGTGGGGAGAGACAGGAGGCAGGGAGGTCAGCAAGGAGGCTGATGCAGTAAGTGCTTAAAAAATACCATAAAAAATACAACAACGAAACTGCTGGGCTCCCAGGTGCCTTGGATCAGGAATATTGAATCTCGGCTCAATAATCACTTAGTACACTGGTACAGAGGTACAGTAAACACTCAATCAGTACCATTGATTGATTGACTGAATCAGGCTTAACAAATATTTTAGCTTAGAAATAGGTTCTTAACTGCCTTCCAAGACTGAAGTGGATGCTATTAAGGACATAAGAACCATTAAGAAATGCCAACATCGGGAAATGCCATATAGTTCAATCAATTCAGAATTTGGAAGAACAGTGTGATAATTGCCCTTCTTCATACCCTTTCTAATGGTTAAAGTTTCATTCTACTTCCCTAATTTTCTCTCCAGATCCCTCTTGAACTGCTGTTTCCTCTGGAAATAAATTCCATATTTTTTCACCGGCTATTTGAAGAAGAGTTTTCTTTGGGTCTCTTTGGATCTCTCACTTTCAAGGGGGTGCCCCTTCATCCTACTGTTGTGGGTTTGGTAAACAACAATTCCTTGTTCACACTGTTCTCACCTTTCATGAATTTGTAAACTTCACGCATGTACCCTCTCGGCTTTCATTTTTCCAGATAATCTTTCCAGTCCTTCTTCATAAAGAAATTTTCCCACCCCTGATCATCTTGATTATCCTCACCCCCCTCTAGACTGTAAGCTCAATGTGGGCAGGGAACATGTCTACCAACTATGTTATATTGTCCTTTTCCAAGCGCTTAATATAGTGCTGTGCACACAGCAAGCGCTCAAGAAATATGATTGATGTCCTATTATATCTGTATTATTATCGCCTTAATTTATTCACATTAATGTCTGTCTCCCTCTCTAGACTGTAAACTCGTGGTGGGCAGGGAACATGTCCACCAATTCTGTTGTATTGTCTTCTCTCAAGCACTTACTACAGTGCTCTGTACAAAGTAAGCCCTCAATAAATACCATTAATTGATTGACTGATTATGTCCTTTCTAAAATGTGATGTGGGCAAAGCTAGGTTTTACTTGGTGGTAAAACCACGTTTTGTGCTTGATTTCCTATCTGCTTCCTGATGACAAGAGTGTTCTGGAATGAGAGGGTGAGCCAGGTACTCTTTGTAATGAGCGACTTCAACTCCCTTTAGCATCTGGCTATGGAAACATTTATCTAATGCGCTGCTGTTAATGGAAATGTGGCCTCTGGTGATTAAATGTAATCAAACTTCTTAAATTACTGAAAGTAAACTCAACTTGGAAAATTGTTTCTTTTATAGGCGTCGGGCCTGTTTCAAGCCTGATCTCATAGATTATCCTAGATCCAGCAAGCCAAGAATTTTGAAAAGAAGGTTGGCCATCCTTCCTCTTGCCTCTGAGACTTGGAGAAATTCTCCAAACTACAGAGCACTTCTTAGTCTAATTTGTTTAGTCCCTTATTATCATTATTATTATTGCTGAACTTATTAAACACTTACTACATGCTAAAAGATGACGTAGATACAAGATTATGTGACTTGCTACAGTCCCTATCCCACACAGGGCTCACAGTCTATTTTATCCCTTTCTTGCAGATGAGGAAATTGAGGCCCAGAGGAAATAAGTGACTTACCCAAGGTGATACAGCCGGCTAGTAGTGGATCTGGGTCACTCCCAATCTGCGCTATTTTCACTAGGGTCCCCTTGTGGCTAAGTATCCATCATGTTCATCTACTGGACAGTCTAGAGAACAATAAAGCACTTACACAATAAAAGGAAAATTCATGGTCTCTGCCCTGGCAGAGTTTATATCTGCTTTCTTTCTGGAGCTTTCACTCTGAAACCATAGATTGCAGTCTCGGGATACAGCTCGCCAACAGATTCTTTTCAAGGGCTTCATATAATTTAATTAAAAACCCCGAAAGGTGGACTAAGGAATTAGGTGGAGTTAAACAGGCATTCCACATGCACTGAAAATGATTATAAAATCAAAAGCACTGTACTAAGTGCTGGAGAAAGGCACCAGGTGATTAATTCAGACATGTCCCTGGCCTTCAGGTACATACAATGTAAGGGAGGGTCAGAGGGACTGAAGGCAAGCGGGGGGGGAAGAAATATCAGGGCAAATTCAGGAAAAACAATTCAACAGCAGCAAAAAACAAAGCAGCCATCACTGCTGGGAGGGGGTAGTTCCCCGGGATCCTCACGGTTCCTGACAGTTCCACTTGTGATCCAAACCACCATCAGCCTTCTGAAAGCTGGGCATCTGTTTCTTCTTTCCACCATTCAAACATGGTCTGCCAAACATGGGCAGGAGAGGAGTTACGTGTTAGTAAGGTGACCCCTGTGTTGCTATCCCTTGCTGACGGTTGCAGTGCATGTAGTTTAAGGCTTTGCAAACTGAAAGCACTTAACCCGTCTCATTAATTAAAATCAGGGTAAAACTGCAAACCAGTGTCTATGCTAAACGTTTTCTTAGTCTGCTTTGGGCTAGTCTGAGAATCTTTCAATGAATGGCTTACAATTGATTGGTTGAATGAATGACTTAGCTAAATTCTAGGCGGCCTGCAGTTCATCTCCCTGGCCCACGGCCTCCGCCTAGACCTCCAATCCTCAATCCTCTGAGTTGTGCCCTTCCTCAGTCCCTCCACTCCCTGACAGTTAAAATGGCAAACAATTCCTCCCAATCCAAAGTCATTCTCTCTCTCTTTTTGTGATGCTCTGAACTGGGATTGTGGCTTGGCCCCACTGAAGGTGATCACGTGAGTCACGACTCGCTGGCCGCAACCAGGTTTTTTAGAAACCTCTCTCTGCCTCTTGCTGTTCTGGCTTCCAAGTCATTAGAAGCACATTCCTCTGAGTGCCTGTGAGATTGCAAATTACCTTCCCCTCCTCTGTCAGGTCCATTAGCTGCATTTTAGAATAGAGACCTCGCCTATTTCCTTCCCAGCTCAAGGCTATTAGCTGATTAATAAAAACTTCTGGATGTTTTTCCCTCTCTAAAGCGCATCATGGCTATCTACATTTCACAATGTTAGATCCAGATAAAAGAAAACTATCTTCATATGCACTGAAACCATTCGTCTTAGACTTTCTTTTTTCCAAAAAATACCATTCGGAGGGAAAAGCTTAAATTGCACCACACACAAAATACTTCTCTAAGCTTTTTTATTCTTATTATTTTAGGGGGGCATGTAAGGGCAGGCTAGACTATGGGCTGGACTGGTCAATCACACTCCCATAATCCCTCTGGGGTCCTTTACCTCATCGGAACAGCACCTAAACTTTTGAAAGCACCCCAGCTTTCTCCATAGGGACTTGCAAATAAAATAAACAGCTTGTCTTATAGGCCAATTCATCCCTATTGAGCTGTATTAAATTGGCATTTTATATTAGCAGATTCCTAATTTTTCCATGCAGAAATGTACTTTGAATGATTGTTTTGTTTTTAATTCTTAAGTACTTCATTGGTAGGAAAAATGGCCATTTTCCCCCAATTGATTGGCATCAGCTATACTAACACTAGACTATTCCTTTCCTTTAATATCCAGTCCTTGACCTGTCTTTTTTTTTTTAACAAATCAGTCCATCAGTAGTATTTATTGAGCACCAACTGGGTGCAGAGCACTGTACTCTGCATTTGGGAAAGTACAATAAAATTACCAGACATGAACCCCTCCCTCAAGGAGTTTATAATCTAGCTGGGGAGACAGACAAGAAAATCAATTACAGATGGAAGGAAGAAAGAAAAAGGGCTATGTTCATGAGTTATTGTTTAAATAATAGAATATGTAAGATAAGTACAGAAGGGCCATAGAGGGGTTGAAAGTACTTAAGTGCTTGGTAACGCAAAAGTGCTGAGGAGGCAGTTAAGGGATAAAAGATGGGGAAATCGAAATTAATTGGGGAAGGTCTCCTGAAGGAGAGGGGATTTCAGAAAGGCTTTAAAGATGGGGCAAGCTGCGGTATGATGGATTTTGATGAGGAAAGAGTTCCAGGCAGGGGGGAGGGCATGAGCCATAATAATAATAATAATAATGTTGGTATTCGTTAAGCACTTCCTATGTGCTAAGCACTGTTCTAAGCACTGGGATAGATACAAGGTTATTAGGTTGTCCCACTTGGGGCTCACAGTCTTGATCCCCATTGTACAGATGAGGTAACTGAGGCACAGAGAAGTTAAGTGACTTGCCCAAAGTCACACAGCTGACAAGTGGCAGAGCAGGATTTGAACCCATGACCTCTGACTCCCAAACCCGTGCTCTTTCCACTAAGCCACGCTGCTTCCCATAGGCTGGCGGCAGGAGAGATGACAACAAAGCACAGTGAGCAGATGAGCTTGAGGAACGAAGCAGAACTAATGGTAATTATTAAGCACTGACTGTTCAGAGCACTGTACTAAGTGCTGGGGAAGAGTTTACAGGTGGGTATCAGACACGGACTCTGTCCTAGAGTTTGAACTGTAATATAATGGGAGGAAGAGAGTGGATAAATGGGTATCTCTTCTGCAACAAACTGAATTTTAAACACCAGACCTTTTTTATCCTGCTACACTAAAATAGCCTTAATTTTTTTTACCTTGTAAAAGTCATCTTATCTCATATGTGGTGGGAAGTGGAGGTCAGACCCAAGAGCCAACTGTTTAAATAGTCAGTAGAGTTGGCTTGCTAATTATCATGGATCTATCAATGGGGACTATCAATTTTGCCCAGTTATTCAGCTCTCATTTAGACCATTATCTTAACCTTGAAAGAGTAGGCTTGGAAAAGACAATATTGACTTCTGAAGAAACTCTTTCCATTGATACTGGATCTTTGGTAGAGTTTCCTCTGTCATTTTCCACTGATGAGCCTGTGAAAATTAATATTAAAATTTGGTGTCTAGCTTACACATACGTGTATCTGGCCAACAAGGCCAAGAGTGCAGTAGGTGAATTTGTAAGGGCAGAAAATTCTAACAGCAGCAAACAAATAAGGTTACTTGGGATTTTGCGGCCCACAGGGCAGAGAAAAGTATCACGCAGAGATCTTAGTATACAATGCTATGAAATTTCCCACTAAGAATAGACAACTTTAATTTTCCCTAATGTGTGATGCCTGTGACTCAATCACTAATGACGGCATTTATAAAGTTGAAATTGCAGAAGTGCATCCTAATAGGGCAGTTTGATGCCGAAATTGTAAAAAAAGAAAATCTTTAAACTAAATGCCTTAAAAGTTGATGTATTTTCAGATGATGTGCTGAACCAACGGACAGCTTGGTTGTTTGTAAGAAAGAATGGAAGAGAAATCATGTTCAGATCAGCATCAATATATCTAAACCACCAAACCTGGGCATGCAATTAAGGATAACTCATCCGATTTTGGTGGGTTTGTGTATAGCTGGGATTGCTTAGTTATGTCACGTGGATGGTCAGAAGTGGAACCTGCCCAAACAACAGCCCTCCAGTGCTGCTGTCTGGTAAATATAACCATGTTGGAAGTGCTTATTTTAGTCAAGTGACTCATAATTGGAGAAGAAAGGGTAAGTGAAGAACTTTAGTGAACCCCGCTTAGGACAGGGACTGTGTCCTACCTGATCATCTTGCCTCTTCCCTAGTGCCTAGTATACTGCTTGTCACATCGTGTTTAACAAATTGCACAGTGATAATTATTAATAACTTCAGCGTGTTTTTGGTTCAGTGGGGTGTTGCTACACTGCCTGAAGCACTTACCCTTGGATAATCATGAAGGGTTTCCCTATTGGCACAACGGGGGAGTTAGGGAGAGGGTGGCAGTCAGTGTTTGACTAGGGAGATACCACACAGGCATGGGTCATATGTGCATATGAACATACCGTATATACCACATATACCCTTTGGGTCATCTGAGGCCAGATTGCCTTGAAACCGATTTGATTGCTGTTACAAAAACCCAGATGAAATACTAGCCTATGAATTTTTATAAACGGCATCTAGTTGAAATTTGTCAAAACTGCCTTATGATAAGTGTTCTGACAGAGAAAATGGGTGGGTATTCCAGGGTCATGAGGGACATAGACGAGGAGGGTGAAAAAACCTGGTGTGCCTTCCACCCAACAGGTGGACATGCTGCCAGTAGGCTTCTCAGGATGGGTTTGGAACCAAAACAATAACCTTGTTGGTACCAAACAATCCAAGAACAAATATCAAGGTGGAGCTTTTTGTTAGCCCTGTCATGTACAGTCTAGAATCCCCCCTCTAGACTGTAAGCTCGTTGTGGGCAGAGAATGTGTCTGTTTATTGTTGTATTTTACTCTCCCAGATGCTTAGTAGAGTGCTCTGCACACAGTAAGAGCTCAGTAAATATGATTAAATGAATGGATTTGGTTTGAAGATTGATTTTTTTAATCCCCTAAACTCTGGGGTCCTGTGCAGACACCATCGGTGTCTACACTTTCTTATTAAGTATTAAATTTTATCTCGAAGGTCTTTTATGCTATCAATCAATCAATCAATCAATCAATCGTATTTATTGAGTGCTTACTGTGTGTAGAGCACTGTACTAAGCGCTTGGGAAGTACAAGTTGGCAACATGTAGAGACGGTCCCTACCCAACAGTGGGCTCACAGTCTAGAAGGGGGAGACAGAGAACAAAACATATTAACAAAATAAAATAAATAGAATAGATATGTACAAGTAAAATAGAGTAATAAATACGTACAAACATATATACATATATACAGGTGCTGTGGAGAAGGGAAGGAGGTAAGGCGGGGGGATGTAGAGGGGAAGGAGGGGGAGAGGAAAGAGAGGGCTTAGTCTGGGAAGGCCTCCTGGAGGAGGTGAGCTCTCAGTAGGGCCTTGAAGGGTGGAAGAGAGCTAGCTTGGCGGATGTGGGAAGGGAGGGCATTCCAGGCCAGGGGGATGATGTGGGCAGGGGGTCGACAGCGGGACAGGTGAGAATGAGGCACGGTGAGGAGATTAGCAGCAGAGGAGCGGAGGGTGCGGGCTGAGCTGTAGAAGGAGAGAAGGGAGGTGAGGTAGGAGGGGGCGAGGTGATGGACAGCCTTGAAGCCGAGGGTGAGGAGTTTCTGCCTGATGCGTAGGTTGATTGGTAGCCACTGGAGATTTTTAATGTTACCTAAGGTCCTCCCTGATTTGTCTTAGTGTTTTTCCTTGCTGCTGTTCCTGTTTTTTGGGACTGGTGCAATCCTCTATCCCTCAGTCTAAGATCAAGAGCAAACAAATGCAAGGAAGCATTATCCACTATAAAGAAGAGTCATAAAGAAGATTAGAAATATGATAATAGATATTAATCTTACTGCCCACAGGTCCATACTTGTAGGCTGCAAAAGATGCTGTATTCGGGATATTATTGTTTTAGACAAACTTGAACGTAAAGTTCACGATGTCAGATTGCCATTGTTTTTTATGTTGGAACAGTCAGGAAACAACTAAATCGAACAACTCCAGTTAAAAAGGAGCACTTAAAACATATGAGACAACAATAAATATCACTGTCTTTTAGAAAGTACCAGAGAGGAGCAGATCAATTTGGGGTTTTGAAAGGCAAGAAATGATCTATTCTGAAAAATAATGCTTCCGTGGGTGATTGCATCACCCCCAAATTGAAACAGTTACTAAACTGTGAGATTTCTTAAAGCTGGCATGACTGTGTTGATTGTGTGGGAAGTGGAGGATTGTGCTGTCAATTACAGAACTGAGAGGCTAGGCAGGAGTTGGCTGGGGTGTGGGGTAGTCGTTTAGAACAAGCAGTGAATTGATGACTCGCTTAGAACAGTGCTTTGCACATAGTAAGCGCTTAATAAATGCCATTATTATTATTATTATGACTCTCTCCAGCTTTGAACATTAGAGGAAAAGACCTAGACCTGATGTATGCTGTAGCTAAGCGTTGCACACATAACACATAGCGGACAACCTGGCTAGTATTTTCTGAATGCTAATTCCCTGGGATGGAGTTGATTTGAGCAGGGGAGAAAACTCCCATTTTTTTGTATGGGTCTATTTTGAACACCAGGTCAACACTGGTCGACCTGACCAGCTGACAGAACCTAGAGCAGAAAAGCAGAGAAGCAGCATGGCCTAGTGGATAGACCATGGGCCTGGGAATCAGAAGGACCTGAGTTCTAATCCTGCCTCTGCCATCTGCCTGCTGTTGCTTAACTTCTCTGTGCCTCAGTTACCTCATCTGTAAAATGGGGATTAAGACTGTGAGCCCCAAGTGGGACAGGGACTGTCTCAAACTTTATTAGCTTACATCTACCCCAGCACTCAGCACAGTGCTTGACACATAGTAAGCACTTAACAAATACCATCATTACTAGCAAGAACTACCTACCGAATTTATTCAACCCTTCCAGTGCCAGTTTGTAGGAATGGCACCACTTTTGTTGGCTTTCAATCAATTGGTGGTATTTATTGAGCACTTACTATGTACAGAGCACTGTTCTAAACATTTGGGAGAGTACAAACAACAAAAAGCCTTTGAGGTATATACAGGTTTCTCACCACCTATTGTTTCCAAATGGAATGAAGGGTTATTTTATAAACTAGTTATAAAAACAAACTTTATCTTTGAGTTTGATTTCAGTGTTCACTTGAATTTTAGTGAGTCTTAAGATCACTGCTAATGAAGATCTTTGTGCTGTTTGAAAGTTACTGCTTTCAATTAGATTTTTATCTCAAGTTATTTCAGATCCAAGAATGTAAATGCTTTTTACTGTGGCAGGTGGTTGCAGACGCTTGGCAAAGTACTGCAAAACTAGATAAGCACTGAATTTCTGACCTTTTTATCTGGCAAACTCTTTCTGGAAACACATGGTGAAGGAAAGAGACATTGGTGGAAAACAATCTTACTGGTGCTTTTAGTTCCAGAATTTTTTTTTCTGTTAAGAGATGCTACAAAGTGTTTACCGTTTCTTTGATGAGACGGTATTGCATTGTCCCTCTTTTTCCCTTTTTAAAAATTAATGAAAAAATCTAAATTTGGAATGTTAATTTTTTTAAAAAACCCCACTATGTTTCTCTGCTTGTTCATGGTGAATGTATTTCTTCCTCTTGTTGTTACCCTTTTTTCATTACTACTAAAACTTGAATGTCCTTAATCTGGAAATTGGATATCAAAAATTATTCCATTTCATCAATCGTATTTATTGAGCGCTTACTATGTGCAGAGCACTGTTCTAAGCGCTGGAGAGGTTACAAGATGATCAGGTTATCCCACGGTGGGGCTCACAGTCTTCATCCCCATTTTACAGATGATGAAACTGAGGCCCAGAGAAGTGAAGTGACTTGCCCAAAGTCACACAGCTAATTGGCGGAGCCGGGATTTGAACCCATGACCTCTGACTCCAAAGCCCGTGCTCTTTCCCACTGAGCCACGCTGCCAAGCAAACTGCTACAGCCAAGCAGTGCAGTTTCCAATGGACTGCATATTTTTGGGAAGAGAGTTGAAGTGACTTGGATTGCTGATAGACCAAAAAAAAAAACCAAATGAAATTGTTCTTCCAGGTACTCTGAGTCTTCAGTACTGGTTGTATTGGATAAGTGTCATTCATGGAGTATAGTATTTCTTTAAACAGTGTTTCCTTTAATTTTCTTATGGCATATAGGATTTATTATTAGCAGATATCAAAGATAAAACATTGATTAAGCTAAAGGGATTTCATGCAGCCACTTAGAATAAGTTGTGGCTTTTGTTTTAAGGACTTGTATCCATCATAGGATAGAAAGTGGTGCTTTTTAATTAACAGTATTAGTTCCACTAGTGGTATTTCACAGCACACCAGTTAATACTTTGTCAAGGTTCCTTAGGTTAACCAATGTTTATTTATCTTATGTATTTTGTTTACTGTAGGCAACCGATGAATCTCTTTAGGTAAATGAAAATCGTTGCGCCTCTCCACTATTTCCCTTCTGAAACTCTGCTGAAACAGTAGCAGTGAAGTGTAACTCTCAATAAACAAAAGAAGAAAAGTAGTGGATTTGTTTGAGGGTGAGGGGAGGGTGACATGTAGGAAGGGGAATACCACTCAAGAAATTTGCAAGATGCTATAAGAATGGGAGATGAAAAAGTAAGTTTGTACCTGGTTGGATCTTGAATCCTGAAAAAATAAAACAAAAAAAGGTGTGCGTGTTTTGGGAGTTTCTTTATGGTGGGTCAGGCCCAAGAGATGTACATATTGCATTGAGTTAGAAATTCAAAACATTTCATGATGATTACTATTCGTATAGCTTACGGCAACTCAAGCCCCATGGTTCTTGAACTAGAAGCTGAGTAGGTCGTATCATCCCCATAATCAAAGGAAAAAACGGAGGCTGATACTGCATAAGTAGCAGTATTGTCACTCCAGCCTGTAATTCACAGTTGGAACAACAAATTCCAACTGAGTTCATAGTGGAGAATTTTTTTTCTCCACTCCCGCTAATAAATTTATAAATTGCAGTATGGAACAGTGCTCCAGACATGTCACCTAGTGCTAATGCTTCTTCACTCTGCCCACTATTTACGGTTTTCTGAGATGTTGTAACAGATGACAATCGCTATCTGTGTTTACTGATGTGACCTGTTGTCCTTTCCACCGTCTGCATATGCATAGTGTTCATGAAGCCAGATTTTCCCAACCCTTGAAGTCCCGAGCCATGGGTAGGTGAGGCCTACAGTCATTCATTCATTCAATCGTATTTATTGAGCACTTACTGTGTGGAGAGCACTGTACTAAGCGCTTGGGAAGTACAAGTTGGCAACATATAGAGACGGTCCCTACCCAACAACAGGCTCACAGTCTAGAAGGGGGAGACAGAGAACTAAACAAAACATATTAACAAAATAAAATAAATAGAATAGTAAATATGTGCAAGTAAAATAGAGTAATAAATCTGTACAAACATATATACAGGTGTTGTGGGGAGGGGAAGGAGGTAAGGCAGGGGGATGGGGAGGGGGAGAGGAAGGAGGGGGCTCAGTCTGAGCTTCCTTCTTATTTATGTCCACTATTCCCTGAAGCTCCAGGGGGGATGATGAAGTATAGTCAACTGGTTTGGGTCCCTCTCCCCTTACCCTTCTCAGTCAGTCAGTCAATCATATTTATTGGACACTTACTGTGGGCAGAGCATTGTACTAAGTAAGTGCTCAGGAGAGTACAACAATATAACATATCCTCCGATATCTCCCATTTATACCAGATGTTTCCACCCAAGGGGTATGAGGCCTGAGACTCAAACTCTCATTAATAGACTCTCAAACTCTCAAGGAGTAGATTCTGACCCCTATACATTTTATTAACAACAATAATAATAATGATAATATTTGTTAAGTGCTTATTACGTGCCAAGCACTGTTCTAAACACTGGGATAGATACAAGGTAATCAGGTTGTCCCATGTAGGGTTCACAGTCTTAATCCCCATTTTGCACATGAGGTAACTGAGGCACAGAGAAGTTAAGTGACTTGCCCAAAGTCACACAGCAATTGATCATAAGCTCCTTGAAGACCCATTCTTTTTATTTTTAATTCACTTTCCCAGGCACTTAATAGAGTGCTCTGCAATCAACAGGTGCTCAGCAAATAGTACTGAATGAAAGAGAAAATTTGAAGTTTTGAAACCTTGGGCAGATCATTGATCTGAGAAAGGTGGTTAACTGTTTAAATTGTTGTTTCTAGATCATTAGAGGTTTTGTCAAAACTTTTTACATGTTCAGTCCACAGTTCTTATGTATATCTCCTATCCATTTTAAATAGAGAACTGTCTGAAGGCAGGGTACATGTCAATCCTTACTGAAAAGTTCTTGGTGTCTAGTATAGTGCTGACACACTGTGCTTAAAAAAATAATTATGATGGTGTTGATATTGATGATAGGCTCACTGCCAGCCACTACAACACATTTACTGGTGGCTCTGTCTTTTGCCTCACCAGCTTCAGGATACCTTTGCTCAAAATAAACCTCACCAACTCTAAATCTTGCACTCCAGATGGACTGTTATGTTACCCCTGTTGCCTAGCTTTCCACATTACTTGAAACTAAGTAAACATAAGGGATTAAACCAGAGATTTGCATTCCATGTCTTAAACCACTAGTCCTGGCTTCTTAGGTTGAAAGCTTATTGAAACCATTCAACTCAGAGAAGCGATTCGGCTTTAGGTTGTCTCTTTTTCTTTTATCATACCATTACTCTGGTATTTTTCCCTATTCCTGAAGGGAATGAGTGAGCAGGAGGAGAGAATCTAGCCCTTTCCATTTTTGAAAACTAAGTAACTTTACATGTGTACATGTTCTTCCCTCTAGGGAAAGCAATGAAATATGTGGTAAGTGACTTCCTCTTGAGAAATTCAGATGCAACTGTAGCAACCTCGTATCCTGTGTACTAAAAATTAAACATCAAAGTGCCCTGTCCTGTAGAACTCAGCACCTGAGAACATGTACTTTTTCAGAAGCAGCTGGAGTTTTATTCATCAAGTTTAAAGGTTATTTGCTACTTGGTTGCTTCATCCCTGTGTAGATAGGCTTAATCATGGCAATTTTGCATCTAGGAAAGTATCCAAGTCTACGAATAGATGATTTCTGACAACGGTTTAAAAAAGAATGTCTCATGCTAGGGGTCATTTATGTTTTGTGATATGAGAAGAAATCTGATATAATAATTGTAGTATTTCTTAAGAGCTTACTACATGTTAAATGCTAAGGTAGATAAAAGATCAAATCGGACAGAGTTTCTGACCCTCATGGTAGTCACAATCAATCTTATCCCCATTTTACAGATGTGGAAGCTGAGGCACAGAGATTAAATGACCAAGGTGACCCAGCAAGCAGTAACAGAGCTGGGACTAGAACTCTGGTCTCTTGACTACCAAAGATACTAAGAAAACAGTAATACGGTTTATGAATCTATCCTAATTCTTCCATGGTTGACCTGAGTCAATTTAGTTTATTGATGAATGTCCAAAGTCTCCACAGACAATAAAGCCAATGTGTATTTTAGAATATATGTAATAATTATTGTTATTATCAATAGTAGTAATAATGATCATGGTATTTGTTAAGGGCTTACTCTGTGTCAAGCACTGGTCTAAGCGCTGGGGTAGATGCAAACTAATCAGGTTGGATGCAGTCCCTGTCCCACATGGGGCTCACATACAGTCTTAATCCTAATTTTACAGATGAGGTAACTGAGGCACAGAGAAGTTAAGTGACTTGCCCGAGGTCACACAGCAGACAAGTGACAGAGCCGGGATTAGAACTCAGGTCCTTCTAACTCCCAGGCCCATGATGTACCCACTAGGCATGCTGCTTCCCCGATGATTGTATTTGTTAAGTGCTTACTGTGTGTCAAGCACTGTTCTAAGCACTGGGGTAGATACAAGCTGGGAAGATTTCCCTTCTTCTTCTTCTTCTGTACAGAATTTGATGTTTCCTGCATAGCTAGGGTCTGTGGTTAGTTGTGGTCTTTTTCTTGAGTGGCTGTCATCATTCTTCTCACCCAAATAACAAGGCCTCACTTCAAAGTCACGATTTGGATAGAGATAAGTTGGGACTGATACTGGCATCTGATACCCTAAATTCAGCAAGATTGAATTACTTAGTGTGCCAAGAGGGAGCTGAGCTTTTAAACATTTGTTGAGCCATTTGTATCATTTGCAAATGCCAGAAAGAAGTAATATAACAGTAGAAATCATGCTGGCCAGATGCTATTGAAGGTGAATCATAAAAATAAAAAACTAAAATGAAATTTGTGAAATTTAAACCCAGTCTTTATCTGAAATAATAAACCTTTATTATTCCCTGAGTTATATGTTTTAAAACCTGAGAATCCATACTCTAGATACAGCTGTCATTTTTCAAACAGGTAAATAGCCTTCTACCAGTGGCTTGCTAACGAGATAATTTCCTAGGAAGGGCATTGAGGTTTCTGGGAAGTGTCATTAAGGCCACTTGTGTTTGTTTTCCATATGCAATATTTTTTATGTACCAGAAAGCCCTTTACCTTATTATTTAAAATTTCACCCTCCAAGAATGCAGAATGAAAAATCTTCCAGGCAACAACAAATCTGAGCTGATGGGTAATAATGGTATCATGATAATTATTTCACTATTTTTGTTATTATGGTATTTGTTAAGTGCTTACACATGGCCTAGTAGATAGAGCATGGGCCTGGGAGTCAGAAGGTCATGGGTTCCAATCCCGGCTCCACCACTTGTCTGCTGTGTGAGCTCGGGCAAGTTGCTTCACTTCTCTGTGCCTCAGTTACCTCATCTGTAAAATGGGGATTGAGACTGTGAGCCCTACATGGGACAAGGACTGTGTTCAGCTTGATTTGCTTGTATCCCCCCAAGCGCTTAGTGTAGTGCCTGGCACACAGTAAGCGCTTAACAAATACTATTATTATTATCATTGTTGTTACAGAATCAAGCACTGTTCTAAGCACTGGGGTAGATACAAGGTAATCGGGTTGGACACAGTCCCTGTCTCACAAGTCTTCCTGCCCATTTTACAGATGTGGTAACTGAGGCAGTTAAGTGATTTGTCCAAGATCACATAGTCAACAAATGGTAAAGCTGGTATTAGAACCCAGGTCCTCTGACTTCTAGGCCCGTGCTCTTTCCAACGGGCCACGCTGCTTTTGCTTCTAATAAATTGTGGTGACTTAGGAAGAAAAGGAATTTATTTGCCTTTTGTCACCCTCCTTGCCCATCCTCTACTTTCTCAAATTCTTGCAGTGCTGTGACTATTTTGAAAGTTGAAGGTTTTTCCACATTTTTCACCTTCCCTCTTTACTTAGATCATTAGTTTCACCAGTTTACTGGATTCCAGATTTCTTGCTTCAGGCATGGCTATGTGAAATAGACCGTATACAACAGAACCTATCACTTTGGTAACAGAGCAGTTCTAAAAAATTTGATCATCTCTCACCTGATGAATCTGGATGTCAAGGATGACAACCCTTCCATTTTTCTCTAAGCAACTTGTTGCCTCTGTTGAAGATAGACTGATGGGCGGAATAGATCATTGGCCTTTACCTCAATCATCCCATTGCCTATGTTCTTAATCTCTCCAGATAACCACATTAATCTAGTAACTGCCAAAGTCCAGCCTGTTGAAAGTGTCAAATGCTACTTTAAGACCGATGAATATGGTGCAGGGGTCTTGATAGTCGCCCTGCATATCTTGCTGCACCTCAAAGATAATGCTACTGTCTTGACGAGATAAATTGTAAATTCAAGGAGGATCTGAAATTACAACTCTGAATGTGTGCAGCAGCAGGTCAAAGAGGCCTCCTTCCAGAATTAGAGCGAGGTGAGAGGCTTTGATAATCAGACTAGTCAACTGTTTCTTCTTCCTTTTTGATATTGCTTCTTTGAGGCCTGGGAACATTTTCTATATGCTTTAGAAGAGGTCAGTGCCACTAAGTGACTCCTGTTTTCCCTGTTTGTAAAATTTAGTCAGAGTCCTAGGAGGTGCAATGCCTTATCTGGCCAAGGCTGCATTAAGCCCCCAAAATACAATGTCTACTCCTCCCAACCCTGTCTGAGCATCTTGTCTTTTAAAGAAGTCTTGTGTCTCTCAAGAAACCTGATTGTCTCTTCTCCTCTAGCACACTCGTGTTTCCTGCCACTGCTCTTGACTTGGGGCACCCAATTTCAGGGCGATAAAATGCAATAGTTATTGCAATTTCGGCCCAGGCTGGAATTGCTAACCCAACTCTGCTGTTCCAGCACCAGCATAGCTTCCTCACTTACTGGGTATCAGCAGTTCTACCCTTATGGTTGGTGGTTGCACTGGCAGGGACAGCACCCCGTGCCCAACGTCACTTATTTCTGTAGACTGTAAGCCAGATGTCTGATGTCCTTAAATTGTGGGAGTGTAATTGCTTTGTTTACAAGAAAGCCTGGTTGGTTTTCATTAGATTTGGGATTACAAATGAAAATAGAGTCGCTGAGGGTTTCTTTTTCTTTTTTTGTGGTGTGACAGCTTGTCTTTGCTTGTAGTTTAAGAATTGATATGTGTATGAGAGTATATGTATGTGTATAAGCATGTATATAAAAAGGCTATTTTTTTAACCTTTCCCAGATGACAGGATAAACTGTACGTGTGACACTGTTGATGACAGTGCTGGTAAATTCAGTATTTTGCAGTGGCTGAATGTATTAAGAAAAGTATATTTTAATGAATTGTGCACTCAAAGAGGAAACCTAATCTCTTGAGGAATTTTACGGACTGAGGGGTTTCTCGTTAATCAGTACGTTTGAAATGGAAGTACCTATTATAGATTTTTCTGTTGCTAAAACTCAGGAGATAAAGAAAAATATTTTCCACAGACTCATTTGGCCCTGCTATTCCTCATTCCAAAAATGAGTTGGTTCTCAGGAAAAGTTTAGTTCTCTTATTTAGTACAGTGCTCTGCACCCAGTAAGCACTCAATAAATATGATTGAGTGAATTTAGCATTCCCTAACCATGGAAGTCCCTCAAGGCCCAGTTCTGGGTTTCCATAAGCTTCAACTTATATGTGGGTGCTTCTCAAACCTATCTCTCCAACATTGACCTCTCTCCTCCTTGTGCAGTCTTACATTTTCTTCTACCTCCATGGCATCTCTACTTGGATAGTCTGCCAATATCCTAAAGTTTGTAAGTCTAAAACAGAACTCATCTTTCCACTCAAACTCTGCCTCTCCCAGACTTTCCCATAAAGGTAAATAACACTCAATCAGCTCTCCCCTTTCAGCCTTACCTCCCTGATCTCCTACTAGAACCCAAAACTCAAAAAGAAAACTCATCTTCCCTCCCCAACTTCTCTTCCACCTAAATTACCGGTCACAGTTGATAACAGCCCTATCCTCCCTGTCTTCGAAGCCCACAACCTTGGCATTATCCTTCTTGACTCTTGGCTCTGTTTCAACACATATTTCATGCCCCTAACATACATTTCATGCCTCTAACACTAACCTGTTCACTACCCGTCGATCTAGTCTAAACAAATACCACAATTATCACTAGTATCCAAGAGGAGATACCTACAGGCTTGAGGAAATGGGCTAGAGAGGTATACCAGGGCAGTCATTCATATAGAACTATGTGAGTGGGTGAGCTCACTGAGAGAATTGGTGTTGAGCAGGAAGAATAGGAGACCCCCAAAGGAGTCTTGTAGAATAGTTAAGAGTTGATAGGTGGAAAAAAAAACTGTGAATCATCATCATCATCAATCATATTTATTGAACGCTTACTGTGTGCAGAGCACTGTACTAAGCGCTTGGGAAGTACAAATTGGCAACATATAGAGACAGTCCCTGCCCAACAGTGAGCTCACAGTCTAAAAGGTGGGCTCACATTCTAAACTGAGGAGTGGTCAGAGGGCTAGAAGGAGAACCAGATTGATCCCATATGAACCCCAGAGAGGAAGTGGTCTGTAGCTTAGAGATCAGGGAAGATTATGAGAGAGTAGAGTCCATTGGATTTGGCTATAAGGAGGTCTTTTGGGTCCAAGAGAGTGCATTTCCCATTGCTGCTGCACGTCTCCACACGATTGTCTCAACACCTTAAGTTCAGTATATCAAAAACAAAACTCATCTTCCCTCTGTAACCTCTCCTCCACCTAAATTACCTCTCAGAGTTGACAAAAGCCCTATCCTCCCTATCTTCGAAGCCCACAATCTTGGCATTATCCTTCTTGACTCTTCACTCTCTTTCAACTCTCATATTCAGACTGATGCTACATCATGTCAGACTTACCTCTACAAGATTTTTACCCTTTCCTCTCCATACAGATGACCACCACTCTGGTCTAGACATCCATTGCATTTCAACTAGACGTCTGAATCAGGTTCACCACTGGTTTCCCTGCCCCCGGCCTCCTTCTTCTCCAGGCTCCTCTTCACTCGGCAGTTTAGATCCTTTTTCAAAAATGTCATCCTAATCAGGTCTGTACACTTCACTAAAGCCTTCAATTGTTAGCCATTCCTCTCCACATCAAGCAATAGCTCCTGATCATTGACTGTCAGCTAATACCCCCATAACTATCCACTGTCTCCTACTAGACCCCTGCTCACACTCTCCAGTCCCCGTAAGTTCTCTGTGCCTTGTTCTGAACTCTCCTATCCATAACCCCGGCTCACACTCTTCCTCCTGCCTGGAATGCCTTCTCCCTTCAAATCTGCCCAGATCTCTGCTATCTCCATCTTCAAAATCCTTCTGAAATCATTCCTCCCACAGAATTTCATCAGATTAATTTCTCTTCTCTCCAGGTTACATCCTCCCAACTTTTCTCATGGCACCTTTGCACTACCTCAGCATTTTTGCACACATCATTTTACCTACTGTAAGTAATTCTTCTAATCTGTAAATTATGTTTCTGTCTCCCATTGGGCTGTAAACTCCTTATTATCAATCAGTGTCATTTACTGAGTGCCTGCTGTGTTCAGAGCACTGTACTAAGCTCTTGGAAGACCACAGTACAACAGAGTTGGTAGACACAATCCCTACCCACAAGGAGCTTACAGTCTAGAGGGGGAGACAGACAATATAAATAAATGAATTATAGATATGGGCAGAAGTGCCATGGGGTTGAGGGTGGGGTGAATATCAAGTGCTTACAAGGTACAGGTCCAAGTGCATAAATGACACAGAAGGGGTAGAGAGTAGAGTGAAAGAGGACTAAATCAGGGAAGGCCTCTTGGAGGAGATGTGATTTTAATAAAGCTTGGAATGCGGGGAGAGGAGTCTGTCATATACGGAGGGGGAGGGACTTCTAGGCCAGAGGGAGGACATGGGCAAGATGTTGGTGGGGAGATAGACAAGATCAAGGTACATTGTGTAAAAGATGACATTAGAGGAGTCAGAGTGTACGGACTGTGGAGTTGGCATGAGTATCAGAGTGCTTAGGCGGTACACAGCCCAGTTCAAAGTCTGCACAGAGGAGAGGGCAGATAAGGGAAAAAAAAGGCTAAGTTTAGGAGGACCGCTGGGAGAAGATATGATTTTAGGAGAGTTTTGAAGTTGGGGAGAGTGACAAGGGGGAGAGTACTATCTGGAGTGAGCCAGGTTTTGGTAATGGCAAGAAGCAGTGCTTGGGTCAGGAACAGGTCAAGTCAGTCGTCAGTCTGTCAGTCAGGCAGTTAATTGTATTTATTGAGCACTTACTGTGTGAAGAGCACTGTAATAATAATAATAATAATGGCATTTGTTAAGTGCCTTCTATGTGCAAAGCACTGTTCTAAGTGCTGGGAAGGATACAAGGTGATCAAGCTGTCCCACGTGGGGCTCACAGTCTTAATCCCCATTTTACAGATGAGGCACAGAGAAGTTAAGTGACTTGCCCAAAGTCACACAGCTGACAAGTAGCGGAGCCGGGATTTGAACCCATCACCTCTGACTCCAAAGCCCAGGCTCTTTCCATTGAGTCACACTGTACTAAGCACTTGGGAGAGCACAGTTCAACAGTATAACAGATTCATGCCCACAGTGAGCTTATAGTATAGAGGGGGAGACAGACATTAATATAAATAAATAAAATTACAGCTATGTACATATGTGCTGTGGGGCCAGGAGGGGGGGGATGAATAAAGGGAGCAAGTCAAGGCAGTGCAGAAGGGAGTGGGAGGAGAGGAAAGGAAGGGTTAGTCAGGGAAGGCCTTTTGGAGGAGATGTGCCTTCAATAAAGTTTTGAAGGAGGGGAGACTAACTGTCTGTCTGCTATGAAGAGGGTAGGTGTTCTAAGCCAGAGGCAGGATGTGGGCGAGAGGTCAGCGGCGAGATAGACGAGATCGAGGTACAGAGAGAGGTTGGCATTTTTAAAGGAGCAAAGTGTGTGGGCTGGGTTGTAGTAGGAGAGTAGTGAAGTGAGGTAGGAGGGGGGCAAGATGAATGAGTGCTTTAAAGCTGAGGGTAAGGAGTTTCTGTTTGATGTAGAGGTGGATGGGCAATCACTGGAGGTTCTTGAGGAATGGGGCAACGTGGCCTGAACATTTCTGTATAAAAATAATCTGGGCAGCTGAGTGAAGAATGGACTGGAGTGGGGAGAGACAGGAGGCTGGGAAGTCAGCAAGGAGGCTGATACAGTAATCAAGGTGGGATAGGATAAGGGTGTCGTAGATAGAGCACGAGAGTCAGAAGGTCATGAGTTCTAATCCCAGCTCTGCCACTTGTCTTCTGTGTGACCTTAGGAAAGTCACTTCACTTCTCTGTGCCTCAGAGAAATGGGGAATGGGGAGTAAGACTGTGAGCCCTGTGTGGGACAGGAACTATATCCAACCCGATTTGCTTGTATCCAACCCAGGGCATAGTACAATGCCTGGCACATAATAAACACTTAACAAATACCATATTTATTATTATTATTATTATAAGTGCTTGGATTAACATGGTAGCAGTACTATGTGAAAGTGTTTGCCTTTGTTAGTTTCAAACCTATCTCTTTCTCAACCCATTGTTATGGGATTTAGTGAACTGCCCATTTTATAGTTTATGGATTTGTAAACTTTAATCAGGTTCCCTCAGCCTTCCTGTTTCCAAAATGAATAATATTAACTTTTTCAATCTATCCTCACAGGTAAGCTTCTCCATCCCCAGTCACCTTGGTTACTCTTCAGTTTTTGTATCAGCCTTCTCACTAGCCTCCCTGTCTCCAGTCTTTCCCCCTTTGAGTCTATACTTCTCTCTGTTTCCTGGATCATTTTTCTCAAACATTGTTCTGCCCACATCTCTCCACGCCTCAAAAATCTCTAAAGATTGCCCATTTCTCTCAGCATGGGATAGAAACCCTTGAGAGTTGGCTTTAAGATAGTCAACTCTCTCCTATCTACCTATCCACTCTTCTCCCATTACAACCCAGTTTATACTGTTTCTGTAAGCAGCATGGTTTAGTGGAAAGAGTATGGGCTTTGGAGTCAGAGGTCATGGGTTCTAATGCCGGCTCCACCACTTGTCAGCTGTGTGACTTTGGGCAAGTCACTTAACTTCTCTGTGCCTCAGTTACCTCATCTGTAAAATGGGGCTTAAGACTGTGAGCCCTACGTGGGTCAACCTGATTACCGTGTATCTACCCCAGCCCTTAGAACAGTGCTTGGCACATAGTAAGCACTTAAACACCATCATTATTATTAATTTGCTCACTGTGCTTCATTATCATCTCTCCGACCATGCCTATCCCTTGCCCGAAACTCTCTCTCCCTTCACATTCAATAGACCACTGCTCTCCCCATCTTCAAAGCCCTTCTGAAATTACATCTCCTTCAGAGATCTTCAGCGATTAATCTCTAACCTCCCCATGTAACACACCTCCTCATAGCCATTTCAGCACTTCTACACCACCTGAGTACTAAGAAAACACAACGGTGAATTTAGGCACATATTTTATAGACTCTATTTTTCCTCCTACGAAATTTATTTAAGGTTCATTCACCCTGCTGGATTGCAAACTCCTTTAGGACAAGGATCATATGTACTAATTCTGTTGTACTCTCCCAGGGGCATAGAAGAGTATTCAGCACAGAGTAGGCCCTTAACCAATGCTATTGCTTGATTGATTTGCTTTACCTTCTCCAGCTCTCTTATGTCCTTTCTAAGATGTAGTGACCAGAACTTTCTGCAGTGTTATAGAGAAGACACACCATAGTTTTATTCTGTGACCAAAGACCTAATTTTACATCCTTTTTATAGCTGATGCCAGGCATTTGGTAGATCTTACTGGCTGTTGCTGCATACTTCAGATAAGTATAACAGATTAGTTTGATGTGATTTCCTCCTTCCCAAACCGTGGTATAAAAAAGCCCACTGATCTTAAACTTACATAGATTCACCTACTTTGGCAGATGTAGAAGCGAGACACAGCAGACAATTTGTCCCAGGAGTTCCGCTGGGATTTCTCTTCTAAATAGGGACTCACATCTCCGATCCATCAGCTGTCCATTACTGGGGCTGATTCTGACAGTTGGTTCCACACCCTTGCTAGGAGTTCTGCAACTTCCCCTTCAAATTCCTTTAAAACTCTCAGGTGTGATGCCACCTAGCCTTGGTGTGGACATCTAGTTTATTAGTTGTCTAAAGTTTCCTGAGGGGACACTACATTTTGACCCAGCTCCATCTGCTCTCATTGCTTGGGGGCTGGGGTTTGAGAGCCTGTTGTGATAGAGAGGTACATTGTGGGGGTGGGGGTGGTGTGTGTGTGTGTGTAAAATCTCTAGCTTTCCCCAGTTCTGGGGAGAAGAGGTGTGTGTATGTGCGTGTATATATAGATGTTTGTATGTAATAATAATAATCATTCTGGCATTTATTAAGCATTTACTATGTGCAAAGCACTGTTCTAAGCACTGGGAAGGTTACAAGGCGATCAGGTTGTCCCACGGAGGGCTCAAAGTCTTAACCCCCATTTTACAGATGAGGTAACTGAGGCCCAGAGAAGTTGTGACTTGCCCAAAGTCACACAGCTGACAATTGGTGGAGCTGGAATTTGAACCCATGACCTCTGACTCCAAAGCCCGTGCTCTTTCCACTGAGCCACGCTGTACATATGTATATATTGATATATGTAAGCATATAATAATTGTGGTATATGTTAACTGCTCACTATGTGCTAGGCACTGTAGTAATGTATATGTATGTATGCCTGTATATACATTCATTCATTCAATCGTATTTATTGAGCGCTTCCTGTGTGCAGAGCACTGTACTAAGCGCTTGGGAAGTACAAGTTGGCAAAAGATAGAGACGGTCCCTACCCAACAACGGGCTCACAGTCTAGAGAGGGGAGACAGACAACAAAAACAAAACATGTAGGCAGGTGTCAAAGTCGTCAGAAAAATATGGAACACTTCACGATTTTTGTGATATATATATATATATATATACATATATGTATATATGTATATATACATATGTATATATACATACACATATATATGCACACACACACACACGCACACACACATACATATATTCGGCATGGCACGGTGGAAAAAGCACGGGCCTGGGAGTCAGGCCGTGGGTTCTTGTCCCTGCCCTGCCCCTTATCCGCTGTGTGACCTTGGGCAAGTGGTGGAAAGGTCACGGGCTTTGGAGTCAGAGGTCATAGGTTCAAATTCTGACTCTGCCAATTGTCAGCTGTGTGACTCTCGGCAAGTCACTTAACTTCTCTGTGCCTCAGTTCCCTCATCTGTAAAATGGGTATCAAGACTGTGAGACCCCCTGTGGGACAACCTGATCACCTTGTAACCTCTCCAGCGCTTAGAACAGTGCTTTGCACATAGTAAGTGCTTAATAAATGCCATTATTATTATATACATACATATGTATATATACATACATATGTATATATACCCCTTCCTTCCTCTCCCCCTCGTCCCCCTCTCCATCCCCCATCTTACCTCCTTCCCTTCCCCACAGCACCTGTTTATATGTATATGTTTGTACATATTTATTACTCTATTTATTTATTTATTTATCTTGTACATATCTATTCTATTTATTTTATTTTGTTAGTATGTTTGGTTTTGTTCTCTGTCTCCCCCTTCTAGACTGTGAGCCCGCTGTTGGGTAGGGACTGTCTCTATGTGCTGCCGACTTGTACTTCCCAAGGGCTTAGTACAGTGCTCTGCACCCAGTAAGCGCTCAATAAATACGATTGATTGATTGATTGATTGATATACATATATATGTACACACACACACACATATTCGGCGTGGCACGGTGGAAAAAGCACAGGCCTGGGAGTCAGGCCGTGGGTTCTCGTCCCTGCCCTGCCCCTTATCCGCTGTGCGACCTTGGGCAAGTCACTTCACTTGTCTGCGCCTCAGTTCCCTCATCTGTAAAATGAGGATTGAGAGTGTGAACCGCACGTGGGACGGGGTCTGTGTCCAACCTAATCTTCTTGTCTCCACCCTAGTGCTTGGTACGGCGGCTGGTACATGGTACCAAATATAGTATACGTGTATATATATATATATATATATATATATATATATATATATATATATATATACACACACACATACATACATACATATACATATATAGTATATAGATAGATAGATAGATAGTACTATATAGTATATATATATACTATACTATATATAGTGTGTGTGTATATATACACATATATATACATATATATACATATATAGTATATATAGATAGACAGCACTATATATAGTATATATATACTATACTATATAGTGTGTGTATATATAGACATATATACATATATAGTATATAGATAGATAGATAGTACTATATATAGTATATATACTATACTATATAGTGTGTGTGTGTATATATATATACATATAGTATATAGATAGATAGTACTATATATAGTATATATATGCTATACTATAGTGTGTGTCTGTATCTATCTATCTATCTATATCTATATAGATATCTCTATATATAGATATCTATATAGATATCTATATATAGATATCTATATCTATATATCTATATATCTATATATAGAAGTACAAGTGGGCAACAGATAGAAACGGTCCCTACCCAACAACGGGCTCACAGTCTAGAAGGGGAGACAGACAACAAAAACAAAACAGGTAGGCAGGTGTCAAAGTTGTCAGAAAAATATGGAACACCACGATTTTTGTATATATATATATATATATATATATATATATACATATTGTGTGTATATATATATATATACATATTGTGTATATATATATATATATATATATGTACGGTAGGGTATGTATATCTATATACATATACGGCACGGTATGTATATCGACACAATCTGGGGGGTGTGTATTGTGTGTGTGAGTGAGGGTGTAGGGTGGGCAGTGTGCATGCGCCCTTCCCGGCTCTCCCAGAGCCCTTTGCTGTGGGCAGGGCCTAGTTGGCGGCTCCTGCTGCTGCTCGGTTGTCCGGCCGGGGGTGGTCCAGGCCGGTTGCCCGGTGACGGGTCATCCCCGGGGGCGGGCTCCGCCAAGGGGCTCGGCCTCGGCCTTCCCGACTCCGGCCGTGGGAGGAGGCAGGCCCTCCGGCTCCCCCGTGCCCGCCGTCCGGGCTGGGCGGGGGCCCCCTCCGCCGGCCCAGGCCCACGTTCCCCAGCGACCAGCCCGGTAAGAGCCGACAGGGAGGGAGGCAGGGAGCAGAGCACCCCGCCCACCCCGGGGCAGTTTTCTGGACGCCCCCGGAGCTGGGAGTCGGGGGCCCTCCCTGCTCCGATCCCTCTCTCTCGAGAGAGAGAGGAGGACGTCCCCACCGAGCGAGCCCGTCCCGGCCGGTCTCCCGGGCCACCAATAATAACGATGGCATTTATTAAGCGCTTACTACGTGCAAAGCACTGTCCTAAGCGCTGGGGAGGTTGCAAGGTAATCAGGTTGCCCCACGTGGGGCTCACGGTCTCCATCCCCATTTTACCGATGAGGTAACTGAGGCACAGAGAATCAATCAATCAATCGTATTTATTGAGCGCTTACTATGTGGAAGTACAAATTGGCAACATATAGAGACAGTCCCTACCCAACAGTGGGCTCAAAGCGACTTGCCCGAAGTTACACAGCTGATAATTGGCAGGGCCGGGATTTGAACCCATGACCTCTGACTCCAACGCCCGGGCTCTTTTCCAGCGAGCCACGCTGCTTCCCAATAACGGGGGCCTTCATTTAGGGACGGGACCGGACCGAGACAAGGTGTAGGGAGGGATGCGGCGGGGTCATCGGGATGAAGTTCCTTTTTCCCCAGCTGGCCCGGCAGGCAGTCCAGGGGCCTTTGGCCTGGGTGTGCCCCGCAGGGTAACCTCCCGGTTGGGGGGGAGTCAGACAACTCCTGGGCTATCATATCACCCCTTCATTCATAATAATAATAATAACGTTGGTATTTGTTAAGCGCTTACTATGTGCCGAGCACTGTTCTAAGCGCTGGGGGGGGGGGGGGGATACAAGGCAATCAAGGTTGGCCCACGTGGGGCTCACAGTTTTAATCCCCATTTTACAGATGAGGGAACTGAGGCCCAGAGAAGTTAAGTGACTTGCCCAAAGTCACACAGCTGACAAGTGGCAGAGCTGGGATTAGAACCCACAACCTCTGACTCCCAAGCCCGGGCTTTTTCTACTGAGCCACGCTGCCTCTATGTGTTGCCGACTTGTACTTCCCAAGCGCTGAGTACAGTGCTCTGCACACAGTAAGCGCTCAATAAATACGATTAATTGATTGATTGATTCATTCAATGAAGCAGCGTGGCTCAGTGGAAAGAGCCCGGGCTTTGGAGTCAGAGTTCGTGGATGAAAATCCCGGCTCCGCCAACTGTCAGCTGTGTGACTTTGGGCAGGTTACTTAACTTCACTGGGCCTGTAACCTCATCAGTAAAATGGGGATTAAAACTGTGAGCCCCCCGTGGGACAACCTGATATCCCTGTAACCTCCCCAGGGCTTAGAACACTGCTTTGCATATAGTAAGTGCTTAACAAATTTTAGACTGTGAGCCCACTGTTGGGTAGGGACTGTCTCTATATGTTGCCAACTTGTACTTCCCAAGTGCTTAGTACAGTGCTCTGCACACAATAAGCGCTCAATAAATACGACTGATTGAACAAATAACCATTATTATTATTATTACTCAATCGTATTTATTGAGCGCTTACTGTGTGCAGAGCACTGGACTAAGCGCTTGGGAAGTACAAGTCTCTTGTACATATTTACTATTCCATTTATTTTGTTAATGATGTGCATCTAGCTTTACTTCTATTTATTCTGATAACTTGACACCTGCCCACCTGTTTTGTTGGCTGTCTCCGCCTTCTAGACTGTGAGCCCGTTGTTGGGTAGGGACCATCTCTCTATGTTGCCAACTTGTACTTGCCAAGCGCTTAGTACAGTGCTGTGCACACAGTAAGTGCTCAATAAATACTATTGAATGAATGAATGAATACAAGTTGGCAACATAGACGGTCCCTAAAACGGGGTGACAGGCGGCATTTCTCTTCACCATGCGGTGATGGTTTTTAATTTGGAAAAGTCTATACTTCCACACAGGTTAAGGGAGATGGCTTTAAGCATTGGCCGGATGCCTTTAAAGCTACAACGTGCCGTGCTTGGGTGCGAAGGGCAATTTTGAGAAACATCGAACAACGGTCTGTTTTTTACGGGGCAACAACGGTGCCGCTCATTCATTTAATCGTATTTATTGAGTGCATACTGTGTTTAGAGCACTGTACCAAGCGCTTGGAAAGTACGATTTGGCAATAGAGACAATCCTTACCCAACGAACAGCCTGCACTCAAGTCTGCGTCACGGAACCCTCACGTTTTCTTTCAGGCTTAGATGTGAAATAGCTGTGTACCCTGGAAATACGGGATACCAACTTCAAACACTACACTCCCCTTCCTGCAAAAAAATAGAAAAAAAATAAGGCCCCGAACGTTGATCTCTCATGCTGGCTGTAACAGTCGGATATCTGATGTGGGCTTTTCAACCCGCCGTTAATAGTGCGAGACGATTTTACAGTTATGCTTCCCCGGCCAGGCCATTACGACATGGGCCCGGCTAGACCCAGTGCAGCAGTTATTCCAGAATTAGAGATGATGATTAGGGAATGATGTCAGGCAGATGCCAATTCGGGGAAACTGTGCTTGCTCTCCCCTAGAAGGGCGGGGCTCTCTGGAGAAAACTGTTTCTTTCTCTCTCTCTCTCTCTCTCTCTCTATCTCTTTCTTTCACCCTTGGGGACAAACTATATCCAGTCATCCGGTATGGGACTCATTCAATCGTATTTATTGAGCGGTTACTGTGTGCAGAGCACTGGACTAAGCACTTGGGAAGTTCAAGTCGGCAACATCTAGAGACGGCCCCTACCCAACGACGGGCTCACGGTCTAGAGGGGGGAGACAGACAACAAAACATGTAGACAGGTATCAAAACCGTCAGAACAAATAGAATTATAGCCATATGCACATCATTAACAAAATAAATAGAATAGTAAATATGTACATAGAAATAGAGTAATAAATCTGTACAAATATATACAAGTGCCGTGGGGAGGGGTTGACTTTTCTGTGTCTATTACTAATCTGTAAAATGGGGATGAAGACTGAGCCCCATGTGGGACAGGGATTGTATCCAACCCGATTTATTTGTATCTACTCCAGTGCTTGTACATATTACTCTATTCATGATGTGTTTATAGCTATAATTCTGTTTATTCTGACGGTATGGACACCTATCTACTAGTTTTGTTGCCTGTCTCCCCCTTCTAGACTGTGAGCCCGTTATTGGGTAGGGGCCGTCTCTAGATGTTGCCGATTTGTACTTCCAAGAAAGTGCTTAGTCCATTGCTCTGCAAACAGTAAGAGCTCAATAAATTCGATTGAATGAATGAATGAAAGGAGGTAGGGCTGGGGGGGATGGGGAGGAAGAAAGGAAAAAGGGGGCTTAGTCTGGGGACATCTATTGCAGTCTACTGTGAGCCCGCTGTTGGGTAGGGACCGTTTCTAGATGTTGCCAACTTGGACTTCCCAAGCGCTTAGTACAGTGCTCTGCACACAGTAAGCGCTCAATAAATACGATTGAATGAATGAATGGGGATGCCTTGGGTGTCCTCTCTCTTGACAGGGAGTTGGGGGGAGGGGTAGGAAAGTTCACTTATTCACTCATTCGTATTTATTGAGCGCTTACTGTGCAGAGCACTGTACTAAGCGCTTGGGAAGTACAAGTTGGCAACGGGCTCACCGTCTAGAAGGGGGAGACAGACAACAAAACGTATTAACAAAATAAAATAAATGGAATAGTAAATATGTACAAGTTAGAGTAATAAATCTGTACAAACATATATACAGGTGCTGTGGGGAGGGGGAGGAGGGGGCTCAGTCTGGGAAGGCCTCCTGGAGGAGGTGAGCCCTCAGTAGGGCTTTGAAGGGAGGAAGAGAGCTAGCTTGGCGGATGTGCGGAGGGAGGGCATTCCGGGCTGGGGGGAGGACGAAGGCCGCTTTCTCTCTGGTTTTTTGTCCCTCACGGGGTCTCTCCCAACACAGAGAGTCGAATCCCGGCCCTGCTGCATGTCCGCTGTGTGACCTTGGGCAAGTCACATAATCCATCAGTCGTATTTATTGAGCGCTTACTGTGTGCAGAGCACTGTACTAAGCGCTTGGGAAGTACAAGCTGGCAACATACGGAGACAGTCCCTACCCAACAGCGGGCTCACAGTCTAAAAGTTTGTCCCACGTGGGGCTCACATAACTTCTCCGGGCCTCAGTTCCCTCATCTGTAAAAGGAGGATCCCCCGGGCCTGGAATGCCCTCCCTCTGCCCATCCGCCAAGCTAGCTCTCTTCCTCCCTTCAAGGCCCTACTGAGAGCCCACCTCCTCCAGGAGGCCTTCCCAGACTGAGCCCCTTCCTTCCTCTCCCCATCGTCCCCCTCTCCACCCCCCATTTTACCTCCTTCCCTTCTCCACAGCACCTGCACATATGTATATATGTTTGTACATATTTATTACTCTGTTTATTTTACTTGTACCTATCTCTTCTATTTATTTTATTTTGTTAGTATGTTTGGTTATGTTCTCCGTCTCCCCCTTTCAGACTGCGAGCCCACTGTTGGGTAGGGACCGTCTCTATATGTTGCCAGCTTGCACATCCCAAGCGCTTAGTCCAGTGCTCTGCACACAGTAAGCGCTCAATAAATACGATTGATTGATGGATTGAGGATTAAGACTGGGAGCCCACTGTTGGGTAGGGACCGTCTCTATAGGTTGCCAACTTGGACTTCCCAAGCGCTTAGTCCAGTGCTCTGCACACAGTAAGCGCTCAATAAATGCGATTGATTGATTGAGGATTAAGACTGTGAGCCTCACGTGGAGCCAACCTGATCACCTTGCATCCCCTCCCAGCGCTTAGAGCGGTGCTTTGCACATAGAAATAGCTTAACAAATGCCATTATTATTATTATTTTATTATTATTATTAGAGTGGCCCGCTGAAGTAACTGGGCCCGGCTTGGGTGGGGCGGCCGTTCGGGGCGCCCGCCCGCGCGCGCCTGGGGCGGGGCGGGGCGCGCATGCGCGGGGCCAGCTCTCCCAGGGTGCTTTGCGGCTGGGTGTGGCCTGGCGGCGGCGGCGGCGACAAGAACGGCGCCCTCCGTGAGGTAAGGAGGGAGGGTCGCGGGGTCCGCCATGCTGAGGGACGGGGGCCCTGGGGGGCAGAGGGTTGTCTTGAGGGGAAGCCAAGCCCCGCTTCCCACCCCGAAGGAGACCCCCAGGCCCTCATCATAATAATAATAATAATGGCATTTATTAAGCGCTTACTATGTGCAAAGCACTGTCCTAAGCGCTGGGGGGGGGGATACAAGGTGATCAGGTTGTCCCACGGGGGGGCCTCACCCTCATGATCCCCATTTTACAGATGAGGTAACCGGGACACAGAGAAGCTAAGTGACTCGCCCAAAGTCACGCAGCCGGGATTCGAACCCATGACCTCCGACTCCCAAGCCCGTGCTCTTTCCACCGGGCCACGCTGCTTCTCCCCTCGCACTTCTCCAAACTCCCTTAAACCCGCGGCCGTCGTGACACCAGGAAGCCTGTTTTCGACCCCCCCCCGAAGCAGGTAGCAGGGTCGATCGATCAATATTCGTTCAATCGTATTTCGGGAGCGCTCACTAAGTGCGGAGCACTGGACTAAGCGCTTGGGAGCGCGGCCCGTGCGGTCCCGGGGAGGGCATTTTGGCCCGGCACAACCGGCGGAGGTGGGTAAGGTGTTTTCCGGGTATAACGGGAGTGAACACGGGCCCCATCTTAATAATAATAATAATGATGACGGCACGTATTAAGCGCTTACTAGGTGCAGAGCACTGTTCTAAGCGCTGGGGAGGTTACAAATCTCTCCCCCTTTTAGACTGTGAGCCCACTGGTGGGTAGGGACTGTCTCTATATGTTGCCAACTTGGACTCCCCAAGCGCTTAGTACAGTGCTCTGCACACAGTAAGCGCTCAATAAATACGATTGATGATGAAGGTGATCGGGTTGTCCCACGGAGGGCTCACAGTCAATCCCCATTCGTTCAGTCGTATTTATTGAGCGCTTACCGTGTGCAGAGCACTGTACTAAGCGCTTGGGAAGTCCAGGTTGGCAACATCTTGAGCTTACCGTGGTACTTGACCTCCAATCAATCAATCGTATTTATTGAGCGCTTACTGTGTGCAGAGCACTGTACTAAGCGCTTGGGAAGTACAAGCCGGCAGCACATAGAGACAGTCCCTACCCAACAGCGGGCTCACAGTCTCCAATCAATCAATCAATCGTATTTATTGAATGCTTGCTGTGTGCAGAGCACTGTACTAAGCGCTTGGGAAGTACAAGTTGGCAACCTATAGAGACAGTCCCTACCCAACAGTGGATTAGTCTAAATACATTTAGAAAAATCCATCTGCAAGTGCCTTAACCCCCGGTGGAGTCGATTTTCCTGCTTAAGGAGAAAGTTACGATAGCTACCCAGTAAAGGGATTCAGAGTCAGGAAAGAACACTTTCGTGTCTGTAACTTATCTCGCAGGCAACTGCAGTTAATTATTTCGCTGGTCTCCAAGCGGTGAGTAGTAGTTTAGAGAGGATCCCAAACCCTACTTCTCATCCCCTCCATACCCGGGACCCCCTGCCATTAGCATTACATTCGTTCGCCTGGCCTGTTTTCATCCGATTTTTTAGCTCTGAGGTAAGTAGTAAGTCTTTATTCTGTGTCCCAAACCCAAGTCGTAAGCTTGTGGAAAAAATCGGTACATGGAAATTTCTTAAAAAGACCTTCACGAGCAGAGAGTTTGGTGAACATCGTCTCTGGGAATGGAGACGTAGGCGTACGTGGGCCTTGTTGACTTAAGGGACCCATTCTGAGGATGCATTAAGTTGAAGTTATTAGAACACATTGTAGAACGTTATGATCAAATTTCACGGCGTTGCAATAGATTTAATTTTCTTCCTTTTAGAACTCTGGGCCTGTTGCTTCTTCCTGATGCTTTGGTGTAAAAGGCATACAAATTTCACTTTCCGGGCCTGTATATCTGTTCTACAAATCAATGTGTAAAAGTGTAAACGTGTAAAGTCCAAAAATGAGCCCAGTTAAAGTTGTTTAGATGAGAGGATTTATACAGTCGTTTGTGGTCAAGGCAAACAAGAAATTTTTGTTAAGGCTGAGAGGCTCTCAAGCAATCACCAATGCAACATGCGTAGGAACGTTGCTTTTCTAGGGAACAGGGTAGATTGCTTAATACTGAGGGGTGAAGGTGTGCCCTATTACCTGGTAGCAGTTGAGGACCTTTTTTGATAATTTTACCAAATTTAAGGATGATTCAGAATTGCAGAATTTAGTGATACTAGAATTAAATGAGTGGTTGACTCAGACCTCAGAAATGTGAGAGAAGGGTACCACTGTGGTGCTCTTGATTGAATCCAATCCAAGGGTTAAAGGCATCTCTCATCAGAGGCCTTTTTAATAAACTCTGTGAAGTCAATTTTGGTTTCAGCCCAAAGTCTTTTGCCCCACAGTCACAGTAATTACTCATTAGTTTTGATAATCTGATGCTAGTGAAATATCTGTGGGAATTTTGGAATTTTCCCACCTGCCCTCCCTCCTCCTGCCACCTTTATGTTTCTGAGTTAACTGTCATGCTCTTTGTTGCCCCTTGGTTTGCTCTGTTCCCGTTCCTTCACTTTGACATCCCTCTGCTCTTCTCCCTATAATATATAGTATAATTCCCCTGCTCTTTTTGCCAGTTGTTGCCATCTCTTTCCACTTCCTATACCTGTCTTCCTTTCTCCCACTGTGCCCCTAATTTCTTCTTCCCGGTCATTTTTGTCCTTGTTCCCCTTCCCACTTTGGGTCTGAACAGGGCACTGGGTTTCCTGCTGGGCTTGTTCCAGGTGTGGTAAAAAGTCAGTCTCTCCTTGCCTGGAGAAGTACTGCAGTTAGCACGTGATCCTCTAAGTCCCATTTCTGACTCTGGGCACTCAAGATAAACCCTTTTCCCCCTCAGGGGTCTAAAGCGTGACCAGGCATTGCCTCAGTTTCCTTGCAAATATGGGTTTCAGGTAGGAGAGGGTCCTAAAAATAGGTAGTGTGCCCCTGGAAACTAAGATTACAGGGAACCCGAGGAACTTCTGTGTTCCATTGATGAGGACTTGAAGAGACCTTTCGTTTTTATATGTCTCCTCCCACGCAAAAATGGGATGCAGGTGTCCCCTTGGCTTTCCCATGTCCCTGGCTTCTGGATGAGCCCTGGGGGTGGGTCGGAAGGGGGAGGGGATAGGTTATTTTTAGGGCCCCTAGACGAGCTCAAGTAGTAATTAATGTTTGGACATTTCCATTCTCCTTTTGTTGCTTGTGCAAGCATATGCTCATTGAAAAGCCATACTAGACTCAGTGGACAGGTAGCCTGCTTTCTGATGTCCATATATTTTATATATGTATAGAAAGTTTGAGTGATGGTGGTGGATGAAATGGAATGAAGACCAAATTCCCCACTTTCTTTTTTTGAGACGTAATCTCCTCTGTGCTGTTTGCTGGGGGAAACAAGTGAGCTCAGCTTTCCCAGTGAATGGTTCACAAGTTCAAGTTTTTACATTTACAATGGAAACAGAATTTCCTGCAATAAAGTGCCAAAAAATCTCAACCTTACCTTTCTAAGGAAAAAACTGTTCTGTCCATGCTGGCTGAAGCTTTTAGATATTGGGTTTCTTTTTTGTTTTTGTTTTCTCTCTTCAGTTAATCCCTGTGAGATGATTTGATACTACTGCGCTTTAAGACTCTTGATTGTGGGGAGTTTAAAATCTGTGGAGCAGTTATTCTACTTTGAAAGCATTTTTGCGTAGGGGAGGATTTTATTGATTTACTCCAGATCTTGACTTTTAATTCAGATTATATTAGTGTCGGTCTTCCCCTCTAAACTAAGCTCTTTGTAAAAAAAAAAAGAAAAAAAAAGGTATTTAAGTGCATACTCTATGCCAGGCACTGTTCGAAGTGCTGAGGTAGATACAAGGTAATCAGGTTGGAGGGGGTTCCAGTCCTACGTGGGGCTCACAGTCTCAATCCCCGTTTTTCAGATGAGGTAACTGAGCACAGAGAAGTTAGGTGACATGTCCAAGGTTGCACAGCAGACCTGCAGTGGAGTCGGGATTAGAACGCAGGTCCTCTGACTCCCGGGCCCATGCTCTTTCCACTAGGCCATGCTGCATTCCTTTTCATGTGTGTTAAGCCTCAGTGTGTTTGAAACAGGTGGCCCTGATTGGGAATGACCTAATTTCTCATAATGTTGTGGGAAAAACCTAAACTTCCATCGTGCCAGGCCTTGGCTTCAGAATTCATTTATAGCTACATCCTTTTTTATTCTTAGAAAACACATTTTTGACTTCTCCAACCCTCTCCACCCATCATTAGCCATTAGAAACTCACATCCATAGCACATTCTTGAAATCAGCCCAAACAATCAGGGGCATTGTTTGAATGCTTACTGTGTGCAGAGCTCTCTACTAAGAGCCTGGGAGAGTACAGTACAGTAGAATTGGTAGGCATGATCCCTGCCATCGTGGCTCTTCCAATCCAATTGCCTCTCTCCTCAGGTAAATTTCTCAGCAGCAGCAGCTGCAACCCTGGGATGGAAGAGCTAGAGGAAGAAGGGAGACGCTTCCCGCTGGATATGAGGGTTCCTTCCCTGTGCAGTGCAGCTGGTCATTTTAACAGCCGAGATAAGGCAACCCTTGATCTAAAGCAGCCTAACAATAACTCTTCGTACTGTTTTGCAGGAATTCGGATGAGGTACCTCTTGCCCGTCGGCTCCTGGGTTGGCAGGATTGGTTTCGGTGGCTTCAGAACCAGTATGTAGAAGATGAGTTTTACTACATGCATGTCGCTCCTTCAAGCCGCCATTTATGATTTTGAAGGATCCTTGTCCCTTCAGCTCTGAACTTCATTTACCGTGACCAGCGAAGTAAAGGGAGTTCATGAAGTGCTTTCTCCACCTTGAGTCATCATGAGTAGTAATTTAGGAAAAGAAAAAGACTGTAAAGAGAAGGATCCAAAAGTTCCATCCGCCAAGGAGAGGGAGAAGGAGGCGAAGGCCTCTGGAGGATTTGGGAAAGAAAGCAAAGAAAAGGAACCTAAGACCAAAGGGAAAGATGCCAAAGATGGAAAGAAAGACTCCAGTGCTGCGCAGCCTGGAGTAGCTTTTTCTGTGGACAACACCATAAAACGCCCAAATCCAGCCCCCGGGACGCGCAAAAAGTCCAGCAATGCAGAGGTGATTAAAGAACTAAATAAATGTCGGGAAGAGAACTCAATGCGCCTGGACTTATCCAAGAGGTCTATACATATGCTTCCATCATCAATCAAAGAGTTGACACAGTTAACAGAACTTTATTTATACAGTAACAAACTGCAGTCCCTGCCTGCGGAGGTGGGCTGCCTTGTGAATCTGATGACACTGGCCCTGAGTGAAAACTCACTTACCAGTTTGCCTGACTCTCTTGATAACTTGAAGAAACTGCGCATGCTTGATCTTCGGCATAACAAACTAAGAGAAATTCCTTCAGTGGTGTACAGACTAGATTCTCTCACCACCCTTTATCTACGCTTTAATCGCATGACTACTGTGGAAAAGGATATCAAAAACTTGTCGAAACTCATCATGCTTAGCATTAGGGAGAACAAAATCAAACAACTACCTGCTGAAATTGGTAAGAGCTTTCACATGTCACTGATAGATGTTTTTGTTATGCTAAATCTTCTTGAGAACAGTTTTTTTTCATGCCAGGGAATACTATTTAGCACTTTAACACCACCACTCTAGAAGACTCACAACAAACTTTGATGATACAACAGTAATAACCGTGCTGTTTACTAGGTACTTACTACGTGCAAAGTGAGAACTGTACGAAGTGCTGGGGTAGGTACTAGATAATCGGGTCGGACACATTCTCTGTCTCATATGGGGCTCACAGTGTAAGTAGGAGGTACCAGCTATTAAATCCTCATTTTACAGTTGAGAAATTATGTGGCTTGTCCCAGCATCCCACGGCAGGTGAGTAGCAGAGCTGGGATTAGAACCCAGTTCTCCTGGCTCCTAGGCCCAGGTTCTTTCCATTAGGCCATGCTCCTTGATATATTTTGGATTTTAGACTTGAGAGCATGCTAATTAATCCAAGCCACTTTAAGACCCAAAAATAATTCATGCAAAATGAATTTAACTGGGTATACTGGGTTTTTTTTTTTTGTCATCATGAGTAGTAATTTAGGAAAAGAAAAAGACTAAAGAGAAGGATCCAAAAGTTCCATCCGCCAAGGAGAGGGAGAAGGAGGCGAAGGCCTCTGGAGGATTTGGGAAAGAAAGCAAAGAAAAGGAACCTAAGACCAAAGGGAAAGATGCCAAAGGTGGAAAGAAAGACTCCAGAATTTCCCTTTTTTAAAAGAGGTAAATATCCATATTTCAAGGAAGCATAGTGGTGGTTACTACTTGGTGTTATCATCTCTGATTCTTTTTTTTTTTTTTTTTTTAGTTCAGGGAGAAAAAATCTATTTTAGAATAGACTATCAGGTAACACCGATTGTTTCTGTACTACTAAAAGTAAACATGTTTTGAGGGGGAAAGTAAGGAATGGAGAATACAAATTGAAAGCAGCATTGCCTAGTGGATAGAGCTTGGGCCTGGGAGTCAGAAGGACCTGGGTTCTAATCCCGGCTCTGCTCCTTGTCTGCTGTGTGACCTTGGGCAACTCACTTAATTTATCTGGGCCTCAGTTACCTCATCTGGAAAGCAGGGATTAAGACTGTGAGCCTCACGTGGGACAGGAACTGTGTCCAACCTGTTTAACTCGTATCTACCCCAGCACTTAGGACAGTGCCTGGCACACTGGAAGCATTTAAAAAAGTACCACAATTATTATTGTTATTATCACAGGAATAGGTATTGATTAAAAAATACCTTGTGTGTGGACCTTGGCAAAGATTTTTTAAATGGGCATACTCAGAGTATATTGAGGATAGTTCTAGTTCACTTCTCTCTCCTTGTAAAACTGAGGTTCATGCAAATTTTGATTTGCTTTATTGTCATAAATCATTCCTTGGGTTTTTTATGAGTGAGTTTTAGCTCTTAATTGTAAAATGCATTTAGAGGGAATTTTTAGAGCCATGCAGTATTTCCTTTATTACTTACTCTGGACAACCTAAATATTGTTCAAGTGATGCTTTGAAGAGCAAAGAGTGAAGATTGCATAGCATCAGAATAAAATATAAGAAGTTTTTCAACACAGTCTATCAATTTATTTTTCTTTTTGTTTTTTACGGAGTCGCTTTGTTCTAACTTGTGAACAGTGTCCCACGAGCTGATGTTGTGCTGTGTGCTGTTGATGCTGTTGTTGATTGCAGGAAAAGAAACAAGTGTTTCAGGGTCTTAAAATTGGGAAGGATAGGTATCTTCTTGGGTTTATTGATCAGCTGACAAATCACATTGACATGTATATGATGGTACGGGTAATCTTAAGGCTTTTTAATATTTGGCTAACACTGTACTTTAACACTCACAATTTGCTTTGTGCTTATTTTAACCACCGCTCTTCAGGGTTTTATGAATAATTTAATTTCATCAGTATTTCTCTCATTTTTTCAGTTTCTTGGAAAATGTACTAATTTTCTCTGGCGGTACAAAAAACCCAAAACAACATGAATAAAGTTTTAAAATTCCCCAAAGAGACTTAATCCCTTCTGCATATGTAATATTTTTGGTCACTTTATGTTTTGTGTTTTATGGAAACATAAAAGTTCATCAAAATTAACAGTGAATAATGTAACTCCTTTTGGAACCGCGTCAAGGTTGAGTAGAAACCTGAATATTGAATCTCCTCTCATTTTCTATACAAAAAAATGCTATTTCTGGGGTTCTCTGAAAAATTCTGAAAACCTGACTTCAGATAAGATAAATGTATTATTTTTCTCAAAGTTCCTTTGTTGACAAAGGCTAGTGTGAACAGACCCCAATAAATGATCTAAGCTTTAGTAGGAATTTAAATTCTTTGAAAAAAAAAACCCGAAAGCCCTATATATTGGTTTTTAGTTTTGTGGTCATCGCTTTGTCATCCAAAATATTTATTGATTGACTATCCGTAAATATGATAGTCCATTTGAAAACAATTTCCTTTTCCTGCTGCCTTGGTATTTACTAATTGATACTAATCTTCTTAGTATTTTTTAGCCTTAAATGTTAAGTCATTGGCTTTAATAAAAAGTGTATTTGAGTTAGGACACATCAACTCATAGAGAATTGATATCCCTCTGTATTCCTTTGGAGGACTTAAAGGTCTGTTCTGATAAAGACGGTTGGTACCTGCCTTAGGTGGGCTAGCTCTATGCTTCTCCCATTCCCTCTCCACTCTCACATCTCCAGGACCTCAGCCGAACCATATCCTCCCCACATACATATGTTCTGTTAAATTTAAAATTGAAATTATTTAGAAAGGTGAGAATTAAAACTCTCGAATAACTTGGTTGGGGGTCATTGTGACATGCAATTCTAATGAGTTTTTAAGAGTCCAGTGATTTGTAATGTTGCCTCTTTCACTAGCATCCTCAGACCTTTGGTTCATTCAGTCTTATTTGGTTCCATCAAGTTCTGCCCTATGTGTACTAAACCACTTGGGAGACCAGTAATGCCCCTCTAGACTGTAAGCTTGTTGGGCAGGGAATGTGTCTTTATTGTTGTAGTGTAGTCTCCCAAGCTCTTAGTACAGTGGTCTGCATGCAGTAAGTGCTCAATAAATACAATTGAATGAACAAATAATAAATTCCTTTAGTTTTCCATTCCAAGAGTTGCATCAGTGTAGATTTTTACGGGGCTCATCTGAAAATATAAGAAACCCGGTATGTTGGAAAATAGCTTTTGGTTAATATATACACACAAACATAGAAATATGGCTGATTTCAGCTAGACACTGACAAGAGAGATGCTTGATAAGGGAAGAGAGAAGCAGGTTAAAAACACCTGGAAAGGCAGATCAGGATAGTTCTGAGGATTGAACAGGTGTCGTGTTGTAACTTCAAGATAGGAACAACTTTCTAGGATCTTCTGATTGTATCATTGTGGTGATTATAGCTTTCATTACCAGAAAGGTATTAACTCACCTCTAGTCAAAAGACTGTGCTTCCCATCAGTGTTCAGATTTATAATGATGATTCATTTTATGTGGGATTATTGCAAAAGGCACTTTGAAGTTTGCTCCCACAGCTTGGCTGCAAACAGAGCAGACCACTGAAATCATGTCTTCTGAAATGTTTAGTCCCCATTCTTTTTACTAGTATTAATCCAAAAACAGTTGAGAACTTTTCTCATTCTGTTTGGGGTTTCAAATGGGTTAGGTCTGATTCTATTCCTCACTGTATTAGAGGGAGGTGAATGAGGCCCAGTGGCAGGAAGTCCAAGATGGCACCTAGGAGAGTGGCAGAGATGCTGGATCAGCAGCTCAGTTGTTGACAGCCAGGGTTGGATTGATAGGTGGGGTGGCCTGGAGTTTTCTCTGACATCCTTGTTATGGGATGTGAGTCTCTTTGTTCTCCTGCCTTCCACGTTATCGGATAGAAGTTATCCATTCTTGCTGATTAGAGGAGCAGATTGAGAATTCAGTTGATGAAATAAATTTCTGACTATGTTGGCTTTAGAATTCCAGTATCTAGGCAGCACAGTTAACTGTGGATAAGCCAGTGAAGAATGCAGTAAGAGGGCAATGGCCCTTCGGAAGACTGATACATGAATAGCGTGGGGGTCAAACGGGCGTTAGTTGAAAGAACGTGAATGGGCCTGAGAGTGAGGAAACCTGGGTTATAGCCCCAAGTTAGCCACTGGTTTGTTGTGTGACCTTGGGTAAGGCACCTAATCCCAGCTGGGCCTCAGTTTCTGCATCTAAAAAATGGGTTAAGAATATCTACCCCCTCCCCAACAATGATAGTATTTGTAAAGCACTTATATGCCAAGTGTTCTTCGAACTGCTGGGTTAGATACAAGATAATTAGGTCAGACAATTGCTGTCCTATTTGGGGCTCTGAGTAGGAATCGTACGGAGAACAGGTATTGAATCCCCATTTTACAGATGAGGAAACTGAGGCATAGAGAAGTTGTGACTTGCCCAAGGTCAAACCGCAGACAGGTGACAGAGCCAATATTAGAATCCAGGGTCTCTGACTCTCAAGCTTGTGCTCTTTCCATCATGCTTACTGGGAGAAGCAGCGTGGCTTAGTGGAAAGAGCCGGAGCTTAGGAGTCAGAGGTCGTGGGTTCTAATTCCGCTTCTGCCACTGGTCAGCTGTGTGACTTTGGGCAAGTCACTTCATTTCTCTGGGTCTCAGTTCCCTCTTATGTAAAATGGGGATGAAGTCTGTGAGCCCTACTTGGGATACCCTGATTACCTTGTATCCACCCCAGCCCTTAGAACAGTGCTTTGCACAAAGTAAGCACTTAACAAATGCCATCATCATTGTTATTATTATTATTATTATTATGATACAACCTCAGTGGGTGTGGCATATGAGATGGAAGGAGGTAAACAACTGCTTTATGTTGAATTGAACCAAATTTCCCCTTAATATCTGATAGACTGTCACAATTCCCACCTTCAGAGCCTTATTGAAGGTACACCTCCAAGAGGTCTTCCATGACTAGACCCGTATTTCCTCTTCTCCCACTCCCTTCTGCATCTCCCTTGCACTGGGATTTGCACACTTTATTCACCTATCCCTCAGGCCCACAACACTAATGTCCATATCTCTAATTTATTAGTTTATATTAATGTCTGTCTCTTCCTCTAGACTGCAAGCTCGTGTGGACAGGGAACGTGTCTAGTGACTCTTAGATTGTACTCTTCCAAGAACATAGTACAGTGCTCTGCCCAGAAGTAAGCGTTCAATAAATATGACTGATTGACTGAAACAGTGTGGCTGCAAACAGATAAGGCAGAAAAGCATTATAAAATAGTGAACGTAAACTCAAATGATGTAAAATAGCAGCGATCTGAAGGAGATGAGAGTGGAGGAAAGACCAGCATGGTGGCTGGTAATGGAGAGAGTGTGGCTGCTTTTGAATAGAAGCTTTGGCAAGACTGTGATAATAAAGTAGCCCCCAAAATCACACTGCAAATAACAGACCCAACTGTTATACATGTGCAGAATGTGAAAGACGCAGAAAACCATGTGTTGGCTTCCAGACATCAGTGGATGCACCACCTGTAGTTGTCTGCAGACATGAAAGAGTTTTATTGAAATTCCTAAATCCTTCGTCATCATCAGTGGTATCTATTGAGCACTTACTGTGTGCAGAGCACTGTACTAAGCGATTGGAGAGTACAGTACAGCAGACGTGATAGACACGTTCCCTGCCCACAGTGAGCTCGTCTAGGTCATTTCTAGACTTTCCTAGTCTACTTGAGGCAAAGAAGAAAAGGACCTTTATTTCACTTTAAAAGCTCTTTGTTATTTTGGTAATTTGTTTAGAGTGCATGGATGATAAGCACATTAGAAATTCATAATGGATATAAACAATTTAGTGTTCCCAAACATTTTTTTTAATTACTCCTCACTTCTATTCATTTGAGAGCATGTAGCTTAAATGGCTGGAGCTTGTGACAAGAAACAAGGATGTTGAGGGAAAATGATCCTATTGCCCAGAATTACCTCCTGCTGCATGGCTCTTGGTGAGCCACAAAGAGGGGAAGTGAATGGTTCTGTGGTGGCTCCCACTGTCCTCAAATGGCTAAGTAACATGAACAGATTCATTGCTAATGTTCACATTCATCAGGTGGTATTGGATTGTTAGGCTGTGAAACTCCTTAGGTTTCTTTATGACCTGTTCTCCCTCCTAATTAGACTGTGAGTCCAGTGTAGGATAGGGACTATGTCTGACCTTAGAACAGGGCTTTGGCACACAGTTAGTGCTTAACAAATACCGTTAAAAAAAATCGGCAGGCATAAAGGTGGTCAGTGGTTGTTTCTTAATCTTGAGTGTTTCTTGTGTTCAGAAGTGGTAATCTAAAAAAAAATTCCAAGCTCATTAATACATAATACACACACACACATAATACATAATACATAAATCAAATGGCGTCGAATTAAGTTTTTCAGGTGCCTAGTCTAATCATTTATTTAAAGCTTACAAAAATGTTCTAATCACTTATTCAAAACTTACAAAAATGGGTACTGGCACTCTGCAGTGGACTTGTTGCCAACAACAAGTAATATAATGTCATCAGTAGTGTTTTGAGAAGAATATCAAATGTAATTTCAGCTAGAGCTGAAGTGTACTGGGCAATATGGATTCATTCTCATGGTGCATGGGATGAAAATTTGAAAGTTGGATCAGGGTCACATTTAGAGTAGTGTCTCTAGTGCTGAGGGATGTGTTCTTAAGAGAGCTTGTTGCAAAAATGGGAAATAGGGAATGCATTCCAAATCTTACCACCGTTTTCTCTTCCCCCGTGTATGCATACATTCTTGAAACTTTTGGTAAATAAAAATTGGTATTCAGTGTCGCTTTTATGTTGCTGACTACCAGAATATTCTAAGTTCCACCATGATGCATGTTTTCACTATGCGTTTTGGCTAGAATGGTGTTACAGAACTTGGGAGGGTTTCTTTGGACTACATGAGCCTCTTTAGATATATTGCAAGATTGTCAATTCCTAGAGGGAAGGGGTCACATCTTCTAACTCTGTCATACTGTCACAAGTGCTAAGTACAATGCTCTTCACAGAGTAAGCATTTAATGAATTCTATTGGTTGATATACCGTACCTAAACATATCATTTGTGAAACCTTCTTGGTATTTGCTCATTTTTGGTTTTTGAATAAACCATTTGAGTACAGGATCAATGACATAGATATTGGTTTTGGTAAGATGCTATTGGGAGTACACAGGGAGTTTTACCAGGTTGTATGCAGGTTACACACACACACACACACACACACACACACACACACACACACACAACAATTCTGTTATTTGTGAAATTATATGACACTTTCGTAATCTTTATATACATGCTGGTGATACCCTTGTGAGCTAATGCAGCATGGAGTGGTGAATTATTGTATTTAGAGACCAGTGATAGAGAATCTTAAGTGTCAGGATTGGGGCAGTTGACAGTAAAGGTGATTATAAGTCTGATAGTGAACATGGTATTGTGAAGAACCAGAAACTGTGATGGAAAGGAGCTAAGAAAGCACTTCAGTTGAGAATCTCATTTACAGCAAACTTACGCATTCTCAGAACTCATTTTGATCACCTTTTCCGTACAGGTTCATGGTATGCTATGAACATGTGAAAGCAAAAGAATATTCTTTTGCATGCAATTTACCTGATTGCCTCTCTTGCCTGGATTTCTTCTCCCCTGGCCAGTTTGGGTCCTGTGAAACCTCTTGTGAAAGAAAGAGATCTTTAGGAGAGCCCCAAGAGGTCAATTTTTTTCTGAGAGCAAGCAGAAATGCCTCCCTGCCCCTGTGATTCGTTCTGTGATTCGTACTTGTGCATTTTGCTCATGGTGAATGCTAATCAATCAATAGTATTGACTGCTTATTCTGAGCAGGAGCATTGTACTAAGCACTTGGGAGAAGACAATAGTGTGAGTGGGCCTAATCCCTCTTTTCCTTCATTCCTTCGGGACAGTCAGTTCATTGGTACCAAACAGTTAACCCAGTGTCAGAAGAGAAGCTAGTTTTATGAGGAAGTTGAGGGATTTGTGTCCCTCATCCCCCCCCCCCCCCCCCACCTCCTGTATCTGGCTCCCTAGTTCCCTAAGATTCCAGCTCCCACATGGAATTGAACAGTGCTCTTCTTCCCAGGGTCGCGTTTAAGACGTGAGGTCCTTTAGAGCAGGGGAGATGTGCTGTGCACAAGTTGTTTTTTCTGGATATAGCCCACAACTCTTTGGGAACTTGAGTTTTCTAAATTATGCCCTTCCCACGATGGCTAGGATGATGATGACAACCCAATCCCGTCTCTGACTGATCCCTTAAATGTATGTCTCCGTAACTCCAGATGTTCTCCCAGGTCAGTCAGGGACAGCTACGTGGCACTGTCAGCTTGTGGGTAAGCCCCAAATTGAGAAACTGTTCTTAGCAATTTGCAGGTGGTGTAGATAAGGGCTAATATTTCTCACAGCACCTCTTTTGAATAACCAGGGTTAAAACTTGAACCTGGAAGTCTAGCCCAAAGTAGAGTTTGGGTGGAATGGTAGGTGGTCATTGCATTTTAGACTTGTCGGGGGTGTCAACCCCAGACTAGCCTATAGATTCCCCTTTTCTTTTTGAATATAAGCCGTCCTGATAGGGCAGGATTCTGCACACTGCTTAAAAGTAAATACCAAAATAAAGGTTTTCAAGATGTTTAAGCAGCTTTTTAGTGTGTGAAACATTTTTCTTTCATTTTTGACTTCAAACTAAATTTCAGCTCTTACCACCCTGATACTCAGGGCTTGTGGCTTCAGTGAGTGTAGTATGTTTTCTCAGGAAAACCAGCTGACCTGATCTGTGCTCCTACTCTCTGGTAAGAGAAAAATATGTGGGAGTGGGTGGGTTTTTTCCCTAGGGTGGAGTTCCAGGTATCCTAAAGTTGGACTCAGCCCTCATGACATCTTCTTGTGAGTCATAGACGTATGAAGGCAGGCAATTGTCCTCATTAGACTTACATTGCCAAATCTGATATGTTATCTGGACAGCTGGTTCTCTAGCAGAGTTGAGCGAATGTGTAACGTCTCTAATGCCCTGTCTGGATTTTGTCGGGTTTAGGATCAATAGTCTAGAGGTTAATTCGAAGTCTACATTTTTTCATGGTGCTTTAAGATCATTTGGATTTGTTACCTAGCCCATAGGCGCTACTAAACCACATGTGTCTGACCTATCTTGAAGGCGTGATGTTTCGTTTTTGAGCTGGTCCCAATCCTAATTGGGAAGGCTAATTTGCACTTGACCCAATGTCCCCCGTTTTCCCACCCCCTCCCTTGAGATTATAAATTCCTCATTGGCAGAAGCTTATCCTTACTGCTCACCTCCGGGTGCTGAGCAGAGATTCTGCCCCCAATGGATGCTCAGTTAAGGCTTACACTTATGTAGCTTTACAAGTGTAAGAGTGTGTGGGGATTTTTAGAGCTCTCTAAAAATCCCCACACACTCTCACACTTGTAAAGCTACATAATTAGCAGTTGCTTGGAAGACTATTTTCAAGCTTGAATATATTTGTAGGCTGGCATGGAATTTTCCCATTTCAGCATCTGTTTGGTTTGCAAATATAGTACTTTTGATTGCAAATGAGGATTTATAGGTTTATATTAGGTTAGTAATTTATCTCCAAAGACTGTGCTCTAGCTCTTGAAATTCGCCATGCCCCTTGTGTTCCTCCTCCCCAGTTGCATTTATGAACCAAAAAAAACCATGCAGATATCAAGAAATAGGGTGAAATAAGTCAGGATTGTTGAATTCCCTTCCGAATGACAAGAATGGGAGCCCAACAACTTGTTAAAGGAGGCATCCTGTTTGCGCAAACCAGGGAGTTCCAGAACTTCAGGGTGCCTTGGGAATGCATCAGAGCCTTGAGGGGCTCAGTGTGGACTTGGGGGAACCAAAAGGTCCTTACCCTGCTCTTACTAGAGAATACAATTTGTAGTTGAAACTGAGCGTCTCAATGGTGTTTACTTCATATTCTGGACATGTCTGAATTGCATGTTGAACATGGTCACATGCACCATTCCCACTTCAAATTACAGTCCTGAGCTACTGTCCAGTCCCGATGCAGTTATAACCCCTGGGTGGTGTTATGGCAACTTCGTGTGGTGAATCTTAATGTATGACTGGAATTACAACTGATGTGACAGATTTTCCTGGGACAAGGTGATAATGACAGTGGTTACTGGCCAGCTAAGTGGAACAGCTGTTACCTCTGTAAGTTTCTAAGCACCTCGTAAAGGCTCTCGCTAGGACTGTTCCATCAACAGTGAAGGTTTTTGAGCAAAGAACTACCTAACGTATTTGAAGAGGAGATGAGCCTCAGCAGGAGTCCTGAAAATACCTGGCAAGCAGGGTTGGTAAAGGCTGCAAAGGCTGCTGTTTCAGTGGCACGACAGCCCATCGTGGACTCTGAGCTGTGGTCTCTTTGGCCACAGCCGAAGAGCCTGGGAATGTGAATCAGGAGACCTGGGATCTAATCCTGGCTCTGCTCCTTGCTTGCTGTGTGACCTTGGGCAAATCACTTCACTTCTCTGCCTCAGTTCCCTCTGTAAAATGGGGATTTAAGCACCAATTCTCCCTCCCCCTTAGATTGTGTGCTCCGTGGAACACAGGGTGTATTTGATTTGATTGTATTTTATGTGGTCGGTCACTTAGCACGGTACTTGGCACATAGTAAGTGCTTAACAAATGCTGTTGATGATATTATTATTATCATTATTATTATCCCTTTTGTGTGCACTTTGCATTATGTTGCACTCTTGCCTTCCACTCTGTTGTTACACTCTTTGCCCCAGCAGTAGTACAGCCGGGTTGAATGGCGCTGCACAAACCACTATCTCTCCAATCACTTCCTTTATGCCTTTGTGACAGCCCTGAAGCTTATCTGTCAATTTCAGCGGGAGATTATTACCATCATAAGTACAGACTCTGTACACATTAGGCGTTCAGTAAATACTGGTGAAGATGGAGCTGTTCTGGGCCACAGGTGTCACGAGACCTCAGGATGGGATGGTTATCGGGAAGCTCTGCAGGACTTAAGTGGTTTTGGTACAAAGGACTCTGGGAGGGAAGCCTAGCAGCCTTTTTTATTTGGACCCCGCCAAAGTCATCAGAACGGGGTATGGGGATCAGGGGCTCTGGAACTGCTTCAGCCTTCCAAGGAGCTTCCTGAACTAGGAGCTGAGCCCAACCGGGCCCATCGTGGTCCCTCCCAGAGCTCTTGCAGCCTCTGTGGACCTCACGTGATATCCCCAAGGAGCTCTGGGTTGTGGAGTGTTCATCGGGTCACCTTGTGGTTGGTCTGCCAAAAAACTAGTCCAGCAGAGTAGCCTGATGAATGCCAATTCAGCATTTTGCCTTCCTAACACTTGAATTAACCCTACTGTTTGTCTCTGATATTGTGCCAGAGTATTGACCTAAGGTTTGCCTTGGCAATGAAGAAATTTTTCTCATTCTCCAGGGAATTGGATGGATTAGTCCTCTCGACCAATGCGTAACCAGCCTTACGGCGGGATTCCCAGGGTTAGGAGAATCTTTTGTCTCCCTGCTTCCTAAGCTTATGCTCCTGGCCCTTCCAATGTGTTTCTTAACTGGCCTGAGTCTTTCTTTTCACCATGTGGTATTAAAATGAACCCATTGGATTTTTATTGCCAACCACCTAGAGTGTTCATAAGTAACCGACCTGAATTAAATCAGGCCCAAGCAAGCCGTTTAGGTTGCCTCACTGAGATGCTCTGGAATCAGTCAATCAGTCGTATTTATTGAGCACTTACTGTGTGCAGAGCACTGTACTAAGCGCTTGGGAAGCACAAGTTGGCAACACATAGAGACGGTCCCTACCCAACAGTGGGCTCACAGTCTAGAAGGGGGAGGCAGTAAAGGGATTGTACTTGGGAAAGGGGGTGCCGGGCTCTCGTGGAGCCATAATTATTTTGAATGTATTAAGCACTATCTATATGCTAAAGGCTGGGGTGGAAGCCGGGTCATGGGTTTGGACCCACTTCCCATCCCACATGAGCTGACGACTGATCATTCCCATCCCCATTTTACAGATGAGGAAACTGGGGCTCAGAGAGGTTAAGCAACCTGCCCATGGTCAAACTAAGCCATTGAGAGAGCTGGAACTTGAACCTGGGTCTCCAGACTACCAAGCTGCATGGTCCAGTGGATAGAGTACATGCCTGGAAGTCAGAAGTACCTGGGTTTTAATCCTGGCTCTGCCACATGTCTGCTGTGTGACTTAACTTATCTAGGCCTCAGTTACCTCATCAGTAAAATGGGGATTAAGACTGTGAGCCTCATGTGTGACAGGGACCGTGTCCAACCTGATTAGCTTGTATCTACCCTAGTGCTTAGAACAGTGCTTGACACATTATTTTTATGATTGTCAGTGTTTAAAAATGTCATTATTATTAGGCTCGCCTCCTTAACACTGTAGAGTGACCACTGCTGCTGCTTGCAGGTTTGTGACCCTGCCCCAAAGACCCATTGTTTTTTCTAGTGCTCCTACCACCCAAGCAGAAGTATGGAAAACTGAGAACAGGGATTACAGTAAAACACAAGAGCAAAGCACGACCTCTGAAGATGGCAGGGGCGATAGTCTAGAAGTGACTGCAGAAGGAGCCCAGCCGTTCTGTCAGTAGCTCAGCCGTGACCGGAGGCTGTCGTGCCAGTTGGATTGCTGATGCTTCGGCTGGAATCTGAAGCTCTCTCCCTGATGGAAATGTTTTACCGTATGTTGCTAAGTATTTCCTGTTTTGGTACAAAGCAAAGATGGGGTAAGACTTTTGGAATGTGGTGTAGCTTGAGTGTATCATGTGCAGTTGGGGGAATGGGCACATGTAGTGCCTGAAGCAGGGGTCATCATTTTGTCCCTTCCCAACGTCCCTTCTGTACACATGGCCTCTTTGTGGGTAGAGGGACTTGGCAGAGGGTGCTGGGGCCCAGGTGACTCAGTATCCCCACTCCTTTGATTCTGTTCTATATCTCCAACAAGTACCTTCTCGAGAGGCAGTGAAGTGGAAGATGGGAGTGAACAGCCTCTGGGCTCATGAGTTTGCCCCAAAGGTTCAGGCAGGCCCATCCTGGGTAGCCTATGCTCTATGCCAAGCATCGCATCTAGCATAATCAATTAATCAATGGGATTTATTGAGCACTTACTGTTGGACATGCACTGTACTAAGCACTTGGGAGAGAACAACACAATTTCAGTTCTGCCATTTTCCAGCTGTGTGACCTTGGGTAAGTCATTTAATTTCTCTGGGCCTCAGTGACATCATCTGTAAAATGGGTAACTGGGGTACCTCCACCCTCCAACTTAGACTGTGAGCCCCATGTGGGACAGGGACTTTGTCTGTCCAAGCGCTTAGTACAGAGCCTTTCACGTAGCAAGTGCTTAACTAGTACCATTAAGAAAAATAGTAGACCCCAAATTGGCAGGCTGTAAGAATATGTTACTAAGTGCCAAGGACGAAGTGAGTAACAAGTGCTTAAAGGATACAGATCCAAGTGCGTAGTTTCTGTTGAGGTGCTCAGAAGTGACCACAGTATTTGGGCTGAGTTCCAGTCCCCCGGAGCTCTGGTGACCTGGGGACCAGGCCACAACGGGGCATATTGTGGGCTCCAAAATCACCCCCTCACTGTCTCTTGCATTTCCCCAGCAGACTGAGGAGGGGGTCAGGATGCCAAAAGGACCCGGCAGAGCGGGCATGTCTCACATCTTCTCCACCTCAACCCACACCTGGCCTTGTTCTGATAGGGCTTGAGTACTGTGCAGATAACACATTATGGTTTGGATTTTGGATGGGTCTTTAGCTTATACCAGTATGGAATATTTATCTTGGATCCATCGGAAACCTTGTAATACTAATACTAATAATAATAATAATGATGGCATTTATTAAGGGCTTACTATGTACAAAGCACTATTCTAAGCGCTGGAGAGGTTACAAGGTAATCAGGTTGTCCCACGTGGGGCTCCCAGTCTTCATCCCCATTTTACAGATGAGGTAACTGAGGCACAGAGAAGTGAAGTGACTCGCCCAAAGTCACACAGCTGACAATTGGCGGAGCCGGGATTTGAACCCGTGACCACTGACTCCAAAGCCACTTTCCACTTTCCACTGAGCCACGCTGCTTCTCTATTGTACTATTGAATATGCAAGTTATGGATGTCTCTATTCCCATCAAATTTTAGTCTTTTTCATCACAGTGTAGCTCCTTCTGGGGAGACTTTTCCATTAATACCCGAGAGAAACACTGATTTATTAAAAATGTGTCCATTACCCAAGGTTTCTAGGCATATATCCAAAATACACAAATGCAACCTATTAGGCGAATCTGAACATTTGGTGTCCTTGTTCTAAAAAATGCAAACTGTTGAATAGGAAAGGCACACTTTTTACTAATTCATAAGCATGGTTCAGGTACCTGATGAAAGAACTATAGTAATGGACATAAGAGTCTTATTTAACCTCTTTTAAACATTGTCAATTGCTAATAAAAAAAGCACTGCTTCTAGTAATCTGCTCCACTGGGCCAGCAGCGGTTGGGGAAAGGTCAGTTTAATTTGCTGTTATAGTATATTTGATTCCTTTGAAAAAATAAGTATTGCATAGAAATTCTGGTTGCTTTGTAACATTAAAAAAACATGACCTTAGGAAGAACTCAAATAATGTACAACAGATAAATTATTTTATTTTTCAGCCTGAAAAAGCTAAGTTAGTGAGTTGGAGAATTATAGGAATAATTGGCAATTGGGGGATAGTGTGAGTATTTAAAGATCTGTAGTGCAACTTGGGAGACTACAGAAGCATTAATTGGCATTTGAGATTTAACTATTTGCATAAACAGCCCTTTCACTAGTGAAATTTTAGATGAACACTTCAATACTACCACTCTATTGTCTGGCCCAGGATTTATCATATAGTACAGGATTTCAAAAATTTAAATCAGTTTCAAGCATAAGCAAAAATAGATTGGTTAAATCTAAAGTTAATCTGGTGAAGTTGTTCTGAAAAGTGTTTTTAATCCTTAAAGTATTTTTACTTGAATGAATGAGTGGGAGATTTTAAACCTGTGCCGTGATATGTCTTTGAAAATTAAACTAATGCTTTTTGGGGTTTTTTTTTGCCTCCTCTGAATTGGTTACAAGTTCTGCTGGAAAACTAAAAATAATGCCATTGCAGATATTAGTTGCATTTGACTCTGCGCTTTCTAAACTGTACGGGGAAAAATTAGAAATAATTTCTTCCACGCTACCTTGAGATTTCACTATTTCCATTGGTAGTCTTGTCAAATCTCTTACTCTGAAATACAGTTGGTCACAAACTGAGAGCTTAACTGGATAGGGTTTTTTTTGTGGTGGTGCTTTTTTTTTTTTTTACCACTGGTGCTCCCACAGTGCTAAATACTCTTCATGACATACTAAATATCCAGTTTCTTCCCCCTCACAGCTGGCAAGATCTTTTGAACAACAGCTTGAGTAAGGTATTGGTGCTTTCAGCAGAGGATAGGTTTCCTAACATCAGCATTGTCATGACAGAATCTGCTGGAATGTAGTGTATACCTTTTGGCTAGGTAAATGATCAGGATTTTTCTTCCTGTGGGTGCTTTAGAAATCCGAGGATGTTCAAAGGCCCATTGTCTTGACCAAGTTTCTGTTTGATAATTACATTGAACCTTTTTACTTATGGTGAAAGCTGGATATTGATTTCTTCTTTCTGCTTTAAAGTGTCTTTTAGTATTAGATTGTAAACTCCTAAGCTCTCTGAGGTTGTGCTTTGTGCACAGGTGGCAAAGAATAAATGCTACTAATTCCTTGCTATAGTGGATTGTAAAGCTGCCACCTTATATAGTTGGTTGCTTTAAGAGTAGTGCGTGAAACAACACTTATTTAGAACTATCTAGAGGAGAAAAAGTAGTAAATGAAGTGAAGAGCCAAGCCATTCTGTTATAAAGCTGTTCTAGAAATCTAAACTGGGCTGTAATACTTTTCTGCCTTTTCCTTTTTACTCTGTGCAGTTTACTTCCTGTACGTTTTGGCTTATCCGTATTCACAACACTAAGTATTCACGAGCAAGCTGTGAATTCAGTCAATCAATCAATCAGTGATATTTATTGAGCGCTTACTGTTCTATACATTCCATCTCGTCTGCTGTCTGGACAATCAATGATCATTTTCTAACCCATTTCAGTATTAATTGTATCCTGGAGCGAAGTGGAAAAAGGGGTCCATAAGCAGGGTTGTTGAGATGCAGATGTCCAGTCAGTCAATCAAGTGCTTACTGTGTGCATAGCAACTGTATTACGTGCTTGGGAGAGTACAGTAGAACAATATAACAGACACATTCCCTGTTCATAACCAGCTCACACTCCAAGTCCACCCTAGGTAATTTTAAAAAGCAGTTTTTCAAGTCATTGCAGTTGCAGATTGTGCCCTGCTTCCTTTTTATCAATCAGTGGTATTTATTGAGCACTTAATGTATGCCGAGCACTGAACTAAGTGCTTTGGAGAGTACAATGTAATGGAATTGGTCGACACATTCACCTTTTGAAATAGACACATTGCTTTTCAGAGCCTTCATTTTTCTTTTTGTGAGTTTATGAAAGTTGAGAGTTATTGCCAATTGTGATCTCTTTCACAAAGAAGAAACAGAAGTTCAACTCCAAGAGAAGTCTGGGAAATTCACCATGTTGGCGTTTTCAGGATAGATTTAAGTTCTTAAAATTTCTGCAAACAATAAAAGGATAAATAATCCTTGCTGTGTACTCTTGAAGCATAATTGCTCCTATTCTTTGGTTTTATTATAGTTAGAAACTTATCTAATTTCAGGCATTTCTGTAACTGAAGTATAGCTTGGGAAAAATCTTTTCAGTTGTGCATGTTTAATTATAGTAGCTGTGACTTTGAAATGGCAGTTTGGTATAATTTTGTAAATGGCTTTTTCTTCAAAAGTATGTGTGGTGTGGTTTTGTCTTTATGCTATCTTGATTGTACTGTTTTGTACTCAGTTTATTTTGAACAAAATGTATAAACCATTTTGGCCCAACTCTACCCTTCTGTGACAAGTTACTACATGAAATATTTGTAAAAAGCTTATTTTGGTCTCTTCACAGGTGAATTATGTAACCTCATAACGCTGGATGTAGCTCACAATCAGCTTGAACACCTTCCAAAGGAGATTGGAAACTGCACACAGATCACCAACCTTGACCTGCAGCACAACGAGCTCCTGGACCTCCCAGAAACTATAGGTATTCGAGGAAGAGGTTGGGATGGGGCTGAGGGAAGAGAGATATGTCTGTCACTTAAATCTGCTTTCAGGTTGTACATTAAGAAGAGCAGTTCAGTTTTGGTCGTGAGCCAAGGCAGGGATGAGAATTCTCCACTTCCCATTCTAATTTGAAATTGTCAAATTTTTACAATACTTTTTTAAAAAAGGATTGGATTTCCAAATTCCTAACCAGATTAATTTTTAGGAAAGCACTATGCTCAATTGGAGTATAAAGAGGTGACTGAAACACTGTGTTCCATGTCAGAGGAAGAAAATGATTTTGTGTTCATGCCATTCTGAATAATTTGCAGGACACTGCCCTAAAAAATAAATGCAGGTTGGAAGTATGTAATGGGTTTTTTTCCCGCTGGTTCAGAATTTTATGCAGAGTTGAACAAGAGGGAATCCTTTTCCTTTTTAATCAAATCAGCAGAGAACAGATGGCTGAATAAAACAAATGCTGTTTATTTAAACAACCTGACCATCGTGGCTTTAAGCTTTTCATCCATATTGCAGGGGAGAGTTAACAGGCCTGCTTGAGTAATTGCAACATGTGTTTCTAACCATTTAGCTAACCTCCAGTAAATTGAATTGAGCATGTCTTGGGTGTAGTTTTATTTTATATCTGTATATATGTTTTGAATATATGTATTCAAAACATATATATGTAAATCCACTGACACGTGCATTTAGGCACAGAAGAAACTGCTTAAATGGATAACTGTTGTAAATTCTGAGACTTTGGAATTTAATAGCCTTCAATAGCTGAGACTTTTTAGCAAAAAAAAATTCCATTTATATAAAAATGTCTGGGTTAGTTTTCTTCAAGTGACTTTTTGTTTTTTAGACAAGTTCCTTTTTTTTTATCCTGGTACGAATCGTAAACTTTGTCATCATTTAAGTTAACTATTCATGAAAATCTCAGCAAGGTGGATAGGATGCTGGGTTTCTGTGTCAGGGAGGGGATCTCTCTGAAGGATATCTTTGCAAAAAGTTTGCAGTGAAATTCTAAACTCTCTCCTACCACCACGTGTTTGGCAGCTAGATTCCTGAATAAAGTTTCAGTAAAGATGGCTACTCTGTTGCAGGTTTTCCATCATTCTTATGTGGGCTGGTTTAGCGATTTTCAAAGTATGTATTCCCTGTTACCTTTAAAACACCAAACAGTGTATGCTAAAGAGGAGAAATGGTGAATTGTAAATCGAAGTCTGCTTCCCTACCTTCTTTCCCTTCTAACTCCACCCTTTCCTTTGCCAGTGTGGTGAGAAATCTGAGTTTGGAAGATTTGTTTAGAGACTGTTTTGGTTTGTTTACTAGATAAAGCCACTATTTCAACTTCAGGAAAAATGCCCTAGGTTATAGCATCCCCCAGTACACTACAATGGGGATAACAGCTGTTATTGTCTGAAGCCCTACACCAGATTACAACCATCTCACAATACACGTATCCTGGGGATGCAGCTGGTATTTGTGGACTCCTTACTGTATAATAATCCTGATATTTTGTCTGAGTGCTACAGCTAACTAAATCCATCCTCTCCCTGCTGCCTTTTCCCTACCTGGGCTGAGATTAAGCAATCAACAGTAAATGAATTGAGGAAGTTTGCTAGTTTGTGACACAGATTTTCCAGGAACAGAAGGGACCTCTGAGCAGATAACCAAAGAAGTTGTTGATCCTAGGAGGCAACTTCATTTAGAAATGGGTTATTGGAATTCAGGTACTATATAAGGAAATACTCTTATTTTTGTAGGTATCTTTTAGGGGAATGAATGAATCAATCAGTGGTATTTATTGAGTGCTTAATGTATGCAGAACATTTTCCTAAGCTCTTGGGAAGGTCCAATACAACAGATTTGTGAGACTCGATCCCTGTCAACAAGAAACTTGCAATCTACAGAATTAAGCCTCAAAATGAATTTACATACAGCGAAATCATAAGCTTGGATTTTTTTAAACTTTCTCACAGAAAAACGGCCTGACTCTTAAAATTCCTGGATATCATTTTTAAAACATATTTCTTTTTCCAAAGGTAGGTTTGGGAGCTTGCCTTGGAAACTGCTCCCAGTTGCCCCTGTATTTCCTTGGTCAAAATTTGCCTAATTTGTATTTTCATTTTCTGATTTTGCATGCAACTCAGAGGGATGACCAGTTTGTCTTGAAACCTCAGAACATAGATGAGCATTGCTTGTTTAACAGTGGCTGCAAGCCATTGTTGATAGGGAGCTGTAGGGAAAAAAGTGGAACATCTCATTTTCTGCAGCTTACTGTTCCTCACTCCCTCATACTCAACTGGTTGCTTTTTATGCTGGGCTTATTATCCTCATGAAGTCCTACAGAACGCCTAGCCCTATGCTTTGTAGGCAACTGGGCTCCCAAATGAGGCAAGGTATCCACGCCTGTGTTCTTTTTATATGACATTAATGTGCTAGTTTCCATACAGGCAACTGAATCACTGTTGAGATATATAGTGATATATATCTATATATATATATATTTTTTTTTTTTTTTTTTTTTCTGAGGCAGACTTTAAATTTGCCCAAAGCAGTGCACGCACCTCATTTTAGAAATCCTGTGTAACCAAATCTCTACTCGATGTGGGAGGCTGCTGAAGAAAAAACAATCCTGAAATTAGTGTAAGGTGGTTAACCATTCATTTAAGTATGTTCTTTTGTTCACCGGGTTCAAATGTAACTGATGATCTCAAGAGGTGATGAATTGAAAATCTAGCATTTAACTGCCCACCAATGTGTGCAGGGCTCTTAAAAAATATGTTGATTTGGCTTGATAGATTGAATGTTTATTCATTCACGGAAGGGATGTCACCATGGTTCTTTCTGTTGCAAGAATTTAAAAATAAAATGTGGTAACTCTCGCCCTGTCTGTTTACATCAGACCACCACACTCCCCACCCTCAAAGCCTTATTAAGATCCATCACCTCCTAGAGGCCTTCCTCAATTAAACACTCTGTGCCCCCAGTTTGTTTCCCTTTTACATCAGCTATGCATTTGGATCTGTACCATTTGGGCATTTGATATTCACCCCACCGTCAGACCCACAGCACATATCTGTAAATTAATTACATTAATGACTGTCTCCCTCCTCTAGACTGTAAATTCACTGTGGGCGGGGGGGTATGTCTACTAACTCTGTTGTACTGTCCTCTCCCAGTTACTTATTACAGTGCTCTGTGCACTGTAAGTGCTCAGTAAACACCATGTAAAGTAAACTTTAATAGGTAATTCAAATTCTGTTGCAGTCTGGGATTTACAGTGTTGAGTTATTTTCTTTTATCAGAAACTTCAGCTATAGAATTTGGACACAAATAAAAATATAGAGGTTTTTTTTTTTAAAACCTCTTCTCTGGTTATTTCCATAAAAGCAGTACTTGTAACTCAGGCTACTAAAGCTATTTGCTGACGTATGCAAGCATTCTTATGCTGAACTAGCCATCTGATATTTTGGAGGTGATTATTTTTGTACGAGTTGAAAGTATCTCCGGTCTTGATTCTTATCTGTTGGAGACACTCATGTTTTTAAAAGATCGACAGTGTAATATAATAGAGAGAACAAATGCAGAAGAGTTCACAAGTAGCGAAAGAGTTAAGTTCTTTTAAAAAGTTAAAATCTGGCAGGGATCAACCTACATTTATGCTTATTACAAACATGATCATTCAGCAACATTGGCTTTATTTCTTAGTCATGACGGTTCAACATTGAAACAAGCTGTGGCTTGATTTTTAGGTTGCAGTTTAATGTATGGTTAGAACCCTTTAGTGAAAAAGGTTTGAGTTGAGGCCAATGCAAGGGATGAATCACAAAACTCTTAGGTGCCAAACTTTTTAGTGCAGAATGCTATCAATTTTAAGCTTAGACTTAAGCATTTTCTGCACCTCATCTTAACCATTTTCCCCCCGTCTTTGGTGTTTGCAGGGGAAGTTGCACTTGGTATTTTGTCTGTTTAATCTCAAACATATCCCTTTTTCTGAAGGGTAGACTATTGCTTCTGCAAAGATATTTCTTTGGTTTAGCATTGGTATTAGAATACTGTTTGTTTACAAAGTCAACATAGCAAAGAATAGCAAAATGTCATCTAACATTCTTCCAAATAAATATTCATTTTTAAAAAATCTGCCACAGATCCTTTATAGTAATGATAATAAAATGATGGCATTTGTTAAGCACTTACTATGTGCGAAGCACTTTACAATTCTCCGCCTTTCAGGTAGTTTTTTTTTTTAATTGACGCTGTTTTGGTGTGGGAAAACTTCGGGATGTAAATTCATTATCTAAACTTCCAGAGTATAGAATTTAGAGAGTCTGCAGTACATCTCTGCTTTGCAGACAACTGAAATGAGCCTGACTGCACAATTTTCTTACTGGAAATGATGAAATATTGATATGAATGTGCATTAGGCCATATCTGCAGAACAAGACATTCACAACTTCGTAGAGTTTCTAGAAATGTTTTCCAAATATTTTGGAGAGAAATCATTGAAGCATAAGGGTTTTTGTTTAGTTTATAGGAGTGAAGTTTCAGTAAGAGTCTTATTTTGCTTGTTAGGTGTTTCTTGGATAATAAGCATTTTGAGTTGTTAGCTTGCCAAGCTCTGTTACCACAGAAAGCCTTTAGGGTATGCTATAAGATTGCTAATAAAAATAGAAAACGTCTTTGAAAAAAGGGCCATTTTCTGGCTAATGTTTTACTGAGATGGGGCAATAGGTTAGGGGAAACGTGTCACAAGAGACAAAAATAATAGGGTCCTTGCCCATTATTGCTGCTTACAAGTAGGCAATTCTTGTCTAAAGCACATTTCATTTATCAGTTGTATCTACTTTTTGAACAGTAGTTTATATCCAAGCTTAAATTGCAGGGAGTTCTTAGGAAGTGACCTAATGTCTTGTTCTGCAGATACGGCCTAATGCACATTCATATCAATATTTCAGTTGAAATAGCAAATTGCTTAGTGTGTTACATCATTTCCAGTAAGAAAGTTGTGCAGTTAGGCTCATTTCAGTTGTTTGCAAAGCAGTGATGTACTGCAGACTCTAAATTCTATACTCTGGAAGTTAAAACTTATCTTTGTTTTCTTCCAATGGACTCTCTTTGGAATGCTTATAATTTTTAAGGTAAAACTTCTAAATAACATTTATTGATGCATGGATTCACATTCTTGAGATGTAAAGATTGTTTATATTTTCCCAGTAAAGCCCACACATCTGGTGAAGCAGCTAAGTGAATATAAAGAAACTGGCCCTGTACAGATTAGGAAAAGCAAGTTTATGCTTGGTGATTTTAAATACACATTACACTTTTGAATAATCTTTGGAGAACATGAATCCTTAAAAGAGAGGATCCCTAAGAGTCAGTCCATTTTTATACCCCCTGGTGCGGCTGTGCTTCAAAACCATCCCTTTACAGATGGTTGCCTTGCTGTCTTTTAAAGATTTCTCAGAAGGAGATTCTACATCAGTGCTTTGCAGAAAAAAAAACAACTGACTCATATATGCAGGCCTCATAACATTTTGATGGTAATACCCTTTTTGAAAAGAGGGTTTTGTCTCCCAGAAGGCTCCCTGATCCCCAGTGGTCTTAATGTGTGTAGATTGAATGGCGGCATGGGGAGAAAAAAAGCATCAAAGACAGGACAGTGTGGGAGGAGAGAGAGTTGCTACTTAGCCCAGAGACTGGCAGAGAAAGAAAGCCTCACTCCTCCCTCATCCCTTTACTGCTCGTCTCCCTCTAGTTAAGCTCCCTTTTCTCCTCTCCCACTTACCTCTACCTTTTTCTCTCATATCTGTGTCCTCCCAGACTCTTCAACTGTTGGTGCCCCCATGGCAGCTGAGGAGAGTCCCACCAGGCCTCTTAGCTACGGGCACCAAGCTAGGGCCAACCCAGGAGTTTGCTCTGGTCATAGGATGGTGTGGGAAAGGTCTTGGTGTCAATGCTTCTTCCTCCTTCCTATTGTCTCCTCTTCCAGAGCTCATCATTTGTTCCAGCTCAGGAATCTGGGAGCCAGAGATCTCCCCTGCAGTCATCCTGGCCGTCTCCCCAAAACTCTCTGGTTGAACAGAATTAGTAACAGGGCAGGGGAAATCTTCCCTAGAGAGAAGACTCAACTGTGATTCTTTTTTTTTCCAAAAAAAAATTGTATTGGCTCCTTGGTTTTAAAAATGACACTTACATTCAAAAGGTTTTAAAGGTTTTCAGGAACAGCATGGCGAAGTGGATAGATCACAGGCTGGGAATCAGAAGGACCTGAGTTCTAATCCCAGCTCCGCCAATTGTCTGCTGTGTGACCTTGGGCAAGTCACTTCACTTCTCTTTGCCTCAGTTACCTCATCTCTAAAATGGGGATTAAGACTGGGAGCTGCATGTGGGACATGGATTGTGTCCATCCTGATTAGCTTGTCGTACAGTGCCTGGTATATAGTAAGTGTTTAACAAATACCATAAAAAAAGATTACTAATTAAAGCAACTTTAAAAAAAATTATAAATTCTCAAAACCATAAAAGCATGAAACCATAGTGTATTAGTCACTTATTGGAGAATGTAATAGAAGTATATAATTTTTTTGGCGGTTTTTTTTTTTTGAAGAACAAATTCATATATTGAGAAAATGAACTTTTGGGTAAAAGTTTCCATATAAATGTATTTTCAGTCCACTGTACCAAATAGGTTATCTTTATTTTGCCATTTTCTCTGTCCCTTCAGGAATATCTATGTGGCTAAAAGTCGGGTTAGTTTGTTAATTTGCGCATTTTAATAATAAAAGTAAATTTTAGACCAATTTTCCTTTAGAGCCCCAATGTAAAGCATGCATGCTTACCATATTCCATAAATTATTTTTCGCCTCCCATGTTTCTGGGAGCCATCTTATACAGTAGAGGGTTTGGAAAGGGTCCTCTGACCCATGGGAACCAACCCACCCCCACCCTCAGCATTGCTTCCAGCCCTGTGGTGCTCAGAAAGGAGGGCTTGGTCTGCTGTCAGAGCATTTAAGCGGTGAAGGCAAGTCAGTGCTACTGGAAGACATGGCCACCTGAGACAGTTTTGATGCTGGCACCCCTAAATACATGCCTGTTTCCGAAAGGCCTGCGTTTAGTCCTAGTAGGCCAGTATCCTGGTATGGCTAAGGTTACCTGGGCCATGCTTCCTTTAAGTTGCATGGTTATGTGCCTAGTACTTCTAGTGTAGGGAAGGCTGTTATCATGAGTCTGTCCTTAAGAGAATCATGCTAAAATGCCTAGATTAGGTCTCTGCTGGGTCTGGGGAGAGGAAACCCAAAACGCTCCCTCAGGCTAAAAAGTATACATTGCCCTCCTGGCAATTGGATGTCCCTGCTTATCCTATTTGTGGCAGGGCTGGGTCCAGTTCAGTCTTCCAGTTTTCCTGGCAGAGGTAAGAATCTGGAGGTGATGAGAAGGGTGTAGGTAGGTTAGCTTTGGCAGGGTGGGGAGGACTCTCCTCAGGGCATTTAGACCCCAGTGATCTGTTAATCAGTCAATGATATTTATTGAGTGCTTACTATGTGCAGAGCACTGTTCTAAGCACTTGGGAGAGTACAATACAACAGAATTGGCAGATACGTTCCCTGCCCATATCGAGCTTACAGTCTAGAGGGAGAGATGGAAATTAATATAAATAACTTATCATATGTAATTTACAGATATGTATATAAATGTTGTGGGGTTGGGGTGATAGCACATGCCCAAAGGTCACAGATCCAAGTGCATAGACGATGCAGAAGGGAGAGTTAGCTGGGGAAAAGTGGGCTTAATTGGGGAAGGCCCCTTGGAGGAGATGTGATGGACAGAGGAGATGGATCCTAGGAAGCAGACCCTGTTGCCCATTGATTAAATTGACTCTGGTCATAGGCAACTTAGTAGAGCTAGGCTGTAAGCTTATTGTGGGCAGGAAATGTGTCTACCAACTTGGTTATTTTGCACTCTCCAAGGCACTTAGTACAGTGCTTTGCACACAGTAAATGCTCAGTAAATATGATTGATTGATTAATGTCTGGGGAGTTTTACCATTGTAATCATGACCCGAATAGTTCCTGCTGCATCCTGGACATTTTATTTTTTATTCATCTCGTGTTCTTAGTGCATCCAATTTTTCCAACTGATTAGCAGATGGACTTATTAAGCCACATATGGTGGAGTTTTGAAAGTGTCTGACACAATCCTCCCCGAAGTGGAAACACATACTAGGGAATATTAGGAGAACCCATCAAAATCTTTGCATGTTAGCCTCTGTGGTGGCTTCACAGATCCTATAGATATTTGTTCCATTCCGAGATCACCCTTTTCAAATGGATTCAAATCAAGTTGTCTTTGTAGCATCACTGCCCCTGGAGTATCAGTGGTTCAAGTCAGATAGCCTGCATGGATGAGGGAGATAGATTAGGCAGAGACAGCAGATGAGATATTTTTGAGTAGTGCATAAACTGCAAACATGATTAACAATATTTCCAGACCTTGACTGAGTAAAAATGTTGAAAAAGCTGACTTATCCTAAGAATTATTTGAACTGCAGAGTTCAGTCAGTTTTCAAAGGCTTTTATTGAAGCCTGAATCCTTCTATCAAGTTGTGGGATGGGCTCTTCCTGTGAAGATTTGTAAGAAAGTACATCTCCCCATTTCTCAGAAACTTCAGGTGGTTGCCCATCTGTCTCCTCAACAAGCGGGAACTCCTCATCATTGACTTTTAAGACAGATAAGTCAGCTGTTTCCCCTTACTTATTCTCACTCCTCTCCCACTATAACCCTAGAAGTTCCTCGTGGGCAGGAATCATGGCTACCAAGTCTCTTGTATTGTACTCTCCCAAATGCTTAGTACCATGTTCTGTACACAGTAAATGCTCAATAAATACCATTGATTGATTGCACATTTCGCTCCTCTAGCACCATTCTACTCACACACTTTGCTTCTCTAATGCCATCCTACTCTCTGTACATCACTGTCTTTTTCTCTTTTACCATTGACCCCTTGGTCTCGTCCTCCCTTATTCATATCCCCACAGCACCTGTGTATATGTATATATGTTTGTACATATTTATTACTCTATTTATTTATTTATTTATTTTACTTGTACATATCTATTCTATTTATTTTATTTTGTTAGTATGTTTAGTTTTGTTCTCTGTCTCCCCCTTTTAGACTGTGAGCCCACTGTTGGGTAGGGACTGTCTCTATATGTTGCCAACTTGTACTTCCCAAGCGCTTAGTACAGTGCTCTGCACACAGTAAGCGCTCAATAAATACGATTGATTGATTGATTGATTGATATGCAACAGACTACCACTGTGCCCTGTTCAGAGCCCTACAAAAATCAGATCTCCTTCTGGAAGCCTTCCCTAACTAATCTCTTATCTCCTCACCCCATTTTCCATCCTTAGTGCATCACCTTTTCACCTAAATCCATGTCCACTCTGCCCCCACCCCCAATGCACTTTTGTACGGAACTTTATACTCTGTAGCTTCCCGTAACTTTATTCTAATATCTCTCTTCCTTGCTAGATTGTGAGCTCCTTGAAGACAAGGAGCATGTATGCGAACTCTCTTAAACTCTTCCAAGTGCTTAATGTAGTGCTCTGCACTGTAAGTGCTCAATAATTACCATTGATTGAAAGAGTAAATAATAATAGTGGTATTTAAGTACTTACTAGGTACCAAGCACTTTACCAAATTCTGGGGTAGCTACAGGGTAATCAGGTCTCACTTGGAGTTCACAGTCTGAGGAGGAGGAAGAACAGGTATTGAATCCCCATTTTGCAGATGAGGGAACTGAGGCACAGAGAAGTTAAGTAATTTGCCCATGGTCACACAGCAGGTAAGTGGCAGAGCCAGAATTAAAACCCAGGGCCTCTGACTCTCAGGCCTGTGCTCTTTCCACTAGGCCCTGCTCCTTCCCAAATTCACAAAGCACACCCATGTAAAAAACAACCAAATTATTGTACAGGGCAAGGTTATATATATATATATATATATATATATTCAGGCCTAAAATTCAAAGGTTGTGTAACAATTTGGAGGTTACAACTTCAGAACAATTAGTCAGTGTTGCTACTCAAGTGCTAGAATTCTGTCTTTCAAATGTCAATGCTAATATTTAGGGATCTATTTTCTAATATCCCCAATCCCCCCGTCCCTCGCTACAGCTCAGCTTTCCTTCTCAGACTTTTTATGGGTTGCATATCCATGAATTTATCCAAACCCCTTTTGAACCTCCTGTGATTTTCAGCCTGCACAACTTTCTGTGGTAACAGATATACTTACCACCCACTGTGCAAAGAAGTATTTCCTTTTGTTTGTTTTGAAGCTATTACCTTCAAGTTTCAATGGGTGCCCCCTTCCTCCTGTTATTGTAAAATTTTATGAACAACAATTTGATGTTCATCCTGCCTACGCCCTATCTGATTTTTGTAAATTTGTCAAGATCTCTCTCCCCCTTCCTCTTTCCTGACTGAAAAAACTTAAATTTATTGGTGTACTTGCAAATGACAGTTTGTCACTGTCTTGGTTGCTTTTCCCTGGCCCCGATATGTGCTTTCCTAAAATGTAGTGACCAGAACTGCATGTGATAGTCAAGGGGCGGTTGTGTATTCCCAAGTCATGACCCTTTTAGACTGTTGATCCAAGTGTGTATGGAGTAAGCAGAGTGGAAAAATACAGATACCGAAATTAGAACCACTTTTCCCCAAATTGCCTTTAGGATACTGCATTATTAAAAAAAATCCTTCGAAATGAAAGGAAATCAAGCATATAGATCACAAACATATGAGAGGAGGGGAAAATGTCACTGTTAAATCCTTTTACAAAAGTGTAGGACTTGGTTTCCTTTTCCCCTAGACACCCTTAGCCTGTTGAGCCCCATGTGGGACAGGAACTGTGCCCGATCTGATTATCTTGTGTCTAATGGTGTTTGGCACGTAGTGAGGGCATAATAAATACCATCTTCAAAGTTTATTTTTATTGTATTTACTGCGAGAGCGCAGCCTATGAATACACCTGAATTCTAATCTCATCTCAAGGTTTAACTTCCTCAGTGGCTTCAGGAAAAGAATTGAACCTCTGTGCCTCAGTTTTCCTGTTTGCAAAATGGAGATAAGAAGTCATCAGGATGTTGGGATTCATTAAAGAGAATTCATCAGGACGTTTGGAAAACACTTTGAAGATGAGAAGCTTCTTGTCTGTGCTAAGTAGTGTTGTCTTTAGGTGCAGTTGTTAATACCTTTTTGGTGGGAGCTGGTTCAAAAAAATCCACAAGGTATTGTTTAAATTACACAATGCTCCATCTAATTAATCATTGTTAACATAGTTTCCAAACCCTTGGAAGAGAGGACTTTAAATGACCACACCTTCTTACCTGGAGTAGTGACAGTAATGGAAAGAGGGGAAGGTTGGTTAAGTGTGGGGAAACATCCAACCCACTGTTTCTCTTTTGTGAGACAATAATCAATGAGTCATGTTTATTGAGCACTTCCTATGTGCAGAGTACTGTATTAAGTGCTTGGGAGAGTACAGCATAACAGAGTTCATAGACATGTTTACTGCCCACAACAAGCTTAGAGGAAGGAGACTACCTTTGGTAATCATGTAGAATTTTATTTTTAGAGGATAATGTCACCCTCAAAAATTATTTTTTTTAATGTCGATTTAGGTAATTTGGTCTTTATAAAATAATGAAGTGACATGTCACTTGTCTCTGACAGCAGTCAGAGAGTTTATATGACTTCTTAATTTCCTGGCTCTCTGACTTCTTTTCTTTAACTGTGTGTGTCCCATAAGGCTCAGGGAGGGCCTGGGGATCCACCCCAGGGAGGAAGGTAGGAGCACTGGAAGCTTCAGGAGGGAGTTAAAGGTCTGAACTAATAGGGTGGGGAGCATTGACATTAATGAGGGAGAGGTAAAATTGTCGAGCGGAAGAGAAAGCAGAGCTGTAGCAAGCAAGGATAAATCTGAAGTTGTCCCGATGTCTGAATTTCAACTAGTAGCACCCATCAATAGCACAAACCTCCAGTAAATACTCATTTATTTTTGCAAAAAAACAAACTTCTGACCCTCAGAGGTCTCCTTGATACTTTTCACTCTCTTCTACTACTGCACCCGGTATTTACTCTTCCCTTCTTTCATGCTGAAGGCTAGCAAAGATGGTTCGTTCTTGCTTGTGACTCCCCATTTTCCAAACCATTGCTCATTCCTTTCTCCTAGCCTGTCTCTCACTTCTTAAATGAGACTGGAAGGAGACATGTGCTGCAGGCTATCCGTGCTTTGGGCTCAGAAGACTAAAGTGAGTCTGGACTTTTAAGTTGCAAGTTGTATAGCCTAAAATTTCTGGTTTGTGGCTGTGAAATCTGCCTACCCATTTCCCCCCTTACTTAAAGAGTTACCTCTTCTAAGAGGCATTTCCTGGTTAATCTTCTGCCATCTAGGTCATACCACCCATCTGTCACTTGAGTGTTCGGGTGTTTATTTAATTTTTCTTCTTAATAATTATACTCTTTTTTCCTGACATTTGGCAGTTTGTGTCCACTTGCCTCTCCCTTTAGATTGTAAACTCCTTGAGGCCAAGGACTATCTTGTATGTTATCAAGTGCCTAGTATGCTGCACTGTATCCAGTAGGGACTCAGTGGATGTTTTTGAAAATGGTGATTAGTTGCTTTGTTGTACTGGGTAAGCCCTATAATAGTAGTGTTTTAGAAGGCCTTTTCTGCCCAGGGAGGGTGTGCTTTTTCGAAGATAATATTTTGGGGAGAAAAATGCATTTGGGGCCTCAATTTGCATAGCAGAAGCCTAACACTAGGTGATAGCGTAGCATAGCTGTATGGGACAAACCAGTACTATTGAGCCATATGCTATTAGTCTTGCTTCTGCACTGGTTCCCAAAATGCCCTCCTTGTTGTCCAATTGGCTCAGACCACTTCAGCTTATTCACTGCCATCCTATCAATCATATTTATTGAGCACTGACATTGTGCTGAGCACTGTACTAAGCACTTGGGACAGTACAATATAACAGTATAACAGAGTTGGTAGACACTTTCCCATCCAGAGATCAGACATGATTGAGACAGGGTGAGTGGTGGGGAATGCAAGGCCACCTAAGAGCCCAGGTTGCAGTTGTCCATCAGATAAACGCCTATGCTATTTGGCTTGTATATATACTCTCAGTTCTCCTAAAACACAGGATTGAATTTTTGTGCATTCTAGTATTTGGGAAAATCTGTGCTCTTGTAGTCATACACAAGCCTTTCCTTCCAACATCACTACCTCCGGTATCCAATCAGACCTATGTTATTGGGTGGTGTTCTCTAATTCTCTTCGATGTTCTAACCAAAACACACAGTGAAAACACATGTTTTGTCAAAGCTGGGTTAGTGTAATCTAGGGCCAGAATCCTCAGACAGCATGACCAAAGCCAATTGCTTTCAGACCTGGTGTGTGAATAGCCATGAAAGATTGCTACTTGCTATTATTTGGCTAATGTGCTCGATATTATTAGTACTCAATTTCCCAGAATCCATCTGTGCTTTTAAACTTGCAGTTAGATTTGACCCATACAGACAGGATTAAAGTAAAACATGTAGCAGATGGAGCTTCCTGATTTGAAAGATCAAAGAAGAAAGGAAATCTGATAGCAAAAAGTTGTGCACATCCAAATGGCTTTATGGAGAAAAAAGCTATGTGAAATATCGGCATCTAGGTGTGCAGTGTGTAGTTTCTAACATCAGGGATGGCTAATATTTAGCTCAGTGGGAGGCCAAAGACTGTCTTCGTACTATAAAACCTGGCCCATTGCAGAGCTTCTCTGTGTTATGATGTTAGAAGAAATTAAGGGGGTAATGAGAGAAGATGGTCAAGGGTAGTGGAGAATATGTGGGGTGGGGTGGGAGAGAACTCAGTAATAAAATGTAAATATATTTTCCATTGTAAAAAGAAACAGAAAGAAGCAGTGTGGCCTCGTGGAAAAGAGCATGGGCCTCATCCGGTTCCATCATTTGCTTGCTGTGTCATCTTGGGGAAGTTACTTAACCTCCCTGTTCTTAAGTTTCCTCATCCAAATGAGGGATCCAATACCTGTACTCCCACCTCCTTAGAACTCCATGTGGGACAGGGACTATGTCCAACCCGATGGTCTTGTATGAACTGCAGGGCTTATACATCAGTGCTTGGCACACAGTAGTAAGTGATTAACAAATACCACAATTTTTATTATTGCATGTTACAGTTCAAAAAATTTGAACTTTTTTGACTGCAACTTCCTTGCAGATTCATTTACCCCCTCTAACACTCCCTTCCCCTGTACCTCTCAACTAGTATATTTGGGCATCTGTAAATATTCTGTGTGTTGTCAATATACTGGATCAAAGTAAACTTTAAGAAGTAATTCTATATCTGTTGAAATGAAGATTCATGGAAGTGTAGAAATCAAGTCAAAAAGTAATTTTTCCTGTTCCTGAAGTCGCATACTTATTTTGTCTGTCAGCCCTTTGAGTCCCAAATCAAATGCTCAGGGCTCTGTAAAAAAAAAAAAAAAAAAACCTTTATATATAGTCAGTTATCACATATTTGGAGTCGGATCTTACTGTAATTTGGGCCTCTCTGTATTCATTTCCAGAATTAGAGAGGAATCTTGAATTTGATCTGCTACAAAATACAAACTTATTGCTAGAGAAGGATAGTTGAAACTTCCCAAGAATTTTCTAAACAAGGATCCATTAAAACCTTTTTGAACATTGATTCTTAAGTGTGTGTTAGTTTCTGGCAGTGAAATGAGTGGGCCTAGAATTGATTTTTAGCTTAATATTCATTGGTGTCTGCACAAGATTTAAAAAAAAAACAAAACAGAAAAGTATTACTTAGTTCTGAATGATGGATCTCTTTGGCTAATGCATATCCAGTTGATTGTGAGAACACTAAATGTTCAAACTGAAACTTTACTTTTGCAGGAAACCTGTCCAGTTTAAATCGTCTTGGCCTAAGGTACAACAGATTGTCAGCAATACCCCGGTCTTTAGCAAAATGCAGTGCGCTCGAGGAGCTTAATTTGGAGAACAACAATATTTCTACCTTGCCAGAGGTAAGAAATGGAATGGGCCATTTGAAAGACTGACCTGTAAAAATTTAAAGAAATATGGTTAAAGTTTTCACCCATGGAAAGCATTCTGATAATTAGTCATCTAGTATCAGTAAGCTACCTTCACCACTGTGAATTTCATTCTTGTTTCACTTACTGGAACTGACATTAACAGCTATTGAGGAAAAAGCTGCCTGGCTGGTTCTGAGGACAATGCTAAATAGCCCCACCCAATGTAGGTACAGAAAGGTACTGTAGGAAGACTGCAAATGCAAAACCACAGGCTGGTAAGCTTGTTCTGTATGAAGATAAATATTCATATATTATTCCGTACCACAAATTGTTGCTTTATCCAATTATGTTAAAGTGCAGTGGTAAGTTTTAGGCTTCTCTGGGGAGCCATTTCAAGAGTTAATGGGATGGTATTCTCTTTAACTTAAAACCTTTTGGTTCCCATTTTCAAATGATAATCAGGGGCCAAGATGCAGCTTCAAGTAGGGCATTGTTTCATTTCACTGTTTATAAAGATTAATTATTTGTTTTCTATGTAATCATTTACAATTAGTTCTTTAGCTTTCTGTCTCCTCTTCCCCACCTACCAGCTTGAATCACCCAGTATTTATTTGCATATTAGACCCATGTGACATCTAATTGTCATTATGCCAACTGAATAAAAGTTCAGTTATGAAAGTATGGATACATGTGAGTGATGTGAAAACTCTAAGCTTAAAAATCAATTGTTTGTATGGAGTACTCTATTGCATAAAGCATTGTCAGTTTTATTCATTCATTCATTTGTATTGAGCATTTACTGTGTGCAGAGCACTGTACTAAGCACTTATATTGAATGTGCTAAGTAGCTGAATGAGGCCTGCATGCTTTTTGCATGGAAACAATTGCCATATTGTGCATTCTCAATGCTAGTCTCTGGAGGGATGGAGAAAAGCAGTGGGACCTACTGGGAATGGAGCTTCTCTTAGGGAAAAATTTCTAGAGATTTGATTTATGTAACTTAGCCAATAGTATGATTTGAGAGGTAAGCTGCTAACAGAGACCTTCTTTATCTGTTTATGTATATTGTGATTTGAAAACAAATAGTATCACCATATTGAGAAATAAAATTCCTGGTCATTGAAATTTCAGCCACAGATGTTTTCTTTTAAGTTTTAGAGGTAAATACAGTAGGTAACTAATCATTGTCATTTACTGAATCGCCGTAGCAAAAATTCTGTTCTATTTGTGTGTTTAACATTCTACAGGGCCTCTTATCAAGTCTCGTGCACCTGACCAGTTTGACTCTGGCTAGGAATTGTTTCCAGTCCTACCCTGTAGGTGGCCCATCCCAGTTTTCCACCATCTATTCCCTCAACATGGAACACAATCGAATCAATAAAATCCCATTTGGAATTTTTTCTAGAGCTAAAGTATTAAGCAAACTGAATATGAAGGTAAGTCCCTATTCCTGTTATCATAAATTCAGACATTCTTTTGTGTTACATTCTTATTTCAGTTCATTTGTGAGATATTGTAATTGTGTAGGACTTTCTGAAAAACTTTCACAAACTCAGGTGTGCCACAGTTATATATAAATTAAGCAAACCACAGCCTACAGTCTGTCTTCTGGGATCCACAAGTTTAGATGGAGTGGGGGACCCCCAGATGTACCAACAGTATAGGGCATGGTGATTGGAAGTAAATTTTAAATTGAAACATCCCAGTTTCGTGACACACAAACTCAGAAATATGGGGTGTCATCTGTGCAGCAGATCTGTAAACCTTTCATACAGGAAGTTCAGACCTGGAAATAAAGAGTAATACATTTCTTATTCATATAATCTTAACCTAAAATTACACATCAAACGGTGTCTAATTATGGTTGAAAAAAGTGATATTGTTTATAGGGACTCACAAGTTTGGTGTAATGATTCAGGATGATAGGGTGATTAGTGTATTTTTGTATTAATTTTCACTATCAGAGGAAAATGACTGGACCCATAAATTCAAAGGTAGGGTAGCTAGCGAAGAAATTAAATATGTCATTGGAAAATGAGCTGATGTGGTGCCAACAGGAGCATAAACATTGCCAAATCAATTGTTAGCTTACAGTAGTGAGGGGAAATTCGGTGAGAAGATGAGATTAGTCAGGGAAGGCATCCTAGAGGAGATGTGATTTTTGTAGGGCTTTGAAGTTGGGGGCCTGGTGATCTGTTGGAAATGAAGGAGGAAGAAGTTCCGGGCAGGAGGGTATGAACAGGGGCTTGAAGCAAGAGAGATGAAACAGAGGCATAGAAAGTAGTTTGGTGTTAGAGGAGCCAAGTGTGCAGGCTGTTTTACAGTGGGAGAAGAGCAAGAATAGGTAGGGGGGAGAAAAGCTGATTGAGTACCTCAGAGCCAATGGTGAGGAGTTTCTGCTTGATGCAGGGATAGGTGGGCAAACATTGGAGGTTTTTGAGGTGTGGGGAGATGTGTGTAGAGTGAATTTTTGAAAAATGATACAGGCAGCAGAGTGAAGTATGAACTGGGAGGCTATAGGCAGAGAAGCCAATGAGGAGGCTGATGCAGTAGTGGAGACAGGATATGACTAGTACATGGACCAAAGTGGTAGTATTTGGATGGAGAGGAAGGAGCAGAGTCTAGATGGAACCAGCAGGATTTGGTGCCAGTGTATCTGCCAACTAGTGAGCCTCTTGGTTAAGAAGATCCGGGCTCATCCAACAGTGTCCTCTCAAACAGACGTCACTAAGCAAGGGGTTGATGGTTGATCACCAAGATAGAGGCATGGTGAATAGACTGGTGTTAGAGGAGGGAAGTATGTGGGTTGGGCTGTAGTGGGTGAGGCATGAGAATAGGTAGAGGGGAATGAGCTAATTGAGTGCCTTAACACTGATAGTGAGAAGTTTCTGCTTGGTGCGGAGGTGAGTGGGCAACCATTGGAGGCTTTTGAGGAGTAGGCAGATGTGCTTGGGATTATTTTTTGTTTGTTTTAAAAGATTCAGGCTTCAAAGTGAAGAATGAACTGGAAAGGGGCAAGGCTAGAGGCAGAGAGGTCAGTGAGGAGGCTAGTGCGGGTTTTATTGCTACTTGTCTTATAGCCAACAATAGCTAATTTCAGTGCATTTTGTCCTTACCAGAATTATTGTAATATGTGAAGATTAAACTGAAAAATGAAAGGAATAATGGCAGAAATACTACCTTGAGTTTATATCCTAATTTTAAGTGATTTCACATCTTTAGTTTCATTTGTTCTCAGCACATCCATGTGGGTTGGGGAGGAGTAAGTGTTATCTCCATTTTACAGGTTGAAGAACTGAGTTGCCTAGAGGTTAAGTAACTTGCACGTGTTCACAAAGTCGTCAGCCGTTAGTGGAGCTGAGACTAGAACTCAGGTTTCTGGCCTTCCAACCCCTCCCACTAGATTATACTGCCTCCTAATGAAAGATCTTGGTAATAATGGAACTAATTTTCATTCTTCACATTCAAACTGAGAGACTTGGAACATCATGCTTAATAAATTCGAAATTAAGCAGTAGGTGAGGTTTATCAACTTCATCTAATTTTGTTTCTGTAAGCTTATATTTCTTTTAACAATGCATGGCAAGCTTGGCCTGAAAGTCCTCTTAAAATATGTATATCATACTTGATCATGATGCTACTGGCCACAGTAACATGGATATTTGTGAGGCTGAAAAGGCCAATATGGGACTGACAGTACCAACCACAAAAGCGCTTAGTACAGTGCTCTGCACACAGTAAGCGCTCAATAAATATGATTGATGATACAATGAGTGGCCCTAGCTGGGCTGTTGTGTTTGTTGTTTGCAGGGCCTGTTGCTGCTCTTGTCAGTTTTGCTTCTTTGTCTCATGATCCTCTTGAAGCTGATTATCAGGAACAACCACACCTTTCTTATTGCAGTGCATCACACTGGTCAGCTTGCTGCAATTGTCTCCCTATTGTGATGCCATGTTGCCCAAGGCCATATGTTATTTCATACTTGAGTTGTTTCCTCTGTCCTCCTTTTTTTAAGTTACACTCTCTGAGCTCATCTTAGAGCGGCTATTTGGGTACCCTGCTTTTTTCCACTGTCCTCCCATGTCTCACCCCGTGCAGTTGTATTGAGGTGAGAATACCTTCAATGCTAGAGGGTGTTCCAGGCTCCTCGGTAATTCATGATCATGCCACTCTGATGTAGACTACGGCACGGAATTGATGCTGATGAAACTCCTCAAAAAGTTGAATATGGCATTTTTGGTGGGATCGGGTCGTTCATAGAGAAGAGTGACCATTATTACGGCCCCGTAGACTTTCACGTTAATCGTTTGCCCCCTTGAGGACCAGGAACTGTGTCTAGTTCTCATCTGGGTATTCTTTCTCAATGCTTAGGTAAGTACAGTGTTTTGCATCCAGTAAGCACACTATAAATACTTTCACTACTACTTCTATGTGCCACGTTGCTGTAACAGTCTCCCAAAGGTTATGCTGTGATTCAGTGTTTTACTTGTCGTATTTATTGAGCGCTTACTGTGTGCATAACACTGTACTAAGCGCTTGGGAAGTACAAGTTGGCAACATATGGCAACAAGTTGGCAACATATATTTTACTTGTTTTTTAATGTGTCATTGGACAGTATGCTCCAAGAGGTAGCCATATTTTCTGATGGTATTTATTACCATTTCACCAGTGAAGATATTTGGTGATCTCTTATGTTTCCCTGAAGCAGGCTCACTGTATTAAACTTCTCTTCAGTTATAGCTCTTGGTCTGAAACCGTGTCATTGTTCCAGATTGTGTGGTCAGTGATATTCTGCAATAGCTGGCTAGAATCTTGCCAGCAATTCTAAGCAATGAGATGCACAGCAGCCCGGTTTTGCAGCTTGTTTGAGCCGCAGTAGCGGCTTTGAGATCCTGTGGCATCTTTTCTGTTGTCTGTATGTTGAGGAAGGGCTTTGCAAGTGTTTAAGAAGTATGTCTCCTTTACCTCTGTCCCTCAAGCATTTAGATCCTTGTAGATATGCCACAAGATCCAAGCGTGTTCCTAATTTTCAAGCTATAACCGCAGTGGTGATTTACTCAGTGGTTGGGTCCATGTCTTCCTACGCTCTGTTTGGCCTCATCTTTAATATTCAGAGCATTATTCAAATGTTGACGTCCCAGGGTATCCCCGTTGTCTGTGATAAAGGTGATGCCATCTCCACTCTTCTGAGGTGCTGTGATTGTGTGAATAGGGCCAAATAATCGCTTTAGTGAAGTGTGAAAGTAAGTCTGGAGTATTGCATGGTAAAAGAATGAGTGATGGATAACCCATTTGTTTGAAGTGTTTCAAAGAGGATGCTTTTTTGGGTTGTTGTTTTTTCAGGGGGGAGCGCAGCAGTGGATGCTGGGGGAAAGCTGGACTGTACTCCTACATCTCTTCTTACGGCCAGCAGGATGTAGATTATAGTTTGGCCTGAGTACCCCTGTTTGGGGGAGGGGAGGATGAAGTGAGGGGTTCCTTCACTCAATCCATTGTATTTATTGAGTGCTTACTATGTGCAGAGCACTGTAACTAAGTGCTTCAGAGAGCACAGTCCAACAGAATTAGCAGACACGTTCCCTGCCCACCACGAGCTTACATCAGCTCCCACCTCCCCTTTTCCAGGGTGAGTTATCTTTTCACTCTAGCCCCCCACGTTAGTGATTTCTGCAGAGCCTTAGATCTCCTCTTTAATGTGCCACCACTTGTCACACATGTCCTGATCTGAATGGCATGAGGTAGGTTTCAGAAAACATCTCTTTTGTCAGGGTATGAGGTACTGCAAGATGATTATGGAAAGTGTTCACAAAGCTTCTTTAAAAAAAAAAAAACACTTTTGGCCAAGTTAGTCTGAACTTTTTCTTCCACTGTTCTGAAAACTAATCAATTCTAAGCCAAATTGCATCACACACCAAATTCTAAGAGGTATGTTTTAGTACAGTAATTTGAATGCCTGCTTTGTGCAGAGCACTGTACTAAGCACTTGAGAGAGTATACTGTGAGTTGTTAAACATGTTCCCAGCTCATAAAAGATGTGAATATTATTTTAAAATAGTAAATGTGAGTTTGCAAACAATACGTAGGTGACTTCATTCTTCTGTGGGATGACCTATTTATTCCATATCTTGTGTTTTTACCTGTAATTTTAATCTTTGCACTCCTCTGTGTTTTTGTCCACCCATAATGGTTCCTAGGATTGCTGAGCTATTGCTAGTGGGTTTATATGCTGTGGTCTGTTTTTTTCTTTTCTACTTATTCGTTTTTAAGTGTTCACATCCTATCCCAGAGTTTCAGTAAATTATACCCAAAAGAGCAAGCCATCAGATTTACCCCCGAGGCCTTTTAAATCTTAACTGTTGCTCGGATTACAGTTTATAATTTCTATTTCCAATGCAGACCGTCATATTAGAAGCTGCTTTCCGGTTCAAGCTCTAAGCAGAAATTTGCTTAATGTTTTGGGAATGCAAAAGTTACAAAACATTTAAGCAAACATTAAGCAAGTTTCTGTTTAGAGTATTCTTTTGAAAGCATCCAGTTGCATTTGGTTTAGAGTATTTTCACCATCTGTGAGCGAGGAAAAAATGGAGCACTTTATAAACAACTAAGAATTTCATCCTTTATGTGTTTTCTCCTATTTTTTCCTCTTTTGAATGCTTCTTGTCTTTCAAATTCCCAGGACAATCAGCTCACCTCACTTCCCTTGGACTTTGGAACTTGGACCAGTATGGTGGAATTGAATTTAGCCACTAATCAGCTAACAAAAATCCCTGAGGATGTGTCTGGACTTGTTTCTCTGGAGGTAAGTGTAATTTAGCATTATCTAAATTAAAGAAGAAAAATGTGTGGTAATAATGCTATTACTCCCCTCTAAGTGGCATATAGTCTAATCAGCCAGCTATGTATTTCTTTAGAGGAGGTATACTTTTTAAGTAGTTCACATGCCTAAAGATTTAAAAATTTTCAGCTTCCAGAAAATCTCAGTTCACTGTCTCTGGTACTATGCATACGTGAAATAAAATCAGTGTTCTTGCCTGTCATAAATTGCAACTTGCCCTGTATCGGTGGCTTCAGTCAATGTTGTATTTATTAAGCATTTACTATGTTCAGAGCCCTGTACTAAGCGCTTGGGAGAGTACAACAGAATTAGAAGATATGTTCCCTGCCCATAATGAGCTTACATTCTAGAGTGAATAACCTAGAAGCAGTGTGGCCTAGTGGAAAAGGCACAGGCCTAGGAGGTAGAGGACTTGGGTTCTAATACCGTCTGTCACTTGCTGTGTGACCTTGGGCAAGTCACTCAGCTTCTCTGTCCTACAGTTCCCTCACCTGCAAAATGAGGATTAATATGTGTTCTCCTTCCTACTTAGACTGTGAGCCCCATGTGGGACCTGATTATCCTGTGTCTACCCCAGTGCTTAGTACAGTGCTTGGCACATAGTAAGCACTTAACAAGTACCACAGTTATTATTTACCTGTAGTGTACACACAGGTCTGCCAGAATGCATGCTATCACCACATATTTTGGTTAGCTCTTAAAGGATTTTGCACACTGCTCTTTTGACAATGCCCTCCTCTATGGATATAGCTTGACATCGTGTCAGGAGAACTGGTCGTACCCTCGAATATGGCTCCCTGACATGCAAGTTTTCCTGAACGTGCGGTTCTGCAAGGATACAGCCCCAGAACTCCAGGAAAACTGAGTCTAATTTTTCTAGAAGTCTGTCTGAAATTATCCAGGGATGTTTTTGTTTGTAGGTATCATGAAATTCATCAGCTGCTTTAGGAAAGATGAAGTCCTTTGTGATGCCTTTATCCTTTGAAACTTTTTCCATTTCTGAGCTTTAGCAGGGGCAGGGGGCTGGTATTCAGCAGTCTCGTTTTAGTCAAATGACAGCATAGACGAAAACTGGCAGCAGTCCAACAGGGTGAGCTCATAGGCATGTTCCTAAACTCAGTCATAAGGCTCCTAATTTGAAGGTACAGCTCTGCATGCATCTCTATCCACTGGAATACCCATTAGAAGGTTCACTAAGAAATCACCTTGGTAAATTCCTAAATGTTGTTACTGTATTATGCGGAGGATATTATGGTTTAGAAAACATGGACCCTTAATTCCTTTTTTTTTTCCTACTCAGCACTTAGAAATTGACCATGGTTCTTTAACAGCGGGTTACCTTTCAGATTGGAAAACCAAGTTGCATATCCCATCATTGACAGAAGTGAAATTTTGAATAACTTGTCATTTTGCAGTGAGTGAGTGGTCTTTAGTTCCGAGTCAAGCAGTAGTTAATGTTCAATTGGGAGCTGGACATTTGATGGTTTGGTTTTTGGTTTTGGTTTTTTTTAGGTCTTAATCTTGTCAAACAATCTCCTAAAGAAACTTCCTCATGGCCTTGGAAACCTGAGGAAATTAAGAGAATTGGATTTGGAGGAGAACAAACTGGAATCCTTGCCAAATGAAATTGCTTACCTCAAGGATTTGCAGGTGAGGGAACGCCCTGTAGCTTTGTGATACATAGTTGCAGTTATCTGATTTGCAATTTTCATTCTTAAATTTGTTGTTTCTCTAAATATTCCTTTAGTAGAATTATAGCAACCTTGAAAGCCCACATAGTCAATTCCCTGTTCTGAAGCAGAAATGTTCCTAAACTGTTCCAGATGGGAAAAGCTGATGGCTCCCCCTTTTGGAAAGAAAAAAGGAGATTCCATAGGTTTCTAAGTAACCTAATGCATGATAAACAAGCCCTCAGGAAGGTTGTCCATACGTATACACACTAAATGCTTCCGACCAAAGGGTTAACAGTTCTGTCTGGAGTTTCAATCTTGCTACATGAGAAGTTACTCTAACAGTCCATGTCTTACTCCTTTAGAAACTAGTCTTGACAAACAACCAGTTGACTACTCTTCCCAGAGGAATTGGTCATCTGACAAATCTTACACATCTTGGCCTAGGAGAGAACCTGCTTACCCATCTTCCTGAGGAAATTGGTAAGAAACCACCTCTTTTGATGTACTTTGTCCATAAGGTTCTGGGTCACAGGCTATAGCAGTGGTCTCCCATGGCAACTCAGTAAGACTTTAAGGAATCTGAGTGGATGCTAACTGCTGCTAAACCTCCTCTGAGGTTCATTATCACTAGCAAAATGGAGAATTTGTAACTAATTTTTTTTCCATAGTTGATTTTGAAAGAGTCACCAGAAAATCCAGGCTGTGTGGGAATGTAGGAATATGAGTCATTTGTCTCCCAACAGTAAAGATAAAGTATGCCTGAAGAAATAGTGTGACGATTACCTTTTTTGATTTCTATCCTCATGGTTTGGGGTGTACCTTTAAATACCCCTAACTTATTCCTCCAGAAACCCATTATAGACCTATCTATTAATTTATCTAAATCAATCAGTGATATTTATTGAATGCTTACTGTGCACAGAGCATTGTACTTGTTTGGAAGAGCACAATAAAACAGAGTTGGTAGATGCATTCCCTGGTCACAATGAGCTTACAGTCCAGAGGATCCTTCCTCCAGCTCCTTACTTTTTCCTGATAATAACCCTTCCTATACTTACAGTCCATTAATTTATCAAAACGATTTTTCAAGGATTGGGGCATGAAGATAACCTCTCACTATGAACATAAATTAGTCCCTAAGGATGTAGCTTTCCCTGGGTAGAGTCATGCCTATGCACATCAGGTCATCCAAAAAAAAAAATGTATTCTGTAAGAACTTGCTTATTTGGTGAAGGTACCGTAAAGGAGATGGCCGTTGACTGGCTTTCTAAAGAAAATTTTCATGGATGGGTAGAACTGCCTGTCTTTTATCAATTCTCCCCTGTGACTTTGCCTCTTGGGAGAGTTGCAGTAACTACTTCTTTTGTAACATTGCATGAGACCAAGGCAGCATCTATAGATGCTTTTTAGATGGGAACATTTGTGGTCTGCATGCAACGGTATTTTTGCCAGCAGTCACAGTTGCTTGAGCCAGCCTACCTACTCAAATGCTCCTGCAAACTCTCCACCCAGCCGTATGGTGCTGTTGAAGAAAAAGGTGGGAATAGTTGCTGTCATTTTTAATATCCCAAATCTCAGTGAATACATTTTTCCCCACCATAAGGATCAGATTTCTTTTTAGCAAAACCAACATTTTAATTAGAAATATTTTGACTGTTAAGACTTATCCAAATATTATTCTGGACAACTGATTCATGTTGGAAGAAATGAAAATGCAAACAGCTTCCCCTATGTCTAGTACGGTGATTAATCCAAAATAAGCACGTAAGTACAAATAATAATACAGATTGGGATAATGCAGTGAGAAGCAGGTATATTTGCAGAACCGAAAGAACAGATGATAAGGTTGGTTGGCATCAATTTTAGCAAAGCATAAGACCATAAAGCCCATTTTAAGAATCCCTGCCACTGCTTTCTCTAGGAAAGGATGGGAAAAGAGTCTAATATGCTGTCGTTTAGACCTCCTTCTGTTTTGAGGCTAATGCTTAAATGTGGCCAGTGTTTTGATTCCTTCATCCAAATAATCTACAGAGGAAGATAGACATTAAAATCAATTACACATAGGGGAAATCGTAGAAGCATGTAAACTTATAAGGATAACCTCAAGATGTCATCTCTCCCCAGTGTCTTCAAGTCCTTCCTTCCATCCAAAAATGCCCATTCCCCCTTCCTCACAGAGGAATACTCCCAGGGAGGGGAAAGCAGAGATGCAGCAGCTGGAGTTGAGTGGGAACGCCAAGGGAGAAGACAAGTGGGTCCGGTTGCTGCAGCCAGCTGAGAGTCCCCACTCCCCTAGTCATGGGACTACCTCTTGCTGCGCTCCAGGCCGAGACACGAGTTCTGGTGAGCCAGTGGTGGCAGGGGAAGAACAGCAGCAGAGGCAGTTGCCTTCTGGGTGTGGCTTTGCAGTACAGCGTTAGCACTTTGCTGAGCTCACTTAATAAGTGCAACATCCCCGCTGTGCTATTCTGCCCACCTCCTTGCCTACTACATGGCCCAACAGGAACATGACTGGCAGGGACAAGATAGTGGAAATGACACTGTGCAAGCCCCTGGTACTTTAATCAGTTCCTCTTTACCTGTTCTTCAGTCAATCAGTGGTGTTTATTGAGCGTTTACTATGTGTAAAGCCCTTTACTACATAGCACTTGGGAGAGTTCCGTACAACAGAACTGGTGGACACATTCCCTGCCCTGTGGGACAACCTGATCACCTTGTATCCCCCCAGCACTTAAAACAGTGCTTTGCACATAGTAAGTGCTTAACAACATCATTATTATTATTATTATTATAATGAGCTTTCAAGTCACAGCCATTATACGTTGTGGGAGGGACTATCATCATCGTTGTCTCGGCAGCTTGGACTACTGCTCCTCCATTTCCATATTAAGCTCCTTGGAGTTCTCGCCTCTCTGGGAGCCCAGGAAGAAGTAGCCCAGTAACCATTGTTGTGTCTATCTCCCCTGTTAGCATGTAATCTCTCTTTGGGCAGGGACATATGCCCCTTTCTGCTGAACCTTCCCAGGAGTGTAGTACATTGTGCAGCAGCCATCAGGCACTCAATAATTACCATTACTATGACAGCTACTTTCAGACACAGTTGCTGCTACTGCCCCCGCCATAATAGCTGGGTCCTGGGCAATGTTTGGAGGCTTTTCCACCTGTATACTCTCTCCCAGCACTTAGTACAGTGCTCTGCACCCAGTAAGCATTTGATAAATACCACTAGTCCTCTGCCAGCAGTGTCCCTGGTTGAAAACCTCTGCCTTCAAGAATAGAAGGTTTGAAGGGATCTATACAAATACTTCTGCCTGATTCAGAGAGTTTTCTAGAGCAGATAGAAGGATATTTGCCAGAATGTGGGTAGTGGATAACTTGGGGATGTTTATATGACCCATGACGTTGGGAGCTAATGTTATCTTTGCTCCGAAATCAATCACATCTAACAACTGGCCACAAGGCTTCATGCCTTAAATGTAACAGATATTGATATAGGTATACCTAAATTAGTATTAAAAAGTGAATACTGACTTTTTGGGTTAGTATTAAAACCAAGTTTAAAGCAGAGTTGAATTAAAGATTAGGGCTAGAGTTAGGGGTAAGCTTTGGTTTAGGATTCCAGAATTGGTTTGAGTGAACTTTGATGGATTGAGTGTTTAATATGTGGGGTGATCGTTTGGGTTGATCATGAGGACGCTCCCTTGATCGTCAGTTTTGTCTTGATTCTGAAACAGCTCAGTGAGAAATTGTGAGCAGCCAGAGTGAGATACCTGCAGTAGGTAGGATAATTGTTGGGATACAGATCGGCAGGGATATGTGCAATTTCTTTGGATTCAAACCAATGCTAACTTTCCTTTTGAATTTGATTTCTCTCATATTAGAAGGGGTTCCATGTTTTCGGGAACCTCTTGATGCTTCTGACACTAATAAAAGCATGCAACTAATGTACAGTTTTGTCTCATTTTACCCAGGAACACTGGAGAACCTAGAAGAGCTGTATTTGAATGACAACCCCAACCTGCACAGCCTTCCCTTTGAGTTGGCGCTCTGCAGCAAACTGTCAATCATGAGTATTGAGAACTGTCCACTCAGCCATCTTCCACCTCAGATTGTTGCCGGGGGCCCTTCCTTCATCATTCAGTTCCTAAAGATGCAGGGTCCATACCGTGCCATGGTTTGAAGCAAATCAGCCGGTCCCATACACTGTACAAAATACAAACTGCATTAATGTCATCTCCTATCTATATCTGTGGATATCGATATACATATAGCAGATTTATTAAGACTGCATTATGTGTTTCTGCTAATAGAGGAATCATAGCCATTTAGATTTTTTTTTTATTCTGTACAAATTGCTTGTTTAATTTTTCTTTGCCGAATTTGGTGGATGTTTGTCTAATGAGCAGTCTGGAATATGCCAGTTCACTTAAAAGAATTGCCAGCAAATTCACTGGTTGTTAAATTTAAGGGACAAAAGAAGCGTGGTTAGGTTTCTTTTCCATTTGGAAAAATTGTGTATAAACTTATTTGATTCAAGTTTTCATTCCCGTTTTCCCCCTCCTGTTTGTCAGAGCCCGTAGTATCACATACCCTGAAGGTAGGATTATTCTTTAACTTATTTTGAGATTTTAAACGAAATGGTTTTTATATATTGTTTACAGTCAGAGTAAATCACTGGATTTTTTTATTTGTTTTGATTTGCTCTGTTTTAATCAATCATATCTAGAATTTATATGCTTCTGAAGAATTTGTATCAGCTGGTTTATATACTATAAGAATATTTGCTTATCAAAACAACTAGTAAACTGAAAAGATAGTCAGGAATGCTTGAATTATTTTAATTGTGCTTCTCTGGGTTTTCAGTTGTGAGGCAAATCATATCTGAACTGAGCCTTTTCGGGGAGTGAGATCTTTTCTAGCACAAATAGTCTTTTCAGTTTGGGTGTTTAATGAGAAATAAGTTCAGTGTAAAGCAATTTACATTTTGAGAAGTAGCAGTTCCAAAAAGTCCAACAAAACAACTTGGTAAGAAATCCTCTCTTTTTTTTCCATCTCTCTCGCTCTCTCGCCATTCCCTCCACTCCCCACGCCCCCTCCCCCCGCTTTGTTTCTTTCTCTTTCACTCTCACCCCACCCCTACACACACACATTCTCTATGTATGTATAGATATACAATCCTATATAGATATGTACGTATTTATTATGTCATAAACTACGCAGGTAATTTTAAGGATTTCTCCCCATCCTTGTACAATGAAATGAATTGAATGTCTCTTTTAAACACTGCAATGTATGTAAGTTTTAAGGTTATTTAACAATGTACTTTGGTTTTATATCTTGACTTGCCTTGTACATCTTTCCATTCTGGAATTTCTGCGTCCAAGCACAATATCTTCACACTGTGCTGTATTGCTGCTGAACGAAATGCACTTTTCCCCATGTGTGGGGCACTTGCTTTAGACTCTTCTGTTCAGTACCAGAGCTATTCACTTTAACCTCATCTATCCTCTCTTGATAGTAAATCCAGTTTTAGGAAAAGAGAGGCACATGTTCAGTTGTGCAAAGAGGCTGTTGGTCACCCAGTGGGAGTACTGTAAGCCACGCATGTGCTATTATTTCAATTTTATTTCTTTTTCTTGGCTGCTTTTAAGACTAGCAATGCTGCAGTAAATGTTTGCTGCTTACAATACTACTTGTGTAGTGCCAGTATACGTTGGGTTGTTTGTTTTTGTTTTTTTCCATCATGGAGACTCAGAAGGCAGTTACATTCCAGACTATTGAAGTGAATATGAATTATGAATTGCTGCTTGAGTTTTGTCACTTAGGCAGGAAATCTTTTTGAACAATATGTAAAATTTCTTAGTTTGACCCCAAAGAAATATATATTCTAAAGCCCAGAAATTGGAGGAATGACCTGAGGGTGGTTTTCCGCCCTTCGAATAGGATTCTTGAGTTACTGTACTGCCATGACTGATTGATCTAGAACCTGTATTCTTACTTACATTCTCACAAGGAGCAACTTTTAAAGTGGAAGGCAGGTGGAGATATGAAACTCTTAGAGGGCTAAATGTGCTGTAAAACTATTGTAAATGTCACTGGATTTTTACCAAGTAACATCCTTTCTTCTTCTTTTCCCATGTACTGTGGCCTTTTCTGTTTAAATTTTACTCTGTAGTTAAGGAAATTTGTCTATTACAGCTCTCTCTGGAGTTACCTTTTTTCAGCATTAAAAGTGTGAAGATGCTGGAGCCTGACATCGAGGACTGTAATCTAACTCCTGAGAGTTTCCTTGGGGGAAGATGTGAAATTATGATGATTCTTAAAATGAAAATAGATATTCGTTGGGTCTTAAGCATGCCTGCCCTCCGTTCCTCCCCTCCGCCCCCCCCCCCCCCCCCCCCCCCCAGTCCCTGACCGTGATGAGGGAAGTATTCCTATAATTTATGGTAACCTGTTACATACAGTAGGGCAAGATAAAGACAATATTTAATGGAGTATTGACTTTACCTGTGAAAGAGATATAAGGGATCATTGTATAGATGGAATAAAAATTGAATGTCTTCTTGTGGACTGCCTCCTTGAAATCAGCACCTGGATTCCATTGCCTCTACTAGCCAGAAACAAGAGTGGATGTTTAATGGGACTCTACTCATGAAATCAAGATGTTTAATATGTAAATAGATGGATCTGAATTATAGCCTTCCCAAGGTTCATTGTAGAGCAACTGTGTGATTTTTAGAGCTGACTCTCCTAGAAACTGCAGTGGAGTAGAGATGGCTTACCCAAAATAACAAGCTTGTTGTATCTTTTAAAGAAAATGAGGTGAGTCCCTTTCAATATGCTTTTAGGACTAGTGAGAATAATTTAGAAGGAAGTTAATTTACAAAACAAATCCTGTTTGAAGTCTATTTTCATTAATATGCATTAGCCAAAATACCCAAATTCTGTTTGGTGGGTTTAATGTTCCACATTCCAAGAGATCAGTTCCTGCAGAAATGAGAGAGGGGAAAGTGTTCTGGATAAAAAGGAGATGAATGATACAGTAGGAGAGATGTTCTGAGAGGGGAATAGTCCCTAGCATAAAATGCATTTTTGTCCTTGTGGTGTTAAAGGGTGGATTCTGTAACTGAAAGTTAATTGCATATATCTAAATAATTTATCGTAACTGTACAGTCTGATTCATTTTAAATGGATAAACTATTCTGTCAAAATGTACCTATCTCCCTGTTGTGTACATCCACTTGATTTCCAACTAGTTTCTAGACTGTTTTACTATACCAGATTTCAATTAATTGAGTTTACATTTGCTCACCCATGAGGGTGGATTGCAGTCAAACAGATCTGGGAGGGGAAAGCATCCCCACCCAAAATAAGGGGAAGAAATCTGTGAGTCCCACCAAATGAAATCAAATGGGAGGAAGAAGTAACATTAAAAAAAAAATTTCCTTCCAACTAAAGTGAGGAATAGAAGTCAGTGGACTGAATTCCTTAGCAAAAACATTTCCTTATAGCCTTGTTCTGGTGTTTTCTTTAGTGCTGCCTCAAAAAACAATTAACGGGATTCTGAAATGTGACAATCTCAAAAAAATCATGACATTAATTTGGTATTTAAAGAGGCATCCTGATATTTGCAGGACATCATGGTGAGCCTGTCTTTGGCAGTAAACTTAGTACTCTGCTATTGAATAATGTGGTAGAAACCTGCTAACAATAATTGTGAGCAACATTTTTAGTAGATTTTTAAAAAGAAAACCTTTGGCATGTAATGGGCAACAAGATTGTGTATCTGGGCCAAGTTGTACTAGTTAAAGTAGGTGTTGGTCAGTGTCAATGCCCTGTTCTGTAAAAACCCCAGAAACTATTATTATTATTCACATTCTAAAAAACTATGCAGCAAATGTGAACAGCCGATTATGGCTGAGAATTACACCGGCCAGGTAGATGCTCACAGGACTTCAGATAAGGGATGTGTGTGGGGAGTAAGTAAGAAGAGAAGAAAATGATTGAAAGGTGAGAAAAGTACAAAGCAGGTTTCAGGGCTTTCCCTCCCCCTTCCTTTTAAGTTCATTAAAGACCAGGTGAGAAGTATGACAGAAATAACCCTAATAAAAGTTGGATCAAGGAATGAGTATTAAGCATGTTGAACATTACTGGAAGTGCTTTCAGTGATCTTTTCGGGAAACTGTTTAGTGTAGGATGTCTGGTGCTCCAGTGCCTGTGGTTGTTATTTTGACTTCCTGTGCTGTCCTGTTTATCTTTTGCCCTTGCTCATGGTTTATGGGAATTGGCATTTCAGATTTGTGAGAGGCTGTGGCATTTGCATCAGCTGTGCATTCCATGTTCTCCTAATGGTTTGGGGAAAATTGAGCGCTTACCATGTGCAGAGCACTGTACTAATAAGCACTTGGGAAAGTACAATATAACAGAGTTGGTAATCCAAAAAAAAAAAAAAAACGTGTCCAGCTGGTTAGCATTTAAATCACCAGGATATTAGCTAAAATTTCACTATGAAAAAGTGGTATTACAACTCTTTAAGCCTCTTCTTCTTTCAGTATTAGGAACCGGGAACATACTTTATTAGATGATTTGTCTCTCATTGTGACCAGCCATTCTTCCCTTTTCCGCCATCTGCCTCGATTGATGCAAAAACCATCAGAACATATCAAAGTGAAGAAATAGCCTCTTGGTGATTTAAAGAATCGGAATGCAGCAGAGTACCCTCATACAGTCTGTAGTGCACACCTCAGTTATGTCTTTAATCTGCATGTCAGAACTTGCTTTTAGTTAGATGTGCAGTTGGCAGTAATTTGCACAACACACAAACTTACAAGGCACAGTTAGGACAACTCCAATCATGATAGTATCTGCAAACAGTATCTAACAATTTTTGTTTTGTTTTTATTCAATCAAAGGTCATGTTTCTTCTGATGCTTAGGTCTTAACCAGGACTACACAGGACTTTTGCTGTGGAAAATAACTCTACCACATTGATGTGTGGTTAAAAGCTAAACAAAATGTAAACAGTCTACAAAAAATGTACTTTTAATCTGAATTATTGTACTGTTAATTGTTATGTCTATAAAAGAATGCCTTGCCTTTTTTATGTCATTCTGTATCAATGCATACATTATAAATAGTATATTTGTAAATGCGCTGCCACTGAGTCTTTTGAAAGTTTTCTAGTGCTAAGTCTAACTGAAGCTGGATGTAAAACCAATTTTTGCATGTCATCAGTGTCACACAAACCATTTGCAGTTATTGTGGAATCGAGGGAATTGACTTTTCAGTATCATTTGATTCACCGAAGACTTTTTTTAAATATACAGAAGGAAAAAAAATGCATACTGACCAGGACATTTCTTTCTGAAACTGCATGGAAGTAACTGCTTCAGCTACAAAGAGTTGCTTAAATTGTACATGTTTACTGTATATAAAACCCCAAAATGTTAGTAAACTTTTGCTTTCCTTTAACATTGTCAGAGCAAAGCACATCTTGAATCATGTACTATCGGTCAGCTAGAACGGGAACACACTTGTCATTGAATGCTCCTAATTTTTCGGACGTGTTTAGAAAGTGATAAATGTCCATAAGGAAAATGCTACAACATAAATAGCATGACAGGCACTTACTTTCTCATCACACCTACATAAGTAGTGGTGAAGCAAGCCTTGAATATATTCTGTTTTACTCTTTCAGAAGTCAGAATTCCAGGAATAGGAAGGGAGGAGGAAGAAAAAATCAGAAACCTAAAGAAAAAATGAATCTTATAAAATGTTGGGCTTTTTTCCAGGGTTAGGGAATTAGTGGAAAAGTCTGCTTAGGAAGAAAAGGTGAGGTACAGAATTGTCTAGGAGAGTAGGAAGGTAAGAAACGTCATTAGGCGTGCAAACAAAATAGGATAGGTTGATTGAAACCGTGCTGTGAAGAGCTGAAACATAAAAAGGCCAAGGAGGTGCAGATTACCAAAGGAGTTCAAAGTAGCAATGTTTTTCAGCAGGTTGAGGTGTTTCTTTCAGGTATTATTTTTAAAGGAGATGAAGTTTTCCTTAAATATTCAAATATCCAGAGATTGCTTGATGAGTCCACTTGAGTACCTCAAGTGCAAAATGGGGATTCTATACCTGTTCTCCCTCCTACTTAAACTGAGTCTTATGTGAAACGGGGAGTGTGTCCAACCTGATTAACTTGTGGTCTGTGTCTAACCCAGCACTTAACAGTGCTTGACACATAGTAAGCACTTAAATACCATTTAAAAAAAACTATAAGCGTTTTATTTTTAATTTGTTTTCATCTAAAACAAGGTATTTCCACTAGAGAAGCTAGACCGGTTTCACTAATGTCCCCCCCCCCCCCCCCCCCCAGGTTCTTTCAGGGGTGGCAGCCCTCAACCATTCAATGTTATTTATTAGATGCATACGGTGTGCAGAGCGTTGGACTAAACGCTTGGGAAAGTATGATACAGTAGAGTTAGTTGTTTAGACTTGATTCCTGCCCACAGGGAGTTTTTAAAGTGGAAGAAGGGCCCCACAATGTTGTGGGATCAATGACCTCAATTTCTGCATGACCACTCCTTGAGAACCATGGCATCAGGTTACAGCGTGAGCTTGAGAAGCAGTATGGCCCAATAGATAGACCACAGGCCTGGGAGTCAGAAGGACCTGGGTTCTAATCCCAACTCTCTCATTTGTCTGCTGTATGACCTTGGGCAAATCACATCACTCTTCTGTGCCTTAGTTACCTCACCTTACCTCACCAAGGACTGTGTTCAACCTGATTAGTTTGTATCTATCCCAGTGCTTCGTACAGGCCTGGCACATAATAAGTGCTTAACAAATGAAAAAATATGTATATAAGATTTCCAAGTGCTCAGCCTTGCCCTCCCACGCCACTGAAAGAGTGTTCCTGGAGTCCAGGAAAATGGGCTACTTGATAGAAGAAAAGCAGCATGGCTTGGGAGTCAGGTCATGGGTTCTAATCCTAGCTCCGCCACTAATCAGCTGTGTGACTTTGGGCAAGGCACTTAACTTCTCTGGGCCTCAGGTACCTCGTCTGTAAAATGGGGATTAAGACTGTGAGCCCCATGTGGGACAACCTGATTACCTTGTATCTCCCCCAGCACTTAGAACAGTGCTTGTCACATAGCACTTAACAAATACCAAAATTATTATTATTAATTATTATAGTAGTGCTGAGCAGCCCACTCACAAGCTCCTATGCATAAAAAAGAAACAGCCATAGCAAAAATGTTTTTTTTTCACCTGAGCTCATTACTTCCCCTGTACTAATCGATTTATAAAAAGTTTAAATGGCAGCTGGCTAGTTTTAGCACTGTTAAGACTGAGCTGACTGTGAAGTTTTCTTCATCTGCCATTAGAATTACTTCTTTTAAAAATGGCATTTGTTAAGCGCTTACTGTGCCAGGCACTGTACTAAGCATTGAGGTAATTACAAGGTAATCAGGTGGAACAGAGGAACCCCATGTCCTACATAGCATTTGCAGTCTTAATCCCCATTTTGTAGTTGAGGTAATAGGGACAGAGAAGTTAAATGACTTGCCCAGAGTCACACAGACAAATGGCAGAGCTGGGATTAGAACCCAGTTCCTCTGACCCCCAGGCCCATGCCCTTTCCACTAGCCAACACTGGTTCTCCTAATTTCCACCAGGGTCTCAGCGAACTGGAATCTCATGAGTGGGAGACCAGTAAGGCACTAACTGAATCTGGAAGAGGTAATCCTAACATCAGTTTAAAGCATATTTGCCAACTCCATGCTTCTTAATGGTCCTAATGAAATCTGCTTCATTAGCTACCTACTGATGGGGGAGATCTGCTTCCAGTCCTTTTTGTTGTGATTAGGCATGAAAGGAATGAAATATATAAGGTTGAGGTTGTACCAACAGGCATTTTGTGACTGTAAGATTAAATGCTTGTTTCCCCCTTTCTGTTTGAATCTGTTTGACAGATGCTGCCCAAAGGTCCCCGTGATTGTGCTGCTCCTTTCAATTGCCTCAGGGGTGGGCAGAGTCCACCCTGCCCCTCCCCATTTCCTTCCCAAATATAAGTGTTGGATAAGGATTAGAATAACCCAACAGGCAGACTGCATTAGAGGCCAGCAAATATGAACAATCTCCAGTACACTTTTACCCTTCTCATTCATTCATTCATTCAATCATATTTATTGAGCGCTTACTGTGTGCCGAACACTGTACTAAGCACTTGGGAAATACATATCAGTTTCTTGCTACCATCTACACATTTTCCTTGTTTCCAACTATGTCACAGAGGAAGATCTTCCACTTACTTTTGAAAGCTAATCCTTCTCTCTACCTGTGCCTTGGATCCCATCGACTTTCAATTCTTGAAATCAGCTTCTACACTTCTCCTTTCTTGGTAGTGTCTTCAAGTCAGGCAATCATATTGATTGAGTGCTTACTGTGTGCAGAGCACTGTACTAGGCACTTGGGAGAGTACAATATAACAGACACATTCCTTGCTCACAATAAGCTTAGAGTCTAGAGGGGGAGACAGACATTAATTTAAATATATAAATTTACAGATATGTACATTAGTGCTGTGGGCTGGGAGGAGGGATGAATACAGGGAGAAAGTCAAGGGGACATAAGTGGGAGAAGAGGAAAGGGCTTAGTCGGGGAAGGCCTCTTGGAGGAGATGTGCCTTCAATAAGGCTTTGAAGGTGGGAGAGTAATTGCCTGTCAGATTTGAAAAGGGAGGGCATTCCAGGCCAGAGGCAGGACATGGGTGAGAGGTCAATGGTGAGGTAGATGAGCTCAAGGTTCAGGAAGAAACTTGGCGTTAGAGGATTGAAGTGTGTTGGCATGGTTTTAGGAAGAGTAACAAGGTGAGGTAGGAAGAGGCAAGGTGACTGGATGTTTTAAAGCTGAGGGTAAGGAGTTTCTGTTTGATGCAGAGGTGGATGGGCAACTAATGGAGGTTCTTGAGGAGTGGGGAAACTTGGCTTGAACAGTTTAGGAAAAGTGATCTGGGCAGCAGAGTGAAGAATGAACTGAAGTGGGGAGAAACAGGAGGCAGGAAGGTCAGCAAGGAGGCTGATATGATCAATGCTTTTTATTAGATTGGGTCTGACCTTTGAAAAAAACAGAACCAGAAGGAAAAGGAGAGTTGCAGCTAAGTCTGCCTCACCTCTGCCTCTGTGGGCTGCCTGGTTTCTCGTTCTAGAACAGAGTTGCTGGTGTTATTACAGTAGCGGTACAGTACAGTAGGATCATGGCTGAAGTGGAAATTTCTCCTGGAAAATTCATTTGGGTATGGTGCCGTTTTCTCATGCAGGTAAATGATATTAGCATCTCAAATGAATGGTCCGTGCTACATCTAAAGTTGCCTTCTGTGCCACATTTATTTCAGTACCCTTTAAACAGACATTTCCCTAAAAGTTAATCATCTAGAATCTGGTCCATTCTGCTGGGGATATAAATCAAACCAATCTCATTTTTGAGCCTGGCTTTCATTTTGGGGAGAAATATGTATGTGATGTAAAAGTGTTTTTTCTCCCAAATTTAGCTCAAGATAGGAATGCTTATCACCTTTTCCCATCAATAATGGGTATATGTGATAGATTTTTCTAGCATTATTTTGCTTCAGCCACTAGATGGTGAAGTAATAAATTCAATGCTATTTAATGCTTTGTCTGCATTAAATTATCATGAGGCAATGCACTCTGGAAAGCCTGTAATTTAGGAATTTCCTTTGACCTTACTTCAAAGACTGACCACACCCATGCACCTGCATAACCATCTCTGATTCCGGTGCTGCCGCTCATGACAGCTTTCTATTTCTTGGCAGAGAAAATTGGCAACACTCAAACAACGTTAATTAGAATGAAGCGGGCTACCATGCCCTCGGGCCAATAATAATAAAGATACTTGTTAAGCACTTACTATGTGCCAAGCACTGTTCTACATGCTAGGGTAGATACAAGTTAATCAGGTTGGGCACAATCCCTGTCCCACATAGAGCTCACATTCTTATTCCCATTTTACAGATGAGGCATCGGAGGCACAGAGAAGCTAAGTGAGTGGCCCGAGGTCTCACAGCAGACATGTGGCAGAGCCAGGATTAGAACCCAGGTCCAAGAAGGTATTATCCTTCCTAGTGTGGAACACTTTAGAAAAGCGTTTCCAAAGTTTGACTCGATGGCCAGTGGCACCAGGGACCTGATTCAGGTGTATGATTGAAGCTCTGAATGAGACAGGTGAGTCCACCAATCTTCTTAAACCTTCAGCAGGCACCTCCTGAAAGCCCAGACTAATTTCTGCTCACTGACAGCTGGCTGCTATTGGTGGTAGGCCAGCTCTTTTGGATCGTCTGAGACTCCAATCCACCTGGGGCCATTCATTTGCTAGGCTTCTGAGCAGTGGTGATTAAGGATTGGTCGGTTAGTGTATTCATTCATTCAATAGTATTTATTGAGTGCTTACAATGTGCAGAGCACTGTACTAAGCGCTTGGAAAGTACAATTCAGCAACAAATAGAGACAATCTCTACCCAACAACAGGCTCACAGTCTAGAAGTGTATTCCCAAGCACTGGGCCAAATTATATCACTATCACCAGTAGCTCCCACAGAGTGGATCCTTAAGAGTTGTTCTCAGTTAATCGAGGTATATATTGAGCACCTTCTACAGGCAAAGTTTAGCATTAAATGTTGAATTCTGAACAATCCCATCATAAGGGGACTATGCCTTCTATTTTATTGTATTCTTCCAAGCATCTATTATAGTGCTTTGTGTAGAGTAGGCTTTCAATAAGTACACATGGTCATAATAATGATGTAGCGAAATGAGAAGGAACATTTTAAAGAGAGGAGAAGACAGTATGTTTTTGAGGAGTTTTCAATCTGAGAGAGATAGGGCGGGTGCAAATATCCCTGGAAAAAAAATAGAAAGCATAAATACAAAAGCCTAAGTGTACATAGGAGGCAGAAACAACATTTTCAGAAATATACATGCTTGGAAGTGACAAGAATGCCTTGGAGTGTCTCATTAGCCAGGATAGATTGTGTCCGTAAAAGAGAGGAGAGATTTGGTGCTGAAAATCAGCTTTCAGGCCCTGGAGGATAATGACAATGCTGGCCTTTGGTACCAAACCTTACTCTGGAATTCCTTAAAATTAATCTGGGGGCTTTAGGGTCCCCAGGATTAAAAACGAGCTCTCAGGAATCGTTTATTAATAATGCTGACTGGGTTGGTGCCAGTTAACATGATTCCTTGGACATCTTGATCACGTGCTTGTGCTTGTTCCAGAGGGATTGAGGCAGATGATCTGTAGGAAAGAGTATAGACTAGGGAGTCTGGTGGCCTAAGTTATAGTTCCAGCTCTGCCCTTGACTTGCTCTGTGAAATTAGGGAAGTAACTTAACCACTTTGACCTCAGTTTCTCCATCTGTAAATGGAGAGAATGTCTTCCTACCTCACCGGAATTTTGTAAGGATAAAATGGTATAGCATGCAAATGCTCTACAATTTTGGGGAACTATTGTTGAGGTCATTTTGCAGATCACTCGTAGCCATTGGGCAAGGCAGATCTTTCTTCAAAGTCACCGTCAGAATATGGCATGCAGCTCCTGGCAGTTTTTTTTCTCTTGGAGCATCATCTCTCCCCACTGTTTTTCTCATCTAGCATGAAACCTTTTCTGGTAAGCTGCTAATTTTACATTGGTTATTAATTCAAGCGACTTTTCACCCAGCTGTTATTTACAGGATTAGCTCCTCTTTCTCAGCCAAGACATTTTCCTCCAGTGAAAAAAAAAAATTACCACTTCAGAGACGCTGTTCAACTCCTTGCAGCTTGATTTTTTTTGGCGGACAAAAAGGCTCTTTTCCAGAATCAGTTTTCCTTTTGCTATTTTCTTGCCCAAATGAATTTCTATCTATATGTCTTTCTAAAATGTCAGCAATGTTTATTCAGCAGCCACTACATTCAAAGTCCAGAACTAGGTATGGAGAGGGTTTTAAAAGAAAATAAGGCATATTTTCTTCCCTTTAGGACCTTCTTCAGTCAAGGGGATTGATTACTACCAGGTCTTTCAGACTTAGTTTTATGTGGTATTTGTTGCTCTGTTATTGCCATTCCCTGTGAATTTCACAAAAGCCATGCTAATGTATTTGCTCTGGTTTTCCACTTCTCTATCTATCTGTACATCTTCATACAGTGCACTGCCTAAGTAGCAAAATTTGGTGACAGCCATCCTTTTGAGGTCTGCGATAGAGGTGCAATTTTCATATGAAGCATTGTTTGGTTTACAAATTTGTCCGGGTGTCCTATCAATTCTACTGATCCCAAGGCTGAACTACGATCTGACATGGCACCACCTCCCCCTGCCAGTCATATAACAATCTGATGCCGACCTGGTGCCTGCCTTTCATGTGAGGCCTCACTGGCCTGGGCAGTGGCCACAACACTCCGCAGTTAGGAGGTTTCCCCTCTCTTGGACCGCTGTTGGCTGAGGGGAATTTATTTTGTTTTTGTTTTTGTTTTCTAAATAAAAAGAAAACAAACACAAGTGTTCTCATTTCATCTCTTCTGCCCCTGGGGCCGGAACCAGAGAGTCTGGGGTCTGGAAGGAAGCAGCATGGCCTAGTGGACAGAGCATGGGCCTGGGAATCAGAAGGACCTGGGTTCTAATCCCAGCTCCGCCACTTGTCTGCTGTGTGACCTTGGAGAAATCATTAACTTCTCTGTGCCTCAACCTCATCTGTAAAATGGAGATTAAGACTGTGAGCCTGACATGGGCAACCTGATTATCCAGTACTTAGAACAGTGCTTGGCACATAGTAAGCACTTAACAAATACCATTATTATTATTAAATACTGCAATTTTTATTATTATATAATAATTGGGGACAAATGGGGGATGAACCTCAGGCAGCACGAACCCTTCCGAGGAGCTGAGACAGAGCCATTTCAGTTTGTGCTACTTTCCTGATTTGAGGGAACGGAAAAAGTCTTCCCTCCTCCAGACCCCAGGCTGTTGAGTGGGGAGATTAATCCCCTGCCAACTCCTGCCAGAGCAGCCTGTCTCTCCCTTGTTCCAGTGATGGAAACGTCATGCATGCATGCGTTTCTTGTCACCCAAGCAGACTGGCAGTGGTAGCGGTGGCAGAGGCAGATCTCAGTGACCAGCTGGGAGAGCCCTGGCTGTGGCGGCCCAAACTGGGGTACCCCCTGCCCCTGCAGTGGGGGGCAGCTCCAGGTTTACCCACACACGCTTTGATTTCAAAGGAAAGCACACAAGCTTCCATCCTCGGTCTGCTCCCCACCCGTGAGCCCCTTCCTGTGCCCCTTCGCCACAGAAAGTCCACCACCCTCTTCCTCGGTCCCAGCCCCTGCTGAGAAGATTGGATGCCCTAGCAATTTAAACAATGGGCTGATCAAACAGTAGTCATTAAAAAACACCCATTTGTCATATCATCTTGCATAGGTTCACCTGAATAACATTTCAAAGGGCAAAATGCAACCAACCCATCGTGGGACTGATGCTTATTCATTCATTCAATTGTATTTATTGAGTGCTTACTGTGTGCAGAGCACTGTACTAAGCGCTTGGGAAGTGCAAATTGGCAACAGAGATGGTCAGTACCCAACACTGGGCTCACAGTCTAGAAGGGGGAGACAGACAACAAAACAAAACATGTGGACAGGTGTCAAGTCGTCAGAACTGATAGAATTAAAGCTAAATGCACATCATTAACAAAATAGAATAGTAAATATGTACAAGTAAAATAGAGTAATAAATCTACAAACATATATACAGGTGCTTTGGGGAGGGGAAGGAGGTAGGGCGGGGGGATGGGGAGGAGGAGAGGAAAAAGGGGGCTCAGTCTGGGAAGGCCTCTTGGAGGAGGTGAGCTCTCAGTAGGGCTTTGAAGGGAGAAAGAGAGCTAGTTTGGCGGATGTGTGGAGGGAGGGCATTCCGGGCCAGGGGGTCGACACAAGCTAATTGACACCGTTGCCCCCACGATCCTGGGAGCCGGAGCATTCTCGAGGTGAGATGGGGATGATGACCAGAGTGATCCCTTCCAGAACCCCCTGTTGTAAGCTCGTTGCAGGCCGGAAATACTATCATATGGAGCTCTCCCAAGCACTCAGTACGGCACTCTGCACATAGTAAGCGCTCGATATCACTGATTGATTGAGCCCGCCATCCCCCACTACCCAGTAGGTCTCAGTTCCTTCTTTACCCACCAAAATGCTAACAATTTGACCCATTTCTTAATGACATTTATCCTGCATTCCCTGTGTTCAAAGCACAGTACCAAGCCCTTGGGAGAGTACTATTCGATAGAATAGGTAGACATTGCTAAATTGTGACAGGAAGAAAACCTCATAAGTGCACTTTAGGGGATACTGAATCGTTCCAGAATTGAGGGAAGCCTCACTATGACAAATGCCAACTAAGAAACCCCACCCACAAACTATTCCACCAGAATTTCAAAGGACAGCCCTCAGCCAGTGACATGAGATATTAACATAGCCTGAAAAGCTGTTTCTCTGCTCAGGGTCCCTTCCAGTCACCAAGATAATTTTCAATTTGACCTTTTCTTTGGTATTACCCACACTGAAATACTTGTTTGCTGGTCTTGAAAAATGAGGATTCTATTGATTAATGCCAGTCTCCTGGTCCAAAAGATTTGATTAGGAATCTAATCAAAACCATATGTTTGAACCTTACTTTTGCCTTTTAAAGCATGACAGGCAAGAATAGAGTGGAGAACTATGTCTCCCTTCAGAGCATGAGTCTCAGGCTCCAGGAGATGAGATGTCAGTGGACAAGTTGCTCAGCCAGACACAGAGGGAGATGACAAATAAGCTTAGGTCACCTGGAAAAGGTTGTGTAACTCCTTGCTGCTGTTCCTCGCCCCCCCTGGGGAAACCAGAATTAATGTTCTATCAGATTATTCCACATATCCATGCTTGTCGGGCATCTACAGAGCATCAGCTAAACACCCACCCCCATTCATTCATTCATTCATTCATTCAATCATATTTATTGAGCGCTTACTGTGTGCAGAGCACTGTACTAAGCGCTTGGTAAGTACAAGTCCCCATACCCTTCAAAGCTCATGAACACCATCCCAAAGGACACTGGATCCATTGAAAAATTTGAACTGGTTTCTTCAAGTCCTGGGTTTAATACAGAGTTACCCAACAGCTATTTCCTTGTCACGTGAAATGACTACCTTTCAAAAGATAGGTTTGCTGTCAAAATCCTAATCACCTGTTGGATAGCACTGACCTGTCTTTGCTTTTTTCAATTTTCCTTTCTCCTCTTAAGGAAAAGTCATCCTTTTTATCATGGTATTATTTTCAGGAAGATGGCTGGTTATGTTGTAAACTGGAAGTAATACTGAGCACTCATATAGAGCTGGGTACCCCAACAGCTACCTAATGAGAAGCATCGGGTCCTAGTTGAAAGAGCATGAGCCTTGGAATAAGAGGTTCTGAGGTCTAATCACAGCTCTGCAGCACACCTGTTGTATCACCTTGGGTGAGTCACTTAACTTCACTGGGCCTCGGTTTCCTCATCTGTAAACGCAGGATTAAATACCTGCTAGATATCCTCCTTAGACTTTGAGCCCCATAGCGGGCAGGAACTGTGTTTGACCGGCTTATATTGCATCTAACCTATGCTTACCACATAGAAAGAGTTTAACAAATATTATTGTTACTATTATTATCTACTTGCATTTCACTTGAAACGACTGCTTTACAAATGAAAGGTTTGTTGTCAAAACCTTAAATAAAGAAGCCAGCCCTACAATTATGGTACTGTTGGGATGTCATGGAATCAAGGCTAGGAGAAAGGACAACTTCTGTCCCCACACACACGAACCCAGCTGGAAGAGGCAAGGAAAACCTCATATACAGCAGAAAATATTTCTGAAGTCAGCCTATTGGGAGGAAGAAGGAAGAAAATCAGTCAGTTATCAGTATTTATCGAGGGTTTTCTCTGTACAGAGAGCCCTGTACCAGGTACCTGGGAGCACACAGTGGAAATAGGGGGCATGGTCCTTGCCCTCAAGGAGTTTACATTCATTCATTCATTCAATCGTATTTATTGAGTGCTTACTGTGTGCAGAGCACTGTACTAAACGCTTGGGAAGTACAAGTTGGAGTGCTTGGGAAGTACAAGTACATCTACTGGAAGCCTAACTTCCCAGCAGAGAAGGCCAGATTCTGCACCCAAATTCAGAACACTGGTTTCTGAGTGGAGCAGCAGAACTACAGCTTGAAGTAAAAAGCTCAGGGACAGACCCTTTGGGGGACCAAACCCCTTTGGAAGCTCAGATTACTGGCTGGCTAACACCAAAGTGGATGAGGGAGCAGATGAGGGAACCAGTTGTGGTCCTCGACGCTGTGATAGATTGCCTGCTCTGGGCTGGGAACTCGATGTCATGTCAGGCCAGGCTCCCAGTGGGTCTTAAGCTTCTGAGTCTGGGTCTTTTGTTCTCCATTAGTTTCATTTTCTGGTTTTCCTCTCAGGCAAAATGTGCCTGACAGACACCTCAGGGAGATGTTTTAACTAGGTCATAAAATTTGTTGTTGTCACTGATTTCAAAATATAAACAGGAGCATTAGGTTTGGGGGAGGAAAAGAAAAGCCTCATCAGGCTAACTAATGTATCTTTAATATCAAAACTCTGCCTTTGTATTTTTGGAAGGAGAGTTCATATGGCAATATAATTCCCAAATTTCCATGACCTGTTCCTTTTCCATTTCCTTGCCTCATGTGGCAATCTGTTCATGGAAGCACTTCACATGCTGTCTGTCAATGGTGCCAAGCTAAAAAGTGACAAAAAACGGGGGGCTGGTAGAAGTGGACAATGGCTGGACAACAGGATTGGCCACAACCAACTGTCCTTCAGAACAGGCCTAGTGGATAGAGCACAGGTCTGGGAATCAGAAGGACCCAGGTTCTAACCCCAGCTCTTGCCGCTTGTCTACTGTGTGACCTTGGGCAATTCACTTAGCTTCTCTGTGCCTCAGTTACCTCATCTGTAAAATGAGGATTAAGATTGTGAACCTCATGTGGGATAGGGGCTGTGTCCAACCCCATTTGCTTGTATCCACCCCTGCACTTAGTGGAGTGCCTGGCCCATAGTAAGCACTTAACAAATTCCACAGATAATAATAATGAAAATAAAGGCAGCCAGGTCTCGTGGGAAAAGCACTGGCCATAGAATCAGGAGTCTAGGATCAGCATCCCGTCTCTGCCACTGATTTGCTGGCCACCTTAGGCAACCCCTTGGTGGGTTTATTTTTTTCAAAATATTTTTTGCCAACCGAGTTTCGTACCCTTGATTCTTTTTTGAAATTTTGTGGGTATCCGTAAGGCTTAAGATTCAATGAATTCATCAGAAGAAATATATGCGTTTACCCACCTCGTCATCCCCAACAGTGTACTGAAAGTTCATTTTCATAGACATAAATATTTCATTTCGAAAGGTTCAACTTGCCACCCATATACTTGCATTAGCATTAGCAGACACGATCGCTGCCCCTAACGAGCTTCCGGGCTAGAGGGAGAGAGAGCCATTAAAATGAATAAATATGTAATTCATAACATATAATTTAAAGAGAAGTACATAAGTGCTGTGGGGCTGGGGGTGGGGCAAATATCAAATGGCCAAAGTTCACCGATCTGAGTGCATAGATGACGCAGAAGGGAGAGCGAGAAGGGCTTAATTGGGGAAGGTCTTTTGGAGAAGCTGTGACCTGAACAATGCTTTGAGGTGGAGAGAATGGTGGGTCTGGTGTGTATGGAAGGGGAAGGAGTTTCAGGCTAGGGGGAGGATGTGGGAAAGGAATCCGTGGCGAGATAGACGAGATCTGGGCACAATGAGTAAACTATGTAAGTTGAATAAACAGAGTAAGATGGAATCTCCCATCAAGTAGGATGGGTGGCTGACCGAGCATTGCCCAACTGTTCCCAGTTGGGCTGGGCTGCCGTCTGCAGGGCCCGGTGCTGTTTTTGGTTTTGTCTCCGAGTCTTACAACAGTCAATGCTTCCACTCAAAAAGAGCCATGTCGTTCTGACTTGCAGTCCACCAGGCTGGCCTGTCTGACAGAGCTGTCTCCCAACATTTCACCATCTTGATGTACTGAATGAGGCTGCTTTTTACTGCAGCCTTAAAAAAATAGTGGTAGCAGTAGTAATAGTGATGGTGTTATTGATTTGCTTCTGCCCATTCCAGTTCACGGATCTGGACTCACTTCACAACCTTGCTTACCTCATTGATTTGGGGGAGTGGGTCCAACAGGACACCTCTATTCTGACACGATTAGCCAAACCATCTTGGAGTCATCTCAGGATCTTGATAACTTCCTAGGGACAGTCAAATTTACTTAGCAATGGCCAGATCCCAGATTTATTAAGTGGTCACATGCTTTCATAAAGTCTATAAAATAATACAGCTGTTGACTTAAACCGGGTCTAAAGCCAAGTTCGTGTTCTCTGGATCATCATGTGATTTTAGGGGTCTGAAGGTAATGCTTATTAACAGTTACATTTAACTTGGTTTACCAGTGTGGCTGACCGAAGTGACAGCAAACCAATTCACTGCATAGTTCTTCATTGCTTTACAAAGGAGGGAGATTTTGAGCCTTTTAGTTTCGCTTCTCCTAGTCTGAAGGGAGTTCCATTGATGGGTGAGATTGAAAAACTGTGTTTCTAGGGTCTGATTCCTGAATGGTCTGCCCTCCTAAGCAGAATGCATCTGGATGTGTGTACTTTTCTGGCATGTTGCTACAGTGTTGGTTTCTAGGACATTGTGAAATGGGATTCATTTTACCTAATTAGATTAATGGCTGTTAGCTGGTGTGTCACTAATATTGATTATGATGCTCTCCTTCACAGCTAAGAAAAGGCTAGTAGCCCTAACTCACCTGCTCTATCTAGAAGCCACAGTGGCCTGCCATAAATGGACAGAGATTTGGTTGTATTTGTGGATATAACATGTGAGATTAATGGCCCGGACGTGGTCATAAAAATCATTCTGTTTGTGAGTACTCTACCCCTAGCTGGTGTTGGGGAAATTGCGTTCTTTGGAGTGTAAGGGATTTATGTACTCTTCTTCCTTTGATTTGGGAGCCCATATTCTCAGAGAGTGAAGGAGAAAAACTCTAGGACCAACAGTGAAGCGGGGCTCCCATGACTGGGTGGGATGAGTGATCAGTCAATCAAATTTATTGAGCCCTCCTAACTGGAGGCAGAGCACTGTACTAAGCGTTTGGGAGAGGACACTCTAACCATCTAAGAGAGTTGGTAGACACATTCCCTGCCCACAACGAGGTCATGGGTTCTAATCCCGCCTCCTCCGCTTGTCAGCTGTGTGACTTTGGACAAGCCACTTAACTTCTCTGTGCCTGTTTCCTCATCTGTAAAATGGGAATTAAGACTTTGAGCCCCACGTGGGACAACCTGATCATCTTGTATCCACCCCAGAGCTTAGAACAGTGCTTCACACATACTAAGTGCTAACAGATGCCATTATTATTATTATTGTTAACGAGCTAACAGTCTGGACAGTCGCTGCTGTCTAATGTCCAAGTATTCAGTCCTGACAAGGTGCACTGTCTCAAGCATCAACACCCCACCTAATCACCCCACTCCCCCTATTTGCAGTTAGCTTTGCACCCTTTATCTACCCCTCCCTCGGCCGCACAGGATTTGTGTACCTATCCATAACGTATTCATTTATATTCACGTCTCTCTCCCCCTCTGGACTGTGAGCTCGTTGTGGGCAGGGAACTTGTCTGCCAACTCTGTTGTAGTGGACTCTCCCAAGCGCTCGGTACAGTGTGCTCTGCACACAATAAGGGCTCAATAAATACGATTGCTTGATCACTCAGGCAGAGGCTGAGCAGTTAGCATTCAAGCTAGATAAAAAGACTTGCTTGTCTAATGAGTTAGGCACATTTCCATCTGGAAATCAGTAACGGAAGAGAAACGAAACCGCACGTGTTGCGGGGGGGGGGGGGGATCACAAATACGGAACTCGGAGTCATGACAATTTTAGGATGTCGGTGATTTCACTCTTCACGTCTACGGAGAGAAGCGGCAGGGTTCCAGTGAAGCGGCTGAAAACTGGGGAATTCTGCTGGAGGTTAAGGTTTCCTGATGGTGACTTCCCCCCGACCTTCTGCTGAGTAGGAGTTCTGGGATGTGACATATGTTCCTGGGTTGGTGAGTTGTGTTCAGTTCCAGCTGTTCACGAGGCATACGCCCTTTTGGGGGACAGAATGTTCTCACCTGCTCTTGTTTGGGTTTGTGGTTTTTGTTTGTTTGTTTGCTTTTCGGATCAGACTTGTTCTCCTGGGGCAGGTTGGAAGTTGATGGTTTGTATGCTTAGCCCAGACAGCCCAGCTCTTGAAAAACAATCGAACAATTAACTATGTTTGTTTTTCCCCTCCCCCTTTCAAATCAAGCAATTTCTATAAGGAGAGAGCTATCCACGGTTGATCTTTGTGTTGCCTAACAGGTAGCAATACCATAATCACTGCAATAATCCCAGAACAAACAGAATGCTTAGTTTAAGCTGTTTTCTTTGATTGTTAAATTGCCTCCCTAATAGTTATCCGAAGAAGGCCTCCCCCTGCCTGCGTGTTCTTTTGATCTCTAGGTTTATAAAATCCCCAGCACTGGCACTGCTCCTCAGCTAAATCCCTCATCTTGTCGGGGGGAAAAATGCTCAGTTCTTCCCTGCTCGGCTCACCTCTTTACAGTGTGCATGAACCAGACTCTGATCCCTCTCAATCCCATGCTACACCCTCTTCGAGCCCTGAAAGCAGTGAGTCCAACCAGAGGAGATGTGTGGGGAGGGAGCATGTGTGGGTCATGTAGGAAAGGGATCTAGGAACCTGGTTCCTTCCCGAACCTGCCGGGGCCTCCTTCCTCAACACGGTGGTCAGTGCTATAGAAAAGTCTTGGCCAATGTTTCGGAAGAAATCGCAAAATGAGAGCTGAGCAGATTTTATCCAACCTCCACGCTGTTGCTAGCAGGGACTCTGGCTGGGAATGTTATTAGGACTGGCTCAAGTTTGCATTCTAAACCCAGATTCATCCTCTAGGGCTTTTAGTTCAGCATTAATAAACAGGAGAAGTGAAATAAAATGTGATCTGGGAGTCTACTCTCCTGCCAGGCCTGCTGTTGAGAGACACTGTTCGTCTCTGTGATACAGGGGCTGCTAATCTAATACCTTCATGGAACATTTCTTTTTTTAACGACATCACCTTTTATTCCCAAACGTCCAGCGAGAAGGCAGATTTGACCAGTCAGACACACAGACTCACCAAATGGCCACTGTCATCGCTGACTGAGTTCCTAGGTCCTGTGATGCAGTGCTCAGTGAAGGAGACACAGTGTCTGTTCAAAGGTAAATCCAATAAAGGGAAGGAGAAAGGGACAAGAGGGGAGGAGGGAGGGAAGGAAGGGAGTGGAACCGAGGTGGGGAAGAATGAAGAGGAAGGAGATGCTCCTACCTCAGAAGCCCTTTCTGCATGAACACACTTTTTTTCTGGGTGGAGACTGGCTCTCCATGAGTTAACAAGAAACTAGCTGGTGGTCGGGCCCTGATCAGAGGAAGAGGAGGAGAAGGGGAAAGTTCCTGGGGTCTGAGGTGGTTAACCTCTTAGCACCGAAGGGTCTGATGTCCACATTCTTACCTTAGCAACGTCTGGATTCCCAGTTTGCTAGGTATGAACTAGTAGTGTGATGGTTTTTTCTAACTTAATCGAGAGGAAAATGCCCTGGCCATCTCATGTGATGAGAATGCCAATTCGATCACAGCTGTATTATGCAGTGACACTAGCAGAGCAGCACTGAATCGGACTCAAAATGATGGCATCTAAACCTCCTTGTGAGAACGCTAGGCAAATCCCAGTGTTGCTGGAACAGGAAAATACATGTTGGGGTATTATTTTTGAGTTTCCTGGGTAAGGGTAAAATAGCAGGATTCAGAGCGGCTATAGAGTCCCAGATCGGGAGGGGCCCAGGTGCGGGCAAGAATGCATTTATACGCCGTCAAAGATCGGGTCTGTGGGCTAAGCATTATGCTAAGTGCTAGGGTAGATACGACTGTAGACTGTGAGCTTGTTGTGGAGCGGGAATGTCATTGCTTTTTGGTGCACTGGGCTTTCCCAAGCGCTCAGCACAGTGCTCTGCACGCAGTAAGCGCTCAATACGATGGAATGAATGAGTGATTCATAAGATCGGGAACAGTCCCTGTCCCACACAAAACTCTTAAGTCTGAGGGAGGGAGAACAGGTATTTATTCTATCCTCACTTGACAGGTGAGGAAACTGATGCACAAAGCAAATTAAGCGACTCGCCCAAGGTCCTGTCACAGCAAGGAAGTGATGTAGCTATGCTACATACTCTCGATTCCCCTGTTTTTAAGGATTTCCAGGTCAGGCGATGTCAGAACCTTTCCTAGTGACTTGTTCCTGTCTCATACAAAACTTTCCTGCCTCCACGTCTACCTCTTTGGAACTCTTTGCCGCCTTCCACTTAAATCGATCTGGTTTATTCACCGGCAAGATGGAGCTACTATAAATAAAGAGCTTATGTGGGTAACATAAAGGTGCCTTTCAGTCCGTTGATATTTCCGATGGGTTTAAACACTTTCAGAGTGATTAGGAATAACCCCTCTGTGCAGGGCAGAACCTAATTACAATTATTATTACTATGGTATTTGTGAAGCACTTACTATGTGCCAAGCACTGTTCTAAGCGCTGGGGCAGATACAGGGTAATCAGGTTGCCCCACGTGGGGCAGATACTGGGTAATCAGGTTGTCCCACGTGGGGCTCATAGTCTTAATCCCCGTTTTACAGATGGGGGAACTGAGGCCCAGATAAAGTGACTTGCCCAAAGCCACACGGCTGCCAAGTGGTGAAGGTGGCGTTAGAACCCACGACCTCCGACTCCCAAGTCCGGGCTCTTTCCACCGAGCCACGCGATGATGATGATGATGATGGCATTTGTTAAGCGTTTACTATGTGCCAAGCACTGTCCTAAGTGCTGGGGGGGAATGCAAGGTGATAATAATAATAATAGTAATAATGATGGCATTTATTAAGCGCTTACTACGTGCAAAGCACTGTTCCAAGCGCTGGGAAGGTTACAAAGTGATCAGGTTGTCTGTCCCACGGGGCGGGGGCTCACAGTCTTGATCCCCATTTTACAGATGAGGTCACTGAGGCCCAGAGAAGTGAAGTGACTTGCCCAAAGCGACACAGCTGACAATTGGCAGGGCCGGGATTTGAACCCGTGACCTCTGACTCCAAAGCCCGGGCTCTTTCCGCTGAGCCACGTGATGAGGCTGTCGCACGTGGGGCTCACAGTCTCGATCCCCATTTTACAGATGAGGCCACTGAGGCCCAGAGAAGTGAAGTGACTTGCCCAAAGCGACACAGCTGACAATTGGCAGGGCCGGGATTTGAACCCGTGACCTCTGACTCCAAAGCCCGGGCTCTTTCCGCTGAGCCACGTGATGAGGTTGTCGCACGTGGGGCTCACAGTCTCGATCCCCATTTTACAGATGAGGTCACTGAGGCCCAGAGAAGTGAAGTGACGGGCCCAAAGTGACCTCATCTGTAAAATGGGGGTTAAGACTGTGAGCGGCGGGACAGGGATTGGAACCCATGACCTCTGACTCCCAAGCCCGCGCCGTTTCCACTATGGGGAACAGGAAAATACAGGTTGGGGTATTATTTTTGAGTTTCCTGGGTAAGGGTAAAATAGCAGGATTCAGAGCGGCTATAGAGTCCCAGATCGGGAGGGGCCCAGGTGCGGGCAAGAATGCATTTATACGCCGTCAAAGATCGGGTCTGTGGGCTAAGCATTATGCTAAGTGCTAGGGTAGATACGACTGTAGACTGTGAGCTTGTTGTGGAGCGGGAATGTCATTGCTTTTTGGTGCACTGGGCTTTCCCAAGCGCTCAGCACAGTGCTCTGCACGCAGTAAGCGCTCAATAAATACGATGGAATGAATCAATCAATCAATCAATCAATCGTATTTATTGAGCGCTTACTATGTGCAGAGCACTGTACTAAGCGCTTGGGAAGTACAAATTGGCATCACATAGAGACAGTCCCTACCCAACAGTGGGCTCACAGTCTAAAAGGGGGAGACAGAGTACAGAACCAAACATACCAACAAAATAAAATAAGTAGGATAGAAATGTACAAGTAAAATAAATAAATAAATAAATAGAGTAATAAATATGTACAACCATATATACATATATACAGGTGTTGTGGGGAAGGGAAGGAGGTAAGACAGGGGGATGGAGAGGGGGACGAGGGGGAGAGGAAAGAAGGGGCTCAGTCTGGGAAGGCCTCCTGGAGGAGGTGAGCTCTCAGCAGGGCCTTGAAGGGAGGAAGAGAGCGAGCTTGGCGGAGGGGCAGAGGGAGGGCATTCCAGGCCCGGGGGGTGACGTGGGCCGGGGGTCGACGGCGGGACAGGCGAGAACGAGGTACGGTGAGGAGATTAGTGGTGGAGGAGCGGAGGGTGCGGGCTGGGTAGTAGAAGGAGAGAAGGGAGGTGAGGTAGGAGGGGGCGAGGTGATGGACAGCCTTGAAGCCCAGGGTGAGGAGTTTCTGCCTGATGCGTAGATTGATCGGTAGCCATTGGAGGTTTTTGAGGAGGGGAGTAATAAGATCGGGTACAGTCCCTGTCCCACGCGAGACTCATAAGTCTGAGGGAGCCACGTTTTGGGTGGAGATGGTCCCGGGGAGCCGGTCGCTGCGGTGGCGGAGCGGGGCCGGGCTGCGCGGCGAGGCGAGGCGCCCGCGCGGCCGGTAGGGGGCAGTGCGGCCGCGCGGAGCCTCCGACCGGGCGCTCGGGAGGGAGGCCCGGGACCCGGGAGAGGCCGGACCCGAATTAGGCTTCTCCTCTCGTCGTGTCCCTCCCCGGGCACCGCCGCGGACCCCGGCTTCCCCTTGCCTCAATCAATCAATCATCAATCGTATTTATTGAGCGCTTACTGTGTCCCAGACTGAGCCCCTTCCTTCCTCTCCCCCTCTCCACCCCCCCATCTTACCTCCTTCCCTTCCCCACAGCACCTGTATATATGGTTGTACAGATTTATTACTCTATTTATTTCACTTGTACATTTCTATCCTATTTATTTTATTTTGTTGGTACGTTTGGTTCTGTTCTCTGTCTCCCCCTTTTAGACTGTGAGCCCGCTGTTGGGTAGGGACTGTCTCTATGTGTTGCCAATTTGTACTTCCCAAGCGCTTAGTACAGTGCTCTGCACATAGTAAGCGCTCAATAAATACGATGGATTGATTGATTGCAGACCACTGTACTAGGCGCTTGGGAAGTCCAAGTTGGCAACATATAGGGATGGCCCCTACCCAACAGTGGGCTCACAGTCTAGAAGGGGGAGACAGGGAGCGAAACCAAACATATTAACAAAATAAAATAAATAGAAATAGTTTATTGCTCAGCTCAGCTCAGCCCTGCCCCCGGCCGGGGGCCCGCCCGCCCGTCGCCCCCCGGGGAGCCCAGCCGCCCGCCCGGCCTCTTCCCTCTGCCTTTCCCGCGAGGCAACTAAGCTGCCCCAATCAATCAATCAATCGATCGTATTGATTGAGCGCTTACTGTGTGCAGAGCACTGGACTAAGCGCTTGGGAAGCACAAACTGGCAACGTCTAGAGACAGTCCCTGCCCAACAGTGGGCTCACAGTCTAAAAGGGGGAGACAGAGAACAAAACCAAACATACTAACAAAATAAAATAGAGTAGATATGTACAAGTAAAATAAATAAATAGAGTAATAAATATGTACGAACATATATACATTTATACAGGTGCTGTGGGGAGGGGAAGGAGGTAAGATGGGGGGGATCATCATCATCAATCCCCTTTTAGACTGTGAGCCCACTGTTGGGTAGGGACGGTCTCTATATGTTGCCAATTTGTACTTCCCAAGCGCTTAGTCATCATCATCATCATCATCAATTGTATTTATTGAGCGCTTACTATGTGCAGAGCACTGTACTAAGCGCTTGGGAAGTACAAATTGGCAACATATAGAGACAGTCCCTACCCAACAGTGGGCTGCTCTGATGATGATCAATCGTATTTATTGAGCGCTTACTGTGTGCAGAGGGGATGGAGAAGGGGACGAGGGGGAGAGGAGGGAAGGGGCTCAGTCTGGGAAGGCCTCCTGGAGGAGATGAGCTCTCAATCAATCAATCAATCGTATTTATTGAGCAATTACTGTGTGCAGAGCACTGGACTAAGCGCTTGGGAAGTCCAAGTTGGCAACATCTAGAGACAGCCCCTACCCAACAGTGGGCTCACAGGTGGGGCGTCGGGCTCCCTCCCCTTCCCGCTCTTTTCCCGGGCGGTGGGAGCCGAAGCCAAGAGAAGAGAGTGCGGGGGGAAGGCGGAAGGGAGGGGTGTCTGTGTGTGTAGTGTGTGTGTGTGTTTTGTGTGTGTGTGTAGCGGAGGGGTGGGGGGAGGGCGAGGTTCCCACGTGGGGGCTGACGCCGGCTGCCGGGCAACGCTGGCTTGATCCCGGGGCTATAAAACGAGTCCACGGTGAAGGGGGGCCACGAAAGGCGGTCGCTTCGGCTCCCACTCCGGGGGGGGGGGGGACCCTCGGCCGGACAAGGCCCGGACCCCCGAGCAGACCCCGGCAGGACGGACCACTCGCCAGGGACCCGGCCCACTGGGTGGGGAGGACGACGAGGGAAGGACGCGACTGTGCAGCGGCCATCGGGCCGCTTCCAGCCGCAAGTTTGGAAACCCGGGGCCCGGAATCGGGACACACGCGCACGTGCGGCTGCGGGTCGGCTTCACCGGAGGATCGGGGTGGCTGCGGGGGAGACGCCTCCGATCAGCAGGCCGGGGGGGGGGGGGGGCTGACGGAGAGGCCGCCCTGGGCTAGCCCATCCCCTCTCCCTGCCCCCTCGGGCTCGGCCGGAGGTGGCCGAGGGATTGTTGATTTTTCCTTCCTCTTCTCCTGAGAACTACGGATCGCTCCCCCCAACCCCCCCTCCGCCCTCCCAATCCGCGGGCGCCCCGCCTCTTGGAAATAAAACTTGGATCAGCCGGGGAGGGCGAGCCAGACTGTGATTGTTGTCGTCCGCGCGCTGCCCGGGGAAACTGAGGCCGCGGACCGGGCCGGTCCCGGGCGCTCTATGCCAGGCGGGAGGGGGCGAGAGGGGCGAGACCCTGCCCGGCCCGGAGGAGGAGGAGGAGGAGGAGGAAGAGGCAGGTAAAGGGCGGGCCCCGGGTTGATGTTCCACCAGGCCCAGCCGCTGGCCGAGGGGGGCCTCCCCCCCATGGGGGCCCTGCGGGCGGACTGGGGCAACTGGACCCCCAACGGGACGGCCCCGGGGGCCCCCCGGCCGCCCCCGTACTCCCTGCAGGTCACCCTGACCCTGGTCAGCCTGGCCGGGCTGCTGATGCTGCTGACCGTGTTCGGCAACGTGCTGGTGATCATCGCCGTGCTCACCAGCCGGGCGCTGAAGGCCCCCCAGAACCTGTTCCTGGTGTCCCTGGCGTCGGCCGACATCCTGGTGGCCGCGCTGGTCATCCCCTTCTCCCTGGCCAACGAGGTGATGGGCTACTGGTACTTCGGGCCGGCCTGGTGCGAGATCTACCTGGCGCTGGACGTGCTGTTCTGCACGTCCAGCATCGTGCACCTGTGCGCCATCAGCCTGGACCGCTACTGGTCCGTCACGCGGGCCGTCGAGTACAACCTCAAGCGGACGCCGCGGCGCATCAAGGCCGTCATCCTCACCGTGTGGGTCATCTCGGCCGTCATCTCCTTCCCGCCGCTCATCTCCCTGGAGAAGGAGAAGGGCCGTGTAGGGGGCGGCGGCGGCGGCGAGCGGGGGGAGCCGCGCTGCGAGATCAACGACCAGAAGTGGTACGTCGTCTCGTCGTGCATCGGCTCCTTCTTCGCCCCCTGCCTCATCATGATCCTGGTGTACGTGCGCATCTACCAGATCGCCAAGCGCCGCACGCGCGTGCCCGCCAACGCCGCGCGCCGCCCCCGCCGGCCGCCTCGGGAGCGCGCGCGCCCCAACGGCCTGGCGCCGCCCAAGCTCAACGGCGCCGCGGAGGCGCGCGGGGAGCCCGCCGAGAGCGCCCCCTGCCGACCGGAGCCCAACGGGCCGGACCCCGACGGCAGCTCGTCGTCGGGGCGGGCCGCCCCCTCAGAACCAGCACCACCAGCACCACCACCACCACCACCACCGCCACCACCGCCCCGCCGGCCCGCCAAGGCCGGCCGCGTCCGCCCGGGCCCCTCAGGCCCTCCCCGCGACGACGACGACGACGACGACGGCCAGCGCGGCGCCAAGGGGTCCCGCTGGCGCGGCCGGCAGAACCGCGAGAAGCGCTTCACCTTCGTCCTGGCCGTCGTCATCGGCGTGTTCGTCGCCTGCTGGTTCCCCTTCTTCTTCACCTACACCCTCACCGCCCTCTGCTGCCCCGCCCCGCGGACCCTCTTCAAGTTCTTCTTCTGGTTCGGCTACTGCAACAGCTCCCTCAACCCCGTCATCTACACCATCTTCAACCACGACTTCCGCAGGGCCTTCAAGAGGATCCTCTGCCGGGGGGGCGGCAAGAGGACCGGCTGAGGGGACCCGGACGGCGGGAGGGATGATGGATGGATGGATGGATGGATGGATGCGGCCTGGACGTGCGAAGGGCCATCCATCCCCAGATACAGTACCGCTTCCCCTCCTCCGGCCCGGGAGCGGAAAATGCCTTCGTTTTTGCAAGGCGAAAAGCGCAAACTCCCCCCAGGACTCGGGACCCATTGCAGCCTAACCCGAGGCTCGGCCACCTTTGCATGGGGGGCGGGGGAGCTGGCCCTTCCCCCCCCTTTCCCGACCCCCACCCCACCCCACATAGTATTATCCCCCCGGGGCCCGGCCTGGTGCTCCTCACGCAGTATTGTTTCGTGAAGGTATTTTGCTCCATCGCTGGAAGGAGGAGGTGTGCCCATGGCACTTGGAGGCAGGCCCCAGAGGGCAGGGCGGCGAGACCACTCGGCTTTTGGACCCCCCTCCCGCCCCTTGAAGCCACAGAAAAAGGTCCTAGCCCCAACCATTGTCAGTAGGGTTATGGCACTCTCACCACAGCACAGAATTTTGCTCACGGCTGGCTTGTTTTGATCCCTTTTTGACTGTAAATACGCACCGTTTTGGTAGTGAACATCAGGGTTAAATACATCCTACCAATGGGTATGGATTCTGCCATTTTAATGATTGCGGGACTTCACGTGCAAAAAAACCCCTTTCTTTCAAAGTAACCGTTTTGCAATGCAGGTTTTTAAATCCTCCAGGCCTCCACAGAATCCGGGAACTGTCCATTTTGATCTGGATATTTCCCTGGGGGGGAGGAGTCTCTGCACTCCCCCTCCCCCCCGTGCGATTGCCTTTTCACGTGTAAATATGAAGATAATGAATCAGGGGAGGAGTAATTAATCCTGCGGACTACCATGCTACTCCCTGTACCGTTAGCCCATGCCACTCCATTCATCTTCAATTTCTAACTTAAATATGGGACTTCCTTCCCCCGGTGCAACTGCCTGAAGAATATATAGCCAATCTAACTAACCCTTGTCATGGGCCCAGGGGATCTGGGATACCTTAAACCGCTGCTTTTAAAGACGGAGGTGTGGAAATTCTGTGGGAGAAGCGCCTTGATTCAATCTCTCCAAGGTAAAAAGGGTTTGAAAAGACAGCAAGATGAAATTGTCGATTGTACAGTGACTGATAACAGAGCTTTTCGGTATCAAAAGTGTCATTTTCTTTGCTTTCTCTGTTCAGACCGTGTCGTTCATCAACTCAGAAGGTCAAACAGTGCAGTGTGGAGGCCTGAGACCTAGGTTTACATCTGCATTTATTCGTCAGTGTTTTCAATACTGAATTTTCAAGACCTGAAAGACCACTTTGTTTCACCCTAGTCAGCAGACACTGCTATTGACAATGGATTTTTTTAAAATAAAAAAAGTTTACAGACCAAATGTGAAATAAACATCAATTAAGCCTAGCTGTCTATTATACATGTTTTCAAAAGTTTCAAACTTCAGGAAGAATTTTTGAAAAAAAAAAGGGATATGAGCCGTTGAACAATGGCTTAGTTGAGGTCAGAGAGAAATGACAGTGTCTTTTCTGTTTCTCTGCCACAGTAAGTCCTTTCTGGTCCTGTTTAAAAAAAGACTCAAGGTGATACAGGATGAATTCCTCCTAGAAGGGGGAAGCATTGGATTCTGAGCTGTTAACTGAGAGCTGAATTAAATGTACAGAGGAGATAGTGCCATTGACTAATTTGAAAAATGCCACTCAGAATTTCTTTTCAGGGGCAAATGAAACCAGCAGATCCTCTTATTTCCAAGGGCTTCGTGAGAAGGGCTGTGAAAATCCATTTGCCTAAAAACCTGCAAAAACTTGTTCTCAAGACAGATGGAGTTTGCTTTCCCCTGAGTGGTTCTGGAAATGGTGGTGAGGCTGGGACCATCTTTTTCGGGGGGTGGGTGGGTGGGTGGGGTGTGTGTGTGTGTGTGTGTGTGTGTGTGTTGAGAAGGAAAAGGAGATCAAGGGAAGAGGAGAGCAGAGAGAAGTGAGGTGGGAGGTGAAAGGTAAAGTTCAGTCTCCTGTTCACTGAGTCTAGTTCAGGGAGACACTGCATATCAGGGGTGGAATGATACCCCCCAGATGAGGGTGGATCTCAAAGAGGGAGAATTAAAAAGAGATTTAGAAGAAAATATGGTCAAACCAGAGACAGAAGAAGAATCACAGTGAGCTCTATCCTCTGTGATAGGAGTGGAGGGCTGTCATTGGAGGGCTTGGCACAAGTCAGTTAAACAGTTTGTGCTCCATCAGCATCCTCAGTAGTATTTACAGGGAGCCTGTGAGCTGGCTGGCCTGCTTCTAGGTCTCAGGGAAAAGGGGTTAAGGACAGAATCTGTCTGATCTCCTCCTTTGAAAGGTGCTGTATAAATGGTTGCCATCATCACGTAAACCTCTTCTGTCCTCTTGCAAACCTATCATCCTCTCTGGGGGAAATGACCATTACCAGACAAGTCAGGCAAACAACCCAAACAGAATAAATCTCTGGCTGAAGGCCAGCATATTTGGTGAACAGATCCTTCTGACATTGACACCAGGAGAGATAAAAATAATACTCTGCATTGGCCTGGATTAACCCTGTTTCAGTGCTATTGGGTTAAGTGAAATTTTGTTCCTTTTCTTCTCTTGATAATTTATTTAGTGGTTACACAGCCTTGGGGAAAGAGGAAGGCTTTATTCTAAATTGGAGGGGGCCTTGGTTGCTCAATTGACTCCTGACAACGGGTTTCTTGGTTATTGGGTTTTCAGCGGCACATAGATCAGTAGCTGAGAAGGAGCGGGATGAATGGAAGCTGTAATTGGCAAGGAGCAAAGAGGACAGTTATTCGGAGAGTCAATCTTGTAATATCATCATGGCATGGTCAGGATTTTAGTGAGGAGAACTGGCCTGCCCTTCTTCCATATGCCTTATTTTCTTTAGGTTTGTTAGAATAATAAAATGACTACGGGGAGGTATGGTAGGCAGAAGCCCCTCCTACTGGCAGCAAATATCGGCAAGTGAAAATTTAGTTGTGCACAGTGGCCCTGATGGTCCAACATCGACTTAACCCCACTCTCCTCCCACTTCACCCCAGTTGGTTCTCTTGGCTTCTCCTAAAAGTTTAGTTATGGATAGAGGCCTTGATAGTTCAATATCAATTTAAGCCCGCTCTCCTCCCGCATCACTCTTTGCTTCTCCTACATTCACCTGTTCACTGTGCTTCATTCTCATCCCCCTCTCAACCCTGGGCTGGCACCTTCCTCCTGGCTGACACTGCCTCTTCAAATCTGTCAGATCACGACTCTCCTCGTCTTCAAAGCCTTCCTGAAATTCCACCTTCTTTAAGAGGCTTCTGCTGATTAAATTTTCTTCTCCTTAGTTTATGCCCTTCCAACTGTCATCTCAGCCCTTACGTATCCACAGCCACCTATAGCACTTTTATACACATCGATTTGCATATTCTCCCATTTAAGCACTTGCTTATCCACAGAGCCATCTTTTCAATCTTTTCATTATCATAACATGGTATTTACTGAGCGAGCCCTGTAGTAAGCACCTATCAATTTTGTCCATCTCTCCTAGATCGAAAGCTCCCCGGAGCCAGGGATCATGTTTCAACCCGTACTGCACCCTCCTAAGCACTTAATATGGTACAACATATGCAGTAGGTGCTCAGTAAACATATGTGATTGATTCACTAGAGGTGGACTTTATAGAGAAGCACAGTAAGCCTATGTTATCAGGGCAATGAGACGGCACCGAGGAGATTAGCCCAGGTGGCAGACCTTGGCTTTGGGTGCTCCAGTTTGTGTACACTACGCTTTGCTCGTGAAAAGCCCACTGGGACCAGGCTGTGTGTTTGAACTTTGACTAGCTGGCTCATTGTTCAGAAGAGGCAGGTCCCCATTGGCCACTGCTCCCCAACTCTCTCCCAAGTCACAAGGTCACCTCCTCTCTGTCAGTCTTGTACTGCGTTAGTGAGAGCAAAAGGGTTGACATCCAGAGAGCTGATATTTACTTTCTCCTCCTTTCATTGTCCTGCCTTCCTGGTAGCAATCGAAGGCTTCTGCTTTCCTGTTAAGTTGGCATTTCCCTGCTCCAGCCTGAGACTGTCTCCCCCTCCCCCTCCCTCCCCCCGTACCGATTCAGCTTCTGCCTCTTTTGAAGAATTTGCCGGGATGGTATTGGTCTGCCCCTTCCCTGTATGTCAACCCTCCTCCCCACTTCCTCTACCTGGTCCTGTTTGGGTGCCTGCGAGAACTGAATTGGATTTGGATTTACAAGTTCCAATCTTGTTTGTAGATAATGGATGTTTCTCCATGTAGCGGCAAAAACTGTGCAGAGGGAAAGTGTCCACGTTTTCCTCCCTTTCCCACATCTAATTCTCCGTCAGATGGAAGGTGTTGTTTAACTTGCTCTTCAGGAGCAAGCTCTCATCCTGATTCTAATCCTGGCTGTAAGTGAGCTTGGGCAACTGAAATTCTCTGGGCCTCAGTTACCTCATCTGTAAAATGGTGATTAAGTCTATGAGCCCTTTGTGGGACAGGAAGTTGGGTGGCATGCAAGAGTGTGTGTGTGTGTGTGAGAGAGAGAGAGAGAGAGTGCGCATATGCGCACGCTTTTTGACATGACTCACTGTCCTGATTAGGGCCTGAAGTGTAAGATTTAGGAGTGCTGGTGATTTGATGCTGCAACTGAAAATGCTGTTCTCCTTCTCAGATGTTATTTCCTTTTGGGAACTCTGCAGAAATCTTTTGCCTCATTTTCAAGACAGCTTTCTTGAGTCTGGACACTGAGAAGTGAACAATAAAGTGACTTATTTAGTTGCTTACTTTCATTCTTGAAAGGCATTTCAAGATGAGGTACAGGTGAGACCCAGGATTGTGATACCTGATAAAGAAGCAAGGGAGTTTAGTAAAATAAATTAAGACTATATTGAAATCCAGCCCCTGATGCAAAGGCCAAGTCTATAGTAGCAAACTATCCTGACAATTGTTCACTAAAAATATGGTTTAGGCTCAGTTGTCACTCTTCAGATATGTTACACATCGTTGTCCTTTGTATTCAAAGACACCACAGATGGCGAAATTCACTTATGAGTGAATAAAAGGGCCATCGTGGGACCCATAGTCTCGGCTACGTATTTGAATACCAAAAAGCTGCCCCTTGTTTTGTCATGTATGATATTTGCAGCTTCTTTGCCTCCGTGTCTCTAATGTCTTACTGAGCTCTTGCTCAAAGAGAACTGGTCCTTCCTTGAGAGCAGTGCACCATGCTGGTCTCTCCTCCATAACTGATTCCAAATTTTCAGCGGGGTGATTCATATTTCAGCCAATCTCTGCCTCAGCCAGCCGGTGGAGATAATGATTTCTACCTCTGGGTGTTTATGAAGAATTTTGCAGGAACGGAACTTCTGCATTCCCCATTCCCATGCCAAAGTCCTTTGAGATGATTAATTTGCTGCAGCTCTGATCCTCAGACCATTGGGCTGAGAGGAGACAAGGGGTCAGACTTTCCCCAAGCAAAATCAACATTTCCCAAGCTGTAGAAAATGGGGAATCAAGCCAGTTTAGCTGATCTGGCCTCAAGGTTTTACACCAAATACATAACATTGATTGAGAACCCCGCAGGGGTCCAGAAGACAGGAATTTCATTTGGACATGAAAATGGAACCAAGGTTTGGGGTTGTAATAGGCTTTTTGCACATTTGGATCCCTTTGGCTCTGAAGGTTAAAGATGGTGGAAACAGTAGGACTCCGACAACAACCGATCCATCACTCCCCGGGGCCACTCGTTGTTTTTGCTCCCTAAATCCCACCCTGATTCCGTGGGCAGCATGCAAACCTGTAGGTGTGCTTTCTGTTTTGCATAAATATCTGAATAAAAACCTGAATTGTTTCCCTGACTGCAAGTTATTAAAACACAAAGTGGCCTAGAAATGTAAACCTGGCAGACTTCGCTAGGAGCAAGAATTCTGATGTCCCTGTAGAGTTCCAAGCTCTGAGGCTGGGGTAGGAACAGGAGTGAGGCACAACCTCTTATTGGAACACGGGCTCTTGCCCCTTTGGTCGCTTTGCATTCAAGAGAAAAGCAGAAGGTTTTGCAGCGCTTACTGGGCACTTTCTTTTCATCCGTGTCTTGAGGAGGCTCTGCAGGTTTCCTTTTTCATTCATTCAATCGTATTTATTGAGCACCCACTGCGTGCAGATCACAGAACTAAACGCTTGGGAGAGTACAATATAACAATAAACGGACACATTCCCTGTCCTCAACTAGCCTATAGTCTAGAGGACTGTTTCCTCCAAGAACACAACCCTAAGGAAATATCCGGAGCCAGCTCCCAGGAGTGCAAGATGGTTAGAGTTGAGTCTACCCTTTCTGGCCACCCCTTCCCAAACATTAGCAATCCATGCTGGCCAGGAATTATGGCCCATGCTGTATGAGTCCAAGGGAAGGTGGACTTGTTAGGCTGCTGGGGAGGTGTGGATGGGGCTAATGGAAGTGGGCAACCAAAGCTGTGCTGGCCCCTGTGGCTTTCTCTTTCAGGAACTCCACCCCAACTCAGTGATCCAGTGAGTCTGGCCCTTCCTAGACACCATGGAGGTTGGGCCTGGGTCCGGCTGGTAGCCCTGGTTAGCCAGTGGCTCAGGGCAACCACTCCGTTGTCCCCCAGAGTCCCTCAAGTTTCCTCCTGCCTATGTAGTACATGAAGTTCTTTCCACTCACCAGTGAGCGGTTCTGGCTCCTAGCATCCTCAGCCGGCCCCCTGGGAATAGGATAGCAGGGTGGCGAGCTGATCGGAAAAAGAACGTCCCTTTGCCAAAGCGACGTGGGAAGGAGTGAGGGCCAGTCTGCTGGGACTCTCCGGTGCTTGGAGCTAATCGGGGCTTGGCTTGGAAAGCTGGTTCCCTTCTATTTCTCGGGGTGGCTGGGACCTTTTACCCTTTCTTCCCCAAAGTCGGCCTGAAACGGTTCTCTTGGACAGCGTTTGTGTATGCCTCTGTGTGTTGTGTGTTTGTGTATGTGCGTTTTCCTCCCTCTTCCACTTTTCTGACTTGGGAGCAAACAGCAATGAAACAGTAATCCCTGCCCCAGGCTGTGATGCCTTCATTGGTAAGCCGTGCCTTGTTGCACACGTGTGTGACATTCCGAGCCTCCATGCATTATTGAAGAGCTCCTGGAGAAACGCAGTAACAGGGGGACTGGATCCAATTTTCTTTATGAATTAATAGAGCCGGAGCCACGGATACCCCCCCCCCCCCCGCAGTGTGTTTGCAGTGACTCCAGGAGGGTTTTTCGGGTGATAATTGAACAGACTTTTTCAGGAATTCCAAACAGCTTAAGGAGCCCCCTGACTGAAACTGGACTGGTCAGTACAGATACAAGGAGGAATGGCGGACTGGCTCTTCTAACCTGGAGGCTTTCTTCAAAGGGCTGCAGAGTTTGGCCTGTTTCAGTGTTTTCTAAACTCAGCCTCCCTCTGCCTCCTTCTTCTGCCCTTTCCTCCCAGGTGAATACCTGTGACCTTTTCCCCCTCTGCCTCTCCTTGTCCCGATGAGTAAGGTCTTGGCTTTTGGAGCATGAGAAAAGGACTTTAATGCAATGTCCTATTGCCTCAGAGTCCTGGGGTGTTGTTAAGAAGCACAGAACAATTAGACCCCTTACAAAACCAGGAAATCATTCCTAACACCCCAGATTCTGTGACTGGAGGACATCCTCTCTAGGCTGGCATATTAGCCACTGACAGCTGGCTGGGTTGATAATTGGGTAATCTTAAGCAAGGACACCCTTCAGTTGCTGAGTTCTCCACACCTGCCAACTTTCATTAAAGCTTTCCCAGCTCTTGGGAAGAAAGATATAAGGATAGGATTTTGAACTAGAACCCAGAATCAATCAATCAATCAATCAATCGTATTTGTTGAGTGCTTACTATGCGCAGAACCCTGTACTAAGTGCTTGGTAGAGGGGAATAGAAAAATATAACAGAGTTGGTAGACATGTTACCTGCCCCCACCAAGCTTACAGTCTAGAGGGAGAGACAGACATTAATATAAAGAAATAAATCACGGATATGTACATAAGTGCTGTAGGGCTGAGGGAGGGGTGAATAAAGGGAGCAAATCAGGGTGATGCAGAAGGAGGGGGGGGGGGGAGAGGAAATGAGGGCTTAGTCAGGAAAGGCCATGGAGAAGTCCTCAGCTCTAGCAGCAGGCAGCCAATCCTGGTTTCCAGCCCCAACAACAGACGCAGGGAAGGAAGGGAATCAAAAGCTTCATGATAATGCAAAGGATGCTAAAGGTAACAGCACATTTGTTTATCTTTCAAACTTCCCTCAGAGGGGTGCCTGCTGGTCTCAGTGACTTTGGGCTAGTCCTCAAGTAATAGCAGGAATGACTGGAAAAAGAAGAATCGGAATCATATCATTTCAAGGTCCCTTCAGGCAAGGAGCAGGCTGGGTACAAGCTGGGTAATTCCACCAGCAACCAATCCATCTTATTTATTGAGCGCTTACAGTGTGCAGAACTTGGGAGTGCACAATGTAACAGAGTTGGGAGACACATGCCCTGCTCACTACAAGCTTACAGTTTAGAGCTTATAGCAGGTAGGAAACAGCAGTGCTGTGAATGAAATATATTATAAATGGAAGTTTTCTTCTTCAAGGCTATTCTGGAATATGTGATTTCCTAGTGTTTCCCTTGAGAACAAGGGTCTTGTGCCTTCCGAGAAGTTTGGTCAAGAGGGCAACTGGGTCATTGCTTTTTTAAACTGGCCCAGGCTAACACGTTTCTGATGCAAGAGACCTTCCTGGTCAAGCTCTTTAGAGAAGCAGCATGGTCTAATGGATAGAACACAGGCCTAGGAGTCAGAAGAACCTGGGTTCTAATCCCGGCTCTACCACTTGTCTGCTGAGTGACCTTGGACAAGTCATTTCACTTCTTTGTGCCTGGAAAATGGAGATTAAGACTGTGAGCCGCATGTGGGACATGGACTGTGTCCTACCTGATTACCTGGTATCTACCCCAGCACTTAGTACAGTGCCTGGCACAGAGTGAGTGCTTAAAAAATACCATTAAAAAGACAAAAGAAATAAACCCCCTGCCTCTGAGCACAGCATCCCCAAAACTTGTTTAGTTTGCCAATTCTCCAAACTCTTCAGGGAAAGAGGTTCCACAACCTCTCTGGGGATCATGATACAGTATTTACCATCTTTATTTTTAGGGTATTTTTTTTATTTTGTTTGACCATAACCCCGCCTGCTTCAATTGAGAAGCAGCATGCCCTAGAGGAAAGAGCACGGACCTGGAAGTCAGAGGACCTGGGTTCTAATGCGTCTTCCACCATTTACCTGCTGTGTGTGACCATTGCCAAATCACTTAACCTCACTGTGCCTCAGTTTCCTCATCCGTAAAATGTGCTTGATACCTGTTCCCTTTCTCCACAACAGATAACAGTTCTCCCCACATTCAAAGCCCTCCCAAAATCCCCCTTCTTCCAACAAGCTTTCAGCATTTCATTTCCCATCATCCTGAGCCATGTCACCCCTTCAGCTGACTCTACCACCTATTTACCTTCCTTTGGAAGTCATGTACATGTGTGTATATATACGCACGTGTATATATGTGCACATTTGTGTATATACATGCATGTATATATGTGTACATGTGTGTGTGTGTATGTGCATGCACACATACACGTGTGTATTATATATATATTTATATATCTTCAATTATTTATCTTGGCCAGTTGAATTATAAATAGCAATAAATGCTATTACTAATAACTGTAGTATCTATTGAGCACTTTAACAATATATTAAGTGTGGGGTTAAATATAAAATAATCAGCTTAGACATAGTCTCTGTCTCATGCAGGGCTCCATAGTATCAGTATAAGTAGGTGGGAGAAGAGGCATTGAATTCCCATTTTACAGATGAGGCAACCTAGGCCCAGAAAAGTTTTGTGAGTTACCCAAGGTCACACAGCTGGCAAGTGGCAGAACTGGAACTTGGAGGAGGTAGCTATCCAGCAAGCTTTTGAAAACAACGAGTGCTGTGGCCTCATGTGGATTTGAAGTGGGAGGGAGTTCCAGACAGGATGAATGACATGGGGGAGGTAATGGAGGAGGGCAAGTTGAAAGTGAAGTACATTAGAAGGTCAGCTTGGGGAGAACAAGGAGTGCAATATGGGGAGGAGAAGGATGAGAGCTGATATGTGAGATGGGGAAATCTGGGGGAAGACTTTTGAAGACAATGGTAAGGAGTTCTTGCTCGTAGAGGGTAATGGGTAGCCACTGGGGATGTTTACAAAGGGGAGAAAAGGGTGGCATGTCATATTTGAAGACTATGCCTGGGTATTAGCTTGTTCATATAGACTGAAATGGGTTGAGGCTGAAGGCTGGGAGACCAATGAGGAGGCTGAGCCAGAATGTTACAATGTGCATCTATTAATGTTAACCTGATGCTGCTTGTTCACACAGCAAGCACGATAGGTTTTTTCTAAGTCGGTTCACCTACCCTTGGCAAATCCAGCATTGCTTTGTCTCTCTGCACTGTCTCATTTCCAGCATATAATTCTTTTTTCTGCCTCTTTACATCTGAGATCTGGTGATCTCCATCAGGCCTTTACCAGATCTTGCTGTGCCCTCATGCTAAAAATTGAGCAGGTATGGTTAGAAAGGTATTTGAATTTCTCAGTCTCTTTTCCCGGTTCAGTTGGAAGCTGTCATCTTTTTCCTAACCTTGCAGCTTGGGTATCTGCATCCAAATGTGTAATTCTTTGGATGCATCAATTCTGACTTGAGTATCTACTCATTTTGGGTCCATCAGTTGTCCGTTTCTCGCACTTTCTTCCTCAGTTTAACCTGGGGGTTCCGAAACGTCAGTGTTGTTGGGACTGGCTTTTCCTTTGCTGCAAAATATATATTTTGATTATGACTCTGCCCAATTTATTCCTGCCCCCTTGAGTCATAAAGTCCTAAGAAAAATGGCTCTTATGGGGAATATGTCTAAAGCTAAACTATAAAATAGAACCACCGCCCCACCCAGATTCATTGTGAAAACTCTCCTCTCTGCCCTAAATCCACTGAATAGCTTCTCCCATTGGCTCCAAATTCAAGTGGGTCATCAGGCAGACAACTGAAAATGAATCTTATTTATTTCACCAGATCTGACCACGACAGGAATTTCCTTGGGTAGATGCCACACATTTTATTAGTTGCTCTTTTCTGCTTTAATTAACCTTCCCTCAAAAAGAAATGAAATGAAGTCAGTCTGTGACCAACTTGGCTCAGTGAAGAGCCTCTCTAACTTTAGTGGAGGGTCAGAGTAACTCCAGGACTAGTAGTGTTACTTTACAGGCCTATACTTGGCTGTAGTTGGTCAGGGGAAGATGGGTAAGTATTCCTTGAAGTGGGCAATTTTAGGGTGACGCAACCGATTTAAAAGAATATGCTTAAAGAATACTGGAGGAACTTGGTACCCTTTTATGTGAAAAGTCAAGGTTTTGCCTTCCAGGTAAAGACTGTATAATTTTGCAACTAGACAAAGAAAAACTTCCCTAAAGTAGTCAGCATATCACTTTAAAATACAAGAGTGAAAAATGACATGAGTTCTTTGAAATTAGCTATTGTTAGGCTGAGGGTTTTAAGGTGCTCTGGTTTGTACTACTGCTTTCCTCTATCTCTCCCTCTTCCCTATTAGTGGCTGGGTTACCCCACATAAATATATTGCAGGATTTGGTGGTGTAACAATGTTGGCCAAGCTGATTAAAGCCTGGCTTCTTAGATATGTGCGTGTGTGTGTGTGTGTGTGTGTGTGTGTGTGTGTGTGTGTGTATTGTGGAAGTATAGGGAGAAAGGAGAGGGAGAAATAAGGGAAGAGGGAGAGGAGGTAAAGAGGAAAACCACAAACATATTACTTTTTCTGTTGAGTTTGAACCAACTTTTTAATGCCAGAAAACCGAATGATTTCTATTGTCCCTTTTTTCATTCAAAACAAACACTCTGCACATGGGCTCTGTAGTGTTCTCAGTACTCTGTGGTGGTGGGATCAGGGAGGGAGGGAGCTGGGCAGAGCCCCCTCAGCCTTTCAGCTTTGTTGTGGCATTGTGGGTGGAAGAGAAGATGGAGCTGGAAAATGAGTCCTCAGTTGGCAGGGAAGTGAGGGAGCTTTCTGAGTTTAAATCATTCCAGTTTATGATGGGGTGGGGTTGGGCCTACAGCTAGGTGCCCCTCAAAATCATCTATCCAAGGAACAGGGTTCCCTAGGAGCCAGGAGAATTCCTCCCATTTGGAGCTGGGAGCTGGACAGTCTCCTAACCACTGAGCAATCTCACCACTTTTCAGGATCCCCATCACCATTCTGTGCTTCCCCCAAGCAGGGCTGCAGGCAAGGGGAGATGCCTGGTTAAAGTCCCGTAGGACAAATGTCTTAAGTGTGCTCTCCTCCTGGGCAAATGTGATTCTCAGTCACAAACTGTTCTTCTCTAGAACCATCTTTGCAAACAGCCTACCAGAGAAGTTGGAAGCAGAAACCGAGACCACAAGCCCAAAGTCTGATAAACAGAAGTCAGCTCTATCATCTGCACTGGGCATCTGGCTTTCTCATTGGATGTTCACACATGGGCCAATAAGAGTATCCAGCTTATAACCATCAAGGAAATTCTTGGGAGAGTCTATTGAGGTTAGGAGATAATAAAGAGGAAAGCAGAAGGGTTAACCCACTACTCCCTTAAGTGTGTGTCTATAAGTGCAAAAAACATGGATAATAAGCAGGAGAAACTATACCCTGGTTTTGATGGGATTGGAATAACTCAGCGGTTGTGGGATGGTACTAGGTATCAGGAAAACTCAGCAGACACATCAGGGAGATAGGATTGTCTAGGGTAGTTACACATGCTCAAAGATTCAGGAAATAGGTGGCCAACAGGTAATGAGTGTCTGGGTTAAAGTGAGAGTTGACAAGAACAAGAGTTACCTCATTATAGGAGTCAATTTTAGATAGCTCATATCTACTCTAGTGCCTGGCACATAGTAAGCACCTACCAATCAGGAAGAGAAGTCCGGTTCTAGTAGTGAGCGAAGATTTAATTACCCAGATGTCTGATGAGAAAGCAATTCAGAGAGCCTCAAATTGTCATTTCTTTTGGGATTGCAGTCATAAAGGGATTGACTAGGGCAAAAATCCTAGGTTTCATCCTAACCAACAAGGTGGAGAATCTAAGGGGGGTTATGCGCCTTAATGGGAGAGACAATAAGATAATTGTATTCAAGATTGAAGGGAAAAGAAGAAACAATAGCAAGATAAATAATATGAACCTGAAGAGAGTGGAGTTTAAGAGACTTAAGGCATTGGTAGTTTGGACCAGAAGGAAGAAAAACCTAAGCGACAAAGGAGTCCAAGAAAGCTGGCTGTTCTTCAAAAGCACAGTTCTTCAGGCTCAGGAATTCCTTAACTAATGAATGGAGAGGAAGGATGAGAAAGAAATCAAGATGTTATGTTGGTTGAAACCAGGAACTCTTGAGGGCTTCATTGGGCAGCAGGTAGAGCAGTAAATGTGGAAAGTGTAAAATAATACCACCAAATGGGGTGGATTGGCAAAGCAAAAGCTGGAATGGAGACACAACTGGCATGAAATATTAGAGCCTGGACTAGGGGAAAGAACACAGGACTAGGAGTAAGAAGATCTGGGTTCTAGTCCCAGCTCTGCCACTTGCCTAGGGTGTGGCCTTGGGGAAGTCACTTCTCTGTGCTTCAGTTTCTTCCTATGTAAAATGTGGATCAAATACCTGCTTTGCCTCCTGTCTCAAACAGTGAGTCTGTATAGGTTGGGGCTGTGTCTGACCAGATTATCTCATATCTACCCCAGTGCTTGGCACATAGAAAGTGCTTAATAAATATCATCACCATTATTATTATGAGGAGACAATAAAGTCTTTATTTTGGACTAAAAAAAAAGACTGGGGAAAATGTATCCTTTCCCTGGAAGGCAGGAAGGAAAAGCTCATCACAGATGGCAGTGGAAAGCCAACCTTTTCATGTCTATCTTATTTCTGCCTTTCCAGAAAAGCTCAAAAGTAATAGCTAGCCAGATCAGGTCCCATTAGAATTGAAGGATCGGAAAGCCAAACTCGAAGAGGGAAAAACGGATTCTCAGATTGCTGAGGTACTAAACTGTAATTTTTGTGAGCTCATGGGAAAAAGGGGACAGTCTCAAGCCCTGGAAATGGACAAAAGTTGTGCCCAAGTTTGAAGAAGAAGAATTAAGGAAAAGCCCTTCTATTTCAGACTGGTCAGTTTCACATTCGAGGTGTGGAAGATTCTCAGCACAGTAACCAAACATTCAATCTGCAATCACTGAGGAATCTGCTCTCCCTTCCTCAGCTTTATGAGTGTCAGAGACTGTGTCAGATTGTCTGATTATCTTGTTTCTACCCCAGAGTTTAGCACATAGGAAGTTGTTGATAGATGCCATCACTATTACTATTATTGTGCTTATTATGATGCCTATATACCTGAGTGCTAAGGACCATATAAATGAGTTCATAAGTGCTAGACTTGACTGAAGGGGTGATTTCTCAGAGTGTTGAGAAATCAACAGGGAAAAACTCATTGGAATTTTAGGAGTGATTTGAATGCAGGGAGGGAGGGAGTGCTAGGCCAGGAGAGCAGCTGGACCGAGGGGATGGAGGTGGGAGAGGTGAGAGTAAGGAACGGTTAGAAAGTTGGGATTGCACCACATATTGTTGGCAAGTTTGGGCCCTGGTAACACCCTGGGCCTGGATTGGAACCAGACCCAAGCTTCTCGCCAAGTCTCACTTCCATGAGCTTCTCCGGTTGAAGGGAGAAAAGACTGTTGACCAGGCCTGGGGTTGGCATGAAGGAAAAGAGAGAGGGTGGCCTCCTCAACACTTTAGCCCCTGACCATGACTTTGGTGCCAGACTTTTCCCAAGCCCTTATGACTGCTCCTATTGCCACTAACCCCGGGGGCTTCTGTTCGCTGTGGTGTAATTAGAGAAGAAAATACAGAAACCACCTCTGCTTCCAGGCTGTTGAGTTCCTTTTATAGTCAGATTTCAGGACATCAGCCCTCATTTGGAGGAGTTTATTTGTACAAGTCGAATGCTCCAAAGATTAAAAATGACGTTGGGGGAAAATTATTTGCTAAGAATAAATGTTAATTTTGAAACACACTCCCTGCACCCTAATTTCCTCCTCCCAGCTTTGTATGTTGATCTGCTCAGTGAGATCTTTGGAAGTTGGCAAGGCAGAGTTTTATGTGCTTGGAGATGAGAGAAGGGGATTAGCTGGGTTCTTATTTTAACGTGTAGATGCTGCGCAATGACTCTGACCACACAACTCTTTGTTTTGTAAGGAGATGACAGGGAGGGGTAAGGACAAAAGCTCACAAGATTTCACATGAGAAGGTACAATTTCCACTTCCTCTTTATAGTATTTATTTGTTTTTAACTCTCTTCCCTCTCCAGTGTCAGGTTGAATTGAAGTGAGAGGAAGTGGAGTTGGTCTGCCATCTGCCAGAACTGATATCTCCTCCCTGGAGCTGATTCTTGAGCCCGTAACAACTACAGGCAGCCAGAACGATGCTTCTGAGGGTGGGGTAGGGAACGGTCTCTGGGAGGGTCTCTGGAATTTAATGCAAAGGAGCTGCAAGAACCATCTTAACTCCTTGACCCCATCAGCCTGCATTTGTTGAACTTCTACTCTCTATTTCTATTTCTCTCTCCTACTCTCTATAGAGAAGCAGCATGGCTCAGTGGAAAGAGCACAGGATTTGGAGTCAGAGGTCATGGGTTCGAATCTCGGCTCCGCCACTTGTCAGCTGTGTGACTTTGGGCAAGTCACTTCATTTCTCTGTGCCTCAGTTCCCTCATCTGTAAAATAGAGATTAAGACTGTGAACCCCTTATGGGACAACCTGATCACCTTGTAACCTCCCCAGCACTTAGAACAGTGCTTTGCATATAGTAAGTTCTTAATAAATGCCATTGTTATGATCATTATTATTATTATATTTCAGTCCAGGAAACCTGATACTACTAGTAATTATTGTATTTGTTAAGTACTCACTATATGCTAAACACTGTACTAAGCCCTGGGTTTAGGTAGAAGACAAGCAGGTCTCACATGGGGTTCACAGACTAAGTAGAAAAGAGGATAGGTATTGAATCTCCATTTTGCAGAACTGAGGCAGAGAGAAGTTAAATGACTTGACCAAGATCACATGGCAGGCATATGGCGGAGCTGGGATTTGAACCCAGGTCTTCTGACTCCCAGGTCTGTGATCTTTCCTCTAGGACAAACTGGTATATCCTCTCCCCTCCTCTGCTTCCAAGAAAGGCTGTAATTTATTTATATTAATGTGTGTCTCCCCATCTAGACTATAAGCTCGCTGTGGACCAGGAACGTGTCTGTTACATGGTTGTGTTGTACTCTCCAAAGCACTCAATACAATGCTCTGCACACAGTAAGCGCTCAATAAATATGATTGAAGTCCTCATGCCTGGTCCCAAGCTCATTGTTTTTTTAATGGAGCGAAGATGTAGTGAAGATCCTTTCCTCGATTCAGTTCCTTGGGGGATTGAGGCAGCCCTCAAGCCAAACAAAATTGAAATTGATGATAGAAGCTCTTGGATAGGGGTGTGTGTCAGCTTTTGGGGTGAGTTGGGCCTCAGGGAAATGGGAAAACTAAGAGGTTTCCTTCACTAAATCAATACCAACCCAATAAACAGGCAGGGACTAAGGAGTCCTGGAAGGACAGCAGAGTTACTTTAATCATGATAATAATGGTGATGTTTAAGTGCTTACTATGTTCAAGTGCTGTGCTAAGCATCTGGGTTGCGATGAGATAAAGCAGGTCAGACATAGTCCCTGAGGAGAATCAGAATTAGGAAAGTAAACATTGGTAAATATGTCATAGTGAATTCCTGGTCATTTCAAGCCATTGCTTTTGCACTTGGCCATTGCTTCTAACTTCTCCTTCGCCAACTCAGCCTGTCAGTCCAGCTCCATATACAGCTGAAGTAGGTGGGAACTGGGTGATCTGGGAAAGTTGGGTAGGTGGGACTGACCTCGCTCATTTTCCTGTCTTGTGGCTGCGGGGATTCAGATAAAGATTCAGTCAATCGATAAGCAGAGCTGCAGTACCCTAGAGACCAGAGCGATGCCTGAAGAAGGAGATGGCCGAAGAACAAGTTATGTCCTTGAGGAGGAGACGTGACAGGCACAAAGGCATCAAAGCAAGGTAGGACAACTGAGAGAATAGCTAATTCTGCATAAAAATGGGGATTTTTACAATTAGTGGGAGGAGAAAGGACAAAGGCACAACTGGAGTAGCAAGAGTCAGCAAATTTGCCAATAAGTGAATGAATGAGGTGAAGTTAATGAATAAGTAGAGTACATAGATCAATACTCCTCTCCTAGGGCAGAACTCTTTCCAATAGGCCAAGATACTAGGGTATGCCATACTTCTAACTCTTTCTTCTGATATTTATCAAGTGATACAAGCATTATTGTAAGCACTAGGTCAGATACAAAATAATTAAATCAGTTGAGACTCTAAGGAGTAGGGAGTGCAAGTGTCTTAATTCCATTTTACAGGTGAGGAAACTGGGCCCTAGAGAGAGGTTAGGTGACTTGCCCAGAGTCACACAGCAAGTCCTGCCTCCTGACTCTCAGCCCTATGTTCTTTACACTAGGCCTTGCTGCCAACTTAACCTGCTGTCGGCCCACTGGAAAGAACACTGGGGATCAGGAGACCTGGGGGCCATTTCAGCCTGTAGCTGGCTAATGCGGGTGAAGACCACACATGCACTTAACCACATGTTGCACCCCTACCTGATTACTTGCTCGTTGCCCTTCATGCCCCAAGAAGAAACGTGACCGGGCTGGTGGACTTGTAGACTGTAAATGATTTCTTCATATTAATGTCTATCTCCCCATTTAGACCATAAGCACACTGTGGACAGGGGAAGTGTCTACCAAATCTGTTGTATTGTACTCTCCCACGTGCAAGTGCTTAGTACAGTGCTCTGCACACAGTAAGTTCTCAATAAATACAACTGATTGAATGAATGCTTAGTACCATTCTCTGCACACAGGAAGTGTTCAATAAATAGCATCGATTGATTGATGGATTGACCTGCACAACCACTGAAACTATAACCAATTCCTTCATGCAGGGTTTCATTCATTCAGTTGTATTTATTGAGTGCCTACTGTGTGCAGAGCACTGTACTAAGTACAATTAGGCAACAGACAGAGACAATCCCTACCCATCAACAGGCTTGACCCAGAATCATTTGTTATTTAATAATAATAGTAATAATAATAATGATGGCATTTATTAAGCACTTACTATGTGCAATGCACTGTTTTAAGCACTGGGGAGGTTACAAGGTGACCAGGTTGTCCCACGGGGGTGCACACAGTCTTAATCCCCATTTTACAGATGAGGTAACTGAGGCTCAGAGAAGTTAAGTGACTTGCCCAAAGTCAGCTGACAATTGGCAGAGCCGGAATTTGAACCCATGACCTCTGGCTCCAAAGCCCAGGCTCTTCCCAGTGAGCCAAGCTGCTTCTCTTATTTCTGCTTCTCTTATCTCTCTTATTGCTTCTCCTATTTCTGACAGGAGACTCCATCATCATTATTGTCGTCATCCATCATCACCATCATCATCGTCATCAACATCATCATCATCTTTTGGGGAAATCAATCCTAGAGAGGTTAAGTGACTTGACTCCAGTTACACAGATATTCAGAGGTGGTTCCTGGACTAGAACCCAGCTCTACTGATTCATAGAGCTGAACTCTTCCCTCTGGACCACACTGCCCCCCATCTTGCTCTCTCTCCTCCCCTCCCCTTTTTCCTCCCTTCCCATTTTACCAGGACAAGGCTGGTTTCTGTGAGTCCAGCTCCCTGACTCTTAGAGGCTAGGGTGATGGATGAGGAGCCGGAGCCAGAAGGAGGCTGGATTCCATCCGTCTGAGCCTGAAACATTTCAATCTGTGACTGCAGCTTGTTCCAGCATCCCTGAGACAGACAGCTGAGGGAATTGGATGCAGCAGCGTGAAATGTATGTGCTCTCCTCCTTTCATGGATCAGAGTTGAAACCAGTCGGGGAAAAAAAAATGAGCCCCCCTCCTGGGGGAGGGTAGGAGAGGGAACAGCATGTTTGAGTCTCTGATGGGGTGACTGCCCAGAGTTAGCTGGAGGGGGAAATGAAACCTAGAACTATTTGAGGTTCTGCCTCGGAGCAGGGCAGTGAACACCTACTCTTAGCCTTACCTATGCCCTCCTTTCCTCTCCTCCCATTCCCTTCTGCATTGCCCTGACTCGCTCCCTTTTTTCATTCCCCCTCAGCCCCACAAGCACTTAAGTACATATCTGTAATTTATCATCTTAATGTTTGTCTCCTCCATTAGACTGTAAACTCCTTGTCAGCAGGGAACGTGTCTGTTCATTCTTGTATTGTACTCTCCTAAGTTCCTAGTACCGTGCTCTGAACACAGTAAGTGCTCAATAAATACAATTGACTGACCGACTCTTGGTGACTCTGCTGTCAGTTGGATTGACAGTTCTGACTCTACAGTCTCTACAACAGGTTTGAGAGAGGTGGCAGAAACTGCCCAGTTGGCAGTGAAGGCAGCCGCCTCCAGAATTTACCTGCTTCTGAAGAGGGCACAAACTGCCTAAAATAGAGAATAAGAGAGAGGTTGCTTTTCCCCTCGCAGTTCTTAAGGGGGTGTGGCAGCACCTGTGGAAGTGCTGGGTGGGAGAACAGGATATAATAAAGGTACTTTTGATTTCTAGAGCACAATATTTCCAAAGTGCCTTCATCCCTCCACCCTCTCATAAATGCTAGAGGGGTAGACTGTATAGCTCGTTATGGGTGGGGACCGTGTCTGCTAATTTTGTTGTATTCTCCCAAGAGCTTAGTACAGTGCTCTGTAAATAGAAAGCTCTCAGTAAATATGATTGAGTCTTTGATGGATAGATATATTTTTCCTACATTAGGGTTGGGGAAACCAAGGTCTGGAGATTATGTGAAACATTTCAGACTTGAACAGACTGAAACCAGAATCCTATCTGTCACCATGTACCTTCATCCCAGCCTAGAAGAGCCAAGAAATGAATGCCCTGGGAAGGACCTTGCCCAGTGATGATGGGTAGTGAGGAAAGGGGGAAAGCGTCAGGAATGCATAGCGATTAGAATCACTCATTCAATCGATTGAGTGCCTACTATATACTGGCCACTGTGCTAAGTGCTTAAGAGGGTAAAATAACAGGGTCTAGTGGAAGGAGCCCAGGACTTGGAGGGAGAGGGCCTGAGTTCTAATTGTGACTCTTTCACGTGCCTGTTGTGTGACCTTGGACAAGTCACTTAACTTCTCTGTGACTCAATTCTCTCATCTGTAAAATGGAGATTAATATTTGTCCTCCTCTCCCTTAGATCTTAAGTCCTGTTTGGGAAGGGACAGTGTCTGATTTGATGATCTTGTATCTTCCCCAGTGCTCAGCATAGTACTTGGCACATACATAGTGCATGCTTAACAAATGCCCCAATTATTATTATTGCACTAGAGGTAGTAAATACAATCCCTGCTGTTGAGAAATGTACAGTCTTTTTGGGTACACAGATCTTTGTGTTTCTCCAGGTGGGTTCTGGTCCTTATTCAGCAATCAGTAATTTACCAGAGGATGGCAGGGGCTGTTTAGCTGGACAAGCTGCCCAGGCAGGGGGACAGGGGTGGCTCCTGAGAAATGTGGCTCCCAAATGGGTTTTGAGTTGTATTTCTCAAAGTGAGACAGAGCTCCCTGCCTCAGTGTGTTCCTAGCAGCGGAGTTAGATGGTGACATCCTGTCAGGCCCCATCTGTTGCTCCGGCTGCGTCTGGATACATCACCCGGTTGGGCCCTCGACACGCCGGCTCCGTGGCAGGGGAGACTCAATAAATCAAGTCTCAGTGTAACGTGGTGAGGCAGAAGATCAACCTCCTGACATCCCTCTCTTCAGATCTTTGTGATCCATAATAATAGTCTTTCCGGAGGTGGCACCTCTCAGCCCAAGCTCTGGAGTTAAATGCTCTGAGAGGGTGATTTATGTGAAAGCTACTGATCCCCGGGTCTCGATGAAGCATCATGTTGGCATGAGCGACCGAGCTGAGCTCACACTGCAGCCCGCGGCTTTCTCTGCTGTTCTCCCTGCACTGCTGATCTTGGACATTGGGCTTGTGGCTGAACTTTGTGTTCGGGCAACAGACCCAGCTTGGGTTTAACCTGGAAAGATTGGATGTCTGTGCCTGGGCTATTGTCCCCTTTTGGTAGGCAGGACTACCTCCACCCATCAACCAGGAGGATTCCCAAAATGTCAGGTCACTGGGAGAGCTCCAGGGAAAACAGTGACAATCAATGGTATTTATTTAGTGCTGCTTTAGAGAAGCAGCGTGGCTCAGTGGAAAGAGCACGGGCTTTGGAGTCAGAGGTCATGGATTCAAATCCTGGCCCCACCAACTATCAGCTGTGTGACTGTGGGCAAGTCACTTCACTTCTCTGGGCCTCAGTTCCCTCATCTGGAAAATGGGGATTAAGACTGTGAGCCCCCTGTGACACAACCTGATCACCTTGTAACCTCCCCAGCGCTTAGAACAGTGCTTTGCACATAGTAAGCACTTAATAAATGCCATTATTATTATTATTATTATTTTTGGGTGTACTAAGCATTTGGGAGAATACAATGCTATAGAGTTGCATTGTGAGAAGCAGCATCTTCTAGTGGATAGAGCACAGGTTTAGGAGTCAGAAGGACCTGAGTTTTAATCCCGGCTTAAGCAGCGGGGTCTGGGGCCATGGGAATGGCTGGGAGTTAGGAGACTAAGTTCTAGTTCTGACTTTCTCACTGAATGATTTTGTGACCTTGGGTAAGTCCCTCAACTTCTCTGGACCTCTTTTAATGGGGAGAGTGATAGCTGTCTCTTCTCTTGAGAGGAGGATAGCATTAGAACTGAATCTGTGAAAACACACTAGGGGGAAACAAACAGCTGCAATGCTAGCTAAGCAGCATGGCCTAGTGGATAGAGCATGGGCCTAGGAGTCAGAAGGACTGGATTCTAATCCCGGCTCTGCTAATTGTCTGCTATGTGAGTCACTTTGCTTCTCTGTGCCTCAGTTCCCTCATTTGTAAAACGGGGATTAATGCTATGAGCCCCATGTGGGCCAGGGACTGTGTCCAAACTGATTAGCTTGTATCCACCCCAGCACTTAGTACAGTGCCTGGCACATAGTAAGTGCTTAACAAATACCACAATAATTAATTATTATTATTTATTGAGCCCTTAGTATGTGCTAAGCACCAGTCCTGGAAACAAGGTGCTCAGGCAGGAGGAGGAGGAGGGGTGTGGCTCTGGGGCTATGGGAGGTGGATATCAGTGGGGGAAGTTCTCGTTTGGACTGGAATTATCCGCAAGGGCTGTGGTTGTGGTCCTAGGGCAACAATTCACGCCAGTGGGTACATAGTTTGGAGCAGTCTTCAGGGGGTAGTGATATGGCGAAGCCCCCAATTTTGGAGCCTGGCAGGGATGTCACTGTCTTCTTGGCCTCCTCAGCCGGTGAGGCATATATCCTTGGTATGGGGTCTTGTGAGGCATACCCAGCTCCCCCCTGCTCATTCAGCCCTGCACCAGAATAACCTGGCTCTGGGTCTGGGTCTTTGGAGCTGTTCAAATAAACTCTCCATTTCCTGGACTCTCCCCCAAGAACCTCGCCAAAAGGATTCAAATGGTCTCCCAAAAGGAAAATGGCTTTTCTTGCCAGTGCCTCAACTAAAAATATTACGCAGTGTGGCTAATGAAAAAGGAAAACAAAAATGGCTCGTTGTGACCTAATATAGCCTCATTTTGCAAAAAAAGGATCTGTAATTGAAAACAGGAGATGTATCTGCTGGCTTTGGGGACAGAGTTGCAGGGAACTTGATGTTTTCTGGGCACTTGGCCTTGCATAGAAAAAGAACTGGGAAATCAGCAAGGAGGCAACAGGTGGTTTGGGTGCTTCTACCTGTCCCAGCAAGGGAGGACATCCAGGGAAAACATTGGGAAGAAGGAGATAAAGGGGTTTGCTGGAGCTTTATGGAGTGGCTACTGGCCTTTGCTGAGAGTATGCTCTGTCTTGGCCTCGTTGCCAAGGTGATTGATTATCAGGTAGTGATTGAGGGGGAATTTGGGAACCAGAACTTCTCTCAAAGGAGGAAGACGTGGGCCCAGAGCTCCAAGCAGTTACAAATTCCTGAACTCTTGGAATCTGGTTCTAGAATTTTTTTCCATGTGAATGTCTAACTAGAATAAAGTGTTTGGCTGCTTTTTTGACCCTATATGGAGTCCCAGTGGGGCAGACCATGGATTGAATCTTACTGGGGCCCTCTGTCTCACAGCTAAGTTGTGGTGATCACCCACCTAGGTGCTGTGTGATAGGGGAGCCCAGCAGGGTCTCACTTCTTTGGCCCCTTGCTCTCTCAGAAGTCTAGAATCTCGGCCATGGGGCCGTTGGAAGTGGAAGCTGAGATCGTGACTACTGGCTCCATTGTATTTTGCTCTTCCAGACACTTAGTACAGTCCTCTGCCCGCAGTAAGCACTTAATGCCTTTGATTGACTTCATGGTGCAAAGGAAAGCAGGGCCAGGAGGGGGAAATGATGAAGGACTGCACTTTGTCCATTAGAATCCCTCTGCCTGGGTAATTAATTAATCAATAATCAATTAATCAATCAGTATTTATTTAGTTCCTCCAAAGTATGAAGTACTGTATTAAGTCCATGGGCAAGTACAACAGCGCATGGGCCTGGGAGTCAGAAGGACCTGGGCTCCAATCCCACCTCCGCCACTTTTCTGCTGCATGACCTTGGGCAAGTCACTTCACTTCTCTGTGCCTCAGTTACCTCATCTGTAAAAGGGGGACTAAGACCATTAGCCGAATATGGGACATGGACTGTGTCCAACCTGATTAGCTTATACCTACCCCAGTGCTTAGTACAGTACCTAGCATATAGTAAGCACTTAACAAATATTATAAAAAAATAAAGACACCGTTACTGGCCTGGGGAAGATACAAAGATACCAAGATATTACAATTAATGGGGTCAGGGTGAAAGGATAAAGGTACAACTGAAACAGCAAGAGTAAGAAAAAATTAAAAAGTTGGCAAGGGAAATAAGCAAGTGAATGAATAAACGAGTTTGTTTATTGATGTGTATATGCATGCACAAGAGTGTTAGGGATGGCTGTGGGTACACAGATGCTAAAGAAGATGGCGAGGTGACCTGCAACCTGGGATACTGCATCTCAATCAGGCCAGGATGTGCTGTCCTGTTCTGCAGCCCCATGCCTTTGGTGAGCCAATTATGCCGTGAGGTTCAGGCATTGCAGGTGACATGTACATCATTCTTAATGCACCTGTCACCTCAGAAGCAATGATTATGGAACCGGGACCCTGAGACTCTCTGCCGGGAGAGTGGGAAAGAGCAACACATTTTGCGGAGGGTTGTGGGATTCCTCTGGAAGGTCAGCAGTTTGGTCAGGTTCCGCCCAGGTTCTAGGTAATCAAGCAGAGGAGGGGAACATGAGCAGCTGGCATGCCTGCCTCTTAGATGATCAGCCCCGACTCTCCTGCAGCTGAGGAGGCTGAAAGGGAAAATGCCAGAACAATCGCCTGAGGCATATTTCCTTCTTGCCGCTCTCCTTTTGGCTTTGGCAATTATGGTTTTGTCTTCATCGGCTGACCGGGACTCTTGAAATGCTTGATGAGGAGAGGTCCCGGGGCACTGCCAGCTAGTGATTTTCACATTATAAATTCAACTCCTAACAGCTGACCCAGATCTCCCTGGTTAATTGGGGGCCCGGACAAGTTATCACTAGTGATTCTCACTCTCATTTATTACTCATCATCAACAGAAGCATGGAGCAGGTAGTTCAACTCTTTCTCATTTGTTATCTTTTGTTGCAGCCTTTTTCCTTCATGGACGTTTTTATATAGAGGTACAAGCTTGCTGGCTGAGTTATTTTTTTGATGTCTGTAGTCTGTTATGGTGTTTCAAAGGAATGAGAACTGACTTTAGCCTGTTTTCCCTTCCAGGGCTTGGGAGATGATTTAGAGCAATATGAAATCAAAAGGGAGCCTTTCTAATAACAATAATAACAATAGCATTTGCTAAGTGCTTACTATTTATGCCAAACACTTGCTAAGAACTGGGATAGAGTTAAGTTTGTTATGGGCAGGGAACATGTCTGCTAATTCTGTTGTATTTTACCTCCCCAAATGCCTAGTACAGTGCTCTGCACATAAGTGCCCAATAAGTACCATTGATTGATTTAGGATAATTAGATCAGACACAGTTCCTGTTCCACATAGGACTCACAGTATGAGGGGGAGGGTGACCAGGTTATAGTCCCAGCTTTGCCACTGGCCTGCTTTGTAACCTTGGGTAAGTCACTTAACCTCTCTGGGCCTCTGAAATGGGCCTAAGATATCTGCTCTTCTTTTCTTTCAGATTGTGAGCTCTGTGTGGGACAGGGATGGTATCCGATCTTATCTCCAGGGCTTAACACAGTATTTTGGAAAACGATAAGCATTAGTAAGCGCTGTAATTATTATTATTACCTGAGTGGCTATTCAATAGCTGGGTACTCTTGGAGTGGAATGCACTGCTTTAGCACAGAGGATAGTTCCAGAGGAGGAAAACATACTGGTTCCTGTCCTTTTTTTATTTCCTGTGGCATTTGTTAAGTACTTACCGTGTGCCAGGCACCGCACTAAACACTGGGGTAGAGACAAGCCCGCAACCTTGATGTCATCCTTGACTCCACTCTCCCGTTCACCCCATACATCCAATCTGTCACCAAAACCAGTCTCAGTTTGTCGCCAGTCTCACCTCCAGAACATCGCCAAGATCCACCCTTTCCTCTCCATCCAAACCGCTACCTTGTTGGTTCAATCTCTCATCCTCTCCCGACTGGATTACTGCATCAGCCTCCCATCTCCCATCCTCCTGTCTCTCCCCACTTTAGTCTATACTTCACTCTGCTGCCTGGATTATCTTTGTACAGAAATGCTCTGGGCATGCTACTCCCCTCCTCAAAAATCGCCAGTGGCTGCCTGTCAACCTACGAATCAAGCAAAAACTCCTCACTCTCGGCTTCAAGGCTCTCCATTACTTCGCTCCCTCTTACCTCACCTCCCTTCTCTCCTTCTACAGCCCAGCCCATACCCTCCGCTCCTCTGCCGCTAACTTCCTCACTGTGCCTCGTTCTCGCCTGTCCCCCCATTGACCCCTGGCCCATGTTCTTCCCCTGGACTGGAATGCCCTCCCTCCACACATCCACCAAGCTAGCTCTCTTCCTCCTTTCAAAGCCCTACTGAGAGCTTACTTCCTCCAGGAGGCCTTCCCAGCCTGAGCCCACTTTTTCCTCTCTTCCTCCCCATCCCCCCTGCCTTACCTCCTTCCCCTCACCACAGCACTTGTATATATTTGTACAGATTTATTACTCTATTTATTTTATTTGTACATATTTACTATTTTATTTTGTTAATGATGTGCATATAACTTTAATTCTATTTGTTCTGATGATTTTGACACCTGTCTACATGTTTTGTTTTGTTGTCTGTCTCCCCCTTCTAGACTGTGAGCCGGTTGTTGGGTAGGGACTATCTCTATATCTTGCCAACTTGTACTTCCCAAGCGCTTAGTACAGTGCTCTGTACACAGTAAGTGCTCAATAAATACGATTGAATGAGTGACAAGCTAATCAGGTTGGACACAGTCCTTGTCTCACATGGGCCTCACTATCTTCATCCCCATCTTATAGATGAGATCACTAAGGCACAGGGAAGTGAAGTGACTTGCTCAAGATCACACAGCAGACAAGTTGTGGAGCCAAGACTAGAATTGGGCTCTTGCATTTGTGGCCATTTGACTTGACCTGCCCAGGGGCTTACATTCAGGCCATTCCTGCAAGTATCCTGACTGGATACTTGTTCCTTTTCACTTTCTTTCTCTTTTAGCTCTTCTGCTCAACAGATACCTGGGGCTTTGGAGGGTAAGGAAAGGGGAAAAAGTGGTTTTTTGGATAGAGTGGAGAGAGAGACTTTCAGAGGAGGGAGGAGGGGAGGGGAGGGAAGGATGAAATAAGATCATAGGGGATGGTAAAAAAAATGCCTAGCAAGTCATCACAGAGGGAACAAAAGGGTAGGAAAACGAAGGACATTTAATCTCATTGTGGGTAGGGAATGTATCTTCCAATGGTGTTGTACTCTCCCAAGCACTTAGCGCAGTGCCCACAGTAAGTGTTCAATAAATATCACTGATTGAAAGCTGTTTCCAAATTTGGCAACATTTTCTTTTCTAAAGAGAGGACTAGCAGAGCAGTGGAGGACTCCCAGCTAATCATGAGCTATGACAGAGGGCACAGGAAAAAAAAAAATCTTGTCTCTACTGCCTCTTGCAGCTTTTAGCTGCTATGCCCTAACGTAAAGAAATCACCATTGAAAATTCCTCATTAGTTACTCTGAAAATGAGTTCTGAAAACCTTTCCACTATTAAGATAAGTGGCTTTGGAACATTTTTCTTCAGCTGGACATTTCTGCTTCCCATTGCAGACTGTGCCTCTTTTTAGCCTTGGGCAAGTTGCTTCATTGTTCTAGGCTTCAGAGAGCCGTTTCCAGCAGCAGGCTGAAAACATGTTACATGTTTGATTGATTGATGCTACTTCCACTTCTATGATTGGGCTGAGCAAACACTTATAAGAAACAAAAATCAGTCTGTATAGACCAAGTGCTAGAACTATCCTTAATGTTAAAGCCACCAGCAAAATTCATTCTTTTTAGTTTCTTTAGCAGAAGAAAATACCAATCTTTTTATTTTCTAAAGGCTCCTGCTTCTGAGCCATTATTTTTTCTCCTCTGGCTCAGCAAAGGAACAAATCACTCAGCATTATTTCCCTCCCTATTTCCAGGATTATTTCTGTATCATACTCGAGATGTTCACATGAAGAAAAAAAATCAAATCATTTAACCACACCAGGTCCCCGTGACTACTGACATATTATTGGCATAATTCTTCTGGTTGAAGCAGAGGCAGTAAGGAATAAAATAACTTCAGTGCTAAGTACATAGAATGTTTAAAGTTAGAGTGGGCTAGATTGACACTAGCCATTGCCTAGCTCCCGGTAAGTGGCATTAATTCGAAATAAACGCTTGCAAGGAGGAGAGGAGGAGCTGATCTTTCTGAGTGAAGGTTCTGTTTAGGCATTTAGGGTTCTGTTTCTAACAATGCTCTTGTCCTATTCTCCTGGGCCTCTGCCTTCTTGGTCTTCATTATGCATCAATCAGCTTCTCAGGAGGTTCGAGAATCCCCACACCTCGAGATATTTTCATCTATGGTTGTGGGCAGGGAATATGTCTACCAACTCTGTTAAAGCAGTGTGGCTTGGTGGAGAGACCATAGACCTAAGAGTCAGAAGGATATGGGTTCTAATCCTGGCTTCACCACTGGTCTGCTGTGTGACCTTGGGCAAATCACTTAACTTATCTGTGCCTCAGTTACCACATCTATAAAATGGCACATAGTAAGTGGTTAACAAACACCATTAAAAAGCCCAAAACAAACAAAAAACAAAACTCTGGTATTTTGTATTCTCTCAAGCATTTAGTGTACTGGTCTGCACACAGTAAGTGCTCAATAAATACCATTGATTGGTTGATAGTAAAGAAACCCTCTGGGTTAGTTGGCCTGAGATCTTAGGAACATAATTAGCTGATGGGAGGGGTCTGGGACAGGTGTTCTAAAGGTCAACCAGCTGCACAATTCCAGGATCTGAAATATATAAGGATCTTCACAGAAAACAGTGAGAACTGATGAACAGTCTAGTCTCCAAGATGGCTGTGATATGCAACTGTTGGACTGAGACCCCAGGGACAGGTACAGCGGAGGCCTAGTGTCTCTCAGTTCTGCTCTGGTCTGCTAACACAGGCACCCAGTACCATGGAGATGGGAAAATTTTATTTCATCTAATGTCATGAACAAAGCCAGAAAATGATGTGAGAGTTGTGGAGTGGATTACTGGGAGGGAATTCCAATTTAGACTATGGAGCCCCAGCCTGAGGGCAGCTTTCTTGAAGCCTTGTGCTCTGCACACAGCAAGTGCTCAATACTTTCTTATGGAACTTGTTTAAGTGCTTACTATGTGACAAACACTGAGTACTGAGTCCAGGGGGAGATATCACTGAATTAAGTCTAATGTAGTCCCTGTCTCACAGAGGGGCTCACAGCCTAAAGGAGAGGGATAACAGGTACTGAATCTCCATTTTACAGCTGATAAATCTGAGGCACAGAGAAGCTAAATTACTTGCCTGTCACAAAGCAAGCAAGTGGCCAAGGCAGGATTAGAACCCAGGTCCTCGGACTCCCAGGCCCCTGCTCTTTCCACAGTGCCAAACTGCTTCTCTAAAGGCTATGCCCACCAGTTGTTCTCAAGAACCAAGGAGGCTCCCTGCTGATGTTGAGAAATGCTAAGAAAGCATTTAGCTGAAGAGATAGCTGATGGTGATGGCAGGTGGGGAGTGGAGGAATTGGGGTGTCAACATCATGAATTTGAATAGGATTTAGGCCAGAGCTGAAACACTATAAAGAGGAGAAGGATCTTACCTTCTCAACCAGTTTTTTCCAGTTGAAATAATGGCAGGCATGACCAGGTCCCCATTTCATGGTCTGTGGAATGCGACAGACTTAGACCCTGGACCTCACCCAGAGGCCTGCATTCATCCATCACCATTTCTATTTGTACGGAAAGGTGGACGGTAGCTTAATGTTTTACTTTACAATGCAAACCCACAGGACAGCCAACTGATAAGGCGAAAAGCTGGCTCGCTCTTTCATTCCCCTGCTCCAAGAAGTGGTTTTATCCAGCAGGTCAGAGAACGATGTATGGGCGAGATAATAATTTATGGGATTGGCTTTAATGAAACGAATGGCCCCAGAAAGGAAAAGGATGTGGATTCTTCTATTCCTTGTTGCTTGTGGGCAGTTTCCTTACATTTGAAGTATATGTGGAGTTGGTTTGCTGCTCTCTGCACTAGTTCTAGCTTCTCCATGGAGGTTTTTCACCCCATCTCTGCTCTGAAAGCCATAGTACCAGTGTTTGATGTGACCAACAGGTCTTGGGAGTGGGGAGGGAGGTAATTGCCTGGGGCTCTTTAAATCGCTTGCTGATTGGTCTGTTTGTCCCTGTGTCTAAGAGGCCTCCAGGTGGTCCCTAACCCAAGGGGCTGTTCAATAGAAGCTAGTGACTTTCTGACCATGCTGTGTTGCAATCTGAGTCAGAGAAGTCAGGACTCTTATCAGAGCGGGGAGAGGAGCAATTTTGTATGTGTCAGTAATCCGGTTTGTTGGTCACAACAGCCTTTATTTTATAGACTGGTAAAATTCTTTCTGTATTTGCATGTAAAAGTATAAGACATAGTGTCTTCCCTTCCCATTCAGAAGCTTGGAATTCTGTATGCTGAAGTGAAGTGGAGGTTGACTGAGAAGCTATTTATGATGGGGAACCCAAGTACACAAAACTCTACTGTATACAGATGGAAAGGGTAAAGGGCAATTACACCAGCAGGGTAGAGTCGGGGTGGGATGGGGAAAGGCTCTGATGATTGAATGCAAAGTTTTCCAAGGCAATGCAAACCATCACAATATGAAGGCTAAACATTTGAGACAAAGACACAAGCAACATAACTTCCTTTATATTTCTTTCCAGAGGGCTCAGTAAGGTGCAGGACAGACCCAGAGATTAATTTTGGATAGCAAAACAGTGAAATCTTTGGGATTAAAATCGGATTTGGAATTTACTTTCCTTCTGGCTTTGCCAGTAGCAACTGGAAATCTGATTGAAAGACAAATGAAATGTGTTGCTAGATTTGGGCTACTCCTGAGTTCTTGTCCCAGAGCACTGGGATTGGGGAGCTTTAATGTTTTTTTCATTATTTTTTCCCGTGGGCATGCCTTCATAATGTGGTACGCCGTTACTGCTGTTTCAGGCACCAAGGAGACATGCAGGAATTCACCAAGAGGCCCCATCCACCTAGAAAAATTAATGAAACAACTTCTGTTTACATCTCACTGGGCAACTCCCATCTCATTCCAAATGATCGAGCTGAAATTGGAGGCATAAACTAGTCAGCAGCAATCCTTCAAATTCATCTGTAATTTCCATGTCCCTGGAGAGAATGCGACAGACGGGTTTATGATGATTACTGCATGGTTCTGCTGCGACAGACGGGTTTATGATGATTACTGCACGATTCTGCTGCTTTGTGGGAAAATTGTATCCCAAACTGTGATGGGCAAAAAACTTTTACAGGGTGGTGAGTTTGATCTCCCCCACCTCAAACTTTTAATTTTGATTATTAGTACTATATTTTTCAGGAACCTGAAATCATGTTCCCTCCATGCCTGTTGTGCCAGTTTTATCCTTGGCATAGACACCTTTACAGGAATGTTTTCACCGGTGCAAAATGCCTTTTCATTCTCCCCATTCCCAGTGATTGAAGAGAAAAATAAGAGGAAGAGAGTCAGTTTTACGTTTATTAAAACTTCTTAATAAGTTTACAGGGAAGTGATGGAGGCCAAAGAGGAGTGGAGAGATTCAGGGGTTCCTCAAGCCTGAAACATGGTGCCAGATGGTGAGGTTGGGAGGATGGAAAGGTCTCATATAATCAAGCACATGGGACTTTTTAGGGACATCAAGTGGTGTCAGGATAATCAACCCAGGGAAACTGTTAACTTTCTGGAACAACTACAACACTTCTTCCCAGATGCTCTGCAGAGGTACTTAACACGCGTCTTTGACACTCTTGTTCCTGGGAAAAGTATCGGTGGAGAATTTTCAGATTTGAATGGAATGAAGACAGGTCAGAGAGATTTTTGGGTGACAAGGGCAGTGATGGACAATCTGGATTTCTGAAGGTTCTTGCACCACCATTACTTTGATAGTGGGGAGAGGTGGGTGAGGAAAGAAACTCAGTGAACTGTAGGAGTAAGGAGAGATAAGGTCCGTATGATTGTTCTAAACTCTTTTTTTTTAAATGACATTTATTAGGCGCTTACTATGTGCAAAGCACTGTTCTAAGCGCTGGGAAGGTTACAAGGTGATCAGGTTGTCCCACGGAGGGCTCACAGTCTTAATCCCCATTTTACAGATGAGGTAACTGAGGCACAGAGAAGTTAAGTGACTTGCCCAAAGTCACACAGCTGACAATTGGCGGAGCTGGGATTTGAACCCATGACCTATGACTCCAAAGCCTGGGCTCTTTCTCTTTGCCACTGGGAGCAGGGCCTCCCTAACTACTGTAGGAGAAGAAGCATGGCCCAGTGGATAGAGCATGGGCCTGGGAGTGAAAAAGACCTGGGTTCTAATTCCAACTCTGCCATTTGTCTGCTGTGTGACCTTGGGCAATTCACCTAACTTCTCTGTGCCTCAGTTACCACATCTGTAAAATCGGGATTAAGACTATGAGCCCCATGTGGGACAGGGACTGTGTCCAATCTGATTTGCTTGTATCAACTCCTGCACTTAGTACAGTGCCTGGCACTTAGTACACATCTGTGGGACAGGAACTGTGTCCAACCTGATTAACTTGTATCCATAATAATAATGTTATTTGTTAAGTGCTTATCTATGTGCCAGGCACTGTACTAAGTGCTGGGGTGGATACAAGAAGATTGGGTTGGACAAAGAACCTGTCCCTCGTGGGGCTCACAGTCTCAATCCCCATTTTACAGATGAGGTAACTGAGTCCCAGAGAAGTGAAGTTACTTGCCTAAGGTCTCACAGCAGACAAGCTACCAGCTGCTCTGTGAAAAAGTTTTGGCTGGTCAGTATCCTCCTCCTCCTCCTCAATATCAACCAGAGCTTGTTGAGCATCCATAGAAATGCTGCATTTTTTGCAGCGTTGAGTTAATCTTGATTTCTACCTGTGGAGAGCTTATACTCTAATGGAGAGCCAAAATGTACAGACTACAGTTTCAACTTAAATATGCACTTCAGTTATAGAACTACAAAACCATTGTGGATTTTCATATAGTTCACGGGACAGGAAAAATAATGATCTACATGTTCTATAAAAAATAGCATTGTAATGGTTTTCCTTTGCTATAGATAACTTCAGAATGCTCTAAACACAGGCAATGAATTTCTTGAAAAGAAGGCTAATGCCGTGTTTTCCTTAGTGAGGAACAAAATCAGCAGCTGTCTTTGATTTTGATTAAGTGGGCATGCATTCAGAGTGGTACAAAGCACCCCCACGACACTATCAACTCTACAGCATGTTACAGAGCTGGCAATCAATAATCCTGGTGGCAATGCAGAAAGGGGATCAATATTTACCTTCACTTGGAAAGTCGCTCTGCATGTAGGTACATGATGGGATATTGAAATTCGGAGACAGACTCGAATGGTGATAAAACTATCCTCTGTTTCCACAGGGACCATAGAGATAATACCCAGGGGCCATGACAAGGAAATGTTAAATCAAGGGACCCCCGCCAGCTCTGCTTGCTTGCTTGCTTCCCAGAGTAGTCTATTGCTGCTGTTTCCTTGTTGTTGTTTCCTTGTTGTCTACTGCTGTTATTGACCTTGAGTTTCAGCAGGTCTGCTGACATTGCTTCAGGAGGAGCCTGAGGAGGGTCTTTTGTTATGGTATTTAAGTACTTTCTATGTGCCAGACACTGTAGTCTGTGCGCTGGGGTAGATACAAGCTTATTATCGGGTTGGACAGAGTCCCTGTCCCACATGGGGCTCACAGTCTTAATCCCATTTTACAGATGAGGTAACTGAGGCTCAGAGAAGTTAATTGACTTACCCAAGATCACACAGCAGTCATGTGATCTTGTCTCCCCCATCTAGACTGTGAGCCTGTTGTTGGGTAGGGACCGTCTCTATATGTTGCCAACTTGTACTTCCCAAGTGCTTAGTACAGTGCTCTGCACACAGTAAGCGCTCAATAAATACGATTGAATGGATGAATGAATGAAAGTGGCAGAGCCGGTATTAGAATACAGGTACTTCTGAGTCCCCACTCCATGCTTTATCCACTAGGCAATGCTGCTTTGTGATCATCAGAAGGAAGAGAGAGATGATAAATTTGCCCATTTTTAAGCAGTATATATTAGGTCCACAGATGAGCCCTTCTGGAAACACTCTGGATGCAGAACATGCCAGGTGTACTCACCATCTTGAATTTATGTAACACTTTTCTTCAACAATAGTGTTTTTCTTCTCCAACATTACCCTCCCATTACAGATGAGGAAATAGAGACCCAGGGAGCTTAAGTGACTTGTCCAAGACCACAGGCAAGTCAGAGGAAGAACTGAGACTCCAAGGTAGCTCCAGTATCATTTTACTTCTCTTTGGTTTCAGAGCCTTCTTGTCTCAGGCCAGCTATAAAATCATATTTCCCTTTGCAGAGCCCGCAGGCAATAGTGAAAAATTCTCTTTTCCCATTTTTTGGGGGGACACTTATACTTGTAGTAAAGATCCAAGCTTTTATGTGCTGTAGTTTTATATGCAGGCACATTCCTATGTAAAAAGCATGGAGACATTAAGTACTATAAATGTTGTTGTATTTAATCAATCATATTTATTGAGTGCTTACCATGTGCAGAGCACCATATTAAGTGCTTGGGAGAGTACAATACAACAGGAGTTGGTAGACATGTTCCCTACCCACAGTGAGTTTATAGCCTGGAGATCTCCTGCAGATTAGTGAGGCATGATTTTCCCTTCTGAAACCATGTTGTCTTTTCACCAACAGGTTGTTCTTTTCTAAATCCTCATTAATCCTAAACTTAATTATTCAGTCTACTAATTTGTTAGGGGTTGAAGTGGGGGCTTTGGGCACTGTGCTAATGTGGCTGATGAATTTTGAAGGATTATACCAACTTAGTCCCTATCTAGTGTCATGTCTTAGGGGAACTGTCTTTTCTTTGATGGGCTGATGAATCATGCAAGGCAGGGAGGAACAGCACCTCAGCATTAATATAATTAATGAGAATATTGAGAAATCCTTGTGTGTGTGAATGCAATGGCAAAGACAAATTTAGGACTCACTTTTTCTTCATGGCACATCAGTCCTGGGTATATCCACATTCAATAAGGATACCATACGATGTTCAACAGGTTGGAAATGTGATATATTAAAAATGCAAACAGCTGACAGTCTTGGCTCAACTCCAATTGCCAACTGGATTCTGCCTCATTAGGTGTCCTTGACAATTCAAACGTGAATTGAATTAGACTCCTCTAAAATGTTTGTATTCATTCAGTGTTTTTCCTCTCAAGAGCTTCATCCATGCTTTCTTTGCTCTTACCTCCATCTCTGGGAGGTAAAGAGGAGCAAGGAAGGGCCTTTACTCAGTGTAGGGATGGGGAAAATTGAGGCCTATAAAAGCAGTGTCTGCATGGACCAGGTATAATTTTGGAAAGGAATTTACCATGTCAATCTATCCTAGGAACGGTTCAGGCAACACATCTGCCTGTTTAACAGACTGGATTTCAGGTTTCCTTCTTGGGCTCACCCATATTTGTTTCCTACCTTCTGCCTGCTAGCCTGAGTGGCCTCAGAAAAGTACTCAGAAGATGATGGTGAGTTGAGGCTGAGGAAGGCAGAGCCTAATCTTGGGCTTCTTAGACTGAGGGAGATCAAGCAAGACATGGGACAACCGGATCACCTTGTAACCTCCCCAGCACTTAAAATAATGCTTTGCACGTAGTAAGCACTTAATAAATGCCATCATCATCACCATCATCAACATGCCACCAATTCACCTCTTGTGTGGTTGAAATACCACTGCCTTGCTTGCTTGATTGATTGAAAATGACCTGCTAAGGGCTTTCTATTTTAGGGATATGTCTGTTCTGCAATAGAAAGCAAACCAAAGAACAGGCATTTGGTTTTCCAGACAGTGGAGAAGTTGTGAGTAGAACCCAGGTCTTCTGAGGTCTCCCTGGGTGTTCTTTGCACTAGGATACTCTTGCTACCCTGGCTCTTCATGAATCATTAAGCATCCTGACACCTGGTGGACCAGCCTCAACTCCTGAGAGGCATCAATTGCCAGGGAAGGTCATTAGGGGTATGGTACCCAATGGGTGGGATTCAGTCAGCCTTCCTATAACGTGGGCATTGCACTCTTGAAGAATCCCACATTAAGGAAAACTCTAGTATTTGCACCTCGATGGAGGCTACATACATATGCATGACAGTTTCTCCTCCATCACATCATGTGATGCCCATATAGAAGCACACTGTAGGAAGAATATTCACTAATTTCTCAGTAGTGCTCTAGCTAAAATATGTGGTGCATGATAGGAGAACTGGCCATACTTTGCACCTGGCTATATGAGCACAGATGGTCAAATCAATTCATTCCCCCCTGCCATCCCTTCACCATCAAAGTAGTAGGTTGGCCTCTGGGTTCTCTTTGCCAAAATGTTCAATATGCGTGTTGTGGCCCATTTAGGACATAGGCATTCGGCAGGAAATAAATTGGGACCCACTGTTTTCCTCAAGCAACATGATTCCCAACCATTAGACATAGCCACCTTCAGCATGGCCAGTCACCCAACCTATTTCATTGTCTCATCTCTAAATCTCTTTTTTAAAAACTGGACCACACAATTTCTCTCTGTCACATCTGGATGAAACAGATGTCTCTTTATTCCCCATCAGTGGGTTTGTGGAGATGGACAGTATACAACCAGTTACTACTTACACCTGTGACTAATTGGAGCTGGCAAAGAGAAGTTTCAGACTGGGGTCCAAAGGGCAGAGAAAAGTAAGCCAGATGTCTTTCCGACATGCATATAAAGCAGAAGTTGATCCCAAGGGGCTACTAGCATGCGAAAACCCAGTACTGATTCAACTGCATCCTTTCTGTTTCCATTCCCTGAGCCCACTAACAGAATTTTGTCTCTAAATCAGATTTAAAATTTGTTGATTGACTTGCTTATTTGTAGTTTACTCATTTTGGAACATTGCATTTATACTTGTACCTATGAATGGAAAAAAAAAACTTTGTGTGTTTGTCTCTATGTAGCAGAAGTAAACCAAGAAGCTGTTTAAACATGGGATAAACTAATTTGCCTAAAAAAACCAACAAAAAATCCAAATTATGCCCCATTCTGCCAGCAGTGTTTTTTTTGACTTTCAATAAATTCATTGCAGACACTTGCAATCTCTCTCTTTATCACTGTCTCAGTCTCTCTTTGTTCTGACTCTTCCTCTTTCTGTCTCTGTCTCCCAGTTGTCTCCCTGTCTGTCCCTTTCTGTCTTCCTCTTGGTCATTCTGTTTGTTATTCTTAGATTCAATCTAAAGTAGAAGATGAAATCTTGCTGCAGAAGTTGATGCGAGGGCAGGGATTGCATTCATTAACTCTTTTATGCCCTCCCAAGTACTTAGTATAGTGATATGCACACAGCAAGTGCTCAATAAATACCATCAATTGATTGATGTCAGCCCTTAAGAAATCAGAAAGTTCATCTGGTTCATTGTGGGAATTCTTAGCTCAGAAAACTGCGAATAGGTTTTTTGTCCTTTAGGGGTCCTCTATGATTCTACTTTAAATAGCATCAGGGTTCCAAACCTCATTTGAGTACTCAGCTCACTTCTCCCCTCATTCTTAAATCACTTTCATTTCTTTTCAGTCTTCATTTAATTGTTCATGCCAAATGGTTCCCCACACATATTGCTTGCTATGTATTTACCTCTCCTTCCAGTCTCCTCCCCTGAAAAAGCTTTCTCTTTTCTAACTAAAGTCTTAGCTGTCCACATTGCAGGTGTCGTCATAGGCAGGGAATGTATCTGTTATACTGCTGGGTTGTACTCTCCCAAATGCTAAGTACAGTGCTCCGCACACAGTATAAGCACTCAATAAATATGAATGATTGATTGTGTCAACCAGATCACTTTCTTCCAATCATTAAAAGCCAATATATTGGGTCATTATTAAATCCTTATTGTATGCATATTGGAAACCCTAATTTGAAGGGTGAACAAGCAAATGAGAATTCATCCAGGAGGTGGAAGAGTGTTTAGAGCAGGTTTTAGCTTTATTTCAAGGAAGGATGGTGAAAAGTGCAAATGAACACACAGGCACTTAGGTGGGGAACCTGACCATTTTTTCCAGATACAACTTCTCCAAAAGGGAGCAGATGGTAGGAAGGTGGTGGGTGGGGAAATGGGCATTGCCAAATTTAAGGCTCACTTGAACTTCAGTGATTCAGAGTTTTAATCTGAGTTCTGATCTTTGGGTGTTTGGGTTTGTTTATTCATTGGCAAAGTGCAACTGCATTTTTTCTAAGGACAATAAAACCTCCGAAGTCTGTTGGAGATCAAATAGCACTCAGAACACAACATTTTGATGTGTTAATCTTAAGGCAATCAGCGGATCATAATCCTTGAATTGAATTTCTCGTAGAATCCATATGGATAAGAACACTTTTGGCCTTGGCAAAACTTGCTCTTGGATTTGCTAACACTGTGGAAAGCTGCAGATGTTTTATGACTCCCAGTCCCCAGGTCCTACCCAGCTTCAGATCTGATCCAGTCACCCATCTGTTGGCGACCCCAGGTTACAGCTGTTTCAGGGACTCTGTGGGACAATCCAGGAAGCAGCAGGAAGTCATTTAAGGACATTGAGAATCTGATGACTCTCCAACACTACCTGTAGGTTCTTTCCCTATGTTTTGGTTTATGGTATTTAAGTCCTTACTATATACCAGTCCTAAGTGCTGGGGTAGAGACAAGCTAATCTGGTTGGACACGGTCCATGTCCCACATGGGGCTTGAAGTCTTAACCTCCATTTTACAGATGAGGTAACTGAGGCTTAGAGAAGTGAAGTGACTTGTCCAAGGCCACACAGCACACAAGTGGAGGAGCCAGGATTAGGACCCAGGTCTTTCTGACTTCCAGATCTGTGCTATATCCTCTAGGCCATGCTGCTTCCCTCTTATTAAAACCCCAAATACAAGGAAAGTGATCCCAGGTCTCATTAGACAGGAAATAAGCCTTTCATATGGTCTGAGCAGCAGCTTCTTGGGTGATTGAATAAAATTAGGGGTCATGGAATCAGAGGATTGAAAGACTGCTTAGAGGTCACTGAGATCACCTCCCTTGGACCAGACAATCCCAGATCTCAGTTATTCCCGGCAGAACCAAACATGGTGCTAAAAATTTTCATGTAAGCCCATTTAGTCTCCCAAAGTTACAATTTCAGGAAGCAATTACATGGATTCATTTCTCGATCTGATGCTGAATTGTTTTTTGTCCTCTCTAAAGTATTGGCAGCCACCTGGTCACCCTCAGTGTTGTTGGCCTGATTTCTCATCCATTTTTGGAAGAGTTGGCATTTTCACCACTTCTCCCTCTATTGAGGCCACCACAGGGGCCCTTGATCACAGGATGTTCTAAAGCTTTCAGGGAAACGTAGGGATTTTCTCCTTCCTCAATGTGAGACTCTTTACTAGGACCTGGTCATTAGCTGGATAATATTCTATTCTCTGCCAGATCATATTCCTCCAAGAATTTTGTGCCAATCATCCTGTTTCCAGCTACAGCCCAAATCCAGTTATCAAGCCATCAAGCCCCACACCTTAACATGTTGGGTGTCATCTTTCCACCCCCTTCCTTTGTCACCCTGTTTTAGCATTGTGACAATCTACAGAAGGATAGTAGATGCCAGTTTTGATGGAAATTCAGGAAGGGGGATACTAGGAATATTTGCATGCTTACCAAGATGTTCTGGCATGGACTGTAAGATAAACCTCGTGGGGCGAATTCAACAACACGGGACCTGAGGACATTGAGGAGATTTATTTCTGTAGACTGAGTTCTCTGATCCCTTGTTTCCTGCAGAGTCCTAGCTGATCTTAACTAATAAGATTAAAAGGGAACTCATTGTAGGAAGGTAGTAACAGATATGGTATGTTTTTATTATTTGATTTTAGATAGATTCTGATTATTAGAAGCTGTATGGGAAGCAGTGAGGCCTACTGGAAAGAGCACAGGCCTGGGAGTCTGGGTTCTAATTCCTGCTCTGCCATGGAACTGTGTGAATTTAGGCAAGTCATTTAAATTTCCTTTATCTCAGTTCTCTCTTCTGCAAAATGGGGATCAATTCAATTGCTGTTCTTCCTCTTATTTAGACTGCGAGCCCAATGTGGACCCTGATTATCATGTATCTACCTCAGGGTTTAGTTCAGTGTTTGGCACATGGTGAGTGCCTAACCTCAATTATTATTATTGTTATTATGGTAGGCCAATATTAACAGGGAATTTCCTCCGATCTCCGCTTTGCCCATTGAGAACAAGTGAGACAAGTCTAATGCCTAGTGGACTCTGCCTCCCAGTTTGAACAGGTCCCTTTGAAGTCAGGGCTGTATGGGAAGGCTTAAATCATTACCTAAATAATTCAGAGGTAAACGTTTCCTGACCAGCCATTCCAAGAGAAACCACATTTTATGAGTTTGAATTTCTGTCTGACTTTCTCAGGTAACTGCTACTAACTAGATTCAGTATCACCAGTATTTATTGAGCACCTACCTGTGTATAGAGGACATATGTGGTGCTTAGGGAACCACTTAAGAAATTAAAGATGTGAGTATTGCTTCCCAGGTGCACATTATCTAATGGGGGAGAAGGTAGGTGAATTGCTAAGCATGCAACAGTTAAGAGTGAGTAAATAATCAATCAGTGGTATTTACTGAGCCATTATTGTGTGCAGAGCACTGTACTAAGCCCTTAGGAAAGTGCAATATACCAGAGTTGGTTGTTCCCTGCCTACAAGGAGCTCACAATCTAGAGGAGAGACAAATGCTAATATAGATGTTACAGATAATGATAATAATAGTGGTATTTGTTAAGCACTTACTGTGTGCCAGGCACTGGGGTGGATATAAGCAAATCAAGTTGAACACAGTCCCTGTCCCACATGCGGCTAGTAGTCTTAATCCTCATTTTACAGATGAGGAAACTGAGGCATAGAGAAGTGAAGTGAGTTGCCCAAGGTTACACAGCTGACAAGTGGCAGAGCTGGAATTACAACACCATGTACTTAAAGGTTTCATATCCAAGTGTGTACATGACATAGAATGCAAAGGGAGCAGATAAAAGGAGGGCTTAATCGGGGAAAGTCTCTTGGAGAAGATATGATTTTAATAAGACTTTGAAGGTGGGGTGAGTGGTAATCTTTGAAGTGTAGAGAGATAAATAATCTCATGATAAATTAATCAATCCCTCATGCAATCAATACATGATAAATATCTAAGTACTTAGCTGACATAGGATGGCACTAGTGGGAAAAAGGGTAGCTTAATAAGGGTCTGTTCAATTTGGCTAGTCCTGAAGGGGATTCATCAGGAAGTTCTCTATATTCAGTTGCCTTGCTTATTGTGCTAGCCGTGTAGAGAGAGGAGTTAGTCAGATAAAGGAGCCACGAAAGGTAACTGATGACTTGCTGGCATTTTGCACTGGCTTCTTGACGCAATGCAGGTCTCTGGCATTGCTATCCTGTTGAATGGGTCTTGGCCAAAGGCACTCTATAGGTTTTATCTTCAACTGGGCTATCTCTCCAACTCCCCATATTTGGTTGCCCTTAAACAGGAACAAATTTGCTCCCCTCAGTTCCATATGGCATCATACAGAAGTATGCTAGACGCTTTGAAACTAAAGCACTCCTTCAGGGAACCCCTAATCCCTCTTGGTTGCCCTAGAGACACTGCATTCCCCTCTCAGGTTCACACAGGCAACGCTTCCAACTCAGGTTGGGAGCTTTCAAATTTTAAACTGCTGTTACTCCCCCCACCCCAACGGCAACATAGTCACCCCCACAATGGTGTCCCCTGAGGCAATTGCCTTACTTGCTTCCCATCTTCAACTAGTTCTATCTGGAGTGATGTTCCATCAGTCTGAGTCTTCTATCCCACATTTGGAAAAGAATCCATGGGATTCAAGGGATCCCAGTACCAGGTTGATGAGTCATTGTTGTCAGCTGTAATTTCCAACACTTCTTGTCTGGACTTAATATAGCCGCTTGATCTTTAACTATCTGCACCAGGATCAAGAGGTCACATTGGCTGTGGGCAACATGTTTTCTGGTTATTGTCAAGACTGCCTACCTGTGTTGGCTCTTCACAATAGCGAAATGATAATACAGCTTGTTGACCTTTCTTTGAGGCTGATGATCATAGCACAGATTTCACTCAGCGGCTGGGTTTTATTATGGTTATTGTTATGGAATTTAAGTGCTTCCTATGTAATTATTATTATGTGCCAGGCACTGGACTCAGCACTGACTTGGTTACAAGCAAAACGGGTTGGATGCAGTCCCTGTCCAATGTGGGGTTCACAGTCTTAATTCCCATTTTACAGATGAGGAAACTGAGGCACAGAGACATTAAGTGACTTTCCTGAGGTCACACAGCAGATGAGTGGCAGCACCAAGGTTAGAGCCCAGGTCCTCTAACTCCCAAGCCTGTGCTCTATCCATTAGGCCACACTGCTTCTCAATCAATCAATCATATTTATTGAGCACTTACTGTGTGCAGAGCACTGTACTAAGTGCTTGGGAAGTACAAGTTGACAACATATAGAGATGGTCCCTACCCAACAGTGGGCTCACAGTCTAGAAGGGGGAGACAAAGAACAAAACCAAACATATTAACAAAATAAAATAAATAGAATAGATATGTACAAGTAAAATAAATAAATAGAGTAATAAATATGTACAAACATATATACAGGTGCTGTGGGGAAGGGAAAGAGCTGAACTCCACTCCTTTCATAGATGTGTGGTGGGTGCATGCAGCTTTAATAAAGGCAAAGCAGGGGGAAGGCAAACAAATGCAGCTGGGAGCAAGCTTTTGCCAGGCTGCAGTTGCCTATTCCAGAACTAATCCAAAGAGTTTGGGAGCCTCATGGGTCAACCACTTGGGCTTGGATTCCTGTGATTCAAATCCAGTTCATTTCCATGTCCCATTTTTGCTTAAATATTTACATCTAAGCCATGTTCCGAGGAAACCACAAATGGTTCTGGGTTTTTACATGGTCTGGGCATGCTGTAGGAAGAGAAAGGAAAGAAGGTCAAAATTTCAGGTATATGGGTGTTGTAAATGAAAATACAGATTCGAGTTTTGGTAGCGATTTTGCTTTTTTTTTTTAGCTTAAGTTCCTTGATGAGATTTTTGAGGAAGAAAACCTAAACTAGTTTATAAAGCTTTCATGTGTCCTTTGTTTACTGCTTGGTGGTCTCATTTATAAGCATCTTAGGAAAAGAGGTAGGTAATTTATGTGTAATTACATGGTCCCTCGTTTCACTGGAATAATTTTATCCTCCTCTCCAGCAGAGCTTTATCCCATGTGCGGAGCTATTTCCTTTCTGAAAGTTATTGAAAACGTTTCTTCTGATTTACATATAATCTCAGTCTAACTTTACAGGCAGGTCAGAAAGACGTTATTGGAAACTGACTTTTGTCAGGAGTGGCTCAGGAGGGTATAGGATTCTTCAGGTTGAAGGCATTTCTTGGACTTTCAGTTTAAGAGATTCTACCATAAAAAATGTTCCAGAGATTTGCTTTTTGGGAAGATGGATGGCAGTTTCCTTCAGAGTTGTTTTCAGAAACCCTATTGTGTTTACAATCAATCATACATTTACTGGTGGTAAGGCCCGACATGGGTCTGTTGTCAGGTCAGAGTCTGGCTCGTGAATGGAAGTGAATATTGGTTTGAGCATGTGTGCCTGGCAGCCTCGGGCAAGGGCCCCTGGAATACCTCAGGAAGGAGGAGTTTTGGGAGAGAGAAGAAGCAGGCCTGCATTCTCACATGAATGGTGAGATGGCTGACAGTACTATTTATGGAGTGATAGAGTCTTCCAACTAAGCATTGGTTTGAATGCAGCAGATGTTGCTCACCATGGCCACACCTCACTGCCAGTGGTGGCCAACTAGGAGAGGACAGGGTCATACCAGTCCCACCAGTGACCCGGAAGCACTCTTTCTGTGCCCCTCGTTTGCAGCCTGGAAGTGGCCACAAAGGCTGAGGGCACTGCACTTAAACCAACCCTCACCTTTCCTTCCCTCTGTCTGCTTGCTGAGTGGGGAAAGAAAGAGGAGACATTTCTTTGACTGTATTCTGACCCCGTAAACTGACATGACATAATCCAGGGCCTATGGCTCAGGTGAAGGCTGGAAAAGGTAACAGAAGGAACATGATTTTTCACTTCTCCTTTGGACCAAATCTTCCTTAATTTCTGTGCTTCTATCAATGGGAATGTCCCATATCCTTTTGGGCTGACACTTTCAAGGAGCTCTTAGGGTTTGCCTGAAGTGGAATTTCTGCAGTAAGCACAGTATCCATAACCACGGAAGAAATGAGCTGTTTCCTGGCTGAACTAAAATAGAGGAATGAGTGCAAGACAGTATTTTTACATGGGAAAGTGTCCTTGGCAGAGTGTCCCATATGTCAGCACTAGCAACAGCTTCTAGAGAAAATAACAGGGTGCTAGACTCTCAAATAGGCCTTTTCCATATGGTTCACCTTCTAGCCCAAGGAACCTAAAAGAATCCCCCTTGAAAATCCTGCTCTGACCTTCCATTGTCAATAAGTGCCATTGCTTGGGTCTATTGGGTCTGCTGACATTCTATGTCAGCATAAATGAGTCCCTTAGGAGCTGCTGGAGGGTGATAGACACCATGAAGCCATTTGGTTTGCTGACATTAGGCAAATTAGGAATCTGAGATCTGCTTGGAGACATCAGATATATTGTAAACTTTTGCCATCCTCAAGAGCATTTATTGAGCTAGTGTGGAAGTACCACAAAAGTTGGCAGGTGCAGGGGTGGGGAGCTCAGGTACCTGAATGCTCTGGGGCTGAGGGAAGGGTGAATAAAGAGAGCAAATCTAGCTAGTCTACATTGAAGGGAAAGTCAGGGGGAGAACTGGGTTTGCGTGGGAAAATGAGGAATTTGGTTTTGGATATGTTAAGTTTGAGGGGCCGTCAGGCCATCCAAGTAGAGATATCCTAGAGACAGGAGGAAATGCGGGACTGCAGAGGAGGAGAAAAATCAGGGCTGGAGATGTTCATTGTGGAATTATCCAAATAGAGATGGTAGTTGAAGCCGTGGCTTCTCCATTCCCCAGGGCCTTTATCTGTGAAATTGGGGTAGCCTCCACTGCTCTCTCTTCCTCATAACTTGTGAGCCCTGTGTGGGACAGAGTCCACTCTGTCCAGTCAGATTATCTAATATCTAGTCCAGCTCTTAGCACAATTTACTACATAGAACCAGTACTAGTGGGAGGTAGACTTGTGAGTTCCTCGACCATTTCTCCAGAGCCCAGTGGCCCAGACCGGCTCAATCAGACAACAGCACTCCATGAGTGGACTTAGTAATGATTCTGGTATTTGTTAAGCACCTACTGTGTGCCAGGAACACAGTACTAATGCTGGGGTGGATACAAGTAAATTGGGTTGGGCATAGTCCATATCCCTACGTAAGGCTCACAGTCTTAATCAAGCTTCCCTGTTTGGTGTGTGGCAGCCCCAATTCTGGATTACTTTTGCTGAACTCCCTGAAGCGGACCCATCTGAAAAATACAGGGAAAAGTGTTTAGCCTTTTCAAAGTGGGAGTCCCTAGAATTCTACTCATACTTAGCATATTCAAGGTTTGAAATATATTTTTGTTTGAAAGATACTGCCTCACCTAGAGGTTTCTTCAAATATAAGTATTCAGAAGCCCTGGACTGTTATTTGTCTCTTTTCCTCTTCAAAATGACTTCAAATAGAGCCAAACCATTTCAGGTGGGGTGTCAGGAAAGGAGATAGTCTCTGGGACTAAGCATTGAATTGGAAATTTAGGGGCTGTGGGTTCTCATCTCAGCTTCATCATTTGTTTGCTGTGTGATTCTGGGCCCAGGGCTTAACAACTCTGGGCTTCAGTTTTCTCTTTTAAAAATAGAAGCTGTAATGACAGCCTGCTTGTCAAAGCTCCTTTGTGCTACTGCCTTTACCCAGGAATCTGATTGGTTGGCATGGAGAGGGGTAGGGAGCTTTAGTGCTGCTTCTGGCTCTTTGGGATTGGGCCTATGAAAGATTACATAAGTGAGTAATGAGTGTCGTCATGACCACCCACAAGTTTCAGGAGGAGGCTGGTTATGGCTGGCACCTGCAGCAACTCTGCAACGTTTAGTCTACTGCTACGCCCTATCTGATGAGTAATAAATGCTGCCAGTTGACTCTATATTTTTAACTTGAGGAAAGACCTGATAGAGGGTTTCCTTTTTTCCCCCCTCTGGGTTCCTGATTGACTTATGTGAGGTTCCCAGCTTGTTTCTGGAAAATGAATTACAGCTATGAACAGGGCTGCCATGGGATTTGCTTGGAAGAATAAGGTCAGAAGCCAAAAAGTACTATTACTATCACCCTGCTCCCATCAGAGAGAATTGGAAAGCTGTGATGAAGGGCTTTGCCTTTTGCTGTTACTAGGTAACCCTGAAACGAGAGTCTCTGCTATCAGAGTAGGGCCATTTCCTCCCAGTGCCTTTTGAGAACTGGCCTGTGTAGAGGAGATTTAGGCTAATTAATTCACCCCCTTCCACCCTCCCCCACTGCTGCCATCAAGGTCCACCTATACTCTCCATTTTCTTCAGAGAACTCCTGGGAATTTAACTAAAGCTTCACAGGAACAATCAATCCATCAGCAAGTGGTGTTTACTGAGCACTTACTGTGTGCAGAACACCATGGTAAGCTCGCAGAAGAGTATAGTAGACTTGGTACACATGATCCCTGCCCATAAGGAGCTCATAATCTAGTGGGAGCCAGAATTAAGAAAAGCTTTGTTATTGATGACAAACTGGACTATCTAAACTTTCTAAGTGGACAAAGCAAACATGTCTATTCGTAACTGGTACTGAAATTTAGTAAGTCCTAACCTGATGGATGTGAAGGATGGGAGAGTCAGAGTTAGACTTAGATTCTGAAATAAATACACAGTAGTAGTAATAATGGATTATATTAAGTGCTTTACTAAGTGCCAAACACTATGCTAAGAGCTGGGGTAGTTGCAAGAAAGTAATAATTGCAGTATTTCTCAAGTGTTTATTATGCAGTAATCAAGACAGGGTAGGATAAGTAAGGGCAAGCAAGTGTGGACCAGATGCACTCAGCTCTGTGCCTCAAGAACATGTAGATTTTCCTTGGCCTATTTGACTTAGAGTAAAGGAGGAGCTGGTTGGTACTGTCAGAGCTTCCTGTGACCCTAGAGAACATCAAACCCTACTAAGGAGAAGAAAGAACATATTGTGCTGAACAAAGAGGAAGGCTGAGGGAGTTTGGAAACCTGCATGATGCATGAGACTTTTAAGAGGGGAAAAGTACAGAAAGCTCTCAGTGGATAAAGGGAAGATATATGTAGAGAGAAGAGCTGGGTCCATTACTAGAAATGGGATATTTGAAACTCTACTGCACTGGAGAAAACAGATTAGTACTACTTTTACTCTTACTTTTACTTTCCTAAAATCTGTGTTAAGAGTATGGAAACAATTTGCGTGAACTGTAGATAAGAAAATAAGACATGTCATTGCATCAGTCTGCTGGCCCATCCAGACCAGGTTTCTGCATCTCACAGTGGCATCAGAGAATGATTGGAGGAAATCTCCCTTCTTGACAACAAACTTCACTACTATGGATGTTCCGTGAGAGAGTCCAATGAAACTAAAGGCTTGTGGTCCCCGCCCTCAAGTAGCTAAAGGAAGCGAGGCAGACCAGGCCGACTCACATTTTATTCATACAGTGGGACCAGGGAAAATTTGGAGTCAATTGATTGTGGCATAAATTGATCCATGTAAAAGTACTGTGACTAAACAAATAAATCTATATGATGATGATGATGGTATTTAAGCACTTACTATGTGCAAAACACTGTTCTAAGCGCTGGGGAGGTTACAAGGTGATCAGGTTGTCCCATGGAGGGCTCACAGTTTTAATCCCCATTTTACAGATGAGGTAACTGAGGCACAGAGAAGTTGTGACTTGCCCAAAGTCACACAGCTGACAGTTGGTGGAGCCGGGATTTGAACCCATGATCTCTGACTCCAAAGCCCGTGCTCTTTCCACTGAGCCATGCTGCTTCACTGCTTATATGTGCTGATAGAGTTGATTAAACTGACTTGTCCAGGGGAAGAGGAAAGTAGTTGGAGATAACCTGTCATCAATCAATCAATTAATGGTGTTATTGAGTATTTATGATCCTCCCTGTCACACAAGCCCTTATAAACTTGGTATTATCTTTGACTCGTTTCTCTCATTCAACCCAGAGGCACAGGAAGAAGGTTACATTAAGAGAAGGACTCCAACAGTTCTTTCCTGAGACAGGGTAGGTGGCTTAGAGACCATGACTATGTAGGTTAGATTACTTTTTTCCCTGTCCATTTAGGGGGTCTTCTGGAAGTTTATCCTCCATCATTACAACATTAATGTCAGTTGCTAATTTAGAGATTTCACTGTACACTCCATCCTTTAGATGATTAAAGAACATTTCAAATCGATTGTCCCTACCCTTGGCCTCTAGGGTGTCCATTGCAAGCTCTGCTTGCTTGCTTGCTTCCCAGAGTAGTCTATTGCTGCTGTTTCCTTGTTGTCTACTGCTGTTATTGACCTTGAGTTTCAGCATGTCTGCTGACATTGCTTCAGGAGGAGCCTGAGGAGGGTCTTTTGTTATGGTATTTAAGTACTTTCTATGTGCCAGACACTGTACTCTGTGCCCTGGGGTAGATACAAGCTTATCATCGGGTTGGACAGAGTCCCTGTCCCACATGGGGCTCACAGTCTTAATCCCATTTTACAGATGAGGTAACTGAGGCTCAGAGAAGTTAATTGACTTACCCAAGATCACACAGCAGTCAAGTGTGGTCTTGTCTCCTCCATCCAGACTGTGAGCCTGCTGTTGGGTAGGGACCGTCTCTATATGTTGCCAACTCGCACTTCCCAAGTGCTTAGTACAGTGCTCTGCACATAGTAAGCACTCAATAAATACGATTGAATGAATGAGTGAAGCCTGACAAAGTACTTATCTAAGAACTGGCTAATTCAGAAGAGAAATAGGATGAAATTATATACAACGTAACTCGGGTTTAGTTCAACAGCAGCATAACATGAATATGAGAAGTCCATTTTGCCCTGGACATCTGCATTATGGAATGGTGATTCCATTGCTTTGTCTTGTCCCCCAAACTATTGTTGACCAGTAATTAATTGACTACACAGCCCTATTACCTTTCTTACAAGTAACTTAGCATCCCTGTTTCTCTTTGGTGACCATCATTCTCTCCAGGCAAATTTACACTTGCTGCTTCTACTTCAGGATAACTTGGAGCAGGTGTGACTGGGGGTAGGCAGCACAGTTCACTGGCAGTTTGAACTGGGGAGTGATTTGTCTTGGTAATCATAGTCATGGCAGTATTTATTAAGCACTTGCTATGTGCAGAACACTGTACTAAGCACTGGGAGAGAATACATGGTTGGGAATTAGACACAGTTGCCGTCTCTTGGTCCACTGGCTATTTGTCTTGTAAGTATTCCTATGCAGTTGCTATTCCTTGGATTTTGGATCAGTGAAGTATTTCCCACCCAGGATGTCTCATGTAATTGCTATTGTCTTCCCTTCTTCCTTTCATTCAGAAAAAGGCATGGGGAGGGCAAGAAGTAAGTGGCCAGGGAGTCTACTCTACTTGCTGGATCCCAGATTAACTGCTTCTATGTCTCTTGATGTACATCTTTCCACACCTCAAAAACCTTCTCTGATATTCATTCAATCGTATTTATTGAGCACTTACTGTGTGCAGAGCACACTGATATCTCTAATATATCCTACCAAATGGTTTGCACAGTTCTTTGTACACAATAGACTGTAAGCTCCTTAATACATACTATTGAATAACTGGTTGAAACTCCTTACCATTGACTTCAAGACTCTCCATCACCTTTATTCAGCATTCATATCAGTCTTCCAGTTCACATACTTGGTTCCTCTTATGCTCACCTTCCAACTGTACCTTTGCCCCTAAATCTTCTGCCCCTGACCTTTTGCCCATGCTTTTTGCCCTGCCTGAAACTTTCTCCCTTTTCAAATCCACCTGACCGCAGCTATCCTCCTCCCTAAACTGCTCCTAAAACCTTTCTTCCTCCAAGAAGCCTTTTCCAATTGATTCTCAAACCTCAAGTTGCAGCAATCATTCATTCAATATTGAGCACTTTCTATATGCAGAATACTGTTCCAAGTACTTGGGAGAGTGCAATATAACAGAGTTGGTAGACACGTTCTCCAGCCACTGAAAGGTTTGCCTTGACTTAAAAATTTCCCATTCCCTTCCTTTCAAACTTTCAAGTACTTTATTTGACTAGAGTGAGTAAAAGCCCATTTAAATTTACTATTAGCTATAATCAGGAGCATTGAGTGACTACTATGTGCACAGCACTGTATTTAACATTTAGGAGTCTATATTGAAATGAGAAGACATGATCCCTGCTATCAAGGAGTGTACACTATAGTATTCATTTAGCCTAGATAATGACATATTTCTAGTATTTATGCACAAGGCAGCCTTTTTTCTTAATAGGATGGGACAGATAACACTTAGAAAATTAAGTATGTACATATGGACCTGTATTTTAAAAATCTAATTCAAATTATTTCATTATTGGTACATATTTTCATTGTTGTGGGCAAGAATGTCTGCTTGTTATATTGTACTCTCCCAAGAGCTTAGTACAGTGCTTTGCACACAGTAATCACTCAATAAATACTAATGAATGAATATAAATGTATTTTATTGAATTTTAAATCATTCTTAAAATTATATATATATATATTATATATATATATATATATAAAACTATATATATATAGTTTGTCATCTTTGTCATCTTTAAACGTCTTGGTAATACATTAATGCATTTCACATTACTTTCCTTGAGAAACATATTGTTTGTATCACACTTTCACTTAGCACTCTATTTTCATGGTGTCAATTAAGGGCATTAACTGAGCTATAACTGTATTCAATTATATATTCAATTATTTATTCAACTATTTCATCCTGACGTGCTCATATTATCACATATTATATCCTTATTCTTCATCCTGATCACACTATTTGTGCAAAATATAATCTAAGTCTGCATGTCTCCCCATTAAATTGTAAATTATTTAAGGCTTCTTTTGTGTCTGTTGTGCTCTGCGAAGGAATTAGCACAGTAATCTGCAATCATTAAGAACTCAATTAATCCCACTGGATTAGTGCTCTTTCCCCAGAACCCTCTCTATTCTTGTGACTTCTGATGTAGCTCTTTTCCTTTTCTCCCTTTGATTATTTCCTTTCTTCCTGCTTTATTTCTCTTGCTCCCGTCTGACTACTTATCTTCCCATCTCACCCATGTCCTTTCCCTCAGGAACATCTGGTTCTTTAGTGTTTACTAAAGAGCCAACTCTTCTCTTTCTCTCAGGTCATGTGCAGTTGATCAATATATCTTTCAATCATATTTATTGAGTGTTTGTATGCAGAACACTGTTCTAAACACTTGGGAAAGTACAAAATAACATAGTTGGTAGATTCTTCATCTGTTCTCTAGCCCTGACTCTCCTCAGGTCCTGCATGCAGACACTGAGTTTATAACATAATTACAGACTACATTTTATTTTTGTAGGTTGCTCCTTGTGTGATTCTCTCTCTTTTTCCCTCTGTCTCTCTCCCCCCATCATCTGCACAGCATTTATGTACATACCCATCTGAGATTTATTTATTATCTATTTATTTATTACAGGGGATCTGTCTCCCCCTCCAGTATGTAGGCTCCCTGTTGGCGGGGATAATGTCTACTGTCTACCTACTCTGTTGCACTGTACTCTCCCAAGTGCTTAGTACAGTGCTCTGCACCTAGTATGTGCTCAGTAAATACCATTGATTGATTGATTGAATTTTTGGACAAGGGACATTTGGGATACTAGATTATAGGAAAAGTATCTTTCTGGACTTCTCCTGAACTATTGAGTAATTGGAGCATCATGGCCTAGTGGAAAGAGCATAGACCTGGGAGTCAAATGATGTGGGTTCTAATTATGGCTCTGCCAATTGCCTGCTGTGTGACCTTGGGCAAATCTTAACTTCTCTGGGCCCTGGTTTCCTCATCTGTTCAGCAGCATGGCTCAGTGGAAAGAGCCCAGGCTTTGGAGTCAGAGGTCATGGGTTCAAATCCCAACTCTGCCAACTGTCAGCTGTGTGACTTTGGGCAAGTCACTTCACTTCTCTAGGCCTCAGATACCTCATCTGGAAAATGGGGGTTAAGACTGTGAGCCCCCCCCCCCACCCACCCATGGGACAACCTGATTACCTTGTATCCTCCCCAGCACTTAGAACAGTGCTTCACACATAGTAAGTGCTTAACAAATACCACCATTATTATTATTAGAGAAGCAGCATGGCTTAGTGCAAAGAGCCCGGGCTTGGGAGTCAGAGGTTGTGGGTTCTAATCCTGGCCCTGCCACTTGTCAGCTGTGTGACTCTGGGCAAGTCACTTAACTTCTCTGTGCCTGTTACCTCATCTATAAAATGGTGATTAAGACTGTGAGCCCCATGTGGGACCACCTAATTGCCCTGTAACTACCCCAGCGCTCAGAACAGTGCTTGATACATTGTAAGCACTTAAATACCCACATTATTATTTTTATTATTAAATAGTGAATCAGTGTATGTTCTCCCTCCTACTTAGACTGTGAGCCCATCTGGGACAGGGACTGTGTCTGACTTGATTATCTTGTATCTACCCCAATACAGAACAGTGCTTGATGCACAGTAAGTGCTTAATAAGTACCATAATAACTGATACATTCCCTCTGTTATCTAGTCCCTAGTTGTATCATGAGGACACTGGTCAGAGGAAAGAGGGGGAAAAAGAGCTATGTCCAGTTTTCCAACTGAGGTGCCTTGATTTGATCAAGATCACATAGCACATCCTTGGAAGAATCTGGATCTCAATCACAGGATTCTTGGCTCCCAGCCTGTGACACAAACCTCTAGGCCCTCATTATTTCTGCAGTTCTATCTTTCCTGAGATCTGTAGCTTTGTTATATAAGTAGATGGGTACGTGGCTGAGAGGGACCACTCTCAGTTCTGGTCCCTCTCTGGTCCTTCTCTTCATTTCTGCACAGTTCAGTTCTCTTGGAGGTGTCTGACCTCCTTATCTTTACCAGATAGCAGATTCACTGACTTTTCACTATGCTAATGCAGGTTTAAAAATTCTCCCTCCAGGCAGGAGGCAGGAGAAGGTTCCTAATCGAAGGCCCTCTGTTCTGAATAGGCAGATGGAAAGCCAGGTCAGAAGTGAATTCTGACCAAGGCTTGGGAGAAAAGGGAGAATTTTAAAATCTGCTTCAATACCTTCGAACATTGAAATCAAGACAAGCTCTTCCTGGCCTGATAACTACCAAATGCTCAGAGAACAGCCCCCTGCAATACCAGAAAGTACCGAATCAGCAAGTGAAAGAAATTGAAATTGAGTATGATGATCAAAAATCCCAGTTGGATCATCTCCAGAGAGCAGTGAAAGGACATGAATCACCCTAACTAATGCATTCTGTTCAAGGAAACAGAAATCTACTTGATCGTCTTTGCATTATATTGGGAAGCAATATTCCCTTGAGTGCCTATTGATGAAAATATGCAATATTTTTACATCCTGTGCTGAAAACCCTGGGCTGAAAATCACCTTTGATATAGAGATGGGGAGCCATGGATCAAAGGAAGTTAGGTTCAAATACTTGGGTGTTCTATGTCGATTCTGGATTGATGACAGGACCTGTCATGCTGTTATAGATTTAGGGTTCTGTGTAAGTCACCTCAGGGCCCAAAGGCCTCAGCATCTGCCTTGTGTGGTATTGGAAGTCCATCTTGCCCTGTTAACCCACCACTGCTCAGCTTCCTCTGACCAGAAAAATAGCTCCCTGGTAGTTCACAGGACCAGGACAGCATCAAGCCTAACCTGATCACCTTGTAACTTCCCCAGTGTGTAGAACAGTGCTTTTCACATAGTAAGCGCTTAATAAATGCCATTAAAAAATATTAGTGGAAATCAGAGGGGCTGAGATATCTCTTTAGGAGGCCTTTTGGGAAGGGGCTCAGGTCCCAGGAAGGATGAGAAAGGTAGTATGATGGAACTCTTGGTCATTGTCCCAGCTTTCTTCATCTTGTGGATAAGTATCAATAATTACAATGAAACTCCTACTCATAAGCTAAGGGCTGGGGTAAATTCAGTATAATTAGATCAAACACAGTCCCTGTTCCACATGGATCTCACAGTCTAAAAGGGAAGGAGAAGAGGTATTTAATATCCAGTTTACAGATGAGGAAAGTGAGGCACAGAGAAGTCAAGTGACTTGCCCAAGGTCACATAGCAGCATGATGTCTACAGCTTCCACATTTTCCAAAGTTAGAAACCCCCTTGGTATTCATACCATAACCAATAGCCCCAGGCTTGCAGCACCTCTCATTGGAGGTTTGCAGGTTTTCCATGCATCAGTTATTCCACATTACCCCCATTGGATGACAAGTGGTAATAGAATTTGTTTATTTTAGAAGTATCCACCCAATCCCTCAATCCAGGATGTAAATTTCTTTCAGACAATTATCTGTTAAGTTAATACATTCAGTGGAACACAAGTCAGCAGGAATGTACACAAAGCAACATGAGTCAACCCTTTCAACACACTTAACACCCGAGGTGACTTAAACAGAAGGAATAAAACCTGACAGACAGAATGATTCAAAATGAACATACGACAAAACTACGTCTATCGGGGTGACTTACAGCTCTCAGCTGGTTTATCTGTTTGACTGTTCAATTTAGGAGCAGCCAAGACAGAATTCTGGGACATAGATCTACCCACCCGGAGGTTTCTGGCTCATTCTTCAAGGTTCATGTAAGTTGGGAGAGAAAACAGCAAGGAAGATAGATGTCCAGAGACAGGCATACACAGGAAAGGGATTCCAAATGAGGAATGAGCCTGGCGGAATTTTCAATGAAAAGCATCTCCATTTATCCATAGCAGTGTAGGGATAAAGTAGAGCTAATGAAGGAACCAAAAGCGCTGCCTAAAGTGAGAATTTTCCACTTCCAAATCAGAAAGCCATCGCTGTTGTCTTCCTGGCAGACACCCAAATGTCTGAGTTGAGAGTGTCCTCTCTCCATGACTCTGGTTTCTGGGATATGTGAAGGAGAAGCCTCCATGTAGCCAGGAAATGTCTTCTGGCTTCTCTCCGAGTTGCAAGTGCCTTTCATTTATTGCTGTTTGGCCAGGGAGGGACCAAGCTCATTCAGAAAGGTAAGTGAAATCATGGAAGCAAAGTCACTGCTGATAGATGAATGTAGTCTGGACTGCCATTTGACAATCTGTGGTTACAAATTAAAATAAGCGTTCTTCCTTTTACTTTTTCTGGCAGATTTATTTGGGAAACCTACAGGACTCTAATGGAATCATTTAATTTCCTTGATAATATATTGGCCCTTTGTTCAGTAATTAAACACAAGAATAAGAGCACCCTCAAAAGGTTGTGTGAGGTGTTGATTGGCTGGCAGCGAGCCATGGTGGAAGCCATGGAACAGAAAGGAGAAGACAGATATCATTGTCTTTCTTTCCCGAAGACCATGCACTGACATTGAAGTTTACCATTGTCTGGGTGTGCGTGGCTAAACAGGTTCCACGTGGGATGGGGAGAGACACAGCCATGAGGTCTTCCTATGGCATCCCAATGCCTCTCCTCTCCAAAGCTCAGACTGCTTTCTTGAATGTGAATGTCTTGTATACTTGCACCCTTTGTCCACAAAAATACAGTAGTGCTCCTTTTTTAAACCCTTGCTAAAGCTTTGTTCAAATACCTACCTATGAGAAGCAGTGGGTTTAGTGGAAAGAGCATGGGCTTTGGGAGGCAGGGGACCTGACTTCCCTAGATTTCCCACTTGCCTGCTGTATGACCTTGGGCTAGTCACTTGATCTTGAACTTCATCTGTAAAATCGAGATGAAATACCTTTTCTTCCTTCTCCTTTAGACTGCGCGCTCCACAGGGGACCTGATTATTTTGTATCTATCTCAGCACTTAGGACAGTGTTTGGCAGATAACCAAATTATTATTATTACTTGCCTTGGTTAAAAAGGGAAGTCTGGGATCTACCATCATCAGGGCACATGCTGGAGTTGTCATAGCAATAGTGGGGATGGTTTGCACTGAGCCATCCACACCCTCTCACCTTGTCTACTCATGCCAGCAGCACACCTTCTTAATCAGCTGATAGGGAGAACAGGTACCCTCTGTGTTTGCACTACAAAATATCCCTGAGACGTCAACAGCAGCAGCAGACATGACTGTGCCATCACCCACTGGATAAGCGATCTTTGAGAATGATACTTATTTGGCTTAGGAAAGGTTGGGGGAAGTGTCTTTTCCATTTGTGAAAAGCAGGAAAAAAAAATCCCACCAAGAACAAGAGTCAAAACAAAGAACGACAGCCACCACAAATTGATATGTTACAGTTGCCCACAGCAGACCTGGACAAATGGGAGTCAAAAAACAACAGGATCATCAGACCTGGGAAAGTACAAACAGGGGAAATTGTTTCTGGGGCAGTTCAACATCACCAGACTTCTATTACCACATTTTCAAAACTTGAGGAGCAAAGAAGTTGTTTAGTCACTCTTTTTGAAGAAGACAATTGATGCTCCTTAGAAGTAGTGATTGATATTATCCGAAGAGCTACTGGCTTTTGCTTTTCCTCACTATTGCCGCAACAGTTACCTAATGGTCATGGAGAATTAGGGAATGATGAAATGAGAATGAAAGAAAAATCAGTTTGTACCTGGACATGCCCTAGGGATGTTAATATGAAAGACTCTCATGGATCTTGGAGTGAAGAGCAAAGTAGATGAGGAGCCTGCTCAGGTTCTCATGAGGGGAAAGTTAATGGAATCCAGATATTGGTCTGGCATTTACAGTGGAACGACCACAGAATGTCGGAATCACCATAGCCAAGGTGAAAAGTTCTTGACTGTGACTCAGCATCCAGATGGATTCCATCTTTGATATGCAGTGGAAAGCATGAGAGGAACCCAAAGAGAAAAGATGGTTACCCCTCCTGGAGGTACCATCTCGAGTGCCTTGGACTTTAGATTGTGCATTTCTGCATTTTGGGGGAGAAAATACTGTACTTCCCCCATAGTATATGATTAAGATGTAATTAGCTGTAGAACAAACAGCTGTAGGATAATACTGGAGGCAAGTAACTCAGTACAATTAAGAAAACAAGCATCTATTTTATCTCAGCATAAAATGTACGTAACATCCATTAGGACATCAATACTGGGGAAATAACTTACTAGACTTCTGGTGTCAGGTGGAGATTTGCTCGTTTCACTTTTCCCTTTATTGTTGGCCAGGTGTATTGTGGGAACTTCCTTTGAGGCATTTTATGAGTGGTCAATACTGTGTGTTCAGGTGTGTGTGTCTCTGGATCTGTGCATAGGTGGTTCTTTGACAGTGTTGTATGTGTGTGCGTATGCATGTTAGTCTGTCGATCTCATTTTCTTTCCAACCATTTTTTCCTCTACTTCTTGCCCTCCCCATTTCCCTTGCCCCCATCCCTAGCTCCCTCTCCTTGCCCACTTCCCTCTCTCTCCCTGTCCATGTTTGGACCCTCGGTCCCAGCTCACTTTGTTCCAATCTAGCTATTTAAATTCCCGGAAAGCAATGAGTTCTTGTTCTTAATGAAGCAGAATGAATTCATGCCAACCCTCTAAGAAGTTTATGGATAGTAGGGTGAAGTCCCGATTTGGGGAGATCTGGATTTATTTTTCTTGGGTCAAGAGGTCGTTTCTGATCAATAACAAAGAACTAGACTTCAACTAATAAGTGCCAAAGGAGCATTCTCATTTCTATCAGTTCACAACGGGTGGACTTTCTAAGGTAAAGTTTTAGGTAAAAAAAATTGATTGAGTTTTCCCCACTGAATACATGTAAACAAATAGCTTTTAATCAAGTTGGGAATACTCCAACTGTCTCTTTTGTCTTTCTGTCTCTCACTCATCAACAGTAGCTAAGGCATCTTTATAATTAGAAAATGCGGTTTTAGTAGAGCAGAGGGAGTGCTGGGAGTCTTTTTTTTTAAATGAAATTTGTTAAGCACTTACTATGTGCCAGGCACTGTACTAAGCACTGGGGTAGAAACAAGCTAATCAGGTTGGACACAGTCCATGTCCCACATGGGTCTCACAGATTTAATCCCCATTTTACAGGTGAGGTAACTGAGGAACAGAGAAGTTAAATTCAATCGTATTCATTCAATCGCATTTATTGAGCACTTACTGTGTGCAGAGCACTGTACTAAGCGCTTGGGAAGTACAAGTTGGCAACATATAGAGACGGTCCCTACCCAACAGTGGGCTCACAGTCTAGAAGGGGGAGAAAGAGAACAAAACAAAACATATTAACAAAATAAAATAAATAGAATAAATATATACAAGTAAAATAGAGTAATAAATATGTACAAACATATATACATATATACAGGTGCTGTGGGGAGGGGAAGGAGGTAAGGTGGGGGGGATGGGGAGGGGGAGGAGCGGGAGAGGAAGGAGGGGGCTCAGTCTGGGAAGGCCCCCTGGAGGAGGTGAGCTCTCAGTAGGGCTTTGAAGGGAGAAAGAGAGTTAGCTTGGCGGATGTGCAGAGGGAGGGCATTCCAGGCCAGGGGGAGGATGTGGGCTGGGGATCGACAGCGGGACAGGTGAAAACGAGGCACAGTGAGGAGGTTAGCAGCAGAGGCCTGGCTGTAGAAGGAAAGAAGGGAGGTGAGGTAGGAGGGGTGAGGTGATGGAGAGCCTTGAAGCCGAGAGTGAGGAGTTTTTGCCTGATGTGTAGGTTGATTGGTAGCCACTGGAGATTTTTGAGGAGGGGAGTAACATGCCCAGAGCGTTTCTGCACAAAGACGATCTGGGCAGCAGCATGAAGTATAGATTGAAGTGGGGAGAGACAGGAGGATGGGAGATCAGAGAGGAGGCTGATGCAGTAATCCAGTCAGGATAGGATGAGAGATTGAACGAGCAGGGTAGCAGTTTGGATGGAGAGGAAAGGGCGGATCTTGGCGATGTTGCGGAGGTGAGACTGGCAGGTTTTGGTGATGGATTGGATTTGAGGGGTGAACGAGACAGCTGAGTCGAGGATGACACCAAGGTTGTGGACTTGTGAGACGGGAAGGATGGTAGTGCCATCAACAGTGATGGTAAAGTCAGGGAGAGGGCAGGGTTTGGGAGGGAAGATAAGGAGTTCAGTCTTGGACATGTCTTGCCCAAGGTCATACAACAGAAAAACGGTGGGGCCTGGTTTAGAACCCAGGTTCTTCTGACTCTCAGGCCTGTGCTGAATCCACTAGGCTATAAGGTCCTTCAACTGTAACAGTCTCTGGCTGGAATCCAGCCCAAGTAATATTTAAGATGGTACAAATGAAGTTACTTCTTCAGCTATCCTTGTATAATCGGACCATGTCAGCACAACAGGGGTCAGTCTTTGTGTTGAATCCTCCATCTGTCTACCACCTTCATCGCTCAGTAAACCTCACTGTAAATGCAGTTTTTGAGTCATTTTTGAGAATGAAGGAAAACTCTTATACAATGTAAAATATATAAGTAGAACTTAAATCTGTAGTCACTGGTCAGAATGCTAGCAAATAACAAAATTCACTGATGATGGCCCTTGGCTAGGCTTACCATTTGCCAGGTGCAGGCTGGTAAATAGCATCATTCGTCTGCAGGCTAATTGTCTGGGGAGATCTAGAGCTTTATTGATTCTGAATCATGTTTCATAATAGATAGAAATAATGTGTTAACTTAACCGGGGTCATCAGCATGAGTTCACAGGCCAGTGCTGAAGGATTTAAGACTGTTTATGAAAAAGTCCGGTGCATGGGCAAATAAGCATTCTAATATAAATAGAAAGAAACCCAGGCTTGGCTTGGCACTTCTTCATTGTTCCTCCTGGTCTTTAAATACACCATTGCTATGATTCTGGTACTGGAGAGTGGAGCTGGTTAGTGCTTTTGGAAGCCAACAGTTCTGTTTGTACTTTACCAGGCTGTGTTCAGTGTTATTGCCTTTATGTCTTTGCTTATTTATATCAAGTGGTTGTTGTCTCATAGCAGTAACTGTGTACATGTTAATTAATGACAGTTTGGCTGACCAGTCACATTCCATGTGGAGAAAATGTTTACTTTCTAGGACAAGGGCACTACCTTCCCTTAGACTGGAGGATTTCCCATTGTAACACAGAGAGCAATTGGATATAGTATTTTATTTAGGATAATAAGATAGCAAAAACCTCTTAAAAATCCCCATGTAGAAATGATTTCTGTATCTAAGTCCCATCTGTGTAATAATGATGGTGTTAAGTGCTAAGCATCAGGGTAGATCTAAAATAATGAGATCAGATCAGGCACAAGTCTCATCTGGGCTCACAGTCTAAGAGGGAGTGAGAATAGGTATTTTATCCCTCTTTTACAGATGAGAAAACTGAGGCCCAGATCGTTTAAGTGACTCCTCAGTGTCAATTTGCAGGCAAGTGACACAGCTGGGACTAGAACTCAGATCTCCTGACTCCCAGTTCTGCGCTCTTCCCCTTAGGCAACACTGACTCCATCTTTATGTCCCTCCATTTTCCAATTCTCTCATAAAAAGTTTCCCTTTCTTTTCAGGTTAGCTGAAGTTCAACTTCATGTAGTTTTACTGTAACTTTCAGTTTAGAGGGATGACTTTCCTTCTGATATATTTTTTTAATGGTACTTGTTAAGCACTTACCATGTGCCAGACACTATACTCAGCACTGGGGTAGATACAAGGCAGTCAGGTTGGACCCAGCCACTATCCCACATGGAGCTCACGTCTAAGTCAGAAGGAGGAGGGCTTAATCACCACATTAGAGATGTGGTAACTTAGGCACTGAGAAGTTAAGTGACTTGCCCAAGGTCATGCACCAGACAAGTGACTGGTCCCAGACTGAGCCCCCTCCTTCCTCTCCCCCTCCTCCCCGTCCCCACCACCCCCCGCCTTACCTCCTTCCCCTCCCCACGCCACTTGTATATATGTTTGTACGTATTTATTACTCTATTTTATTTGTACATATTTATTCTATTTATTTTATTTTGTTAATATGTTTTGTTTTGTTGTCTGTCTCCCCCTTCTAGAATGTGAGCCCGCTGTTGGGTAGGGAACATCTCTATAATGTTGCCAACTTGTACTTCCCAAGTGCTTAGTACAGTGCTCTGCACACAGTAAGCACTCAATAAATACGATTGAATGAATGAATGAAAAGTGGAGGAGCTGGGATTAGATCCTGACTCCCAGTCTCATGCTCTTTCCCTTAGGCCATGCTGCTTTTCCCTAAATCATGCAGCTCACTGTGGACAGGGAATGTGTCTGTTGTACTGTTGTTATTGCACTCTCCCAAGCTCTTATTACAGTGTTCTGCATGCAGTAAGGGCTCAATAAATATGACTGACTGGCTGACTGCTTTTCATTGGCTAAACTCTGTGACAATGGAGAACTAAACCCAATAATGGTCAATGACAAGTCCCAGTTTGTTACAGACCCCACAGTTACTCCCATGCTGAGTAGGAAGGCTATCTTCTCCACATATAATGGTCTCTGGTTCTCACTTGGTTTGTGGAAAGCCTAGCAACAAAATATGAATGACCTGGGTCTTGGCCCTTCTCAAAGCATGGCACCCTTCCAAATGTGGTTTTTGTTAGGAGGCCAATTTTCTCCAGAACAGCATGCCATGAATGGGAGATGAGGAGATTCATAACTGGAACAAAAAGAGAAAGAACATTAGAGACCATGTGGCAATGAGTCATGGAAGTTGCTTATAGCTTTGCCTCCATGCTGATGACTGGTAATGGCAGTCTAGATCCTTAAGCCAGTCAAGGGTATTAGAGGAAAAATAAACAGAAGTTCCCTAGCTGACACTGAAAGAACCTGCTTCTAATGCTTCCAGGGGAGATTAAACACTTTAGTTAATTCTCTGATGAATAATTTCTTCAGCCTTAACAAGATTGAGGCACAATGTGCAATCTCTCGCTATATGTCAGCGATTGTTGCAATTTATATATGCAGTGAGAGTGTTGTTCCATCAAGTAGATGTGTACAAGGCAGTTGGCCAGAAGTTGGTTCAAATAATTTTCTTTTCTTAGTTCTTTATAATCAGATTTATGACTGAGTTTTTTCAATATTTCTCCCATTTAACTTCCTCCAGCATGACTCCCCATTTGGATCTGGCCCCAGAATATGACCAGTTCAATGCTTTCTGCCTTTTTGCTTTATAAGTATGTGTCTCAGACACTGAATCAGAGAAGAACTACAGCTCATAAATATGGCATCAATATGGTTCCCAAACAGCATTTCTAAATTCTAAGCCTATAGGCCATATTCCAGTTTACTGACATGATTAGTTTTCTTACAAAGTTCATTTAATGCATATAGTAAAAACTCAATAAATACCTATGACTGATTAGAAAAGAATATGGGTGCATGCCTTTGAGAAATATATCAATCTGCATAGAAAGCTTCACATTTTTCTTGTTTCTCTTTTCTCCTATCCCTCTGACCCCAACTCTCAATGGCATGTTCTAATGGAAAGGGAACAAGTTGAGCAATGAAGGGATCTGAGTTCTAAACCTTGCTTTATCACTTGTCTGCTGTGTGACTAGGGACAAGTAACTTAATCAGTGGTATTTACTGAGCGCTTAGTCTGTGCAGAGGAATGTGCTTAGCTCTTGGGAAAGCACAATACAACAGAACTATTTGAAACTCTCCCTGCCCACAATAATAATAATAATAATGGTATTTGTTAAGCACTTACTATGTTCTAAGCTCTGGGGTTGATACAAGGTAATCAGATTGTCCCACGGGGGGCTCACAGTCTTAATCCCCATTTTACAGATGAGGCAACTGAGGCACAGAGAAGCAAAGTGACTTGCCCAAAGTCACACAGCTGACAATTGGCGGAGCCGGGATTTGGACCCAGGACTTTTGACTCCAAAGCCTGTACTCTTTCCACTGAGCAACACTGCTTCTCTGTGGCTCTGTGTTTGTGCTGTTTTCTCTTTTATGCTCATTCTCTCTCAGGCATTGGAAATTATTTTTGTCTGTCTCCCTAATTAGATTGTAATCTCTTTGAGGACAAGGAATGTATGTCTTGCCACTCCTGTGCTCTCCCAATACTTAGTACAGTGGCAAGCACTCAGAGGATGCTCTATAAATACCTTTTATCAACTGACCAAATTCCTTTATTTGAAGAAGTCACACATTTCCTTAGGTTTCCTTTGGATTTAGAACTGTACGGCATTTTATATTTATCCCTCTTGTAGACTCTCATTTAATGATAATTCTTTCTTTCAGTCCATAGTGTATCTTTCCCTTTTTCTTTCAACGTGGGAAATGGCAAATCTAGCTGACTGAGGCAAAGAGATAGTGCTAGATGGGAGACATTTTGCAGAATCCATATTTGGTTAATGACCCTAATGAAACATGATCCATTAGACAGTTTAATGATAGACAGGTTTTCAACTAGCTAATTCTTGCCCTGATAAAATGTGGAAGGAGTGAGCAGTCTAGGTTGAGTTTGAGCAGGTAGGGATGTTGGGCTGTAATACTGGCCCCAGTGTTCAGTACACTGGCAGTTGCTGACCAAAGACTATGGCCGGAATCTGTGGGAATTGCTCCCCTTATCCCCACCCCACAACCATGGAAGGCAGGTATGGGGATGGGAAAAGCTCAACATGTTCCCTGTCAATCAGGGGGCATGCTGAAGTTATAGTTCTGGGTGGGCTCTCTGAGATGATTAATAGTAATAATGATGATGATAATAACAACAATAATAATATTTGTTAAGGATGAACTATATGCCAACTAAGCACTGGTGAGATACAAGATAATCAGATTGGATGTAGCCCCTGCCTCTCATGGGCTCACAGTCTAAATAGAAGGAGAACAGGCATTTAATCCCTATCTTAATGATGAGGAAACTGAGGCACAGAGACTAGATGTATAACACTCCAGGAATGTTTGTTATGGCCTTTAGAGGGCACTCTCTGGTAATGTTAGCTTGCCTTTAAAGTTAGGCTCGTCATACAGATTTATGCTGCAAAAATGAATTTTCTATCAGAAATTCCTTTAAACTCCTCCAATATTTCTACTTAGACATGGATTCTGTGTTCATTTGTTTGGACCTTTAAAGGCTAGAAATTTACACCAAGCCTGATTGTTGTAAGTGTCAAGGTTACTGTACTTACTCCTCTCCTGACATAAAGGGTAAACAGGAAAGTAGAAATGTCCCAGAGTCCATGAGTGGCAATAATGCTAGCGTGTCTTAAAAGAGATGGTAGCAGACAGGTTTTATAAGCAGCAGGGAAACTTGTTTAGGACTGGCTAATACTAAGAAAGTATTTAGCTTGGATTAAATTATTTTGAGATTACAGGTGTTCCCTGCAGGTGTTTATTATCCCTATGCAAGCCTTTCACTCAGTATTAGTAGTGGTAGTAGTAGTAATTCTAGAAGTAGCAGTAGTAGCAGCAGCAATTACTGAGGAACACTTGGTGCAGAACACTGTAATCATCATCATCATCAATTGTATTTATTGAGCGCTTGCTATGTGCAGAGCACTGTACTAAGCGCTTGGGAAGTACAAATTGGCAACATATAGAGACAGTCCCTACGCAACACTGTAATAGGTATTTGGGAAGTACAGAATTAAAGAATGACATATTTCCTGCCCACAAGGAACTTATACTAATTAAAGACAATCATAAAAATATTTATAACTAAAGGGGGATCAAAATGAATAATTTAGTACAAAGATGGAGTGTTATTCATTTCTATGCCTTGATTATGGGCTTCACTGCATATGTTAAATTTGTGAATTGTAGTTTTATCAAATGACATTTTTGATACTCATTTCTACTTCTGTTAGCTGGAGTTGTGAAAATGATGTGGGATATTGACGCATCTTAACACCTTCCATCTGTTCCCCTTTTAAAAATGGTATTTTTTGAGAAATGGTTAATGCACCAACATAATTATCAAATCTTCCAAGCTATCAAGATGCAAAACTGCCATGTGTCATGTGTGTCACAGTAAGAGCTAGATCTGCATTTTAAAATGAAATAGACCCAAAATGTATTTCTGCCTCTTATTGGCCCATTACCTGTGAAAACGTACAAACCTCTGCAGAAAGTTTGGTTACTTTTAATGAAGTACCCCTCAAGAACGAATTTCTGACACTCACTTAAATAATTGGACAAAGATATTTCATCACAATGGGCCGAATCTTTGTTGAAGTGTTAGGACATTGTTACAAGAGATATAATGCTGTAGTTTTCAAGAAGATTTTTCAGATGGTCAAATTACTGAGCTATTTAATATAAACCTAGTGCTTTTGTATCATGCTTTAACCTCATGCAGCTAGGCAAAATGAAGGACACATCATTCTCCATATTCTGCCAGGAGTATATTAGTGTAATGGAGGATTTTATCTCAGTGAATGGAGATTTAAGTGGTGTCTTTCACTACTCCCAAGGGCAGGGAAGGAGTGTGAAAAGTGGTGGAGCAGGGGCAATGACCATGTCCAAGTGGTACTGATAGGTAGGTTGGAAACAGTATGGATGATCTTAGTACAGTGCTCTGCAGACAGTAAGCATTCAATAAATACGATTGAATGAATGATCTCTCCTCTAATATGAACTTACTCACTGTATCTCGATCTCAATCTCACCACCACATTCTTGCCCATGTCCTGCATCTGGCCTGGAATGCCCTCCCTCTTCAAAGCCGACAGACAATTACTCTCCCCACTTTCAAACCTTATTGAAGACACATCTCCTCCAAGAGGCCTTCCCTGACTAAGCCCTCTTTTCTTCTTCTCTCACCCAGTTCTGTGTCACCCTTGCACTTAGATTTGTTCCCTTTACTCACTCCCTCAGTCCCACAGCACTTATGTACATATCAATACTTTATATATTTGTATTAATGTCTGTCTCCCCCTCTAGACTATAAGGTTATTGTGAGCAGGGAACGTGTCTACCAACTCTGTTATATTGCTCTCTCCCAGCACTTAGTACAGTGCCCTGCACACAGTAAGTGCTCAATAAATACAATTGATTGATTGAGGCCTTGTATTTACATTTTAAGGGTGCAGTAGGCTTTGGGCACCCTGCCTTTGGATGCCAAGCAAGCTACAATCCTGAAAAGTGCCCCTCTAGACTGCAAACTCTTTATGGGCAGGGGATGTGTCTGCTAATTCTGTTGTATTGAACTCTCTCAAGCGTTTAGTTCAGTGCTCTGCATATAGTAAACACTCAGTACATACCATTGATTGATTATTTGATTATGAGGGGGTTTCCCTCTCCCCAGAGGAGATAGCTGACCCAGTGTGTTAATGATTAATGTGCCTCACATTGGCCTGTTGTTGGTGTTGCTAATGCTTGTATGCTAATGGCAACTGAATTGTAAATAGAATTATGTGATTATTAATCAAGGGCATTTTTTCCAATTTGAAAAATGAACTACAAAGTCCACCAGGAGACATTTCCCATTAAGGCAGTTAGAGAAGGGTAGGGAATTCTCACTTACATCGAGATGGGAAAGATTGACTTCATGTGACTCTGGCAGGGATGTAAGTTGGAGGTAGCTTATTTTATTTTCTTAAAGATCAAAATCTCATATTTCCTTCAGGGGATTTAATTAATTTTCTGTGCAGTGTGCTGTACCTCATTGCAATATGGTGAGCTGATAAGATTTTAAATGTTTGACCTCACTGAGCAGCGCTCTAAGTTCACATTTCCACTGACATTCTGCAGACTGACACTCTGACAGGCAAAGTGTAGCCAGTAAATCTCTTTTCCATTAGTTGCAAATTGTACAATTGTATACAAAGGTAATTATGCTGTAACTCTTCATATCAAGAAGTTTTGAAGCAGTTGGTCAAGCCCATTGTATATGCTGAAGGAGAAAGTAAATGCTAGCTGTTTCACAAGGATAGGACCCTAGATCTGTATTTGAAGGGACCCAAGGGAGAAAATGCTTTTTCAGTGCTGCTCCTAGGATAGGTTAACATTGAAGATCATTAGAGTGAGAGGGCTTATTTCAACACTTTTCTTATCACTGTATGAAAAAATGAAGAAATTACTGCATTACTGTGGTGTTTTCCTTTGGACAGTTTAAAGGCTTTATGAGTTAGTCAAGCTGGGCAGGGAGCACCAGTGAATGCAATTGTCACTCCACAGGATGCCTTGCCCTACTGCCAATTTAGAAAAGAGGGAAGATGGCACCTTTATCTTCACAGAAATTCCAGGGGATTTTAAAATGGTCAGGGTCTTAGCTCAAGACAACATCAAAGAGAGCACTTTGCCAGTCTGCAGCATTGTGTTCAGGCAAAATGCAGTATTGACTTGGAGGGTGAGGTATCTCTATTTAATTTTGTTATTGCTCTTGGAAAATTTGTTCAATCAAACCATGCCATGCAGAGCTCTCTCTGTTTCCTCACTCGGCTCATGGCACTCACATCGTCAGTGCCTTGATGCTTTCCTGGGGCCTAAAGTAAGCCTAAAATGTTATTTTGGTTCTCCCAGACATTTTGCCTTTGTTGGGTTGGAAGTCATTGAGGTAATACTAAGGCTGGTTTCTAGGGAAACTTCAATAGGCACAATGGCCCAGCATAAATCCAAGGCCAGGATCCTAGTGTAAGACATGCATTTTTTTATGGTACTTGTTAAGTGCTTACTAGGTGCCAGGCACTATATTAAGTGATACAAGCTAATCAGGTTGGGCACAGTCCTTGTCCCACATGGGGTTCATAGTCTTAATTCCCATTTGACAGATTAAGTAATTGAGTCATAGAGAAGTTAAGTGACTTGCCCAAGGTCACACAGCAGACAAATGATGGAATGAGGATTAGAACCCAGGTCATTTTTTTATGGTATTTAAGTGCTTACTATGTGCCAGGCATTGTAGTAAGCACTGGGGTAGATACAAGATAATCTGTTTGGACACAGTCCCTTCACATATGGGGCTGATGGTCTTCATCCATTTTAAGGATGAGGTCTCTGAGGCACAGAGAAGTTAACTGACTTGCCCAAGGTCACACAGCAGACAAGTGACAGAGAGAGGAGTAGAACCCAGGTCCTTCTGACTCCCAGGACTGTGCTCTATCTATTAGGCTACACTGCATTGTGAGCATGAAATATGTCTTCCAATTCTGTTGTGTGGTACTCTACCAAGTGCTTAGTACAGAGCTCTGCATACAGTAAAAGCTCAATAAATGCCATTTATGATGGTTGGATATTTTTCTTCTTTAAACAGCCAGTTGTCTTACTAATTGTATGTGCTTGTTGCATATTCATCTCAATGAAACAAAGAGTATTGAAAAAATTGTGGTTTGAGCATGAGGGAGATTGAAGATATAGAGTCTGGGTTCTGGGTTTGTTTTCTCTGACTCATTTCTATCATGGAATAACCTCTCCTTTGGCAATAACTTCAAAAATAACTTTTATTTTTACCTTTCTCCACTTGCTTTCAGCCCTAACATCAGGACACTCTCCACATGTTATTTCTTTGAGACCTTTTGAGTCACTTATTCAATAGTATTATTCATTGAGTACCTACTTTGTGCAGCACCCTCTACGAGGTGCTTGGGAGAGTCTGATAAAAATAAAAGACATGGCCCCGTTTCCTGAGGAGCTTACACAATGTATCCATAATTTGGGAGCAGGAGCAGGAGAAGGAAGTAGCTGGTCACATCCAGAATATGGAGAAGGGACTACCCAAATACGAAATAGACTAAACAGATAGAATAAATTAAGAACTTTATACCTAAGTACTCAGCAGGCATATGTGTAGCTTTGAAGTCTTCTTAGGTTGCTGCCACTCTGGGGGCTTCCTCCTGCTTATGAAGAGTTCATACAAATCTGCTGAGTTTTCCAGATTCATTTTTTTTTATTTTTATATTCCCAATATAACCGTGTAAAGAGCTTTCCACAGAGTAGGTGTTTGATCAAAGCGGCTGGTGAAAATGGCAGTGATAATGCTATTACACTTTTATCTGCAAAATTCAAAGTCTTATTGCAATATTTACCTCTTTTTCCTCTTCTTACACTAAATTCATCAACATATACATTTCTGGACAGAATTTGAAAGTCATGTTAAGACAACACTGACCTGCTGGCTTAGCTGTGCATTCTACTGAATATAATAGCATGATAGAACAACTATGAGTATTGTATATACAATATAATTACCATATTTAGAGCAGCAGCAGCAGAGTGAGGTGAGCAGGCATCACTAACATGGATCCAGTGAGTGACATGGGAGATGTTTCCAAATCATTGAGCATTGGATCCACTCTGGTAGCTGCCACTCATCCCTTTCAGTTTGTCTGACATTTAGATGGAGTTTGGTTTGAGGCAGGCAGCCTCAGGCATGAATTAAAGAGATGAATCTTCTCCAGGGGAGCAGAAAATCAATGGGGGGCGGGGGAAGAGGGATGGGAAAGAAATGGAAAGGAGGCAGCCTTGTTCTCAATAACTTGTTCTTTATATAACTTGGTTGACTAATGTTGAGGCCATTGTGGTGCCTTTGCTGAAATTCAGGGAAATGAAATCTGTACCCAGAGAACTTGTGCTCGACGGCTTTCTGCATTTAGATGGGGGCCAATCAGCTCTCACTGTATCTCCTTTATGGCCTGGGTGAAAATTTCAACTGGGGAGATCGTCACCATCCTCCATCAGTTCTTTCCTAGCAGTTAGGTACTTGAGAAGAGCTTTTCCCAACTGATAATGGTCTTGATTTTGGTGTCTCATATTAACTGTTCTCTAGTCTTTCTATTGCAAGGTTTGCTCAATTCTGGATCAGGCTACAGAAAGTAGATGGGGAGACTCACCTTCTCAGAAGGACTTTAAGAAAAGAATCAACATCTATCTAACTAGTATGGCTAAAAGTCATCTTGCTTAGTGATGATAATGGTACTTAAGTGCTTAGTATGTTCCAAGCACTAGCACTCTACTAAGTGCTGGGATAGGCATAATGTATGCAGATCAGACACAGTCCCTGACCCACATGGGGCTTCAGAGTCTAAGGGGGAGTGAAAACATGTATTTGACCCCCATTTTACATATGAGGAAACTGAAGCATACAGAAGTTCTGACTGACCCAAGATCATACAGCAGGCAAGTGGTGAAGCCAGGATAGAATCCTAGTTTGATTGCAGTCTTCCACTCCAGTGCTCTTTTCTACTAGGCCACTTGGCTTCTTAGTGTCAGGGGCTAGACTAGATCTCTGGAGGCTTGGCGACTCTGTATTCTCTCAGTGACAAAATTTACTCCCCGATAGTAAATTAAGCACTTTGGAAGGAGCACTAGCTCTTTCAAATTGCCAGGTACCACTTAGTGCTTAGCTAAATTCACTGGACATGCATGGCTGCAATGCATTAAATAGTCCCCTAATGATTTGAAAGAGTTAATGTTTCTGCCAATGGGCCTGAGTATCACTGCCAGGTGGGGAATTTAGGTCCTGGGAAAATTGGTCATGGAGAAATATTCAATATTCATCTCACCCAGAAGCAACTTCAGGAATGTCCTTCTTTCTTTGTGGATCTGTACTCTTTAAGAACTTGATATTCACCTCACCCCTAGAGCACTTTAGTACATATCAATCCATCGATCAGCCATATTTATTGAGCACTTACTATGTGCAGAGCACTGTACTAAGTGCTTGGGAGAATACCATATAATAGAGTTGGGAGACACATTCCTTGCCCACAATGAGCTTATATATCCTTATACTTTTCCATTCCCCCATCAGTAATATATCTTTATGTCTGTGTCCCCTTTAGACTGTGAGCTCCTTGTGGGCAAAGAACGTGTCTGCCAACTCTACTGCATAATTCTCTCTAAAGAACCTAGTACAGTGTTAGGTCCACAGTAATCACTCAAAAAATGCCATTGATTGATTAGAGTTTCAAGTACCTAATACAGTGCTTGGCATATATTATTCACTCAAAAACTATCATTGACTGATTACAATGCTTTGTACAAAGTAAGCCTTCAATAAATGTAATAAATAGTAATGCATACACATAGATCCATAACCACAAAGCTGTACTATTGAGGTGATACATCTAATGAGATCCTGAGTCCATGCATATGAGTAAACCTGATGAGGAGCTTACTTCAGCCCTGGGGTGTGGCCCACTAGGGGTTTACAATCTATAAAGGGGAATGGCAATAATGGGGTGAATACAGGAAAAGCAATAAATCAGCAACAAGATAGTGGCAACAAAAGCAGCAGGATATTACTACTGAAGAAATAGTTTCCAGACTCCTTGTTGCTGCCAGCAGCACTAGCCCAACTTCAGCAGTTGGAAGCAGCATCGTCTAGTCGAAAGCACCCAGGTCTGGGAGTCAGAGGCTCTGGGTTCTAATTCTGACTTCACCACTTACTGCTGTGTGATCTTGGGCAAGTCACTTAACTTCTCTATGCCTCAGTTCCCTTATCTTCAAAGTGGGGATTTGATACCTGTCTTTCCTGCTTAGAGTGTGAGCCCCATATGGGACCTGATTATCAGGTTATCTTGCATCTATCCCAGTGCTTAGTGCAGTGCTTGGCACATAATAAGGACTTAACAAATACCATTATTATTATTAGCAGACCTTTGAGAGGGCTTCTTCTCACCTTGTTTTTGTGGGGCGAGTCTTCATCTGACAGCGACAGGTTGGAGAGGGGGGCTTTCTCCGGACCCCAGGGTTCTGATGGAGGAGGAACCCTGGGCCATGAGATGGCAACCCCAACTTCAGCCGTATTATGTTCATTCAGCACTTTGAGTTTATTTTAGCTGAGTCACGTGGCAATGCTAGGAGACAGTCTATTGACTCATAGTCCCGCATCACTGGAAGTGAGAGTTCTTTGATAGTGTCCTCAGAACCCATGGCATTTTCTTGGATAAGCTTGATTGCTAAATGCCATTTGGAACAGTAGATGCTAAGAGCTTTTTTCTTCTGGTTTAAATCTCTGAACCTCATCTCAAGCCATCTTGTTCTCAAGGTGTGCCTTGTAATTCCTAGGTGGTTTGTTCCCACTTGTCCCTGGAACTATAATCATGCTTTCTTTGCTACTTTGATGGTGTATGGATTTCCTCTGTCAAAAAGTTTTCTCTCTGAGTACAAGGAATTACTGAAAAGGTTGAGCTGTCACTTGGCTTCCTGGAATGGTCTATTCTAAGTTTCAAACTTCTCCCTATAACTGTTCAGATTCCTCTGGCACAAGTGAATTCTGGGTGATTTTGGAATCATTTACACCATAGGCACATCCAAATTTTTCAATGTGCTAACGGGTCACATTCCTGATCTTAGTATAGCATGTAAATGTACTCTGGGGAATTTATTTCCCAGTCACCAGCTTCATCTTGTCTCTGCCCAGGGACAGCTCTCTTCTTTAAAGGGATAGCCTTGTTTTCTTTGAAAATACAGTCTCTTCACATCTCTGTACGTGGTAGATGAATCATTTGTTATCTTCATAGACTGGCGGGATCATGAAATTTAGCACCAGCCGAAGACTTAAAAAAGTAGGTCAGATCTAAAAGAAGTCAGACTGCAGAAACATAGTAATGTCAACAAAAGCAGAGAGGAAATTCACACAATTAACCCTTAAAAGCATCAGGCAAAAACTCCTCACCCTCCGCTTCAAGGCTCTCCATCACCTCGCCCCCTCCTACTTCACCTCCCTTCTCTCCTTTTACAGCCCAGCCCGCACCCTCCGCTCCTCTGCCGCTAATCTCCTCACCATGCCTCTTTCTCTCCTGTCCCGTCGTCGTCGACCCCCGGCCCACGTCATCCCCCTGGCCTGGAATGCCCTCCCTCCGCACATCCACCAAGCTAGCTCTCTTCCTCCCTTCAAAGCCTTACTGAGAGCTCACCCCCTCCAGGAGGCCTTCCCAGACTGAGCCTCCTCCTTCCTCTCCCCCTCCTCCCCCTCCCCATCCCCCCACCTTACCTTCTTCCCCTCCCCACAGCACCTGTATATGTGTATATATGTTTGTATGTATTTATTACTCTATTTTATTTGTACATATTTATTCTATTTTATTTTGTTAATATGTTTTGTTTTGTTCTTTGTCTCCCCCTTCTAGACTGTGAGCCCACTGTTGGGTAGGGACTGTCTCTATATGTTGCCAACTTGTACTTCCCAAGTGCTTAGCACAATGCTCTGCACACAGTAAGCGCTCAATAAATACAATTGAAAAACATAGAACTGTCATCAGACCATTTGCGTTGTCACCCGCATGAGCAAGTGAGTACTTTTTGGGCTGGCTGAGTTATTGGTAAGATTGGTCTTTGGTCGCAAAGTATGAAGTCTCAGGGTGGTTTGCACAAATAGTAGTGTAACTTGTGAATTCTGGGGGTGATATCTTAGGGCCAAGACGTGTGGAAGAGTTGAAAATGCACAAGACTGAGAGTCAGGAGACCCCAGTGGATTTTAATCCTGGCTCCATCACTAACCTCAAGCTCAGTTCTAGGTCCCCTCCCCTTCTCCATCAATACCCACTCCGTTGGAGAACTGATTTGCTCCTATGGTTTGTTACCACCTTTATGCTAGCGATTCCCAAATCTACCTCCCCAGCCCTGGCGTCTCTCCTTCTCTCCAGTTTTTGCACTTCCTCTGCCTTCAGGGCATCTCTACTTGGCTGTCCTCACTCCTTGTGAATACAAAATGTGTTAACCAACTCTGAAGTATTGTACTCTCCCAAGCCCTTAGTTCAGTGCTCCGCACATAGTAAGCACTCAATAAATATATTAACATGTCCAAAACAGAATTCCTCATCTTCCCACCCAAGCCCTGTCATCCCCCATCTTTCTCCTCACTGCAGACAACACTACTATCCTCCCTGACTCCCAAACCTGTAATCTTGGTACTCATTTCTCTCTTTCAATCCACGTATTTAATCTGTCACCAAATCCTTTCAGTTCTACCTTTACAATATCGTGAAAACTTGCCCTTTACTCTCCATTCAAACTCCTACTTCTACTACTGCACTGATCCAAGCACTTATATCATACCTTGACTACTGCATCAGCCTCCTCACTGACCTTCTCTTCTCCTGTCTCTCCATACCCCAATCCATACTTCACTCAGCTGCCCTGCTCATTTTTCTAAAAAAATTCAGTTCACACCTCCCCAGTCCTCCAAAACCTCCAAAGTTTGCCCATCTACCTCCACATCAAACAGAAACTCCTTTCTGATGGCTTTAGAGCTTTGATATTCACACTATTCTCAACCGAACAGCAGTTAAGTACATATCCATAATTTATTTTAATGTCTGTTTCCCCCTCTAGGATCCTAGTGGGCAGGGAACATGTCTACTAACTCTGTTGCATTGTAACTAAGTGCTTAGGTCAGTGTTATATGCACAATAAGTACTCCATAAATACCATTGATTGATTGATTACCTGCTGTGTGATTTTGGGCAAATTGCTTAGCTTCTCCAGTCCTCAGCTTCCTCATCTGTAAAATGGGAGTTAAATACCTGTTTTATTTCCCCCGTTTTCTTTGAACCACATTTGAGATAGGGACTGTCTGATATGATGATTTAATATCCCCCCAAATGCTTGGCACATAATAGCCATTTAACTATTATTATTATTATTATTAGTTCCCTCAACCTGGGGCAATCTTCCTTTTGAATTGGCCCTATGCCAATTCTACAATTGATGTGTATGTTCTTCCTTTAATTGCTGGCAGTAATTAATTTTTTAAATTTACAATGGAGTAGTTGTTTTCTTTCTTTAGCACACTTTATCCTTACCCTAAAAAGAGAGCTTATGAGCATGAAAATCTGTGATTTCAGTACCTTTAACGTTCACTTGGTGTATTTCCCTAGAATGTTTATAACTGAGCATTGCAATGCAAGATTTTTCTCACTGCGTGAGGTAGTTTTGAACCCTGTATTCTCTGAACCAGAACAACAGGTCAAACCTGATGTTACAGGATGAAGAACAATAATGTTAAAGTCAAAAATTCTACTCTATATGGAGGGAAAAATTCCTTCATGATCCCTACAGTGAACAGCTTCTGCTCAACAGTCTGAGCAAGTGATGAACCTTTCTAGAATAAAATTTAATGTTGTATTAATTGTAAAATTTCGGTATTTTAATAATGCCCTTTTGAAAGCTGCACTAATTCTCTAGAGGCACCAGAGTACTGATAAATTCATTCATTCAATCATATTTATTGAGCGCTTACTGTGTGCAGAGCACTGTGCTTAAACGCTTGGGAAGTACAAGTTGGAAACATCTAGAGATGGTCCCTACCCAACAGTCTAGAAGGGGGAGACAGAGAACAAAACAAAACATATTAACAAAATAAAATAGAATAAATATGTACAAATAAAATAAATAGAGTAATAAATACATACAAACATATATACAGGCACATTGTAAGCGCTTAACAAATGCCACAATTGCAATTATAATTCATAAATAAAGTATAAAGTAACTAAATTAACTAGGTTTATATAGTCATAAAACCACATCTACGTGTCAGACCACAGCTGGGAAGCCCCTCACCTTGGCAGGGATTGTGTCTTTCAATTCTCTTGACTAGTACTCTTCCAAGAATTTAGTACAGTGCTCTTGCACACAGTAAGTACTCAATAAGTCCATCGATTGACTAAAAAAATCATAGAATTTAATGAGGTCCTTGAATTATATTATCTAGCATGAATACTACAACTGATACACTGTTAGACAAAGATATCTGCACACATCTTCCCTCCTTTCAGAAACCTTCAGTAGCCACCCAATCCCCTCTGTCTCAGCAATCCCCTCCCCTGATTGTGAGTCAATCGTATTTATTGAGCACTTACTATGTGCAGAGCAATGTACCAAGTGCTTCGGAGAATACAGTATAACCATATAACAGACTCAGTCCCTGCCCATAATGAACTTCATGCCAGGCTGGTCTGTCTTATCAAGGCTTCTGCTCCATTATTTTTTTTAAAGGTTTGGATTGTCTCCTCTGCCCCATTTCAGACAACCACATGCCAGTTGTTTGGTTATTCTGCTATCAGCCATCGTTCATTTCTTATGATATTTACTAAGTGTTTACTACATGCCAGGCACTATATTAAATGCTGGGGTCGAGACAAGATAATCGGGTTGGACATGATCCTTGTTCCACATAGGGTTCAGGTCTTAATCCCCATTTTACAGATGAGGTTACTGAGGCACAGGGAAGTGAAGTGACTTGCCCAAGGTCACACAGCAGACAAGTGGCAGAGCTGGGATTAGAACTCAGGTGCTTCTGGCTCCCAGATCCATGCTCTGCATCTACTAGGCCATGGTGCTTTTCTTGCATGTCCTGTTCTGTTCTATGACTATTGCCTAAATGCTGGGTAGCAGACTGCGTTCCAGGATCCCATTGTTGTTGATTCTTTCCTGCCAGTAGATGGGGAGTGTGGCTCAAGAAGCTGGTTGTGTCTTTGGGAATAGAGCCTGCCTGATTTCAGCTATCTAGAATATTGGACGCCCCACAGCTTTATAAACTCTCCATTTGGTATGAAATTAGATACCTTGTTTTCACCAAACTCCATCAATCTCCCAATCTGGCCTTCTTGATTCATTTTTCTACTTTGTATAATAATAACAATAATAATGATGGCATTTTTTAAGCACTTACTATGTGCAAAGCACTGTTCTAAGCACTGGGGAGGTTACAAGGTGAAGATGTTGTCCCAAGGGGGGCTCACAGTCTTAATCCCCATTTTTACAGATGAGGTAACCGAGGCACAGAGAAGTTAAGTGAGTTGTTCAAAGTCACACAGCTGATGAGTGGCGGAGCCAGGAGTAGAACCCATGACCTCTGACTCCCAAGCCCGGGCTCTTTCCACTGAGCCATGTCCATACATCATTGGATAATGTGTTGTCTATGTAGCAGAATTCAGTGAATAACCTTAAACTTTAAGTTGCCAATGAAAATCATTGATTTTCTTCAGGTACTGTCTGTCTAAAGTACTACCCCAACTCTGGGAAATGGTACATATTCCTCTGCATGTCATCTTGTTAATGTTCCTCAGAATGCAGATGTAGAGTATAAGCTCCTTGGGGGCAGGGACCATGTCTACCAAATCTGTTATATTGTACTCTCCCAGGTGCTTAGTATGATGCTCTGCACAGAATAAACATTCAATAAATACGACATTGTTTGATCAGCATATTGTAAAACGTCTCCTGATGTTTGTATGAAAGACTTCAGTTCATACCAGTAGTCTGTGGAATGGGAAAGTATTCTGACCCTAACTTCTAGGACTCTTGTCTCATCTTGTCTCATCCTAATGAGAAGCAGAGTGGTTTAGTGGAAAGAGCACAGGCTTGGGAGTCAGAGGTCTTGGGTTCTAATCCCGGCTCCACCACTTGTCAGCTGTGTGACTTTGGGCAAGTCACTTAGCTTCTCTGTACCTCAGTTACCTCATCTGTAAAATGGGGCTTAAGACTGTGAACCCCACGTGAGACAACCTGATTACCTTGTATCTACCCTCATGCTTAGAACAGTGTTTGGCACATAGTAAGTGCTTAACACATACCATCAGCAGCAGCAGCAGCCTCTTGCATGGCAGCATAGAATAGGTTGTGTAGGACTTACCACACAGTTTTGTTTCACTGCAGTGGTGAGCGCACTTTCAACTGTAACTTCACCAGACTGGGGTGGAGTAACCTAAATATCTTGGAGGGCATCTTGGGACAGCTGAATTTACCGGAGTCCCAGTGAGCTGGTCATATCCTTTGCTTTTGGAAGATCTTCACAAAAATTCTAGGGTTTTAGGTTGTTAGGTTTCTGCACTTCTTGTGGCTCAGTGGAAAGAGCCCGGGCTTGAGAGTCAGAGGTCATGGGTTCTAATCCTGGCTCTGCCACTTGTCAACTGTGTGACTTTGGGCAAGTCACTTAACTTCTCTGGGCCTCAGTTACCTCATCTGTAAAATGGGGATGAAGCCTGTGAGCCCCAAGTGGGACAACCCGATTATCTTGTACCCCCCCAGCACTTAGAACAGTACTTGGCACATAGTAAGCACTTAACAAATGCCATTATTATTATTATTTATTATTATTCTTCTAACCACCTTCTGAAATTGCTCTTCAGATCTTAAGATGAAGATGTGGATCTTGAGCTCCATGGGGTGGTGATAGCTGAAAACATCTCTAGCAGTTACTGATTATTATTATTATTATTATGGCATTTATTAAGCGCTTACTATGTGCAAAGCACTGTTCTAAGCGCTACTGATGAAATTGAAAGTCCTAATCCAAAGGAGCCCACTTTTCTAGCCAGAAACCAATTTGAGTTTGGTGAGATCTTGCCTCATTAGTGCCACAATGTGTTATACATCAGATTGAACAAAAGACAGAAAGATAACCAGGGTCAGTTCAGGTTTCCATGAATTATTCAATGAAGAGCTCTCTCTTCTCCCAGCGCCTCTTTTTTTCTCAACAGGACAAAGTATTAAATCAGGGGTCAGCATACTTTTGATTTAAAGACAGATCCCTGCCTTTCAATTATTCTACAAACACCCTATATCAAGCAGTCCTTAAATCTTGGCTTTGTAGCAGGAGAGGGGAGAGAGGAGAAAGGAAGGCGTCTGTGTCATATGAACTAATATTAATCTTGAGATTAGATCACCAAGGTTCTTTGATTGATATCAAGCCCAAGTGAACCAGATGAAAGTTCTCTCCTTGGCGGAGGACTTATTGTTATGGAAAATGCCTTCTGGGTTTCTTCACATTTTCCTTGCTGATGGAAGCTCTAAAAACATCGATATGATGGCCGGCTCATTTGTGCTTGTTTTTCCAGATGACACTGTCCAATTGGTTTATAACTATTCTCACTGTAACCTAGGAGTGCAGTTGTTGTGAAAAAAAATCTATTGAGTCTCCTGCCATCCCAAATGGTCTACTCCTGATGGGTAAAAAGGAAGGGTGATTTGATGGGATACATTCTATTAGGTTTGGTTAGCAGATCCCAGCCTCACCCCTTCACCCTTGCCCTACTCACAGGACCTGGAGGAATTAATGACTGAAAGGCCTCCCAGCTTTAGAAAGTCAGTGGAGGTGTAATTTTATTTCCTAAAAACTGAAAAATTGCTAAAATGCTGGGCTTGTGTGAATGGGATTCTGGTTAATCTGAGTCTTTAACTCCACACCCTCCTCCACAGAGTTCAAACATTCCTCATCTGTTTCCTCCAGATTATTTCCCTCAGTGGTTGGAGGTAGATTTTCCAGTATGTCATGCAGAAAGAACAATGTCATGATAATAATAATAATAATACTGGCTTTTGTTAAGGGCTTACTGTATGCCAAGCACTGTTCTAAGTGCTGGGATAGATACAAGATAATCAGGTTGGACACAGTCCCTGTCCCATATTGGACTCTCAGTCTCAGTCCCCATTTTACAGATGAGGTAACTGAGGCACAGAGAAGTTTAGTGGCTTGTCCAAGGTTACACAGCAGACAAGTGGCAGAGCTGGAATTAGAACCCATAACCTCTGACTCCTAAGCCTGTGCTCTTGCTACTAGGTGATGCTGCTTCTCATGTCAGGTTACGTACTTAAAAACACAAAATCCAGCCTACACAGGGGTTTTCCCAGCTTCCCCATAACACTAATAGGGAACAAAAATATGGCAACAGCTGCAACTGTTATCACCTGTACAGTTGATCCACATTTCGATTCCTTACTGGTCTTTCCAATGACCCATGGCTCCACTCTGCCCACTAGCTTCACGGCTGACATGAGGCTTCAGGATATTTTGCCTTGCTATGGACACTAACTCTGTCACGTGTCCTGATCTGCCTACACAATTTTTGTGAATGTTCTAAGCTATTTTAGTGCAACATGACTTGGGCTGTATTCCTAAATTACGGCTTTGAAATTACACATGAAAACGAGTTAGTAGCGGAAGGATTGAAAAGGCATAAAGCGCTTGCATAGTATGACATGAAGTTACATGACCTCCTTGCATTTGCATAACCCAAAGAAAGACAATTTAATCAATGGAGAATGTTTCTTGAGGATCTGCTGTATGCAGAGCACTGTACTTAGAGATTGGGAGAGTACAATAGAATTAGAAGAAATGATCCTTGTCCTCAAGGGGCTTACAATCCAGTGAGGAAAACAGACTGAAACTGACGCTAGAGGAAGAAGGAAAAGAGGATATGTACATGAGCTATTGCATACATGTAGTATGCAGGTAAGACGTGCTTATGTAAGTGCTATGGAAGGTTGAATGTGTTTAAGTAGAATAGACATGTTTAAGGAGAAGTGGGGGTATATAAACTGGGGAAAATAGAAATTCATAAAGGGAAGGCATCTTAGAGAAGATGAGATTTCAGAAGACGTGAGAGTTGTAGTCTGATTAAATTGAATGGGGTAGGAACTCTGTGGCAAGGGAACGTGTCTACCAACTCGATTATATTGTACTCTCCCAAGTACTTTGTGGAGTGCTCTGCACACTATAAGCTCTTGGTAAATACAATTAATTGACTGAGGATGTGTGCAACTGATGGTTAAGCAAGCTATCAATGGTATTTTCTGAGCACTTACCGCATGCAAACACTGTACTAAGCTCTTGGGAAAGTACAATACAACAGAGTTGGTAGACACGTTCCCTGCCCAGAAGGACACTACAGTAGTGGGAGAGATGAGAATGAAGCTCAAGGTGATGAAATAACCTTTCAGTGTCTAATTACTGCCTTATTTTTAGTTTTCTGGTTGGTCTGCCTGGCTAGTATTCCCGTGTCCGATTTCTCTTCATTTCATATGTTACATACCTTTCAGAATTCAAGGCTAACAAGGCAATTCTTAGATTAATCTAAGGTCAATGTCATCAGAACCTTTCCACCTGCTCAGTCGCCCTGCTTTTCCTATTCTTTCCTTACTTTGAGCAATACAAATCTTAATGACACCCTTGGCAAAGTAATTGAGAAAAAAAGTCCTCAATATGCCAAACAGCAAGCCAGGTGAATCCTGTCCTTATCAGACCAATTATCTGTACTGGCATTGCTCGCTGGTATTTCTGCTTACTTAAACAAAACCTGTTCTGTCAACTGCCTGTTCTCTTCTGTAAACCCTGCATCAGTAGGGGACTGATGAGAATGTGTCAGCTCTACACCGATTACCCTATTGGGGGTAATTAAAATATAATATGTGTTTGGAGTTGCAGTCAATTAGGCTGTGTTAAATAATGTTTTTATTTGAGATACTGTAGATGGGTAGAATGCATTATTTCTGGCAAGAGTCTTAAAGGTCAAGAGGAAAAAGCATCACACACATACACACACACACACAAACACACACACACAGACACCTCCCCCCCAACCTCTGACCTGTAATCTAGACTGTAAATACATTGTGGGCAGGAAATGTGTCTACCACTCTGTTATAGTGTACTCTTCCAAGAACTAAGGACAGTGCTCTGCACACAGTATGTGCTCAATAAATACTATTGATTGATCAATTTAAGTTCTCATGATGACATTTCATTGGTTTATGATCAACACCCTTAAGGTTGCTATTACACAGTCATTGTACCATGGTAGAAGTAGGTCTGATGACTCATCTACACCTCATGAGATTTTACTGTTTGTTTCTGTACAATTTTTTTCCTTTGGTCTCATCTGTCTCTTATTAATCTTTGCTTCACAATATGTTCCAATACCACTGCAGAAGGCATCTCCAGTTATTCTTGTAAAATAAATGCCCGGAAATGCGTCTGGGTCGCTGTAAGTATGGGGCATGTCAGTAGAGATACCATCTCCTTTGGAGCTCAGTAATTAACACTATTAAAAGGAGACTCTCCTCTTCCTTTAATTGGCTGGTATGTTATTGCAAGGAGGAGCTCAATTCTTGTTCTAGAGTAGAAGCTGACGCATTCCAAGACTAGGGAACGTGTTTCCCAACTCTGCTATATCATACTCTTCCAAGCTCTTAGGACAGTGCTCTACACACAGTAAACACTCAAATGCCATTGATTGATTGACTGCTGAACCTGGACATAATGATAGTTTGTATTAAGCATTTACTGTGCTAAGCACTGGGGTAGATGCAAAATATTCAGATTGAACACAGCCTCTGTCCTAAAAAGGGTTTTGGGGGTGGGGGTGGGGGGGATGGACAACAACATACTTTTTATTCCTGTTTCACAGATGATGAAATTCAAGCACAGAGAGGTTGTGACTTGCCCAAGATTACACAACAGAAACATACATGGCAGAGCTGAGACTAGAACCCAGGTTTCCCGACTCCCAGTCCTGTGCTCTCCACTAGGTCATTCTGCCTCTGTGTTTAGTGTTTCGTTCCAGCATTTTGTGAACTTTGGAATTCTGAAAGAAATTTACAGGATAAATTATGGTGGAAAAAGGTAAAGGGGTTCTTGGGTTTGGGGTTCACAGGTGCCTGAAAATGCCCATTCATTCGTTCATTCAGTCATATTTACTGAGTGCTTACTGTGTGCAGAGCACTGTACTAAGCGCTTGGAAAATACAATTTGGCAACAGAGACAATCCCTACCCAACAACGGGCTCACAGTCTAGAAGGAAGCCATAGAAACCACCTATAGCCAGTGGTGCCTTTTCATAACGGGGTTGGCTATTCTGGCCACCCTTGTTTCTGAAAGGAAATGGATGACAGAGTGGGAGGCCATGGGCTGGGATGACATTTTTTTCTTCATATCCCTTCTTTGGTAGCAGCTCCAATGGGACTTTGACTCTGTGTGTTTGTGTGTGTGTGTGTGTGTGTGTGTGTGCGCGCGCGCATGCATGTGTGCACTATTGCCTAGTGTTATGTCGAGCACTTTGAGGAGGTTCGAAAAATACTTGTTGATGAAGATGACCATGTCAGGAGGTCAAAGTGAACTGAGGTGGTAAACTCCCTCTAGACTGTAAGTTTCTTTTGGGCAGGGAATATGTCCACCAACACTGTTGTACTGAACTCTCCCAATAAATCAATCAACCAATGGTATCTATAGAGTGCGTACTATGTACAGAGCACTACTCAGCTCTTGGGAGAGTACAATACGACAGAATTAGCAGACGTGTTCCCTGCCCCTAATGAGCTTACAGTCCCAAGCGCTTACTTCAGTGCTCAGTGCACAGTAAGTGCTCAATATATGCCACTGATTGATTGATTAATTAGTTGATAGAGACAGGGAGAGAAGCTACTGGTGCTTTTCCATATAATTGGTCTGGTTTCACTGAAGGATGGGGATTTTTATTACTTCCTAATGGATGTAAGATCAGCATCAGCCTTCCATCCAGGAAGCTGAGAAGCTGTCAATATCAATCATTACCCCGCGAATAGGAGGGAGAGGGAGGGACTGGGAGAAAGAGTGAGGAAGAGAGGGAGAAAGACAAACAGACTGTGGAGTGCCTTTTCTCAGTTACTCTTTTTTTAGATCTCAACATGCCCTTTTGTGGTAATTTGCTATTTGAGTCCCAAGACTTTGACTCACTTTCTAATTCAAATCCTAGATTCTTCCCAAAATATGGTACTTGACTCCCACCTCCTCCAGTGGCACAGAATTCAAAATGAAAACAAAATTTAGGCAGATGGCATGAGATGAGTAGCAGCCACCTGATTGACATCCTAGAACATTTTAATCCAATGTGCACTCTGATGCAGAAGAGATGGATTCAGTACAAAACGGAAAGCATTCACACTGAACATTTGGGAGGTTTGCTTCCCTTCTTTATTCTGTACTTCCCAAGTGCCAACTTCTGTGCACTGTACTAACTGGGCTCTCAATAAATGCTACTATTACTACTACCTCTGAATTAATAAAAGTGAGTATCACCTTAAGTTTCCAAAGATAGCTGGTTGATAGTGCTTGGAAGATCCACCCCACTCTCATTTTAAAAAGAGTAGATAAGGTCATAAAATCATACTTTCTGTCGCTCTTAGGATGTTTGTTAACTCACTTCTAGAGGAGCTAGGATTCCACATTTTATTTGTCTTTCAGCACCAAGAGAAGAGAGCAGATTGAAGAAGCACTAGGCAGTACAGTTTTACTTATCACAACTTCTCTGAGAGTGGTTTCTGCCAATTTTTCATTCCCTGTCTTCAAGTAGCCCCACAAACGAAAATGCCAGAAGCTTATTGAAGGTTGCCTGCACCCTTCTCTTTGCCCAACATATCCTTTAAGGGAGGCTTAAGAAAAGGAGACTGTGTCCTATACAAGCAAGGATACAAGGCTACTCTGATGCCACCAAGGTGAGCAAGGCCTAGAAAATTGTCTCTGGACAGGGAGTCCACATTCCATTTTCATAAGTCTGTGTTCATCTGTAACTGGTTAACCATTCAGCTGAAACTGTTTACCTGGTTAACTGTGTTAAGCTCTAACTTGAATCTGTTAAGTTGCAGCTGGAGGTAATAGTGGTTCACATTTATTTTTACTATCCTTAATTTCACACTTTAAATGATTAAAACTTGCCCTTTCAGCCCATCATACCCTTGTACTTTGCAATTGATTTACTAGATAGAGGCAATGATCTCCTGTCTATTTGGGCCAAGGTATAAACATTTCCATAGAATATATAGGTTTCCCTCTGAAAAAAAGTCTCCTGTTGTGGACAGAGAATGTGTTTACCAATTCTGTTATATTGTGATTTTTGTACTCTCCCGGATTGATTGAAAAGGCCCAGCTCTTCCTCCAAAAGTAAGACAAATTCTACACATTCTTGACATTTCTCTGCTGAATTTGAAGTCTAGACCACGGGGTATGTTGACCCTGCAAGTGGAAAGTAATGCAGAGCCAGAAAACTAGGAACAACCTGAGAATGAAGTAGCTGATCCCTTCTCTTTTATTGAAGGGGACATTGCCAACTATGTTTAGATGTAAGAGGAATTTGGTTAAACTTCTTAGCAGTCCTTTAAAATGTTATTGCGTTCTCTCACATGGCACTCTGCTGGGAGCCAGTTAGTCAAATAGAATGGAAAGGGAAGTGCGCAGACTGAATTAGTTTAACCATCCAAACTGACTGAGTAAAATGTATAAAATAAACTAAATCATAAATGGTAAAAATAAGACTTTTACTTTGGAAAAAAATGATTGAGACTAGTGCTTCCCATCTTAGACTGTGAGCCCCATGTGGAACAGGGGCTGTGTCTATCTTGATTATCTTGAATCTATCCCAGCGCTTATCACAGTATCTAGTAAGTGCTTAACTAATGCCACAATTATTATTATTATCTCGAGTGTCCAGTCCCAAATATCAAAGTGAGTGCATTTGAAATCTTAGGATCAATCAATCAATCATATTTACTGAGTGCTTACTGTGTGCAGAGCACTGTACTCTACACCGTATTTGTATCGTAAGCTTCGACTGTAAAGTTTCTGTGGTCAGATTCCAGGCTTTCTCTGTCTATTTTACTCCCTCAAGTACTTGGTACAGTGTTCTGCAAATAGTAGGTATTGATGGCCACCTGTTGCATTCATGTATCTATTTGTATCCCCCTCCCCTCACTAAATTGTTAGGTCCTTGAAGGCAAGGGTTATGTCTGCTAAATCTTTGTTACTTTTCCAAGTGTTCTGCATTCAGTAAATAATCAATACTATTGAATGATTTATACCCATCTGCAGGGCTTATATCTGTATATTTCAACTGAAAATTCACTTTATTCTAATTTCAATATTTGTAAATATTTTTATGTTTGTGTGCCTCTTAAAGTGTAAGCTTTCTGAGGGAAGGAGGTACACCTCCCAAGTGCTTAATACAGGACATTGCACTGAATATATACTCAATAACAAGTCTTGATTGACAGATCAATTAATCACAGTCAGAGCACAGGTAAAGACTGAGGCGAGAACTGGGCTCTTGGATATATTTGCTAGTCCTCAAGTGTGGTGGTGAAACAAATTTTGCCCCAAATAGCTTTCATTTAAACTTTGCTCTATTAATCCATGGTGCTAATTTACTTACAGTAATGCAGTGATGTGTGGTTCTGACAAATCAATAGAAGGGTTGTTTGCTCTATGAGCCTCTTGGGGAAGGCAAAGTTATGAACAGCATCAAGAGACAAGAAGTCCACTCTGCTTGGCAAAGATGGATTCAGATTCCTGAAGGTTTGAGTTTGGCTGATGACTTAGATCGCAGGAGGTAAAAATGTTGGGTTTTAGCAAATCACCTATTCCCATATTACAGGCAAATAAAACTAAATAAGGTATATGTGTTCTGTTCCCCAAACTCATTTATTATACAGTAATAATAACAATAATGATAAAAATAATAATTCTGGTATTAGGTGCTTACTATGTGCCAGGCACTGTACTAAGCACTGGGGGTGGATACAAGCAAATTGGGTTGGACATAGTCCCTGTCCCATGTGGAGCTCATGGTCTCAGTCCCCATTTGACAGATGAGGTGACTGAGGCACAGATAAGTTAAGCGACTTGCCCAAGGTCACACAGCAGACAAGTGGTGGAACAGGGATTAGAACCCATGACTTTCTGACTCTCAGGCCCAAGCTCTATCCACTATGACATGATCACTAACTTCTCTCCTGAGAGATAATGATGGCCTTCCTCTATTTTGTGTCAACAAACCAGCTGCTTGCTAAAGGGATGTGTTTTTGGTTAATCAAATTAAGAGGAGGAGGAGAGGAGAAATGCCAAATGCTGATCCAGATTAGTGCTCTCTTATGCTATTTTACCATTTTCAAACTTCCTTCCAATTTCATAGCTCTAGCCCAAGAGCCTGTTCTCTTTGGCAGGAATGATGAAGGGAAGACAGATCTAGGAAAAAAACCCCTCTATTATAAAAAGTGCAAATGGAAGATTGTAACTACACCTTTACTATTACTATACTCACTACTACTATTACCACTACTGCTTCTGTTACTCCTGCTGAGTCCCTGGAAACACAGCTTGCACTGTCCATTCTAATGATGATTTGTGGCCTTACACTAGATCACATTGGCTCTTTTTGCCACTTGCTTCCATTATTTCTTGGTGCAACTGTTCCTGGTAAATGTTTGGGGTTCAGAGTTTTGCCCAAACTGAACAGCCTGGACTTAATCAATTCTTATACAGCTTCACGTGAGTTCAGGTATTCATTGTAGAGGCATCCCAAGAACTTGTGTTAAACTGCATGCCAGATATCCAGAAAGCAATTCAGAAATACACACCATCATTCAGTCCCTCTTGTGTTTGTTCTGAATAGAATACTGGTTCATTGGAAAGGCTGGCAAAGGATCATCTTCATCAATAATACTTATTGGCTTACTACTGGGTGCCTAACAAGACTCAGAGTGACTCCAAGAGCAGACATTTTTCTGGCTTTTTTTTCAGTGTCACGGAGTGGAAATCAGTGAAATAAGAACTTCCAAGGTGAAAGTTGACTCCTGAGGCCCTGAACAATGATGGGGATCTGGCTTGTTGCATGGCTGAAACTGAAGAGCTTTTCAGGTAGTCCAGAAGGGTATGAGTCCAACATGGGGTGGGCCAATAGGGTCTATTCCAGGAGGTGGGACGTGACCAAGGGGAATGGGAAGTGGTAGCAACAGCAACAAGCAGCACAGGCATTCGTGGCTGCAGCTGTGGGTGGGAGGGGGCAGCGGCAGCAGCAGAGTGCTACCTCAGGTAGGCTGCTCTGGCAGCTGAGTAATTGGCATGTGCCTTCACATCCCATGTGGGCCATGACTTCCCTGGATCAGTGATCGGATGGATCCTGGGGGGCTGGGTTTCTGAATCTAGGGGGCCCGCTTGAGCTTGAAGTCCTTGGGCTTCAGCCCTGTGAGCCCCTGAATTAATTTGGTCTTTAGAAGAAGTAACAGTCAACAGTGTCAGAGGTGGCTGGAAAGTTAGAGAAACAGCGTGGCTCAGTGGAAAGAGCATGGGCTTTGCAGTCAGAGTTCATGGGTTCAAACACCAGCTCTGCCAATTGTCAGCTGTGTGACTTTGGGCAAGTCACTTAACTTCTCTGTGCCTCAGTTACCTCATCTGTAAAATGGGGATTAAGACTGTAAACTCCCCATGGGACAACGTCATCACCTTGTAACCTCCCCAGCGCTTAGAACAGTGCTCTGCACATAGTAAGTGCTTAATAAATGCCATTATTATTATTATTATTATTATTATTATTTAGAAGAATTAGGACCAAGTGGAGTCCCTTGGAGTTGGCAATGACAAAGTCATTGGTGGTCCTCGGAGAGAGCAGTCTCAATCAAGTGAAACCAAGTGGGTGGAAACCTGATTTTAGTGAGTTAAGAACTGAGTTAGTGGGGAGGAAGTGAAAGCAGCAGATGCATACTACCTCTTCAAGGAGTTTGGACAGGAATAGGAGTGGGAAGATAGATAAAGACTGGAGGGACCTTTTTTTATCATGATTGAAGAAAGAGGGGAAGGAGCCATTGGGGTTTGAAGATAGCGATTGAAGGGAAGTCACGAGAAGAAGCTAGTTATTTTAAGAGGCAAGAGGGACTGGAATAAGAGGCACAGGCAAACGGATTTTGAGCAAGCAGGAGACTTCTTGAGAGATACGTGGGAAGAAAACGAAAGAGGAGAAGAGGGCAGTAGAGAGAAGGCTGGATTACAGCAGGTAAGAGTGAAATTGAACTACAACTCAATCTGGTGCCTGGATTTTCTCCAGCAATGCTTAGCTGTGTGAGTGCTGGAATAGAGGAAGTGACTGCAAGGGTGATCCGGGGCTGGGGGTTGGTAATGCAAGAGCGATAGAGGGACTGGGGACGAAGGGGCTGAATTTGATAGACAGGGTTGTAACATCAAGGGAGGGGTGGGGAGGGGGAAATGGAGCTCAGGAGGGGAGTGGTAACCTGGGATTAGGTGGAATGGATCCAGAGTTTGAAGGTCATGGTGGGGGCTTGAGGGCAGAATTAGAAGGGGAATGGGCGAGGTGGCAGGTTAGAGGTTGTGCTTGGAGAGCAGTAAGCAGAACTAAAGAGGTTATAGGTGGAACAATGGCTAGAGATGATCTCTGTTCTCCTTGAACACTTCATCCCCAAATAGTCTAGTTCAGACATTTTTAATGGCATTTGTTAAAGGCTTACTATGTGCCAAGCACTGCTTTAAACCCCAGGGAACATACAAGTCAATCAGGTTTGGCACAGTCCCTGTCCCCCATGGGGCTCACAGTCTCAGTAGGAAGGAGAACAGATAGTGAATCTCCACAGCTGAGGAAACTGATGAACAGAGAAATTAAATGACTTGTCCAAGGTCACACAGCAGTCAAGTGGTGGAGATGGGATTACAACTCAGGTCCTCTGACTCCCAGGCCTGTGGTCTTTCTACTAGGCCATGATGCTTCCCATTACGAACCCAATAGGGGGCCTGAACCTGTTGTGTTCAGCTTGAGCACAACCACCACAAATATAGAGTAGCTTCCTTGTTGGAAAATACAAATGGAGCTTCTGGTTGCATAGGAATGGACAGGCATAAAGATTAAAGAAAATGCAAGAAACATTCTTATGGGAAATCACATGCTCTGATTATGACAGGTACATTTTTTTGGTTCACTATTTTACATGTACTATACACCTAATGGCCCAGTGCACATTCTACCTACATGGTAATTGACCTGAAAGCTATCAGGATTGGAATTCCTGGCAAGGGAATTTATGGGAGCTGTTTGGAGGGGAGAGTAGAAGTCTCTTAAGAGTTTTGCACTCCATATTGCTTTCTCATTTGGAGTGTGTTGTGTTATGTACAATCAGTGTGGTTCTCCGGAAGGGGAGATGGGTGGTAGATGACTGAACTTGTCTATTCATTTGCTAAAATTTAGACCCTGTAACCCTAAATCAATCCCACTTATACAAGCAGGCCAGGAAAGGGAGAAAATCTGATCTTGAAGGAAATGAAGTCCGGTAACTGAACTTTCTGAGCCAGAAATAAACATCACATGGAGAGAAATCCTGAGCTTCAATAAAGTATTTTCGTAACTTTACAAAAGCAACTCTCTTCTCCAGAGAGCTTCCCTTATTCATATTTCTTAATGAGTCCTGGGAACTTAGTGCTGATATTACAGTTTGGTTAACTTTTCCAAAGATATGAATGATGTGAGTCAATGATAAGGTATTTAAGCACTTATTCTGTGACAAACCTTGTACTGAGCACTGGGGTAAAGACAACAAAATTAGGTTGGACGTAGTCCTTATCCCACATAATCTAGAGAGAACATTGTTTTAATCCCCAGTTTATAGATGAGGAAACAGAGGCACAGAGAATTTGTGACTTGCCCATGGTCATACAGCAGACAAGCGGTAGAACTGGGATTAGAACCCAAGGCAGTCAGTCAATTGTATTTTTTGAACACTTACTGTGTGCAGAACACTGTACTAAGTGCTTGGAAGAGTAAAATATAACAATATAATAGCCATATTCCCTGCCCACAACAACCTTACATTCTAGAGGATCTTCTGACTTCCAGGCCTGTGCTCTATCCACTAGACAACACTGCTTCTGTTCATTGAAATAGGAACTGTTGAGTCCTGACAACTGTGCTCTTGAGGTACGTACAAAGGGGAAAGGCAGATAATCACACATCACTTTGTAGAGTCAGCAGAGCATAATGGACAGACACTGCACTGGCTGCTTTCTTTGTCTTCATAAATCAAGGAACTAAATGAAGTGCATAGTTATTCATACAACCAGGCTTTTGCACCAGATCACACCTGGAAAACCCTTCAGCTAAACCAAAGATTTTCCCTGACAATTGCAGAATTTAATGCTGTCACCAATTGCTTCTAGCTAAGGCAATCCGTTATCCAATATAACTTAGCTTGACAAGTGGGAAACAAAATAGGAAAGACCTGCATGGCTTTGGGGAGATGGACAGAGTTTGATGACAAAGGGACATCAAGTTGAAGGTCTATAAAGCTGAAGAGGTGTCCAACCTTTTATATAGGTGTCAGATCTGTGTTTTGCAAGTCTTTCCACGTTTACTAAGAATGATGAAGAAATGCATTTAGGGAAAGGCAACTTGGAAACCATACTGGACCCTAAATGGAGAGGAAACACTGTCAACTGCTCAGGTCTCTGCCCAGGGAAGGGTCCAGGTGTGGAGTTGGGTAGCCAGGAGAAGGTTAGGTTTAACTTGCACATAGCTTTAAAGCCCTCAGTCACCCTGACCCCTCCTTCCTTAACTTGCTGCTCTCCTACTACAACCCTGTCCACACACTTGGGTCCTCTAATGCTAACCTACTCACTCCACCTTGATCGTGTCAATCTTGGTGCTGACATCTCGCCCACACCCTTCCTCTTCATATCCGACAGACAATTACTCTACCCACCTTCATGGAAGGCACTTTTCCTCCAAGAGGCCTTCCCTGTCTGAGCCCTCTTCTCCCACTCCCTCTTGCATCTCCCTTGCACTTGGATTGCTCCCTTTATTCACCCCTCCCGCAGTCCCACAGCGCTCAAGTACATATCCATAATTTATTTATTTTTATTTGTGTCTGTCTCTGCCTTAAAACTTGTAATAATAATAATAATAATAATGGCATTTATTAAGCACTTACTATGTGCAAGCAGTGTTCTAAGTGCTGGGGAGTTTACAAGGTGATCAGGTTGTCCCACAGGGGGCTCACAGTCTTAATCCCCATTTTACAGATGAGGTAACTGAGGCCCAGAGAAGTTAAGTGACTTTCCCAAAGTCACACAGCTGACAAGTGGCGGAGCCAGGATTTAAACCCATGACCTCCTAACTCTGTTAGACTGTTATATTGTACTCTCCCAAGAGCTTAGTATGGTGCTCTGCACACAGTAAGTGCTCAATAAATACGATTGATTGATTGACTGGAGCAAGTCCTTATTAGAGAGATAGCAAGTAATGGTTATTTTTTTTTTTATTCAGAGAGAAATTAGTCTAAGAGGAGACTAGATGGCTTCTCTGGAATCAAGGGAAACAGGAGGCAGAGAAATGTCTAGCTGGAAATTTAGGAAGAGCAGAAAGGGGAAAGGAGTCCTTAAAATGAACCCAGTGAGAGCCACACAGCATTCCTTTTACGTGGGTAAGATTCCACTCCCTCTAAAGAGATTCTAGAGGCAGATGCTGAAACAGTTAATGGACCAGCTACAGTTGTGGTTTTAAAAGATCAGAGAGATTTCCATCCCTTCCCTGTCCCCTCCCCCAAGTCAGCACTGTTCTGATCAGGACTGTTCTGGCTGCTTGCTTTGTTCATCTAATCACCTTCATCCCACTGTTCCTTTAAGGAGCTGCTAACTAAAATCCACTGAACTTTTCTATAATGTAAAAAAGATAGATGGCATGCTACAGTGTTCTACAGGGAGTCAGGACAAATGACATAATAAGGGAAGTGACAGGGTAAGTGGTGTATTATGCCTGTTGTTTTTTTTTTTTTCATTTTCCACATTTCTTCATCTAACATTCCTGCTTTTGTGATGAAGCAGCTTGTATCCCCGCATCCCTTCTTGTCTGAGCCGACTCCTAGTGCACATTCATCAGCAGACTTGTTTTTGAAGTCATTCCATTAGGGATCTTCTGTTCAGGTCTGGTTGCTTTTTTTAAAGAAGCGACAGACTCCAGCTGGTTGTGTAGTTGGGCTTTTTCATGGATTATCCATATGTTGCCAGCTCAGGTCTACCATACCATGTGAGTAAAACACTTGCAGCTGCTAGGATTGCTGCCTAGGTAAATGGATGGTTTCAGTGGAATCTGCTACAGGGATGCGGATGTGGCCTTCGGCCATGGGGCAGCCCCCTGTTTTCCCAAGCTGCTTTATGAAGCAGGCTCTCAATACATGGCAGGGCACCTGCTGTCTCTGCTAATGGCCCCTGGACTGCCCTGTGTTGCCTAGCACAGGGTCTACCTCTCATCACTGATATCGAGCGCTTTTTGACACGGGGCGGCATATTGTGATAATGTCCATGAAGGTATTTTGGAAGGGAAATTGTCTCTATTAGCTCAGTAGGGCACCATTAGGGAAATTTCTGCTCTAGGGCACTAAATGGTACTCTCTAGACCTGAAAAGACTAATGCATCTTACAGGGCCAGTATCAGGGTTGTCAGGGCCCTTTAAGTGGGAATAAGAGCTCTCCGACAGGCTCTGTTCCAGCTCCGCCCATCTCTTAATGGGTTGGGGCTGTTTTCTTCTCCTCATATGCCATTGATGCTGTTGGTGGCCACTCTTTTCTTTGGGACCTCTGCTGCTGGTCCCACTTTGGGCTGAGAGGGAGAGACCACACAGACTTTTACTAAGATGCTGCTCTAGAGACACGTGTACATCTTGTAGAAGTAGCGTGGCTCAGTGGAAAGAGTGCGGGCTTGAGAGTCAGAGGTCATGGGTTCGAATCCTAGCTCCTCCGCTTGTCAGCTGTGTGACCTTGGGCAAGCCACTTAACTTCTCTGTGCCTCAATTACCTCATTGTAAAATGGGGATTAAAATTGTGAGCCCCACGTGGGCTCACGTTGTGATCACGTTGTATCTTCCCCAGTGCTTAGAACAGTGCTTTGCACATAGTTAGCACTTAATACCATCATTATTATTATTATCTTCCTTCCAACGGCGCCCCCTAGTGGTCACAGGGTATTAAGCAGGGACATTATTATTATTTACAGTAGTAATTATTATTATCGACAGTAATAATATTGAATTGCTCGCTATCAATAGTATTTATTGAGTGCTTACTGTATGCAGGACACTGTACTAAGCTCGAGGGAGAGTACTATATAACAGAGTTGGTAGACACATTCCCTGCCCACAAGGAGCTTACAGTCTACAAGGGGAGATGGATATTAATATAAATAAATTAGGAATATGTACGTAAGTGCTGTGGAGCTGAGGGTGGGGTAACTAAAGGGTGCAAATACAAGTGCAAGGCTGGTTCAGAAAGCGTAAGAGTGTAGTGGAAATGAGGCCTTAGTCGAAGAAGGCCTCTTGGAGGAGATGCAATTTTAATAAGTCTTTGGAGGTGGAGAGACTGATGGTCTGTCTGATATGAAGGGGAAGGGAATTCCAGGCCAGAGGCAGGACATCGGCATGGGATTTGCGGCAAGATAGCTGAGATTGAGGGCCGAGCACTGGGGTAGATGCAAGGCGATCAAGTCAGGCACATTCCCTGTCCCATGTGGGGCTCATGGTCTAAAAAGTAAGGAGAACGGATAGTGAATCTCCATTCTGCAAATGTGAAAACTGAAGCACAGAGAAGTGAAGTGGCTAATCCAAGATCTCACAGCAGGCAGGTAGAAGAACTAGAATTAGAACCCAGGTCCTCTGACTCCCAGGCCCATGTTCTTTCCAGTAGGGTATGCTATTTCTTATCATCCACTCCAAAGTAGCAGTGAGGAGGGTGTGGGGAATTTATCAATGGCCTTCTGTGTTGCCTGTAGGTCCCCTGAACAATAGTCGACTACAGATTTCGACCAATAGATAAAGCTCCCAAGGACCATAACATTTACCAGTTACTATTAGAGGGTATCGCTTGCTCATACTGACAGATAATGTTTGAACGAGGTGAACCCGTTGTTGGGTAGGGACCGTCTCCACATGTTGCCGATTTGTACTTCCCAAGCGCTGAGTACAGTGCTCTGCACACAGTAAGTGCTCAATGAATACGATTGAATGAATGAGTGTAGTAGTAATAGTATTTTTTAAGCACTCACTGTATACAGAGCACTGAACTAAGTGCTGGGAAAGAATATAGTTAGACACTGTCTGTGTCGTCCTTTGAGGGACTCACAATGAGAGATTTAGAACCCCTTCCAAACTAACAAAATTAGCTACGTCTGAAAATTTAATTAACATTTTAAAGTCACTCCCCAATTGGCCAGAATAACTCCAGTTTGGGTGGATATTGTGAGGGGTTGTATGATATTGAGATACCACGGAGACTTCTGCTGGGATCCCATATCTGTAATTCTCCTTGAGGCAAACTTTCAATGCCTCCGGTCGGCCCCCTGAATTGTTTTAAAAACGAAGTAGTCTGAGTCCCTAGATTCCTTTAAATACTTGCTCTTTCCTCCAGTTTGCTGGTCCTTGTTTTTTATGACTCATCTCAGATTTCTGGGAACTTTTTCCTGGCTTAGAATCTCAACGCTGCACTGTACAGAAAACGCACTAAGGGTCTCTTACCTCTGTGAAACCAACCAAATCACTAATTCCATTAGCTCAATCAACTTTCCATGTGGTTCACCCATAATCCTAAAGAGGACAATCTCTTTCTTATTTTGCTGGATTTAAAATATGTGCTAATAATTCTGGGTTCTGTAGTAGAGTCAAACAGGTCAGGAAAAACAAAATGGCTCTAGGTAACCCAGTAACCGGACTATTTACAATGTCCTTGGTGATATTTGAGAGAGCCATAGACAGGGTTGTGTTCTTCAGTCATGCTTCCCAAAGATCTCTTCTTGCTAGCTCTATTTCTTTTGCATATATTTTTCCTGTTTTTGTAGATTATTCCACTCACAGCTCTTCTGGGCAGTGTGGTGTAGTGGAAAGGTCCGGGAGTCAAGAAAACTGATCCTAGGTCCAATATGACTTCTGGCCTGCTGGGTGAATTTGGCTCATTGGCCAAGTCACTTAACCACATTGGTGTAGTGGATGAAACACGGGACTGGGAGTCAGAAGGTCATGCGTTCTAATCCCAGGTTGTCCACTTGTCTGCTGTGTGGCCTTGGGTAAGTCACTTAACTTCTCTGTGCCTCAGTTACCTCATCTGTAAAATGGGGATTAAGATTGTGAGCCCCATGTGGGACAGGGACTGTGTCCAGCCTGATTATTTTGTATCTAGTCCAGCACTTAGGATAGTGCCTGGCACATGCAAATGCTTAACAAATACATTTAAAAAAACAGATCTGAGTTGACAACAGTGCTACACAAATTCAAGGTATTATTATTATTATCACTCCGATCTTGAGGAGCGTGGGGAACAGTTGTTATTCTTGAGACTAAACCAGGAATCACAGCATTTTTTCTTTGTCTTCTCTGGAAGTCTGTCCCCTTATTTTAGCCTCTGTAGATCTTACCCGATGGGTGCCTCTCCTGATAACACTACCAGCCTGATACAATTTAGGGCATGTGGCCAGATGACTTGGCTGACCACTGATTGTTTTCCTTGAAGGAAAAAGTGCTAAGTAGGTGGTTTACACAGTTGCCAAGTTTTCATTTTGAGCCCTGGGGCAAAGATTTTATGGGGGATGAGGCTGGGAGGGTCAGGCTTCCAAAGATCCAACAGGCCAGAAAGCCATCACTCTGGGACTTTTCAGCCCTGTTTGGAAACTTTTAGGTCTTGTGAGAGAGCAAATCTGAAAATCCAGTTCAGACACTTGTGGGGGCCACCTCCCCCACCCCGTTGTGGAGTGGTAAGTGTGTGCGTCTCTTGTTGCAAATAGTATTCAAAACTCATTTGGCCATAATTGTATTCTGACCCCTAAATATGTGCTCTTCCCTTCCACCTCCACTGATTCTTCTCCCTTCCCATTTTTTGCTGCTTTTTAAAAAATGGTATTTGTTAAGCACTTACTACATGTGCCAAGCACTATGCTAAACTCCGGGGTAGATACTAGTATATCAGGTCCCTGTCCCACATGGTACTCACCATCGTATTCTCCACTTTACAGATGAGGTAATTGAGGCACAGAGAAGTGAAGTGACTTGTCCAAGGCCACAGAGCAGACATGTCAGGGATAAGAACAAAGGTCATTCTGACTTCCAGGCCTTTGCTCTATTCACTAGGTCATGCTGCTCTGCAACTCAGGCTGAGGGACAAAAGTATCTGCCAGCAGCAAATGTATCAAGTTCCCCTATAGGCCCAGATCCTGACACAAATCTCAATTGGAATAGAAAGGAGAGGAGGAGCTTAAACTTTTCTTAGCTCCATTACCAACTTGTGTCCAAGTGAGCTAAGGTTCATTTTTTGTCTGGGTAAGTGTTGAAAATGGCCCTGGGCCAGAGAAATGCAGGCAGGCAGAAACCTGAGGGTGGGAGAGATGGAGTTAATGTCCCCAGGAGATGACCTGTCCTCAGGGTTCCCCACACCTTAGCCATCTCTAGTTCTCTGAGCAGGGACAGTTAATTTTACACTGCATGTGGTTGTTTTAGGATGTTGTGATGCTTGTCCCAAAATCTTTGTCAAAACTGCAAATCCTTAGTCACTGTGCTCAGGGAAAAAAAAAAACAAAACCTCTCTCCCTACATGAATGGTTTTGAGTCATTGCTGAAGCAGTCATCAAACCGTTGAAACCCACTCCTGTTGGCAGTGCGGGAGGTAAGCCAAACACGGTTACAACAAAGGAACTTTGGGTTCTGGCAGAGGTGTGAATCCAATTGTCACATTTTCCAAAATGTTCAGGAAAGCCAAGCTCTCCTCCACCCTCCTGATAGAAGCTGCTTGGTAGAAGTAGGAGATTCTTCCTCCCACCCTCAAGAATCGGTTCAACAGTGCTTTGAATTTCCCCATGGGTTTCCTTTCCCAATCTTTGTTCAACTCAATGTGGTCTTACAAAGGGCAGTTGGGAAAATCCATCCCATTCAGCCTGGATAGCTTCTCTCCTGGAAAGGAGTACATGTTATGTTCAACTCAGAAGGCATGAGAATAGACTGATCACTTCACACATTAATGAACTTATATTTCAGAGTTGGAGTAGGCAGACAGTTTTCCAACATGCACTGTGGTGTTAATTATTCAATTCATAGTATTTGTTGAGTGCTTACTCTGTGCAGAACACTGTACAAAGCTCTTCAGAGAATACAAATACAATGGAATTGTGTAGACATGTCCCCTGCCCACAGCGAACCTTTGGTCTAAAAGGGAGCTTACAGTCTGAACCTGCACTTGGTACCTGGTCTCTATGGAGTGAGAATTATAGAGGTTTTTTCATATCATCTTCCCTGGCTTCTTGCCAAAGTGTCTCCTTTCCTGGAAACCAGGAGTCTTTGACTTAGGGTGTTCAGAATTCACTTAGACCAGCCCTCTCAAGCCATGTTTATAGTAAACTCCTAGAAGAGCATTCATGATGTCTGACAACGGTCAGCAGTTGGGCTCCAAGCCAAAGCAGTCAAGTGGACTAGCTTGATTGGAGTCCTGTATCACCTTAAGGACTTTTGGATAGCTAAAAAGAAGTCAGTTTTTTTAATGGTGTTTAAGTGCTTAATATGTGACAAGCAGGCACTGTACTAAGTGCTGACATAGATACAAGTTAGGTTGGACCCAGTCCATGTACCACATGGGGCTCACAGTCTTAATCCCTATTTTACAGATGAGGTAAATGAAGCACAGAAAAGTGAAGTGACTTGCCCAAGGCCAAACAGCAGACAAATGGTGGGGCCAAAGTTAGATTCCAAGTCCTTCGGACTTCCAGGCCCATGCTCTGGGCTTCTCTTTCCCACCCATTCCAGTCGAAGGCACCCTGCCCTAGTCATGCCTTGAAATAGAGATATTGGAGCCCAGCTACCCTATTCCCTGCAGTTCTGAAGACCTTGATAACTACTCCATAAGGTGTGAATTTCCCGAAGTCTTCCCCTCACGTCTCTATCACCCTTTCTCCCCTAGATCCTCTCTTACCTTCCCAGCCATCTCACAAGTGGAGGTCTCCACCTTCAAAATCTAACCCCTCTACCTGTGCCTCTGACCCCTCCCTTCTCCCCTTCTAATAATAAGGAGCCCACTCTTCCTGATGACCATCTTCAACCAATCACTCTCTGATGGTTTCTTCCCCTTTGCTTTCAAGTAACTTTTACTCCTTCCTAAACAAAATAAATCTTCTCTAACCAGAAGATAACAGATGACTATTTTGGGCACAAATCCTGTTTTCCTCTAATCCACCCACCTGCTCATGGATAGCAGGAGCCTCAGGCAGTGGAGGGGGAAGCTGAAGGAAGACATGGTGAGATCAGTGAAGTTCAGTAAAAACTTGGCTCTGATCCCTGTGCCTACCACAATCTTCAGCTTCCCTTACCACTTGGGCTCTCACAACTCACTGGGTTTTCTACTATTATCTGGAAGTATTAGATCCCCATTCTTTCCTCTTACAAAAGACTCTAGCAGTCCTAACTATTGTGGTTCTAAATCTCCTGTTCCCCATTTGTTTTGTGGAAGATTGAACTCTACAGCCAGAAGAATCGTTGCCATCATTTATTTCTGATGAAAGGGTGGGGCTAGCAGTCAGAAAGCCTGTTATAATCATAACAACAATACTGTACTGCCCTTGGTGGTCTTTCCCTTTTAAGCAAGAAAGGACAAAATGGGAACAGGAACAGGTAGAAAACAGCCTGAATTTCCTCTGAAACCAGGATAGATATCTGAGGGGAATTAAGGGAAGAGGAGGGAGAGGATGATGGAGAATGAAGCAGAATGGTGTAGTGAATAGAACACAGGCCTGGGAGTCAGAAGGTCATGGATTCTTATCCAGCTCTGCCACTTGTCTGTTGTGTGACCTTGGGCAAGTCACTTAACTCCTCTGTTCCTCAGTTATCTCATTTGTAAAATGGGAATTGAGACTGTGATTCCCAAGTAGGACAGGGACTGAGTCCAACCTGATTTGCTTGTATCCACCCCAGTGCTTAGTACAGTCCCTGGCACACAGTAAGTGCTTAACAAATACCACAATTGTTATCATTATTATTATTATTGAGGATCTAAAAAGAATGTGGTAATTCAGATTAGAACTAGATTGTAAACTCATCTCTAGACAGTAAACTCATTATTGGCAGGGAATGTGTCTGCTAATTCTCTTGTATTGTACTCTTAGAATAGTGCTCTGCAAATAGTGCTTAATAAATACAATTGATTAATTTTTGTGGGTTAATTTTAATTAAAGCATTTGCATTGGACATTTAATGATGTGATCATCTTTTGTGCGTTTTTTTTGAGTTGTCATAGGGATTTATTGGGCTATTGTGATTTTTAGGGAATTGTGGCAAATTTCAAGCGCAAGGCAGTGTTGCTGATGAAGACCCAAATTGTTATGCTCTATTGATTCTGAGTTCTGCAGAAGGAATGAAAATGTTTTGTTTGGAGGGTTTGGATCATCTCCCTAATGGAGAATGTTTGGGAAATCTAGACTGTTCTGGGGAAACTTGCACTTTATAAAGGGAAAGAATTCTGTTTTGCATTCATGTTTTCACTAGGTCTAAAACATGAACATTTCTAGAGGCCTTGTTCCCTGAAGAACCCATCCTTTGTAACCTCTCCTTTTCAGGAAAATTCGAAAGAGGCAAACACACAAGTTATTTTTAAATTGGATGCATTCTTACTGTTCTTGAGAACGAGGTTAGTTACTATTGTTGACTAAAAACATCTGAGAAGCAGCATGGCTTAGTGGAAAGAGCCCGGGCTTGAGAGTCAGAAATAATGGGTTCTAATCCTGGCTCTGCCACTTGTCAGCTGTGTGACTTTGGGAAAGTCACTTCACTTTTCTGTGCCTCAGTTCCTTCATCTGTAAAATGGGGATCAAAACTGTGAGTCCCAAGTGGGACAACCTAATAACCTTGTATCTATCCCAGCACGTAGAACAGTTCTTGGCACATAGTAAGCGCCTAACAAATACCAACATTATTATCTCACCCTTCTAGACTGTGAGCCCATTGGTAGGGGCCGTCTCTATATATTGCCAATTTGTACTTCCCAAGCGCTTACTACAGTGCTCTGCACACAGTAAATGCTCAGTAAATACTATTTAATGAATGAATGAACTTAAGAAAGCCTGTGATGTTACAAGTAAATGAACAATTGCTAAATGGTGGGTTATTCCAGTGGAGATAGAAATGTCCAGTCCTTATTCACAAATAAAACCTACAAAAATAAAATGGTAGCCATGGTCTTCAGGTAAACATCTTCACTGGTTGTCTTGAGATTTTTTTTTAATTGAGTAAATACTGAGAAGTCTGTCTTTCAATGTTTAGTTTCAGCTAGAAGTTAAGCTCATGGAGGACAGAGCTTGTGTCTTCTAACTTTATTGAACTCTCTCAGTGTTTTCCAAACAGGTGCTCAACAAATAGTACTTCCTGATTTAGTACTACCTCACATCCATCATGGCTGTCATAACCAAGGCCCAGAGGTCACTGTCAAGATGCTCTGTTTTCCTTCTGGATATATGGAAACCCTGGCTTTTTTACACTTTGTGTGGAAAGAGCCAACATGAGTTAAGGAAAAGAAGAGCTTTAAGATGGGTCCAAAGATCATGCATTGACTCTGAGGAGCACCATATTGACTGTAAATAAGGAGGCTGAATGAGGCTGGTTTGCAAGGGAAAGGAGCAAACACCAGTGGGTGATTTTTGATACTGTTTCTTGGTTCACTGCACCCTCCGCAGCAATGGCAGAAAGCTGAAATGAGACTCCAATTGAATTTGCCAAAGGTCAGGTTCATTGTTGGTCTCTCTCGGGCTTAAAGCCAACTCTTCCCCAGTTAGTCTTCTTTTTTATTGTATTTATTTTAATGCCTGTCTCCCCTGTAGGGAAGGATCACCTCTACCAACTCTGTCATATTGTACTTTCCCAAATGCTTAAAACATTGCTTTGCACAAAGTAAGCACTCAATAAATACCACTGATTGATTGCTTGTTTAAGGCACCTGATATATTTCCTCCCACAGCCCAGCTAACAGAAGCATATAATAATTATGGTACTTGTTAAGCATTTACTATGTGCCTAGCACTGTTCTAAGCACTGGGGTAAAAACAAGTTAATCAAGTGGGCACAATCCCTGCCACACATGGGACTCACACTATTAATCCCCATTATACAGATTTATTCATTCAATCGTATTTATTGAGCACTTACTGTGGGCAGAGCACTGTACTAAGTGTTTGGGAAGTACAGATGAGGTAACTGAGGCCCAGAGAAGTTAAGTAACTTGCCCAAGGTCACACAGCGGGCATGGAGTGTAGCTGGGATTAGAACCCAGGTCCTTCTGACTCTCAGGTGCTTTACTAGGCACCAGCTGAGTCAAATTTAGTAGATATAAATGGAATGGGATGTCCTCTAGACTGTAAACTCTTTGTGAGCAGGGAATGTGTCTACCAACTCTCTCATATTGTACTCTTCCAAGGCTTACTACAATTTTCTGCCTACAGTGAGTGCTCACTAAATATCTCTGATTGATCAACTGATTTGAGATCAATCCTTGAATCAACTTCTGATTGTGCCATTAGGGTTGCTTCAGGTTTGCAATAACTCCTCTTGCACATTGTCAGCATGTTTCTGCTGTACCTCAGGGCCCCTCCTTCCCCTTCCTCCCCTAAAGCCATTTCTAGATGCTGGAACCACAAGTCTCCACCAAGTCTCCTGAGGCTCTGTTATTCTTTGTATGCTGAGGTCACCATGACTCTAGAATGGAACAGGTAATGGCTCAGGTAATAAGGCATTCACGGTGGACTCTGCACACTGACAATGGTTCATTCTTAATATTCATGGCCTAAGATATTTCAGACTTTTAGTGGGGGGTGAAACTGGAGGATAGGGATCTGAGCTAGCATCTTTTTTTGTCCTTTCTCCTTTTTTCATCATTCCTTTTTCTTTTGTCCTGGTTCCACTTCTCACCCCTTCTATTCCTTCTTTCCCATCCCTTGCACTTTTTGGGTCTTTATTTCTCAATAGACAAAAAATTGCCTGCTTTATCCAGACAAATGGGGAGAGAAGAAAGCCAGTTGTCCTGAGTTGGAACTCTGGAGGGAGAACTGGATAAGCTATCTGTGTCCTGACAGTTCTTAAGCAAGAACTGTGTATTACACTGAAAAATTCCAGTGCCAGGCTCCCATACAACTTGAACCAGGGTACTTGGGCAGTGAAGCTAATGAGTACTAAATTCTCCTACATTTAGAGAAAGCTCTGGATGCTCTTCAGGAGGAAGATCCAAACAAGAGTGTGAATTCCCATCAAGAAAGCGGTCAAGTGGAAGAGAAAGTAACAGCCATGGTAAGTGAGAGAGGTGGTCAAAACCTCCCCTGCTCTATTCATAGTTTGTGAATCCCTGGAGGGTCAGACACCATGTCTAACTCTCACCTGTGTATTTTTCCACAGCACGTAGTGTTTTGCACAGAGCAGGCACTTTAACACTATAGGAAGACAAGCAGGGTTGGCTTCATAGAGTTAAGCGAGTGAGATAACCACCTTAGGGCTTTGAAAAGTCAGAGGGAGTGGTGGCCTGAGTCTGGTAACAGCTAAACCTTTAAAAGCACTCGAGTTGGAAGCATTACCTATGTGAAAATGTCCTGGAGATGAGGTGAACGTTATGACTCTGAAGCATAGATGGAGAAACATAGTTTCAGCGGTTTAAACAGCTCTCACTCAATTTTTCTCTCTTTGTCTCTTTCTCTTCTTCCTCTTCCTCCAAGCTTTCTCTTCTTACCCATTTCCCCTTTGTCCCTCCTTTATTTATCTCATTCTTTCTCTCCCCCCTTTTCCTCTACTCTTCTCTCTTTCTTCCCCTTCCCTCTTTCTCTCCTCTTGGAGATATTTTTATGTCTGTTCCCCTATTAGAGTGTAAGCTCCTATTGGGCAGGGAACATACTTGTTTAATTATTATATATCTCCCAAGTGCCGAGTACAATGCACCACACCAAATGAATATTCAATAACTGCACTAATACTTCTATGCTTTTATGTTATACTAACAACTAACGCAACCTAAAAGGGTGACATGGAACAGGGGAACCTCATGGCTGTCAAGTATCTGAAACTGGCTCTGAAGGAGGGAGGAAGGAATTTGTGGGGGGTCGAGAAAGGGAAGACAAGTAAGGAGTCAGGAAAGTGAGGGAATGCAAGGCATGGAGCACGTCTGATGTGATGCAGGAACTGACATGGTCAAAATAGAGTGTGATAAAGGAGTGACCATTTGGTCCAGTTCTACTCCATTTAATGTCACTGTTTTAAACATGATGGCTTTTAAGTGATCCCCTCTGTCCTAATCAGCAGTCTTCATATTTTACATCCGTTTGTATAGCAACGGCAATTACACCATGGCTCGGGACTCCTGAAATTAAATACCCAAGTTCTCCCATAGAGCAAATATGCAATTAAACCACGGGAAAAGGAAAAGTGAAATGAGAATTGAATGTACACTGGAGGGAGAGTCTGGAACACCATGTCTTGTTTGAAATGTCTGGAGTAGAGGAACAGAATAGCCTTCTAAGGCCTGGCTGAACAACCATCACAATGGCTATTGGAATCCTAGAAACAGGGGGAATTAAAGGGAAAAGATCCAATCTGACCAATTCTAAAAGGACCATACATGCTGGGGAGGAAAGGACCGTATATGCTGAGTAGGAGGAGGATAGCAGAATGGGGTGGAAATTTCTGAGGGATGTCAGAAGGTAGGGCTGATTTCATGGATGATTAGACCTGGGCCTTGTTTGTTTTGTACGGTTCCCACATAACCTGCTACTTGGATGATGTCATATTCATCACTGTGTTATGATGTTACACATGGTGTGGCACGATTGCATTCTCATGCTGCCCCTTGCCATCCAGACTGTAACTCCTTATCCCTTCCAATTCCCCAGACCTCAGATCTTCCCAGCTTCAAAACCACTCAAACACACACACACACACACACACACACACACACACACACAAAACAAACAAACAAAAAAAAACCCCACCCCCACCCCTTTGGCTTCAGGTACTTTGGTGGTGGTGGGGATCACAAGTTATTTTTTGGGGCTTGAGGGAGCTCTCCAGACAGCAACATCCCAAGTTGCAGTGGCACCAGGGATCTGGTGGTGGTAGTGGTTGGTAGAGGGGAGGCTATTCTGGAGCTGGGTAATGCCAGTGGAGGTGGCATAGTGTGGGGGGATTATGGCAGTGCCAGTGGGTTGCCATGGGGTGGTAGTGGGAAGGAGGGGTTGGAACTGTGGCACCACATCCAGCAGTAGTTTAGCAGGACTTCCTTTTAGCAGTAATGTAACTTTGGGGGCTGGGCTTCTGAATTGCAGTGGGCCCTCTTGAGTCTAAGGCCCTGGATGAATAAAAGACCCTAGCCCCATGACCCTTTTATTAATGAAGGCAGACCAGGCCTGTTACCCTCTTCTGATTCCCTTAGGTCTTTTCATTTTCCCTGGTCAAGAGAACCTATTTACCTTAAGTTATAATATAGCAGATTGTTTCTGTATTTTCTTTCATTTTTTAAGGTATCTGTTAAGTGCTTACCATGTGCCAGGCACTGTTCTAAGCACGGGGGGTAGATATAAGCTAATTAGGTTGTACCCAGTCCATGTCCCACATGGAATTCAGAGTCTTAATCTCTCATTTTACAGATGAGGCAACTGAGGCACAGAGAAGTTAAGTAATTTGCTCAAAGTCACACAGTAGACTAGTGGTGGCACTGAGACTTCAACCCAGGTCCACAAAGGAGCTATGCACAACCCCATTGTCATCATTATTAACTTGCTAAATGGTTGCCTCTCTGACCTTTCCCTTCTGTATAGCTTCCTCAGAAGTGCAGGGTATCTTATTAGGTTGCAGTGTTATTGCGGCAATCTGGCTAATAGCTCATTCTAGTGCAGAGATAGCCAGCTAACACGCAAAAAGGTTAAATTGGCCAATTTATTTACCTGTAAAGAGATTCAGTCACTGTAAATGTCCAACTTGTATATCGTTTATGCTACAGTGAATCATTGCTTTCCAGAGCTTCAGGAGAGCAGGTCTTACGAGTGACTGCGGTTGACTTCCCTTGTTTGACACTAATAGCTCATTTGATTTGAGTGTGGCTTGCTGAGCTTCATAAAAAAAAATCAAAATCCTTATTAGAAAAAAATAGAGGATATTTTGCTGATTCACTCCTGGGCTGGGAGAGCTACCACAGGTGGCCAACTGGTGTTGATTAACCAAGAATGTGAATGAACATGATTAAAAACCATCCAGAAAAGAAGGGTGAAGACAACCCATGTGATTGCTTCAAACAGGGTCCACCTGTTCTTGAGACCTGTCAGATAGTGGAATGGATGGGCTTCCAGGAGGCAGGGCTTCAAAAGGCCATTTTCTGATAGGAGAGGTAAATCCACTTTGGACCACCTTAATTTTGATTTTTTTTTTACCAGTATCACTGGAGTGAATGGCTGGATTGTCTGAAAGTTGCCCCCAATCTTTCTATTCCCCTCACCCCCTTCTCCACATTCTTTATCTCCTTCTCCCCTTTTGGTTCTCTTTCTATTCTCATCCAGTGGAAGAGGTCAATATAACCTCTGAATAAAATGGTCTGATGACACTTAAATGCTACAACCACTACATTGGCTTAACAGACTTCAGTGCTTTGAATAAAAATCTATTCTTGTGAAACAACCTTTTCTTAACTCTCCCCACCCACTTCTCCCATCCACCTATCTGCATTTTCTCCCAAACTATACACTGTTACCATTTTTTTCTCCCATCTGCTCACTTTAATAATCAATTAATTATATATACTGAGTGCTTACTGTGTGCAGGACACTGTACTAAGTGCTTGGGAGAGTACAGCAGACATATTCTATGCCCACGATAAGCTTACAGTCTAGAGGGGGAGGCAGACATTAATATAATAAATTAATTATGGATATGAACATAAGTGCTATGGGGCTGAGGAGGCTGGGTGGTGAATAAAGGGAACAATTCAGGGCAATGCAGAAGGAAGTGGGAAAAGAGGAAAAGAGGGCTTAAGTCAGAGAAGGCCTCTTGGAGATGTACCTTCAGTAAGGCTTTGAAGGTGGAGAGTAGTGAGGTGAGGTAGGAGAGGGCAAGGTGATTGAGTGCTTTAAATGCTCACGATAAAGACTTTCTGCTTGATGTGGAGATGGGTGAGCAACTACTACAGGTTCTTCAGGAGTGGGGAAACATGACCTGAACATTTTTGTAGAAAAATGATCCAGGCAGCAGAGAGAAGTATGGACTGGAGTGGGGAGAGACAGGAGGCAAGGAGGCTGACACAGTAATTAAGTTGGGATAAGATAAATGCTTCGATTAACATGGTGGCAGATGGATGGAGAGGAAGGGGTTGATTTTAGCGATGTTGTGGAGTTTGAAGTGACAGGATTTAGTGATAGGTTGAATGCAAGAGAGGAGTCAGGGATAATGCTAAGTTTATGGGGTTGTGAGATAAGAAGGATGGTGGTGCTGTCTACAGTGGTGAAAAAGTCAGGGGCAGGACAAGGTTTGGGTGGGAAGATAAGGAGTTCTGTTTTGGACATGAACTTTCTGTTAAGTTTGTGGTAACGGCAGGGTCTCCAAGCAGAGATGTCTTGAGGGCAGGAGGAAATGTGAGACTGCAGAGAGGGAGAGAAAGATCACAGCTGTAGATGTAGATTTGGGAATAACTTGCATAGAAGTAGTAGTTGAAGCCACTGGAGTAAATGAGTTCTCCAAGGGAGTGGGTATAGATGGAGAATAGAAGGAGACCGAGAGCTGAACCTTGAGAGACAAAGGGTGGGTGGCAGAGGAGGAGCCCGTGAAAGAGATTGAGAATGAGTGGCTAGAGAGGAGGAGAACTAGGAGAGGATAGTTTTACTAAAGCGGAGATCTGATAATATTTCCAGGAGATGGATGGACAATGGTGTCAAAGGCAGCTGAGAGGCTGAGGAGAGTTAGGATGGAGTAGAGGCCATTGGTAAGAATAATTTGGTCATAATTTGAGAGGGTGGTTTCTGTGCATTGACGGGGATGGAAGACAGATTGGAGGGGAGTCAAGGAAAGAATTGGAGGAGAGGAACTTGAAACTTTAATAAAGAATAATAATAATGATTGTGTATTTGTTAAGCACCTACTATATTCCAAACAACATAGTAAACATAACAGTAGATACAATTCATTGAGACAAAGTCTCTGTCCCACGCAGGGCTCACAATCTAACCATGCAGTCATCCCTTATGGCTTACAAGTTTACAAGTTTTGTAGTTGATTAGTAAGTCTCATCAACCATTTTCTTCCCTTTTGCTTTTAAATGCTTTTTTTAACATTAAAGAAGTCTCAGGCTGGGAAATTCCCAACTTTACCCAAGTTGCTAAACAAATTGGCTTGTTGAAAGATCTGGAGTGCTCAAGGAGGCTTGAAGGCACAATTTTTTTTATGGCATTTATTAAGCACTTACTATGTGCAAAGCACTGTTCTAAGCGCTGGGGAGGTTACAAGGTGATCAAGTTGTCCCATGGGGGGCTCACAGTCTTAATCCCCATTTTACAGATTAGGGAACTGAGGCCCAGAGAAGTGAAGTGACTTGCCCAAAGTAACACAGCTGATAATTGGCGGAGCTGGGATTTGAACCCATGACCTCTGACTCCAAAGCCCGTGCTCTTTCCACTGAGCCACGCTGCTTCTCAATTCCATGGTAATCTCTCAGATGTGGAAGACGGGCTTGGGAGAACTAGAACAAGGGACTGACAGAAAAGCAAGTTCTGCTTATTGGATTATGGTGGGGGAAAATAAGTTACCATCATCATTTGTTCCAGGGTGGTTGAGAGAGGGTCATCTCTGGAGCTGAACGCAAACAGCCCCAGGCTGAACTGGTTTAAAAGATCCCCATACATTCTCTGCTGCTGCAGAGCTATAGAAGCAACATTTTAATATGGCTCTCAAGAGGATCAGTGCTGCATTTTCTTAAATTTAAACCCCTTTTAATGCACAGTATTAAAGCAAATTGGTAAATCGATACCATGTTGTATCTGTGCCGGTCTCACAAAATGAGATGAAGTGTTGAATAATGATAATAATGATGGTATTTGTTAAGTGCTTACTTTGTGCCACACACTGTACTAAGCGCTGGGGTGGATCCAGGCAAATCGGGTTGGACACAGTCCCTGACCCGCAGAGGGCTCACAATCTTATTCCCCATTTTACAGATGAGGTAACTGAGGGCCAGAGAAGTGAATTGACTTGCCTGAGGTCACACAGCAGACAAGTGGTGGAGCCAGAATTAGAACCCATGACTCCCAGGTCTGTGCTCTATCCATTAGGCCATGCTGCTTCTCCATGTAGGTATGTGTGCCAAGTGTGGAATATGATTTATGAGCTCAGTTCTTCAGACCACTAATCCTCTAGCAACCTGATCACTTCAATGGCAGAGAAGAAGTGTGGTCTAGTGGAAGTCAGAGGACCTGGGTTCTAATCCTGTCTCTGCCACTTTGCTCCTTGATCTTGGGCAAGTGACTGAACTTCTCTGTGCCTCAATTACCTCATCTGTAAAACAGGGACTAAGACTGTGAAGTCTGATGTGGGACAACATCTGTGTCCAGCCTGATTATCTTGTTATCTACCCAGGAGTTAGTAACAGTGCCTGGCACATAGTACGCACTTAACAAATACCATAAAAAAGGCTATTTCCTATCTCATTAGTAGTTTGTTAGTTTACTTCATTTCCCAGGACTTTCTCACTTGTTATTGGCTGGCCTGCTGAAGAAGCCATCTGGTAAAGGGGCACTTTTTGAGAGCAGTTTAACCTTGATTCCGGAAGAGAATCATTGGACCTTATGTGTAACTGAAATAGGAGTCCCTGGTTGAATGTACCAAATGTCAACTCTGGGGTGATTTAGCTCATGTCAATAAACTTACAAAGTTCTCAAGTTCCAAGTCACCAAGCCTTCAAAACTCAGCTTGGCAGTGATTTTATTTGACCTGCTTTAGAATCGAAAGACATTTTGGATTAACAAATGATTCAGACTCTTTGGGTGCCTGGTATTCTCTTCTCAAAATACGAAGATCTAGATTTTGGTACAAGATTTGGGAAAAGCTGAAGTACATTCTCTTTCCCAAAGAAGTTCATCCACTTCTTGTAAGAGCCTTCTCTCATTTAAAAGTTGGTCCCTCTGTTGTCTCCAGGTAGCTGAGTGACTCAGGGAGAATTTCCAGAAGGTCCATAGCATTACTTGGTACATGTTCATCACCCTGCTTCTCCATTTGTGGTTTTGGCTGCATTGTTGATAAGCTAGCCTGCTTATTTAAAATTTCTCAAATGACATGCTTTCTCCCCAATTTTTTCTGTCCTTGTGTCATGAGTCTGTAATCACAATTTCTTAGCCTTTTCAGCTGAACAATTGACTCAATTGTTTAGTGTCCTCAGCCTTGACTCTGTAGTGGGCAGAATGCTTTCTCTTTCAAACTGAGGTCAACACTGACACACCTCCTTCCATGATCAAATTATTATTGAAAGGGGGCATTCCTGCCATTGCAATGGATGAGGTCAGGAGCAATTAGAAACCAGGCAGGAAATGGTTTCAGGGCATCCTTGGTATAATTTCATCTTCTGTGAGAGGGAGTTAATTTTGTTAGGAACAATTTTATGTTGGAAGCACTAGCAGGATAATAATGCCGAGTTGAGTTTGATAGACATTCTGTATATTTTAGTAGATCCGATCCCCATCCTGCTCTTCACGGCCTCGCAAAAGCAGCAGCAATATAAACCTGCTGAACTGCTACATTCTGAGTTTGGGTCTTCTGGCTATTATGACAATAATAATGATGTTAATCATCAGTATTTGAGTGCCTACTGAGGGCAAACACTGTACTAAGCACTTGGGAGCGTACAATAAAAGCAGAAGACACTGTCCCTCCTTAGTGAAACAGATCATTTATTGCAATTTCCTAGATAATTGGCCATCCCTATGATTTGTGTTTTGAGGAGGTGGACCTTGAAGAGGATTTTGATATGGAGAGGGCTGAGGACTGTCAGATTTGGGAAGGGAGTTCCAAGCTGTGGGAACAGCAAAAATGAAGGAAGGCAGATAGTTGAGAGTGAGGTACAGTTAAATAGCTTGGAAGGAATGAAGAGAGTGGGTTGGGAAGAAGTAGATGAAGAGGGAAGATATGTTAGGTGGGGTGAGTTGTTGGAGAACCTGATTCCAATTGTAAGGAGTAATTTTTTCCTGCAGAGGGACACAGGAAGGTAGTGGAAAGTTTTGAGGAGAAGAGAGATACGTGCCTTCTGACACTTCAAGAAGATGACTGTGAAGCATTCTGTAGTACAGACCAGTAGAGATGTTTTGTAGGAGGAACTGGAATAATTTGGCAGTAGAATGGAATGTGACAGTCGAAGAGAGAGGTGTTAGTGATGATGCCAAGGTTGTGGCATCCTGTTAGACTGGAGGAGTAGATTTTTGGAGGGAAGATGAGTTGTTCAGCTTTAGCCATGTCATGTTTGAAGTCCTGACAGCACATCCAAGTGGAGGTATCCTGAGGGCAAGAGGAGTTGCAGTATTGCAGGTTAGTTAAGACATCAGGGTTAGAGGGGTATATTTGGGAGAAGTCCGCATAGAGGAGATTGCTGAATGAATTGAGTAGGGGGCCCAGAATGGAGCTTTGTGGGATACAGACAGTCAAGGGAGGAGAGGAGAAAGCGAAGACAGTGAAAGAAACTAAGGCAGTCAAGGTCAATGATTCTTCCTGTCAGGAAATACAGCCAATATGTAATCAGCCACTCATCAATCCATATCTTAAAGGATAAGCAGTGGCAAAACCAATGGCAAAAGTTTGGGGCTTTAATTTACAAGCAAGGCAAGGATTAAATTATTATAAGGGTTTTTTTCCAAGAGATTTTGGCTATTTCTTAGGTGAAGCCCAAGACCCATTTTAGTTATCTTGGGGGAATATCATCTATTCTCCTAAGAGATGTCAGAAGACTGTCTTCCCATACAGTGGGGAGTGACACCAATCTTGAGCCCACTGTTGGGTAGGGACTGTCTCTATATGTTGCCGACTTGTACTTCCCAAGCGCTTAGTACAATGCTCTGCACACAGTAAGCGCTCAATAAATACGATTGATTGATTGAGGCAATAGCTCATTGCATTCTGTTCGAGTTTGTTGTGGGATGGAGGTTGAATAGGTTTAATTGGGCAGCTGGGCACAAAGGCAGTGAATGTGTGGCTGGGAAAAATCCACTCAGAGAGAAGTAAAATCCATATGGTTAGGGAGCTTAGAATGAGTACACACATGGTAGATCATTATATGAACTCATGACACTGACTGGCCAGGGGTGGAACTACCAGTACGAAGTGACTTCTTGCCATCTAAGGATGGGTTCGCTTTTGGAAATGAATGGGGATAGAGAGAGGGCCAGGGAGAGAACTGGTAAGTGGCAGGGCTGAAATAGTTCAGCAATCTCTAGAGAGTTACATTTATGGAATTTGCTCATCATGCCTTGGGCTCATTCTGCTTTAGCCAGTCTAGCCTAACTTGGACTGAGATTGAAAAGTTGCTTCTTCCATGGAAACCTGTTTAAATATCTTACCCATCTGACCCCCTGGAAGAAGAGGAAGGAACACAGTGGTTATGAGGTGCTGAGACATTCATGGTGGTTTCATTGATGTGGGAACACTGTGTTTAGCACAAGATCAACTGCTCTTGTTACTAGATCAGTTTCCCACATCCCTGAAATGGTTTTGATCCAGGAATCTCAAACACATTTGACCCCAAAGTCTGAATTTCAGTTCCAATTCTGGATTAAAATGGCAGAGTTTTCCCCATCCTGACTGTGCAAATTGTTGGTAAGATTATTTAAATAGCTAGGCTTGATGGGTTGAAGGCCAATGTAAAATGGTTTCAGGTAACCATCCCCTTCTGTGGGGCCTTGCTGTGCAATTTTGGACAAACATAGGAGAGTATTTTTGCGATGGGTTCTCTGACATCTTTCCAGTGGAGACATTTTGTTACTCTCTGCATGATGAAGGGACTGTAGTTTCTTCCCTGCTTATAAGTTGGCTCTTTTCTTTGTAAAGTACAAGGGGTGGTGATAATGGTGTTAAAAAAAATCAGATTCTATTCGGCATGAAAAATAAATGAGATTATTGCAGAAACTGCTGACTGGAGAAGTTGATTTGCTCTCATGGCTACATCTTGAAGTTTTAGGAGGTTATAAAAATTGTTCTTGAGTTTTTCTGCTTCTCCCATTGTGAATCAGACTATTCCTCCCTGGCTCTGATCAAAATTCTTCTCCTGTCACAAATATGGGGAAGTGGTGGGGATTTAAGTAAGAAAGGCCTGTACTTTGAGAGAAAAATATACTTTTTCCAAAGCTATGGACCAAAATACATGAAGCCAATTTCTTCAGGATTCCTTTTGTCAGAGGGATGTAAAAGGTATTCATTAGTCCTACTAAAATATTCTATGGTAGTTGGAATGTGGTACAGAAAGTGGAATTAATCTAGCAGCTCTCAAATTTCCCCAGAGACTGAAAACCTCGGGAACATTGTGGGAGAGTTGGGATTTTTTTTCCTTTTACTCAACCCAGAAGGACAATTACTCTTCTCCTCAGTCCCAAGGTCTTAGACTCTGAAGGATTAGTGATAAATTATTTAAAAAGGGACCAGACCTACAGCAAAGTGAACAGACCATCTGAGCTACCAGTTTGCCCCTTGGCCATCTCATTATAAGTCATCATTAGAGGGCAACGGGATACAGGGCTTTAAAAATCTGTAATGGGCTGGGAGTGCTTATTTGGTGAGGCAGATCTGGGCCTGAATCCCTTAGTTCCCTGCATGACTTTTCCAATTCTGTCGCAGATGCCATTATACTTGGGGTCCACAAGATTGAAGAATCTTTGATGGAGCCAGTGACAAAACCCAGCTTGTGCTTTAAGGTAAACATTTACATAGTTTAGTGAGAGGCAGCATTTGGTTCTAAAGAACTTCCTGAAGGTACAAAGCCTTTTGGTATGGCAGTGAAACTTCTCATGTGGGTTTTAATGTTTCAGGGAGAATTCACAAGCATTTACTGATGTTCTACCTTAAAAAAGCCCGGGTTTCAATTTTGGATGTGATAAGCTATATTGCTCATGTAAAACCCTAAGCTTTTGGGCAGCTGTCTGATTTTTCAAAGCTTTTGGAGGAATGAAAGCTCATCATAGAACTGCCTTGCTGAAGGGCATTATCATTCACAGTTGATCTGGAATATGAAACTGATTGGGATGCCAGAAGATACTGAGTGGACACGATCCGGATGAGCCAAGATAGGAGCAGCCACCAATAGCTTTTGCAAAAAGATGAAAATTTCAGTTTGGGTCTTCCTTATGTGTGTCAATTCCCCAAACCAGTACTGGCTGCTGTCACGGAAACAGCCTGACAGGGGGATGCAGATTGGAGAGAAAGGCCATTCCAATAAATGGGAGGTGAGTGTTTTTCTTTTTTGGCTTTTGGTTTTGGTCTAAAACTGCTTTCCTCCTCCACCCTACAATTGTAAATCTCACAATCAGATTACTTTATAAATTTTCTGTCCTGCACCACTGAGTTCTTTTCTTTCAAAAGGGACTTTGCTAACCCAGCTAAGTTTTATCTAGCCTGTCCAGCTTGAGCTGTTAATTGAATGGCAATCACTAAATCACTGTTTGGCTTACAGCCTATAGTAGGAAGGGGCAAAGAAATGCTCTATGGATCCAGTTGATATTTATGTTTGGAAAGTCCCTTCACTGAACGATTATTCAGGGAATTGGAGTGATGGGAAACCTACATGGTAAGACCAGTAGGGCAATCTGCTATGAAATTTGGAATGGAAAGCAGAGAAGGGCAGATAGAAAGGATGGAAATTTTGGATTTTCACTTCCCTGTGGTCTTAACTTATGAATCCAAAATGATGGTCTGGCTGGAAGACCTGAAGCAAGTGGGAAGGGTTAGATTCTATGTCAGAGTCCACTAGGCCAAAAAAAAGGCTAAGGGCTAATTTGACGCAGTAATCTATTAAGAAATATCTCTCCAGAACACAGCCAATGCTCATTCTAGGAAATTTGACTCATTATTTGATCCTTTTGCCCAGCAGTTAGGACACTGTTTTGTAGAGGGCGAAACCCAAATCAAGTCAAACAATACAAATTACAGTAGCTTCTGAGGATGTGGGATGTTGACCCTCAGAGACTGCAGTTCTTAGCTCAACATCCAGAACTATTTGGCAAGATTTTCTTGGACCAAATCCCTTGGAAACAATATGGAAGCCACTTTGAAACTTGCAAAAGCCATTAAAACAATCTCTCAAATACAAACCCTGTTCCAAAGCTGTTGAAACGATATTAAAACAATCCATTGATTTCAAAATTTTATGTAATGAATTCTCAATATTTATAAAAACCTTCCTTGTAATAAATGTTTAAAAACATTTCAGACCACATAAAAATGCATTCTTTGGTAAACAATGTTTTGAAGCACTTTCAAACAACATTTTAAACCTTTCCTCAGTGATGAACTCCAGTGTGGCGTAGTAGATAGAACATGGGCCCGGAAATCAGAATGGCATGGGTTCTAATCCCAGCTGTGTCACCTGTCTGCTGTGTGACCTTGGGCAAGTTCCTTCACTTCTCTGTGCCTGTTACCTCATCTGTAAAATGGGATTGAGACTATGAGCCCCATGTCGGGCAGGGATTGTGTCCAACCTGATTTGCTCATATCCACCCCAGCACTTAGTACAGCACCTAGCATATAGTAAGTGCTTGACAACTACAACTGTTATTTTTAAACAGTTCATGAACCACATTACTCTGTGTTATGCTTTACTTGGTATGGGTCTTGTGGTAGTGAGACTATTAATAGCATTTACCAGTTGTTGGGTAGGGATTGTCTCTGTTGCTGAACTGTACTTTCCAAGCGCTTAGTACAGTACTCTGCACACAGTAAGTGCTCAATAAATACGACTGAATGAATGAATGAATGAATTTATGTGGCATCTATGGTGTGCTGAGCCTTGTACTAAACCCTTGTATATGGTAGAAATCATTTACATTAACAAAAATCATTTTAGAAGTTATTTGGAAACATGTGAAATGGTTTCAAACGTTTTGAGGCATAAAGATTTCCAAAATTTCAAAGTATTTTATCCAGAATACTTGACTGACACAGAAGATATGCAGTGTAGTTAACCTGCCTTTACAGAGCATACCCAGTACATAAATTTTTTTAAACAAGCCATCGCAATCAGTTTTGCGCATTTTGTCCTTGAAGGAGGATTTGAGGAACCCTAAACATATTTGAGCCTACCTCTCAGAACAAAAATGGGATATTTCACAATTTGACATTCTTTAGTCTGCATTTAGTCCTTACCAACTGATGTCAATAATCACTTGATGTTTTATAATGAACTTGTTCCAACTTCAGAACAAAGTATGAACAAAGAACAAAGTATGTTGCCAATTTGTACTTCCCAAGCGCTTAGTACAGTGCTCTGCACATAGTAAGCGCTCAATAAATACGATTGATGATGATGAACCATAATACCTCTCACTTTAGTCAATATACTGATTAGCTGGACTATTAAGCTTAAGAGTGTTCTCTGCAAGAACAACTGAATATATCAGATTTTACAGTAGGTATGCAGTATATAAATATGTTGTTTGGGAAACAAGTATTTCAGTTCATTTGAAAATGGAGTGAAACTATCACTTTAAAGCCACTAAAATTCTGTTTTTCCATCTCTTCTATGATTCACTGTAGTATCAAGCTCAATAAAGTGCTTCAGATTTATGCCAGTAAATTCATTACAATAATTAGCATCTTAATTACTTAATTTTGGCCAGAAATATTTAAAGCTGCTGGGGCAAATTATGCAGCACCCTGAAAATTGGCAGTAGCAGTAGAGGAGACAAGAAGAAATATTTCAATAATAATGATAGTTGTGGTATTTGTTAAGCGCTGCCTATATACCAAACTGGGGTAGATACAAGATAATCACTTCCCACGGGGACTCTCAGTCTAAGTGGGAGGGATAACAGGTATTGAATCTCCATTTTGTAAATGAGGGAACTGAGGCACAGAAAAGTTAGGTGACTGTCCAAGATCACAGAGCAGGAAAGTGGAAAAGTCAGGATTAGAACCTAGATCTTCTGACTCTCAGTGCTGTGCTCTTTCCACTAGACAATGCTGCTTTTCACACTGCTTTCACTTTTTAAGGAAGGGGGGGAAAAAGAGCCACCATATAGTTAGTTTAATTATGGTATTTATTCAGCGCTTTCTCTGTGCAAAGTACAGAGGTAGATAAACAAAACAGATCAAGCACAGACCCTGTCCCACGTGGTGCTCACAATATGCTGCTGCATTTTCTCGCCTTGGAGGAAGACTTATTTGACTGTAGAGGATGAGTTGAAAGATGTGCCTTTGAGCACAAGGGTGGAAGAAATTGACATGAAGGTAGTGGACTGAAAGGAGCAATTCAGTGCTGTTTATCAGCCACGGGAAACTGAGCCTAAAATGTGAATAAGAGATGAGAACCTGGAAAAAAAATCCACCTTATTCGATGAATGAGTTCTGTTAAATCAATCAATCGTATTTATTGAGCACTTACTGTGTGCAGAGCACTGTACTAAGCGCTTGGGAAGTACAAGTTGGCAACATATAGAGACGGTCCCTACCCAACAGTGGGCTCACAGTCTAGAAGGGGGAGACAGAGAACAAAACAAAACATACTAACAAAATAAAATAAATAGAATAGATATGTACAAGTAAAATAAATAGAGTGATAAATACGAACAAACATATATACGTATATACAGGTGCTGTGGGGAAGGGAAGGAGGTAAGGCGGGGGAGATAAAGAGGGGGAGGAGGGGGAGAGGATTCCCAGGCCTGTGCTCTTTCCACTAGGCAACTCTTTAAATATATGGGGGACTTCTGTATTAAGGGGTAACTTAGTACTAGAACAGGCTTGCAGGCATTGTTAGAAGCATTGCCCTGAAGTGCTTTAATGGAAGGATTAACAGACATCTTTTTAAAATAGTGTATCAGTCCATCAGCCAATCATTTATTGAGCACTTACTATGTGCACAGCACTGTACTAAGCACTTGGGTGGGTTCAGTACAACAGAATTAGTGAACACATTTCCTGCCCATAACAAGCTTACAGTCTAGGCTGTGTACATGTGTCTTTATATATCTGCCCACTAGGAGCTTACAATGTAATGGGGGAAGTAGACAGACAAATTTTTTACAAAGAGCAGAAGAAAGGACAAGAGACAATAAGCCAAAATGTCAGGATGAAATAGCTGGATAAATAATCTTATCTACAAATAAACAATTAAGTACATCAGTCCTGAGGGCAAGAACTAAATGCACAAGTGCTAAAGGTAGGTGTTGGTTGGGTTAATGTGACTGAAGCATAGTGAATTAATCAGGGAAGGCTTCTAGAGGAAGAAGATCCTCACAGGATTAGAATTTGGGTTTCCTTGAAAGGGAAAATATTTCTCATAAGTCTATGTCTTTTTGCTATTCCCTTCTTCACAAAGTAATTTTTATTTATTTAAGTCACTTTTTGATGGCTTTGAAAAAAATCAGCTAAGAATCTTTTCATTTGTGTCTCCTGGAGACCAATTCAAAATTTGCAAATGAAATCCAGTCTCCAGAGGCTTTACATATAGATGAGGACTATGTTTCAAAGAGTTTGGGGTTGATAAAGTTAGAATCTTGGAAATTATGTTGCACTCACTAAAGAAAAAAACAGACACTCTGCATTTTTGTTTCAGTCCAATGTTAAAAGGGACTATCAGAATTCAGGAAGATACAAAACAGGACCTAAAGGAAAAATTCTGAATATTAAATACACACACACACACACACACACCCCCCACCCCCCATCGCACCCCACCCCCCTTATCTAAGTAACTAACCCGTTGGAATCAGGAAGGCTGGAAGGGAGTTTAGGTAGCTGAAATGGTTAGGCATCCAGGAAATATTTTTGCATCTGAATTTAGCTTTAGCTTCTCTTTCTTTGGGGTCAAATGTAGGTAATGATAATGGCATTTAAAGCACTCATTCACCTTTCCCCTTTCCTACCTTACTTTGCTGGTCTCGTATTACCACCCAGTTGGCACAGTTCACTCCTGTAATGCCATCACACTCACTGTACATCCATCTCGTCTGTCTTGCCATTAACCTCTCACCTACATCCTGCCTGCGGCCTGGAATGCCCTTCCTCTTCCTATCCAACCTCCAAAGCCTTATTGAAGTCAGCCCGGATTTGCTACTTTTATTTACCCTCCCTTAGCCTCACAACACTTTATTTATATTGTCTGTATCCCCGTCTAGACTGTGAGCTTGCTGTGGGCGGGAAATGAGTCTATCAACTCTGTTGTACTGTGATAATAATAATTCTGGTATTGCTAAGTGCTTATTATGCATCAGGCACTGTGCTAAGCGCTGGGGTGGATACAAACAAATTGGGTTGGACATAGTCCCTGTCCCACGTGGGGCTTACAGCCTAAATCCCCATTTTACAGCTGAGGTAGCTGAGGCACAGAGAAATTAAGCGACATGCCCAAGATCACACAGCAGACAAGTGACAGAGCCGGGCTTAGTAAGTGCTCTGCGGTAAGCACTCTGTAAATACAATTGATTGATTGAGTGATTGACATTTTCTGTCCCACAACAGGCTCACAGTTTGAGGTGGGGATAACATGTTTAATCCTCATTTTACAGGTTAGAGAACTGACACAAGTAAATTAATTGATTTGCATAGTCACACAGCAGACAGGTCTCAGAGTAGGGATTAGTACCCAGATCCTCTGACACCCAAGTCGATGCTTTTTCCACTAGGTCATGCCACTAGTGAAAGTTACTTGGGATAGGTAGAAATTTCGAATTCATAATACAACTAAAGGTCTATTGGACCGAAAAGTCAACAAATTTAAAATTCCACATACACAGATGTTACATCATGGTGGCATTTTCAGGCTACTGAGATATGGATGGGAAAGAATTATTTTAAACTTCTTATGTATACACCACCCTACAAGTGTCCTGTAGAGTTCAGTGCTCCCAGTAAATAATGGTAATGACACTGACTGCTCCCTCCACAATGACTAAGAGGTAAGTGGCTTTAAGGCAGATTTACTGAAATGTGTCTTGGCAAATGTCCAGAAACTTCGGGTGAACTGTCAGAAAAGCCGGAAATGAAAATGAGTCACTGATTTTTTTTAACATACTGAGCAGTAACTGAGTACAAAATAGCTCTATAGTCCATATTTTTTCTTGTCTATAGAAAAGATTGTGGAAAAATGAGGGAAAGCAAGAGATTTGCACAATAAGAAAGTATGGTGCTTTGGCTTCTGAGATTAATTAGAAAATACAGGAGTAATAGGAAATGTTTCTTTGTTGGGGGTACTGCTAAAGGAATAATTTCAGGATGTCCCTGAGAAACAGGTGTTCCCAAGATCTCATTAAACACATACAAAGCCTTTGATTTCCATGAGGAGTTGTCAGAGGTTTAGGCTCTGAAGAGTGTGAACATTATAGATGGCAATGCCAACTGCATAAATGTTTGGGAACCAGGTGGAAGGACTGTGATTGTTGAAATTAGTAAAGTGAGTTGGGACATTACTAATAACTATTTTGACCAAACTGTCAATGAACAAGTGTGAACAGTGACTTGAATGACTTCTTCATAGTATTTCAATACTTGTAGTTTTCCACTGGCAATAAAATTGCCAGTCTGGAAGGGGAAGCAGTTGCTTGGTTATTTGTTGATTTCTCACATATTCTGGGAAAATGATGAATGAGAGAATTACAGGAGCCAGTTGTACTGCTGTTTAGGTAGGATAGGTTAAATTCTTTGTCTTAAGCTAGATTGTCTGTTCCCATCATTTGAGTTCAAACTTAACTCCAAGTCACTCATTCACAGTATTGTTTTTTATTTTTTTCATTTTGTGAACCTATCAACTGTTAACTGAGCAAGAATGGGAGATGTTTATTCAACAATTTCAGGTGGAGTCAGGGACCTACAAATAGGGCAAAGAATGGATCTGGAAACTAAACTGAGAAAGTTGCTGAAGTCCGAGGTCTTGGGTTCAAATCTTGGCTCCGCCAATTGCCAGCTGTGTGACTTTGGGCAAGTCACTTAACTTCTCTGTACCTCAGTTACCTCATCTGTAAAATGGGGATTAAGACTGTAAGCCTCCCGTGGGACAACCTGATCACCTTGTGGGACAACCTGATCACCTTGTAACCTCCCCAGCGCTTACAGTGCTTTGCACATAGTAAATGCCTAATAAATGCTATTATTACTATCATTATTATATTGCTAATGGCTCATCTCTTAATCATTCTTCCATTATTGGAGTCTGTTTCCATTGTTGTATACAACAAAGGATATCTGATTGAGATTGACACATTTTCAGATTCCTACTGTGACTTGATAATCTTTTATCTCATTTTAACCACCAGTTGTCTTTGTTTCTCAAACAATGGCACCAAGACTGAGGCTCTACCTGGAAAATACCAGGCTTGGTCCCACCAGGAGCCCTGATGTTTACCAAGTACCATGATATTTATACTGGGCTTGAGCATCATTGGCATAGGTGTTTTAAATTAATGTGGCAGTGGCCAAGCCTTTACACTTGACACATTTGGCATAAAATTGCCTTATTTTGGCCCATTGTTATAGTAACATCTCAATTCCTACTGCATAATGTTCAGAGTTTTGTGCAGAAGTTGCCTATGGTAGCCTATGGCCAACCAGCCTATCTTTTTTATGGTACTTGTTAAGTACTTACTAGGTGTCAAACAATGTTCTAAATGGTGAGGTTAGTATAGGTTAATTACATAGACATAGTCCCTGTCCCAAATGTCACAGGAGGGTGAACGAATATTGAATCCCCATTTTACAGTTGAGGAAGTTGAGGCACAGAGAACTTAAGTGACTTGCCCAAAGTCACAGCAAGCAATGGGCAGAGCTGGGATTAGAACCAGGTCCTGATTCCCAGGCCCGTGCTCTTTCCACTAGGCTTCTCTGCTTCCCTAAAACTTCTATGAAATGCATTGTGCTATAGAAGCAGTGTGGCTCAGTGGAAAGAGCACAGGCTTTGGAGTCAGAGGTCATGGGTTCAAATCCTGGCTCCACCAACTGTCAGCTTTGTGACTTTGGGCAAATCACTTAACTTTTCTGTGCCTCAGTTACCTCATCTGTAAAATGGGGATTAAGACTGTGAGCCTCCTGTGGGACACCTGATCACCTTGTAATCTCCCCAGTGCTTAGAACAGTGTTTTGCACATAGTAAGCACTTAATAAATGCCATCATCATCATCAGAAGACAGTGGAATGGGAAAAATCCTACTGGTGGAGAGCCCCAGGAGAGGTCATCTAGACCATGCCTCATCTTTGAGGAAGAATTGCACCTAAATCATTCTAGGTTAAAGAATGCCATCCCAGAGTAAGAGATTTCCAGTGCTCAAAGTAGAAGTTAATCAATTAACTGGTAGTAGAGTAGAGAGTGGAGTCAAGGCATTAAAAAATACCTTGTTATTCTGATACGATCAGGCAGCTTGTATTCCAGGGCATAGAAGGGGAGAAAGAAGGCATTTCAAAGTACAGGTTGCAGTGGCTGTGGGCCTATGGCTAACCCTACAGCTTGGTGAGGATGATGGGAATAACACAGGCCTTGGTGTAGGCAGGAAGCTAGGTTCTCTTGGGCTGGCTTTTCTGGCTTTTCTCCACTCTGGAGTGAGCCCTGCACCCCGCTGATGGTTCTTGTGGCCGACTAGATGCTTCTGGAACACTGCACCTTGGGTGCTGGCTGCAGCCCCAAATGGGGGGCTGACCTCGTGGGTGGCAAGTCTGCTCCTTGGCACTCATGCCAGAGGAGAAGCAGCATGTCCCAAAGAAAGAGTATACGCCTTGGAAGTCAGAAGACCTCAATCCAATTCCAGCATTGCCACTTGCCTGCTGTGTGACTTTGAGAAAGTTGCTTAATTCTTTGGTGCCCTAGGTTCCTTATCTGTAAAATGAATATTAGTCACTTGTTTTCTTTCTTAGATTATGAATCCTGTGTAGGAAGTGGCCTGGATCCAATCTCAGTGCTTAATATAATGCTTGGCATCTAGTAAGCACTTTACACATACCACTATTATTGTTGTTATTATTATTAGGCGGCCTTGCATCCATGGAACTAACAGAAAAAAACAACCTCTGCTTGGCAATAATTCAAACAAGAACAGGGCTCTGGCACTTATTCTTTTGCCAGTGCCCCTTTCCAGCTAGTTTTGCCTTCCTTCTATGCCTTCCCAGTAACCATTCCAACACTGAGCCACCTTCACTTTCATAAAGCTCTTGGCATCTACCTTTACTTAGATCCAGTATTGCAAAGATTCCTCTGGAATTAAGCCCAGTGTTGGACTTTGCCTGGTGAGAGGTTTTGTAAGCACCAAATTGATTTTCGATAATTTAAAATGTTTGGATTGAGCATTTTGGTCAGAGACATTTCTGAAACTTATGAGGCCTGTGGAGTAAGAAAAGAGGGAAGGACTCTGATCACTAGGCAAATTTGCTATATCCTTCTGAATTTAACTCCCTCTCCGGTACCAAATGCAGTTGCCATCTCTTGACCATTTTGTCTTCTGGAAATGTATTAGATTGTAAGCTTCTTGAGGGCAAGGACCAGTCTTATGCTTCCAGGATTCTGGTACAGTTACTGCTTTGAAAGCAGCAGGCCTGCAGTAAATACTGATTTTGATGATGAGGATGATGTGAACATCCATCTCATTCTGGTATCTTTGCAGGTTTAACGACTTTAAGCTCCAGTGATATCTTGTATGGCCGAATTGTAGTGATAAATAAGACTATGATTTCCCTTTGTCAGGCTAAAGGATGCTATTAAAATCAGTAGTACTTAGTGCTGCCAACAAAGGCATACTTTAAAGACCAGTATCTCTTGACAGTGGAGAATGATAGGCCAATAGTTCGTGAGCAGGAAAGTTAGTCAAGTGAAAGGAATAAATGAGAATGTCCCTGGAGGCTACTTTTCTGTGCATTTTTTCCTGTTAGTTGTTCTTAAACTATATATAGTGTATTGTATGCGGCATTAGAAATGGAAATGATTTCCTCCAGAAATCCCAACTGTGTTACTTTTAAGCTGTTTCTAGTTAATGATTTACAAATTTATCGGGCCAAAAGATCAGGAAACTGCCTTCCGCTATGTTCCCCATCATTCCCACTGGGTATATGGTTACTTTAAATACTCATTTTTTCTGGGTATGTGCTTTGTTAGCAACATTAAATTTTCATTGCTGTGCCATGTTACTTCCTAAAGAAGCTCTATTTCAAATGTGTTTCCAAAAAGAGAGGTTTTTAAGAGGATATAAAGACAGTGACAGTTCTAAGAGACTCTTTCAGTGCAATCGCAACTCTTCCAAGGTGCAATTCAGAACCGCTCTCTCCGTCAGAGGAAGAAAATATTGCTATAATGGATTTCTTAACTGTATCTATTTATTACCCCCAACTGAATCCATTTTAATTTCTTTAATTCATTTTTCTGCTTGAGTCTAGGACTACTCTTTGCCTTTATTTTTATCTATAGCTATTCTTTGACTGGAAGAGGATGCCATGGATAGCGAAACTTGCCTATTGGTGCAAGGATGGCTGAAAAGGCCAATGTGAGACCCATAGCCTTGGTCATGCAGTACAGACACAAAGACTGGCCTTGGTTGTGGTTTGCTGCATCTGGTGCTGTTTTTAATTTTGGCTTATCTCATACTTCACTTGAAACCTCTATTCAAAGAGAACTGTCCCTTCCTTTATCATAGTATGCGCTTTTGATCTGTCACAGTTGTCCTCCATCCTGATTTCAGTTGACCTAGAATTGCCCGAGCTTTGTTTCATTGCTTTCTAAAAGCATTTTGTTTTTAAATATATAGATCTACTTTTACTTTCTTCAATGAGGAGGTGAAAAACTCTTTGCTAATCTCCACTTCCTTTTCTGGATTCACTATCAGTTTCCTCGGTAAAATCAAGCTATCTTGGAGAACTCTGCACCCTAACATATATTATCAGGGTTTTGATTTCTCCTAATTGATAGGCTCATCTCTGCACCACATAAGGGAATTCTGCTTGCATAGGAAAAATGTCATCTGGTTTGTTCCTATTTCCTCACTCTGAATTTCATTTTCTTGGTTTAGGGTACCTTAATCAATTGCCGCTTTTCACATTGTGGATAGCAGATTTGGATTTGTGAAAAATATTTGTGCAGAAGAAAGAGGAATGAATACAAGAGTTAAAGCCACCCCCCCCGCCCCCCCGCCCAACCCCACCCAGGTACAGTTTGGTTTTTGAAAGATTAGAAGCATAAATCTTTAAGGAGCATTTTCAAGATAACCAGCACTGCATAAAGTTACTCCAGCACAGCATAAAGTTACTCCCTAAAAAGCTATCATGAAGGAAGACTACATTAAACTTAAAGGATCTCTTGTTAGGTGTAGGTGTGTCATTCCATTGTAACGAATTTATCACTGAAATATTAATAAGGAACATCTATTAGAACTAGTTTCCTTGTGATTGTAGGTAGGAAAAAGATTATACAAATTTCAGCTATCCAAAATTATTGATCCTCCAAACTTAAACTAGCTTGGAAAATTTCAAACACACAATCAATCAATTGTATTTATTGAGCCTCTTCTCTGTGCAGAGCACATAGTGACAAGCCATTGAATCAATAAACAAACACTGAAACAATCCTAAAGGCAAACTCCCACTACCTCAAACTCAGTTATCTGAACAAAACTGGAAAGGGCACCCACCTGAACTATCCATGGCATATTTTGTTGGGCTTTGCTACTTTCAATTACATTAACTAGTTTTGGATCCAATGTCTTGGGAAATTTTACTCTTTGCTGTAAAAACATTAATTTTGTATGCAGATCATATTGAGGTAGATCCACCATTCTGTGGGCACATTGTAAGCAAAAGGGCTCCTCATCATCCCCTGCTGAAGGTGCTGAGATCCTCAAGAGGACACAGATGAGCACCCGGGGAATGGGAAATTGTGCTTGTTTTGGAGGATATGAGCAGGCTCTAGAGGAAAGAAGAATGAATTCCTGTTTGTAGTTTAGCAGCTCCAGAAAACTGGAGCAGTTTGTTCCTCTTACTGGCAATATAGAGACATTATAATTGTCTTTTAGCACAAGGGTTGTGGAAGAACCAGGCCCTGTAGTGTTGTCATGATGGCTTCTGTTTTGTCTGGAGATGAATAAGTGTATAAATGACCAACCTGGGCACTTGTCCTGGGAATAAAATCCCTGCAGATAGGTGATTAGAAACTTCGTTCATATTTAAGAATATGCTCCTATCAACCACCAAAGGAGAATCATTCCCTAGAATACAGTAGAATCTTAGGAACATTTTATGACCTAAATGAGTGGTTGTAAACTAATAAAAAAGCCAAAGAAGAATTTAGCAGGGACTATTCTGCTGGTCCTCATGGATTTTCTTGACCTTGCTAATGAAGCACCATCTTAAGCAATGAACCGCAACAATAATAATAATAACGATGGTATTTGTTAAAAACTCACTATGTGCCAAGCACTGTTCTAAGCACTGGGGTGGGTAAAAGGTAATCAGATTGTCCCATGGAGGGCTCGCAGTCTTAATCCCAATTGACAGAGGGTTTGATCTCCTTCAACAAAGACTTTGAAAAGATTGGGATATGAAGTGCATTCACATGGTGAGAATTTATTCTTGTAAGAAGTGCAGGAAGGAGAGTTATTCGCACATGAGCCTCTTCACTCGTGTCATCAGTAGCATCTTTCTAAATTAGAAAATATGCCTATTGCATGTTTGTGTGTGTATATAAACGTATGTATCTGAACATACAAGTACATAGACGCAGTACAAAGTGCTGCACCCAGTATGTTCTCATTAAGATCTGATGACAACAGCCTATCAATTAAGCAGATTGAAAATACCCTGAGATGGCTGTGAAGTGATTAAGCCCAACCCTGGCTTGTCTAAGTGCTGCACTCTATCCCTGTGAGGAAACAGTCAAGTGCTTTACAGCAGCAGGTACTAAACCATGGGATAAGATAAAATGACCAAAAAGGAAGGCCATCTCTTGCGATATCGGATATCGGGCTCCTCTTGTTGTTAAAGCAAATACCTCTGGCTTAATAACTCCTGCCCATCACCCATTGTGCTTCAGTTAAATAGAATCCAGTAAAACAAGCTCAGAGTTGTGTTCCAAAATCACGGAGCCAGAGCCTGAGCCCAGAGAGCTCAATGGTAATTGCTTTCTGTGTTGACAGCCCGTTAGCCATCAGAAAATGCCTGCCATCTGACAAACAGGGAAGTGACTGATTCTGAAATAATGTCTTTATTAGAGGAGACAAGTACATAAGGTCAGTGACACTGAAAGAAGCAGAGGTTGGGTTGGGAAGGACCTTTTTGCCTCAACTCTGCGCCTATCCAAGCTCCTACAGCATGGCCTAATGAATACAGCACAGGCCTGGGAGTCAAAAGGACCTGGGTTCTAGTACTGGCTCTGCCACTTGTCTGCTGTGTGACCTTGGGCAAGGCACTTAACGTCTCTGTGCCTCAGTTAATTCATCTGTAGAATGGGGATTATGACTGAGTCCCTTGTGGGACATGGACTGTGTCCAACCTGATTAGCTTGTATCTATCCCAGCACTTAGAACAGTGCCTGGAACATAGTAAGCACTTAACAAATACCATAAATCCCCTCCCCCCCTGTAAAAAAACAAAAAAAACCCCAAAACATGGACACAGTGGGGTCAATTAGCCTGGGGTCTGATTTGGAATGAAGAATCATAAGAAAGCAGTGTAGGGATAGAAAAGTCACTTTTTTGGCCTGTCACTGATGGTGTGATTTGATAAACAAATATTCTCCAGGTCTGGGAGCCTTGGGTTCAGGTTACCTTCCTCTACTGGACATAAATAGACCCAACACTTTTTTCTCTGAGAAGATAATTCTTGACTCCTATGAATTACTCTGGTATTTTTCTTGATTTTGAGATGTTTTCCTTTCCTTCTCTTGTGAACCCCCTTCTAGATTCTCTATGAATCCTCCATAAATAGTTATATTTTAACAAATAAAGTGGAAAGACCATTCATTATCTAAGGAACTAAGGCAATGCTGAAAAGACATTATGTAAGTTGATCAGTTTTTCTTTAGATTTTATTGATTATTAAGGATAATCTAGGTTGAAAAATCAGTATTTCATTTCATAGACAAAGCATGTATCATATGTCACTGGAGATAGACCCTGAGGGGGATATAAATTAATATAAAGACTGGGGAAATTGCAAGCAAAGGCAGAAATGATTAAACTGTCTCAGGAGGGAAAAGAAGAGTAGAGGAGGAGAATTCCTAAGTAAATGATCATCAGAAAACCCATCATTTCATTTAGAAATTCATTTCTTACTGAGATAGAACCTTGCCCTTTCCCGTTGTCTGCAGCAAAAGTGCCTCCACAGACACACCTCTATTGTAAATATTGCACTTAGGATAATTACCTCCCTAGTGTATAAAGTGAATTGAGTGAGGAAGAGTTTGAGGAGTTTGCAAACGGTTAATCTGGGCTCAAATCTCTCTCTGTCTACTAGGAGGAGACTAAGCAGTTTTACTCTGAGGAGATACACTGGCTGAAACCATTGGAAAAATTCATTTCTCTTCTGTTATTGGTTGGTAGGGCATTAACCTCTTGATTTTATTCTCCATTGACAAGTCTACTAAAACCACTGGAGAATCAGTGATGCTCAACTCTGACTTTGTTCTAAGAGAGCAGGGAGTGAGGTTCTTGGAGAAATTTTTTTCTAATTATATTTGAGCCACAATGTCAGGGATAGGTGGGAAGAAAAGAAGGGGCTAAATTTGGCTTGCTGCTTACAGAGCAAGCCCAGGGCTCTTCATTCATTCACTCAGTCTTATTTATTAAGCACTTATTGTGTGCAGAGCACTGTTCTAAGCTCTTGAGATGCTTAAGACGGTGAATCTGTTGGTTCTTGATTATGATAAGCATAAGTTCTTATGTCTCTCCCCCCTTCAGTCCATACTTCACTCTGCTGCCCGGATTATCTTTCTACAAAAATGCTCCGGGCATTTCACCCCCTTCCTCAAAAATCTCCAGTTGTTGCGTGTCAACCTTTGCATGAAGTAAAAACTCCTCACTATTGGCTTCAAAGCTCTCCATCATCTTACCCTCTCCTACCACACTCCCCTTCTCTCCTTCTGCAGCTCAGCCTGCACACTCCACTTCTCTGCTGCCGCTAACCTCCTCACTGTGCCTTGTTCACACCTGGCCTGCCGTCAACTCCCAGCCCACGTCCTACCTCTGGCCTGGAATGCCCTCCCTCCTCACATCTGCCAAACTAGCTCTCTTCCCCACTTCAAAGCCCTACTGAGAGCCCATCTCCTCCAGGAGGCCTTCCCAGACTGAGTCCCCCTTTTCCTGTGCTCCTCCTCCCCTCCCCATAGTCCCTACTCCCTCCCCACTTTACCCCCTTCCCCACTCCACAACACTTTTGTATATTTGTACGTATTTATTATTCTATTTATTTTATCAACGATATGTATATATTCATTTATTCATTCAATCGTATTTATTGAGCGCTTACTGTGTGCAGAGCACTGTACTAAGCTCTTGGGAAGTACAAGTTGGCAACATATAGAGACGGTCCCTACCCAACAGCGAGCTCACAGTCTAGAAGGGGGAGACAGACAACAAAACAAAACATATTAACAAAATAAAATAAATAGAATAGTAAATAATAATAGTAATAGTAAATAATAATAGTAAATAATAGTAAATAATAAAATATAATAGTATATATAGTATTTACTATACTATTATTTACTATATTAGTAAACTAGTAAATAATTCTATTTCTCCATTTTGATGCTATTGATGCCTGTCTACTTGTTTTGTTGTCTATCTCCGCCTTATAGACTGAAAGCCCGTTGTTGGGTAGGGATTGTCTCTATCTGTTGCCGAATTGCACTTTCCTAGTGCTTAGTACAGTGCTCTGAACATAGAAAATACTCAATAAATGCAAATGAATGAATGAATAAGTTAGATAACAAGGCTGATACTATTTCACAATATTCTTTCCTGAGGGGAAATCATGGCTGTTCTCAAACTGAATTCTTCTTCTCAACCTCCACCACAGATGGGTAGGAGACCAGAGTTAACATGACCATTTTTACAGATAGGGATAGAACAGCGTGGTTGAATGAGTTGCCCAAAGACACCTAGCAAGACTGCAGAGCTGTTTGGAATTCCTCTTTGAAATATTTTCAGTCTTGTATCTTTCCACTGCCCTTAGATGCACCTGACAGAAAATGCTCATTAGACAGAAAATGGAATTAGGAGCAGCTTGTATATAGGTGCAAAAAAATTGGGACGGTAAATAAAGCAGTGGAAAATTTGGTGAGACTTGTTTTATTTTGGATGATTATTATCATTAATCACAATAAAAATGTACTGTGTACTGAGTGTATCCACTGCTGTGCTGAGCATAGATGTAGGTTGAGTCCTTGCTAGCAAGATGAGCAATACATAAATACCAGGAGAAGACAGATGACTCATGCTAGATTGATAAAGTTGGTACCACTTTTCATTTTCCTCTGTTCATTTTTTGAGACCGAGTGTTTTGGAGCTTTGTGCCTTAAATCCATTATCCCAAACTTTTGAAGTCCGCATTCTTTTCATCCCCCTACACCATTATTTCAGGAATGTTCAAAATTCAATCTATTTTACTGAAAGAATTTTGAACTTCCCAGGTTTATATTAGTAGTTAAATTGTAGTTATGCTGCTACTGTCAATTCTTCGAATACAAGGTTGTAGAGCAATGGGAGAAATATACTCACTGGAGAGTACTTGAAATAAAGCATAGGACAAAGAAATGGAAGGAAGGATGCATAGAACTCTGGGAAAAGAAGCATTAACCCCCCCCCCCCCCCATGGATATTGATTACACACACACACACACACACACACACACACACACACACACACACACACACACACGATGAGCCAGCTTGTTTCGGCAGAATTTTAGAACATTGCAGAATTCTTTATATGCTTTTGAACCACTCTTAGAATTAGGAATGCAGATTTAATGTCAATTATTGTTGAACTGAGTGAGGCAATTTACCTGCCCAAATCCTTCACCCAATCAAAGATCTCTGGTGACAGAGGACCTATGGCTGTCACTGAATTTTTCTACCCTGGCAAATACATGTCCAGTGATGCAAGGCTCTGAGAGACAGAAAATTGAATCAGGAAGGCTAGTCTACTCTTTGGGAGACTGGACTAGGGGAAAGAGCACAGAACTGGGTATAAGGAGACTATGGTTCTAATCCTGCCTTCACCACTTGTCTGATTTTGTGACATTGTGCAAGTCACTTAATTACTCTTACTTTTTCTTGGCTGTTAAATGGTGATGGAATTCCTATTCTCCCTCTCCTTAGACTGTGAGCCCCAAATGGGACAGGGACTGTGTCTGATCTGAGTGTATTTTATCTACCCGGTGCTTTCCACAGTGATTGGAACATAGTAAGTTATTAACTAATACCACAATCATCATTATTTTGAGAGACTGAGTACATTGAGTCGCAAGGTTCAGATAGAACTGAAGGCCTTTAGGACAACTGTCATGTCCAGCCAGGGGAAAGCAACTCCTACAATAGACATTACATGCAATTTCTAGGGCCATCCAGTTCCACTTAAATAGTATACTGAACATTCTGGGACCAGACCGCCGCTTGATGTTCAGTATGTTCAGCGTTCAGCAGTTTGAAGCATTGCTGGTCACATCACACCTTCACTGAGCAGGATAAATGAGAATGGATGCTCACAAGATACCCCATGGTGACTTTGAAATGGGACAGCCATGAAGAGGGGATAGAGAATAAGTGCCATAAAGACACAGTTTAAGAGTACAACAAAGAAAAATTCAAAGGATGTAACACAGCTATAGACCTTTGGAAGACAGCAATAGAATACAGATGAGCCTGCTTAAAGCAAATTAGATGTGGGGTGACACTAAGCATTTTGGGGAAGATCAAGAAACCAAGAGGTAGAAACAAAAATACCAGGTGCTGTAGGCATTAAGAGTGCATGGCAGAATAGATTGAGCATGAATCTGGGAGTCAGAACATCATGGGTTTTAATCCTGGCTCTGCCACTTGTCTGCTGTGTAACCTTGGGCAAGTTACTTCACTTCTCTGGGCCTCAGTTACCTCATCTGGGATTGAGACTGTGAGCCTCATGTATGACATGGACTTTGTCCAACCTGATTAACTTGAATCTACCCCAGTGTTTAAAACAGTGCTTGCCACATAGTAAGCGCTTAACAAAAAAATCCCCCCAAAACAACAACAAAAAAACCCACCAAAAAAAAAAAAAAAGACATGAGAAGGCAAGCTCTGTAGCCAGCTGAAGTAAGTTGTTGGATCAAGAGTTCCTATTCTAAACAGCACTCAGCAGTGTAAACTAATGGAAAGAGCACAGGACAGGAGTCAGGAGCTGTAGGTAACAGGCCTGGCTCTGCCACTTGCCTGCTTGGTGAATTTAAGCGGGATGCTTAGAAAAGCAGCATGGCTCAGTGGAAAGAGCCTGGGTTTAGGAGTCAGAGGTCATGGGTTCTAATCCCAGCTCCACCACATGTCTGCTGTGTGAACTTGGGCAAGTCACTTAACTTCTCTATGCCTCAGTTACCTCATCTGTAAAATGGGGATTAAGACTGTGAGCCCCATGTGAGACAACATGATCACCTTGTATCTCCCCAGCGCTTAGAACAGTGCTTCGCACATAGTAAGCACTTAACAAATGCCATCATTATTTATTTAACTTCTCTGGCCTTGTTTCCTCATCTATAAAATGGGGATAAAATACCTGCTCTCTTTCCCTCTTAAACCGTGAGTCTGGGGGACAGGGACTGCGTCTGATCTAATTAGCTTGCTTCTAATGCAGAATTTAGCCTGGTGCTTAAATGTAATAAATACCATCATGATGTAACACTCAAAATCATGTTAAATGATGCACTAAAAAATCCCTGTACATAAGCAAAGGACAATAATTAAAGATACCAAGATAAAAAGTATTTAACTAAAAAAAAACCCCAAACAAACAAAAAAAAAAACTAAGAAAAAACTGGAGTACTTCTGTTCTATTTGAAGATCCAGAAACCAAGACCCAAAAAGGTCAAATAACTTGCTCAAGGCTGCAGATAAAATTAAGTTTTAAGGCAGGATTATAGCTCTGAAATTCCTGACTCTTGGCTGGGCTCCATGGCCACTGGACTGCCTTTTTCTAGAAGAAATAGTCAAAGTTTCACTTTTAAGGGGTTTATCTCTTTATAGCGTGCTAAAAATTATATGAAGTTCGATCATTCTTTTGGTCTTCTTGCCCACAGTAAAGAAAATGGCCAGATATCTATAAGCCAAGTTTTATTTCCCTGGGCAGTTAAGTTTTGTGTGAGGATGTGCATCCAACAGAAACTCCTTACCATAGACTTAAAAACACTCAATCACCTTGTCCCCTTCTACCTTACCTTCCTGATTTCCGACTACAACTCAGCCCCTACACTTCACTCCTTGAACACCAACCTACTCACTGTATCTCAAACTCATCTTGTTGCCTACATCTTGCCTCTGGCCTGGAACACCCTTTCTCTTCATATCCGACAGACTATCAATATCTCTCCACCTTATTGAAAGCACATCTCTAAGAGGGCTTCATTTCCTCTCCTCCTACTCCCTTCTGTCACACTTGGATTTGCACCCTTTATTCACCCTTCCCTCAGCCCCACAGCACTTATGTACATGTCCATAATTTATATTAATGTCCCTCTTGCCTTCTAGACTTTGAGGTCATCGTGTGCAGAGAATGTCTATCAACTCAATTATACGGTACTCTTCCAAGTGCTCTTCACAAAGTAAGTGCTCCAATAACATTGATGATGATGAAGACTGCTCTTTAGTGCGCTATTGTATTTTGTGATAAACAGTGTCTGGAACTTAATTCATTTCTCTTTCTTGACCTCAAAGTCTTCCGAAAGGCTGTATGTTCATAGAGACTTCTAAGATGCCTCTGGCCTTAGTGACCCCATTTCTAATTGCTGTTTTCCAAGATGATCTAACTTCTGCTGCTGCCACATATTAGAGATTTTTGCCTGAGTCAGGTCAGTGGTCAAGAATTCAAAGTCCTTGAGGTTGGTCAATTTGTAACAGAGAAGCAGCAAGGCCTAGGGGAGAAGCCACATAGCCTAGTAGATAGAGTGGAGTCAGAAGGACCTGAGTTCTAATCCCACTCCGCCACTTGTTTGCTGTGTGACTTTAGGCAAGTCACTTAACTTCTCTGTGCCTCAGTTACCTCATCTGTAGAATGGAGGTTAAACCCTGAGCCCCATGTAGGACATGGTCTATGTCCAACCTGATTAGCTTGTGTCTACCTCAGCGCTTAGTACAGTGCCTGGAACATAGTAAGTGTTTAACAAATATCATTTTAAAAAATCAAAAAACAAATCAAAACTGAGCAAGGAGGAAGAAAATACTTCTGGCCTCAGATCTATATACCTTCCTTTACACACAAGGTATGCCTGCTTGCCTCTCTTTCTTCCTCTATATCAGGTGTTCTGTCCCTCCTTTAAATTTGTGACTCCATCTTTCCTTCTGTTCTGTTTCCCTTATTCACTCCCCTTCATTCCCTTCCATTTCATGGGTCTTTCCTTCTCCTCCACATACTGACCATTCTTGTTCTATTACAAGCTTCACCATTTCACTCACTTTCATGCCTATGTTTGTCCCTGAGTCCTTTGAATTTAAGAACTGCCATTATCAAGTCAGATCAATGATCCAGCCAGACCATTGTTCAGTCAGAAACAGAATACTAATCTAGATGGCAGTACAGTTGTGGTTACTTGCCTTGTTAGTCTTTCTATTGCTTAAGAATGGATCATCTAGCAACATTAGAGATTTCTTCTTCACACTTTGCCTTACCCTCTAGTAATCCTTTGTCAATCAGTCAATGGTATTTATTGAGACCTTACTATATGCAGAGCACTGTACTAAAATCTCTCCTCTGAATTTATTTAAACCTTCTCGCACCTATTATTTTCTACTTGCACTAGCTCCAGAGGTAACAGATTCTAAGCTCATCACCTATTGTGTGAAGGTGTTTACTTTTTTTTAAATCTACTATCTTTAAGCTTCAATTGGTGTTCCTGTGTCCTATTGTGAAATTTGATGAACAAAGGTTCTGTTTGCCTATTTCATACCCTCGATGATTTTGTAAAATTGCTTTTCCAGAGAACGCTCATCTTTACTGTCTATCCTTATTCAGTAGCTTCTCTACCCTCCTAATCCCCTGCTTACCTTTCTCTACACTACTGCCATTTCTACTAGGTCCTTTATAAAATGTGATGACTAGAACTGACTCAGAGTTTCTGGTACAGTTATGCCTTGATTTTATTTAGTGGTAGAACTCCATCATTTGTTTAATTTCCTATTCCCTTCCTGATGATTCCCAATATTTTACTGGGCTTTTGGCTGTCCCTGCACGCCAAATAAATGATTTGAAGGAGCAGTAAACAATAACTCCGAGACTGCTCTCCTGAGTTGTGCCTGAGAGCTCCAAACCTGCCATTGTGAAGTTGCAGTTTGGATGATTTTTCCTTCAGGGTATTTCCTCTTGCATTTACTCACATTGGAGCTCACCTACTATTTTTATGCTCCCTCCCTTAGCATTTATCCATATTATAGTGTGATGAGTGACTTCTGTCTGTCACACCTGAGTGAAGCACAGGGTTCTTGCTAAGTAGTGACTTACAACATTTTGTGTTGATTCCCAATAGATGCGTATGCTCTTTTTGTGAAGACTGAGATTATGGTCAGGGCTGGATTAATTTCCCTTTAAACCTGAGGCTATTTTTTTGTGGGATTTCTGTATTCAAATCTTTTTCCTAATTTTAAAGCCAAATCTCAAGCTATGAAATCTAAGCTATACATGCCTTTTAAAGGTATTCTTGGCTACATTTCATTCTTAAAATATACAGAATACAGTTAAAAATAACCTGTGCTGCATACAGTAAATACTTAAATACTATTACTGTTATTACTAATTCTTAGAACAGCTATTATATTCAGCCAGACTATATATCAGACATTTTAGAAGCATACATTTTTTTCATGTATTTTATTACAAATTATTTTTTGCAGGGCTTCCACATTAATCCTAGCACTTACCCTATTCTGCCTTGATTACTGTAACAGCCTCCTTGCTAACCTCCCTGCCTCCTCTCACTCCAGTCCATACTTCATTTTTGCTGTCTGGATCACTTTTCTACAAAAACATTCTAGCCATGTTTCCTCACTCTAAGAATCTCTAGTGGTTGCCCATCCATCTCCACCTCCAACAGAAACTCCTTACCATTGGCCTTAAAATATTCAATCACTTTGCTCTCTTCTACCTCACCTCGCTACTCTCCGATTACAACCCATCCTGCACACTTCACTCTAATGTCCACCTACTTACTGTCCCTAGATCTCACCTATCGCATCGCCATCATCTTGCCCACAATCTGCCTCTGGCCTGGAATGCCCTCCCTCTTTATATCTGATAGACAATTACTCTCCCCACCTTCAAAGCCTTACTGAAGGCACATCCCCTCCAAAAGACGTTCCCTGACTAAGCCCTTCTGCATCACCCTGGCCTGCTCCTTTAATTCAGCTCCACCCCCACATCCATCCCCAGTCCCACAGCATTTATGTACATATCTGTCATTTATTTATATTAATGTCGGACTCCCCTTCTAGGCTGTAAGCTCATTGTTGGTGGGGAATGTCTCTGCTATATTGTTGTGTTGTACTCTCCCAAGGACTTAGTACAGTGCTCTGCACAATAGTAAGCAGTGAATAAATATCAATAAGCCACTGCTAAAGCCTCCACTTCAATCTGGCTCAGCCTATGAACCTTCTCTGAGGGACTAAATTCTTCCCCATAGGAAGGCAGGCTGACTCTCCTAAAGCTTCGGCTGGGCAGTGTACTGGGAGAATTTACTGAAGTATCTACTAGTGTCCGAAGGTAGTAGTGGTTGTAGTTGCCACACTTTTAGGGAAGTGGCAGGCTCATGTTGGCTGGTTAAGCTCCTGATTCATGTGCTGGAGATCCTTACTGTGTTTATTTGGAAGATTTAGTAAACAGTGCATTGTGCCTCATTCCATTCTTGGAGTATTACAAAACAAGCTAAACTATCCCACCTCAATTCCAGAAATTTGTGAATTTCCTTAATGCAAATTAATTCTATTTGGAGGAAGATTAACTTGTCTTTAGGTCTAGACCAATTTTGGGCTGGCTAAGCTATGAGATTATTTAGCAAAACACAGAAACTTTCTTACAGAGGAGTGGAGTTTCAGTGAATGCTGAATTTCAAATTTTAGTGTTGGCCTCCTGTAGATGTTGGATTATAATCTAATTCTTCCCACAGTTTCTCAGGTGACATGAAAAATAAAAATTCCTAAAACTTTTAAAGCATCTCTGTACCCTCTTGGGAACTCACTGGATTTTAAATCAAAGCTTTATTGGAAAAAGAATGCTGTAGTAACTTCTAAAATCAATCTTTTGAGTTTTCATTCATAGTCTGAACCTTTATTATTTGTTGTCAAAGAGTAAGTTGGGAGAGAGAAGAGTTGGAAGGGAGAGGAATACCTCTAGAGATTTATCTAGCTGTTATGAAAGCTTCAGAATTTAAATGTCAGAAAAGCTTAAATTAAAGCAATCATTATTTATTCTAATGTGGCATGTTAAGTGCTTGGCATTCCAACACATTTTTACATTGAAAAACAAGGAAGCATCAGGGTATCCATCTCCCTACAGCTCAGCCCAAATGATCCCCACTCCTTATAGAATCAACGTGATGAATTGAGTATATTCTGCCTCAGCATGAGGGAATCTATCTAACTGTGAACAAAATAACCTCCAGGAGGGATTAAAAGTTTCCCCCTTTATTTGTGGCTATTGAGTTGATAAACTTAGTTGGGCCCACAACCTCAGAGATATGTTCAGAATGCCAACAATAGGGATCTTGCAGTCAAGGAGAAGAATCGTGGCTGGTGAGATGTAGTATGGCCTACTGGATAGAGCATGGATCTATCCAGTCTGGTAGTCAGAAGGACCTGCATTCTAATCCTTGCTCCATCACTTGTGACTGTGAGCAAGTCACTTCACTTCTCTGTGCCTCAGTTACCTAATCTGAAAAATGGGGACTAAGACTGTGAGTCCCACATGAGACATGGACTGTGTCTAACTTGATTAGCTTGTCTCTACCTTAGCACTTACTACAGTGCCTGGCACACAGTAAGTGCTTAACAAACACCATTAGAAACAAAAAAGAGGTTCCACTCTACTGAACCACAATTGAAAACAGAACACACGGGCTATTCTAGAAAGTTTGTGGCTACAGTTGGAGAACAAGCACTGTACCCTAGCAGGATACAGATCAGAAAGTGGGGAAGCTTTACTATGGGGATAATCCTAGATGGAACACAAACAAAATCCAAATCTTGTGGTGTCTTGGCTAGTAAGATGAATTATTTGTACATTTACAGTCAGATGCTAGATGCTGGGGTATTCAGAGGTTCTAGGCACTGTAATGGTAGAAGAAGATTAGCTGGTTAGCTTGCATCTAGCCCAGTGCTTAGTACAGTGCCTGGCACATAGCAAGAGCTTAACAAATACCATAAAAAATGAGTTTTTAAGCATTTATTAGGCTAGGAAACAAAAAGAGCCAAACAATGAATGGTGTTACTTGTTGGTTCATTTTCATTCATTATTATGGCCCTTATCCATTGAATTTGCTTGCAACTAATGAATCAAGCATCCAGTTAAAGTGACACACTCACATACAATCAATCAATGGCACTCATTGAGCGTTTATTGTGTGCAGAACATTGGACTAAGTGCCTGGGAAAGTACAGTACAATAGAGTTGGTAGATACGATTCCTGTACAAAAAGTGCTAACAGTCTTTAGAGTGAGACATATATTAAAATAAAATTACAAATAGGGGAAACAGGGTATAGGGATATGTACAAAAATGCCATAGGGCTGGAGTGAATACCAGAAGTGCTTAAGGAATATGCAGCAAAGTGCTTATGGGGTATGCAGCCAAGTGCATAGGTGATGCAGAGGGGAGGGCGAATAGGGGACATGGAAAATGGGGAAAAGCTTCTTGGAGAAATGTGATTTTAGGAAGGCTTGATGGTGGGGAGAGTGATGGCATGCAGGATATGAAGGGGGAGGATACTCCAGTTCAGGAGGAGGATATGGGGAAAGGGTAAGCTGCCAGATAGTTGAGATTGGGGTACAGAGAATCGGTTGGCATTTCTGTTTCACGTGGAGGTAGGTGGGTAAACACTGGAGGGTTTTGAAGAGTGGTGAGATATGGATTGAATGTTTTTTCAGAAAAAATGATCAGGCTAGCAGGATGAAGTTTGACCTGGAGATGGGAGAAGCAGGTTGCAGGGAAGTCACTGAGGAGGCTGATGCAATAGGCAAGGCAGGAAATAAGTGCTTGGATCAGCATTACAGTAGTGCGGATTCTAGAGATTTTGTGAAGGTAGAACTGACAGGAGTTTGTGACAGACTGAATGAGAGGGTTGAATGAAAGAAATGAGTCAAGCATAATGTCAAGGTAATGAGCTTGTTAGGCAGGGACGATGGTAGTGTCTCTGGTGAAAGGAAAGTCAGGGGTAGGACGTGGTTTGAGTGGGAAGATGATTTAAATTCAGATCCATATGATCAAAGGCAAAAGAGAAATGCGAAAAGGTGCTGAAGGAGACATTTGTTGGGGGGAAAGAAAAAATGGGATTGTGTTCCTCAAAATGAGACCCTCATCCACAGAATTAGTTTCCATAGCATGTTTATTCCTTACAGTACATATGTACTTTAAGTCTCTTTTTAATTGGAGGAAGGGAGTATTTCTCATGAAATGACCCTCCAGGTTTTCACTGACATGATTAGACAGCCTTTCCTTCTTAGGAGTGATTACCGTCTAATGAAAAATCCAACTCCATTCTTGACTTGCCATTTTTCTAAAATGTAATCATATGATATTAATAACAAGCTTTACCTAGACTTTTCTCAATAGAGCCCCTTTCAATTTCTGACTTGAATTTTGTTCTATTGTAATGTTAGCAACTGAATCAGTGCCTTCAATCTTACATAGGTACAAACAGCTAGTCATTTGGAATGTCTGCTGCGTGCCCAATCTCTGGATCTAAAAGTGCTTTGCAGATCTGATTTAGGCATTGCCACAAAGACTATATAGATCTAGGTGATAAATATGATAACTTCTATAGCCCAGACAGGCACAAGCACTTATTACAATATTATTTACTGTCACATGATCACTGCTGCATGACAGCGCTGATTAAGACTATCAGCCCCATGTGGGACAGAGACTGTCTCCAACCTGATGATCTTAGTACTTAGTACAATGCTTAGTACAGTTCCTGCCACATAATAAACACTTAATAAGCCCTCTTTTTCCCTATGCACTTGGATCTGTGAGATTTGGTCATTTGATAGTCACCCTGCCCCCAACCCCAAAGTACTTATGTATATATCTTTAAATTATGTATTATAAGTTATTTATTTATTCATATTAATGTCTGTCTCCTCCTGAAGACTGTAAACTGTAGGTAAATTGATGATTCTGTTGTACTGTACACTCCCAGGTACTTAGTATAGTACTTTACATAGAGTAAGCACTTAAATACCATTGAGTGGTTGATTAACAAATATGATTTAAAAAAAAACCCCAAAAACCACAGAAACGAAGCCCAGACCTTAGGACTGAGAAATCTGATTTTTCTACCCCAGTTGACTTGATTGCCATCCCCCACTAAACATGAAAAAGTCTGCAGAAAACACGTAAATATGTTGTTTTTCAATATAGCACCTGCAGCTTGCCTCTTTAGCAATAAGAAGAACATGGAGTTGCACAGGAAGTCTGAATCTCTGTTAGGTTTAGATTGCTTCAGTTCCCAGGCTGGGCTCCCTATGAGTATGACAACTCACCTAAGCCCACGGTGGGAGATAGGGACCCACTGAGGGTACCTCTTTGTATCCGACAGATGATTACTCTCCCCCCCTGCAAAGCCTTATTGAAGGCACATCTTCTCCAAGAGGCCTTCCTTGACTAAGTCATTTCCTCTTCTCCACTCCCTTCTGCATTTCCTTGATTTGCTCTCTTTATTCACCCCCTCCCTCAGCCCCACAACACTTGGGATCAGAGACATAAATTACTGCCTCCCCCCCTGCATCCTTCCCAATATCCTAACAGTTGTGTGCGGTGGGAGGACAGGCTGGTCTGGGCACTGGGAAGACACCAAGGACCTTGCGGGCCAGATGGCATAGGGACATGTGGTACCTGTTCAAAGAAACAGTGAGGCAGAACCTCAAATGATGTGGCACAGCCACAACACATCATATGTACTGAGCAAGGGATGACTCCTTGAGGTGATCACGATGACGAGTTGAAAGAGAAACAAAATCAATTCCAGATGCTGCAAAAAGCAAATTGAGCAGCATTGCTAAGGACCATCTTTACATATTCCCAGAGCAGAATTGAGATTCCCATTGTCTGTATCAGCCCCCACTGCACCCATGGTGCAAGTTATTGGCATAAACATAATCAAGAACTTAATGAACACCTATGTGCTGGGAAGCATATATAATCAGGAAAAGGGTGACATTATTTATTGCATTTTATTCTAAACATTCACATAGAACTAAAACGAACAAAGAGTGTCAATTTATTTGCATTTAGGTTTTTGGTTTCCATATTTGCAAACTGATTTTGTATATGATCTTTTACATTCACTGTACATTTACATTGTACAGATATTGCAATTTAGTATTTAGAATAAATGGATTAGGAAGATTAGGTTGAGCTAAGTAGTTCTCCAGCAGATAGATTAAATCAGGCTCCCTTCTAAATTAAAGGATAAAGACTGTGAATTAAAAATCAGAACCTAAAAGATGTCTTCCTTTAAAGATTCTAAATCTTAACTCAAATAAGAATTTCGACAGAGTTGCTTTCCTTTAAAAGATGGTAAGAAAATCAGGCAAAGAATTCAAGAGCCATTTTGCTTTTCCCCATTTAGACTAAACTCCTTGTGGGTAGGGTAAATATCCACTAACTCTGTTGTATTGTACTCTACCAAGCTTTTAGTACAGTGTTCTGCATGTAGTAAGGGCTCAGTAACTACCAATGATGGATTTTCCGTGCTTCAGTACATTGGAAGCCCCCTGGATTCAGGTTGCTAAAATGAAGTTATTGGTTTGAATTTATCATTAGCGGAGATGATGCTTAGGAAAATTATCAGGACTTGTTTTCCTATATTCACTGTTTCACTTGGAGAGGTTGGCCCTATCAAAGCAACTTGATATATCCTCTTGAAGATATTACCTATGAAAAATATGCTTTGAAGTTTCATCAGAGATTGATCTCCAAATATCTTTTTGTTCTGATTCCTTTAGTTACATAATTTACAACTAGTCCCAACTAGGGGCATTTGGTTGGGAAGGCGGCTCCTATTAATGAAATTTCATTGTCCTTGGAAATCCATGCTAGTTTAGTGCCAGGACAGGTCAGTTTTTCTGGACAGGGATTAACGGGGGGTAGTGGTGGAAAGGGTGTGTGTGTGTGTGTGTGTGTGTGTGTGTGTGCATGTGCACATGCAAATATGTGAGGAGAAATGAGATCATCATTCTGCTGCTTCCCATCCCAGTTTCTTTTCTTCTTCTCCTTCCCTCCATTCTTTGCCGTCTTACCGCAGAAGTTCAATTCCTGGTACTGGTGATGAAATCCCCCTTCCCATTTCCTACCTCCTCCTACACAACAAAAGTCTCCCTCTTTCCCACTCTTCCTTCTCCCTCATCCATCTTGTAGCTAGTCTTCCCCCACCCCAGTCTTCCCCTTACCTGCTAAACCATTCAATATTTCATTTGTTTGTGTATGTGGGGTGGTGGGTGTGTCTGCATTTGTGTGTGTTTTTGTGGATGTGAGTGGGTTTGTGTCTCTGCCTGTATGTCTATTTGTGTGTAGATGTTTCTGGGTCTCTATTGGGGTGTGTCTGCTGGGGGGACTCGTGTGTGTGTGTGTGTGTGTGTGTGTGTGTGTGTGTGTGTGTGTGTGTGTGTGTGTTACTGACTTTTTTAGGTCGGGTCCTTATACTGATATACAGACATATGAAAATAAAGGGACCTAAAGGAAGTAGATTAGTGAAGAGTTGACCAAAATGTTGGAAATAACTCATATGTGATCTATCACTGGAGGCATATATTGAATAACTTTCCCGATCCCTTCCTCTTACAGTTTGTAGCAAACAAAGAGTTTTACTAAAACTTTCTTACAAAATTTCTTCAGTGCAATTTGAATGTTATTACCTTCTCTCTATGAGAAAGCTTTGCTTGATTTTGTTCTTTTTCCTTTAATGTGTAGACCTTGATTTAAAAACAAATCTTGAATGTGGTCAAAGTAGTCTCTTTCAGTCTTTCAGCCAGAGCTTTCTGAAAGAGTTACCCTGATTTCCAGTTATCCAAACCACTGACTGATAAAGCTTTATTCCTTCAAAACTAGGGACAAGAGAAATTAGTTACTGAAACAAATTGGTTTGTTGTGTTTTTCTCAGCCATAATTCATTTGTAGGGCTATTGTGTATTTCATTACCTTCCTTATTTAAAAGGGCAAGTGTGCATGGAAGCCTTTTGTGGCCTCAACAATTGTTTTGTGAGCTTTACATTAATCAAACAAGAGGCATTTAAATGTTTCCAGTGATTTCTTCAGCACAATAATGATAATAATGATAATAATAATGATGGCATTTGTTAAGTGCCTACTATATGCCAAGCACTGTTCTAGCACTAGAGGGATACAAGGTGATCAGGTTGTCCCACATGGGGCTCACAGTCTTAATCCCCATTTTACAGATGAGGTAACTGAGGCATAGAGAAGTGACTTGCCCAAGGTCACACAGCTGACAAGTGGTGGAGCTGGGATTAGAACCCATGACCTCTGACTCTCAAACCTGGGCTCTTTCCACTGAGCCACATTGCTTCTTTAACTCCTTCTTCTGCTTCACAAACTCCTCCTCACTTTTTGTGGAATCATCCAATCAATCAATAGTATGCATTGAGCACTTACTGTGTGCAGAACACATTATTAAACTCTTGGGAGAGTACAACAGGTCAGTAGACCCAATCCCTGCCCACAAGGAACTTAGTCTAGAGAGGGGGAATAACTGAAACCTAGGTCAGTGGATTGCCCCTTTACACAGCGAGAGAAAAACAATTAACATTTTTACATTTTCTACATGAAGGACAGAAAGCAACTAGCTCTATTTAGAGAAGTAGAGGTGTTGTCAGATAGTTCTCAGTAGTTCTCTGGTTTGGCAAAGGATTGCAGGCAATTGCCTGAGAGCAGAAGGTCACAACATAGAAATGAATTCCAGTTAATAGCATGCGAATCTTCATTCTAGAGTTTTCCACCTGATAATTCTGTTGATTCAGACCATACTGGCTGCAAAATGTTTATTGAGACTTCTTGATAAGAACCCTGGAGAATAAGGCTTATGAATGATGGCATTTGTTAAGCGTATACTATGTGCCAAGCACTGTTCTAAGCACTGGGAGGATAAAAGGTAATCAGGTCATCCCACGTGGGGCTCACAGTCTTAATCCCCATTTACAGATGAGGTAACTGATGCACAGAGAAGTTAAGTGACTTGCCCGAAGTCACACAGCTGACAAGTGGTGGAGCCAGGATTAGAACCTATGACCTCTGGCTCCCAAGCCCATGCTCTTTCCACTGATCCACGCTGCTTCTAGCATGGAGGCTTAGAGGAGAGAGACTTGAGATGGGGAAATTGTTTTCACCATACCACACTTCTACCTGAATTCTTGACTCTGAGACAGAACAGTATGAGAAACTGAGTCACTCTGTCCAATGTGGCTGCACCACCCCTCAGCACCTTACAATGGCTCCAACACTCTGGAATTTTCCTAGGACTCAGTCTGGCCAATCCAGCTCTGGCTAGACTCTCCCAACTGAAGTTGCTCAGGCTGCAATAATATACACTCGGGAATCACCCAAGGTAAAGAAAACTCTTTCTATTTCTGTTCTTCAAATTGAAGCCTGCATAAACTGTCCACTCCTTTTACTCCCTCTCCTTAAGGGCAAGAATTGTGACTACTTAGGCTCCTGAACTCATCCAGGTACTCAGTATGATGCTCAATCCACAGTAGGCATCTAATACGTACATCGATCAATTAGATGAGTTGAGGAAGTCATTTGTTCCTCTGCATAATGGAGGAGCAATAATGGCTGCTCTGATGGCAGAATCATCATCTTCCTGAGCCCAAGACCCACTCCGGCTGACCATACCTGTCTATGGTCCAAAGTAAGGCCAACCCTTAAGGTGCATAAGTCTAAAGGCTCTAGCCCTAAATATCCTTAATTCAGCCCTTCTATTCCTGACCTGGGGTTGCCTCAGCAGTCTCTCCCTCTGGACTCTAAACTCTTTGTGGGCAGGGGATGTGCCTATGAACTGTTGTATTCTCCCAAGTGCTTAGTACAGTGCTGTGCATACAATAAGTACTCAAATATGATTGATTTAAAAAAAGAAACCCTCATCTGGCTCCACCTATCCTCAAACAATTAGTTATCTGATTTGATAGAGTGATTCTTATTACTCCAGTAGGAGGCATGATTACTGCGTGGCGAATCAGCGGTTCTGATGAAAAGGCTGCTGAGGCTTTGGTATCATCCAAATCTCTGTTGCCAGGATCTGGTTGCCCACAAATGATGAATGCAAGGGCTTAGTACAGTGCTCTGCACACAGTAAGTGCTCAATAAATACGATTGAATGAATGAATGCATCTCTCACTGCTGATCTACAGGGTATTGGCCCATTAGAAGGGGTTCGGTCATGGACGTGCCAGTTGTAGATACAGTAAGAGTGGGACAGAAAAAGTAAAATTATCAACCCACTGATAAGCTTAGTGTGAACACAAAGACAGCTTCACACTCTTCACCATGTTAAACAGGAGGCATGGGACAACTACAACTACAGGCAACTATAGTTACTCAGAAGTCACTTTTTCCTGGACTAAGCCAGTAGAAGGACATGGAGGTTGAAAAGAAAGCCAAGAGTGTGGCTTAACCTGCTTGTTGCCCTCTGCTGTCTGGTCCTGCATGGGTAAATTCACATATGAGTATTCTACATAATATTTTATGTAAAAATATTGAGGATCTGCCTGGACCTGGGTCTCATTCACTCCAGGTAATTGAGGATTTTATCCTATTTGGTCTAGTTTAAGCCTACAGAAATCAGTTATTCTCTAGAAATAAAAACTCTCATTTTCTAAAAAGATGCACAATCCCTTTATTTATTTTGAGCCCACACTTAGAGTTCAACATAAAGACATAATGTTCTCTCAAAGTTTGAAGGTGACATAGTTTCATATTTCAGGAAGAAGAGGGGTTAATTGGTTGACTTCATGAGGCCCTTTCCCACACAGTGATACCATAATCAAAAGCGATTGCCTGTAGAACATTCCAGAGTGAATACTTAGACTGAAAATTTTGCTGTGAATTACAAGTACAGAACCACCACTCATTTTACGTATGTAGAAATCTAGATCTAGAACTGCTGTATCTTCACATTACTTGGACAAATCAGACAGGGCATATAATAATCATTTATAAAGTGCTTTCCATGTGCCAAGCACTCTACTAAGAGCTGGAGTAGATTCAAGATAATCAGGTCAGTCACAGTTCCTGTTCCACATGAAACTCTCACAATTTCTCTGTAGTTATCAGGAAAGAAAACTAATTAAAGGACATTTTCCATAAGAAATGTTGAGTTTGGCAAATTAACATCCCAGAAGCCCAAGCTATACTTTAATTGCAGATGTCTGTTTCATCATCAAGCATTTCCAGTTTGGAAAACTTCATTTCAATCATTGTTGCAGAACGGACAGTTATTGTGAAGCAGTTAGGATGGACATGCCTTTTTTTGGCCTGTTGCTGTTCATACTGCTTCTCTCCCATCTGGATTCACTAGTTCTCCTGGGACTTGGGAGTGGGAATGTCAGCTACAGTTTCTGTGCAATTAGCATTGCTCAAAATTTTCCAAAGGTTTTGCATGGGAAAAAAAAATAACTTTGTCGGAACACACCAGCTCAAACTCATCTGGCATGAGGGGCACAACTAAGCAGTAGTTGTTCGTGGCTCACCCTCAACCTAGAGGAAGTGATCCTTCTGTTATATTAACCAAACAAAACTCACAGAGCCCATACTGGGAGTAAAGTTTACTACTAAGTGTTTGGGAGAGAACAAAAAAACAAATACTTTCCCTGCACTTAGGGAATTTGCAAACTGAATGGAGGACTGAGGCAGGCACATATTTTTCACATACAAGGAGCAAGAGGGTGAACACAGATACAACAAATAAGAACAATAGTATAGTAGGATGGAATAGATGAATGAGGTGGATAAGTTTGGGGATCAATACATAGCCTAAATCCATAGATGAACATAGACATAAGGGTGAGGATGGCAATAAGGGGTTTTCATATTAGCCAGGAATTGGGGGAATTCTCATACTATTAATTTTTCACAGCTTGTTATCTCCTCTCATTCATTTGCCTCTCTTGAACTGGATCTGACAGACTTTGATCCTGTGAGATCATACCGGGTATCATTCTAGGTCAAATAGTGACCCGGTGAAGAGATAAAACCTAGAGTACTTGCCCAGAGCACAGGTTTGGCAAGAGATGAACTAAAACTAATTACCTTTTCTCCATTTTCCAAATACCAACCATGTTTTGCTAAGGTACTTGAGACATTCTTTGAGGCAGTACATTTCATTCCCATATCATTCACATCCTGAAAAGAGCCAAGTTCAGAGCTTTGGGAAGGTTAGGCAAAGGTTGCCAAATCCTAATATTAGAGATAGCCATGAAGTACCTGTCTCCACAGGCCTCTGTGGCTGCTCAGGAGATAATAGTATCTTCATTGAGACATCCTTTTAAATTGGAAAGGAAAGAAAATTACTCCCAATCACAAGTGCCAACTTTCCATTTTGAGTATCGGGATTAGAGGGAATGGGAGAGAAGGTGCTTCCAAGGGATGAAGTTTTTTAAAAAAATACAGGAAAGACAGCCTGAGACCTGAGATAGTAGATAGAGATGACATCTAGAGACAGACCAGGACAGGAGAGGAAAAAAAAAGAAGTGAAGTTGGAGAGATAAATGGAGACACTGTTCCAGAAATCAGAGAGAGAAAGAAAGAAAAGAAAGACTATTACAGAGATGAGCGAACACAGAGAGTGAAGTCCAGAGATTGAGGACACAGTGAAGGGAAGCATCATGGCTTGATGGAAAGAGCCTGGGCCAGAGAGTCAGAGGTCCAAGCTGCATGGCTCAGTGGAAAGAGCATGGGCTTTGGAGTCAGAGGTCATGGGTTCAAATCCCAGGTCTGCCAACTGTCAGCTGTGTGACTTTGGGCAAGTTACTTAACTTCTCTGTGCCTCAGTTACCTCATCTGTAAAATGGGGATTAAAACGGTGAGTCCCCCCATGGGACAACCTGATCATCTTGTAACATCCCCAGCGCTTAGCACAGTGCTTTGCACATAGTAAGCATAGAGCATAGAGAAGCAGCGTGGCTCATTGGAAAGAGCCCGGGCTTTGGAGTCAGAGGTCATGGGTTCAAATCCTGGCTCTGCCAATTGTCAGCTGTGTGACTTTAGGCAAGTCACTTAACTTCTCTGGGCCTCAGTTACCTCATCTGGAAAATCGGGATTAAGACTGTGAGCCCCAAGTGGGACAACCTGATCACCTTGTATCCTCCCCAGTGCTTAGAACAGTGCTTTGCACATAGTAAGCGCTTAACAAATGCCATTATTATTATTATTATTATTATTATTATAGTAAGCACTTAAATACCATCATCATTATTATTACCCCCTGGCTTTGCCACTTGCCTGCTGTGTGACTTGGGGTAAGTCACTTAACTTCTCTATACCTCACTTTATTCATCCCTACTTGTACTCCCTCCTTAGATTGTGAGCCCCATATTCACCCCTCCCTCAGAGCCACAGGACTTGTGTATATATTAATAATTTATTCATATTAATGTCTGTCTTCCCCTCTAGACTGCATGCTTGCTGTGAGCTGGGAACATGTCCACCAACTTCATTAGGTGCTTAGCATAGTATTCTGCAAACAGTAAGCACTCAATAAATATGACTGATTTATTGATTGGCCCCAAAATCTATGGGAGCAAAATAATAACTTTGCTCTTGGTGTCCCTATGTAGTTGGGGGTAGCTTTTTAAATCAATCAATGGTATTTATTGAGCACTTACTATGTGCAGAGTGCTGTACTGGGAGAGTACAACAATTCCTCCAAAGTTGTCTTTGGAAAGGATCTTCAAACCCTGCTATTGGAGTTATTTGCCAGGGGGAAAGACTGGCTTGTCTGGCAAAGAACTGAGCCCTAGCCCAGAGCCCTGACCCAGTGTTTCCCTTCACACAGAAAGTGGAGGCTCCAGCCACTCAGTTATAAAGTTTGGGAAAAAAAATCAGTTTCTATATTTTTAACTGGTTCAAAGTAAATGTGCTTAAGGAATTATGAGTACACCTTCAAGGCATGAGCTTTGGTTTTGCTTCACTAGACAGGCTTATTGCTCTGGATTTAGCATAACAGAGTGATAAACTATTCATCCCCAGATGAGATTTAAAAAAAAAAATTTACCCATCAAAACATCTGGGCTATACATACAGCGTGAAGATAGATACCTTTGTATTTTCTTAAAACAAAGTATTTTTTATAAGGCAGATGTTTTTTAAATATAGAAAGTTACCATATTACCCTTATCATCTCACCTAAGAGCATAGCATATGAGGATTCATATTCTTATGAGCATCAATAAAAGAATATAATGGTTCATCATCATCTCCATCCTGATCCAAGCACTTATTCTATCCCACCCTAAATACTGCATCTACCTCCTCACTGACCTCCTTGCCTCCTATCTCTCCCCAATCCAGTCCATACTTCACTGTGTTGCATGGATTGTTTTTCTAAATAATTTTTTCTAAATAAATGTTCAGTCCATGTCTTCCCACACCTCAAGAACTTCCAGTGGTTGCTCATCTACTTCCGCATTAAACGGAAACCCCTTACCATTGATTTTAAAGCCCTCAATCACCTTGCCTCCTCCTACTTTACCTCCTGGTCTCCTACTAGAGCTAGCCCACGCTTCTCTCCTCTAGCATGAGCTCTCTTCCCGTGCCTTGATTTCATCTATCTCGCTGCTGACCCCTTTCCCTTGTCCTCCCCCTAGTCTGGAACTCTATTCCCATCCATATATGCCAGACCACCACTCCCCCCACATTCAAAGCCTTATGGAAGTCTTATCTTCTCCAAGAGACTGTTCCCGATTAAGCCCTCCTTTCCCTGGCTCCCTTCTGCACCATCTATGAACTTGGATCTGTGACCTTTGGGCATTTGATATTCACCATACAGCATTTAGGTACCTAGCTCTAAATTATATATAGTCTAAATGTTTTTATATTAATGTCTGTCTCCCTCTCTAGATTGTAAGCTCATTTTGGGCAGGGAATGTGTCTGCCAACTCTGTTGTATTCTCCCAAAGGCTTAGAACAGTGCTCTGCACAAATTAAACACTCAGTCAATACCACTGATGATGATGATCATCATGTTCCATCATCGGTATCATCTTCATTATTATTATTATTACCTGCAGTGTGTCCTGGGGGACTTGGGCCCTTAACTTTGGTGCAGTGGATAGAGTCAGAAGGTCATGGGTTCTAATCCTGGATCTGCCACTTGTCTGCTGGGTGACCTCAGGCTAGTCGCTTCAATTCTCTGGGCCTCATTGATCTTATCTGTAAAATGGGGATTGAGGCTGTGAGCCCCATGTGGGCAAGGTACTGTGTCCAACTGGATTTGTTTGTATCCACTCCAGCCCTTAGTACAAAGAGGAGCAGCATGGCCTAGTGGCAAGAGCATGGGCTTGGGAATCAGAGGTCTTGGGTTCTAATCCCAGTTTCACCACTTGTCCGCTGTGTGACCTTGGGCAAGTCACTTAACTTCTCTGTGCCTCAGTTACCTCATCTGTAAAATGGGGATTGAGACTGTGAGCCCCACGTGGGACAATCTGATTACCTTCTATTTACCCCAGTGCTTAGAACAGTGCTTGGTGCATAGTAAGCACTTAATAGATACCATAATTATTATTATTATTATTATTATTACAGTGTCCGGCACATAGTAAACACTTGACAAATGTCATGATTATTATTATTGTTGTTATTATTAACTTGTATGTGCCTTGGTTTTCTCATCTGAAAAATGGAGATCGAATACCTATTCTCCCTCTCCTTTAGATTATGAGCCCCATATGGGACATAGACTGTGTTCAACCTGATTATCTTGTATCTATTCCACCTCATACAGTCCTTGGCACATAGTAAGCACTTAAATTCCACAGGTATTATTGTACCATGATTGTAGAGTACAACAAAAGTAGAAGACATTATCCCAGCCCCCGAGGAATTTATAGTCTAAAATTTATAGTCCTCTAGCTTGTCTAAGTGTTTCTATAAATGAGGGGTGGAGAGCCAGATACCCCACAAAGGTAAACTCCTCGGTTTGGCTTTTGCCAGCAGAAATTTGACTCATGGCCAGCTTTGTGTTTCCCGTGAGTTATCTATATGGGGGTTCCTCCATCCTAGCCCAAGCCTGGCCCATTTTGGTGCCTGGGGCCACAAGGATCAATCATCTGCCCAACCAGAGTTGTGGAAGACATGGCCCAAGTGGTCACCATAGCCTAGACAAACTGCGTTGAGTCCACCGTGATCCTGGTCCTGTTGGGAGTGAATGGTCTCACATGCCTCCATGACATCATTTATGTTGAAGTAATTTCTGCAAAAATGATTTCCCTGGGGCCATGATTCAGTAAAGACCTGTATCACGTCAACAGCATAAGGTCCACAGAGACCCTAACATTGCAACTGCTAGTGGGTCAGGCTTTTGATAGGTGTTTGAATGAATCAGCTTGAAGATCAGAAGCCTAGATTCTGACCAGCAAATAAACTTCTCATGTATACATGTAGCTGGCAAGCTGAAAAGCAAGGCTGGACCCGAAGCTTGAAATACAATAGCGCAGAAATTCTAGCTGAAGATAAGGAGGACAGGTTTTTATTTGATATATCTCAAGATATGCCTCCAGGAACACAATAAAATCCCTCCAGTATTGAGCGGACGTTATAATAAACCCAGGGAAGGGCAAACAAGTGACTTGTTGGGGATTGTGGCTCGGAGGGAGATGACAGTCCCAACTAATAGAAGGAGAGCTTAGAGGCTTGCCACAGAACACCTTGCTTCTTAAATGGCTGATCCAGCTCAGAAGAGTGTGAACTGGGACTGGGATCATGCAAATAGATTTCCCTCCTGCCTGGTTGGAATTTAGATGCTTACCAAAACTTCAAACATCTGCAGCCTCGCCTCCATGCATGTTGGTACTCCCGTCCCCCCTCACCTCACCTGCCCCACCACTGCCGAGCAAACGGCTTTTCCTCTGTGCTAGGCAAACAGTGCTTGGCACATAGTAAGTTCTTAACAAATACCATAATTATTATTATTAACAGTTTGCCTGCATCCTGTTTTCAGCCCCGGTGAACACCCTGGCCATCCTTATGTGTGTCACATTTTTCCATGCTACTCACTTAGGAATTTGAATATTTTCTGACACCATCTCTTTTCCACATCCTCTCACATTCCTCCTCCCCATACCTTTCTTACATTAATAAATGATTGCATTGCCATGAGCCATGACTTAGTCTTGATAAGCAAAATAATAATAACAACAATTATGGCATTTACTCAGTACTTATTATGTGCCAAGCATTGTACTAAGCACCAGCACAGATTCGGGAGAATCAGGTCAGAGTCCTTGTCCTTCACAGGGCTCACAGTCTAATGGGGAGAGAAAACAGGCATTAAACCCTCATTTTACAGATAAGGAAATTGAGGCACAGAGAAGTGAAGTGATTTGCCTGAGGTCAAACAGCAGGCAACTGGTGCAGCCAGGATTAGAACCTAGATCCTCTAAGTCCATGGCCCATGCTCTTACCATTAGGCTACACTGCTTCCTAATGTTTTCTTGGTCTCTTTGTCTCCACATATGTATTTCCTCATTCATTGGATCCCTGCAGGCTGGTGGGTAGTTATTGTGAAGACTATGTTTATATAGGAAGAGAATTTGAGGGGTGAAACCCCTCCTTTTGAGACCCTTATCTTTTAAAAACTAGATGCCTTGAGGATGGAGGGAAGAATGCTGAATGGCCCAGATTGGTGAAACACAGTTTTTAAATCATCCAGACATTTCTCAACTCCACATGCCATTTTAATGTAGGCATACAATTTAGGCATAGCCTACAGAGGCTGAGGGGAGGATGAACTGCTTCCAGATTTCTCTTCTTTTAGCAGGAGAGGGAACAACACATATGATATGCTCAATACATGCCAATAAAAAGTGATCAAGCCAAAAGCAGGAGAGGAAATATTTAGTTCAGAAAAGATTGGATTGTTCAGAGCTAGGAACAATTGGTCAGAGGTAGAGTCAATTTCCACAGTGCTAGGTCTGGGAGGAGATGGAAAGGAGGTGAGAATTGAAGGCACAGAACTACAAGCAGCTAGGGCTTACTTCTCTTTCTCTCACATAATAATAATGACATTTATTAAGCGTTTACTATGTGCAAAGCACTGTTCTAAGCACTGGGGAGGTTACAAGGTGATCAGGTTGTCCCACGAGGGGCTCACAGTCCTGATCCCCATTTTACATATTAGGGAACTGAAGCACAGAGAAGTTAAGTGACTTGCCCAAAGTCACACAGCTGACAATTGGCGGAGTGAGGATTTGAACCCATGACCTCTGGCTCCAAAGCCCGTGCTCGTTCCACTGAGCCACACTGCTTCTCACTGCTCACATGCCACCACTCACTCTTATCCCAGCTTCCCCTTCCTCAGATTCCCATCTCGCTACAACTGTTGCTAGCTTTTTGTCATTAGCTATTTTGAGCCATTAGACTCTAGACTGGAAAGTCACTGTGGGCCTGGAATATGTCCATTATATTGTACTTTCCCAAGCTCTTAGGACAGTGTTGTAGACAGAATAAGTGCTCAATAAATATGATTGACAGATTGATTGACATTAGACAAGGCCCAGTTTGGGAAGAACAGTGCTTCAGGTCCTCACTTGAATTTTGGGTTGGGAGACTAGAGTTCCCATTCTATAAGTAGGAATCACCTCAATCAATCGATCAATGGTATTTACTGAGCACTTGCTAGGTGCAGAACACTGTATTAAGCGCTTGGGAAGGTACAATACAACAGAATAAACAGAGACATTCCCTGACCACATCGAGGTTACAGTCATTATCTTCTCTTCACCAACGTTTGGTTCTGACTTCTGTTTCCCTCCTCCTTTGGTCCCCATCCAGTTCTGTTTCCCCTGAATGCCTTCCTCCCAACCAACTTCCTCTCAGTGCTTTTTATGTGGATGTGGTTGGGAGTCTGAATGACAGGTGATCTCTTAGAGACTGAGCCAGGGATTTTGGAGAGATCGACTCAAGGAGCAACTGGGCTGGATTTAACCAAAACTAAGTATGGGTTCCAACTAGGAGTTTGGGAACGCAGATACCACTGAGCAACTATTCTAATGACTGGAAAGAAGTCCAACCAAGACTCTGCCCATCTGCACCACTGGGCATCCCACTTTCTCCTCCTCCCCCAGTCTCCCAGATCAAACAGAAAGGATAATGGCTTGGGGATTCCTTTGTTGGAGAATCCCAGACCTACATACATTGGAATTGCCCAGCAGGCCTGTTGGGTAGTATTTTTCTGTGACAGGAGACGTGTGTTTCTTAAGAACTCCTCACATCTCTATGATGTTTTGATCATTAACATCCTTTTTGTTGCGGCAGCGGTCAGATGAAGGTTCATTTCATCTCTTTAAGTCTCTTGGAACTAGGACAATTTCCTTCTAAATGGCAGATAATGAAGTTCTCAGTTATCATAATTTATTCACAGGATATTTTTGTTCTGATTTTCCCATTCTCTGTCCCTTCCTTCACATCTGTTGAGCAATGCACTCTATTCAGCTCTCTTTCTCTCTTGTCCTGAGAAATGGGTTAGATTTTAATGCCTAAACAAGTCTTAAATTGGGCAGAATAGGATGGGACTTTTTAGTGTGGCTTTGCAGATTAATTCCCCTACCTGTGTATTTCTTCCAATGCTAGTATAATAATAATGGCATTTATTAAGTGCTTACTATGTGCAAAGCACTGTTCTAAGAGCTGGGGAGGTTACAAGGTGATCATGTTGTCCCACGGGGGGCTCACAGTCTTAATCCCCATTTTAAAGATGAGGTAATTGAGGCCCAGAGAAGTGAAGTGACTTGCCCAAAGTCATACAGCTGACAATTGGTGGAGCCGGGATTCAAACTCATGACCTCTAACTCCAAAGCCCGGGCTCTTTCCACGGAGCCACTCTGCTTCTAGTGCTCTGCACACAGTAGGTACTTAATAAATACTACTGCTACTACTGTTTTGCTAATGAATCTGCAGTTTGCCTGCTGTGTAACCTTGGGCAAGCTACGGAACTCTGTATCTCAGCTCCCTCATCTATAAAATGGGGAGGAATTTCCTCTTTTCTCTCTCCTTTAGACTCTGAGCTCCATGTGGGATTAGAACTTTGTCTAAATTGATTATCTTGTACTAGCCCCAGTGCTCAGTACAGTGCTTGGTGCATAGTAAAACTTAACAAATACCATAAGTATAATTATTACAAATGGGGCAGGTTTCACTATTTTAAATAGCCAAAAATAATCAAGCACCCTCAGAGAGCATGGCACTGAAACACAGAGAATGTTAAGAGACTTTCCTCCATATCAGACAGAAATCCCTTGCTATCAGCTTTAAAACACTCAATCAGCTTTTTCCATCCTACCTTACCTCACTGATATCTTACCATAGTCCAGCCAGAACACTTCACTCCTCTAGCGCCAGCTAGTTTATGGTGTCTTGATCTCAGCTATCTCACCATAAACTCCTTTCCCATGTTCTCCCTCTGGCTTGGAATAACAATGGTATTTGTTAAGCGCTTACTATGTGCCAAGCACTGTTCTAAGGGCTGGGGTAGAGACAAGGTGATCAGGTTGTCCCACATGGGGCTCACAGTCTGAATTCCCATTTTACAGATGAGGTAACTGAGGCACAGAGAAGTGAAGTGACCTGCCCAAGGTCACACAGCTGACAAGTGGTAGAGCCGGGATTAGAACCCACGACCTTTGACTTCCAAGCCTATGCTCTTTCCACTAAGCCATGCTGCTTCTCAAGGGTGGAACTCTCCACCTTTTCAAATACACCAGACCACCCCTCGCCCTGCCTTAAAAGTCTTATTAAGATCAAATTTCCTCCAAGAGGCCTTCCCCAGTTAAGCCCTCTTTTCCCTGACTCCTTCTCCTGTGCACTGTCTATACACTTGGATCCATACCTTTTGGACCCTTGGTTTTCAAACTTATCCTCAGCCCCATAGGACTTATGTACATACACATAATTTATTTATATTAATGTCGGTCTCCCACTCTAGACTGTAAACTTGTTGTGGACAGGGAACAGGTTTACTAGCTCTGTTTTGTACTCTCCCAAGTGCTTAGTACAGTGCTCTGTGCTCAGAAAGTAAGCGCTCAGAAAATACCATTGATTGATTTTTTTAATGGAATTTGTTAAGCCCTTACTGTATGTCAAACACTGTTCTAAGCACTGGGGTAGATACAAGATAATCAGGTTGGAGACAAGCCCTGTCCCCGATAGGGGTCACATTCTAAGTAGGAGGGAGGAGGATTTAATCCCCATTTTACAGACGAGGTAACAGACACAGAGAAATTAAATGATTTGCCCAAGATCACACAACAGAAAAGTGATAGACCTGGGATTAGAACCCAGGTCCTCTGACTCTCAGACCCATGCTCCTTCCACTAGTCCTTACTAAGGAATCAGCAGGATAAATTCCAGGAACATCACTTCTGCTGCCGCCTCATTTAAAGAGGCAAGCACCTGGACTGCCAGTTACTGAATCCAGCCAGCTCCTCTCATGTATGCCTCCACTTCCAACCCTGGGACACTGACTCTCTGCTTCTTTTGATCTATCAGTGAAAAAGGTGGAGAGCAATTTTTCTTCATACCATTTTATATAAACCATTCTCAGCAGTTGGCAACCCTGAACGGTACAGAAAGGACAGTGAGGAAGAGTGCTTATATGCAAGGGTTTTGAGCTGGGCTTTAGAAAAGGGAAAGACACTCTTGGTGGCAAAGGAGAGAGGTAGCATTCTAATGATGAAGAGCAGAATGGGGGAAGACTAGCCAGCCTGGTAGAAGATTGGAGCCAGGCAGCCCAATTCACAACTATCAGTCTAGTTGGAGCACAGAAAGCTGGCAAGTTGAAGTGAGAGATTCAGGAGAGTGGGAAAAGGAGATAAATTGCAGTATTAATAATAATAATGACATTTATTAAGTGCTTACTATGTGCAAAGCACTGTTCTAAGCGCTGAAGGGTGAAGATAGAGGAGGCACTACATTTCCTCAAAGCTATGAGACATTGGTTTATTTCTATCGTTTATATCATGTTTGGGTTTTACAATGAAATTTCCTTCCTTCCCTTGTTGCTTATTTTTTGTTCCTTCCCTTCCTTTTTTTTAATCTCTCCATTCCTCCCTCCCTTCCCCTTCTCTTTTCTCCCCTCCATTTCTTTCCTTTCCCTTCTCTTACATACCCCTCTTCTTTTTTTCTTTTCCTTTTCTTTTATACCCTTACATTCCCCCCCCACCTCCCTTCCCTCCCCCAGTCTCCTCTCTCCATTCCCCCCCACCTCCATTTTCAATTGTGTGGAAAAATAAATGGATATTTGGAGTACAGAACTAGACCTATCGATCATTATTAAGGTTGGTTCTGAGATGACTTGATTGGAAGTGGGGGTGTATTAGAGGAGTGTGGCATTAGTTGGCAACACCTCCTGGGTTTCCTGGAGGACTTTGAAAGGAAGAGAGTTCCAGGCAATGGGAAGCATTTGAACAACCCATTAGATAAGAGTGTGGAAGGAACGGCGTGGCATAGGAGCATGGGCCTGGGAGTCAGAAGGACCCAAGTTCTAATCCTGATCCACCACCTGTCTGCTGTATGGCCTTGGGCAAGTCACTTCACTTCTCTGTGTTTCAGTTCCATCATCTGTAAAATGGGGATTAAGATCACGAGCCCTATGCGGGACAGGGACTATGTATAACTCAATTAGCTTGCATTTACCCCAGCACTTAGAACATTGCCTCATGCACGGTAAGTGCTTAACCAATACCACAATTAATATTATTATTATTAGGAAGGGAAGTTTGGGAGCAATGATGGATGTGAGCTGGTATAGCAGGTGAAGAGAGGAGACTATTCTGATGACTTGACACCTGTCCACATGTTTTGTTTTGTTGTCTGTCTCCCCCTTCTAGACTATGAGCCCGTTGTTGGGTAGGGACCATCTCTATATGTTGCCAACTTGTATTTCCCAAGCGCTTAGTATAGTGCTCTGCACACAGTAAGTGCTCAATAAATACAACTGAATGAATGAATGAGACATGGAAGAAGGGGAGAATTTGCGGAGAAACTTGAATGGTCAGAAGCCTCTGGTGACATCTCAGGTGAAATTCTCTAGGCAGCTGGTGTTTCTTTCCCTGTTCTCTTGAAAAAATCTTTCACAGGTTCTGAAGAACAGAACAGGCCAGATTCTCATTAAATGTTCTTTGTTACTAGAAGGGTCTCCAATGTCTCTGTGTGATGCTGATTTCTATTTTTGTTTTCCAACCAGGAGTCACCCCTTGCTATTTAATCAATCACTGCCTCCTGGCAGATCTGCACTCTTAACAAAAGATCATGTCACAGCTATTTGTAAGTTTGGCCCTTGTTGCAGGTTTTAATAAGCAGTAACTCAGCTATGACTGTCTCTCCCCGTTTCTTATAATTATTTCAGAAAAACAGCATTGAGGGATTTCTGGCTGGAGTAAATGCCAGTCTTGCATCCAGCTGCTATGTGCAATCTGGGCATTGGCTTGGAGGTGGCTTGTGAGGCTGATGTCAATGTGATTACTTGCTTCGGAGTATCTTTCAACTCAAGATATCTATGGCCCAGCTTCAAAAATAGGGTTTGATATCTGTCACTGGGTGAAAAAAAAAAGTCATGAGCAGAACAGAGTACAGACATCAGGATTAGGGTGGAGAAGCTTGCTGAAAATGGGGGAGGCCTGTTGGGTCACAAGTGGCCCAGAAGCAGCACAGCTTAGTGGATAGAGCATGGGCCTGGGAGTCAGAATAATAATTATAATAGCTGTGGTATTTGTTAAGAGCTTACTATCTTTCAGTTAGAATTGTTCCGTTGGAATTAGAACCCATGACCTTGTGATTCCCAGGCCTGTGCGCTATCCACTAGGTGATCCAAGTACTCCATCCTCCCTCTCTTCACTACTCTGAGAAATACAGAGAGCCCAGGGACCCTGGACAAGCTGAGAGCATGTTTCTGCCCAGCACAGCTCCGATGTTATTCCTATGTTATGACAGATGGGACAACCGTACTGACCCAGGGCTTAGCTTCTCTGACAGCAGAGTTGCTTTCCTTCTTTCCTGTGATCTCAGCCAGCACAAATCAGAATTCTCTTGTCTAGAAAAGTCAGGGGCATGGTTCTATCTGGTTTCTTCCTTTAGTGGCCACATGAGTAGAAGATCAGTGGGCTCAGCTGGTGCTTTCATTTGGTGTTTTTAATTTATTTTTTTAAGTTCCTCTGCAACATTTTCCCAGCTGGAAATGGTGATGGGAGATGGCAAAGATGGGTAGAAAGTAATCTCAGCATTGCCTTCCTTTGGAAGGAAAAAGTTGCAGATTCCCAGACAGAAGATTAGTGTTTTGTGTGATAACCCAGAAAGGAGAGACAGAACTCTCAATGACAAAGCAATGTTGAACTGAGATCCTTTTTCTAAGGAAAAGGAATTATTGGCACGCTTGTGAGAGCCTTATCTTGGAGCTAAGGGAGCTGAAAAGCATCATGACAATGTTTTCAAGCCTAAGGAGGGTTATTAGGGGTGATTTCCAGCTGGACTACAGCTCTTCTGATGGATGACTGAGGAACTGGCCCTGCATGTACCCTTAGCACTAATGAATACACAGACCACCTTAGCACTTTTGGGGATGTACTGATTTATGTACTCCATTTATTGATTCATACACACACTCATTTTTCCACACTTCTGCTGTTTCCAATCCTATCTAGATTTTTCCCTTTTTTTATGGTATTTGTTAAGCACGTCCTTTGTGCCAGGCACTATATTAAGCCCTGCGGTAGACAAAAGATAATCAGTTTGAACACAGTCCCTGTCCTGCAGAGTTCAGACTTAATCCCCATTTTTCAGATGAGGTAACGGTCACAGAGAAGTTAAGTGACTTGGCCAAAGTCATCAGAAGACAAATGGTAGAAGTGGGGTTAGAACCCAGATCCTCTGACTCCCAGGCCTGTACTTTTTTCCATTACGCATGCTGTTTCTGCCATTATGTTCCCACTCTATGCATATCCTTTATGGCTGCCTGCCTCTCCCATTAGTTTGAAAGCTTCTGGAGGGCTGGAACCATGTTTCAAATTTATTGTACTCTTCCTAAAAGCCCACTATAGTGTTCTGTGCATAATGGGTACTAAGTATCTACTATTACAGGAAGGAATCAAGAGAACATAAGAAATTCCAGCATGAAGCTGCCATAGCAGAAGTCTCAGGATAAACAAATATGTACTGGCAAGACTAATGCTGTGTACTTAGGAGATATTCAGGAGTTAGGATCTTCATAGAATTTGGTGTGAAGGGACTTTGTAGGTGGGCTAGAGACTCTTTAACATTTCCATACTTGACTCATTGTTCTTAGTGAGGAATTCACACTTAAAACAGCTGGAAAAACTGGGTGGTTTAGTAACAATCAATGGTATTTAATGAGCGCTTACTGTGTACAGAGTTCTGGACTGTTTGGGAGAGTACAATACAACAGAGTTTGGTAGACACGTTCCCTGTGCACAAAGTCCTAACGGTCTAGAGGGGGATGTTTAGTAGGCTTAAAAGTGGTCACAAGTCATTGGCTATTTTAATTCAGGTCAAGAAGAAAGGGAATAAATGGACTTTCAAATGTGAGCATCTCATTCACTTTACAAAGGCTAATTTACCCTTCCAGAATCGGGACAAATTATCATTCTATTTCTGTAATTATTTTATAAAACATCCTGGGGTATTTTTGCAGCTGTTTCTTTGTTTGGGAAAGTCAATCAGCAGCATTAACATAACATTAAAAAAACAATTTTCATACTTCACCTGAAGCAGATCACACACCCAGAAAATGATAAATATACCCAGTCCAGGTGGGAGGTTCATTAACTGTGATTTGCCTTGGAGGTGTATAAATATATACCTGAAGATTTTTTTTTTTTAGAAAGGTTTGTGGGGGAATAACCTTTCTGCCATAATGAATCTCATCAAAAGCTGGGCCGGAGGTACCCGATCTACCAACTTAGTTGTACTTCCAAATGCTTAGTACAGTGTTCTGCACACAGCAACTGTTTTATAAATGTCACTGATTGATTGATTAGGTCCATTCCATATTTTTCCTTTGGAAGCTTTCTACTGGTGCACTTTATTGTCACAGAATGTTTTGGCAATGAATCATATTTATTCATTCATTCAATTGTATTTATTGAGCACTTACTGTGTGCAGAGCACTGTACTAAGAACTTGGAAAGTACAATTTGGCAACAGATGGAGACAATCCCTACCCAACAACGGGCTCACAGTCCAGAAGGGGGGAGAAAGACAACTAAAACAAAACAAGTAGACAGGCATCAAAATAGAAAAATAGAATTATAGATATATGCACAACATTGATAAAATAAATAGAATAATAAATATATACAAATATACACAGGTGCTGTGGGGCGGGGAAGGGGGTAGAGCAGACGGAGGGAATAGGGGTGAAGGGGAGGGGAAGAGGAGCAGCAGAGGAAAAGGGGAGCTCAGTCTGGGAAGGCCTCCAGGAGGAGGCGGGCTCTCAGTAGGGCTTTGATCGGTGGGGGCTGAGGGGAAGAGAGCTAGTTTGGAGGATGTGAGGAGGGAGGGCATTCCAGGCCAGAGGTAGGACGTGGGCTGGAGGTCGACGGCGGGACAGGCGAGAACAAGGCACTGTGAGGAGTTAGTGGCAGAGAAGCGGAGTGTGTGGGCTGAGCTGGTGGCACTAATTGAGGGTTTACTATGTGCAGACCACTGTACTAAGCGCTTGGGAGAGTACAACACAACAGAGTTGGTGGACTCATTATTTATAGTAATAATAATGATGATGGCATTTGTTAAGTGCTTACTATGTGTCAAGCACTGTTCTAAGTACTGGGGTAGATACAAGCTACGCAGCATGGACACAGTCCCTGTCCCACATGAGGCTCACAGACTTAATCGCCATTTTACAGATGAGGTAGCAAGCACAGAGAAATGAAATGACTTGCCCAAGGTCACACAGCAGACAAGTTGGGGAGCAAGGAGTAGAAGCCAGGTCCTTCTGCCTCCCAGGCCCATGCTCTATCCGTTAGGCCAAGCTGCTTCCCGGCCCTAGAGGGGGAGACAGACATTAAAATAAATGACAGATATGTTACATAGGTTATGTGGGGCTGAGGGTGGAGTGAGGAAAGGGTACAAATCCAAGTGCAAGGGCAACATAGAAAGGAGGAGTAAGGGAAATGAGGGCTAGTTCAGGAAGGCCTCTTGGAGGAGATGTGATTTTGATTAGTTTTGATCAAGAGATCAGAAAGTGTTCCCTGGGCCCTTTCATTGCAGGAAGAGTAAAGGAGGAGAAGAGGTTTCAAATGAAAACAAAATATACCCGATTTTTTTTTTATTTGATTTCTATCTGCCCAGAAACCCCACCACGACAGCAAAGTTCACAGATTTTTATTCTTTAAGGTCTTAAATAGACCCTTTCCTCTTGTCCACATTTTGATAGCCAAACCTTCATAATTCAGAATTCCATTCTTTTTTATGAAGCATAGGATGTAGTTGATGCTCAAAAATTATTCATCAATTGATTAGTTAATTAATGAAGATTTAATATGATGGCAAATGAAAAGCAAACATATAGTTGTTTGCATTTTTCTATATTCTCACCAAAAAAGAAAGCTCGAACTCCTTGTCACCACTGTACTAATATCAAATAGAAAGCCTTATCACGGTTACTTGATTGATTACTTGATTTAAAGACTAAATTGAATTACTTTTAATACAACATCTATTTTATATTTTAATCTACTGGAGATCCCTTTATACATTATTTATTATTCCAACTTCCTGCAGCACTGCAAATTGTGATAGATTCATTAATAAATAATTCAGAAGGGATTGTTTTATTAGAAATCATCTGGAAGCATCATTTCGTTGTCAATGAGAGGGGTTATTGTTGTTTGTTGAAGTCCTTATCATAAAGTATGCTATTCCATACCAAGCTGATTGTCTATACAGATGTGCTGGCCAACTTTCTATACTACTGTGATATCGGGACCTGTTTTATAAGACATGTAACATAGCATCATCGAAGAAGCACATCCAACATCTAATGGTAGAACAGAACCAGGAACACTGTCAGCTCATCGGCACCAAGCTCACAGCAAAACAATTTATTTGTTGAGGGAGAAAGGATGAGAGCAGGAAATGCACATAAATTCTGTTTAGTGAATTGAAAGGTGCCACAGACAAGCCAGGAGAGCAAAATAAATGAAGACATTTAGCATAAGACATTGTATAGCACAGGTTCTAACAGTGTGAGCTGAGTGGGGCTATTGGAAGACCACTGAAAAAGGCAGACCACTCTAGGGAGCAGAAGTGCAGTAGAGGGGTTTCTCTCCTTGTGCAAAAATCATGACAAAGATTGGGCTAGCAAGAGGTAGACTTAAAAACTGATAGTTCTTATATGAGAGAAATGCAGTTATGCAGCAGAAATCTACTTGATTTGTACACAAAGTGGGCTGGAGGAAGATTTATCCTTTTTAGCCACTTTCACACATATGAATATGATCTTGCAGTCAACAGTGTCATCATCAAAAATGGATACGTATATCTCTATTTCAATACTGTAGGTCTAGATAAACTGACCCTCTCCCAGAACCTCATGGTTGGGAATCCTTTCCTGCCATTTAATATTGGATAGGTTTGTTGGAGATGTTGGTGAAGCCCCAGAAGCTGGATATGTCCTCTGTAGTACAGGCCATTCTATGGTTAACATGGAATAGTTACTACCCACCCACCTGGCCTCAAATCTTTGGACTAGGCTGATGATGAATTAAGGTCCTGATGGAATGGTGGTTTGTTGCTTTCTATGATTAAAAATATAATTTCTGAGCAGAGTATCTGTTTTCTTTCTGTTTTCATGTTTTATAAAATGCCTGGAATGGATCCCAGAGTGCATACATTCTTAATGTAAGCCCTTTGCCAATGCTAGTTTGCGGTTCCAAATCATAGAGATGCTCCATTATTCCTCCTCCAAAGTCTCCATCTTCCCACTGCCTTTACCCCACAGCATATGTAGTTGGGCTCACAACCCTGACACCATCTGTTCCATGGATATCAACAGTCTTTGTGTTGCCAACAGCCAGGATGGGAAAGGCCAGGGACATTTGATGTCTCTGGGAAAAATAGTGATCATCGGTCACCAAAGCATCTCCCTAAGCTGGATCAGAATGCTGCTGGAAAAATCTTTCATTTATCCACTTGGATGATTCCTTTAATAAGACCCAGCATTGAAAAGCAACAGAAATGGTAATGGGCAGTAGTTTCCATTCTGTCATTCATTACTTTTCATCTTTGAATTTGGTCTTCTTCTGACTGAGAATGTCAGCATCTGAATGTTTCATCTATTCTATGAGGTATGACAGCCCCTTGTTACAACTTGACCTTTTCAGTATTTTGTAATTCATTCTCGCCGACTCTTCAGTTCAAGTTGTAAACAGTAAATGCCATTTAATGACCAGACCTACAGTGGGCCAATAGCAGGTCAACTTTTCAGAAGGGTTACAGCTGGCCTTTGAATCTGAGGGAGATGTGCCAACAGCTTGTGGTACTGAAATTTTTTTTCATAATGATTGAGCCAGTGGTATCCTATGTACTGGTAGATAATAATAATAATGGTATTTGTTAAGCCCTTACTATGTTCCAAGCACTGTTCTAAGTGCTGGGGTAGATAAAAGGTAATCAGATTGTCCCACATGGGGCTCTTAGTCTTAATCCACATTTTACAGATGAGGTAACTGAGGCACAGAGAAGTCAAGTGGCATGCCCAAGGTCACACAGCAGACAAGTGGAAGAGCTGGGATTAGAACCCACGCCCTCTTGAATCCCAAACCCATGCTTTTTCCACTAAGCCATGATGAATGTGAACATACTGGTCTCCAGGGACACGAAGATGTTTGCCAAGGGAAGTTTAAGCTTACTTATTTCTCTTTAAATAACCAATTCCTACATCTTCTCCATTGGATATGACATGATGGAAGATATTTAGTTTCCCTTCCTATCAAATGGATGCTCCTGACTACCACTTCAAGCCTTTCTTTCAGCCCTCATATCTAGTCCTTTCTCCTCTCTTAACATATAATAATGATGGCATTTATTAAGCACTTACTATGTGCAAAGCACTGTTCTAAGCACTGGGGAGGTTACACAGCTGGCAATTGGCGGAGCTGGGATTTGAACCCATGACCTCTGACTCCAAAGCCCGGACTCTTCCCAATGAGCCACGCTGTTTCCCCTATGTAACATATCTCCTATGTAACATATCTTACATAGCTCTTCTCAACATGCTCCATTACATATTACACTCTTCACTGCTCTCAAAGTAATTTTTTTAGTATCCTAGACCTCTTTCTCTATGCTGCTAGCTTGTCTGTTGGTCAAGTTCTCCCTCCCCTACATATCTGTAATAACACAGCCCTTTCCATCTTCAAAGCCCTCCTGAAAAGTCAACTTTCCCAGGAAACATTCCTCATTTTCCACCAACCCGTTCCTGGTCTTCCCCAGTGTTCACTCTTAAGCACTCATGTATCTCTTGATAATATAGTATTCCTATTGTATATGGATATTTCCTGTCTCTCATTAGATTGTAAAAATCTTCCAAAGTATGGAATATGTCTTTTACTTTCACTGTACTCTTTCAAATACCTGGAACAATGACCACACAATAGGAGCTTGATATACATGGGTGAAAAAAAAAGATGAGTTTCAAAAGCAAACAATTGTAGAGATCTGGGGTTGGTATTTCATATTTCCATTTCTTCTTCCATTTTCTGATAAGTGGAAGTATAAGACATTTTGAAATGAAAAAGTGATGATTTGGCACTTCTTCATTTTATGAGAAACTTTGATTTAGTTTCATTTTAAGTTTAATATACCATGCTGGATAGAGGTCCTGATTCTTCCATTTTCTCCAGAAAATGTATTTTGTTCTTTAGTTTAATATTATTTTTCCAGGGTGTTTCTTCCCAAATGGGGGATGTGATATTCCTCTTGCTTCTGTCTTCTACTTATTTTCTATTTTTTTTTCCTCCTGGCATATATCTATTCCGGCATCAATCACTTTCCAGACAGATCATTTATTTTAATTCATTTTTTTCTTCTTGGAAGAACTATTTACTTTTTAATGGTATCTCAAGTCATATCTGAATTTATTCACTCAGACATAAGTTGAACACAAAAATGCTTATCTTCTTTAATAATATGTTTGAGTACAATCTGGGCTCTTAGTTATTTCTAATATCTAGCATTTCTCCTTGGTTTTGACTTTCAAAATATTGTCAGTTATTTTTAAAGTAAATTTTTTTAGAAATACATGTTTTTCTAATTTTTACATTTAACATTAGTTAATAGTGACAATATAATTAATTCAAACTACATTATTCCTCACTACATTTCAGAGCAGCTGTAGCTGATCCTGGCAATTTTCTTTAGAATAAGGACTATTGACACCCGTTTTTTTTCCTCCTACTTGATTTCTTAGTTTCCCTTGTTTGTACATTTTAATCTATCTTCATTTCCCTTACTTTTGGAGTTTGTTCAAGCCTGTTAGTTTCTTGGAGTCCCACTCAGCATCTGCTCCCATAGTTTTCAGGTTGGGAAAAATTGATGCCCTACAGAGTCATTCATTTTTAATCAAACACATGGGTTGAATGTTTGACAGCTGTTCAGTTAGGTGACAATCACTCAATAGTATTTATTGAGTGCTTACCTGGTGCAGAGCCCCATACTAGGCACTTCTAGGTTTGCAGCAAGATACTAGGTGCTCTGAGTCACAAGTTCATAGCCCTCTAAATGTGGAGGGAGGGGAGAGTTGATAGGAAGGGAATTCAAAATTAAACACAAATATGGAACATGCAAACAAAAGAAAATTGCATGAGGATGCAGCATATTCACATTAGTTATGGGGAATGAATAATCACTGGTAAGAGACTGGGAATGCCCCAGGGAGAGGTATTACTATTATATTTGTTATTATTATAGTATTTGTTAAGTGCTTAATATGTCCCTCATGGAGTTCACAGCTTATGTAGAAAGGAGAATAGGCATTGAATCCCCATGGCTCAGAGCTGAAGACAGGTGAGGAGACATGATATTCCAGAAGGAGGAGAGCACAGCAGTTGACAGGGATTGGAGGAAAAATGAGTGGGTAGTTTTGTGATCTGCAACAGCTCTAGTTGGAAATACTTCAATGCTTGTCTCCCTTATTGTGTAAGGTCATTATGGACAAGGAACATGTCACTTTATTCTTTACTTCCTAAGCACCCAGTACTACATGAGCATTCATCTTACTATGAGGTCATCTTATCAGCTTTATCAGCCCAGCTTGCACTCTTCATTCCCCCCAGTGCACCTTGACTCATGCCAATTAATTTTTAAAAATTGTATTATGTACTTAATATATGATAAGCACTAGGTTTAGAGCTGGGACATGTGCATGGGAATCTATCTGATCATTATCACGTTGATCTAATCTAACAAATATGGCGAGCAGGTTTTTAATCTCCATTTGGTAGAGGATTAGGCTGCAGTACAGAGTGGTTAAGTGATTCACCCAAGTTGACACAACAGGACAGTGACAAAGCTGGATATAGAACCCAGGCCTCCTCAGGCTTGTGCTCTTTACAGTAGGCCATGACAACCTTCCTCCTTCTTGGAACTCCTCTCACTTCAAACCTGCCATCCCACAGGTATCCTCATCTTCAAAGGGCTTCTAAAACCCCACCTATTCTCACCTGTTTTTTTTTTCCCCAGAGGTTTCCTCAACTTCCACCTCAGTTTTTAGGTCCTTACTGACAAAGCATTTTTGTACATATGATTTTAGGGGTTCTACTTCTTAAGCACTGTTTTATTTAACTATACATCTTTCCATTCTTTTCCCTCCTAGTTGTTATTTTGTGGCTACCTCCTGTTAGGCTGTAAACTTCCTAAGTACATGAATTAGGCCTTTTACCTCTATTGAACTCTTTCAAGAACTCCGTTTTGATGCTCTGCACACAACAGATATTCAACAAGTTTAATTGGCTGATTGATAAGCTATCACTCTGGTTACCTTGAAGTTTGCTAGTGAAGTGACTGAATTTAAAACCCACCAAGAGTTTCTTGCTTTTAATTTGTACAAATATGCTACTCCTGAAAGCACAGTGGCTAAATGGAAAGAGCACAGGCCTGGAGAGGATATGGAGGATATGGATTATAATACCGGTTCTGTCAATTGCTTGCTGTGTGACCTTGAGCAAGTCATTTAACTTCTCTGTGCCTCAGTTTCCTCAATTGTAAAGTGGGGATTCAATACTTCTCTCCTACTTAGACCCCCATGCAGGGACATGGACTGTGCCCAACTTAACGCTTAGAACACTGTTTGACACATAGTAAGCACTTAAATACTATTTAAAATATTTTATTTCTCCACATATCCCAGCAGGCTTAGCCATTTGGAAACCTTAACTGACCTTATGACTTAGAACACTGCACATAGGTTGCTTGCTCCCATATATTTGTGAGTCAGTAAGTCAAGCAAAAGGAAACATGTTGGAGGCTGATAAAACAGAGTAGATATGACTTGGCAGAAACAGAGGGAGAGCATACAGCATATTCAGAAGCATAACATGACTGTCTTGTACTGTGAGAGCATTGTGGGCAGGGATGTGTCTGTTAGTAGTCATACTCTCCCAAGTGCTTAGTACAGTGCTTTGCACACAGGAAGCACTCAATACAATTGAATGAATTAATTTGTGAGGGGGTAATGAATTTCAACTGATTGCCTTGTGTCTGACAAAATGGCCCTCAGGAGCCCTTGTTCCATCAACCATGTCCATCAATCAATGTGGTCCAGTGGAAAAAGTATGGGCCTGGGGAACCAGATGATCGGGGTTCTAATCCTGTCTCTGCCTCCTGTCTCTGTCTCTGCCAAGGAATCTAGGCTGTAGATTCCTTGTAGGCAGGGAACATGTCTACTAATTCTTTTGCACGTGCTCTCCCAAGCATCTAGAGCAGTGTGCAGCGTGTGGTATTGCAGTGCAATATCAATGATTGCCAGCTCTATGACTTTGGGCAAGTCGCTTAACTTTTCTGTGCCTCAGTTTTCTCACCTGTAAAATGGAGGTTAAATACCGGTTCTTCCATCTTCTTAGACTAATGCGCTCCATGTGAGACAAGACTTTGTCCTATCTGATTAACTTACATCTACCCCAGTGCTTGGAATAGTGCTTGACACATAGTAAGCACTTAGATACTATAACTGTCATTATCAGTAAGTATATCTACAGTGTAAAGGACATTGTCCTAGCAACTTGGGAGAGTACAATAAAGGTGAAAGGAAAAAGGTCCCAGCCCTCTAGGACTTTACAGTCTAAAGAAGGAAACATGCAGACAGAAATTATTTGCAAAATAACAGGAATAGGAGGAAGAACAGTGCTATAACCAGTAATTAGCAAGAGTAGTGAGATACAAATAGAGGACAAAAAAGGTGAATAAATTAAAGGTGAATGGAGATCAGTATATACATAATACATATATACATAATAATCGAGAAGCAGTGTGGCTCAGTGGAAAGAGCATGGGCTTTGGAGTCAGAGGTCATGGGTTCAAATCCTGCCTCTGCCACTTGTCAGCTGTGTGACTTTGGGCAAGTCACTTAACTTCTCTGTGCCTCAGTTACCTCATCTGTAAAATGGGGATTAGGACTGTGAGCCCCACATGGGACAAGCTGATCATCTTGTCATCTCCCCAGCGCTTAGAACAGTGCTTTGCACATAGTAAGCACTTAATAAATGCCCTTATTATTATTATAAATGCTAATGTTCTGCCTTTGGTTCCAGTGTTGGGCTCACTGTGGGCAAGGAATGTGTCTATTGTTATACTGTACTCTCCCAAGTGCTTAATACATTGCTCTGCACACAGTAAATGCTCAATAAATAGGATTGAATGGAATGACCATGGCAGTGAGTCTAATGAAGGGCAGGCAGGGGAAAGAGGAGGCAGAGGAGAGAGCCAAGCTCTCCCTCTCGCATGGCTAATTACCCTGCAGTCAACAGTTTCTTGGCCATGTCTTCCTGCCTTCCCCTGAAGGTTTCCTATACAGATGGTGCTGTGAGCTGGACAGGAATACTTGGAGACCCCTGGGGAATGACAGGGGTCTCCAAGCATTCCTGTCCAGCTCACAGCACCGTCTGCATAGGAAACCCCCGGGGAATGACACCTGGAAGTGGAGTAGCAAAAGTAGCAGCAGCTCCAAAGCATGGTTGCTGAATAACAACTGTAGAGGGAAGGCAGCTTTCCTGACTCAGAGGAGAAGATCCTCAGAGAGGGATGTGGGTTTTGTTTGTTTGTTTGTTGTTGTTTTTTTTTTTTTTTGTGTGTGTGATCCTTTAACTCTTTCTCCTTTGCCTCTCTGTCGCAGGTAGTGTGGTGTGTGTATGCATGCGTGCCTCGCTTTCTACTTTTCTTCCTCGTGGTCTCCCCCTCTGTCCCATTGTGTCTGGCTTTCCCATCTCCCTTGCTGAGCCTCTTGAGACCTGTCTTGCTCAGCGCAGCCTTGGGATTGTGCTGATGAATTAATAAATACACTGCTGTCTCATGCTATTTCATTATCTCTCATTTTAGCTGAGATTTTCACTTCTATCTGAGCCTGTGCCTCTGCCTCTCTATCATTATTTCATCTTCCTTTCCTTTTTCTCCCTCTCCTCTGGGATCACTTGCCCCAACCCTGTCCCACTTGGAACTCCAGGAAATGTGGTCACTTTGCCATTGTCCTAGTATCACTTACAAACATAATTACACCACAGAAGGCTTCATGTTTTCTTTGTAGCAAGCAGAAATATAATTTTGCAGCAGCTAAATATAGATACACAAACAGAAGTGGACCAGTCAACCCTAACAATGAAAATTTATGGAGGGCCTTTCAAAAAAGTCTAACTAGAGACTTGCAATCAATTCTTGGATCAAGCAGGAAAGTTCCCATATGGATTCTCTAGCGTCTTGTTCAACCCTGGTTTTAAGCAGTGAGAAAATAGTTTAATAAGAGGCAGTGGAATTCACAAGGAAGATTTTCCTAGGTCTCAAATATGCCTACTATTTTACTCCTGTTTTGTTGTTAAAATCTCAAAAGCTATTATGCTATTTGTTAAGGGCTTAATTATATGCCAAGCACTGAGCTGAGCTACACAAAAATACAAGTATATCAGATACAATCCCTGTTCTACATTCAACAAAGGGAACAAGTATTTAATTTCCATTCCTACAGATGAGGAAACTAAGACCCAGAGAGGTTAAGTATCTTGCTCAAGACTACACACCAGGATACGTTGCTTCTGAAGAAGCAAAGACACCTTGCATCAGATCTTGACTGGTACTGGATCACAATGATTTCCCAATGAGTTATGGTCAGAGTTGGACCCAGAACTCATGTCTTTTAACCTTCTCTAGCAATGGACCCTGTTATTTCTGGGGAATGCAGGGGGGGGACTCTCAGAGTCATGGCCCTAGGAATGCCATCTAGAGCAGGGACAGCCCACTTGGTTGTAGCATTGGTGGGTCTAAAGAGCAACAAAGAGGCTGGAAGTGGCAGTGAAGCAGTGGAAGGAACAGTAGTTAACGCTACAGGGAGACTATAGCATGGGTGATGATCTCCCTTGTGGCAGTGGACCTGTCAAGGGGAGCAGGGATATACATCCACTTCATCCTTCCTCAGAAGAAACATTCCTGAGAACAGGGGGAGGTATAAAAGGGAGGCTCACTAAAAGTGACAGTCCCCCAGAGCAGAGGAGGAGAGCCTGCTCTATGCCCCATGGCAAAGTGCTTACTTTTGCTCTTGGCCTTTTCCTCTTTGTGGTGCTATCGGATCACTTTGCTCTTCTTACTCCGTGCCCTTTGCTTCTTCATGTGATGCATCAAGTTAATAAGGCTTACAAACTGATGGCAGTGTTGTAGGAATGAGTTAATAATGTTTTCATAGCATTTCGTGCTCATTAGCATCTCTCATTATCCCTTCTGAATGTGGAGTACGTGAATACTTTCCTCTGCCTCCATCAGTCACCCAGGTCTATAATCAGTTCTTTTGTAATGCACTTAATTCCCCCTTTCAGGTGGCCCAGGATTTCAGACTCAAGCCAGGTCCAGACCTAATGGAGCCTCTCTTCTCAGCACACCTCTGCATTTAGTACCGTGGTGCTACTCCTAGGGCGGAAAGGAATTTCATTAGGTGCTTCCTGTTCAGCGTAATGTCTAACCTCTCTGAGGTGGGTCACCATTTCCCTCACCTGCCCATGATCCAGAGTAAGGGCTGCCTAAGTTTACTGCCCTTTCTTTCCTTTGAGTTACAGATGAGCTTGCCCCAGTCACCAGACCTATACCTGCCACTTGTAGTACAAAATAGGAGTCGGTTGCTAGGAACAGAGACAGGATAGCTTTACCCAGGAAAGGATAACTTGCAAACAAGTTCAGGTCTGCAACAGCACGGAGATCTGCAGTCAAGACTCACAACGCAAGGTGGCCCACTCAGCTGCTCTCTACCAAGTCTGGCTCTGGAAAAGTGAATAGGCCCCCCATGGATGGTTCCCACAGTTACCCAGGCCTCCTTGGGATTTTCCTTCTTTAAGACAAAACAGAAGGGGCAGTAAACATCACACAAAACAAACAGTGGCATCTGTTGACCGCAGACTGGTAATAAAGTGGCTCCCTCATTCTCACTTGGTCATAATGTTTTCAACACAAATATTTTCTTAACTACAGTCCCCAAGAGTGATTGTTTCATGTCCTGGCTCATAGTAGTGGAGAAAGGAAACACTTACCCAACCCCATAGCACATAAGTTAAAAGTCCTTATACTCTACTACTTCCCCTAATCATGATTTATTGTAATGTCTGTCTCCTCCTCTAGGTTGTAAGCTCTGTTTGGGCAGAATTGTGTCTACTACCTCCATTAGGACCTGGGTTCTAATTCTGGATCCACCACTTGTCTGCCATGTGACCTTGGGCAAGTCACTTAACTTCTCTATGCCTCAGTTTCTTCTAAAATCAGTTGTATTTGAGCACTTACTGTGTGTAGGGCACTGTACTAAGCGCTTGGGAGAGCACAACACAATAGTATAACAGATACATTCCCTGCCCCACTACAAGCTTTCAATGGATATTAATACGGCAAGGCCCATGTGGGATAAGGACTGTATCCAACCTGATTATCTTGTATCTACTCCAGCACTTAATTCAGGGTCTGATGCATAACAAATACCACAGTTATTATTGTATTGTAACTCCCAAGTGTTTAGTGCAGTGCTATGCATATGGTAGATGCTCAATCAATATTTTTGATTGATTAACTGTTTGAAAATGGTGGAAACCTGGAAGGAGGGCAGGAAAAGAGGAATGCCTGGGTTTATCACTTTTTGTTCGGGATTTTTTTTTTTGGTGGGGAAAAAACAACTATGAAGACTCTTTAAGAAATATAGACCCTGGTGTCCCAGGGAAATGAAACATTAAGTGAAAGCAAGTCATTTTGGAAGCCAGTAGCAGAGTACTGGCAGGAAAAAGTAATTATGAGAGTCCTTAGTACTAAAAACTCATGGCTTTTCAAGGAAATTTTAATATCAGGTGTCAGTGCAAAGATTTGAGTAAAACCCTCTGCAGCATGGCCTAGTGGCAAGAGCATGGGCTTGGGAGTAGGGGAAGTGGATTCTAATCCCAGCTCCACCCTTGTCTGCTGTGTGGCCTTGGGAAAGTCACTTAACTTCTCTGTGCCTCAGTTACCTCATCTGGATTAAGACCGTGAGCCCCATGTGGGACAGTCTGATTACTTATATCTATCCCAGTGCTCAGATCGGTGCTGGGCATGCAGTAAGCACTTAACAAATAACATAATTGTTATTATTATCACTTTGTCTTTGCCTAGTCATGGCTCACAAAGATTTCGAAAGAAAGACTTTGGAAAAGTAGTATGGACAAGTGGTTAAAGCATGGGCCTAGGGACTAGAACACCTGGGTTCAAATCCTAGCTTCACTACTTACCTGCTCGGTGATCTTGTGTGTGCCTCAGTTTCCTCAGCTGTAAAATACCCATTCAATACCTGCTCTCTCTCCTAGGTGACTGAGCCCCATGTGGTGCAGGGATTGTGTACCAACTGATTAACTCTACCTACCCCAGGGCTTAGAACAGTACTTGGCACATAGTAAGAATTAACAAATACACCCCTCCCAAAAAATAAAAAGTAAATTATAGCAAAAAAAAATTATGACCAAATTTAAGTTCAAATTATTGAAGCAGAAATTGTTTTAGACAATCCTGAAGAAAAAAGGAGTCTATTTGCTCATCACAAGGCTTTAATTAGATCTATGTTTTGTCAGTATTGGTGACTGGGTCATTCAAATCAAGACTAAACAACTGAGTTGCTGGCTTAAAAAAGTAGGAAAAATGCTGCATCAGCATTAGATTATCTTTCTGGAACTGTCATGTAACATTCTGATGGGTTTGTTTAGTGATAGCCCAGGTAGGAAAATAGGGAAATCTGTGTTTGAGTCCTGAATTCACTTTGCAGATGGCTACCTTCTTGTTTGTTTGTTAGGTAAGTTCTGTAGCTCGGGATGTCTTAGTCTTGAAGAGCTGCAGAACTTCCCTTCTCCCCCAGGGATGGTGGTTAATTTTTCTGCCCCAATTTCTTCAAGTGAAAAAATGAAATATCTTGATTTCAGAGGATTCACTGCACTTTGAAAAGAATGCAGACATCTTCAAATTCAAGGTCTGATGCCAATTTTAACTATTATCTTAATGATTTTATGTCTTTCCCCTTACCTTCTACAGTGTAATTAAATGTAACTGAACCATATCGCACTTTGGAACATCCTTGAAATCAGGCTGCTGCTGTTCAAGGACTCATCACGCTGCCTACATCAAGATAAATTACACTTTGCAATTCTGTTTTCTTGCTTGTCAACTTTTTATGCTGTGATTTTCCCCTAAATGAGGTGTTTATAGGCACTGCCCTCCAGTTAGCTTTAAAGAAGACATAAAAGCCTTGGAATCGTTTTCTGTTTGCGAGGCTTATTGATTTGGCACCTCTGGAGGGGCAGCAGAAATTAAGAATGCTCAAACGACGAACAAAAGAGTCTGGTGATTTGATCTGGAGTTTGTGTGATGGTAGCACTGATTTTCTACTTAGGAAATACCTGGTGTATATGGTTTTGAAATCATGCAGAGTTTTAAGACTTCTTTAAGTGTGCTGCTTTTCACATATAATCCTTAGTCATTACAAGAAGAGTGATTAAGTCTTTAAGGTTTGGAGAAGTATGCATTTGGGAAATCTGGGTTTTAGCTACAGTTCTGTTACTGTAGCTCACTGTCACCAACCTCAAGCAAAACCCTTAATTTCTCTGGATCTCAGTTTCCTCAACTGTAGAATGGGAAAAATGATCCCAACCTCTCCTTTCCCTACAGGGATACTGTGATGACAACATGAGAATTCTGGTGTGAAGGCACTTTGGAAAAGTAAAATTTGGCGTCTGAATACAAGAAAAAGAGAATCCAACAAGCAGCCAAGCTCTGCAAGTGATGGGCTCAGAATCAGAGGCTCAATTTTATAGTCCTTTCTTGGTTGTTTGCCCTGCAAGTATTTATTCCTGATGAACTTTGCATGAAATTGCCTGATCTTTGATTCCTCAAAGAACATCTGTTCTTGTGTTCTCATTTCCACACCTGAGTTTATTATCTTCTCTCTGACCAGAACAAATTATGCTGCTTAGTAATCTTGTAGATGAAGAAAATGAGATTTATTTTGCTTGAAAATAAATAACTAGACAAAGTAGGTTTGGGGCGAGACTCTTTATCTGGCTTGGGAAAGGGAATTTAAAATATACCAGGGGTGGAACTGCCTTTTTTGCAGGCCCCAACTGATTTTTCTCAGGATGTCCTTAACCTCCTAAGGGTGGAAAGAAAGTGAGCCAGGTCCTGGCCACTGCAGAAGTCCCAGACTTTAGGCTTCCATTTTTCTGTTATTTAATTTAGGTCCATTTTCAGTTTAGTAGCAAGTTGATAATCTAAACATGGGGTATTTGGACTGATGCTAGCTTGGCTAATAAAATACGGCTCAGTGACTCAACATAATTTTTTTTAATGGTATTTGTTATGTGCTTACTATATGTCAAGCACTGTTCTAAGTGCTAGGGTAGCTGTATTTAATCAGGCTGGATACAGTCCCTGTCCTACACAGTTGAAGTTGAAGGGAGAACTGGTATTGAATCCCTATTTTGCAGTTAAGGAATCTGAGGCACAGAAGAGTTAAACAACTTGCCCAAAGTCACACAGCTGGCAAGTGGAACCGGGATTAGAATCTAGGTCCTCTGGCTCCCAGTCCCATCAACCAACTCCATTATATTGTACTCTCCCAAGTGCTTAGTACAGTGTTCTGAACATAGTAAGCACTCAGTAAATACAATTGATTGATTATATCCTTGGCCATACTGCTTCCCTGGAGTGAATGAGTGTCTTGAGGCAGACAAAATACCTTCTGTTCAGTTACCTAACTTTCTGAATGAGCCTTGGTTGCAAGTAGCCTAGCTAATTGACTTTTTGCTGCATACTGGGGTTGGGGTTTGGCACACTAAGAAATGAAGCATCAGCTCAAACACCTGCTGGGGTCTCTCTCTAGGCTGGGGGAAAGTGCCTTATTCTATCATCTGGCAGGGTGATGCCTGGGGAAGAGATTAACCATTTGGCAGGCTTTCCGGGATCCACAATTCAGAGTTGGTTAATCTTTTCCCCTTGCTACTCAATCACTGTGTTTGAATTTAATAACCTCTTCCTTGACTAAACTCCAGGTCTGAAGTAAAAATCATCCAGCATCTCTTCACTCAGTTGCAAGGTTTTCTTTTCTGAAAGCCTGGTGAATGCAGCAGTCTTTGGGGAGAAGACCTGGGATGTCACTGGGCTACAGGAAGCTAGGGGAAATTGGAGTCCAAGATCAGCTATCACCACAGCCTCAACCTAATTTTTGAAGATAATTTTTCCTTGGTTGAATCTCCATGGGGGTGGACTTAACATATGAGCCATCCTAATGTCCCTCAGTAAGTGTGGGATCCTGTCAGTGCAGTTTGTCCCTGATCCAGAAGAGGATGCACGTGTTAGCCTTGACTGACAATATTTTCAGCAATTTTCAGGGCCCCCAGCTTTGTCCCTCTGATCTTGTCTTCGAGGGCGCCAGGCAGTCCTGACTCTGGGCCAGCTGGCAATGGGGTGATGAGAGAGATTCAGAACTCACTATCAGTCTAGCAGCCTTTTAGCCTGCTGGGTTGAATAGGAGGCATAAAGAAGAACGCAAATCTCATTTCCAAAGAACACCCACTTGGAAACCACTTTAACCTAACACTTTTCAGCCCTTTCATGCTGGATTGTGGCAAAGACTACTATTATCGTTTCCCCTCTAGCATTAGCTTTCTATTGAGTCAGATAATATTAGTGCTGTTCATCTCTGGAAGAGTCAGAAGATTTTTCCTAGCTTCCATTAGTTATCTCTGCTTAAAAATACTACTTTTATTGTAGGGGCAATGGCTATGGAGAGAGTGGGAAAAGTAGTATTTTTAAGCAGAGCCATTGCCCCTACAATTATTGCAGGCTTTTAACTTCCTCCTGAAGCCCTAGTGTCCATACGTCTCTCATCAACTCCCAAGTGAATAGTACAGAGCTCAGTAAACAGTAAGCTCTCATTAAATAATCAACAACTGATTAGTCTCTCACCACTGTGAATTTGCCAACTATTCTTTTTTTTTTGACAAAATTGAAACCATCAGGCATGAGCTAACCAAAAATCTCCCTACAACCTCCCCAGTTTCCTCCCACTCCCACATCCTCTCTCTTAATTGACTCAAGTCAGTCCTCCTCAACCTCTTGGCTGCCTTTGACACTCTGGATCACTTTCTTTTCTTGGGAACACTAATTAAACTTGTTTTTTTCTGATAGAGAAGTAGCATGGCTTAGTGGAGAGAGCATGGGCCTGGAAGTCAGAAGGCCCGAGTTCTAATTCTGGGTCCACCACTTGTCTGCTGTGTGACCTTGGGCAAGTCACTTAACTTCTGTATGCCCTGGTTACTGAAAGCTTGTTGTAGGTAGAGAACATCTAATTCATTGTAGTGTACTCTCCCAAAGGCTTAGTACAGTGCTCTGCATGTAGTAAGTGCTCAATAAATGCCACTTATTGATTGGGTACCTTACCTGTAAAATGGGAATTAAGACCGTGAGCCCCATTTGGGATATGGGCTGTCTTCCCCCTGATTATCTTGTATCTAATAATAATAATAATAATGATGATGGCATTTATTAAGCACTTTCTATGTGCAGAGCACTGTTCTAAACGCTGAGGTGGTTACAAGGTGATCAGGTTGTCCCACAGTGGGCTCACAGTCTTAATCCCCATATTACAGATGAGGTAACTGAGGCCCAAAGAAGTTAAGTGACTTGCCCAAAGTCACACAGCTGACAATTGGCGGAGCCAGGATTTGAACCCATGACCTCTGACTCAAAGCCCATGCTCTTTCCACTGAGCCACGCTTCTTCTCCCAAAGTGCTTAGCACAGTGCCTGGCACAAAGTAAATGCTGAACAAATACCATTAAAAATAACAACAAAAACAATTGTCTCCTGAGTCTCCTCTTGCCTCTCCAGGCGATGGTGCTCAGTCTTACTCTTAGTCTCTTCGTCAGTCTTTCATCTTCCAACCCTGGCCCCGTCCTAGGTCCTCTTCTCACTTTACATTCATTTTCTTGGCAAACTCAGCTGGTCCATGGCTTCATCTATGTCTTCCTTGCAGATGACACTTCATTACCCTTTCCCACTCTCTTTCACTCTTCATTCTTCTCAAGCGTACGTACTCACTAGGCCTCGTACTTGCCTTTTCCACCAGCAGGCTCTTCCTCACATCCTCTCCCTCTGCCTGGAATCTCCTGTGACTTCATATCCAACAGACCTTAGTTCTAGCCATCTTCAAAGTTCTCCTGAAATCGCATCCCTCCAGGAAGCTTTCCTTGATCCATTTCTAATCTTCCTACCTTATATCTCCCAGCTCGTGTATCAGCACTGAGGGCCACCTAAGCACTTCCAAATGCCCTGCATTATGATTGTAGTTTATGCTACACTTGATTACTTCCTTCTATGTATAGTTTACCTTAGGGTGTTTCTCCCATGCCTGATCGTAAGCTCCCTGAAAGCAAGGTTCATTGCTATGGATTTTATAGTCCTCTCTCAAGTCCTCAATATAGTGTTCTGCACAGAGAAAGCACTCAATATATATTACGGATTGACTGATTAGGTAACCACTAACCACATCAGGAGTGATTGTGCACTACACCTGTAAAATGAGTGAAGTGGAATTGCAGAACTTGGCAGCTCTCAGAGATCTTGTCATCAGCAGAGTCATTGTGGTTAGGCAAAAAAATGTCTCAGTAAGACATTCTTAAGAATTTCTCTTTCTCTTTGTACCCCCTTTCTTCCTTGACATTATCTTACTTTCAACAGGTTTCCCATGAGGCCATTTTCAAATTTACTGATTATATTTGTGAAATCTCTTCCTGAACCCAAAGAGAATCTGTCTAAATGAAGACTGATGAGAAGTGGCCTCACATGTCACTTTCTTTATGGAGTTTCATGGCACTGAAAATAGGATCCAGTGACAAGAATGTCACCTTGCCCTCATCGCTACTTCTCTGGGAGCCATGTCCCCCTTCCATGAAGAAGTGCCTCTCTAGAGACGAGACTCAGAATAGTTCCTTATTTTGATAATGTGACAAGATGAAATGTGTGAGTTATTTTTTCTGGCTAATGATGGCAAATTGATTTAAGTAAGCATAGCCTTATTGGGTTCTCAGTTCAGCTCATCAGCTCACCCTTTTTATTTCCTTATTTGGCTCTTGCTTCAATGATCTTTAGACTATTTTCCAGGAAATAAGGATTGTGTATTCTAAAGAGAAAAAAAACCCAAACTGTACAGTTACCCTGTAATTGCTGGGATTTTCTTGCGAAGGTGATAAGGAGTTGAAACCTGATCTCTGAAAGAAAGAGGGTGTAGAGTGGTGGGCATACACAGGCAACATCATGATTTCTCCTTGGAAAATATTATTTTAGACCAAAACACAACAGTGAGATCATTCCTTTATGCCTGCCTCTCCTCAACGTATGTATAATTTGGGGATTTAGTGAGGGCAAAATTTTTTCTGGGGTCGTCACAGAAGATTGGCCAATAAAAGGAAACTGTATGCCCACTATTTGAAATCTCTTTAGTTTATAATGTCAACTGGGTGATAACTTGGGGGTAAGTTGTTGGTTCACTCATTCCTGTTCTTTAAATAGATGGGTTCATGTCTCAGACTACTTGGAGACTTTCATAACATCTGCCCTCACTGAGAGTTGGACTGCCTCAGGAAAGAGACATCACAGGCACCCATATATCGAGGAATGACCACAGGAGAGAGACCATGGTCATCGAGGAGAGACCATGGTGGATTGCGAGCTTGTCTTTTCTGACCTGTATTCATTCTGGAAAGTGAAATATCTCCTTAAGGGGACTTACTCCTATATATGTCTACAGACCTTCTTCCTACTATACCAAAGCTCTATAAGAACTGGAGAAGGATGCACAATTTTAAAGGACTCAAAGGAAAATGTTCTAAACTATAGAATGGAAACTAACTCCAGGTGCATGGTCACCTTCCCTATAACCTACTGCAAAGAAATAAAAGAAACTCTGAATGGAGTTAACCAAACCAACTGCAACTACCAGTTGCCTTTCTTGCGCCATTATTCAAACTCTTGCAAACAATCTTTAAAGGGAAGTTGGGATGGAGGTTGGGGAAAGTAGGCTGGTGTTTGATCATATTCAGAATGAAAATTAATACATAATAGGCCCGTCAAAGTGATAAAAAAATCTATCTTAATGGGCAGTCAAGCAGATAGAGCCTGCCCAGTTTTACTTATTATATAGTGTAATAAAGCAGCCTGCTGATCCATTTTGTATTACATTTATGCTCTGTCTACAATGGATTTTATTTTTGTGCTGAGCATGTCTCACACCATCATTTATCATATACACAATGCACTGGTTCCTTTATATGCCACATTTTATTGGCAAGTTAGTCAAAACACTGAAAAGTTTATCAACATCTTATAATACCCCATACAAATTATGTATTTAATTACAATCAGAGATATTGCAAGCGAGGATGCAGTTACCCAAGTCCGGGGTGACTGTCATATCCTTGATCCCATGGATAAATACACGTGACTGATTTCCTAGTTTGGGTTGCTGGTGTGGGTAGGGAAAAAAAAAAAAAAACGAGCAATCCGTTGTCAGGGCCAACCCAGCATGTCTGTTCCTGCGTGGAGATGGATGTTTTGTTTGAGTGGATGCTTGTTGGGAAATTATCGGCCAGGAAAGGACATCCTGGTTAGGTTGGACCCTGCCATCTGCCTTGGGACAGGAGCTGACTTTACTGAAGTCAGCTGAAAATAACAGACTTTACCTTCCTAGGGAAGGAGCCAGAAAACCCCGGGCACAGGTCTCTGGACTTTTGTTTTGCTGACTACAGTAGATCTAAGGGAAATTAACTTTGTCAGGCATATGCTTTTTCTGCTTTAAGTTCACCAAAGGACGTTAAAGCACCCTCATCTGCTGTCCATTTCTATATCCCACAGTTGATCAAGAACACCTTTGGTCAATGATCAATTAATCAATCAGTGGTATTTACTGAATGCTTGCTCTATGCAGAGCACTGTATTAAGCACTTGGAGAAAACACATAAGACGCAAAAGACATGATGCCTGCACTCTAGGAGTTTACAATCTAATGGAGAAGTTTAAAATCTAGTAGAGGAACTTAAAAGGTAATTTGCTACCTAGTTTGCTACTGTAAGCTCATTGTGGGCAGGGAATGTGTCTGTTTACTGTTGTATTGTACTCTCCCAAGCACTTAGTACAGTGCTTTGCACACAGTAAGTGCTCAATAAATGACTGAATGAATGAATGCTTGCCAGAGCAAAATCATCATCAATGGTATTTACTGAGCACTTACTGTATGCAGAGCACTGTGCTAAGTATTTGGGAAAGTACAATACAGAGCTGGTAGACCTGTTGCCTGCCCACAACTAGCAGTCACTTTAGATATGTCATTCTAGATGCTCTATATTGTGTGAATTCAGGAAAAATAAACTATTCCCTCTACTTTAGTTTCTCCACATGCTCATAGTTTCTCTTTCTTCTTGGGTTGAGGCAATGATAGTGATTTAATTTGGACAGTAATTTTGCCATACCCAATTCTCTAACTCCAAAAATGGTCTCTAAAATTGCCACATGCACTAGTTCCTTGCCCACTGCCCTGCAGGGATAGATAGGAACAAGGGGTTGAACACTGCAGCAGTAGCAACAGCCTAACCTTCCCCAAGACCAAGGCCATCTATAAAGATAATAATAATAATGATGGCATTTGTTAAGTGCTTACTATGTGCAAAGCACTGTTCTAAGCACTGGGAAGGATACAAGGTGATCTGGTTGTCCCACGTGGGGCTCACAGTCTTAATCCCCATTTTACAGATGAGGCAACTGAGGCACAGAGAAGTGAAGTAATAATAATAATAATGATGGCATTTATTAAGCGCTTACTATGTGCAAAGCACTGTTCTAAGTGCTGGGGTGGTTACAAGATGATCAGGTTGTCCCACAGGGGGCTCACAATCTTGATCCCCATTTTACAGACAAGGTAACTGAGGCACAGAGAAGTTAAGTGACTTTCCCAAAGTCACACAGCCGACATTGGTGGAGCTGGGATTTGAACCCATGACCTCTGCCTCCAAAGCCCGTGCTCTTTCCACTGAGCCACGCTGCCCAAAGTCACACAGCTGACAATTGGCAGAGCTGGGATTTGAACCCATGACCTCTGACTCCCCAGCCCGTGCTCTATCCACTGAGCCATGCTGCTTCTCATCTGCTCCCAAAGCCTTCCCCCACCCCCTCCACACCTGCTTATGCTCTCCACTCTCAGCCTGAACAAGCAAGGGCATCTCTCAGCCTACACTCCCTCCTCCCTCTGCCCCTCCCCCCAGCAATATCAGAAACAAAATCAGAACCCTCGACACAATCACCACCCCAACCCCTCCCCACTTTTCCTAGTACCCCCCCAAACCAGGCAATGCAAAATATATACAAACCATTATCAACATCCCAAACCATCAGTATCAAGCAAACCAGCAGCTCTTCCTTGCCCTCCCAACCTTCATCACTCCAACACCCACAGTTTACCTGCCCCAACATCCACAGTTCAAACAACTTAGAACAGTGTTCAGTGCTTAGAATGGTGCTTGGCCCCAAATAAGCGCTTAACAAATACCATAACAATAATTAACCACATATACATCTCAGTCATTTCTGAAACCCTGGAATCAACACCTCTTCCAACTCCCTCTCCAACCAACCAGCCCAACACTGATAACCCTATCCCCCCACCCTCACATCATCATCACCAGCATCTCCAATAGAATAGGCAACAATAATCCCAGCAACTCCATTCCCAGACCCACCCTAAAAAAAAGTTAGGGGGATAGCTGAAGCAGCCAAAGGCCCCTACTCACTAATGCCCTGGATGGGCCATGCTCTGTCTCCTTTCCACCTGCAAACTAAGGCAGCCCTGCCTCAGGAGCCTTATATAGGGCAGAGAAGGATCCAGCAGCCTCTGGGGCCTTAAAGGGGCAGAGTTTCCTGGCTCCACTTAGAGACAATTACCTCGTATCTACTAGTGCTTAGCACAGTGCCTGGCACATATTAAGCACTTAACGAATACCACAATCATTATTATAATATTTGGAACCAAATCTAGTTCAATCTAGAGCTCTGACTGTGTGCACAGAACTGTACTAAGAGCTCTGGAAAATAAAACAGAGTTGGTAGACACATTCTCTGCCTACAGGGAGCTTAGAATTTATACTGGTGTACAGTCTAGAGATATATCTTGTAATGTGCTATTTCAACCTTCTCCATCAGCAATATTCATAGTGCCTACATCATGTTAAACATTGTACTAGGCTCCTCTCTAGACTGTAAACTCGTTATGGGCAGGGGATATGTCTACCAACTCTATTGTATTGTCCTCTCCCAAGTGCTTAGTACAGTGCTCTGCACACAGTAAGCACTCAATAAATACTATTGATGGATTGATTAATAGGCTCCCTTAAAGAAAAATGACAGGGATTCATTTGGGAACTATCACAGAAGAGATTGTTAGCTTAGGTTGCCCTGTCAGATTCTCAGAGCTTCCTACTTGTGGTTGCAAGTGGAATATAGACAAGGTTATTAAATTATGATAATTACTGCGGTATTTTCCAAGTGCTTGCTACGTGGCAAGCGCTATGTAAAGTCCTGGTGTAGAGTCAATACAATCAGATCAGCCTCAGTAAACGGGGCTTAGAGTCTAAGGGGGAAGGAGAGGAGGTGTTTAATCCCCAGTTTACATATGAGGAAACTTAGGTACAGAGACTTTAAGTGACTGCCCAAGGTCACACAGCACACTTCTAGGAACAGGGCTATTGCCAACAGATAGTAGCAGCGAGAGGGGCTAGGGAAGAATTTTGGGACTTAAGGGAAGCTGATGTGAGCCAGTGAATGGATATTCTGGGAAATCCTTATTTTTCCCTTCCATTGGCATAAATGCTTTTCATTTCAATAATTGATTCTATTTCTCTTATCACTTAGCTGTTGAATAATTAGCCTGAGGGAAATGGATGATTTAAATATGAAAGGTCACCATCATCCAAAAACATTTGTCAATTGGGCATTCTAAGTCAGCCCCCTGGGAGTGAATGTGTTACTCTGATCTGGAGGTAGTAAACAAGAATAAGCCATGATCCCTGCCCTTGAGGCCTTTAGGCAATACAACTGACTGACTGATTGCTACATCATGAAGAAAATAGGCAGAAGAAGCAATAGAAACAAGTCAACAAGCTCAGCCTCAACTGAATGGGTAACAGCATAGCCTAGTTGTAATAATGATAATAATTGTGAAATAATAATAAGTACTTACTGTGTGTCAGGTAACTGACCTATGCTCCGGGGTGGATACAAGCAAACCAGGTTGGACACAGTCCCTGTCCTACATGGGGCTCACAATCCCCATTTTACAGATGAGGTAACTGAGGCCCAGAGAAGTGAAGTGATTTGCCCAAGGTCACACAGCAGACAAGTGGCAGAACTCATGACCTTCTGACTCCTCAGCCCATGCTCTACCCACTGGACCATGCTGAAAGGGCATGGGCCTAGGAGGCAGGGCACCTGGGTTCTAATCCCTATTCTTTTGCATGCCTGTTTTGTGACCTTGGGCAAGTCATTTAACTTCTCTGTGTCTCAGTTTCCTCTGATGTAAAATGAGGATTCAACATCCGTTCTTTCTCTCCTTTAGACTAGGAGCCCTGTGTGAGACAGGGATTGATTCTGACCTGATATCTTGTATCTACCCCAACACTTTAATTTTTTTTTAGTGGTATCTGTTAAGCATTTACTATAGAGTTTGGCATATAGTAAGCACTTAACAATACCATAACCATTATTCTTACTATAGGTACACTAGTGCAGCTTTTTCAAGAATAAGGGATTAATTTATTAATGTTGGTATTTGTGAAGTGCTTACTATGTGCCAAGCACTGTTCTAAGCGCTGGGGTAGATACAAGGTTATTAGGTTGTCCCACGTGGGGCTCAGAGTCTTCATCCCCATTTTACAGATGAGGTAACTGAGGCACAGAGAAGTTAAGTCACTTGCCCAAAGTCACACAGCTGACAAGTGACAAGTGGGATTAGAACCCAAAACCTCTGACTCCCAAGCCCGGGCTCTTTCCACTAAGCCACGCTGCTTCTCAAGGATGGGAAGAGGGCGCTTGGTTTGACCAGCGGGGCTAATCTGGAAAGGTCTCCTGCATGTGAATCTTACTACTGGGAGGAGAGGGTTCTGGGACCTCACTAAATGGGATACCTCATAAAGGTGAAATTTCTCCACATTGAGAAAAAGAGTTTGGATTTCCACCAATCAAAAAACTTTTCATGTCTAAAGTCAGCCTAGTCTCGCAATGTGCTAGTTACCAAAAATTTTTTTTTTCATGGAGAATGAAGGGGGAAGAAAAAAAGATTAGATTTATTGATGAAGGCCTGGAGGAAGGAAATGATATCATTAATTGGGCCTCGTTTGGTGCACTGGTTAAGGGATACAATGGAAACGAAAGGAACAAAGGAAAAACTGGCAGAATCTGCCATAATGGCAGCCCCACACTAATGACAGCCCTTCCATAGCCAATAACCTCTTCTTGGCTCCAACTCACCCTTCTGCTGGTTTACCTTGTCAATATCCGTGCAGTCCCCTTTAAGCTCTGCTCCCTGAGCTTTGACTCAGGCTGCAGTCTAGAGACCAGCAGATTGGGTTCAATGGCTTGCCCATGGCCACATAGCAGACAAGTGGTGGAGCCAGGATTAGAACCCAAGTCCTCTGACTCCTAAACCCGTGCTCCTTCCCTTAAGCCACGCTGCTTCTCTATGCCCTTCCTCCTCATATCCAATAGACAATTACTCTCCCCTGCTTCAAAGCATTATTGAAGGCACATATCCTCCAAGAGGCCTTCGCTGATTAAACCCTCCTTTCCTCTTCTCCCATTCCCTTTGGTGTAGCTCTGACTTGCTCCCTTTATCCATCCCACCTTCCAGGCCTACAACAATTATGTATCCACCTGTAATTTTATTTATTTCTATTAATGTATGTCTCCGCTTCTAGACTTAAGCTCGTTGTGGGCAGGGAATGTGCCTGTTATATTGTACTCTCCTAAGCACTTAGTACAGTACTAGGCACACAGTAAGCAATCAATAAATACAACTGATTGACTGAGTGACTATTCTGCAGGGATCTGGCTCCCTTGCTCCCAGCACGCCCAGATACCTCTCCCTACTTATGCCAAACCTCTCCTCCATAGCCTGGGAAGAAGTCCCAGCAGCCTCTGGGATGACATCCTTGCTGCAACCTCTGATTTGCTCTTTTTCTATGCAGGGGAGGGCAAAGAGACTTTAAAAGGGAACATACAGGCCTTGGCCTTTACAGCACTTTAAAGGAGGAGTAGCAGAGAGTTGTGTTGTTCTTGGGTTGGCCTAGCTGAGCCATAGGTGGAGAAGCCTGGGAAACACCCTGGGCTTGATTGACACAATTGTACATGGGCCTCCTCTCTGGTTTCTCGGCTGGAGCCTCTTCCCAGTGCAGTCTATGCTACTGTTCAAATCACATTCAGGCCAAACTGAAGCTATGTATATTAACCAATTGTACTGACACTGTTGGTTCAGACTCTCTTCTGTAGCTGTAATTTGGACTAAGATTCCTTGAAACTCATCAAAATCAATTATACAGAATTCTTAAGCTTTGGTCCTGAGTTTTATCAATTAGAAAAATGACTGATTTCTGATTTTAATTAACTTGAGACTTATAAGGGTCAAGTCACTCTTTCTGGAGTGATGTGTTGTTTAGAAACAAGGAATGAGCTAACTTGAAGTCTGCTTCTTCCTCTATTGTATATCCCTAAGCACTTTGTATAGAGCTGGTGGTCAATTAATGCTATTAATTGATTAACTAATGTTGGTGGGTAGACCTTCTGAGACAAATGTGAAGACCATGAGTGATGAATTTGGGGGAAAGCAAAGAAAACCATAATCTGAAAGGAGAGACTCTGGTTTCCACCATCTCCAGCTGCATTTACAAATCTTCCAGGAACCAAGGTTGTTCTGACCTCACCAAATAGGAAAACTGCATGTTTCTAGAGTAGCTAAGCCCGATTAGAATTGCTTTTACAAAATAAGATGACCATCAAAATAGAACTTAATTACAAGCAACAAGAATGTTTACTATCTGCTATTTTGAATTCTTGGACTTCAGGTGGGGCTCTGTGCCCTGTTGGATTAAATAATTTAGATTCCCACATATTTGGTTCCTGTGAAAGTTGTCTATTTCAGTTTAAACAATAAATCTTTGTGAGAGCTCTTAATAAATAATTTTTTATTTATAAATAAAAAAATTAAATAATACCTTAATAAATCTTGTGAAAATTTTTCATCTGATTGTGATAGTTTCTAATTCTAAAATAATCCTTAAACCTAAGATGATCAAAACCAAGTCCAGGTAGAAAGTGCTTACATTAGACTAGAACAAGAAACAAATTAGATGGCATGAGGGCCCCTCAGTCTGATATCTTGCTGCTCATAATGAAACTTAACTCCAAGTAGCTCATTTGGCATTGGTAGTATCTCATGTGTCAGCAAGCACATCATCTGTCAACTAAATAATCAGGCAGTCATGCATATCAGGACTTTATTCTACTCTGTGCATCTCCCTCTTTGTAAAGCAAATGATTACCATCAGCTACAAGCTTATTGTGTTGCAGAAGAAGCACCACAAAAATAATACAAACAGGTTCCCTATAGGCAGGCCATTCTATCAGAGAAAATTAGCATTTAAATAGCTAACATTTTTAAAACATTATGTAGGACAGGTAACATCTTCAAATGTTAAGCTTTTAGCTCCTCAAATAAATTATAGGAGAAAATGGGAAACATGCAATAAATGATTCATTTCACACATTAGAATTTACTATCTTATTCATCGTGAATCATATCCATACTTGCAGTTTCATGTGCTCATATATCTATGCAATTGTATTTCATGGTAGCCACTGGCTTTTATGGGAGCCAAAAGGAAGAGGAAGTGGGGTCTTGGGTTCTTTACTTCTTATTTTAAAAATGAAAGTATTAGAAAGTATTAGGAATTAGTAAAATTCCTGAGGGCAAGCCCCAAACTGTGTTTACTGTGTTCTTGGGAACACAGTACAGTGCTCTGCACACAGTAAGCGCTCAATAAATATAATTGAATGAATAATAACAATGATGATGACAATAACAATGATGACAAGGATGGTGATGATGATGATAGTTACAGGGAGCATATCAATATTAGCTCTTTTTTGTTTCCCTTAGGTAGGTTTTCTAATGAAAAGATCTGACAAAGAAGATGACCAGAGAATTCATTGAAAAGCCTCGTTCATGAACATCTGGGGAACCCACATTCAAATATGCAAATTAGCATGTGTTCATGTACTATACTTTACAAAATCCAGTCTGGCTTGAAAATAAATCATAGAGCCAGTCTAGACTGTAAGCTCACTGTGGGCAGGGAATGTGTCTGTCTATTGTTGTATTGTACTCTCTTAAGCACTTAGTACAGTGCTCTGCACACAGTAAGTGTTCAGTAAGTATGAAGAAGAAAAGAATAAATTTTTAAAAACTTCATCTGTCTTATTGGTAACCTTTTATTAGGCTTTCAGAAAAATCAGTCTTGGTAAGGAACCTCAGAGTTAACTAAGAAAGGACCTTCCTTTTAAAGTCAAGTGGTAAAGTAGAAAGTACATGGCATATAAGGTAACGCTATATAAAATGGAATCTGTTCATACAGCCTATTTCCCATAGTCAGTTCTGCCCTAATGCCATAGCTATATTCTTGAAGTACTTCACATTATGATAGTACTCCCCTCTTGACTAATGTCATGCACATGTGCACAATCATTTCTTCCAATATGAAATCTAGTTGTGCTGACTGGTGGATCATGTGGATCCAGATAGACATATGACGTGGGAAGAACATTCTCTATTTCTTCAGCAGAGTTTTATCCAAATCATGGAGTGGAAATATGCATTATAAAAGAACTGACTACTAAACACCCTCATTTGTAAAACTAAACCACTTCACGGCTCCTACTTTATTTCAAAAATTCATATTGAATTTCCTTGGCCATTCTTCAATTGAATCAGTCTTGCATGAGGTTTGGAACTCTGAAAAACAGTTCACATCCCCTGTTATCCACCCAGTGAGGAATAGACCTGTTAAGTGCATTCTTCTTTGACTTAGGTATTTTTTTTTCCTAAAGTGCACCCTCGTTTGGAAGCTTTAACTTCCAATCAAATGGAAAGAAAATAAAGTCCAGAAGAAAAATGCACCTTCAATCAACTCTAAATTACAGAACATAAACATAAGCAGTACCATTATTGAGTTAGGCCATTGGCCCATCCAGCCAAGAATTCTGTTTTCACCAGAGGTAATAGGATGCTTTAAGAAACATGTGATGATGGCTGCCCACCTTGACATTTGAGATATTAAAGGATGCACCTTTTAAAATGCCATCTTTCCCCCTTTGCATCCCCTAATCTTCTTCTAATAACCCATCATAAGTCACTCACCTCTGACTTAGTACAGTGCACTGCACAGAATGCTCAACAAATACTGCTACTACAACTACTGCTACTACCCCTACTACTACTAAGATGAGGTACAGTGGGTAGATTAGTTTGAGAGGAATGAAGCAACTGGGAGATATAGTGGGAGAAAAAAATATTGGCATTTATTAAGGGCTTCCTACGTGTCTAGCACTGTTCTAAGCACTTGGGTAGATACAAGCAAATCAAGTTGGACACAGTCCCTGTCCAGCATGGGCTCACAATCTTAATCTCCATTTTACAGATGAGATTACTGAGATAAAAAGAAGTAAAGTGACTTGACTAAGGTCACACAGCAGACAAGTGGCAGAGCAGGGATTAGAACCCAGGTCCTTCTGACTCCCAGGCCCCTGCTCTAACCACTAAGCCATGAGAAGTGAGTTGATAATTAGAAGAGAGTGTGCTGATGGTCAGGAGTAATGGTAATCATTCGTAGATTTTGAGAAGTGGGAGGTCAATCTATTTATTGAGTGCTTATTGTAAGCTTGTCTCTAGATTGAAAGCTAGTCTCTAGGCTGTAAACACATCTCTGGACTGTAAACTCATTTTGGGCAGGAATACGTCTACCAACTCTGTTGTACTGTACTCTCCTAAATGCCTAGTTCAGTGCTCTGCACAGAGTAAACCCTCAATAAATTTATGGATTGATTGCAAATCATTGTAGTAAGGCTTGGCAGAGAACAACATAACAGATTTGGTGGATCTGTTCCCTGTTCAGACTGATGTTTTAGAAAATGGGCAGAAGAGTCAAGATTGTAAGCTTTAGAGATGGGGAGAATGGTGGTATTGTTAATTGAAATGAGAAAGTTAGGTGAAAGAGAGGATTTGGGAGGGATGTTAAGGAGTTCAGCTTTGGACATATCTGTATTTTTTAATTTATATTAATGCCTGTCTCCCCCTCTAGACTGTAAGCTCACTGTGGGCAGGGAATGTGTCAGTTATATTGTTATATTGCACTTTCCTAAATGCTTAGTACAGTGCTCTGCACACAGTAAGCACTCAATAAATATGGTTGTCTGAATGATATATTGAGCTTGACTGGCACTGGATATCCAGAGAAAGCATAGGGCAGGATGAAATGTGACATTGTAAAGAAGGAGAAATGACAAGATTGGTAAGGTAGATTTAGGTGTCATGTGCCTAGAGGTAGTAGTTAAAATTGGGGAAGCTGATGAGCTCCTCCAGTGAGTGAGTGTAGATTGTAGAAGGGAAACCCAGAAAGACTGGAGACTCTGAGACTGTAAGGCCATTGTAGTCAGGGATTGTCTCTCTTAATTGCTGAATTATACTTTCTAAGCACTTAGTACAGTGCTCTGCATACAGTAAACGCTCAATAAATGCAATTGATTGATTGATTGAATGAATAAAAGAACACAGCCTTCAGGGATACCCACGGTTAGGGAGTAGGAGGCTAAGCAAGAGCTCATGAAAGAATGTGAGGAGAATTGAACAGAGAAGTAAGAGAACGAGGAGCACTATATTAATAAAAACTTGGTTAAGTAGTGTTTCCAGGAAAAGATAGTAGTTCAGAATGTTAAGGCCAGCCAACACGTCAAGGAGGATTAGTAGTCAGTCAGCTCTCGCAAATAGATATTATTAGTGACTTTGGAAAGTGTGATCTCAGTTGAATGGAGGGCAAAAACCCTGGGAAAAAACGGCAGGCAGACAGTAACTTTTCCTCTAGTAATCCATTACAACCTCTCATCTGTGAATAACCCAAACCATTCCTAGACCTACTGATATTTTTGGCTTGCCCAATTTCCGGAGCTAGCAGTTTCAACATACTTACCACCCACACCGAGAGCTAAAGCTTCAAGTCGGGGGTCTCATCCTGTCTTCAAGGGTTTTGATGAGCAACAATTTTGTGTTGGTCCTGTCCAAGGTCTCATAGGAGGGATTTGTGGTATTGTGGTATTATTTTTCTATAAAAGTGCAAATACATATAAAAAGGGCTCCTGTTTAAATTTTAGAACAAAAACATCAACAATAAAAGCACCTGATAATGTAATCCTATTAGTTGTGTCACAAGATATTAGCATTAATAATTATGATCATGGTACTTGTTAAACACAAACTTTATGTCAAGCCCTGAAGCATGGGGATGGAGACCAAATAATCACATTGGACATAGTCTCTTATCCCACATGAGTTTCACAGTATAAGCAGGAGGGAGCAAGAAAGAATTCCCATTTTACAGATGAGGAAACTCAAGCACAGGGAAGTGAAGTGAGTTGCCTAAAGTCACACAGCAGGCCAGTGGTGGAGTCAGGATTAAAACCTTGGACCTCTGACTCCCAGGCCCGAGTTCTTTCCACTAGGCCACACAGCTTCCATAGCAGGTGAATTATGATATTACGGAGAAGCAGAGTGGCTCAGTGGAAACATCTCGGGCTTTGGAGTCAGAGGTCATTCTCAAATCCCGGCTCCACCAACTGTCAGCTGTGTGACTTTGGGCAAGTCACTTTACTTCTCTGTGCCTCAGTTACTTCAACTGGAAAATGGGGGTGAAAACTGTGAGCCCCCCGTGGGACAACCTGATCACCTTGTAACCTCCCCAGCGCTTAGAACAGTGCTTTGCACATAGTAAGCGCTTAACAAATACCATCATCATTATTATTATTATTATTATATTTAAGTCCCTGCCCAGGAAAAGATGAGTAATTAGCTCTGTTCTGTTCTCTCTTCAGAGATTTCTATTTTAGTTGATCATTCAAACAGCAGCACTTGCACCATGAAAAATAATACTAAAATTGAAAATGAGAATTATTGACATCATTCCCAGTTATTCTTTAAACTGGGTTTTCATTCTCTTCTACCAAGGAAGGAATTGGTTTAGAAATTGAAAACATCAGGAACATAGTTTGGTTGGTCATAACATTTGCATTTGGATATAAAGATCAGCTAGAAGAGGGAATTACTTGGATACAAAGCAGGTCTACTGCACATTCTTAAACAACTGGGATTATAGGTGGGCGATAGTGCCCCCCCCCCCTTTTTAAGTGGCACTTGAGTGCCCAGAGCTCCTGCCACCTGAAGACTTCAAGGCCAGTAGTTCGCTCCATTTCTTTTCTATAACATGGAAACCTTCTCTGATGGGTGGAATAGGTAGTTCGACGAAATTGTGCTGAGCTACCTGAATCATTCACTGTTAACTCAGAGAGAAAAGTGGAAACATTTTTCCTCTCCAATCTAGTTTAGGGAAGTAGGAAGGTTCTCTATAGAAGCCTTGACTTTCACTCTTCAAACTTCCCCAGCCCTGACATTTTGGTGCAGCATCGTGGAATCAAAAGAACTGAAGACTTGACACTAGAAAGGAAGAGCTCTTCTAATTTCTTCTGCCAAGAACTCCCTATGGCTTCCAACTACACGTCCTGAACCATCTGTCGCTTTTTGTATCTCCCATTCTTCATAGCCATGATCTCCACATGTCTTTTCCCTTCACGTGCTATTACTTAGCTTGCTCTCATTGTTTCTGCCGACCCATCTTTCTCTCTGGGCTCTCCTGTCTGTTCCTTCATTCTCACTAGTTCCCTGGCTTGGAACTCCCTCCCTTCTCAAATCTGGCAGCCCACAGTTCTCCCCACAGTCAAAACCCTGCTACAATCCCAACTCCTCCAATGCTCTTTCCCTGCTTAACTTCTCAACACCTTGAGGTGTATAAATCCTTCAGCCAACTCTAGAACTTATGAATTTATTTATACTCAGCATTGTTTATTCAATTGTGCATTCAATTATTTATTTTGACTATTCTACTTTAAATATTTCTATGTTGCCACTTCTTTATTCTGTGCTTCCCAAGAGCTTAGTACAATTTACTGCACCTAGTGGGCTCTTAAATATTTCTACTACTATTTATAGATATGAAATGCTTTGTGATAATGATCATGATGACAATGATGACTTATTCCCATTACTGAGACAAATCTCATTTAATATTTAATTTCTTCTAAAATGCTATTTTTTTCTGGTTTATTTTTCTTTATTGTCCCCTCAATGCTGAAAAACATGATTTAGTATTCTCTTTCTATTCTATTTCTACTATACAAATAAAATGGGACGTTTCCTGCTTAATCAAGATGCAGACTTCTCTTGAAGGAGTGTGAGGATCATTGCTGGAAGGAAGTTGGATGTGCAGGAGGTGGCAAAAGCTTGCATTTCCTTCCTACTGGTGCATTGCCATTTACATTTCTCTATGTTTTCAGTTTAAATAGTTTTAAGAATATGAAAATGGAGTCCTGTAGATTGAAGTCTTTCTTCTCCGTGTAACAGGACCCTGTATGACTGAAAAGAAAAGCAATTTCATCTATAATTACATCATGTAATAGTTTCACATGTCACTCCTTTTCTCAGTACTAAGTGAAGAGAATCCAACTGTCAAATTTTCTTATAAAACACAAAGGAAATCTCCATACTTCTCTGTTTCATATATCTAATATCTCAAGGACACTCCTGTCTACAGTTCAGAACGTACTGTACACTGTCAAGTAAGCAACCACTGATAAGAACAGTTGTTCAAGAAGTATTCTCCTCAGAATCATGGGGAAGTAGGGCTGAAAGACCATCTAAACTTTTTGGACTTTAATTCTATGTTGATGTGGACAGGGTTTGAGCTTTGACCCTGGTAGGCCTCAACTCCTCTTGGGGATCTAATGTAATTTACTTATCCTCCAGCCCTTAATTCACTGAAACAGATGGCAAACACCAACACAGTAGCTGCCACAGGTACAAGTCTGAGAAAGCATAATACGCTGCCCAGTGTCAGGTAGGATTCTAGATAATCCCAAATGACAAGCTGAAGAATGGAAGTGCTTCTGCTGGGTAGTGAATTCTATCAGCTACAGACCATCTTAACCTGAAATAATTCATTAGGCAGATAAGGCCATTGATATTCACTTTCCCTGAGAACTACACACGCTTGGCTATTTCTCAAGCTATCTGACACCAGAGGTTGACTTCAGACTGCATCTATTTCCTCAACATGATGAAAAGCCCTCAACTAGCAAAAGTCCTGTGGTTTAGTTAACTCAGACACTTGTGAAAAGCAGGGGTAATACGTAATTCCAGGTGGGCATGGGAGGGTAGGTATTTTTTTAGAGCTACCTAGAGGACTGAGTAGTAATCCTGATTAGTTCATTAGTTTGTATCTATGTGCTTGTTACATAGTAAGCACTTAATAAATACTATTTAACAACAACAAAGAATAGCAAAACCTGGATTTAAAAAAACCCAACAACAAATCTTTGATTCCTGAAGATTTTGTCTACTTATTTGCTTGTGGGCAGGGAAGATGCCTACCAACTCTGTTGTATTGTACTATGCCAAGAGCTTAGTACAGTGCTCTGCACACAGTAAGTGCTCAGTAAATACCACTGATAATGAAAAGAGACTGTGGACTTAAATGTTAATAACTGGATGCTAGTGGGGACAAGATTTACTTTAAGCTGGGTGCTTTGTGGTGGCAATGCTGTTACATCAGGAAAACTAGCACATTATTCCACTTTACAGAATTACTGTACTTGTGTGCCATAAAATAGGAGATGATAGTGTTTATCTGAGTCAGGGACATGAGCACTGATCAAAATGCACCAGTGGGACTGACAGATTTCCAACCCCTGTATTTAACAACCCTTCTTCATTAAAGAAACTCAGGTTCCAGATGTAGTGGAGTGTTTATCTGTTGACACAGAATACCTTTAAAAACACAGACCACCCAAGTAAAATACAAGGGAGAGAATCAAGCTAACACAGAATATGAAAACCTTCTGCAAAGACCCAAACCAGAAAAAAAAACTGAATATTTTTCTCAAGCATTTGTTTCTCTTAGCCAGTAAGAGATTGCAGTATTTTATTCTGAAGAATAAAGGGAGCTTCTTCAAATAATTTTAAGTATTGTTTTCATAGGGATATTGATGGGTGTTCTTAATTAGACCTAATTTTGTAATTTTTCTCTTTTTCATCTGTGCACACGACCACTGATACAAATGAGAGGTTGTTTTACAAACGAAGACATTTTCAACAGAGAGGGGATGGAGTTGACAGAGGGTGGCACAGCAGACTTACATGAGTGTGAGGTAAGGCAATGTGCCCTGACAAAAGGAGTGCTTTGCTTTGTTCAGAAGCATGGCCTAGTAGAAAGAATATAAGACTGGAAGCGAGGGGACCAGGGTTCTAATCCTGACTTTGCCACTTGCCTGCTATGTGACCTTGGACAAGTTGCCTCAGTTTCCTTCCCTGTAAAATGCAGATTCAATTTATGTTCTCCATCCTCTGTTAAACTGTGAGCCCCTTACGGGACAGGAACTATGGCTGACCTGATTATTTTGTGACTACCCCAGCACTTAGTAGAGTGGGTTTTTTAATGGTATTTGTTAAGCACTTATTATGTGCCAAGCACTGCTGAGGTAGATATAAATTAATTGGGTTGGACACAGTCCCTGTCCCTCCTAGAGCTCATGGTCTTAATCCCCATTTTACAGATGAGGTAACTGAGGGACAGAGAAGTTAAGTCATTTGCCCAAGGTCACCCAGCAGACAAGTGACAGAGCTAGGATGAGAACCTAATTCATCAGACTTCCAGGACCACGCTCTTTCCTCTAAGTCATACTGCTTCTCATGCTGCTTGGGCATAGTAATCACTTAGCAAATTCCACAGTGACTATTACCTAATTTTAATGTTTACATTCTATATGCACTTGGGCTGTGCCAGTGTGATCTCATGGGAAAATATAGGCTAAGTGCCTATATATCGATTTCTAGTGCCAGTTCGGCTATTGATCTCTGTGTGATATCCCACAAGTCATCATCATCATCATCATCATCATCAATCGTATTTATTGAGTGCTTACTATGTGCAGAGCACTGTACTAAGCGCTTGGGAAGTACAAATTGGCAACATATAGAGACAGTCCCTACCCAACAGTGGGCTCACAGTCTAAAAGGTCATTTAACCTCTCTTTGCTTCAATTTCCTCAATTGAAAATGTGGATAGTACAACCTGCCTCTCACTATCTTTCAGGGATGTTGTGTGACCAAAATGAGATCAGTAATGTCAAACTGCTTTGGAAATTTTAAAAGGTCCATGGAAATTCAAGCACTGTTATTATTTACAATTAGGCTGGTTCTATAAAGACATGAATCAAACAAACTGCAATGGCCCAATTTTGAAGTTAAATTACAAATGCCATTCACAATCAAAAGGACTGCGATCAATGTTACCCATAAAGGTCATTAAAATTAGAGCTTTACTATTCATTCATTCATTCAATCGTATTTATTGAGCACTTACTGTGTGCAGAGAACTGTACTAAGTACTTGGGAAGTACAAGTTGGCAACATATAGAGATGGTCTCTACCCAACAACAGGATCACAGTCTAGACGGGGGAGACAGACAACAAAACAAAACATGTGGACAGGTGTCAAGTCATCAGAATAAATAAAAATAAAGCTAGAAGGACATCATTAACAAAATAAATAGAATAGTAACAAAATAAATAGAATAGTAAATATGTACTAGTTTTTGTTTCAATGGAAATGCATTTAGAATGTATTATGTGGGTAAGGAAAGCAGGCTAGAAGTAAGTTCTAGAGTTTTATAAAGATGGGAACTACCTTACTAATAGGGCATTAGTAAAATGACAATTTAATAGTTCTTGATTGCCCTATGTTGATTTTCCTGATTAACAAGTCAAATAGTCAAATATCTTCTTCCTTTGCACAGATCCAGATTGCTAATGCAGTTGGCACAATGATACTGGCCAATTGCATATGATTTTGCAACTAAACACCAGGTGGGTTTAAACCAGGTCTTGGCCAGCCTTGCACAAAAAAAATGAAAGATGGAGAAATAAGCAAAATTACAGTGAAAATATTCACTTCTTCAAGTTTGCAAGGATTGCCAAGTGTGCTTACATAGCTAGATAATAATTATGGTATTTGTTTACTTACTATGTGTCAAGCTCTGTAATAATAAAAATGATGGCATTTGTTAAGCACTATGTGCCAAGCACTGTAATAATAATGATGGCATTTGTTAAGCACTTACTATGTGCCAAGCACTGTAATAATAATGATGGCATTTGTTAAGCGTTTACTATGTACCAAGCACTGTTCTAAGCGCTGGGGTAGATACAAGGCAATTAGGGTGTCCTATGTGGGGCTAACAGTCTTCATCCACATTTTACAGATGAGGTAACTGAGGCACAGAGAAGTTATGTGACTTGCCCAGAGTCACACAGCTGATAAGTGGTGGAGTCGGGATTAGAACTCATGACCTCTGACTCCCAAGGCTGGGCTCCTTCCACTAAACCACGCTGCTTCTCGAGCATGAAGCACTGTACTAAGCACAGGGGTAGATACAAGATCATCAGGCCCCACATGGGGCTCACAGTCTAAGTAGGAGGGAGAACAGGTATCAAATCCCCATTTTATAGATGAGGAAACTGTTGCCCAGAGAAATGACTTGCCCAATGTCACTTGGCCACTAAGTGGCAAAGCCGGCATTAGAATAATAGTAATAACAACAACAACAACTATAATGATAATACTAATAACAATAATATTGACTGTGATATTTGTTAAGTCTTTACTATGAGCCAAGCACTGTTCAAAGCACTGGGGTAGATACAAGGTAATCAAGTTGGGCATAGTCCGTGTCCCATATGGGGCTCGCAGTTTTAATCCCCATTTTACAGATGAGGTAACTGAAGCACAGAGAAGTGAAGTGACTTGCCCAAGGTTACACAGCAGACATGTGGCATAGCCAGGATTACAACCCATATCCTCTAACTCTCAGGCCCGATTTCCCAGGTCCCATGACTCACAGGCCCGTGATCTTTCCACTAGACCACACTGCTTCTCTAAATAGATAGATAAAGCCAGATAAAGATATATATGTTCTGTCTTTGGTTTTTTGAAGATGACACTGTGTGTGTGAATGAGGCTGAAGTGACCAACAAGGGACTGACCCACTTGTTGTGCTAATGGGTTTGCAACACTTCGGACCTGTCTCTGTTTTCCATCCTGACTCCTTATGTCCCATTTTTCATGAAGCCTGTGCTGTAGGAGAACAATTGCTCTTCAGATTTCTTCCCCCTTGTTCGTCCAATTGTTGTAGAGATCTCCTGACAGGCCACTGCTGTCAGGCTGTTTGAGATGTTCCTTCATCATATCAATCAATCAATCATATTTATTGAGCGCTTACTGTGTGCAAAGCACTGTACTAAGCGCTTGGGAAGTACAAGTTGGCAACACATAGAGATGGTCCCTACCCAACAGTGGGCTCACAGTCTAGAAGACTGTCATATCTTTAAAGCCTTCTTTTTCCTGCCCTCTGGGATTGTAAATGTCCCCTTTCAGTTCCCATTTCAGCAGCTTCTTCAGTTTTTATTCATCTCGCAAGTTCCCTCAAGTGGGACTGCGAACACTTCTTTGGTACTTGGTGAGCTGACAGTTTCGGGTCCTCGGTATTGATAATCTTGCCCTGATGTTTGATTAGAATATTGTTCATAGATGACACTGATGAAACGGCTCTTGGAACTCGATATTCCATCTGTTGAAAGACTGGGTTTCACAGTCACACAGCATGCTGTCCATTATTACATGGATAGATTAAAGAGATACAAAACAGAGTTACAGCATATATGTCTCTTGCAAATAGTGATAGCTGTCATGAAACCCTGTTGGTTCTACCTTCAAGACATCTCTAGAATTTGCCCTTTCCTGTGGTACTAGGCCAATCCAAGCAGTCATCCTATTCTACCTTGACTATTGCATCAGCTTCCCTGCTGACTTCCCTGCATCCTGTCTCTCCCTGCTCCAGTCTGTACTTCACTCTACTGCCTGGACCATTTTTCTGAAAAATCATTCAGTCCACATCTCCCCACTCCTCAAGAACCTGCAGTGTCTGCCCATCCACCTCCAAATCAAATGGAAACTCCTCACTACCAACTTCAAGGCACTCAATCAGCTCTTCCCTCCCAACTAACCTCGCTGATTTCCTACTTCAACCCATCCCACACATCCGTCCTCTAAGCTACTCTCTCTACTTCGAGCTTGTCTGTTCTACCACTGACTCCTCACCCACTTTCTCCCTTGGGGCTGGAACTCCACTCTTCATATCCAGCAGTCTAGCACTGTCTCCTCCAGGAGGCCCTCTCAGACAAAGGTCTTAACTTCCCCATCCACCCTCCCTGCTTATTGACTATGAACTTGGTTGCTGTATACCCCTTAAGCATTTTAAAACTCACCCCAGCCCCACAATACTTACATAAACATTCGTATACGCTACTATTTCCCCTATCCTAATCTAATTTAATGTTGTTTACCCCCATGTAAATGTCTTATGGGCAGGGATCACAACTTTCAACACTATGTACTTTCCCAAGCGGTTACTGCAGTGCTCTGTGCACAGTAAGTACTCAATAAATACCATTGATTGATTGAAATAGCAATTAGAATTTAATTAACTATCTACCCTGGGACATGGAAGAAGAGGGGAACACAGGGAGGTGGGTAGGTTTGGGAGAGTGAATATGTAGATATATACATGAGCTATCAGCTGCTGAATTTGTCATGCTTATTTACATGCTTATTTGCAAAAACATAAACTCATTTGGGCTTCAATAGTAGAAAAAAAAGATCACCTCTTCATCCATATGAAAATACATTTCCTAGCACCTGATTCCTGCAGCCACTAAAATAAACCATGAATAGCTCATTTTGAGAATCATCTTTCATAGTTAATTTAAGCAGCCCCCAAGTTAGATAGCTAGCAGATGGCCAGCATGAGGGAAGAGCAAAAACTGTGGTGTTAAGGTATTTTTTAGGCAAACTCAGAAACTGCAGGAAGAATTTTTATTTTTTTAGAGAGGAATTTTCCTGCTATCAAGTATTTTAAGGATAAAGATAAAACTTACAAACCTATCCATAAATTTGCTTCCAAAGTACAGATAAGATAAAAGGTCAGAGAGGTCTGAGAGATGACAGCCATGCAAGTTGTTCTGCCTAGACAAATTATATTCATTACTTCGTGTTTTATAGGAATAGCCAACTCATTCTCAAAGTGAATTTGTAGGTCTTATCCTATCTTTCTCTGGGAAAAATAAGAAGTAGGCAGGAAGAAAAATCAGCTAAGTTAATATCTGCATGCTGAAACTTAACAGTCAGATGCTGCAAGGAATATAATTAGTTACCCCACTTGTTAATCAGTAATAAGAACATTTTGAGAAACACAGTAGCCTAATGGAAAGAGCACAGGCCTCAGAGTCAGAGGACCTGGGCTCTATTTCTGATTCTGCCACTTGCCTACTGTGTGACGTGGGTCAAGTCACTGAACTTCTCGTCTCAGTTTCCTCATCTGTAAAATGGGGATTCAAGACCAGTTCTCCCCATACTTAGACTGTGAGCCCCATGTGGGACCTGTGTCTGACCTGATTATTTGGATATCTTCCAGCATTTAATACAGTGTTTATTGCTGTATTTATTGTACTTATTGGTATTGTATTTATTTGTAATGCATTTATTTATATGCGTCTATTTATTTATATGTATTGTATTTATTTATATGTATTGTATTTATTGTTGTATTGTACTTTCCCAAGTGCTTAGTACAGTGTTCTGCACCCAGTAAGCACTTTTGGAGAAGTAGTGTGGCTCAATGGAAAGAGCCTGGGCTTTGGAGTCAGAAGTCATGTGTTCAAATCCCAGCCCTGCCAATTGTCAGCTGTGTGACTTTGGGCGAGTCACTTAACTTCTCTGGGTCTCAGTTCCCTCATCTGTCAAATGGGGATGAAGACTGTGAGCCCCCCCGTGGGACAAGCTGATTGCCTTGTAATCTCCCCAGCGCTTAGAACAGTGCTTTGCATGTAGTAAGCACTTAATAAATGCCATCATCATCATTATTATATTGAATGAATGAATACTTGGCACATAATAAGCATTCAGTCCATGTTTCTCCACTCCTCAGGAACATCTAGTGTTTGCCTATCCACCTCCACATCAACCAGAAACTCTTTATCATAGGTTTTAAAGAACTCAATCACCCTGCCTCTTCCTACCTCACCTCCCCGATTTCCCATCATCATCATCAACATCAATCGTATTTATTGAGCGCCTACTATGTGCAGAGCACTGTACTAAGCGCTTGGGAAGTACAAATTGGCAACATATAGAGACAGTCCCTGCCCAACAGTGGGCTCACAGTCTAAAAGGGGGAGACAGAGAACAAAACCAAACATACTAACAAAATAAAATAGAATAGATATGTACAAATAAAATAAATAAATAAATAAATAGAGTAATAAATATGTACAAACATATATACATATATACAGGTGCTGTGGGGAAGGGAAGGAGGTAAGATGCGGGGGATGGAGAGGGGGACGAGGGGGAGAGGAAGGAAGGGGCTCAGTCTGGGAAGGCCTCCCACTACAGCTCAGCCCATATACTTTGCTTCTCTAATGCCAACCTACTGACTCACTGTACCTCCATCTTGTCTATCTCACCATCAACCCCTCGCCCACGTCCTGCCTCTAGCCTGCCATTCCTTCCCTCTTAATATCCAACAGATGATCACTCTTCCCCACTTTCAAAACCTTATTAAACACACATCCCCGCCAAGAAGATTTCCCCGACTAAGCCCTCAATTCCTTTTCTCCCACTCCCTTCTGTGACATCCTTGCACTTGAATTTGCATCGTTTAGTCACCTCTCCTTCAGCCCCAAAGCACTTATGTACATATGTATCATTTACTTACTTCTATTAATGTGTGTGTCCCCCTCTAGACTGTAAATTCATTGCGTTCAGGGAAATTTTCTACCAACTCTGTACTCTCCCAAGTGCCCGTACAGTGCTCTGCATACAGTAAGCACTCATTTAATGCAATTAAGTGCTTAATAAATATTATCATTATTATTACTGTTGTGATGACCAACTTTCATTTTCAGTGCTAATGAAAGGGGGCAGTGGGCCAGATGAAGCAAAACAATAGATAATCCAAACAGTGGACACAACTTGAGCCTCATGCTGGGAAAGATCTATTTGGTGGAAACCTGGGGAGAATAAAGTTCAATAAAGCCTGGAGAGAATTACTACTACTACTACTACTACTACTACTACTAATGATGGTATTTATTAAGCACTAACTATGTGCAAAGCACTGTTCTAAGTGCTGGGGAGGTTACAAGGTGATCAGATTGTCCCACGGGGGGCTCACAGTCTTAATCCCCATTTGACAGATGAGGGAACTGAGGCACAGAGAAGTTAAGTGGCTTGCCCAAAGTCACACAGCTGACAAGTGGCGGAGCGGCATTTGAACCCATGACCTCTAACTCCAAAGTTCGGGCTCTTTCCACTGAGCCACGCTGCTTTTCTAAGTTTACTTCTCTTTGTTTTGAAGTTTGCTTCTTCAAGAAAAAGAAGCAAAAAGAAGTTTGCTTCTCTTTGTTTACTACTGTAAGCTAAGGGTTTGGCTGTTTGGGTGAAAGTCAGAGGTGAAGACAAGGTGAAGCATATTGAACTAATAGGAGCCCCAAGAATAAGTGTCTCTCAAAGTGATAGTTGAAGGATAAGTGAGGACATGACTCAAAGATGAGAGAAATGACAACAGGATGCAATCTCTCAAAAACCTCAAAGAAATCACAGGGTATTATTGAGGATTTTCCCACAGAATTTGTCTAGGATTATGGTTATCTTTTCTTTCTGTAAATATAGGGAAACACACAACAACAATATGGAGTCCAACTTTTTTTTCCCACAAGTCCAATCACCCCCATCTCTTTTTCCTTTTTTCCTTCTCTCTCCCCTCCTCTATCTTAAAGGATCCTCTTCAACTCTCTGCTACATTTCTCTCCCCTTATTTGTAATCTGATTTAGATTCTTGTTGCCATTGTGCAAACTCAATCCTGGGAATTTATTCCAAACTTGGGTAGAAGTGGAGGTGCCTGAGTGGCTTTATATGCAGAAAGTGGGAGATTGGGACCATTCATTTCTTATTTTGAGTCAGGTAACCTCAAGACAGACTGTCTGAAAGATGTGAGTCTTAAGGACAGCTGTCTGTTGTTAAATGGGTTAGCATAGGGAACTGCATGTGAGAATTACCACAGGTGTGTGTGAGGAGTAGGCATGGAAGGGGACAATCTTGTAATACCATGAGTCATGAAGGGCTGGAAGTGACGTTTTTATACTCAGAGAATATACCAATCACCTCCCCCCCATGTTAAAACAGAGAAGCAGTTAATAGAAAAGCAGTATTGCCTATTGGATAGAGCACGGGCCTGGGAGTAAAAAGGACCTGGCATCTCCGCTCTGCTCTATGTCTGCTGTGTGACTTTGTGCAAGTCACTTCACTTCTCTGTGCCTGTTTCCTCATCTCTTTAATAGGGATAAAGACTATGAGCTCTGTGGGACATGGACTGTATCCAACCTCGTAATCTTGTATCCACCCCAGCACTTAGCACATAGTAAGTGCTTAACAAATGCCACTTATTATTCTCTCATTACCAGCAGGTATCTGGGCTGTGTTAATTTACGATTATTGTATGATTTCTTGGGGAGAGAATTTTAATGCTTGTGTTCAACCTCTGAACAACTGAACAGTTTGTTTGTCCCAAGTGGGATTTTACCAGCTGCTATCAATGTGTCACTACCTGGTCAATTACTAAGAAAAACCTTGTCTTGCACATATGCCATAGAGCTGTGGCACTCTCTGAGTACCCTCATTTACCTACTGGGCTGGCATTTATGGAAGGTTTAAGTGCTTGTCTTAGTTCACTCAATAAGGCACTTTATCAGGATTCCTCTTAATGCCTCTGATTATACCCAGCCAGCACAGTTCATGCAGGTGCTTGCTTACTTCACCTTCTAAAAAACTGCAAGAAGGAAAAATATTGTAGCCAGGCCTCAGTTAAATGAAAATCCATGTCTGACACATCAGAGGTTCATATTCTCTGCAAACAGCCTCAGTAAAAGAGTGCAGCATGTTTGTTCAGGAGAATTAAAGCATTTTCTCAGGCCTCCTACTCTGCTTCTTTCTGCTCATGCTGGAGTTTAAGGCAGGAAGCCCACAGGCAGGGAATATGTCTGCTAATTCTCTTGTACTCTCCCGAACATTTAGAACAGTACTCTGCACATAGTAAGCACTCAATAAACACCACCAATTGATTGATCCATTTGATATCTGCTCACCACATGGTGTAATGTCTTGGGTGGACTGGACCTTTTCTTCATCAGAACAAAATGATTAAAATGTCCTGGGATGCTTCCACCAACAAGTGGTCTTCTAGGTCAAAAAATGGCCCGGTGGTTGCCATGAGCAGAGTAAATAATAATAATAATAATAATGATATTTATTAAGTGCTTACTATGTGCAAAGCACTGTTCTAAGCGCTGGGGAGGTTACAAGGTGATCAGGTTGTCCCACGGGGGGCTCACAGTCTTCATCCCCATTTTCCAGATGAGGTAACTGAGGTAGAGAGAAGTTAAGTGACTTGCCCAAAGTCACACAGCTGACCATTGGCAGAGACAGGATTTGAACCCATGACCTCTGACTCCAAAGCCCATGCTCTTTCCACTGAGCCACGCTGCTTCAACTCTCTTCAACTCTCTTCCCACTAGTTTAAATAGTCCAGCTAGGAGCTGGAGACAGGCGAAACTCTCAGGTAGATCATTATTTGCAGCTCCATAGGGGTGGCAGTTTAGGGTACTGTATAGGATGCTTCATAGTCCAGGTCTTATTAAGCCTCTGAGAAGATATGGACACCAGTGACCTGCAGTGGGTGCTAGAAGGGTGTGGCAACAGGAGGGCAGGAAATGGGGAGGGGAAAATACAGCAGTGCAGAAAGACATAGTTGGGGGATGGAGAATGTCTAGCAAGTGTGAAGAAAAGCGAAGATGAAGTGGGATTCATTATAAATAAGGACTAGATACTTGGACATTCATTTTCTAATTGCAGTTAGTTGCAGGAGTGATGTGTAGCTCTCTCCATTTCATCGGATTCCTTTTGATTCTCAGAGAGCTCCCAAAAGACGTCACTCATCACACAAGTGTATCAATTAATGAAAATAGGGAAGTAATGAGCAAGGAGATGCTAAGCACTTTTTGGACCTTTCTGAAAATCAGTATGGCATTCAATGCCAATGCTTGGTTGGTTCCCTGCCTTTAAAGAGCTTACAGTCTGGAGAATGATAATAATAATAACTGTGGTTTTTGTTCAGCACTTACTGTGTGCCAGGCTCTATACCTTGCCCTGGGGTAGATACAAGCTAATCAGTATGGACAGGCCCTGTCCCACAGTAGACTCACAATCTTAATCCCCATTTTACAGATGATGTAACTGAGGCACAGAGAAGTAAAGCAACTTGCCCAACATCACCCAACAGACAAGTGAAAGAACCAGGATTAGAACGCACAGCCTTCTGACTCCCAGGGCTGTGCTCTATCCACTATACCAGGTGGCTTTTCACTATGCCACACTGCTTCTTGAGTACCTTGAGTACCTTCACACAACACTCGACAGTTTCTGCTCTTAAACAGTCTACAAGATTTGCCCTGCCAGATGCCCCAGCAGTTTTCATTACATCAGGAAGATCTGACAGATACAAATTTTGAATAAATACCAAATCTAGAAGTGGTGGAGAACGCAGTTATAGAATCCGGCCATTGCTATTTCTAGCTTCTGTGTTGTATAATCCTAAAAGGACTAGCTGACCACTTCTATCAAAAATAACAAAATGTTCACCAAACAATCCATAGTTAGATTTTTCTTTTGTGATGGACTCATTTCTGCATTCCTGTAGTTTGAAGGAAAGTATTGCAAATATTCACTTGAGTGAGTCCATCACTTTTAATATTTGAAACTTAAGAATCAGTCTCTCCTCAGATTGTAAAGAAAATCATTTTATTCCCTCTTCCTGAGTCATAGTCTTCATTATCATCACCATTCTCATGAACAATGCAATGTTAGAGATTCCTAGGTGCATACAACCAAAGTGAAAGACATGGTCCCTGCCCTCAAGGTGATTACAATCTCGATGGGAATGAATAATCAAATTTCTTAGAAAGCACTGCCTGACCTATTCTACGGTGACTTATATGTTAGAGTAAGAAGGACGTAAAATATGAACTTAATATCTACACATCTACATACTGACCAGGACACTGAATGTTCCTGGAAAGTTAATCATTAGCAGTCATTTTTGCTTATTTAACTTGTATGAACAATACCAAGAATTGTTAATCAGGGCAATTGGGGGAAAAAGAAAAAATATTTTCACAGCTTGACCTCACAAAGCCATCATTGGGTAGAAAAAAGACAGATTTTGAGTTGTGCCAGGTCTCCAAGATGAAAAGATTTGCAAATGTGACAGAAGGTAATTCTGGTATTTCATGTTAATTGTTTTGTGTTGGCATAGGACCTCCTGTAATTTGCATTCTGCATTCAAGTTGCACTCACTCCAGAAAAAGACAAAGGAGCCAGAATCTTACTGCCTGAAAAGGTGTTGGAACTAGAAGCTACCAGTTTCCATCCTTTTCTGAAAATTCCTCCTCCACTTGGAGCTTGCTGTGCCTGAGCATTTGTTTGATCAGGAAAAAGACAAGAAGAGTTACCTTGTGGTCCAGGAGGTAACAACACAGAAAGGGCTCAAATCAAGAGAGAAAACACAATTCCTGTGGGGGTGGGGATTTGTGAACAGTCAGAAGCTGTTCTTTTGACTACACAGATGTTTGGATACTAACAGGAAATTTTGATTTAAAAGCTCATATCAGAGCATATTTGGGACTAAGAGTAAACATCAGATATCGTGGTGGATGATCCTAGAGGTAGAGAGAGGTTCAGAATAGGAGCTGAGAGTGATGCCTAGGGGCCAGCACCGATTTGATTTCCCCTGTTTGTTTTTGTCAAATCATATTGACTTTTTTTTCAGAGGGGAAATGGGTCTTGCCACAGGAAATGCACGAGTCAGAATAACTGACAATAAATGGGCAGCAAAGTGAATTACCCAGGAACAGTTTTTCCTAAAGCTGGCATTTGTTGGTCAAGTTGATCTCAGTCTCTGTGTGGGGGCTGTTACTATGTGTCCTGGATCTATCACCTCTAGCTGGGAGCTTCACTGGGGTAGAAAATCACAGAGAAATAAATGAGCATGGAACCACAGGGCAGGATGTCTGGACAGACTACACTCTGGGCTGTACCTGGCGCTCTCTGCTCATTTATGCTTCTTGCTCTGGTTCCTAGAGTTGGGGCAGAGCCATGGTAGAACCAGAACTCAGGACTCATTCAAAACCTGCCACCTTAACATTGCTTCCCTCCCTTTGAGGAGAGCCATGTTCATGGAAAGATGATTCTATTGTCTCCCATTCAATGCTGAGCTGGATTCACCTTTTGTCAGTCTTGTGTTTTTGATTACCGGCTTTGCTTTTAATTGCTCACAGCTATCCATAAAGATCCAGAAAGGCTCCGCAGTGGGAACAATTTGAAACTATGACTTCCTGACTTCCCTAGGCTGGCAAGCATAATAATCTTAAATCCTGAAAGCAAAGTGCACGTGACAGAGATATCCATCTTTCACCCAACAGGCTGCTGGAAGGGTTGGAAATTAAACATCCATATACCTTTCGTCTGTCAGTAAACACTCACACTCACATTTCCACAATTCTAAGAGAGTTGCCTAAGCTGTGGAACATTACACTGTATTCACAGGAAGGTGCCAATGAGGGCTGGATAGATATTTTTGGTTAATTTTCTCTGCTGTAATTCCCTATACAAAATACCATTTGAAAAGGAAAATATGCTGTGTTTGTTACCAGTGCGATTACTAAGCCTGCATGGAGCCCACCATGTGGACAAAGGGTTTTAAAACCTTTTCACTATTTAGCTATTCATCTGACCTTGAAGGTCTAGGTTTCTGAATCATGTTGAGCCTTTGGTTCACTATGACCCAGGGGGCTCTTTTTCTGCAGTGCTTATGGAAAACAGTTCTGAGAATCTAAAGCTAAAGCCCACAGTTTTCTCTGTAGAATGTTATCCTTCATTGTGAATTGCACTGTGCTTCCCTCAGAAGCTAGACACCACTTTGGTGGGGTATCAGCAGCAAACACAGTCTTCTCATTCTGATACTATTTACTGAACACCTGATCTGTGCAGGACACTATAGTAAGCATAAATTTCCAATTCCCTTCCACAGCATCAACAGACTTTATCCCCCAAACCTGCTGGGTATTGCTTCTCCGTAACCAGCCACTTGGCCCAAAATAAAATTGTCTTTCACTGGACAATGTTTAAGGGTCCCCAGCAGGTGCTGAGGTGATGGGGTAAACCATTCTACCATGTATAAAAATAACACACAGTTAGATCTCAAAGAATTTCTGTGTTAAAGGGAAAAAGCATAATGAGAGGAGAGGGAGGGAAAGGGAGAAAAAGAACATGGTGTTAAATTGCTCAAGATTCTTTACCAGAAATGAACTGGGTGTGTGAGTTATCATTAAAGCAGAGCTATTTTAGGGCCAGAAAAACAGCAGTAAGTCATTCTCCCCCTGAATCTTGCCCGTCTACTCCCTTGATTCCTCCAAGGTCTTATCTGACTTGGTCAGTATTTGTCTGTTCCTTCCTTTCCCATCCTTTTGCTCTACTAGGCACCTGCTCCCCAACAAATTTGAATGACTTGTATCCAGCGGGTAGCTCTTCCTGAACACACTTACATATGGGCACATATCAGCACTGTGTGGAACTGTGCCCAAACTGATTCTCTTTTATCTAAACCCTGCCCCAGGACTGAGGGGACACAAAAAGTTGCTGGTCCCCGCTGGAGCCTAGGGGGATTTCCCTCAATTTTGGAGCTCAAGGATCGTGGAGAACGAAAGAGGAGAGGAGCAGGAAGAACATGTGGAAAAGAGAAGTTGGAAAATAGGATGAAGGAAAGAGAGTGAATAAGGGCAGAGAGCATGCAATTGGAGATGGCAACAGAGAGAACAGGGTTAGAGGACCAGGGGTGAGAGAAATGAAAGAGAGGAAGAACAAGGAAAAGTTTTCTAGTTTTTGACTGCTTTGCTGCCTCGCTGCCTTATGCTGCCATTGAGAAGCTACATTGCCTAATGGAAAGAGCACAGGACTGGTTCTAATCCTGGCTCTGCTACTTACCAGCTTTGTGACAGTGGAAAAATCTCCTAACTTCTCTAGGCCTCAGTTTCCTCAGCTGTAAAATGAGGATTAAATCCCCAGTCTCCCTCCCCAGTGTGGGACAGGGATTGTGTCCAATTTGATTATTGGGTATCTATCCCAGTGCATAGCACATAGCAAAAGCTTAACTTAACTAATAGTAGTAATGGTATGTATCAAGAGCTTATTGAATGCAGATCAATTTACTAAGTACTGGGAGAGAATACACAGGTGAGAATTTGACATGGTCCCTAGCCCTCAGGGGGCTCACAATCTACGAGTACAGTATGGAGAAGGGACTAGAGGCAGACACATCAGGACTGATGAAACATTAAAACATAACACAGATGAGTACAAAAAAACAAAACAGAATCAGGTGAATTTGGGGCTCCTTGGGGATCAGTGTTCAGGATGTACCCGCAGCCACCAGTCTCCCCAGGATTTTGTAGCAGCCTCATGCTGTGGGTTTGCAAAGGAGTAGTGTTTATCTCCACCCAAGTAGACCCGGAGCACGCTGGGAGCAGGGGCCCTCAGAGGCCTGTAGCGATGGAGGAGTCAGAGAATGCTTGGGAGCAGTTTTTATCCCCATTCCAGAGGGCATTGGGCATGCCAGAAGAGAGACCCTCATTAGCAGGAGGAAAGGAGGCAGTTATGACCATCAATGGAAGGAGCATGGACTTTGGAGTCAGAAGTCATGGGTTCAAATCCTGGCTCCACCACTTGTCAGCTGTGTGACTTTGGGCAGGTCACTTAACTTCTCTGGGCCTCAGTTACCTCATCTATAAAATGAGGATTAAGACTGTGAGCCCCCTTGGGACAATCTGAATCACCTTGTAACCTCCCCAGTGCTTAGAACAGTGCTTTGCACATAGGAAGCACTCAATAAATGCCATTAAAAAATAAAATAATGGTAATTGTTATTAATATTAATAATATATTACCACCACTAGCCAAGAAGAATGGCAATGGATCTGATCTCGGAACCCCAGAAGACTCAATAAAAACCACTGATACTGATAAATAAAAAGTATTTGAAGTACTGATAGCAAATGTCCCCACAAAATAGGTACTGGATAAGCACTCTTGAATTTATGCTTGATCCCAAAAGCTTTAAAATGTTTGAAGAGTTTGAAAAAAAAGTGATAAATCCTATGGGAGAAGCAGCATGGTGTAATGGATTGAGCACAAGCCTGGGAATCAGAAGGTCATGGGTTCTAATCCCCGCTCCGTCACTTGTCCACTGTATGACCTTAGGCAAATCACTTCCCTTCTCTGCCTCAGTTCCCTCATCTGTCAAATGGGTATTGAGACTGTGAGCCCCATGTGGGACAGGAACTGTGTCCAACCCAATTTGTGTGTATTCACCCTAGGGCTTAGCACAGTGCCTGGCACATAGTAAGTGCTTAACAAATACCATCATTATTATGATTATTATATTTGCTTTAAATTTCCTTTTTTTTTGTTTTTGATGATATCTTCTTCATTTAAATAACACTTCATCATTCCAAATTTCCAAAATGTTAATTATTCTTTGTTATAATAATCAAAGCATTTCATTCCCACTCAGTTCCTAAAGAGCTTAACAAATGTCATTATGCTTCACAACAGCCTATCTACCTCACTAAGGATTTGACCACTTATTACTGTGGCACATGTATCCTGTACACTGAGATGGCCACTTACTTTTTAAATGAGTTAAACTGGGGAGGAGCAATCCAGGGTTGGAAGGAGCTCAGTTTTCTAGGCAAGGAAACTAAGACATCAAGGGGAGAAATGAATCACTCCAGGGCAAACAGTTCATCCCCAAGAACAGAGAAGGGGGCCAGAATTTAAACTCTCATCTCTTTGACTTCCTGTGTAGGGCTCTTTTCTTTCAAACAGGCAGCCTACTGAAGGTTTTGTAGCAGACAGTGGATTAGAACTCTGAGTTCCTCGTGCTACGTCCACTGGGTAATGTAATCTACTGAGCCCTTTTACCCTTCCCCAGAATAAGACATATTTAAACAATTTCCCATTTTATTAGGTTGGCATAGTTACCAAAAAAAAAATGAGCTTGAATTGCTGGGATTGTTTCCCACGGTATCAGAGGACTAGTGCATACTATACTTCTGAGGCCCGTTCCCTGGAGTAGTCCAAGATGACCTTCAAAATGATCTCCTCCTTCCATTATTGGTGAAGGCATAGGGCATTGATCATTCTTCCTTCATTAAGACAAGTTGAAATGTGATTACCTGGGTCCTAAGAGCATTTTCATGGAAATATGCTTTGGGTAGTGAGGGTCAGAGATTAGTAGTGATTAGGGTATATTTTTAAATGAAAGTAGGGCAAAGAGCTTTTGGGGGGACAAAGGTACACTCGGTGAGTTCTTTGTTCAGGGAACCCTCCATATTGGTGTGAACATTTTGGTTCACAGACCAAAGGCTCCAAATCTAGAAGCAGAGGGAGAAGACCGATGTGTCCTGCTAATTTGCCAGGAACAATAACTCGAGAACCCAAATTGGGCCTGTTTTATAGACAATTTATTTCTCTGTCATGCAATTGAGGGTTCTGACCTGATGAATGGAAAATCAACTGAGGTTGAAAAGAAAAGGAAAAGAAGAGAAACAGCCATATCTGTCAAGAAATGGCCAGAGTGAAGGAGACTTGGTAGGGAATTAGTCAGCTATGAAATTCCAGCGAGTTTTTTTCCGACAAGGAATATGTTTGTGGAACTGCATGACTTCGAAGTGTTTTGATTTTGGTAACCTAATTACTTAGGAATCTAAGCACTCAGTGTAAGATTCCAGTGGTCTATCCCAATCTAAAAACCGGCAATTGACCTTTAATGATCTCAAAGCACAGTAAAAGTATATTGGCAGGATTAATATCCTATCTCTTTCCATATACCCCGGAACCTAAATAGAGAAACATAGCACTTGGAGCTGGCATGGGCTCAGATAAGGAGGGATTGGATTTTCTGCTCCGCTACTGATCTTTAAATCTTAATTCAAACGCCAGCCTTTTAACCCAGCAAGCTTCATTGTTTAAGGAAGCACTCCGCAAGCCCTTTCAAACCTACACCTAATCCTTTTGATATTTACATAATCTCTGGGGAGATACTTCCAAAATAATTTTATCGTCGCAACATTATGATAGCTTGCCACTGAGATTTGTGGCTTATTACAAATGTGATTATCAATCAGTCATCAAACGATCATATTTATTGAGTGCTTACTTTGTGCAACTGTAACAGAGTTGGTAGATACATTCTCCGCTCACACGGAGCTTACAAACTAGGAAGGGATGGTAAGGACTATGTCCTGAGTAGCACAATGCTCATGGTCATCATCAGCTGAGTGCCTATTGTGTGCAGAGTGCTGGCCTAGGTATTTGGAAGCCTACAATAGTACACAAAGTTCATACCCTCAAGGAAGTTACCCTCTGACGGGGAGACAGGAAGACTAAATATCGTACAGTCCATGAGAAAAAGAGGAAGACATATAGGGTTTTCTTTTTCTCTTTTCTTCTTTAATATTGTTATTGTTGTCTATATTTCCCCACTGTAATTTATGTTGCTAGTCCCATGAGGAGCAGGACCATATCTGATCTAATTATCTTGTATTTTGCCCCAACATTTAGCATAGTGCTTAGTGTCTAGTAAGAAATTAGATAACAAAATTAAGCAAAAAATGAATGCATCATTGGTATACATAAATGCAAAGGGAAATTGTTTATGCAATGGCATCACAGAGGCTCAAGGGATTAGATAAGGAGCATCTTCGACTTGCACTTCCCAAGCGCTTAGTACAGTGCTCTGCACACAGTAAGTGCTTAATAAATATGATTGAATGAATCTCCAAGTAGAGGTGTGTTTTTCTAGAGAGTAAGTGCTCAGTAAATGTGACTGATTGATTGATTATATATTTCTCACTCCTTCCTTGAGAGGGCAGCCTGCCAAGACTTGACCCACCATGTGAAAAGAGATTTGTTTCATTTCCTTGAGTTTGAATCTCACCCTTCTTCCCACTCCCAGCCTAAGGAGGCTTGTTCACCTCTGACTTTTTATCCAACAGGCATAACTTCCTTATCGTGGATGCCTTTGTCCTCAACCCACCTAAATCCAACATTTTTTTAATGGCATTTGTTAAGCGCTTACTTCGTGCTGGGCACTGCTCTAAGTGCCCAAGGTAGATGCAAGATAATCAGGTTGGAAACTGTCCATGTCCCATATAGAATTCAATCTTAATCTCCATTTTACAGATGAGGAAACTGAGGCACAGAGCATTTAAGTGACTTGCCCAAAGTTCCAAAGTGGGCAGGTGGTGGGGTCAGGATTAGAAACAGGTCCTCTGACTCTGAAGCCAGTGCTCTTTCCATTAGGCCACATTGCTTTATCTTTGCTGGACATGGCTGGCACCTACTTGGAGGGAGGGTGGAAGTTCCATATTTGTCTGCCACAACCATGGAATCCTCTCTAGGGAACACTCACCATGTAACTTCTGGAGGCCAGTCCCCACTGCCTAGTCCAGCTGGGTCCTGGCTGGGCTCTGTGGTAGAGCGTTATTCACTGAAGCACAAGTAGTTGCTTGTGGTGGGAATGAACTTTCATGTTGAGTCAGTGACTGAGTTGGGTGGGGTAGGATCTTTGTTCTTGAGAGGCAGCCCTCCAACTTTCAGGGTAGATAGCCCCAAAGAGGCCATCATGTGAATATAAATTAGTGTCTCATTCATCCCTCTGCCACACTTAAAGAGTCATCCCTGTCGTCTAAGACCTTGGTCAACACTTAACTTACCCACATTTGTTTAATGGGCATGAGGCATGAAAACTCAGTAATATAGAAGGGACTATAGATGGGAAAAGTTAGAAGAGAGAGACAGAGATAGTTGTTTCCTCTAATTGATTTGTGTTTACAATGGTATGAATGGATCGTAGTGCTTACATGTCCAACTTCCACAATTTTATTCCCATTTTTCTCTCTGAAACTTTCACCTGAAGCAGTTCTTCTAGATGCTCTGCAGAAACAGCTAGTTTAAAGATGCATGTTGGCCTTTGCTCATTTAAATGCAATTGGCTTTTTCAAGTACCCTTTTCTTCCCTGTTCTAGTTTGGATTTCCACGTTTGACATCAATCATAGGATGCACCCATTCTCTTTGATCACAAATGAACTTTTTCAGAAAGACAGAGGTTAAAAAAGGCCTTTACCTCTTTGTAGTCATTTATTAACAGTGTTCATTCCCCTTTCACCAACTGGACAGTGTGGAGAACGAGGAAGGAGAGAGAGGGGCATTTGCAATGTTTTACTTGGTCTTCCTCATTTGCCTTCCATAATTAACTTCCATATGAGTTTATTTCCCATGAAAGAGGATCCATTTTGAGAGTGTATAATTAACCAGCCACCTGCCCGTTTTAAGCTCTAATGTAAAATATCCCAATTATCTTGAAAAATGACTTAGCAATCCATGCTCCACTTTTTTCGACAAGCAAATGAGACACTGCAGTGCATGGCAAATGAAGAAATGACTATTCTGCAAAATGTTGTATAAACAGTCAGAGTAGCAATTTCTGTGACCTAAAGACTTCATGATTCCCAGTTTACTTCCAGTGTTTAATTATTCCTCGGGTTCCTCTAGCTAGTCTGCAAGCGGCAGTAGTGAAGCAAAGTCATCTTGAAAAGTATCCTTAAACATTAGAAAGTAAGGACCCTTGTTCCTCTGATCCTTCTGGTTCAAGCGTTCTAATCCCAGCTCTATCACTTGAAAGATATGTGACTTTGGGCAAGTCACATAACTTCTCTGGGCCTCAGCTCCCTCAACTGTAAAACGGGGATTAAGACTGTGAGCCCCATGTGGGACAACCTGATTACCTTGTATCCCCCAGCACTTAGAGCAGTGCTTTGCACACAGTAAGCACTTAACAAATGCCATCATCATCATCAAGAGTGAACTGGCCCCAACTGGGGATCATTAACTAAGCACAAACTTGAGGTGTAGGGAGAAATGGTTGTCAGTGGTCTAACAGATTAAACCCTTCCAGGGAAAACACTGGCTGCTGGGTCCCCAGCACCTGAAAATTAGGCAAGGGCAATGAGGAGCAATATGACTTAGTGGAAAAAGCATGGGCCTGGTAATCAGGGAATCAGGGCTCTAAAATCTGCCATTTGCCTGCTGTGTGACCTTGGGTAAATCACCTAACTTGCAGGCACCTCAATTTCCTCATCTTTACCTACCTTCCAGTTACTTCCCCTTAACCTCTTTTTCCTTCCTTCCATCTTCTCTCATTCTCAACTCAGCTAGTCCTTGGGTGATGGATGATACTCCTGAACATTATTAAATCATTCTTCTTAAGTATGACTCTACCTTCCCTCATGGCCTTTGTGTTCCTGAATTTTTCTCCTTGGTAAGTTTTGAATTTATAATTGCTTTACAATTCTCCTTTGTCCCACTACTTACAACTATCAACCCTGGCATTGTTGAATGAAAATTACCCAGTAATGAAGAGTAGCATAGCCTAGTGGAAAGAGCAAGGGCATGAAAGTCAGAGGACCTGGGTTCAAATCTCAGCTCTGTCACTTGCTGTGTGTTCTTGGGCAAGTCACTTAACTTCTCTGTGCCCAGTTACCTCAAATAGAAAGTGAGGATTCAATACCTGTTTTCCTTCCTACTTAGCCTGTTATCCCCATGTGGATCAAGGACTGTGTCTACCCTGATTAATTTAGATCTACCCCAGGGCTTAGAACAGTGCTTGACACATGGTAAGCACTTAATATCATAATAATAGTAATCATACGGTCTTGCAGCTATATCTGGTTATAAAACTGGAAAGGGGTGGAGACATGGGGTGGGCAATCAAAACAATTACCCTAAAGGAAGCAAATGAAAAGGAACAGAAAAAGATCCAGAGAGACATTTGAATGGAGAAAGCCTAGAGAAAAGGCAACGTTGAGATTAATAGGAAGAAATAGAGTACTGGGCATAAAACCCGCCTTAAAGCAGTTGTAAATATTTTTAAGTTGGTCTTCCCATTAGAAGGTAAGCTCCTTACTAGCACCAAATGTGTCACTTCATTATTCTCTACTTCCCAAGTGCTCGGTAGTGTACACTGCACAAATTGGGTGCTCAGTAAATGCTATTATTATTACTACTAATGCGACTTTCACTACTTCTACTACTGTTATCACTTCTATTCCTATTCATCTACATGAATGTGTGTATCTGTGAACAGTTTCTGCTACCAGAAGTACATTCAGGGAAGCAGCAGCCAGACTAAAGCTGTCCAGTGAAACCTCGTCGAATCATCAACTGAAGCAGTTCAACACAGAATAGTCTGCAAATGGTACACACTGATAGTCTGAAGCCCTGAAGCTGCTAGGAGTCTGGGAGCCAGGTGATTCTTGAGTCCCATTTCCACCTTGGAGTAGGCCTAGGGAGGGCCCGTAAAGGTCACCTCAGGAATGCCATGGCCATCCCATAGCCCTGGATTCCAGAAGGCAGAAAGGGTTAAAAATGGAAGTACAGGTAGAGTGCAAGGGAGGATTATGAATCACATACAGCACTAACTGTACATGTTTAAAATATGGATTGAGAGTGCAGTCTTTAGAATTTGAAGGTGACACCATCAACAGTGAGCCGCTATTTATATATACCTGGGCATAGCTGAAAACCAATATATGACCAAGATTCCCTTGAACCCTGAACATATGTAAATATGATCCTTTATCTTGTGGCTACAACTGCTGTTAGAGATTGTACTTTTTGGTGCATTTAGGGTATCACTTTTCAATCAATGATATTTGTTTACTGCTTACTGTGTGAAGAACATTGGGCTAACCACTCGAGAAAGTACAATTTAGTAGTCAGTAAATGCTATCTCTGTCCACAAAGAGCTTACAGGAGAGGTTGTTGGGGATCAAGGTAACTTCAAGAAATCTTTCTATCCTTGCTCATATTTATTGGTTCCCAGAATTTTCTCTAATCCTTCAGATTTTTCAAGTATATAAGAGCGTGGATCAATATCTTAAAAGGCTGTGCTCTATTCTGCCATAATATGTGCTTTGACTAGACGGCACTTAGGAGGTCAGGGGAAATTCTTCTGACAATGCAAGGCTTTCAGGTTTCAGCATGCTGAAGTGTTCGAGAGTTCATGCAATGTCACAATGGATGACTATTATACCCTAGATTTACCTTAATGTGGAGTTTTGCTAGACTGAAATCATGGTGTTATAGGGTGTAGTGCTAGAGGGATAATGTTGATTTTTAATAAAATTGTTTTCCACTCCAATCAATTTTTTTCAGATCTGGTTGGACCTCATGGGGACATACTCATTTCAATGGTCACATTAGCACCTGGCTTTCACCCTCCCTACCGCCACATAACTAATGGCGCAGAAAGTTTACAATGCCTCCCATGAAGAGTTGTCTATCAAGACCTTCATCAGCTGTGCTATTTGGCATAATACTTGTTTCATAAAGCTTACACAACAGGATGGGGAACAATCACCAAACACGCCCCGGATCCATCCTCTGCCCTCTGCTTAGGCTTTCACTGTGGTCTGAATCACAGTTTGCCAAGTCATCTGTAAAATGGAGCTTGAACTTCCTTATTGAGCTTGGAGAAAGGACCGGAGAAATCTGAGAACTCGGTGGGTTTGATGTCACTGAAATTAAATTAAATAAACCACACCCGGCAGGGGAATTGAAGAACAATCCTTCTGGGTTAATGGGACCACCCTCTAAGGGTGGGCTGATTTGGGGGTGATTTATTCAGTCAAATGGGTACATCTAAATTAAGGGGTTGAGTGTGGAGAAGACTTAGAACTTGACCAGTGTATCTTGATGATTCTGGCCTCCATCTAGGTGGTCCAAAGTTTGTGAAATCTGTATCAAAGACCATTGATTGTCATTCAGACCCCAAAGTGACTCCAACTTGCTTAGGTTTGCCAGATATCAGCTACAACAATTTAAGGCAATTAATCAGTAAATCAGTAGTATGTATTATGGCTTACACTGTACTAAGAACTTGGGAGAATAAAATAGTCAGTAGATATGGATCCCTGCCCTGTCGGAGTTGACAATCTACCAGGGGAAACAATCACTAATAAATTGCAGGTAACTGGGAATAACCTAGTTTAAAGACATGTACATGAGAGATGCAATAATTAATAATAATTATGGTCCTTGTTAAGCACTTACTATGTGCCAAGCACTGTTCTAAGCACTGGAGGGGTGGGGCTGAAGGAGTACCTATGTGCTTACGAGTGAGGACTCAAGTGCACAGATAATGCAGAAATGTTGAAGTGGCAGTATTGGATAAAATGGAGCAGATGAAAGATCGATGAGGGGACATTGCTGCAATCCAGTTTTTTTTCCTCCCTCCTGCAAAAGCTGAAGATTGTCCCATTCAAAAAAGGGGCCAGAAAGTCTTCTGGGAGGAGAAAATAGGAGAGTAATGAGACAAGGTACAATCTCATGTATTCATCATTCATTCAATCGTACTTACTGAACGCTTACTGTGTGCAGAGCACTGTACTAAGCACTTGGGAAGTACAAGTCGGCAACATATAGAGATGGTCCCTACCCAACAATGGACTCACAGTCTAGAATGGGGAGACAGACAACAAAACAAGACACGTAGACAGGTGTCAAAATCGTCAGAACAAATAGAATGAATAGTTCCTCTGCCCTTGTGAAACAGCTGGACTGGAATCCATGAAATCTCTGACACACTCATTCTCCCATCAATGTGGAAATCCTTATTATTGTTCACAGACTCTAATTTCAGAAAAAGATTTCCTGGGTGCTGGGTAAACATCTAATAATGGCTTTAGCTTGATTACTTTTAAAATTACTCGACTTTGTGTGGTGATCAGATTTCGCTCCACCCTGAAGAACTTTACTGGTGAAAGTGGTTGAGCTGTACTTTTTGCTCCATGAAAATTATAATTATGTAATATGCCCAGGGAGGTGGGGGTGGGTATGGCCAGTGAAGTGGAATTTGAGAGTGTGAATTCCCTCAGTTGCAAAAAAAAATCTAATTTTAAGTAAACATTCACAACAAAACATTCTCAAGCATTTTTTGAAATCTGACCTCTGAGTTCCTGCTTGATGCTTACTCAACAATAGTTCTCTATGGGATCCTTACCCAGCTAGCTTCTCAAGAGTAGAATAAATCTCTCCACAAAAGTTTCAGAGTTGATTTGTCACACAGAATTTGGTACAATTCACCAGGTGAAGGAAGCCCTGGGGATGTTTATCTTGATGGGAAGGAAAACTTATTAACACTCTTTCTGAAGTGAAGAGTCTTCTTTTGAGCCCTGTCTCACTATCATCATAATCATCAAAATTACATATTGAGTACCCCACTGGGCAAAGCACCTGAGGAATATACAGGGAAAAGTGAATTACAGGCCCTGCCCTCAAGGAGCACTCAACAATAGGAGGAGCAAACAGGAAAACATGGACAGCTTAAGAGTGGAAATTTAATTGTCAACAATTAAGCAAAGAGGAAACTAGTCCTGATTATTATTATTGTTATTATCTTATCCTCATAGATCAGTTATGGGAGGCCTGCAGTAAAGGTTTAAGGTTTCTAGGGGTATATTTTTCCTGTTGTCCACCCCGCGGAGGTGGAGTTAGAGGACTGTAAGGAGGAGCAGAGTTCCAGCAGGGTGCATGGGAGGGTTTGCAACTCTACCCTTTCCACTCAGCTAGACTCGCTCGCTCCCCTTTCCCTTCGCCGCTCTCGCACCACTAACCCACAGCCCTGGATCACTGCCACTGTCCGCCTCCTTCGCTCTTATGCTCGAGCTGCCGAACGCTGCTGGCGAAAGTCTAAACACCATGCCAACCTCGTTCACTTCAAGTTTATCCTTTCCTGCCTTAACTCAGCCCTCTCTTCTGCCAGACAAAACTATTTCTCCTCCCTTATTGACACCCATGCCCATCACCCCCGCCAGCTCTTCCGTACATTCAACTCCCTTCTCAGGCCCCCGGTTCCTCCCCCTCCTCCTTCCCTCACCCCCAACGATCTGGCCTCCTACTTCATTAACAAAATTAAATCCATCAGGTCCGACCTCCCCAAAGTCTCTTCCCCCCTTTCTCCAACCCCCCGGCTCTCAACACTCTCTGCTACTCTCCCATCCTTCCCAGCGGTATCCTCAGAGGAACTCTCCTCCCTCCTCTCAAATGCTACTCCGGCCACCTGTGCTTCTGACCCCATTCCCTCTCATCTTATGAAATCTCTCGCTCCATCCCTTCTCCCCTCCTTAACTTCCATCTTCAACCGCTCACTCTCCACTGGTTCCTTCCCCTCTGCCTTCAAACATGCCCATGTCTCTCCCATCCTAAAAAAACCCTCTCTTGACCCCACCTCACCTTCTAGTTATCGCCCCAACTCCCTCCTACCATTCCTTTCCAAACTCCTTGAACGAGTTGTCTACACGCGCTGCCTAGAATTCCTCAACAACAACTCTCTCCTCGACCCCCTCCAGTCTGGCTTCCGTCCCCTTCATTCCACGGAAACTGCGCTCTCAAAGGTCACCAATGACCTCCTGCTTGCCAAATCCAACGGCTCATACTCTGTCCTAATCCTCCTCGACCTCTCAGCTGCCTTTGACACTGTGGACCACCCCCTTCTCCTCAACACGTTATCTGACCTTGGCTTCACAGACTCCGTCCTCTCCTGGTTCTCCTCTTATCTCTCCGGTCGTTCTTTCTCAGTCTCTTTTGCAGGCTCCTCCTCCCCCTCCCATCCTCTTACTGTGGGGGTTCCCCAAGGTTCAGTGCTTGGTCCCCTTCTGTTCTCAATATACACTCACTCCCTTGGTGACCTCATTCGCTCCCACGGCTTCAACTATCATCTCTACGCTGATGACACCCAGATCTACATCTCTGCCCCTGCTCTCTCCCCCTCCCTCCAGGCTCGCATCTCCTCCTGCCTTCAGGACATCTCCATCTGGATGTCCGCCCGCCACCTAAAGCTCAACATGTCGAAGACTGAGCTCCTTGTCTTCCCTCCCAAACCTTGTCCTCTCCCTGACTTTCCCATCTCTGTTGACGGCACTACCATCCTTCCCGTCTCACAAGCCCGCAAACTTGGTGTCATCCTCGACTCCACTCTCTCATTCACCCCTCACATCCAAGCCGTCACCAAAACCTGCCGGTCTCAGCTCCGCAACATTGCCAAGATCCGCCCTTTCCTCTCCATCCCAACCGCTACCCTGCTCATTCAAGCTCTCATCCTATCCCGTCTGGACTACTGCACCAGCCTTCTCTCTGATCTCCCATCCTCGTGTCTCTCTCCACTTCAATCCATACTTCATGCTGCTGCCCGGATTATCTTTGTCCAGAAACGCTCTGGACATATTACTCCCCTCCTCAAAAACCTCCAATGGCTACCGATCAATCTGCGCATCAGGCAGAAACTCCTCACCCTGGGCTTCAAGGCTCTCCATCACCTCGCCCCCTCCTACCTCACCTCCCTTCTCTCCTTCTACTGCCCAGCCCGCACCCTCCGCTCCTCCACCACTAATCTCCTCACTGTACCTCGCTCTCGCCTGTCCCGCCATCGACCCCTGGCCCACGTCATCCCCCGGGCCTGGAATGCCCTCCCTCTGCCCCTCCGCCAAGCTAGCTCTCTTCCTCCCTTCAAGGCCCTGCTGAGAGCTCACCTCCTCCAGGAGGCCTTCCCAGACTGAGCCCCTTCTTTCCTCTCCCCCTCGTCCCCCTCTCCATCCCCCCGTCTTACCTCCTTCCCTTCCCCACAGCACCTGTATATATGTATATATGGTTGTACATATTTATTACTCTATTTATTTATTCATTTATTTATTTTACTTGTACATTTCTATCCTACTTATTTTATTTTGTTGGTATGTTTGGTTCTGTTCTCTGTCTCCCCCTTTTAGACTGTGAGCCCACTGTTGGGTAGGGACTGTCTCTATGTGATGCCAATTTGTACTTCCCAAGCGCTTAGTACAGTGCTCTGCACATAGTAAGCGCTCAATAAATATGATTGATTGATTGATTGATTGATTGATTGATTTGCAGATGGGGGAACAAGGAGTTTGATTGTTGGACAGCAGGTCTTGGAGGCAGGTCTTTTTGGCTGCAGTCTGACTTCACCTAAACTCTGCTCCTGTGGAAATCTCGATTTTCTTTTCCCCTCAGTGACTAGTGGGACTCTATTGGCACAGATCTCAGACCCTCATTTAGCAGAAGAGGGCAGAACTGCCTCTACTATGGGCTTGTGCTCCTTTGGCAATGTATCTTTTTCTCTATTTCAGTGGCACTGAGATCTCATCTTGTGTACTTAAAGGTCTTCTGACTGACAAAAGGAGGTCAGTCTTCTACTTCTAAAGCAATAGTCCCACATTAAGATGTATGGTTGTCACTAATTCTTTTCAATCAGGCTTATGAATAGACATGACCTCTTGCCTGCTATGTCACCTTGGGCTAGTCACTTTAACTTCTCTGTGCCTCAGTTACCTCATCTGTAAAAAAATGGGGATTAAGACTGTGAGCCCCACTTGGGATGTGGACTGTGTCCAATCTGATTATCTTGTATATACCCCAGGGCTTAGTACAGTGCCTGGCACATAGTAAGCACTTAACAAATACCACAAATGATAATAATAATAATAATGGCATTTGATAAGTGCTTACTATGTGCAAAGCACTGTTCTAAGTGCTGGGGAGGATATAAGGTGATCAGGTTGTCCCACGTGGGGCTCACAGTCTTAATCCCCATTTTTTTTACAGATGAGGTAACTGAGGCACAGGGAAGTTAAGTGACTTGCCCAAAGTCACACAGCTGACAATTGGCAGAGCTGGGATTTAAACCCATAATAACGGAAGGTACCTTGAGCTTCATCTTTCCTCTCAGAGACATAGAGTCTCACAAACAGGAACACAGATAAAAAAAAGAAAGCAAGAGTGGACAGGGGGTGGGGCCTGGGGAGAGAGGGGAAACATAGGAGAGAGAAAGAGAGAAAGAGAAAGTGAGGGAGATGGAAGGAGATAAGGAAAGAGACAGAAGTAGAGTGACGGAGAAAGAGAGAGATATAGAGGGAGAGAAGGAAAGAGACAGAGAAAGAAAGAGATATGGAGGCAGAGAAGAAAAGAGACAGAAGAAAGGAAAGAGACAGAAAGTGAGAAAGAGAGGCAAAAGGAGAGGAAGGAACTCAGGAAGCGAGAGATGGTGAGATAGAAAAATGTGGTGCATATGCATTATAGAAAAAAATAAATTTGTTTAAGCAGGGACTCCTAACCATGAGCTTAATGAACCTGGTCAAAACCAAATTATAGCTAAGCATAGGTTTAAATATTCTATTATTCTTTTTAATCTAAAAACCAATATCTCAAACCCTTTGAACATAGACTTAGCTATGGCTAAAAGAAAAAAAAAACAACAACAAAAAACCCCAAGTCCAAAATACTGGAATCCCGATGAGTCAGAAGGAAGTTCCTGAGTGTTAACAAGAATACGAGAGTTCACAATCACCTCCAGACCCAAAGGAGACATGAGTGACAGAAGGGTAAGTTCATGCCCCGTCCCTGACTAGTAATTCTACAAAGTGGAAATGACAAAAACTCACAGTGGGACCAGTCCTCAGGAGTCCTACTGTGGCAGGCCAGAAATCAATGGATGTTCGATTTTTTTGTTCTTTCTTTTCCCAGGGTCTCATGGTGATAATCATGAGCATTTCTAAACAGGAAGCTTGTTGTATCAAGGCCACTGAACATTCACAGTTGTGCTTTGGCTGGAACTCATAGCCAGCTAGCTGAGGAAGAGCACTTTGAGATATTCTGGACTTTTGCCCAGCATGACCTATTTCTATATGGATCAGATCAGCCTACAAGAAGATGCCAAAGGACCAATGTTTAAATTCTAATGGATACAGCAATCTTGGCCTCAGGAACTCCTTTGGCAGAAAGCACACCTCTACTGGCAGACCAGGAAAGATTTTTTATTTAACTATGGGCTGTTCATTCTGGTTGCCCAAACATTGGTTTCAGCCATATACCTGTCTCTTGGGTTTAAAGGAAATCAGACCAATTAAGGTGTAATGACGCATCAGTGAACCCTTTCTACCTCTATTTTGGGAATGATGGGGCACCATGGGGAGACTCTGACTCAACTTGGCTAAGAGGCAGTTTTGGGTTTCTTAACCAAGAAGTTTAAGAAGGGGGCAGGGGAGACCAGATGAGGGTGACTTGGAGAAGTGTGCACAAAATAAACACAGACTTTGGCAGGTTGGTAAAAATGTTTGCTGGCAGACGGATGGCCCAACCCAGGTCGTGGGTTCAAACCCCGGCTCTGGCGATTTTCAGCTGTGTGACTTTGGGCAAGTCACTTCACTTCTCTGGGCCTCAGTTACCTCATCTGTAAAATGGGGATGAAGACTGTGAGCCCCCCATGGGACAACCTGAACACCTTGTAACCTCCCCAGTGCTTAGAACAGTGCTTTGCACATAGTAAGCACATAACAAATGCTAACATCATTATCATCATCATCATTACTCTTCAAAGATAAACACTCTGCAATGCTTGGATATGGCTTCATGACAAATATATCCATCAGACTTTCATTTTTGAAGATGTCGGTACTGATGATGAGATCTGATCCAAGAGTGTTAGGGGTATTGGAAAGATTGAAATCAATCAGTCAATCAATGGTATTTATTGAGTGTTTCCTGTTTGCAGAGCACTATACTAAGGACTTGAGAGAGTACAATATAACAATGTAACAGACACATTCCCTACCCAAAACAAACTTAAGGTCTAGAAGAGGAGACAGACATTTTAATATAAATACATTATGGATATATACATAAGTGCTGTGGGGCTGAGGGGGAGAGGGGTGAATAAAGGGAGTGGGAGAAAAAGAAATGGGGGCTTAGTCAGAAAAGGACTCTTGGAGGAGATTTGCCTCCATAAAGACTTTGAAGAGTGGGAGAGTACATTTCTGTCAGATATGAAGAGGGGGGGCATTCCAGGCTTGAGACAAGATGTGGGTGAGAGGTTGGGGGTGAGATAGACTAGATGGAGATACATTGAGTGGGTTGGCATTAGAGGAGAGAAGTGTGTGAGCTGGATTGTAGTAGGATATCAGGCAGGTGAGGTAAGTGGGGGCAAGATGAATAAGTGCTTTAAAGCCTATGATAAAGAGTTTCTGTTTGAGGTGGAGGTGGATGGGCAATGACCGGAGGTCCTTGAAGACTGGGGAAACATTGGCTGAACATTTTTGTAGAAGAACGATCTGGTCTTTTGATTTACAATCCCTTCCATATTGTGTGCATGTCAAGCTAGATCCTTGCTGTACTTACGAGTTTGTCCTAAACAGGGCCTGCCCCTGTGTTCCAGCCTGTCTCTTGGTATCCCCGTCTTTGTGAAGTCTTTGGTGGAGGAGAAAAATAAATATTACAGCATTCTGTGGCCTCTTATCTCTCTAATCTCTATTATTTTATTTAGATTAGAAAGCCCCTGAGTAGAGATATTGTTGGATTGCGAGTTTCCTACAGATTCTATTGTATTCTTGGCATTCAAACTTTTCTTATTGTTAATAATAAAAATCTTGATTTGTTTTTTTTTCCCCTCAAGGGCCAGTTAAATCTTCTCCCAAAATCTTTATAATCTATTTCAGCTTCGATGTGTTCTTCTGTTCCAAGTATTTTGAGTATAAACTCAGTCAAATCTGAATGCAACCAGGACTCCAGATCAGGACCGAAACAACAAATTCATTTTCCACGTGACCTCAGCTCTGTTTGAACAACTTTTCAGAGGCAGAGAGCTAGTTCATTAACTCAGCTCTCTATGAAACCTTTCTCAGCAATGATTATCTATAGCTAACCCATAATGAAATCACATTAATGTGGAGTTGCTATGAAGAATAATTCCATTCTTGCAGAAATCATCTTTCTCATTCATCCCTTGAGGTTGATTTTCCATCAAAGTAGGGAAAGACTGAATGACATAAACTTTGTAGGGCCAAAATGTACCCTATTTTCAGGTGGTTGCTATAATAGTCATCCCAGGCAAAAAAAAAAAACCCTGTCCAGATGTTAAGGAAACTTTACAATTTGTTCTGAAGAGTGTGTGCAGAAACTTAGTCCAGAAGAGTTCAATATGTTTTCTGTTTGGTTTCCTTAGTCCCAGTAATAAAAGAGGAGAGTTTGGACATTCCTCTTACAGGAAAAAAAAAGTGTGGGTGAGCATACTTTCATGCAGTATGATTTTGACCAATCTTACATCTTGTGCCTCCAGAAGCTTGAGTAAATTTGAAGCTTGAGGGATTTGAATTGGTCTTCTCTTGGCTGAAGGTGATTTACTGTCTCAGGAAACAGGTTTTTAAAAGCTTTATGGTTGTGAGATGGCTCTTTTAAAACAAATTTTGATGATTGATGTGCACAATAATCAGGCCAATATAGATTAAATTGCCACAAGATCCAAAGGCTTAGCTATTTAAAGGAAAAAATCACCTAGCCCTCACAGAGTGTGCCCCAGGTTTTGTATAGGTTTAGGGTTGGAAGAAGCCTAAGACAAATGGGCTTCCTGCCCTGGGGTATGAAAGTGGGATCTCACACATGGGGAAGCAGCGTGGCCTAGTGGATAGAGCAAGGGCCTGGAAGTCAGGAGGACCTGGGTTCTAATTCTGCCTCGCCACTTGTCTGCTGTGTGACCTTGGCAAATCACTTCACATCTCTGTGCCTGAATTTCCTCATCTGAAAAATGGGGATTAAGCCCCAAATGAGACAGAGACTGTGTCTAGCCTGATAAGCTTGTATCTATTCCAGCTCTTCGTACAGTGCCTGGCACATAGTAAGTGTTTAACAAATACCATAAAAAATGGTAACATAAACTTAGGGCAAGGCTTAGTTCTGCTGGATTGGGAAGAGGTGGCATTACAAGCATTTATTTATGCATTCATTTATTTAAATTCTCAAATTAACTTTGAGAAGCAGCATGGCTTAGTGGAAAGAGCACAGCCTTGGGAGTCAGAGGGCATGGGTTTTAATCCCAGCTCCACCACTCATCAGCTGTTTGACTTTGGGCAAGTCACTTAACTTCTCTGTGCCTCAGTTACCTCATCTGTAAAATGGGGATTAAGACTGTAAACCCCATGTGGGACAATCTGATAACCTTGTATCTATCCCAGCACTTAGTATGGTGCTCGGCACATAGTAAGCGCTAAACAAATACCATCATCATTATTATTATTATAATGGATGTGTGGGCAGCGAATGTGTCTATTTATTGTTGTACTGTGCTCTCCTAAATGCTTAGTACAGTGCTCTTCACACAGTAGGTGCTCAATAAATATGACTGAATGAATGAATGTTGAAATATACACAATAGAAGCCCAACAAATACCAATAGAAAACAAAGGAAAGTTGTGTTTTTAAAACATTATTAGAAGGAATAAGTTTTTAAATAGTTCCCTTACAACAGTCTCCCCCAAATGGAGCCCCCACCCCAATCTTGGGTACCAACATTATGGAGGACTCTTACCCCACTCCCAAATCTCACAGCTTTGTTTAGACTTAAAAGAACACAGTTCCAGGACACTGTTTCTTAGAGAAAGCACCACTGCCCACTGTTTCGTAAATTGCTGCTCAAGCCTCCCGTTCAACTATACAATTATCACATTGTTGGTGTTTAATCAATATTAACTGAGTGATTGTGATCATGATGCATGTGGTCATTTACCCAGAAAATGGCCCACGGAGGATTTACTAGACTAAATTTGCTGATAATATGTGTCTATGAAAAGAAGACTAAGCATTTCTAATTGAGGGAATTTAGTATAGAACAGAAATGGATTCGAAAATGGCTCTCTGAGTTTTTGGGACATGATGTAGTTCACTGTGATCAGTGAAAACTTTCCTTTTCTGGAATCTGAGAGGGAAGTTTGCCTAGTAAGTGAATTGTGCAAATATGCAGTCACTTCTTCCCAATGCTCCTCTCGACTTTGACGCTGCAGCCGTGTTTTATACACAGCTCAGGCATACAAAAGAGGAACTGATTAGTTCCCAAATGCCCTATCCTCTCAAGGCTTACATAAATTTGAATATTAATTGTGTCCTGGAGGCTGGTGTGGGAATGCGGCCTTTTAAAAAAGAGGATACCCAAATTTATGGAAATAAATTAAAGCCACTTTGAATTGTGGCCCTCGATGATTCAGCCATATATCATTAAAAGCAGCCAAGAGACTACAACTATTGTGTTCTGAGATTTCTTAGGTCTGTTTCACCTCTTCTCTGCTTATTGCTCCCCTACTGGACCCATAAAGACCATATAAACAAGGGGAGATCAACTTTCTAGTCAGCCTATCATATTGCAGGGAGCTGAGAGAGGCTAATGCATAAATGTTTTCCCATAAGAAAGGAGTCCTTACATGTGCCGCACTTTAAGACAAAAATAGCACTGACCTCTTTTAACCTTGTGATTCTTTTGTACTCTTATTGGGTGACTTCGACATCTCTGCCAGGAGATTGAACATTGAGGCTTCTTGTGGAATTCTCTAGGTGTGAGAGAACAGAATTAAGTTGAGCAAAGCTTTCTTTTCCAGTGGAACTTGCCTTGCCTTGTTAATGGCTTATTCATTACAGATTTATGAATTTGGTTGGCACACAATGTGCTGCAGGAGAAAATGAGGTCTCAATATTTTTCAACTAGTAGAGGTTTGAAATTCTTGAAGACTGGGCAATGGATTCCAAAGTGCAATGCTGATTGAGTTTCAAAAGAGCAAATCTGAGTGGTTTGAACACATTGCACCACGTGAAATGACCTTCAGAACCTAAGCCTTTTCTATAGCCCCAGCTGTTCTGTGATGTGGGGATAACAATACTGATTTTTTTTGTAAATTGTTCCAAAACCTCAGAAGGGGAAAGGTGATATTTAAAAGCAGAAAGTATGATTAACAAACAAACCAGGAACTAGTCAAGTTTGGAAGTTACAGACCATCACTCACCACTTTCAAAGTCTTATTAAAATCACCTCTCCTACAAGAGGCCTTTCCCAACTAAGCCCTCATTTCCCCAGTTCCCTCTCCCTTCTGGGTCACTTAGACACTTGGATCTGAATCCTTTAAATACTTGATATTCATTCCACCCACTGCCTCACAGCACTTACATACACAGTGCTTGGCACATAGTAAGCGCTTAACAAATACCATCATTATTATTGGGGAAGCAGCATGGCTCAGTGGAAACAGCATGGGCTTTGGAGTCAGGGGCCATGGGTTCAAATCTACGTCTGCCAATTGTCAGCTGTGTGACTTTGGGCAAGTCACTTAACTTCTCTGTGCCTCAGTTACCTCATCTGTAAAATGGGGATTAAGACTGTGAGCCCCCTGTGGGACAACCTGATCACCTTGTAACCTCCCCAGCACTTAGAACAGTGCTTTGCACATAGTAAGCACTTAATAAATGACATTATTATTATTATTCTAGGGATTTTCAGGTACACTGGGGGACATAATCAACTTTTCCCCTCTCCACCCTTGCAGACTGGGCAATGACATCCTTCTAGTCAACCCACAGGAGAGAGATCAGCCAAGTGGGCTGATCAATGACCCAGCCCAACCAAAGGAAAGCTGTAGCATCAATCTTTTTCTGAGTCCTTCTGAGCCCCAAAATTACATTAAGTTCAGCAAGTAGAGAAAGGAGGGCTGCTTCCTGCAAAAGAGCAAGCTAGTAAATGGATCTTGCTCCTCCTTTTACCTTGTGGGCCTGATCAAGTGCTTAGTACAGTGCTCTGCACACAGTAAGCACTCAATAAATACGATTGAATAAATTAATCTGATCGAGAGGAGCATGTCTTGGTGATATTCATCCTCTCCCCAAATTACAGGGACAGAGCTCCCTTGACTTGTGAACTGGAGTAGAAGACCAATACCAACAGGTTCTTCAGGAGGCCCTCCAGTCATTTACTTATTCATTCATTCATTAAATCATATTTATTGAGTGCTTACATGTGCAGAGCACTGTACTAAGTGCTTGGGAGAGTACAACAAGAAACAGACATATTCCCTGTCCACAACGAGCTTACAGTCTAGAGTCCACTTGGCAGGCCCCCCTTCCGGACCACACCCAGCAGCCAGACCAGAGGCTAGTGTTATTTGGAAGAGTTTGAAGCTGCAGCACACTTGTATCTACCCATTATTAAATTATGCCAAAGTTATGGTAATGGGATGGTCCCTCTCCTATAAGGGGCTCCCAATCTAAGAGGTGGGTAAACAACTATCTTATCCCTATGTTCTAGATGAAGAAACTGAGGCACATGACATGCCCAGGGTCTCACAGCAGGCCAGTGGTAGAGCAGAGATTAGAATCTAAAACTCCTGACTTCCAGTCCCATGCTCCTTTCACTAGACCAAGCTCCACGTGGCTTAGTGGAAAGAGCACGGGTTTAGGAGTCGGGGTCATGAGTTCTAATCCCAGCTCCACCACTTGTCAGTTGTGTGACTTTGGGCAAGTCACTTAGCTTCTCTGTGCCTCAGTTACCTCACCTGGAAAATGGGGATTAAGACTATGAGTCCCACCTGGGACAACCTGATCACCTTGTATCCACCCCAGCACTTAGAACAGTGCTCGGCACATAGTAAGCACTGTAACAAATACCATCCCCACTCCTTACTCTGAGCACTGTGATCTGTCCTATCTCTGAACATAATTCTGCAACAAATGATCTCCAGGGTTTAGTCTATTCTGAATCAGCACTCTGTGTTCCAACTCCATACCCATTCCCAGGTCAGAAATATTTAAAGCAGATAATGCAATAATGAACAGAAGTTTGGTGGAACAGACTGTGCAGTTGAGTATGAAGTTAGAGAATCATATTTGATCTAGATGGGTTTACCCACAAATCATCACATTTCCTTTGCTTGAAGCATACATCTCCAAGCCTGGAACTGCAAGAGGAGCCCGGGGAGCATGCCGGCTTTTTTATTCATTAGCAAAAACTCCCTCTTTTCCTCCCTCTCCTCTTCTTTTCCTCATCTTCCTGGCACATTTGCTTTTACCTGGCTGGGAAGAAGCTGTCAATAACAAAATCCAGATCCCAATTGCACCCAACAGGGAAGAAAACCCAGCTAGCCAACTGAAAAACAAATTATGGAATCCACACCCTTGCACTTTCTTGCTCTCAAAAGAAAAGGGAAAAATCTCCAAAGGAGAGGAGCATTTCCTGAGCTCTTCATTCCCCACAAATGTTGATGGTGCCTTGATTTCCATTAAGTGGCAACAGACTAAAGGTGACAATAGCAAAAGGAAATTTTCAAACTGAAGTTATAGCATGTGAGCTGTAACAATATCAGATTGAAATGTTAAAAAAATCTAATCGACCTGAAAGTTCCTCATTCTCGCTATAATAACATCAGTGACTTTGCTCTTTTTGGTTAATTCTTAGGGAAATGATGACTTGGTGCATAATTAACACATCCATTTTTTTTTTAAAGCATGCCATCTTAAAATTAGATTGTTTAGGATCTTTGTGCACATTCAATATGCATTTCTCAAAGCAATTTCATGTACATAATTTAACATTCATGTCATATTAACTATTTACATCTAAGGCACTTTGTGAAGTACCTTGGTATTCATTCTTCAATTTATCAGAAAATGAATCTTCAGCAAACTGCATATAAGCAGGTTTCAGGGTATAAAATGTAGCATTCACTCACTTTAGACAGAGATGGGAAATACATGGAGATGGCTAAGACTACATCACTGCAAACTATTTCATAGATGAAGTAATCAAAGAAAGATACATGAAAGAACAGAAGATAGACAGACCTTGAAGCCTGATACCTAAGAATTGGTAATTTTAAAATGCAATGTTATTAATTTGAAAAACATTGAGCTAGTATTTGCTTCCCCTATCACCCACCTTTTTCCAATTGTGAACATCAGATTTATCCTGTTAATATTGGAATTTTTCACGTCATCACTCCCACCACCTCTACAGAGTATTTGTTAAGTGTCTTCCTGCCTCTGTCACTCTTAAGCAGCCTGGCTTAGTGGAAAGAGCATGCAACTGGAATTCGGAGAACATGGGTTCTAATGCCAGCTCCGCCACTTACCTGCTGTGAGACCTTGGGTAAATCACTTAACTTCTCTGTGCCTCAGTTACCTCATCTGTAAAAGGAGGATAAAAATTGTGAGCCCCACATGGGACAACCTGATCACCTTCTATCCCCCCAGTGCTTAGAACAATGCTTCACACATAGTAAGTGCTTAAAAAATACCATCATTATTATTATTATTATGGGATGGATAGACAAAGACTATTGTGGGAACAGGAGGAAGAACAAGGTTTGAAGAGGAAATGGCACTATTATATCATGATGAAATGGCTGAATAATTAGACATACAGATCTATACAGATGTATGTAAGTGGTGAAGATAGGAAAAGATCGATAAGAAATGGGTGAGTGCTAAGGATTGAATTGGGTTGATCTAAATGGAGTATTAGGAATGAAATCTGGGATGGCTTCACAGAGGAAAGACTCTGAAAGGCTTTGAACTGATCTGGAACCCAAGATGAGACCCAGAACACACTGAAACATAGTAGTGGAATGGTGGGGATGCAGTCTGGACTGGGGTTAAGGAAATTTGGCCTAGGCCCTCTGGGCACCTACCTGCAAGATGAAGATGCCCTTTCATTCATTCATTCAATCATATTTATTGAGCGCTTACTGGGTGCAGAGTACTGTACTAAGCGCTTGGAAAGTACAATTTGGCAACAGAGACAATCCCTACCCAACAACAGGTTCACAGTCTAGAAGGGGGGAGACAGACAACAAAATAAGCCATCTTTGGGTACTAATGGGAATAAATTACAAGTAAGTGGCAACCTTTTAGCTCCTCAGTTATCCCCTAAACAGCGATGGTAAACTCAAGGACAAAGTGTGGGCATGGAAGCTGTGTAGAGACCTCTCTTGCAGGGCATTAGGAGAAAATTCTGCCCAATTCCTGTGTAAGCATACTGAAGGCATTATTTGTGGCTTTAAAATGCCTCCCTTTATGTGGGGAGAAAAATTGGTGTCATCATGCATATGGTATCATGCATGCATAAATTGGTATCATGATGCATAAGTTGGGGAAGTATGAAGAGGGAATCCTGGAACTGAAATAGTTAGGCAGGTTGGAGTGGAGAGAAATGAACTCCTCCTTTCCACTTAGGGACTCCTGGAAGAGGAGGGATTTCAGGAGTTGTTTGAGTGATGAAAAATGAGCATGTGGACAACTGAGGGGAGAAGGCAACAAGACATAAAGTATGGTGTATGGGAACCTCAGACTTGCACTCTTCATTGAATACATTCCATTTGCTACAAGAAATGTGAAGACTTGGAGTGTTCCCACAAAAACATTTTCTATCCTATCATCCCAGAGAATTAGATTACTTTTTTTATCTTAATCCTTGTCGATTCATTTTACTGATCCAGGTTTTAAATGGAAGTTCATGAACCTGACTTTTCACTTAACAGGAATTGGCTTTAAATCAGGATTGTATTCCCTGTGGCCAGCATTTCCTGATAGCCTTATTAAGACCATCCTTTCCATCTTGCTGGAGCTTGCTGCACCCAGGACTGAGGAGATTTGGCAGTTATGTGATGTATGTGATGAATGTAGGGGGCCAAAAAAAAAATCCATTATGAGATTTGGTCATCCACATCAATTATTTGGTTAATTTGATCACTCCCTCCACTCCTTCTGGGTGGTACAAATACAGTTTGAATGTCTAAACTCTAGGGAAGTGACCTTCCCTATCTTCTAATTCAACTTATCTTGCTGCTTAATAAAAGTTTTCCAAGTAATGGGCTCCTGCTGAATACTAAATTACTACACTGAGAATTTTGATAGGCAGAAAAAAAGAAATAAATTTACTGATGTTCATGATTGTAAGATCTGGACCTATGAGAGAAGAGACATTCAGCTTTTTGAGTAGGCTTAGCCAGCATCACCTACCAAAAAAGTATTAATGTCAAAAAGCAGAAACAAAACTGAGGCCCTGAAGTACACTCAGTGTTCAAAGGAATACAGCTTTGTTGGGCAGAATGTGTGAGGAGAATGAACCACAATGGGACACCCACGGGACACTTTTCAGAGCCTTATGGTGCTCTGAAAAGTGGCACATGCAACCTGGGTCATGGTTTAAAGGCAGTCCTTCAGAGGTAAGCTCATTGTGTGCAGGGAACAAACCAAGAGCTTAGTACAGTGTTCTGCACACAGTTAAGCTCTCAACAAATGCCACCGATGATTATGATGATAAGAGTAAAGCACAGTCTCAAGCAATGTGATCTGCCAGTGGATTGCTTGGACACCTGCACAAACAGAATAGTGTGGTGGGTAACGATCAAGAGAGAGGTTATTCTCCTCCTTGAATAGAGGCTTTGGGAAGATCAGGGTATCAAGAGACATGTTTTGTAACAGAGATAGGTTTGTATGGGACCTAGTATGTATGTATGCTTCTAGTGAGAAGCAGCATAGCATAGTGGAGAGAGCACTCCACTATCAGAAGGACTTTGGTTCTAATTCCAACTCTGTCACCTGTCCACTGTGTGATCTTGGGCAAGTCACTTTACATCTTTGGGCATAAGTTACCTCAACTGTAAAATGGGGATTGAGACTGTGAGCCCCATGTAGGACAGGGACTTTCTCCAACGTGATTTTCTTGTAACCATCCCAGAGCTTAAAACATCACCTGGCACATAATAAGCACTTAACAAATCCCACAAATATTATTAGTATTATTACTGCAATTAGTGAAGAAAGCAACTAATTTTTCATATAAATTAATTCATTCACTCTTTCAGCACTGCTGAAGGCAGTGTGGGTCACAAATCAGTGTTTTCAGCCTCACTCACACAGAGATAAAATCTCACCATTTTTGAAAATGCGGGTGGTCTAAAAATATATTCATATAGATACTTATTAACACATGTAGATAGTTAAACCACCTTTATTATCACATTTATAAAGGCTTTCAGATAAATTACTGCACTAGGATCTTGAATGTTTAAAGAACAATATATTTGAATATAACAGCAGGCTTAAAAATATTCAAGCTACTTATATCTATAGGAGGTCTTTAATACTTCATTTGTAGTCCATTAAAACAATTCTAAATTAACCTGAGATAAATCTTGTAAGACTAACCCTGCCTCCTCCACCTTGTGTACCCAGATGCAATCACAAATAAGTTTATTGCCTTCATGTGCTTCTAGAGAAGGTGATTTGATTGTCTTATTTTTGTACCACATTCTGAACAAAGGCAGTGTGGTCATTTAGTGGAAAATTGGCTTCTGCTGCTTAAACAGTATTCTTATCCACTTCAGTCTTTTAGCTTTCTTGAGTCTGTGACACAATTTGAGTTTTGACCAGTATCCAATATTTTCCAACCCTAAATACAAATTTTATTTTTAAGTATCTCAAGCATCTTAGAACTTTCCTTTTCAGGTTCAAAGGTTTGAATCTCAGCTCTGCCACTTGTCTGCTGTGTGACCTTGGGTAAATCACTTCACTTCTCTGTGCTTCAGTTACAGCATCTGTAAAATGGGGATGAAGACTGTGAGCCCCATGTAGGACAGAGACTGTGTCTAACTTGATTTGCTTGTATCCACGTTAGTGTTTAGTACAGTGTCTGGCACATAGTAAGCCCTCTTGGTCAATAGTTTCCTTCAGTTCCTCTAGTTGAAACTAACCAATAATGTAAATAAAATGCAGATTATCATGGTGAATTCATTACACAGTTGAAACATAATTCAAATGGAGTGACTACTACTGACTGGAGAGGAGAAAATCAATTTAAACCATGTTTTAGCTTGGTAGGAAAGAACATGCAAAAAATGCCAAGTGGTTGGCTAGTAACTAGGTGGCAGGCAGGTGAATTACTTTGTAGCTCTTGATGATAATTCTATGTTTTAGAGGTATTTGTTCCCCTCAGTTGATCAGAAGTAAGCAGGATAGAGCAGAATGGTAAATATTTGAGGAAAACAATCATTTCCTCTTTAGTTTCCTCAGGGCCAAGTGCCAATAGCATCGTTCAGACAGTATTTTTTTCCTATGTGCAACAGTGCCCCGAGAAAAATATATGAATTGCAAGCAGGTTTTTATCTCTCCTCCTCTGGAATGCATTTGTAAAAGTGACAACTTGTCTTCCAAAAATACACGTGCTAATGTCTTCTGGGAAATAAATGCCATTAGTGCCAGGTTAAATGTGGGAAACAAATTCCCCATTGGACCTACATGAATAAGCTAATTCTGGATTCATTTCCTTAAGTTAGGAAAAGTATCTCAGCTGTTAGAGTTGCTGCAGATTGACTGTTTACTCCCAGAAGTAACTGAGCTGGGAAAATTATTCCCAGACATGTATATACATATAGATGTCCTTCAGGTTTGAAGATGACATTCCTGATAATGAGATCATCAGTGTAGATACACGCCACTTGCAAGACTGATTGTCCCTTGCTGTACTGTTGCTGTGGCTATCCTCAGTGTCCTACGGTGTTTTCATTTCTTCATCACTGTATTCATTCATTCAATCATATTTATTGAGCACTTACTGTGTGCAGAGCACTGTACTAAGCTCTTGGAGAGTACAATTCAGCAGCAAAGAGAGACAGTCCCTACCCACACTGGGCTTACACTCTTTTATGCTCTTCTTGAAACCCTTATTCCGAAAGGGTCACTACATTTCTAATTGCTGTATTCCAGGCTGGTCTGTTTCTGCTGCAGCCTAATTCCAGAATTTTGTTACATTTTCTGAAAAGAAACAGAAAATGCTCAACCCATTGACAGGTTCCTTGTTTAAGCTCACCCACAGAGCAACTGTTTGATTACTTTGGTGTTGTATGTTCTCCTCACACACTTCACTCAGTGAAGATATGATAGGATGGGAATTGTGCTGATGTTAATGGACTGACTGCATTTCAGGACCTCATCCTCTTGGGCTCTGCTATGCCATTTGAGTTTAAGCTTAGCACAAACCTGATGTTGGTAGATGTGGAGAGTCTTGTGGATTTGGGTGTCTTAGTTACATAATTTTGAACATTTCAATTGTTCTATATCCCTTCGATTTGGTCTGACTCTTGAGGTCATATTGGTATCATCTGGTCCATCCACCTCCCAAAGGCTATCCCACACTTGTATAAAATTGGTGAATGATAACTAGGTACCCCAGTTGGTGATTAGTTACCTTCAGAGTTTGCCATAACAAGATACAATGATTAGGGAGAGTTCAGATGTTAATGGAGGCTGAGGACCTGAGAATCTCTTGTTTAATAACTTAAAGGACATTTATAAAAAAGAGGTTTCCCTGCTTCGCACCAAACCAGTGATTAACAAGCAATATTTTTTTTCTGTCAGGAGTAGAAAAGAAGAAATTATTATTATTAATGTCATTTTTACTTTACTGGCATTTTTCATATGTGCTTAGACATAATTCACCTAGTTTGAGGGAGCGAGGGTTAAGGAGGTGTCTGGAGGGGTGCTGTGGAGGGGCACTCTTTGCCACCAAATCCATTTAACAACACTTGCTTAAACAACTTAAACATGTTTGACTTCACCTGCCAAACTACTCCCTCCCCTTCCATGACAACACTGCCACAAGAATACTAGTTTCAAACTAAGGACATTAGCATGATGATGGCAAAACAAAAAGCTGCATAAAGAACAAGTGATAGAGTGCATGGGTAAATAAGAAACTATCACAATTATCCAGTGCATGAGAAAGATAACAATAACAAAAACCAAGCAACTGTGGTATTTTTTAAATGCTCCTTATGTGCTAATCTTAAATGCTATGGTAGATACAAGCAAATTCGGTCAGATGTAGTCCCGGTCCTAAACTGGTATCATTGTCTAAATAGGAGGGAGAACAGATATTGAATCCCTAATTCACAAATTACAAAACTGAGGCCCAGAGAAGTTAAATGACTTGCACAAGGTCACACAGTGGGGAAGTGGTGGTGGTGATGGGATTAGAACCCAGGTCCACTAACTTCCAGGCTCATACTCTTTCCCCTAGACCATACATTTCCCTATAAAGCACTATCCTAGACCCATATTCTATACCACTAAAAGATACTTTGAATCTGAGAGATAGAAGGGAAGGAAATGAATGTTGCTGAAGTCCTTTCCAAACTTGTTACTTTGGGATAGTGACGATGACAGTATTATCAGGAGTGAAGAAGCACTGCCTCATCCACTTGTCTGAACTACTGCTTTCTCACTGCACTTTTAATGATAGCATTTATTAATGATAGCATTCATTAAGCTCTTACTATATACAAAGCACTGTTCTAAGAACTTTGAAGAAGCACTATTTGAGGAAGGGGAAGGGAGGGTTTCTTGCTGACAATATCAAGGAAAAAATAACTTTCATCCACTTCCTTGATTCTTGTGGAACTGCCCCCAAAGGATTCTAAGCTCCTTATTCCTCTGAGAGTGTCTGAGTCAGTTAATGGAAAAGAACTGCCAGTATCCGTAACTCTTCCAGCCAACAAGTTTTAAGCTTTTTCTTTTTTTCACATACTGCTTGTTATACTCAAGTTGACCACCCATGAAAGAGAAAAGTATAAACCCCCTCTTGTACTTTTTTGAGCTACTTCAAGCAAGTCATTGTTGTCATTATGGAGTAGTTGTAGAACAATATTGATAACCTAAGTCTTTTTTGAAGAGCTGTTTTTCACCTAAAATCATTCAGTATATTAAGAACAACCACTTTTTCATTCTAGAATGGAGGGACCAACAGGTTTAAAGTTTTAGCAGATGAGCTCTAAGTTTCTAGAAAAGCTCAATAGGTGGTTGGTCATCAAGATATTGATTTAATCACTTATCAGATCCCTTAAATCCTGTGGCAAGATGCTCTTTCTTTTCCTTTCCTCTTCAACCTGTTCTGTTTGTGGGTGCACAGTGGGCCTTGTACATTGTCCACTGGCCTTTCCATGAACACATCTTCCAAGAGATGAATTTCAAGCAGCATGGTATAGTGGATAGAGCATGGCCTGCAAGTCAGAATAATAATAATAATAATAATAATAATAATAATAATAATAATAATAATAATAATAATAATATTACCTCCTCACCGTGCCTCGTTCTCACCTGTCCTGCCGTCGACCCCCAGCCCACGTCATCCCCCTGGCCTGTAATGCCCTCCCTCCCCACATCTGCCAAGCTAGCTCTCTTCCTCCCTTCAAGGCCCTACTGAGAGCTCATCTCCTCCAGGAGGCCTTCCCAGACTGAGCCCCCTCCTTCCTCTTCCCTTCCTCCCCCTCTCCATCCCCCCACCTTAGCTCCTTCCCTTCCCCACAGCACCTGTATATATGTATATATGTTTGTACATATTTATTACTCTATTTAGTTATTTATTTTACTTGTACATATTCTATTTATTTTATTTTGTTAATATGTTTTGTCCACAGCACTTGTATATATGTATATGTTTGTACATATTTATTACTCTATTTATTTATTTATTTTACTTGTACATATTCTATTTATTTTATTTTGTTAATATGTTTTGTTTTGTTCTCTTTCTCCCCCTTCTAGACTGTGAGCCCACTGTTGGGTAGAGACCGTCTCTATATGTTGCCAACCTGTACTTCCCAAGTGCTTAGTACAGTGCTCTGTACACAGTAAGCGCTCAATAAATACGATTGAATGAATGAATACTGATGGCATTTATTAAGCACTTACTATGTGCAAAGCACTGTTCTAAGTGCTGGAGTTACAAGGTGATCAGGTTGTCCCACGGGGGGCTCACAGTCTTAATCCTCATTTTACAGATGAGGTAACTGAGGCACAGAGAAGTTAAGTGACTTACCCAAAGTCACACAGCTGACAATTGTCAGAGCTGGGTTTTGAACCCAGGACCTCTGACTCCAAAGCCTGTGCTCTTTCCACTGAGCCACACTGCTTCTATGAGGTCATGGGTTCCAATCCCGGGTCTCCACCTTGTCTGCTGTGTGAACTTGGGCAAGTGACTTCACTTCTATGTGCCTCAGTTCCCTCATCTGTAAAATGGGAATTCAGTCTGTGAGCCCTACTTGGGACAGGGACTGTGTCCAACCCGATTTGCTTGTATCCACCCCAGAGCATAGTACAATACCTGGCACATAGTAAGTGTTTAACAAATACCATAATTATTATTATTACTGATATTGGTACTGGTATCTTCGACAACCACATGTGTTTGTCATTTGTACTTTTGATGGTCCTTTGAATTCATTTTCAAGACCCTCACACCCAGATTAAGGGCCCCCAGAACAGCCAACCTGCAACTGTCTTCCTCCCTTGCCCCAATCCTTTCACTGAGCTGTGTACCCCAGGCTACCACCTGAGACTCAAATGTGACAGCATTTTGGGAAAACAAACCCACAGATGAGACGAGGAACCGAATAGTGACATGTCTATCAACACGGCTGCTTTGTGACCCCCATCTAGGTACCATCAGGGCATGGAATGGGAAGGTTTGGGCTGGGAAATCTAGCAAATGAACAAAATAATTACCAAGGATGTTAAGGGGAAAAAAAAACCAAAATAGTGAGAATTCCAAATTGATTCTTCTGGCAAAGAACAAGTTCTGGCAGCTTTTCTCAAACAAAAACAAACAGAATCTATTCTTACAAGGCCCAGACTAAAAATAGTTTGAAAATTGGATTTGTGAAAGCCCATCTTTGTGGCTGCAGCTCCATGAAGAGAAGAGATGCAATTACCACCAGAGAATCTTTCTAGGCAGTGAACCTTGGGTAAGATTGGTGACATAGAAAGGGTACCGCTGGGATAGGTCAAAGGTGACATCTTTCCTTCTGCTGGAAAATGGATGCAAGTGATGTTCTTTTGCCTGTCTCACAACCGAAGACTTCAGGTTAGCCTCGCTCATCTAGTCTGTCATCCATGCACTTCAAAGAATAGTCCCTTCCCGAGAAGAACTTACCAACTAATAGGGAAAATAAGATAGACAAATGAACCTAAAACCAACTTAAATGTGATAAATGAATGCAATATGTATAAGAATAAGTTGAAAGAATTCATTCATTCAGTCGTATTTATTGAGCGCTTACTTTATGCAGAGCACTGTACTAAGCGCTTGGGAAGTACAAGTTGGCAACATGTAGAGACAGTCCCTACCCAACAATGGGCTCACAGTCTAGAAGGGGGAGACAGACAACAAAACAAAACATGTAGACGGGTGTCAAAGTCATCAGAACAAATAGAATTAAAGCTAAATGCACATCATTAACAAAATAAATAGAATAGTAGAATAACAATAGAATGATAGAGTAGAATAAGTAGAGTAGAATGCGAGAAGGTCTTGGATTGTTTGGCAAGACAGCGTGTTATTCATCAGGGAAAAAAGTCAAAGTAGGTGAATCTAGAGTTGCCATTTAGAAAAACTTATTCTACCGTGAGGAACTCTGCAATATCACAAGTCAGAATTTGAAGTTACATAGAATATGGGTTGCCTGATTATCTAAAAGACTCAGGTTTCAGTCATATGTCAGACCAGGGTGAGTGTTTTAGTTAGATGGGGAAAAGGAGTTAATGGAAAAGGCTAATCAAGCTCATGTTTGAGTTTGCTGTTAGTGTCCTCTGAACTCATATTCATTTTACTAGAGAGTATAAATGCATAAGAGAAGCAAACAAGCTTTCATCGGCAGTTCCCTTAGCAAAATGCTTTCTCCTGGAAGAGTTAAGATAATATTGTGGAACATAATGATAAATGCCAAATTCTGTCTGCATTTTAGGAAGATTTAAGCCTGAAAAAAGTGCCTTTTAGCTTCTATATGATGAACCTGCAGAAAATATTACTAATTTAATGGATCTGGGAGATGAAGGGAGGGCAATGGAAATGCTAAAATACCCATAATAGCAATTAGATACTAAAAATGGCCACATCTAGTCTGAAAATGGTGAGCAATGGGGTCCAGATTTAGTGACACTGAGGATTTATTCAGGAAATTCCCATTAGACTGCGTAAAAGTTATTCATTGATATTTATTTTTGCAACAGGTATTGGATCATTTGTATCATTAGTTTGCTTGTAATAATGAATAACAAATAAATGTTAGTCAATCAAGCAAAAATATTTATTGAGTGCCTCCTGTGTGCAGAACTCTGCATTAAGCACTTGAGAGAGTACAATAGAATTAGTCAGTCACGACAATACAGATAGTTCATTGTGGGCTGGGAATATGTCTGCTATTTCTGTTGTACTTTCCCAAACACTTAGTACAGTGCTCTACATAAAATAGGCACTCATTAAATACCATTGATTGATTGATCGATAGGAGGAAATTATAATAGAGTATGGAGATATATCCATTACTGCTATGGAACTACGATGATTCATGTCCTCAGGTGGTACAGAAGAGCGGAAGTGGCATTTGTGGGGATATAGGGTAGGGAGAGAAGGGATTAATTTCATGAATTTCAATAAAACAGCCTTCAGAGCCTTCAATCAATCAGATTTTCCTCTCCTAGATAACTTCACTGATTTCCTACTCTAATACAACCTGCCCACTTCTCTCCTCTAATGCCAACCTGTTTTCTATACCTCCATCTGATCTGTCTTCCTGCGAACAACCTTCCTCAGTCCTGGAATCCCTCTCCTTTCATATATATCAGACCACCACTCTCTACACCATCAAAGCCCTACTCAAATTACATCTCCTCCAAGAAGCCTTCCCTAAGCCCTCATTTCCTCTATTTGCCCTGCCTTCTTATACTTTGCCACATCCCCTATCCGTAGTTTATTTGAGTGTCTGTCTACCCCTCTAGACTGGAAGCTCCATGTGCACCAGGAATTTTTCTACCAATTCTGTTGTATGATATTCTTCCAAGCACTAAGTACAGACAAAAGCAGCATTGCCTAGTGGAAAGAGCAAGGGTCCGGGAGTCAGAAGACTGGGTTCTAATCCCAGCTCTGACACTTGTCTGCTGTGTGACCTTGGACAAGTCACTTAACTTCTCTGTGCCTCAGTGACCTCATCTGTAAGATAAGGATTAAAACTGTGAGCCCTATATGGGAAAGGGACTGTGTCCATCCTGATTATCTTATATCTACCCCAGCACTTAGTGTAGTGTCTGGCACACAGTAAGCACTTAAAAACCACCATTTTTTAAAGGAAGTAAGCATTCGATAAATACTATTGATTGACTGATTTGGAGGAGGGTCAGTTCTTTCAGCTTGTTACTTTAAATGAGTGATGCTCTCCAAGAAGCTAGGCATTCTCAAGGCAATGATGTGCCCAGCTTCTTAGCGAGCAGCGGTAGCCTACTGGACCTAAATCTCAGTGGAATAACATGGAACCTGTAATTAATGGATCTGAAGTATCTTCCGCTTAAAGTTCTCCATCTCCTTTACTAAGGCAAGCATGCTGTGATTTAAAAATCTGACCCATTCAGTTCTTATGGAAAAAATTGCGCTCAGAGACTGAAATGGATGGGATTGTTTGAAAGAGACTTTTTTTTGATTCAACCAGAACCTAGACTTACTGCATCACAAAGAGAGAAAGGTACATAAACTTTATTTTGTGCATATGCCCTCACTAAATGGTGCTCTATTCTCTTCCAGAGATGTCTGCGTCCTCCACAGAGGAAGCAAAAGGCACTTCCATGAGTGAATCAGTCAAAATGCACTTCCATGACTAAATCAGTAAGTGAAATCTTTACCCATCTGCAACCCTGCGGAGGCTAAATCAAGGGCTTCTAAGTGAAGAAAAGGACTAAGTGACCACTTATGAATTCATTTAGCACTTTATCTTCCAATTGCCTGTTAACTTACAAAGTCTTTTTTTTTAACCAGACAGGAATGCTGACAACACCCCTGTGATGTAGGCTGAATGTATTAAAAACTACAGTGAGGTAACTGAGCAAGCAATGCTCCTTTCTGAAAGAGACAAATTCTTCATTTTAGGTAAATTGACCTTTCTTAAGAGCCAAATGGCCCACATGGATGAGGTTATTTTTCTTGAGTGGTAGTAAAGCAATTTTTGAGAGATTTTCCTCATTCTCTCAGCAGGTTTGATAACTAAGGAATCTCTCCCTAGACTCTCGGAATTAGGACTCAATCAATCAATCCATGGTATTTATTGAGTCCTCACTGTGTTGCAGAGCACTTTATTAAGCACTTGGGAATGTTCAATACAATAGAGTTGGTAGACATGTTTCCTGCTACATAGGGAGGTCCACAAGCTCCCTGTCCACTGTGTGATCTTAGACAAGTCACTTAACTTCTCTGTGCCTCAGTTACCTCATCTGTGAAATGGGGATTTTGACTGTGAACCCCATTTGGGGCATGGACTGTGTCCAAACTAATTAACTTGTATCTACCCCAGAGCTCAGTACAGAGCCTGACACATAATAAACACTTAACAAATACCATGAAAAAAATAAAATAAAAGGAGCTTACATGATAGAATGTGCCTAAATTAGCCTCTTACTGAATTCTACTTTTTAGAACACTTCCTGGGGGTAAATAGCATTCACAATATAAAAATAAGGTTTAGGTTAAAATTTATGGAAAATATATTGAGGGTTAATTGAACAATGGGAACAGTGAACCCTTAAGGATTTATAGAATCTAAGTTGAAAAGCAGACTAGATGATATTTTGGTGGGAAAAATCCCAAATATTTTGATTGGAGGCAGTCTGAATTCATTATTATGTTTACAAAGCATCCCTCCTCCCTGCATTATTATTGGTAAAATCTGTTCAAATTTTTTCACTGTGTCAGATTTTGAATGACTTACTATAAGAGTATTGCTATTCCACTAAACTTGGAAATATTGATCAGCTTCAAATTCTTTTCATACATTTTCGAAACAAATTTTAATCATACACTAATTTAAAGAACTGCAGTCAAAGAAACTGCAAGCTTGAGCAATTACAAAGAAAGACAATGAAAACTGTTCTGACATTTTTTGCCAATATTATTTGTCGGCTACAGGAAAATGAGGAAATGTCAAGCACACTCAAATTTCTCCTCTTACTCTCTGTAGTCTTTTCATTTTCTTTCATAGAACTAAAATGAAAGCAACCCTGAAAATCCAAGCTACAGGTCTGTCCATAGTCTAAGATGAAGGGAATTACTGTGAATATGTAATCAGTTTGGCATGTGAGATAAAGGTCATATAAATGTTCTAAAAGACAGATCTGGTAGGTTCTGATAAAGAGAAGAAAGGTCTGTTAAGACAAAGCAAACAGAACAATTTCTTTTAGTTTCACCTGCTTATCCTATGTCCAGCATCCCTTCTGGAGACCACTGATTCAGGTGATGGAATGCTTCTGCTCTGGAGGAGAAACATCCTGTAGACTGTTCAAAACAGAGCTCCTCATCTTCCCATCCAAACCTTATCCACTCCCTGACTTTCCTAGCACTGTAGACAGCACCACCATCCTCTGTCTTACAAATCTGTAACTATGGCATTATTTTGGACTTATCACTCATTTAATTCACACAGTCAATCTATCATGACTACACATCATCACTATAATCTAGCCTTTCCTCTCCATCCAAATTGCTACCATGTTGATCCAAGGACTTATATCGCTTTGATAACTGCATCATTCATTCATTCAATCGTATTTATTGAGCGCTTACTGTGTGCAGAGCACTGCACTAAGCACTTGGGAAGTACAAGTTGGCGACATACAGAGACGGTCCCTACCTGACAACGGGCTCACAGTCTAGAAGGAGGAGACAGACAACAAAACAAAACATGTGGACAGGTGTCAAGTCGTCAGAATAAATAGAATTAAAGCTAAATGCACACCATTAACAAAATAAATAGAATAGTAAATATTAAGTAAAACCCTTACTGACCATTCTGCCTCCTGCCTCTCCCCACTTCAGTTCACACTTCACTCTGCTGCTCAGCTCAGTTTTCTACAAAACTGTTCATTCCTCTCCTCAAGAAACTTGAGTGGCTGCTCGTTCATCTCCTCAACAAACAGAAACTCCTTACCTTAACCTTTAAGGCTCCTGTTGCCCTCCTACCTTATCTCTCTGATTTCCTACTGCACCACAAGAAGCACTACAAGAAGTGGAAAGAGCCCGGGCTTGAGAGTCAGAGGCTGTGGGCTCTAATCCTGACTTCACCACTTATCAGCTCTGTACCTTTGGGCAAGTCACTTCACTTCTCTGTGCCTCAGTTACCTCATCTGTAAAACGCGGATTAAGACTGTGAGCCCCACGTGGGAAAACCTAATTACCTTGTGTCTACCCCAACACTTAGAACAGTGCTTGGCATATAGTAAGCACTTAACAAATGCCATTGTTATTATTATTATTATTATTATTGTTATTATTATTATTAACCCAGTGCAGGCATTTCACTCCTCTAATGCCGACTTATTCTCTCCACCTTGATCTTGTCTATCTTACAGCTGACCTTTCACCCAAGTCCTTCTTCTGGCCTAGAACTCCCTCCTTTTTCATATCTGACAAATGATCAATCTCCCCACCTTCAAAGCTTTATTCAATCATTCATTCAATCAATCGTTTTTATTGAGCACTTACTGTGTGCAGAGCACTGTACTTTATTAAAAGCACATCTCCTCCAAGAGACCTCTCCCTAAGCCCTCATTTCCTCTTTTCCCTTTCCCTCTGCCTCACCCTTGCACTTGGATTTAACTGTGGCATTTGTTAAGCACTTACTATGTGTCAAGCACTGTACTAAGTGCTGAGATCGTTAGGTCCCACAAGGGGCTCACAGTCTAAATAGGAGAGAGGATATGTCTTAAATCTCCATTTTGTAGATGAGGGAATTGAGGCTCAGAGAAGTTAAATCACCTGCCCAAGGTCACACAGAAGGTATGTGTTGTAGTTGGGATTAGAAACCAGGACCACTGACTCTCAGACCCATGGTCTTTCCACTAGGTTATGCTGTTTCTTGATTCACACCATTTATTACATAGCAACAGTTAATTCATTAATATTAATGTCTGTCTCCCCCTCTAGACTGTAAGCTCCTTATGGGCAGGGTACATGCCGACCAACTGCTATTTTGTACACTCTCAAGCACTTAGTACAGTACTCTGCACACTCTAAACACTCAATAAATAACACTGATTGATTGACTGGAGCACTCAATCAGATGGCTAGGTGGACCATGTATTTATGTGTTTGAATGAATGAATGAATGAACGTGTGTGTGTGTGTATGCTGCTGTCTTGTACTTCCCAAGCGCTTAGTACAGTGTTCTGCACACAGTAAACACTCAATAAATACGAATGAATGAATTAATGAATGAATGTTCCTTTCTTGAAAGAGATACTTAACTGTTTCCCTCGGTTTTAATCTTGAAATGCACATGAACGTGCAAAGGTCTTGTGCTAGCTGAAAAATAGGAGATGACTTCTAGAGGATGAAAACCAAGATACTCTATACCATAATGTGACTTATATATGAATAAATAGCTTCCATTGTACTTCTGAATTATAATCACCAAGCAAGCAATCAATCAATCAAACAATGGTATTTATTGAGTGCCTTCTGTGTATAGAGCACTCTACTGAGCACTTGGGAGAGTAAAATATAGCAGAGTTGGTCGACCCTTTATAATGTTAGAAGATATTTGATCAAGAATGAGAAAAAAATCCAAGCTATGTAACTCACTCAAGTTGGTCAATAAGACTCTAAATTTCATTTTATCCCATTTTATAAAATTTTACATCGAAATCTGTATCAACAAATACCAGTAAAGAGGACTCAGTAATTAAATTAAGCATGTACAGCTCATGGACCCTCTCAGAATTGCATCTGGAGAGTTGCTAATACTCTACCAGTCTCAACTATCCTGTTGTTGGGTAGGGACTGTCTCTATACATTGCCAACTTGTACTTCCCAAGTGCTTCCCAAGTGCTGGCATTTGTCTCTCCCCACTTCAATCCATACTTCATGCTGCTGCCCAGATTGTCTTTGTCCAGAAATGCTCTGGGCATGTTACTCCCCTCGTCAAAAATCTCCAGTGGCTACCAATCAATCTGCGCATCAGGCAGAAACTCCTCACCCTGGGCTTCAAGGCTCTCCATCACCTCGCCCCCTCCTACCTTACCTCCCTTCTCTCCTTCTACAGCCCAGCCCGCACCCTCCGCTCCTCTGCCGCTAATCTCCTCACCGTACCTCGTTCTCGCCCGTCCCGCCATCGACCCCCAGCCCACGTCATCCCCCGGGCCTGGAATGCCCTCCCTCTGCCCATCCGCCAAGCTAGCTCTCTTCCTCACTTCAAGGCCCTACTGAGAGCTCACCTCCTCCAGGAGGCCTTCCCAGATTGAGCCTTCCTCTCCCCCTCGTCCCCCTCTCCATCCCCTCATCTTACCTCCTTCCATTCCCCACAGCACCTGTATATATGCATATATGTTTGTACATATTTATTACTCTATTTATTTATTTGTTTATTTTACTTGTACATATCTGTTCTATTTATTTTATTTTGTTAGTATGTTTGGTTTTGTTCTCTGTCTCCCCCTTTTAGACTGTGAGCCCACTGTTGGGTAGGGACTGTCTCCATATGTTGCCAACTTGTACTTCCCAAGCGCTTAGTACAGTGCTCTGCACACAGTAAGTGCTCAATAAATACAATTGATTGATTAAGCGCTTACTATGTGCAAAGCATTGTTCTAAGCACTGGGGAGGTTACAAGGTGATCAGATTGTCCCATGGGGGACTCACAGTCAATCCCTATTTTACAGATGACGTAACGGAGGCATAGAGAAGTTAAGTGACTTGCCAAAAGTCACACAACTGACAATTGACGGAGCTGGGATTTGAACCCATGATCACTGACTCAAAGCCCATGCTCTTTCCACTGAGCCTCGCTGCTTTTCTAAGAATTCTGCATTTACTCATCCTGGAATTCCAAGTAATTTGAGATAGTGTGAATGCTTTTGCTTACAAAAAAAAAAAGACAAATAAAAATACGGATCTTATCAAGCCCAAATGATATCCTTGTCTGAGACTTGTAATACACCATGCCAAGTGCAGCTGTCAATATCTGCAATGTGTACTGACATTTTCAGAGTTGTTGGGGATGAACAGTGAATAAAGTTTAACTGTGGCTTCTACCTCCAAAGTAACCCAATGCAAAAGAGTGGATATTTGATAGAGTAAAGATCACTGACAGAAATAGTTCAGAGACACAGGGTGCAGGAGAAGCATGCAGCATTGACTGTTCAAGTATCCCCTGTCACTAGATAGACTCTGTCAATGGAATCTTATAAACTACTCAGGTTTTGAGGATTTTTTCATTGACCTTTCTTGCTCACATGGGTTATTAGAATTGGATCTGCCATTTACCTGCTGTGTAGCCTTGGGCAAGTCACTTAACTGCTCTGTGCCTCAGTTTCCTCATCTGTAAAATGGGGATTAAATACTTGTTCACCCTCTTTGACTGCGTGCCCCATGTGTGCCAGGGACTGTATCTGACCTGATTGTCTTTTATCTTATCCAGTGCTTAGCACAGTGTTTGGCACATATATTAATAAATGCCATTATTTATTCGCACATAAGTGCCATTACTTAATGGCACTTAATAAATGCCATTATTATTATTATTGTGATTATTACATTTATTATCATTATTATCCAAGGTCAGGCCTGGAAATCTCACCAGAAAGCTGGTTCCCTCACAGTATAGATCATGCACTGAGATTCAATTTGCATTTAGAGAAGGAAGAGTGAAGAATGGAGATAATTCCTGGATCTCAGGGATAAAATCATGAGATACAGATCTGTGTAGCTGTCAAATCCGCATAATTTCCTAATTCTAATTTCCTAGTGCTAATTTTCCCCCTGCCTTGAATGGTACAATAAAAGTGCTGCATTTTTTAATGGCAGAGATCTGTAATTATCGGAGCACATTGCTTCCAAACATCTAAAGCAGTTTTCAATCAATTCTACATAGTTGGATGAAATACAATTCAGACTTGATTTTCTCTGATTAGATGTAGTTAATGTCAATTTCTATTTACCACAGGAAATGAATGGTGCTCATTTTAAATTGTGGACAACATTGATATAAAAATGTTTAGTTGTCAATGACATTTTCCAGCATATGGATACATTCTGTCGTTTACATAATATAAAGTGCTATCAAGCAAACTTAATGAGGAGCTGTTCTTGTGTTGTATATGCTGTGTGGCATATTATGAATTTGTATTCTACCACTCAAAGGAACTGTTGAAGTGATTTATTTCCTGAAGATTTCTTCAAACTTCCCTTTAGATATACAGCAAAAAAATTCATCAAAGAATCCCTTAATAGAGGTCTTTGAGGCCTCTAATGCAAAACCAGTAAGATTTTGCATCTCAGTAGCTTTTGCTTTCATTCCTTTTGTCTGACAAGTTCTTGTGATGTTCGCAAGCAGCAGGTCAATGTTAATCTTATGCTGTTTGACTTAAATGCCTCACTGTCAGACTCAGCTCTCCATTTTTCACCCCACCCTCCATTAAACTGACAAAATGACACCGGAAAAAAAAACAGCTGGAGGTTCTACAAGGCTTTGGTAAAAATAACCCCAAGGTAGGCAGTCATTAACTGAGTGATAAAGGATCTAAGATGCTGAGGAAGACTAGACTTTTATTGGTAGGGGTCTGATATTCTATCTGTTTGCTATTTTTCCTTTTCCAATTCTCAGTTGACACCTGGATATTCTTGCCACTACAGAGCAGAACATTTACACCAAAGACTTTATGGTAGCAGTGTTTGTTCTTGCTTAGCAATGGAATCCATATACTGAAGCAAAACCAAAAAGCTTAAATGTTATTTAAAGGAAATGCTAGAATGTATTTTATATGGGGCAGTTATTTTGTCCCTTTAAGAGAGGATAGGAATAACATAGCTATTTGGGAGGGGGTGGGGGTCATTTTTGCAAAAGTGGAAAGGGGCAGGATCTTATGCAATCTTATTTGAAACCAGCTCTGAGAGGAGGGTCAGCCTAAATACCTTGTTGCTATTTGCAGGTCTTTGTACCTAAACCTCAAAAAATGATTTGAATTTCACTGTATTGCCTGTTTGGGTATTTCTAGTTATCTTGCTTATCTAGAATATAAAGTCTGCCAGGCCAGTGATTATAATATCTTGTGAGATATAAAATGGGACACAGAGTGGGGACATGTAGCAGAGTTGACTGAGACCTGGATATTCCACAATAATGGTAATAATAATGATAATTGTGGCATTTGTTAAGCACTATGTGTCAGACATTGTATTACATGCAGGAGTAGATGCCTGATAATCAGGTCCAACGTGGGGCTCATAGTCAAAGTAGGAAGGAGAACATGTATTGAATCCCCATTTTGCTGGTGAAGGAATTTAGGCACAGAGAAGTTAAGTGATTTGCCCAATGTCACATAGCTGACAAGTGTTGGAGCCAGAATTAGAAGTCAGATTCTCTGACTCTTTGCTCTTTCCACTAGGTCATACTGCTTCTCTGCTGCTAATGGTGAGAATAATTATCAGGCTAATGTCACTCTGAACGCCATCATATGCAAGTCTAGGGAGATGAGAGGGGTGGTGGTGTAATAATAATAATAATGATAAACTGTGACATTTCTAAAGCACTTACTAAATTCCAAGCACAGTACTACGTGTTGGGGTGGATGTAAGATAATCATGTCAGTCACAGTCCCTGTCCCACATGGGGCTCACAGCCTAAGAGGGCCGGAGAGAGGTTTTTAATCCCCATTTTATATATGAGGCATCTGAAGCACAGGGGAGAGGTGGGATTAGAAGACAGGTGTTCTGACTCTCATGTCAGTGCTCTTTCCACTAGTGAATGTAATGTTTCTTATCCCCACTGTTCTGACCCAGCACCAAGTGAAATACTGCCCGTTCCAGCCAAAACTGCTGATTGGGAATTCTAAATCTTTCCCTTCCTAAACCCAGGGAGGAGAGAGTGTGGGCTGGAAGGAGCGAGAGTGCTCCAACGAGGCATCTCAAATTTGGGCTATTTGACAAGAGATCCGAAGAAGAGACAAACAGGTAAACCGAATGGAGGTTGACATGGGATTGAGAAAGGAAGATGGAGGAAGATGGAAGTGGGTAACTAAGAACTCTAAATCTTATTGTCTCTCTCCCTGCATTTTTATGGGTGTTTCTCTCTGGGTCAACCTTTAGCTTTCCCTGGATGAATCTCTGTCTCTCTCTCAGAGAATGTGGCTTTCTGCTTGTCTCTTTCTCTTCCTCTCTATTTTTTTTCCTCATTCTGTTCCCTATCTCCTTCTCTCTCTTTTTCAGGTGTATCTTTTTAGTTTACTCTCTTCCTTTTACTTTCAGGATTGTTGTCTTTACATTGGTTCCTTGACTTTAGCACTTCTCTCCTCTCTTGGGTCTGTCCCTCACTGTGATTTCAAAGGTTCTTTGTTTTCAGTTTTTGACTCTGGCTGTATCACTGGGGGTGTCTTAGCAATTAATCTGGGATCTTGGCTGAGTCTCTGAACTCCTGGGTGCACCTCTGGGTCTCTGGAAGTATCCCTGGCTAGATTTGTTTTTACAACTTATTTTCACCCACACCCTAAAAGCTCCTCCCTTGTTTGCCTGGGCTCAAAATCAAATATTTGTGTTTCTGGAAGCAAGACATCTTGACAAGTAGGTTAAGTAATGTTCAGTAATATCTAGATAAATGAATAATAATAATAATTGTGGAATTTGTTATGCACTTACTATGTGCCAAGCAATGTATTAATCATTGGGGTAGATATAAGATAATCGGATCAACCATGGGGCTCTCAGACGAGAACAGGTATTGCATCCCCATTTTTCAAATGAGGGAATTGAGGCACAGAGAAGTTAAGTGACTTGCCCGAGGTCACACAGTTGATAAGTGGCAGAGTTGGGAGTAGAACCCCGGTCATCTGACTCCCAGACCCATGATCTTTCTGACAGGCCATGCTGATGCCGATTCTCTAATGAATTTCAAAATATGGCAATCTAAATTCACCTGTCATAAACCGAACCACTAATCAAATGGGAGTTTTGTGATTGTATTTCTCAGGTGGATTTATTTTCTTGTGGCACAGACTCTGGAAGTCATACTTATAAGGCATAGGTTGGAAACAACTTTCTATGTAGCCTCTTGAACTAGCAAACAACATGAAACTTAAAATCTCTTATGGATAAAATGCTGATTTCTCAAAATAATAATAGTAATAATTATAGTAATTGTTAAGCACATACTGTGTGCCGAACACTGTTCTAAGCATTGGGGTAGATTCAAGTTTAGTCAGGTTGGACACAGCCCCTGCCCCACATAAGGCTCACACTCTTAATCCCCATTTTACAGATAAAAGAACTGAGGCCCAGAAAAGTGAAGTGACTTGCCCAAGGTCACACAGGTAGACATGTGGTGGAGTTAGGATTAGAACCCATGACCTTCTGACTCCCAGGCCCATGCTCTATCCACTAAGTCATGCTGCACTCAGGTCATTTTTAGTTACTTTCACTTGACTGACAGCTGGAAAGACAGTGGGAAGAAGTAAAGAAGTCATAGAAATCCCAACAGGAGTCAAGATCTCATCTATTCCACCCCTAACCCCTCACCTACATTCTCCCTCTGGTCTGGAACTCCCTTCCCCTTCATATTCAATGGCTGATCACTCTCCCCACATATCCTCCAAGAAGCTTTTCTTAACTAAACCTACATTTCCCCTACTCTCTCTTCCTCTGAATCACTCTTATATTTGGATTTGAATGCTTTATTCACTCTACCTCAGCCTCACAGCACTTATGTATCTATCCATAATTTATTTATCTCCCCCTCTGTACTATAAGCTCCTTGTGGGCAGAGAACATGTCTACCAGTTCTGTTATATTGTACTTTTCTAAACAGTACAGTGCTCTGTGCACAGTAAGTGCTCAGTAAATATGAATGGTTGATTGATTGATGCTCATTGGTGGGAATGGCTTAGGGGAGAAAAGGAGAACAATTCTGTGAGAAAATTCTAGCCTGCAGCATATACTGATCCAATGTAATGAATTTTGTACCCTTTGAGGATTTTATAACCAGCATGACCAAAATTACTTTGCTGATTTACACAGTCCATTTCTTAACTTTGGAAGAGAAATGGAAGTTGTTAGTGGTGGTATTTAAAAAGGATGGCCTACTGATCAACTAGCAAATTGCATAAGTGCCTGGTTTTCTCTTAGGAAGGATAAAATTAGTTTTCAAGTGTGTGAAAGTACCCCTAGTCCATGATTAGCTGCTCCCTATGGACTGCAGAAAGATTCCACAAAGTCACAGGAGCAGCCACGGGCTAGCAGCATCTTTCCTGAAAATATCTCACTGTGCCAGGTTGGAGTCATCAAGTGCCCTAATACACCACATAGACACGGGGTAATATTCGATGTTACTAGCCCCAAGCCACTCAAAACCTATGACTTTTAAGTTTTCAGGAGCAAACCATTCTGGGATGTCAGTTGCCATTAATTTAAAGGCTAGCTACTTAGCATTTCCCCTTGAAGCAGGTCAAGGGTTAACTCGATTCACCTGCACTGAAAGAACACTGCAAAAGGATTGACAAATCAATGGTGGTCTGAAAAGAAATGTCACTTACCATCCAGTTCAGCAGTTCAAGAGTTTGTGATTCTTCTGACTCTTGAGATCAGCCATAACTACATAGGATAATGATTTAATATGTCTTATGTAATATGATGTAATGTGCCACGAGAAGCAGCGTGGTTCAGTGGAAAGAGCACGGGCTTTGGAGTCAGAGGTTGTGGGTTCAAATCCCGGCTCCGCCACTTGTCAGCTGTGTGACTTTTGTCAAGTCACTTAACTTCTCTGGGCCTCAGTTACCTCATCTGTAAAATGGGGATTAAGACTTTGAGCCCCACGTGGGACAACCTGATCACCTTGTATCCTCCCAGCACTTAGAACAGTGCTTTGCACGTAGTAAGCGCTTAATAAATGCCATTGTTATTATTATTATATCCCAGGTGGTCTAGTAACCTGAGACCAATTGAAACATTTTGGTCATTTTAGTTTGAAATTCTATATGGAGTCCACGATTCAGTGAAAACACATTGGGTGCATTCATCAATGGCCATCAGCCACTACCCTCTCTCCTGTCCCTGCCCCTGCCCCATGACCCCCACATACATACCAGAGTAGTTCTCCATCCCACGGGGGCTCCAGATTCAGGTTGGAATGATGTTAAAGGAATTTTTTTATGGTATTTGCTAAACACTTATTGTGTGTTCTAAGGGCTGGGGTAGGTAGAAGTTAATTCGGTCGGACACAGTTCCTTGCCCAAATGGGGTTCACATTCTAAATAGGAGGGAGAATAGATATTTAATCCCCATTTTAACAGTTGAGAGACTGAGGATCAGAGAAATTAAGTGACTTGCTCCAAGTTCCACAGCAGGCAATTGGCAGACTCAGGATTAGAACCCAGGTCCTCTGCCTCCCAGGAATGTGATCTTTCCACAAGGCCATGGTGCTTCTCTTGGGACTGTTTCAGTCTCCTCAGGTGATGCCACTTGGAAAGTGGCTTGGACAAAATCCCTGCTTTTCCACCTTTCTCCCTGAAGCAGGGAAGAAGTGTTGGAATTTGGTTTTAGAAGCTAGTTGATCTAATATTATGCTCATCTATTTTCCTATTTGATATCCTTACGGTATTTGAATCCTCTGCTGATTCTTTTATGTGGAATGGGGGAAGACATCTTAGACTCTTACCGAATATACAGTTGCACATGTTTATTCCTCTGAATGTCCATTTCCCTTTTAAAATTAATTTTATAGTACCCAGGGTCCCACACACTAAATAACTTGTTAAATGACTAAAAATACTTTTTGCTGAAGATAAAACTCTTCTTTGAGGACTAATATAGACCATTAGGCATTATGTGCAATTCCCATTAATTTCTGGGAAAGATCTGTGGGAAAACCTCAGGACAAAATTACTCTCTTGCATAGAAACAGGTTTTTAGTAGGTCTTTAATCTAGCGGAGGAACCTGGCAGAATTGTAGAATTTGGGTCCAAAATCTCCAATTGCCTTTTAAAAATTGTGTTTCATTACCTAAGCTCTTCTTCACCAAGAAGCTGTCCTTCTGATTTTCAATTCAATGACTTATTATTGGGAGACTTAAAAGACCACTTCATTTTATGTTCACTTAACTCAAGGTGTGCTTTGGACAAACCTCAGTCCACAAAATCAATCAATCGTATTTAAATCTTTTTATGTGGTAAAAAGATGTTCTACAAAAGGAATCAAATGACCAATTCCACATGCCAAAAGTTGACTTAGAATCTGCAAGTTTAAAATGGTTATGAGATGCTTCAGGAAATACATCAATTCATCCCTTCATCAACTTCTTTAATTAAATTTCCTTATCCTTTACACTGATTTCATTGAATTTGAACTTCCTTATGAATGAGTTATATTTTGCATTTAATACTGCAGTCAAGTCCTTTAATTTAAAAGATCCTGGAGACTATTATCATCCTGCTAATTAGCACCCACAACAGGACTCAAACAAAATGTAAAGTGAGAAGCAGCTCAGTGGAAAGAGCATGCACGGGCTTTGGAGTGAGAGGTCATGGGTTCAAATCCCAGCTCCGCCAATTGTCAGCTGTGTGACTTTGGGCAAGTCACTTAACTTCTCACCCTCGACTTCAAGGCTCTCCATCACCTCACCCCCTCCTACCTCACCTCCCTTCTCTCCTTCTACAGCCCACCCCGCACCCTCCGCTCCTCTGCCGCTACTCCCCTCACCGTGCCTCGTTCTCGCCTGTCCCGCCGTCGACCCCTGGTCCACGTCATCCCCCTGGCCTGGAATGCCCTCCCAGCTAAGCCAAGCTAGCTCTCTTCCTCCCTTCAAGGCCCTACTGAGAGCTCACCTCCTCCAGGAGGCCTTTCCAGACTGAGCCCCCTCCTTCCCCTCCCCCTCGTCCCCCTCTCCATCCCCCCATCTTACCTCCTTCCCTTCCCCACAGCACCTGTATATATGTATATATGTTTGTACATATTTATTACTCTATTTATTTATTTATTTTACTTGTACATATCTATTCTATTTATTTTATTTTGTTAATATGTTTGGTTTTGTTCTCTGTCTCCCCCTTCTAGACTGTGAGCCCACTGTTGGGTAGGGACTGTCTCTATATGTTGCCAACTTGTACTTCCCAAGCGCTTAGTACAGTGCACTGCACACAGTAAGTGCTCAATAAATACGATTGATTGATTAACTTCTCTGTGCCTCAGTTACCTCATCTGTAAAATGGGGATTAAGACTGTGAGCCCCCCATGGGACAACCTGATCACCTTGTAACCACTCCAGCGCTTAGAACAGTGTCAGCACTTTGATAAGTGCTTTGCACATAGTAAACACTTAATAAATGCCATTATTATTATTATTAGTGATAATAACAATTCTAAAAGTATTTGTTAAGCATTTACTACGTGCCAAGCTCTGAACTAAGTGCTAGGACAGGTACAAGCTAATCATGTTGGATTCTGCTTCTTGTCCCACATGGGGCTCACGGTCTTAGGGGAAGGGGGGAAAGATATTTAATTTCCCACTTTACTGATGAGGAAACTGAGTACAGAAAAGTAAAGTGACTTACTCAAGGTCACACAGCATGGAAGAGATACATCAAGGACTAGAACCCAGATTTCCTGACTCCTCGGCCTGTGTTCTTTCCATAGAGCCATACTGCTTAGGAATAAGAGCCATTTTGGGGGGAACTGAAGGATGAGAGAGGGTGCTAATCCCTTTTCTGCCAACACAATGGAATAGAAATGTGACGAAGGTGTGTCTTTTGGGTAAATGCTCTGCCACCTTTTCAGGCAGTCACTTAAAACTCTTTTTCCTGCAAGTGAATAATGCAATATTGAATGGATTTCTTGATGCCGGTCAGGTTATGGGATAATAGAAGGGACTCAGAAGAGTGGAGCACACTAAACGATCACTCCTAGCATGGCCTTTGGATGTGAGTCCTTTTCGCCTCTTCCTCCCTATATGACACATTTGGGAAATGAAGGTGAGCCCCTTTTGTTTCATTCCCTTTCTGGAAGGGACTTTACATCCACTCTGAGTGGTTTGGAAAAACAAAGCCCATTTCCTGATACTGCTCCTTTCCTCAGCTTCTTTGTAGCTGGAAATGGTTCTATGTGCCCTACTTTATTTTTAATTTTTGTTTCCTCCCCTCTTAGCCAATTCCCTCTTCTGTTTCATGGCCTTGAACTACACATTAACCTCCCTTCCCAAGCTCTGTGAACTTCTGAAGGGGCTGGAGATGTGCAATCTCAGCTAGTTGCTGAAAAATTTGGCATGGGTTTGGCATGAAAATGTGACTTTCCCCTCACGACAGTTCAGTGGCTTTTCCTAAATTATGCTATTTTCTTCCCCCAAATGTGCTTTATTTGATCCTTAAAAATAGTTCCCCAAATTTTCCCATAGCTGGGTTGAATGTCTGCTGGTCATGAAACATATAGATTGTTTGAAGACTAGAGATGTGCCTTTTTGTGGTATTGGAGAACTGTTTTTGTGATCTCCAGGGGGTTCAGCAGATGCTCTGGTGGCCAGGCCAAAACCCCAAGCACAGAAACAACTGCAGTGAGCTCCTGGCTGATTGGCTCATTCTGGGTTCACTAATATTTTTGCTTGGTTATAAATCATCAGGGTGTTGCTCAATTTGCTAATCCCATCCCACCCTACCAGGTTTACCCCTTCCTCCATTATTCAAATAGTCTCAGAGAACACAGGCAGGGAGACAGGGGGATCTGATGGAAAGAGCATGGGGCAGGAAGATGGGAGTTCAAGTCTCAACTCTGCCACCAGCCTCCTATGTGACCTTCGTGTTCCTGTAAAGTGGGGATAAAATACCTGTTCTTCCACCTTAGATAGAAAGCATGACACAGCACATAATAAATACTGTAATTAATGAACACAAGCATCTGCCTTCAACAGGTTTGAATCAGAGGTCCTTCAAAACATAAATTTGGACATAATATCCTGAACCAAACGTGGCAGGAGTAAGAGAGGTCATTGAATTCCTCTCTGAAGACTGGTCTGTTTTTGATAGGTGCTTATTCATGTCTCCTGCTGAGACAGATCAGATCATCCACCATACTGTGAGATGCACTGAGCATTCAACTTGTAAGCCTTTTCCTAATTTCTTCAGGGCAGATGGTAATCATTTAAAAACTATGGGGAGAGGATATGGGAACCAGATCCAACTCACTCAAGGGTCAGGGAGCTTCCTGATCCTGCAAGTTTAGGGTATCCCAGAAGCCAAAATGAAGTAAGATGACTGACAGTTTTACATGAGAAGCAGCATGGCATAGTGGAAAGAACAAGGGCTTCGTAGTCAGAGGAACTGGGTTCTAGTCCCAGGTCTGTCACTTGCCTGCTCTATAACCTTGGCCAAGTCACTTAACTTTTCTGTTCTTCAGTTTCCTCATTTATAAATGAAGAATGCAATACTCATTTCCCTCCCCCTTAGACTTCATGAAGGACAGGCATTGTATCTGACCTGATGATCTTGTATTTACCCTAGCATTTAGTACAATGCTTAGTGCATAGTAAATGTTAACAACTATCACAGTTATAACAGATACCACAGATTATCATTATATCGAATCATCTCATAGCTTCCTGCTTAGTAAAGGTATTTCTTATCCATTGACTAGGTGCCAAACTGGATTAAATGTAGGCTAATCAGATTATTCTCAGACTTTATCACATCCAGGGTTGAAAGTAGAAAATGGTAAATAGTGTAATCTCACATTTGAGGACCCTGTAGCTTGTACAAATATTTATGTCTCAAGCAATCAGTAAATATAATTCTAATTCTGCTTATAACACTTCCATAAATAGGAAACCTTAAATCTTCTAAGAACTGCAAACTCCTTCACATAATCAGTGAATATTTCTTGAGCATTTCCTCAGTGCAGAACTTTACCACAGAGTTAGCAGACATGATATCTTCCCTCAGAGAGTTTACATAATTCCACTTTTTCTTATATTTCCTTGATGTTGTTGGGATTAGGATTATTTTTACCCTTATTTCAAACACGGGAAATTAAAATTTAATGAGGATAAGTAACTTCTCCAAAGAACTATCATGAACCTGGAATTCAGGCCTTCTAAGTTACATTTCCATGCTGTTCCTCTTGACTTCATTGCCTTAACAAAAAGAGTGCTTTTGGTGTAATTTTGCCTCCCGGTGGCACACATTTCAGTACTTTTTAGTTTCCTTCCTTGTTCTGGAAGAACAGGTTTATAATAGAATACATTTTTCCTTAATTTCCAAATTTAGAAATGAGATATTGTCCTGTAATCTATTTTATGTCATTATTATTTTGAAAGGGAATTAGGTCTCAAATGGATTTGACTGCTACATATCTCAAATCCTGATATCATTAGTCAAAAGGAATTTTTTTCTTTTTTGGCTGCTTTATCACCCTTCTTCATTTTGTGATCTGTGTTATTGCTCTCTAGAAATCAACATGATTTTTTGAAATCTAGATTATTGATAACCAAAGGAATTTTCTGTTTTGAGTTTTTTTGTACTTTTGACGTTCACATCTTGTGCAATATATTTGCATTTGTCATTGTTTTACTCAAAGTAAAACAGGATTAATCAATTAAGTGGAATTCTCTTTTCTTCAACGTCTTGTACAGTTAGTTGTGAATTAGACAGAGCCTCCCAATCAATTTATTTATTGAGCACTTACTGTATAAAGGGCACGGTACTAAGCACTTGAGATAATATAATACAAGAGTTGGTAGAATCTAGACTGTAAAGGAGGATAGGCGATAGAGCATTGGATTTAGGTTTCAGTGCCCGAGGGCCATATTACTTACCACCTTGACCAGATATTTAGCTCAGAGGTCCTTATTTCCAAGTGGGGATAAAATTATTCATAGAAATTCTAGACTTCTAGGAATCTAAACAAGACAGTGTATGTGGAATTCTTCAGATTCCTTAGAATTAAGGTGCTGAAAGCAGTTAATAATAATTGTGGTATTTTGCTGTGTATCAAGCACTGTATGAAATGCTGAGGTAGATACAATACAATCAAATCAGACATGGTCCTGGTACCACACTAGACTCCCAATCTAAGCTAAGGTAGCAGTATATTTAAAAGTCGTTCAACTGCCTTCATTGTATTTTTAGCACTTAAAGTAAGCAACAACTTCCACATATTTGCCACAACAGATAGCATCAGTCTTCTGCTACATGCCTTCATCAGCATATGAACAAGGACTATCACAATTTGACTTGTCTACCCCACACTTTCACTACCTCATCATTGTAGATCTTCTTTCTTCCTTTCTCCCTTTAAAAGCACCAGGCAAGTTCAAAGGCAATCCAGAGGGGAGGGCAAATAGGGTGGGGAAATAAGGGTTTAGTCAAGCAGAAACCATGGAGTAAATGCCACTGATTGACTGATTGAATTCTCATTCAACTAGGATTTGCTACCCTCCCCACCAAACACACACACACACACACACACACACACACACACACACACACACACACAAAAAAAAAAAAAAATCCCAACAGCTACTTTTTGGCTTTCAATCTTTTCTGCTGAGGTGATAATCACTTAGGGCAGGTGGTGCATTTGGGCTTCATTCCACCATCCCCAAATAGTTAGATGGCTCTGACCTTCTCTCCCAGAAACCCTGATTGGACATGGGATTTAAATCAGGGCATCTCTAGACCAACTGGATGTTATCTTTGTTCAGCCACTGGGTGGTAGCAGACCTCCTTCTCCTTCCTCCACTCCATTCCCCTGCATCTCACCCCTACCCTCTGGCAAGAACCTCCTTTTACATAAAATTATTTAGAAGACAAATGGGAAGAAATGTTACCAGATATTTTGGTGGCAGTTTAAGCTCAAAGACTCTATCAAAAACACATGAATCTTTCAGGAGTTATTCTGTTTCACTCCCTCCTAGGCATGGCTCTCACATCAATGTGGATGAATACTCAGTCCAAGAACAAGTAGCTTCCAACTGTTCCTTATTCAATTATACATCTGTTCGATGTGAAGCATGCTAACCCTCATACCCTGTTAATATTCCTCATCTCAAAAGTCAAGAAATAATAAACTCATGGATGATGTAAAATAGAGAAGTACCATAATCTAGTGGTCTAGGAGTCAGAAGGAACTGGGTTCTAATCCTGATTCAGCCACTTGTTTTATGTGGGATTTTGGGTGAGTCATTTCACTTCTCAGTGCCTCATTTACCTCATCTGTAAAATGGGGATTCAGACCTGAGCCCCATGTGGGACATGGACTGTGTCCAACCTGATTAGCTTGTGTCTAACTCAGCAGTTCATTCATTCATTCAATCGTATTTATTAAGCACTTACTGTGTGCAGAGCACTGTACTAAGTGCTTGGGGAGTACAATTTGGCAACATATAGAGATGGTCTCTACCCAACAGTGGGCTCACAGTCTAGAAGGGGGAGACAGAGAACAAAACAAAACATATTAACAAAATTAAATAAGTAGAATATGTACAAATAAAATAGAGTAATAAATACATACAAACATATATACATAATATACAGGTGCTGTGGGGAGGGGAGGGGAAGGAGGTAAGGCTGGGGGGTTGGGGAGGGAGAGGAGGGGGAGCAGTTAGTATAGTGCCTGAAACTTAGTAAGTGCTTAAAAAATACCATAAAAAATCCTTGCCCTTTTAATGCTGCATTCTAACCATAATGACCCTTTGAAAGTATTACTATGCACGATGATTTCTTCCTCAAGTGGACCTGCATTTTTCTAATATTTGGCCAAGTCAATCAAAATAGTTGAATATCAAATTTCCAGACATGGGCTTCCGCTATATCTATAATTTTTAAAAAAATTTGTAACCTGAAGATGCAGAGAGAGACCTGATTAAGGAAACGTAGAAGGGCTGGTTGGCGGGGGGGGGCGGGGTCTGTGAATTTGCTCACTGCTAAAGAGGTATTTAGCAGAACAAGGTTGAAAACCCTGCTGTTACAGGATGTGAGGAAGTCATTATATTTCTAAGAAATGGAATTCCAAGTGTCTCTGCAGTTGATTTACACAAAGCCCTCCTCATCCCCAACATTGTCTGTCTTCCAACAATTTTCTAAACAAATGAAATCATCCAAATACCACTGCTGTGACATTCCAGGAGTCAACAGGACACGAGTAGTTCTATAAAGTCTCTGTCTCTCCATCTTTGGGTCTGCCTAAATGTGTCTGTGTGGCTGAGTGCATCTCTGGGTGCTTGGGGACCAGTGACCCTATCCTTGAGAAGCATCTTCCCCTGAAGGTGAGAATTCTACACTGATGGGTGAAAACCCTGTCACTTTAGGTAATAGTAGTACAACTGCGCAGAGCAGCATTTTCTTCCCAACTCATTCCTCCTGAAGCCTGGGAAGAGGGTGTGGAAAAACTTTAGGGAAAGAGCATAGAGAAACCACTACTGTCATTCCTCCAGGGTTAAAGGTCTGAATATATGAAAACAGAATCAAGTCCAAGAGGCCCTGTTGATCCCTTAATTATAACTACCCCCTGAGGCCTGACTGAACACTGGACATCCTGCATCTTTTGCAGATAAGGTTGAGGCTTAGGCATCCAGTTAGTTTTGAATTCAAGGAGTGAGGGAGTCTTTTTAGTTGAGTAATAAATGATTGGATCTATTTAGGGACTCAACTCAAACCTGCTTAAAATGTAAAATCTTTTGTGGGCAGGGTATGTGTTTCTTTGTTTTCAACTTCCCAAGCACTTAGTAGCTAGTGCACTACACCAAGGGGACACATATTTATTGCTCTATTTATTTTACTTGTACATATTTACTGTTCTATTTATTTTATTAATGATGTGTATATAGCTATAATTCTACTTATTCTGATGGTATTGACACCTCTCTACTTGTTTTGTTTTATTGTTTGTCTCCCCCTTCTAGACTGTGAGTCCATTGTTGGGTAGGGACCATCTCTATATGTTGCCAACTTGTACTTCCCAAGCGCTTAGTACACTGGTCTGCACACAGTAAGCGCTCAATAAATAGAATTGAATGAATGAATCAAATAGAAAGCATTAACAACCTGGTGGAATGGATTTTCAGAACTAAAGCCCACTGCTGGGATCCCTTAAGGTGGAGAGAGAAAGAGAGACAGCAGAAGGAAGGCAAATTCTCCTGTATTTTTCAATGGTATTTGTTAAGCAGTTACTATGGGTCGAACGAATAGTGTTCTAAGCCCTGGGGTAGGTACAAGTTTATCAGGATGGACACAGTCCCTCTCCCACATGGGGTCTTCTAATTGAAATGGTAGATTTTTAAAATCAATAGTTTTGATTATGGAAGCATAAATCCCTTCCTCTCCTCGTCTAGGTCCCCTCCTCCTCCCTGTGCAGGTGAGAGAGGACATTTGAATGCTGAAACAATAAGGGAAATGATTCATCAGGGACTGTGTCCTTTCGTAAATGACAATCTGCAAGGGAATGCAAATGCTTTCTAAGGTCAGGTTCAAGGGGTGGGATTTGGGGCCACATTAACCCAGGATGGCAGGAGAGCTAAATGTCAAAGTGAACCCGTGTCTGATTCAATAGGTTCACACAAACAGTTGCAGGGATTGGGAAGAGGGATGATTCTATTTAAGAGGCAGTAGAGACATAAACCAGAGAAATCCTATAGCTTAAAGAGGTGCAGTAGCAAGGAGTGTGGAGAGGGGCTCTTGACTAGAAAATGATTACAATGCTTACTCTGATAAAGCTCTTTCCTTAATGATCTTTTCTTTGGAGAGAATTTCAGAAATGCCATATCTTTTTCAATCCCTCTTCCTGCTCCTGCAGCATTCCATTTGGGTTGTCAGCCAGAATCCTATGATAATGGACTGGCAAATAATAATAGTCAGTAATCACTAGGGGCTAATAACACATATTCTCTGAGGACCTCAAAACGCATTAGACCTAGAGCCACAAGGATGGCAAGAAGTTATTTTCAGGGAAGACACTGGAAAACAATCTGGCAGTTGGAACACTCACAAGCCATCCTCACAACTCTCAAGAGGAAGGAAGAGTTCTCAGCAACCCCACAAATGGAAACTGTGGCCTCAAGAGGCTGGGGCTGCCAATTAAATCGTGCACTGGTAAATGTAGGAGTTGGGATTGGAACCCAGAACTCCAGATCTCCACTTCTGGGCTCCAGCCACTCGGGACTGACGCCTTGTAAATCAGGGAGGCGGCTACTGTCCCTGATGTTCCCATTGCCATCTGGTTCACTTTATATTGAAAATGCCTCTAGGAGGAAATGATGAACAGCTTCACCATGTGCTGATAGGATCCCACAACAAAGCAAGCAGACTCATAACAGCCGCCTGCCACCTGAGCCAGAGGGGGGAAAAATAAGACTTTTGGAACTCAAGGACCAATACAAATCATAAAAAAAATTAAAAAAATGATGCAGCCTGAAATGGTGGGTTCAGCGTCTGTGTCCTTGGGCTTTTCAGCTGCATTTTTACTATTAGCCAATGCAATGGCACTTTATTTGGCATGGCATCTTTCATACTGATGCTATCCCAAAATGCCTAGTGGAATTAACACAAGGCGAGGCATAAATCATACACGCAGTTCTGCAAAACGACATTATATTGTGAATAATAGATTATAGCTTTGAGTCATAGAGCCAATGAGAAGGAGGGAAGAAATTGAGAAGCAAAGGCAAGAGAGAAACACACACAAGCATACATACAGACATAATTTATTTATTTATATTAACGCCTGTCTCCCCCTCTAGACTGGGAGCTCATTGTGGACAGGGAATGCGTCTGTTTATTGTTGTAAATCACTCTCCCAAATGCTCAGTACAGTGCTCTGTACACAGTAAGAACTCAGTAAATACGATTGAATGAATGAATGAAGGCAGAGATGGAAAATTAGTGAAGCAACAGAAAGAAGTTTTTACTTCATTCATCAGCATTCATAATTCCTCACTCACTCATTTAATAGTATTTGATCAGGGACTACGGAGCATTGTACTAGATGCTCAGAGGAGTACAATAAAAGTCAAAGATCTGTTCCCTCCTTTCTAGGAGCTTACAGTCTAATGGAGGAAATATTTGGACATATATTGTATTCCCACAATGAGAACAGGAAGAGAAAATTTGTGAACACAACCAGTAATGACAAGAATATGGAAAATGAATAAATGAATAAATAATGCATAATTTCTAATGGGGCTGTTAAAATGTCTCAGTAAGGGATGGACATTACTTAGAGATTACTTCCTGCAGGAGGTGGGTTTATAAGAAGGCTTTGAGGATGGGTTGGATTGTAATTTGGTGAATTTAAAGGGGGAGAGAGTTCCAGGCCATGGATGGGGAGTGAACACTGGGTCAGGGACAGGAGGGTAAAGAGCCAGGAAAAGGTTAGCTTGGAACGAGTTAAGGGAATGCAGAATAAGTTTATAAAGAGATTTCTGGTCCATTAATTTAAAACAGACCAAAGTAAAGCATTGGTTATTCTGGCTACCTTTTTATCAGTGACCCAATTTCTACTGTAATTGAGGAGACAATACACAAAATGATTACAGATAAGTTTACATGTTCCTGTTTTCAATAAATACTATTGAATGAATGAATGAAGAAAATCTTAAAATTCAGTTCCCTGGGTCAGAGAAGGATAAAATTCATAAGACTGTGGCAAGTGCTGACTCAGATTTAGTCATATCTTTGTTCTGTCTTCTTATGAGCAGGGAACATGTCTCGAAATTCTATTGTATTGTATTCTTCCAAGCCCTTAGTACAGGGCTTGCACCTAGTGAGCACTCAATAAACACCACTGACTAAGAGGCTTGTTATTTACAAAGGAAAGATCTGGTTAAACTAAAACACTCAAAATGAATCCCCAGACATGATCAAAATTAACCTTTTAATCAATAAAAAAATTTAAAGAGACATCAAAGTCATTCTAAATGCTTGATAAATGCCACTATTAAACTCAATCCCATTATGATGGAGTCAATTATTCAATCCTCCAGTTGCCCAGTGGAAGAGTATGCTTTACCACTGCTAGAACAGAAGGAAGGGAAATAATAATTGATTAAGGCCTGAACAAAAAACTCTTGAACTGAATGCTTGAGCGGAGTTAGTCCAGGTAAAGAACTGTCACTTAGTTCTGGGCTCATACCAGTGGAATACAATTGGTTGTGTCTGTTTCTCCCCTTGAAAGTAAGGCAACCCAATAGATTGCCATAGAGATACAAGCAGCATCTCATTTATTTGCCACCTTTTTCCGAGTCTTCTGACATCTGCATTGTGCAGAATATTTAAAAGCAAAGGATGATAAAAAATGCACATTGTTTTCTTAGTTCTTGCCCCTAAGATATAAAAAACCAGTGCTCTTAAACTAAAAAAAAAGAGGAATATTTCAAATCCTCCCCATGCTCCCTGCATTCTTATCTGGCTATGTATCACTAAATAGCTTCAGAGGATGGGCTAAATTACCACACTGATGCATCCCACAATATCCAGAGTGAACACATAAATAAATGTTAGCAGTCTGTGTCACTGCATTCAGTTCTCAGCCAGGTTTGCTTCTCCCCATTTTACCTACTGCCTAATATACTTGAAACTGAAGAAAAGGTCTACAGTGAAGTGCCACTTGTAGGATTGAATGTCTATCTTTCCATTTACAATTTATATTAGATATGACTGTGAGGCATCAGGGTAGAGAGCAATCTATCAGTTTAATTTTCTTCAGAATGATAGACCGGCTTGGGTTATCAGCCATTGGACTAGAAGAAGATGGTATCGAATTGAAAGAATGGTAGGATCCCCAAGTGCACATTTGTAAGTCATAAAACAAATGTGCTGAAAAAGTCATAAAAAACCAGCATTGGTATCCAGGCTGGATTCGTAAGTGCAGTGTTTTGTAGTTTATTGTTGTTCTAGTTTTTGCCTTTTGGCAATGGACCACAAATCCAGTAAGGGGCTTTCAGCTAGGGGTTAGACAGGAAGTGATTACTGCTTGGAAATATGGTGTAGTGAACTTTCCTTTATGATCTTTTCCTAGAAAAGAAGCACAATTTACTGAGTGCATGGGAACTCTTCATGGTAACAGCATCACCCTCACCTGGTCAGGCAATTAGCCATAATCCAAAAGTAAGTTGGCAATTTGACATTAATGCATACAGTTCTCCCGCTGGGCAAACTACTACTTGTCCAGGGTCCTTAAGGCACCAGGCCATAGATACAAACCACTTAAATCACTTTTCCTCACTGTTTTTTTCCTTCTGGTCAAATAATTGGGTAATACCGGTGATAGAGGAAAAGAAGAATGGAGGGAGATCAAAACTGGTGATATGAGGATGTGACAGGGTTGACTGGGTAGTTGGAACTCCAAGGAGAGAACACTGTTAAGTCTGGCCAGATCCAGAAAAGGTTTTGGACATTTCAGATTTTTAAAAATGTATCTACAATGTTTTTACACCCTCTCACTTGAGATACTCTCACAATGCCTTTTAGAGACTTAAAAGTCTATTTTCCTCTTAGTAATTAGCACAGTCTGTTTTCTTCAGAAGAGATTCAAGTTTTGCAAAAATTAAAATCCAGAGTAGATGGCTAATTAGAAGCATGAGGTGAATAAAGGAGGACTGAGACTCTTTTTTAGTGGTTTAAATATAGCATGTGATAACAAAAAGAATCATGTTCATAATTATCTCCAATGCTGCTGTTTTCACTATGTAACACCTAACAATTCTTGGTCCTGCAATTAAGGGTTGATCTTACATTACCACCCTTGCTGTACAATTCCTAGCCCAACTTCTATGAGTAACCATTTTCTTTAAAGAAAATAAATAGTGAATAATGAAGGTGAACCACAGAATAGACACCCAGAATATTTATTTAAAACCTCCTGGGTGCACAGCATGATCCTAGGCAAATGGGAAAGTACAATAAAAGCAAAAGACCCATTCACTCCTTTCTAGGAGCTTACAATCTAGTCTAGGAGTCCAGCAGACATGAATGGAAGTAGAAACATTTCATAACAGAAAGAGTATATAAAAATGAATAAATTATGGGTTATGTGAATTCATATATACCTAAGTACTAATAGTGGCTGTGGGGATGACACAACCAAGGATGGTGATTTAGTTGGGGAATGACTTTTGGAGGAGGTGATTTCAGGAGGTTCTTTGAAGATGGGGAGGGATGAATAGTCTCTAGAATATAAGATTGTCTCTAGACTTGTAAACTTGTTGTGGGCAGTGAATGTGTCTACTAACTCTGTTGTACTGTCTTCTCCCAAGCACTTAGTTCAGTGCTCTGCACCCAATAAGCACTCAATAAAGACCACTGATGATTATGATGATGATGAAGATGATAATTATATGCACAACCTTGTCTTCTGACACTGCCTCAAACTCGATCTAGTTAGATATGAATGGTCAGATAAATATATCCTAATTCCTTACTTGAGATCTAGCAAAGACACGTAGTAAAATAATGTGTTAGGAGAGAACTGAATTGTATTTTAGAGTTACAGCATCATGACAACCCAGTTCGATGAGCATCTGCACTGGGGGAAGAGTAATAGTAGTTTGACCTATCAGGTGGGGACTAATGAGAGCGAATATTTCACTATGATCACTATTCTAATTTCACCTCATTCTATCTCCTATCTCCTTCAACTGAATATTCAGTCACCAAATCCTATTGGAATCATATTCACAACATTTTGTGTCCTCCCTTTCCTTGTTATCCAAACTGTTACCACACTGATCAAAGCATTTGCCATTATCCCATTTTGACTTCTGCATCACCATCCTCCTTGCCTCCAGTCTCTCCCCTCTCAAGTTCATGCTGCACAGATCATTTTTCTAAAACATCATTCTATGCATATCTCCTTCCTCCTAACAGACCTCCAATGGTTGCCCATTCATTTCCACATCAATCAGAAGCTCCTCACCACCAGTTTTAAGCTCTCTCTCCCACCTATGCTCACTCAGTTGATCAATGGTATTTATTAGAGAAGCATTCATTCATTCATTCAATCATATTTATTGAGACCTTACTGTGTGCAGAGCACTGCACTAAACGCTTGGGAAGTACAAGTCGGCAACATACAGAGGCAGCGTGGCTTAGTAGATAGAGCACGGACCTGGGAGTGAGAAGTAATTGAGTTCTAATTCCTACTCTGCCACTTGTCTGCTAAGAGACTTTGGGTAAGTCGCTTAACTTCTCTGGGCCTCAGCTACCTTATCTGTATAACGGGGATGGAGACTGTGAGCCCCATGTGGGACAGGGACTGTGACCAACCTGATTTGCCCGTATCCATTCCAGCACTTAGTATAGTGCTTGGCATATAGTAAGTGCTTAAATAACATCAATATTATAATTATTAATAAGTATTAAGTGCTTATTGTATGCAAAGCACTGTAATAAGCATGCTTCTCCTAATAATAATAATAATAATTATAATGATGTTGGTATTTGTTAAGCGCTTACTATATGCCAAGCACTGTTCTAATTGCTGGGGGGATACAAGGTAATCAACGTTGTCCCACATGGGGCTCATACTCTTAATCCCCATTTTACAGATAAGGAAACTGAGGCCCAGAGAAGTTAAGTGACTTGCCCAAAGTCACACAGCTGACAAGTGGCAGAGCCAGGATTAGAACCCATGATCTCTGACTCCCAAGCCTGGGCTCTTTCCACTGAGCCATGCTGCTTCCTCTAATATAACCCAGTCCACATGTTGCTTCACTAACACCAACCTACTCACTCTGCTTCAATCTTATCTCTCTCACTGTTAGATCCTACCTTCCCCTTCCCCTTTTTAATGGTATTTGTTAATCAATCAATCATATTTATTGAGTGCTAATTGTGTGCAGAGCATTGTAACTAAGCCTTGGGAGAGCACAGTATAACAGAGTTGGTAGACACATTCTCTGCCCACAACTTACTAAGTGCTGGGATACATACAAGATAATCAGGTTGGACATAGTCCCTGATCCACATAGGGCTCATGTTCTTAATCCCCATTTTACAGATGAGGTAACTGAGGCACAGAAAAGCTAAGTGATTTGCCCAAGGTCACATAGCAGACAAGTGGCAGAGCCATGGTTAGAACCTAGGTCCTCTAACTCCCAGGCCTGTGTTCTTCCACTAAGCCATTCTCAGGCTCTTTGGCCTGGACCTCCCTCCCCCATCATATCCAATCAATAGTATTTACTGAGTGCTCACTATGTGTAGAGCACTGAACTTAGCCCTCGGGAGAGTACAGTGCAACAGAATTAATGGAAATCGAACCATCACACTCCCTATTTTCAAAGCCCTAGTAAATTAAATCTCCTTAGGTAAGTTAAAATCCCCTGAAAACTTTGGTAGTAAGCATATATGTACCTATCCTTATGCTCTGTTGCTTCCCCCATTTGTAATTTCTCTAAATGTCTGTTTCCCCATTTAGATTTATCTACCTATTCTATTGTACTCTCCCAAGTGCTTAATATAGTGCTTTGCACACAGTTTAAGTGCTCAAAACAGCATTAATTGATTGATTGACCTATCTCAGGCATACAGGTATTAATGGCAGAGATTAAAAATGCTATTTCAGTACCATTATGTAGTAAATATTTTCTCATCTCCAACTCTAAAAATAACATTTTACTTAGAAGTAAACTAATCTTTCTTATCGAGCAAGTAAATTTCTGTTATTGTTGTGTTGATTTCCAAGAACAATCATGAAGATGATAGTACCATCTGCAAGGCCATTGCTATTTTATATGTGGGAGGTGGTGGCCATTTGATTCTCTATAAAGTGCACATAATGACATGTAATAGCTTGCTGGAGTTTTAAGGATTGGAGAGTTGAGGAGAGTGTCTGGGCCATCTTTATTTGTCACCAGGAGTCTTTGCAGCTGGAAATATGTTGGAAGGAAAATGAAAGAGAAAAAAATAAAAAAGAAAATCTCATCCAGCTTCAATCATAATGCTTTTACCTCAGAGTCAAAATCATCCATGTTGATGACTGTGATGACTTCTGAATGACACGCCAGTGATAAATAATTAGGTATGGTAACTTGAACAGCCCACCAGTTGCAAACCCAGTGAACCAATCCAGTGGACTAGAATGCAGATGTTTCCTGGAGCATAATAGAAAATTCTTAATTTACACAACAGGAAAGTGGGCAGATTGTGTTGGTAAACTATGTGGCTTCTATAGCATTCACAATCAGTTTCCTTTTCCTGAGTGTCTGGGTATGACTGTAAGGAAGAGTTAAACCTTAGCTTTTAAAAGTGCAATGAAAATGTAGCAGTCATGAGAACAATTGGATGTGAAGTATTGTTTCCCAGAAAAGTGGGCAAGAGAAACATGTCCAAGGAGAAAAAAGGTGGAAGTGAAGTTATCCAACTTTTGAGCTTGTGAGATAGTCACTCATGCTCCCTTAAAACAGGGAGGTGATTAGAGGTACGATTGAGTGAACAAATGAATGAAAGGTATAACATCTGAAAAGTAATATTTTCCTATTCCTTTCTGATAAAGATACATTGACTATTGTGCTTTTGTTGAAACAGACAGCTAAAATAAATACATTTTTGACTGCAGAATCAGTTCCAGAATTGATGACTTCTGGTTCTAATCTTGGCAGGGAGTTGTATGGTGGGGATTGAAGGGGAAAAGATTGAAGGATAAGAGAGAGGTAACAATCCCTCAGATAATTCCTGGAGATCTGGGCTAGGGAGCTATGAACTGCTGGCTGGAGATAGCTGGGTCTGAGTGGCTTTTGGGAAAATATTCCTCCATTTAGCTTTTCCCATCTAGATTGTTGTCTTTAATGCTTATTTTATGCTTGCTATCATCAGCATCATCATAAGTATTTATTGAGAGCCTAGTATGTGACTAGCACATGCTTGGCATATGGGTGCATACAATAAAATACAAAATACAGTTCCTGCTCTGAGTAGGTTTCAACCTAATGGGGAGACAGACACACACATATTGCATACTTAAAGTGGGAACAAGAAAGTAAACACTGATACATCTGGTAACCGTGCAGTAAGTAAAAATTAATAATTAATAGGTATAAATAATAACAATCATAATAATTATGGTATTTGTTAAGCGCTTACTATGTGCCAAGCACTGTTCTAGGCACTGGGGGAGATACAAGGTAAGCAGGTTGTCCCACGTGGTGTTCACAGTATTAATCCCCATTTTCCAGATGAGGTGACTGAAGCACAGAGAAGTTAAGTGGCTTGCTCAAGGTCACACAGCAGACAAGTGGCAGAGCTGGGTTTAGAACCCATGTCTGGCTCTTAAGCCTGGGCTCTTGCCACTAATCGATAAATCAATCTGTAGTTTCTAAAGGTAGTTGATGTGATTATTTAATGAAGGGTTTAGTCAGGGAATGGTTCCTGGATCCTACAAATAACAGCTAACAGTGGTTCTTGTGCATGGGCTGTAAAAAGTTGTGCCAACTGCAGAAGCACAGTGAGATTTTATGCAGCTTTGAAATACAAATAAAAAAAATTCTGATATTTTTCCAAGGAAATGATTGGCTCGTTCTGATGTTTTTTGAGGAAATAAATAGTTAAAGCCTTCCTCACACCCAACTTAGTCCCATATTTGTGCTCATTTGAAGTGAAGTCCTCAATGAAAATAATGTCTACTGTACAGTGATGAGTTATTGGATCCCTGGTTGCTAACTGAGCAGCTGAACTACATTGCTCACAGGCAGCTTGTAGACAATTGCCAACAATATTCCTATGAACTCCTTAGCTGTTGAATAGTTATATAATAGCTTTATTGCAAAGGTGGCACTTCACCTGAGTATAAAGTCACTACTTTCTCATATGAAACAATTAGATTTTGCATTTATAAAAAAATTATTCCAATCAGTGCTTACTGGATGCAGAGCACTGTACTAAGCACATGGGAGAGTACACTACAATCCTTAGACTAGTAGTCCTAAGAGATTCCAAGAGTACACTACAATCCTTAGACTAGTAGTTCTAAGAGACTCCAAAAGGAAAAATTAGGGATAATAAGGGGACAGATTAGGGATGTTACAGGTTTTATTCTTCCTTGGGTGTCTGCTGCCAATCTTTCCTCTTCTTCTTTATTTTTAGATTGTGAGTCCTCCAAGGAAAGGATGCATGTCTAATTCACATCATTTGTACTCTTTTACAGCACTTAGTACAGTGTTTTCTACACAGTGAGTACAAAATAAATACTATTTCTGTTGTACTTAAGGTATTTGCTATGCCCTTACTAAGGGTCAAGCACTGTTTTAAGTGCTGGGATAGATACAGTGGGTGAGAGTTCTGTGATGAGATACATTAAATCGAGGCTCATGGAGAAAGTTAGTGTTAGAGGAGTGAGCGTGTGGGCTGGGTTGTATTAGGAGAGTGGTGAGGTGAGGTACACAGGGGCAAGGTGATTGAGTGCTTTAAAGCCAATGGTGATGAGTTTTTATTTGATGTGGAGGTGGATGGGTAACCGCTGGAATTTTTTGAGGAGTGGGATGACATATCCTGAACATTTTTGGAGAAAAATGATCCAGACAGCCAAGTGAAGTATGGACTGGAGTCATGAGAGACAGGAGGCTAGGAGGTCAGCAAGGAGGCTGATGCAGTAATCCAGGGGGGATAGGACGAGTGACTGCATTAACTTGGTAGCAGCTTGGATGGAGAGCAAAGGGTGGATTTTAGCAAAGAGTTAATATATGGCAAGCTCAGATGACACAAAGGAAAGCAATGAGGGCAGAGGAAGCACTTTAAATGAAGTCTGGAGAACACTGAGGTTAGCATTGGACTGGCATACTGCTATTAAGAAAGGAATTGGTCTTTTCTAGCAAAATCTTCAAGAGAAGATTTTGGCCACAGGGTTAAAACTAAAACAGCACCAAGAACTACGAATGATCGATACATCAGTATAACGGAGAGCAGTTTTTGTTTTTTTATGATTTGTTTGGGTCTGTTGGTGGTTCTATATTGGCCTTTTCTACCAATCAATCAATGTACTTATTAGGAACTTACTGTTTGCAGAGCATTGTACTAAGTGTTTGTGAGAGTACAGTACATTTGGTAGACACTCCAGGGCCACTGGGAAAATGTCACTGTCAATAGCATCGCCTTTGAATACAAAGAACAACTAACTATAAGCTTGCACTGCATATAAACGCATACATCAGCAGTTTCAATTTAAGGTTCCTGGGCAAGAAAGATGGACTGAATAAGAATGCAGCTGAGAAAATTGGATTTCGACTCTTCCCCCAATCTCTAAATCCAATCTTATTTCATATCTAGGGTCTCAGATGAACTGAAGCTGTGTTTAAGACTCTAAATAAGTGGATGTGGTGCAACTGAGCTTTCTGATGCTGTATGATGCTTTTCTCCTCCTACTTCAGAAAGGCTGGGATCTTTTCTAATCATGGTTGGGAAAACTCTGGCAGAGAGATAATTCCCATTTGCCGGCGTTTGTGCCAAACAGCGGTTGGACAGGGGGCACACAGACCATTCCAGTGCTAATCAGATCATCCGCCTCTCTCCTCTGCGGCTCCATCCACTTACGTAATCAATTAGCTTTCTGCCTTTGAAGGACTGATTTGCAGATGGGAGTCACCATATAGGAGAGAACTATATTTAGATGGACTTTAAAACATGGTTTAAACCTAATGTCATTTCGGTCCTCAGGAATACGATTTTAAACAGAGAGCAAAACCCTGGGTTATTCAGGAGAAAGTGGAAGTAAGACAGGAGTGGTCAAGAATCTCAACAGCACCTACCACAGCAGTGTGATGGAATATGTGGAAATGATGGATGTAATAATGGTACATAAAGAGCCAATTAGCAACTATGTACCATTAATCGAACACTTTTTATCCTAAGAGCAGTTTCAGAATTAATCTTCCTGATGACTTTTTGAGGCATGAACAAAAACCCCCCAACAAAACCCTTCCCTCCTCCCCTTTATGTAGATGAGAGGACTTTCAGAGCACAGTTAAGGAATGAATTTCAGAGAGAAGAGCAGATATGTCAGGATCAAAACTCTGGAATCCCTGAAACCCATTCTTCAGTTTTGCCCCTACTTTAGGGATTTTTTTTTTAAGTTTGAACACATTAGGGAGAAAGATAATGTGCAGTTGCCATCAAGTCCCATTTTATTGGACCCAGAGGAAAAATGAAACCTTTCAACCTTGCCTATAAATGCTCAGGATTGTCAAAACCAGCAGTTTCTTTGAAGAGGCTATGGCAATTAATGAATTAATTGCACCAAAGAAACCCAATCCAATGTGGTTTTTTGAGTTTCCAACAAGGGAGGACTGTGGTTTTGGCTCGAGGAATTTTCCAGTCTGATTGGCAGGGAGCGAGAGAAATGGAAATAGTGGTGGAACTGTGAACCACCACTGTGAACCACCATAGGTACACTGCTTTGGTAATGGCAGGGAGCTATATAAAAACTTTGGTGAGAGGAGACTACTTTCTCAAATTTAGACCTAAAACTAATTTCATTTAAGCAATAGTACCTCACTACAGTTCCTTTTTACACATTTGGATAGAAAAGCATATTCAGTGCACCTCAATCAAATATTCTATATCTTTAAATTGAGGCATTTTGAACCAGCATTCTAAACACTGAAACATCTTTTGAAATTTGTACAATATCTCCCTTCCTGCTCTGTATTTAGTGCTCCCAACTTCCCTCCCTTTTTCATATCAAATTACACCAATTATCATCAGGTTGGAAATTCATGCAGATTCAAAGAATGGTATGAAAATGTTTGACTCTCCCTGTAAATTGGCCTTCTGTATGCGCTCTTTTCTCAGAAATCATAGCGAATCCTTTTAGAAGGGTCAGCAGGCACTTCAGAGACCTCCTTTTGAGCATGTCGTTTCCATTTGTAGAAGGAACACTCTTTAGTTTGGGATTCAGATTCTAACTCTTGCTATAAAGGAAGGACTTTAAAAATGTGGTCCCAGCTGGGGAGGCCCGGCTGGCCTTCGAGGCTTTGTTTGTCCCCCCCATGATTCCCCGGGGATTTTTCACCAACTGTTTTCCCAAAAATGTTTGTGATGATGACGCAGTCTTAAAACTCAAGGGAATGAGCAAGTTACTCACTGATTAACCATTCCAAATAGCATTAGAAATGTCAGCAAATGATTTTTTTGGACCTCACCTCCTCTACATATGGTACAGCTGAAGGACTTCATTCACTCATATTTATTGAGCTCCTACTGTCTGCAGAGCACTGTACTAAGCACTTGGGTGAGTACGACAATAAACAGACACATCCCCTGCCCACAACTAGCTCATCTATCATCACTTGCTGGAATGACATTTATTGAGAGTATGTGGTGTGCATTAAGTGTTTGGGAATGTGATAATAATAATTATTATTTAATTATAATAAATTATTATATCATTATGTATATAACTATCATATTTATTACATTGATTACAAAATTATTATTATAAATTATAATTTCATTTCATTTAAAGCTGGCCTCTTGGTAAAAAGATCTTTGCAAAGCCTTTGCCCAAGGAGAGCAACCCCTTCTCTCAATGGTTGTCCCCAGGCTGATCTGTCCACAGCAGTGATGATGATGACGATGGCATTTATTAAGCACTTACTACGTGTCAAGCACTGTTCTAAGCGCTGGGGAGGTTACAAGGTGATCAAAGTTGTCCCACAGGGGGCTCACAGTCTTAATCCCCATTTCACAGATGAGGGACCTGAGGCAGAGAGAAGTTAAGTGACTTGTCCAAAGTCACACAGCTGACAATTGGCGGAGCGGGATTTGAATGCCTGATCTCTGACTCCAAAGCCCATGCTCTTTCCACTGAGACACACTGCTTCTCTTAAGCAGTGTGTGGTCTCCTAGTATTCTTCCACTGTGTTGCATTATTGAAAATGTGCTTCTCCTTGTCTTTACATTGTTTATTCTGCCTGCGGGCTTCTGTGTGCCTTTTTTAAGTTGATCCTCCAGCAGGTACTTGGGTATCTGATCATTTCACACACTCACCTCATTTGCACTAGATAGAACAATATCAGGATGGAGGTGACCAGAGCCATTCATTCCCTACACTCCCCAGTGTCACTCTTCAAATATCCTTGTGTGCATAAGGGCCATGTAGCCAAGCTTTAATGGTGAAAACTGCATTATGTTGCCCTGCACTTAAAGCCAATCTGGCCTCTGTAATGTAAACATCTGGAACATTTGGTTCATTTCCAGGACTCAATCTGTAGGGAATTATAACCTTAGGATATTTATCTCTATTGAGACATTCCACCCCAAGTAAATTGATCTCAAATATTAATCCTTCTTCGGGCATTTATTTATTATTATGTTGTCTATGCTCCTCTTACAATTCACCTCTTCTCCCTCAGGAGACCAATAATTTGATTAGAGGAGCAATCCTAGAGAGAAATAATGGGCAGATTTGCCAGGTGAAACCTCTGGTGCACCTTGACCACTTTTTGGTTGAGTCTCCAGGAAGCAGTGCTGAGCCATCTCTGCTTTCGAGAGTCTGTGCCTTAAACTCCAAGGGCCGAGCCTTTCATTTCGATTGTTCGTTTTCTAGGCGAAGGTCTGTTTGCAATTTTCATGGAATATCTGTGCATAGAAACCTGGTAGAGGCCAATTAGTGATTTGTTTTCTATGCACACACCATTTTTCTGAACAACGGTGCTGTCATAAATGGCTGTGCCTTGTTAAGCATTGACATTTTGCAAGTGAATACTACAGAGTAAGAAATCCAGAAATCTGCATTAGCAGCACCTGGCTCACCAACTTTAGCAGACACTAAACAAATGGGCTGCATTCAATTTGCATCTGTTAAGGAAATTGCTTGAAACAATATCAGATAATGACAAACTGGGTTTAATCTGATTTTTGGAGGGAAGAGGAGTTAAACCATTAGAGGAGAGGAAGAGCAAAAGAGAAATGAATCCAGGTACTCGAGGAACACCCAGTTCCCTCTTCAGAGACTGAAACTGTGATTTCCAGGGAGATTTCCAGGGAGATAGGTTAATTAACTCTGAATTATATCATGCTGGGTAAAGTTGAGATTGATCCCTACTGATCCCAGTTTGATGCCGGTGCCCCTGGACTGAGTGTAAATTCATATTTTGGGGGAGTTGCAATGTTTGATTGAGGCTTACAGAGATCATGGTGGGGAGGAGATGGGAGAGGAGAAAATCTGAAAGTTAAGGATGGAAGAAAGAGGAAGTGGATAGGAACACAGCTAGACTAGGGCTTTCAAGCATTCTGTTTTCGCAGTCTCATTCCCCACTGTTCCTCATCTGTATTTCCAGAGATAGACATGGGCCTGATCCTGGGCACTGTTTCTGACAGTGCTAAGTGCTTAGTACAGTGCTCTGCACACAGTAAGCACTCAATAAATATGATTGAATGAATGAATGACAGACATTTGCTCAGGTAGGTCAGCAAAGCAACACACACTCTGCCTCTAGATACAGATGTGACCCCTCTGACTTCCAGGATCCCAGATATTGAGGAGATAAATATAGCATATGGGCAACAAGCAGACATTGAAAAGCCAACTGTTACAGAAACCTGTTTTTCAATTATGATTTAGATGTATGATGTAGTTTAAAGGGAACTCTGACTGCAAAAATGTTTCCTTATTCTGGATTTAAACTTCTCTATTTTGTCAAAAAGCCCCAATTCCTTCAATCTTTCCTCTAGAGATCTACTTTTCAACCCTTTCACCATTTATTTGGCCCCACTTTATAATTCTTTCCAACCTTTATTATATTTCCCCAAGTCCTTAGTAGAAGTTCTGCACATAGTGGGCATTTTATAATCACTATTAAGTTCTTAGTGCGAGAGGTAGAAATACTCTCTGATGTTTGTCTCTAATTTACCCTACTGCCTCCTGCTTCTGTTGCACCCCAAAACGATTTCAAACATTTGGCAGGATGACTACCCAGCTTCAGGGTTTTGGCTCAGTTGGGCCATTTTATAATTTTGCTCCAGGGCAGTTCATTTTTTCATTTTCCAAGGAAGTTTTCCAGACCTGCCTTTGGCTAGTAGATTTGCATCTCGCAAGAAATGAGTAGAAGGGGCCAGGGATAGGTCAGAGATTGTGGTGATGGTTGCAGAATGGTTAGAGTTCATCAGGGAAAACTTTCTGCAAGAAATGGCCTAGACTTCAGATTTAACAGAGACCAGAAGCAGGGAGGTTGTTTCACACATAAAGGACTGCTGTCACTTTGTTCTCTCATAATGCTTAATGCTTGTAATGACTCTGGAACTTTTCTGAACCTTCTCCATCCACCTGTGGTGTACCCCTCTACAGCACTATTCTAAAGATCCCTCTGGTCAGCTCTAATGGAACACTTTCCCTCCCTTCAAGCACTCCACCCATTGCTGGCAATATGGGGATATACTGCTTAATTGCAAACACCAGTGTGCACAGTAAGGCGTAGCCCAGCTTGATTTTAAATTCTGGAAACCTTTTGTAATAATGCTATTCAGAGTGAGAGAGACATGCAAAGAGAAAGATCTATTCCCCAGCAGTAATCACATTACAGAAAACCACCAGGAGTCATCTAATTTATATTTCTTATTTATACAAACCCTGAACAGCCCTCCACTGAAATCACATTTCAGCAGTGCAGATTATTTTGTTCATTGCAGTCACTCCTTGCTATATCTCTCTTTTCCGAGAGTCATCTTTGGTAAAAATAAATCTCTTCTTAATGGTAGCATTTGGGGGAGTAATATTATTTACTCTGACTTATGGAAAGCACAATTTAGGGTTGTTTGAGCTACACTGATCCTGATTGTGCTTGAAAGATAATCAAAGATACAGATTTAGATCTATAGGAAAAATAGGTCTTGACCAATGGGAGAGATACTCTCAAGACCGGAACTGTAAAATCATTTCATCATTAATTAACAGGCATATCTCCCATTTTCCCAGCTCTCACGTTATGGGGAAACTTCTGGAGCTAAGTTGCCTACATCCGTATGGAATTAATGGAAAGGAAATGAACGTTTGCACTGAGCAGCCAAGAATCAGCAAGTCTCACCCCAGGCAAATGAGAAAACTCAATACAGTATCGACCCACATGGTTGTATGTGACTGGCTGAAAGCGCAGTGAACAAATATGAAAGTGCTTCCTGGTTGAAATAGGCAGGGATTTAGGAGTGAAAAATGAAGCTTCTGGATCCCTCTGTTTTCCATGTTAGTGAGTAGAAAAGTGGCATGGTCTAGATAGTGGAAAGAACTTGTGCCAGGGAGTCAGAGGACCTGATTTCTAATCCCACCTCTACCACTTGCCTGCTGCGTGACCTTGGTCAAGTTCCTTAACTGCACTGTTTCTCCATCTGTCAAATGGGGATTCAATACCTGTTCTTTCTCCCTCTTAGGCTATGAACCCCATGTAGGACAGGGACTGTGTCTGACTGATTATCTAGTACCTACTCTAATGCAGAGTACAATACTTGGCACACAGTAAATGCTTGGCACATACCACAGTTATTATTTCTGAGTCTTACTTATCCCTAGGCAAGAAAAGGAAAGAACTTAAACTGGGGAGAAAGATGGAACAAAATATGCAGTTTAATCCCCAGTAATATGCCCTCTGAAGACACTGAAGGTTCAGAACAGATTTTTAGCAAGTTGGGACCAAGGGGTGGAAATTGTTATTGAAGCTTCTAGACTGAGCCCGTTGTTGGTTGGGGAGGGACCATCTCTATATGTTGCCGACTTGTACTTCCCAAGCACTTAGTACAGTGCGCTGCATACAGTAAGTGCTCAATAAATATGATTGAATGAATGAATGTATGTTTATAAGACATACCACAAGATTCAATTTCAAAATAACTCAGGTTTTTAGCATTGGAATCACTCAAAATAAAGAAGAGTAGCCTGCTTTCTGTTTTCACCTCTAAAGCAGTTGTAACAGCTGATTTACACTTCATCCCATCTGCTCAGGCAGGATAAGACAATCATCTTGCTTCAATCATGCTAATAGACTCCAACAAATGATGACTTCATATCACTGTTTGAACTAGTGAATTAGACATGAGTGGCTTTATCTCTTTGGAAGACAATGAGTTGATGATATTCAAGCTTTTCAAGAAATAAGAATACATACCTTGAAAGGGTCAGTAAAATGTTAATAGGGATATTCTAAAACATCCTCTACATCAATCCAACAGCACAAAACCACAGATGTAAGTTAAAAGGATGATGTGCTTTACTTAAATGTATTTGTATTGGTATAGTAACTTTCTTTTTCCTTCTCGTAAGTAGAAAAACATGCTTTATGAGAATAAGGAACCTAAGAAGCCAAAGTAACCATCAAGTTTTTGAGAGTCATTTTTAATGTATTTGTTAAGCACTTACTATGTGTCAAATACTGTTCTAAGTGCTGGGGCAGATACAAGTTAATCAGGTTGGACACAGTCCCTGTCCACATGGGGATCACAGTCTAAGTAGGAGGGAGAACAGTTATTCAAACCCCATTTTACAGTTGAGGAATCTGGGGCACAGAGAAGTTAAGTGACTTGCCCAAGATCACAGAGCAAGGAATTGGCAGACCTAGAATTAGAACTCAGGTCTCCTAACTACCAGGCCCATGATCTTCCGACTAGGCCATGCTGCTAGTCAAACATGTTTGTTTTTCAATCTTGAATTCATTCTTCTGAGGGTTCCCAAGAGTCCTGCTTCTTGCTATAAGCGTCACTTTAAATACAGGTAACATCATGCTTATGGCTAGGGTATACCTTGATTCTGTTCATTCACTAAGCCTAGTAATCTAACACATTTAGTTGATTTTGTTTTTCTTCCTAATCAATTGTGTTATTACTGAGAGCTTACTGTGTGCAGAGCACTGTAGTAAGCACTTGGGAGAGTACAACATAACAGATTTGGTAGATATGTTCCCTGCCCACAACAATCTTACAGTCTAGAGGATTGTAGACTGTAAGATTGTAGACTGTAGATTTCATGGATTTTGCCCAACATTTTGGGACCTCAAGTGATATTTGCTTCTATTGCTGCTTGGCTCAGCAGAGATGGTCAAGAATCCAATTTCCATAGCAGATTCTTATGTTCTTGTCAGCTGCAAGACTGCCTTCCCCCTGACCTTCTTCTCTAGGGATCCACAGCTTTCTGCTGCCTAGAGAGGTTTGAGGATTCCCCTACTCCCTTCTCCCTTAACCAGTGGGCCCTCACCCACCTCCTCAGCTATTGTGCATTGTTAGCATTTTATCTGAGGCACTTTTACTTTCTACTCACCTGGATCACAAGGAGCTGACAGATTTGAACATACATATGGGCCCTTACCTTAAATATGAGAAGCAGCATGGCTCAGTGGAAAGAGCCCAGGCTTGGGAGTCAGAGGTCATGAGTTCAAATCCCGGCTCCGCCAATTGTCAGCTGTGTGACTTTGGGCAAGTCACTTAACTTCTCTGAGCCTCAGTTACCACATCTGTAAAATGGGGATTAAGACTGTGAACCCCACGTGGGACAATCTGATCACCTTGTATGCCCCCAGCTCTTAGAACACTGCTTTGCACATAGTAAGCACTTAACAAATGCCATCATCATCATCATTAAATACCTAGGAGAACAAGATTAAGTATTAAAACTGGAAAGCACCAAATAACCCTAGTAACTTTTATTCAAAGTGTGCTCATGACACCCCTCACCACCATTCAGCTCCTTGAGACCTCATTGTTTACATTCAATCATTTTTCTCCTCTCAGTTTTAGGTAGGTCCACGTAGCACAGCTGAAATAGTCATTTCATGGACAAGTAACTGAGGAAAAGTAAACTTTGGCTCTTAAAATGATTCCATTATCATCTATGAGACTTTCCAACTGGGAAGCCTGCTGCTCATGAAGGCATAATTATTCAAGGAGCCAAGTCCTAACCCTGTGACTTAAAGGCAGGTTCTTCACTTGGAAAAGTGTGCCCTCATTCCCACTCCTGTGGCCTAGGTAACTCATCCATCCTTGTTTGACTGCCAGGGCAGCAATTGAACAAGTCACCCTGCCTTCAGCTCTGCTACACCACTCTCTAAAGAGAAACTTGAGCAAATACCTTCAGAAGGGGAAGCTATCTGTTATCTCTCCAGAGCAACTCATTTTTCATAGAGCTGGAGAGGGCAAAGGGAATCATATTTCTTGCTGAAGACTTTATTTTCTTGTCAATAAAAACCTTGCTATCCTTATTGCCAAGCAAGGGTTTAATGTCATGGGACTCATTGGGATTGAAATTTATTTATTCATTTATTAGTTTTGTTTTATGCCTGCCTGAGAGTGACAAACTTTCTTAGTAGTAGTAGAAGTAATAGTATTTATTAAATGCTTACTGTGAGCACACCACTGTACTAAGTGTGGGAAAGCATATACAGGTGGGAATTAGACATAGTCCCAGACTTTAAGAGGCTCATAATCTAAGATTATATGGGTAAAACAGTGACAGAGACAGTGACAGTTACACAAGGAAAAATGAAACAATAAAACCATGAACACATATAAGACAAGGATAAATGTATAAAATAAAAATAAAAAGGAGACGGGCACTAAGACTAGAGGAGCAGAATTTCAGGCTCCTTTTAACTCAGAGTCCAACAGACACAATTGCAGCCACAGTTACCACTACAGCAGCCACTAAGGCCTTCCCAAAATTCTGATTTTTGCAGAGGCATGTTGCAGCTGCTTTTGACCTACTTATGGTATAGGAAAGCAAGGATGATTTGAGAAAAATTCTCTATTATTCTTTGAATGTTGGACCTGATTCAACAGAAGACATGCGTACACTACCAAACAAGAAAATCTGTTTCCCCAAGGTCATTTTGAATTCTTTGAGGCTCACCCATTTGAATGAGAAACAATTCATATTTCAAATATTCACTCTCTGCTCAGTGAGCACGGATCTGAAAAACTGAAGTTGACTGGTTTTTAATTTGTCTTTAGTTTTAACCATACCTTTAGTGACACTGTATATGTAGAAGAAAATGATCAGCCTCCAATTACCTGGTTATAAATTCAATGTAAAATTATGTATCCACAACTCAAAACACTGACCCTATTAAATGTAAGAAACCTTGAAGAAAACTCTCCACAAGTCAAGTTGTTTTATGTAAACATTATTACCTGAGCTTTAACTTTTATGGAAATGTGGGTTCCACTTAACACTTAACACATGGATCCTCTTTTTCAAATAAATCAAAGTCAAAATATGAGTTTTGAGAAAAGGCATTGCTAATAAAAAATGAGAAATGAGGTAGGTGTATCATATTGATCCATACACACCAGAATGAAACAGCTGAACAGTTGAATATATATAGGTAACCAGTGTTAGAGCAGTGCTTGGCACATAGGAAGCGCTTAACAAATACCAAAATTATTAATATATTAAATAGAAGAATAAATAAAAGTACACATACATATGTATAAAAGGACAGTGAAATCTATTTTAATAACTGTCTCTCCCAGTAAAATGAGAACTCCTTGAAGGCAAGGGTGTTGTCTATCAACTCCATTGTACACTCCTAAGAGCATAATAAAGTGGACAAAGTGCTCAATAAAGTCGGTTGACTGATTGATTGATAAGAATAAGGTGTACAATGGGTGAGGCCGGGTGGGGTGATGCTACTTGAATGAGGTCAAGCCTTTTAGGAATTAATCCCCTGTTGTTTCCTGCCACTCCACAAACCAAGCTAGGTTACAGAATGGCATGTAGGGCCACAGAAATAGCATGGGCCAAAATATTTCCTGAGAGACATGTAAGTAATTCAGTCATTCTTCTTTCCTAAAAACACCTTTCGGCTGAAGCCAAGGCACAAGCTAATTCAGGGCCAAAGAGGTGATACCTTCGGCTCCTTGGTAAATAGCTAATGTACTGGTCAAGGTTTTACGGGGTTAGAAATTTTGTCCCACACCCCATAGGCTTGGCCACCCCAAAAGCCATGCTGAATGAAAGAGGATGATTCACTGGAATTAAGTCAGCATGATATGAATTTTCCAGAAAGGAACACATCTTTCAGATCAATGAGTCTATTGCTGAAAACATTAAATTGAAACACACTGCAAATCAAAGCTCCTCCTGAAAATGTGTTATGGATTAACTCAAGCTATTGCTCTGTATCCTACATATTGGCAGGTTTGTTGCCCATGATTCCCTGAGGAAACATTCTAGAGTTGTAGGGTCTTCTCTCAGGATAAGTTGGAAAACAAACAGAAGAATGGGAGCAGCCACCAGCATGGCTCAGTGGAAAGAGCACAGGCTTTGGAGTCAGAGGTCATGGGTTCAAATCCCAGCTCTGCCAATTGTCAGCTATGTGACTTTGGGCCAGTCACTTAAATTCTCTGTGCCTCAGTTACCTCATCTGTAAAATGGGGATTAAGATTGTGAGCCCCACGTGGTACAACCTGCTCACCTTGTATCCCCCCAGTGCTTAGAACAGTGCTTTGCACATAGTAAGCGCTTAATAAATGCCGTCATTATTATTATTACAATTACTCAAACTGCCTATCCTTAAAGATCCCCTTTGCTTTGTCCCATTGAAATTTCTAAAATGAACAGAATAAGGAAGTCCTCTATCCCTGTTCTGGACAATCTACCTCCTATCCCAGATAATTTTCAGCTTCTAAGATGGCATCAAAATCTCTTTCCTAGCTCATCTGCTCTCTGCAGTGTTCTAAGAGGAGGAATAGACCCTTCGCTTCCTTTGCTTCATCCTAGTCCGGATTGCATTCTCCAGTCCTATCCTTCACACTATCATAAAAGGACACCGGTTTCCCAGGAGATTTTTAAAAAACCCATATGCCAGCATTTCTAAAGGTAGCCTCATGAATTAGATCACAAGTAAAAGATCTGAATTCTAATTTTTTTCTTCCATGTCCTTGTAAATGAAACTCAATTCATTCTAGATATACAGGGTTGCTATACAATCTCCCCAAAGTAAGAATCAATTAGTAGGTTAATGTTCTCAGACTGTGTATCTCCTCCACCGAGCACACAAAACTTTCTGATCAGCGAAGCACGTTAAGTTGTTTCAGTTAGAAGATGAAGCTGATTTTTTATTTCCAGAAACATGGAGAGAAAGATTCAGCAAGCCCAAAAGGAAGGGCTGACATTTCCACCCAGAGGACTCCCCTCAGCAAATTGAACTTGACATTGGTACCTCTTTTCAGCTGAAAAGTTGTGGGAAAATATTTTTCTTTTTTACCAGTGGATACCATTTTGAAAACACCTGGATTTACCAGAAGGATGTGACATTACCACCACCACAGTGATCTCAGGAATTGATTCCTGAAAGCCCTGTGACAGACAGATGTTTTACATTACACTAAGCCATTGGCCATCTTACTTTACCCAGATGTGACATACTCTGAATGGAAACATAATGTATAAAGAAACATTATCCTTTAAAGATGTGGCCTTCAATTAAAATTTCAGCTTTGCAGACACTATAATTTGTTATTTTCCAGACCGAGACCTTAACGTAGGTTTAGATATTTTATTAATTTTAGGAGTAGGGCTATCTTAGAAATTTTATTTTCCATTCAAAAAGATGTCAGTGTTTCATTTAAGTATAGGGAGATGACTGATGTTAAGAGCTTTCAATTAGTAAAAATCTACAGGTGAGATATTTTGGAGCATGAAAGACTGGCATAGAAGATTGCAAGAGAGCCTGGACTCATGGATGTTTTCAAAAATGAGGCTTTAGAAGACAAGTGACATGTAATTAGGAAGTAAATCTTAGTATGAGAAAAAGATTGCAGGTGGAAAGAAGGAATGAGGAAATCATATTGGGTCAGTATCTGTTTTTCATTGTAAAAACAATATTACAGTTTTGCATGCCTCCAAGGATCCTACAGGTATGAGGTTGCCATTCTAGTTTTTTTTTAACATCTTTAGAACTAAGTTAATGAGAATACTGCTGCGTGAGAACAGAAAGATTTTTCTCACCAAGTATTCCTTTCAGTGGGATACCATATTTTTTTAATGTGGTGTTTCATGAATTAAAGAACTTTGTTAATGGTATTTGGGGCTTAAATCAGAGTGGCTCCCCACTGATCAATAGATAAATCAATGAAACAAATTGAAATTGTCCCTATGAAATCAATTTTCAAATTATTTCTCATGCTCAAACCATGACTGCCTGCTGTCTGCATACTGGTGGTCATTCATATAACAATAATAATAATAATAACAATTGTGGCATTTGTTAAAGCACTTACTAGGTACCAGGCACTCTGTTAAGCACAGGAGATCCCGACTACATGAAACATGAAACCCAAATGTATACATTTCTTCAGGCAAGTTACAAATCTTTTAGACAATAATAAATGTAATCAATCCATACATGATTTTTATTATATGAGAGTTGAAGCGATGCATCATCATTGTAGTAGTGATGGTTTGTGCTGAGCCATTCACACTCCCTCTCCCTTTCACCTGTACCCAGGGGCTATTAGAGATGGCTGGTAAGGAGAGTAGGGAGGGAGTGTTATCCATGATCATGGAACGGAACATCTCTGAGACCGCTACAGCAATGATTAATAAATATTAACCGGTCATGCTGAAAACTTACCCAGTAAACACTAAATGAATAGCACATAGATGGAAATCGGAAGCTGTGAAAAGGGAAACATTTAGTTTTCTATTCCTAAAAGCACTGTTGTAATTATTCTACTCAGGATGATAACAGGTATATTCTTTCTGATATTTCTTTCCATCAAGCATCAAATGGCTAAGAAACATGGATGATTTTTAAAGAACCGGTAATGGAATACCAGCCTTTTGCATTTAGGTTGATTAGTATTGAAAACCAGATCTTAGTGGGTCATTGGAGTATTCTAGGTCCCAAAGAGACTTTGATAATTTTTCTAATACATTTTGTGGCTTCCAGGCAGGATGGCATATAAAGCCCTCTAGGACATCTTCATATTAACCCTCTCTTTTGTCCCATCCTAACACTTCCTTTTTCAGGTTAGCTTCTTGTCCTTGAAGGACAATGGTTCTCTGGATTTCATTACCTAAAGGTAAGCTAGGAGAAAAAAGTAAGTAAAGTAAGACATTAACAAACAAGTCTTCCAAGAGCAGCTCTTAGCTGTTACTTAGAGACCAGTAAGCCTTGCTCAGAGAAAATTTGCATCTTCTTGGGTCTTCCAGTCTCTTTAGAAATGAGGATTTAGGACAATAATTGTTCCGTTTTGACTTGTGAAGGAAACGATTAAAAAATAGTCCCTTTCCTGATCTTTGAACTCTTCCAATTTCTGTCCCTATGAGGATTCCGGTGTGAAAGAGAAAAAGGCGGAGCAGAGGAAGAGGAGAACAAGGGTCTTCTGGGAAATTTCAGGATGATTCTCATGATCCACTATTATTTTCTTTTAGTCTGGATAAAAGATAGTCAAATAGACTCAGACAGACTCAGCAATGGCATTTTTATGAACTGAATGTTGAGGATTTCCCCTAGATGATTGGACCCTTTCACTGAACCAAATGTACCACAGCTAAGGTTCTGGTCTTTAAGGACCTTGCATCCTACAAGCAAATATTATGAGCCTTTTGTAGGAAATTAAAATGCGAGATTATCTGGTAAAGATAATCAGTGGACCTCCTTTCCCATAATAATACATGCTACTAAAATGCTCATGTCTCTTATCTTGCTGGATTTTACAGCTGAAACCTAAAGGACATATTGAAAGAACTAGACTTTTATCCTTATTGGAAAGCACAAAAGTGATTTATTTTTACACTCTAGCAGTTGAAAGGAATTCTGGCAACATTATAGTCCAGACACAAGCCTCAGTTCTCAAAGATTTCTTAGAACTGTTCTGTTTATGAAACTGTTTTATATTTTGTCTACATAAATTTAACACGTAATTACCAAAACAAAGACAGTATATTCAGAGAATCAAATCACCTATAAACAAATGATTAAAAACATATTTGCTTTTCTTAGTGGAACAAAGGAAATTCAAGAGTTTACAAGTTGAAAATTCATATTCTAGAAGAAATTCGAAGAATTCAGTTTTGTTTTCATTATTACAAGAATGAAACCCTATTCATCCTAAAATTTAAATGGATGAATTTGGTTGTTTTTAATCAACGTTTTGACAGAATGAAATTATTTTCCTTTTCAGAATCTTACTAAATTTCAAACTTCATGTCCTCCATCTGCTGTTTCCAACTTCGAAGAGCCTTTTATGTCTAAGACCATACTTGGTACTGTTGTTGCCCTAAAAAGAAAACTTTTGTTCTTTAGTCCATTAAATTGCCTCCAGTAAGCATTTTAGATTCCCAAGGAATTATGTTTGATTCCCAGAATCATGCTTATTCTATTTACCACCTCATTCCAAACTTGACTCAAGGGCAAAATCATAACATGTGGATGGAATTACCATTGTTCTCCCTTCAGTTCCAGCAAATGTTATTTGTTTTCTTTTCTGCTATTGAAGTTAAAAAAAATCCAGTAATATGATCACTAGATCTGGAAGGCATACTGATTGACAGACTCCAATATACACCTTCTTGTTGCTATACTTAATGGAGATCAGTAGTGATTACAAGACATTTCATACCAGAACAAATGTTGTCAGGTTGATGTTAGATGTTGGCAAAAGTAAGTTGTTACAGTCCCTGCTAGATGATTTAGAGAAATCCTCATTATAACCGGTATTTATTGAATGACTACTGTGCACTGAACTCTATACCAGGCAATTGGGGATATACAAGAGAGACAGAAAATGTGGTCCCTGTCTTTGACAAATTTACAATTTAATGGGGAAGACAGGTGGATAGGAAATGAGAAAGGAAGAGGAATAAAAGTACAGCTATACTTGGTAAAATCAGAGGCAGACCCTAAATAAATGCATAAATGTAATAAATGAACAAATGGATGCCTGAGTTCTACTACTATAAGTGCTAGAGTGGCTGATGGGGTGGAATGACCAAGACAGTGGGGATTGCATAGAAAACAGTACTTGTTTTTTCAGGATGACTCAGAAGGTGAGGAGAGAAAGGCTTCAGGGATTGAAGGGGAAGGGAGTTGCATGCATGAGCAATGGGTCAGAAATGGGAGAGTGGCAAGCAAGGTATAGTTATGAATTTAGTGTAGGAGGAGTGAAGAATGTGGGGTGGGGTGAAGTGAGAGAATGGAGAGGAAAGGAGACAATCAATCAATTCATCAAGGTATTCATTAAGCACCTACTGTGGGGAAACCGCTGTACTAAGCACTTGGGAAAGTACAATACAGTAGAGTTAGGGAAAACGTTCTCTGCCCACAACAATCTTACAGTCTAAAAGGAGATGAACAGGAGATGGAAATCATTTTTCCTTAAAGATTCCAGGGTGGCTTTCAGTTTTTCTTGGTTTAAAACAGGTCTTTAGGTCTGAAAGGCTTTCTGGTATTTAAATATATAGGTTATTTCTCAGTCGTTTGGTTCCTCTGATTATTCTGCCTCAAAGTTGTTCTTTGGATTGATAATTCAAGTACCTTCTCCTGACATACACTGTACCAAGGTCTACACTCTTGTTCACAAAGTGAAGTCCTCTCATCAGAGAGATATCTTGAATTCCCTTAGCCAATAAATGTACCAATATACAAGACATGCAGGATTTTATATGCCCCTAGATGTTCTGTAATTTTGTTCTGACTAGGGTCTTCATTTGCATTTTCAAATACTTATATAGGAGAAGCAGCTTGGCCTAGTGAATAGAGAACAGGCCTGGGAATCAGAAGGACCTGAGTTCTAATCCTGCTTGGCCAGTTGTCTGCTATGTGGCTTTGGGCAAGTCACTTAACTTCTCTGTGCCTCAGTTACCTCATCTGCAAAATGGGGATTAAGACTGAGAACCCCACATAGGACATGGATTGTGTCCAACCTGATTAGTTTTTATCTACTCTGGCACGTAGTACAGTACCTGGCACTTAGTAATCACTTAACAGATACCATAAATATGTGTGTGTGCGTCTATCCCTTCTCAAATCCAAAAGACAATTACTTTCCACCGCTTCATGGCCTTATTAAAGGTACACCTCTTCCAGGAGGCCTTCCCTGACTAATTACCTCCTTTCCTCTTCACCCACTCCTTCTGTGATGCCCTGATATCACACCCTTTGTTCTTCCACTGTCCCAATCTCACAGCACTTTTGAACAAATCTATAATTTATTTATTTATATTAATATCTGTCTCCCCCCTCTAGACTGTAAGCTCGAGGTGAGCAGGGAATGTGTTTCTTCATTGTTGTATTTTAGTCTCCCAAGCACTTAGTACAATGCTCTGCACAAAGTAAATGCTCAATAAAAATGATTGAATTGAATTATACACATATATACGTATACACACACATATATAAACATATACACATACACAAATATGCACTCCAAGGAAGAAGTGCCTCTTCCACATAAAAAAACCCCAAAACAATTCAAAGTGAATTTTTCTGTTTGGACCCAGCCGGGTTGGATTTAAGAGCAGAACCACATTATGAGACCCTGGGAAACAGCACCAAGTTTCAGTTAGACTTCCACCCTCACCCATAAATTGCTGTTTTTCTTCACATATAATGTCATGTACCATTAAAATGAAGACCAATAACATCAACAATAGAATGGAGAGATAATGGCTCCAGTCTAAAAGCATTCCATGACCAGTGCACGGCTGACATTGCCAATTTCAGCAGCCACATGAGCGTAGGGGGTTATTAAACAGCAAATCAAAAAGAATCAACTCATTTCTGCTTATGGGGACTTGGATCTTTAAGGGTTATTGCACAATATAAAAATTATATAAATCCATTTCTTTTTATGAACTGAATCTTTGAAGTCCAATGGTGTTTGCAAAGGGTTTCACTGTGTGTTAGAGGCTGAAGAAACCAAGCCTGAAAATGTCTTGTGGAGGGAAAAATTTAGGCCATTTTTATTCATTGCGCTTTGTGTAGCAATAGAATCCAGAAGTAGCACTAATAAAACATTATGCTCAGCTTAATAGCTTTTCCTTATTATCCTCTATAATGACAAATGAGACATTATTAACATAAGATAAATACATTTCTCATGGTTGGCCTAACCCAGGATGCCAGAGAATTGAAATTCCTGATAAGGATTGACCCCAGCTTTTTCTTCTTCTTTTGAAAATATAGGTCATATTTTCTGGAAATATTCTAAAGCAGCTTTTCAATTTACCCTCAAGGAGCAAATTAAAGGGCCATGCTTCTTAAAAAATGGGCTAGCCAAATCCAACTTCATATCAAGCTGAGCTGATCAAAATGCCTTCTACTGAGTGAATCTTACTCTCCAAAGTCCCTACCTTTCCTTGAAATTGCCTCAGAAATCATTCACAAATGCTGCACATTGAGGAAGAATGTGACTTTCAAAATGACCAAGGTGGATTTCTTCTCTTTTCTTTTCCCTCCTTTCAACACAGAAGTTCCTTAATCACTCTCTTTTTTGTAAGATTGGGTGTTTTTAGACTAATAAAATGGGAAATATGGACGAGTGCAATGGATTCATTTTGATTCAAGTTGCGATATGACTGCATGATCGGGGTGGGGCTGTAGGAGAAAGCAATGCCTCTGATGGAAAGTCAGTGAGGTTGCCACCTAAGGGCTCACCGTTCTGGGGGAACAAGTCCAGTAATCATAAGTGTGGTATTTGTTAAGTGTTTACTATGTGCCAAAATTGGACTAAGTGCTGGAAAAGATACAAGATGGAAAAATGAGAAGTAACATGGTCTAGTGGGAAGAGCACAAGTTTGTGAGTCAAAGGACCTAATTTTGAATCTCGGCTCCACCACTTACCTGCTGTGTGACCGTGGGCAACTCTCTTAACTTCTCAGTACCTCAATTTTCTCATCTGCAAAATGGGGATTCAATACCTGTTTCTGTCTCCTACTGAGGCTGTGAGCCCCATGTGAAACCTGATTACCTTGTGTCTGCCCCAGGGCTTAATGCAGTGTTTGGCACTAGTAAGCGCTTAAAAATGATGATGATGATTATTATTCAATATTAGAATATTGGACCCAATCCTGTCCCACATGGGGTTCATAATCTGGAGACTGTGTATTGATGGGGCAGAGGGATGGGGTTGAGGAGGGGGTAGAACAGACATCTTATTCTCATTTTTACAGATGAGGAAACTGAGGCATAGATAATTTAAGTGAAATTGCCCAGTGTCACAAAAGAGGCAAGTGGCAGTTCTGAGATTGGAACCTACATCCCCTAACTCCTAGGCCCATGCTTGTCCTCTAGGCCATGATACTTCCCTCTGCCCGAGTTTGAAGGAAAGTCTGTATATTAAGGGTTCCTTCTGGTGACATATTTTAGGTTTGAGGGGTTGGGAGGACTTGGGCAGACCTTTGTAAGACATCATATTAGGAAAGTGGGGCATATTTTTCTTGGGGTAGTAGCTGGCTCTTTTTTGCTTACAATATTTATTAAGCATTTACTGTGATCCAGTTACTTTACTAAGTCCTAAGGTAGATACAAGATAATTAAGTTAGACACAGTCTTAATCCCCATTTTGCTGATGAGGTAACTAAAGAAGAGAGAAGTTAAGTGACTTGCCCAAGTCACACAACAGACAGGTGGCAGAGGTGGGATTAGAAACCAGGTCCTCTGAATCCCAGGCCTGTGCTCTTTCCAGTAGGCCAAGCTGCTTCTCTCCTTGAGGAGTAACCTGTTTCTACATTGAATGTGAAATCTCAACTGAATTTATTGCTTAGCTCTGTTTCAGTTCTAAAGTCAGTAAGACAGCCTAGGTTTTACTAATCAGGAAAGTTTCACAACAGTTAGAATGTGTTCCAAGTTTGATTCAGGAAGTAATCTGGGATTGGTGTTAAGGAATGTTAGCTCAATAGGAATTTTAGGATTTTGATAAATGAAGATAATGATGATGATGATGAATGTGATGATGATAATGATGGCATGTCCTTATAGGAAAGACTGGTGAACCTCAACCATGAGATTTCAGGACCAAGAACCTTTGCCAAGCAACCAATTTTAGTGATAATGGTTTGCCAGTAAGTGATTATCACATTCACCAGTTACCTCAAGGCCTGATTGAATTTGCCCTCCGGGAACAGTCTACAGTCTGTCACTCCTGTTTGTTAAAATGCTAGAAAACACATTCTCAGGTTGAGTTCCTGATCTGTTCATTGACTTAGAATCGGAACCGTATTTTAAAAAGCACCTCACTGAAAAATCTTGCTACCTGATGGTGAAAGCCTCACGAGCTTCCTGCAAGACCTCAAAATAACTCCAACCAGCTTAGAAACAACACGTTTAAGAGAGACTGGGAGAGAATCCTTCTCTAACGTCACTATAGTGGTTTAAACAGGGAATAGTTGCAAGTAGGATTTGAAATATGGCTTTTAACTAATTTGTTTTTTTTTCTTTTGCATTCAAATTACTGTGTAGCTCTAAATATCATACCAAGAAAATTATACTGGGGCATGTCTTGATTTATGCCATTATCCCAAGTACTTCGGTAATATAATTTATCTTGCTAAAGGCAAGACTTCACATGACTTCATAACAAAGATTAGAAGTTTTGTTAGTGGATTTTATTTGTTTTTTAAGTTCATTTTCCTTTGAATCACACATAAAAATGTAAATAAATTCATAATTCAGGGTGGTTCTGAACAAATTCATCTGAAATACTACTTCATTTTAACAAAGTCACGAAGTGATATATGTGCTATAGATAATTAGTGAAATCCGCCTCCCTCATAATTCTCAGTTTGCAAGTTTGACAATCTCATTGCAAATTTGTACAGCCCCGTGGCTGAAAATATCCTGTGCATAGTTTTCCTGAGAACAGGTAGGCGGAGGAAGGGAGAGCACAGGGATTGCTCCCACCCATCATCTCCCTGGTGCTTTCCAGGGACTGGGGTGGAATGTGGTACAGAGAAAAGCAGGGCTCTGGTTTGGGAGAATGAACATGGACCACATGACTAGTGCAACCCTCACCCCCAGCTCTCTGCAAGTCCTTGCAAATGCATTTGCATTTTCTAACCTACTGATGCCGTTACTATGACTCCTACAGGGCTGTCGTGCCGTGTTCTCCAGCTGCAGATGCTGAGACAGCCGAGAGACACGACACAGGGAGAGGAGCCAGAGGTTGCACTGGCTCCTGGAATGCTGTCAGTCAGAGGGTGCTTGACCCCAGGGGGACCACCTCCTCTTCCACCTGGCAGGGGGAGGGATGGGGGGAGACCAGTAACTGGAATCAGAGGCAGAGATAAGGTCATTTGGGAATGTTTTCTATCCCAGGGAGCAACTCTCCTCCAGCTTCAACCTATTCATGCTACAAACACATGTATACATTATGCACGTACATATATGTAGGTGTATTTCTATACCTGTCAATAGCTGAATCTACCTAACTCCTAGCAATGAGTCTGTGTTCACATAGATATATCACTAGCACATGGAGAAGCAGCATGGCCTAGTGGATAGAGCACAGGCCTGGAAGTCAGAAGGTCATGGGTTTTAATCCCAGCTCTGCCACATGTTTTCAGTGTGACCTTGGTCAAGTGACTTCACCTCACTTCTCTGGGCCTCAGTTACCTCATCTGTAAAATGGGGATTAAGAGTGTGAGCCCCATGTAGGACAGGGACTGTATCCAACCTGCCCACCTTGTATCTATCCCAGCACTTAGAAGAGTGCTTGGCACATAATAAACATTTAACAAGTACCATTATTAGTAGTTCTAGACTGTTAGCCCATTGTTGTGTAGGGACCGTCTCTATATGTTGCCGACTTGTACTTCACAAGCACTTAGTACAGTGCTCTCACACAGTAAGCGCTCAATAAATACGACTGAATGAATGAATGAATAGTAGTATTAAACAGCTTAATGGCTTGCAATTCCTTCCTAATGCCTAATGTGCCATTTTCTTCTGTCAAGAGTTTCGAGGTGTTCAGAAGTCTGCCTCCACAACTTCAGCCTCAAGACATTTCCCATATAAGTCACTGGATGCTCTTCTTCTAAAGAGCAGTACTCCCTCTATGAAATGTGGATCTCTGCTGCTCCTATGAAAGTGTTGTACACTCTGAACAGTGAGCTATGGAAAAGGTTTCTCATGTCACCCAGTCCACTGAGAGCCTTTGCAAGATTGCTCCCTATGGCATGTGTCTTGTTGCCTGGCCCCATTTCAAGGCTATTGTGTAATGTGGGACTTTCCATGGTTTTCACATTTTTTGGACTTATGATAAACACTTGCTGTTGATTTCAATCTTTTGGAAAGCAATTCTGAGGCCCCTTTAACTCCATGGAAGGATCCAACTGCTCCCAGCTCCTTGCACTCATAATTCACCTTTGCCCCATCAGTACCAAACCCTTGGCCCTGGCCTGCAAGTAGCACACCCCAGATCTCTGAAAAACACACATTGAGCAATCCTGTGGCTTTCTCGTGGGAAGCAACATGATGTAGTGGATAGAGCACAGGCATGGGAGTTGGAAGATCATGGATTCTAATCCCAGTTCTGCCACTTGTCTGCTGTGTAACCTTGGACAAGTCATTTCACTTCTCTGTGCCTCAGTTACCTCATCTGTAAAAAGGGACTGAGAGTGTAAGCCTCACATGGGACAGGGACTGTGTCCAACCCAATTTGCTTGTATCCACCCCAGAGCTTAGTGCAGTGCCTGGCACATAGTAAGCACTTAACAAATACCATAATTATGATTACTATTACTATTTCTTGTCTTGAGCTAAGAGTGGGACAATGGTTAGAATGTAAGGAATGGAGGCAAATGCACAAACAGAGCTGGGTAGAAAAAGGCAGGAAGGGGATACACAAACACAGAGACTGTCATAGAGAGGTAGAGTGAGACAGAAAGGCAGAGAGAAAAAAGCAGAAGGGCTCCCAGTGAAGATAAATAGGGTGAGACAGTGGATCAATCATATTTATTGAACACTTACTGTGTGCAGAGCACTGTTCTAAGCACTTGGGAGAATATACTATCCCCAATATAACTGAATTGGTAGACACAGATATCAAAAATGCGCACCCCCCCTCCACCCCCTGCCACAACACACACACTCATTAGCAGTTACACACCTGCTTAATAATAATAATTGTGGTATTTGTTAGTCGTTTACTAAGTGCAAGATAACCAGGGTGGACACAGATAACCTGCATTTGTGGACCATTCCTGCTGAAAAGGAACAGGGTAAAAAAAGAAAGCATTGACTGTGGTAGGGGAAGAGTAAACTCTTTCATTAGACTGTAAACACCCTGAGGGCAGGAATTGTGCCCAACAACTCTTTTTTATTGCACTCTGCCAAACCCTTGTGCTCTGCACACTCTAAGTGCTCAATAAACACCACTGATTGATTATAAGGGACTAAAAGTGAAATAAAATGGGATCTCACCAGTTCCTTTGATGGCGGTTTTAGGGCTCCAATACTGTTGGCAACACATTTCCAAAGTGCGGAAGAGATTAAGTCTCTCTTCCTATTTTATTTGTACCTCTGGGGGTTTCCTTTGATGCTGCCATTTGCATGTTTGGAGTAAAATTTCAGCCCTGGCCTCGGTTTCAACAGGAGTTGTATGAGAATAACTTAGAGCTGAATTTGACCCTGAACAGGGCCAAAAAGATGTGGGACAGCATGAAATCGGGCAGAAATGCACAGAAGGAATGTTCAGTATGTGGAAACCCTCTATAGGGCAGTGTGAATGCCTCACGTTAAAAAAAAAAAGAAAAACACTTTTGGCTGATGGAATTAACTCCTTTCACTGTAAAATATGTGTCATCTTATTTCAAGTGATCCCAAAGGAAGAATGCATTTCTCTACAGCACAGCTTTGAGTACAAACAACCTCAGAACCTCATTCTCTCCTGCTCCTTTTTTTCTGGCCTGGATTTTTTCCAGTCTTAAGATATATTTTTGACAAACACAAATTACACAGCTTAGACCCCCCCAAGTCAGGCAGTAATACCTACTGAGCACCCACTGTGAGCAAAGCATTATGTCTTAAATTGTGGGGAAAATAGATAAGGAGTAGACAAGAATTCCATCCTTAGGGAGATTCTCATCCAATTTTTTTTAAATGGCATTTGTTAAGTGCTTACCATGTACCACAAACTCTGCTAAGCACTGGGGTAGTAACAGGATAATCAGGTTGGACTCATTCCCTGTCCCACATAAGGCTCAAAGTCTTAATACCCATTTTACAGATGAGGTTACTGAGGCACAAAAGAAGTGAAGTGACTTGCCCAAGGTTACACAGGAGACAAGTGGCAGAGCCAGGTTTAGAACCCTGATCCTTTGACTCCAAGGCCCACGTTCAATCCATTAGACCCTGCTGTTTCTCTAATGGTTAAACCATAAGCATACATACAGCTTCAAAATTAATAATGTGATATGCTTCTTGTACATGTTGCATTGGGGCAAGTGCTGACTTCCTCTTGACCTTTTCCCTGATTCCTGGTTGCTTTCTCACTCACTTTGGCAGTGGGCATACACACCCAGATGGGCACACACATGAGTACATAAACATCTCAAAAGCATGTTGATTTTTTCAGCAACAGCACAGTATAGCCAACTTGCAATTAGTTCCTAGTCAACTATGTCTGTGGGCCTAACCTGGATCCCTTGAACTGTAGTGCTGGATGTTTATTTGTTGTCCTCAAGGATAACTCTCTTGCACATCTAGATATTGAAACCAATCCTATTTTTGTTGGTCTTGGTCACTTTATTCCTGCCTTCCAAAGTGTTAGCAACTCTGCCTGATTTAGTACCAAGAACACTTATCAATCAATGTCAATTACTACTTCTTGGGGAAAACTCTGAGATCAATTTCTGGGCCATGGAGGACGGGATTAAACACTGTAGCTCAGATACACTCCTCTCATCATCTTTGGCACCTAATGTTGATTGTTTTCTCTGGTCTCTGTGGTTACAACATGCCTCTTGAACCAGGATTTAGGAAGCATTAAAATAGCCAATATCAATCCTTGACATAATTGTGGGGAAAACTTTCACCTTGACCCAGTCAACAAACATCACAACATCAAAGGGAAGGAAGGACTTTCAGTAGGCAAGATTATAACTGAACCACCCATGATGGGAGGTTTTCTCTTCTGCTTTTAAATATTCTTTTAAAGGAAGCAGGGGCTACAACCCTCCTTGATAATCTGTTTAAGCACTGAGTGATTCTTACCAATTTCATCCTTGCTGGGACAGTTGACTGGAGTCACCACCTCAGAAATGCGGCAGAGACTGGATGTGTAGATTCCCAAAGAGAATCGTCAAGATGGATCTGCGAAGGGTAAAATGAGCTCTCTTCCCACTGTTCTTGATTTCTTCACTGCACCTCTAGACATATGCCTCCACTGGATTGTAAACCCCTTGAGGGCAGGGCTTATGTCTGCCTATTGTGTGGTACTCTCTCAATGCTTAGTACAGTGCTCTGTTTTGTCAACTCCATTCTTCAGCCTGGTAATTACTTTTCCTCACTTCTCTTTCTTCCATATAAATGGCTGACAAACAGTTGTGGACAGGGATCATACCTATGACCTCTGTTGTATTGTACTCTCCCATCTTCTTAGTGCAGCACTCTATAGTAAGCACTAAATAAATACCATTGATGATAATGATGATACTGGAGAGGGCTTTTGGGAAAAAAATAGTAATAGTGATATTTGTTAAATACTTTCTATGTGCAAAGCACTCCAGCACTGGGATAGATACAATATAAACAGAATACTTAGAACAGTGCTCTGTACATAGTAAGCACCTAATAATTGCCAAAAAAAATATACAAGGTCCTTGTTCCGCATGGGGCTCCCAGTGTAAGAGGAAGGGAGAACAGGTATTTTATCCCAATTTTACAGACAAAGAAACTGTGGCACAGAGAAGTTAAATGACTTAGCCAAGGCCACATTGGCAACTGGGGAAGCTGGAATTAGAATACAGTTCCTCTGACTCCCAAGACCATGCTCTTTCCACTAGGTTACGCTCCCCTGCCAAAAGGTCCACATTGGGTGGATTCTGCTGGACATGATTTGGAATTCAGGATTTAACAGGAAGCAGTTGCTAGCCCTTCTCTAGGAAGTGGAAAATGGCCTTGCACTGGGTTGACATGGGAGAATTCATTCATTCATTCATTCAATCGTACTTACTGAGTGCTTACTGTGTGCAGAGCACTGTACTAAGCACTTGGGAAGTACAAGTTGGCAACATATAGAGACGGTCCCTACCCAACAGAGGACTCACAGTCTAGAAGGGGGAGACAGACAACAAACAAAACATATTAACAAAATAGAATAAATAGGTACAAGTAAAATAGAGTAATAAATATGTACAAACATATATACATATATACAGGTGCTGTGGGGAGGGGAAGGAGGTAAGGCAGGGGGATGAGGAGGGGGAGGAGGGGGAGAGGAAGGAGGGGGCTCAGTCTGGGAAGGCCTCCTGGAGGAGGTGAGCTCTCCTCTCATGAGAATCACTCATGTACTGGGTGATTTCTGGCAAGTCACTCAAATTCTCTGTTGCTCAGTGTCCACATATGTAAAATGGGGATTACATAACTGTTTTCTCTCACCCTTTTGACTGTGAACATCATGTTGGGTAGGGACTGTGTCTGATCTGACTGTATAGTTCCTATTCTAGTGTTTACCTCATCTTTTGTCACATAGTCAGTGCTTAATAAATACCGCAATTATTGTAATCATTTGATCAAAGGATCCAAGGTCACTCAATACACGGGGCCCTTTGTGATAGAACCCTGGAGCTTACTTTCCCAAGAATCAAACTCACTTGCACACTCTAAAGCCATCTGCCAAAGACGACAAAACAAAGAGCTCCTTTCCCCGAGGGTCTTGTCTACTATTGGAAAAATAATTTCTGGGCAGCACTAGGCATGTAAAAAGGAGTCAAGGTGCTTACTAGGAAATTGGCAACCCTCTCCCAAGTGTTTATATTTTGATTTCATTGCATGTAGCAGGCTGAATCAAACTCTAATCACAGTGTTCTGAAACAATGTACCTTAATCACAGCTTCTTTAGTTCAACAGAGGGCTTCGATTTGAAAACAGAACATAGAATATTCAAATTGTCTGTCAAGCTTAGTTGGATTGAAAATGAATGACAAGGGAAAGGCCAGGATTTGTTTGGTTAGCTTTGAAACCAACTCCTTTCCTCAACACTGATATGGTCACTACCCCAAGAACTAAATTAATTTAGAATCACCACAGTATAACACATATATATCTAATAAGCGTGGCCGGATTAGATGGACTTGACTTCATGTCTGCTGGAGGCTTGTCCTGTTGAATAGACCAGTGCTACCAAAGCATGTCTGAGAGGCTTTTTCAGACAGCGGGGGAAGAAAGAAGAAGGTGAGACTAACATAATTCTCTTCAATGTGCATCAGTGCATGATACCTGTTCCACACTTCCTCCAAGCTATTGTATGCTCTTTTATAGCCACATTAAGTTTATTTTTTTGATGAAAATACTTTGTGTTAATATAAGTAAGGCCACATGGAAATTTCTTCACTTTCATCTCAGGGGCAGAAAAGTCCCCTGTCTAGTCTCCATATCATTTTACAATATTGGTTGTTTGTCAAATAGGCCAATTCCCCCAAATCCAGCCGACAAATATTTTACCAATTGTTTTCTTCCCTGGGTAGACCCAGCTCTCCAGAAGAGAAGCTGTTACTTTTCACAAAGCAGACATAACAGCATCCTATATCCTTGTGCTTTCCAGACCAACGAATAGGCTACTATTAATTAGACTAATACATTTGGAGAATCTTACACTTTCTACATCTTTGCTCTCAGAACTTTTTTCGATAGAATTGATTCTCCAAATACTCTAAAGAAAGGAACTAAATTCAAATACATGGTGGTGCCATTTGGAAAATTCATGTCTGAGTTGCACTATTTAGGACTACATTGTTCACTTTGCTTGGGAAAAGAGCTAAAAGAAAATGCCCTACTAAAAATTCATGTGAAAAAGGTTAAAGAGGCTGTCATTATCACTATTACATAAAAGGATAGTATCTCTCAGGTAAAGATGTTATTTTCAAATACAAAGGATAATTCTCCCTCCATCTAGAATATATGTTATATAATATCAATCAATTAATTATATTTATTGAGCATTTAGTAGGCACTGCACCTTAAAAGCACTGCACTAAGCACTTGGGAGAGTACAATATAACATTAAACAGACACATTCCCTGCCCACAATGAGCTTACGGTCTACAACAGAATTAGCAGAAATGTTCCCTGCCTATAATGAGCTTACCAGTGTAGACAGGGAGACAGATATTAATATGAAGAAATAAGTAATTTATAATATATAATTTAAAGATATGTACATAAGTGTTGTGGGTGTTGGGTGTATGAACTCAAGTTCATGGGTAACACTGTAGTGAGGAAAAATAGTAAGGAGATATGAAACATTAGTCAGGGAAGGCTTCGTGGGGGAGATATTTTTAGTAAGGCTTTGAAGATGGGGAAAATAGTGATCTGTCAGATATAAAGTGGGAGGCAGTTCCAGGGAGGAAGGAGGACATGAACAAGAAATTGATAGTGAGAGAGATGAGGGAACAGGCTAGTCTCAGAGGAGTGAATTGTGTGGCTGGGCTGTAGTGTGAATGATGTGAAGTTAAGTAGTGGGGAGAGTGCTCTTTAAGTTTCTTAAAGCTGATGGCAAAGAGGGTCTGCTTGGATAGATGGATGGATGGATGGATGGATGGGCAACAATTGGAGGTTTGTAAGGAGTGGAGAGATGTGCACCAAATGCTGTTCTAGAAAAATCATCCAGGCAGTAGGATGAAGTATAGAATGTAGAGGGAAGAGACTGAAAGCAGCGAGGTCAGTGAGGAGGCTGATGCAGCAGTCAAGATGGGATGTGACAAGTACTTGGACCAATGTGGATGCAGCTTGGGGAGAGAAAGGGGCAGATTTCAGAGATGATGTGAAGATAGAGCCAAGAGGATTTGGTGTAGAAGGAATTAAAAGAGTGAAGGATAATGTTAAGGGTGTGGCCTTATAATAATGATAATTATGGTATTTATTAAGCATTTACTATGTACCAAGCACTGTTCTAAGTGCTGAGGTAGATACAAGGTAATCAGGTTGTCCCTCATGGGGCTTACAGTCTAAATCCCCATTTTACACATGAGATAACTGAGGTACAAAGAAGTTAAGTGGCTTGCCCAAGGCAACACAGAACACAGGTGGTGGAGCTGAGATTAGAACCCACTAGCACTTAGTACAGTGCCTGGCACATAACAAGCACTTAACAAATGTCATAAAAAACCCTGAACCCTCCAAAATATAATAATAACTGTGCTATTTATTAAATGCCTACTTTGTGCCAATCACTCTGATGGACACAATGCATTCACCATCCTGGTCCCACATAGGGTTCACAGCCTAAGGGGGAAGGAGTACAGGCATTTCATCCCTAGTTTACAGAAAACTAGGCATAAAGAAGTTGAGTCAATTGCCCCATGTCACACAGTAAGCAAGTGTCAGATCCAGGATTGATGCCCAACTCCCATTCTCCTCAGGCCTTTGCTTCATTCACTAAACAGCACTGCCTCCTCTAGCAGTGAATATTACGAAACACTAATCTCCGATTTTCATTTTAATATTTTAACAAAGAGTTTTAACCCCAAATGGTCTAATTAGGGTTTCATCTTCTGTGTCCTTTCATGCTCATGCCTTAGAGGAGATGCTGAGAGATAGTGAAATGATCCAAGGTGGCAGCAGCAGGAAAAGAGAACAAGAAACTGGTTGATCACAAAACTGTACAATCAGCCTCTGAATAATCAAGTTTTCTTTGCAATTTACTGTGATTTTAATTAGCCTTAACAGTCCTATGGTTGCTCTTGTCTCCAGCATATTGTGTTACTGAAGTGGTTTGCAGATGTTAATGAGGCCCCAGAACATGCTGCATTTTTGCTAATTGATAGTGTGATTAATAAATCAATGTTTTCACCATTTCAGTTCTATTTTTTTACATCAGGAGGAATATTAAGTCACTGCCATGAAACCACCATATACTGCAGATGGCTTCTTCATGAAAATGGAAGTATTTCTCTTAAATGGTACATATACACATGCACCTCATCCAAATGTTTGATATTTTCAGCCAAAAGTCTCCCTTCAATGAATGTATTTAAACTGATAGAAATAGGTATAGGGAGATAGATTTCCAAGTCTTTTCCCATGATAATTTACACGGAACTTGAAGTGCTACTTAGGGACCTAACAATGTTAGTTTTGCAGCTAGCAGAGCCACTCTATGTTCTTGAAAAACTTCAAGGTGTAGGAGAGAAGTAAAACTGGGAAATGCTACTAGGCTTTTCCTGGAAGGCTTCAAGGGGTGAGTCTCATGTATGAGCAGCATGGCCTAGTGTTAAGACCACAGGCCTGGGAGTCAGATGACCTGGGTTCATCTGAGTTCACACAGTGTCACATGCCCACTGTGTGACCTTGGGTGAGTCACTTAACTTCTCTATTCCTCAGTTACCTTATTTGTAAAATGGTGATTAAATCCTACTCCCTCCACTCAGACTGTGAGCCCCATGTGGGACAGGGACCATGCCCAACCTGATTAACTTCTACACCAGTGCTTAGAACAGTGACTGGCACATAGTAAGTGCTTAACAAATACCATAACTATCATTATTATTATGAGCTTTGAAGGAGCAGAGGGCAAGGGGACTTCAAAAAGCACATATGTACTAACAATTTTAAATGGAATTTTGAAAGAACTGAAGGTTTCTGGAGGGCAGACCCTCTTCCTCTGGGAAGCAGCGTGGCTCAGTAGAAAGAGCACGGGCTTGGGAGTCAGAGGTCATGGGTTCTAATCCCAGCTCCGCCACTTGTCAGCTGTATGATTCTGGGCAAGTCACTTCACTTCCCTGGGTCTCAATTACCTCATCTGTAAAATGGGGATTAAGACTGTAAGCCCCATGTGGGACAACCTGATTACCTTGTATCCCCCCCCTCAAGCACTTAACAAATACCATCATTATTATTTTATTTCTTTTGTATAGTCTCCAAGCACCAGTTTGTGAAGCCTGACTATGTCTGACCTGACTATACTGCATCTCCCTCAGCATTTAGGACTAGACACACCTAGCTGCTCATATCTACCCTGATTCTAACATTTCCTGATGGTGAATTTCAGAGTGGGACCAGTGCATTTGCCTTGCCCCTTCACGCTTATCTTCTTCTTGCCTGTGATCAATTCCAGGACTTTTGCTATCTAGAAAAATTTAAACAGAGAGATAGAGGTAATACCTGTCCAAAGGACCTGAGAATGATTTTCTTGCCCACACTGACTCCCTAAGCTGGTCCGCCTGCCTTTGGCCTTGTCTATCCAATGTGGGGCTGGGGATAGGATGAGTATCATGATGTTTCCTCTCTCTAAAATCAAAGTTAAAACTTCTCTAACTCTTGTTCTTTCCATCTGTGAAATGGCACAAAGTTGCCACAAACTAAGGAACATCATAAGAGGAATATCATCATCATTGGAGAAGCAGCATGGCTTAGTGGAAAGAGCACGGGCTTTGGAGTCAGAGGTCATGGGTTCAAATCCTGGCTCTGCCAACTGTCAGCTGTGTGACTTTGGGCAAGTCACTTAACTTCTCTGGGCCTTAGTCACCTCATCTGTAAAATGGGGATTAAAACCGAGAGCCCCCTGTGGGACAAGGTGATCATCTTGTAAGCTCCCCAGTGCTTAGAACAGTGCTTTGCACATAGTAAGCGCTTAACAAATAGCATCATTATTATTATTATAAGAAAGGAGGAGGATGATTTTTGGAATCCTAGGTGAGCTGCAAACTGACACAAGGCAATTTCACTAGGACCTAGTTTGAGCATTTCAGAATTTGTCACCTGGATCCATCAGCAGAGAGCCTAATCAATAGAAGAAGAAAATAAGCTAAAACAGTGGCCCATAGGAGACTGTTTGTATCTGGGTAAGGTATAAAATTCCAAGAACGTGAAAAATATTCCTGAGAAATTCATGTCCCATTGCAATATGTAGGTGGGTAAAGAAGCAGCTTTCCAAGAAATGTAGCATTTCCCTTTTAGTATATTAGTTCCAGAATATTTAAAAAATGATATCCTATCTTTTACCTTCCTCAGTTATTTTAATTGAAATTGATTCTCAGAGCTCCAGCTCTCCCTTTAACTGTCTTTGCCAAGAGATCCAGAATTTGCCAGTACATTCTGTTCCATAGATTAATGTGCTTAGAAATCATCAGGCATTGAAAATATTTAAAAAAGATTGGAAAACAAGTGAAAAATATTCTGCCATTGAGGCAATCATTTAGTTGGCAAGGCAGACAGATTCAGCCTGTTGCTACCTGTTTCATTTATCACTTTAAAAAAGTACACATACACACACAGACTATTTATTTATTTCCACTCACTTTCAGAACCATCCCCTCTACTGAAGGCATTTATGGTATTAGTTGGTTTCTCTGAAAGTAGGATGGGAAATAACAAATAACAAATACACTCAAATCTCCTAAGAGACTTTGAGCCCCAAGTGGGACAGGGACAGTTGTCTGACCTGATTATCTTGTATCTGCCTCATCGCTTATGACAGGGTTTGTCGCACACTAAGCACTTAATATCCTTCTACTTGTTTTTATCATTATTGTTGTTTTTATAATATAGGGACTGCATTCTTGAAGAACACTGTATATAGGAACTGTAGTGCTCACAATATGTTTTAATGCCAAGTGTCTATACACAATTGTTTCTTTCAGTGAATGTGTTCAACTTGATAACCTTGTATCTACCCCAATGCTTAGAGCAGTTCTTGGAACCTAGTAAACCCTTGACAACCCATTCCTTTCCAAACTCCTTGAACGAGTTGTCTACACGCGCTGCTTAGAATTCCTCAACAACAACTCTCTCCTCGACCCCCTCCAGTCTGGCTTCCGTCCCCTACATTCCACGGAAACTGCCCTCTCAAAGGTCACCAATGACCTCCTGCTTGCCAAATCCAACGGCTCATACTCTGTCCTAATCCTCCTCGACCTCTCAGCTGCCTTTGACACTGTGGACCACCCCCTTCTCCTCAACACGTTATCTGACCTTGGCTTCACAGACTCCGTCCTCTCCTGGTTCTCCTCTTATCTCTCCGGTCGTTCTTTCTCAGTCTCTTTTGCAGGCTCCTCCTCCCCCTCCCATCCTCTTACTGTGGGGGTTCCCCAAGGTTCAGTGCTTGGTCTCCTTCTGTTCTCAATCTACACTCACTCCCTTGGTGACCTCATTCGCTCCCACGGCTTCAACTATCATCTCTACGCTGATGACACCCAGATCTACATCTCTGCCCCTGCTCTCTCCCCCTCCCTCCAGGCTCGCATCTCCTCCTGCCTTCAGGACATCTCCATCTGGATGTCCGCCCGCCACCTAAAGCTCAACATGTCGAAGACTGAGCTCCTTGTCTTCCCTCCCAAACCTTGTCCTCTCCCTGACTTTCCCATCTCTGTTGACGGCACTACCATCCTTCCTGTCTCACAAGCCCGCAACCTTGGTGTCATCCTCGACTCCGCTCTCTCATTCACCCCTCACATCCAAGCTGTCACCAAAACCTGCCGGTCTCAGCTCCGCAACATTGCCAAGATCCGCCCTTTCCTCTCCATCCAAACTGCTACCCTGCTCATTCAAGCTCTCATCCTATCCCGTCTGGACTACTGCACCAGCCTTCTCTCTGATCTCCCATCCTCGTGTCTCTCTCCACTTCAATCCATACTTCATGCTGCTGCCCGGATTATCTTTGTCCAGAAACGCTCTGGACATATTACTCCCCTCCTCAAAAACCTCCAATGGCTACCGATCAATCTGCACATCAGGCAGAAACTCCTCACCCTGGGCTTCAAGGCTGTCCATCACCTCGCCCCCTCCTACCTCACCTCCCTTCTCTCCTTCTACTGCCCAGCCCGCACCCTCCGCTCCTCCACCACTAATCTCCTCACTGTACCTCGCTCTCGCCTGTCCCGCCATCGACCCCCGGCCCACGTCATCCCCCGGGCCTGGAATGCCCTCCCTCCCCACATCCGCCAAGCTAGCTCTCTTCCTCCCTTCAAGGCCCTGCTGAGAGCTCACCTCCTCCAGGAGGCCTTCCCAGACTGAGCCCCTTCTTTCCTCTCCCCCTCGTCCCCCTCTCCATCCCCCCGTCTTACCTCCTTCCCTTCCCCACAGCACCTGTATATATGTATATATGGTTGTACATATTTATTACTCTATTTATTTATTTATTTATTTATTTTACTTGTACATTTCTATCCTACTTATTTTATTTTGTTGGTATGTTTGGTTCTGTTCTCTGTCTCCCCCTTTTAGATTGTGAGCCCACTGTTGGGTAGGGACTGTCTCTATGTGATGCCAATTTGTACTTCCCAAGCGCTTAGTACAGTGCTCTGCACATAGTAAGCGCTCAATAAATACGATTGATTGATTGATTGATTGATTGACAGATGCCACAATTAACAAAAACACATCACATTCTTTTCAGTCATTCCCATGTTGCAGGAATGCTTCCTAATTCTGCTACAGCAGTTTATTCAGAATAGATAACACCTAATTTAGCAAAAGATCACCTCCATCCAGCATGGCCTGGTGAAAGAGCGTGGGTTTGGGAGTCAGAGGATCTGGATTCTAATCCTGGCTCTACTGCTTGTGTGCTGTGTGACCTTGGGCAAGTCACTTTACTTCTCTGTGCCTCAGTTCCCTCATCTGTAAAATGGGAATTCAATACCTGTTCTCCCTCCTCCTTGGACTGTGGGACAGGATTCAACCTGATTAACTTATATCTACCCCAGTCCTTGGAATATTACTTGACACACAACACTTAAGAAGTGTTAATAGCACTTAACAAATACCATAATTGTATAAGCTGTTTAATTGTTTAACCTCCTTTAGCAGTAATGTTTATTCATCAACTCCTAGTGATTATTTATATTCCACACTTACATTAATTTACACTTGCTTATGCATATATTTATCCTTCCATACTTTTTTTAATCACAGCTGAGGTATTGTTTCTTTCTCCTTCTCCACTATTTGCAAATGATTTGTGTCTGTCAGGTTTCCCCATTAGATTGTAAGTTCCTTGAGGGCAGGGGCCTAGTCTCTTCTTCTCACAAACAGTACACTGCTCTTATAGTATAGTGCTTAGTATAATAGTTTGCTAGAGAAATCATCAAGGAAAAAAAATTTGCTTAATATAGTGCTTCAGAGTAAATTATGTATACAGTCATTATTAATGTAGTTATAAAATTTAAGATCTCAAAAGTGCTAAAGCCAGCCAAATTTCTACTTCCAAAAGGGGGAGAGGCTTTTAAGAAGCAGCCAAGGCTGCCAATGTCCTGGTTAGAATTTTATTTTATTGGTTTTTTTTCTTTCAGCACTAGTAGAGACCCAAGTCAGTTGATGCCTATATTCCCTTAGCAATGTTAAGATTAGTGATCAATGATCTTCAGAGGTAAGAACATAAGGAAAAAGAAAGTGCTGGAGGGCTTGGAAGAGAAAGTAGGACAAGATGAAAAAATGGGAAAGAGCTGAGCATTGCTGGCCATCCATCTGTTTCTCTGGGCTAAACCTTCTTTAATCACACAACCCATTGTATTTAACTGAAGCTGGCTTAATAGCAACTCAAGGAACAAAGCCATGGTCATCTCAGTACAGGGCACCTGATTCTGTTATAATGAGTTTTCAATACACATTTCAGCTTGAACATGGTTAGGGAGTTGGAGAAAGTTCTTCCAGCAACATGAGCCTGTTTGGATTTGGCATGGTGTGTTCTCAAAGAAACTGCCTGTGCATATGTATCTACTGACTTTGGAATGGGCGGGAACTGCAGCACAAGTTTTCTTAAAATGAGATTTTGCAGAAACACAATCTCTCGTTCTAGGAGGACTGTGGGTATTGGACCCTTGGCCCAAAGAAAACTGAATACGTGTTGCTAAATGCACAGAACTTGTAAAACTTCTATAATATTTTTCTGGGCTTAAAAACATGTAGGTATACTATATTCAATAAATGAGATATGGGTTGCAAGAAATCTATATTTCCATATTCACGAAGACCTGCTGATGAGGCATACATTTTCCCCACAAATCATAATTTTTCAAGGTCATATTTTCATAATACCTATTTTACCTGGATTAAAAAGTGGTGCACTTTTTAAGGAGAGGTAGCTGGCTGAATTACTAGTTCTGAATAGACCTTTGTCATCTGCTGAGGCACTAGGTACTGAAGTGTTGTGAGTGATGTGACTGGATAGTAAATTATTTTCCAAGCCATCTTGTTTTAATCATTTCTTCTGAATTATTTAGTTTCTCTAAGGGAGTCTGGCATAATTTTTCTCAGGATTGCATACTGTACTAGTTATCTTCACCTCATCTTCAGAAAAGAGTCTATCTGTTACCTGAGGATTGCTGATGAAACAGCAATGGTTCAAGGTGGAGGACTGTATAGTAGAGGGGCAGTACCGAGAACGAGTTTCAGATTTGGAAAAATTCACCTTGAAAGTTTTGCTGTTCTAAGATGCTTAATGTTAAAACGGCTCTGACAGATCAAGCTGAATGACATTATGAACTATTCTATAAGGAGAAACATAAATGTGCATTTCATAGACTTTCTCTGTGGTATACGAGCTTTTGCATTTTATTTCCCATTACCCATGCTTCACTGGCTCTTCAGAATTAGATCCTGAAGTGGTATAAGCTTGAATTTGGTAGATTTGTGTCATAGTCAATTGACCTATCTATGTTTAATACTTGCTTTTTCCTCAGTTATTGAAATAATTGTACCATCAAGTCAAATGATCGGAAATTAACTGCAATTAGAAGGCTCAAATCCTATTCCATGAAACCCTAGGGGTTAAATTCCCCTGACTCAATTATCTCTTGGGTAGAAATTAGTCCCTACTGGAAGAATGTTAACCCTGTGTGTCTTTAGTTCAGTGATAGTAGCAACAGTATTTTTTAAGTGCTCACTGTGTGTAGAGCACTAGATGAAGAATTGGGAAAGACTTCACAATTACGAAGTAGACACCTGTGCCCCAAGGTTTAAAAAAAAATCAACTCAAACAATAGGATTTTGTTGAAACTATACCAGGAACATCAACATTATACTTACATAGTCTAATAATGTGGAACAGAGACTGTCCAACCTGATCACCTTGTATCTATCCTGGTGCTTAATACAGTGCCTGGTGCATAGTAAACCCATAGGAATACCGTTAAAAAATCATGTAAATATGTACCAATTATGACTCTGAATGAGATCTCCTGTATACTATATAACTTCAGTTCTTAATTTTTAAAGTGTTATCTTTCACATCCTTGCAGCAAAAATGAGCATGATGTTAACATGGCTTGCCTTTATGTTAAAAAACATTTCATTTAAATGGGCTTTAATCATTCTATCAGTTAAATCAGTCAAACGGCTTCAAAAGGAGGGGAAGGGGAATGCTTAAACTAAGATTAAGTTTGGTGTTGTCATCAAGTCAGAGAGTACTGTAAGGAATCCCAAGCACTAAAACTCAAAAGTGGGGAATTGCTATATTCATAAGGCACAGTTTACATAATTGTATGCTGGAGGCCTAAGAATGACATATCCAGGAGGTGGTCTGTTCTTAATGTACAAATGGAAATTATTTATTCCTGTTCCTCTAGGTCACTGTACTGTACACCTCTATATAAATTCACATTTTTCTCTGCTACTGTTTTCCATTCTTGATTTTAGGGAATATTTGACTTGAATTCTATTGTTTCTTCTGCCTGGGTCCTTTTTCTACTCTAGGTAGCACATAGCCATATGACCTTATTTGCCTTTCAAATGAGATCTCATTTTTGTCACATCATTTATCTCACAGGCCAAGTTTAGACAAGAAACAGCAACATCCACACTGTAGGGCAATAACAATAGTAATAATAATAATAACTGTAATGAAAGTATTTGTTAAGTGCTTACTATGTCTCAAGCAATGGGGTTAATACAATCCAATCAATCATATTTATTGAATGCTTACTGTGTGCAGAGCACTGTACTAAGTGCTTGGGCAAATACAATATAACAAAATAATACAGTTGGTAGACACAGTCCCTGCCCACAACAAGTTTACAGTCAAATCAGACACAATCCCTTTCCCATATTGGGCTCACAGTCTAAGAGGGAGAGTAAAGAAGTTTTGAATTCCCATTTTACAGATGAGGAAGTTGAGGCTCAGGGAAGTTAAGTGGCAAAGTCAACATTAGAACTCAGGTCCTCTCACCCAGTCCCAGACACTTTCCACTGGACCACCCCGATTCTCATGGATAATCTATGAGAGAGTTGCTGGGGCCGGGGGAAGGGGGGGTGGCGGGACGACGATGGGACAATAGTAGAACAGTCTAACCACAGTATCCACAACATTCTCCGGTGTTTCTGAGAAGTGAGTGTCTGCAGACCCATATTCCGGATGGGTAGGTAATAAAGAATGTACTTAAACAAATACATTATTTACTTTGTAACCCAACCAAGGAAAACATGCCTTTGTAATTACTTTAGCAAAACCATTTAATCAACTGCATCATTCCTTCTGAGGCAATAGCCTACCTAATCAATGCAAGATTTAAGAATAAAGCTTTAGAAAACAACCCAGTTGGAAGCACCACACAGTCCATTATCAGAGAGAAAATATTTGCTTTGGGAATGTTGCTACCTTGCAGCAAATTGTGTCTCTCATTAGTAGAGTCTGACCTATCTTTCACTCAGATTAGAATACCCCTGAAAGGGATTGTTTTTTAGTTATTATCCTCTCATCCAGCTAATCTGTTAATGAGCTCTCCTTTCTCATTTTCTGTTACTCCAAGACTATTCAGTAAGAATGGAATTGAGCCTGTTGGAAAACACGGAATATCAAGCAGCCATGAATAAAAGGTATAATAATAACAACTGTAATATTCTGTCAAGCACTTACCATCTGCCAAGCCCTGTAGTAAGTGCTGGGGTGGGTACAATACAGTCAGATCAGACACAGTCCCTGTTTCACATGGGGCTCACGTCTCAGAGAGAAGAGAAAAAAAAAAAGGTATTTCTTCCTCATTTTTCTATTTGCCAGCTACTGCACTAAATGCGGAGGTAGGTACAAGTAATCAGGTTGGATACAGTCCCTGTCCCACACTGAGCTCACAGTCTTAATCCCCACTGTGTAGATGAGGCACAGAGAAATGAGTGACTTGCCCAAGGTCACACAGCAGGCAAATGACAGACCTGGAAATAAAACCCTGGATTCATGACTTCCATGCTCTTTCCTGTTACTTTATACTCTGCAGTTAGCCAGGATTGTTGTCTCACTACTTTGAAGCAATACACAGAGAGGGTAGGAAACTTTCAGCGTGGCTCAGTGGCAAAGAGCCCGGGCTTTGGAGTCAGAGGTCTTGGGTTCAAATCCTGGCTCCACCAATTGTCATCTGTGTGACTTTGGGCAAGTCACTTAACTTCTCTGTGCCTCAGTTACCTCATCTGTAAACTGGGGATTAAGACTGTGAGACACCCCCCCCCCGCCCCCCCGTGGGACAACCTGATCACCTTGTAACTGCCCCAGTGCTTAGAACAGTGCTTTGCACATAGTAAGTGCTTAATAAATGCCAGCATTATTATTATTATTATTATTTCCGAGACCCACAGCATGCCAATGGTATAACTATCTGAACTTCCTAGAGCCACACCACTTCTCTTACTAAATTAGACAATGGTAATTTTCTTCCTTCCCCTCTCAGTTCCAGAACTCCACCAGCCTCGACTATGGGAGGGAGAGTCAAGCAGAGGCCTACCCATTCCATTCCTACCTTGCTACCTTGGCCATTGACTAGCCAGTGTAAGGCAATCTGCTATAAGTCAAAACTCACCTGTACTGGGAAGCAGCGGAATGGGAGAGAGTCGAGGGCGAAGGCTCAAGTTTACTTCGAGGAAGGAGGCAATGGTAAACCACTTCCGTATTTTTACCAATAAAACTACAGATACACTACTGGAATGATTGCAGATGGAGTTGGGGCATTCTGGGAGAGACGTGTCCATGGTGTTGCTATGAGTCAGAGACGACTAGATAGCATAAGACAAGATAATATTCTTCCTGTGTTTTGAACAGCATCTTTCTATTTTCTTTTAATTCTCTTCATTCCTTTTTCTTATTTTCTACATCCACAGGTAGTCAACTTTGAGTTAAGAAGCAGCATGGTCTAGTGGATAGAGCATGGGACTGGGAGTCAGAAAGACCTGGGTTCTAATTCTGTGTGACCTTAGTCAAGTTACTTAACTTCTGTGTCTCACAATTACCTCATTGATAAAATGGGAATTAAGACTGTGAGCCTAGTGTGAGACAGTGACTATGCCCAAACTGAAGCGCCTAGTCCAGTGCCTGGCACATAGCTTATTAAATACCTTTAAAAAAAAATCTCTGAAAAGAAGTTTTGAGCCGGGGTCTTGCTACCCTGATCATTGTGAAGGAGAGCACTTTAAAGGAAAATAATCTCTCTGTTGAATGTTCATTCATTAATTTATTCAATCAAATTTCTCAAGCATTTACTGTGTACTGCACACTGTAGTAAGTGCTTAGAAAGTACAATTTGGCAATAGATAGAGTCAATCCCTACCTAACAACAGGCTCACTGCCTAGATTGTTGCCCACTATGCTGAACTGTCTGCTACAGCATTTGCCCAATATTTCTCCAACATATTGCACTGCTGAAGACAGGGATTCAATATAGAAGCAGTATGGCCTGGTGGATAGAGCCTGGGAGTCAGAAGGGTTTGAGTTCTAATCCTTACTCTACCACTTGTCTGCTGTGTGACTTTGGACAAGTCACTGAACTTCTCTGTGCCTCAGTTACCACAGCTGTAAAATGGGGATTAAGACTATGAGTCCCATGCGGGACATGGACTATGTCCAACCTGATTAGCTTCTATCTACCCCAGAGCTTAGTACAGTGCCTGGCTTAAGCATTTAACAAATACCACAAACAAACATAAAGTATGTCTCTAAAGCACTTTTTTCTGCCCTACCTACTTGCGTGGGTCCCCATTAAATTCACCACACAGCAGCAGAAGAGGATCTTTTTAGAATCCATTGTCTTCATATATCCTGCCCACTAGAGAAACAACATGGCTCAGTGGAAAGAGCACGGGCTTGGGAGCCAGAGGTTATGGGTTCTAATCCTGGTTCTGCCACTTCTCAGCTGTGTGACTTTAGGCAAGTCAATTAACTTCTCTGGGCCTCAGTTCCCTCATCTGTCAAATGGGGATGAAGACTGTGAGCTCCATGTGGGACAACCTGATCACCTTGTATCCCCCCAGTGCTTAGAACAGTGCTTGGCACATAGTAAGTGTTTAACAAATGCCATTATTATTATTATTATTATTACCCTGGTTAGAAGCGCACTGGAAAGCTTCAGGATGGGTTCAGGGCAAACAGAAGAAGTAGTAGTAGTAGTAGTAGTAGTAGTAGTAGTAGTAGTATAGTAGTAGTAGTAGTAGTAGTATAGTAGTAGTAGTAGTAGTAGTAGTAGTAGTAGTAGTAGTAGTAGTAGTATCCTTTTTTGATCTCCAACTTAGTGTGGTGCACTGAATGAGGTGCTTTGGAAGGACAGAATAAAGAGGTGTCTTGTTTCTTTCCCATAAGGAGCTTCTCTTTTAATGAGGGAGACAACCATAAAAAATTCAAGCGATGTCATTCCTGGGTCAGAGCCAGGAACTCAGATGTTTTGGTGTGTTAAGCTAAAAGAATAAAGAATACAGAAGTCAGCTGAACCACAAGGTGAAAAACAGAAATTGGAGAGATTAGAGAGGATCTCCTTGCCGAAGACCACTGGAGGCAATTGTCTAGTGTGCATAAATCGAAGAGTCCACCCTGTTGATAAAGACTCATTATCACAGCTTCTTTGTGAGGGGCAAGTGATTATGTAGGTCCACCTAATCCAAGGGGGTAGAATGAATGGGCTTTTCAAAATAGTGGACAACCAAGCCTGTTTTCTCTCATTTGCTCTTCCCAGGTCCTTCTACGCATCACTGCGGCTCAGTATTCCTCTTCATTTTCTTGCCTTTTCTTTCTGATCTCTTTCCTTCCTGTCCTCTTTTTTCCTTTATGCATTTCCTAACTATGCAACTGATGCGTGTGTTCCCACAAGGACCCCCAAGTTTTCCATGCACTGTTCAGACTGGGGCCCAGCTGGCTGTTTGTTGCTTGTGGCAGTCATGCAGGCATGAAGTGGGAATTCAAAGCCCAGAATAACTGGTTTGTCAGTCCACAACAGCATCCCTGGAGGACAATTTTTGCTGAATAATGGCATACTTTCTGCCTTTGCAGCAGACAGGAAGTCGATGAGTCACTGCTGGGCAGCACTTTCTGTCTCATCCCAGCTGCCGGGGAGAGAGCCCCTGGCACCTCTCACTGCGAGCAAAATGAAGGGACCAACTCACCCTGGGAGCCACAGGAGCAAGGGCTGGCTGCACAACTGGCCAGAATTATGGTGGCAACTGAACTGGGTTGCTTGTGGTCACTTCTGAAAAGCAAATAAGACCCACACTATATATGCCTTGTTTCCTAGTGGTTACAGGCTGGGCCTGGGAGTCAGAAGGACCTGGGTTCTAATCCTGGCTCCGTCACTTGTCTGCTGTGTGACCTTGGACAAGTTGCTTAACTTCTCCATGCCTGTTACCTCGTCTGTAAAATGGGGATGAAGACCCTGAGCCCCATGTGGGACATGAGCTGTCTTCTACCTTCTATCAACTTCAGCTCTTGGTACAGTGTCCAGCATATGGTAAGCACTTAAATATCATTTTAAAAAGTGTCATTCAGGAGTATTTAGTGAGCTCCTACTCTGCAGAATAACTCACTAGGCATTGGGAAAGTACAATAAAAGGTAAATACACAATCCCTGCCCTTGACGAACTTATAGTCTAATGGGGATAAGTAATTTGATATGGGGTATAAATACAACTAGTAGCAATGAGAATAAGGAAAAATGAAATAATTGAAGATATGAATGAAAAGTATAGTACTAATTGTGTCAATTAAGTGCATACTGTGTGCAGACAGTATATTAGGCTTTGGGAGTGAATACACAGTTAGGAATTAAACATGGACCAAGCAACTCAGACTCAGTGAGTGTGATTCAATACATTCGTAAGTGCCAGAAGGGCTTCTTGGGTTGACACAGCCAGCAGAGGTGGATGAGGAGGAGGTGATGTTTTGGATGGGCTTTGAAAATGTTGGATCTGAAACTGGATTTGGCCTGGTGAATTTGAAAGAAGACGGGGTTCCAGGAAGGTTTTTGGGTTGGAGGCAGAAGGTTCAAGAGCAAAGCACAGTGAATTGTGCGATTCAAGAACTATACCCAGGGCTTTGATCTTTGGTTTGCTCTCTCCTAAACCTTTTGTGTCCTTTGGCTAGGGGATCTGATGCTTTGGCATTCTGGGTTTTGACTCTTTACCTCCTGTACTTTACCTTCAATAGCTTGGCTCAGGTAAAGTCCCTCTCTGCTTCCTCCTTGCCCGTTTAGCAGCCTGTTCCTTATCTCCAGAGCTCCACAGTTACTCTGCAGTCTAAATTTGTACTTCGATGCATCCTGAAAAATTTTTCTGACCTCCTGTTTGTCGTCTCCCTACATCATCTTCCTCTTGGACTTGTGCAACCTCGACATAGGCTGTGAGCTTTTTCGCTATCAACTAGTTTATAGTTTTACTTAGTATTTGAACTAGCTTTAGTTTTCTGCATTCCTTCCTAACATAAAATAGAAAACTTGGATATCTTTGGTTTTGGGCACCTGGGCTGAATTGGAACCACACTACGAGAGAGAGCAAGCAGCTATCTTTCCCAGCAGACAGCAGGGCCATGTAGTGGAATGCTAGCTGGTTCCTTGTCTGGTTAGGGGGACTATGGTAAATTCCTAGATGGTGGTAGCAATTTACCCTGCCAAATATCGGACTGATCTAGCTGGGAAACATTCCAATCAATCCCTGGTATTTATTGTGCACTTACTATGTGCAGAGAATTGGACTAAGTGCTTGGGGAGAGCACAATACAACAGAATCAGTGGACACTTTCCCTGCCCACAATGAGATTACAGTTTAGAAACGAGTTTACAGTCTAGAGGACTCATGTAATGTAGAAGGAAGAAGGGCCCGGCTTTCAACAAACTCTGGTTGTTCAGGTTGGGCAATTTCTGGCATGGAAAGGCAGTGGCTAGTCCTGGGACAATAAAGGTGAACCTTTCTATTTTTTTAGCAAAGGAAGTGCCAGAGAATGGCTAGAACTACCCCTGGACACTTGAAGGATCCTCCAGAACCTGTTCCCCATCTTTGAGTCTGTCTTTGGGAAAAATAAATGAATGAATGAAAGGTAATCCAAGGATTTAAAAATTGGAGCTAAAGGAGCCATCATTGGAAGAAAATTGGGAATGCTGAGTATAGAAAATAGCTCATTTTTTAATTTTCTCTTTTCATAGCATTTCTGCCAAGAGCCTGTAGCAAATCTGCAAATACCATGAATTCCCCAAAGCCTGTTTTTTTTGAGAAATCTCTTTATTACTTTTCTGGTTCTAGAAATTACAGGAAATGCTAGATGTTGAGCACTTGTTCCATTTTGGGTGAATGACACAGACTGAATTGAACATTGCAATGTTCCTATAGCCTAAGGCATTAATTTATCCTTTCTAAAGGCTGAACCAATCTAGGAGTATGTCCTAAGGGAAGAGGGAAATTAAGTTCTTGGCATAACCAGGTGATGCAGAAAGAATTATGTGGATCGATACAGAGCAAAGAGAAATATATTGTTTTAATGGGAAGGGACTCAAGGAATTGACAAGGACTACAGAACATTTCACTTCTGCACCTCCTTCAAGTGTGGTAAAGATGTGTGCTAACCAGTGTTGGCAAGGCAATGGTTATTGTGGATACATGCAAAATCAATATAGCTTTTATGCTCATCCACATAATAGGCCAAAATGTCTTGGGTATGACGGAGGAGGGCCAAAAGAGTTTTTTTAGAGGGTACTTCTTTCTAGTTAGGGCTGAAATTCACTGATAGCAGTTGAAAATACTACTGGAATCTGGTCTTCTTCCCCACATGCAGTCACCAACAGAGTAAACAAAGAATCGAAATAATGATGTCCTCATTGAATATTTCTATGTCCTATTTTTCTATACATCTTCAAATTAAAAACATTTTTAGTGGTGTTTGTTAAGCACTCACTATGTGCCAGGCACCGTATTAAGGGCTGGGGTAGATACAAATTAATCAGGTTGGACCCAGTGAGCCCACATGGGGCTCACAGTCTAAATCCCTATTTTATATATGAGGTAACTGAGGCACAGAAAAGTGAAATCACTTGCCCAAGGTCACAGAAGACAAGTGGTGGATCTGGTATTAGAACCCAGGTCCACCTGACTCCCAGGCCCAAACTCTAACCATTAGGGCATGTTCTTCTCTGCATTGATCATTATTAGCATATTTTTCAAATGATACAGCCCCTGAATTGTTGAGGCAATCCTGGCAGCTAATTTGTCCACAAAGACAAATTGTTGGATGCCTTGGAATGGGGAGAGGGAGGAGGCATTTAAAGACTGGAAAGAATTGGGAGATGGGGTCCCTCGACTGGGAGCTTTTCTCTGTGGGCCTCCAAGTTGCACTGTCCTGGTTCTTCTCCTTCCAGTCCCGGGGTCACAGATGCCATAGCCATTCATCCAGGGCCAGGGCTTAGCCTTAGCAAGTTCCAGCCCCAATTCAGTAGTAGGCCCTGCATGATATTCTTAGATAATTGTTGCCCATATATCATTCTAATTATGCGTCCTTCCTCCTTCCCTTACACATATATAACAAACTTCAACTCCACCTGCCTTTTTAAATTCAGTCTGCATCTTAGTAGGCCCAAGGCCAGCTCCCATTCTGAAAAGATTTTTTTATCCTCTCGTGTAAGGACCCATGCAGCAGGCATAAGGATCCCTGGTGCATCTAGCTTTATTTCTATTTCTTCCGATGACTTGACACCTGTCCACATGTTTTGTTTTATTGTCTGTCTCCCCCTTCTAGACTGTGAGCCCATTATTGGGTAGGGACCGTCTCTATATGTTGCCAACTTGTACTTCCCAAGCGCTTAGTACAGAGCTCTGTACACAGTAAGCGCTCAATAAATATGATTGAATGAATGAATGAATGAATGGGGAAGCTGGACCCAGGAGAATCTACTGGCCTTAGGAGGGGTGGGGGAGATCTGCATCCTTTAAAGCCACACCCAAACCAAATCTTGATTTGTAAACAGAAGCACCCTCTGCTCAAAAATGAGTCACTTTTCAGCCTTGTGAATCGAAAGCATTTCCAGAGTCACTATAGTATTAAAGATGATTGAAATCGAGCAAATAGATCTTTGCAGCTGGTTTGATACAGAACTGACCGATTGTGGCAACAAAAAGTACCAGCTGAGGAAACCTCAAACGTTCCCAAGGAAGCTCTCAAAAATCAAACTTCGAGTGCTTCGGGACTCCAAGTACTTGGATTGACATCATGATTGATTGATTTTCTTCTGATTGTATCATGAGGGGGTTTCCATCTGGAGCTTTGTCAGACTCCTATTCAGGTTTTAAGTGCAAAAAGAAAAATCAAGTTTCTGTCTTCAGCTTACTGAAGAAAGCTCATAATGGAATGTAAACCTCTAGAAAACTCATTCAATGGGAAGGGGGAAAAATTCCCTCCCGCACATACAGTCAACACTTAACTAACTAGCTTTTCTTGAGAGCAAGCAAAACAGGAGCACAAAATTACCATCAGTTATATAACAATGCTATGGGGTCAGGGGGAGAGGACAGGAGGGGGAACCTAGTCTCAAAGATTCTCCTTACACAGCAGTGAACGGAAAACTGCACAATTAATTTCCTTGAAGTCGGGCAGTAAAAACCTCATTCTTGAGAAAAATGGTAGTATGCAGGTGGTCAATATATCACACCAATGAAATTAACCCCTCACAATCCAACAGTCCCAAGTACATTGAGCTTCTGTGCTACAACAAGCAGTTCAAGACCTTGAAAACCTGCACTCTATGTGTTTGGTTGGGAAGAAGTTTTAGGTTATGCTCACGCTCCCTTTGCTCTTTCAAAAATAGAACCATTGTGTAAAATTCTCATTAGTAAGAAATTTCTGGAGATTTGTGGTTTTAAAAGAGCTGAGCTGGGACAGCAAAATTGAAGCCTTTCTATCTCATAAATTTCCAGGGCTGAGGTGTCTTGTTTAACACAGAAGGCAAAAGAGAGACCTTGACATCCTATGTTTAGATGTATGACTGACTGGACCACGCTATTTCTCTAAGCCTCTCATGAATCATTTCTGCTTCTAAAAAAGTCAACAAACTAGTCTTAATGCTTTGATATGGTCGGTAAATTGCCAGAAAGGTAAAGCCTTCCTCCTTCACCATACATAGGAAAGCATTGCTCTTCCTGACTTGGGAAGAGTTGGCTGGATTTTCATTCTGCTGCTGGGTATATTAACAGCCTTGGCAGTACACCTGGGTTATTGTGCAGAAGACACAGAGAGAAAAATAGTGTTGAATAAAGGAGATGAAAAAAAAAAACTTGAATAGAGTCCTGATTGCTGCCATACTGGGACTGTTCAATCTTTTTTTCTGTCTCTCCCATTTCATCCAGTATAACTGTGCTGTGAAATTCTTCAAAACTTCTCCCTTCCTAAATCCAACTGAGATGGGAATTCAAGTGACCCAATCATCTGTTTTCATTCTCGAGTCTTTTTTTCATTTTCCAATCCTTCCAGAATTCAAAGATTCATTTTGGAATGATCGGTATTTTGGAACTACCAAGCTAAGAATATAACTCCAAAAAACATAGTCCAAACCATAGATTAGCCTGACCCTTTCTCTTCTTCACCATCTCTGGAATCACTTAAGGAAATTTGGTTGCCCAAGGTTGTAAAGACCTTAAGGTTAATGGTACACAATGGATGGATGGTTGAGTTGTAAATTTCTTTACCTACCACCACTGGAGGAAAATAGAGCTGGAATAGATATAGCCTGGATCAATCAATTTTAAGAATGAGGCTGTGATGGGAAACCTGGAAACTGGTATCAGAAAGTACTTTTGAGCACTAAAATTATTCAAATTTAAAAGGAGAGGTTCAAGACTCCCAATCCTCTCTCTACCCTCACAGTTACCAAGATTGGAAAGCGATATGTGTAAGTTAGGGATGCAGCCTCAACTCCCAGATTTCAATGGAAATCGAAATGGCTAGTCAATCGAACCTGAATACCTAGGTTCCAGCTGGTACTTAGATGAATGTGTAGACGTGCCGACATATTTGCTACTTACCTGTACTCGCCACTGTATCAGCAACTGCCTGGACCAGGATGAATAATTCCCATTCTGCTTTCCAGTCTAGGGATAGGGCGATTAAGGTGTGATGGGACTTTCCTCTCAGCTCTGATCAGAGCCTCCTCTGGGTTCCTTCCTCACAGAGGTCAAACTCCAACCTGTTACCCTTTTGCTATTGCCAGCACTGGACAGAATCTCATCGTCTTCCCCCGCAACTCTTCCAATAGTACTTATCGATTGCTTACTGTGTGTATATTCTGCTTTGAAATAGAAGTTCACTTGAACTGCACATTTCTGCATCTGTGTCCTTTCTAAATCCTTGCACACTGGACTGGTATCTTTTACGCTAATCTTACATACTGAATGATTCTCTCAGAACTGAATATGGCAGTTACCTGACAACAGCCAAGTAACATAACTTAGCACATTAGATGGCAAAGAAAGAAACACTATATTCAAGGGAAAGGGACAGGGGAAAAGATTAGTATCTTTTCCTCAGATCAGCCTCTAGTCCTGCTTTGGTGATTCTCATGTGCTCAGTTGAGGCAAGGCTGTTGGTTAAGCTGTTGGGCTAGTTGACCAAGCTCTATGTTTTGGACTTTATTTTTTCCCTTTGCTCTTCCTTCCTCTAAATCTTAAGTGAGCATTTAATTAATAGAGCTAACGGACTAAAAGAAAAGGGGTTTGGAATAAGAATTCTCCCAAGGAGTTTATATTTCCCAGAAGGCAAAAAGGCTATGTTCTATCCCCCGACAGGAAATGGAAATAAAAAAGACTTCTTCAGAGTAGAAAAGCCTCCTTCAGAAACAACATTTTACAGAAGACAAAGGAGTATTTCTAGGAATTGGATGGAATTGGAATTGGCAAATCTCTGAGAAGGCCTTTCCTTGTATTGCCTGTTTATGGAGCTCTCATGGGTTCAAATCCCGGCTCTGCCGCTTGTCAGCTGTGTGACTTTGGGCAAGTCACTTAACTTTTCTGTGCCTCAGTTACCTCATCTGTAAGATGGGTATTAAGATTGTGAGCCCCTCATGGGACAACCTGATCACCTTGTATCCTTCTCAGCGCTTAGAACAGTGCTTTGCACATAGTAAGTGCTTAACAAATACCAAAATTATTATTATTATTATTAAGAGCTCAGTAAATACCATTATTGACTGATTTTACTCTGCTGCTCTGTTCTTTTGGCTGCTACTCCTTCTGCTTTTTTCATTCATTCAGTCATATTTATTGAGCACTTACTGTGTGCAGACCACTGTACTAACTGCTTGGAAAGTACAATTCGGGAACAGATAGGGACAATCCCTACCCAACAATGGGTTCACCCTCCACTCTACTGCCTTAGTTGCTCCCGCGAATCAAGCTGCTCCTCTTCAAAAATTAGTCTCCCCAGTGGAGTGACTGATTGCTTAATCACTTCATTCAGTTAGTAATATCTGCAGAAAATTATTAGGCCAGGCAATAAGAATTGGAAATTTTTCTGTATCTCCCTGATTAATCCCAGTCCTCTGATTAAATTATTGAGAGTGAATATTGTGTTTATAAATCTAAAACAGTATTTCAAGATGTATACTCAATTATTGTACAGGGCAATTACTGGTGCCTTCAAAGGCTTGGTTAATACTTCATTTCCTCTGTATCTGTCCAGATGGCATAGGAATTCTGATTCTCATTCGGAATATGGTCACAAGGTTATCAGAAGCAAGTCAGTCAGTCAATAGTATTTATTGAGCACTTACTGTGTGCAGAGCACTGTATTAAGCCCTTTAGAGAATACCATATAAGAGACACATTCCCTGCTCACAACAAGATGGGGAGACAGATAATAACATAAATAAATACATTACAGATATGTACATAAGTGCTGTGGGGTTGGGAGCAGGGATCAATAAAGGGAACACGTCAGGGCAATGCAGAAAGGAGAGCGAGAGAAGAGGAAAGGAGGGCTTAGTCAGGGAAGGCCCCTTGGAGGAGATGGGCCTTTAATAAGGCTTTGAAGAGGTTGGAGAGTAATCATCTGTTGAACATAAGGAGGGAGGGTGTTCATTCATTCATTCAATCATGTTTATTGAGCTCTTACTGTGTGCAGAGCACTGTACTAAGCACTTGGGAAGTACAAGTCGGCAACATACAGATATGGTCGCTACCCAACAACGCGCTCACAGTCTAGAAGGGAGACAGACAACAAAACAAAATATGTAGACAGGTGTCAAAATCGTCAGAACAAATAGAATTAAAGCTATACGCACATCATTAACAAAATAAATAGACTAGTAACTACGTACAAGTAAAATGAATAGAGTAATAAATCTCTACAAATACATATACAAGTGCTGTGGGGAGGGGAAGGAGGTAGGGCGGGGGGATGGAGAGGAGGAGAGGAAAAAGGGGGCTCAGTCTGGGAAGGCCTCCTGGAGGAGGTGAGCTCTCATTAGGCCTTTGAAGTGAAGAAGAGAGCTAGCTTGGCAGAAGCAGCGTGGCTCAGTGGAAAGAGCAGAGCATGGGCTTTGGAGTCCGAGATCATGGGTTCAAATGCTGGCTCCACCAACTGTCAGCTGTGTGACTTTGGGCAAGTCACTTAACTTCTCTGTGCCTCAGTTACCTCATCTGTAAAATGGGGATTAAGACTGTGAGCCCCCTGTGGGACAACCTGATCACCTTGTAACCTCCCCAGTGCGGTTAGAACAGTACTTTGCACGTAGTAAGCACTTAACAAATACCATCGTTATTATTATTATTATTATTATTATTATTATTATTATTATTATTATTATTATTATTATTATTATTATTCCATGCCAGGGGAAGAACATGGGCGGAACAGGGGAAGGAGGTTGATGGTGGGACAGGCGAGAATGAGGTACAGTGAGGAGTTTAGCTGCAGAGGAGCGGAGGATGTGGGCTGGGCTGTAGAAGGAAAGAAGGGAGGTGAGGTAGGAAGGAGCAAGGTGATGGAGAGCCTTGAAGCCGAGAGTGAGGAGTTTTTGCTTGATTCGTAGGTTGACAGGCAGCCAATGGAGATTTTTGAGGAGGGGAGTAACATGCCCAGAGCATTTCTGCACAAAGATGATCTGGGCAGCAGAGTGAAGTATAGACTGAAGTGGGGAGAGACAGGAGGATGGGAGATCAGAGAGGAGGCTGATGCAGTAATCCAGTCGGGATAGGATGAGATAGGATGTTCCAGGCCAGAGGCAGAATGTGGGCGAGAGGTCAGCGGCAAGATAGATGAGATGGAGGTACAGTGAGAAGGTGAGCATTAGAGGAGAGAAGTGTGAAGGTTGGGTTTTAGTAGCTGTGGCTGAAGCTTCACGGTGTCAGTCTGTGAAACAAAAAATGGAGAAATGATGCTCCTCATCTTTGCAGCCAGTGGGGCAAAATGTTGGGATTTTCAGCTGGGGTTACCATGCCTATTTTGTGGGGTTTTAGAGACTGTGTCACAGACTGAGCAAGTAGCTTTGAGATATGACTGTCCAGCTCCCTGGACAGAGAAGGGCAGCCAAGAAAGGGTAATGACAGAAGAGAGAAATGAACATCTTATAAATTAAAACATACCCCTTAGAGTCTGGAGTCATGACACAAGTCTAAAGTCATCTATGGAAAGAAATGTTGGCTCAGGCTCTGCTTTGAGAACTCCAATAAAATTTCAGAAAAATCAGAGCCTCTCTTCTTTGTTCTGAAATTATTTTACTAGATATTTTCTAGATAAAGCAGAGACTATCAACATGAGGAGAGCAAGCAAGCAAGCATTAAGAAGGTCTGCTGGAGTCAGTGAAAGGTTTCAGTGACATCTAGTACATGGAACAGATGAGGTACTGAGGTAGGCCTTGAGTAAACAGTTACAGAGCAATTGATGTATCTGACATCTTCAGGTTTATTGTCTTCTGATTCCTCAAGTTGGTCATCCATAAAATAGCAGTCCAACAGAATGACAAATCTTGCCTGGAAAAGGTCTCACGATAATATTTGTAAATGCACAGAGATCTCAATGGGAAATGTAGTTAGAATTAAGATTTTATGTAGCTTTTGAGCTAGCTGTTTATTGAATTTCCTGGTCACAATAAAAATAATGTCAGGAGTAGTATATTTCTAACATATCCAAAGTGTCTGATTAAATATACCCTTAACATTGTTTCATGATCTTGTTCAATTAAACCCATAAAGACAGCAACAACTGCTTAGAAATCTTTGCTGTCATTTCCTGGAACTCAAATCCTCCTCTGAGTTGAGATTTCACCTGACATAATTCAAGTCTGGGGATTTTTCAGTGAGGAATAAAACTTGGGTTGTTAAATATTGGAGTAAAAAGGAATTGTTTAATAGCCAATAGACAACTTACTATCAATCTGCTTTTGATCATTTGTCCTATGTAACATGAGATTACGGAATTTCAGCAATAAAACGTGCCATTAAAATAAAGGTAAAATTTGAATGTAAGCTTGAAAATAAAGGCTTTTTTTCCCTGTTCGTTTTGAGGAATTTTGATGATGGTGGTTTTCATTCAAACCCACAGAATGTGGGAGGGAGTTGTACTCTAGGCAGGGGGAGAGGGTGTCAGCAAAATATTAGCAGCAGGAGAGATGAGTAAGTATAGGAGTTCAGTTTTGGGTATATTGAGCTAGAGGTGCTAGCAGGAAATCCTTATAGTGATGTCTTGGAGGAAGGAGGAAATGTGAGATGGCAGAAAAGGAAAGAGGTAAGCTAGAGAGGTAGATTTCGGGAGTCATCTGCATAAAGCTGCTGGTAGTAACTGAAGTCATGTCTCCTGGAGAAGTCCTGGACACTTCTGGAAGGTTTTGAAGATGGGGAGGAATGTGGTTTGTGGAATCGAGAAGCAGGTGAAGATAGAGCGAGCCGGATACATTTTAGCAAATAGCCAAGTTAATGTCACAGAGACAGGGAACAAATATGCACCTTTAGGTTAATTTGAAAAGAGATGGTGATCTTAGGCACAGAACTGTGGAATAGTGAAGTGGACAACTACAAGGATGGAAGAAGGTATTTTGACATTTCTTTGCAGGGCTTCAAACAGCTGTCTCTACTTAATGTGTTTTGGATCTTTTGTTAACATTTCTGAACCATGGGGATGTCTTGATTGGAACAGTGGTATCTTGGGAGTTGGGCACATTTTCAAGCCAATATCAATTCACCTTTTCAAGGAGGCTTAGAAAATGGATTTAGGAACATAATGCATAACCAATAGGAAGTCCTTTGTGGGAGCTCTTTCATGTTTCTGCCTGAATTTCTTCTGGTGCCATAAATACAAGGCAAATACAAGGTACCATTTAAATGACTGAAGATGTGGGAAACTCAAAAGGTCTAGCCTTTGATTTTGCTCAAAATAAGTGTAAGGTTGATATTTATCAAAAATATTATCTGCCTCCTTTAGAACTCTTTTTTTAATGGGATTTGTTAAGCACTTACTGTATGCCAAAGACTGTACTAAGTATTGGGATAGGTATGGGAAATTCAGGTTGAACACAGTTCATGTCCCAAATGGGGCTCAAGGTCTTCATCCCTATTTTACAGATAAGGTAACTGAAGCACAGAGAAGTAAAGTGACTTGCCCAAGGTCACACAGCAGACACGTGGAGGAGCTGGGATTAGAACCCAGGTCCTTTGGACTCCCCAGCCCATGCTCTGTCTACTAGACCACACTGCTGTCAGCAAAATAAGTCTAGAATGCTTTAGGGCTTGACATGCTTCGGAGATTTTCAGTTTTTGACGGTTGTCAAAGACGCAACGAGAATTTCCTTTATCTAATGTTTAGCCATTTTTGTCTTGGATGTGGTCTAAAACCCCATGTGGAGAGCATACTCTTCACCTGGGGGATACAAGAGTCCTGATGGAGGGTGTTCTGGCCATACCAGGCATGGACAGAGCCCTATAGACAAGAGGGAGTCCAATTTCAGACTGTGGACACACTCATTAGTCAAAAAAATAGTCACCTTAGGACTGGGGTGGTAGGGGAATGAAGGATAGAGCAATTGGGATATTGTGGAACTTAGTCTATTTGTGGTCATATGTAGTAATTTTTATTGTATTGTTCATGCTGAAAGTTATGCTGGGTAAGTATGATGAAGGAGGGGAATTCTATCATAAATGCTGTGCTATCTAATAGTCCCTAGTTGGATGTTTGTGGATATAGCTCATAAAAAAGGGGGTCACAAGGAAAGGGAGCTCATGAATGCAGTTGCATGACTGTGAACACATTGCTGCTTTGCCGTAAGTAGTAAAGGTGGACAGATTAAAGCTGGCAGAAGCAGACATTGCTGGAGATCTGCTGTATTCAAAAGATGCTACTGCAGATGGTGTCCGTGAGCCAAGAGCAAGAGCTCGAGAAGGAGGAGGATGAGGCGGATGCCTAGTCTTCTCTTCTTCAGGGCTGAATGTGGCCACTATTGCTGACATTTTTTTTTAATATGGTATTTGTTAAGCACTATGTGCCAGGCACTGTAATAAGTGCTGGGGTGGATATAAACAAATTGGGTTGAACGCAGTCCCTGTCCCACATGGGGCTCATGGACTTAATTTTACAGATGAGGTAACTGAGGCCCAGAGAAGTGAAGCAACTTGCCCAAGGTCACACAGCAGACAAGTGGCAGAGCCAGGATTAGAACCTATGACCTTCTGACTTCCAGGCCTGTGCTCTATGCCATGTTCTGAACTCAACTGATCACATTCCCTGAGAAGATCATTGACAGTCACTGTTCAGTCATATGAAGACAGTTTTAGAAAGTTGCACAATATGTGGCCTCCATCAAAAAGTCAGGCACAAACCCAAATCAATGTTTGGCCCTTTGAGAGAAGCTTAGTTAGCGTTTCCCTTTTTCCATTTGTTCAACTCCCTCCTTGGGGAATCACACCAGAGACTTGAAATACTGGTCATGCTCTTGCCGGGACAATTAAATCTGAAAACCACTCAAAACCTTTCCCGAAGAATAGTTTGGTTCTCATAAAAGAAGGTCCAGCTGACTTTATTCTGGATCTCAGAGAAATAAAACGAGGCAAGTTCATTTCCTATGAAGCTAACACTATTTGTCATTGGCCAGTTGTGGCCAGAAAAGGGGATCTCAATGAATTTTTTTCCACTTTTGGTTAAATTCTCAGAGTACTAGTGGTATTGCTGCTTGCTGTTCGTCAAGATAGATCATATTGCAAACTGCTACAATAATTGTAGAAAAAAAACAGATTGAAATTATTTTATGGGCCTGGAAGCAGAACGTGATTTCAAAATATTCTTGTTATGTTAGATGGGCTCAGTGAAAATATTTTACTATCGAGAATTTTTATAAAGTCAAAGACAGTCACCAATCATGAGAAATAAAGTCAACAAATGGGCCAAGGTAGTGTTTTCAAGATTGATGGACTTAATGAAAGTGTTTTTCTCCTAACATTTCAATCTTAATTCACTACCCGCATCTCTGTCTCTAAGGCTCGGTTATCTCTCTAATTTATAAACTAGAAATTGCCCATCAGAGATGGGGTCTAGTCATAACTTGCATGAAATAAGCATTATAGTAAATGATCTCACTGGAAGTAAAATGAAAAAAGTGTCCCTTGAAGATGAATCCCTAATTTGTGATTCAACCTAGAAAATGGGAGCCAAATTGTAGGCTGATGATTGAAATGGGTTTTGTCTCTCAACGGTTTCCAGTTCCTGAATATTCCAAAAGACTTGTTTTGAACTACTGGGCTGTACTATTCAGGCAGCATGGCCTAGAGGATAGAGCATGGGCCTAGCAGTCAGAAGAAACTGGGTTCTAATCCCAGTTCTGCACTTCTCTGCTGTGTGACTTTGGGTAAGTTACTTAACTTCTCTGTCTCAGTTACCTCATCTGTGAAATGGGGATTGGGACTGTGGGGCATATGTTGGGCAGGGACTGTGTCCAACGTGATTAAGCTTGTTTCTACCCCAGAGCTTAGAACTGTGCTATTATTATTATTACTACCCAAATTTTATCCTTGCAGCTTTGTACCCTTGAAATAGAGCCCTAAAGGTCCTCTCAGATGGCAACCAAAAATACTTGAATACAGTCCTCAAATCCAAGAGAACAATGTTATTTAATGTGGCTGTCCTTGCAACATGGAACATGCACATTCCGGGTGTAGTTGTATCCCAGAAATTCACCAAAGTTCAACCTTCCACAACTTCAAAACCCTTCTAAAACTCCTCCTCCTACAATATGTCTTCCCTGAGTAATTCTGAACACTCTGAAGCTTAATAATCCGGCAACCACCAACCCATACATATTTATTTATACCCTCTTCACCATCTATTCAATAGTTCAGTCAATTATTCATTCTGAATCTACTTTAAATATTTTTCCTGCATTCTCTCCCATTAGAGCGAAACCTCTTCGTGGACAGGGAACATAGTTTATGTTTTTGTTGTACTTTTCCAAGTGCTTACTGAGGATATGGCGTTTAGTAGGTGCTCAGAAAATATCACTACTGCAAGTACTTGTACTACTAGAACAGTTTAAAGTGATGTAATAATTCCAGCACCTTTGTCACAGACATTAATCATAATGATAATAATAATATTAAGCTCTGGGGTAGAGACAAGGTGTTTAGGTCTCAACATGGGCTTCACAATCTAAGTAGGAAGGGAGTACAGGTATTGAATCCCTATTATGCAGATAAGGGCACTGAGGCCCAGGGTACTCAAGTGACTTGCCCAAGGTCACACAGCAGACAACAATTTGATTCCCATTTCCTTTCCATGCATTTGTTCTCAGAGAGTTATGCAGGTCATTTTCAAGGTACAAAAACCAGATACCCAATAAGGATATCTATGGTCTTTTGAAGTCGCCTGGGAAACTAAATTCCACTTAGAACCAGGCATTTTGGACTGCCTTATCTCGATCACTGAATTGTGTTTGAGATTTGGTGCTCTCACTCACTGAACGAGCTGATAAAGGAACTGGTGAAATAATGTTCTTTTGTTACTGATAACTCCTATTGCTTTTATTTCACATTGCTTTTATTTCTTTTCTTCATGGTGTGTCACTATGAAAGGTGGTATATTTTCACTGGGATAGTTTAGTGAATTTCATATTTAATATCTCTCCAAAGTTTAGTTGTGCCACATTTTTTATTTCTTCCTTCTAAATGTTCCCTGACCAGGTGAACATACCCAAGAGCCCACAGTAAAGATTGACCTTTACATGGTCTTGAATAAATGAGTCCCTCTGTAGACTCAGCCAGGGAATTTATCTACAGGCCTATATAGGTTTTGTGGAAATGCCTATGCTTGACTTCTAATTATTTTAAAGTTTGGACATGAAGAAGCAAACAATGAAAAATGTTACACTACCAATTTTTCTCACGTTTAAAGAAGCTGTTACATTAGGACCCAATTTTATTATCACATTTTAAATGTGCATGATGCATTTTGATGTCCTAGGGGAAGGAGGAGTAGGTAGCTTAGATCATATTAAGATTGTTTATCTAACCTTCTTTACAGCCAACAGAAGAGTTGTTCGGTTCAGGGAAGCTTGTTTGTATTCATAGATGGAAAGCTTTTCCTCAGAGAACCTTACAGTTCTTTATATAAAGAAAGACAAGTTAGTTAGTACAATATATCCCATTTATTCTTTTGGCTTGGAAGAGAACTCACATTCTCATGAAATTCTGCCCTAAAGCAAAAATTGTCCCAGGAATCCTGGCTAATCAGGATAAACCTTGCTAATTTGAGGGTAGCACCTTAGATTAAGCTGACAAAGTACAAACTTTCCTCTTCTTGTTATTAAACTGTGGTCTTTTAGACCAAAACTTATGGTGGGTGTTCTCCCCTCTTCCAATTTTGAGGAAAAGGTAAAGGAAATCTAAGGGAAGCAATGAAACCTGAAAGCTCATACTAAATCAGATCATTAAGAAACAATGACACAAGGATACACCCAGCAGTTTCCATTAGTCAGTTAATTACCTGAAGCCAAACCAGATCAGTGAAGAGAAGTTGTGGTACCAAATTGGAATGAGGATTCATGAATAGCTTGGGGCCCTGGAACAAAGATTACAGCAGCCATGCAGATAGATTAAACCCATTGATTAGGGTAGCAGCCCTCCCCATTCAAAACAATGACTGTAAAGGCTTCCACTAAATGATTCTAGGTGGGTTAGAACCATCTCTTCTCTACTGTATTTCCTCTAAAGGTTTTGAGCCTGGGTGACTGACTGACAATGAATCTTCTGATGGGAGTGAACACTGGAGGGCCATAACTTGGCAGAATTCCATGTCAGTGACATGGTTTCTCATTTCCATTTAGTTTCAAATCAGATTGGTCCACAGCCTGATTTCTTTCTGTTCCATCTGGAATGGAAAACAGAACTTCAAGTAGGATCTGCCATTTTCAATGCTAATGTGAGCTTGTCGTGGGCAGGGAACACGTCTTATAATAATTTTGGTATTTGTTAAGCATTGACTGTGTGCCAGGCACTATACTTAGCACTGGGGTGGATACAAGCAAACCGGGTTGGACACAGTCCCTGTCCCATGTGGATCTCACAGTCCCCATTTTACAGGTGAGGTAACTGAGGCACAGAGAAGTGAAGTGACTTGCCCAAGGCCACACAGCAGAAAAGCGGTGGAGCTGGGATTAGAACCCATGACCTTCTGATTCTCTGGTCATGCTCTATCCACTATGCCATGCTGCTTCTGAACTCTGTCTACCAACTCTACCAACCAGAATTGTCTACCAACTGTGTTGTATAGTATCCTACCAAACACTTAATACAGGGCTCTGCACACACCAAGTGCTCAATAAATACCATACATTGATTGATTAATAAGGAATGAGATACCCTGAAATAGGGGTGATGTTTGGCAAAGAGTAATAAAAACCCTATAGGCTGTTCTTTTCCTGTAAGAGACAAGTTTGGGAAGTCACCATTTCAAACATATTTATCTAAATCTCTTTTCGTGAACCAAAGAGAAACTTCTTGATTGCAGATATTAAGCTCCTTCTTTTATAAAGAATGCAGAGGAGTGACTTGAGAACAAATCTTTGTAGGTCTTTGTCCCTAGAAGGCCTTAGACCTTTAACCAGAAAAGTTATTCATTTTACTGTTTAGAAAGTTCATATGGTTTCTCCTTCAACCCCCTGACTTCAAATAGGTGAATGTCTAAACCACACAGGACAAGTGTCTACTCTCCATTTTAAGTTTGAAAGAAATCTGTGGCAATTTAGCACTCCCCTTGGTCTGTTACTTCTATGTTTAATCATCCTGACTAGTCATGGGGTTGTTTTTTATATCTAACAAGGTACCTTTTGGTGTAATTTTAATTCATTTTGTCTGGTTGGGTTTTCTGTGGATGTAGAGAAGCAACATGGCCTAGTGGAAAGAGAACTAGAAGTCAGAGGTCCTGGGTTCTAATCCTGGCTCTGCCACATGCCTCCTGTGTGATCTGGGGCAAGTCTTAGTGACTCAGTTATCTCATCTATAAAATGGGTATTAAGATTGTGAGCCCCCCGTGGGACAAGGACTGTGTCCAACCTGCTTACCCTTTATCTACCCCAGAGCTTAGAACAGTGCAAGCTTAGCACAGTAAGCACTTAACAAGTACCATAATTATTATTATTATTATTATGCAGAGAAGTTGGTCAAAGTAGTTCTCAAAACAACTTGGGATGTGTATTTGAGTCCCTCCAGAAACTCTCAGTCCAATGATGAACTTTAAGTTTCTTCTACATCTGTTCCGATCAATTTTCCCATAAGTAGCCTGTTCTCGATTGGGGAGCTTTTCGGAATGGAATAAATTGTGGCCTATGTTCACTCCAGTAATGCGATCACTTTTAATCAGTGTTTAATTAGGATGTAAACAGTATCAGCTTGTCCCTGCTGCAAAGAGGTAACTACGCTTAAACCTCAATTACTCAGACATTTAAAAATCAATTTCAAATAAAATGTCATGGTGATGGGGCTAAAGAGATTAGAAAGATCAGAATATGTTCATGTAAGAAGTAAGTCTTAACACAATTGCAGTAAGAGGCTATTGAAATACAATCAAGCTATCTTATTTTAAACCAACAGGGCTCTGGGTAAACAAGCAACCAAACTCATGCCAAAAGCAGGCAAAATTATTTTTTCAATGAAAAAGAAATTCTATGGGGAACAGTTAAAGGAACTGGCGTCATCTGGTCTGGAGAAAAGAGAATTAATTAGCTGTGACTCTTTCCCTGCCTACAATTTGCTCCCCTTTCAAATTTCCCAGCCCACAGTCCTGTAGAAAGCCCATCGTTCTTTCCTTTTCAACACTTGACCTTGTGACCTTAGTCAAGTAACTTAACTTCTCTGTGCCTCAGTTACCTAATCTGTAAAATGGGGATTAAGAATATGTGCTCCACATGGGACATGGACTGTGTCCAATCTGATTATCTTGTATCTATCCCAGCACTTAGTACAGTGCCTGGCAAAGAGTAAGGGCTGAACAAATACCATTAAAACAAAACAAAACAATAACCATCCTTAGAACTTTTGTATATATCAATTTACATAGTTCATTTATTTCATTTTTTCCATATTCTTGCTGTTATGAGTTGAATTTATATTTTTCCTCCTACTTCCACTGTATGTACACAATTTACATCTGCCTATTTCCCCCTTTCAGTTCTCATTCATTCAATCATATTTATGGAGCACTTACTGCATGCAGAGGGCTACACTAAGCACTTGGGAGAGTACAGTATAACAATAAAGCAGCGTGGCTCAGAGATCATGGGTTCAAATCCCGGCTCTGCCGCTTGTCAGCTGTGTGACTTTGGGCTTAACTTCACTTAAGTCACTTAACTTCTCTGTGCCTCAGTCACCTCATCTGTAAAATGGGGATTAAGACTGTGGAACAATCTGATCACCTTGTATCCTCCCCAGTGCTTAGAACAGTGCTTTGCACATAGTAAGCGCTTAACAAATGCCATCATTATTATATTATTATTATCCCCTTAGGGACCATAAAACTCACCCCCAGTGTTTGCCCGTGCAGCATAAATACATGCACAAAAATATACATAGATAGATAACTAATATCTTTAGGACTCACTCCCCAGAGTGTGCCAGAAGAATAAGTTTTCTGGGTGTTAAGTTTTCCACTGTTTCTTTGAGGATGAATTTCCCCTCTTCCTGCTTCCAGCATTTTCCAAGGAATAAGAAAAAAAATCATCGTGAAAACCGGCATCTAACTCTTCTTCCAGGGAAGATTAGAAAAGATTGTATGAAAATGAATAGAATTAAAGAAAAAATTGAGGTCTTTGCCCAGCACTATCAAAGGAAGATTAAAGGCACAAAGAACCTAAAGATCTCACTAAAAAAGTTCTTTTATATCACATGTTTGAAATGTTAGGTCCCATCTGAAGGTCCATTAGAGACACCTATATTGTCTATTTCCCTCCTAAAAGAGATTTCCATGAGGACTAGATTTTAGTGGTTCATCTCTTACAAAATGTCTTAAAGGTTTTTTAAATATATAAAAATGACTGAGTGGAAAATGAAACTTGAATACTTGATTGCTGAGACCTAGGAAGGGTCAAATTGACTAAATGGGCCTTGGGCAAAGCACAGGGAGATTTTTAAATTTCTCATAATGAATTTGAAAGGGTCTCAAAATGGTTTAAAAAACTAGTCCAGTTATATTTAACTGACGGTATACACAAAGAAATGTACCAAATTCCTGAAAATGACCCTCAATCCAAATGATATACTTGGATATAATTTTAATTCTTACTAGTACAGAAAATCCATTATTCAGGTCCAGCTCTAAATATTGAATATGATATGGTAGCATTCAGTTAAGTAACATACAGAATATGACATTTTAATTCAATGTGCTACATTTCCAGTAAGCTATCTAAAGCCCAGCGAAATGCCTAAACACATAATTATTAATCCAACGAACCCTTGGCAACTGCATAAATACACAAGTTCAGGCTCTTGCTGGTAGAGCTCATTTCCTTTTGTGCTCAGATATTTTATTTGGAAAGAAAAGTATTAGATGGACTATTACTGATGCTACATAATATTATGTTGACAAGATCATTTTGAAATTAACTGGCTTGAGGAGTAAATAATGGACTTAAAATATACTAAAACAAATGAAACTGAGCTGTAATTATTGGCAGAGTGAAGCACTGGGGCAGATTTCATTCTTCTACATTTGTGCCTGGGGAGACACTGGCTTTAAGAGGAAGGCGGAAGAGAGGGAACCATTTGCGTAAATTACAGAGAAGCAGCATTGGCGTCGTGTATAGAGCATGGGCATGGGAGTCCGAAGGTCATGGGCTCCCATCCTGGCTCCACTACTTAACTGCAGCTTGACCTTGGGCAGGTCAGTTCACTTCTCTGTGCTTCTGTTACCTCATCTGTAAAATGGAGACTGAGCCTGTGAGCTCCACATGGGACAGGGACTGTATCCAACTTAGTTTGCTTCTATCTACTTTGTTCCGATTTTTTCAAGCTCGTCAGATGAGGTCTTCCTGGGCCCCGGAACATCCACCAAGTGGCCAGAGACCCCAAACTCCCTGAAAAAATTTCCCATATCACTGACCACCCTCAACCATGGTATTTGAAGAGGCTTTCTCTGACTAAGCAGTGTGAGAAGCAGCATGGCCTAGTGGAAAAGCCCGGGCCTGGGGATCAGAAGGATTTGAGCTTTAACCCCAGCTCCACCACTTTTCTTCTGTGAAAGCTTGGGCAAGTCACTTCACTTCTCTGGGCCTCCGTTATCTCTTCTGTAAAATGGGGTTGAAGACTGTGAGGCCCATGTGGGAAAGAGGATGTTTCTGACCCAATTACATTGTATCTAACCCAGAGCTTAGAACAGAGCCTGGCACATAGTGACTGATAAACAAATATCACTATTATTATTATTATTATTACCAAGTCCTCTCTTCCCCTATTCGTCTAGAGAAGCAGCATGGCTGAGTGGAAAGAGCACGGGCTTGGGAGTCAGAGGTCATGGGTTCAAATCCCAACTCTGCTGCTTGTCAGCTTTGTGACTTTGGGCAAGTCACTTAACTTCTGTGTGCCTCAGTTACCCCTCATCTGTAAAATGGGGATTAAGACTGTGAGCCCCTGACCACCTGATCACCTTGTATCCTCCCCGGCACCTAGAACAGTGCTTTCCACATAGTAAGTGCTTAACAAATGTCATCATTATTATTATTATTATTTGATATTCACTCCACCCCCAGCCCCACAGCACTCCCCATCTGTAATTTCTTTTAACATTCTGTCTCCCAATCTAATATAAAAGCTCCTTGTTAGGCAGGGTTTGTGTCTTCCTATTCTACCCTCCCAAGTGCTTTGTTCAGTGCTCCGCACCCAGGAAGCAATCAAAAATTACTACTGACTGACTGATGAAGGGAGAGCAGTGAGTTTTTACTTAGAGGAGCATCCAGAAATATTCTATGCTAGTCTACAGCATAGACCGCACAGACTACCCTAGCTAGCCTTTTGCAATATATGTTTTGGCCATAGGGTGACCAAGTGAAAGTGTCTGGATGGTTCAGCACAACCCATCGGCAGTCCGGAAAACACACCAAGCTCCTGTCCTACAGTTGGTAGGATATTGGGAATCAGTATGGCCTAAGTAGATAGAATATGGACCAGGGTTCTCATCCTGGCTTCTCAACCTACCCGTTGTGTTTCCTTGAGAAAATCACTTAACTTCTCTGGGCCTCAGTCACCTCATCTGTAAATTGGGGATTAAGACTGTGATCCCCTTGTGGGTCAGGGGTTGTGGCCAACCTGATTAGCTTGTATCTACCCCAGCTCATGGAATAATGCTTGACAAACAGTAAGCGCTTAACAAATGCCATCATCATCATCACCATTATACTAGTATTCGATTACTGAAGAGGCAGCAGCATCATTTGACAGCATCCTTTGTACATTTAAGCAGTCCTATTTCACAGTGACCTGTTCATCCCACATGGGGCACTGAATCACGTTGATCTTAAATGTGGCTTGTTAGAGATCACTGTATAAGATCCATCGGAAGACTGACAAGGAAGTTTTGGAAAAGAATCTTAATATTAAGAGGCAAAATAGAAAACTCCTTCCATCAGACATGGAAAAAGTAGAACAGCTCGAAAAATGATGAACTTTGGGTATGCATGGTGTGTGGAAAGGATGGCCACTGGAATGACTGACTACCCATCTGAACTACGAGCTTGTTTTGGGCAGGGAGTGTGTCTACCAACCCTTTTGTATTGTTCTCTCCCAAGCACTTAGTACATAATAATGATGATGATTGAATTGGTTATTCAGGCATACCCACACACATGGATAAATTCTCACTGTCTACAGCATCATCTTTCAAAACAGTCTAGTTACTCATAGAGACAATTTCTTTTGGACCTGCCATTCAATCTCTGTGCTTCTTTCAAAGTGTAGTGATATCCACCTGTTTCTGCAAGCCACATTTTTCCAGCGTCTCTTTGCCTGCCATCTAGATTGGGACAACTCTGTTCAGAAGAACTGATTTTGCTTGGCTTGCTTTTACAAGCTGGGATTTTATTTACAGGAGACATAGTCTTCCAGAGGCAAGATTCATTCTAAGTGCATAATGGAATTAACCTTCTGTGGAATTGGAACAAGGAGTCTAGTATTCTCAAAATTGCTGGCAAATGCCAAATTGAACCAAGGGGCAATGTTCTTCAGCATCAAATAAACCATGTTCCACCAACAGACTGTCATTACAAAATGCCCCCCAAAATATAGATGGTCAAGTAGAAGAACTTTTCCTTGAGCCGTTGGAGAGATTGAGCTCTTTGGGTACCTGGGTCAGAGAGTTCAACTGAACCAAATTTACAGATCCCATTTGTGTTCCATCTTGCTTAATTTGAGAAGCACCATGGCCTAGTGAATAAAGAATGGGCCTGGGAGTTGGAAGAACCTGGGTTCCATTTCCGGTTCTGCCACTTGTTCTCTGTGTGACCTTGTGCAAGTCACTTAACTTATCTGGGCCTCAGTTACCTCATCTGTAAAATGGAGATTAAGAGGCTGTGAGACACGGACTGTGTCCAACCTCATTATCTTGCATCTACTATGTGCCTGGCACATACTAAGTGCTTAACAAATACCATAAAAAATTGTGAGTTTCTTCACTCGAGTGAAACCTGATAAGAGAAAACTCAAGTTTTAAAATTGTGACTGAACTACTGAGAACAGATGCAGAACACCACAACAAAGTTCATCCACCCAAACAGCTCCCTACCACATAATCACTGTTCCTTTCTACTGTGCCTTTATTGTGAAAACCCTGTGACTCAATATAAATACACCAATGGACCTAGATTACTCATCTATAATTGTTTGAGCACACAATTCAGGGAAATTTTGATAAAAGCTCGGTCTTCGGTCTTGGTTCAGAACCAAAGCCCCACTTTTAACTTCGCTCCTGCAAGAATATTGGTTCCAAATGATAATGTTTCAAGTTGAGAGGTTGCTAAGATGTTGAAACAGAACAAGGAGCACACTCCCTGGGTGGCTACAGGATAAGTTAAGAGAATACAAAATTGAAAATGCAGAGAAAGATATAGCTTTAGGAGAAAATATTTAATATGATCAGCAGTTAAATCACAGGAAGATTTCTAAGCATAAAAACCATTGGCAGCCAAGAACATTTATTATTATCTGGGATTGTCTTACTGCTGTAAATATGGATGATTTACAATAAGCTAAGCAGCCAGACTACTGTACCTGAGAAGCAGAATGGTATAGTGGATAGAACACGGGTCTAGCAGTAAGAAGGACCTGGGTTCTAATCCCAGCTCTGCCACTTGTCTGTTGTATGACCTTGGGCAAATCACTTCACTTCTCTGGACCTGAGTTACCTCATCTGCAAAATGGTGTTTGAGACCGTGAGCCCCAAGTGGGACAGGGACTGTATCCAACCCACTTTGCCTGTATACACCCCAGTGCTTAGTACAGTGCCTGGCACGTAATGAGTGCTGAATATACCACAGTTATTATTATTACTAACTTCAGTGACACTCAATTATTGATGACAACAGAGGAGCCTTGGTGGACAAACTGAATTATGTTTAGTCATCATTGCTCTTGTGTAATCAATCAATTATATGTATTAAGTGCTTACTGCTTGCAGAGCACTGTACTAAGTGCTTGGGAGAATACAAGTTAGTAGTCATGTTCCCTGCCCACAAGGAGCTTACAGTCTAGTAGAAGAATAGTTATTGACAAATCATATTCACCTGGGTCGATCAGGGACGCCCTATTCATTTATTCAATCATATTTATTGAGCACTTACTCTGTGCAGAGCACTGTACTAAGCACTCGGGAGAGTACAGTATAACACTAAACAGACAGATTCCCTGCCCACAATGAATGTACAGTCTAGAGGGACAAGTTTACAGTCTACATTCTGCAACTCCTTTCTCAAAATCAAACCAACACCTCAGCACTGTAGATTGCATAGCCATGTCTAGTCTAGACAGCATCAGAGCAAATTTAATGGCACAAATGCCAAGGTGGAGTGGGCAGAAACCTCATCTGATGAAAAATGCAGTGCAGAAGAAACGCTCAATCATTTGCTCGTGGACTGTTATTTCCAGAAGGAGCTCTCTGAAGTCCTGGCTGGGACTTTTGAAAATCAGTTTCTTGGCATGGCCCCATGGCTAGCTGTTACATGACCAAAACTAAATGACTTCACAGTTAGGAGTTAGGGGTGGATTGGGGGATAAGAGGTTCTCATATATATCATTAAAGTTTAGTCAGAACTCTGAAGTGAGTTGATAATGTCAAATTCATTCCCAAATGCCACCCACCCAAAAGCTAACCAGAAAATCAAGATTCTGGGGCCCTGTATCAAGCTTTTCTTCATTTTCCTTCCCTCTTAGAGATAGCATTTGTAGGGAGAGGAGGCAGTCACATTATTAGTTGTATTCATTGTACTAAAGTGCTGTGACTGAGCCAGGCACTCTACGAAGAACTGGGGAAAGACACAGATATTGGATTAGAAGGAGTTCCTGGCCTGCAGGACGTTCTCAGTCTTAACTGGGGAGGGATAGAGTAAGGGTGGAAAACAGACACATAAGGAAAGAATAAACATTAATAAATGAAGAAAAAACAGTTAATGCACGACAACCATGGAAACAATAAAAGCTGAAGTCTCTTGCATTCAAGAAGTTTTCAGGTTTCTCATCTCACTAGGCTAAATAGGTATATATGGCCAGACAGACAAGGACAACTTCTGCTTTGTGAACTTGGGCAAGTCGCTTCACTTCTATGTGTCTCAGTTACCTCATCTGTAAAATGGGGATTAAGACTGAGAGCCCCACGTAGGACATGGAACTGTGTCCAACCTGATTATCTTATGTCTACTCCAGTGCTTACAGCAGTACCTGGCACTTAGTAAGTGCTTAATGAATACCGCAGAAACAACAACAACAACCAAAAAACTCACAACTTTCAGGGTTTTCCCTGAAGAAACTAAGCTCGTTTTGGGCGGGGAACATGTCTACCAATTCTGTTATACTGTACTCTCCCAAGCGCTTAGTACAGATCTCTGCACACAGCAAATGCTCAATAAATATGATTGATTAATTCACTGTAGTAGTGTAACAGTACTACCATTTCTTAAGTGCTTACTGTGCACCATATACTACACTATTAGGAAGGAACACACAGGTGGAATTAGATATGGTCCTTGGCCTTCAAGGTTTATCACCCATATTCTGTAACAACAAATTAATTGATGATGATTCCAGCCCTCCAATGCTGATAAATCAGCACAGGGCTGCATGGAAAAGTGGGATATTCCTTCTGTGTGTTTCTGAGCCTCTGCCCTGAGTATAGAACCTGGGGCACAGGCTGACTTGATATCTTTTTCCATTCCAATATTCAAGCAGCAGATGAGCTAATCTAACCCATCTACTGCATAGCCTTCCAGAAAACCCTAAATAACAGAAGCTGTTTCACTGGCCAGCCATTCTGGCATCTTGACTGTTCACAGCATCAAAGTTGAGCCCACATTTCAGGTTTCCCAAAGAAGGCTGGAAATCTGAGTCCCAGGAGATAATTATGTACTGCAAAGTGTATAAAGAAGCCCTAGAAATCCTACAAAGATGTTCTAATGAGATTCTAATTTTACCTTAGATAAGTGTAGAAAATCTAGAATCATGTTGTTTTCTTATTATTCCATCAGGGTTAAAAATGTGAGGGTTCTCTCCATTGTTCTCTTGGTGTCCTGTGTCTCTTCAGAAGGACTGCAAATTCATTTCCTTTGTTCAGTCCTCATGACTTAAAACAACAGGATTGAAAAGGAGGACTGAGCATTCAGTATCAATATATTTTCAACCTTTTCTGCCTTGCCTATTTGTTACATCACAGCACATTACCCTCAGACTAGATACAGGTAGATGATGTACTAGTAAATTTATTTGACCAGAAAATATACTAGCGAGATATAGAAAAGCCTTTCTGATGATGTTTATATCTGAAAAACTGACTTTAGCTTACATGATAATGAATTTATAGAGTTTTGAACTTGAACATAGTATTCCACCTCCTTAGGGAACGGGTGGGAGTTTCTAATAAGGGGCAGACCTGAAACTGCTCCTGCTCATACTGGTTAAAGACCCAAGGGAAAGGCAAACAGCAGAATATAAATTTCATATTTAAATTATTGTTCAAGAGCAGCCAAGCTGCTATCACGATCCACTTTTTCTCCCCAATTTTTTTTGAAAATCTCAGTTTAGGATCTGGCATATAATAATGACCACTAATTGCAGACACTTCATTAAAATTAATCACTTCTTATTTCATTTAGCCATTATAAAGTCCTGACTGGTTAAAAGCTGCAGGTCTAGGAAAATCAGTGCTTACATGGCAATTATCTTTTTTATAAAGCCCAATTTAGATATGGAATTATCATGAACAACTAGAAGAGAGGAGCTAACATATTCTGTAATCCCTCTCTTTTGGCTTCCCCAGATAAAAAGATAAAAACTCAGTAGCGTCTCCTCCCCCCGCCCCAACTCTACCACAATTCCACCAATTAAGAATAGCTTCAACCATCTCCCTTTGTCATACTGAAGTTCCTGTTTTTGGCTCATCCTAATCTAGTCAGAAACTGGCACTTTTCATAAACACATCAATATATCTCTATTGTGTAATAAATGGAGAGAACAAATCACCCCACTACCCTAACTGGTTTTGCCTACTAATTGTGAGAGGTAAGAGCTAGCCCAGTGGGAAATGGAACTGCTCAAGACCTCCCCATTCCACCGCGGAAGCCCAGTTTTCATATTTTCGGACCTTGTCTGAATCAAAAACTGCCATGGTTATGAAAAATCCAGGGAATAGAGACTGTTCTTTTCTACATTTGAGTTTCTGTCTTTCAAATGCCAGCAGCCCACCCTCTCCGCTTCCCTTCCTGACATAGTCCTGCTGACTTTAAGGTTCTCTAGTGACTCACCAAGGTGAATTACTGTGGTGCAAAAGAGCATTTCAGAAAAAAGGCACTTACAGATGTTACAATGAAGCCAGACAGCCTTTCAACTGATTTATCAAAACCCTTGAAGACCCATTTCAAGGCAGGTGGCAAAGGCAATAATATTGAGCCACGTGAGCACATCTACAGCCAGGCTGTGAGGGAACAAAATGAAAACCATGCAGGCATGTTCTGCTGGTTTCTATTTACTGATGGGTGCCCATGAACCAATGCAATTATCCTGAAGAATCAATTCAGAGCTGGGATGAGTGGAAAGGACTTATTAGCATTGCATGAACGCTCAGAATTCTCATCTGAACTTTAAGGAAATGGTGAAGAGTTGAGAGAGAGAAAAAAGGCAAAGGTCAAAAATGACCTCTCACTAAATCATGTTAATAGACAGTTAGCAAAACTTAAGGAAGTGCCAGAATAAATGAATGTGCCAGTGAAAGCATAAACAGTGCATGTTTCCCTGCACAATAAATACTCCGCTGACAACAGGAGAGAAAGATTGGGTCTGGGATCAGCGGACGCCACGCCGATAGGGTGCCATCAACAATAGCTTATTGAGTGCGTCAGAACTCTGCAAAGACATAGCATGCTAAATCAGTGATGTGGGTCATTGACTGTGATTAAGAGGGAAGGGAGATTGCTTAAAGTAACCTATTCACTGAGCTTCATTCTCATCTCTCCCAGGGCTGGTCTTTAGCTCACACCCTTTACCCTTCCTGGAACTTCCTCCCCCTTAATATCTGCCAAACTGCTGCTCTCATCATGTCAAAGCCTTTCTCAACTCACATTTCCCCCAGGAAGTCTTCCCCGATTAACTTCAAATCTCTCCAGGGCATCATGGCCTAGTGGAAAGAGCACAGGTTTCGAAGTCAGGGGACCTGTGTTCTAACCCTGCCTTCGCCACTTGCATGCTGAGTAACCTTGGGCAGGTCACTTAATTTCTCTGTGCCTTAGTTACCTTGTCTGTAAAATGGGGACTAAATATCTGCCTTCTCTTCACCTGACACTGTGACTCCTAAGAGTTTCTGTATCAGAACTGATTCTCTTGTATGTAATCCAGGGCCATGTAGTAAGTGTGCAACAGATGCCACAATTATTATTATTATATCTTACCTGTCGCCACTTCAGTATTCCTGCACCATTTAAGCACTTGTATCAAGTAAGGAGTGACTCTCTTCAAGCAAAAACTTCATTAGCAATGAGAGACAAATGAGAAAGCAGTGCCAAACACTACAAACCTTAAGCATGACAACACAACAGGCGACAACCTTTTTGTGTGCAAAATGTAGCGGGGGTCGGGGATCTGGGCATGGATATTTTCAGTCACACACACAACACACCTTCATAGGTGAACTTCACTATCAACACTGTCTTCTTGGACTATGAAGGTCAACTATACAAGCACTTATATACTTACAACTTCCCATAGTATTATTGTAGTTACCTTATAAAACTCATTACTTCAGCACTAACTCAAGTACATAACTCTTATTTCCTCTCCCTCTTACCTCTAAACTCCCACCCCTGCTATGTTATATACTGGATTATGTTGCCAACTTGTGCTCAATAAATACGATTGATTCATTTTTTGATTCCTTTAAACATTCATTATGACTCAATATACCCAAGACTGAACTCCTTATCTTCCCTCCCCAAACCTGCCCTCTCCTTGACTTTCCCATCACTGTTGACGGCACTACCATCCTTCCCATCTCACAAGCCTGCAACCTTGGTGTCATCCTCGACTCTGCTCTCTCCTTCACTCCTCACATCCAATTCGTCACCAAAAACTGCCGCTCTCACCTCCGCAACATCGCCAAGATCCGCCCTTTCCTCTCCATCCAAACTGCTACCCTGCTGGTTCAATCTCTCATCCTATCCCAACTGGATTACTGCATCAGCCTCCTTTCTGATCTCCCATCCTCCTGTCTCTCCCCACTTCAGTCTATACTTCACGCTGCTGCCCGGATCATCTTTGTGCAGAAACGCTCTGGGCATGTTACTCCCCTCCTCAAAAATCTCTAGTGGCTACCAATCAACCTACGCATCAGGCAAAAACTCCTCACTCTCGGCTTCAAGGCTCTCCATCACCTCACCCCCTCCTACCTCACTTCTCTTCTTTCCTTCTACAGCCCAGCCCACACTCTCCGCTCCTCTGCCACTAACCTCCTCATTGTGCCTCGTTCTCGCCTGTCCCGCCATTGACCCCCGGCCCATATCCTCCCCCTGGCCTGGAATGCCCTCCCTCTGCACATCCACCAAGCTAGCTCTCTTCCTCCCTTCAAAGCCTTAATGAGAGCTCACCTCCGCCAGGAGGCCTTCCCAGACTGAGTCCCCTGCTTCGTCTCCCCCTCCCCATCCCCCCGCCCTACCTCCTTCCCCTCCCCACAGCACCTGTATATATGTTTGTACAGATTAATTACTCTATTTATTTTACTTGTACATATTTACTATTCTATTTATTTTATTTTGTTAATATGTTTTGTTTTGTTGTCTGTCTCCCCCTTCTAGACTTTGAGCCCACTGTTGGGTAGGGACCATCTCTATATGTTGCCAACTTGTACTTCCCAAGAGCTTAGTACAGTGCGGTGCACACAGTAAGCACTCAATAAATACGATTGAATGAATGAATGAATGAATTGTCGTATTTATTTAATAATAATAAGCAGCGTGGCTCAATGGAAAAAGCATGGGCTTTGGAGTCAGAGGTTATGGGTTCAAATTCTGGCTCTGCCGATTGTCAGCTGTGTGACTAGGCAAATCACTTAACTTCTCTGTGCCTCAGTTACCTCATCTGTAAAATGAGGATTAAGACTGTGAGACCCCTGTGGGACAACCTGATTGCCTTGTAACCTCCCCAGTGCTTAGAACAGTGCTTTGCACATAGTAAGCACTTAATAAATGCCATCATTATTATATTATTATTATTTAGCGCTAACTGTGTGCAGAGCACTGAATTAGCACTTGGGAAGTACAAATCGGCAACATACAGAGATGGTCCCTACCCAACAACAGGCTCACAGTCTAGAAGGGGGAGGCAGACAACAAAACGAAACAAGTAGACAGATGTCAATATCATCAGAATAAATATAATTATAGCTATATACATATTATATTACAATTACATATATTACATATGATATTATAATATATATTATATGACAATTATAGCTATAGCTTTATTGATTGCTATCCTCTAGTCTGCAAACTCGTTGTGGACAGGGAACATGTCTACCAATTCTATTATACTGTATTCTCCCAAGTGCTTAGTACAGTGCTTTGCAAAGAATAAGCATTCAATAAATGTCATTGATTGAAACACGTCTGAGATCTCCCTATAGTTCAAACAGCATACACTGAAGACTGTCCAAATGGGTTCTTTCTTCAAGGCCCCTAATTTACACATTGTAGACAGGGATTGTACTACACTCTCCCAAACTCTTAATACAGGGGAAACAGCATGGGATACTGGATAAAGCATGGTCCTGGCAGTCAGAAGGTCATGGGTTCTAATCCTGGCTCTGCCACTTGTCTGCTTTGTGGCCTTGGACAAGTCACTTCACTTCTCTGTGCCTTGGTTACCTCATCTGTGAAATGGGGATTAAGACTGTAAGCCCCATGCAGGACAGGAACTATGTTTAACCTGAACTTGCTTGTAAACACCCCAGCACTTAGTAAGTGTCTGGCGCATTGTTAGTGCTTAACAAATACCAGAATTATTATTATTATTATTATTATTGCTTTGCACATAGTAATGGCTTAACAAATACCATTATTAATATTATTAAAGCAGCGTGGCTCAGTGGAAACAGCACGGGCTTGGGAGTCAGAGGTCATGGGTTCTAATCTCAGCTCCACCACTTGTCAGCTGAGAGACTTTGGGTAAGTCACTTAACTTCTCTGTGCCTCAGTTACCTCATCCGTAAAATGGGGATTAAGATTGTGTGTCCCACATGGGACAACATGATCACCTTGTATCTCCCCAGCACTTAGAACAGTGCTTTGCACATAGTAAGTACTTAACAAATACCATTATTATTATTATTATTATTAATAAATGCCTGATTGATTGACTGAGAGTCTGGCTGCATTTCACCTCACAGAAACACCTACATGCTGTTTCTCCAATTTGTTTATTTTAAAAGAGGCAGGTGGCATGATTCCTTTTGCTAGCTATGACAATGTTTCTCTACTTTCAGTCACAGAAAGGCCCATGGAGAAAATCCAGAATTCACAACCCCCTAATGAAGGTCCATTCTCCAATACAAGACAGTGGGACCATTCTCTCTCTGCCTTATAGCCAGGCTCAGAACAAGAAGTCAGTGGTTCCAGAACACTGTTTCAATTTTTAAAAAAATAAAATAAACCCCATATCTCATAAAACTGCATAGTGTTCAGTGATTTTAGGGCAAGCTTATCATTTTCCCTAATGAACTGAGTGTGCCTGGTTGGAACCTAGTAGGAAGAAGGGAATTTGAAGAAGGGAATTTGACCAAAGTTAAGGAGCATAAGTTGAGTTCTTTAAAATGTATTCTGAATATTCCTGCACCTTAAGGACTCTCAATAAGTTATGTTGACAGTAATGACAGAAATGCTGTTTCTTCAAAGCTCTCTGAGTATTAACTGTGATACCTAGATGAGATCTGACATCTCAGGTGGAAAAACTGAGTCTGCAGAACTACAGGTAAAATGTCTGAACAACTTGGGATGCAAGATGGTAGCAAATAATGTTTTCCAAGCAGTCTGCTTGAAAATTGAATGAGAACTCGAAGCTGATGGATTTGAAATCTGCACTGACAACAATAAGCACTCAGTAAATACAATTGACTGACTAAATACCATAGACTGAGTGGTTGACTGATTGATTCAACATTCCCAATCACCACTGCAGTCCCACTGCTCACAGACAGTTCCCCAGGGCTCATGTCTAAGACTGCCCCTTAAATGAAGCCAAGCTATAGCTTCCAACATTGAATGGCATGGTTCCAAACAATTCCCATCGTGCTAGGGGTGTTTTGAAATTAGCTCTGTTGCTCCAAATATGACATCCAAGGGAGAGAATTCAAGTACGCAGAGACATGTGATCTTTGTAAAATATTAAGAGGTTTTCACTTCTCCAAATCACATGTACATTGTGTTCATCTAGATGGATTCCTCTCTGGTCAAGTTAGACACACAGAGATGCAGAAGAATTTGCAGCATCTGAAAGGAGATGTCTAGTAAGGGGATGTAGGGGTGCTTAGCATTTGTGAAACTGAAGATTCTATGTGCACTGGTCAATTAATCCATCAATAATATTCATCCAGTACCTAATGTATGCAGAACCCTGTTTTAGAAAGATACCCAAGTAAAAGATACCGTTCCTGCTCTCAAGACCCTTATAACCTAACAAGGAGTTTGCAATCTATCTGGAAGCTAGCCATATCTGGAAAAGGGATAAATAATAAATAAATAAATAATGATGGCATTTTTTAAGCGCTTACTATGTGCAAAGCACTGTTCTAAGCACTGGGGAGGTTACAAGGTGATCAGGTTGTCCCCTGGGGGGCTCACAGTCTTAATCCCCATTCTACAGATGAGGTAACTGAGGCCCAGAGAAGTTAAGTGACTTGCCTAAAGTCACACAGCTGACAATTGGTGGAGCGGGATTTGAATCCATGACCTCTGACTCCAAAGCCCGGGATCTTGCCACTGAGCCATGCTGCTTCTCATCTGCATTGTCAGTTTCTGCCCCTCTCAAATGATTCACAAATTAGATTAGAGCTTATTTTCTGTTTTGGGGGTATTATTACACGAGTTGCCACCAAGATGGGCTTGCGATGAAACGCAGACCCATTCTGAAATTATGAAGCAACATTCTTTTTTTGTTAGTGAGTCAGATAAGCATCCTCCAAACAGGAAATAACTTTCCCTAAGTTTCTCAGATGTGTTTGGAACAAAAATTACCCTCCATCAGATCAAGTCTGATCACCCTCAGGACACCCCCCCCCACCCCATCTCTAGAAAACAAAATCCAGCTTGGTTCTATTAAGGTAAGAGGAAGGATTTGTTTCCACCTGAACTGAAGAGGCATTAACATGGGTTTTTCGACAATGTAACAGGATTGAGCTCCCCCCCAGGAGTCTATTATGAATGCTGTAAACTAATTAGTCAGAGGAAATCCACAAAGTGAATAATTCTCCTATTATGTCTGCTAATTTTGATGAATAATTTCACTGCCCAATCTCTCATCTACACAAGAGTCCAGGAAGACCTTTTGTTTGGTGATGGTTGCTATGTTAACTCCTTTCCCTTGGGAAGGCAAAGCAATCACTAAGGTCGCAGCATCTCTCGAAAAGAAGCTAATTGGCGCCTCCTATACTATGGGCCTTATTGGTGGTAGAGGAAGAAAAATTTCATACTAGGAAAACAGAAGTAGAGGATGGAGCCCTTTCAGAAACTGGTTATTTCTTTGCCAATGAGACTTAAAGAGCAGGTCAAGGATAATCTTGAAAAATTGAAAAAGCGACTACAGTCCATGCAGTCTGTGTACCTAATCTGACAAATTTAGCAAAAAAAGATAGTTGAACCACTTAAAATATGTTATGTCTCTTAACACCCATTCTCTACCACATCAGTATCGTGTTTAGGTGCACTGTTCAAAGCCACACCACTTGTGGGGTGGTGTTGCTTCTTCTTCTTCTTCAAATGCTGCTGAATCATTTCTGATCCATAGTGACTCTAGTACAGTGCTCTGCACACAGTAAGCGCTCAATAAATATGATTGAATGAATGAACGAATGGACACTCCCTCCCCAAAATGTCCCACTTCTACCATAAAGTGATTCTAGAATGTGTATCCATAAAGTTTTCTTAGTAAAGATATGGAAGTGGTTTACCATTGCCTTCTTCCACACAGTCAAAAGTTGAGTCTCTGTCATTGTCTATGATCTACATTTTGATCACTTGATCATCCACCATGTCGCTCCGGCCCAGCACAGGTGAATCAAATTTGTCTGATACTTCAGCTTAGATCTTTCCATTATAGGTAACCCTACGTGGCATAGCTTTAAGCTTCATCAGTGTACATAAACTCTCCTGCCACGATAAGGCGTCAACTCCTAGGAGAGTGGTGTTAATTTGTGAATGGCTAAAAAGTCTGATTCAGGGCCGAACCACGTAGTTAATCTAAAGGCACTGTTATCAATTAATCAATCACTGGTATTTATTGAGTGCTTGGAAAAACACAATAGAGTTGGTAGACAAGATGAGAAGCAGAATGGCCTAGTAGAAAGAGGATGAGCCTGGGAGTTAAGAGTACCTGAGTTCTAACTCCAGCTTCACTGCTTGCCTGTTGTGTGACCTTGAGCTAGTCACTTAACTTTTCTGTGCCTCAGTTACCTCAACTGTAAAATGGGGATTAAGACTGTGAGCCCCATGTGGGGTCTGGACTGTGTCCAATCTTATTAGCTTGTATCTATCCCAGTTTTGTTTTGTTGTCTGTCTCCCCCTTCTAGACTGTGAGCCTGTTGTTGGGTAGGGACTTCGCTATATGTTGCCGACTTGTACTTCCCAAGCGCTTAGTACAGTGCTCTGCACACAGTAAGCGCTCAATAAATATGATTGAATGAATGAATGAATACAGTGTCTGGCACATAGTTAGCTTTTAACAAAAATTGCTTAAACAAACAAACAAAAAATGCACAACAGGATACCTGCCCACAGGAGCTTCCAGTAAATAAAGCAATAGTCTGATATTGTCCTCTTTCTTGTGCCCTCCAATGACCTTCCCTGCCTGTTCTAAACAATCTTTTAACTGTATGGTTCAAGTGACTTTTTCATGAGTAATGTTTGATCCCAGAAGCATACCCTCCAATAAAAAAATGAGGGAAATGGTGGGGATGTTCATTGCCCCTCCTGCAGCTCCAGAGAGGAGTGCGGTAACCCTTAAGTGCTTTGGACAGAGTAGTTGGGCTCAACACCCTCAGTGATATTTTAATCCATGTCCAATTATAGCCATCTGTAAGATTGACTAGGAAAATCTCATTGCAGCCAGCCTTAACCTAAAACTGTAAAGATGGCAGCATATTAGCCAGCTGGGCACACATCTGGTATGCAGATGTTGTTAGAAAAACCAGGCACAGACAAGGTTTGAGGAAGACCCCCCACTAAGTTCTATGCAGGGAGATGTGAGCTCCACTAATCTAATAATTCAAGGGATCCAAGCCACAGGAACCCAATTCACTTCCCTGTCTAACTGAGATCAAGCAGATCCAGCATATGGAATTACTGTCCTTAGGGTTCTTGGCAGGGAAAGCTGGTTTTTACTTTCACTCCTCTGGCACATCCTCAAAACTCACTTTAACAATTGTGATCCTTTGTAAAATCTTCCAAAGCAAATCTTCTGAACTGGCCTAGAATTCATCCACAGCTTTTGATCAAAAAACAAAACTGCTTTGGGACAACTGCTCCCTAGTTATATCACTTGCATGTTGTAGGCTCAACGGACCCACATTCTGCCTTGAAATTGTAGAATCTTGATTCTAAAGTTTCATGAACAGTTGATTTGCAGTGGGGATAAATGTCCATCATTTGCTCTTTTAAATACCATTCCCTGGATTTTTCCAAATAAATCCCCCAGTGGACTCATGTTGACTTGCACTGAAATGGAGGCCAAGGTTCTCTAGCTCAGGCTTTCTTGCTAATAGAGAGGAAATAATTCTGAGTAACTCAGGGAAGAATAATTCTCTATAAAGTCCATGCACTACTACTATTATTTCTGGGACAATACTTCTTAAGGATTGAACAATGATGTCAGGGCAATATCTCTTCATGGAATCTCTTCTTACGGTCATCAGGACTTGAGTTCACTGCAAATTGCCTTAGATTCATTTCTTTACACCTAAAAGTCATATGGGAATATTTCAAAACGGACAATGTGCTTTCTAACCTTTTCTTCTTCCTAACAGGTCACCCCTCTTTAGGTTAGCCACTGGTGGCACTGGAATATACAGAACACCTCTCTGCTGACCTCTCTTCATACTTTACTTATTTAGAAATTTTTCCATGCAATTAATCTATTTTAATGTGCTAGTAGCTGCCAGTCACTCAGGAAATAATAATGCTAACAGTAACACTAATAAAAATGACAGTAAGTATTAAAATACCCAAAATAAAAAATCAGTATGTATTGACTTGTATAAACAGGCCCCAGAGAGGTTCCCTGGCCTGCACAGAAGTATAAATGGAGATTGTTTGTATGTGTGTCTGATCTAGCTTGATTTAGTTCTCTCATTCCTCACTAGCCAGCATTTATATCACCAATGAAGTGGCAGTTTGGGGTTCTAATTCCCACTGGGGAGGGGATGGTGAGAAAGCTGGACCTGTGACAAGCTGGAGCGGGGAGCCAGGTGACCTTAGGCTATGGGCTTGTTGAGTTTAAGCTGCAGAGAAGCGATGGGACCCAGGGGGAAGCCACAAATGGCCTGATATGGCTACTGCCTGGGCCCAGTCAATCCCACCTCTACCTTGGACTGGCCTCTGCAGAAACAAGATTGGGAGAGGAATATGCACACTCCATTGCTCTGCCAGAACCCAGAACAACTATCCTGGGATACCACTTTGACCCACTTTTCACTGGACCTCCTTGCATGCCCCTTGGACATCTCCAACCAACGTCACCTCGAGGACCTAAGCTGAAGAGGTCTTCCTCTGATGGCCTTTAAGAAGCATGCCACGGGGCATAAGGATATTACACTCTCTATTGTGTTGATAAGACACCAATCCTGCCAGATCTCTGAACACTGAGTATCTCAGCTCGATTCCCACATGCTCCAGAGCCACTGCATCTCCCTCCCTGGCCTGAACAAACTCCAGCACTGGGTCTGAGCCACGAAACTCGATGGCAGGAGCCGGGGTGGAGAAGGGAGGCTCGGTGCTGCAAATTTAATCCAGCATTTAGGGGATAGGGGACAGACTAGCTACAAACCTGGCCATCCACCATGAAACCACCCGAATGACCATTCTCTCCTTTTCTGTTAATTCCAGATCTAGCTCTAGAACACAAATGCATTTTCTTGGCAGTCAAATTACTGCCATCAAGTATCAGGATACTTAGAGAAAAATAGTTACTGTATTCTTTCTTTTGTGGTATTTGTTAAGTGCTTATTATGTATCAATCATCGTTCTAAGCCCTGTGGTAGATGCAAGTGTATCAGGTTGGACACAGTCCCTGTCCCAAATTGGGCTCACAGTCTAACTATGAGGGGAAGTAGGATTTAATCCCCATTTTACAGTTGAGGAAACTGAGTCACAGAGAAGTTAAGTGACTTGCTCAAGGTCACACAGCAAGCAATTGGTGGAATAAGATTAGAATCCAGGTCCTCTGATTCCCAGGCCCATGTTTTTTCCACTAGGCTTCACTGCTTCTGAGGGGTTTTGTCATTTGGGGAGCACAGCATAGGCCCAACTACCTAAGACTGAGCCACTCTTCCTCTACCTTCGTTCTCTTTAATCCTTGATGACCTTACATTCATGCCAACATCCTGCTTCACCTCATTCATCCAGCTAATATTGAGGCAGTGGATGAAAACCACCCTTCCCTGGAGGACCATTTCAACCCATTTCCAACTCCTTTCCTCTAGCTTCTACAGAAATAAATCTACTTGAACGAAGCTGTCAACATACCCTATGCTGTACTCTACTCTTTGAGATCCATCTATCCTAAAAAAGGTGGGGTGGGATAGGCCGAATTCGGGGTGCAGTAGTTTGCAGTGCTCCAGCTGGGATAAGCAGCTAAGGGTGAATCTGCCCAGATTCCTGGGATGGTCTCTGTAATCCCCTAATAAGTCTCTTGCCTGGGTAGATAGGCTTACCCCTTTTGCCAACTAGAAAGCACCTCAGAGAAGGGCACTCTATTTGATTTTTTTCAGGTTATAATTTTGAACACCACCATCCTGATTTTTCAACAAGGATGATAGTATAATATGATTCAAACTGGAACCCGGAGCAGGGTCAAGGCATATAAAAAGAGGCAGCTTTGCCTATTGGAATGATAATTGTGGTATTTGTTTAGTACTTACCATGTGCCAGGCACTGAACTAAGTCCTGGGATGGATACAAGCAAATTGAGTTGGACACAGTCCTGTCCTGCGTGGGGCTCACATGTTACAGATGACGTAACTGAGGCACAGAGAAGTGACTTGCCCAGGAAGGGCACAAGGTCAAGTGACATAGTGTAAGGGTGATTTGCCCAAAAAGAGCACAGGCCTGAGAGTCAGGACACCTGAGTTCTAATACATCCTCCGCCACTTATCTGCAGTGTGACCTTGGGCAAGTCAATTCACTTTTCTATGCTTCAGTTTCCTCATGTGGAAATGGGGATTAAATGCCTGTTCTCCCTCACTCTTAGACTGTAAGTCCCATTTGGACAGGGACTGTGTCTGATCTGATTATATTGTATCTTCCCCAGTTCTTGGTTCATAATAAGTACTTAACAAATTCCACAATTATTGTTATTTTAAACCATGATGGCAGCGAGATCGGGGTTCATCCTGCAGCTTGGTTCAGTGTACACAGGTCGCAGGCTGGAGGTGCGCTTTGCCACTGAAAACATGAGCAGCAGCTAGTGTTCACCTAGCCTCACCCCAGAACAGCTTGTCCCCTGTCCTTAAGAGTCACCCTGGCTAGCTTTGGGATCCTCCAGTGCTGAGGGTGGCCAGTTGACTGATGGCATACTGCAACCTCGGCCCCAAACTGCCACCCTGAGTTTGGGGGTGTTCCTGAGTCAAACCACCTACAGTCCAGGAGGCTCAGGCCCCCCCAAAATTGCTCAAAGCCCAACAGGTAATATGGCACAATTATTTTACCAGTGTCCTACTCCCAACATTTCTACCTTCCATCAACTCCTTCTTTTTAATCAATCCTACCTTCAGTCAGCCAGTCAACCATATTTATTGAGCACTTACTGTGTGCAGAACATTGTACTAATCTCTTGGGATAGGTCAATACAACAATTGACAGACACATTCCCTGCCCACAATGGGCTTAGAGTCTACAGTCAAGAACTCCAGGAGTCGGGTGAAAATACCTTAAAATTTTTACTGAACATACAGGCTTTCATTCAGTATACATCATGAACACATCATTGGCCTTTAGACATTGACAGTCTATTTCCTTTCCCAGATTGCCCACCAGGACACAAGGCCAAACAATCAATCAATCAGTGTTATTTACTGAGCACTTACTATATGCAGAGCACTGTACAAAGCATGTGGAAAATGCAGTAGAGTTAGTAGACACTATGCCAGCCTCTGAGATGGGGAGACAGAGTCGAAAATTCATTACAGATAGGGGAAATGGAAAGCAAAAGAATATCTGTGTCAGTGTTGAGGAGTTGGGGTGAGCATCAAAGTGCTTAAGGGGTACATTGCCAATTAAGCGTATAGGTGAAGCAGAGGGGAGGGCAGATAGGAGGAACAGGGGCTTAGTCAGCAAAGGCCTCTGGGAGGAACTGTTGTGTGTACGTGTGATCCATTATATTGCTGTGTGAACTCCTGGGCTCTGCGAATAAGATTCTTAATGAGATCTGGCGTTTCTGGCCCCTGGCTGATTTCCAGGCATTTTTTTCTAAACAGTTTCCTCTCGATCTGCATGAATGCTTCCTATCAATAGCAGATATTTGTAGGAAAATTCAAGGAAAGGATATAAATAGACAGCATGACTAAACGTCTTGGGAACATTGTGAAGATTCATAGCGTACAAGGTACTTGTATTAACTTGGAAAAGGAATGAAGAAACATTGTAAGGAAGAATTTTTTTTTTTTACCCTCCCAAACCACAGGAAGAGAAAATAGAGGAAAGTCGAGTGCCACCTACTGGTGGAGAACTAGACAGCAGGTTACTTTGCTTCCTAATCGACATAGAACTGAACATTCATTCATTCATTCGTATTTATTGAGCGCTTACTGTGTGCAGAGCACTGTACTAAGCGCTTGGGAAGTACAAGTTGGCAACATATAGAGACGGTCCCAACCCAACAACGGGCTCATACTCTAGAAGAGGGGGACAAACAACAAAACAAAACAAGCAGACAGGTGTCAATACCATCAGAATAGAATTATAGCTATATACGCATCATTAATAAAATTAAAAAAGTAAATATGTAAAAGTAAAATAAATAGGGCAATAAATCTGTACAAACATATATACAGGTGCTGTGGGGAGGGGAAGGAGGTAGGGCAGGGGGGATGGGGAGGAGGAGAGGAAAAAGGGGGCTCGGTCTGGGAAGGCCTTTTGGAGGAGGTGAGCTCTCAGTAGGGCTTTGAAGGGAGGAAGAGAGCTAGCTTGGCGGATGTGCAGAGGGAGGGCATTCCAGGCCAGGGGGAGGACGCGGGCCAGGGGTCGACACCCAGCTGACACGTGGCGGAGCCGGGATTTGAGCCCAGGACCTCTGGCTCCAAAGCCCGGGCTCTTTCCATTGAGCCACGCTGCTTCCCTCTGAGAGAGAAGAGTCGGGACAGTCTGACATCAACAGACTGTCCTTTCCTTCCTTCCTCTCCCCCTCCCTTCCTTCCTCTCCCCCTCCCTTCCTTCCTCTCCCCCTCGTCCCCCTCTAAGTCCCCCCCATCTTACCTCCTTTCCTTCCGCACTGCACCTGTATGTATGTATATATGTTTGTACATATTTTTTACTCTATTTTATTTATTTATTTTATTTGTACATATCTATTCTATTTATTTTATTTTGTTAGTATGTTTGGTTTTGTTCTCTGTCTCCCCCTTTTAGACTGTGAGCCCACTGTTGGGTAGGGACTGTCTCTATATGTTGCCAATTTGTACTTCCCAAGCGCTTAGTACAGTGCTCTGCACATAGTAAGCGCTCAATAAATACGATTGATGATGATGACGGCGGGACAGGTGAGAACGAGGCACAGTGAGGAGGTTAGCGACAGAGGAGCGGAGGGTGCGGGCTGGGCTGGAGAAGGAAAGAAGGGAAGTGAGGGAAGAGGGGGCGAGGTGATGGAGAGCCTTGAAGCCGAGAGTGAGGAGTTTTTGCTTGATGCATAGGTTGATTGGTAGCCACTGGAGATTTTTGAGGAGGGGAGTAACATGCCCAGAGCGTTTCTGCACAAAGATGATCTGGGCAGCAGTGTGAAGTATAGACTGAAGTGGGGAGAGACAGGAGGATGGGAGATCACAGAGGAGGCTGATGCAGTAATCCAGTCGGGATAAGATGAGAGATTGAACCAGCAAGGTAGCAGTATGGATGGAGGGGAAAAGGTGGATCTTGGCGATGTTGTGGAGGTGACACAGGCAGGTTTTGATGACAGATTGCATGTGAGGGGTGAATGAGAGAGCGGAGGCGAGGATGACACCAAGGTCGCGAACATGATAAAGATAACTAATAAAAGCAATCAGTAGATGGAGAAAATATAGGACCAGGACTTGGTCTTAAAATATGTGAACTTCTCATTGGTATTCTGTAGTGCATATCATGTTCATGCAGAATTAGTCACCGATTAAATGAACACATTATTGAGGAGAGGGCAGAGGTAGTGAAGGAATTGGCTTAGCAAATGTCTTTTCCCTCCAAATTTTCTAATGGAAAGTCACAAATCCCAAATCTGAACTTTGCAGGTGAAGGGTCCTCTGGAGAATGTTGGCCCTCAGCCACGAATTGATGTGCTCTGACTGCAAGGCTGTTTCATAACAACAGCATGAGAAGCAGTCTGTCCTAGGGAATACAGCACAGGCCTGGAAGTTAGAAGGACCTGGATTCTAATCCTGGCTCCATCATTTGTCTGCTTTGTGACCTTAGGCAAGTCACTCCACTTCTCTGTACCTCAGTTACCCACCTGTAAAATAGGTATTAAGACTGTGAGGTCAATGTAGGACACAGACTGTATCCAACATGATTAGCTTGTATTTACCCCATTGTTTAGTACATTGCCTGGCACATAAGTATTTAACAAGTACCATAAAAAACACTATGTGAGAATACTTTCAAATGCATATACAAAATCAATCCATTTAAAGTTAATTTCTAGCTACACAGAAGGTGCTTTAGCATAATGTCTGCCTAGCAATGAGTGAGAAAACTAAAATAAGGGAGTATCAAGGATGGGGCTTGGGGATAGGGAGCAGAAAGGTTTTATATAACATTATTTGTAGATGCAGATTCCCATCAGAGGGCTACTATTTCCTCAAGATATATATATGGGCTGTATCCCCATAAAACCATCATCACAGAACATGTGAAAGGACAAAATTATCACTGTAAAAGATCATTCATTTGGGGTCATTAGAATTGACATGATAGCATTATAAAACAAGCCCTCTATAGGTATTCTTTTAGAGAATTTTCAGATTTAAAAAGAAAAAAACCACAAGCCTTGAGATTGTATACTAAATCTACAGGAGCTCTGGGCTGAAGTACTACACCAGTCCACTCGTCTGGGTCAAAATGCTTTACTGAAGGTCAAACTGTAGAGAATGAGACTCTTCTTCCACACCCACGTAAGCATAATTGAAGTTTGGCAGTATAACTCTCTGTTCTTCCTTGTCTGATGATGTGCAAGTAGACCAGGATACAGAAGTTGAGTCAAGAAAATCAGCTTGTCCTTTGGGAAACCATCAGACACAGTGGGGCCACGATGTGTAATCGAAGTCTAGGTTACTCTATAGTGATGCCCAGTTTTCTATAAGATTGGGAGACTAGGTGTAACTTAGCACAGGTCTCAAATCTGACTACTCTAGCAGTTTCACCAGCATCACCCATTTGCCGTATTCAAAGTTAAAATGACAAGACAAAAATCAACAACAAGATCCTGGAGAGTGGTCAGATTACTGATGATGATAATGGTACTTGCTAAGCACTATGTGCCCAGCAGTGTTCTATGCACTGGGGTAGGTAAAGTTGATTGGGTTGGACATGGTCCCTGTCCCTTATGGGGCTCACGCTCTTAATCCCCATTGACAGATTAGGCAACTGAGGCATACAGAAGTGGCTTGCCCAAGGTCAGAGCAGACATGTGGCAGAGCCAGGATTTGAACCCAGGTCCCTCTGACTCTCAGGCCCTTGCTCTGTCAACTAAGCAACGCTGCTCTACTGTTGTCGAAGCTGCACTCTCCTCAACATCACTTTGCAGGGCAGGACCTGTGAGGAGAGTGGGTTTCCCAGAGAGCTGGGAAACGGTGAGCTGGAGCAGGCAAAGGAAGTAGGTCAGAGGATGAGGATACCAAAAATGCTTTAAGTATTCAATGAAGGGCAATCTCACTGAATGCTGAGAGGCAACTGCAGTAGACAGACCAACTTGGAGCCTGCAGTCTAGAAAAGAGTGCCACCTTTTTAGGGGAAGCTTCATGATGAGTGAAAAACAAGAACCTAAAGGGCTCTCAGTTGTGGGCAGGAAACATATCTTCCGTGTTATATTGTACTCTCAAGTGCTTAGAACAATGCTTTGCACATAGTAAGTGCAAACTGATTGGTAGCCAGGATCATCAGGAGTATGGAGGAACTCCCACAGAAGAGTAGACAAAGATTTAGGACTCTAGACTGAAAAAAATCAAAGTTTAAAAAGACATGGTTGAAAGCTTTACAGAATCTTGAAGGGCATGAACAGAATGAGGAAGGAATTAATGATCATATCCCACCACTACTGATGAACAAACCCCTGTTGAGATTTGATGGTAGACTCCACAAAAGCCCAAATAGATTCCACAAAGCCCCAAAAGAAAACCCTTCTTCATGCATCACATGTAAACATGTAGAAGTCATTACCACTGGAAGCTGGACAGGTCAAAGCTATGGACAGACTAGATCACAGTTTGAATAGACTCATGGGTGGAAAGTCCATGATGGGATACTGGAGGGAAAGGGAAAGGTACAGAGAAAAGGTTATGGATGCTAGAAAGCTCAAGGAAGGTTGGAATGGTTTCCTGAGTGTTGGGACCAATATGGGTTATTGGATGAAAAAAGAAGATATTGGATAGTACAGCCCTAAGCATTGTTGGATATTTCAAGGAGGGAAATGATCACAAAGTTCCCCCAAGCATCTTAATGTCACGTTTGGAGTGGGAAAACTCCAAATGGTGTAGACTGAACACTGGTATGACCAGACACGGCATTGCTTCTGTTCTTATATAAAACCTACAGCATCATTGTCATTATAGGCAATGACATTAGCTCTGTAGTAGCTTTTCATTCAGTCATGCATTCCCAAGTTTGTAACCAGATGGATCTAGTTACTTATGAGCTAATTTACACTCTCTTTAGCATTTGGGTATATATGTACTTTTTTATATTTGTCTTCCACAGTACAATATAATAAAATAATAAAACAACAACAGTAATAATAGTAATAATTTTGTTAAATGCTTACTAAGTGTCAAGTGCTGTAGGAAATGCTGGGGCAGGTACAAGATAATCAGGTTGGATACAGTCCCTGTCCCACATTCTAATGTGGGAGGGAGAATAGACTTTAAACCTCACTTTACACATGGGAAACTGAAGCACAGAGAAGTTGTGACTTTCCATGAAATGGCAAAGCCAGAATTGGAACACAGATCCTCTGACTTCCAGTTCCATGCTCTTTTCACTAGCTGTAAATCTTTGTGGGCAAAGGTTGTGTCAAGTCATTCTTCTGTATTTTCCAATGGCTCTCAATAAATGCTACTACCACTACTGCTACTATTACTTTTCTACTGAGCAACTTAAAAGATGTTCATCAAGAAGCGTGGTCTTTCTACAGGAACCAAAAGAATATCCCTGCTAGCTGTATATCTGAGGAATCACAGATCTGGGAATAATGATATAGAAAGGTAGAAAGAGAAAATACCTGTCCCCCCTCCCAAATTTCATTCCAAATATATTTCCTGTTTAAAACTCAACTGCATCTTTTACTGACTTGTGATCTGAAGCACTGCTTCCATTAGCATCTGCCCTCTGGCTTACAAAATCAAAATAAAGTTGGGAGAGTCTTTACTTTTTGTATTCTTTACTGTTTGCATTTTCCACTATCAGAGCATCACAAAGCAGTTGAGACACAGAAGGGAACGAAACAGACCTTCACAAACCCAGTGAAACAGGCCCAGACAAAACACTACACTAAATGTCAGTTGGGTTGTCAATACAGTACTAGAACACATAACCACAGTGCAATAAATAGCAACAGAAGAGAACCTGCCCTTTCTCCATCTCACTAATTCTAACCATTACATTAAAAAAGTTCAGACTTTGTAAAATACGTGCTCAAGAATTTCCAGTAGGTTTAAGAAGCAGCAAAAAAAAGTTTAGGGAGAAACACTTCTTTTAATGAAGGAAGCAGAGATTTTCCAGGATGTCACAATCCTTTTAACATAAGTGCAAGCCATGAAAACCCGAGGATTGCTTTTCAAACAACTGAAGATTCCACAATGAGTCGAAAGATCACATCCAATGAATATAACCAAATATCCTACAGGACAGTGGGAACAGACTCTACTTGGCACAGGTTCAAATCACATTTGGAACATTTTTATAGCTTCCAATAAAAATATAAGAGCTTTTCTTTTTGGTTGAACTTGTTCTCTTTAACCTTCATCAGAAAATGCACAACTATTACAGAGAATGCCTTATCTCCCCAACAGCTCCTCTTTCCTTCTCACCATCTCTGTCTCCACAAAGATCTTGTGTTTTCTGGATGGCTACTTCAACAAGATACTTGATAAGCAGCCAAGCAAGATTTTAATCTATTGAATTTTTTTAAGAATGTATTCCTTGTCCTCAAAGACAACTCAGCAAACCCGCAGAAGAGAAAAGTTCCTGAAAGTAAACGTGGGGAAGTCATATTTTAAACTTTGGGGGGCTAATGTCTGATTCAAAATCATGCCAGTTCTGTAAACAAGACAGTTCAAGACACCTTTTTTATGAGATTGGAATGGTGTAGGCCATGGCTCCCAAACTGCCTATGAAATTCAATTCACCTCTTCAGGAGACTTTCCCTAATTAATCCCTTACCTCCTTAGTCATGTCATCTCATCAGGGGGCTTAGTTCTGTTATATATATATATCTGTTCCTTGTTAATATGATGATACTAATGATTGCTTAATTTTTATTTGATTCTCATTTCATATTCTTTTGTCCACTGTATATTTGGCAAATTATGTCCATTTGTTTCTAGCCCTTGAAGGATCACAAGTGCTCAGTAAATGCTGCTAATAACAATAAAATAATAAATATCACTTTTTTGTTACTTTTTATGGTACTGCTTTAGGACTTACTATGTGCCAGGCACTGTACTAAGCACTGGGTTAGATACAAGTTAATCAGGCTGGACACAGTCCCTGTCCCACATAGCGTTCACAGTCTTAATCCCCATTTTACAGATGATGTAACTGAGGCACAGAGAAGTTAAGTGGTTTGCCCAAGTCACACAGCAGGCAAGTCATGAAGCCAATGTTAGAACCCAGGTCCTCTGACTCCCAGGCCTGTTCTCTTTCCACTAGGTCATGCTGCTTTTCCAAATTTTCTGGATTTGAACCAATCCACATTCAATGGATTACATTCATGGAAGAAACTTTCCCTTCCAAAGTTTTAGTTGGACAAGATAGGTGCCACATCATACCCTATAAACCAGAGTAGGCAGATCCATATTTTAGTGTCTCAGAGGAGTATACGACAGTAACTTGTGTTTATACAAGATCTTCAGATTCTTAAACATTATACCTTCAACCCACATTTACCCCAATGTCATTAGCCTTTAAGTATTATATACTCCACCAAATATTGTAAAAACAAAAGAGCTGAAAAAAGTATTTGTGGAATAAGTACATAACAGTGAAAATCTTAACTTCCAAAGTGAGACCTTTTTTATAGCAGTTTCAAATCAATCTGAAATAGTCAAGAAACACAGATACACATATTGGAAACTTAAATTTATTCATATTCACACTTCCAAAAATATATATTAGCTTCACTAACATGTAACTAATGTTAAAAAATTATTTCCTTAAGTGATAATTTATAAAGAAAGACTAATTAATGTTGCATTTATGGGCATTGGAACCATCCAAGCAATAACAACTTTAATATGAAAAGGAAAGAAACTGAACGCAAGTATTTTTGATCTTAAAAGGTACCTTTTTGAGCCTTTAAAACTGAGATGCTATACTGGTTCCCATTTAACCAGTGTGAGCTTTCCCTCCTGAATAGATTGTAACCTTGATTTCAACAGTAATGTTACCTCCTGCTGGTAATGTTCCATATCATACTCCATTTCCACTGCCACACTTTCACAATATAATTACTTCCTTTATACACAAAATGAGCACTGCCTCTAAAGAGCAGTTCAAAGATGATAATACTGACTGTTGAGCTTATGCTGAATCATAGCCTGGGGCTAACATTCCTCCAAATGCTTTTCCAGTTCAGGCAAAAAGTTGGTTTCTGTGGAAAAGTTGTATTAATATTCCTCCCTTTGCAGACTAACATATATGTAAGATGTACTTCTGATTCAGCTAGAGAAGTGGCATTGGATTATTGGAATCTAGTAATCAGTCAGAATTGCTTGCCTTAGATATTTTTCAATTAATTTTCTTATTTATGCTCTAATCTTTCCACGAAAATCCATATACATTAAATAAAACGTCTGCCTATCATGGAATAGATTGGGGGAAACACAGACACTAATTGCTATCTATTACCATCATCAGCAGGAACTTATTGAACAGCCACAGTGCTCACAACACTGAGAATGTGATCACAATAATCTCACAAAACAACACAACAGTGCTCACAACACTCAAACCTCATTGTTTCTGCTTTTGACAACATTGTTATTGTTTTTGCTGCTACTCTTACTGTTGCTATTGATAATGATAATAATAATGATAATAATAATGATAACAAATACTTGTGTGCTAATCGCTGGGATAGAGACAAGATAATCGGGTCAGACACAGTTCTTGCACAACATGGAGCTCACAGTGTTAATTACGCTTTTACACTTAGTTTGTCCCAAAAACTATGCTAAGTGCTGGGAATGTCATGGGGATGTCCTCACCTGAACAAGCCCAATTGGTCATTACCTTTGACCTAACTGAATTGTCTTTGTCATTTCTATTTTAGTTTCTAGCTTGTGCTAAATTGGGTAGGACTCTTGGAACATTCTGGGGACAGTATCTAAGATTGCAGTTCATTTATCATGGGGATTTAGAGAACAATCCATATGCACTTCTAGGTGTGAAATTAGGGAAACACCTTTACATCAACTGAAAGCACGTTAACATTTAAGTACTAAAACCAAACGCTCATTTGAATTGTTATGAATGCTCAATTTGGGATTATCAAGTAAGCTAGACTGCAAGATTCCACTTCTGGCACTTGTTAAACCCCTATTGTGTGCCAGGCCCTGTACTAAGAGTTAGGGTAGCTACAAGATAATCAGGGCAGACCAAAGTCCCTGTCCCACATGGGGCTCAGAGTCTAAATAGGAAGGAGAACAGGAATTGAACCCCATTTGACAGATGAGGAAACTGAGGCACAGAGAAGTTAAGTGATTTGCCCAAGATCACATAGCAGGCATTAGTCCACAAGATGAGACTGGGAGAAGGTTACAGTCTGTAAAAATAAACTCATGGTCTCTAAACTAGTGACTTTCATCTTTTAATTAAGGAACCAGTTTGGAGGTACTTATACCTTATCCTATACCCTCAGAGACTCTAGCTGTAGGTGGGAAGAACGATACTGTTGATATATACCGAACAGAAATTTTTAAATCTCATAGGGACCCAGCAGCATATTGTAACAGTAAAGAATGTCCATAGTTAGCTAAAACCGAGGAAAATTCAGATCACCCTCATGCTTCTTTAGTAAAGTACTCTAGCGGATACTGAGAAATATGTAGGATCAGGGCTTCTGTGAAGTGCCAACAACAGGACTTGTAACACTGGCCAAAAAACAGTGCTTTGGCATGTCCAGGATTTAGACAGAGATCTACCCAGATATGGGACATAAACGGAATACACTGTAGAGATGGTTCTGGTTGCCAGCTGAACGAACAGGGATAGATCTAGAAAAGAAGCAAGTTAATGATTTTGGAGATGATGATGATGATTATAATAATAATTGTGGCATTTGTTAAGCGCTTACTATATATGAAGCACTGTTCTAAGCGCTGGGGTAGATTCAAGTTAATCAAGTTGGACACAGTCCCTGTCCCATATGGGGCTCACAGTCTTCATTCCCATTTTACAAATGAGGTAACTGAGGCACTAAGTTAAGTGACTTGTCCAAGGTCACACAGCAGACACATGGCAGGGCCATAATTAGAACCCACGTCTTCTGGCTCCCTGGCCTGTGCCCTTTCTAGATGAGACTAGAGGGTGATGCTGGAGGAAAAAATGAGGCAGTTGAACACCCAAGAAATTCTGGGCAGAGGTGAGCAATTTTGTGATTGATCAAGATGGTTTGGGGGCTCTTTCTGATAGAGATGGGGAATACATGGGTAGAGACTAAAACATTCTTATAGGCAGGTCTGAGTAAAAGAAAAATGACAAGTACTCGAAAGAGCAAGGCACCGGGAAAGAACATGAGTCGAATTGGGGTTTGGGAGGAAGGCAAAATATGGCAGAATATGGAAGGGATACTGGGATTGCCACTTACTGGGGTAGGTGATGGGAAGATTCAGAAATTTGGGTCCCCAGTAGTAAGAAGGTACCAGAACAAGAGGCAGCAGGGGAGAAAAAGCATTCACTTCCTAGTCAAGCAGCTCTTATCTCCACTGAGTGTGGCTGAGTGCAGGCTAGAGTGCATGGTGGAGACTATAAATAATAATAATAATAATAATAATTGGGGTATTTGTTAAGTGCTTACTATGTTCCAGGCACTGTACTGAGCACTGAGGTGGAGACAAGCAAATTGGGTTGGACACAGTCCCTGTCCCACATGGGGCTCACAGTCTCACTCTGCATTTTACAGATGAGGTAACTGAGGCCCAGAGCAATGAAGTGACTTACCCAAGATCACACAGCAGACAAGTGGCAGAGCCAGGATTAGAGTGCATTAACTTTTGACTCCCAGGCTGGCCCTCTATCCACTAGGCCGTGCTGCTTCCAAACTCTTCCCCAGAGAGAGTCTGAGTAAAGGTTAGGGTCAGTTTAAGAGGTTTTTACATACAACTATCACTCCACTTCTTAGGCATACATGGGGACACCATTAGCATTGCCCGGATGCTGCATTACAGCTATGAGAGACAAGTGCAGCAGATAGACGAGGATGGCACACTGCATTCAAGATAGGAGCAGCTTTGTTTGCTCCCTTTAAAGAATCAGGAGACAAAAAAGGAAAAGTAAGAGAGCCAGGTGCAATAATTAAAAGAAAAAACAAACATGACAGTATAACAAATAGCAGCAATTGTTGTGCATGATCAGTATAGTTGGGACTATGTGGATCCTGTACTGACCTTTCCAGTCACAGATGCATCCATTGATGAACAACTTCACCCTTAATGGCCTCTTCTTCAAGCAGGAAAGACAATTATATGTATATGAGAATAAGGAAATGAAAGGAAGGACAGTCAAAGATATGGGCAGAGAGAGAGAAATCAAAATAGAAAGAGAGAGAGAGAGAAGGGAGATGTGGATATGGGTGGGGAGATACTGAGATGAGAGCGATAGAGAGAAGGGATAGAGAAGAGATGAGAGAGGAGCGTGATAGAGATATAGAATATGAGAGAGAGAGAGAGTAGGCATTGTCTGGAGAAAACAACCTTTCTAGGCAGAGAGAGAGAGAAATCAAAGTAGAGAGAGAGAAATTAAAATAGAGAGGGAGAAATCAAAATAGACAGAGAAAAGGAGATGTGGATATGGGCGGGGAGATAGATGAGAGAGATAGAGAAGAGATGAGAGAGGAGAGTGATAGAGATATAGAATGAGAGAGAGAGGAAAGAGAGAATGCATTGTCTGGAGAAAAAGACCTTTCCCTCTGTGTACATTAATCACATTTCCGATCCATATTAAAATCAACAGAAAGCAGCATGAATTAAAGAGTTGTGAGTGACTAATATCACAACCCCCTCTGAGACTCAATAGAGAGAGTTAACTTGTGATTGATGGGGAACTGGAAGCAAAGAAACTGAATCAAGAGATTCCCTCTTTCTAACTTTCAGATACGGAATCAAGCCACCACCCTTGTCCTTCTAGAACTTTAACTGGAGGGAGTCCATAATCCAGTGAAGCAGCATGGTCTAGTTGATAGAAGATGAGCCTGGGAGTGAGAAGGAACTAGGTTCTAATCCCAGCTCCACCTCTTGTCTGCTGAGTGACCTTGGACAAGTCACAACTTCTCTGTGCCTCAGTTGTCTCATCTGCAGAATGGGGATTAAAACTGCGAGCCCGTGGGAGACTATGTCCAACCTGATTAGGTTGTATCTACCCAGCATTTAGTACAGTGCCTGGCACATCATAAATACTTAACAATACATAGAAAAAGAGTTAAATTCTTCTAAACATGCGTTCAATTTAACTTATATTTTCTAATTAACATCTCCCTTCCAAATGGATATAATGAACCAAAATGAATAAATGTGTGTATATGTATATTCGTTTGGCTGTCTATTATAATTTCATTTACTTAGAAATGGAAACCACAGGCATTTTGATTGAGAGGGTAAGAGGTTGGAATTCTCCAAATATAATCCTTAGCAAGTGCAGGTATGGCTTAAATTAGGTTTTGAAATGTTTGGGTTTGATAAAATCCAAAACATGTTTTTGGCACACGCCTTTCACCTCCTTTTTCCAACACATGCAAACTATAAAGGAAATTCAATACTGCACATGGATTTATGATTATATCTTTGAATTATGACTTTTGAAAAGTGGTTTAAATTTCTAAAATGAGTACATTCTGCCAGTGGAAAAAAGCTTCATGAACAGAGAAATTCAGTTACATGAAATGTTGCATTTGAGCTCCAAATTTGAACTCCAATTGTTATTATAAGCGCTAAGTACTAAGCGCTTAGTACAGTGCTCTGCACATAGTAAGCGCTCAATAAATACGATTGATTGATTATAGACTTCAAACAAGTAAAATGGATTACCTCCCTCCTAAGATGTGCTCAAAGGCTACTGAAGTCTCACTAAACTGCTCTCCATCATTCTAAGGCCCTTCACCCCCTGGTATTGGGTGGTCAGAGTTCTGGGTCAGCATTCATTCTGGGCCCATATTAATTTCCAGTTAATGTATTACTTCCTGTTCATTTTCATGATAGCATTTCTACAATCACACCAAGAAATGTAAATACAGAATTTCCAAAACAACCTCTCAAGTTGACCCAAAAAGGTTAAAGGTAGCCAGGCCTTTAAAGATCACAGGGGTCCAGGAGCATTTTAGAAAGAAGATCTGGAAGCCCTATTTAAGTATCTTCACTGTAAACCAGTGTAGAAAATAATGATAAATTTTTGAATTTTATATAATCATTTCCTTTTGAAGAGATCCATGCAATTTGCATTAATTTAACATACTTTGGTTTTGGAATAGCACTTTAATTCCCAAAGCTTTCTCTCATTGCTTATCTCATTTTTGTCCTCACAGCAAGCCCGTAAGGTAGGTAAAAAGGCAGGTATTATTATCCCCATTTTACAGATGAGGGAACTGAGGCACAGAGAGGTTAAGTGATTCTCCCACAGTCACACAGCGCAGTGTCAGAGGTCCAACTCAAATCTGAGTCCTCCACCTTCCGGACCGGTGCTCTTCAAAAGCCCAGGATACTAGTAGCTATAATTCCAAATTTCTAGATGAGGTAACAAACTCAAGGAAGTGATTTTCAATAAGTTCACCCTTGGCCATACAGTGGAGCTTCGACCAGAATCTTGACTTCCAGGGCATCAGTCTTTCCACTACGGTATGCTGTTGTGGTAAGGGAAAACATCACATACAGAGGAAGGCTTGTTTGATTTAGAGTCTCCTCTCCAGGAGAAAAATCATGTTATTGCCATTTTGCACAATAGTTGAATAAAATAAGCTCCCACATGATGGTCTCGCTGGACTTGGTTTTTGTGATTCAGAAAACCATCAGCGTTATTTAGCCTCTCAAGTATAAAATAACCAGAAGATGGCAGCATGTCAGTAGCCATTCCTTCCTCGGGGAAACTACTATCCCAAAAAGAGGAAAGTTGAAGCCCTGAGAAGGATCTGTTTCCATCTAAATCATCACTCACTAGCTCAGAATTCCAGGAAATCTGGTCATGATGTGGTGGTTCCCTCGAGGGACTGCAGCATATTTGGGGTGGGGAGGGCTTTCAGAGAGGAAGATTAAATCTACAGAGCAACAGCCTGGAATACGCTGAAAGCTGAAGGAGAATGGGAAAGCAAGGGCTCAGAAATAAAGAAAAAGGCTTTACCATAATAATAATGGCTATCTGAGGGAACAAAGAGCAGCATTTAAAGCCGACTCTAAACTGGATTATTAGGAATGTCAAATCCTTGCAGGGTCATAATGCATTATTCAGTGAGCTTAGTTAGAGTTTATTCACACAAGTCCCAAGTGGCTGACACCCCTCCAGCACCTCCTCCCTCTGGCCCCTCTCATATCTGGTAATCCACCACTCTCCACTTATTGAAAGCCCTACTAAAATCATACCTCCTCCAGTGTCCTTCTTTGCAAAGGCTCCTGTCTCCCCCCGTCGTCCTCCCTCCTGCAACATATGTACCCCTTAGGCACATGCTATTCCTTAGTTTGTAAACTCTTTTTGGACAGGGAATGTGGCTACCAACTCTGTTGGTAGAGAAGCAGCGTGGTTTAGTGGAAAGAGCACGGGCTTGGGAGTCAGAGGACATGGGCTCCAATCCCAGCTCCAACATATCAGCTGTTTGACTTTGAGCAAGCCATTTAACTTCTCTGTGCCTCAGTTACCTCATCTGTAAAATGGGAATTGAGACTGTGAGCCCCACCTGGGACAACCGGCTTTACCTTCTATCTACCCCAGCGCTTAGAACAGTGCTTGACACATAGTAAGCGCTTAACAAATACCATCATCATTATTATTGTACTGAACTCTCCCAACTGCTTAGTTCAATGCTCTGCACATAGCAAGCACCAAATAAATACCATTAATTGGGTTTATGGATTCACTCTCAAAGTGTTGACATTGAGGGTTGCTAAATATAAACTACTATAGAAATATTTTTTTTCAAATGTCCCTCGATTAATAAATAAATAATATACTAGGAAAATGAAAACTGTTGTAGGTGCAGACCATGGAGTTTCTAAAAGAAGCAAAAAGTATTTTCTGGGGGGAAAAACAAAACCTATTGATGGTGAAGGGGTCCTCCCATCAATATCAATGGCTGAGCCTCTTATCATTAGACTTTAGGACCCATCATCTGCACAGTGGAATTGATTATAGTGTCATTGATTTGTCCAGCACAATTCACATGCTGTCATTCTTATGATTCCCATTCCTGCTAGGGTATAGAGTTCAAAAGGCAAGCACAAGACTGTAAACTCATTGTGCGCAGGGAATGTATGTTTATTGTTACACTGTACTCCTCCAAGCTCTCAGCATAGTGCTTTGCACACAGTAAGTGCTCAGTAAATACAACTGAATGAATATTGTACTCTCCCAAGCATTTAGTGCAGTGCTCTGCACACAGTAAGTGCTCAATAAATACGATTGAATGAATGAATGAATGAATGAATAGAGGCAGCACCCAGGCTTTGCTTCCCGGGACAGTGCTCTATCCACTGATAAGAACGGCAGGATTCAGTAATCTGTGCTCATTAGCAGCTATTGACACCTAGGTGGATAGTCTTAGGCTGAGGATTAGTCAGACATAGGGCTTTACTATCTGATTCGATAATTAATAGTTGGTGATCATCCTGTAATTGGTTCTGTGGGATACCAGGAATCAAGCCAAGAAACTGTATTTCTTAAAACTAGAACTTACAATATAAAACAAATGAGGTTCAGCCCACAGAATGTGTAGAGTTGAGCACTGCATTCATTCATTCAATCACATTTATTGAGCGCTTACTGTGTGCAGAGTACTGTACTAAGCACTTGGGAAGTACAAGTTGGCAACATATAGAGACGGTCCCTACCCAACAACCGGCTCACAGTCTACAGGGGGAAGACAGACAACAAAACAAAACATGTGGACAGGTGTCAAGTAATCAGAATAGATAGAAGTAAAGCTAGATGCACATCAGTAACATAATAAATAGAATAGTAAATATGTACAAGTAAAATAAATAGAGTAAGAAATCTGTACTAACATATATACAGGTGCTGTGGAGAGGGGAAGGAGGTAGGGCGGGGGGATGGGGAGGGGGAGAGGAAAGAGGGGGTTCAGTCTGGGAAGGCCTCCTGGAGGAGGTGAGCTCTCAGTAGGGCTTTGAAGGGAGGAAGAGAGCTAGCTTGGTGGATGTGCGGAGCAAAGGACACAGCATACAGACACTCAAGGGACAGAACAATTAGAGCAAATGTAAGAGATGATCATGTCATTGAAAAACTGAATTGGTTACGCTGCTAGGTTTTCCTTACTGTTTGAGCTATAATGATATCCAGAAAAGTCAAACCACCACCTTGCCAAGTGACCCTCATGTAAATGAATGGGCAGTAGCAACATAACCAAATAGGAACTGAATTATGGCACCGATAACAAGGAGGACATGTTTTCAAGACATAATAAAGCAAGATCTAGCGGATGTGGGATAGCTGTGGTAAAGTGGGCAATAATAGCCAAAGGCAGACCAGTCTTGTTTGTAAAGATTAGAAATGGGGAGAATTTCAAGCTGATCATGATGTTACGAGACAGAATCAATATGGCCAGGCACTGAAGGTAGTAAATGTGATAATAGTGCAAGGGATAAAACTATTGATTGACTAATCGCCTTTATATACATACGAAATGGAAGAGATGTCAATTTAAATAATTGGTCCATGTCTTCAGCATTTATAGTAGGTGTCTTACACTAGTATGTGTATTATTACAAATATATTCTTTAAAATAAAGAACGATGAACTTGGGCATGTCTCATTGCATACAGTGTATAAGACACAAAGTTTTGTAGTAGCAGACCTCTCTCATCCCTCCTGACCCAGCATTAACATTCAAATCAGAAGTTCAAAAGGTAGCAAGGCTATGAGTTCATAATGCAAATCTAAGGCCAAAGCAATGCCTAGACTTCTGCTCAGTGTCCCAATGAATGTGTTAGAAAGAAATGTGATTTGAAAATTGAGTTGAAAAGGGAATTTTACAGACTGTTCATGTTTTATTGATCTTGATGGAGTTGGGGGTAAGGAGTATAAGTATCATCTGAATGATAATGATGTTGAAATCATACCCAGCAGGTCTAGAGACTTCTTTTTTGACCTTAAAATGCCACAGATTTGGATAATTCTGCTTTCTAAAAGTATATTATCCCTTTCTCATGGAAGTTTTCCCATATAAATCAGTTTCCAGGATCCCTGGGCACATCACTGTTGGGTAGGGACTGTCTCTATGTGTTGCCAATTTGTACTTCCCAAGCGCTTAGTACAGTGCTCTGCACATAGTAAGCGCTCAATAAATACGATTGATTGATTGATTGATCACTGTGGGCAAAGAATGTGTCTACCAACTCTTGTATTGTACTCTCCCAATCACTTAGTACAGGACAGTGCACATAATAAACCCTCAACAAATACCACTGATTGATTTTGAAGTGAAAAGCACCCATAAAGAGCAGATAAATTGCTTGTTCTGAATCATTTGAGGGCATATTCCCATTATGTCTTTGGAATTAGTACGATCCCAAATTTCCAAATATATTTTCCTGCTGCACCTACAGGCTTCTACTCACATTAACTTGCCACTATGTTAGGAAAGATGCAGCCATGTTAGCAGAGAGACAGGGAGGCCTGCCCACAATGGGACAGGGATCTCTACCTGCCAGTATCTAGGGTGAATCTTGGGGAATTGAAATGAAGTTTAAAATGGGTTTAAGAAGATGAAAATATTGACACCATTGCCAACAGGGAAAAGCTTATGTGACAAATGCAAATGGGCTGGGAAATGTACATGTTCAGTGTGAGGAGAAATCTATAGTTACTGAGCTCAGGAACTCTCTAGAACCAGTCCCTAAAAGCAACCCGACTCTCATGTAATTGCTGTATGAAACAGATTCACAATGACAAGGACCGCAGGCACAGCCAGCAGATTCATTTCTTTGGGTGATGAGGTGGACACCTTTATTCTGAGTCATGAGCAACTTAGAGCTTTTGGCAAAGAAGGATATTGATATGCAATGTTTTGTGCTAATGTAGCTAGATTAGCTACTAAATTTATTTTGCACGACATAAAACAAAAACTCCTGATGGATTTTAAAGGCTTCCACAGTTGGCTACTACTTACGTAATCTCTTTTTTCTCTCATTATACTCTAACTCAGAGTCTTCACTTAACCCAAGCAAACCTTCTCACTGCATGTCACTTGCAATTCTCCTGTATTTGACCACTGCTCATTCCTTTCCTCCTGCATGGCACTCTCTCCCACCTCATATCTGCCAAATGATGTCCCCCTCCATATTCCAAGCTGTCCTAAATGCTAAAGTGCTCTGAGACATTTCCTGATGAATCCTCATTTTCCTATAATGCCATCTTGTCAAACAACCTAGAAATCATCTGCACTGCTGTTTATTACACCCAGTTTGGTATTGCATGTGCTTTTATTTCATGATTCGGGTATAACCCAACTGAGGAACTGGCTTCCCATAACATGATCGGGTTGTAGCATATCATATATCATGATTCACAAGTTGACACAAGTAGATTCCATGTAGGAAGAAACTTTTGTGCACTGGCATATAGCACCAGGCAAGGCACTGGGATGCTTTGCTTCCCAGCCTCCATGGCCTCATCCTTATTGTAATATTCTGAATGGTATTTGGCTTTTCCTTATGCTTTTACAATTTTTTAGTGTTTAATACCATAAAACAGCAATGAATGGTAATCGTATAAGCATTTCGCTAGTGGTTAACATAGCAGTAATATAGGAACTTGTACCAAGAACTGTCAGACTTCAATCCATCTGCCCCCAACGCATTAATACTCACTGAATCAATGGGTGCTGTATCACAATTTTCCAATAACAAAGTTATGTAAGAACATAACTCCTGTGTTATAGGAAAATTCCCTGTAGTTGTGTTATTATCATTTATATCTATGCTCTTTGTTTGGCAAATTATCTCTCCAACTAAGACCAGGGATCTCATGTTTTATTTCTACTCTATGTTCCTAAGTGCCTAGGTCAATGTTCTGCACACAGTAGATGCTCAACAAAGGCTGTTACTGCTGCTGTTGCTAATAGCATTATTAAAAGTTGATTCATCACCATCTGACTAGGGTATAGCTCTAATCTTCTGAGTCCATTTTAGCCTGAACTCTGGTAAGCAGTTTGCTTGCTGGCATCCAGGTCTAAACATTTTCACCTCCCCAGCCCTGTGTTTCAGTCAAATGAAATGACCCCATAACAGGATCTACATTAATCTATGGATCGGAAGCATGAAATAGGACTCTTACGGTATTTGTTAAGACTGATGGCAGAAAGGCTAAACAAATTAATTTAGATTCCAAAGGTCACGGCATATTTTCAACATCTGGGTTGGATGACCTCTTGGAAAATAACTGGTAAGCTGTGTTCCTCTTGGCTCACAACACCACTTCCCATGCAGTATTCCTCAAAGAACATGATGATTCTAGTAAGAGTGTACAGGATGTATAATTTTCTTATCTTTTTACTATTAAAAATTCTGCTGCCCCAGATGTCAATGCTATCTGCTTCAGATTTTGAAGATACAATCCTGAGTTTGAGACGCTGTTCTTCTTTTCAAGTTAAATAACCGAGACTTTTGATTTTAGTTGGGAGGGAAAAAAAATCCATCAATATTTAATGAATCCTTAAAAAAAAAGACAACAAATTTATCTCTTTGCCAGGAGCCCTGAGAAAGATTGGAAAGGATATCCAGTTACACATATAAGTAGAAGTGCTTCAAATGAAAATGCTGTTCAGAATCTTCCAAAGAGCTTGGGCTAACATATAAATAGAAAACAAATCAAAATCTGAATTGTTATTCATTTTATCCCTGAGGATGTCCATCTATACTCATCAGTGCTCCTGTATTTCCTTGAAGTCCTCTTTACAAATGAAATGTTAAAATAAACCACAAATATACTGGAGAACTTTTCTCTGCTAGGACATGTAGCATTACAGTAGCAGAAATTAGCAATTTTCCTTCATATTGTTTGTGTCTGCAATGGCGAGGTGTATTTTTGATAGGAATTTATTGTAGAAAACTCAGTAAAGGGGTTAAATGTGATTAGGGCAAACCTAATGTCAGACATTAATCTAACATTAGCTGGGACTGGTATCACATTCAACAAAGTAGACATACCTCCTTTCCAACAACAACCTCTGCCATGTAGGACACCAACTGTCCATAAAATAGACCCCTGAGCCAGAGTCATTCCCAAGAAACCCGTTCTTCAGGGCACAGTATTACTTTGTTGTAGCAAATTAAGTATTTTTTGGCGGAGCATTAACTCTGAAATGTGGACCAATAAACACAGTAATGATCCTAGAAGAGTTAATGAGCCTCCCAAAGTGTATATTTGCCATTAAACAGAAAGATTATGAATATTCCAGTAAGTTTAGTCAAAAATCTTTAGTCAAAGATTTCCTCAAAAATCTCCAGTGGCTACCAATCAACCTATGTATCAGGCAGAAACTCCTCACCCTCGGCTTCAAGGTTCTCCATCACCTCGCCCCTTCCTACCTCACCTCCCTTCTCTCTTTCTACAACCCAGTCTGCACTCTCTGCTCCTCTGCCACTAATCTCCTCACCGTGCCTTGTTCTCGCCTGTTCCACTGTCGACCCCCGGCCCACGTCATCCCCCTGGCCTGGAATGCTCTCCCTCCGCACATCCGCCAAGCTAGCTCTCTTCCTCCCTTCAAGGCCCTACTGAGAGCTCACCTCTTCCAGGATGCCCTCCCAGACTGAGCCCCCTCCTTCCTCTCCCCCTCCATCCCTTCCCCATCCCCACTGCCTTACCTCCTTCCCCTCCCAACACCACCTGTATATATGTATATTGATGATGATGATGTATATATGTTTGTATGTATTTATTACTCTATTTTATTTGTACATATTTATTCTATTTATTTTATTTTGTTAATATGTTTTGTTTTGTTCTCTGTCTCCCCCTTCTAGACTGTGAGCCCACTGTTGGGTAGGGACCGTCTCTATATGTTGCCAACTTGTACTTCCCAAGTGCTTAGTACAGTGCTCTGCACACAGTAAGCGCTCAAGAAATACGATTGAATGAATGAAAAGTTTAGTCAGGATTGTCCCTATGGCAGATTGAATCTAGGTAGTGATCTCAGATACCATACTTCAGGAAGCCCCACCACTCAGCTAAGATAATTGACTTTTGCTGGTAGTAGTAATAGTAGTAATGGTAATATTTGTGAACACATCCTCTATGCATTTGTGTTGGAAAAGAATGCAGGGGTGGAAATTGGAAATGGTCCCTACCCCTGGGGGAGTTCGCAATCTTAAAATAAAATACAAATATAAAATAAGAGATTTATTGGACCAAATTGGCTCCTGGAGGAGTGGCTCATAGATAGTCTTGGTCTGGTGATATGACTATTACTAAATAAGAGGCTGGTGAAGCCCACAAGGGAGAGCCAGGAAGTAGGTCTACAGCTGATGGTACTAGTGGAAACTACATGAATTTGGGAATCAGAGGATCTGGGTTCTAATCCCAGCTCTGCCACTTCCCTGCTGTTTGACATTGGACAATTAGCTTAACCTCCCTGAGTCTCTGTTTTCTCATCTTAAAAGGTGGTTAATAGTACCTGCATCTTTCTACCTCACAAGGATACTGTGAGGACAAAATGAGAAACGTAACGTGACATTGCTTTGGAAAAATACAGATTTTTCAAATACAAATTATTATGATTTTAAGGTTATCAGTACTGTCCAGTCCAGTGGTGGTGGTGAGGGAGCAAACAAAACTTATAAAAGACTTTCAAAACTTCTCAAAAAGGAAATGAAATAGAAGAGGGAGTTTAGACTTTAGTACAGCCTCAGGCTACACTAGGTAAATTAGAACTTCTTTTAATGATATTTGTTAACCATTTACTATGCGCCAGACACTGTACTAAGCATTGAGGCAGATTCACAATAATCAGATTGGATGCAATACTTATTCTACATGGGGCTTACATTTTTAATCCCCATTTTACAGATGAGGCAACTGAGGCACAGAGAAGTTAAGTGACTTATCCAAGGTCAAACAGCAGACAAGTGGCAGAGCCAGAATTCAAACCCATGTCCTTCTGACACCCAGGTCCGTGCTTTATCCATTTGGCCATGCTTCTTTGCTGCTGTGGTTAGTGGTTTTGTTCATTTCTTCTCTCATGAAACAGAGTGAGCATGTGCAAAAACTCAGGAGCATTACCAATGTACAGAAATTAGCACAGTTTGGGGCTTCTGCAGGGAATTTGCTTGACTGGACTGTTGGAAAATAGATAATTTATATTCAAAACTATACTATACTTGTTTGGTTAAAGAGGTATTTACGAAAAAATAGTGTACAGTGCATGCAACTATGAGTAAGTGCTTATCAGGATGATTCAAGTTCCAAAAAATTCCACCAACCCAATTTAAAAGAAAAAAATTACTGGAAAACAATCAGCAAGTGAAGTTAATGGTTCCCTGACTGTGATATTTTGAGATTGGTTAGACAGTTCTGATGTTTCTTCAGCCTGACAAGATTCCCAGCCGTTGCTGGAAAATAACAAGCCACAAGAAATATATGCATAATGGCCTCAAAATTGCATTATTTTATTTGTTGCTAAGGTAACTGACTATAGACCTGGATAAAACCATGTAGCTAGATATTGAATAAATGTGTTAAAATCAATTATTTAAAATTAAAACCAAATATTAGTTTTAGTCCTAATAATGGATAATAATAATTGTTTCAAGATGACAGGAGAGATCCACATATGTTATGCAGTTCTGTGTCTTGGATTAGTGATTTGATGTTTTTCCCCACCAAAGAGCCCCTTCCTGACTCTGACCTCGAGAAAGCAGCCACCAAAGACTTCTCCAACTTCTAATCTATATTTCCTATCAGCCTAGAGATCAATAATAATAATAATGATAATAATAATAATAATGGCATTTATTAAGTGCTTACTATGTGTAAAGCACTGTTCTAAGTGCTGGGGAAGTTACAAGGTGATCAGGTTATCCCACGGGGGCTCACAGTCTTCATCCCCATTTTACAGATGAGGTAACTGAGGCACAGAGAAGTTAAGTGACTTGCCCAAAGTCACACAGCTGACAATTGGTGGAGCCGGGATTTGAACCCATGACCTCTGACTCCAAAGCCCATGCTCTTTTCCACTGAGCCACGCTGCTTCTCTAGATCAATCAATTAATCGTATTTATTTTACGCTTACTGTGTGCAGAGCACTGTACTAACTGCTTGGGAGAGTACAGTACAATAATATAACAGATTCTCTGACCACAACAAGTTTACAATCTTATAAAAGACTTTCAAAACGTTTCAAAAAGGAAATAAAATAGAAGAGGGAGTTTAGACTTTAGTACAGCCTCAGGCTACACAAGGTAAATTAGAACTTTCTTTAATGATATTTGTTAACCATTTACTATGTGCCAGACACTGTACTAAGCACTGGGGCAGATTCACACACACTAAGCACTGATTCACTAAGCATAGAGGCTGAGGGGGAGACAGACATTAATATAAATAAAATGACTTATGGGTATGTACAAAAGGGCTGCGGGGCTGGGAAGGGTTGTGAATAAAGGGAGCAAGTCAGGGTGATGCAGAAAAGAGTGGAAGAAAAGGAAAAGAGGGCTTCATCAGAGAAGGCCTCTTACAGGAGATATTTCTTCAAAAAGTCTTTAAAAGGAGGAAGAACAATTGTCTGTCAGATATGAAGGTGGAGGGCATTCCAGGCCAGAGGTAGGAAGTGAGCAAGAGATCAGAGGTGATAGATGAGTTCAAGATACATTTAGTAGGTTGGCATTACAGGAGAGAAGTGTGTGATCTGGGTTGTAGTAGCAGACTAGAGAAGTGAGGTAGGAGGGGGCGAGGTGATTGAGTGCTTACAGCTGATGGTGAGGAATTTCTGTTTGTTGCAGAGGTGGTGGGCAAACACTGGAGGTTCTTGAGGAGTAGGGAAATGAGGGCTGAGGGTCTTTGTAGAAAAATGATGTGGGCAGCATTGTGATTTATGGACTGGAGTGGGGAGAGCCAGGAGACAGGCAGGTGGGTTTGGATAGATGCTTGGATCTTCTAGACTTTAAGCCCAGTGTGGGCAGGGATTGTCTCTCTTTGTTGCTGAATTGGACTTTCCAAGCATTTAGTACAGTGCTCTGAAAACAATAAGCACAAGAGAAGCAGTGTGGCTCAGTGGAAAAAGCACGGGCTTTGGAGTCAGGGGTCATGGGTTCAAATCCTGCCTCCTCCAATTGTCAGCTGTGTGACTTTGTGCAAGTCACTTAACTTCTCTGTGCTTCAGTTACCTCATCTGTAAAATGGGGATTAAGACTGTGAGACCCCGTGGGTCAACTTGATCACCTTATAACCTTCCCAGAGCTTAGAACAGTGCTTTGCACATAGTAAGCGCTTAATAAATGCCATCATCATCATCACTCAATAAATATGATTGAATGAATGAAGATGGCAGCAGTTTGTACACAGAGGAAAGGATGGAATTTAATGATTCTGCGAAGTTCGAACTGACAGGATTTATTAATAGATTGAATACGTAGGTTAAATGAGATTGAGGAATCAAGGATAATGTCAAGAATACAGGCTTGTGAGAAAGGAAGGACAGTACCGCTGTCTACAGTGAATGTAAAATCGGGAAGGACAAGGTTTGGGTGGGAAGATAAGGTGTTCTGTTTTGGACATGTTAAGTACAAGGTGATGGCAGGACATCCTAGTGGAGATGTCTTGAAGGTAGGAGTAAATACGAAACCATTTTAGATTTCACTATCTGTCAATACTTTCTGTCTGCCTTCCCCATTAGATTATAAATTTGAGAGCTAGCAACTTGTGTCTCACTATTGTTATCTGCAACCAAGTATTTGGTGCAGTGCTCTTAAGGCATTCAGTAAAATCCACTGATTGATTGACTCCACTCCCCTAAACAATAAACACAATTTAAAATAATGCCAACAACTTCAATTTTGAATTTAGCCAGTAGTTTTCAAAGGAAAAATATATGCCACTTATTAGCAGAAGAGAGCCACAAACTCAATTCGAAATGAGTCACTGAAAGGTAAGCAGCCTATTTTTGAATTGCAAAAAAACTTAATATTTTAATAAAGTAAAGATGAATTTGCTTCCCTCTCTTAAAATAGATTTGCTAGACATTTTATTGTGAAAAGAGGGTGGGGAGAGTGTAGAAGGCTAGGTCGCACTCTGTATAAAGCACAGACAATACACTTAATCAATCAATCAATCAATTGTATTTATTGAGCACTTACTGTATGCAGAGCACCGTACTAAGTGCTTAGAAGTACTTAAAAGCACTATGTCCAATTTGCAACATCTGAACAATTATTAAGAAACATTTAGTGTCACAAAGTTTCTTGCTTTGAAATGACACTATGGCTTTCCAAAACATTCTAAAGTAGTAATCTGTTTGCTGTCGCATACTTGAACTCATTTGTGATGTTTACACAGAGACTCACTCTGCTTCTGTTCAGAGTCAATCCTGCGGAAGATGGAATTATAGCTCAGCATCATATCCCCCAATGAAAAAAAAATGAAAAACATTCTTATTAGTGGCTTTGGGGGTAAGCAGCGTGGCTCAGTGGAAAGAGCCCGGGCTTTGGAGTCAGGGGTCATGGGTTCGAATCCTAGCTCCACCACATGTCTGCTGTGTGACCTTGGGCAAGTCACTTAACTTCTCTGAGCCTCAGTTCTCTCAATTGCACAATGGGAATTAAGACCGTGAGCCCCACATGGGACAACCTGATCACCTTGTATCCCCGCAGCACTTAGAACACTGCTTTGCACGTAGTAAGCGCTTAACAAATGCCATTATTATTATTATTTATATTTTATACTTCATTTTTGTTTATAAAATTTTAATTTTCTTTTTGAATTGCCATTGTGTAAGCAGTACCTGTCTGACAATTTCACTCTGTCTAAAGTAAACACATCTGGAAAAATATAAATATATCTTTTTCTGGAAAAAGAATTTCCTGGGAGCCTGATTCGTCATGAAAAATGGCCACCACCACTATCACCACCCTAGCACCAAGGTGGTGTTTTTTCCTATAATATCAATGAATCACTGGCCTAAATGAGGAAAAGAGCTAGTACTTCGAAGGGTCTGATTTACTCTGCTTAGGCATCTGTTGCAGTGCGACAAGTTGGTAAGCCGGAGAAGCATTGATTTTTTTATTATTATTATTTAGGACTGTATCTGGTAATGTTTCTCGCCCTCTAGATTGTAAATTACTTGTAGGCAGAGAACATGGCTACCAACTCTATTGTCTTGTACTCTCTCAAGTGTTTCATACAGCTCATTATAGGCAGAGAATGTGTCTATCACCTCTATTATATTCTACACTCCCAAGGGTTTAGTACTGTGCTCTGCACACAGTTAAGTGCTCAACAAGTATTGATTGATTGACTGATTGCTTTTCCTCAATTGAAAGTCACCACTCTCCCTAAGCATGGTGTGCACACCATAATTTAACATCTACAGTATGTTTAATTCACTGAAATCATTTGCTTAAGATAATTATTCACAGAAAGCAGCTTGTCCTAGTGGAAAAAGCATGGACCTGGGAGCCAGAGGATCTGGTTCTAATCCTGCCTCTGCCACTTGCTGCTGCATGACCTTGGAAAGGTCACTCAATTTGTCTGTGCCTCAGTTTCATCAGGTGCAAAATGGGGATTCAATATCTGTTCTCCCTCCTACTAAGACGTGTAGGTCAGGGACTAACTCTGTCCTGATTAACTTGTGTCCACCCCAGTGTTTGACACAGTAAGTACTTAACAAATACAATAAAAAAGGAACACCATAAAATGCCAGTCCAGCATTATTTTAGTAAGTATAAAAGATTTTATCAAAAGGAAAAAAAGCATCAGTATAATAGAATATCATCTTTCTGACTCCATACTTTAGTTCCCATTCACAAAATGATATAGCACAAAAAAAAATGAAAAAAAAAAAACTGCATGCCAAAACACAAAAAGTATCATGACAATTGTTAGAACTGGCTACAAAGAAAATAGAAAATTGCATAGTTAAGACTATTTTAATCACAAATGCCCTGCTATCCCAAAGGCTTAGGGTAGAATCACCCTTACCAGTTAATGAATTGACACACTACTCACTTTTTTCATTTATATATTTGTCTATTCATGTTTTCCTACTCCTCTTATTTCCAGGTGCTGTGTTATCCTTTCTCCTACTCCCACTATTTTTAAACAATTTATTCCTGCCTGCCTCCACCATTTGATTGTAAGCCACTTGAGTAAGGGACCTGTGTCTTTTGCTTATATTATACACTCCTAAATCTTACTATAGAGCTCTGCACTCTTTGGGTGCTCAATAAATACTGATGTTGATGGTGATGATAGAGATGAGGGTTGGGGGGGATGGGGTCGAAGGAAGAGTAGCTTTTGGCTTTGGCTTTAAAATGAGGTCCAAAAAGATTATTGATGACAATGCTGATGATGACTGGGATTCCAAGACTGTGATTTTTTATAATGATGTTAGTATTTGTTAAGCACTTACTATGTGCCAAGCACAGTTCTAAGCACTGGGGTAGGTATATGGTAATCAGGTTGTCCCACGTGGGGCTCAAAATCTTACTCCCCATTTTACAGATGAGGTAATTGAGGCACAGAGAAGTGAAGTGACTTTCATAAAGTCCCACAACTGACAAGTGGGGGAGCCAGAATTAGAACCCACAACCTCTGACTCCCAAGCCCATGCTCATTCCACTAAGCCACACTGCTTCTCCTTTGGGTTCTGAAGTTATGTATGTCTAACTTCATGATGTACTTTCTGGGACAGCAAATAAAGAGGACTATTCCACCCCACTTCTGTGGAACAGAACTTCAAATGGGGGAAAAATTTAACAAATAAATGAATAATTTTGCTATTTGTTAAGCACTTACTATATGTCACACATATTCTAAGTGCTGGGGTAGATACAAGGTAATCCAGTTGAGCAGATTTCCTGTCCTTCATGGGGCTCACTCAAAGTCTAAGTAGGAGGGAGAAGAGGTATTCAATCCCCAATTTAGAGTTGGGGAAAGAGACATAGAGAAATGAAGTGACTTGCCCAAGGTCACACAGCAGGCAAGTGACAGAGCTGGGATTAGAATTTAGGCCCTCTGATTTCCAGGCTCATGCACTTTCTACCAGGACATGCTGCCTCCCTTAGTCATCTTCCATCTAATTATCTTTGCCACACTCACCCAGCCCTAATTCATTCTTCAGAGCCATTCCATCATAGAAAATAGGCCACAAACAGGGATATAGTGATCAATCAATAGTATTTATTGAGTGCTTACTGTGTGCAGCACACTGTTTTAAGCACTGGGGAGAATGCTATACAACAGAGTTGGTAGACACAGTCCCTGTTTAAAAGAAGCATACAGACTAGAGATGACAACTTCACCACCCTACCCAGACAATGGTTGAGTTCTCAGGTTTGACCAAGTTTTGATTTAATTAATAGCCCACTTCACTCTATTCCAGATTCCCAGAACTTGATTCTAGCCTTCAGAATCCTTGATTGTTGGAAAATTGTACTGAGAATCTTGAGATTCTGATCGCTATTTGGATCTCCCATTGTGAAAAGTTATTTTCTTCATTAGGTTTGAACCTGAACCAGGAAGTCCATCTCTCATAACATTTTCAATATGTAATACATTGTTCCAAGAAAAGCAGTAAGAAGAGCCTTTCCAGTATATTAACAGACTTTCTACATGAAAACTAAAAAGAATTTCAGGTCTAAAATTCATAGAGGCATATAAGATTTTAAGTGATCAATTCTGAATTTCCGAAACATTTGATTCAAGAGTGTGTATCCTATTGGCCCCAAGTCCCAGGTGAGAATAGAGACTATTTTTCCCAGCTTCTTTCCATTTTTCTCACTCTCAGGGTGTGGACTGGTTAGTGCACTAATATCTAGCTCAGTATCCCTAGCAAAATATTTGTTAAGCCCTGACAAATCCATGGGGTACACAGGCACTTGGTATTCATCTCTTTCATTCTCTGGTTTCAAATCCAAATGCCCTCTGGGCAATGAATGACATTATTTGTTCTCTTTCAAATGCAAGTCAGTAATATAACACACAGTAAGCTTGTCTAATTCCTATTCTCTCTCCTCACAGCATTTTCCAACTTTGACCTGAAATTTCTCCAAGTAAAATAATCTACCTCTGCAGGAACAAAATCACTCTTTGCTGTGAGTACTCCTATTCCTGTTTCAGTGAGAAGGATTCACACGCACATACACACACACACATGCACAATCACACACTCAAACAGTGCAGTGCCATTACTGTGAAGAAAACATTTCTCACATCCAACACGGTTTGTCGTGGAAGCATTTATCTCCCATATTCAGAACAGGCTTTACTAGATACTCCAAGAGCATTTTGATGGTGAAACCATAACCCTTGTAACATTTTCCAAAGAAATGAGGACATAAAAAGGTTAACTGCATCCAGGGGCCACTTAAACTTATGTGCTTAGCATCTGCGCAGAAGATAAGCCAAGGTCACACTGTTCTTTTCAGGACTAAAGGGTTGATATTTTCCTAAGGAGGAAAGGCTCTCCTGTGTATTAATTAGGCTTCTGCATAGCCTGTTGCCAGCCAGCCAGCCAGCCACTTGTGCCTCACCCATTTTTATGAGACAACTATAAATTGGAAAAATCAATGCGGGGATACCCTGTCATTTGCAATAGGTCCCCTGTGACTTTTTTGTGTGTGATCTTAGAAGTCCAGATGGAAGAGAGTGTAGATCTCCATGCTTCTGCAATTTTTCACACTTAATACTCAGAGTGCAATAATGACAAAGTGGGTAAGGTAATATCAGCCTGCATTAGATGATAGAATGGCACATCCTGCTTCCTACGGCTCACAACTCAAGCTGCTCAGCCATTGGGTTATTTCTAGTAGTGAAGATACCAAGGCTCCAAGAGAAATAATTTTCCTAATGGCTAGCGTGACCTTTGAGCCCAAAGATTCTTTGGGAAATCCCCTTAATAAAGCCTGTCCCTGTCAAGATAAGCAAAGTTCCTCCTTTGTGAGAAGAGAAAACAAATTCTATTATAATATTTTCCTTTAATTCATGTAACGCTTGAATTAAGTACTCTTCATTTAAAAGCACCTTTATCTCACAATGTCCCTGTGAAATAGGAAAAGGCATGCATTGGTATATCCATTTTACAGATGAGAAAACTGAGGCCAACTGAGATTTACATGACATGCCTAGGGTCACAAAGCATGTCTACGGCAAAGCTAGGACCAGAGCCCAGGTCCACTGACTCCCACCTAGTACATATTAGCACATTTGTGTACTTGATTAGGCATTTAATTTTATTTATTCTTATTCTACTTCTCATTAATATTTCTATATCTGTATTCTTCATTAGACTGCAAGATCTTTGTGGGCAGAGAACATATTTGGTGATTATGCTATACTCTGTAAATATTTATAGATAATGTTCAAATTAGGTGACATGGGAGAAAAAAATCTGTTCAAACATTCTTCAGTGCATTTTGGTGGAACCCGGGAGTGATCTGAGCCAAGTGAAGTAAATCCACCGCTAGAAAGTCAATCACTAGTATTAACTGAGCATCTAATATGCACAGGGCATTGAACTATACACTTGAGAGTACAACAGAGTAAATAAACATGATTTTTGCCCTTCAGTATCTTACAATCTAGCAAGAGGGAGACACTAAAATATTTTTCAGACAAGAGGAAGAAGGAAAATGGGATAGGTACATGAATTAGTGCTAAGGTAATGGGGTATGTAAATCTATGCATACAGAAGTACTAAAGGAGGGTGAAAGTTTATAAATGTGCTGTTGGTGCAGAAGTGCAGAAGTAGTAGTTGTCGGGGTCATATTTTGGGGAAAGGAGAAATTCACTGAGATGGGATCCTGGAGGAAATGTGATTTCATAGGCTTTGACTGTGGGGAAAGCTCTGAAGGGAGAGAAAGTGCTCAATAAATATCATTACTACTTTTAGTACTACAGTCTTCGTCCATCATCATCATCATCAATGGCATTTATTGAGCACTTAATGGGTGCAGACCACTGTACAGAGTGCTTAGGAGATTACAAGATCATTGGTAGACAATGTTCCTTGCCCTCAGTGAGCTTACAGTCTAGAGGCAGAGACAGATATTAATATAAACACTTTATAAGATATAATTGATAGATATGTACACAAGTGTTGTAGGGCTGAGAGTGGGGCAAATATCAAGTGCCCAAAGGTCACAGATCCAAATACAGATAACACAGAAGGGAGACGGAGCCATGGAAAAGAGGGTTTAATCGGGGAAGACCTCTCACAGCATACATATATGGTAAAATAATAATAATAATAACAGTAATACTATTGACGATAATATCAACTGGGGTATTTGTTAAGCACATATTAGGTGCCAAGCACTGTACAAAGTGCTGGGGTAGAACCATATCATCAGGTCCCACAGTGTGAGGAAGACGAGATATTGAATCCCCATTTTGCAGTTGCAGTAACTGAAGCACAGCGAAGTTAAGTGCCTTGCCCAAGGTCACCCAGAAGACAAGTTGAAGATACAGAATTAGAACCCAGGTCCTCTGACTTCCAAGCCAGGGCTCTTTCAATTAGGCCACATAGCCCCTCTAAACTAGTATCTGGACCAAGAGAAAGTAAATGACTGTTCACAGTTGTCCAGTTAGTCAGTGGCTGAACCAGAGTTAAAATGAATCCCTGCTCTAGGACTCAAACCACCAGAATGCATTCCTACTCTATTTTATGGTCTGTGCAGAGTGAAATCTGAAGAAATCTTACTCACGGATCTGGACAAGGGAGCAATTCCTCCTTTTTATGATTTTCATTCCAGTCTTCCTGAGATGTAACCAATATACTGGGGCACGATCATGTTTCTCCTTTTCAAAATTCAAAAGTTTCTTTTCCTATTCAGGGGCAAAACATTTCCCAGGGATTTTCCCTAACAATTGCAGAGACATTACAAAGCAGAGCCACTTTGCTGTAATTCAGATTGATAGTCTTCACCGTTTTCTAGTGGTTTATTAATCACTATGGTGGCCTAGAGGAATGCTCTTTTATTCAAGTGCAATAAATCCATTAATGAAAGGCATTGGAAATGGGTAAAATAATTTATAGACGTACCCCATTGGAATATTGTCAGTTCCATGAATTATGGGCCCCATCACTTAATGCCTTTGGCTTTCTCACACATATATTGTATATGAACTTGGTCTACCTCTGCTATACTCAAATCTCTGCCATAGTCGACAGTTGAGATAAATGACATGTCACAAATTGGTAGAAATTCTATGGTTCATAGGTTTTCATCCTTGATGAAATATTTAAAAAAATATTGTTGTTGCTATCTCCATGGATTCTCTCCTGGAGCTGTTTTCATTCTTCTAAGTTGCCAAGGAAGCATAGACAGGGCCTTAGCCATATTCCTCCAACTATGTGGTATATATCATCAGGATTCCAGAGTCTGTGGCATTCCAACCTGACCAACAGAGTCCCTCTTCTAAGTTTTTTCTCAGCACCTAGTAAAGTGTTCTGCACATGACTGCTTAATAAATATCATTACTGATACTATTCTCCCTCCCTATACACCATCACTGGGGCATAGGCTGGCCCCCACTGGACCAAGGGATATGTAGAATAGAATGCTGGGAGGTTTGTGTGGTTGGGCCCAAAGATGGCCCTGCAAGCAGTGAAGGGAGGCCCATGAAGACCATTTCCAGCTCAAAAATAAACTACTCTTCCTAATGTTATCTCATTTGCTCTAGAACTGTTACTGGCCAAATTGACCCTGTTTTTCCCTACACTATAGGTTTCATTCCCCTCTCAGGAGTTTTTAGAACAGGTAGAAACCCACTCCTAGGAACCCCTTCCCTTTACGATCAAGTATTTCATTAGGGGCTCCATCTAGAACACAGCCAATCACATCAGATGACCGCAAAAAGAATGTTATATTGTTTAATTGTACCCTCCCAAGTGCTTAGTACAGTGCTCTACATACACTAAGAGCTCAATATATATGATTGACTGGCTGACTGACTAAGCTGGCTAGCTAGTGAATAGGGAAATGGTTCTCTATTGTTGGGGTACAGAGGCTAGGATCTCTAGGGAATGAGTCCCCAGCCCCAGTGGTGAGGAAAACTATCGCTTACATCAGCAGGCCCATTTGAAGAGCCAAAGGGAAGGATCTGGAAGGGGTGAGCTTGAAACTTGGGATTCCATGAGAAAGGCTGGGAGGAATGAATGAGTGGACCGTATGCTCCGGGATGCTTGTGAGAAAGGAGAAAAAGTCCTAGGGAGGGGAATGTGTTAAAGGAAAGGGGAAGGCATTTTGCATCCCGAGTCCTCCGAATCACTCTGTTTTTCCATTAAAAAGCCAGATAGAGTCCTAACTTCTAACTGCATTAGGAAGAGGGGCCTTGGGGCCTCCTGGTTGCCTGACAGGCTCATTATGCTGGGAAATTGAGGAAGAAGAAGGGAGATAAAACCCCTATGAAATCCTACATCCAACCAGTAAAGAAGAAGGGAGGATGGCTGGCAGTGTACCAAACAGTCCCCTTGCAGACTGGGAGGTTTATCTGAATAACAAGGGCCAGTAGTAGCACCCCCATGGGGTTTTCTGGGAGAAGGTCATTAATTCCTTCCTGGTCCTGGGAAGAGGTGGGTTTTAGGGACTTGTGGACAGTCAGAGAATCCCAGCCTTCCTGCTGAGGCTCCAGGAATTATTTTGGCTGGGAGAAGGGCTGAAGAAATCAAGGTACATCAAAGCAGTTTAAACAGAAATACAAAAATATAGAAAGCTCCAAACTAGAGAAAATGGTTTGTACCACATTATAATTTGGATCTTAACTCAAAGAACTGGAGGGGTGGTCTTGTCTAAGTCTATGTTTCTAGGAAGGATGGTAACAAATCCAGCATTTAGTTGAAAAAAAACCCCAAAAACAGAAAATTCTCCTAATCCTGATTCCACAACTTTTCCAATACATTCTGGTATCTCACATCTCTAAGCCAGGAACTATTCCTAATGGTTGTCTTCAGTATTTCCTGTTATAATTTGAGAAAATGATCAGTCGGACAGTCAGTCAATTATATTTACAGAGCACTTACTCTGTGCAGAACACTATACTAAGCACCTGGGAGAGTACTATATAACAGACACATTCCCTGCTCACCACGAACTTACAGTCTAGAGGACTCTGATAATATGAAGGAAAAGATACCATCAATTTTCTGAAAAAAGAATCAGTGATTTACTTAATGGAGGGATTTTAAATTCACAAATCTGTACACACTCCTGCATGTTGAGAATTATCACATTCAATCAATCAGTGATATTTACTGAGTGCTTACTGTGTGAAAAGCACTGTACTAAGCCCTTGTGAGAGTATACATCTAAATACCTCTGGAAATTTGGCCTTACCAAGTTCCTTCTAGATGACTCCCTCCATAACTTTGCCCATATATTCTATCTTAAAAAAAGAGAAAGTAGAATTCAGTTTGTATAATCACCAAATGACTGTGTTAAGTTTTGTTTCATTAGCTAGTGTTTCCTTTGGTTATAATAATCTCCTTTGTTGCGAAACTCTTTGCAATGGAACCAATGTATCTGGCACTGTTAGCTATTTCAAAATTTGTAATCTTTTCAAACACAACCATCTGTCAGTGCACCATTTTAGAAAATGTTTGTGTAACATCCTTTGTCAACAGAGGGCTGTGATTTTTATCCATAATTACATAATTAGACCTCATTTGCTACAAAATATGCCTTTCCAACACATTACATGTGCTACCTTTGTGGTTAGTGTGAACATCTAGGCTCAGAAGAGTGGAGTTTTTATTTTGAAAATGAGTAAAATGTTTCCCCAATTTCAGTGTAAATTTAAGATACAACTTTTAATTAGTATTATTACAGTGTTCATGTGGATCCGTTCCAATTTAAAAAAATTACACAATCTACCGAACTATTTGAAAACATGGCAATTCTAATTAGGCTAACACTATCCTTCTGTTATCATTTTTAAATCAAAAATCTATGATCATCCACACAGGGACATTTTTCCAATTTTCAAAGAGGATAATTTAGGAATTTATTGAGTTAATTTGAACAAAACCTCAATTTTTGGTTGAATTGCTTAGATTAGAAAGTTCTGGACCATATCTTTTCTGAGAGACTCTGCTTTCCTTCTATATTAAAAAATCCCCAGTTTTGTTGATTATTGAAGCTGAGGCTAGTTGTGAGCCTGGGGCTGAGAACAGTGGGAGTATATTTTTTTCAAGAATGTTAGTCCTTGGGGCATCAAGTGGGAGGATCTGAAAAATTCTGAGCTAGAGAAGGGATAGCATAACTCTCCTTCCACTTACCTTTTTGTTACCTATGTGCTTATCTCTTCACTCTAAAAGTTGGCATTTATTGAACAATTTCTACTTAGCTGTACCTTCAGCAGAAGTCCTGAAACCTACAGGGAGGAGACAACCTTTCCATAATCTAAAAGTTTCCACCTCAATATGCAACTGACACTACATGAAGGGGGCTGAACATATTACCTGAAAGATACTCTCCTTTCTTTCTGAACATTCCCTCGCAAACATTGATTTCAGGTATTTTGTTTCTGATGGCCCTGAACTAAACTTATTTCAGAAATCTATTGTTTTTTGGTACATCTGTTTTTCTAAAATTTATTTTATGGTAAGTTTAAGAGAGACTCAAAAGGTGAAGTTGTTATAGCATAATATTAGAGTATTATATTTAATACATTTTGTACTATACTATATACATATAGTAGTATGTATACTAAATCTACTATACATACTACACTATACAATACCAGATTGTAAATCCATTAGATTATAAATCCTTGTGGGCACAGATCAAGTCTACAACTTTACTGTACTGAACTCTCCCAAGTGCTTAGTGTTGTGCTCTGCACACAGTAAGTAATCAATAAATACCATTGATTTATGAACTGTGTGATGGAATTATTGTATTACTGCTAATTTCATCGAGGAATGTCCATCTGCTTTAAATAAAAAGGCAAAAAAGAATGAATAATGTAACCTTAAGGGGTAAAACTATAGTTTCACAGATTCAGAAGCAGTTAATTCAAGGGCAGAAGGAATCATCCTGATAATATTTCATTTCAGGAGTTGAAGTAGGTTAGAAATAGTGTCTTAATCATATAAATAATAGTATCTCTTGCTTGTCAAAATTGTTTGCACTAATTCTCAATTTGGACAGTGCAATACAGCTTCTGTGGTGGCCCATCACAATTGGGATTAATGGTTTGATTAAATCGTGTCTGTCTTCTTGTAACATGATTAAGAAGAATTGGTTATTAGATAAGGGTGCAAAATAAAGATAAATGCAACTTTTTATGGAAGCTTCAAGCTACTGTTAAAAACAGATGCACGGATGTAATGGACACAAATGACTGACCAGTGAGTTCTCAATCTTCATTGTGCATATACAATTCAACTTAAACTCTTCCTTGTGCTCTGTAGAATTGCTGGAGAAAGCTTATGGATGAATCTTGAAAATTCCTCTACCACTAGGTTCATAAATTTGGTATTTGTCAACCAAGAGCGCTGGGCTCAGCTAATAAGTCTCCATCACAAACCATTTTTCAACACCCATGTCAACTAATGTGCTGACTATAAGTGCTTCAGAAATGTCATCCAACCGGAAAATACCTCCACAATTTATTGTCCACAGATGCCCGTAGCTTCTGAAAGAATGGGCTCATGCAAGGAATAGAAAATCAATGGCTTTTCAGTGGCTGATACCCCTGTGCTACTAAGAATGGATCTTCAGGAAATGGGTCAGACTTTCATTTCTTAAAGGCACTTCATTGAAAGAAATGACCTGGATATAGTTGTATTTCTTCTGGGATAAGGGTCGTTCATCTGTCAAAGCTGTGCCTGAGAACCAGCATGGCTCAGTGTAAAGAGCACGGACTTTGGAGTCAGTGGTCATGGGTTAGAATCCCAGCTCCTCCAATTGTTAGCTGTGTGACATTGGGCAAGTCACTTAACTTCTTGGGGCCTCAGTTACCTCGTCTGTAAAATGGGGATTAAGACTATGAGCCCCACGTGGTACAACCTGATCACCTTATATCCCCCCAGCACTTAGAACAGTGCTTTGCACATAGTAAGTGCTTAACAAATACCATTATTATTATTATTATTATCATCTTCAATTCACAATGGCTTGCTGGGACAAATCACTGGGCTAGTGGAGATGTTGCTATCTGCAAGGCTGGTTGAGGTGAATGAACACTGACAGGGTTGCTATTTCTAAGATTTAGAAAGGAAGTATTGTGCTGGCAGAAGGAAGAAAGATCAAACCGTTTAGGCATGATTGGAGAAAATTTGAATGTTAATCTATGTAAATCTTGCCATAAATAAGTATTTGCTAGGTGCCTACTATATGTCAAACACTGTTTTAAGCACTATGATAGATACAAGTTAATCAGGTCAGACATGGTCCCTTTTCCATCTGGGGCTCACAGCCTATGTAGGAGGGGGAACAAGTATTGAATCCCCATCTTACAGTTGAGGAAACTGAGTCACACATGCGATTGGGGGCAGATTAGAACCCAGGTCCTCTGCCTCCAGGCCTGTGCTCTTTCCACTAGACCACATTGTGTCTGTATATGGAGTACCATATACTCCAACGCTCCCATTAAGGTGTTATGTAAGCAATAGTTACGTATCTACCCACTGCCCCTGACTGTGTTTGATAAGCAGGGAGCACATTAAGGATACAGGGAAACCTGTTTCATATGTTTAAAAGGACATTTCTGTTGAGGGAACAGAGCAGAAGTTAAAGGTAATTGTGAGTTATACCATTTTTTGGGAGTGGTCTTGGCCATCCCCCATGCCTGTCAGTATGGAGAATGAACCTTCATTAGATTTATAGTTTAAATTTTACCTACATGGTTAGAAATAGCAGCATCATTCATACCTGTCTTGTGGTTCAAATCACATATGCTCCATTGAACAATTTCTGCATCTCAGCAAATTGATAGAGCCACTTCACTCTCTGGTATGCGGTTTAGCATAATTCCTTGGGTCATACATAGTAAGAGGAGAAGGAAATACTAACTAGGTCATGGTTGATCAAAGAGCAAAAAAAACCTGGGAATGTGTGTTTGTGTATAATAATAATAATAACAATGGTATTTGTTAAGCACTTAGTATGTGCAATGCAGTGTTCTAAGCACTGGGGGGATACAAGGTGATCAGGTTGTCCCGTGTGGGGCTCACAGTCTTAATCCCCATTTTACAGATGAGGTCACTGAGGCACAGAGAAGTTAAGTGACTTGCCCAAAGTCACACAGCTAAGTGGCGGAGCCGGGATTGGAACCCATGACCTCTGACTCCCAAGCCCAGGCTCTTTCCATTGAGCCATGCTGTTTCTCTAATATGTGAGGGGCATGTTTAAATTCATACAGTACCTTCCTGATGTATTTAGCTGGTAAAAAGGTATGCGCTAGGAAATGCTTATTCTGAAATATTTATAATTCATTAGTGAGCCACACATTCAGTATTACTTTTTTTAATTAGATTTATACTCTGCTTTCTGTTCCAAAATGGCTTGAATTGCTGTTATTCAGGGCATGTGAGTCTCAGTAGATGATCAATATTTCTATGGCATCGACAGTACTTTCCAAACCCAGATTTGAGATTATAAAATTCAGTGTGGCCTAATGAAAATGACAACTACTGATGTTTTCATCCCTTTGTTGTAATTTCCACAAGGAACGCAACAGAGGCACCTGGAATGACAAACGTTTTCATGGGCAAGTTGAGAGCAGGATCCTGCAAGAGTTGGGCGGGGAAAATCAGGAGTGTGAGCAGAGGATTAGTGAGTGAGGAACATCTCTAAGTATGCCAGAGAGAGAACTGGTGGGGAGCCAGTGGTAAGGAGTCTTTAACGTGACGTGATCCTCATGCCGACTGGCATCAGGAACCTCAGTGCCCTTGGTGACTTGAATCCAGTGTGAAATGAGAGGAAATAGGCAGATCGTTCTGTTGACAAGCAGAGCCTATAGATCTAGGGAGGCATTAAATATGATGATTGCCTGGAGGATGACAAAAGTGACCGAGATTGAACTGATACAGGAGCCTTTAGGGGAAGAAGGTAGTAGGTATGCTGCAGAAGGCACCTGCTTCATTCTTAGCCAGATTGGAGCAAAGACAAACAAAATTCCCCCATCAGACTATATCCTGTTGAAGACTGGATGCTAAGAACAAGACTAATTTCCAGAATCCCGCTAAAACCAATTCTCGCAGTTTTCCAGAGACTTCCACCATCTGTAACGGAGCACTACATAGAAGTGACTGTGGTATTCATTAAGAGCTCACTATGTGCCAAACACTGTATTAAGCACTGGGGTAGATACAGTACAATCAGATCAGAAATAGTCCTGGGACTCATATTCTAAGGTGGGGAGCTGGGGGAGAACATGCATTTATACCCCATTTTAACAATAAGGACAATAAGGAACAGGGAACTTAAATGACTTTCCTTAGGTCACTCACCTTACAAGAGGTGAAGTCAGGGTATACATTCTGGAAGGCTGCATGCTTCTTCTTTAGGCTAGGGATGGTTCCTGGTTAAACTAAGCAGGAATAGGGGGCTGGGGATGGGCATAAAAATGGGCAGGAACACACCCACACCACAAAGTGAAGATAGAGAGAGAGAGAGATGGAGATATTCATTCATTCATTCAATCGTATTTATTGAGCGCTTGCTGTGTGCAGAGCACTGTACTAAGCGCTTGAGAAGTACAAGTTGGCAACATATAGATATGGTCCCTACCCAACAGAGGTCTCACAGTCTAGAAGGGGGAGACAGACAACAAAGCAAAACATATTAACAAAGTAAAATAAATAGAATAAATATGTACAAATAGAGTAATAAATATGTACAAACATATATACATATATACAGGTGCTGTGGGGAGGGGAAGGAGGTAAGGTAGGGGGGATGGGGAGGGGGAGGAGGGGGAAAGGAAGGAGGGGGCTCAGTCTGGGAAGGCCTCCTGGAGGAGGTGAGCTCTCAGTAGGGCTTTGAAGGGAGGAAGAGAGCTAGCTTGGTGGATGTGCGGAGGGAGGGCATTCCAGGGCAGGGGGATGACGTGGGCCGGGGGTCGACGGAAAGGGATAGGGAGAATAAAGAAAAGTAAAGGATGAGAGGAGAGAAGAATGGGTAAAGGTGACTTAGTACAGTGCTCTGCACAGAGTAAGCACTCAATAAATACGATTGAATGAGTGAATGAATAATGGTGTTTGTTAAGCGCTTACTATGTGCCAAGCACTGTTCTAAGCACTGAGAATGCCCTCATTGCACCTGCCATTGCCACCACTGCTGATATCACTCCCATCACTGCCTCTGCCACCTGGCCACTACAGCCACCTAGCCCATGGACGGCATTTCAGTTGGGACATCCCTGGCCCCGCTGACGCTTGGCGAGAGCTGCTACTGCAGCGACCCAAGGCAGGACATGTCAACCATCCCCAGGTCTGGTGCTGCTGCCACCCTGGTAGAAGCAGTGGGAGATTTTGCCAACACTCTGGCTCAGAGGACCCACTTGCTGCCATTAGAGCCAATAAAGAAGGTGGCAGTGGCTGTGGCCAATGCAGAAAAAGAGGAAGAGGCTTTTCCATCTTGTCCCTGCTTCCCTGGTACCACTATTGCTCCTGCAGCAGAGGGTCACCTTCTGCCACCCTCAGTGGACCTGAACCCATCAGATGATGGGAGGAACAGTATCCTGATAAACTGAGATTCAGAAGCTTTCATTACACTATGGAGTAGGTACATTCCTTTGGACCAGTGTTCTGCCTTTATGCTTGTCTTCCTAGCTGAGAGCTAACAATATTCAAATACTCTAGATGAGAAAAGATCGGTGTTATCCATCCTGATTACAAAGCGTTGCCATATTGACTGCTCATTATCTTTCCCATTTCCTCAGTATTGCTAGAAGAGTGTCAAAAGCCAAGTTGAAGATGGAAAGAAAAGGAAATCCCACCAAAAGCTGAGAGTTTGGAAATCATTGGAGTGGATTCAGGAATGAAAAATAAGGTATGAAAACAGTATGTGCCATTTAGTCATTATTCTCTGCTCAGGACACCACTGTCCCTGAGCAGATTCCTGAGCCTGATTCCTCCTAGAGCCTACAAATCACACGGGCCACAGAAAGAACTTTATTATTATTATCATTACTAAGAGTATTAATGATAATAATCCCTATTACTATGATTTAATAATAATAATAATAATAATGCATTTGTTAGATACCTACTTACTATATGCTAGGCACTGGGGAAGATAGAAGATAATCAGTTCAGACACAATCCCAGTTCTATATGGGATTCACAGTCTAAGCAGGAGGGAGAACAAGTATTTAATTCCTATTTTACAGATGAGGAAGCTGAGATACAGAGAAGATAAGTGACTTTCCCGTGGTCACCCAGCAGGTGTGTGAAAGAGCTGGGATTAATACTAATAATAATGCTATTTGTTAAGCAGTTACTATGTGCCAAGCACTGTTCTAAGCACTGGGGTAGATATAAGGTAATCAGGTTGTCCCATGTGGGACTCACAGTCTTAATCCCCATTTTACAGATGAGGTAACTGAGGCACAGAGAAGTCCAGTGATTTGCCCAAAGTCATGCAGCTGACAAGTGGCAGAGACAGAATTAGAACCCATGACTTCTGACTCCCAAGCCCGGGATCTTTCCACTAAGCCATGCTGCTTCTAACCCAGTTCCCTAATTCCCAGGTCTGTGCTCTATCCTCTTAGCCATGTTGCTTCTCAAACAATGGGTACCAAATGTTATGAAGGACTAGATCAATGAGAAAATAATTTGCCTTTCTAAAATGCACTGCATGGGAAGTGAAAAGCAGAAGATATGCAGTTGAAGTGTCTGTAGGATGTACTGGGGAATTAGACTTTCAAACTGTCTATGAAAGGATAGACAGGAAAAGAGGGAACTATTTTAATTACATATCCTTTAAGAATGACTTGAGAGGCTCCTGCTAGGTAATTTTAGCACATTATAACTTGTTTGATCTTTTTTCTTCATATGTTACACAGCAGGTCTTCTTTCTGGGTTAGCTGTTTTGCTAATGGGCTCTGCTTTCTTTTCTACCATGAAATATATTCATTAACCCTGTGATTTGACATACAACATGATCTATTCAAGTGACTTTATTCAATACACCAGGATGTGATGGAATGCGACTCTGTGATGACAGACCTTTAGAGTCTGGAGTTTAGTTATAAAGCTTAGGATCCTTTTTTAAAATTGATTTACTGAACAAATAGGCATTTATTGAAAACCAAAGACAGCAAACTCCCAAAATGCATTTTCATTCCATTAAGATATCAGGAGGTGAGGTATTGCTTTACTTAGAAATGTTTCCTGGTGAGAAATGTTGCATTGTTTAAAATCCTTTCTGATCAAATGTTTTATATGAATTTAATAAAAATATAAACACGATCCTTCCGGTTTGGTGTTACATGACAAAAAGCATTTGATTTTCCTGCATTAAGTTTAACCCCAATAACAAAATAGGCACGTGAACCATTCTTACAGGGAAAAAAAGAGGGGTGGTTTGTCCTCAGGATTATCTCCTGGTAGTCTACAAACAAGATTCTTCACAAATCCTTCTCAGGATCAGTAGAAAAAGTCTTCCCTAGATGGGTAGTAGGGATTTCCCACTGCCCTGAAAAACACCAATCACCTCTCTTACTCATGTGTGCTTCTCTTTGCTGTAGTCTTCAAAGCATCTGAATCATTAGTGCCATTTGTAGAATAACAATAATAGTAATAATTCTGGTATTGGTTAAGCACTTACTGTGTGCCAGGCACTCAACTGAGCTCTGGGGTCGATGCAAGCTAATCAGGTTGGACGGAGTCCCTGTCCCAGAAGAGACTCACAATCTTAATCCCCATTTTACAGATGAGGACACTGAGGCAAAGATAAGTGAAGTCACTTGCCAAAGGTCACACAGCAGACAAGTGGCAGAGCTGGGTTCTAAACCCGGCACCTTCTAACTCCCAGGCCCAGGCTCTATCTGCTCTATCTACTCTCAGGCCATGCTGCTTCCCTGGGGAAACTGGAGAAACATAGGAGAAACAATTACTACCCATTTGAAGCTATGCCAGGGATTATGCTCATTGCTGGAACCGATTTGGAAAAGTCTCATTCATCCCCTCTCTTTCTACCCACCGGTAGAAGAAACAAAAGAAAAACATTGTAAGTTAATAAAATACAGGTGCCATATAAACGGCCTCTCAGGGGAATCTGATAACCAGCCTTGGCTCTTTTCCCAGCCCATTTAAATGTGAGAAGTCAATAGAAGGATGATGTTTGTTGCCAAGCACATAATAATAGCAATAAATAATAAATGGTATTAATCTTTCCATAAGTCCTTTATACCCCCCCAACACCAAGGCTCTTATTGGGTATCCAATGCTCCCATTTCCAAACTACATCAGGACCTAGCAGAACTCCCCATGCCATTTTCTGGGCACTCTCTATCTATTTACAATAACAATTTGGGGCAACCCTCTGGAACTAATAAAAACTCAGATTAACAATGACAGTGGCTATCAGAATTGGCACCTGGAAGGATTGTTGAGGGCCATGTTTAAACAATTGGCTGATGTTGGATATTGATCTACCATCACTGGAATGAAGAGAGAGGAGACTTCCAGTAGCTGGAGCTGCCGTGTTGGGTCCATTCTACAACCCACAGTTCCCTTCTGCTTGAAATCTATTGAGCAGGGCCACCCAACTCCTAGTCAGCCCATCAAACTTTCGAGGCAGAGATGAACCCGAGAGAAAAATAACCAGTTCTCAGATCGGGGGACTTTCTTTGGAGGTGAGTTAGGATCCCTGTCTTGTTGGAGGTAGGGACAGGAAATCACAGGAGTCTGGAAAAAGAACCGGAACACTCATCTGCCATTTTTGCTGTGGCCCACAAGTGTGCTGGGGGACAAAATGAAATTACCTATATCATAGCACTTGGAAAGAACCAACACTGTAAATATAGGTATTATCATTATCATATGATTACATTGTGCAATATAGATAATTCAGCTGTATCTGTTTCATCACAAAACAAGTCATCCATTAGGAAGAGCAGCTGCTGAAAACCATGGTCAGAGAGTCATGATCTTCCAAATGATGGCTTCATCTGGACTTAAGAAATGAAGCAGTGATTAAATGTGTGTGACACAGTCTGGCCTCTGTAATTTACAATAAGCTGTATCAATTTATTCATATTGTTTTCCAGGCTGTAAAAGTAATTTCTAATTTACAATATCAGCTATGATTCATTAATCTAGAAAATTAGATTTCAGAGAAAACATGGAATAGGTTTCCAAAAATTAAAATCGGACTGACTTATTTTCCTTTCAGAAAAAAACTTTCAGGGTTTGAGAATAATGCAGAACAAATCAATTCAGGAGAGCAATTATCCACGTTTATGAAAATGTATGTTTACCTGCATTCTAACTGCTGCCACGAGCCTGGGAATGCTCATGATGTCATGAAACAAGAAATCTGTTGGAACTCATGAGCTGTGGGAGCTTATAATTATTCTCAGAAGATAAAATACTGAAGAATGGAGAAACCACCTTGAAAAATGTAAGAGACAGATTCTAGTCTCAGGATCAAAGGCAAAGAACCTAGAAATCTGAAGAATAGGCATCTGTCAGTCACCATATACTCTTCCAGGTCCTGGGGAGGTTACAAAATTCCACAAGCTAATAAGGAAGACAGGTCAGAGTCTGAGCACAATAAGTTGATTTTTTCAGAGATAACTCTCTCTATCTAAATACAGTACTGTAAACAGACCAATGGCATGTACTAGTACGCCCTTAGTATATTTTTTGACAATTACATTTTGCAGAATAAGAGGAAGATTCAGTAGAGGCGGAAATGTCCTATCCTTTACATATAGATGTATTTGTGTTTGAAAAGCGCATCATCAATACTGAAATCCCCCTAAAGGTCATGTGTGACAGAAATGGATTACATTAGACCCACTGTCCCAATCACACACCCCTCCCCCCACCACACACACACGTGGGCACACACACACACAATTAATCATATTTATTGAGTGCTTACTGTTTGCAGAGCATTATACTAAGTGCTTGGGAGAGTACAACAGAATCAGTGGAAACATTTCCTGCCCCCTACCTCCCACACACACACACACACACACACACACACACTGTGTTCTTTGCTGTGCTGTCGTGTTTGTTGTTGGCAGTGCTACTGCTGTTTTGCTTTTTCATCTGTCTCGAGGTCCTTCACGTTTGTGCTAAAAAAAAAACCATTCCTTTCTTGACTGCAAAGTATCAGGCTGTTCAGGTCTGTTCCATTTCCTAGCTTTGAGCTGAGCAGCAATTTTGTCTGAGGCTCTGCTTTACTACATCCTTAAAACATTTCCTCCATCACCCTGGGTTTTGGTTGCCCAGGTTCACAGCTCTTTAAGCAGCTTATTGAAGTGGCCTGTTGCATTCCATTCTTCTCACATGCCCCACAGAGTTAAGCTGTGTTGAGAGGAACACAGGAACATACAATGCTAGGAAACAGTCTTCATCTTAGGACTTCCTGTCTACTTGGTTTGGTTTGTTGACTGTCTCTCCCCTTCTAGACTGTGAGCCCATTGTTGGGTAGGGATTGTCTCTATTTGTTGCCGATTTGCACTCTCCAAGTGCTTAATACAGTTCTCTGCACACAATAAGCACTCAATAAATACGACTGAATGAATGAATGACTTGGCTGTTGCTGTCTGTCTCACCCCTTCTAGACTGCGAGCCCATTGTGGGCAGGGATTGTCTGTATTTGTTGCTGAATTGTACTTTCCAAACGCTTACTACAATGCTCTGCACACAGTAAGCACTCAATACGATTGAATGAATAAATATTCCTCTTTCTACATGTGATGTTAAATAAGGCCCCTAAGTGGCACCAATGGAACTGCTCGAGAAGTAGGGTGTGGCAAGTGGGGGAGGGAAGATGTGCATTCCATGTCTTAACTTTGCAACCTTAGAGAAGGTGGGAATTCACCGCAGCACTTTACTATCTAAATTATTTTACTTCAATTCCTTTTAGCATTGAGAAGCAGTGTGAACTATTTGAATGAGAGCTAGCCTGAGAGTCAGAGGACATGGGTTCTAATCCCAGCTCTGTCACTTACTTATTGTATGATCTTGATCAAATCACTTCACTTTTCTGTGTCTCAGTTTCCTCATCTATAAAATGGTGAATCAATACCTGCTCTCCCTCCTACTTAGACTGTGAGCCCCACGTGGGACTAGGACTGTGTCTGACCTGAATATCTTGTATATACCCCACTGCTCAGCTCAAAGTAAGTGCTTAATAAATACAATGACAATAATAATAACCATCATCATAATAACAGCAATTATCATTATTTTAAAAAGCTGCAAAGCAGAAGAATGTAAGGGTAACATTTCCTCTTTTATTGGTGGATTAATTTAGTCAGTTAACACCAATGGGTATATACTGTCTCTATGGTAATTCAAACAATGTGTTATCAGCTAGAGATGTGAATGGGAGTTTAAGCCATTTGGGAAGACTGTCATTATTTTGATTTTCTGAAACAACAAATCAGTTCACTGAATTTCTTTTTTATCTTTTCCACTCTTCCATGTCTCCTCAAAGCTTTCCTAACTTAATGTTAGAGAAATTAAATATCCTTGTGATCATAATCCATTATTTATGCAAGCCATTCAAATTCAACAATGCTTTTTTCATTCTTCAGTTTTGTATAGACACATGTGCCTGTTTGTTCTCCACTTCAAGGCTGAACCAAATTGATTTGATATACTTATTGCCAGTTAATATGTGAAGTACCTCAACCAATCCAAAGTTTAGTTTTCTTTAAAATTTCCCTCACTATTTACCCTTTTATCTGTACCTACATGGGACTGAAATCTGTAACCTGCCATTCACTGTGACAGTGAGAAACAGTGTGTCCTAGGGGAAACAGGACCGACCTAGAGTCAGAGGATGTGGGTTCTAATCCTAGCTCTGCCACTTGCCTGTGATGTGACTTTAGGCAAGATGTTTAATTTCTCTGTGTCTCAGTCTCTTCATCTGTAAAATTACAGTTAAGTACCTGTTCTACTTCATACTTAGACTGTAAGCCCCATGTGCAACAGGGATTGTGCCTGAGCTGATTATCTTGTATCTATCCCAGTGCTAGTTCAATGTGTGGCACATAGTAAGCACTTAATAAATATCATGATTATTACTAGCAGTTGTTTTGACTGTTGAATTTATTTCTAGCGTTCACACAGAGAGCCCATATCACAACAACAACAAAGCTTTGAAGATCTCTGGGCACCTTTTCCCTGTTTGTCCTCTCCTTTCAAACACTCTTCTGGACCACTGAGTTCTTTCTTTTTCATCTTGGTTTTCCAAGCACAAGATGGTTGGGGTGGTGGGTGGGTATTGAGATCTGGAACTATTGGTTGACTAATACTATTGACTTTCTGACTGTACTTCTCATTTTCCATCAGCTTGAGTCATCAATCAATCAGCCATATTGAGTACTATGGCCAGTCAGTGACACTGATGGGGAGAGCCCTAGTTCATCGGACATGAAGGGGTTTCCTTCCAGGGAAGAGGGCATGAGAAATTATTCAGTAATGGAAAAAAATGAGAATAAGGAATAGCAAGTCCTGTTAGTTTGACAAGAAAGAAGAATATGAGCTGGGGTGTAGTAAGAGAAGAGAGTGCATAAGAAGGATGGAGAGAGTTATTTGGTGCCTTAAAGTTAGTGGTTAAATTTTTTTGCTTGATGCAGGGAGGAATAGATGATCACTTGAGGTTTCTGGGGAGTGAAAAGAGACAGGAGGCAGGGAAACCTGCGAAGAAGCTGATGTAGTCATCAAGCCAGGCCATGATAACGAGTAGTGTGCTGTTTGTCTGGATGGAGAAGGAGGATGGATTCTAGAAATGTTGGAGAAAAACTTACAAGATCTGGTGACAGACTGAATGTGGAATTGAAAGATAGGGAGGAGTCAAAGAACACCAAAGTTACAGGCTTGAAAGATGGGGAGGGTGGTGGTATATCAACTGCGATGGCCAAGTTAAGTGGAGGAGAGGATTTAGGAAGGAAGACAGGAATTCAATATTGAGATGTCAGTGGGCCAGCCGTATAGAGATGTTAGATTACAGAGGAGAAAAATCAAGGTTAGAGAGGTAAATTTGAGAGTCATACCTATAGAGGTGGTAGTTGAAGCCTTGGAAGTGTTGTACATGAGACGAGAAGGGGGCTCAGAAGAAAACTAGAGGGACATTTCCAGGAGGAGGAAGGCAGAGGAAGAGCTGGCAGAAGAGATAGAGAAGGATAGGATACACACGTAAATCAGGAACCAGAAGAGAACTGTCATCAACAATAGCTGTAGATAGTAATGAGATAGGAAATGAAACTTATTTTTTGGTGGGGTGAGATGGAAAAAAGCCCATCATTGTTGCTACCCATGGAAAATAGCCTTGGGTTCCTTGGATTTATAACTTCTTGAAACGTAACGATAATTAGTTTGTCAGAAGCCATAGCAATAGCAGGACAGGTTCAAAATTAGGCTTTCATGCTTACCTCTGAATAAATTAAAGAAAATAATTTCCCAGAACAGGATCTTTTTGACAGATCACCTGAATCCTTGCTTTGAAAGAAGAGATATCCTTGGAGAGTTGTTTTCTTTCCCCAGTAGTAACATTTTTAGTAATAGCACCCTATAGAGGTGGATTATTTCAGCTAAGATAAAGGTTTCCAGGGAGCAAGATGATTTTGATATTAGATTAAGGGTTTTCAAAGACAAATCAGTCTTTCGAGATGCCAGTTCTCCATTTTTTTCCTCTAACCACAGAGATCTATATTATCCCCACACCATGTCTCTAAGATGTGCTCCTCCTGCAAACATACAGAAAAGTGAGCCTTGACCGCAGTGAGAAAATCAATGTTGGTCACTTGTATTTATTGAGTGATTTCTGTGTGCAGAGCACTGTAGTAAATGCTTGGGAGAGTACAATATAACAAAAGACACATTCCCTGCCCACAATGAGCTTACTGTCTAAAAGAGGAGACATTAATAAAAATAATTTTAGATATGTACATAAATTACATATTCCATCCTTCTTAGCCTCTCAGCAGTCTTTCAGTCAGGTATTTATGATGTCCAGGTGGGTGTGATCTATAGACAGAATTAGGAAAGTCAGTGCCAGTTTGGAAATTCAAAGCACAAACTTCCAGCTTCTCTTTCACTAGACTTCTAATAATTCACATGGAATGATTGTTTTAGATTAGCTATTGAGAGGGCCCTGGGGAAACTGTTCCAAAGGTAGATTTTTGTCATGTGTCACTGTGAACTGTTACAGTTCCTAAAGCTATAAAGGCACCAAGTGTTGATAATCTCTTTTACTGCAATAACAAGTACACATTTAGATAGGGAGGGTACTGATGGTGTCTGATGGATAGATAATAATAAAAATGATTATACTACTAATAATAATAATGACAGCATTTGTTTAGCGCTTACTATATGTCAAGCAGTGTTCTCAGTGCCGGGCTAGCTACAATATTTGCAGATTGTACACACCACCTAGACTACACGGAATTCACAGTCAAAGGGCGAAGGAGAACAGATTCTTTAATCCCCTTTCAACAGATGAGGAAACTTAGGCACAAAGAAGTTAAGGAACTTACCCGACAAATTACGGATATGTACATAAGTGCTGTGGGGTTGAGGCTGGGGTGAATATCAAGCGCTTAAAGGTCACAGAGCCGTAAAGATGCAGAAGCGAGTTGGGGAAAAGAAGCCAGGGAAGCCCTCTTGGAGGAGATTTGCTTTTAATAAGATTTTGAAGGTGGGGAGAGTAGCGGTCTGGTGTATATGGAGGGGGAGGGAGCTTCAGGCCAGAAGGATGATGTGGGAAAGGGGTCAGTGTTTCGATGGTTGAGATGGGGGCACAGTAAACAAGCTGGAGCTGGAGGAGTTAAGTGTGTAATCTGGTTTATAGCAGGAGTTAGGAAGGATGGGGAGAGCTGATTGAGTGTTTTAAAGATGATGGTAAGGAGCTTCTGTTTGATGCAAAGATGGATGGTCAAAAACTGGAGGTTATTGAGGAGTGGGGAGAAGTGTACTGAATTCAAAAAAAAAAATTTTAGAAAAATGATCTGGGCAGCAGAGTGAACTATGGCCTGGAGTCAGGAGAGACATGAGGTAGGGCAGATGCAGTACTCAAGGTGGGATGGTATAAATTCTTGAGTTAGAGTAGCAGCAGTTTGGATGGAGAAGAATGGGTGGATTTTAGTGATGCTGATAAGGTAGAACAAACAAGATTTGGTAATAGACTGAATATGGGAATTTAATGAGAAAGATGAGTCAAGGATAATGTCAAGGTTATGGGCTTGAGTGATATGAAGGATAATGGTACTGTCTACAGTGATAGGAAAGACCGGAGGATGATGTCATCATAGAATTTTTGGGACAATACCTTTCCCAGATGATCTTTTCATTTATTGCCTTTTCTTTAGCTCATATTTATATTGAGCTCCAGTCAACAGTTTTTGCCTGACATTCAATATTAAAATAAATGAAAATGGAATTTAAGAACAACCCAAGAAAGCAGTTCAGCCCACTATAATTAATAGGTGATGCTGTTCTAGATCTAGATGGATCCCAGTAGTAGGTCCAAGTCACTGCAAAAAGGAGGTTGGAAATCACTGGAGGCTTGTTGGGAAGTGGTCTGTGGCCTATAGGGCACGGGCCGCAGGAGGGAATCGGCAGGAAAAATCTAAGGTGGGGGCATCTAACCTTCATCTTTGCCCAAACTGTAAACTCCTCAAAGGCAAGGATTGTGTCTACTAGTTCCGTTATATTGTCCTAAGCGCTTAGCACAATAGTCTTCACACTGTACATGCTCACTAAATGCCATTGATTTACCGTTTGATTGAGATCCCAGATTCTCACCCCTGCTCTGGGCAGAAGCAGCTGATGCCCAGCCTGTTACTCCTCTCAGGGCATTATGGTCCACCCAGGAAGCGACATCTCCCAAGATGATCAGCTTGTCATATTTATGAGTGACCCAAGTGAATACAACTCCTAGTATATTTTTCAAGCCAGGCCCCAGCTACTGTCATGTCTCTGGGCAGATTTGGGATGAACAGCCATCTGCCACTCAACAACTAGAAACATCCATCTGAAGAGGGGAGGCCTTTCCAGATGACGGGGACTGCAGAAGCTGTCTCTACAGGTGGCCTTTCATCAGTTAGTCACTTCATGTGCCATCCTTCATGTTCTCAAAAGAATCCCACCTTTCTTTGTGGATACTTGCTGTAGCCATCATCACAACATCCTGATGCTCTTTTGATGGCTCTTTTCTTTCTACTCAGTCATTTTTTGTTTGTTGTAGCACGATACTGTATTACTGACCTTGGCGCCTCTGTGGGACTCTTAGATTTTTCCGCTGTCAGATTGTCATCTTGGAATTAAATGGTTTCTGATGTGTCAAAAATTAAGTAGGCATTTCTGCATTAGGATTCTCTATTATGAAACACTCCACATAATTTATTCCCTTTTATTGTGTCTGGGAGCATAAAAACCAATTTTATTTTGCAAATAATCAATGCGGAGGAGAACATATGCAGTGTGGCACCACTACTGAATAGTCAGGGATGCCTAAGTGAAAGGGATTTGCATGTCTGTGAGAAACAACAGCTGGGACCTACCAGAAGACTGGAGCTGAGCATAGTTGAGTATATGCATATGTCTCAGTGAATACTTAAAATAAACATGGACAGTGTTATTCATTTGAACAAATGCTGCTGGCAATTTACGTTCATTCATCCCGTCTTGCCATCTGTGGCAAGAAGAGGATTAGATTGAAGAGGACATGGATTATGGGTGGCCGTGGTGAAAAAGAGAACATTTAGGAATGGGCTATGGGGGCAAGAAAGGAGAACAAACAGTGTACAGAGAAGCTTCATTCCATATGGGACTGACAGTAGATTTGGGTTCATGGTTTCACCAGGCTTAGGAGTCTGAAAACGGCAGGTCCACAGACCAAGGGCTTATGCTAATCTTCATAAATAAATGTTTTGGGATCACCAAAGCCTAGACTCATTAATGAGCCAAGTAATTCAGGCTGTGAAGCTCATTGTGGCAGGAAATGTACCTATCAACCTTATTACTTTGTAATGGTAATAATGAATAATTATGGTATTTGTTAAGCACTTAGGCACTGCACTAAGCACTGGGGTGGATACAAGCAAATCGGGTTGTCCTGTCCCTGTCCCATGTGGGGCTCAGTCTCAATCCCCATTTTACAGATGAGGAAACTGGGGCACAAATAAGTGAAATGACTTGCCCAAGGTCACACAATAGATAAGTGGCAGAACTGGGATTAGAATCCATGTCCTTCTGATTTAAGGGGCAACTGGAACCAAGGAGCTGCCATCTCCATGCCTCAGTTACCTCATCTGTAAAACAGGGATGAAGACTGTGAGCCCCATGTGGGACATGGACTGTGTCCAACCTGATTACCTTCTATCTACCAAGCAGCGTGGCTCAGTGGAAAGAGCACGGGCTTTGGAGTCAGAGGTCAGGGGTTCAAATCCCGGCTCCGCCAATTGTCAGCTGTGTGACTTTGGGCAAGTCACTTCACTTCTCTGTGCCTCAGTTACCTCATCTGTAAAATGGGGAAATGGGGATTAAGACTGTGAGCCCCCCGTGGGACAACCTGATCACCTTGTAACCTCCCAGTGCTTAGAACAGTGCTTTGCACATAATAAGTGCTTACTAAATGCCATTATTATTATTGTTATTATTAGAACAGTGCCTGGCACATAGTAAGTGCTTAACAAATACCATAAAAAAAATACTGTAAACCTTCAGGAAATGCTAACTGGTTCAGTCAGCAAATGTAGGCTGATGGATGTATAATAATCCATCTGAGAGTCTGAATGTACACGCATGGTACCACAGAGGTCATTGTTACACGTAGTCATAATTTATTTATATTAATGTCTGTCTCTGCCTTTAGACTGTAAGCTCACTGTGAGCACAAAATGTGTTAACCAACTCTGCTGTATTGTACTCGCCCAAGTTCTGCATGCAGCAAGTGCTCAATAGATAGCACTGATTAGCCATTTTTGTGACTGAATCTCTTAGAAAAGGTTAGCCCTACGTAACCTCTGCTAATCTCTTAAGTTCCAATACAAATAAACACCTAGAAGAATAAAAAATGCATTTCTTCCAAGAGATTGATTCAGAGATATTTGTTTTAGCCTTGGAAGCATATCTACGAGTTTTTCCAAACTATTGCGGCTTTGTCAAATTGTTATGTATAAGGTGCCTACTATTATCTTTCTATTACAAAGAACAACCTTGTAAAAGAGATCTTTACACTTCCTGCTTTCCTTGGCCATGTGAAATTGAAATTAAAGCAAGGAACCTTCAGAGACTCAAGGCAAATATAATATTTCAGCAGTTGAATGATGACATTGGCTCAATCACTCCTATTGAGCAAATGATCAGGGGCTTAGGTTCCTCTCCTTTTACAGGGTCTTAATCCAAGAAGGCTACACAGGTCAAGCAAGCAGAATTAGTACTGTTTCAGATTCTATTTAACATGGGGTCAACTTCCTGGTCAGGCACAGGGAAGTAAGCGCTTCACAAATGCCATTAAAAAAATGGATCGAATAACCTCAAGACTTTTAAAGTTCCAGCAACATCCTTTTCACTACCTTATGATAGATCACTTGTAATGAAACTTAAGCTCGTTTGCAGGTAAAGCCATAAATACACAGTGGTGACACAAACAAAGTTTTCCTTGACAACAGAGTGTGATTCATAAACAGAGGATAATGACGGCATTAGATGATTCGGTCTCAGCGGCCAGGTGAGGTGAGAGAACACTTTAACTCATGGAAATTTCCAGCCATTGCAGGGAATTTTTCAAAATGCTGCAGATTTCATTGCTTTGACTATGTTCTTTCATTTACGTCCATTCCACTGAGTGGTGTTAAAACAACCCCCCTTTTGGAGCTCAGTTGAAATAACAAAACCTCTTCCAAAGTATGAACTTTATGAAAAGTTTATCCTCAGCTATTCTTTACTTCCTTGTCTGCTAAAGGAAGCTGGAAATCACAAGAGGACACATTCATTTATGAGCTTTCTATGCCTCAATCCAAGTCATGACAGGAAACTGCCCACAGAACAGCCCTTCACACACTACCCCAATCCTCCGTCTTCCAGCTCTGGTGGGGAAGGGAAGACTGCCCTTATTCAAACATTCAAAATGAGAGGGAATAAGGTGCTCACACCTGTTGTTCCAGAGTAATCTTGGAAGTAGCTGGGAATAGATGAAAGCACTTTTTCCAACCCGCCTCAATCCCAAGAGTGTCTCCCTTTCAGAGTCAATTTTAATACTCATTTTGCTTTCTCTTTAAAGAGTTCTCCACTTTGGGGAGGTAGTTCAGTGACTAATAGCCTCCCGACTTTCACAGTAGTTATCTCCATTTTGCAGAAAGTAACATTTACTCTGTGTCCTATCACATTTTTGTGTATTCTTTGAAACCACAAATGTTCAGCTGAACCAAACCCTTTGCCCTCACCAGGAGAAATGAAATATCAAGCTACAAACATCAGCAGTGTGCTCCATTTCAAAGACTTCCATCCAGGATTTCATGGCAAATATGGAAGGGAAAGTGTGACAAAGATTAACAATTGCTGTCAGACATGAAAGAGATGCTATTCTGAAAATGACAAATTGATTCTGGGGAAAGCTAGAAATGGGGTCCTATCAAGAACTTCAAGTTTTCTTAAAGTAGCTTTCCTATTACAATCCAGCCTGCGCATTTCATTCCTCTAATGCCAGCCTTCTCAACTGCATCTCAGTCTCATCTCTCTTGCCAACGAGCTCTCTCCCATGTCCTGCCTCTAGCCTGGAATGCCCTTCCTCCTCATGACTGCCAGATTATCACTCTCCCCACCTTCAAAGCCTTACTGAAGGCACATCTCCTCCAAGAGGCCTTCCCCAGTTTGGTCCTCATTTCCTCTTCTCCCAATACCTTATGCATCAACCTTGCAGTTAGATTTGCAGCCTTTATTCACCCCTCCCTAAGCCCCACAGCACTTACATACATATCCTTAATTTATTTCTATTGTCTGTCTCCTTTTCTAGACTTTAAGCTGGTTGTGGGAAGGGAATGTGTCTGCCAATTCTGTTACATTGCACTCTCCCAAGCACTTAGTACGGTGCTCTGGACACATTATGTAATCAAGAAATATGATTGATTAATTGATTAATGTTTCCACTTCAGAGATTAAATCTGGTTTTACTTGGGAACATCTTGCAGAAAAAAAATATTTTCAGGATTGTGATTGTTGTCTGTGGAGATCGTGCTATTTGTTAAATGCTTACTATGTGTCAATCACTGTTCTATGTGTTGGGATGGTTATTCTTTGCTCTTCTTTCTCCTAATAATCATCACTATAGTCAGGGAGCAACCTCTATAAGAAGGTTCTGTGAAAATCAGGGGGCAGGGAAGGCAAGGAAACATAGATTATTGCTCTTAAACCTTTTGCCTGAAGAAGCTTACACACTAAGCAAGAGACAAACCCGATGAACCCATTCAATTTTAACAAAGGAAAACTCACTTTCCAAATAGACTTCCACTGAAAAGCCCTGTTTCCATTCAGCCCTTGTTTCCATCCTTGAGAAGCAGCATGGTCTAATGGATAGAGCACAGGCCTGGGAGTCAGGAGGACCTGAGTTCTAATCCCAGCTCCAGCACTTGTCTACTGTGTAGCCTTGAACCGGTCACTTAACTTCTCTGTGCCTCAGTTACCTCATCTGTAAAACGGGGATTAAGAATGTGAGCCCTATGTGGGACAAGGACTGTGTCCGATCCAATCACCTTGTATCTACCCCAGCGCTTAGTATAGTGCCTGGCACATAGTAAGTCCTTAACAAATTCATTCATTTGTATTTATTGAGTGCTTACTGTGTGCAAAGCACTGTACTAAGCGCTTGAGAGATTTCAATATAAATACCATTATTATTATTATTTCCAGAGAAAAAGACTATTCAACTTCTGTAAGCTCATTATGGGCAGGGAACATGTTTGCTAAATCTGTTGTACTGTACTATCTCAAACACTTAGAACAGTGCTCTGCTCATAGTATGTGCTCAATAAATACCATTGATTGATGGATTTTAAAGGGTCCAACAGACTATGAGGACAGGAAATAAGGGACTGCACACTCTATCTCTCGAGAAGCACTCCATGGTCTGATAATTCTTGGCCAACACTCTTCCCTACTGCCCCCTGGTATCCCATAGGTCTCAAGATTGTAGAGAGTTTCATGAATATTTGGGAGGAAGACTCACACTATTCTATTAAACACCAACTCCTTACCTTCAGTTTTAAGGCACTCAATCAGCTCTCTCCCTCTTACCTTACCTCACTGATTTCACACTATAATCCAATCCTTACACTTCACCCCTTTAAATAGTTTTTGCTACTTTTGTTATTATTTTTATGGCACTTGTTAAACTCTTACTTTAAGCCAATCACTATTCTAAACTTTGGGATAATTTAGAGTTACTCAGGTTAGACACAGTCCCTGGCCCATGTGGGGCTCACAGTCTAAATAGGAAGGAATAGGATTTTATTCTCATTTTACAGATGGGGTAACTGAGGCACAGAGAAGTTAAATGACTGGTCCAAAGTCACATAGCTGATGTGACAGAGCTGGGACTAGAACCCAGGTCCTCTGACTCCCAGACCTCTTTCCATTAGACCACGCTGCTTCATGTTAAGTTCTTACTTTGTGCCAGGTACTATACTAAGCACTGTGGTAGATACAAAATAATCAGGCTGTACACAATGCACATCCCACATGGGGCTCATAGTTTTAATTCCCATTTAACAAGTGAGGTAACTGTGACATAGAGAAGTTAAGTGACTTGCCCAAAATCACACAACTGGTGAGTGGTGGAGCCAGGACTAGAACCCAGGTCCCCCAACTCCTGGCTCCTGTAAGGCCAAACAACTCTCTGTACCTCAATCTTGCCTCTCTCACTGCACATTCTTTGTCTGTGTCCTCCCTCGGGCCTGGAACTTCCTCCTTCTTCATATTTGACAGTCCACCACTCTCTCCACCTTCAAAACCCTCCTAAAATCATACCTCCTCCAAGAGGCCTTCCCTGATTAAGTCCTCATTTCCCCTACATCCTCTTTCCCCTCTGCATCACCTAAGCATTTGGTGGCATACCCTGTAAGCATTTTGATACTCCCTCCAGCCCCACGGCACTTAAGTGCATATTCTCATTCTCTGCCGTTTCCCCTACCTATAATTAATTTTAATGTCTGCCTCCCCCTCTAGACTGTAAGTTCCTAGTGGGGAGGGATCACATCTGCTAACTCTATTACACTGTACTTTCCCAAGCACTTTAGTACAGACCTCTGCACATAGAAAACATTCAATAAAAAGCATTGATTGATCGACTGATTGATGTAGGGACCGTGTCTATATGTTGCCAACTTGTACTTCCCAAGCGCTTAGTACAGTGCTCTGCACACAGTAAGCGCTCAATAAATATGATTGATTGATTGATTGATGTCTCGGCAAGTTGTATCATAGCCTCGTAGATACAGCATGGGCCTGGGAGTCACAAAGACCTGGTTTTTAAGTCTGGCTCCACCAACTGTCTGCTGTGTGACCTCGGGCAAGTAACTTAACTACTCTGCGCCTCAGTTACCTCATCTGAAGAATGGGGATTAAGACTGTGAGCCCCATGTGAGACATGGACTGTGTCCAACCTGATTACTTTGTATCTGGCCCAGTGCTTAGAACAGTGCCTGGCAAATACTAAGCGCTTAACAAATACCATAAAAAAATGATGGAGACAAGAAATAGGATGGGTACAATTTTAAAGATGTTGGCACAGATTTGGCAAAGGTCACCTGAGTCCAAGGAGAAGAAGGGAATGAAAATTGGGAATGCAATCCCAATTCAGCCACCCATACTCAAGCCCCAGACTCAGACCGCATGACTTTCGCCCATGGTTCCCAGATGGGTTCTGAGTGAAATAAGGGCATTCTAGAAGTCTGAAATCATTTTCACTGTTGATTATGAACTCTAATTTATCTAGTCTCTCCACCACACAACAACATGGGCATTCAGCAGAGACATTGTTGGAATAAAACTATCCTGATTATGTAACCAGTAACTAGAAGGGACACCTTCTGAACTGAGGCTAGAGTATTTTGAATCCCCAGCTCCACAAGAAGTGTAGTTAATGCCTCTTCTAGACCGCAATCTCACTATGGCCAGGGAATCTGTATGTTTATTGTTATATTGTTCCATCCCAAGAGCTTAGTACAGTGCTTTGCACACTGCAAGTGCTCAGTAAATACGATTGAATGAATTAATGCTTGTGGAGCTTCCCTAGTTGTTAAAAAATTGACTTCACTTTGTCATACGCCATTTTTACTTTCATATTTGTTTGAGCTTCTCTATTAGATTCAATCAATTTTTCAAACTGACAATACTGATATTATTGTAACTGTTTCTGAGCTTCTATTCACTCTCTGGAGCTGCAAGGGTAAGGCAATCTCTGTCCACTCCCTCCCTTGTTCTCCATTTCAAGTGGGAATACACCTGAATCATCACTTGGGTGTTAATGAGGACTGAATGAGGTCCTGCATCTAGTTTCCATGGCAGCCACAGCAGCAACTAAAAGAGCAAAGGGAGATGAGCTTGGGAGTGGGATTGAGGGGGTTATGAGGTAAGGCTTATCTATACCTGTAGCCTTTACCAGGTACCACCTACCCCACCTTTGCCCAGGGCTCCCACTCTACTGCTATTATCCTTTTCTTTTTCATTCATTAATTCATTCATTTAATCAATCGTATTTACTGAGCACTTACTGTGAGCAGAGCACTGTACTAAGCACTTGGGAAGTACAAGTTGGCAACATATACAGTCCCTACCCAACAACACGATCACAGTCTAGAAGGGGGAGACAGACAACAAAACACAACATGTGGACAGGTGTCAAATCATCAGAATAAATAAAAATAAAGCTAGAAGCACAACATTAACAAAATAAATAGAATAGTAAATATGTACAAGTAAAATAGAGTAATAAATCTGTACAAACATATATAGAGGTGCTTTGGGGAGGGGAAGGAGGTAGTGCGGGGGGATGGGGAGGGGGAGAGGAAGGAGGGGGCTCAGTCTGGGAAGGCCTCCTGGAGGAGGTGAGCTCTCAGTAGGGCTTTGAAGGGAGGAAGAGAGCTAGCTTGGCGGATGTGCGGAGGGAGGGCATGGGGAGGACGTGGGCCAGGGGTCGATGGCGGGACAGGCGAGAATGAGGTACAGTGAGGAGGTTAGCGGCAGAGGAGTGGAGGGTGCAGGCTGGGCTGTAGAAGAAGAGACGGGAGATGAGGTGGGAGGGGATGAGGTGATAGAGGGCGTTGAACCCGAGAGTGAGGAGTTTTTGCTTTGTGTGTAGGCTGACTGGCAGCCACTGAAGATTTCTGAGGAGGGGAGTAACGTGCACAGAGCGTTTCTGCACTACGGCTTTCCAAGCCATAGTAGAGTCAGCGTGGCTCAGTGGAAAGAGCACGGGCTTTGGAGTCAGAGGTCATGGGTTCAAATCCCAGCTCCGCCAATTGCCAGCTGTGTGACTCTGAGCAAGTCACTTAACTTCTCTGTGCCTCAGTTACCTCATCTGTAAAACAGGGGTTAAGACTGTGAGCCCCACGTGGGACAACCTGACCACCCTGTAACCTCCCCAGCACTTAGAACAGTGTTTTGCACATAGTAAACACTTAATAAATGTCATCATTATTATTATTATAGAGTCTGTCTGGAACGGTTTGAAATGTCCTCCTGGGAAGGATCTAGCTTTTTCTAGTAGATATTCAAGTTTCAGCTCCTTGGTTATGGATCTGAACCTATATACACCCAAACCTCCTAGACTTTCCAGATTTGGCTTACCCAAACTCCTTACCATTGGCTTTAAAGCACTCAGTCACCTTGCCCTCCTCCTACCTCACCTGGCTACTCTCCTACTACTACCCAGTCCACAGACTTCGGTCCACTAGTACCAAACTACTCACAGTATCCGATCTCACCCATCTTGCCACTGACCTCTTGCCCACGTCCTGACTGTGACCTGGAATGCCCTCCATTTTTGAATCTGATGGACAATTACTCTCCCCACCTTCAAAGCCTTCCCTTACTAAGCCCTCATTTCCTCTCTTCCCACTTCTTTCTGCATCTCCCAGATTTGCTGTCTTTACTTACCAACCCCAGCCCAGCCCCACAGCACTTGTGTATATATCCATAATTTATTAATTTATATTTATGTCTGTCTCCCCCTCTAAATAGTAAGCTCATTGTGGGCATGGAATGTGTCCATTATATTGTTGTGTTGTATTCTCCCAAGCATTTAGCATAGTGCTCTGCACACTGTAAGTGCTCAATAAATACAACTGATTGATTGATTTGATTGATTTGGTGAGGCAAACCTGCATTGAATAGTGACATGCAATTTTTTAGCTGGAAGGTATACGTGGACATCATACTTTCAGTTAGACAGATGGAATGTCAAATGGAGAATTAAAAATTCTGAAAATAAACAAAGGAAGAAGTGTGGCCTTGTGAAAGAGCACAGCCTTTGGAGTCAGAGGACTGGGTTCTCATCCTGGATCCACCACATGTCTGCCTTGTGACCTTGGGTAAATCACTTCATTTCTCTGTACCTCAGTTTCCTCAACTGTACCATGGAGATTAAATACCTGTCCTCCTCCCAATTTAGGGTGTGAGCCCCATGTGGAACAGGGACTGTATCTGAACTGATTGATCTGTATCTATCTCAGTACTTTGAACGGTGTTTGACACTTAGTAAATGCTAAACAAACACCATTAGAAAAACCAAAACAAAAATAAACAAAAAACAACAACAAAGCATAATTGATGCGGAGCATAATTGGCAAAACGGTATGGATCAACAAACACCATCCAGACCAAGGATTCATTTATCCAGTTCTCGCAAAACATGTTTTTAAGTTTGTCTGCCCTACCTAAGGAACATAAAAATTCTAAAGTGATTTGTGACTTCTATTTAGGATTCCGGCTTTCTGGAGTCTGGCATATTCGATGTATCAACAGAATCAATTTGCCCTGTAAGGAATAACGACATTGCTGTAATTTTCTTTGGCTTCAGATGCCTGTTATTGTCAAAATAAAGGGCAGGTGAGGTTGGCAGGAAGTGGAGGAATGAGGGGAAATCATAGAAGTTCTCAGCTGCTTCTGTATAAACAATGCCTCTTTCTGGCAGCCTAAAGGCCAGAATCTGTGTGAGACGATTTGGAGAATAGCACAGAAGCAGCAAGGATGAAAAAAGAAAGGACAAGAAAAAAGGAGTAAACTCAGTTATTTTATGGAATAGAATTAGAAGCTCAAATCAGTTCACCTACAGGCAAGAAGCACACATAAAAAAGCTAGAGTCATCTGGAGTTCACGAGCATCTAAACACTGGCCTGACCTGAATGTCATGCGATCTAAACAGAAGTGCTTCAGGACTAGAGGAACAGAGGAACAAGCTGAGAAAATTTTTTGACTTTGTGCCCTGAGCTCTGTCAGGGAGGGGCTGGCTCATATTCTGTTTGTGTGTGCCCCGCAAACTCTATAAAAATCTAATGATAAGAAAAGTGTGCCTTCGCATGCTTAAGTAGAAGAAAATGCAGGGAAATCCAGTAGATACCAGCTTTAAAAGAGCCTGCTGAAGAAGCATAAAGATGTGTTGCATTTATTGTTTGTTGGCATTTAATGACAAGGATGTTTTCTTCCACCGCTGGCCAACTCCTGTTCCACCTCCTGAGTGATTCTACTTGTCTGAACTTTGAGAATCCTTGGGATGGAGCCTCTGGTTGAGACACAAGTAACCCTGCCTGGGCAGTGGAATGACCTGATCCTATTCCTTCCAGCAGTAATGGACTGCTGCTTTGGCTGTTGCTGTTACTGCTGACCAGGCTGCTGTTTTTACGGATGTGACCACATTATTTTTTTCCCTCTGTGTCTGCCCCCACTGACCTTTTAGATTCTGAGCTCTCTGGGGGTCAGACCCTGACTGATTCGCTATTCGTATACCTTTCCACAGCATTCTCTCCAGTAAGCACATAACAAATGTCAGAAATAAATCCAAGTAGACCAGTCATCACTTTTGTGTGTGCTCACTGACCTTGTCCAAAGATTTGCCCATCCCATCTATGCTTGGACTGGCGCTGGCAGGATCAGACTAGTTTTGCTTAAGACCTGGTCTCCAGGGCACCAGAGAGAAGGGAGGAAAGAGGTGGGGGGAATACCAGGTCAGCTAGGATGAGGATGATCATTTTTCAATCAATGACATTTACTGAGCGCTTGCATTGTACAGAGCACTGGAATAAGTGCTTGGGAAAATACAACATTTGGTAGACACATTTGCTCTCAAGGATCTTACCATTAAGGGGGAGACAGACATTAAAATAAATTACAGGTAAGGGAAACAACAGAGTATAAGGATACGTTACATCAGTGCTGTGGGGAGTGGGGATGGATGGGAGAACCTAAGTGTTTAGGGAGTGGATTACCTGCATGGGAGAGGTAGTGCGAATGGAAAATAAGGTTGGGGAATGAGAGGATATTTTTTCATGATTAAATAATGACACATCTTTTTTCCTAGAGAAGTAATGTGGCCTTGTGGACAAAGCACGGACCTGAGAATCAGAGGACCTAAATTCTAATCCCTTCTCAGATACCTGTTGTGTGACCTGAGGCAAGCCACTTAACTTCTCTGTGTCTCCGTTTCCTCATCTGTAAACCAGGGATTAAGTACCTGCTCTCTCTCTCCTCTATATTGTGAGCCCCATGTGGGGCTGTGTATTGTAACTACTCCGCACTTAGTTCAGCACTAAACAAATATCACAATTATTATCCTAAGATTAACCAGAGTTGATAATAATAATGATGGCATTTGTTAAGCGCTTACTATGTGCCAAGCACTGTTCTAATGCACAGGCATTTAGGTAAATTAATCAGTCATATTTATTGAGAGCTTACTATGTACACAGCACTGTACTAAGTGCTTGGGAGAGTACAATTATAACAATATTACAGATGTAATCCCTGACCACAACTATTAAGAGAAAAAACCCATTTGGTATTCATGCCTGGAGTTATGTAACTTCTTTTGTGATTTACACTTGCCAACCTCCCTTCCAAAATGTTGGAAGAGTAACAGATGATACCTATCTTGGAGTTCTTCACTCCCAACACTGATAGGTAGCCTACTCACTTCAATCTTGGGGGAGCCACAAAATAGAGCTGATGATCAATTAATCAATTATATTTCTCTTGGCAATCTCAAAATAGGGTGGCAGCTTGGCTGCCTAAACTGACAATCTCTGACTACACTTTCTCAGTGTGATTCACTGTGCCCTCCTCTGACTCTCATCCTCATACTCTTCTGGGTCATTCACTCATCTCACTCTATATACTCGCTCATGGGTGGACCTCACCCGCTCACATGGTTTCAGCTGCCATAACTCTGTGCTGTCTCACAAATCTACCACTAGCCCTGATCTCTCATCTAGCCTGCAATCCAGCATCTCTTCTTTCCTCCTGGACATCTCCACTTGGATGTCCCACTGGCACCTGAAACTCAAGGTCTAAAAAGGAACCCCTCATCTTCCCCCTTGAGCCCACTCCTCCTTCTAACTTTTCCAACTCATCCCACTTCCCATCCCAGAATTAATCTTACAGTTTGGCAACTGCATATTCAATCAGCTGCTATATCCTGCTGGATTTTCTATATACAACATCTCTTGGATCCACCTTTTCCTCCACCCAAGTTGCTATGACCCTGGCCCAAGCTCTGGCCAAATCGCAGTTGGCATATTGCACCAGTCACCATTCTGATTCCCGTGCCTCCAACCTCTCCCCACTCCAATCCATACTTCGGACTGCTGCCTGTTTTTCCCTGCTTTACTCCAAACTCTCTTCTCCTTAAAACCCTCCAGTGGCTTCCTGTGACTCTCACCAAGAGGCTTTTTGATCTCATCACCTGTTATTTAATAATAATGATGACGATAATAATGACATGTATTAAGCACTTACTATGTGCAAAGCACTGTTGTAAGCGCTGGGGAAGTTACAAGGTGATCAGGTTGTCCCTCGGGGGGCTCACAGTCTTAATCCCCATTTTACAGATGAGGTAACTGAGGCACAGAGAAGTTAAGTGACTTGCCCAAAGTCACACAGCTGACAATTGGTGGAGCCGGGTTTTGAATCCATGACCTCTGACTCCAAAGCCCATGCTCTTTCCACTGAGCCATGCTGCTTCTCCAAGTTATATCCTAGCTTGCTCCCTTTATTCCTCCAAATCCACCCCCCAATTTTTTCTCTACTCTTGACTCCTGACTGACACCTCACTCATGCTCTTCCCCTAGTTTGGAATTCCTCCCTCCCAAGCCCAGTTCTTTACACAGTCATACTGCTCTTTCCACATTCAAAACCCTCCAACTCTCCACCTTCAACAAGTCTTCCCTGATTAATTTTCCACTACCCTAAGCCATAAAAAAACCCTATCCGCCTTCTCTTTTTACTACATTTATGAACTTAACTTGAAGGTTTGTGTCTTTCTCCTGATGGAAAATGATACTACTTACCTATCCTAAAGTGCTTCTGGTCTCATGGTTAAAACTAGCATTTAATAGATGTTAAAATCATGCTCTGACCTGCAAGCTTGGGAGAAATGACCTGCCACTTGTCACTTTTGTACTTTGTACTTCCCAATGGCCTAGTAAGGTGCATTGCACTAAATATGACCTTGGGCAAGTCACTGCACTTCTCTGTGCCTCAATTACCTCATCTGTAAAATGGGGATTATAACTGTAAGACCCATGCTGGACAAGGATTGTGTCCACCTGACTATCTGATATCTACCCCAGCTCTTAGTACAGTGCCCGACACATAGTAAGTGCCTAACAAATACCATAAAAATGGGGCAGGGAAGCAGCGTGGCTTAGTGGAAAGAGCACGGGCTTGGAAGTCAGAGGTTGTGGGTTCGAATCCTAGCTCTACCACTTGACAGCTGTGACTTTAGACAAGTCACTTCTCTGTGCCTCAGTTACCTCATCTGTAAAATGGGGGTTAAGACTGTGAGCCCCACGTGGGACAACCTAATCACCTTTTATCCCCCCCAGCGCTTAGATCAGTGCTTCACACACAGTAAGTGCTTAAGAAATGCCATTATTATTATTATTATTATTAAATACTAACACCAATGCTGCTATCAGACCAAACATTGAAGAAATTGGCTAAACCTGAAGTCATGGGTTTTTGTGGTTCAGTTACCCTTTGACAGGGTCGGAGTTTAAAAAGAGGAAGGGTAATGAAACTGCAGAATGCCCCAGCAGCAATTGGGAGAGGAAAAAAAGGCCTGGACGTCCAGTGCACGGCTGAAAATATGCTGTGGTACCCTTCCGCCCCCTTGTGGAAGAAGATAAGGAGGAGCAAGTCGGGCCAAGAAGATGATGCTGGGAATCCAGAGAGGACAGTATCTTAGTGGCAGTGTTGTCATTCTGAGCGTAGAATAATAATAATGGCACTTGTTAAACGCTTACTATGTGCAACGCACTGTTCTAAGCGCTGGGGAGGATATAAGGTAGTCAAGTTGTCCCACGTGGGGCACACAGTCTTAATCCCCATTTTACAGATGAGGTAACTGAGGCACAGAGAAGTTAAGTGACTTGCCCAAAGTCACACAGCTGACAGTTGGCAGAGCCGGGATTCGAACCCATGACCTCTGACTCCCAAGCCCGTGCTCTTTCCACTGAGCCACACTGCTTCTCTAGAAGGAGATGCTTGTCACAGACTGGTCTTTCCAGACTCACTGGCCCACATGGCACAGGAATAGTGATTCCCTGCCAGAAGTCTTGTTTTGGAATTAGAAGGAAAGCTATATTTTACAATTTATTTTTACAATTTATATTTTATAGTAGAGAAGCAGCATGGCTCAGTGGAAAGAGCCCGGGCTCTGCCACATGTCTGCTGTGTGACCTTGGGCAAGTCACTTAACTTCTCCGAGCCTCAGTTACCTCATCTGTAAAATGGGGATGAAGACTGTGAGTCCCAAGTGGCACAACCTGATCAACTTGTATCCCCCCCAGCACTTAGAACAGTGCTTTGCACATAGTAAGTGCTTAACAAATATGTTATTACTGTTATGATTACAACACAAAGAAAGGAATCTACCTGGATCAGGCAGAAAGGAACATGAGAAGAGGAAGAGGAGCAAGCTAGAAAGGAAAGATCCTGTTTTCAAGTCAGGATCTCAGGTCATACCTACTAGGTTTGCAGGTCAGAGAATGATTTTAGCACCTATTCAAAGCTAATTTTTAAACATGAGACCAGGAGCACTTTAGAATAGGTAAGTAGCATCATTTTCCATTAGGAGAAATTCACCCAACCTTCAACAGAATAACTCCCTGAAACCCAGCCAAGGCATGGATCTGTTGCCTTACTCTTTGCTATATAGCTGCTTAACCATCCAAACTACTGATTATTCCTTCAGAGAAATTATTTGGTTCCCAATATAGCCCCTTCACTTATTGGCCATAGAACATAGGCTGTGAACAAAAACATGTAACATGTTCCCCAAATGCAAAGAGGAATGGGGTAATGACCTCCAGAAAAAGTGAAAAAATAGGTCAAGGCAGGCTGGTGGTGGGCGAGGGTGGGTGGGGTGAGGGGAGAGAAAGAGAAAGAGAGAGAGAGAGAGACAGACAGGCAGACAGACAAGAATTAAAGAAAGATGGAGAAAATTGAGAGTGAAAGAGGAAAACCAAGAAAGAGGGAAGGAAAAAGAAAAAAGAGAGAATGATGGGAAAAAAATCACAGAGAAGGTAGAGAGGGAGAGAGAATGAAAGAGAGAGGGGATATCAGAGGAGACAGAGAGAGATAAAATGAGAGTTGAGGGAGTGAGAGAGAGGGCTATCAAAGTGGTGACAGATGGGATACAGAGATGGAGAGAAAGAGGGCGGGAGAGAAAAAGAACAAAAGGGAGAGGGAGAGAGAAACAACAACTAATAATTATGATCTTTATTAAGTACTTACTGTGTGTTAAGCACTGTTCTAAGCACTAGGGTAAATACTAGGTAATCAGGTCAGATACAATCCCTGCCCCACACGGAGTTCAAGTCTAAACAGAAAGGAGAACAGCTATGGAATCTCCATTTCACAGATGAGGTAACTGAGGCTCAGAGAAGTTTAGTGACTTGCCCAAGGCCACCCAGCAGACAAGTGGTGGAGTCAGGATTAAAGCCCAGGCTTGCTCAGTAAAGGTCCTAAAGGGTTTGATAAAGGGTAGGTGGGATTTTTTTTAAGGAAAACTATGGGATTTGTCCTTTTTTGTTTTTGTACTGAGTTTAAAAACAAACTTCAAGCATGAAATGACTGGTAAAAAGTACAAACGGACAACAACTACAATTGAGAGGTTTCACAAAGGCAAAGCTTTGTATGTTCTTGCGACTCATCAGAAGGCTTCGTTGACTAAATACTTAATCTCCCAAAGCTACCAAGTGAAGGATTTCTACCAAAGTCTCATTCACTATTTTGTAACCATGCTGTCAAAATGATTTGCACTGAGGTGCCCACAGACAATAAAGGCAGGTCTAAAGTCAGAGCAAATAGCAGGAGAGGGGAGCAGAACTAGGAGGAGATTGTTATATTTCTTCTATCAAAGAGAACAAATCAAGAAATGGTTTCTCTGGGAAGGATGGACAGATGAGCAATAATGGTGTATTTTAGGGCAAAATGCCCATTATATTGACATTGTGTGGAATCCAGAATTGAAGAAGGCCGATGGAAGTACAAAACTTTTTTGACAGCTTTGGTAAAGAACAGATAAACATCAGACAACATGCCTAAAGTTGGAAAAGGTAAAGTTAATGACTTCTAATCAGAGTCCCAGGTGATTGTGACTCTTTCTACTTTGCCTATTCTCTGATAAGTGAACCCTGGGGAGAAAATAGATTATTTTCCTTAGATGAGTTCATAAAGTTGGATCTACTTCACTACTTACAAAAAAAGTTTGATTTTATTTGCTACAGAGGTGAACTATAGTTATTCATCATAACTCAGAAAGTCCTTTCTTTCCATAAGAAAACTTATTCGTAACATTATGAGTGTGATTTGTGTGTATTCTTACTGAAAAGTTTCAGGACTAGGCAATAGGGTTTTGATGAGTTTTTCCTTAGACAAAGGCTGTTCAATAAGACCATGAGAAAGTGAAAATTCATTTCCACTACTCAGTTTGTTCAGGTTGGCAAGTTTACAGAGTTGACTTTCCTTCATTATAAGGAAAGAGTTTTGTCTGTGACAAGACAATTATTCCAAAGGACACAGATCCTTTGGGAGAGGAGAAGCGTGCATGAAAGATAAGGTCCTTTGAGATCTCAGAATAATATTATTTTGCTTGGGAGACAGCAGGCAGTAGTGACACTTATTTTTCCCAGTGGAATATGAGCCCACAAACAAAGGCCTCTCTGCCTGCCAGTTTAAAAGAATGATTTTTTGCAGATTTTTAATGGCTGTGTCTGTTTTTTAGTTGTCATTTTGTTTTGGTATTTAAGTGCTTATTATTCATTCATTCAATTGTATTTATTGAGCACTTACTGTGTGCACAGCTCTGTACTAAGTGCTTGGGAAGTACAAGTCAGCAACATATAGAGACGGTCCCTACCCAACAGACTCACAGTCTAGAAGGGGGGAGACAGACAAAACAAAACATGTAGACAGGTGTCAAAACCATCAGAATAAATAGAATTACAGCTATATGCACATCATTAACAAAATAAATAGAGCTGTAAATATTATGTTATTATGTGCCAGACACTGTACTAAGCCCTGCAGTTGATACAAGATAATACGTTTGGACACAGTCCATGTCCTATAAGGGGCTCACAATCTTAATCCACATTTTATAATTGAGGTAATTAAGCACAGTTAAGTGACTTTTTTAACAGTATTTGTTAAGCGCTTACTATGTGCTGAGCACTGTTCTAGCACTGGGGTAGACACAAGGTAATCAGGTTGTCCCACGTGGGGCTCACAGTCTTAATCCCATTTTACATATGAGGTAACTGAGGCACAGAGAAGTTAAGTGGCTTTCTCAAGGTCATACAGCAGACAAGTGGCAGAACTGAGATTAGAACCCACATCCTCTGATACTCAAGTCTGGGCTCTTTCCAATAAGCCACTCTGCTTCTCAACATTCACTAGTCTTTTATTAGTATAATCTTTTATTAGCTTACTCATCATTATGCTTCCTTTGTGCAGCTGCAGTCTCTCAGCATTGACCAGGGGCCTCTTGGCCACTGGCTCTTTCTGTAGGTGAGTACTAAAGTTGGATTTTCTTTCCTCTCATGGCTCACTCTGAGGTTGCAGCATTATTAGGAAGACTAGTAGAGTAGTGATAGGCCTTCTGTGCTCAGGACAAAACACGTTTGGAAGAAATGAACAGTAGTCACCCACCCTCCGAACTAACAACATCCACAGATGCAAAGATCCAGACTGCTTCAGGAAGGAAGGTGTGAGGAATGAAGAGAGCCTTGCTGCCCAAGGTCTGTGAATTTCATGCAGCCTGTCCTACAGACTCACAGCCCAGGAAACCCACAGATTAATGGCACAGATCACAGCAGGTAGCAATTAGCCTGTACCAGGGATACAGGGGGGAGCCTCCTTGTTATTTCTTCCCTCATTCTTTTCCTCATGCCTTGTTATTTTTGGCCTGTATTTCTGCATCACAAATTCCCAGTAAGTCCCTACCTGTTTCGTAAACATCGCTCATCTATATTCACACAAATATACAAATATTTTCAGACTTATCCTATGCATTTGGGTGTCTGGGAACAGCTGAAACCAGATATCAGGGGAGAACAAGAATACTCAAGTACAAACTCTCCAACTCCTCTGCTGAGAGGCAGATCTCTATTCTAATTATTGGTATTGGTGGGGAAGCAGTAACAGCAGCCAAACTTCAACACTTGCCTGGAAGAGTTTTAAACTCCATGTTCTTACCCTAATGGGCAGCGAAGTGCAATGAAAACCCAACATGTAGGTCAGAGACAAACTTGTTTATAGCACATTTTGCTTTAAAGGTGAATTCAGTTTTTGGCATTCCCCTTTTAGAGCAAAAACTAAGGAGGTGTCCTGGAGGAGCAAAGAAGTGCAAACATCATGGTATCTGGGATCCAGATCTTCCTTTCAAAATTAAATTTCTGCCTCACCCTTCCTCTTCCTGCCCCCAAAGAAGTTTCTACTTACAGGAGTTGGGGAGAGGGTGCATATCCTTTACTAGGCAAAGGGTGAGAATCCTGTGTGAAGTCACATACTGATTAATTTCCCTTTCTCCAGTTTTTCAGCAACCCATTCCCAACCCTCCATTCATTCATTCACCCTATTAAATAGATCAATGGATGAATGAAGAAGGAATGGAGGCCAAGACCCCTGCAGCAGACAGATCAGCCTAGCAGGCAGTAAGTGGGAGAAGAAATGCTTTCTTCAAGCCAAGAGGTAGCCTTGAAAACAGACACAGAAACTGGTGCAGCCCTTACGCACAAACAACCTGGGGGGAGCGTCAGCAATGCATCAGCCCTTCAGCCACATTTGTGGGCTTAGATAAGTTGTCACCACCAATGGTTCCATCTTTGCCAACCAAGAACAGTTATCTATATTGAAATTCTAGTGGAACCCTCTCACTGAGCCTCATTCTCTTCTCTCTCACCATCAACTTCTTGCTCACAACTTTCCATCTGCCTGAAATTCCCTTACCCTTTATATCCAGTAGACTGCTACTCTCCCTTTTTTTGAAAGCCCTTCTTCAATCACATCTACTGCAGGAAGCTTTCCCTAATGAATCTCTCATCACCCACCCACCCCCATCCTATTTCTCCCTCTACTGCATCACATATGCCCTTGAGTCCTAAATAAATATTTAGTATTCATCTCATCCCCTCCCCTGCCCAGCACTTTTGTCCATATCTTTAAAATCTGTTGCTGACCCCTATCAGTAATTAATTTAGTGTTTTTTCCCCCAGTTAGATTGAAAGCTCAAGTCCATTAAGGTTATCTGAAAATATTTGGAAAATAGCACTCGAACCTCTGGGTGGGGAGAGGAAGTTAAGCAATAGGAAGGGACTGACTGGGAATTTTGTGATGCACGAATGCAGACAAAGAGTAAAAGAGCACAAGTAAAAGACCAGGGGAGACATATCAAAGCATGAGACGAAGGGCATCAAAAATGATTGAAGCTTCTGAGGTTGACTGCAAAGTCACCAGTATCAGTACTAGCAGCTTCTCTTCGAGCTTTGAAGTATTCTGGGTCAGACTTGTGCAGTGTTTGAGTAAATTTCCTTTCTTGACACATATTCCCCATTTCATTTGAACAGGCAATGGATCTTTGAAATAGCAAGAAAATAATATTTTTCCCCTCTTCTTCAAAGACAATATGAAGCAGAAGGGAGCAGAAGACAGGCTCAATCAGATATTGTTTTTTTCTGCTTATTATCATCTGAAGTCACTGCTGTGAAGGGATTAACTTCCATAAGGTGAAAGATTTTTCAGGGAACATTTGAAAATGATATTACAGTGAAATTCCCTCTCAATGATATGGGACTAATGGGACAGAAAGTCACATCTTTCACGTCTTCAAGTAGTTTGTCTTTCACCAAGATGCACTTGGCATTTCAAACTTCCTCATCTCAGAATGTCCCAGCTCCAGCCCAGGAGCAGAACCCACTCCTATTTAACATTCCAGGGCGAGCATGCAGATTGTGGTAGAAGAGAAACTCACAACTTGGAAGCAGGACCAGATAGCTTTTGTTTTGAAAGTTGTATGTCCCTAAATGTAGTTGAGGCCCTTCAAAAAAAGCTAGAAAGGAAAAAAAAAATTAAGGACAAAGAGACCTCCAGGTCTCTAAGCATCTTAAAAAGAACTTCCTAAAAAGCCACTGTCTGGTCTAAGCAGAATGGAGTCATAGCAAGGCAGAAGACAATCAGTAGAACGATAGTATTTAGTGAGTATTTACAGAGTGCACAGATATGGAACTAGGCACTTGGGAGGATACAAGAGAATTAGTAGAGGAGACCACTGCACTCAAAGATTTACAGTCTAATTTGGGGAGACAGAAATTAAATGACGACAGGGAGAGTGAAAAGGAGACATACACTTGAGTTAATGTTAGCAATATGTTAGTAATAGGATATGGAAAATATGTACATAGACTGTATGCTCATTGTGGGCAGGGAACATGTCTACCAACTCTGTTGAAATACTCTACCAAGGACCTAATGCAGTGTTCTGCATTCAGGAAGAGCTCAATAAAAATAATTGATTGATTGATTGTTATATAAAAGTACTACTGGGGGTGTGGATATTTAACTGCTTGGGTGGTGTTGAAATGTTGAAGGAGTAGTTTTGGATACACAATCAGGGAGATAAGAAATTATCTGCAAAGGCCATCTGGAGGAGATGTGATTTCAGAAGGGCTTTGAAATTGGGGAGTGCTATGGCTTGGCAAATTTGACAAAGGAGAAAGTTATAAGCAGGGCACGGAATGAGCAAGAGGTCAGCTAAGGGAAAGACAAGAATGAGGTATAGTTAGTAACTTGGTAATAATAATAAGTAGCATTTGTGGTATTTGTTAAATGCTTACTATGCTAAGTGCTGGGGTAGATACAAGGTATTCAGGAGGTGGGTTCTAATCCCAGCTCTGCCACTTGTCTGCTGTGTGACCTCAGACAAGTCACTTCACTTCTCTGTTCCTCATTACCTCACCTGTAAAATGGAGATTAAGACTGTGAGCCCTATGTGGGACAGGGATCATGCCCAACCTAACTAGCTAGTATCTACCCCAGAGTTTAGTTCAGCACCTGGCACACAGTAACAAATACCATTAACAACAACAAAAAAGACACAGTCCCTGTTCCAACCAAGGTTCACATTCTAAGAAGAGAGAGAGGAGAACAAGTATTGAATGCCCACTTTACAGATGAGGAAACTGGGGAACAGAGAAGCTAAGTGACTTGCCCAGGGAGTTTCCAGAAAGACAGTTTCATGTCAGCTGAGTAGTAGCTGGTCAGGCACAGCAAACTATGGCTTCCTGCCTGCATCTCACTGCCCACTGTCAATGCCTGCTCCTGTTTCTGGCCAGATTCCAGGGGAGGAGGAAACAGCAGCAAGAAGAAGGTGGAAGAGTAGGAGAAAAGCCATTTATGTCCCTCCTTTCTAACATCTCCCCATTCCCTTTCCACATTTCCTCCTTCTGCTTTTGCCTTTTCCCGTTCTCTTCTCTTCTTTCCTCTTACCTTCCATAGGCCTCATTCTTTCTAGACCCCACTCTTTCTCCAAATTCTGATCACCTAAAGGACAAGGCACCCAACCAGAAGTGCCCTGAACTTTCTAGCAAGAGCATGAAAAGTCAACTTGTGAGTGGCTGCGAGAATTTCACAAGGCCCAGAAAGAGAGTTTCCAGGACTTCATCTCCAATTCCAAACACTTTTCCTTAGAAGTCACAGTGACTCACCTCCTGAAATGTGAGGGATTGTCCATGCCCCCATCCAACTTTTCACCCTGGGCAATATAATTACTGCCCCCAAGCCGTTCTATTCCAACCCCAAAAATGAAACCAGAACTGTCAATAGTATTTGCTGAGCTCTGAGTTGAGCACTGAACTAAACACTGGGGAGAGTGCAATAGAGTTAATAGACAGAATCCTTACTCTCCAGGAATTTTCAATCTAGAGGGGGAGATAGACACTAAATTACAGATGGGACCTGGGTTCTAATCCCAGGCCTGTGCTCTGTCCACTAAGGCCTCGCTGCTTCTCTTACTATGGGATCCAGCTGATTTTTTTTTTCAAACCCAGAAACAAGATGCTGCGGCAAAGGCCAACACACAGTATAGAAAGAGCCTTTTTAACTGTCAGAGACTCCCCAAATATTCCTCGCACTTAGTCTTTTTCAAAGAGGAAAAAAAAAAATCCAGCCACGAACTCCATTAAAGGTCAGTTATTGAAACACAGCAGTGTTCTGTGCTCATTGTTGTCTTTTGCCAACTTTATCAGATAAATGCTCGAAAGTTCATCGTGTCCCCTGAATCATACGAACCCCTTGAGTTCATGAAAGTAGATTGGGAAACTCAACTTGAAAGAAAAATATCCCTTTTCTTTTGGCAAAATGCTTCTCGGCACCAAATTGCCCACCAAGTCAATTCTTATTTTACTAGAAAGGATAATTAGAGAATGGGAAATTTAACTAAAGGTGTGGTTTGTGGATAACAATCTGAGTTCATATATTTCACTTCCTTATTGTTTGACTTGTTTTATTCCTTTGACTACGATTTATATTATTCATATCTTCCAGGTCTCTGAGGTAGGCCTCCTGTCTTAGTCAATCCATTAAATGTAAGAGAAAAGGGGGTCATGACATTCTAGAACCACTCTTATCCAGGAATAAAACTCTGATTACTTTTAGGCTTAAAATGGCTTGATTCCTTATTAATTTAGGTTACACAGTATCTGGGCCCCATACAGTGAAAACATGAATATTGCCATTGAGAATATTTCTTAACCCAACAAGTTCCCCATTATGAAATAAAAATGTCAGACAAAAGTGGTGAAATAAAATTAATCACTAATATTGGGCCCCTAATAGAAAAGTGTTCAATTAAAAGGTGAGGGAAGAAGAAAAACTCAGCAAAGGAAACTGAGAAGGGGAGGTGTGAGAGAGAAGAAAAGAAACCTCTAGACTATAAAGTACAGGCCCTCTAGACTTTATTCTCCTTGTGGGCGGGGAACACATCTACCAACTCTATTTTATTGTTCTTTCCCAGGCACTTAGTATAGTGCTATACACACAATAAGTGCTCAGTAAACACGACTGATTGATGACCTGGAAAAGCCCTGTGTCAGTAAAACCAAGGCTGGAGAGAATTGTCTTCGGATGTGCATTTAAGCCTGTTGAAGGCAAGGGTTGGGCAGACAGGAGAGTCAAACGTAGACTCCCTCATTTTCCCTAAAAAGGTGCCTTCCAAATCCCCCAAAATCCACCCAATGTTTTCTACCCTGGGAATCCCGCCCCAGACACTTGGCCCCAAACAGAATTCATTCAGCTGCATCCAACTAGCTCTCTGGAGAACAACAGGCAATCTAATAAGCTTAGCATTGATTAGATGAACTCAGAAGAGTTTGGTGAATTGATCAGTTGGAAAGGGCTCAGTGGGTAATGGCATGGGGAATCAGAACAACAGTAGAAAGTAAAATGCTGATACAGTAAGGCCCTGGTTATAGCCAACAGCTTTGGAGTGAACCAAATATCTTTGGTTCCTGGGCTAAGATGCCCATCATCATTATCAGTGGTATTTATTGAGCACCTATGTGCAGAGCACTCCACTAAGTGCTTGGGAAAGTACAATACAACAGAGTTAGCAAACACATGCCTTACCCACAATGAGTTTACAGTCTAGAGGACAGCCAGAGAGGTTGGGTTTCAGCCAGGAAGAACCGACCCAGGGTAGCCTCCTGGCTCTATTCCTGGGAGTGGAATCCAGAGAGGTGTGGTGACAACAATAGCCAAAGAGAGTTGTGTGTGTGTCCAACATTTTAAATTAGAGCTTCTGCTGCCTTGAGATTCAGTGTTAAAGTGGGGAGCCAGGGTGAAAACTTTTAATTTTCATGTCTGTTTTAGTGTTGTCAGACAATCGTATTTATTGAGTACTTACTGTGTGCAGAGAGCTGAACTAAGCACTTGTTATGTTGTACTCTCCCAAGTGTTTAGTACAGGACTGTGCACATTGAAAGCGCTCAGAGTCTCAACATCTGAGTACACATAATTTTCAATTGTACATTCTATTATTCATTCATTCAATTGTATTTATTGCATGCTTCCTGTGTGCAGAGCACTGTACTAAGCTATTATTTCTTCCAGTTCCATTATTTATAAGTATTTTTATTTCTGTCTTTCCCAGTGGCATGTAAACTCCTTGTGGGTAGGGAACATTCTTGGCAATTCTTTCTGCACTTTCCTAGAGCTTAGTACAGTGAATTTGTACTAAGTGCTTAAAAAAACACCATTATCAGGGGACCTGAGGATTCTTGTCTCTGCTCCCAGGACACAGTCAGTAAGACCAGAGCAGCAGCCTGGGACAGTTGTCATGGAAACATGCAGCACGTTCTGAGGGTGAGGGGCAACAGGATCAGATGTATTACACATTTAATCCGATCGCTACTGAATAATAAATGCAGGAGGGAGTGCTCGACACATTGCAGTATGTACTTCTGATTTGCCACCTGATTTCTCAACTGAAGACCTGGAAATCTTGTACAGGATATATGGTTCTGGCTGGGCTTCAGGAGTCAATCAATCAATCAGTGCTATTTATTGAGTGTTTAAATCCTCTTGGGACACTGCCATTCTGATTTGGGGTTCAACTGTCCCTAAAATCTAGCCAGAAGTCTTAATCACTAAGTGGTGGGGTGGGAAACATGGAAACTAAATGAATAGTACTAAAGAGGTCTAGATCCTTCTAGACTGTGAGCCTGCTGTTGGGTAGGGACCATCTCTATATGTTGCCAACTAGTACTTCCCAAGTGCTTAGTACTGTGTTCTGCACACAGTAAGCGCTCAATAAATATGATTGAATGAATGAATGAATGATCACAAAAAAAAAACTGTGGTGGGTTCTTAATAAAGCAAAATGTATTATAGGTGCACTTGGATTTGTACCCTCAGCCCAATAGCACTTATGTACATATCTGTAAATTCTTTATTTTCATTAATGTCTGTTTCCTCTTCTAGGCTGTAAGGTCATTGTGGGCCAAGAATGTGTCTACCAACTCTATTGGACTGTATTCTCCTGAGAGCTTTGGACAGTTCCTGCACACAGTCAGCCCTTAATAAATATTATTGATTGATTGATCAGTAGGAGCTCCATGGGAAAGCTGGCTTTCTCTGTTTATCTGAACGCATAACACTTTGATCCAGAAATATAAAGATAGAAAATAGAATGATTCTTCTGCTAACGAACTGCAAGATTCTGGGAGAAATAAATACACTGCATGGGGCTCATGAAAAAGCAGCTATTCATCCAGAAAAAGCACTGGAAATGACTTTGATTATGATGATTCAGTGGGATAAAAAGTCTATTGTCCGGAGACAGTTAGCAGACCCAAAGTCATTCTGCAGTGTTACCAAACTAATCTTTACTAAATTAGTCGTATACAAAGGTTGAAAGAGTCATGCAAGGAGTCAAGATCATGGCAAGCTAGAAGCTATCCAACCTGTCGGGAAAATCCAATGCCCCCCAAACAAATCAGTAAAATTGATTAAATCTTCAATGTGTTTACCATGCTCAAAGCAATTTAACAGCTGACATCTTCAAGAAAAATAAAGCCGGTATTCCAAGATGAGTACATTCCCCGTTCCGTACTTCCAGTCCTAACAATTATGTAATGCTGGCTGAGTAAATTGGTTGCCATCTTAGAATAAGCTCAGGGGCACTGGAGAGGACTGACTTCCTTTGCAGTTCAGAAGTTCAAGCGGCTAGAGCAGGGACCCTAAGCCTAATTCTGATGCCACTTTCTTGGGGGCTTGGGACATTCTTTCCCAACTGAGCCCATCTTTCTGCTTCTCCTGTATCCTAAAAAGAAATCCCTTGACCCTATGACTCCCTCCAGTCATCACCCCATCTCCTTCCTACCATTCCTCTCCAAACTCCTTGAGTGAGTGGTCCACATCTACCTCCACTTCTCCTCCAATTCTCTCCTTGACCCCCTCCAGTAGGCTTCCATCCTCTTCAATACACAGAAACTGCCCTCTCAAAGATCACAAATGATGCCCTTTCCAATTCCAATGCTAGTCCTCAATACTCAATCCTAATCCTCTTTGACCTCTCAGCTGCCTTCAACATTGTTAACCACCTCCTTCTCCTGGAAACATTATACAACCATGGCTTCACTGACAGTGTCCTCTCCTGGTTCTCCTCCTCGCTCCCTGGCTGCTCATTCTTAGCTGTTTCACAGACTCCTATCCTGCCTCCCACCCTTGAATTGTGGGAGTCCCTCAAGGCTCAATACTGGGTCCATTTCTATTCTCCATCTAGGCCTAGTCCCTTGGAGAACTCATTCACAACCATGGCATCTACTCCCACTTCTATGTGGATGATTCCCAAATCAATATCTCCAGTCTTGATTTTTCTCCTCTGCAGTCTCATATTTCCTCCTGCTCTTAGGACAGCTCTACTTAGATGTCCTGCTAACTCCTCAAATTTAACAAGTCTAAAACAACTCATCCTCCCACACAAACCCTGTCCTCCCTGTGACTTTCTCATCACTGTAGAGAGCATCACCATGCTACCTGTCTCACAATCCCATAATCTTGGCATTGTCCTCAACTCATTTCTCATTCAACCCACATATTCAATGACACCAAATCGTTTCTGTTCAACCTTCACAACATCACAAATACCTCTCCTTTCCTCTATATCCAAACTGCTACCACTTTAATCCAAACACTTATCTATCTCACCTTGGTTACTGCATCAGCCTCCTTGCCAACCTCCCTGTCTCCAGTCTCTCCCTGCTCCAGTCCATATTTCACTTGGCTGCCCATATTATTTTCTAAAAACCTATTCAATCCATGTCTCCCCATTCCTCAAGAACCTTTAGTGGTTGCCCATCTCCACATCAACCCGAAACTCTTTACCATGGATTTAAAGCACTCAATCAGCTTGTCCCCATCTACTTTACCTCACTGATTTCATGCTACAATCCAGCCCACAACTTTCTCTCCTCTAATGCCTACCTACTCACTGTATAGTTGATCTTGTTTATCTTGCTGCCAACCCCTCAGTCAAGTGCTGCCTCTGTCCTGGAAATCCCTCCCCCTTCACATCAGTCAGATGATTATTCTCCCCACATTGAAAGGTTTATTAAAATCACATCTCCTCCAAGGCGCCTTCCCTTTTTCTCTTCTCCCACTCCTTTCTGTGACACCCTTACACTTGGATTTATTACACCTTTTAGACTCTTTATTCACCCTACCCTCAGCCCAACAGCACTTATGTACATATTTGTAATTTATTTCAATGTCTGTTTCCCTCTCTAGACTGTAAGCTCCTTGTGGGCAGGGAACATATCTACCAACTCTGTTATATTGTACTCTATCAAATACTTAGTACAATGTTCTGCACATGGTAAGCACTCAATGAATATGACTGATTGATTCACCTGGGAAAAAGGAATACTTTTATAGCATTTCCTGCCTCCTTGAATTCAGCTCAGTTAAGTCTTTTGAAAATGAAAGTCACCCAGTACTTGGCATGACAAATGACCTTCCTTTATAGCTGGGATCACTCAGTGCCTCCTCACCTCTTCTGTCAGTCAGCCAATAGTATTTACTAAGAGCCTCTTGTGTTCTGAGCATTGAATAAAGTATTTGGAAGAGTACACTATGAGGGACTCAATCAGTGCTGTTTACCTGAATGCTTACTGTGTGCATAACAATGTATTGAGCATCTGGGAAAGTATAACATGGTGGAGTTGGTAGGCACAATCCCTGCCCACAAAGAGCTTACAGTCTATAGGGGAAGGCAGGGGCCCTTACCAAGAGAAGCTTATGACAGAAGGAAGGAATGTTCTATCTAGTGGAGGGGTTTACAATCTACATTATAAACTGATCTAATGTCTCTTCCCTGCTCTGTTTAACTTAATAAACACTACTGAGTTCAAGTGGGAAACATAATGATGGGCTATCTCAGCTCTTTACTGCACTCAGATGATCCCTGAAAAGCAATCTGAGACTAAAGCAAAGATAAAAGGGCAGTCACTGCAGAGAAAGCAGCAGGAGCCACGTTAGGCAGGGTTCAAATAGGGAGTCCAATAATAGAAAATTAAGATTACAAACCCGCTTTCACATGACCAGCTTGGCTCAGTGGAAAGAGCTTTGGAGTCAGAGGTCATGGGTTCGAATCCCTGCTCCACCTCATGTCTGCTGTGTGACCTTGCACAAGTCACTTAACTTCTCTGAGCCTCAGTTACCTCATCTGTAAAATGGGGATTAAGACTGGGAGCTCCACGTGATCACCTTGTATCCCCCCCAGGGCTTAGAACAGTGCTTTGCACATAGTAAGCACTTAACAAATGCCATCATTATTATTATTATTATGACCCCTTATCCATGTCGTCGTTCTGGCATGGAACTCCCTCTCCCCTCATATCCAACAGACCACCACTCTCTCCTTCTTCAAAGCCCTACAAAAATTGCATCCCCTCCAAGACGCCTTCCCAGCTAAGCTCTCACTTCCTTGTCTAGTCTCTCCCTCTGCACAGCCTATGCACTTGAATGTGTAAGGACAATCGAACTTCACCTTTAAGCCCCATGTGGACAGGGACTGTGTCCAACCTGCTTATCTTGCATCTACCGTGGGGCTTAGCACAGTGCTTGGCCCATAGTGAACAGTTAACAAATGCCATGGTTATTATTACACACGTGTTTAGAGGCATTTAATGCTACTCACTTCTTTGAGGATTGGAAGATATGGGGCATCCTGGAAATCCTCCCTACCACTCCCAATCCCCTTGCTCTTGGTCCTCCAGATCTGTGAAATCCACTTCATCTTTGAAAACAATGTCTTCCGGCAATAGTCTTGGCTGACTACAGGCACAGCTGTCCCTTCCTATTGTGACTGAAGATCTCTGATGCATTTGGGACTGTCTTAAGGGGCCCCAAGCACAAATCTTTCTCAATAACTTTAAGCTGAGGTGTTCCTGGCTGAGAGTAGGAAATGACCCCTGAATGTGTGCTATCATTAAAGACCCAGACACACACAGACTCTGCTTCCTCACCACTCCACCCTAGACAACAAGCAGGCACACATTCCCTCTCTCCTTCTCCCTCTGAAAGACATTACAGCCTCTCACTGCCCATCACCGATCTAATACTAACCTCCAGAGAAAAATAAGGGGGGAAAAATGATCTGTCTAGACAGAGAAGGAACATTTCTCATTGTACTTTGAACCTTCTTGGAGTTGCTCAAAGAGTTCAACTTCCTTTTAGGTCAAATGAAAGTAGTGTGCTGGGAAAGAAGGATAGACTGAGTTTTCAATTTTTTTTCTTCTTCGTTCAATGCTTGCTCTGGAAGAAAAGCAGTACAAAGCTTCTATGCGACTGTGCTTTCGAGAAGCTGAGGAGAACAGCCTAGTGGAAAGAGCACAGGCCTGGGAGTCAGAAGGACCTGTATTCTAATCCTGACTCCACCACTTGTCTGCTGTGTGACCTTGGGCAAGTCACTGAACTTCTCTGTGCCTCAGTGACCTCGTATGTAAAATGGGGATTAAGTCTGTGTGCCCCATGTGGGACAGGAACTGTGCACAACCTGATTTGCTTGTATCTACCTCAGAGCTTAGTACAGTGCCTTGAGCATAGTGAATCCTTAACAAACACCATAAAAAAATTCATGTAATGAATGTTAAAAAAAAAAGAGAACACTCTTGAGGAACAATGTGGCTTACTGGAACATATGCATTACTGGGACTCAGAAGGCTTCAGTTTTAATCCCAGTTCTGTCTGCAGTGTGACTCTGGTCAAGTCACTTATGCCACTTCTCTACACCGCAGTCACCTCATCTGTAAAATCGGGATTATTAATAATAATAATAATAATAATTTTGGCATTTGTTAAGCGCTTACTATGTGCAAAGCACTGTTCTAAGTGCTGGGGAGGATACAAGGTGATCAGCTTGTCCCATGTGGGGCTCACAATCTTAATCCCCATTTTACAGATGAGGTAACTGAGGTACAGAGAAGTTAAGTGACTTGCCCAAAGTCACACAGCTGACAATTGGCAGAGCTGGGATTTGAACCCATGACCTCTGACTCCCAAGCCAGTGCTCTTTCCACTGAGCCTCGCTGCTTATCTAATATACTTAGTCACCCTTTCAGACTTTGAGCCCCATGTGGGACAGAGACTGTATCTGAAGTGATTGGGTTGTATCTACCACAGTCCTTGGCACAACCCTTAACAAATACCACTTGTACTTTCTTGTTATGGTCAGGGAACAAGTCTGCTAATTCTGTTGCACTGTACTAACTGCACTAAGTTCTTGGGACATAGTAGGTGCTCAATAAATACTACTGGATTGATTGCAAATTATTTTAGTTTGATCTCAACCAGGCAGGGCTATTTTACCAGGCTTGCCCATAAAATGCTCACTTGTCTCTCCTCAGGTGATTGAGGGGGAAGCATCAGCAAGTCCATGGAAATAGCTCTTACTTTGTTGCCTCAGCTTGCATTTGCTTCCGTGTCTTTCTCTGACAGAAAAATAATTAGAAAAGTTGTTATCCCCAAATGACTTGCTCAAGTCTTCTCAAACTAATGGGGTAATGTAGTTGCTGTGAGATGTTTAAAAAAAAAAAAGTTCCTCACGGGAGGACGTGAAGACAAATGATGAGTGCATCTGGAAATAACCTAAATAGAACCGCTAACAGACAGTTGGAGGGAATAAAAACTCCAGAGATCTGAAATAATTTCTGTTTTTGTGACTGCAATTTAAAATGTTCATTCAAAAACAGACATGAATGTATGGTGCAAATGCCTGGATAAGAAGCAGGCAAAGTGCAGAGGGATGTCGAGAAGCAGCCTGGCCTACTGGACAGACGTTGTACATCAAGAGGACCTGGGTTCTAATCCCAACTCTGCCATTGTCTGCTGTATGATCTTGGGCAGGTCACTTTACTTCTCTGTGCCTCATCTTTTTTTGACCTCATATGTAAAATGGGGATTTAGACTGTGCACCCCACGTGGGACATGGGCTGTAGCCAATCTGATAAGCTTGCATCTACCCCAGCAGTTCATACAGCAGTTATCCGTTGCTCAACCAGAGGTTAGCATAGAGGAAAAAAAATGTTTTCGGAGGCATGGACATAGACAATGCAGTTTCAAGGTAGGTTCCTACCCTGACCCTTTCCTTAGCTGTGAGTTATCTTTGGGGCAAGCCTCTGCTTTCTCCTTTCTCCTTTCTCCTTTCTCCATCTGAGTCTGCACTAGCAAGTGATCAAGATCATCCACGGTTCAAAATTATATCATTAGCCAGACATGTTGCACAAGACTGTTGGTGTTTCAAACTGAAGAATAGAAGAGAAAGTGCATTTTGAGAATCAGCGTGGCTCAGTGGAAAGAGCACAGGATTTGGAGTCAGAGGTCATGGGTTCTAATCCCAGCTCTGCCAACTGTCAGCTTTGTGACTTTGGGGAAGTCACTTCACTTCTCTGTGCCTCAGTTACCTCATCTGTAAAATGGGGATTAAGACTGTGAGCCCCCAATGGGACAACCTGATCACCTTGTAACCTTCTCAGAGCTTAGAACAGTGCTTTGCACATAGTAAGTGCTTAATAAATGCCATAATAATCATTTTGAAGGCTGAAATACTAGTTGTGGTATTTATTAAGTGCCTACTATATGCTGACGTAGGTACAAGATGACCCAGTCTGATCCAGACCCTGCCTTGCATTATTATTCCCATTTTACATATGAGAACATTGAGACATAGAGAGAATAAGTCACTCGCTCAGCATTGTGCAGAAAAATGGTGCGAGAACAGACACTAGAATCAAAGTCTTCTGACTCCCAGTTTCATGCTCTTTCCACTAAGCACACTGGCTTTTCTGGCTAATATGTTTGAGTAGAGACAGTCTTAAGAAAACAGGTCACAAACCCCTTCCTGACTCTATCTTGTTTCCAATTGAGCAGTAATTTCCTTGGAGGTAGGATCCATATTAGCCCAACTACATCCACATAGGGACTTAGCTAATGTTCAAGCTTTTAAAATTCAGTTCAAAATGTAATATCGATCATTGGACCTGAAATGCCAAAATCAAACTGGACCATCCAATAGAAGATCTCTAAGTACTAAGTACAAACTACAGGAATAACATGAGATGTATATGATGCACTTACTGGTGGTTTAGTAAAATCATTTCCCCCTTCAGCTTGCATCAAACCGAAGAATTCATCCACAAAGACTGTTCTTTTTAATAAAGTCCTGGAACTAGAAAACAGATAAAATCTTCTTCCTCTCTTTCCAACTGCAGTGGCCCTGAGAGAACAGTTTACAAGAACAAGAATATCCAAATATACTTAAACTCAAAGCCTTATAGCCCTCTTTCCTTCTTCGCCTTGGCATTCTGACTGATTCTTGGTAGCGTGGGTTAAATCCCACAGGGGTGTAAATGGTTCCCCACACTAAACTTGTACTCTTTATGTCAATGAAAGGAGAAACTGACCTGTTAGAAATATAATTTTCTCAAGCACACTCTCTCTCAAGGGCAGAACAAGCAGTACTGCCAGCAGCCATCAACTTGTCTCTCCCTTCCTGTTCTATTCCTTTCTCTCCTGACTCTTCCACTAGGCTTTCACTTTTCCATCTCCTAAGCTACTCATAAGATAGTTTGTCTCTTCAACTTTAGTCTGTTTGCTGCCTTTCCTCCAGCTCAGCATATACTCTCAAGATTCCCAAGAGACAGTCATGGATTGTGCAGTTCACTCTGCCTCAAACTGGATTTGAAAGATCCTCATATATTTTGTGGATGAAACATCCATGAAGCAAAGATTTGGGACCTGGATTTGCCAATGCAGGCTGCTTCTAGTAACCTGTGATATCATCCTCTTTGAAGTTGATTAGTAGTCAATGAGCAAAATTTAATAGTAACGGGCCAGGTGGAATTAGCAATGAGATTCTAGCTTGCAGTTAAGCCGCCAGCAAAGAAACTGCAAGTGTCCTTTCCATGGTATATTTAAGCAGGGGACAGAAGGAAGCAGAATGTGACCACAGAGACTGCATCTTGACCTAATCAAGATCAATATAAATGTAGTATTTATTGTTAATATGTTAATATATTGATAATATTCCTAAAAATACTTTTTTGTTAAGCCCTTACTATGTGCCAAGCACTACATTACGTACTGGGGTAGATACAATAAGATCAAACCCAGTCCCTTTTCAACATGAAACCCACAGTCTAAAGGCCTGTAATAGGGGAAAGCAGAGTAGGTAAAATACACACTGTGAGGCCACCTTAGAATATAATTCTAAAGCAGTGTGGAAGAACTCTGAAACAGTTCATGTTGGATGACCACCTTCCATTAGATTGTAAACTGCCCCTTCAGTTTTCAAGCTCCTGGTGAGCAGGGAGGAAGAATTTTGTTTCCATTCGATTTTCTTAAGTACTTAGTAGGGTGCCAATAATTCAGTAACCAATAAAGATCATTGATTGATTAGACAGAAGGTGACTTTTAGCAAAGGTGTATAACACCTCCTGAAGCAAAGAGGTGGAACCTCACTCTGCAAAAGGGTGTCTAGGATGGTGGCTAGGGCTGCTCACCTAAGTGGCATTTCCTCGTCCAAACTGGAGGACAGATGGCCAATTCTGCATATCTTTTCAGCCAGGTGATATTACTTGTGAGTGACCTGCTAATAGTGTCACCTGTATCACAGATACTGAAGAGCTCTGACCTAGGTGCTGTAGTATTATCTCCAAATGCAAAAGGCAGTTATGCTTTTATTTTGTATACATTTGTAATATGCATTTCTTTAGGTTCAGGCAGATTATGCTGAAGACTTGATTTCTGCCCTATCCGAGTTTATATTCTGTCCACAATCTGCTTTTCCTTGTCAATTTCTCACAGAATTGCCTTATCTGCTTCATGCTGAATCTTCCCTAATAATAATAATAATGGTATTTGTTAAGCACTTACTATCTGCTAGGCACTGTCCTAAGCACTGGGGTAGATAGAAGATAATCAGGTTGGACACAGTCCCTTGTCCCACATAGATCTCACAGTCTTAATCCCCATTTTACACATGACGGAACTGAGGCACAGAGAAGATAAGTGATTTGCCCAAGGTCACACAGCAAACAAGAGGCAGAGTTGGGATTAGAACCCACGACCTTCTGACTTCCAGACCTGTGCTCTATCCACTAGACCAAGCTGCTTCTCTGGACTGTACTTTTCTCCTCCAGTCCCCATACCCACTTCTGGCCCTCTTTCCCTTAACCAAATATCACCTGGTGCTCTCTTCAAGCCAAACAGCTCTCAGAGCTGTGACTCAGACAATGGTCAATTCTATTTCATCTCTAAAGCTAGGAACACGGTCTAGTGGAAAAATCATGGGGCTGGGAATTAGGCTGTAAGTATTCTAGGCACAGCTTTGCCACTGGCAGGCTGCGTGACTTTGGGTAAGTAATTTCATTCATACATTCAATCATATTTATTCAGCACTTATTTTGTGCAGAGCACTAACATTTCCGGGCATATTTCCTCATCTGAAAAAAGGAAGAGGTTAATACCTGACTCTCCCAGCCTCATGGTCAAGATAAAATTAGGTAATAAATAATAATGTTATTTGTTAAGCGCTTACTATGAGCTGGGCACTGTACTAAGCATTGCAGTGGATACAAGTTGGACACAGTCCCTGTCCCATGGGGGGCTCACAGTTTCAATCCCTACTTTACAGATGAGGTAAGTGAGGCCCAGAGAAGTAAAGTGACTTGCCCAAGGTCACTCAGCAGACAAGTGGCCGAGTCAGGATTAGAACCCATGACCTTCTGACTCCCAGGCCTGTGCTCTATCCACTACACCATGCTGCTTCTCAAAGTGCTTTGTAAAAACAAAGGCACTAGGCAAATATAAGATATTATTATCCCCATTACTGTTGTTGTATAATACGTATTTCTCATTACTCATTTAAGGAAGGGACCAACTGCATTTTATTATAAAAAAGTAATGTCGCTTCCTTTCTTTCCCTTCATCCTCCAGCCCATTTCCTTCTCATCCAGGCACAAGATGTTCTTCACTCTGCCAGCATAAATGGAAATACTGGAGTCCTTTGAGTTCTCTCCTCCTTGGGGACCATTGCCTAGATGCAAGCATCCAGTAAGAGAAGGGGAAAGAGATGTACCCTGTCCTTGCTCCTGGAAGAACTGGTGGTTTCTTTGCTTCCCATGATGCAGCAGGAACTGAAGAGTCAAAGCAATATACACCTGGTAATGTGTTCGACCCATGGGGGCAACCAGCTTCTGACTTGTGGAGAATTCATAGTGTTCAAATTAACTCTCCCTGCTAGTGTTCCAGAGCCCAAGCCTTCTTACCTACTGAACACATAGTTAGAGGTGCAACTTCCCACTGAGGCTAGGAACGTTCAATCAAAGAGGACCCAGAAGTTGAAGCTTCAGGCTGTAGGATGGGGAGAGGGGACGGGAGAAGATACCTCAATAATATTATTCTCCAAAGCTGAAGCTGGGATATTCTGAGAAACCATGTGGAGGGAGGCACTTTGAAAACCTTCTTCCCTCGATTTAACTTTTCCTCGCTGAATTACTTGGCTGTGTGTTGAGTCTCTAATGACTGAGTCAGGGTCTGCATGGGCCCAGGCATCTTTTTGAAAGGAAATTTGGAGTGGAAATTCTCTGTTGGAATCTAATCTTTTCAGGATGAACATAAACCTAGTGCTAACTGGGACTATCCATCGGAGATAACTAGTGTTCTGGAGTCATGGAATGCACATTCAGTCCCAGAGTTCCACTGAGAGGAAAAAAGCTCTCAGTTGGGTGATAGCAGCCAGTTCTGAGAGCTCAAGATACGCAAGCCCCACAGTGTAGATGGTCTGACTAATGGTGATCCTGCCTGGTGTAGAGCCAGTGGCAATCCTGATCAAGATCCCAAGACAACTGATGATCTCTACCCACATAATGTGGCAGCTGGAGAAGATGGGGCAAAAAGCCTAGATCCTGAAGTCTATCTGGGTTAGACGTTAGGTTTGCAGCAGGAAAGTAAGTGATGTGCACACAGGGCAGGGAAGGCCAACAAGGTCATGGAATCTTGCCCTCCATGACTCAACAAACCATGGGAAGAGAATCAATTTATCCTGCAGCCACACATGAGGGTCAGTGGAGATAGGGCAGAGATGGCTTGGCAGGGAAGTTTGCCTAGGGATGCTCTGCACTGCATTCTCCCACAGAGGGACAGACTGAGTGACCTTTCACCGCCCTTCCCAGACTTGTAATTTCCTCAATGGCTTGTGCTTTTGATAGTTGCAGCACTTAAATGAGTGGGAAAAAACAGTTGTTTCCATCGAAATATCCTTTCAAACATGCAGGTCTACTGGCTCTGTGCAGAGTGTAGCATCGCTTTAAAAATTAAGGAAGGAAAATTTGAATCTTTGATTCCTTCTGTCCCTCATTTGATCTTGCAATTATCAGTTTCTCTCTTCATGCTTCAGGATGCACATACACTGTTCATTTGTAGATCCATTTACATAATGCTATTTATTCATAATTGCAATAGGTTTAAGTGCTTATTATATGCCAAGCACTGTACTAAGTACTGGGGTAAATACAAGATAATCATGTTGGATACAGTCCCTGTCCCACATGGGGCTCATGGAGAAGGGAGACTAGGTACTTAAAGCACATTTTACAGATGAGGAAACTGGCACAGAGAAGTTAATGAGTTGCCTGAGGTCACACAGGAAGCAAATGGCAGAGCAGAATTAGAACACAGGTACTCTAACTCCCAGGCCCATGCTCTTTCCACTAGCCCACACTTGCAGGGCTTTGTATTAGACACTTGGTAATGTACAATAAAAATGGAAGACAGAGATTCGGCCCTTGAGGAGCTTACTATGACGTAGAGACTTACACTAAGATTCACTTGAGTAATGCAACTCCTGTTATTGGTAGCTATAAAATGCCTTTTCATTTCTCAGGGAATAGATGATACTGGAGATGAAAGCATTGTGGCACTGTGAAAAATAACTCTCTCCTTGCTATGCTGTAGGACCCTGGAGAGAGGAGCATGTAGAAATCAAATAACTCAGAAAAGACAGCCTTGGCCTTTCTTGGCTGCCCCGTTTAAAGGAGATTTTCATCACCACTTCTGGGTCACATGCGAGATATTAATCTCCTATTTCTGATCTGGGGAGAAAGTCACAAATGTCTGAGTTACTAAACTCACACTGGGTTTTATTTAACCCCCTCAAAAATAACAATTTCCATGGAAGGTAGTATCTCAGATGGGTGACGTGGAATGGATCAGGAAGGCTCAGAGCCAATTTCTACAGAAGGGTCTTCACCTCCTGAGAATGAACTCCTAGTTAATGTCAGCACAAGGCGTTCGAATGTTCCCCTGAGGGAGCATGTTTTCTATAGGTATAAGGGAGTGTGAGAGGGAACACGGAGAAGAGAGCATAGGGACGGCCGCTGCTACCAAGTGCACTTCGGTTTCATTTTCAGATCCTCTATTTAGGAACCATTTTCCCCTTACCCAGGACTCATAGTCCCTATTGCTGATTTGTCTTACCAAAAGCCAGTTGGGGTGTTAATGAAAACTTAAGGGCTATTTAATATATGGATTATTTACTCTCAAAACCACAGGGGCTCTTTCAGCCTATGTACTAATGAGCATTTTCCAGATTCAGGGCATAAAGCTTTAATCATAAAGTTCCCATTAGCTTTAATAGAATTTGCATAGCCAAAGACCTAAGGAACCTGTAACTATAATGCATCTCAACCCGTTTTTGCATTTAATACTAATAAATAATGTATCATTTCCCAGTTCAAGCCAAACGTTAAGGAAAATATGTTCTGCCCAGCCACGTTTTAAACTTTAGATATTAGCAATTTCCAATGGTGAAGACTCCAAATTTATTATCGGTTAAGAGGCCATCAGCTAAGGATGCTCTACTTGATGACTTATAATTAAGAAAATTGCAATTTCTTCTGAAAATTAAATTCTAAGTTTAATTGCTCATTTGCTTCACAAGGGTATGGTGTGAACGCTAGTATATCTATGGGGAAATTAAATAAAGGAGGAAAAAAGTGCACCGCAGCTACTTTTATTAAAATAATCATTCATATTTTTCTGGCAACACTTTTTAATAAGCGTCAGATCTTTATTACTTCCTTTGGCGTTTGCAGTAACATTACTCACGTCAAATTCATATGGTATTCATTTCATGAGGCTATAGAAATAATCACATAGGCGGAACCACTCTAATTAATTCAAGTCGATCCTGGGTTTCTGTTTGGGAGAAACCTCCCTTATTCCAAGAGGATATTGACAAAAGAAGCCCTTCAGTTCTATTAAATACTGCACTCTGATATTAATGAGGTGATACCGCTAGTCTTTCAAATTAATGTTCAACACAAATCCTGTTCCACTCTCTCTCTCCTCAATTTTCTTGTGCATAAAATGTGCTCTTTTCTCACCCATTTCTTCTGCACTACATCGACCAAAGAACATCTTAAATGCCTTGGGTCAAGGGACTGGATACAGCAGGAGTTTGGCGATAGGGATTTAATTAGGATAAGAGGTGTGTGGTTGGTTGATAAATTACTCTAGGCATCCTATCAGATATTCCAATATCCAGGAGGAGGGGTAGAACTATGACACAACATGGCACCATTTCTTTCTGCCAATCATATGATACAATCTCATGCTAGATTGGTGCCCATCTCCCCGAGTGTGGCCCGGCTGGGCAGGGGTCAGTCCAGGGGTTTTCCTGTCTCGGATCAGTACTGGCACCCGGGGATTTATTTTTTACCTGTTTTTTTCAATTAGAAAAATATTTTTAAAAAGCCATGAGCCTTTTTGTTTTGTGACTTAGTAGATGGAGCACGGGCCTGGGAGTCAGAAAGACCTGGGTTCTGCCCTGTTTTGCTACTTGTCTGTTGTGTGACCTTGGGAAGTCACTTAACTTCTCTCTACCTCAGGTCTCTCATCTGGAAAATGGGATTAAGACTGTGAACCCTATATGGGATAGGGACTGTGTCCAACACAGTAACCTTGTATCTACTCCAGCGCTTAGTACAGTGCCTGGCATATAGTAAGTGATTAATAAATACTACAATTACTATTATTATTAATGTCTCCTCTACCCACCCTGTGGTCAGTGCCAGAAGGTCTGGGGTCTGGTGAGGAGCTACAGGTGCTCTCTTCCTTTTCCCACTGTGGATCACAGGAAGCACAGACCCTTTCAAGGGGATAAGACAGAGCAGATTCAGTTTGCATTGCTTTCCTACTTCCCTCTAGATTGTGAGCCTGTTGTGGGCAGGGATTGTCTCTCTTTATTGCTGTGCTGTACTTTCCAAGGGCTTACTTCAGTGCTCTGCATACAGTAAGTGCTCAATAAATACAGTTGAATAAATGAATGAATATTTGAAGGGAGGGAAAAAGGCTTCCCCTTTCACCCAAACAGGCTGGCCTTGGTGACAGCATTAGAAGTTCTCTACACCCAACCAGGAGAGCCCCGGGTGGACCAGACCAGGTTCCCCCCAACTCTGCTGCAGGGGTCAGCTCCAGCTCCACACACTCACTCTTTGATTCTGGAGGAAAGTGCACATGCTCACATATCCAGGCAACTCCCTGCGCAAAAGTCCCTTCCTTCTATCAATCAATCAGTGGTATTTATTAAATGCTTACTATGTGCAGAACACTGTACAATGCATTTGGGAAAGTACAACAGAATAGAATCAGCACGTTCCCAGCCATAATGAACTGACAAAACTTCATGAAAAGTCTGCCTTCCTCTTCCCCAGTCCCGCCCCCTGCTCGGAGATGGGGTGACCTACTAATTTAAACTATGAGCTGATTCATTCATTCAATCGTATTTATTGAGCACTTACTGTGTTCAGAGCACTGTACTAAGCACTTGGGGAGTACAAGTTGGCAACATATAGAGACGGTCCCTACCCAACAACGGGCTCACAGTCTAGAAGACTGGATCAATCAGTAGCCATTAAAAATGCCCATGTCAGAGGGTTTTTTTAATGGTATTTGTTAAGGGCTTACTATGTGCCAGGAACTGAACAAAGCACTAGGGAAATACAAGCTAATTGGTTTGGAAACAGTCCCTGTGCCACTTGGGGCTCACAGTCTTCATTCCCATTTTACAGATGAGAAAACAGACATAGAGAAGTTAAGTGATTTACCCAAGGTCACAGAGCAAGCTTGTGGCAGAGAAGGCCTGGAACCCAGGTCCCTCTGACTCCTAGGTCTGTGCTCTGCCCATTAGGCTATGATGCATCTCTGAATTTTCCCTGAATAATATTTTGCAGAGCAAAATATGTCAGCCCATCATTGAACCCTATGTATGTATTTCAGGATGATTCGACACTATTCAGGTCAGTAAATAATAACTTGTTATTATGGTTTTCAATCTCCCTTCTTAGACTGCAATTTTTTCTTCTTCTCCAGTTCACTTGCCAGTGACCCTATAGCCTGTCACGGTTCCATGATGGATTGGAATTGTTTACTAACCTGAATATTGTGCAACCATTATTCAATACGTATGCAGAAATGAAATGAAAAAGAGGATATTTTAATGAGGCTCCAGGTCTTTAATACCATTGCTGTTTCTGTCAAGGAAAAAAATTAAGCGTCTATTCAGAATTCCCTCATACTTGCAGTCGTGCAAATTTATGGTTAAAAGGAGAACATCATCACTTCTTTTGCCTTTTGTTTTGCATTGTGCAATATTCCACGGCAACAACCAAACTGTTATACGATATTTTCATTAAGTAGAAAAATGAAAGAGTCTGCCTGTGGCAACCCAATCTGTAGCCCAGATCTTCAGATACATAATTATCCAAGCCTATTTGCACATTTTAAGAAAATCTAAAATGATAAATCTCTCTTTGTGTTCTCGGTGATATAGTATTCCCTTAATATTGCACATTCGTTATTTTGTCCAATTTTATTTTCATCCAGGAGAAACCCTGTACCAAGAAAATTTGGTACAAAATACACTGGGGATGTATTTCCTTCTGGGATAAAGGATTTTTTCCTTGCTCCTTTCCTCCCCAAACTGAAATCAATGAAATTTATTCAAGTCTGTCACCAAAATATCACTCTAAAAACACAGTTTCTTAATGTACTTGAATTATCTTCTGGTGTCCATAGTTTCTGGTCCATACTACCAAGATAACTGTTCCTAAAACGTACATCTTTTTGTCTCAAGTATTCAGCTGTCCCTAGGCAACATATTCAGACCAATACCACTTGGGATCGAAATGAACAAATAACAGAAGCCAAATTGTATGCTTTGATCTTTATTTCCAATTTCCTAATGAGAACTTCACCTTGGGGCAGCTGAAAGGAGGTAATTTCCTCCTTATTCCTTTTTTGTTAAGCAACCAAAGAGTTTATACAGAGTTTAAACAACTTCGAGGAAAACTCTGAATGGCTTTATTCCTTTCTGAGATTTTCTTTTGGGGAGTGGTGCCCTTTTTAGCTTGAAAAATAAAATCCTGAACATGGCTGTGACTCTAGTCATCCTCCTCAATCATCAGTCAGTGGTATTTACTGAGCTCCTACTTTGTGTGGAACATTGTATAAGTGCTTTGAAAAGTACAATGCAAAAGACCAGTTCTGAAGGAGATTACAATCTAATGGAGGAGACTGGCAGATACAACCTCAATCAACCATCAATCACTGATATTTAGTGAGTGCTTAACACTTGCAGAACAGTGTATTAAATGCTAGGGAAAGTGCAACATAATAAAGTTGGTAGACGCGATACCATCCTACAAGGAGTTTTATTTACCAATAGTGGGAGTAGGAGGCAGGACAAAGATGTAGTTCACAATAGCAAAAATATAGAAAGAATGAAAGAATGAGTGAATGCATAAATAACACTTGGATACTTACCCCACTCCCATCCCCCCCAACACTTATGTACATATCCATGTACTCTGCCCTATCCCCTAATTTATTTTAGTGTCTATTTCTTCCTATAGACCATAAATTCCTTTGGGCAGGAAGGATAACTACTAATCTTATTGTATTGTACTCTTCCAAGACCTTAGGACAATGCTTTGCACACAATAAGCGCTCAACAAATACAGTTGATTCAGCCCAGAAACCCAGACCCTAGAATAACCAGCCCTTGCATGTCTCCAACACTGGCTGACATCTTTTGCAGTCCCACCGTTCTTTTTCTTTAATGGACAGTAGGAGTTTTGGAACGAGGTTCTACTAAAAAGAAATGGCAGTCTTCCAATGGCTTCTGGCAACTATTCCTGTGGATCCGAGTGCTCGGATATCCCCCGTCTTTCGAGATCTTCCAATTATTCTCTGTGACCTACTTTTAAGAGGATTCAATACACATTGCCCTTTGATCAAAGAGAAGGGAAGATGCTGACGTTTCACTAAAACTGTCTTTGCTCAGGATGAATGTCCCTTAATAAGAACACTAGGTTGGAAGTCCATTTGCTTTGTTGAATCTTCAAAAATAAGCCTAGTTTGCTTCACTGAGACAAAGCATACACCACCCCACATACCATTGTACAGCACTGCTGCTAGGTTGTTAAGGGCAGGGAATGAGTCCACCAGTTCTGTGGTATTATACTTTCCCAAGGGCTTAGTACAGTGCTCTGCACACAGTCAGTGCTCAATAAATACCACTGAATGATTGCTAAAAGGCACCCAAGAATATATATGACCCCTTACCAATGTTCCTAGGCACATGACAAAAGCTTCCATTACTACCCATTTCCTTCAACATAAAGCTCCTTGGCTTCAGATTCATGTGTCGACCTAAGCTTTTTCTGTCTTATAGATCAGATTTCTTCACCCACCACTCCCCAACTCAAACTCTTCACTCTTTCCAAGCTCACCTCCTACCTGGACCTTGCTCTCATCTCTCCTGCCTCCAGCACCGTGTTCATGCTCTCTCCTTGCATGGGAATTCCCCTTAAACAAATCCACCAGAACACAGCTCACTCCATCTTCAAAGTCTCCCTAAAATCCCACCACCTCCAGTTAGCCCTCCCCAAGTAATTCCCAACACCCTAAAACACATCAATTCAACAAGCATACTCAGTACTAACTCTAAGAGAGAGTCTGTGGTGACAGCGATGCTTATCCGTGAGAAAAGAGTTGCACAATCTGCTCCAGGGTCAGAATTTATGTCACTTTAAACCCAAACTGTCCCCCCTGCAGCATGGCCTAGTGGGTAGAAGACAAGCCTGGGAGTCCGAAGGTCCTGGGTTTTAATCCAGACTCCACCACTTGACTGTTGTGTGACCTTGGGCAAGACACTTCAGTTCCCTAGGCCTCAGTTCCCTCATCTGGAAAATGAGGATTAAGACTGTGAGCCCCATGGGGGACAGTGACTATGTTCAGCCTGATTAATTTGTATCTGTCTCAGCGCTTAGTACAGAGCCTGGCATATAGTAAGTACTTAATAAATACCATAAAAGCAACACCATCACAAGACCTAATACATTACCAATGCAAGACTGTAAAATCCTAAGCATAGCTAGGAAAAAGGTGAAACGGGGGATAGACAGGAAGCCTGTGTCTTTCCCTTCCTTGAGGATAGAAGTCAGGATGGAAGAATGGTGAAAAGCCAAGGCTGTGCACAGCGTATTGCAGAAGAATGGAGAGCCGTTCTTCAGAGATATGGCCAAGATTTTCTGAGATTCTGAAACTTTAACTCGAGTCAGGATGTTCTTTCATTGCCATATCTCCTGCAGGCACCATCAAACTTGTCCTGGCTCTTGGTGGGGCTGGCCTTGAGAAAGAGCTTCCAATCCTTTGGGGATTGTCCTAGGTGAACAGATGTTGGTAAATGGTTCAGATTGAAGTGTCAGAGGAAGGACAAAAGAAGCTTGTCTTGTAGTGGGAATTTCCTTTAGGGCATAGGCCCAGGCCAAAAAAAAAAAAAAAGGGGGCTGCAGCTCCTTGGGGTTGCTGAAATTGAACTAGCACTGCTCATTTTTCTAGGGATTAGATCTGATTGTCAGTGGATCACTTTAAAATTTTGGAAAGGAAGTGCCATGTGTATGGACTTGAGACTTTCAAGTAAGGAAAATGTTCAAGCTGAATGATTTGTGAATTACAATCAGATCCGCCAACAAGAATAACGTCTAAATCCTACCTGTGTATTCTCTCATAGAACTTAGTACAGCTCTGCACACAGTAAGTGCTTAATAAATATTATTACTACTAAAACTTCTAATGCTGCCACTACTGCTTCATGTAACAGTGATTTACGGATTAAAAGTTAAGGACCTGAGTCAAGTAAAGGCACTGAAACAATTTTGAGACTAGTTTATAGAAGAGTTAAACATGTCAATTGCAGGAAGGCTCAGTTTTAAATGACTGCAGTTTCATTTTAGGCCTATCAGTACTTCCAGAATCCTGTCACATTTCTAAAAGAATTATACTTCAGCAAATAGAGTAGCAGTGTGGCCTAGTCGATACAGCACGGACTTGGAAGTCAGAAAGACCAGGGTTCTAATCCCGGCTCCACCACTTGTCTGCTGTGTGACTTGGGCAAGTCACTTAACTTCTCTGTGCTTCAGTTGCAACATATGTAAAATGGAGATTGCTTGTGAGCCCCAGGTAATAACATTAATTAATTATATTTGTTAAGCACTTGCTACGTGCCAGGCACTGTTCTTAACCCTGGGGTAGATACAAGATAATCGGGTTGAGCACAGTCCCTGTTCCAGGGAGGGCTCACTGTCTTAATCCCCATTTTACAGGTGAGAGAAGGGAAGCACAAAGAAGATAAGATTCTTGCCCAAGATCACACAGCAGACAAGTGGTAGAGCCAGGTTCAGAACTCATCACCTTCTGACCCCCAGGCCTGTGGACTGTGCCCAACCTGATTAGCTTATATCTACTCCAGTGTTCAGAACAGTGCCTGGCACAGAGTAAGCACTTAACAAATATCATTTTAAAAAAACAAAAACAGCAATGACAAAAAACCGAAAATAAGGGGTGAGTATCCCATAGTCTTATTTCTAGACTGTAAACCCGTTGTTCGGTACGTATATGTTGCCAATTTGTACTTCCCAAGCCCTTAGTACAGTGCTCTGCACACAGTAAGTGCTCAATAAATACAATTGAATGAATGAATCAATCAGTTGTATTTATTGAATGCTTACTGTGTTCACAGCATTGTACTGTGTGCTTGGGAGAGTACGATATAACAGCTGACAGACATGTTCCCTGTCCACAGCAAGCTTACAGTCTGGAGGGGGAGACAGAGATCAATGTAAATATATTAGTATGCTGTTAATGTGCCTAAAGACCAGCTTAATTTGACTTTAAACATATGCAGTACATTCAGTTCTGTATTAATACTTCTGTCAACAATGCCACCTGTCTGGAGAGAGCACTCCTTAGGGGCAAGCAAAGACACTGGTGGTTTCCAGTGTCACACAGTCACCTAAAAAGGTGTCCTACACTCAGGAGGCACTGGATAAATACCAGTCAATAAATATTGTTGATGGTGATATAGATAAAGTCTAGATCCCTAAAGAAATGCCCTTATATCAGCCCTCTCATTGGAGAGAAGATAAAATGAAATGCCCTTCAGCATTAGATGTCTAGCCGCAATTTGAGTGGAGATCTAGTAGTCCTCACTGACTAAACGATTGATGGACTGATCTTTACAACCTAATATGAACCCTGATGTGTAAATAAATGTAACAATTCATATATTTTTGACTTTCTATAGTATGCTAATCATTGACAACCTGCTAGATTCTACCAGTATTATGTCATAGGACAGTGACCACCTAATTTATCAGTTTTCTCCACTCCACTGAAAAATGGTGTCCTGACTTTGAACGAGACATGTGTGAGTATGTAGCTGGTGTATTTATACATACATGAATCTTTTATGGAGCTCTTCCTTCTAGAAGGAGGCCCAGTTAAAAGTCCAAAATAGTTCTTGAATGAAATGGATTAGCTTTTAATTCCTGCTGCCCTCAAGACATCCCTAACTGGATGTCCTGATGACACCTCAAACTTAACATGTCCACAACAGAACACGTCTACTAACTCTGTTATATTCTCCCAAGTGTTCAGTATAGTACTCTGCACGCAAAAAGTGCTCAGAAAATACCACTGATTGATTGCTTGATACTGCAAGGTCTTTCAATTTAGATTTATACTCTGTGCTAGAAATTTAGAAAGGAGACCTAGAGGCAAATGAGGACAATTCCCAGCCAGAGGTAGTCATGGGATGGAGAAGTGGAAAACAGGATATTGAGGAAATCCAGAAAAAAGTGCATACCTTATTGGAATCCTGGAAACTTTAGAAAGTGGTTATATGGAGAAGCAACATGGCCAAGTAGAAAGGGCACAGACCTGGGAGTCAAGAGACCTTGGTTCTAATCCCAGCTCCCCCATTTGCCTCCTGTGTGACTTTGGGCAAGTCACTTGGTTTCTCTGTATCTCAGTTTCCTCATCTTTAAATTGTGGGTTGGATATCTGTTCTCCCTCCTACTCTGATTGTGAAGCCCAAGTGGGACAGGGACTGTGCCCTATCTGCTTATATTAGCTATACCCCAGTGTTTCTCTCCTTCTACAGCGCAGCCCGCACCCTCCACTCCTCTGCTGCTAACCTCCTCACTGTACCTCGTTCTCACCTGTCCTGCCATCGGCCCCTGGCCCAAGTCCTTCCCCTAGCCTGGAATGCCCTCCCTCCAAGCTATCAGCCCCCTCATTGGAGAGAAGATAAAATGAAATGCCCTTTGGCATTAGATGCCAAGCCCCAGACTGGGTGGGGATCTAATAGTCCTCATTCAGCTTCATTTTAATTGATCAATTTAGCCAATGTGGTTTATTGACTGCTAACACTTGAGAGAAAAAACATTTTATCCTACCCTTTGATCCCCAACCATAGGGGCTGACTCCCCTAATTGTATTCTTGAACTTGATTTTTAAATTCGGTGACGTTCTACAAAGACAAAGACTTTGGAGAAAGATAATCAGCGTGGCTCAGTGGAAAGAGCACGGGCTTTGGAGTCAGAGGTCATGCGTTCAAATCCCAACTCCACCAACTGGGCAAGTCATTTAACTTCTCTGTGCCTCAGTCACCTCATCTGTAAAATGAGGATTAAAACTGTGAGTCCCCCATGGGACAACCTGATCACCTTTTAACCTCCCCAGCGCTTAGAACAGTGCTTTGCACATAGTAGGCACTTAATAATAATAATAATGATGGTATTTGTTAAGCGCTTACTATGTGCAAAGAGCTTCACAAATACCATCGTTATTATTATATTCAGAAGAGTCTTTGATCAGCATGGCTAATTACATCTGTGATGCTACTAGGGCTAACAGAATCAGAGCTTGAGTGTCCAGATCCCAGCTTCTACTAATTATTTTACATCTGAACCCTTTCATTCTAATAGGGATGCTTTTGAAAAAAGAAATAAAAATAAACACTTTTATGCCAAGAAACAGAGGGACTGCATCACTGTTAGAAATTCAACTGATCCAGGGGCAAAATCACTCAGAAACTAGCTCTGCTCCACTCTGTAGCTTCTAGGCAATTATCTGGGTAATTCAGGCTGAAAGAACCCCACACCTGCTTTCAAGCAAAATGTCTCCCTCACCCCAAAGCTTTTCAGCTCAAGAAAACCTGACCATTGCTTCAATCCATATCTTTATGGAGAATATCGGCCTTAGACAACCACATTCATCTGTACAAACGAAGGAGAGTTCATTCCACACATCCCCATTTAGCTGTTCGAGGAAATGCAGAAAAATGTAAGTGTCCCAGAAATTGTCCCAAAACTGGTCCATCTACCAAATACCGAGTCCCAGCTTTTCTAACTCTGGCCATATACAGCCTATTTCTGTTTTCAAGCTTGCCTCTCTCCATCTTTGCAAAGGCTTTGCTGATGGAAAGCAAATGCTTTCCTGATTGCTGCCAATCATGCTGGTTTCTCTGTTGTGATGGTTTCCCTACGGTCCTCTGTTATGGCTTTGTGTGATGAGACTGCTTCAGTATTCTGTCTTCCTGATAATAATAATGATACTTGTTAACCATTTACTATGTGCCAAGCGCTGTTCTAAATGCTGGGGTAGATACCAGTTAATCAGGCTGGATGCAGTCCCTGTCCCACCTGAAGTTCCCACTCTTAATCCCCACTTTATAGATGAGGTAACTAGGCCATGCTAAATAAGACAAAGTCTAGATCTTTTCCCTTCCAAATCCGTATCTTACCATGCCGGATTTGTTTCCTCAAGGGGAGAGGAACCTCTTCCTGAGGCAGAAGGAATATTTATCTGAACAGATGAAGAGCTGTAGAAGGATTTAAAACCATCAGAGAAAAAGCATCTGATAGAGGGTTTTTATGGTGTGGGAGAATCTGATTGAACTGATCTGAGGACTGCACTGAAACAAAATCAATTAGTTGTACAGATTCCCATCTACTTTTATGACTAATTAGTTCCCCTTCTTAGGACCTGGATGTTGGCCTAGATAAGAAATCCCATTGTATGGACCATCAGACCCTGCCAGAGCCTGTTACCCAGTTTTGACTTGGTTGATGGCAAAAGTAATTGAGGAACTTAGATTGTATTGTTTTTCTGGCTAAGGTTCATTAGCATATCTTCATAAAAATGCATGTCTCAGGCTTATGTTTATCCCTCATCACAATGCTTCTAAGCACCTCATTAATTACCAGTTGCTTTCAGGCATTTACTTGAAGACAGTCAAGTATTATGTAATCAAGTGGAGGTGGAGAATTTCTTTTATGGGGGATTTGGAAATCTGAAAGTATCAGATTGGCAATTAGCATTTATCTCTGATATATCCCACTGGCTATTTTCTTTTGTGATTTATTGAGCACTCAGGTGACATTCATTTCTAAACCTCAATTTCTTCACCTATAAAATGGGCTTATTGTTGCCTCACAGGGAAGGGCAGAAGATAAATAATAGAGAATGTTTTAAAGCACCTCTGGGATAGTGATTTCAAGACAGAATTATTTTTTATCTATATCATCATTCTTCTTCTCCCCTCTCTCTGCTGGGCCATCCAAAGCTGCGGAGAAGAATGGGCCCACTTTCTGCTCCCTTGACAGAAGAGTCTTGAGACATGCCCAGGAGCAGTTAGAAGAGAGGCCAGCTTTGTTCAAACAGTCCTGCTGGATAGATGTGGGACAGGGAAGAAGGTGAAAGCAAAAGAAACTGTCTACCAGCTTATGATTCTCTATGTATAGCAGGTAATAATACTAATATTTATATTATTTGTTAAGTGCTTACTATGTGCCAAGCACTTGTTCTAAACGCTGGAGTCGATACAAGCTAATCAGGTTGGACACAATCCCTGTCCCACAAGGGACTGACAGTCTTAATCTCCATTTTACAGGTGAGTAAAGCTAGCCTGTTCCCAGTAAGATATGGTTACATCAATGGACACCCATCTTCTTTCTATCTTGATTTCTGCCACCGAGTTCCATGGCTCAGAAGTGGCTCAGGTATTCAGTGGACCCAGCGAGAGCAGAACAAAAGCTCTAGAGCAAGGAAGGGAGTCAGGGATCCCCCTGGAGAAATACTCTGGGTTTGGGAAGATTTCCACTGCATGTTTTATGTTACACTGTCTGGTGAGCGTAATATCCATATCTCCACTTGTATCTGGGTGTCCTTTATCCATAAGTTCCATGGAGAAGCAGCGTGGCTCAGTGGAAAGAGCACGGGCTTGTGAGTAGGAGGTCATAGGTTCAAATCCCAGATCCTCCAATTGTCAGCTATGTGACTTTGGGCAAGCCATTTAACTTCTCTGTGTCTCAGTTACCTCATCTGTAAAATGGAGATTAAGACTGTGAGCCCCACGTGGGACAACCTGATCACCGTGTATCCTCCCTAGAGCTTAGAACAGTGCTTGGCACATGGTAAGTGCTTAACAAATGCCATCATTATTATTATTATCTGTGGTGAACCTAAGAGTAACAGAGTAGAGTAACCCACTGGACAGTTCCTGAGATGGGGTTGCTGTAGTGCCGAAGAAGACTCCCTGCAATTGAAAGTGGCCGCACAGATCATGGGCCTGGGAAGTCAGAAGGACCTGGATTCTAAACCTGACTCTGCACCTTATCTGCTTTGTGACCTTGAGCCAGTCACTTAACTTCTCTGTGCCTCAGTTCCTTCATCTGGAAAATGGGGATTAAGACTGTGAGCCCTATATGGGACAGGGATTGTGTCCAGCCCAATTTGCTTGTATCCACCCCAGCACTTAGTGCAGTGCTTGGCACATAGTAAGTGCTTAACAAATACAATTATTATTACCTTTATTATTCTTTTCAAAATTTTCTGATTTTAGAATCTGAAGCACCTTCATTTTGAAGTGCAAGACAGCTGTTCACCTCTACAGAAAATGCCAGCCAAGCATTTCTAGGTGAAAACAATATTGTATGGGATTTTAGATGATGGCAGCTTTCAACTGAATGGGAAACTGGGCTGTTGATATTTGAAAATATTTTGCAGAGAGAAGTAGTTGGCTTATTCAGGAAATTCATCTCAACAGTCAGTCCTACTTAAGAGAGAGGCTACTGAAGCATTTATTACATTGCTAACGTTTTTTATATTTAGGTACTTGCTTAACTCAGAAAATCACAAAATGCCTTAGGTATTTATTTTTAATCTATTTAATCTTCACAATTTTCCTGTGAGGAGTCTGATGGAGGATGAAAGTGAGATCACAGAGGAGCCAAGGGATTTATCCAAGGTTACACGGAAAGGCAGCGGCAGAGTTCTGAAACTCCTGACATTCAGCCAAGAGCTCACTCCATCAGATCAAGTGGATGGCAGCATCCTGAATATCACATCCCAAGGAAACAAAGTACTTTGACAGAAAAGTAAACAAGGAAATTGTACCGCAATAAAACAATGCAAGGTAAGCATTTTATAGTTGAACACAAGAAGAGTCACTTGGCCATTTTCATTTGCAAATCGTTTGAGTTTTTTCCCTCAAGTATGCATAACCTTCCCTTCATTTATGTATTTATTTCTATAGTATTCTATTATGCACTGACCAAAAGGTCATTGCTACATGTACTTTTAAGGAAGTTTTTTTTTATCCTTGGGCCACATGGGGCAGTGGAAATGATACAGGGTGGTTGGAATTGGAAAGAACACAAAACAATAATGAAGATTAGAAATTCAGAGTTCTGTGCCGGCATAAGTACTCTCAGATGCTTTTCACTCCCCATTTGGATTCACATAGTTCTACTCCTTTTGTCCTCCTTACAAGAATGGGGATGGGAGTGAACTGGTGGAGAACATATCCCCTCAATGGAGGCAAGAATAGGATGACTGTACTTAGTAGATATGATCTTTCCAGCGGATAGGGGAACGAGTGTAGAGAGCGGCACCAAGGCCTTATGACGTATTTATCATCTTACAGAAGTATTTGACACCATAAACAAACCGAGGGCCTGGAAATTGCCAACAAATTCAGCTGTCCAGAGAAATTCACCAAGATCCTCACCTAAGGTGGAATAAAATACTGGGTGTGGCCTGAAAACCCTGGAAATAGTGAACCTTGAAGGTGCCTGGCTCTTGTTCTGAAGGAGGGGGTGGTGCAAAGATTTAATGCGGAAAGCTGTGGAGGAGGGATTACTGCAGCAAAAAAGAGGAAAAATGTGCTCTTTTGGATGGTATTAATCATACATAAAATTTGTGCTTTCTGTTCCTGGATACCACTGTAGTTAATCAATGTCTCTCAACATTCCTATAAGGTGATGTCTGGCTTTATTTCCACTGGCCTGGAGCACCAGTGTTTCAAGGAAGTTGATGGGACTACTGACAAGCTGGCATTCTTCTGAGAATGCTGCATGGATGACTGAGCACTTTGCTGATGAAGCACTTTGAAATCTCCAGGAGGGAAAAATATGCTTTAATAAACCGCTGAACTTCCTGGTTCTGCTTGAAAAAAAATTCCCCAAAATTACTGGACTCCACTGAGGCTTTTTTCCTGAGGGACCAAGATTTAGGGCTGTTTCACTTTATATCACAGTTAGTCCATCAATCAATCGATCTCTTGGGTGCCAACCACTGCAGTTCTGATATGTGGTGTTCTGCATACGTCTCCCATCTAATCTGTAGAAAATATTAGAATGTCCACTTCTTGAGGGCAGGGACTTCACCTTGCATTTTTTACAAGCTCTTAACTGATAATAACTGTATTTGTTAAGTACTTACTATGGGCTAAGCACTCTACTAAACTCTGGGGTAGATACAAGATAAAGAGTTCTCACATGGGGTTCACAGTCTAAGTAGGAGGGAGAACAGGTAATGAATCCCCAGTTTTCAGATGAGGGAACTGGACCACATAGAAGTTAAGTGACTTGCCCAAGGTCACACAGCAGGTACGTGGCAGAGCCAAAATTAGAACCTAAGTCCTCTGTTTCCCAGGCCCGTGCTCATTCCACTAGTCCAGGATGCTTCTTTAAAATGTTGAAAACAAAGGAAGTCTCTAAACTGAGTTTCCTGAGCAAAAGAGTAAGTATTAGGCATCATGCTTTGAATCACTTCACTAGGCATGAACTAAAGTCCTGAAGGAAGTATTGCTGGCAACAAAGCTTGTTCTAGGAACAACAGGGCAAGGACATAGTCTTCTAGACTGTGAGCCCACTGTTGGGTAGGGACTGTCTCTATATGTTGCCAACTTGTACTTCCCAAGCACTTAGTACAGTGCTCTGCACATAGTAAGCGTTCAATAAATGCGATTTATTGATAGATTGACACATCTTTGATGGTAGGGATCGTCTCTATATGTTGCCGACTTGTACTTCCCAAGTGCTTAGTACAGTGCTCTGCACACAGTGAGTGCTCAATAAATACGTTGAATGCATAAATGACTCTGGCTCTAAGTACTCCTGTAATAAAACACTGCTATGCACACAGCAGGTGCTCAACCAGTACTATGGAAATTGGTAGTGAGTAGGAAATGACATAATCCCCGACTTATTGTCCAGTAGGTATTTTCAGTTTGGCTGTGATTCTATTAAAGACAAAGGGGGCTTCTGTTGCCAAACTAATGCTAGCAGCCTTTAAGTAGAAAGATGAATTGTGTACCAGTGAAGTATGAACCCGAATACCCCTTCAAACACACTACAGAAACAATGATGTCATCATATCAGCCTAATGGCTAGCGAGTATTTCAGATTTTCATTCTCCCATTTCTTGATTTCCCTCCACCTCATGCCCTCACTATTATCCCTAAGTACAGCTTGGGAAGTCCCAGAGACTCACTTTTTTTTACTCCAACAGAAAAGTAGTATGAGAAGCAGTAGGGCTTACTGGATAGAGCACTGGCCTGGAAGTCAGAGGATCAGAGTTCTAATCCTGACTCTGACACCTGTCTGCTGGGTGACCTTGGTCAAATCACTTCTCCGTGCCTCAGTTCCCTCATCTGCAAAATGGGGATTAGGACTGTGAGCCCTATTTGGGACAGGGACTGTGTCCAACCCAATTAACTTATATCTATTCCAGCGTTTAGAACAGTGCCGTGCATATAAGCACTTAAATACCACTATTATCATTCATACTAATAATAATAATAACCAAAAGCAGTCCACTAAATCCATTTGGGTTACTGAAGATATGACCACTATAGCTGCTGGAAAAGAAAACAAGTTCCGGGTCTGTAAGTTCAAAATGTCTGTAATTGGTCATTCGGACATTCCTCATTACACATCATACAAAGAACTACAGTGTGTGTTTCCACTCAGTCTGAACTACTCATAAGTGCAATAAAGTACAAGAGTGACCTGCTCCAAGAAGGCACTTTCAGCTAGCAAACCAAAGAGTCAGCATACCTGGGGAAGGCTTTCAAAATAAATGGGAGGTCACAAAGGGGCCTTGTTCTTTACTGTTGGCAGCAGGTCTTTGATCTCTGATCTCTCTGATCTTTCTCCACCGTTCTCCCTGTTCCCTGTACCATGTAGGAATTAATTCGTTCCAGTTTATACTTAAAAAGAAGGTGTTTCTCCACTCCCCTCATTCCTTCCCATGTCACATCAGGGCTCTGCACGCTCCCTCCTTGCTTTGAACATTCCACTTTGAAGGACTGAGCCTGAGGAAACTATACATTTTTAAATTTTAAGATCGTAAGGACTATCCTGAAATCTAAAATGAATACTCTACTTTCTCCGATAAGAGCTGCACTGGGTTTACCAAACAATCAATCTGTCAATGGTATTTATTGAGTACTGAAGCAGTGTGGCTTAGTGGAGAAAGTATGGGCCTGGGAGTCTGAAGGACCTGGATTCTAATTCCACCTCCACCACTTGCCTGCTCTATGACCTTGGGTAAATCACTTAACTTCTCTGTGCCCCAGTTACCTCATCTGTAAAATGGGGATTACGACTGTAAACACTATGTGGGACAGGGACTGTGTCCAAACAGATTATTTTGCATCTATCCCAGTGCTTAGAACAGTGACTGAAACATAGTAAGTGCTTTACAAATACTGTTATTGTTATTATTATTATTATTATTACAACATGGCACTGTATTGTTTAGGAGAGTTCCATAGATTTGTTAGACAAGCTACCTGCTCTCAAAGAACTTAAAATCTAGCCACAGAAACATCCATTAAACTAAATTACAGGTAAGGGGAAGCAACAGAGTATGTGGACTGTACATGAGCACTATGGGGTGTCAAAGTGTTTAGGGCTTAGGACTCAAGTACATAGGTGAGGCAGAAGGGAAGGAGAATAGTGTGGTGAGATGAGAGGTTATAGAGAAGCAGTGTGGCTCAATGCAAAGAGCATGGGCTTTGGAGTCAGAGGTCATGGGTTCAAATCTCAGCTCCACCAACTGTCAGCTGTGTGACTTTGGGTCACTTAACTTCTCTGGGCCTTAGTTGCCTCATCTGTAAAATGGGGATTAAGACTGTGAGCCCCCCGTGGGACAACCTGATCATCTTGTAACCTCCCCAGCACTTAGAACAGTGCTTTGCACATAGTAAGCACTTAATAAATGCCATCATTATTTTTATTATTATTCCTGGAGGAGATATGATTTTAGTCAGGCTTTGAAAATGAGGAAAATGATGATCTATCATAGAAGAAATGGAAGGGAGTTCCAAGAAGGAGGGAAGGTGTGAGCAAGGGCTCAAAAGCAAGAGACAAGATCCAGGCACAGTAAGTAGGTTAGTGTTAGAGGAGCAAAGTTTGTGGGCTGGGTTGAAGTGGGAAAGGAGCAATATAGGCAGGAGGGAGAGGGCACAGTTCCTTAAGGCGATGAGGAGAAATTTCTGCTAGATGTGGAGATAGATGAGCAACCATTTGGGGGTTTTGAGGAATGGGGAAATGTCCTCCAAATAATTTTTTAGATAAATGATCTGGGTAGCAGAGTGAAGAGACAAGAGGCGGTGAGGTTAGCGAGGAAGATAATGCAGTAGTTCATGTGGAATATGACAAGTGCTTGACCAGCGTGGCATTATCATGCCTAAGGTGAAGTAAATGCGTGAGGCACCAGTTTTACAAGAAAATAAGGCTCTGTAGTTTGAGAGGCCGGAGTGTTCAAGGTGAAATCTAACTCCTTTTTTTTTTTCCTTTTTGGAGTGTCAAATTCAGGAAACCTTTGTTACAAAAGGAGAAAAACATACGACTGAAATGAAGGTGGAAGGAGAAATTGTAGCCTTCACTTTAACCCTTGTGCATTTGTGTTTATTTTCCTTTTAGAATTTCCCTGGCTACATCGACATTGATTCTGCTGCTGGTGACACATAAAATTAAGATTAGCTTCTTGGCAAGTAGTGCCAAATGAGCAAGATAAGGCACCCAGCAATGACATGAATTAGGCAGCCTGGAGTTTCAATAATGCCAAAACTATACACAATACAGAAAAGATTATTGATTACAAAGGGCACAGTTAAAGGGCCAAATTGAACTCCTAACATCAAGTCCAATCTTGTTTGTCCCTTTCCCCTTCCCCTCTGCTGTCCTTTTGTCCCTTTCCCCAACTACCCCTCATTCTGGCGCTGTCCCCTCAGCACCCTCTCACTACCTATTACACCACTTCCTCTCTTCTCTTTCATCATAAGATGCAGCATGGCTCAGTGGAAAGAGGACGGGCTTGGGAGTCAGAGGTTATGGGTTCTAATCCTGACTCCACCACTTGTCAGGTGTGTGACCTTGGGCAAATCACTTAATTTCTCTGTGCCTCAGTAGTCTCATCTGTAAAACCAATGACCTCCTGCTTGCCAAATCCAACAGCTCCTACTCTGTCCTAATCCTCCTCGACCTCTCAGCTGCCTTCGACACTGTGGACCACCCCCTTCTCCTCAACACACTATCCAACCTTGGCTTCACAGACTCTGTCCTCTCCTGGTTCTCCTCTTATCTCTCCAGCCGTTCATTCTCAGTCTCTTTTGCGGGCTCCTCCTCCCCCTCCCATCCCCTTACTGTAGGGGTTCCTCAAGGGTCAGTTCTTTGTCCCCTTCTGTTCTCTACACTCACTCCCTTGGTGAACTCATTCGCTCCCACAGCTTCAGCTGTCATCTCTATGCTGATGACACCCAAATCTACATCTCTGCCCCTGCTCTCTATCCCTCCTTTCAGGCTTGGGTCTCCTCCTGCCTTCAATACATCTCCATATGGATGTCTGCCCACCATCTAAAACTCAATATGTCCAAGACTGAACTCCTTATCTTCCCTCCCAAACCCTGCCCTCTCCCTGACTTTCCCATCACTGTTGACGGCACTACCATCCTTCACATCCCACAAGCCCGCAACCTTGGTGTCATCTTCGACTCCGCTCTCTCGTTCACCCCTCACATCCAATCCGTCACCAAAACCTGCCTGTCTCACCTCCGCAACATTGCCAAGATCTGCCCTTTCCTCTCCATCCAAACCACTACCCTGTTGGCTCAATCTCTCATCCTATCCCAACTGGATTACTGCATCAGCCTCGTCTCTGATCTCCCATCCTCCTGTCTCTCCCCACTTCAATCTATACTTCACGCTGCTGCCCGGATCACCTTTGTGCAGAAATGCTCTGGGCATGTTATTCCCCTCCTCAAAATCTCCAGTGGCTACCAATCAACCTACGCATCAGGCAAAAACTCCTCTCTCTCGGCTTCAAGGCTCTCCATCACCTCGCCCCCTCCTACCTTACCTCCCTTCTTTCCTTCTACAGCCCAACCCACACCCTCTGCTCCTCTGCTGCTAACCTCCTCACTGTGGCTCACTCTCACCTGTCCCACCGTCAACCCCTGGCCCACGTCCTCCCCCTGGCCTAGAATGCCCTCCCTCCGCACATCCACCAAGCTAGCTCTCTTCCTCCCTTCAAAGCCCTACTGAGAGCTCACCTCCTCCAGGAGGCCTTCCCAGACTGAACCCCCTCCTTCCTCTCCCCCTCCTCCCCATCCCCCCTGCCTTACCTCCTTCCCCTCCCCACAGCACCTGTATATATGTATATATGTTTGTACATATTTATTACTCTATTTTACTTGTACAAATTTAGTCTATTTTGTTAATATGTTTTGTTTTGTGTCTGTTTCCCCCGTCTAGACTGGGAGCCCATTGTTGGGTGGGGACCGTTGTGAACTTGTACTTCCCAAGTGCTTAGTACAGTACTCTGCACATGGTAAGCGCTCAATAAATATTATTGAATGAATGAATGAATAAAACGGGGATTAAGACTGTGAGCCCCAGGTGGGACAACATCTCCCCCAGTGCTTGTATCTCCCCCAGCACTTAGAACAGTGTTTGGCACATAGTAAGTGCTTAACAAATACCATTATTATTATTATTATTCTCACCTGTTCCCTAATTCCCTCTCCTGTCTTCCTCAACACTACCTACCTAGCCTTCTCACATAGCTTCTTGGTTATTTTTTTTTTATTCCCACTTCCCCCTCTTCCTGCCATTTATGGGTCAGGGAAGGAATGATGGAAATGAAGTCAACACTGGTGCCATTTTGAACAAATCAAACAGTGTGAGTCTTTAGATTCACTTCCAATTAGGCCTGTGAAAGTTGTCTTGGGTAACCACTTGGAAGTTTCCTTACTTGCTGATTCTGTGATTTTTTGGATGTATTTTTTGAAAAATTCAAAAGATGTGTGTTTTCTATATGGGTTGCCTTCCTGATACTGCCAACTACTAGAGGGCAAAGACCAAGTCAACCAATTTTCTTTGTTTTTCTCCAGTGCCTAATAGAGCACAGTTAATACATAAATGATGATGATGAAGAGGCTAATGATGGTGATGAAAAGGTTATTAATGTTTTAGGCTGTCCTTTGAGATTATTTTATTCTGCTGCAGTTTTAATCATTTCTATATTTGTGCTTCATTATTAATTGATATTCTAATTCTGTTCAGTACCAAGCCAATTATCTAGACTAATTAAGAGTGAGGCTAGTTCAGGTATCTGAACAAAATCAGAACATGCCCAGTTTGGTTCCATTTTCCAAAGGTTATCCAATGCAATCTCAGTTTGGAAAGTATGGCTCAGTGGAAAGAGCATGGGCTTTGGAGTCAGAGGTCATGGGTTCAAATCCCAGCTCTGCTAATTGCCAGCTGTGTGACTTTGGGCAAGTCATTTCTCTTCTCTGTACCTCAGTTACCTCATCTGTAAAATGTGGATTAAGACTGTGAGCCCCCTCTGGAATAACCTGATCACCTTGTAACCTCCCCAGTGCTTAGAACAGTGCTTTGCACATAGTAAGTGCTTAATAAATGCCATCATTATTATTAGTTTCAGATCATCAGCTTTCTACTGACTGTCACTATGAGACTTAGAAAACCATTCCCAAATCAAAAGGCTGCTCCAGATACCAGAAACAAGACACTTACAATTCTTTATGAAACTGACTTCCTACTATTTAATGCTTTACTACTTTCCAGTAGTAGACCTCACAAGGATTCCTGCTTCCCCTTGCATCTGATCTTCTACTGGATACCAAGAGAACAAGTGGCAGAGATGAAATTAGAACCCAGATCATCTTACTCCCAGGCCCATGCTCTTTCGGCTAAGCCACGCTGCTTCTCAAAGCCTAGTTTTTGAGGACTAGGATGTTTGTTCACAAATGAAAGCCATTCATAGAGGTCAGATGTCTTGAAGGTTAAGGAATGGCAGGCAAACCAGATGAAATATTGGCAGCACAGCTCTTCACTGGACACAGGATTAAACGGTGAGATGACTTCATCCATCCAAGATAGGGGAGGCTACTATTTGTTTTGTTTTTGTTTTCTGTCCATCAGTCTTACTTCCAACTCCACTCTGTGGACACAGTATTGGCTAGAACTTCTGAGAGCAGAACTTTCAGCATGCAGTGAAGTGCCCATTTCCTACTTAGATAAAAGGTTTAAGTGCAGTTCCTGGTGGAACTAGAAATAAAGGATTTTGCGTGCAACTGGGTAGGTGCCAGTTTATTGAAACACAGATGGGTTTCACTGAATGTGTAAAAGTCTAATGGGCTATATCATCTATATAATCAAAGTAAAGAGGAGAACTGAGGTCTGACCTTATGCATAATTCATTTTAAGAAAAAGCAGAGCTTTTGCCCTGAATTATGGAAATTGGTGTCTGAAACTTACCCAAATTCCCAGATAACAGCCCATTCCTATACTTCACATTCATTGTGTAGACACAGTCTCAAAACCCTCTATCCCTTGATGTAATATCCATTCTCTTTTAGCTGTGCCCTCAGCATACAAATTAACTGATTTTTTAAGCAAACATCCAAATCATAAAGACAATATTCTGGAGTCATCAAAAAGATTCGTATTTTTGTTGAAAACTTGAATGGATTCTTCCTTTGTATGTGAAAAAAGAACAATAGATTTTATTGATGGAGAGCTAAATGGATCACTATTCTCAAATTCTTTATCAATTTAATGGAAAGAATGACTTGGTGAAAAGGTACCCCTGTTTCTGCAGCACAGATTCATTCAATTTATTCAATAACATTTATTGAGCGCTTACCGTGTGCAGAGCACTGTACTAAGCGCTTGGGAAGTACAAGTTGGCAACATATAGAGACGGTCCCTACCCAACAGCGGGCTCACAGTCTAGTAACTCCTGTTGCTTATTCAGTGATGAGGCAGAGTGGAATGGTTATGTGAAAGCTACCACGCAGATCTGAATCTAAATTATTTGCCCCTCTGCCACTGAAGCTCAACTTTAGTACTGATCAGCCAATGTGAACACTTTGATGTGACTATTTCTTTACCCCATCAATTCTTACAAATTGGTCTATATAGATGAATTTTAGGGAAGAAATCTAGTACAGCAGTCTCTTTGTTGCTGTTAAAAACAGAAAGAGGTTTTAAAATGTTGGGATGTAGCGCCCAATAACGAAAGCATATTCATTCATTCAATCGTATTTATTAGTAATTAGGTTATTTAATCTAAAGGCAACTTAGTGTTTTCAAATGTAGTAGGATGTTCAGTCAGAAGAAAATTATCAGTCTACTTCAATTACACTGAGGATATAGCAAGAAGGGCTGAGACGAGAGTTAAAAAATGCAGTGTGTCAATAAATGATATTAACCTTTATGGAATGACATAAAGACAAGATAATGCCATCTGTTTGGATGTTTAGGCTATGAGGAGGAGGGTGATGGGCTGTGTAACATCTCCAACTTCTAGTTCTGGGATTCTGAAATTCCCAAAAGAGTTTCACAATCATTCTTGGAAGGAGGCTTCAAATATTTCCTGCAACATTATTCAAATCCCCTTAATGAAGTTCTGACTGGGATTCTGAAAATATCCACTTAGACCTTGAGTCCCATGTGGGACAGAAACTGTGTCTTACCTGTTTACACATTATCTACCCCAGGGCTTAGGGCAGTGCTTCGCACATAGTAAGCACTTAAATACCACAAGAATTATTTTTAGTAGAAATAGTAATAATGATGATGGTATTTGTTAAGTGCTTACTATGTACCAAGCACTGTTCTAAGCGCTGGGATAGATAAAGGTAATCAGGTTGCCCCACATGGGGCTCAGAGTCTTAACTCCCCTTTTACAGATGAGGGAACTGAGGCACAGAGAATTTAAGTGACTTGCCCAAAGTCACACAGCTGATAAGTGGCAGAGCCGGAATTAGAACCCTTAACCTCTGACTCCCAAGCCCATGCTCTTTCCACTAAGCCACGTTGCTTCTCAATAGTAATAGTAAGCTCCACTAGGGTACCTCATATTGAGAACTTTCAAAATAATAAGTGGATTTTCTGGATTCTTTGGGGCATTTTGAAATGAGAGTTTCCTGCATCAACCCTTGGCCAGCAGGGATGGCAGGTGAAGAGCCAGCTAACTTGCTGGGTCATTGTTCTGCTTTCCTGAGTATTCTCCCTATTCTGAGACTGCTGAGTATGAGCTAAGCATCCATGGGTTAAAAGACTTTGCACTAGGAAATCAATGTTTCCTAGTTTTGTTGTCTCTCTCCTCCTTCTAGACTGTGAGCCCATTGTTGGTTTGGGACCGTCTCTATATGTTGCCGATTTGTACTTCCCAAATGCTTAGTACAGTGCTCTGCACACAGTAAGCGCTCAATATGTGAGAATGATTTGAATGAATGAATGGCATTGCTTGGCTCCAAACTTGGCAGTTCAGAGTCTAGGCAAGGAGATTTTCTTCCACCTATCAGATTTCTAGTGTTGCCAAACTTATGATCAAACTCTTCCACCTCCAATTTTGGCCCAAAATGCTATTACCTTCACACCCAGTGAGTAGGACATTTGTCCAAACAGAACATTTGTTTTGAGGTCACTGATAAATGACTTCCTTCCATATCAACTGATGGTAAAGCAATGCTGGCTGGGGCAGACCTACTGTTCAACGATAGCCCTGGTATTCCACCTCAGAAGCATCTAGTCATAAAACTTTCTCTATTGTAACTTGTAATTAAATGTTCCTGCTGTGATAGTTGAATAAATTAGCAAACATTAGGCAGGGTCCTGGCCCTAGGGGAAAAGTACAATGAGCAAGGCGCAGTTAAGATTCAAGCAACAAAATCTTTTCTTTCTTTCCTCTGATGCTGGTTCTCTTTCCCTTAATTGCATTTTCCTTTAATGTAAAATCTATTACTTCTCTAGCTCTTCAGTTGGCAATTGCTGGTTTCCCTGGGGAGCACTGCCAAACCATGGGCCCCTCTGACGTTCCAAGTGCTGTGCTGAACAACTCTGCAACCAAGAATCTCAAAGGCAGGTGAAATGACTTGGAGTAAAGCCACAAACCTGCCCATGGAACTCGATTATTTTAGAAAGAATGGAGTTGCCTTTCAATGATCCAGTTTCATAGAGACATTTTCATTTCTATAGCTGTTCTTTGTACCTCACAGACAAGTTATTTCTTAATAAAATATTGGCCTGATTTCATTCTGTCCCATCTTCCTCATCTTCTCCCCTCTCATCTCTCAGTTTTGAAATAGTCACAACAATCATAATAGGCCTTACTTTCCACTTCCAGGCTAGTGAGAGTACCTACTCTCTCATGTAATGTCCTGAAAGAGTTCATTCTCTCATTTAGTTTCCCCTGAGTATTTTCTGCCACTCAGCTGTCAGTATGATGCAGACCCGTGATATTGATTAGTAATCTTTTCTCAACTCCAAAGTCATTGTAATCTGGTCCCCTTGTAATATACCTGGATGAGAATCCGTCTGCTTTAAACTCCATTTTCTGATAAACTTTTCCATAATTGCCGAGAAAAAATCACTCAGAAGGAACGGGAGAGGATGCGCTGTCTGCTTTCCTTCATTTGAGTTTATGGACTCCTGCTCTCCTGAGGGGCCTGGCAGATGATTAACAAGTCATCTGATGAATATGCAACATGATGCTTGTTTAATAGGTCCCCCAGCTGTTCCAGCCCTGTCAAGGAAAACAATACCACAAAAATGCAAGGAGAATGAAAACTATCAGCCAACCAATGGGATCCTCAAATGGGATCTTCCAGCCACACGTAAACAGTACCTCCTCCCTGGGCTAAACATCATGAATTCAGTGAGAAGCACTACTTATTCTCTTGCACTCTCCCAAGTGCTTAGTACAGTGCTCGGGACACAGTAAGTACTCAATAAATATCACTGATGATGATGGTGACACAAACACAACCAAAACAAACTGACTGCAGGGCAGTAAATAGATTCTTTCCAGAACAAAACCCAGCCATCTGTGGTTCTGTTCAACTCTGACATGTTCCCACTATATAAATTATGCATATCACTGCATAGTGTTCTGTTCTCCTGGCTCCTCCATATGATTTTGGACTTTTCATCTGCCCATGGGATTATTTTTTTAAAAAAACAGACTATTCTGATTTGTGTACACACTGTACATCTGTAATGAGAACAATTATCATGTTCTGCCCTACATAGATATTACTGTCTTACTCTAGGATAAAGAAAGGCCAGAAAGTGGGAGCTCCGGGCTAACCGCTACCATTGCTTAGTGAGGGTAGAGTCTTGTGTCTTCAAAGACAGCACTAAGCATTGCTTTAATAGAGACAAGGTGGGGAGTGTGTGTGTGTGTGTGTGTGTGTGTGTGTGTGTGTGTGTGTGTGTGTGTGTATGTAAGCTCCTTGGTGGCATGTATTGTGTTTACTAATGTAAATGTGGTGCATGCTCCCAAGATCTTCATACAGTACTCTGCACAAAGTAATCACTCAATAAATATTATTGATTGACTGAAAGTAGGGTTGATACCTAGCAGGAGCTGACCCTAAACCATAAATGCCTCCAATCAATAATAACCCCTAAGGAGCTTACAGTCTAGAGAAAGACATGCATTTGAATAAGTACTTTATAATATATTATATATTAGATTAGACTAGATTAAAAACTCCTTGAGGGCAAGAATTGTGTCTACAGACTCTGTGGCGGTCTCTCAAGTGCTTAGTACAAATCTCTGCACACATTAAGTGCTCCATAAATACCGGTGATTGATTGATAGGTGCTCTGCAGTTTCCAGACTTCTGTGGAGCCAGAAAGACTCCACAGAAAGGAAGAATAGGGAAGTCTAATAGATGAGGAGTTTAGTAAATCCACAACAAAGGTGGTGGTGATTTTGTGGGGAATCCCATATCCTTTTTTTTTTACTAACATGTAGGTTACATGTGGAGAGGGCTGAGGTTGGTGACAAGCTGTGATGTGACTGTGGTGTGATTAATCAATGGTATGTGACTGCTTACTGTATGCAAAACCCTGAACCAAGTACTTGGGAGAATACAACAGAGTTGGTAGGCATGTTCCCTGTATACAAGGAGCATATAATAATAATAATGATGGCACTTATTAAGCACTTACTATGTTTAAAGCACAGTTCTAAGCACTGGGGAGGTTAAAAGCTTATCAAGTTGTCCCATGGGGGGCTCACAGTCTTCATCCCCATTTTCTATATGAGGTAATTGAGGGATAGAGAAGTGAAGTGACTTTCCCAAAGTCACACAGCTGACAATTGGCGGAGCCGGGATTTGAACCCCTGACCTCTGACTCCGAAGCCCGTCCTCTTTCCACTGAGCCACACTGCTTCCTCATATGAGCATCTGAGAAGCAGCATGGTCTAGCGGATACAGCATGAGCCTGGGAGTCATAACCACCTGAGTTCTAATCTCAACTCTGCCACTTTTCTGCTCTGTGACCTTGAGCAAGTCACGTAACTTCTCTGTGCCTCAGTTAGCTGTTTGTAAAATGGGAATTCATACTGTGAGCCCCATATGGGACAGGGATTGTATCCAACCTGATTATCTTGGTCTACTTCAGCACCCATTACAGTACCTGGCACATAGTAAGGACTTAAGAAATACCATTGAAAAGGAGCTTATATTCTTTTATACTGCATAACATTTTGAAATCTACTGAAAACTATTGTCTGATTCTCTTTGTAAAGCAATATATCCAGCCTAATGTCTAACTTACTAGTTGTGTTTGTCCCTAACTCAATCTCCTCTGTTTACCCCTAGCTCTTTCTGTAATTGTTTATTACAATTGTAATTATTGTATTGTATTGTAATTATTCTTTCTGTAATTGTTATTGGTAGAAAACACTTCCAGGTGAAGAAAAAGGCAAATCAAAATTGTCACAAGTTCTGCACAGGTCAACTCTCAGCTAAAGGAAGGAATAATAGCAATTAGAATCCAAGTAAGGGAACAAAATTGAAGAGGAAATGGAGTAGTTCAGATAACCTCCAGGTTTGATTCAGAAAAGTAATGATTATCATATTTCCTCCTAGGGCTTATTTTGCGCCATGCCTGGAAATAATAAACTGGAGCCATTTTCCTCATCAAATTAATGAGCTTGTCTGCCCTGTACAGTAAGCTATTCACTCAGCTTCACAACAACAGTAAATCTAAAACACCTCAGCATAAACAGGCTGGTTACAGCCATAAAGAACAACTATTTTCACTGGAAAATCATTCTTCGGGTTGCCAAAGATGGGGGTGGCAAAGGGGAGAAAAATGTCAAGGGAGATAAATAACTAGGGGTCAAGGTACAATCAGTCAACTAGTCCTTATTCACTGAACCAGACAATTGGGTTTCATGCAAAAGAAGAGATATGATTTCTGCCCTTAAGAAGCCCATAGAAGAAATATCATAGAAAAGAATGCAATTAACATATGCGTTTGTATTCAGGGTCATGACAAGAATGAGTTTGGTGAGAAGGGAAACTGTCAAATCAGATTCTCTCTCTTTCCTCTAAAACCCTTCCACTAGTGAAAAAAAATGTGATTTGATTTCTCCAGAAAAGACAAAACTGGAGGAAAAGGACAGGATAGCCCTTATTGGTATCAAGGGGGTGGGGGAAAAATCAATCAATAGTATTTAGTGAGAGCTTACTCTGCACAGAGCACTGTATTCAGTACTTGTATTTGGGATAGTACAATATAGTTAGTAGACATGACCCTTGTCTCAGGTAATAATTTTTTAAAAATCACATCTCCTCCAAGAGATCTTCCCAGACTAAAGCTTTTATTTCCCTTATCAGCCCTCAGCACCTGGCTGGGTACTCCTTAAGTTCTTTGATACTCACCCCAGCCCCACAAAACTTAAGAAAATACCCTGATGCACTCTACTATTTTCCCCTAGCTAGAATTTAGTTTAATACCAGTATCCTCCTCTAGGTAGTGAGCAGGGATTGCCATTTTATTGTACTTTCCCAAGTGCTTAGTAGAGCTGATCTGCACACATTAAGCACTAAATACTACTGATAAAGGAATAAATGGGGATGACAAGTGATTTCCTTAAGTGCCCACATTATCACCTGCCCAGATCATCACTTTTGTACTCATCCCTCTTCTGTCTACCAGCTGGCTTTAAACTGGCTATTCAGCACTCCTGGGCATCACCTAATTGTTCCTGGCTTGCCTGTGGCCCTTTTGAGTTCCCCAATAGGAATTGCTCAGGTGTCCTGCCATCAGCTATGCTTCTCACCTAGCCTGCCCTGTGGAGCTGTGTCACTGTGAGCATTGCTCTACTGCTGCTGAGCTGATTTTGGTCCCTGGCCTGTTGATGGAAATCTTATCCTGTCTGACATTAAGCAATCAGGAGAGAGTTTGCTTACTTAGACTTAGTGAAGATTGGGATTCCAAGATATTGGCCCTAAATGAGCAATAGTTCTTTTCTGGGATAAAACCATAAACACAAGAAGAATCTTATTTTATGTGTAAACAGTATGGCAGTGTGTGCGTGGGTCTTTTATTATTTGCCTTTTCAGTGACACACACTTGGGTAGGATCTTATTCATTCATTCAATCATATTTATTGAGCACTTACTGTGTGCAGAGCACTGTACTAAGCACTTATCTTACTATCAGTAGCATCTCTGAAAACAAAGATCAGCTTTACAGACTTTGTCTACCAAGATAGCTTAGCCAGTCCAGTCTTTTATTTTTCCCATCTCAGCCTCCTTAGCTCCCAGAATCTCAAAAAAACTAGTATTTCTTGAGCATCAGAGTCATCAGGTCCATTCTAATGATAGCAGTTTTGCTTACCCTCAACTTGAGACAAATATAGATTCCATGTTTAATTGAATAACACACTTTTGTAAGCTGGGGCTTTGAAACACCCAGTCCAACAGTTTTTAATTTAATTTAAAGCATCTCTTGATGCTCCTATGAGTCTTTTAATACAAATGAAAGGCAGAAATTAGCATAATCTGCTCAAGACTGCTGTATGCTTAATATTTTACATACTATCAACTTTAATATTAATTACTTAAGTTTTCTTGATAAAGAATGAATGCAAAGCTTTGTGACCAAAGTATGTTCTGAGAAGAAAATGACTGCATTTTTTCTGTTTCACATAGAAAAAGGAAAACCTGGATCCACGTTACCCTTTAGAAAAAAAATGGATAAGAAGGGGCATTTCTCTAACTTGGGTTTCCGAGCACTTAAATCTGAAACATTAACTGTGGGAAAATGGGCAACATTTAACTAAACTGTATGTGATCCATTTACAACTGGCTGGGCTGAAGACCTGAAGAGAGAGGTAACAAAAGCATTCTAAACCAAGGGAAGGTTCCCGATTATTGCCTGTGAGGGCAGGTTTATAGCAGAATCAGGTGAAGGTCTCTAGAAAAAAAAATTATTTTTCTCCCTCTTCTTCATCCAGTTGGTTCCATTTATAACTCTACAGAAACGCTTTGGGCATGTCACTCCCCTCCTCCTCCAGTGGTTGCCTATCAACCTTCGAATGAAGCAAAAATTTCTCACTCTTGGCTTCAAAACTCTCCATCACCTCACCCCTCCTACCTCACCTCCATTCTCTCCTTCAACAGCCCAGCCCACACACTCCGCTCCTCTGCCGCTAATCTCACCGTGCCTTGTTCTCACCCATCCCCCGTCTCCCCACGTCTCCCCTATCTCACCGTCGACCCCCGGCCCACGTCATCCCCCTGGCCTGGAATGCCCTCCTTCTGCACATCCGCCAAACTAGCTCTCTTCCTCCCTTCAAAGCCCTACTGAGAGCTCACCTCCTCCAGGAGGCCTTCCCAGACTGAGCCCCCTCCTTCCTCTCCCTCTCCTCCTCATGCCCCCCCCGCCTTACCTCCTTCGCCTCCCCACAGCACCTGTATATATGTATATATGTTTGTAGGTATTTATTACTCTATTTTATTTGTACATATTTATTCTATTTATTTTGTTAATATATTTTGTTTTGTTCTCTGTCTCCCCGTTCTAGACTGTTAGCCCACTGTTGGGTAGGGACCATCTCTATATGTTGCCAACTTGTACTTTCCAAGTGCTTAGTACAGTGCTCTGCTAAGCGCTCAATAAATACAATTGAATGAATGAATGAATGAATCAACAAGCAACCAGTGCCAATTCAGTTTCAGCCTCAAACACCATCATCTTTGCTTGTGCATTATAGAACGGTTCAACTAAATATAAGGAATTCTTTACCTTTTCACTATGCCTTCCGCCCCTAATCCTCTTCCTTCCACAGGGACTTCCACTCTGCATCACTGGGCCCTCCAAAAGAAGAGAACCAGAGGGGGATGTCTTTGCTCATTCACTTGGTGGAATGCGTATGCAAATAAATTCATTTCTTATTTCTTAAGAAATAAATTTCTTATTTACTGAGCAACCTGGTTGTGTTGTACTCTCCCAAGTGCTTAGTACAGTGCTCTGCACACAGTAAGTGCTCAATAAATATGACTGATTGATAAACCTCTGGCTGTGAAGCCTTGTGTTTTGATGCACTGTCCTAGACACTGCCTTATACCTAAGAAAATCAGGTCAAGGACACCTAGTCTAAGATCATGTCCCTGCTTTGATCTTTGTCACCACCAAATAATACTGACCAAGTACCAGGTCCCAATGGCTCACATCTCTCAGATGCTACATATTCTGCTGTAAAATGTGAATTCAACAATTTCAAAGAATTCAAATTCAAAATTCTGAGGAATAAATAATGCAATTCCCTCAGCTTTAGAATTACTTTTGAAATAATGGTTTGCCAAGCCTGGTTTTTGAGAATCCCTGGCCTGCACTGAGCCCAGCTAAGGCTCAGACTCGGGGGCCTCAGATCTCGGCATGAGTTTAGTTGGACATCGTTTGCCGCACATAACTGATGTCTCCCAGAAAGTAGCCTATTTTCTGTCTGGGATGTCCCTGCCTCGTGATGAAGGCTCTGAATGAACCCGTACTGAGGATAGTACTCTCTCCTGTCAGTGGCTTCCATCACTCCTTTCAAATGGTTCTTTTTCTTTCCTACTACCTGCTCTCCTCCTTCCCACTCACAGGAGAGATCAGTCAATCAACCTAGGGTATTGACTGAGCATCCTTTATGTGCAGAGCACTGAATTAAGTCCCTGGGAGAGGCCCAAGGTCCCTGCCCTTAAGGAGGTTATGATCAATCCGACCTTTTAACTGCTCCTCACCATGAATGAAAAGGAATGTAAATCCACCTGGAAAATATCTTGTTTAATTGCAGACACTTGATTTTTCTTGGCAAGGTTTCCAGTTGGGGTTAAGTTGGTAGTTAATGACTAGAGGAAAAACTGGTCAGGAAATTCCACAACTCATAACATTTAGTTATGATGCATGCAAATATAACATTATAAAGAAAATGTTCTCACCTGGCATTTACTTTAAAGAGTCATTAATAATAATAATAATGGCATTTGTTAAGTGCTTGCTATGTGCAAAGCACTGTTCTAAGTGCTGGGGAGGTTACAAGGTGATCAGGTTGTCCCATGGGGGGCTCATAGTCTTAATCCCCGTTTTACAGATGAGGTAACTGCAGCACAGAGAAGTTAAGTGACATGCCCAAAGTCACCCAGCTGACAATAGGCAGAGCCGGGGTTAAACCCATGACCTTTGACTCCAAAGTCCAATGGCTCTTTCCATTGAGCCACTCTGCATTCACTACATACCTACGGCACAGCACATGGTGAGCTTAATAAAAAATGTTAACTGACACTCTTGGCATTGTAAGCACTTAGTACAGTGCTCTGCACATAGTAAGTGCTCAATAAATACAATTGAATGAATGGTCTGGTGGCCAAGTGCAAAAATAGGTGACCTGGCACATCCTTCAGATATCATTTAGCACATCTCCCTGTTCCCAGGTCTCAGGTAATCTCTTCCTTATCAGTGATATTCTGGTCTATCTTTCTGGAGATGGAAGCTACACCTTTTTTATTTTGAACAGGTGCATCAAATTGGTTTAGACTCACCACAGCTGGGATTTTGCCTGCTGGACTGTGAAGAATGATCTGTTCTTTTTGAACTTGTCCAGACAGAGGACTGAGGAGAGGCAGGGTCTTTGGTTTACGCCTAATCCTACCCCCTGAGCCCCCTTCACCTCCACACACCCTCATCCTAGCCGCTGTGCCTAGTGATCTTGCAGCACAGGAATTTGTACTTCCTACTGAGCAAGTAGCTCAATGCTAGTAATTTTACTGTAAGAGCTCAATAAGTGTTAACTGCCTCAAGAAAGCAAGCAAACTGAGAAGAACTGACTGGAGAGAGGAGATTTTTTTCCAAAGAACTAAACCAATATCTGCCATTTGGGGACGCTACCTGAGATCTCTCAGCAGCACAGAAGGTCCGAGGACACAACCACTATCTGGCCCAGGTTCTGGCCCAAATCCAGTGGCAAAGTTGAAGTCAACAGTTCTAGGACCCTTTTCTCAGTAGAAAACCTGACAAACTTGCATCTATCCCAGGCTTAGAACAGTACTTGACACCTAGTAAGTGCTTAATAAGTACCATAAAATTAAAAATTGAAAAAAAGTTATGAATTCTTTGGAAAAACCCATCACCTGGCTTTCAAGAAGTCAGTGTAATTCCTATTCATAGATTCAGATCATTATGATTTAAGCAGGAAAAGGCTGGCCATGATACCCTTGGGACAGAAACATTCCACTGAAGCATCCCTGGGCTTCACCAACTAACTTGGATTTAATTTAAAGTTGATACTCATGGTAATAGCACTGCCTATGCTCTAGAACTGCTTTGCTTTGAGATGTAGTGTGACCTAGTAGAACATGGCCTGGAAGTCAGGAGACCTGGGTTCTAATCCCAGTTCCACCATTTGCCTGCTGTGTGACCCTGGGCAAGTCACCTAATTTTTCTATGTCTCGGTTTCCTCTGCTATAAAATGGGGATGAAATACCTGTTCTCCCTCCCCTACAGACTATGAGCCCCATGTGGAACAGAGATTATGTCCAATCTAATTATCCTGTATCAACCCCAGATACTTCAGTATCTTAAACACTTAAATACCACCATTATTATCATTATTGCCTAAGAACAAATAATTCCCCCAAATAATCCAAAATTTCTGAATTACATGCTTTTACTTGTTCATTATATTTTTATGCCTCAAATTTCATATATATGAATTATATATATGGTATTTATATGTATATAATATATATTATATTATTGAGAGTATGAGCCCCACATGGGACATGGACTATGTCCAACCTGATTTGCTTGTATCCACCCCAGTGCTTAGTCCACTGCCTGGAACATAGTAAGCACTTAAATACCATTATTATTGTTATATTATGCATTATATACATATATATACACATATATATAAACTTGGGGTGTTGCCAGAGTTAGTTAAAGTTTGCAAAGTGCTTTGAAGATTAAAGCAGTTATGGGAATACTAAAAAAATACTACACATACAAATTAGGTGTAAACTGAAATAAATTACCACTACATACTTCATAAACAGAGGAGCCATAGAGGCTTGGGTTATTATACTATGGCATTTCTGATATAAGCGTTTTTACCGGATGCATTATTACTCTCCTCCCTGCTAACAAAGTGTTCAGTTTAAGAAGCCTCTTCAAAGGATATATTAAAAGCAGTATCAGAAGGGACCCAGTTCTGTATTTCTGCTTAAAGTACAGGATCGGAAGAACTCAAAAGAAATTTTCCCCAAGCATCATTCTCCAATTAAAAATAAATATGCAGCACCTTAATCAGGGAAATGGGTTTATTTCTCCAGAGCTGGGTGTTCCGCTCCCTTATTTTCTTGCAAACAAAACACTGACGTGTGTTTACCATCCCTTCAGACAACAGAATGTGTGGGAGAAAATAAGTCAAATACAATTTTGAAAATTTAATGTGTCAATTTAAAAGTGCTGCTCGCCCAGAGTGGTTGGAAAACCAATTTTCAAAGTAGCGGGTCAGCTGTGGTAAACAAATTCCCTTTACAGAGCTGTTGCTGATGTAAATTGCCTGAAATGAACGATATTTATTCATGACCACAGTGGGCTTAAAAAATTAATTTAGAAAAGTTTTTTTTCCCCTTCCCCAGAGCATGTGACTCTTAAATAAATGATCAATTGCAGACGCAAACCAAAGTGAAGGACTTGTCCTGTATCAGACAGGTAATTACTTACCATGATGGGCTGGGGAGTGGGGACACTGTAGCATCAATCATGGCTCTAAAGAATTTCTTCCTTTTGGGTGCATTATGTGAGAATCAATGAACAACTTTTTCCTCTGGAAAATGAACTGATGGGGTGCACATTTGTAATGGCTAGATTTCCAAAGCAGCATAATGGGCCCTGAAGAGAGAATTCTTAAAGGGAAGGGATGGGCTGTTCAGCTTTTTAAGAGCAATTTGGGAGTGTGTTTAGCAGAGCTCATACTCCTGTTCTAGACTCAGCTGTCAATACAAGCAGCAAACAGAGAATCAGAGAGCAGGGAAATGAGGCTGGGGTTGCCATTCTGAGCCTACAAATGACCTTTTTGCTTCCCATTGCAGGTCTGACTGAGGGTTGAGTACTTGAGCTACCTAGTACACTTCAGCTTAAGGCAGAATAGCTGAGCTACCTCGTAATAGTCTTGGAGTAGATTATGGGTACTATCCAGTACTAGTCATAGGGTTCAATGTATGAGCTATCTAGAGCTAGTCAAAGTTACAGTGGATGAGCTACCTGAGAACTAGTCAAAATTAGAATATATGCGCTATCTAGTACTAATGATAATAATAATAATGGTATTTGTTGAGCGCTTACTATGTGCCAAGCACTGTTCTAAGCACTGGGGGAGATACAAGGTAATCAGGTTGCTCACAAGTTTCAGCCCCATTTTACAGATGAGGTAACTGAGGCACAGAGAAGTGACTTGCCCAAAGTCACACAGCTGACAAGTGGAAGAGCCAGGATTAGAACCCACAACCTCTGACTCCCAAGCCCGTACTAAGCCGTGCTGCTTCTCTAGTGTAAAAGTAGAATTTTGGAGCTAATGGAAATTTATTTAAGGAACCCACTGAATGGATGGTATTTTTTGAGTCCTTATTGTCTATAGAACACTGTACTAAGTGCTTGGTTGTATACAATAGGGTAGGTAAACATGATTCCTTCCTTCAAGGAGCTTCCAGTCTACCCTGGAGCTGACAATTTAAGTCGCTCAATAGAACGCGGAAACAATAATTTAAAAAAAATCTAAAAGGAGTGGATCTTCCTCCTACTAGCCTTACAGATCCAGGAGATCCTCCTTTAGCACAGTTAGGTCATTACTGTGGTATTTGTTAAGCACTTACTACATGCCAGGCACTGTACTAAGTGCTAGGGTGGATACAAGCAAATCACATTGGACCCAGTCCCTGTCCCATGTGAGGCTCACACTCTCAATCCCCATTTTACAGGTGAGATCATTGAGGCACAATGAAGTGACTTGCCCAACACAGCAGACAGGTTGTAGAGCTGGGATTAGAACTCATGACCTTTTGACTCCCAGGCCCATGCTCTATCCACTAGACCATACTGCTTCAAGCCTCAGTACCATCCCTGACATGGCCTGGTGACCTGGACCAAGAACCCCACAAAAAAATGTATTGATTTCTAGAGATTTTTCTCCCTGAATATTCATTTACTCTTTCATTTGTTCCATGCTATTTACTGAGCACCTTCAGGGTGCAGAAAGCTCTTCTAGGCACTTGGGAGAGAACAAGTAAAAGACACACTCTTGTTTTACCCCTTGAGATGCAGTGTGGCCTACTGGATTAGGGCCTGGGAGTCAGAAGGATGTGGGTTCTAATTCCGACTCCACCACTTAATTGCTATGCGAGACCTTTGGCAAGTCACTTAACTTTCCTGTGCCTCAGTTACCTCATCTGTAATATGGGGACTAAGACTGCGAGCCCCATATGAGCCATGGACTGTGTCCAACCTGTTTAAGCTTGTTACTACCCAGCACTTAGTACTGACTCTGGTGCATACTGAAAGTTTAACAAATACCATGAAAAAAAAAAAAATCCCCGCTCAAGGAGTTTACTATCATGTGAGGGTGCTTCATTTTTCCCATGTTTATGGAAGGTGTTTTTTCAATTCATAATAATTCTAAAGATATTGCAAAGTTTTCCTAATGCAGAAACAGCAATATATTTTCTTCAGGGGTCTTAGTTCAACGTGAACTCAGTCAGAGGCCAACTGCTCTTTTCAGGTGCATTAGAAAATGTTCAAAGCTTAAATCTCACCTCTCAAGGATACAATTTGACTTCCCAGTAAGTTCACATTTGTCTTGTTTTCCCTGGCATAGGGGATAGTATCAGGAGTAGAAGACTGGAGTCCCTGGGAGTTGGTCTGCCCAGCAGGCCCATATGTTGGTAGATCAGACCCCATCAACTGCATGCCAGTGGAAACAGAATACACCAGACACAACCTCCAGTTGATGCTTATCCCAGGAACTGTCTGCTGTAAGTTGTCTGCTGGTGGGGTTGTATTTGACATTGCAACACTGGGAAATTTCAGCCAATGTTTCTTTGGACCACCCTGCAGGTCTGTAACTTTCCTGTAGCCCTTTTTGATTGCCTTTTTATAAATAAGGAGGAGAGAAGCGAAGGGCAATCATGAGGGAGCCAAGATTATACCACTTTTCCTGATGAGAAAGCACCAATTTTCCTCCTCAACAAATTGCAAATGACCTTAAACTATGCCTGGGAAAAATCTTCACATTCCAATATGTGCAACCCATGAAACCACATCCAATTACCAAGAAACTTTTACTGAGTTTATGTGCAAGCGAACCCCTGCTCTGCTTCATGGGAAGGTAGGGAAGAGCTGGGAAGCCCAGGTTTAAGAGGTGATAAAGAAGCTACTTGGATTCTGCTCTGGAATGTGCCTCAATAGCACAACCTGCAGAGTTAACAGAATTCCAAACAACTCAATGCCAGAGGTCGCTTTTTCTAAGCCACCAGATCGACAGGCTGGGCAGCGGATTTCAAATAGGTAAGGGGGCTGAGAAATGACTAGAGTGGGTCCCAGGAGTGAAACATGAGTTCTTTATATTCATTATTTATTACAGGCTAATCAGGTTAGAGGAATGTTCAGAACCACTAAGGCCACAATGAATGGTGGAAATGTAGTTATTAGCATCACCAGTTATCCTCTGGTGAGTTGTGTTGTCAAATTAATGAATTAAAGATAAGGCTTCTTAAGGTAATTAGAAGACTGAGCTGATAAAAGCTAGGACCTTTTTATGAGTCTGTTCCTTTATTCATCACACCAGGAAGCAAATGCATAAAGGCCTAGGCTGAGAAAAAGAACGATACCCCAGTCCAGTGATTCAGGCTGAATAGATAATAAAACTCAGATCAACTCCAATCCAGGGTCTGTGTGGGTTCCCAATGGCTCCTCCCTGAACTTGTAATCTGGGTTCTCTAAGAGGTATTCTCTGTAGGCTATTTGCTCAGAAGGTATTTATTGATTGACAGGCAGGTAGGATTTCTTTGGAGGCAGAATCACTGTAGGATGTAGGGGTTGTCATAGAAACCACTTGCATTACAGCTACCATATAGAATGAATGGCCAGAAAACAGCTACAACATCCAGGGCAGAAGAATTTTTTAGTGAGGCTATGTCAACAGCTACACGGAAAAGTGTAGAAGTATAAGTCACAGATTCATTATTTCTAAAATAATGATGCCAATAACCACAGAAGAAAATTAGAAGAGCTGTTCTGAGGTTAAGGAACTAGAAATTGTTAGTTGCTTCCATTCGTCTAGACTCCAAAGAGATGAATGGTTGATTTCACTCCCTGTTCCAAAGGGAGGGTCTTATCCATTTCCAGTGTAAGGACAGAAATGTCCTCAAACAAAAGCTGGGAACTGTTTGAGAAGATAGATATGAGCTTTCCTATAATGGTTAAATGTATATGTTGTCTCTGGATCTTCCACTTTACTATGAAATCAGGAGAAGCAGCACGGTCTGTTGGGAAAAGCACTGGCCTGGGAGTCAGGGAACCTGGGTTGTAATACTGACTATTCCACTTGCTGGCTGTGTGACCTCGGAGAAGTCACTTAACTTCTCTGAGCCTCAAGTTTCTTCAACTGTAAAAATGGGGTTTCAATAGCTGATCTCCCTCATGTCCGACCTGATTATTTTGCATCTGCCCCAGTGCAGTGCTTGGTAAATGCTTAACAAAAACCACAAATACCATTATGTGCTTTAGGTAGCTTCTATTTCAAGTCTTGAACAGGATACTTACTAAAGTGTCCTATCCATCATCTTGGCCTAGGTCCTACTAGGTCCTATGAAGGCCTGAATCTCTGTTAGCTGACACATTCATCTCTGAAACACAGAAAATTGCCTGTTTAAGAACCATAAACCCAGAGAGTTCTCCCATTTGGGTTTTATGTGTTTCTGAGTAACACAAGATGTATATTACACAGATCAGGCTGCAGCATCAAAGTCAGGCTTGCTGGACACAGAGGGGGAGACATTTTATTGGGCCCAGAAATCAATAGCTAATTTACATCAAACTTGTCACCATTCCAACTAGACAGTGCTCTTGACAGTCATGGCTCTTCTGGCAGCTAATTTATAAGCTCAATTAATTCATCAGCACAGAATTAAATTCCTCACACATTATGGCACAGAATGTTCATTTTTACTTTTCTGTTGGTTAAAAACATCATCACTTCCTTTCCAGCATATTTCTTTGGATTATAAAAATGTCCCACTGTTGAATGCATTTACTTTCCCAAGAACTGAGGAAAGGCTATAATTATTTTTCCAGATTGTGTTAGCATTTATCTCCTCCGTTGTAGTATATTCTAATCATTAAACTCCTACCGACTCTAGCAAGGTTAAAGCATTTTCCTGCATCTATCTAAATCTCTGCTCTAGGTCCAAAGCACTCCTGACCTGGCATCTTCTCCCTCAGCTTACTTGCAGTTGAGGGATCAGTTTGGAAAGGGGAGTATTAAATCATTTTCAGTGACTGAAGACTAGAAAGAGGAGTAAAATAAGTGAGTTACCTTCTTTGGTTCCAGGATAGAAATAAGAATTTCTTCTTGGAAAGAAGAGAATGACAACTTTGAGCCTGAAGCAGGGATCCAAATGGTTCATAAACTTTGGAGTACACCTAACTCTTCTGCCTCAAACCTTTTTGGGAATTTGGATAAGCTGCCTCACTGTCCGCACCTTCAAAGGACTGGTCTCAAGTCGTAGGCAGGATGATATTCTTCAGCACTTACTGAGTACTGGAGGTCAGGAATCAAGTGGATTTGGCCTCATGAATCTAACCAGAAAATTACCATGGCTCATCTAACTAATCCAGGCCCTTAACTGGGTAACAAACATGTGCTTTGAAGGGTTGGATAAGTCTAGCTATCTTAGCAGAGCTATAAACAGAGAGGGGGAACAAGACAGAGAAAAGTTTATAAGATTTACCGCAGGTCATAATGTGCCACTACTCACATGGAAGGCACGGTATTTTACCTTCTTCCTTCCCCTTGAAGAGACTGTAAGCATGTTGTGGGCAGGGACTGTGTCTACTAACTCTGTTATACTGTACTCTCCCAAGCGCTTAGTACAGTACTCTGCACAATAAATACGATTGATTGATATAATTTATGGTGAGACTATTGATGAAAAATTTATGTTGGTCCAAGGTATTATTCATTTAGCTGTGGGCAATGGCAGTGTAGTCATCTGAGTTGCTGACCAATCTAGTTTCATGCCAGTTCAAAACTATGGGCATGACACATAATACCAACCCCAGGTTGTGGGCAACAGTGGAGTGGGTAGATATGCTTTCTGGCATATAATAGGGCTAGAATTGGCAAGGCAATCGATCATGCAGAAAAGTAACTTCTCTTTCTGCCCCAATTTAGAAACTTATGAATGCTAGGGTCTCCCCAATAACTCTGTTAATCCCTGTGGCTCCCTTCTCTACTTTAGTGCTTGACAAACATTTTATGTGGGGTTTAAAGCCCCATGCTGAAATGGCAAGATCCTATGAATGAAACTCATCATAGTTTACTGAAATGCTAAAGCAATGGGTGAGTGGTAACATCTGGTAGGGTGTTGTTGTTCACTACCATAACCCCAGCAGGAGCTCTAGCAATTATGGAGGAGATCAGACCCAAGCAGGAGATGGCAAACTGTGGCCTAACAATTATGTAAATCCAGAACAAGGATAATTTCAGCAAGCAAGTGAAAGATTCTGCTGTTATATCTCCACAACCATCAGTGTGGCCAATTCATTTGTCAACAAAGAGATAACATTGTGCCAACTGTGAAAACGCTGGGTTTGTTAGGTGGCATCTTTTCCATGTAGCCCTATTCTAGAGATGAAATTAATTCATTTTCACCACCTTATCAGCAAAGCTCCACTTCTTAGATGCTTTGATAAAAATTAGACTATCACCACAGGATAAACTGATGGATAGTGCATCCATGGCAACCCTGAATCCCATCATTTTCCCAGTGTCCAAAACTTCCAGTACCCAATTGCTAAGACAAAGGAATGATCAATGAATCAATATTTGAGGGCATGTGTATGCAGAGCATTATAATAAGCACTTGAGAGAGTACAATACAAAGAGTTGGCAGAAACATTCCCTGCCCCCTGGGAGCTTACAGTGTAGGGAAGGAGACAAGCATTAATATAAATTATAGATATGTTCATGAGTGCTTATGGGCCTGAGAGTGGATGAATACCAACTGTTTAAAGTGTACAGATCCAAGTGCATAAGCAATTCCAAAGGGAAAGAGAGTAAGGGAAATGAGGGCTTAATTGGGAAAGACATCTTGGAGAAGATGTCATTTTTATAGGGCTATGTAGCTTGGGAGAGTGGTGGTTTGTCATATATGGAGGTGGAAGGAGTTCCAGGTCAGAGGGAGGTATGGGCAAAGGGTTGGCAGTGAGATAGACAAGATTGAGGCACAATGCACTGCATAGGTTAGCATTAGAGGAGCGAACTGTTGGGTTGGGTTGAAGTAGGAAATCAATAAGGTAAGATGGGGGTGGAAAGTTGATTGAGTCGTTTAAAGCCAATGGTGAGGAGTTTCTGCTTAATGCTCATGTGTATGGGCAACTACTGGAGATCCTTGAGGAATGGAGAGACATGGACTGAATGGGTTTTTAGAAAAACATTATGGGCAGCAAAGTATGGCCTGGAGTGGGGAGAGACAGGAGACAGGGAGGTCAGACAGTAGGCTGACTCAGTAGTCAAGGGGGGGCAAGAGCTTGGATCAGTATAGTAGTGATTTAGATGGAGAGAAAAGGGTGAATTTTACTGATGTTGAGCCTACAGGATTTGGTGACAATGAATATGTAGATTGAATGAGAGAGATGAGTCAAGGATGACGGACAAGGTTTCAGGTTTGCGAGATTGGAAGGATAAGAGTGCTCCCTACAGTGATAGGAAAGACGTGGGGGGGAAAGGGTTTGTTTAGGAAATGACATGCAGATACAGATGTCTTGAAAGCAGGAGGAAAAGCAGGCATGCAGAGAGGGAGAGTGATGGGGCGATGTGGATTTGGGAATCATTCGCATAGAGATGGTAGTTAAAACAGGAGGAGTGAATGAGTTCTCCAAGGGAATGAGTGTAGATGGAGAATAGAAGGGGATCCAGAACTGTGACTAGATGTCCCACATGGGGACAGGGTGTGTGTCCAGCTTGATAAACTAGTGTGTAAACCAGTTCTTAGAACAGTGCTTGACACTGTAAGTGCTTAACAAATACCATAAAACAAAAACAGAACTGCTACTCCCACAATTACAGGGTGGTAAGCAGAGGAGGAGCCAGCAAAAGAAACTGAGAAGAAGCAGTCAGTCTCCCAAAGAGGGCCACCACTCTGGGACCCTCCAAAGAGGGACACCATTTCTTTACCCCCAGAGGTGGCCACAGCTTTAGGAGCTTTCAAATATGGCCACTGCTTTGGAATAATAATAATAATGGTATTTGTTAAGTGCTTACTATGTGCCAAGCACTGTACTAAGCACTGGGGTAGATACAAGGTAATCAGGTCGTCCCACGTGAAGCCCACAGTCTTAATCCCCAATTTACAGATGAGGTAACTGAGGCACAGAGAAGTTAAGTGACTTACCCAAGGTCACACAGCAGACAAGTGGAGGAGCTGGGATTAGAACCCACAATCTCTGAAACCCACGCCCGGCCTCTTTCCATTAAGCTACGCTGCTTCTCTTACGAAGAACCTCCCAAAGAATACCACAATGTCTATATCTGCCAAAGAAGGCTGAAACTCCAATACAGAAATAATAATGAGGTGTATGTCAGGGTCTCAGAGCCAAGTTTCCAGCTGTGTTCAACTGAGAGGTAACCACCAGAGCAGGGTGAGGTGGTCAATTTTTCTCCACCTCAGGGAGCCTGAGTATCTGAAGCCATCCCTGTTGTTGATAATAATAATAATAATGGCATTTATTAAGTGCTTACTATGTGCAAAGCACTGTTCTAAGCACTGCGGAGGATACAAGGTAATCAGGTTGTCCCACAAGGGGCTCACAGTCTTCACCCCCCATTTTACAGATGAGGTAACTGAGGCTCAGAGAAGTTAAGTGACTTGCCCAAAGTCACACAGCTGACAATTAGTGGAGCTGGGATTTGAACCCATGACCTCTGAATCCAAAGCCCGGGCTCTTTCCACTGAGCCACGCTGCTTCATTAGAACCTGTAAGGAGCCTGAACTTCACACACAGTGCTGCAAATAGGAATCACACAAACCCTTCTGAAAAATCTCAATATACAGGAGGGTGTGTGACACCCAGTAATTCCTCTCAACTCAGAATCTGCTTTAGGAAAAAGTACTTAAGTAGGAGGCAGGCTCGACACCAAGCCCAACATCCTCAAACTGCCATGTCAACTTAGGATTCCTGTTCTTGCCACTGGCTTCTTTCATTGACAATAAAATGGTATCATTCATAACCTTAGTAAATCAGATAACTGCTGCTAAATGCTAATTGCAGAGACTGAGAGGGAATGAACAAACTCACCAGGAGGCCTTAATATTGGCCCCCACAGAAAAATACTTCTCTCTCAAAGAACTGCCTTTCCCTGAATGCAAATGAAATCAAAATGATTACTGGTGATGTAGGAAAAATCATGGCCTTTTCTCTTTCCTTTCATGGTTACATGCGTAAGTGGGACTGAGACATCTGTACGATGCTTGTGCTGTTTACTTCAGGGCTGGGGAAAATAAACTCGTCTGTTTTACTTTTAGTAATATCTTAGAGGCAGGCCAACATCTGGAAAATCTCATCTGCAGACCCAGGTGTGCTGGCAAGAAGTGAGGAGAGGGGGCAAGAATAAGGAAAGAAGGGAACCCAAGTATACAATCAAGTACACATTTATTACTGAGAAAATTGAACTTTGGGTTCAACAAAGTCAGGATATATACAGATGTATTCAATTAACATTTTGAAGACTACTAATGGCCCTCACAAATACCAGGCAAAGAGATGCGCATGCATTATTACAGACACTCAGCTTAACGTGATGACATTACTTGTTTCTCTGGGCAGGCAGGGTCACGTGAGGATGTCAAATTGATTACTTTGGGCATGCAGTATAATGTGATGACATCACTCATGTTACTCCAGCACACAGCATAATGACCACATAGTCATACTCATGACTCCAGGCACACAGCATAATATGATGACATCAACTCGTGCTATTTAGCAGAAACATGCTGGGGTACAAGGGAAGTCTTCCCCACCCTTAACAGCTCCAGAGCCTCCATGCTCCCCTGGCACCACACCTGAGCTGCAGGATGATGCAGGAGAGCAGCTGCGGCACAGAGAAGATTGCTGAAAATTTCAACAGCAAGCCTAGGAACTGACCAACTGGAATCTGGTCTGTGTGATGTAAAATTGGACAACCAGCTACATGAATCACTGTGCTCTGTCGAAGGATTCTTTGATTCTGTGTTTTCTCAAAGTGGAAATCTAGGGAAATAAGAAAGGGTCTCACAAGCTGGTGTCTGTTTCGGTAGGATGTAGAAAGACCGAGCAGCCCGGCTGCCTCTAGTTCACAAGGCTAGAACAGGATTTGCCTTGTTTTTAATATGAGCTCCCCAGAGGAAAAACCTGATTTGTACCAACTGAGGAAGGGTGTTGTTTTGGCAATTTCTAGGAAAAAACACACTCAAATGCTGGAGGCGTGGGGAGATACAGAGAAGTAGGGGTGACTGCTGTTATATCAATCATAATGAATTAAAAATGAAATTGATTTAACACTGAAAAAGGGCTAAGCTCAGTACTGAGGGCTAGGAAGAAATTGATCAATGGTATTTATTGAGCACTCACTAGGTGCAGAGCACTGTACTAAGCACTTGGGAGAGTATAGTTCATCAGAGTTAGCAGACATGTTCCTCGCCCAAAATGACCTTTCAGTCTAGCGGGAGAGACAGACAATATAAATAAGCATTGGGGCAGATAACAAGCAAAATCGGGTTGGACACAGTGCCTGTCACACATGAAGCTCACAGTCTCAATCCCCATTTTCCAGATGAGCTGACGCCCAGAGAAGTGAAGTGGCTTGTCCAAGGTCACAGCAGACAAGTGGTGGAGCTGGGATTAAAACCCATGACCTTCTGACTCTCAGGCCTGTGTTCTATCCACTACACCATGTTGCTTCTCAGAACCCAGGGCCATCTGACTCCAGGCCTGTGGTTTAACCACTAGGCTATGCCGCTTCTCTGGGTTATGGTGATCCAACACAGCCTCAGCATGATTCTGTGGTCACTTTGGTTGTAAATGGGGCCTGCACATAAAAAATCTTTGGATGCCCATGGCAACATGCTGTCACATCTACCTGCCTACTTCACTGTATTTCATGCCCCAGCAGGCCCACAACTACCAGGGATAAGAGAAAGCGTCAGAGGTGCTGTACAAATCACAGTCACTCTATCAACTCATTTGTTTAGGTTCTTAGTCCTGAAGTCCCAAGGTTCATCTTGCATTCTTGAAAAGTAGCCTGCATCCTCATCACCTCCACCACAACCATGACTGCTTATTAGGTGGCAGTGAAAAACAAAACAGCTAAGTTAGTGATAATGATAATGATGATAATGGCATTTGTTAAGCACTTACTATGTTCAAAGCACCGGTCTAAGTGCTGGGGAGAATACAAGGTGATCAGGTTGTCCCACATGGGGCTCACAGTCTTAATCCCCATTTTACAGATGAGGTAACCAAGGCATAGAGAAGCCAAGTGACCTGCCCAAAGGTACACAACTGACAAGTGGCAGAGCCGGGATTAGAACCCATGACCTCTGACTCCCAAGCCCGGGCTCTTGCCACTGAGCCACACTGATTCTTACATTAAATAAGTTGAAAACTAACTTCTATCTTCAGTTCCTTTCCTTTTGCCTGGATCTGACCCATAAAAGAGTCACCTGTAGAGTGAAGTGCATCATAGGGATGTAGCACCATGGATGTTGAATGATAAACAAAAGAAAGGAAATATTGCCATTCATACATTAAATGAGTTGAAAATTAACACCCATCTTCAGTTTCTTTCCTTTTGTCTCTATCTGACCCTTATACAAGTAAAAGCAAACAACAAGACTCAGTTCAAAGGCTATCAGTCAGCCCAAGTGTATTTTTGAACACCTATTTGAGTAGGTGATGTGAAGAGTTAAAAAGGAAGGCCGCATACAAATCATTCTCTCAAGCTGCTTACAGCTTGATGGAGAAGACAGGACAAAAACAGCAATTATCCTTTAAGTAGATCAAAAATTCAATGATAAGACCACAAAGGACTACACTCTCACTAAACAATGTTTTTCCTTGTGTTCTCCAACAGGCTGTTAATATTTTCCCTGGTGCTGGTCTGCCTGGGGTCGAAGAAACTGAGAGTCACTGGTGCTGAGAAGCCTGGAGCAGGATGGTCAGGAGAACTGGCATTTCTCTGTGCCTCAGTTACTTCATCTGTAAAATGGGGGCCGAGACTGTGAGCCTCACGTGGGACAGGGACTGTGTCCAACCGGACTTGCTGGTATCCCTCCCCAGCGCCTAGCACAGTGTCTGGCACACAGCAAGTGCCTAACAAATGCCACCATTATTATCATTATTATGGAGGACTGAAGGAAGTGAGATTATGGGAGGTGGGGAGGGGCAGGTACTCCTGCCACCAGGATAGGTGTGGGTGGAGAAGATGCGGCCTTGAAGAGCTGAGACCCAGCCCTTGATAAGGGGAGTCAAGGTCCAGAGGAGTGTGGAGAGGGTGGGCAGATCAGACCTGGTAAGTTAAGCCTTGAATCTGGAATGCAAGAGTGATGGGCAGAATCTGCTGGAGTCTGAAAATGGATATGTTCAGAGTAGACGCTGCCTAAACATGTTTCTGACATTGGGAAGGTAAACCAATCAATGACACTCACTCACTCTCACACATCCTGCAGATTCCAGCTGAATATATCTAACGAACTTCCCAGAACTTGAGGGTGAAAATATTAGCTCCCAAATCCAGAATAAAAGGTTCCCACGAGGCTCGTCATTTTCTATGAACTGTCATTTTACTGTTATACTCCTAAATTCAATTGCAAACCCTCTCAGACTTTAGTCTTAATGATATGGTTGCAGAACTAAGGCAACAAGAGAGTGACACATCCTCTCAGCAAAAGTCAACATAATAATAACAGTGGTGGTTCCATCATTTATAAACATGTCATAGACTCAATTAAGAGTCTATGACAGAGTCAGAAACTCTTCTGGCAGCGTCATAGTCTCCTGTGTCCCGCCACAGTTTCAGGGGCTGCTCTGGCTAGGATAAATCAAATTTGTGGGCCCTTCTTCGAGGTCTGATTGCGAATCGTTTCCTCTAGCTTCCTGTGGATACTTGGAACACTCTTCCCAGGGACCAATTTAGAGGGGGTTTCATTTGGTTTTCAGGAGACTTTAAAAATAATTGCTTTTTTTGTTGCTGTTAGTGCAATAATGAGGAGTCAGACTTTTTATCCAGAAGCATGAAGCAATCGTGGCAATCACGGAGTGAAAGTCTCCTGCAATCCTGAGTTACCAAAATTTCTTCGGGGTCTTTCCTGTTCCTGGGAGCAAGCTTGGACTACATTACTGAGGGGTTAGTTTAATTTTACTTTTCTCGTAAAGGCTCTGTTAAAACATGTTAAAAGCATGTTCAAAATAGCTGAGTCTGCCTCACAGACTGAGTATGCCTTTACTCCCCAACCACTCAGTAAAAGGTCATGTCATCATTTGAAATTAATAATCACAAAGGTTGAGGGGAACTGTGGATGCTCCTCAAGGGTGGTAGATACTTGCACTTAACAGAACCTCCTGAATGAATATTCCTCAAGGCAAGGCTACTTAAGAAACATCGTGTACACCGTACATTTCCTACAGAATCTATTTAAGACATGCCATCAACTTCTGATTATTTCAATGGGCAGCAATTGATCTACTAGAGTATCTGGCCAGCACAGAACTTAATGGAAGCAACTGAAGCACCACTTGTACAACTTTCTGAACATGATTATCTAGTTTGTTACAATAGTGAGGAGTTACAAAGAGGCTTGCCTGGCTGGAAGCTTAAATTATTTGCAAGTGGAACACATCTTTTCGGGAACAAAGGTGCATAACGATGTGAGAATTACCTGTTGTCACAATCATCCAACCACTTCTTAGAAATCTCTCTGAGTGGTCCCCAGTCACCATAAACGAGAAACCAAAATAGTTTTTTTGTTTGTTTCTAAGAGCAAAGTTTTTCCAGAGAAAGTTGCTCAGTTCATGAGTAAATCCACTGATTTTACTGATTCATTCATTCAATCGTATTTATTGAGTGCTTACTGTGTGCAGAGTCTAACTTGTGAAGTCAGGGAAAACAAGCATGGAAAAGGAGATGGACAATGTAGATAAATCAGTGCAGTCCTCTTAGGGTAGGTAAGAAGCGAGTCAAGTCCAGCCTGTAGCAGAACCCCCAACAAGACATAGGTACCTGCACCTCTCCTCTCAATGAGAAGCCTAGTAGTTAGAGAATAGGGCTGGATGTCAGAAGGACCTGGGTTCTAATCCTGGCTCCATCATTTGTCTGCTGTTGGACCTTGGTCAGGTTACTTAACTTCTCTGTGCCTCAGTTACCTAATCTATGAAATGGGGGTTAAGACTGCTAGCTCTATGTGGGACATGGACTGTGTCCACCTGATTAGCTTGTATCTACCCCAGCTCTTAGTACAATGTCTGGCACACAGTACGTGCTTACCCAATTTCAAAGAAAAACAAAAAGAAAAAATTTCTCCCATTTCTGTGTTTCAACTTCCTCTCAGCTTGAGTCTGCTGCTCCTCGAGTTGGCATAGCAGACAAAAAGATTTAATACTTCTTTCTTCTAAACTTTCCCTCTAAGGTTAAGGACAATAAATGGCTGAGGCACGAATCCAGATATCTTCATGTATTTCTGGATTTTTGGATGCCATAGATTTAGTTTGTTAACAAGGACACTGAATGGATTCCTAGATTGTCTCAAGCACTTCAACTAATCAATTGATTGATTACTACCAATTAACTGAAAGTGTCATCTATATATGCCTGGGAAACCTTGCAAATGTTACACTTATTTTGTGTGTGTTCCCGTAGGTGTGGCTGTACTCTCTCTCCCTCTTAATTGTAAGTCTCTGAAGGCAGGCCATAGTAATGAATCTTACAGTACTTTATAGCCAGTGTGCATGCAGCAAAAGTCTGAGGATGATGATAGAAATTGAAGGGTGACTATGTTTTACAGTCTCAAATGACTCTCTGACCTTTAGATTCAACAAGGGAAGAATGCTAAGGAAATTAGCATTACATTTTGGAAATGTCCTATAGCTTCACATTTAAGGTTTCTAATCCCGTAAATACTGTAGGGTAGCATTGTTGGTTCATTCTTCAATTTTGCATCCACTTAGTGTTCTTGGATGTGAAGACCTGGTAGAAGGCTGCAACCTGACACAGAGACAGTTAACTTCCCCACTTCCCTGCCAAGTGCATTTCTCCTTTCCGTGAGAATTTAAAAGTGAGTCCTAGAAGCAAGGGTCTCATTTCAAAGATAATTACATATGAATTATTCAAGGATTCAATATAGTCAAAAAGCATTTCTGAAGGATTCATTTTTTTCTCTTCCCATGGCAGAGGTTCAAAATCAGCTATTGCGGTACATCTTATTTGATTTGTTCGAGACTCTGGAACTTCATTAGTTGACAGATAAGCAAGTTCTACAAAGACAGGTTCCTTAGGGTACACAAAGTATTCCGCATATCTGATAATAGAAGTGAAGCTATTCTTCAATCAAACTGAGGAGGAGGAAGGGTTAGAAGTTTCAGTTAGTGTCCAGTCATCCAATAGTATGTAATTTCTGCTTTAAATATCAGTAGCTATGGTCTTACTTTCCTTCTATCTCTGTAGGACTAAAATATACCAGGGGCAGGGGATCCCTGCTGCACATAGCAAACCCATCGATCAATCAATTAATGGTATTTATTGAGTGCTTAGTGTGCAGAGCACTGTACTAAGTGCTTGGGAGAGTAACAATACCACAAAATTGGTAGATATGTGCTGCCCAAAAGGAGGTTACAGTCTAAAGGGGGAGGCTTCCATTAACATAAATACTTTACAGATATCAATCAATGGCACTTATTTAGTGCTTACTATGTACAGAACACTGTATTAATCACTTGGGAGAATACAATACAACAGAATTAGCAGACAGATGAATTAATTAATAAGGCTCTGAGGTGGTGGTTATGGGCCCTTGTCATCTCAGCAGCAAGACAGACTAGCTTGAGATACGGTAACTAAATGGGCATTGGGGGAATGAAGTATGTGGACTAGGCAGTGGGATATCAGTGAGGCAAGAAGGTGGGGTGAACTGATTGAGCACTCTAAAGATGATGGTAAAGAGTTTCTATTTGATGTGGAAGTGGATGGGCAACCACTGGAGGCTCGAGGATTAGGGAGGCATGGATTGACAGATATTTCAAAAAAATAATCTGGGTGGTACAGTCAAGTAGGGACTAGAGTGAAAAAGAGACAGGCGGTAGGGAGGTCAGCAATGAGGTTGATGCAGTAAAGTCATGATGTAAGTGCTCAGATCAGTACGGTAGCATTTGCATGGAGCAGAAAGGGAAGATTTTAGCAATGTTGTGAAGGTACAACTGACAGGATCTGGTGACAGATTGAATATGTGGATCGAATGAGAGAGATGAGTCATGGATAATGCTAAGTATACAGTATAGTAAGACAGAGAGGGCAATGCTGTTGTCTACAGTAAAGGAAAAGACATGGGGAGGACAGGGTTTAGGTAGGACGATCAGGAGTTCCATTTTGAACAAACATGAAAGGGGATTATTGGCCACCCTCACCTTTTGCAATCACTCATACACCATAGGTAAAGTCTACCTTCAATAAGGATGTTGAGGAATACAAAAAGCAACTTAGAAGGCTCCTGAAAGTACCTTTGAAAATTAATCATGTCATTGGTATTTGTGTGTGCCATTTATGTAAATAATGTGGCTAATTAACTCAGGTTAATTATGGTAATGATAACCACAATGCCCTAAGTCTCCAGAAGGGTTTATTAGAAATACAGGAACTCCAGAAAACACAAGTAAGTCTCCCACATCCACGGGGGAGATTATTGTAAGCCTTCATGAACACAGTTGGTGAGTTTCATTTCGAGACCCTTTGCAGGTCTCCTTGGATGAGTTACCTTTGGAGAAAACTATTTTCTTCATCACCCAGGGCAGGTTCTATGCAGGTTCCACACAGTTCAGTAAAAAACACAGATTTAACTTATTTAACTCTGTGTAGGCTGGTACCTTTTAGGTATTCACCTTATATTCAAGGTCAGTGTAAATTGAGGACTTTTCAGAGACGAAAGCCATGAGTCAGGCAAGTTCTCAGATATGTGCCTTTATCTGGGGAGTTTTGGGAAAAGGGGCTGGCACAGTGATGAAGGATATCTAGGTTCTTTTATTAGTTTTTTTTAAGCCTCATAAAATCCCCAAAGCATGTCATAAAATCAGGAATAGACAAGTTGACAACTTTATCAGAGATAGCGAGAGATATAAGAAACGGAACAAGGTTGGAAATTGATTGAGTTTTCTAGAAAAAATAGAAACGGAGACATAGATCAAGGACCCAGGTGGAAGCATGGGCAGAATAGGAGCCTTGAAACAGTATTCTGGATGGAGAAGGGCAGACTGCAATGGAAAGCTGAGATAGTTGGCAGGACCAGGAATCAGAAAAGAGAAGGAGAATGATCTGACTACAGTAGGAGAAGCCTCGGTATTAGGCAGCATTGGTGACTATGAGAAAAGGTCCATAGGCCATCCTCTGATTGTGCACACACCACCACAATACAGATGTATGCAACTTAAATCAATCAAGTTAATGGACGGATGAAAAGAGGAATTCCAAATTGAGATTAAACTAGAAGGGGGTTAAACCTGTTGGTTCAAATTTCATGACATCCCTAAAATCCTATCCTGCCTTGATTACTGCATCAGCCTCTTCACTGTCCTCCCTGCTTCCTGTCTTTCCCCACTCCAGTCCATGCTACGCTCTGCTGCCTGGATCATTTTTCTACAAAACTGTTCATTCCATGTTTCCCCACTCCTCAAGAACCCTCCAGTGGTTGCCCATCCTTCTCCACATCAAACAGAATGCCCTTGCCATTGGCTTTAAAGCACTCAAATCACTTTTGGTTTTCTCTGATTTCATACTAAAACCCAGCCCGCATGCTTTTCTCCTCTAATGCCATCCTACTCACTGTCTATCTCATTGCTGACCAGTCACCCACACCCTATCTCTGGCCTGAATGCCCTCCACCTTCATATTAGACAGACAGTCACCCTCCCCACCTTCAAATTCTTATTAAAATCACATCTCATCCAAGAGGTCTTCCCTGCCTAAATTCTAACTTCTCCCACTCCCTTCTCCGTCACTTTTGCACTCATCCCATGCTCATCCCCAAAGCACTTATATTCATGTCCATAATTTATTTATATTAATGTCTGCCTCCCCCTCTAGACTGCAAGCTCACTGTGGGCAGGAAATGTGTCTACCAATCTGTTATATTGTGCTCGCCCAAGAGCTCAGCACAGTGCTCTTCACAGTAAGTGCTCAATAAATAATAATAAATAATAGAGAATCAGCATCGCTCAGTGGAAAGAGCCCGGGCTTGGGAGTCAGAGGTCATGGGTTCTAATCCCGGCTCCACCACTTGTCAGTTTTGTGACTTTGGGCAAGTCACTTCACTTCTCTGGGCCTCAATTACCTCATCTGTAAAATGGGGATTAAGACTGTAAGCCCCATGTGGGACAACCTGATAATCTTGTATCTACCTCAGCGCTTAGAACAGTGCTTGGCACACATTAAGCACTTAACAAATACCATCATTATTATTAATAAATAAGATTGATTGATAGGCAATGCATCACATCTTTACCCCAGTAGAGTGCTTCTTTGGGAGTGTGGTCACTGGTGGGCTTCTCCCAAGAAGTACTTCAAATTTTTCACCTCCTTGTATAATGGGTTACCACATCATGGAACTTAAACAGATACTGCTAGCCAATGGATTGCCTAGGTATTTTAAGCTAGAAAACTAAAGTTACATTTATCAGAATATTGTGTCTTCAGTTGAAAATTTCATTTCATCATAGCTCTCCTGGCCTGAATTCACTCTTCACAGACTCAGCTTAATCAAGGAGCAAAAAGAGGGGGACCCAGGAAACAGCCTGGGGGACTCTAGGATAAGGAAGGGAGGGATCGAAGTACCTAGTTGACATATAGGCTGAATATTCTGGGTCTTGATTTATAAAATGTGTTTTCCTTGGGTTCCTGAAGATGGAAGGATTGGGAGAAGGGGATTCTGAAGCCAGAGGGAACCATCCAGTCCTTTATATTCACTGTGGTTTCTTTCCCAACGAGGCTAGTAGATAATCCAAGATTTTCTATCGCTTCCAGCCTCCACTTCTCATTTCAGAGGCCTACCCAACACTGACTACATTAAGTGTGGGTACCTGACACCTCTTCTTTAGACCTTCCCAGAGTCTTAATTGAAGCAGCATAACGTAGTGTAAAGAGCAGGGGTCGGGGAGCAGAGGGTCTGGGTTCTAAATCTGGCTCCACCGTGTATCTGCTTTTTGACCTTGGGCAAAAACTTAACTTCTTTGTGCCTCAGTTCTCTCATCTGCAAAATGGGGATTCAATCCCTATTTTCCCTCTGACTTGAATGTAAGCTCCTAGTGGGACCTAATTATCTTTCATTTACCCCATGGCTTAGTATATAGTAAGCGCTTAACGAATACCACAATTATTTTCATTACCATTATTATCATTGGCAGTTTGCCAAGAGGTTCTTCCACTTCTCCCCAAGAAGAAAAGCTGACTTCCTTTGAAGAACCTGTCTTACGCTTGCCACTCACATGGTCTGGGACTGCCCCGCGTGGAAGAGGAACGTATCCATCTGAGTACATAGTCCCAGCTCTCTCTGTTTCTTTCTCTCAGGATTTACTTCACTCAATAACTCAGCATCTCCTCAACATGCTTTGCAATCTTGAAATCCCAGTGTTTGGCCTTGGAGGTAGAGTCTGTAGCATTTACAATGGTGAACAACAAGCCATGACATCAACTTGAGACAGGGAAAGCATACAGATATTTGAGAGGAAAAACACTCTGGTACCCAAAATGCTGACTGCCCCTGAGGCAGGACTGTAGTTTTTAAATCAGATTATGGAATCCCTGTGGCTTTAGGAATGGAAAATAGTTCTGTTATGAAATATGTCTCTGTTTTCCTTCCACCGCCTAATCTTTCAATAAAAACTGCTTGTTTTTCATTACGTGAACAAGTTTCTGGGGTCAGAAGGAATGGTTATAACACTACAGTCATCACAGAGCACACTCAAATGGAAAAAGAAAGTAGAAGATGTATTAAATAAAGCCATTAGAAGGTTTTATGATGCTGTTAACTTTTTGAAATGAAGAAGATTTTTATTTGGCTGCTTCTGGGGATGTTTTAAGATGATTTCACTGGGAAACTGGATGGCTTGGATATTGATAATAAGATAAAACAATTCCTCTGCTTTGCTATATATAGATGTCACCTTACGAGCGAATATGACCCTAGGGATGAGAGGTGTCCGTGGGTATGCCTGAAAAGACTTAAGAGTATGATCATAAACCCCTTTCAAACAGGCACATCATAAAAATAGCCTTTCATCTGCTTTGACATTTCTAAATGCAGCACAATAAGCAGTTTTTGTTAGTGCTTCTGCATCTTCCAAAGTGGTCCAGTGGAAAACGCATGGTGCTTGAAACAGCAGATGAAGGTTTGACTCTCAGCTGTGCCTCAGACCTGCTGGAAGATTGTGCAAGTCCTCCAACCTCTCTGTGCTTCAGTTTCCTCATCTGCAAAATGGGGATAACATAATAGCTGCCTCCTCCTCCTACCTCATTGGGATGTTGGGAGGTGAAAATAGGTTCCAAACCCGGGACTGTCCCTTAACTACTGTATGACCTTGGGCAAGGCACTTAACATCTCTGGTCCTCAGTTTCCTCAACTGTAAAATGGAGATTAAATGACTTTTGCCCTTACCTCTTACACTGTGAGCCCCATGTGGGAAAGGACTATGTCCAACATGATCATCTTGTGTCTCCTGCAGCACTTGGTACAGTGCTTGGCACATAAAAATGCTTAAGAAATTCCACTATTATTACTAGTGTTAGATAACTGATATAAAAGTGCTGTCTATAAATTCTTAACCTTATTATGGAAGATTCCTTATTTCCATGCACTGCCTTCTTTGCTATGTCTCCTAACAGTAGTAGGCTGTACTTCACTTTCTCTTAAAAACAAGTCTTCTGGTAACTGAACATTTATCAATCAATGATATTTATGGAGCATTTACGGCACGTAGAGTACTGTGCTAAGCGCTTGGCAGAATAGACAAAGTAGACAAGATCCCTGACTGTAATTTTTATATGATACACACAGTAATGATTAGGCCAGTAATCAAAGGGCTTTTTCTGAGATGCACTGAGTATAAACAGACTGGAAAACCACTTGAAAAGTTGCTTTGGCCACTAAGTTTAGCATTCCTTTTATATTTCTGTGAAAATTCTCCTGCCAGAAAGAAGACTTGGAATATACGTTTTCACTTTTACACATTAGACAACTGAGATTTCCATTCTCAAACCTGAAGTAGTCAGAGAAAGGCTGTCTCTCTTGTTCCTGTCCCTTAAACAGATTTTCCTCAAGATTGTTCCAGGAATATTCAGTTTTCACCTGAAAACAATCTTGTCTGTCCCCCTCATTGGATTCCATTTCCTAATGACTCTTAGCTGTGTTAGATGGGACAGAATCGTATCAACCATGGATGTTGAATGATGAAGAAATAAAAATAATAATAATAATAATGATAATGGCAAAGCACTGTTCTAAGTGCTGGGGAGGATACAAGGTGATCAGGTTGTCCCACATGGGGCTCACAGTCTTAATCCCCATTTTACAGATGAGGTAACTGAGGCACAGAGAAGCTACGTGACTTGCCCAAAGTTACACAGCTGACAAGTGGTAGAGCCAGGATTAGAACTCATGACCTCTGACTCCCAAGCCCAGGCTCTTGCCACTGAGCCACACTGCTTCTTACATTAAATAAGTTGAAAGCTAACTTCTATCTTCAGTTCCTTTCCTTTTGCCTGGATCTTCTCCATGCTGGAGAAGCAGCGTGGCTCAGTGGAAAGAGCCTGGGCTTTGGAGTCAGAGGTCATGGGTTCGAATCCCGGCTCTGCCACTTGTCAGCTGTGTGACTTTGGGCAAGTCACTTTACTTCTCTGCGCCTCAGTTACCTCATCTGTAAAATGGGGATTAGGACTGTGAGCCCCCCAGGGGACAACCTGATCACCTTGTAACCTCCCCAGCGCTTAGAACAGTGCTTTGCACATAGTAAGCACTTAATAAATGCTATCATCATCATAAAAGAGTCACCTGTAGAGTGAAGTGCATCATAGGGATGCAGCACCATGGATGTTGAATGATAAACAAAAGAAAGGAAATATTGCCATTCATACATTAACTGAGTTGAAAATTAACACCCATCTTCAGTTTCTTTCCTTTTGTCTCCATCTGACCCATATAAGTAAAAGCCAACAATAAAACTCAGTTCAAAGGCTATCAGTCAGCCCAAGTGTATTTTTGAACTCCTATTTGAGTAGGTGATGTGAAGAGTTAAAAAGGAAGGCCGAGTACAAATCATTCTCTCAAGCTGCTTACACCTTGATGGAGAAGACAGGACAAAAACAGCAATTAATTATCCATTAGGTAGATCAAAAACTCAATGACAAGAACACAAAGAACTACACTCTCACTAAACAATGTTTTTCCTTGTGTTCTCCAACAGGCTGTTAACATTTTCCCTGGTGCTGGTCTGCCTGGGGTTGAAGAAACTGAGAGTCACTGGTGCTGAGAAGCCAGGAACAGGATGGTCAGGAGAACTGGCACTTCTCTGTGCCTCAGTTACTTCATCTGCAAAATGGGGGCCGAGACTGTGAGCCTCACGTGGGACAGGGACTGTGTCCAACCTGACTTGCTGGTATCCCTCCCCAGCGCCTAGCACAGTGTCTGGCACACAGCAAGTACCTAACAAATTCCACCATTATTATCATTATTATGGAGGACTGAAGGAAGTGAGATTATGGGAGGTGGGGAGGGGCAGGTACTCCTGTCACCATGATAGGTGTGGGCAGAAAAGATGGGGCCTTGAAGAGCTGAGACCCAGCCCTTGATAAGGGGAGTCAAGGTCCAGAGGAGTGTGGAGGGGGTGGGCAGATCACACGTGGTAAGTTAAGCCTTGAATCTGGAATGCAAGAGTGATGGGCAGAATCTGCTGGTGTCTGAAAATGGATATGTTCAGAGTAGATGCTGCCTAAACATGTTTCTGACACAGGTAGTGTCATTACTGGGTTAATGTTTCATCCACATATTTATTACCCTATTTATACTTGTACATATTTATTCTATTTATTTTATTTGGTTTATATGTTTTGTTTTGTTGTCTGTCTCCCCCTTCTAAACCATGAGCCTGCTGTTGGGTAGGGACCATCTCTATATGTTGCAAACTTGTACTTCCCAAGCACTTAGTATAGTGTTCTGCAAACAGTAAGCGCTTAATAAATATGACTGAATGAATGAATGAATCCACACCAATATCCTGGCTCCCCGGGCACAGGAGGCTTGAAGGAAGCAAAGAAAGGTAACACTAATAAAAAGTATGGTATTTTTTAATACCAGTGATTGATTCCAAGTCTTCTATGATACATTCCAAGCCCACTGGGTATTGCTCTGTAAACAGTAGGTGTTCAATAAATGCTGTTGAGATAATATTGACTGTGGGCTTACCACAGTTCTTAGCACTGGAACATATTACAGGTTGGAAAGTGCTGAAAAAAAAATCTCAGGGACTTTAACCAAGTTTTCAAAAAAGAAGAAGAAATAGATTTGACATCCCCTCCTTCTAATAAAGTTGATGATAAGAGGATTTGAGAAAGTGGGGCCATTATTTCCACTCAGAACTAAAAAAAGTGGCCACTGACAGCCTTCAAAATTACCTGACATCTCCTTTTAATAATAATAATAATGATTATGGCATTTGTTAAGCACTTACTATGTGCTATGTGCAAAGCACTGTTCTAAGTACTGGGGAGGACACAAGGCGATCAGGTTGTCCCATGTGGGGCTCACAGTCTTAATCCCCATTTTACAGATGAGGTAACAGGCACAGAGAAGTTAAGTGACTTGCCCAAAGTCACACAGCTGACAGGTGGCAAAGCAGGACTTGAACCCATGACCTCTGACTCCTAAGCCCGGGCTCTTTCCACTGAGCCAAGCTGCTTCTCTAGCCATGCTGCTTCTCTTCCTCCCTATCCAGTACTGGAGAGAAGACAGATCAGCTGAAAATCATACGGTCTGAAGCAGCCAACTTAGCAGGCAGACACTGTCTGTTGGTTTGGGCCGAATGTGCTGTTTACCAGAGCTGTCTCCATTTAAAAAAAAAAAAACAACAGTTTAAATGTTTTCTGCATGATGAAAATTATCAGTGACAAGGAAGTACCTTTTATACTCTATCAAATCAATACTACAGGGTCTGTGACAGGGCCTAAAAATACCACTGACATTTAAGAACAGCAGTACACCCAATGGATACGGTGAAAAAATGTTAATGAGAGCAGGATACCATCAATTTTGATGGCTAATAGTGATTTACTGGGCACAGAGGCAAACAGTGACTGAACTGTTTAAAAGGTTAACCAAACAATATGTAGAAAATTGAACTGTCAACTGCTCTGGGTTACAAAATAATATATTTTCGGCTCTTAGGCAGATGGTGATTTTCCCCAAATGGAATGAGAAGAACATGAAATATGGGTTAGATTTAGACTGGTTTGATACTGTAACTTTCTGGATTAATCCTTAGAGCACGTTGTTCTTTGCTAGTACTGTTCTAGGATGTAGCCTCTTAGCCTCTCTATAACTGCTTCATCTGTTGTAGAGTCCTGGATGTGGTCAGATTAATAGGGTTCTAAACCTGGCTCCTGATACCAGGAAATTACTGTTAGATTGTAAACTCCTTGAGGGCAGGAAATCTGTATCACATTCCTGTTGTACTCTCCCAAGCCCTTAGTACAATGCTTTGGTTCCAAAAGGTGCTCAGTAAACACAGGGAATTGATTCCAAGAGGAGGGATGTCTATGATAGATTCCAAGCACATTTTTTCCTCTGTACACAACTGGTGCTGAGTAAATGCTGTTGAGATGATAATGACTGTGGACATACTACAAACTCTGTATGTTTCAGTTTCTCCATCTTTAAAAAAACCCACCCCACCTTCCCTGGAAATGTGAGGCTAAATAAGAAAAAAAGCAATGTAAATATAGTGGAAAGATCACAGAACTGGGAATCAGTTCTATCCCCGACTCTGCCACTTTTCTGCTGTGTGACTATGGGTAAGTCACTTGTTTGTGACTCACTTTCCTCATCTATAAAGTGGAAATTAAATACCTGTTGTCCCTCCCAGTTACACTAAGCCCCATATGAGACAGGGACTGCATGTAATCTGATTCTTAACCAATATAATGATTGTTTTACAATTATTTTGTGAAAGTGGCTTGAGCTCTAAAATAGGCCCTAAATCATTCCAAAGAGCTTTTATTATTGGTTCATTGCAAAGTGTCAGGAGGTTCAATAATAAATTGTAGGTCAGTTGTAGTTATGAAGTGCTGAACTGATGTTAATGTTTGTATTGGGAGAGGTCAGTGAAGCAAATGTTTTATTGATAACCACTTGAAGTTTCTGCAAAACAGCCCTCCTATCCTCCTTCATTCACAAATCAGAAACCCCCAGCACTTTTTGTCTTTTGTATTTCCAGAGCCCTTCTGAACTACATAGCTGCATTTTGAAGGATTCAAGAGAAGGAAATGAAGAACTGATGCTTCAGTTCATATGAAGCACTCACTCAATGATAATTATATTCATTCATTCAATCGTATTTATTGAGCACTTACTGTGTGCAGAGCACTGTACTAAGCGCTTGGAAAGTACAAGTTGGCAACATATAGAGACGGTCCCTACCCAACAACGGGCTCACCGTCTAGAAGGGGGAGACAGACAACAAAACAAAACATGTAGACAGGTGTCAAGTTGTCAGAACAAATGATCTAACACTGGGTGTGTACAAATCACTAAAATAAGCACTTGGGAGCGTACAATAGATTTGGCAGACTCATTCCTCTCCCACAAGGATCTTACAGTCTTACAGAAATAAATAAAAATAAATAATTATGGATATCTACAGAAGTGTCTGCTGTGTGAATTTGGGCAAGTTACTTAACTTCTCTGTTCCTCAGCTACTTCATCTGTAAAATGGGGATTAAGATTGTGAGCCCCATATTAGGACAGGGATTGTGTCCAACCTGATTAGCTTATATCTACCCCTGTGTTTAGTACAGTGACTGGCACATAGTAAGTGCTAAATACCATTAAAAAAAAGTGCTCTCCCCACTAGGTGATATTCATTAAAAATTACTAAGATATCAGGGGTACCCATTTGAAAAATGTCTACTGGAAAAAAAAATCATTTGTGTTGAGTTGCTAGTGAAAAGACAAGAATTAATTCATTCTTTCATTCGACATATATTTATGTCTACGCTTCCCACTGCCTAACCATAACATTCTCTTCACTAAGAGGCTAACACAAACCTAATAATAATAATAATAAAAACAATCCCCCAAGGCTACAATTACAGCAACTGAAAACTTGTTAATTTGTAACTCTTTGGATGAATTCCACAACTATTCATAACTATACAAGATTAAAAACTTAGACTGTTGTATCTCAGATGCCACAAGGATAACCTTTATGCAATATCAGTAATTTTCCTATTGATTAATTAATGCCTCTACATATATTTCTGATAAACAGTACAGTTTTCAAAAGTTTTGTTTTAAAGTCTTACAAGGAATGAGAACTATTCCTGAGATATTCCATCTTTCCTCTCACTCTAAACCTTTCTTGCATGCAAGAAAAGCTCTCAGCATTAAAGATACTTAGAAACCAAGTACTCAGAATACCATAGAGTAAAACATTGAAACTGCACATAGCCAACAAAAAACTCAAGCAATTATCAAGTAACCTGAGGGACCCCTAATATACTCTCCCAACTGTTCAGTACAGCACTCTGCCCAGAATATTTACTCATGTTTCTTGGAACTGAATTCCCAAAAAGACCCAATTCATCTGTTTGTATGTTATGTTACATCACAGTTAATTCTTTGTGATTTATATCACTGTGGCTCTCTGCCTAGATTTCTAAACTGTTTCTTGATACTGGCCTATATTTCAATTTGTGGGTATGATTTATGTTACTGTAGGAAATTTTTGATAAAAAAAATAATAATTGCCATGTGATTCTTTCAGCAAATTTCTAATTGTGCATGTGGCTTTAACAAATGGTCCAAACAATCTCCAGAAACTCTAAGAAGTCTGAATCAATAATCAATTGTATTTATTAAGTGCTTACTATGTGCAGACCATGGTACTAATCACTTGCAAAAGTGCAATATAACAAAGTTGGTATAACAAAGTTGACCTGTCCCCTGCCCATAGTGAGCTTACAGTGTCCACCCTGATTATCTTATACCTTACCCAGAGCTTAGTACAGTGCTTGGCACATAGTAAGTGCTTAATAATTATCAATAAATATGATTGATTGATTGATTGATTATCATAATCTTGAATATTATTATTGTATTGTGTGCCCTGTGTCAGTCAGGGACTGTATGTGATAGCTTGGAATCTGAAACAGTGCTTAGCACAGTGCTTGACATAGTATGTGCTTAATAAATGGTAGCATTTAGAGAGTAGATATGTCCCATAGAGGGTTAAGAGAGAGAAACCTAGGAATGTAGAAGGAAAAGTTAGAGACATAAAGGGAAAGATTAGTGATCATATCTCCAGTATTATCGGAGTTGTTTCCAGGGAACAATTAACACATGCTTCCTCTAAGCATTCTTCAGTGCCATTGCCATGCACTGGATTCTAGGAAGGGCGGGCTATTGGGCAGTGTGTCTCTAAATTAGCATTTCTTATGTTCTCATGATACTCTTAGGAAGACACAAATTCTGTCAAGTAATGCCTTCTCATTCTTTCCAAAGTTTTGGAAATTGAGAAACATGAACTTGGGCTCTACTGTTAAAGTCAGGTGGAGAACTGAAGCAACTACTTTGATCACCCAAGCCATCTGAACTGCCCATGCCAGTTCAGCAAATTGATAATCACATTAATTTTCCACTGGGCAGGGTTATGAACTTATATGCATTTTCGGCTCTGTCGATACAGGTACAATGAAGTGGAGAACTGAGAAATCACCAAATGGATTTACTTATTTATTCAGGCCATATCTACTCTGCTTCCCTGTACCTCTTTAGGAGATTTTAGATTGAATTATCTGAATAGTTGCCTCAACTATCACTGCACTTTGCCTACAGCCTATACAGAGAGAGAAGCAGCGTGGCTCAGTGGAAAGAGCCCGGGCTTGGGAGTCAGAGTTCATGGGTTCGAATCCCGGGTCTGCCACTTGTCGGCTGTGTGACTTGGAGCAAGTCACAACTTCTCTGTGCCTCAGTTACCTCATCTGAGATTGAGATTGTGAATCCCACATGGGACAACCTGATTACCTTGTATCCTCCCCCCCCCAGCGCTTAGAACAGTGCTTTGCACACAGTAAGTGCTTAACAAATACCATTATTATTATAGCCATGGTCACTTCTTCAAAGGTGCCCTGATGTGTACAGATAAACTTTAGTTGGTGTGAATCTTCCATATTCTCTGCTTTAGTTCTGTACAGCCACATGGTTAATAGGACAACATTGTAACTCCTCATTTTACATGGCAATCTAGCAGTAAAGGGCATCACACCAACATTTCTGGCATTGAATAATAGGGCAGAAAACAGCATGTGATATAGAAAACAGTGATGAAAAGATGTTGCTTGGTACAGTGAATAAATGACAGAATTCACTCAAAGTTATTAAGATAAAAAAATGGAGTCAATAGAAAGACAAGATACATTTAGCCATCGGGTCTTGAGAGGTGGAAAAATCAATGAAGGGTACTGTATAATTCTTTTTGTTACTTGGGCATCATTCACAACACAATAAAGTCATCAATCCCATGTGCTACCCTGCTTGGACTTGAAACATGGCTGAACTTGATTTGAAAAATTACCACTCAGCTGTGTTAGACCCCCCACCTAAAAAAGTTACCTAGCAAAATCAGAGAGAGGAAAATCAATTTCAGTGGCTAAAGCTCATACAACCTGCATAAACCTGGAGTGCACCCACTGCAGTGAACAAGACAAAATTCTTCTAATTACGTTATTAATAAGCATTTTCCACTTAATTAATTTTGTGTCAAATGGTTTATCAAATCCGTTTAATACAAACTGTGGGATTTTTTTTTCCTAAAGTAACCAGAGAACTTTTTCCTGGAAACTGGAGCTACTGTGATAATCCAGAGTCAGGGATTGGGGCTGTCTTTCAGACCAGAGCACTTTTACTAGGTGCAGAGCACTCCAATAAGCACTTGAGTGTATAACAGAGTTGGTAGACACATTCCATGCCCACAATAAGCGTAAAGTTTATTTTAAGGCTGATAGGAAGTTCAAGGTCTTTTTATATTGTGGTGCCTTGCTAAAACAATATTCATTCATTCAGTTGTGTTTATTGAGTGCTTACTTTGTGCAGAGCACTGTACTAAGAGCTTGGGAAGTACAAATCAGCAACATAGTATAAATTGGCAACATGATAGGAACATAATAACAGGCAATAGGAACCAGAGGCAAAGAAATTATTTCAGTGCCACTTGAACTTAGAAGCAGCAGGGCCTACTGGCTAGAGCTTAGCCCTGGGATTCAGAGGAACCTGGGTTCTAATCTCAACTCTATCACTTGTCTGCAGTGTGTTCTTGGGCAAATCACCTCACTTCTCTGGGCCTCAGTTACCTCATCTGTAAAATGGGGATTGAGACTGTGAGCCCCACATGGGATAGGGACCGTGTTCAACCTGATTTGCTTGTATCCACTCTGGGGTTTAGAACAAGTGCCTGGCACATAGTAAGCACTTAATAAATATCATAATTACCTTTACTATCATTATTAGACCACTTGTTTACTACATCAGCCTCCACGTTGACCTTCCTGCCTCTCCATACTTAACTCTGCTTCCTGGATCATTTTTCTACAGAAATATTCAGTCCATGTTTCCCCACTCCTCAAGAACCTCCGGTGGTTGCCCATTCATCTCCACATCAAACAGAAACTGCTTGCTATCAGCTTTAAAGCACTCAGTCACCTTGTTGCTTTCCTACTACAATACTGCCCACACATTTCACTCCTCTCATGCCAACCTACGATACCTCCATCTCGCCCACATCCTGTCTCTGGCCTGGAACGCCCTCCATCTTTATATCCATCAATTACTCTCCCACCTTCCAAGCCTTGGAGGAGGCACATTTCCTCCAGGAGGCCTTCCCTGATTAAGCCCTCATTTGCTCTTTTCCCACTCCTTTCTGCATCTCATCTTGATTTGCTCCCTTCATTCACCCTGCCTCAGTCCCACAGCATTTATGTACATATCTGTAATTTATTTTTAATAGTATCTCTCTCCCCCTCTAGACTGAGCTCATCGTGGCCAGGGAAAGTGTCTACCAACTCTATTATATTTTACTCTTCCAAATGCTTAGTACAGTGCTCTGCACACAGTAAACACTCAATATATATGATTGATTGATAGGTCATTTATAAAAGCCATGTGCTGACAAATATTTGAGGCCACAAAAACAGGAAGGGCTTGAAGCTCAGCATATTCACTGTCATCGTAAACCTTCTCCTTTTAGAATCAAGAAATACAAACCTAAAATCAGGAATTTGTGGAGTAACTGCCCCCTAATACAGCAACTTCCAACTAATGCAGCTTGGTTTTACAATATGATTGTATGAGAGGAGAGAACTTTGCCATTCTGGGGGAGACATCTGAAAATTACTTTTTATATTTTTAAGTTCAATTTATAGGCAACATTTCAAATCTCAGCTGTTTTTTCTAGATGGGAAAGCCTGCTAAGACCTAATATATTATGCTATCTGGTGTCTTAGCGTTTCACATGATTAGTGCAAGGGGCCACTGACGATTATTTGGCTTCATGCAATGTGAAATGAATAACATCTTTTATTGCCATGTTTTAATCAATGCCACTGAATTGAAGGTCTTCTGCATCTCTCCATGTCTCATTGACTTTCTGTCCCTCCTCAAATCACTTCCTTGGACACATTTTTCACTTCTTGATTTCTCTTGGCCTTTGGTAATGGCTTTGTGAGGAGAGGAAATTACGAAACCAGCTGCATATTCTGACATAGCTGGGGGTGCGCAAGTCACAGTCTTGATGGGATAGAGTCAGACACCATCAGATCTTTGACCTGCCCTTGGTCACTGCCTTCTTCTTCAGCCAGTAAATAAATGAATGGAAAAATGAAAACCTTGTGTGAAACTGCCCGGTGAGTGTTACATCCGGCACACATTAACATTAGGATGCTGTTTTCTGGAAGCATGCAGTGTTCACACCATCCTTAACCTTTACTCCATGGGGAGCCCTAAACCTACCCCTGATAAAGAGTCTCTGAACTCCCCTTCTAGGTCAATGTAGAGTTTGGTGCAATGTCTGATTCACAGAACTTGGTGGCTGGAACCACAGGCGGGGACTTGGAAAAAAAAAAAAACCTGACATAAAAGTGTTCAGTTAGAACCAGCTGAAAACCAGATTGGCTGGTACAAAACTAAATAACTGGCAACCTAGAAAGGATCCTTTCTAGAATCATCCTGGGCAAGTGATTGTAAATCTGTGGGGTTTCATTTTGGCTAGGAGATTCTCGGGAGTATTTGGAGGACCAAGCATGGTCCCATGGAGCTATGGTCCCATGGTCCAAAATGGAGTTTTACAGGGTATCTTGTTTGCTTTTAAGCTATCTCAGAATCATTGGCTCTCCAGAACACTAGCATGATAAGCTAGAAGCTGTTGATATTTTCCTTGGTAGTTAGAATACCCAACTGAAAAATAAAAATTCAATTTTCTGGCCATAAGGAGAAGAAACTAAAGAGAACATTTTGTTCCAGATTTTCTTTTTACTATTTCAGGCAGGAAAACATTTGGTCACAGTGATATTTAATTAAGTAAAAAAGATGAAGCAGAAAGGGATAGCAGCTCTGTAATGAGATAACTATGGCCTATATAAAAGCATCACACTTGAATGGGCCCTCTTTCCCTACCATTAGTATAAGGAATGGATTGACTGATTGAGTGAGCTCTCCCTGAGGTCAGAAGGATGAATAGGTGAGTGGGCTATTATTTCTAGAAGTCAGTCTTGGGCTGTGAGTTTAAGGTGGTAAGAGGGACTATGGTAACTGATAAATGAAATCACGAATGGAGAGTTATATAATATCCATTTTTCATTTCATTTTCCCCAGAAAGAGAGCAATATAGTATACAGGGGAAAAACAGACCAATTTTCTACTTCTCTGATAGTTTAGATTAAGCCAGTGAAGGGAGGAGATGGATTTTATTATCCCTAAGCAAGAGAAACACTCTTCTCTGACACTGGTTTATTTAATTTGGCATCACAAAACATAATCAATGATATTTACTGAGCACTTATTTTTATGCAGAGCACTGTACTAAGTGCTTGGGAGAGTACAACTCAACTGGGTGCATTTGGTTTAGCCTGGTCTCCTCGGTATGCCTCTGACCCCACCTATTTTGCATCCTGACACGCTGGTATTTGAGGCACCTGTTCCATTTTCCCCAAATGTTCTCCTCCACATACAGGTTTCCCACAGTCAATCTTGTGAAGCTAGACTGCCCGTGTGGAAACCAAGAGGTGTTAGCAACAGTCCTCAGCATCCTGTCCTGGATCAATTGAGTAGGAAAGCGGGAAGGGACAACAGTGCTTTGCCACTCCTGAAGGAGGTTCTCAAACACACACACACACACACACACACACACACACACACACAATGTTGTGCTATATACAGCACTCCATTTGTTTCTCTTATATTAAGACCCAAGATTTGCTCAATCTGTTTTGAATTTATTTAAAATATTTTTTGAAAATATTCAGGTCAATTATTTTAGTAAGATTTAGCAGTTTGAGAAAAAGGAAATGGATGATGGGCAGTATTGGGTATGGGACTTGCTAGCTTTAATCTACCTTTTTTTTAAAAAAAAAAAGATAGTCCATTTTCTTATAAAAAGAGGATCCATATTGTGACTACAAGGCTAATGTTGTGTTAAGGTCTACCACTGTGAAATTATCTATGTTTTTTGCCTTTTTTAATAGAAAAGTGATTTCCAAAAGGTATCTTAGCTTTAGCTTTTCTTTGGCTACAAATTGAGGAACAAAAGGAATTCAGAACATTATTTTTCCAGTAGCTTCTGAGAAGACATCTTAAACTCAAATATCCCCTCAGTCTATGGGGAAAAAAAAATCCAGCTCTGCTTCCCCTTGCATTTTCAACTAGTTTTCTTGTTTTACAATTGTATGGTTAATACATCATCCCCCAATTCCCAAGATCTCCTATGGGTCTCATCAAAATTGTTTCCTGACGCAATGAAAAAAATAAACTGTTTTTTCCCCCTCTCCTCAGGATTAAGGTTTCAAATAATTAAGCCCAGAATGGAAAAGAAGTATTTCTGTTTCTACTACTGAAAATGACAGGTGTGCTGTGGGTTTGGCTTTCTGAATATCCTGCTTGGATGTTTATCAATCCTATTCATATTTCTCTCTATATACATATATCTATCTCGATATAGATAGATAGTAGGGCAGTCTGACTATATATATAGTAGGAGCTGTCTCTCTACACACACACACACACACACACACACACACACACACACACACACACAGTTGATTAATTGGTGCTTAGCCACAGCCAGTTCATCGTGTCCTCTAGGAGTTCCACCTCATCCGACCTCGCTTTGGTCTGGTGTCTCTGGACTTTCCCCAAGGTCTAAGGAGCCTCTGGATTCCCCAAAGTGGGAACTATTACCAAACCCCACCAGGACCTCAAAGCCTGGAGAGGCATAAACTTTGGCAACCCAAGGGTACCTCCCAAGTGTCAAAGATTGGGGTAGGCTAACTACACTGGTTCCAGCCTGCCTCATTCTGTTTTGATGAAGTGATGATTGTGCATATCAGGTTTTCTACCTAGCTTTCTGGCCTGCAGCCCACCCTACTCACAGGATCCTTTGATACCTAGGAAAGACAAAGGAGATAAATTGAGCTCAAGAAGCATTTATATTTCCCTTGCTTCCAAAATCAGCTTTGGTGAAACATTAATAGCTATTTTGCATTCAGAGGAAATCATATGCTAAAAAGGTCCTGTGTCTGTTATTTTCCCCTGTACTATGCCCTGAAGACCATTCCAGCCCGACAAGTTTAAAGTAGGAGTTGTCCAGAGGAATGGAGAGTGTGAAATGTCACGATGCATACAAAGGAGAGCCTGGGGATTATGAAGCTTTCAGACTTAAAAGTGTGAACACAAATGCTTTCATTTAAAATAAAAATGGTAAAAGCAAATATAAAAGGGTTTCCATTAAAGCCATTTGAGAGTATAATATCTGCAAATCAAAGCCATTTTAATAGCCCCAAAGCATGCCTTATGTTATTATGACTGATCAGCAGATATTTGGATTCTTAAATACAGCACCCCGGTTTAGATTTGCAAGCCCTAAAATTCCTTCTCCATTCAAATGAGGAGCCTTCAACGACTCATTTTCAAAAGTCCTAGCTGTTTACAACAAATCATTATTGTGGTATTTCATCTCCAACTATAAGTGTTAGATAGATGACTTGCCTTGGTCATTAAAAACCAAAATATTTTATGAGTGGGAATTGTGGTTCCCAGACTGGAAAGTGGCATTTCGGGGTCATTTCCTGGCTCATTTTCAGCCCATCAGATGCAGAGTCTGGCTGGGGAGTCACCCCCTTTCTGTCCCCTACCTTCTCCCTGCTAATGTCTTCTGTTTCCTGATTTTAAAGTCACATCCAGTTTAGTTCCAGGGAACCCAGAGACTACTCTGCAGCATAGAGAAGATACCAAGGTTGACTAAAAATAGCCTATGCCATATTGAGAGCTCATCAGGACTGAAATCAAACTCTGGCATTTATTGAGTGCTTACTCTGTACAGAGCACTATACTAAGTGCTTGGGAGAGTACAATATAGTATAAATAGCAGACACATTCCCTGCCGATTATGAGCTTACAGTCTAGCGGAGGAGACAGACACTAATAAGAATAAGTAATTTTTAATAAGTGTTGTGGGGTTGGGCAAATATCAAATGTCTAAAGATCACAGATCCAAGTGCACAGGCACAGAAGGGAGAGTGAGTGGGGAAATGAGAGCATAATTGGAGAAGGCTTCTTGGAACATCAAAAATGTGAGCCATGCTATAGTCCACTTGAGTTCCTCATCTTAAATAAATAGGTAGAAACTTGGACTTACTGCAATTTTAATATCTGTGTTTTCTTGTCCTTTCATTGCAGGCTATTGCAATGAAGTATTACACAGGGAAACCAGAAAACAGTGCATTTGACTCAGATCTCTCTTTTTAAACCCGCTTTTTAAGCTAGGAGGGCCAGAGGCAGTCAGGAAGCATTGGGAGCCATTACCAAAGTACCAAATAGGAATAAACTAAAACATCAGTCTTGGAGGCATGGTGTGAAATTTCTACTCAAACCCAGTTGCTGTGGATGACTAATAGGAGGACAGCGGTACAATTACCAACTCCTTTCCAATTCCACATCCTCAATGGATTTTCAAGAATGGGAACTGCAAAGATGTGACAAGATAGTCACCTGTTCTTGCATTATACTACAAAGCAGAAATATTCACATTTGCTAAAAATATGAAACCAGGTAAAAATCTTCAGAGCTGTTTAGAATAAATTTGTTCAAAAGGTTCTTTTTAAAGGTGAAAACCATGATCATCATCATCATCATACTTTCTAAGGAGACAAATGAGATACTTCAATAAAATCAATGGCCATTTATGCACAGAAGAAACATTTTGAAAGGAATTTTCTTATGGAAAATGAGTATATTAGTTGCATCTGCATAAAGCAAGCCTATAATTATCTGCTAATGCATCTTTGGTTATTAACAGTATTAAAAAGTGTTTACAGTATTCAAAGCACTTTGCTAAGTGCTGGATCATACTGAAAAAAGAGTCTCTGAGCTATTCAGGGATGGTCATAATTTAAGCAGGGGGAAGATAAACCCATATCACCTACCCATTGTATCCCCAACTCAGGAGCCATGATGTAAGGAATCCAATCAATCAATGTTATTTAGTGAATGCTCACATTGTGCATAGCACTTGGGAAAAGTACAGTGCAATAGAACTTGTGGATGTGATCCCTACCCACAAGGATCTTACAGTCTACAGGGGAAAATAGACATTAAAATAGTTTAAGTACTCACCATTTCAACAATAGATAAGAAAAAATGCAAGACTCTCTCACTTGGGATCCGCACACATTGTGCCCCGTTCAAATTCACTGTACATGTAAACTACTCTACACTATAAGCTCTTTAAGGGAGGGGATTGTGTCTACCAAATCTATTGTATTATCCTTTCCCAAGCACCTAATATAATGCTCAGTAAATAACATTGATTGATTTAGGAAAAAACATGGTGGCCATTGGGCGGGGGGGTGGGGGGGGGCATTTTAAACCATCAACTGATTAAATTATATTTACCCCATTGCTTAGAACAGCGCTTGAAACTTTCAAGAGACACATTCCCTACCCATAACAATCAAAATGCCATCTGCTTCAGGAGAGCCATTTTTCACGTTCATTCATTGCATGCATTGTTCATTCAGCATGAAGTCTGCCCTTAGCATTTTTAAGTAGCAATTCTATTGCATTGTCAGGTCATTCATTGGACCATGGAAGCATGTCTCTCGAAGGAGTAGAAACTCAGGAATTTGTGTAACAAATGAAATTGAGAGATGCTTGCTTCAATCATCTTTCTTCCACTAGAGCCTATTGGCTACCCAAGGTGCTAATTTTCTGAAAGGATGCAAATATAATTTGTTCTAACCCACTGGTTTTTGTGGCTTTCACTTATATGGAAATTTGTCATACAAGGGACCATTTCCTTAGTTACTACTGCAACCCTGAGAGTAAGGTTTAGAGATAAAGATTCCTTCTCTGGTAGTTTAAAACCAACTGAAACAAGCTAAGCTTTCGGAAGCCATAGAAATAATGTATGAGCTCAATCTTGCCTCCTCAATGAAGCTGTGCTATGAGGTTACTCTGCTGGGAGAGGAATATGCCAGACGCCAGACAACAATTATGGCGGGTCACTGTTCAATCCCAGACATGATCAAGGGAGATGATGCCAGTTTAAGCCTCTTCAAGAAAACCTACTGTGAGAAGCAGGTTTCTGACCACTATTTTTCTAGGCATTTACAATCTACTATCCTGAAAGAGCCTGAATTTTAGGCTGTGAGCCCCAAATAGGCCAGAAAGTGTGTCCAATCTGATTATTTTGTATCTACCCCAGGGTTAGCATAATGTTTGGCAGATAGTAAACACAACATGCCATGGTACATATTAGGGCATGCCATTATTCAAAGATAATAATTGTGGTACTTGTTAAACACTTACTATGTGCCATGAACTGTGCTAACCATGGGGATAGATAAAATACAATCAGATCAGGCACGTTTATTCTACCTCGGCAGGGAGACCAATTCTCCCTCCAGGAGGGAAAACCAAGTATGCAGTCTCCAATTTAGAGATGAGAAACTGAGCCACAGAGAAGTTAAGTGTCTTGTCCAAGGTCACAGAGCAGGAAAGTGGCTGAGCTAGGATTAGAACCCTTGTCTAATGGCTCCTTGTTATGTTCAGTTAGGGCATGCTGCCTTTCAGTTAGGCCTCATATAGACTACTCCTGGTGGAGACTGTAAAATTCAGGGTTAGCAGAATTTCACAATTCCCCTCCTGTCACAAAAATCTTTCAAGGCATAAATCAAGAGTTTCACTGAAAAGGGGCTATGATTGTACCTAGAAGCGGAGAAATAGCTCAGAGACAAGGAATTAACCAGCCCTTGTAAAGTTTGCTGAATTTATGAAGCCACTGTCAAAACACTCTCTTTAAACACATGAAAGATTTTTTTAAAGAACTTGTATTAATACTATTTAAACTATCACAGTAAATTAAAGATCTTATATATCAAAGTCCTGAGTAAACCAGGTTTAGTTTATAATGTATCAACTACTATAAAACATTATGAAAGATCAACACTGTATATATAAAAAAATTAATGATTCTAAAAGTGCTAAACACTTGGATCATTTGACTTGAGCAGATGGTATTTACTTGAGGAAGCAAAAGTAAAAACTCATGTCTAAGTGGAAATTTCTACTGGAAATTCAATTTAGAACAATATCAGACTAAGCTTGTTGTGGGCAGGAAAAGTGTCTACTACATCTGTTATACTGGTTTTTTTGTTTTGTTTTTTAGGGTACTTTTTAAGACCTTACTAGGTATCAGGCACTGTACTAAGCACTTGGTTAAATGCAAGTTAATCAGGTTGGACACAGTACATAACCCATGTGGGGCGCTCAGTCTTAATGCCCATTTTACAGATGAGGGCACTGAGGCCCAGATAAGTAAAGTGCCTTGCCCAAGGTCACCCAGCAGACAAGTGGCAGAGCTGGAATTAGAACCCAGGTCCTTCTGACTCCTAGGCCTGTGCTTTATCCACTAGGCTATGCTGTTCTCTTTCTCTCCCAAGTGCTTAGTACTGTGCTCTGCACCGAATAAGCATGACTGATTGATACTACATCCTTTTGCAGACATATCTGTTTCCTCCTAGTCTGGACCTCCTGTTCAAGTGAACTCACTGAGTGAGAAGTTACAGAATAGTTTGAGGATGAATTTCCAGTTCTGAATATTTCTTGACTGAACATTGAGCACTCAGTATGTGTTAGGTTCTGCTGAAAATGGATAATAGTGATCATTGCCATCTGGCCACTGACCTCATAAAATGAAGCAGAACAGTCAAAAGGCATGGTCTCTAGGAGCAAAGGGAAATGAAGAACTGAGGTAATTATATGGATGATTTTCTCCCCAAATTTCTTTAACCTGAGCCATTTAAAAAGTTTGAAGTCAATATCATACATAACTGAATAATCCATACTATGGTTTTCACTTCGTTAATGGAAAAAAGGGAGGGAAGGGGAAAAAAGGGAGGGAAGGGGAAAAAAGGAAGGGAAGGGGAAAAAAGGGAGGGAAGGGGAAAAAAGGGAGGGAAGGGGAAAAAAGGGAGGGAAGGGGGAAAAAGGGAGGGAAGGGGGAAAAAGGGAGGGAAGGGGGAAAAAGGGAGGGAAGGGGGAAAAAGGGAGGGAAGGGGGAAAAAGGGAGGGAAGGGGAAAAAAGGGAGGGAAGGGGAAAAAAGGGAGGGAAGGGGAAAAAAGGGAGGGAAGGGGAAAAAAGGGAGGGAAGGGGAAAAAAGGGAGGGAAGGGGAAAAAAGGGAGGGAAGGGGAAAAAAGGGAGGGAAGGGGAAAAAAGGGAGGGAAGGGGAAAAAAGGGAGGGAAGGGGAAAAAAGGGAGGGAAGGGGAAAAAAGGGAGGGAAGGGGAAAAAAGGGAGGGAAGGGGAAAAAAGGGAGGGAAGGGGAAAAAAGGGAGGGAAGGGGAAAAAAGGGAGGGAAGGGGAAAAAAGGGAGGGAAGGGGAAAAAAGGGAGGGAAGGGGGAAAAAAGGGAGGGAAGGGGAAAAAAGGGAGGGAAGGGGAAAAAAGGGAGGGAAGGGGAAAAAAGGGAGGGAAGGGGAAAAAAGGGAGGGAAGGGGAAAAAGGGAGGGAAGGGGAAAAAGGGAGAGAAGGGGAAAAAGGGAGGGAAGGGGGAAAAGGGAGGGAAGGGGGAAAAGGGAGGGAAGGGGGAAAAGGGAGGGAAGGGGGAAAAGGGAGGGAAGGGGAAAAAGGGAGGGAAGGGGGAAAAGGGGGGGAAGGGGGAAAAGGGAGGGAAGGGGGAAAGGGAGGGAAGGGGGAAAAGGGAGGGAAGGGGGAAAGGGAGGGAAGGGGAAAAAGGGAGGGAAGGGGAAAAAGGGAGGGAAGGGGAAAAGGGAGGGAAGGGGAAAAAGGGAGGGAAGGGGAAAAAGGGAGGGAAGGGGAAAAAGGGAGGGAAGGGGAAAAAGGGAGGGAAGGGGAAAAAGGGAGGGAAGGAGAAAAAGGGAGGGAAGGAGAAAAAGGGAGGGAAGGGGGAAAAGGGAGGGAAGGGGAAAAAGGGAGGGAAGGGGAAAAAGGGAGGGTGTGGTTATGTTCAGTCTAATTTGTTCTTTCAATGTTTAGACTTTTCTGCTGCTACAAAAATCAATTGATAGTATTTATCAAGGTCTTGGTGTGTTCAGAGCACTGTTGTAAGTGCTTGGGAGAACAGAGTAGAAGGAAAAACATTGATCTCTGCTCTCAAAGAGTTTACACTCTAATGGAAAAGCTAGGCATTATTTATGAGTAGTGAGAGCTAGGGTAAAACACTGATATAACGGGTAATAGCAATAGAATAGCAAAAATGAATAAGTGGCGTCAGTAAATCACTATATATGTAGTAAGTGCATAATATGACCAAAATAGGTGGAAATTAATCAGAGAAGGCAAATTGGGGAAGGTGAGTTTTTAGGAGGGTTTTGAAGATGGGGAGGATGGTCATCAGGCAAATTTGAAAGAGAAATTGCTGGAGGAAAGGCATGAGCAAGTGTGAAGTACCTACAAAACCATGAGAGAGAATGAGAAAGAGAGAGGAGAGAGGGAGAGAGAGTTAAAGAGGAGAGAGTGAGGGAAATAGAAAGAAGAGTGAAAAAGGAGAGAGAGCAGGAGAGAGGAGAGAGTGTGAAAGCAAGGGAGGAGAAGGTATGGGGGAGAGGGAGAGAGAGGGAGAGAGAGAGAGAGAGAGAGAGAGAGAGAGAGAAAGAGAGAGAGAGAAAGAGAGAGAGAGAGAGAGGAAAGAGAAAAAGGGGAGAGAGAAATAAGGAGAGGAGAGAGAGGGAGGACAGAAAGAGAAAGAGAGGAGAGATAGAGAAAAAGCACAATAGAAAGAGAGAGAATTGAATTCAAGAACAGTGACAAAGCTATTCATGGAAAATGAAGGATGGGCCTGTATAATTAAAAAAAAGTGAGGCTTAATGACTATAACCTAATTTGGTATTGAAAAGTTTGAAAAATTCCTGGAAGTACAGAGAAGCAATTATTTCTTCCTATGATGATTGGGTCATATGTAATTTGCTGGAAGTAGTAACCTATATTTTCAGAGCTGAATTCTAATCAAAATATGAATTAGTTCTATTAAATCTTCGTAACAACATGCTCTCGGCTTTTCTATAGCACAGTATACAGCATCTGTGGTGTTCATCTTTGCAATAAGCCATCCTTCATAGATTTTAAGCCCTGTAATAAAAGAAGAAATGAAAGTACATTCCCCCCCCCCCCAACCCCACCAGCTACCCACTCACATTCCCTATTCTAAAGTTTTCTTAGTACAGTACACATAGTTCTCTGCACTGAGCACTCAATAAATACCATTGATTGATTGATTTCATTAAATTAAGTATCCGCTAAGGTAGAATAGAACTGGAAAAATGAACTACAAGCTATAGTATATTGGGGCTGTTTGGGAAGAGACTTCATAAATATAATATATTTATAATTCAATTGAATTTATAATTCAAACCTGGGACCATGGCTCATTCTTAATAGCTCACTTTTGGCTTTTGTCACCTAGTTGTCATATGGGTTCTTGTGGAATTTTTTCCTCTTTACCCAGGGTCCCAAGAGAGCTGCAGACTGTGGGGGTCACTCCGTCTACACGGCTCTGCTGCTCCCAGCTGTGGCTCTTGTGAGCTGAAAACAGCCTTCCTCCTTACCTTTCCCCTACCCTGCCTCTCAAGCAATCAATGATATTTATTAAGTACTAACAATGAGTAAAACACTGTAATAAGTGCTTGACAGAGAAAAAGAGAGTTACTAGACATGATCCCTGCCCACAAAGAGTTTATAGCCTAGGAAGGCACCTACAGTTTAGGCTCATTATTGTTCTTTCCCCTCAACAACTTTTTTTTAACTGTATTTGTTAAGTGCTTACTGTACTAAGACACTGTACTAAGCACTAAGATGGACACATGTTAATCAGGTTGGACACAGTCCATGTCAGTCAATCGTATTTATTTAGTGCTTACTGTGTGCAGAGCACTGTACTAAGCACTTGGGAGAGTACAACTGAACAGTAAAAAGACAAACTCCCCACCCACAATGAGCTTACAGTCAGGTGGAGTAGACAGACATTAATATATGTTACAGATGTGCACACTTCCACTCACCCCACATATCCAATCCATCACCAATGCCTACCGGTCTCACCTTCACATCTCCAAGATCCGCCCTTTCCTTTCCAATCAAACCGCTATCATGTTAGTACAGTCACTCATTCTATCCTGACTCTATTACTGCGTCAGCCTCCTTTCTGACCTCCCAACCTCCTGTCTCTCCCCACTTCAGTCTATACTGCACTCTGCTGCCCAGTTTATCTTTGTATAGAAATGATCTGGGCATGTCACCACCATCTTCAAAAAATCTCCAGTTGTTGCCTATCAACCTCTATAGCAAGCAAAAACTCCTCACTGTTGGCTTCAAAGCTCTCCATCAACTTGCCCTCTCCTACCTCACCATCCTTCTCTCCTTCTACACCCCAGCCCACACATTCTGTTCCTCTGTTGCTAACCCTCTCACTGTACCTCATTATCACCTGTCCCGCCATCAACCCCTGGCCCACGTCCTACCTCTGGCCTGGAGTGCCCTCCCTCCTCAAATCTGCCAAACAACCACATTTCCCCCCTTAAGCCCTACTGAAGGCTCCTTCCTCCAAGAGGCCTTCCCAGACTTCCTTTTTCCTCAGCTCCCCCTCCCTTCCCCATCACCCTGACTCACTCCTGTTGCTCTACCAATCCTCCCCACCTCACAGCATTTGTGTATATATGTACATATCTTTAATTCTATTTGTTTATATTGATGCTTGTTTACTTGGTTTGATGTCTGCCTCCCCACTTCTAGACTATAAATCCAGTGTAGGCAGGGATTATCTCTCTTTTTTGCTGAATTGTACTTTCCAAGCACTTAATGCAGTGCTCTGCACACAGTAAGCACTCAATAAATACGATTGAATGAATGAATAAGTTCTGCGGGGCTGGGAAAGGGGATGAATAAAAGGAGCTATTCAGGGTGACACAGAATGGAGTGGGAGAAGATAAAAGGAGGGCTTAGTCAGGAAAGGCCTCTTGGAGGAGATATGCCTTCAATAAAGCTTTTAAGTGTTGGGGAAGAGTCCCAAATGGGGCTCACAGTCTTAATTCCCATTTTACAGATGAGGTCACTGAGGCACAGAGAAGTGAAGACTTGCCCAAGGTCACACAGCAAACAAGTGGCAAAGCTGGCATTAGAACTCAGCTCCTGACTCCCAGGCTTTGTTCTTTCCACTAGGCAATGCTGCCTTCTTCATGTGCTTCCCTTCAGCCCAAACTCTCTCTCTCTCTTATCTCATCCCCCCTTAGACTGTGAGCTGCAAGTGAGACAGGAGCTCTGTCTGATCTGACTATACTGTTATCTATCACAGTGGTTGGCACATTCTAAGTGCTTTCTTGTTTTGTTTTGGGGGGTGGGAGGATTGGCCTCATCTGTCCCTATTCCCCTACAACTCCTCAAGAGATGCTGAGCCTGTCAGTGTTGAAACAAGAGGGAGGAAGATGGGTAGATTTTCCTAGTGTCAAAATTACTCCCTGGATGGAAGCCAAGCACCTCTGAATTGACTTTTTCATATCTCCTAGGACCATTTAATAGCTCACATTGTCAGAACCGCACAGCATCATTAAGAGCAGTACCCTTGATTATTTATTGAGCGATTACCATGTGCAGAGCACTGTACTCAGTCCTTGGGAGAGTCCCCTACAGCAGAGTTGGTAGACTTGTTTCCTACCCACAAGGGGCTTACATGATCCACACGCATGGAAGGAATGAACACCCACGCTGAGCTCTGGAGTCTGCTGAGCCCCACTCAAATTCAGAGCACACCCCACGTCCTGTCTACACCCCCAGTCTTAACATCACAGTCTAACAACATGGAGGCCAGCAGCAGCCTTAGAACATGCACAGCACTTATGAAGTGTTTAACAAAACCATGATTAAATGAGGGCAAATTGATTCTTAGATTATCAGTATCTTGCCCATTTACTCATATGCAAAAAAATGCAGACATCTTAAATTTCCTTCTCCCCAAATGGCAATCTCTGCTCCTTGCCTCTCTCACCCCTTTTTCATTCCCAAACATATTTTCCTTAGGAACAGAAAATTTGCTGTGTTGGAAATTTTAAGGATTTATCCAATTTTGGGGCAATTGACAATTTACCCAACTTTGTGTCTCTGACGCCCAAATGAATTCATGCACCCCTCCCCTGACTACACGGAAACACATCTCAAATTTATCTCCCACCCTACCTTTCTGTGCTAAAGCTAGGCCAATTCACCCTTGCTCTGCCCTAAACCCCTTCCACAAAAGCAGGTGTCATCACTGTAATTTCATGGAGGGTCTATCTTAAGAAAATACTTCTGGGTAATGAAGCCTAAGAAATATATTTAATAGGGTACATAAAATATGTACCTAAGAGCTGGAGAAATGAACCTTTGAGCTTTCACAGATTGGATAAAACTCCCCCATTAGATTATACACTTCACAAGAGACAACATGGAAAGCAGCATGGCCTAGTGGATAGCTCACAGGTCTGGGAGTCAGAAGGACCTGGGTTCTAATCCCAACTCTGCCATTTGTCTGCTGTGTGACCATGGGAAAGTCATTTAATTTCTCTGTGCCTCAGTTAGGACATCTGTAAAATACGGATTAAGACTGTGAGTTCAATGTGGGATACAGACTGTGTCCAACCTGACTAGCATGTATCTATTCCGGCACTTAGTACAGTGTCTTGCACATAGTAAGCACTTAAATACCATAAAAACAGTTAGAAGTCTTCTGTTCTTATGGTACTTTCCCGAGGGCCAAGTACAGTGCTTTACACATGGTAGGAATTCAATAAATACTACTGAGTGAATGAAAAAAAAGCCATGTAGTATCACTGATAGTCTCATTGTTTTATTATTTAAACTTTTCATCCAAAATGGTGATAGATTTTGGTTCATTCATTCAATCATATTTATTGAGCACTTACTGTGTGAGGAGCACTGTACTAAGTGCTTGGAAAGTACAATTCTGGGAAGGAAACAAGTGAAGCCATTTTCATCAACAGTGACAACTAACTTTCTCATATATTAAGGCTGTTTCAAATAATGAAGGAAAAACATGATCCCTAGTTACACTCTGAGCATGATTCTACCAGTAAACAACACCTCAAATACTGCTTAATCCCTTCTGGCTATCATTAAGCAGTTACTACTGTGTTTGATAAGGATTCAGACAGGGGAATCTCTTTGCACATAGACAGTAATTTACTTGAGTTTGTGGTTCAGTATCACCACATCTGTGGGTACATTGCCTCTCATTAAAAATGGAAGGACAAAATAAATGATGGGATTTTTTTTTAGAATACCCACACCCAGAAGGTCAAGGTACCTATTTTTCTCCATCATTCCTCATTAGTCCAGTGCTAATGGAAAATGTAAGGCTTCCACCATGTTGATGGTCAGGCGAGTCTGTTGGGTTCTAATTCGCAGCCCACATTTCTAGCCACTTTAGCTAGCAACCCTGAATGTCAAGTGCCACTTTCCTCTTTCTCCATGTGCCTAAAAGAACAGCCACTCCACTCTTGGGAAGACAATGTGAACCAATTATCCAGAACAATGGCCTTATTTACTCAGAGCCTACTCTTCATGGGTGGATGCTCCCTGAATAAAACAAAAAGTGGATTAGAAATTGGGGATAGCAACATAACTGCCAGAAAAAAAATCCCTCAAATGTATTTCCCCTTCTCTTTCCATTATTTTTTCATTCTCATACTTCCCACCCTGCAGAAGCAGCTTTGTACAGGTTTCCAGAACAAGAGCAACAACAAAGAAATGTAAACAATGCACAATTTTTGATAAAATGTTCAGCTCTAGTCTTTTATTAGTTACACCTAACTACATATTACATAGAGGGATTTGTTTCTAGGAACTATTCAATGTTATTTCTTGAGCACTTAATCATCACAGAACACTTATTAAAAGCTTGGGTGACCACAGCAAAGTTTGGGAGACACGTTCCCTGTCCTCAAGGAGTTAACACATAGCAGATTGTAGTCCTGCACAAACCACTGGGTCAACTGCAGATCAACAAGAACAGTTCAAATCAGTCAGTGGAACTTACTGAGTTTCTATTTTGTGCAATGCATTGTATTAAGCACTTGGGAGAGCACAATATAGTTGGCAGACAAGATTCCTCTCATCAAGAAGCTTACAGCCTAGAACCTTAATCAGCAAGTGCAGTGTTTTATATACCTTGTTTGCCTTCATTCTGGAGCAATTTGTAATCCACTTCAATTTAGCAAATTCATTTTAATGCCATGTATTTTTATCTAGCTCAGGGGCTCTCCTTTTCTCCATTTATGAATTAAAGTTAATCCTATTGAAAGACACATCTGTTATGCCTAGAGAGAGTAATATAGCAAATTCCTCTTTGAATTGAATGCATACTAGTGGTCACATTTAACTTTTATAACCAATCCCAGTTTGGGAGGTTAGAGTTTAGTTCCTATAGTAATATTAACAGCATTAATAGGAATGCTGCTATAAAGTATGTCAATAGCAATCCTATGCAAAATGTTATTTAGAAGTATACAACCTTCCCTAAAACCTAAAGATCTGAAAAAATATGCATAATTCCTTCCATAATACACAAAGGTTGATAAATAATAATGAATCAATTTAAAAGAAAACAAATCAGGTCTTTCAGGAGCTTTTATTCAAATCATATTATACCTCATTAAGTAAAAACAAGTTAACTGGGTCACTGGTAACTGCTGAATTGGGGAAAAAGCCAATTTTCTGGTTAGGAACCAAACTACATTAATATTTACAGCCTCTGCCTTATTAAGAATGTAACTTTTAAGTAGCTCTGTAATTTGATTGGCAAAACAACTCGGCACCTGAAATATGGCTCTCTATTCATGCAGTGAACTGAAGTGCTTTTTGTTGTTGCTGGGGTTTTTTTGGTCAGCTGAAGTGGCCAGAATGCTGGCTGTTCTGCCCAAAACAATAGGGAGGAGGGGGAATATGGAGGAAGGGGGAATCTCAAGAATTTTCTCCCCAGAAACAGCAATACCCCAGTAGACGGAAGACTCAGTGGCGAGCCTGGGAAGCACTAGCCAGGCACTTGCCATGCAGCACTCCCTCATCCCTCCTAATTTGCTTCTGTACCCAGGGGATAGGATGCAGGCTAGGGTATGTCCTTATCCCCACACCACCTCAGTTTTGGTGCCAAGGAGAGGGTTTGGAGAAGTATTGCCAGGTGGCTGTAGATGGGAGAGACAGAGAAAATGAGGGAGCAAGGTGCGGATGGGGAGAATGAAGGAAAGCAGGGCAGTTCTGAGCAAAGAACTACTCCCATCCAGACCCTGCTGGTTTCCTAATAGTAATAAAAATTATGGTATTTGTTAAATCACCTCTCAGGGTCACATCTGGAGAGTTTCCAACACTCTACCTGTCTCGACTATGTGAGGGAGAGTCAAGCAGAGGTAGACCCACTCCATTCCTAACATGGCCAGTGAATAGCGAGTGGAAGGCAATCTGCTACAAGGCAAAACTCACCTGAGCTGGGCAGCAGAGGCATGGTGGACTCGAAGGCAGAGATTCAAATTTACTGCATGGCAGGAGGCAATGGTAAACTGCTTCCAAATTTTGACCAAGAAAACTCTATGGATCCACTACCAGAACGACTGCAGATGGAGGTGGGGCATTCTGGGAGAGATGTGTCCATGGCATCACTATAGGTCGGACACAGCTCCCTGCTCATTCTTTAACAATGCCTGTCATTGGCATCTGGGATTTGGGGGGTGGGTGGGAGGAGATTGAGGGAAGTGAAGGAATGTGGATAGCTCCGTGCAAATCTTCCCAGTTCCTGGAAAAAATGTTCAAGTGCATGAGCTGCGGATGGTAATTTTCCACAGGGTGGCCACCAATGGCCCATTGAGATACATTTGATGTTGCCTCTAACACCAAGCACACATAATGAAGTCAACTGCACCATTTTACAGCACATAGAAGTTAAGTGAGCTTCCCAAGGTCATGCAGTTAGCAAATAGCATACCTGGAATTAGAACCCAGATCCTTGGAATTGCACCTTTTATTCATCCCTCCCTCAAGACTCCGCCTCTAGACTCTAAACTTGTTGTGGGCAGGCAATGTGGCTACCATACCTCTGTTATTTTGTACTCCCCCAAGTGCTTAGTACAGAGCTCTGCACATAGTAACCACTCAATTCAATTGATTGCCACTATCCTCTCCTATGTAACGTTCAGAAGATGTTTGTCAATCAGAGCTCAATGAAATTTTGCTGTAAAGCTGCACTGTCTTTGAACCCCAAGGACAGCAAGATATACACACATACATACCCTGTCCAAATTGCCTTTCAAGTGAATCTTGGAATTTTGGGGGCTTCTTTCAGGTTAGGCTTCTATTTTGCTGGGAGAAAATGTTTTATTCTGTCTCAAGGTCAAACTTCATTCAGCTATATCTCGGGATAATTACGTCACGCAGATGTGCCTGTTCAATCCATGATGTCTAAGCTCCAGGGCAGTATGGCTAAATGCTTTAGTCGGCTCTTCTATCAATCACTGTAATTTACTCTCTGCTGCTCCAGCCAAACATGGTGCTCTATTTCCAGTTTCAAGAAACCCAAACAGAGGCATGTGGTATCAGAAACCCTAATTAGTATGGGTAGTGTCACAGCCAGGACAGTTGCTAAGCCATCCAATTTTAAAGAATCATCTCGACTCCATGATCAACCACAAATAGAGCAAAAGGCTCAGCATCCTATTGAGGATACATTTCCCCTGCCATCTTCTACTTAGAATTCATGAAGCACCAACTTCTCCTCACTGCATCAAGCACAGATTTCTGTCAAGAATCTATCCAGAGCCCTAATACCATCTAAAAGCTGGCAACCACCTGAAAAGATTACAACACAATGGAACAATTAGGAAAGATGAACAGCTAGAATATTAGAATCACTTAGCATTTAAGCACTCCTCAATGCAAGAAAATGCTGAAAGCTGGTCTACTAGGCAGTCTGATATATGTCATTCTTCATAGATCTGGGTTTTGGAATACCCTCCCTGAGCTTTCTGCTTCAAGGCCTTGAGAATTACCCTCAAAAATCAATCAAATGGCTTTAGAGTTAATGCTGAGCCAGTCAAGAGGAGAGGCAAATAATAATAATGGCATTTGTTAAGCACTTACTATGTGTGAAGCACTGTTCTAAGAACTGGGGGGGGATACAAGGTGATCAGGTTGTCCCACATGGGGCTCACAGTCTCAATCCCCATTTTACAGATGAGGTAACGGAGTCACAGAGAAGTTAAGTGACTTGCCCAAAGTCACACAGCTGACAAGCGGCAGAGCCAAGATTAGAACCCATGACCTCTGACTCCCAAGCCCGGGCTCTTTCCACTGAGCCACGCTGCTTCTCTAGGGAGAGAGGAGCTGCAGCATAAAAATGGCTCTTAAAGATGATGATGGCATTTATTAAGCGCTTACTATGTGCCAGGCACTGTACTAAGTGCTGGGATGGATACAAGCAAATTGATTCACAGTCCCATGTAGGGTTCAATCTCCATCCCCATTTTACAGATGAGGTAACAGAGACGCAAAGTGATTTGCCCAAGGTCACACAGGAGACAAGTAGTGGAACCAGGATTAGAACCCATGATCTTTTGATTCCCAGGACTGTGGTCTATCCACTACACTATGCTGCTTCTTGACAGGTCACCCAGCTGACATGCCACAATGTACCAGAGTAATTGCTAGGGGTCCCTGAGGTATATGAATTGACAGGCTCCTAGAAGACCATGGGTCAGCCATCAGCACGTGGAAGTCATTTGCTGACATTTCTGGTTTAAACAGCTCATTGCCCCTTTGGAGGTTCTGCAACCTCTGGCCTGAGCACCAGAGTGAAGGACTCAGTTTGAATTCAGTCAGGTTCAGCTTTGCACTGCCTCAACCTGGCCCTTTTGGCTTCCCAAAGTTCATAGAGCTGGGAGTCAGAGGTTGTGGCTTCTAATTCCGCCTCTGCCATTTGTCTGCTGTGTGGCCTTGGGAAAATCACTTAACTTCTCTGTGCCTCAGTTACCTCATCTGTAAAATGGGGACTAAAAGTATGAGCCCCACGTGGGATAACCTGATTATCCTGTACCTACCCCAGTGCTTAGAATAGTGCTTAGCACATAGTAAGAGCTTAGCAAATACCATCATTATTATAGCACTCCATAATAGGGTGAGTGCAGGAAGCAGCCACAAAGCTGTGTGCCAAGGATCTACAGAGCTTTACACACTGAAGGTACCCAATAAATACCACTGAATGAATTAATAAAACGGTGGGTCAGAGTAATAATATAGAGGATGAACATGCAAGCTTTAGAGAACAACTGAATATGGGGAGTAAATGGCAGAGGAGTCCAAGGTAACACCAAGGTGGCGGACTGATACAAGGATTCTGCTGACCATGATGAGAAAGTGAGAAGAAGAAAGGGGACATTTAGTCAGGATAATATGGAAATTAGTTTTTGACATACTGAGGTCAAGCAGAGGCATCAGGAAGTCTAGGGACTAGAGTAAGTCTAGGAAACAGTGAAAAGTTGCATCACCTGCTGCACAGAGCTAAAGCAAATGCAAGCGGGGGGGCAGGGGGGGGGCGATTTTTGCATATGCACAAAGTGACAGGACAGTTGATCACTCACTTGTCTTTTCAGCCTTTCCAGATACACGTGGATAGCCGTCAGTACAACCAGTAGGCATGGAGTAGGGCCAACATACCACAGTATCCCAGAGAGCTCACCTCCTCCAGGAGGCCTTCCAGGGCTGGGCCCCTTCCTTCCTCTCCCCCTTGTCCCCCTCTCCATCCCCCGCATCTTGCCTCCTTCCCTTCCCCACAGCACCTGTGTATATGTATATATGTTTGTACATATTTATTACTCTATTTATTTTACTTGTGCCTATCTATTCTATTTATTTTATTTTGTTAGTATGTTTGGTTTTGTTCTCTGTCTCCCCCTTCTAGACTGTGAGCCCACTGTTGGGTAGGGACTGTCTCTATATGTTGCCAGCTTGTACTTCCCAAGCACTTAGTACAGTGCTCTGCACACAGTAAGCACTCAATAAATACGATTGATTGATTGATCACAGGGATTGAAGAGGCTTGAAAAATTCCCCAAACCCTTAGCTTTCAGGAAATGAGAAAGATCTTATTTTTAAATATTTCCAACAAAGAACATCCCATTACTTGCCTAATTAATTATGCTACAGAGATTAACATCCTAGGTTGATTTCATCTTTTCTCCTGTGGTTGCTTTCTTTGATTGTTCATTGATATCAACAATCAGAGTGTAAACTAATAAATGCTATTTTATCATTCTTCTCAGTATTAACTGAGTGCCTACTGCTTACAGAGTGCAGTGGTGGTTGCTAAGCCCTGTAGCTGCAACAAGACCTGACCCAAGTGTCTCACGCGTGTATGTCATACCCACCCACACCATTTAACCTCTAGGAAAATGAGATCTGGGTCAAATAATTTAGTTATTAAAATTAGGTAGAAAAAAATAATTCCATAAAATACATTTGATATCCCACTTTCATGATGAAGCTTCATTTTGGTAACATTCTTGACAATTCAAAGACCCATATATCAATCTGTGGTTCATTTGTAAGACAAGCTACTCGTCCAGCCCTGAGCCGACAGAGGCATTATAAGCCGTGTATCCCACTGGCTAAATCCACATGGGAAATAGAGTCTCTTTAGCTGAGCAAGTGAGGAGGCTGTCAAGGTGCCAACCAATCCCTGGCTCTGATCTTTTCCCCAGCCCGTGAGGGGAAGGTTTAGTGAGAGATCCAAACACCATCCCTGACTCATGGGAGAGACATGTAGATAAAGTCTCGAGCCCATGAGGGTCCAGAACAGAAATCTAAAGAGAAATTATTGTTCCTGTAATTGCCAATTTGTACATGTCAGGACCACAGCCACCTCTAATTTCCCATGCATAAGTAGCTCAGCTGAATGCAGGAGGAAAAAACATGATAGAGGGCAAGGAGTGTGACAAACAGGAATGTCAGTTGAGTATCCCACGTGGGAATCGAGGTCTCCACTCCCAAATAGGCTTCCTTTCTCTCTCTGAAACATTTTTACAATTTCTCTCAGCTCATTTTTTTAAAGATTTTTTTTTAAAAAAAAAGACAATTAAAACCTCATGTTTAAACGCAGTGCTTCCTCCATGGAGCTCTTGGGTACTAAATAATTGTATCAGTAAACAGCCCTCTCTCCAGCCAGGCTGAAGGCAAGTGTGATGAATGTTTCCATTTGACAGATAGGAAAACTGAGTTCAAACTACCTGCTGGAGGCTCATAGATATGCAGAAGTGGAACTCCTGGTCCCAAAGACTTTGAGGTCACAGAACAGCACAGCTTTTTTTCCTCCTTCAAGACACCTAAAGCTCCTGTGGAGGTGAGTGGCAACAGCAGCTTGTGGTGGCAGTCTGATGGAAGACAGCGTTGCCTAGTGGATAGAGCATGGGCCTTGAGTCAGAAGAACCAGTGTCCTACTCCTGACTACCACTTTTCTGCTGTGGGACCTTGGGCAACTTAATTTATCTGTGACTCACTTACCTCATCTAGGGGATTAAGACTGTGACCCCCAAGTGGGACAAGGGCTGTGTTCTTGATTAGCTTGTAGTCTACCCCAGCACTTAGAATAGTGCTTGGCACATAGTAAGTGATTAACAAATACAATTTTTTAAAAAAAGCATGAAATAAGACCAAAGTGAGCTACTTTAGGATCAGCATCCAAGTATGTTATCATTATTATTATTTATCCCATTTATTTTATACTTCCATGTGCCAAGCACTATACTAAGCCTTGGGATAGATATAAAACAACGATTTAACAAAGAGACTCACAGTTAAAAACAATCAACAAAATTGAAAAATGGAACTAGTTCTCCGACAGGGGACAGTTCTCAGGTTCCTCAAGGATCTAGGCAATAACCCTGCATGGTAAACTGAAGCAGACTTGCCAGCATTCCACCCGGTGAGAAGGCCAGGCTTTGTCCACTCAGTGTTGGGAAAGAGAGGGAAGACAGTCCCCAACATTTGGATGTCTTGCCCATTGGCTACAGGTCTCCTGGTGGTGTGGAGACTCAGGTCACATTTGGGACCCAATTGAGCCCTCCTCTGTTTTGGCAGGAAGAGAGGGGCCACTTGGCTTCAGTCTCCTGAGAGAGTGTAGACATCAACTGAAAATACTGTTGGATCTATCTAAACCACTTTAAATCTATCTGGCATTTTCCTTTTCCACAGCTTTCTGGGGGAACCTAGTCTCTGAACTTATGCCCTGGCATTGGAAGAAGTATTTCTTTGGATTTGTTTTGAAGCTACGATCTCCAAGTTTCGATGGATGACCCTTTGTCCAGGAGTGTGGACAAGAATTCCTGTTTCACCCTGCCCACCTGCTTTGTGTTTTGCAGCCTCATGCTCAGGGGCTGGTATGGAATATGAAGTGGGTTTCGGTCTCTACCATCTTTGGAACAACCTGCTCCCATTTAGTTTTTCTATGGTATTTGTTAAGTGCTTATTATGTGCTAAGCACTGTACCAAGCACTGGGATGGGTACAAGCTAGTCAGATTGATACAATCCCTGTCCAGCATGGGGCTCACAGTCTTAGTCCACCTTTTGCAGATGAGGTGACTGAGGCAAAGTGATTTGCTCAAGGTCATGCAGCAGACAACTGACGGTGCTATGGTTAGAACTTCTAACCATATAGTCTTCTAGACTGTGAGCCCACTGTTGGGTAGGTACTGTCTCTATATGTTGCCAACTTGTACTTCCCAAGTGCTTAGTACAGTGCTCTGCACACAGTAAGCGCTCAATAAATACGATTGATTAATTGATTAGAACCCATGTCGTTCAGACTTCCAGGCCCGTGCTTTATCCCTTACACCACGCTGCTTCTATTCCCAGCTCCGCCCCTTGTCTACTGTGAGACCTTGGGCAAGTCACTTCACTGTGCTTCAGTTACCTCATCTGGAATAGGGACTGTGTCCAACTCAATTTGCTTGTATCCACCCCAGAGCTTAGTAAAGTGCTTGGCACATAGCGCTTAGACACCACAATTATCATCATCATCATTATTATTTTTATTGTGTGCCTTCTAAAATACTTTGAAAGGAGGAGGAGAGTAATTGTTTGTTGGATTTGAGGAGAGAAGGTGTTACAGGTCAGAGTCAGGATGTGAGCGAGGGGTCAGTGTCAAGATAGACGAGATGGAGGCACAGAGAGAAGGTTAGCATTAGAGTTCTTCCCTACAAAGTTCTCCTCCCTGAACCAAGGTTCATCTATCTTTCTCAATGGGAGAATCCATTATATATATGCATTTATTCTCAATGGGAGAATCCATTATATATATGGATATATATATATATATATATATGCATTTATTAAGTGCTTACTGTGTGCAAAGCACTGTCCTAAGCACTGGGGAGGTTACAAGGTGATCAGGTTGTCCCACGGGGGGCTCACAGTCTTCATCCCCATTTTACAGATGAGGGAACTGAGGAACAGAGAAGTGAAGTCACTTGCTCAAAGTCATACAGCTGAAAATTGGCGGAGCCGGGATTTGAACCCATGACCTCTGACTCCAAAGCCCGGCCTCTTTCCACTGAGCCATGCTGCTTCTCTACTCATTCACCTTTTCTCTCACCATTAGATCCATGATGCTTTTCTAACTTTTCTCTGATTATCTATTCAGTAGGTTGAAATCCTACTTTTTGCCACCTTAGTTTCAGATATCAGGTTTCACTCCTTTTTGTGTTTTTATTTTATATCTAAATGAAGTTCTCAGCGACAACACACACCAACTCAAGCCAGATGTCAACAGAACTTCTTGCTTGCTTTGCCTCTCCTAAGGAACAGTGTATAGGGGAAGGGAAAAGTCTAGCATGGCAAAGAGATGTGTCACAAGCATAATAACCTCCTAAATAATCCAGGTTCATTAAAAAAAAGAAAAGAGTCACGTTCCTCTGACTAAAACCGAGTCACATTTTCCCAAGTGGGTCTCCATCTGTGTGTCCAGTGTAGAGAATTTATGACTTTAATTTGATCCCTGAAATTCACCCTAAGGCTCAAGTGTTCTGATCACTTGTCCTTGTCACTTTAAAAAATATCGCAAAAATCAAAGGCAGATACTGAAGACACAAAGAGTTGATAGCTGATAAGTTAGAATGAGGTTTCCCCTCTTTTTTTTTTACAACTGGGTCCTAGGGATGGTTTAATAATAGTAAAATCATTGGTATATATTGAGCTCTTACTGTGTGCAGAGCACTGTTTTAAGTGCTTGGGAGAGTATAATTGGTATTCACTGTCCCCTGCATTGTAGTATAGACGGGGGAGACAAATATTAAAATAATAATACTAATAACAGTAATAATAATAATGATAAAGTATTTATTAAAGCTTTACTATGTGCCAAGCAGAGTCCTAAGATCTCGGGTAGACGCAAGATAATCAGATCCTATACTCCATGGGACTCCCAGTCTAAAAGGGAGGAAGAAAAGGGAATTTATCCCCATTTAACAAATGAGAACTTGGCACAGAAAAGTTGAGTGACTTGCCCAAGGTCACACAGCAGTCTAGTGACAGAATTGAGATTTTAACTGGTACCTTCTGACTCCCAGCCACACACTGCTTCCATTAAACCAGATCACCTCCCTCTTATTGGTTGATCACTGGACTGACTTCTGTTCAACTCCCACAGGCGTGAGATATAACCTTGCAAATGGGTGCAAGACTACATCAAAGCAATTGCTTTTAGTAAAACACAGCCAACATCTTGAGGGATACTGGTCATGTCAGGCGGAAAACAATCGTATACCCTGGGATCCAAAATATCAAGACTTGTATTGTTAGTGTTGTATTTAAGCACTTACTAGGTGTCAGGAACTATTCTAAATACTGGGATAAGTACAAGTTTATCAGGTTGGCCACAGTACTTATCCCACATGTGGTTTACAGTCCAAGTAAGGTATGGTAAGTATGTTCCAGATATTTGTTATACAACCACTTTGCTTCATTCAGGCTTGTGCAATGCCACATCATTAAGTGAAGGATTTTGTTCCCAGAGCTAAGCTGACACTATTTCATTACCTTAACCTCACTTTGAAAATTACTGCACATAATGTATTTTTCCACTGGATCCATAAGTTGACCAGGAAAAGAAATGAAGTCGATGAACAGGAGAGGGGGGGAAATCCCTCGGAAGCAATATAGTTATTACTGTCATTATAGAGCCAGTCTCTACCCTGTGTATTTTCTCTCTCTGCATATTGAATTGAAGGCTTTCAGTTCAGCTTTGAGTTTAGAAGCTGAAGTTTTCTTGGGGAAGGAGTGGGTAGGAAGCGGAAGATGAGAAAATCCGCCTTAACTTTAGTCTCAGTCTTTCAGGGGTTTTATTGAAGATCTGCTCTTTCTTGGTACCGCTAAACCTCAGGGGTGATATTATTCATGTGAAATGAAAAAAAAAGAGAGCGGGAGGGGGAAGAATACCAGGGCAAGGAAATTAAAGCAATAAATTATAATCTAACTTCTGAGAATACAGTCCAAGCCCAGAATTTCTTTCTAAAGGGACCCCTGATTGGTGGGTTTTCCAATTCCACCATGCCCTGGCTAAGAAAGTGGGTATTTCCTAGTCCTGGGAGACAGACAGAGTGGCTACCACATGGATTTTCCCCCTACACTTTTCCCTAGTCCCACACTTATTGTTGATTAATAAATGCAGATTTGTGTTCCGCCAAGTCTAGCAATGACATCATCTGAGTTCTATCACATTTAATAATAATAATAATCGCGCTATTTGTTCAGTGCTTACTATGTGCCAGACACGGCACTAAGCGCTGGGGTTGGATATAAGCCAATCGGGTTGGACATAGACACTGTTACACATGAGGTTCCCAGTCTCCATCCCCATTTTGCAGATGTGGTAACTGAAGCACAGAGAAGTAAAGTGACCTGCCCAAGGTCACACAAACACATAGCAGAGCCAGGATTAGAACCCATGACCTTCTGACTCCCAGGCCCATGCTCTATCCACTACATCAGGCATTTCTGTTCCTGCTCGTAGCCCCTAGAGAACTACGGGAAGAATTCCCCAACTTGTGTCTATCCAGGAACTGGCATCTCTCTTGCATGGTTTACTCATTCACCTGCTTAGAAACAGATCACCTGGAGGGTCCTTCAGTGGACTCAGTGGCTCTAATCTCCTGGCATGGTTAGAGAACTAGGCAGGTGGTGTAGCAAGGTGGTCATGACTTTCTCAAAACTGTGTATTTAGCCAATGACCGAATGGAGTCTTCTCTCTATTGCAGAAATTCAGTTACAACATTCACTGGGTCCGCAGTCAAGTCCGAGTGAGGGTGGAGAAGAGCTTCTGAACAAGAGAAGATTATGAAACCCCCATTATAACCTGCAAATGTGAGGAATGCGTATAACAGACGGTGAAACACTGTGACCTAGTAGCTAGGGCATGGTCCTGGGAATCAGAAGGACCTGGGTTACAAAACTGGCTCTGCCACTTGTCTGCTGTGTGACCTGGGCAAGTCACTTAATTTCTATGTCTCAGTTACCTCATCTGTAAAATGGGGACTAGGAATGTGAGCCTCATGTGGGACATGGACTGTGTCCAACATGATTAGTTTGTATCTACCCCAGAGCTTAGTACAGTGCCTGCCACATAGTAAGTACTTAAATACCATAATAATAATTTTAAAATGCTAGATTGTAAACTCCTTGTCAGCAGGGTTCATGTCTACCAACTCGATTGTATTTATACATTCCCAAACTCTTAGGATTTAGGACAATGCTATGCAATCGGTAAGTGTTTAATTCCATCGGCTGAGTAAAATTTTGCTCCTAAAGGTCAGCTCTCACTGCTGCAGCTATAACTGTTAATCAAAAACTCCCACTAGAGGCAACGGCCTCATTTCACCATGATATTTGCTACTGGAAGCAAATTCTTGGAGCAAAGAGATAGGGAATTACAATCAGAGTAGAATAAGCTCCCTTGAAGGGATATCAGATTCATCGTTCTCTTGCAACACTTTTCAAGCAGTGGGTATATCAGCAATCCCAGAGAGCCCAGAATCTAAGCCATTTGTTCCCACTGCAAATGGAGTTCATTTCTTCTCCAGAGTTGGCCCGATTCCCCAGAGGTGGTGGATCTCTGGAACCTTCAAAGGTATTTATTGAGCAGTTACTATGTGCAGATCACTGTACTAAGTATATGGGCGAGTACAGCACAGAGTTAGCAGACATGTTGCCCACCCACAAGCTTACTTGCGTAGTTCTAGTCCAAGAGTAGGACTTGCCCTGTCTGCTACTGAAATGGATAACCCTGCTAAAAGGGAATAGAATACACAGGAGAATTTAGAGCTAAGCAGGAAATCCTTCTCTTCAATGCCTAGTTGCCCCCGTTCAGTGAGCAGAGGGTTGCCTGACTTTCTGCAACAACATTAGTCACTCGCATTAAGGTGAGGAAGTAAATGCCCTTATTGATTTGATTTTTTAAATAAGTAGAAATAATTAACATAATAAATACCATCTATTTATTATAATACTATTACTAAATGCCTACTATGGGCCATGTACTGCTCTAAGTACAGGGATAGATATATTATAATCAGTCATTTCCACACAAGGAGTTCACAATCATAAAGGGAGGGACAGTGGGAAAGTGGCAGAGTTGGGAGTGGCTCCTCCACTTATCTGCTGTGTGACATTAGGTAAGTTACTTCACTTCTCTTTGCCTCAGTTACCTCATCTGTAAAATATGGATTAAGACTGAGCCCCACATGGGATAATCTGATTTCCTTGTATCTACCCCAGTGCTCAGAACAGTGCTTGGCACATAGTAAACACTTAAATACTATTATTATTATTATTATCATTATTATTATTATTATTATAGGAGCTTTCAGTCTAATGGAAGACTGTGGGGGTCTCCATTCCAGAAGAGTGTTTCTCCAGGGTTTAGAACAGCACTTGGCACATAGTAAGCGCTTAACAAATGCCATTATTATTAGGAAAGGTCTGACAAGCACAAGTCCTGAATTCATCATTCCTTGGACACAGTGACCTATAACAGTCCCTTCTAGCTGTTAGTCTTTGAAAGTGAAATTCTGTGATCCTAAAGCCCTTTAAATTTTGCACTTATCTGTTTCCCATCCTAAGGTGAAAATGGGTCAGCATTTCCACCTTTTTTGCCTACCTGCCCCATCCTCAAATTCCATGTCAACACTGTGATTTTCACAGAGATTTTTGAGCACTGCACTAGGGGCACATGTGATCTCTCCTTGGGAATCTTATCTATTGGAGGGCACAAGTCAACCAACACCCAATATGGAAAAAAGCAAGAGTATTACACAAATGAGAAAAACAAAAGGAAATCAGTAATCAATAAATGGCACATTGAGATGCACATGAGTGCCAAGGTAGCTGATGGTGGGACGTAACAGGGAACGTGGAGACCATGTGGTGATGATGCAGGAAATGCTAGGGAGAATGGGAGGGGTTTTTTTGCACCGGTGGGGGCGGTTACAATTTAAATATGGCATGTAATGTTTGATGTTTTGCTTTATACACATTTAAATCCCCAGGGTATGCCTATCACTGTTTATGTGCACTGCTGTCATGCTAATTCCTCAAAGTAGCTCCCTCCCTGACCCGTTCATATTGCACAAAAGCCATCTGTTTGGAACTGATCCAGTCCTCCTGCCTCTGTTCCCCAATTCTTCCTTTTCATCCCAGGCTTCCATCCTAGAGAGATCCAAGCCAGCTAATCCTCACCCATTCCCACCATTTCCAGGGGCTCCCTGCCACCATCCATCCCCTACAAACCTAATAGAGTCAATTCCCAAATGTTGGATTCTAAGTGAGTCTCTCCAGGTGTACCCTCATCTTGCCCCAAGCAAAACACAGAGGGTGAATGAGAGATGGAAGAAGAGGGGTAATTAGGAGTTGTTCACATCTGGGAAGATGCCAGTAAAGCCACTAGGAAATAAACAGGGAAAGGAGCCTAAGTTAAGATGAAAGAAACCATGTTTAAAAAAAAAAAAAAACAGTGTAAAGCCGCTGCTTTTCCGGAGCAATAGAAGCCGATGAGCTGATAAGAATAAACATTGGCGAGCGAGTTATTAAAACAGCAGAGCTGCCATAGCAACAAGTGCCACTAGTGGTTATGTTTTCTTTCCGAGATGGAATATTTTATGACTTATTAGAGACACAAACCCAGTGCCTCTTGCTACAGCAGCAGCAGGGATTTAACTGGCTTCTCACAAGGAAACGCGGGTCCATTTTTCCTCAGGTCTTGTGGAACACAATGTTTCGATTGATTCTTCTTTTAAATATGAAAAGAGCTACTCACTTTGTTGGACCTAAATAAATGGACCCAATTTTGTCATCCTGGTACAGTTAGAATATTGCCCTCAGAGTCACCTGCAGATTCAAAGAGACCATCATACAACTCCAGACTTTAATTTGCTTACAGGCAGGGAGAAGTGAGGAATGGAAGCATTCGCTAACAAACACTCCTTGAGGACCAGGTCCAGGGGGAAAAAAGAAAAAGCACACAGTCCAAAAGATGGATTTTTTTATGGTATTTGCTAAGTGTTTACAATGTGCCAGGCACTCTATAAAGGACTGGGGTAGATACAAGTTAATCACGTTGGACAAAGTTCTTGTCCCACATGGTGCTCACAGTCTTGTTCCCCATTTTACAGATGAGGTAACACACAGAGAAGTTAAGTAATTTGTATAAGGTCACACAGCAGAAGAGGGTGGAGATGGGATTAAGACCCAGGTCTCTGCCTGACTTCTGAAGTTGAATGAACTACAACTGCAAGGAGCTTTCAAGAGACGAGGATTGTGTCAATAGAACAGGCCAAACAAAAACTAATTTTGTTTTGATGGAAACAGCACTAACATCTCTGCAAACAGCACAAATCTCTAAAGATGCTTTCATTTTTCTGCTTTCATAGTTACTAGCCTAATGTGCAAAACCAAACAAGACCAGTTTACTAATGGCAAGTATCATTATAGGACAAAACCCTGAAGACTGGAAAATATTACACAGTTCTTCCAAATGTGAATCTTCACAGTTCTTTGAAAGACAGACAGACACATAATTTGGTCAGTGGCTCCATGAGGGAAATTATTTAGTAAAAATAAAATGATACTTACCACAATGTGGAATGGATGTCAGTCATGCAACCATCTTTTCAGCCACACCCTGATATTTGGATAGGATCTGACCATCAGGAGTTGCACCTTCAAAAGCAAAAAACAAACATATAATAGCATTTAAGTGCCTACTCTCTGCCAGGCACTGTAATAAGTGCTTGTATCCAACCCAGCAAAGCAGGTTAGACACAGTCTCTATCCCTCATGGGGTTCACAGCCTTAATCCCCCCTTTACAGCTGAAGTAACTGAGGCCCAGAGAAATGAAGTGATTTGCCCAAGATGACTCAGCAGCCAAGTGGAAGAACCAGGATTAAAATCCAAGTCCTGACTCCCAGGCCTGTGCTCTATCCACTAGACCATACTGCTCTTCTAAATATATCACCAAAAACCAAAGTATCTTCACAAGGACAGCAATGAAAGCAGCATGGACTGGTGGAAGGAATCTGGGAATGGGAGTCAGAGGACCTGGGTTCTAATCCTGACCCTTCTACTTGACTACCATGTGACTTTGTGCAAGTTACTACTTCTCTGTGCCTGTTAACTAATCCGTAAAATGGAGATTAAATCCTCCTATCCTCATCCCTCCAATTTAGATGGTGAGCACCATGTGAGACAAGGACTGCATCCACTCTTATTATCTTTTATCGACCCCAGTGCTTACTACAGGGTCTGGCACCTAATAAGTGCTTAAAAAATACCATTTTAAAAAGCTAGGGCATACAATGAGTCCCCTCACTAGTTAAGAGCCACCATAATGTTTAAATTGCACGGCACAGGGATTCATAACATCCTAAGCAACAGCAAATGGTTTCCAATAAATGGATTTAGTAAAATCCACATACAAAAATCACACTGTGTGGCATGGTGTAAACGAACCTTGGCCCCAGGACTGGAAAGCTTTTTGCCACCCAAGATGAGAATTTCTCTCTGTAAATTGGCTGGGTAAAGAGACACTCCCTTTGCCAGAGATGCTGATTTATAAATTAAAGGCAGACTTGCCCAAAATTACAGCCACCCCACAATACAACCTCCTAGGGGATAGAACCTGTATTGTTTCATACTTTAAGCAGAGTTACAACTGCTGCAGAATACAAGCACCCAGCGGATACAACCTTCATCATTTGAGGATTAACCTTACTATACATCCTACCAGCCTGAACACTACTATTTAGTAAATTCTTACCCTCCTAGGCTAAGATTAAAGCTATCAGGAATGAATGGATCCACAATGCTCTGTTCACAATTGGTGATCCATATTTTCAGAGTGTAGAAGAGACATGAGTCAGAAACCAAAAATTCTTGAACTGAGGAGGCAACTCAATTTAGAAGTGGATGCTGCAGATGTTGATGAGTTAATACGAGCCCAATGTGGACTTCAACTTCTACAACAACAACAACATAATAATAATAATAATATCATTTGTTAAGTGCTTACTATGTGCCAAGCACTGTTCTAAGCACTGGGGTAGATACAAGGTAATCAGGTTGTCCCACGTGGGGCTCACAGTCTCCATGTATCACTGCAGGATGCTGAAAGAGATGAAGTTATGTTTTCTTCCCCACTGATTAAAACTCTTAGGATTAAAAACTTTTTCACTGGTTTTCAAGGAAGTGGATGACTGTCAGTGTTAATTATTGATAATCTGATAATAGATGAATACTGTAAGATCCTTGTGGGTGGGGATCTTGTCCACTATATAGTATTATACTCTCCAAAGCACTTAGTACAGTGCTCCGAATACAGTAAATGCTGAATAAATACCACTGATTGATACCTCTCACCCACATCCAGCTTCCAGCCTGGAACACCCCCCAACTCTTCAAATCCGAGTCAATCACCTTCCCCATCTTCAAACACTTATTAAAAGCACATCTCGTATAAGAGGCCTTCCCATCTAAACCTTCATTTCCTCTTTCCCCACTCCCTTCTGTGTCACCCTTGCACTTGGATTTGCACCCTTTATTCACCCCTTCCTCAGACCCACAAAACTTACATTTATATATATTGTCTGTCTCCCCCTCTGGACTGTAAACTCGATGATGATGGTATTTATTAAGTGCTTATTATGTACCAAGCACTGGGGCAGATAAAAGGTAATCAGGTTGTCCCACATGGGGCTCACAGTCTTAAACCCCATTTTCCAGATGAGGGAACTGAGGCACAGAGAAGTTGTAACTTGCCCAAGGTCACACAGCAGACAAGTGGCAGAGCCAGGATTAGAACCCACAACCTCTGACTCCCAAGCCCGTGCTCTTTCCACTAAGCCACACTGCTTCTTGATGTGGGCAGGGAATGTGCCTACCTCTGTAATATTATACTCTCCCAAGCACTTAGTACAGTGCTCTGTACACAATAAGCGTTCAATAAATACAATTGATTGATTAAAATTAAACACCCACTACCACAATCAACAGAACAAGTTTCTTCTGCATCTTTCTACCATCGAGTTTAGAGAGCAGATATGTAAGGCACGTTGAGTCCATGGAGAGGGCTGAAGCCAACTGGAAGGTGTTTTGACTTGAGGTGGAGACAAGTAGGAAGTCATTGAAGATTGTTGGGGTGTGGAGAGATTTGTGTTAAATAGTGCTTTATGATGATGATCCATGCAGCCAAGTGTGGTAACAGGGCGTGGATTTTGTCCTGAAAGCAGGGAATGTGAACGAGGAATTCGTTTGCATATAGTCGATTCATATACTTTAATGTGTTTTCACTACATAGTTTATTAAAATGTTGTGAATGAATTAGGGAATGTTCTTCTGACAACATGTGCCTGTCTGGGGAGAGCCCGCTGTGCAATGTTGGAAGAGATAGTTGTGTATCTGTGAGGAGTCAGTCAAGGCATAAGTACTATATTGTGACTTTCCATTAACAGGTTCTTCAAGAACACAACCGCACTGTGCTACAAAATAACTGATGGTACTTATTTTCAGGGTAAGTCCACATATTTAAATCTAGAGAGTCCAATGGAGATGGAAAATGGTATTCCAGCTCTTTAAGAAGTCAAAGATCAGGTCAATAACCATACAACTGAAGCAATCATTCCTGTTTGAGCTGGAAAAATAATAAGTGTTTTCCAATGCTTTGCATAATGGATAGAACACAGGCCTGGGAATCAGAAAGTCATGGGTTCTAATCCCAACTACTCCACTTGTCTGTTGTGTGACCTTGGGCAAGTCACTTAACTCCTCTGTTCCTCAGTAATTTCATCTGTAAAATGGGGATTGAGACTGAGAGCCCCACATGGGACAGAGACTGTGTCCAGTCTGATTTGCTTGTATCCAGCCCAGGGCTTAGTGCAGTGCCAGGCACACAGTAAGTGCTAAACAAATAGAATAATTATTATCATTACCAATTTCTCCATAACTTGATTTGCTTTTTAACATGAAAAGCAAAATCAATTCACTAAGTGCCTACTATGTGCTGGCCACTGAAATAGGCATTTGGGAAAGTACAAAGGAAGCTAAAGGCACCAATACCTGCCTTTGAGAAGTTTACAATCTTATGGAGCTAAAACTTCAAGTTCTAAAAAGCTGCTAAGAAATGGATTTGTTTCTTTGTTGGTTTCCAGAAAATGTTTCAATCTTGTGTTTAGAACAAAAGAGGAAGATACTCTGAAATATTTCGACTAAATGCAATAGCAGTACTTAGCCTTTTGTCTCTAAGCTAAATTGTTTCTGAAAGAGAAATCACTAAGGTGGCCAGCTTTGAATCATATTGGATCTTGTATAAACGGAAATAGTGGTGTTACACACAAGACAATGTGTCCTTGAAATGGCATTTTATTAAAATACAAGAAAAGGTTTAAGGGCTTGTTTTTGATGGAACAATCAGAAATTGTTACTAAATAATAGGAAAGCTGCCTGTGGACTAACCCTGCTCTTAGGGATTTATTGTCAACTCATCTCTAGTTTCATTTTTTTTTAAATGAAAAGAAGAACAAAGTTGTTTGGATTATAAAAGATATGCAAATCAGGTGTTTCTAATATTGTAGCCATTTTCCCCCCCTTAGTATCTTCGATTTTTCAGTTAGAATGTTCACCTGATTTCTCCAGTGGAGGATGCATCAATTCCATATTAAAACAATCATGATTCTCTGTGCATTTTTTTTTTTTTGGTTTTTAAAAAAGGCAAATATCCCAAGAATATATTACACCTTTAAAAGGAGGGTATAGCAATGGAATAAGTATGGAGGAATGATAGATACTTCAAATAGAATCAATTCCCTGTTTTCTGAGAGGAGTAAATACTGTATACTTCCACAGTGGCAGAACCCCACACTTTACAGAAAAGAGGCCATACAAAGTTCATAAGACTTAAGGATTCTGAAGCAACTCTAGCAAGAGAAGATGCACCTAAGCCTCATTTTATGGATAAAATCCTGCTTCATATAGCACCATAGTCTGCCAAGAAAATGGCTATTTCTCTAAATCTACAGTTTGCCAACCTGAGAAAAATGGAAGCTGTTTTAAAAGTTAAACACAAACAAAAAAAACCCCACACATATCCTGCCAATGCCTTTGGCTGCTCTCTACCACCCAGTAACCATCCTCCTACTTTTTGGTTCATTTTTCCTGCAATTTCTTGGCTAATTTTCTTGTAGGTGATCCTATAGGAGGTGGCTATGAGAATCAATCTCATCCTTTAGGACAGTCAGCTATTAGACTTCTCTATGGATTTCAATGAGTAGATCAAAGTAATCGGTTCATTATCTCAGATACCATAAACTCTCACTTCCCCTTAAAAAAATGAAAATAGAAAAGGCCTGGGTAACATGATTATTACAAAAGACATTTAAGTCATATCCCTGGAAATATGAAGTCACAGTGCTTCTGGGACAGTGACAATGATATCCTAAGGGGAACTGCTCTTTGGACATCACACACAGCTGCTGAGAGTCAGGTTTATGTTTATAGTTTTGAGGATCAGCATAACAGTGGCTAGAGGGGCATCTGGGGCCTGGGAGTCAGAAGGACCTGATTCTAATCCTGCCTCCGCTGTGTGCCTTTGGGTGAGTCACTTAACTTCTCTGTACCTCAGTTACCTCATCTGTAAAATGGGGATTGAGACTGTGAGCCCCACATAGAAGAACTGTGTCCAGCCCAATATGTTTTTACCCCCCCAGTGCTTAGTAATAATAATAATGATTATGGTATTGGTTAAGCGCTTACTACATGCCAAGCACTGTTCTAAGCACTGGAAGATACAAGGTAATCAGGTTGTCCAATGTGGGGCTCAGTCAATCCCCATTTTACAGATGAGGTAACAGGCACAGAGAAGTTAAGTGACTTGCCCAAGGTCACACAGCAGACAGTGGTGGAGCTGGGATTAGAACCCACATCCTCTGACTCCCAAACCCATTCTCTTGCCACCAGGCCATGCTGCTTCACAACCGTGCTGTTAGTAGAGTGTCTGGCACATAGTAAGTACTTAAATGCCACAGTTATTATTATTAGTTTTGGTAATTCACTCATTTATTAATTGTAGGTTTCTTCCCCCTTTGCATATTTGAAATATGTTTCTGTGGACGTGGTCTATAGACCTATAGACCAATAAAGCTTTTTTTTTTTTTTGCTTTCCTGCTTAGTGGCAAGAGGATGGACTAAATGCCTTTTCAAGGTTCTTTCTATTGTTACTATATGACTATAGAGAGCACAAGTTATGCCTTCAAGTAACAAAAACACTGATAAATCAACACATGAGTTAATTATACTAGGTGGTATTTATTGCTTCTCTAATGTTATGACCAAAATAAATCTCTCTCTAAAAATCCAGATGAAAAACTTCATCTTTAAATTTTATCGTTTTTAAAACCTCCACCCTGCACCTCAAAGGAAAGCTGTGAGAAAAATTGAAATAACATTGGAAGGATTTGGGATTTTTAGAAAGACAAGAATTATGGAAAGTCAGGGCATGGTATTTTTTAAAGGCCCATACCTGCAGGCTTCTGATATAAGTATCAGTTTAATAAAAGTGGTGATGTGATTTTCAAATATTTATCCATTTCAGGACCCTTATAAACAGAGTATCTCTTCCTTCAGTTTTACTTTCCAAGCACTTAGTAATTATCAATCAATGGTATTGAGAGTTTACTGTGTAGACCATCTATACTCAACACTTGGGGATTACAATACAAGAGTTGATAGACATAATCCCCGCCCACATGGTACTTATAGCTTAGACACTAAAATAAAATTACAGACAGGGAAAATGGGAGGGTATAAGGATATGTACATAAGTTCTGTGGGGCAAATATCAAGTGCTTAAAAAGTAGAAAAGCAATGCAGGAGGGATGGTGAATAGGAAATATAAGGAAACCTAATCAGAGAAGGCTTCTTAGAGGAGAAGTGATTTTAGAAGTGCTTTGAAGGTGGGGAGAGTGTTGCTCTGTCAGATATGAAGGGAAAGGGAATTCTAGGCCAGAGGGATAACGTGGAAGTGCCTAGTACAGTGTTCTGCACACAGTAAGCGCTCAATAAATATGATTGAATGAATGTGGACCAGAGGTCAGTGACAAGACAGATAAGATGTAAGTACACCTAGTGGGCATTTGATGACTACCTTTACTACAGGATAACTAATGAGTTTTTCTTTTGGTTCAAATATACATCTCATATTGCATAAAGATATAAAATGTATCTAAATGCTGACACGGATGCTGTGGTCTAAAATTTTGTATCTGGATTGAGGTAGAGTCAAGGTGGAAAGTGAAGAACAGGTTTGAGACATTCTGTACAAGATGGAGTCCTAACAAGTGCAGTAAAAAAATAAATCAATAAAATAAAGTTTCAGGTTGTCACCTTAGGTCTTTCTGAGCCCCTATCGACTAACTTGAACTTCATACCCTCAGACCTAAGGAAAAGCCTCCTCCTCCCTACTGCACTTCTTCTGAGAAGGGACAAATTCCCATCTTTTGAGAACTCATTAGTAAGTTTCAGTGAATGGCGTTCACCCTGTCTCAACTTGAAAGTGTTCTGGTTCTACTCTGCAGCTGAGATATACAGTAACAAATACCATAATTATATTAGATAGCTTTCCATTTTTCATGTGGAAGGATTCAAGGCCGATTAAGCTTTTGCTTTGTGTGCATTAAAATTGCGGAGCTTCATTTGATCCTTTTAGTGACCTTATAGCATATCACTTCGTAAAAGGCTTCTTCAGCACTGGAAACAGTGATTCTAATTTCCACCTGAAATACAACTGAGAGCCTGTGCAAAGTGAAATGCTAGACACTTTTTTTCAAATGATGATTGCTTTTCCAAAGCCAATGTTACAGCTACCGCTGTCCCTCATAGGGATGAGCCCAGCAGCCTCTAGCTCCAATGCAGTTTGGCATTTGTTCTAGAAACGAAGACTAACTAAGAATCTACTTAAAGACTTCTTCAGCAAAGGATCATTTCATAAGGAATGAGGAATGAGCATTCTGCTGGAAACATCAAAGTCAGTGATTCTTATTTGGAATATATTTTTTTACAGTGATACTTTGATTAAAGGGGTTCTTTTCCTGCTTCATAGCCTTTAGTTTGCAAATGAGAAAAAAAATCAGGCAAAGGCAGCAACATGGCATAGTAGAAGACACACAGACTGGCAGTCAAGAGACTGTTCTAGGCCCAGCTCTTCCATTAGCCTTCTATATGACTTGGGTTAATCACTTAGCTTCTCTGGGCGTCAGGGCTTCTGTAAAATGGAAGTGAAACTAGCTTCCTCCCTCCTAGTTTGCAAACTCCAGTTGGGACATGAACTAGGTTCAATCTGATTATTCTGCATCTAATTTGCAAGGACTTTAAAAAAAATCCAGCTCACCATTGCATCCTACTGTCTAAGTCCAATTGCTTGAGATGACAATTATTGCACATAGGTAAAAATGGATTTAAAGGTCTAACTCAGAACACTGGCCAATCGCAAAGAATAAGCATCAGACTAACCCAGATAATTTTAGGTCTACCTAGGAAGTCTGCACTTTACCAGGATAAGTGTAGAGGAGGGAAAACACGTAACTAGCCATGAAGATCTCCATCTTCCCCCCATATGACACCCCACCCTTGGTCGCTCTACCCAGTGGCCTGGAATCATGGAGTATTGTACAGCATGGTACAAAGTTGGTCAGACCCCAGCATGGTAAAGGTGAACTGGGGTTGGTTGGTCCCTTTGGAAAACAAATCAGTAGGAGGAGAAAAGGAGGGAAAGAAGGGAGTTCCTTCCACTATCATCCAATGAGAAGGCCTGGGAAAGGGTATTTCAACATCTGAAGCTTCATTTTCTCAGCCCAGGAGTCAGAGTTTACCTTCAGGTCACAAGTGATTTGAGATGCCCAAAAGAAACTTTTGCATCTGTCAGTTCCCTGCCCCCACACACACTTCTGGCCAAGATCAGGGCCTAAGGTTTCAGAAATAAATGGAGCTTTCAGAATACATCCCTCCATGTGGGAAGAGCAGAAGAGGACTTTTTTTTTTTTGCTAGAACAAGATGTTTTCCTCCCTTCCTAAAGATAGCTATGACTCCTCCTAATCACTGCATCTGGCATCATCACACACTTTCCCCATAGCAGACTGTTTCAGATGAAAGATAAAAAGAAGGGGGTTGAAATGCATCCTCAAAAAAACATACACACGAGCAGCCATCAGAGAAAAGACAATCCACGCCACCAACACTCCTGAAATAAGCCCACTTCAAACATGCTTTCTTCAAAGTGGGCTGACAGCAGATTTCAATCCAAACTCCTAGACATATGCTCCAGCCTTGATTCTGAACAAACAAACCTTTAGTGGACAAGTGAGGACATATGTACCCTAAGTCTAGTAAAAATAAGCACACTCCAATCTAAATCCAGAAAACTAATCAAAATAGTCAGGCCTTTACAGAAAAAAAACCAAACACACAAACAAAAAAACCCAGTGCACTTGCTCTCCTAAACTCAGGGCTTTAAAGACACATCTTTATGGAATGCTAGTCTGGAGAATATTCCCCACTTATCTGAAGCCCTGAACACACATATTTATAGTGTACCTGTATTGTGCATGTAAGTATATGTCCAAAAAACATGACATCCCCTGACAAATAGTTTCTGCAAACATATGCTCACAGCACAAACATATGCTTGCTCTTAACTTTTGAAATTAAAGACAAGGACAGTTCTGCAGATTTTGTTTTCTGATACCTTACAAAAATAAAACAAAGGAATGGCTTCTTTTAACATTAATTCAAAAGACAAGCACAAAAATTGATCTTCAGCTACACAGTAGGTTTCAAAGGCTATTGGATGACTCTCCAGGGTAGCTGACTTCATTGGCCATGAGGACCAGGACAGATATATGGAAACTTCCTCAGCTGCACCTGTCTCCATCCCACCCATCACCTCCAATCAATGATATTTGAGCACCTACTGTGTGCACAGCACTATACTAAGCACTTGGGAGAGGACAATACAAGGGAGTTGGTAGACACAATCTCTGCCTTTAATGAGCTTACACTCTAGAAGGAGAGACAGACATTAGTATAAATGTGATATTATATAATTTACAGATTCATTCTTTTATTCAATCATTTCTTGAGCGCTTACTGTGTGCACAGCACTGTATTAAGCGCTTGGGAAGTACAAGCTGGCAACATATAAAGACGGTCCCTACCCAACAGCGGGCTCACAGTCTAGAAGTGGGAGACAGACAACAAAACAAAACATATTAACAAAATAAAATAAATAGAATAAATATGTACAAGTAAAATAGAATAATATGCACAAACATATGTACATATATACAGGTGCTGTGGGGAGGGGAAGGAGGTAAGGTGGAGGGGATGGGGAGGGGGGAGAGGAAGGAGGGGGCTCAGTCTGGGAAGGCCTCCTGGAGGAGGTGAGCTCTCAGTAGGGCTTTGAAGGAAGGAAGAGTGCTTGGGGTGAATACCAAATGCCCAAAGGCCATAGATCTAAGTGCACAGATGATGCAAAAGGGAGACGGAGCCCGGGCATAATCCACATGACAGTCCTTTAGACAAGGACCCAGAGTGGAAGATTTGGGATTTTGCTCCCTTGACCGACTCTGGTTTCAGATGGGTTGTGAACAAAGAACTATGGAGAGAAGTGAAAAAAAGTCATCAGGCACTGAGGAATAAAAGCATTTAATGAATGCTCATTGAGTGCCTATTGAGCTCTGGAATCAGAGTTGAAACACAGCAAGTCGCTGCACTTACCAGCCAACAATCTGGAGATCATACAAGTATCCAATCAACATAAATGGGTGAAAAGGGATACAATAATTACAGGAAAGACAAAATAGATAGGGCTGATGAGATGGGAAATGGATGGACTAACTAATAATAATAATAATAATAGTGGTATTTCTTAAGCGCTTATTATGCACCAAGCACTGCTCTAACTGCTAAGGTAGGTCAGCACTTAGAACAGTGCTTCACACATAGTAAGCACTTAACAAATGCCATTATTATTATTATTGTTATTACTATTACAAGGTAATGAGGTTGTCCCACATGGGGCTCAGTATTAATCCCCATTTTACAGATCAGGGAACTGAGGAACAGAGAAGTTAAGTGACTTGCCCAAGGTCACACAGCAGACAAGTGACGGATAAGGATTAGAGCCCATGACCTCTGACTTCCAAGTCTGGGCTCTTTCCACTGAGCCACGCTGAAAGCTTCTAAACTGCATTCCAAATTGAGGAAGGAGGTGGTTTGGCAGGTAGGAACATTCCCCCAGGTTTTCTTTGCTAAAAATGGGAAGCAAAGAGGCAGGCTCCCAAGGGTAAAGAGCATGGGACTGGGAATTCAGATTAAGATTCTAATCACAGTTCTGCCCACTGACCTGCTGTGTGTCCTTGGACAATTCACTTAACTGAGATGCAGAGAGGTTAACTTCTCTGAAAAATGAGTTTTGTTTTGTTTTTTTTTTTAAAAAAGGCAGCTGTTCTCCATCCCCCTTAAATTATGAGACTGTGTGGCACAATGCTTGGCACATAGTGTTCAATAAATGCCACTATAAAGCAGGAGATATTGAACCACATTCAAAGGGAAGAAAAAGTTAGTGAGCAAATATAATAATGATGGCATTTATTAAGTGCTTTCTATGCGCAAAGCACTGTTCTAAGTGCTGGAAATTAAGCGCTTACTATGTGCAAGGCACTGTTCTAATCGCTGGGGAGGATACAAGGTGATCAGGTTGTCCCACGTGGGGCTCACAGTCTTATACCCCATTTTACAGATGAGGTAACTGAGGCACAGAGAAGTTAAGTGACTTGCCCAAAGTCACACAGCTGACAAGTGGCAGAGCCAGAATTAGAACCCATGACCTCTGACTCCCAAGCCCGTACTCTTTCCACTGAACCACTCTGCTTCTAATACTGAAGTAGAGTCATCACACAAAGCCATAACAGAAGACTGTACGGAGCCATCACAACAGAGAAATCAGCATGATGGGCAGCAATCAGGAAAGCATTTGCTTTCCATGAGCAAAGGCTTTCCAAAGATAGAGAGAGGCAAGCTTGAAAACAGAAATAGGCTGTATATGGCCAGAGCTAGAAAAGCTGGGACTCAGTATTTGTTAGATGGACCAGTTTTGGGACAATTTCTGGGACACTTCAATTTTCTGTAATTACCTTGAACAGCTAAATGGAGGGCAAGTTCCCAATGACTTAGAAGAGGACATTTTATTCAATCCTTTCCTGGTCTTAAAACAAAGCTTCAGACAATCTTGCAGCCCTGCTGAAAACCAGGATTCAATTGCTCAGGACAGACCTGCATGGCACCCTGTGGCTCTCTTTCAGTAAAAGTTTTTCATGGAGTGACATCAGGAGGGGAAGGAAAAAAAAAACCCAGCACCAAAACTTGCAAACATTAAACCAAAGATAACTTTTTTGTGTGCTGAATGTCACTGGGACTGTGGATCCTGGGGCCTTTTCAGTCCCAGATGTGCTCACAGGTTAAGTTCACCATCAGTGAAGTTCATATTCTTCAAATACAAAGGATAACTCTATAAATTTCCTTTCACAGGACAATGAGAATTCTGTTTGAGAATTCAAACAGAAATATAATGCAGATGAATATTCCTCCTCCTCTTCTGATCTTTCCTCCTTCTCAGCTATCTCCCAAAGGAAGATCTTCAGTTATTTTAAAATCTAACACTTCTACCTTTGACCTAGCCCTCAACCTCCCTTCTCTAAAAAATGTTTGCTTCTATATTCCTCCCATCCCTCGAATCTGTCCACAGCCTTTCATTCTGGCTCCTTGCCTTCTGCCTTCCCAAGTATAAATCATCCTGGTGGAAATCCCACTAGACTGTACACACCTTGTAGGCAGGGATTGTGTCTATTAAACTGCACTCCTCCAAGTGATTAGTGCCTGCTCTGCACATAGTAAATGCTCAATAAATATTATTGATGGATTAAAGTGCCTTTCCTTCACCCAGCTACCAGTGCTCCAGCTATCATCCCATCTTTCTAACCCTGTTCCTGTTTGAAGAACAAGTCACCTAATCCAACTGCCTCCACTTTCTCTCGACCAACAGTAGACCCTCTGCAAGCTGATTTTTCATCCTCCTCACTCTCCTCTGTATTCCCCCAGGCATAAATATATTTTGTTATGCTCTGCATAGGGTAGAAAGCACTTTTGGAAAGGATTTATTCGGAGAAATTTTCCAAAATATGACATAAATCAGCCTAGGCCAAACAACTTGAAGGAAAGGATTCCTAGGTGGAAGGCACAGTTGCTAACTAAAAATCTACCCTGAAGTTGGTTTGTAGCTTACTTCAGACTCCAGGCAAGCTGATATCCTGAACTACCCAGGGAACTGTCTTTTGGGAAACTGCACAAAGTCTCTTGGCTAGTAATCCATGCCCCCCTGGGCTCAAGGTAACTTCAAAACAGGACAGCAATGCTTTTTTCCATTCCCCTTTTGAGGTGATAGAAGAGGAAACAGGAAAAAAGTGCACTATTATGACCATCTTTGAGTTCATGATGTTTCGGTAAGCCAGTCCTGTTTTGCTCTTGTCAACTTAGATGGTGAGCCCGGTGTTGGGTAGGGACCGTTTCTATATGCTGCCGATTTGTACTTCCCAAGCGCTTAGTACAATGCTCTGCACACAATAAGTGAACAATAAATACGATTGAATGAATGAATGCACTCCATCCAAATATACATATATAGGAACCAGGGAGGGAGTATGGAAAGGTTAAAATGGATTGGAGAGGACCAAAGACAGCAAGATGTGAACTGAGGCTACTACAACCTCAGGGAAAATCAAGTGCTCTCTCAAAGTCAATGCCATATCAATTTTTAATACATTGACCTAAACTGAATTTTTAAAAGCGTGAAATAAAAAAGAAAAATAGAATTGCATACCTTTAGGGGAAGACTTATTTAAACTTGTTTCCAACTAATCAATGATAATAGAAAAGGAAATATTTATGAGGATGAATAAGTATGGAAATTGCTTTCGAGTTTAAAAGCAATAATCTTTATAAGTTAACTAAAGAGAAAATAGATGACTTGCAGCTGAAAAGGGAAATAAATTATTTATCAGTTTTCCTGCAGAGACATCTAAACTTTAGTTATGCCTCAAGAGATAGCTGATCTAAGTTAATTTCCTTGACAAATTTTCATTAAAAATCATGATGTTGACTCCTCAACTTTGCTATTTGGTGTGGTTGTTATATGTGCAAATATTTATCCCTGGATAGAGATGGGCATATAGCTGACACCAGACTTTAGGCAAGCTGATATCCTGGACCAATTGATCAGTTGTATTTATTGAGCACTTATTGTGTGCAAAGCACTGTACTAAGCATTTAGGAGAGTATAATATAAATTTGATAAGGTATATGGAAGGCTTTTAGAAGTATGAAATAGCACACAGATGATAAAGCTAACGGTATTTGGTTGAAGGATTTTTTTTAAATACACATTTTGCTCTTTATATTGGTATTTTATCCCCACTCCCCCTCCCCCACCATCATTACATTCCTTCTACCTGAAGCCAAGATTTCCAGTTTGGAGAGGCTTCAAGCCCCAGCTGAACTCTCTAGCTTCGGTTCTCCAATGCAACTCTCTGTGATATTCCTATTTGTTGTATTTAATTGAATGCTTACTGTGTGCAGAACACTTTACTAAATGCTTGAGAGTGTAGGTCAGATTTGAACATGTCAGATTATATTTGTAACCTACAAAAGGAGTTGAACATTCCTTCTCTAAAGTATGGTGTCATTAGGCTTCCAAATGTTTAAGTCTGAAGGGTTATTCCTAAGAATTTTTCATAGCAAATTTTCAATTCTTCAAAGGCAGGGTGCCTACTGATTCTATTGTATGCTCCCAAATGCTTAATTAAATGCTCTGCACGGGGTAAGCCCTCAGTAAAAAGAAACAGCATGACTCAGTGGAAAGAGCACAGGTTTTGGAGTCTGAGGTCATGGGTTCAAACCCTGACTCCGCCAATTGTCAGCTGTGTGACTTTGGGCAAGTCACTTAACTTCTCTGTGCCTGTTACCTCATCTGGAAAATGGGGATTAAGACTGTGAGCCCCGCCATGGGACAACCTGATCACCTTGTAACCTCCTCAGTGCTTAGAACAGTGCTTTGCACATAGTAAGTGCTTAATAAATGCCATCATTATTATTAATAAATACTACTGACTGGTGCTGATAAGGCAGGGAGTAAGAGCTACTAACCAAACTCTTTGAAGTTTGAATTGGAGAAAAATAGGAGATGAAGTTAGGCTTTCCATGGAGTGGATAAACTTGGTGGGATGGAATTCCCTTTAGCAAATATTAGTTGGGTGGGGGCCAGCATAAGGAACAATCTTTTTATGTGCACATTGTGGCATACGTTGAGGGGTTCTGCATTACCCTTTTCAGTCACTAATGCACCCCACAGGTAGCTTCTTCAAGTATTAAAGGACAACTTTAGAGTTGATAGATATACTGTGAAATTAGAACTCAGCAAACTCATGGGAAGCAAGTGAGTTCTTCTGACAGATTCTGGTGGCTTGCAGTGTAGACAAATGAACTATTCCAAGGCATCAAAACACAATGACTTCCTCCTCCTATGGACTTTAAACTTTCTTTGAAAAAGAATCATCAAAACTGGAAAAATGCCTAACGGTTCTATGAAGTTACCATGAGAAGAAGAATTGATGAAATTTTAAAACTTTGAAAAAACTTAATACCCATTAATAAGGACAGCAGAGAAATATTTATGAGACCATTTAAGAAACAGATAAGTAGCCTTCTTCCCCCATTAGAAATAGCACTTCAAAATGGGGAAGGATCAAAGAAATGAATGACAAACTAAAATAGCAAACTTCAATTATTAATCAGCGAGCCTGAAAAAACTTGGAGAATGCACTTTCTTAAACACTTGCCAAATAAATTCCTCTTGCCCAGCTTAATTAATTAGCACATTTAAAGACTGGATGTTAATTAGTTGCCTTCACATTGCCCTACCTACAGTACAACAGAGGTGATATTATCTTCCACTTGTTAATTAGCAATTAACTATAGGAAGGAACTGCTTTGGAAATCATTCCCTTGCAAGTGCTTATGGCACAGTGTTGAGATATTATAGACAGGCAGATATGGATGCATATTTTCAATTAATTAAGATGCACATCTGAAAAACTCTCCTCCCCTCTCCCATAAAAAAGGCAGCAGTTTTATTGCTTTCCTGAAAGAATTCTTCCTTCACTGTGTTATTTTGCTCCACCACCTCCTAGGCAGACTGTGTGCTTTCCCCAGCAGAGGGGAATTCAACACACTGTCCAGGATTTTGAACTCAGTCCAAGCTATGATCCTTCTTTCTCCCTAAAGACCAATTGGGTTCTCCCAGTGATTCTCTTTCTTAGTTCTCTAGGAAGCCCTCCTAGGCTGGGCAACAGTGGTGATGGAATGCTCAACCCCACTCCACCACATTCCAGTAACAAACATTTGTTTCTGCACTGACTGGCTTTCTGGACTTTTAGTTCATTCATTCAGTCATGTTTTGAGCACTTACTGGGTGCAGAGCATTGTACTAAGCATTTGGAAAGTACAGATCAGCAACACAGACAATCCCTGCCCACAATGGACTCAAAGGAAAGAAAAGTTCAGTCATATGTATTAACAAACACTTGGGTGAGTGGAAGGTGGAGCTTGAGTGAAGCAAAGGAGACTTGTGGAAAGTAGAACTGAAAATACTGATTAATTGAAGGATTCTAAATCCATAAAAAATCAGTGGCCCATTAACCAATGCCACCTCCCCTCAATTAACCCAAGGTTATTGAGGCCTTACTGTGTACTCTATATTGTAAATTCCTTGAGGGTGCACTGTGTCTATCAAATCTATTGTACTGTACTCTCCCAAGTGCTTAGAAAAAAAATTGTATTTGCTAAGCACTATGTGCCAAACACTAAACTCTGGGGAAGATACAAGATAATCAGGTCCCACCTGGGGCTCATGGCCCAAGTAGGAAAGAGATCAGATATTGAATCCTCATTTTGTGATGAGGAAACTGAGGTACAGAGAAGTTAAATGATTTGCTCAACGTCACAGCAGGTAAGTGGAAGCACCAGAATCAGATCCTAAGTTCTCTGACTCCCAGGCCAGTGTTTTCTCCACTAAGTCACAGTGCTTCTCAGTACAGTGCTCCACACACAAATGCTCAATAAATACCATTGATTGTATTAAGCATTTCGTATAGCAAGTAGACATGGCCTCGAATAGCTTAGAATCTAGAGACAGACAGCAAAATAAATTACAGGTAGGGGAAGCAACAGAGAATAAGGATATGTACATAAGTGCTGTGTGCTATTCCCCCAGTCTCTTTGGGTACCTCATACATCCCTCTTCTACCCATTCCTTCTCCCACTGACCAGTCCTCTCACTGCCCCCTGATTTTGTTCTGATGATTTTGACACCTTTCAACATGTTTTATTTTGTTGTCTGTCACCCCCTTCTAGACTGTGAGCCTGTTGTTGGGTCGGGACCGTCTCTATATGTTGCCAACTTGTACTTCCCAAGTGCTTAGTACAGTGCTCTGCACACAGAAAACACTCAATAAATACGACAATGAATTTTTGCTTCTGATACCTGCTGTCCTCATTCCTGCTTCCTCTGGTACTATCTTTCATTTGTACTCCTATCTAGTCACCATTTCTCTGTGATCTTCATATTTTCCTTCCCCCTCTTCCCACCTTGTAGGAGTCTCCAATTTTGCACCTTTTTGTCTGAGTCTCCTTTGCCCTCATCTGTTCCTGGTGAGGAGCAATAACTTAAAAAATTTGTAGTATTTCTAAAGTTTTTAAATATGTGCTAGGCAGTGTACTTAGTGCTGGAGTAGATACAAGGTATTCAGTTTGGATAGTCCCTGTCCCACGTGGGGCTCACCATCTAAGGGAGGTAGGGACCATGGAGGATCTAATACCCTGTGTCCTTTAAAAAAAAAAAATACATTCAGCTTCTCTGAAACCAATAGAGATATGGAAGTGTGGGTGGCCTGAGCCTAGAACCTTCATTCATTCAATAATATTTATTGAGCATTTACTGTGCGCAGACCACTGCACTAAGTGCTTGGGAGAGTACAATGTAAACAGACACGTTCCCTGCCCACAGTGAGCTTAAAGTCTAGAGGAGCTTACAGTGCCTTAAGGTACCTAGAACCCAGCACTGCTGGGGAGCCAGCCTTGGGCTGGAGCCCTAAAACCTCACCCATGAGCCATGGCCTCTGGATGAGCTCAGAGCCTCCTCCAGGCTCATCCTCCTCCCATCCAAAGAGGACCCCCCTGCTCAGTCGGTCAACCCATTCCACACCATCCACAACTGGTTCTGCATTTTCCACTTTCCTCCTCTAAAACAGCCACACTGCCCAACATGTGTGGTGTGTGTCGGTTTAATGCCAGTAATTTGGTTTCCTTGCACACATGCTGGGTTTCTTAAAATTCAGGGCAGAACTCAAGATTACAGTTGCAAAAATATGCCAGGAACTATTACCCCTGGCTCATTTTCCTTAGCACTGGAGAAACTGGCTGTAACATGATAATGACAATTAAATAGCAATATGCATGTGGAAATCCTGAAAATGGACAAAAGGACAGTAAGGTGAATAAAGCAGCTAATTTTCTTAATATTTAAGGATTCACTACAACAGCTGCTCCACTTGAGTGGAGTTTTCATCAAAAGTACCCTGCAGGCTTTCAGGACATAGAGCCTTGTTCTAGAGCATAAATCTCCACTTTTCTATTGTAGAATACATTCAGTCCTATTCTAAGATTCTTCTTCACTATCAATTCCAGTCATTCCCTTAGAGGAATAATCCTGGAAAATAGGTCATGTGCAAATTTCAAATGCTGAAAAAAGTCTAAAATTCAACATTTCACAGCTCACATATTTGTCTGACTGCATATTATTTGAATGTGGGCTTCAGTGAAGCCAATGGTACTTTCCATGGCACTGATGTCAAACTGTGGCCTAGTGGAAAGACCCAAGCCTGTGAGTCAGAAGGCCTGTGTCAATAATAATTCTGGTATTTGTTAAGCGTTATATGCCAGGTACTGTACTAAGCACTGGGGAAGATACAAGCAAATTGGGTTGGACACCGTCCCTGTCCCACGTGGAACTCACAGTCTCAATGCCCGGTTTACAGGTGAAGTACCTGAGGCACGGAGAAGTGAAGTGATTTGCCCAAAGTCACACAGCAGACTAGTGGAAGAGACAGGATTAGAACCCATGACCTTCTGACTCCCTAGCCCAAGCTCTATCCACTATGCCAGTGCTGTGTTCTCATCCCAGCACTATCACTTCCCTGCTCTGAACCTTGGGCAAGTCACTGAACATTTGTGCCTCAGTTTCCTCATTTGTAAAATGGGATTAAATATCTGTTTCTCCTCCCACACCCCACATCCTTTCAACTGTGAGCCCCATGTGGGACAGGTATTGTGTTTGGTGTGATTATTTTATCTACTACAGTACTGGTCGTAGAGAGAAGCATTTGACATATACCACAATAACTTTTTAAAAAGCATTTGCAGTTAAGAAAGATGCTATCCAAAAGTTCATTTGGTAAATTTTCCACAGCTACGGTATCTATAGCCTCCATCCTCCACTCCAATTGCTGAAAAACCACCGCACAAATTCTTAAGGAGGTTGTCCATGTGGGACAGCTTGATTAATTTCTATCTACCCCAGTGCTTAGAACAGTGCTTGGCACATAGCAAGCACTTAACAAATGCCATAATTATTTTTATTAGGTAGGACATAGTCTCTATCCCCATTTTACAGAGGAGGTAACTGAGGCACAGAGAAGTGAAGTGATTTGCCCAAGGTCACACAGCAGACAAGTGGCAAAGCTAGGATTTGCTCTTTCCACTAAACTACACTAAATAATGCAAGGGTTACATGCTTGTGGGACAGGGAGGATGGTTGTGTGCCTACTGGGATGAAAAAGTTACAGGGAGGAGAGGATTTGGATGGGAAGATGAGGCGCTCTGTTTTAGGCTTGTGAAGTTTGAGTATAAGTGGGGTATCCAGATGGGGATGCCCTGAGAGCAGCAGAAAATGCAAGACTGCAGAATAGAGATTTCAGGGTTGGACAGATAGATCTGGCTCGTGTACCTTGTACTTAACCCAACACTGAGCAAGTTTTGGGCATATCACAAAAAAGAAATCACAGTTACTTAACCTTCTTCTCTCAAAGTGAATTAGACCTTTCCCAGGAAGTCATATTTTTCCTCTGCTAAACTTGTGACAGAAACCAACAGCAGAGGAAGGAATTTCCCAGTGATATGGGAAACTGAAATTATTTGGGATTCTAAGCTTAAAGAGGAGAAGGGGTGGGAAAAGAAGAAGAAAAGAAATGGGAGAAAGGGAGAGGAAATTTGTTTCAAGATGGTTCCACTGTTCAAGTTCATCTAGAGGACAACCCTCATGTTAGACCTCCTAGGAAATTGTTCTATGATGATACGTGAATTTTGGGCCAGAAAATGTTCAGTGCCTCTACCCAGGGGTTGCTTCCTAAGTGTTCTCAGCTAATTTCTTGAGTCTTCCTTGGAAAGGTGTGACTGATTTTAATCAGCTAGATGTAATTAAAGTTCTTTTCTCTAAAATTGTTCTCTTTTTGTAGAGCAAGTTCTATTTATGTCAGATCCCAGACAACCCTAGTGCGAGAAGTAGCTATTCAGGTTATTAAGACCCAGAAGCCACTGTGTTCAGCCTTTTTAGTAGCTGGTGTTTTTAAATATTACATTTAAAGATAATAGTTCTTTGCTTCTTCTCTGTCATTAAGGTGATATGGTTGGAGCTGAGGTTTCACAAGATTGGGGCTCAAAGAGGAGAAGGGATGGGAAAGGAAGAAGAGGGAAGATGGGTGAGGGAAGAGAAAGGGGGAAGTAGATGAGAGAAGCAGTTGGAAGGGCAAGGAGAATGGGAAAGTGTCTACTGTCACTTTATGGTATTTGTTAAGGTCCTATTTGTGCCAGGCAATGTTCTAAGTGCTGGGGTAGATTCAGTGTAATCAGGTTGGACTCAGTCAATGTCAAACATAGGGCTTACAATATCAATCCCCATTTTACAGATGAAGTAACTGAGGCCCAGAGAAGTTAAGTGACTTGCCCAAGGTCACAGCAGACTAGTGACAGAGCCAGGATTAGAACCCAGGTCCTTCTGACTCCCAGTCCCATGCTTTATCCACTAGGCTACTCTGCTTTTCCTGCTCAGTGGTTCAAGCAGAAACTTGTTCCATAACTGGGGCCACCAGAGAAGAGGGGGCAGCCCACTTGGGCTGCCTGTCCTAGGTTAGGCTTGCACTGAGGTTATGGGCGTGAGACAGGACCAACATGGTCCAGTTCAACTACGGTTACTTTCAGAACTGCCATCACCAATTGGGCAGATGAACTGTGGGAGCATTGCTCCAATAGGGGGGTTTCTAGCACGGTCAGAAACACGCAAGATTGCCTATGCTTGGAGCTTCCCATTCATACATGAAACCAGAGAAGTCACTTAAGGTTTGACACAATGGTGACACAGGATAAGCAACTATGGCTGTCCCTGAACTGGACAAGGAAGCAAAGGAGGTGGAGAGGGAGACCATTTAGCCTTTCTCCTCCCTGCTGCCATATAACTGTTACTGTCATCACCACCTCCGTGGCTGAAGGATGCCCAAAAGCAGGCCGTGCTTAGGTGGCAGGATGCTGGCTGAACCTCCTTTGGCAAGTCCAGACGCTAGTCAGCAGGGACAATAAATTTAACAGACTTTCTATGAAAATATTAGGTAAGAAATATAGGTCAACAGATCTGGGGCTTCACTCTTCAGGTTAAAAGCAACAGCGTGGTCTAGTGGAAAGAGCACAGGCCTGGCGGTCAGAGGGCTCCCACTTAACGTAATAATAATAAATTATGGTATTTGTTAAGAGCTTACCATGTGCCAAGCACTGTACTTAGCCCTGGGGTGGATACAAGTAAATAGGGTTGGACACAGTCTCTATGCTTCTGTTTCCTCATCTGTAAAATGGGGACCAGAAGACCTGTTTGACCTCCCTCATGGACCGAAAGATGTAAGCAGGACAGAAACTATGTCTGATCTTATTTTGCATGTATCCCAGCCCTTAGCACATAGTGAGTGCTTAATAAAAGTCATTATTATTAAATCCTCCAGCCCCAATCATTCAAATCTAGAGAATCCTGCCTTAAACACTCTTTGCAGAGTTAGTTTTTTAAAAGACATCAGCTGGCCTGCTGTTCTTCTTGCCTTTCTCCTTGAACTAGAATTCTGCTTCCTGTAGATGATTTGGTAAAGGTGCTAGCTTCCCTTGACAATTATAAAAATCTATCTCCACCTGAAACAAAACTCAGCTGGACCCTTGACCCAACCCATTAACACCATTAAGCAGCTGCCTCAAACCAAAGCCTTTCATCTTTGGGATCATTTTCTTCTCTCCTTTTCATACACCCCCGATTGTTTTCATTTTGGCTGATTTTTAATATTTCCTAGAGTGTATCCTTATTTGCTTCCAGAATGAAATCAGTTTCAGATTAAACCTGCTTGTTGCAACAAATGCAGTTACCACATTCTCAGATGTATGCAGCAAATTTCATTATGATCTTTCTGAATTAGGATCTTCCCTGTGTCCCACAAGGCTGAACAGCATATTTTGGCTCTGAAAATGCAATTGGAAGTAGTTTCTCTACAGATTTATGTTTTCAAATCAGAAGGAAAGCCCTGTCTTCAATTACATCGATGGTAAAAGTTTGAGGGTTACCAGTTGAAAAATCATTAAAGAAAAAATGATTTCCTGTTGCAACTTCAAGATAGTCATCTTATTCTTGCTCATTACAGACTTCTAGACTATGAGCCCATTATTGGGTAGGGACTGTCTCTAAGTTGCTGACTTGTACTTCCCAAGCACTTAGTACAATGCTCTGCATATAGTAAGCGCTCAATAAATATGATTATTATCTGCTGCCCGGATTATCTTTGTGCAGAAATGCCCTGGGCATGTTACTCGCCTCCTCAAAAATCTCCAGTGGCTGCCTGTCAACCTATGAATCAAGCAAAAACTCCTCATTCTAGGCATCAAGGCTCTCCATCACCTCACCCCCTCCTACCTCACCTCCCTTCTCTCCTTCTACAGCCCAGCCCGCATCCTCCACTCCTCTGCCGCTAACCTCCTCACTGTACCCCATTCTCACCTGTCCCTCCGTCGACCCAGACCCACGTCCTTCCCCTGGCCTGGAATTCCCTTCCTCCACACATCTGCTAAGCTAGCTCTCTTCCTCCCTTCAAAGCCCTGAGAGCTCACCTCCTCCAGGAGGCCTTCCCAGACTGAACCCCCTTTTTCCTCTCCTCCTCCCCATCCCCCCCCCCCACCCTACCTCCTTCCCCTCCCCACAGCACTGGTATATATTTGTACAGAATTATTACTCTATTTTACTTGTACATATTTACCATTCTATTTATTTTGTTAATGATGTGCATATAGCTTTAATTCTATTTGCAATTTTGACACCTGTCTACATGTTTTGCTTTGTTGTCTGTCTCCCCCTTCTAGACTGTGAGCCCGTTGTTGGGTAGGCACCGTCTCTATATGTTGCCGACTTGTATTTCCCAAGTGCTTAGTACAGTGCTCTGCACACAGTAAGTGCTCAATAAACATGATTGAAAGAATGAATGCTTTGCACATAATGAGCACTCAGCAAATATGATTATATTCCAGAAGAAAATGATACAGTAATATTAATCTCTTGCTTACCTTAAGCCCCTGTAATGTCTGAAACTCAGTGTCATGTCAAGATTTTTCAAAAGTCACTTCAGTTGGAATTAAGTTTCAACACTACCTCAATCATGTTAGAGTCTCAAGCTTGGTGGACAAATGAAGCGTCAACCTGTGTTCCAAATGGAATAGGTGGTGAGTTAGAAAATCACTGAGGAAGTTTCCCCGTGGGTTCTGTTACAGGCAACACTGGCTACCATATGTCCACCACAAACCCAGCTTGCCTATCCAGTCTGAAGGCAGAGTGGGGAGGCAGTCTCAGGGGACTTCTTTCAGGGGTGAGTCACCCTACTGTGAAAGTAGCTGAGCAGTAATATTCTTTTGGTTCTACAATCACCTAGCAGGTTATAGCAGGGGATACTGATAAACTGCTGAGCCTGCTTCGGCAAGAAGGAAAAGGAATCTCTTACTTGCCTTTTTGACTCTCACTACCCTCATACAAGACATTTCCTTCTTAAAAACAAACCCCTCCCCTAAACTTGCAGCTGCCCGTTCTACATTTCCCTTCTGCCAAGAACCTGAGCTACTTGATGCCTGCTCAATTAGCCTTCAGCCCCCCCGCCACCCCGCCACTCAAAAGCAGTCCATGAACTATTTCTTTCATGGCAGAGTGGCTCTCAAAGCCATATTAGCCCCACAGATCAATAACAGGGATGTAAATGCCATCTAAGGGATCCTCCTTTACCCTGAACTGAACCAGAATCATCTTGCAATTAACCCATGGTTTTGAAAACTCAAAGTTTCAGTATTTAAGAATTTATCCTTTATGTTGCCATTTGGGACCATCTCATTTAAATTTCAGAGGAGGGTGTTTTTATTTGATAGCCAATTTTAATTTAGAATGGTTTAAATGTATGAAAAATAATTGTGGCAAGACAGAATTAGGCAATTTTCCAGACCCAAAGTACAAAGAGCACAGGCTTGGGAGTCAGAGGTTGTGGGTTCTAATCCCTGTTCTGCCACTTGTCTGCTGTGTGACCTTGCATAAATCACTTAACTTCTCTGTGCCTCAGTTACCTCATCTGTAAAAAGGGGATTAAAACTGTGAGCCCCTCATGAGAAAACCTGTGCTTCAATCTGTGCTTAGCACATAGTAAGTGCTTAACAAATCCTATCATTATTATTATTACTTGGGCCAATGTAGAAAAGGTAAGCTTTTAGAGAACATGAGCTCCAGAAAAATCTCAACTGATGCCCTCAATAATAGATAGAAGATAATGAAGATAAATACCACACTTCAAGCAGAAAAATTCAATTAAAAAGGATTTACTTCTGTTGGATCTCAATTGGTTTCAGCTAGTAGAATTACAGTGCTTGTGGTTAATAAGGGACTCAGAACGGTTTCTCCTTTTTCACATTTTTTCCAGCAAGAAGATCATAATCACATTTATAAGATAAATACTGTTTTTTCCCCTGCAATCTTACACTCAGAGATGACTAGTGAAATGAGTATGTTGCCATGAGATAACTTGGCTAAAGCCTGCATTTAGTTTGATGACATTATCACTGGTATTTACAGAACTCTGGAGTATAGAACAAAATATTAGAGTTTGAGGAACATACAGAAGAAGCATAACACATTTTTCTTCAATATTTCATTTTCTGTACCCACATCACATGATATGTCAGAAAGTGAAAAGTTTTAAAAAAGGCATAAGAAAGGAGGTGAAAGGGATTGGGAAAGGATCCCTTAATCTGGTGAGAGGAATGATACTGTTCTATTTAAGGAGGACTGCTTGCAGGTGGTCTCAAATAGGAATGTGAAAGTAACTAAAGTCACTTCATTAGGCTGGATGTCTGGAAGATTCTTCTCAGTATCCACCGTCGGGCTGAATGGATTATTGGTTTGACCAACAATGCCAGTTCTTTGGGTTGTAACAAGCTCCTAGAACTGATCTTCAGGGTTTCTCCGATAACCCCCTAAACATGTCTCCTCTCTTCCAGTCAAGCTTACCTTTTTCCAGTCCTCCTCCTCTCCCTTCTAAGCTTGTCCCAAGCTGAAACATACACAGAAAATAATTTCACTGTTCTCATTCTCCTGACCATTTCTATTTCCTAAATTGTGGCTCAAGGACCATCTGCTCCAGACTCATTCCTTATTAGCTTCTACAATTCTCCCAACCCTCCTTCTTGTAACATCCCAAATATTGTAATCATGTCTTGTTTTATGTTCTTCCATCTTCTCTCCCCTATTACACTATAAACTCCTTGAAGGCAGGTGCAATTGCTAATTACTGCTAGTGAATCTCCTGGGCCATTAGTAGATATTAGTTGATAATGGTCGTGTTCTTGCAAGAATTCAAGAATAGAAAGTCATGTTAACCAGGCCAGTGAAGTGTTGAAGGTCTCTGAGGTTGGAAGCTGGAGAAAGCCTTGAAAGCATGCCCCCACCATCAGGGAACTATGAGTCCCTGATAGGATCTGCTTTCAATCAAGAGGATGTCTGAGAAGTAGAGAAGCAGTGTTGCCTAGTGAAAAGAGGTCAGGACAGAGTAGAGCCCAAGTCCTCTGAATCCCCACTCTGCCACTTGCCCGCTGTGACCCTGGGCAAATCGCTTCACTTTCCTCACTGGCAAGATGGAGGTTCAATACTCATTCTCCCTCCTACTTAGGCTGTGAACCCCGTGTGGGATCTAATTACCTTGTATCTACCCCAGTGCCTAGCACATAGTAAGTGCTTAAAAAAAAATCAATCCTTTCAGTACATACTGTTTGCAGAGTACTGTACTAAGCACTCGGAGAATACAATATAACAAAGTTGGTAGACACCTTCCTTGCCCATGAGCTAGCACTCTAATACCCCAATTACTATTATAACCATTATCACTGATGACCAATAGCACTTGCTTATCTGCAACTTTTCCCAAAATTTCCTCGAGCCAGATGACATGCTATAAACTTGTTTCCTCTGGGAATAATCAATCATATCTGAGCACTGTACTAAGTGCTTGAGAGAGTACAATTTAACAGAGTCAGTATGCACATTCCCATAAATACTCTGGGTGGGGAAGGAAAAACTTACTGAGCCATTTGCAGCTCAAAGCTCTCTTCTCTCCCTGCTGCAGATAAGTTCACCATGCTTAGGTCTCCATTTTTGAGACTGTCCAATTAAGAAGCTGCAATGGATTAGGCCAGTGGGGACTTCCAGAGGCAAACACTCAGTAGGCTATAGAATTTATTCAAAAGCTCAATCCTATGGAAAATAGATCTCTGTTGTAATCAAGTCCTGAGGCTCTGAACTACTAAGAGGGAACTGTACTGAATATGATCGTGGACAATTCAGATCACAGCTAGGCTTCTGGCCTCTCCAAGACACTGAATCACATCTTGACTTTTAAGAAGAGTTGCAACCAGCAGTTGATGCTCTCTCGCTCTTCGCACTGTTCTTTACTGGACAGTGAGTATGAGACATGACCAAGTCCCTTAGGTAACAACTGGGGAGTCAGCCTTCATGTGATCCTTTACCTCAATCCTCAATTCAACAGTACAAATGGGCTCCATACCAGCATTAGCCTTGGATAACTCAAAAGGACAAAATAAAAAAAGTTCAACTGGCTGGGCCGAAGTAGCCCCTGGTCCTCCAGCCAGTGATCAAAGGAAGGGCGCTTGCCATGCTTTTAAACAAGTTGCCTCAAATATCACCAGGTTGCTAGGTGAACTAGCCCACTCTAGGCCAAAAAAAAAAGAGAGAGATAGGAAATAGATCTGTCACTTGCTTTTGTTACAGACCTTCCACTATTCAGCTGAAAACCTCATTTTATAATAGATTATTTGGCTAAAAGTGTTTAATCTTGATGTATTATGAAAGGGAGTGGGGAGGGGCTTAACTGAATGCAGTTCAAACCTGACACCGCTTAGGTGAATGAAGGTAGAAAGCTGAGCCCGGAGTGAGAGTAAAACCTTTAGAATTAAAGCACTGATTTAACAATGATGCTAGTAATGATACTCCCAAACACACACCCTCTTTCCACTACTGAAGGGCTGCTAAATCCCTTCCTCTCCAATTGTTTTGTTTCTCTTTAAGATCCATTGCCTCAAGTAAGAAAACCAATATTTAGTGTTTTGAATGGGGGTACTAAACCAACTGTGTTTCAATTTTCTCCTTTTCTTTGAAGACTTAAGTTGGTTTCTTGACACTACCTTAACCAGACTATAAAGCCACTTGCAGGAAATGCTCTGGTTTCTGAGTACGCCATGATGAGGGTCTTTCCCTTGAAGCTGTAACAAATTACTTTGCTTTTTAAATTTCCAAAATCTATTCTCTTTCCAGTTCATTTTTTGTCTCCTTTCACTTCAGGAGCTGGCCACCCGCACACTTAATTGCCTTCAAAAATGTTCATTTTTCATCTGCTCTGTAACTGTCCAGCAAAGATAGGAAGCAATAATTGCACTCGTCACATGAAATTTGCTATTTAAAATAAGCTTCTAATCAGACAGGGTACTCAAAAACATTATGACTAATCTGTAGACTATGGAATACAAAGAATGCAGAGCCCTTATTCCTAAGTGCTGGGACATTGTTAATAGGTTTCATTTAAAATTCAGCCATATCCTCTCTTTTTACTCAGAAAAATAATTAGCAGATCTAAAATGGGAGAACATATGGAATACTGGAAACTCACAGCAAAGAGGTACTTAAAACCCCATTTAAGTTTCTTAACGAATACTATTACTCTTACACAACACATCTTTCAGGAGCACCCAATGGTAGAACTCAAGGGAGATTTTTTTAGGAAAAAAACCCTCAATTTCTTTGATGTGTTGTAGAAGGAAAAGAAAAAAAGGCAATTCTGAAAAATATCCACTGCTTAAACAGAAACAGGTATTCTTAATCTCTGTCTCTCCTCTAAACAAGTAGTGAATAAACACTTGAAGGGAAGAAAATGTTCTATCCCATGGAAAGCCCTACATAAATAAATAACAAATCTCAAAACTAAATCTTTTTAAAATTTAGAGTCTAAGCAGATACAGTGTTATCACCCACCTTAGCTTTCGCCAGCCCTCAACAGTTTCACAGACCTATGTTCCCATTGCCCAGCTAAACTTTTTCTTCTTTTGCCTCACAGCCAAAAACCCTACCATCCCCAAGACAACTCACCAGCTTTTTTCCCTTTCCCACAAAGGTCCACCTTCTGTGTTCCACTTACCAATATGACAGGAAAGTGGTAGCAGGAAACTGGAAAAAGAGAGGCCTGCCCTTGTGGTCAGCTTTTATTCAGAGTTGCTGACCAGCTAAATGTGTTTCCACGCTCAAGCTTCTGAGCCTAGGCTAATCACCTGCAAGTAATCAGCAGCCTTGCTTCTAGATTTCCTGTGTGAGGCTTCAGGTGGGGCATGTCAGAGCTCCTGGGGCTTTGTTTTGTTCAGGGCAAAACTGACTCAATCTTGTGCAGGGCCACCCATTCGCCTCTTGGACCAGGTCGCACGAGAAGAAAACGGCTGGCTACCTGAAGACAGAAAACAGGGATTCACCAACAGAAAACGGCTGTCTACTTAATGTCAAAAAACAGGAGTTTGTGATTAAGCTTGCACCCACCCAACACACACACCTATATTGCTAATTGGCTGTGTAACCCAGTAAAAAGCAGGCGGAGGGAGGAGGGACGGGGCTGTTTGTCACTTGTACTCCACTGGGATGAAAGGGCAGACAGCCACTTACCTTCCTTTTCTGCTCTTCGGCTGGCCTCTCAACAGTCCATTCTTACTTAACCCCACCAGGGTAAAGCGACACCTGCCCCGTGCCTCTCGGACCAACGGGTGGAGGTGGCGGGACCAGAAAATCCGCAACAGTTTCCAAAACAGCTTTCCTTTCCTGCAGAAACAGTACTTCTTGTCCGCTTTTCTCTGGCTGATGGTGACAGTGGTGAAGTTGAGTTGGGTTAAGTTGGTGAGAAGTTGCTGAGAAGCAGCGTGGCTCAGCGGAAAGAGCACGGGTTTTTCTGACTCCGCCACGTGTCTGCTGTGTGGCCTTGGGCAAGTCACTTAACTTCTCTGAGCCTCAGCTACCTCATCTGTAAAACTGGGGATTGACTGTGAGCCCCACGTGGGACAACTTGATCACATTGTATCACCCCTCCCCAGCGCTTAGAACTGTGCTTTGCACATAGTAAGCACTTAACAAATGCCATAATTATTATTATTATTATTACTAAGTAGCTCAGTTAGTCTCCCGGGCACAAACGAGGGGGCCCGGGGCCATCCGCCACCATCCTCCATCCGCGATCCCCGCGGGCTGGGGAGCCCCGGAGCACCCATCGGTGCTACTTTAATAATAATAATAATAATAATATTTGTTAAGCGCTTACTATGTGCAAAGCACTGTTCTAAGCACTGGGGAGGTTACAGGGTGATCAGGTTGTCCCACGGGGGGCTCTCAGTTTTAATACCCATTTTCCAGATGAGGTAACTGAGGCACAGAGAAGTTACGTGACTTGCCCAAAGCCACACAGCTGACAGTTGGTGGAGCAGGGCTTTGAACCCATGACCTCTGACTCCAACCCCGGGCTCTTTCCACTAAGCCACAATGCTTCTAGGGGGCTTTGGGGGGCTTTCAAGCTTGAGTTCTCTTCCTCCCTTCAAGCCCTACTGAGAGCTCACCACCTCCAAGAGGCCTTCCCAGACTGAGCCCCCTTTTCCCTCTCCTCCTCCCCATCCCCCCCACCCTACCTCCTACCTCCTCCCCACAGAACCTGTATATATATTTGTACAAATGTATTACTCTATTTTACTTGTACATATTTACTATTCTATTTATTTTGTTAATGCTGTGCATAGAGCTGTAATTCTATTTGTTCAGATGATTTTGACACCTGTCTACATGTCTTCTTTTGTTGTCTGTCTCCCCCTTCTAGACTGTGAGCCCGTTGTCGGGTAGGGACTGTCTCTCCATGTTGCTGACTTGTACTTCCCAAGTGTTTAGTACAGTGCTCTGCACACAGTAAGCGCTCAATAAATACGACTGAATGAATAAAAATCAAGACTAATGCTGTTGACTAAAGGGAGGTGCAGAAGTGATTTGTTTGCCTAAGTGGGCAAGCCAGGTTTGCTCTAAAATTTCTTTAGGAGGCCAATATTGCCAACTAACAAAATGAGTATTCTGGATGGCTGGCCTGTAGAGAAAACTCAAGATGACTGAGCAGACACTTGTGCGCTTAGTCAAATGAGCCATGAATTAGGGAAGAACTGGAAATGAAAACAGGTTTTTTAGGCCTGAAATTCCCAAGGGAGAAGGTGTCTGCAACTTCTCTGTGATATGTACAGGCCCTTTCTAGAATTTAAATCTATCTTTATTCTAAATTGCTGGAGTGCTTTGGCACATGCATTTTTTTTTTTCTTTCTTACTCTTGTTACAACTTCAGGGTTTTCTTCTTTTCATGTGGCATTCAGGGGTAGGTTCTTCGATCTGACGAATGAGAGTTAAGTTACTGCAACAAGCTTCATAAAACATTATCTCATTATTTTAGTGTGCCTCTCCTTGTAGAGTACTTTGTAACTTTTGGGTATACAAAAATTAATTGAATGTAATTAATGGGGAGTGTCATGGTTTGCTCAGTTGTAACTCAGCATGGAATGCATATTGAATTATGCCCCCTCAAGCTGGCATTCCTAAGCAAGCAGAAAAACTGTAAAACCACACATATAAAAAAACTACTGTTTTCAGTGTGTTTTGGAGTCCTAGGCTGATAAAAATAGGTCTCTCATTTAGAGTAGGAAAATTGAATATTCTTTCTGGATGTGATAGTTGAAAAATGGGCATGAGGGTTGAAAGGTGAACAGGTGAAGAAGTGACACTTAAAGATGGCTAAAAACTATAGGCAATGCTAACCTTTTTCACTGTACCTCAATCTCATCTATCTCACCACCAACCCCTTGCCCATGTCCTCCCTCTGGCCTGGAATGCCCTCCCTCCTCAAATCTGACAGACCATTACTCTCCCCCCCTTCCTCCCGCAAGCCTTATTGAAGGTACATCTTTTCCAAGAGGCCTTCACTGACTGTCCCCTTTTCTCTTCTCCCTCTCACCTTCTGCATCACCCTGATTTGCTCCCTTTCTTCATGCCCCAGCCCAGCCCCACAGCACTTATGTACAATAGCTGTAATTTATTTATTTGTATTAATGTCTGTCTCCCCCTTTAAACAGTATACTCATTATGGGCAGGGAATATGACTGCTTACTGTTGTATTCTGCCAGATGCTTAGTATAATGTTCTGCACACAGTGCTCAATAAATATGGTTGAATGAATGAATGAACTGAAAAGATGGCAGACCAAATACATTTGGAGAACTGAGGGATTTAAGTCTTGATTGTAACATTGCCTCGACATAAAGCAGGTTATCTTGTTTTGCCATATGAGTAGAATTCAGATTCATGAGATTGTAAACTCCCATGTAACAATTATGGTACCTGTTAAGCACTTACTATGTGCCAAGTACTGTTCTAAGTGCTGGGGGTAGACACAACTTAGGTTGGGCACAGTCCCTGTCCCACATAAGGTTCACACTCTTAATCCCCATTTTCCAGATGAGGGAACTGAGACCCAGAGAAGTGAAGTGACTTCTCTGCACACAAAAGCTGAATAAATGCTGCTTAATGAATGAAAGAAAAACACTGTAGATCATTTCAAGGCTTAATCATAAATGGCCCAATGGCTCTATCAAAGTTGCTCAGAGGACAGAACCAGAGGGTCTTAATAAGAGTCATGAGGAGCCAGAACCTCTGCTTTTTAGCTTTTACTTTATTTGTCCTTGTTTTATTATGCTTCAGTGTTCTTCCTTAAGGGTCCATGGCAATCGACCCTCAACTCTGCCTCTTAGTTTGTTAGCCCCTTATGGGGCTAATTCCCCAAAGTGTATTCTTTTCCAGCACTTTTTTTGGTTTGGTTTTGGGTTTTTTATGGTATCTGTTTGTTAAGCACTTATTATATGCCATGCACTGTTCTAAACTATGGGATAGATGGAAGATAATCAAGTTGGACACCATATCTGTCCCACACTGGGTTCACAGTTTAGTCAGAGGGAGGAGGATTTAATCCCCATATTAAAGATGAGGTTACTTTGGTGCAGAGAAGTTAAATGATTTGCTCAAGGACACACAGCAGGCAAGTGGTGGAGCTGGTTTAGAACCCAGGTCCTCTGATTCCCATGCCCTTTTCACTAGACCATGCAGCTTGGCACTTAATACTATTACTACTAGAAGCTAAAGTAACATTGTTCATCTTCTAGGACAAGTAATCTCAGTGATTAGTAGAGTTCTTACCAGCACTAGGGAGAGATTTTTGAAATGAATTTAATTTTTGGTAGACAGTTCTAAAAATAAAATGACCGTCCTTGAAGTCCTTGCCTCATGAAGGAAGCCTTCCCTTACTAATTTCTCATCTCCCCACCCCACATCCCCCTCTATCTTGTCAACTATGTGCTTTTATTTCCCCTGCCACAACTCTTATATACCTATCTTTAAACTCTGTTGATTTCCCTCTACCTGTAATATTTTTACTGCTGATCTCCAATGCTGTATTGTAGCTCCCTAAGGGTGGGGATCATATCTACCAACTCTATTGCACTTTCTCAAGCACTTAGTACAGTACCCAGCACACAGTAAGTGCTCAGTAAATATGACTTATAGGAACTGCAGAGTCATGGAGCAAAACACTATTATGTCCAAATAGTATTCATTATTACTGTAATGGCTAGAGCACAGACACAAATACTGCCCTTGCAGTTCAAGCTTTCTAAATTGGACATAAATGTGACTGTGTGTTTCTGCAGCCTTGCAGAGATTCACTGACCCAAGATCAATAGAAACAGGATGAAAAGACTAACACAGCTTTCTGCAGGCTGCTTCCTTACCCTAAGGACAGTGACAAATGGGCTTGGAGCTCCATACCAAATTAAAACGCTTTTAGGACTTTTGTGTTGTCCAGCCTTCTATACAGCTGAGACACATGTAGCTTCAGAAGCAATTTCCCCAGCATCACCTCCAACAAGGGGTGCAGTCTACTCACCCTAAGAGTTAATTTTCTCCTTCATTGTATTTAAGCACTTACTAAGTGCCAGGCACTGTAGTAAGTGCTGGGGTACATACAAGCTAATCAGGTTGCACTCAGTCCATGGCCTACATGGAGCTCACGGTCTTAATCCCCATTTTACATATGAGGTGACTGAGGCCTTGAGAAGTTAATTGACTTGCTCAAGGTCACAAGTGGCAGAGATAGGATTAGAATCTAGATCCTTCTGACTCCCAGGACCATGCTCTATCCATTAGGCCACGCTGCTTCATCACCAAAGATGCACTGGGTGGGATATGTGGGAAGGATGAATCCATCAGTAGTATTTGAGTGCTTCTGAGTGAATAGCACTATATTAAGCGCTTGGAAAAGTACAACATAATGAATGACAGCAGTTTAGCCTAGTACTTCCTGAATGGTGATCAGAAAGTGGGCAAGTGGAAATCAGAAGAGCAGAATAAAAAGTTCACAAGACCTGGAAAAGCAGTCTGAAACAATGCACCTTAGCTGGAAATGGAGATTCCACACAGCTCAGAGACCAGCCTTGTGGGGAGCAGACAGGAGAGTGTATTGTACTCTCCCAAGAGCTAGTACAGTACTCTGCATCTCCTAATCCCTTAATAAATACCATGTATTGATTGATACTTTCTCCTTGAGCAAAAGCTTCAAAGGGATGGGGATACCATAGGACAGACTTTGTAATCAGATTGTTGGGAGGAGCCAACATGAATAGTGTCCAAATAATTGTTAGTACATTTGTTAGCTTTGAAGTCCTAGGATAAAAGTTGTTCCGTAACTACTAGATTTTATTCCTAAAATAATACCTTAGAGACTTAGTATAGAAAAGTACAGACACAATGGAAAAGCCAAACGAGGTGTTGGATTTAGCATTAGTCTGAGTGCACTGGGGGAGATTGCTTTCATAGCAAAATATGCGGAGAAAAAAGGGAAAAACAAAATAATCAAAATTAGAGCCTCTCCAGGATTACCTCATCTCTAAAGTTTGATGGGGACTTTGCTGTATTGAGTCTGGAACGTTTTGGGGAGATCTAAAATGGATTTTCCACACAACGATGCAATCATATCACATTTTACTTTTTTGACATTTTAAAAAAACGATCTGCCCTGTTTGTTTCTTTTACCATCTGAGGGTCATCTCTGAGTAAATGGGAGCTGGCTAGAGTGTTATTGCTTATTTTTGTTTACCCAAACTCTCCGCTCCTGTCTGTAATTTAATATAGCTATTAATGGTCACCCAGCCTTTTTGCAATACCTCATGCCAACACATAGAGTTAAATGAAAATGTAAATTTTAAGAGCAATAATTTAGCTTCTGGTTTAAAGAAATCAATACACCGCCTGGTAAATTTTACCACTACTGCAGTAGCTGAGATCTTGGCTAATTTAACTGAATACTTGATGCACTGAAACCACTTCATATGTTGTTTTCAAAAATATCGTTGGAGAAAGATAATTAAAAGCACATTAAATAATCAAACAGTTTACCTAAATGAGTCATCTTTGTGCTTCATTGGTAACACTCTATTAGCTCACCAGTCAACTGAATTATTGCTCAATAAAAGCATTTGCATTGATTATCACTTACTGTCTATCCTGAGCTGGACCAATTTAACTGATGCTAATTCTCAGGATCTTCAGTGCGTCCCAAGATGGGATAGCCCAGACTGTACTTCAGAGCACTTTGAAGGCCTGGTCTGAACTCTCCAGTAGTAAAGGGCCCAATCAATCAATCAATCAATCGTATTTATTGAGCGCTTACTATGTGCAGAGCACTGTACTAAGCGCTTGGGAAGTACAAATTGGCATCACATAGAGACAGTCCCTACCCGATAGTGGGCTCACAGTCTAAAAGGGGGAGACAGAGAACAGAACCAAACATACCAACAAAATAAAATAAGTAGGATAGAAATGTACAAGTAAAATAAATAAATAAATAAATAAACAGAGTAATAAATATGTACGTACAGCAATCTGTAGGCTGTGGTCAATTCTCTGAGAAGGTAAAAGTGGTTAAATTACTCATATATCTCATGTCTTCTGATGGGGCATTTAGGTTCGGAATTGAGAAGCAGCATACCCTATTCATTCAATTGTATTTACTGAACACTTACTGTGTACAAAGCACTATACTAAGTGCTTGGGAGAGCACAATATAACAAGCAGACACAAGAGCAGAGGCCTGGGAATCAGAGGACCTGAGTTCTTGTCCACTGGAGGACATTGGACACATCACTTCTCTGTGCCACAGTTACGTCATCAGTAAAATGGGGGTTAAAACTGTGAGCCCTAAGTGGGACAGGGACTGTGTCCAACCTGATTATCTTTTATCTACCCCAGTGCTTCGTTCAGTACCTGGCACATAGAAAGTACTTAACAAATATACAAAAGAGCAGGTTTAAATTGAAACAATTGTAAACTGCCTCTTTCTGATCAGAAGTCCCAGAGCTAGGAATTCTTATCCTTTTATCTTGAGTGTTTACTTTTGTTGAACCCTACTCATGGGCTCTGTCCAGTTTCCACTTGGTGCCAGAATGGGAGTGCATGCAGAGAAAATCAACAAAGATGATTAATGAAAAGGAAAACTGGTCCTCTGAAGAGAGGCTTAGGGAATTGGACCTTTTTCGTCTGGAGAAGAGGGATATGAGGAGTTCAAGAATATGTGAAGGGTTTTGTTTGGAAGAGGTTTGGAGTTCAACATGAGAGAATGTGAAGGAAGGAGGAAGCCCTCAACTCTCTTCACTGGGTGGGGATTTCTGAAGGGCTAATAGGGTTGCTTCTAGTTGCCTCTCTATCTGCTATCTGTCCTGGATGGCTTACGTATTTGCCTATATGGATATAGGAGTCTGGATTAGATGATCTCTTGGAATTCCTTCCACCTATTAATTAGCATTATTATTATTATCATATGTGTTAAGTGCTTACTATATGCCAGTGTTCTAAACTCTAAGCACTCTGACATTCAGTGATTCTAATGGATTTCTAGAAAAAATAACAGTGACTCAGATAGGAAGACCTAATCAATCAATGGTATTGCATGTGTACGAAGTCCCCCTTCTAGACTGTGAGCCCGTTGTTGGGTAGGGACCATCTCTATATGTTGCCAACTTGTACTTCCCAAGCGCTTAGTACAGTGCTCTGCACACAGTAAGTGCTCAATAAATACAATTGAATGAATGAATGAAGTACAGAGCACCCTATTAAGCGCTTTGGAGGGTACAATGGAATATGCAGACATCATTCCTGCCCTGAAGGAATTTACAATCTAGTTGGGGAGGCAGACATTAAAATAAATGACAGTGGAAGCCATAGAGTAGAAGGATATATTTATGTATGTATATGTGCTGTGAGATGAGCTGAGTACCAAAGTCCTTAGGCATGTGCAAATAAAAGTGCATAGGTGATACAGTAGTCAGGGGAAAATAGGGAGGGAAGGCTGAGAGATTAGAGAGGGAAGACTTCCTGGAGGAGATGTGTTTTTAATAGGGCTTTGAAGACGGGGAGAGTGGTTGTTCATTGGAAATAAAGGGGGAAGGAGTTCCAGGTAGGACTGCATGAGCAATCCAGAGCTATCTCTCAAAGGGGCTGGAAGAGAGTCGGATGGCTCTGCTGGTAGGCTTTGAATTGGCAGGGTAAAGAACCATTGCCTGAGTAATGGGAGGTTGAGCTTGGGGTACATCAGCGTACCCAAGTCCTAGTTTGGTTCTTCAGCTTTAATGACAGCGTAACAGCCCCTTCTGACACAGTGGAAAAATGACCATCGCTTTGCACTGCATCAACAATCAATCCATATGAACCTGGCAGGAGCCCAAATCATGTTTTACAGAAAACAGATATCTTTCAGGAATAAATGCAAAATATCCCAACTAGATGACTGCCAGATCATTAAGCTTCAGATTGGAAGCGGAGGAAAATGGAGGATCTCTTGAGCATTCAACTCTGCATGTTGTCAATATGCTTGATAGAATGCTTTGGGCAAATTTTTACCCTCCCTTGCCACTTTTATACCCATAATCCATCAGTGATCCAGAGTATCCATTACTAATTGTGTTGGGTCTACCAGCTTACAGTGATGTATGGGAATGGCCTGGAAGTTCTCTGTAGCTTAATATGTGAGAAAAATATTTGTATATACGTGGGTATAAGTCCAAATAAAATTTCTGAGGCAGTTCCTTATTGACCAAGGGCAGGAAAAAAAATTAATGAAAAGCATGAAGGAAAAAGTCAATAATAGAACTAACAAGGACCAATTTAATGGATATTTAGGAAAATTTCTAGTCAGTGAGTCAATAGTTTATTGAATGAATGTCCCGATGTGCAGAGCACCTTACCAGGCACAGTGGGGGATTATAAAGGGAAAAACTCAACATTTTCCCTTCCCCTTGAGTAGTTTACAATCTAATAGAATAGACATCACAAAAAAACACTTACATATAGACAGTAAGTGTATTAAATATAAAATGTGAAGCTCCTAAGAGTATAAGAAATGGATACAAGCTCATAATTTACGGAGCTATTAATAATAATAATATCTGTTAAGCACTTACTATGTGCCAGACACTGTATTAAGCCCTGGGGTAGATACAGCAAATCATGTTCCATTCAGTCCCTGCTCCATGTGAGGCTCACAGTGTCAATTCCCATTTTACAGATGAGGTAACTGAGGCACAGAGATGTGAAGTGGCTTGCCCAGTGTCACACAACAGACAGGTGGGAGACCTGGGCTTAGAACCCATGACCTTCTGACTCCAGGCCCATGCTCTGTCCAATATGTCCTGCAAGTGCAGGAGGGAGCTGGAGTGGTTCAAATGATTAAGGAGGATTATTCTGGGACACCTTCCCAAAGCAGGTGGATTTTGGAAAAGGAAAGGACAATATACCAGGCAGAGGTATTTTAGCCACTCAATTAAAAAAAAAATTAGGGTTTTTTTTTAGACCCTTTTAAGAATCCTGCCTTTTGAGACAAGACCTTGAAAGCCAGAGATTGTCCTTTTGGGATGATTTGACAGAGCCCAGAGCAGCGTTCATAAGTTTGTCAGTTGTCAGACAGTACAGTGCAGAGCCCAGTCTTAGAATTCTGTTACCTTGGCAGTAAGCTACCACAGAAAATCGAATCAAGAAGGCTGCTACATACTTTGGGCAGCTGTCAGAGTTCAATGGCAAAGTGCAATGAGGCTTCAGAGCAAGCCACAGGTATTCAGACTGACTATAGCACTCAAACCTTTTCAATGACTATAATCATACTGTGTGCTGAGTTCTGTACTAGTCGCTTGGGACAACAGTGCAGAAGAGTTTATATAGATGTTCCCTGACCACAGGGTGCTCACACCCAAACATTTTCTTATGGTATTCATTAAGCGCTTACTATGTGTCTGGCACTGAATCAAGCACTGGAGTAGGTGCAAGATAGGTTGGGCACAGTCCATGTCCCCCATGGGGCTCGCAGTCTTAATCCTCATTTTACAGTTGAGGAAACCGAGGCTCAGAGAAGTGATTTGCCCAAGGTCACACAGAAGGTGAGTGGTGAAGCTCAGATTAGAACTCATATCCCCTGACTCGCATGCTGCTATAGCATGTGTAATAGTGTATGTAAGATAAGTGCATAAATGCTCTGAGGATTGTGGTTCCTGAAGTGGCAGTTGGGATATCAGGTTATTGTACTCTCTCCATCACCTTGTGCAATGTTCTGCCCACAGTTGGTGTCCAAATATTATTGATTATATGGGAGAACTGTTTTTCATGCTAAGAACTAGGGGGTCATCAATTCAGCTCTAATGGGAGGGGCAAGAATAGGGCAGATCACTCCCTCCATGTCAAAGAAAAGTGCAATTCCTGACCTTCCTTCCTTCCTTTTTTTTTAATGGTATGTGTTAAGCCCTTACTATATGCTTGGCACTCTACTAAGCACTGGGATAGATGCAAGATAATCAGGTTAGGCCCAGTCCAGGTTGCACATGGGGCACACAGTCTTAATCCCCATTATACAGATGAGATGACTGAAGCACAGAGAATAATAATAAGGATGGAATTTGTTAAGCGCTTACTATGTGCCAAGCACTGTTCTAAGCACTGGGGTAGATACAAGGTAATCAGGTTGTCCCGTGTGGGGCTCACAGTCTTAATCCCCATTTTACAGATGAGGTAACTGAGGCCCAGAGAAGTTAAGTAACTTGCCCATAATCACACAGCTGACAAGTAGCAGAGCCGGGATTAGAACCCATGACCTCTGACTCCCAAGCCCGTGCTCTTTCCATTAAGCCCCGCTACTTCTCCAAAAGAAGTGAAGTGACATGCCCAAGGTCACATACCAGTCAGGTGGCAGAGCTGGGATTAGAACCCAGGTCCTTCTGACTCCCAGGCCAGACTCTCCATCTGGCCATGTTGCTTCCTGCACCAGGCAGACCTCCTGGCTTTTCATCCAGGCAGACCCCATTTTTCCACCCCTTTAGAAAATGATAAAGTCTCAGATCCTACCCAACTTAAACTCTGTATATTTACAATTATATTCAATTATATTCAAGGCTTAATTAATTATGGTATTTGTTAAGCAATTTCTATGTGCCATTCAATCGCATTTATTGAGCACTTACTGTGTGCAGAGCACTGTACTAAGCACTTGGGAAGTACAAGTTGGCAACATAGACAGTCCCTACCCAACAGTGGGCTCACAGTCTAGAAGGGGGAGACAGACAACAAAACAAGTTAACAAAATGAAATGTGCGGAGGGAGGGCATACCAGGCCAGACACTGCCAGACACTGTACTAAGCATTGGGGTGGAAACAAGCAAATCGGGTTGGACACAGTCCCTGTCCCACATGGGGCTTACAGTCTCGATCCTTATTTGACAGATGAGGGAACTGAGGCCCAGAGAAGTGAAGTGACTATATCATCAAGCCATAATAGATGCTTCATTATAATTAACTCTCCCTTTTCTCTCTCCCTTTCTTCCCTTCCCTTCTCACTGTGTCTCTCTCCCTTCTCTATTCTCACACTTTCCTTTTGTGTGCTCTCTCTCTCTTTCCCCCCTGCACCCTGTCTTTATCTCCCACCCCTTTCCCTCTCCTCTCTATCTCTCTCAGCTCACATGTATTTGTTGGCTAGGTTCGCTCAACTCTAGACAAGCCAATTTATCTCACTAAACGCCTCTATCTTTTCCCCTTTACTTTCCAAGGTAGAAGGGGCCCTGGGGAGTCCCAAGAAGGCAGTTTGGAAGTAAAGTGTACAATGATACCAACTCCCATAATAAATACACTTGACGATCTGGTGGCATGATTTACATGAACAAAGGGCTTTTGGGGCTGTGGCAAGGGTGATGAATGTGAGACACACAAGCAGTTTTCATTACCTTAATGAAGACAGATGCAGCAGACAGGAAAATGTCTTCTTTGCTAATGCTTTGTTTGGCAAGCATAAAAATATGTTTGCAAACGGAGCCCAGAGCAAAAGCAAGTGGAGTAATAAGCAGAGCTGGTTAGGTTGGAGAGGGACCATTTAATTCCAGTAGTGGTGGCTGAAGGCATGTTTTCCAGCAAACCAAGAAAAATAAAAGAATAACTACCTGCTTTATCACACTTAAGAAAAATTAAATCTGTACATTTCAACAGACATGGTCTGACTGATTGTCAAATTTACACTGCTCCTGGTATGATCCAGGGCCTCGCAAGACTTTGGGGATGCGATAGGTATGAATGCTCAGACCGAGTATCAAAATCTGCTGAGGTAGGGTTATTTTCTTTTCTACTTGGATATTGGATCCTTTGAAAAATGGGCCAAGCTCTGAGTTTTAATAGAACACTAACCCCTGCCTGCCTTTCAAACATCCTGAAGCGAAATATTTTATTTAGGCAGAGCAGCAGAAGGAATAAGAATTTTCCTTTTCATCTTGGAGAGATTTTGTGTGTCGGGGGTGGCAGTGTATATAAGGAAAGAACAACTTTATGCATGAACTTTAAAGCACTCAATCACCTTTCCTCCTCCTATCTCACCTCGCTTCGCTCCTATTACAACCCAGCCTGCACACTTTGCTCCTCTAATGCCAAATTGCTCACTGCACCTCAGTGTCATCTATTTTGCTGCCAACCTCTCGCCCACATCCTGCCTTTCTTCACAGCACCAACTGCAAGGGTAACTTCATTTAGCTCTGGAGCCAAAGCCATACCTTCATCAGGTGACAGACAATTGGTTGCTCAGAGAGTGTCCTCCATGAAAGAGAGTTTGGTAAGGGGATCACCAAAGTGCTGTACCTATTTTGACGGACAGTCTACCCTTCAGGCGTGTTCTGTTTTTGTGGGGCATGGGGAGGAAAAGGAGGCACATACACTCTTCAGTAATGAACAGTATTTCTTGGTTTAATAATAGGGATATTTGTTAAGCACTACTACATGTCAAGTACTGTTCCAGATTATTAGGTTAGACACAGTTCCTGTCCCTTCATAGGACACACAGTATAAGTAGGAAGAACAGGTATTTAATATCCATTTTACAGATGAGGAAACTAAGGCACAGACCTTAATACTTATCCAAGGTCACAAAGTAGGCAAGTGGCAGAGCCAGGATTAGAACCCAGATCCTCTGATTCCCAAGCCTGAGCTCTTTCCACTAGGTCATGCTGCTTTTCTCAATCCCAGGCAAACTGAATTAGGAGAAGGAAAAGAACAGAGAGGTCTTCCATAAAGTCCTGTTCCTTTTATTGCATGATCCTGGGATGTTCTGTCTTCTAGGCTGACACCTTGTTATGGGCAGGGAACGGGTCTGCTAATTCTGTTATATTGTCCTCTCCCAAGCGCTTAGTGCAGTGCTCTGCACACAGTGTGTGTTCAATAAAAAACTTTGGTTTCTTAGTCAGTTCAAAGCAGGGTATGTTGCAGACAGTGCCATAGCAATGCCAACATCTATTCAGTCCCAACCTCTTCCCTAATGGTCTTGTGGGACTGGAGAATACTAAGGGTTCGTTTGATTGTTTTGTTCGGGCTTGCCCCTTAGTCTGGGTGTGTCTGGCTTTGGGCCATTTGGACACAGATTAGAGTGGCCAGTCAGCCTTGCTGCCTACCCTCTCACTAAAGATTCTGAAATAACAGCTGCTGTCTGTTGCTAGGAGTATGAGCAGAGAGTACTCAGTTAATGTTTCTGTGTAGAGGGTTCTGACTTGGGAGGCCTGCAGGAAGTTCCTGAAAAGATCCCCTGCAAGCACAACTTTGGAAAGTGTCAAAGCGGGACACTCCAAAGGGATTTCGGTCAGTCTGTGCATTCTTTCCAAAATGCCATGGTTCAGGAAGCGGCATATTGGATATTTTCCACACCAAAACCAGCTGAACCTGTGATTTCTGGGCTCCAGGTTGGGCCTGAGGCCGAAAGTAAGATGGGAAGAGAAGGGAGGACTACTATTTCTTAATAATATTGGTCCAGAGACCAGAGTTGTGAAATACTTAACAGCCAGCTGGCAGTGGCATTCTTGACCCTTTACTATTTTTTCTGAGATGTACTGTTTGCCTTCCTGGCTTTCCTTTTCTTGTTGACTATATATTAAGCATCTGCCTTGTGCTTAGCCACTCTTCTATGGGCAGGGGTTTCAGAAAACTGTTTCATGGACTTCCGGCAGAAATACCAAGCCCTGGTTGCATCCATTAAATCTGAGTTAACAGCTTCAGATAATATTAACCTATGTGATGAGTATCTTCCACCAACCTGGAACAGACATCATTGTCCCTTAAAAAAAAAAAAAGGAGCATATTCACTTTCTTTCTTTTTTTCTTTCTTTGGTATTTGTTAAGCTCTTACTGTGTGTCAAGCACTGTTCTAAACATTGTGGTAGATACAGGTTAATCAGGTCAGACCTAGTCCCTGTCCCACATAGGGTTCACAGTCTGAGTTGCAGGGAGGAGGATTCAAACTCCATTTGACAGATGAGGCAACTAGGGCTCAGAGAAGTTAAGTGACTTGTCCACAGTCACACAGCAAGCATTTGGCAGAGTTGAGATTAGAACCCAGGTCCTCTGACTCCCAAGCATGCGCCTTTCCACTAGGTCATGCTGCTTCTCTTTCATCACTCAATATTTTCCAAGAAGAAGAACAGGCTTTAAACATACAATTCCTCTTCTCCTGTCAACATCAAGCTTTCTTTGAAATAGGCAAAGCCCTTGACAACCATCAATCAATCCATCAGTCAGTTGTCTTTATTGAGTGCTTAAAGTGTGTTAATACAATCTGTCTATTCCTAGAAGAAAATGGCAGCAGGTTGGCTTTTCCAAATGAGTGTGAATACTTCTGGAATAATGGCCAACTGTTTTCTAATAGGGCTTTGGAATACTGGCTAAAGAATGAGGACATGGGCCCAAGCTACAAAGTTTCTGCTCCTCATTCTTTACTCTTAAAGTAGTACTGTCACTTCATAATGAGTCAGAATGCAAACACAGACCTAACTGAAGCTCTTCTCAGCACAAATCAGTTATGAAAATTATTCCTATATTTATATTGCTTTTCTCTGAGGTACTCAAGGAGGCTTTTGCCAATTTTTCTTTAATTTAGAGAAAAAAATCACAATAATCCCTGTGTGGTAGAAGTGGCAGGTATTACTATCTCTATTTTACAGCTGAGACATTGAAGGCCCAGAAAGATTAAGGATCTTGTCCAGGATCACACCACAATATAGAAACAGTGGCAAGAGTGGGATCAAAATGTCCTGTTTCTCAAACCCGTACTTTATTACCTCCTATAAACTTTTATGTAGTTCTGAGCGATGTCTACTGAAGCCCCAGGAAAATGTGCTGCTCTACATGTCAGAAGTCTACAGGAAGTCAGGCTGCAAATGTAAAATCAATTTGGTCAATTCTTAAAACTACATAGGCTTGGGTGTAGCCAAAGGCAGAGAGAGCTATGGAAAACTTCAGGATAGGCAGGTCTGGAGTGGGGTGATCCCTGGTTGTTTTCCAGATCTTTGGGGCAGAGAAAAATGAAAAAAATCAGTCCCAGGAATGAGGGTATCTTGGCCACCGCTACAAAATTACACTTGATAAAGGTATGTATGTGTGTCTTCTGGAGCTATGACTACCACACAGTGTATCACTTTGCAAAGTAGCCTCTGAACATTGCTGGGCTACTCTAAAGGGTCAGATATTGTACACGTGTGAACACATCTTCAAGATTAGACTGACAACAAACCCCCTCTGCCCCATCCCTGATTCTCACTGTGAAAGCAGGTCTGATTCAGCCAGGCCCAGAGAAAGAGCGTGGCCTAGTCGAAAGATCCTGCGATCCTGGGAATCAGAGGACCTAGGTTCTAATCCTGACTCTCCATTTTCTGCAGTGTGACCTTGAGCAAGTCACTTCACTTCTCTGTGCCTCAGTAATCTCATCTGTAAAATGGAAATTAAATCCTACTCACTCCTATTTAGACTGTGAGCCCCATGTAGGACAGGACTATGTCCAACCTGATTAACTCATACCTACCCCAGTGCTTAAAACAGTGTTTGACACATAGTAAGTGCTTAACAAGTACCCCAATTATTGTTAGGCTTTAGTGCATCTCACTAAGCAATGTTTCTGCCCAGATACAGCAGGTCTTGAGCATTCAAATGTGAAGTCTGATAACATGATAGTCATTAAGGTTATCAGATCTGACACAGCCCTTACCCCACAGTGGACTCCCAGGCTATCTTATCCCCATTTTACAGATGAGAAAACTGAGGTAGAGAGGGCAAGTGATTTTCTCAAGACCACATATTCATTCAATCATATTTATTGAATGCTTACTGTGTGCAGAGCACTGTACTAAGTGCTTACATATCTGGCCAGTGGCACAGCCAGTACAAAACGCAGCCTGTATGATTCCCAACTCTAGGTCCTTTCCACTAGGCTAGGCTGCCTCCCACTTCAGAAGACTCTGTGTGACAGGGAGAATATCAGTTTAGAAATGGGGTGTTCATTTAAGCTGACTGGAGAAATGGAGAGAGGGTAAAAAAAGATATCTAAGCCAATAATTGCTATCACCTTAGAGTACAAAGACACAAAGTGTTTGGCAACTGATCCCTTCAATTGGTGTCTTTAGGAACACACAGCTCCAGTCCCATACTGTAATTTCAAGAGAGAGCTTTTCACAGACAACACCATCATGTAAAGACTTTGGTTTTGTGCCCTTGAACTCCCTGTGCAAGCACACTTCATTTTCTTAAAATTGTCTCCAAACAATTACATTTGTATTGGTCTCATGTCCTGTAATCCAAATCCCATTCCCTCAAATTGTCAGCAATAAGAAACATGACTAACTCCTTCCCTGGGAGATTTTTGGGTGGGGGGCTGTGTGTGCGGTGACATCTTTTAAACTGATTCCTCCAAATTGGCCTTGTTAGGTGGTATGTAAATGCAGTGCTGGATGCATAAGGTAACATTTAATGCATAAACACTAGAGATGAAAGAGATATGGGATCCAGCTGCTCTTTGCCCACTTATAGACTTACTGACCCCTGTTACCATGGTATCTAAGCTATTGGGACAGCAATTGGTATAAGCTATTAGGTCAGCAGGAAGCAGAGTCTCCTCTTTTTTGTTTTCCATGGTTACTCTCCTCCTCTCTTCCCCCATATCTCTATTAGGACCCAGCATATTCCACCTTGAGCCTCCCAAACTTGGCCAATGTAAGCCAAGTCGGGTCGGCCCGGGATGCAAAACCAGGGAGGGGGCTGGTGGGCCAGATGCAAGCACGCTTCTAGACTGTGAGCCCGTTGTTGGGTAGGGACCATCTCTATAATGTTGCCAATTTGTACTTCCCAAGTGCTTAGTACAGTGCTCTGCACACAGTAGGGCTCAATAAATACAATTGAATGAATACTTCATTTGAGGTTTCGTTGAGGTTTTGAATTTGGGGCCCTCTCTAGCCAGAGAGCTGGGGGCTTTGCAACCCAGGGTATTAGTGGTAGTGAGGGAACTTGGAGGAAGAGTTGTCTTGCTAACTGCCTGGGAACCCACAGTCTGTTGGAGTGTAAAGATTAGTTGTGTCCATGCAGTCTGTAGAAATATTTCAATGTCTGGGCTGGCAGTAGGATGGATCCTGCCACCATGGTCTCAACTATAATGCTACCATTTGACTTAAAGCATCAGGTACCAGGGTATGGAGTCTGTGGTGAGTCTCCCTGGCTGCTCGCTTGGGTACAGCTGTTCTCTCCCTCCCTCCAACGCCTTCCCAGGACACCTGCCCTTTGCCTCTTTTTGATCTGGAAGTGGGAAAAGTTTGGAAATCAATCAGTTTTATACAAAATATTTATAGAAGCACTTTCAGCAGTTGGCAGCCGTGGTTTAGACAGAGAGCAGCTTGGGTCCATCTTGTGAGAATTGGGGAAAACCACTGCAGGGCAACAAATCCAACGGGATGGAGGAGAAAGCACCATAGAGAGAGACAGGGATGAAAGTAGCAGTCAAGGTAGCTTAGCCTAGGGGAAAGAGCATAGGCTAGGAGTCAGGAAAATGGAGTTTGTCCTGGCTCCACTGTTTTCCGGCTCTGGACACTTGGTATTCACCCCACCCTCAGCCCCATAACACTTAGGAAAACACTTATGAACATATCCATAATTTATTTTAATGTCTGACTCCCCTTCTACAATGTAAGCTCCTTGTGGGCAGGAAACCTGTCTACCAACTGGGTTGTATTGTACTCTCCCAAGTGCTTAGTACTAATAATAATTATGGCACTCATTAAGTGCTTACTATCTGCCAAAAACTGCTCTAAGCCCTGGGGTAGATACAAGTTAATCAGGTTGGACACAGTTCATGTCCCACACTGGGCTCACGTTCTTAATCCCCATTCTTTTACAGATGAGGTAACTGAGGAACAGAGAAGTTATGTGACTTGCCCAAAGTCACGCAGCAGACATGTGGCAAACTAGAACCCAGGTCCTTCTGACTCTCTAGCCCATGCTCTATCCGCTAAGCCACGCTGCTTCAGTGCTCTGCACCCAGTAACCATTCAATTAATGATTGATTATTTGAAGGAAGAAATGGAGCGAAGTAGGAAGACTGACTCAGTCAGTCTTCAGTTCATGATAGCATTTCTTTCTGATGGTCCCTTGTAATAAATTCTTGTTTTTCAATGACCCCTTAATATTCCTTCGACTTCCTGCATAAAGAACAGTTTAAAGGCAACACCTCAAGAATATAAATGATTTCAGTGAACATCTCAGAGAGTTAGAATACAGCCTCTGCCTTCTCATCTAGTTGTTAATATTTTCTCAGATTTGAAATTGACACAGAGGAAATCAGACACAATGCAGCACCAACTTCTGCGAGAGAAATGTGCTATTCAGAAGTGAGCAAGTATTTATGAATGGGAAACACAAGCACCAATTCAGCATGCCCTGGTAGCAACAAGAGTGGAGGGGAGCTCAACATGGAGAATATTGGGGTTGTAGCTACTCCTTTATAAGCAACTGTTTTGTGGAACCAGGAAAATTCAAAGAAGGCTGAAATTAATCAATCAACGGTATTTGAGTACTTACTGTGTGCAGAACACTGTACTAAGTGCTTGGGAGAGTCCAGTAAAACCGAGTTGGTAGGCAATGGACTGACAGGAATGACTATTTGGAGAATGTACCTGCACTGAAAAATAATTTCCAAGTCCTTAACATTTGACAGATTTTAGATATTAGATTTGTAGCTATTTCTTTATAGGCAACCGTTTATTGGGGCAGGGACATTCAAAGAGTGCTGAACCTGTATATATGTATATATGGTTGTACATATTTATTACTCTATTTATTTATTTATTTATTTATTTTACTTGTACATTTCTATCCTACTTATTTTATTTTGTTGGTATGTTTGGTTCTGTTCTTTGTCTCCCCCTTTTAGACTGTGAGCCCACTGTTGGGTAGGGACTGTCTCTATGTGATGCCAATTTGTACTTCCCAAGCGCTTAGTACAGTGCTCTGCACATAGTAAGCGCTCAATAAATACGATTGATTGATTGATTGATTGATTAGGAAAGACTACTTGGAGAATGACAGGCACTGGGAAATATTTCCAAGGCCTTTAAAAATTCTGAACGATTTTATTCCATTGCACTCTGCCAAGGGCTTAAGAACAGTGCTTTGCACACCGTAAGTACTTAAATACAATTAATTGTTCTTGGAAATTGTTCCTTTTTTTTCAGAGACTCTTAGGGCAAGAAGATATCTTCTGGATTAATTCGGGGTGTGTGCCCCCTCCCCCCTGCCCCCCCCCCCTTCATCCCTTTTTCAGGAGCACTATTATGGTTCCTTTGTTAACCATCAGACACCAAATTAGAAATGGTCTTTGAATAATTGACTAGTTGAATTTTATGCGAATTCGAAGCAGGCAAACCATGCAATACAAATAGCTCAATTAAGGGCAAAGAATCCTTTGATAAAAGTCATTACAAAGGCGGCATTGAACTCATTTCACCATGCCCCCAGTAGTCTCCAGTGAATTGCTTTGACAGTGCGATTTCTCAGGCTGCCTGGTCAGTTTCATTCCCCCACAGCTGGATCCCTCCAACTCCAAATTGTACCTTCCCAATGGCTTATGAGAGTCAAACCAGTATGGGTGGTGGTGGGTGGCTTTTAGGAATTTTCCCAACATGCCAGTATTTTTTTGGAATAATTTAAACTTCCAAATAATAGTAGTTACCAATTCCCAACAGGCTTTTTTTTTTTTCTTCCAAGAGAAAAGAATGTAGAATAGATCACTTTTGGATCTGGGATCCTAAGAAGGTATCAACCATACACTGTTTTTGGTAATCGGAATTTCCTTAAAGAGAATTCATAATCTGTCCATTGTTTCACCTTAACATGAGCCACGTATCCATCTTCTTTCTCTTCAGATCAGATCATAGTAAAAATAACAGTATTTGGTAAGTGTTTACTATGTGCCTACCACTGTACTAAGCACTGAGGTAGATATAAGCAGATCAAACATAGTCCCTGTGGTACATTTAGGCTCAGGGGAAAGGAGAATGGGTATTTTATCCCCATTTCATACAGAGGAGAAAACTGAGGCACCAAGAAGTTTAGCGACTTGCCCAAGGCCACAGAGAAGACTGCTGGAGGAGCTTGGATTTTAGTTGGGTCCTACAACTTTCAGGCCAGGACTCTCCTGCTACAGCACTCTATCATTTCCACCCAAACTGCTAATTCCAGTGTTTCATCAATTTCAGTATTTATTGAGCATCTACTGTGGAGCTTGTTGGAATAGGGGCTTGGGAGCATGCAGTTAAAGTAGAAGAGCCAACACAGCTCTCATGGAGCTCCTGATCTAATCATTCATTCAATCCTATTTTCAGTATTGCAGATATCATGGAAGTAACAGAGATGCCCTATCTGGAAGGGCACCTCTTTCAGAAGTGATCATTTATTTTTGGATGCCCGCAAAACAGTTGATAAACAGCTGTCTTTTGGGGCTAAACTACCCAGTCTGTTGTCCCAAGCCAAGAAGCGCTGATGGTTAATAGGAAGACAAGTTTCCACCTCACCAGTAAGGCCCTGCCTTTTGAGCTCCTGTTTATGGCTGTTCTACCCAGGTAATGGTAATATTAATAATATAATAGTGGTATTTAAGCACTATGTGCAAAGCACTATACTAAATGCTAAGGTAGAGGCAAGATAATCCGGTCAGACACGGTCCCTGTCCCTCATGGGGCTCACAACCAAACTAGAGGGGAGAAATGGAATATAATCCCCATTTCACAGATGAGGTAACTGGCACCCGAGGCCACACAGCAGGCATTTTCATAGACCTTTCACTTTTTCCCAGGTAAAGAGTTGGTTTGAGAGGAAAAAAATGATTAGGACTTGGTACAGTTAGAACCCCGTGGTGATCAATAAATACTAGATAATTTAGTGATTAGGGAAATGGGCAGTACGACCTCCTACTAACGGTTTCCAAAACAGAGAAGAAGGACATGCATAAGCATAAACCCAGTGATCAGAGGAGGAGCAGTTAGGAGGTGATAGGAAGCAGGAAAAATGGCCTCAACAGCAGAAGACCTTCCTGGCTATGGAAAGCTTGTTATATAGGTTTGGATAGCTTCAAGAGGAAGGGAAAGAACCACATTCTGGAAATAAGGTTTTAAGATTCTTTTGAAGCAATGGGCATTTCATTTAATAGACTTACTCCACTATGGAGTTTAGTAGGGTTGTAAACAAAGAATTATTATCTGTTATTTTTCTGTTAGTACCTAGTCTAAGTGAAACAAAAATCCCCACCAGAATTCTTCAGATAAAAAACTAGACACAGGAGGGGGAAAATGGCGTCATTGCTTATTGTATTTTGCATTATAAGTAATTCAATAAACAAAATAAACTCCATGATGTCATCTTTATTGCAGCAGATTGTTTTCTCAATCACACACCCGCAAGAGTCCAGGATTTTTAGCAATGCTTTTAATATGTAAATGTATCATTGTGACTATTTTGAGGAATCCTGATTGCCTTGGTTTCAGCTGATAACAGTAAAAGACAAAGTTGTCCAGAAAGATAAAAGGTCTGATAGAGAATGGACTGTGATCTCTCTCTCTCTCTCTCTGATTTTCATTCAATCGAACATACTGAGCGCTTACTGTGTGCAGAGCACAGAATAATAATAATAATAATGGCATTTGTTAAGTACTTACTATGTGCCAAGCACTGTTCTAAGCTCTAGACAGAACTAAGCACTTGGAAGAGTACAATACAATAATAAACAGACACATTTCCTGCCCACATGGATTAGGTGATCTCTTGGCACCAATATCTAAAGGCAGGGAAGGAATGTTCTCCTAGTTGCCTACATTGGTTCTTCTTATACATCTGGGACGTGGAAGAAATTTCCTTGGATTTCAAAGACACCACCATTATGGCAATCTTCAAGAAGAAAGGGGAGTAAGCTCTGCCTCTAAACTTGTGGGCAGGGATCAGTCTACTAACTCTATTGTCTAGTGGCCTTTTCGGGGCAGCAAAATTAGCTAAATAACTTCCGAGAGTCCTGACTTGCTAATGACACTGAGTGCCTTTCAAAGGGCCATGGCTCCAGTAAAAAAGGGAAGCAGAATGACCTAGTGGATAAGGCATGGGCCTGGAAGCCAGGGGACCTGGGTTCTAGTCCCCACTCCACCACTTGTCTGTTGTGTGACCCTGGGCAAATTGCTCGAACTCCTCTGTGCTTCAGTTTCCTCAACTGAAAAATAGGGATTCAGTACCTGTTCTCCCTCAAACTTGGACTCTGAGTCCCATCTACCTAGGACCAGATAAACTTGTATCTATCCCAGCACCATAACAGTGTTTGACATGTAGTAAGTGCTTAACAAATACCATAGTAAAGATCTTCAAGTTGTTCCCCACACTTTTACTTTCTCTGTCATGCAGCAAAGATGCTGTCCTGTGTCTGGCTTGTAGCTGTATTGGGAGGACAAGATCCTGCAGTCTTTTGGACTGAAATCATTCACATCATCTGTATTGTGGACTGAAGAACAATGAACCAAAAAACCTTGTTTTCCTTTTCTTCTTTATATTCCTAACCTGTTCATTAATCATTAGTTTGTTTTTTGAAATGTTAACATAGCAACACACTCATTAGCAGTGGTAATAATTAATCTAAACATGTACTCATCCTTTTTCCCCCCCCTCTTATCTTTAGGGAATGTCAGGAATCTCAGGAGTTAAGCCCAGAGTGTTATTACAGCCAAACAAAAACCCTATTATTTACCAATCTTTTATAGCATTTCTCTGACTTCTTAGTAAGAGACTTTTTCCATGAGAGCTGTATTAGAGCCCAAGTTTTATAAGTCAAATCTTGGGGCTCTTTAGAGTAGTCGGTCAATCAATCAACAGTATTTCTTGAGGGCTCACCCTGGCAGAATGTGCTACTAATCACTTGGGAAGAGTTCAGTGCTGGTGAAAGCAGTGCCCCTGCCACCAAGGAGTTTGCAATCTAATGGCCTCCTTAGCTTTTCCAGAAAATCAACAGTACAAAGTCCTACCATGTTACACATTTCTATGGAACTGGGGAAGTGAAGGGGGAGCAGAGCCGAAGGAAGAGACAGGGAAGGAGGGAGAGAGGGAGAGGGGGGGGGGGGGGAGAGAGGGAGAGAGGGAGAAAGGGAGAGAAAAGCCCCAGTGGCCTCTGGAAAATGTAGGCCTCTGCTTCCATGTAGATTTTTCCATTTCATCCTTGCAATCTGTTTGCCAGCTTTCGACCAAACTGGTTTCTAGGGTTTGAAAGTATGCTGCTCTTTCCCCCAAACCTGTCTGTGATTCAGCTGCCTAATTTTGTGCTCCCTCTCACTTCTCCTAATGGTTCCCCGTGCATCCACAGCAGACTTTTTGCAACCATGGTGTTTTTCTGTAATTTGGGGAAGGGCAAAGATATGATTGTGATCACTTTGATATAGGCTTAGGAGTAATCCTGGAGGCATTCCCAGTTTTATGAGGATTAGTCAGGAGTGCTCAAACAAGTGCACCATTCACCATGAGTGCTTTTGTCTTCAGTTTCCTCAGTCTAACAAATCCAGAGGTTGGGGATGTTAAGCAGACTGAAGAGAGGTTAGCTGAAAATACATATTCCAGACCTCTGGCTTAAAGCTAATCATAAAAGTGATTGTTAATGACAAGTTCAAAGCTTTGAAGCTAATCTGTTAGTCTTGGGGCTTCCCTGGGAAGCGCTTTTCAGGGTTCATTCATCTTTAATTAGGGGTAAATCCAGTAATTGGAAACTGGCCCAATCAGCATCAGGCAGCATTTCAGGAAATTGAAGTGTGGAAGCTCATACTACAAATGTGTCTAGAGGGATGGGACTTCCATGACCACACTCCACTGGACCTCTTGCCTTCTGGCGAATGTGGAGCACTAACGACAGGGCTCAAAGCAGCCGAGATTAAGGAATATCTATGGGTGAGTGGGAATGAACTGACATTACAGACTGGAAGTCTGCCACACACCATCCCTATGGCATTTCACTGCAAAGTGCCAGTGCTCTGAGAATTAGGCAAGAAAAGAAAGATGGGTTGATGTCAGGTCAAAGGGGAGGTGGAATGAGGGAGGGGAGACAGGCAAGAGATTTTCTTTGTAAAAGAAGCAGGTGAGTTATTCCCCAACCGCCAAAAAAATGATGGCACAAAACACAATGGCTAGTTTAGTAGGAGTGTCCCAAAGCCCTCAGAGAGGATAGGAGACTGTGGATGAGAAAAATCTGTAATTGTCTGGACTGTAATTTAGCCAAAACCCCGGGATTAATGCTCTTGAGGTTGCGAATGGTGTCTAATGTTTACTGGAGGGCAGCCTAAAGAGAGCAGCTCTACCCTCTCCACACACCAGACTGGTTTGCTGTTGACTTAGAAGACCAATCACCAGTCCTCAGGCTCCTTCTCAGCCTCAAGACTGAATTCACTGGCTGACTGCCAACAGAGCTTTTCTTTCCAGAAAAGCCAGGAAGAAAAGCAGCTAGGCACTAAACTGCAGAGCATGCATCCTCCCTCTTCGTATAGATTATGCTATTCATTCTAATCACTGTAGTATAGCATTTGTTTAGCACATTTATCCCTGCACAGTGCTTTATGCTTCTCATTTACTTTACTTGCTATTCACCTCATCAAGGCAAGGATGGCATTTAGAACCGAAGTGAATTACAAGTAGCCAGTCCTATCTCCTATAGAAAACCAAAGAGACAGGCATCAGAGAGGAAACAACTGGTCTCCTTAGGAAAAAAAGGTATACAGTAGGCAAGCAGACCATATCCCAGCAAGAGGAAGGGACCTAAATCACGTAAGGAGTCCAGCCATGTCCAAGAAAAGGCAACAGCTGAACTGTTGAGCCTCCTTCCGCTCTCCCCTAAGCTTGCTCCCTTTGAATTTACTGGGCTTAGGGCTTTCTGGGTAAGAGGAGTGGAGGCCCATTTTATTGAGAGACAAGATTGAAATCAGAAAAAAGGACCTTCATATTAGAGGCAAGAAGCCTCATTTGAAATAGAGAAAAAATGACTCCGGAGAGTTCTGACTCCATTTAATAGCTCACTGGAGTAAAAGAGCCCAAATCAGATATGAGGATTTTGTGATCTGACTTATACAGATAATTGCCTGAATTCTCCAATAAAGATGTAGCCCAAGGAAAAAAAATGAAATGCAGGTAGCTGAACTCTGCTATTACTGTATTTATAATGGGGTTGCAAAATGGAGTTTATTTTTACAAACATGCACCTGCACAAACACCTTAAACTTCACTGAGGAAAAGAAGAGGAAGGAACCTGATTCATTTTATTGTAATGGTATCCGTTAGGCACTTGTTACATGCCAGGCAGTGTACTAAGTAGTGGGGTAGATACAATATAATCAGGCTGGAATCAGTCCATGTCCCAGATGAGATAACTGAGGCACAGTGAAGTGACTTGCCCAAGGTCGCACAGCAAAGTGACGGAGCCAGAATTAGAATACAGGTCCTTCTTACTCCAGGCCTATACACTATCCTTTAGTCCAGACTGCTTCTCATTCAAATGGATGGCAGAGTACCCTTACCTTGTGAGTGAATCACTCCAGTGCCAGATGAGTTATTTGATCCAGTTTGGGCTAGCTATTAGACTGTAAACTCCTTGAGGGCAAAGAACAGATGTCTCTTTATCTTTGCACCCTCCCAAGCCCTCAGCATAGTGGGCTAGCATTCAGCTGTTCAGTAAATGTCATTGAATTATTGACTGAACTCCCATAAACCAGAAGTCTTCCTCACAAAAGAGTTTCTGGGGCTTGTAGCCTCCATATTCTAGCCCTCATAGGACACCTGAGGGGATGAATTTAAATCTAGACTTGAGTCAAGAAGTGCAGGGACCCTTAATGTTGGAAAATTGCCATCTTCTCCATAGCCGCTCCAGTTACCCCAACTGTCCAGGAAATTTCCTTTCAATCAAATCTTATTTACTGAGCACTTAACATGTGCAGAGCACTGTACTATGCACTTGGGAGAGTACAATACAAAGTTGGTAGAAGTGTTAATAATAATAATAATGATGATGTTTGTTAAGTGCTTACTATGTGCCAAGCACTGTTCTAAGCACTGGGGGGGATACAAGGTAATTACGTTGTCCCACATGGAGTTCACAGTCTGAATCCCCATTTTACAGATGAGGTAACAGGCACAGAGAAGTTAAGTGACTTGCCCAAAGTCACATAGTTGACAAGTGGAGGAACCGGGATTAGAACCCATGACCTCTAACTCCCAAGAATGGGCTCTTTCCACTGATTCTCGCTGCTTTATGTGTTCCCTGCCCACAATGAGTTTACAGTCTAGAGGACTGTATTCCATGAAAGAATTCATGGAATTCTCTCCCCATGACTTACTGGCTGCATCACAGCACATTTGCCTTTGGAAAAATCCCACCTCCGCCACTTGTCTGTTGTGTGACCTTGGGAAGTCATGTCACATCTCTGAGCCTCAGTTACCTCATCTGTAAAATGGGGATGAAGACTGTGAGCCCCATGTGGGACATGGACTATGTTCAACCTGATTACTTTGTATCTACCCCAGCACTAAGAACAATGCCTGGCACATAGTAAGCACTTAACAAGTACCATTAAAAAAAGAATCCATCAAGGCCAGGGAAACGGCATCCAAGAAACTCTGAATTCAGACCACGTTACTCTAACCAAGCAGCAATCCAACTACTTAGGCATTCAGTGAAATGCTGTTTACTGCAACAGGGGAATATGCAAAGCCAACATTTTAGCCACCTGGATGTACAGTTACAGAAATTCCACTCTTGTCTGCATCATTTACCAATCTCAAACAGAGCTGTTTCTGCAGAGGATTGCACCTAATTGGTCCGTGCCTTTGCAGCTTTGGGGATGGATTACCCAAAGCCTTTTCTTCCTACTCTGTCAGGGTGTCTGCCAAACTGCCCATAGGTGGAAAAGCCCTGTTAACAGAACTTGATCTGCATATCATCCTCTTTCCACCTGCTACCCCTGGATCAGACAGCTTTGAATTGGGAGGATATTGGCTTCGCAAAATTCTCCTTTTAAGAGAAACACCAAATACCTTATTCTCTGCCATGAGACCATGTTTCCTATGTTTAGGGGAGACAACAGGATGTAGGGAAAGCCCATGAGATTGGGAATCAGAGATTCTAATCCCAGCTCTGTCAGGACCTCAGTTTCCTCCTCTGTAAAATGGACATGATAATGCCTGACTCCCCCTACCTCATGGGAATATTGGGAGGACCAAAATGAAATAATGTGAAAGCACTTTGGAAAAATAAACGTGATACATAAGCAATTATTACTCCATGATGGGACCAAGCAAAAATCTCTCAAAGTAGAACAGCAATATAACCTGTGGTCAAATATTGTAATAATAATAATGATGGCATTTGTTAAGCACTTACTATGTGCAAAGCACTGTTCTAAGTGCTGGGGAGGCTAAAGTTGATCAGGTTGTCCCACGGGGGCTCACAATCAATTCCCATTTTACAGATGAGGTAACTGAGGCCCAGAGAAGTTAAGTGACTTGCCCAAAGTCACACAGCTGACAATTGGCAGAGCTGGGATTTGAACCCATGACCACTGACTCCAAAGTCTATGCTCTTTCCACTGAGCCACGCTGCTTCTCTGTATTGAAAGGCAAGCTGATTGCTAGTAGTATTTGACGTTACTGCAGCACCTCCCTACATGGAGCCAAAAATCCATTTCGGACTGTTTTAGTAAAGTCTCATGGAAAGAGAACTGGGTGTCAGGAAATCTGGGTCCAAGGCCTAGCTGTGTCACTGGACTGCTGTGTGACCTTATGCAAGTCATTGCTCTGAGCCTCAGTTTCTTCATCTGTGAAATGGGGATTTAATATCTGTTCTTCCTCCTTTCTTAGACTATGAGACCCTCGTGGGACATAGATTGCCTAATCTAATTATCTTAGCTAGACGGTACCTGGCACACTGTAAGCACATGCCATTATTATTGTTATCATCATCATTAAAACATAAGCTCGTTCTAAATTTTCAGATGAGGATTCTGATTAAAAGAGGGGTTAAAAGACTCAGTCTCACAGTAAGGTCTGGCAGACCCTTAACTAAAAACTATACTGCTTTATCTTTTCCAGTGTGTATCTGTTTCTGTGTGTGCTTTTTTGTTTTGTTTGATTTTTGTCTTGTTTTGCTCTTATACTTTCCAAAAAGGTTTTGCAGTGGCTGGGAGAGAGGAAAAGCCTACCTAGTCCTGTTGCATTGTACTCTCCCAAGAGCCTAGAACAGTGCTCTGCACATAGTAAGTGCTCAACAAATAACCACTGATTGACAGATTGAGAAGTGTCACCTAGTGGAAAGAGCCACAGGCTTGGGAGTCAGAGGACCTGGGTTTTAATTCCAACTCTGCCACTTGTCTGCTGTGTGACCTTGGGTAAGTCCTGTAATTTCTCTGTGCCACAGTTTCCTCATTTGTAAAATGGGGATTTGGAGTGTGAGCCCCATGTGGGACACGGACAGTGCCCATTCTGATTATCTTGTATCTACCCCAGTACTTAGTATAGTGCCTGGCACATAGTAAGTGCTTAACAAATACTGTAAAGAAAATCAGCAGAGCATTTTTTAATTTTTTCAAAAAAAAATAATGGTGCTTGAACCGTCACTAAGTTCTACCTTGAATCTATCCACTGTTGGAGACAGAGTGAATGCTTAGTCAATACCCCAATTATTACCATTCCATCTCCCCAATTAGCAGAAGTAGCAGGACCGCATGGCAGGGCCACCTTATGAAAAAGCCAAATCCAGCTTTTCAGCCAGTCCATTTTGAGGCAGTGAGACTAGATTGTAGTCCTCCTGAGGGCTGGAACCATGTCTACCTACGCTCTTGGATTGTACTCTTCCAAGTACTCTGCATACGGTAAGTGCTCAGTAAATATGACTGATTGTTGAGACAATATGTAGAAAGGTTAGAGGCCCAGTATCTCAAGGGTTCTCTCTAGACTGTATGCTTGTTGTGGGCAGGGAGCCTGTCTACCAACTCTGTTGTACCATACGTTCCCAAGTGCTCAATGCAGTTCTCTGCAAACAGTAAGTGCTTAATAAATATGATTGATTGATTGATTGATTCCCTGGTAACTCAGCAGACTCCTATCAATCACTGAAACCACTGAAATTGTAAATCCCCAGACTAAGGGGTGTTTTGCTAAGACTTCAACTATCCAAGGGGTGTTTAGTTAACCCAGAGGCAGCCCACGACCCCCACAGTCAACTAGCAATGCCCTTACCTCCATCTTGTCTCCACACGATCCCTCGTCCCCTACTACCTCAGGAATTCTCCATTGCCAATCATCTGCCCTTCAACAGGAGAGGACCTGGGTCCTACAGTCATGCTAAATGGGCAGAAGGGCAGACAACAGGTGAACACAAGACAGACTGAATTGGTCCAAATAACGAAGAATGGGGTGGAAATGTCCTGAGCAGGTGGCAGATTTACTGCCAAGAATTGTGATTGGGCAGAAAAAAAAAATCAAACCAATAACCTGGTGCTAATACTCCAGATAAAAACAAATAGCTCCTCTGGTTCATCTCTGCAGGGCTGATTTGCATAGCAGGAAAACTAGGTTTCTGAGATTCAGCCAAAGGGAAACACAAACACCTTAAACCTCTCAGTAGGTTGCCTTTTGTTGCTACCCTCTAAACAAAAAATTGCTTTTCTTGGAATTATCCCTCACTCTTCCCTCTCTCAACAGTTTCTTAGCTCCTAGATTGTTCCTACAGTAGATAGCAGGGAGTTGCTGAAGTTTCTCCCCACCAGAAGGCCAAATTAAATTATTTTAAATGAGAGAGACCCCAGGACCCTAGTCACTCTCTCCCTCCTGAAGTATGGGAAATCTGTAGTCCAAGCCCTCTTCAGTCCCGGAGCCCTAGCTTTGGTCCAGGGAAAACACTACTCTGGAAATCAAGACAACTGGTTCTCATCCTGGCTCTGCTTGTGGCTAATAATAATAATAATTGTGATAATGGTGAAGCCCTCACTATGTGTCAAGAACTCTACTAAGCACTGTGATAGATTCAAGGTAATTAAGTCAGGCACAATTCCTGTCCCACATGAAGCTTACAGCCTAAGAGGGAGGCAGGTATTGAATCCTCATTTTACAGATGAGGAAACAGGCTGGGGCAGATACGGGATAATCAGATCCCTGAACCTAATAATATTAATTGGGGTATTTTGTTGAGCACTTTCTATGTGCCAAGCACTGAACTAGGTACGGGGGTATTCAAGTCCATGTCTCTGTCCCAACCAGGCTTTGCATTCTAAGTATGAGCGAGAAGGGGCATTTCAACCCATTTTACAGATGAGGAAACTGAAGCACAAAGATAAGTGATTTACCCAGGTTCACACAGAAGGAACATGGCAGAGCTGGGATTAGAACCCAGATTCTCCAATTCCCAGACCCAAGCTCTGTCCACTGCTTCTCTACTGTGACCAATGACCGCACATGCATTTTGCAATGTGCTGCCACCTCCTCACCTACTCACTCACTGCTCTGTGTCCCAGTTGGATCAGGACTGGCAAGGATAAAAATAATAATAATAATGGTACATAATTGCTTACTATGTTCCAGAAATCATTCTAAGCACTGGGGTAGATACAAGCTAATCGGGTTGGACACAGTCCCTGTCCCACATAGGGCTCATAGTCTTACTCCCCATTTTACAGATTGGGGAACTGAGGCACAGATACGTTAAGTGACTTGTCCAAGGTCACACAGCAGACAAGTGACAAAGCAAGGATTAGAACCCAGGTTCTTCTGACTCTTAGGCCCATGCTCTATTCACTAGGCCACTTTGCTTCTCTGCTTGGCACATAGGAAGTGTTTAACAAATACCATAATTATTCTTATTATTCCTCTGGGTGGGATCAGAGTCCCAAAGCCTCAAACTTGAGGCTTGTCTGCCGTACCTGTTGGGAAATGACATCTGCTCCCCCACAAATGCATAGTGGGATGACAGGCAGTTCACTTAATCTCTCTGTGCTTGTTGTTCCATGTGAAGATAGATGCTCTGAGGTAGGATCTGCAAAAGAAGTGCAATCTCTATGGGACTCGTGCTAACAACAAATCCATCTGTCCGTAACAACATATACTAATTGCTTATGCAGTATGAAGCACTGTAGTAAGTGTGAGGTAGAATTACCCTTCTAGACTGTGAGCCCATTGTTGGGTTGGGACCGTCTCTATATGTTGCCAACTTGTACTTCCCAAGTGCTTAGTAAAGTGCTCTGCACACAGTAAGCGCTAAATAAATATGATTGAATGAATGAATGAATGACCCAGTCATTGATTCAGGCCCAGTCTCTGGCCCACAGGGGACTGCCAATAAAGGCAGTGGAAGCAGCGAGAAAGGGGAGTTAGGGGCTGGCATAGAGAAAGTGGGAGAAAAGGAAACACTAAAATGAAAAGATTTCAAATGACAACAGTAAAAATAGCAACTTGGCAGTACCTGAAGGGGGTAGTCCTTGTATTCCACATGCCTTAACTTTGCCAACAGCTTAGACACCATACCCTAGCCTCTGTCCACCCTGAGCTTCCGTGAGGAGGGAGTTGAAAGGACTTGCTCCCCACCCAGGGTTTGCAGCCTTGGCATCAGTCCACTCCTGCCCTTTACAACTAAACAGCATAGCCTAGTAGATAAAGCATAGGCCTGGGATACAGAAGATCTGGGTTCTAATCCCAACTTGGCCACTTGCGAGTGACTAAACTTCTCTATGCCCACTTTCCTCAACAGCAAAATGGGGATTCAATACATGTTCTCCTTCCTACTTGACTGTGTGCCCTATTTGGTACAGGGACTGTATCTGTCCTGATTTGGGGTTTTTTTTGTTCTTAAATAGTATTTGTTAAATGCTTACTAGAGCCAGGCACTGTACTAAGTGCTGGGGTAGATACAACTGGACACAGTCGATGTCCCACATGGGGCTCTCAGTTTTAATCCCTATTTTACAAGTGAGATAGCTGAGGCATAGAGAAGTTAAGTGACTTGCCCAAGGTCATACAACAGTGACAAAGCTGGAATTGGAACAGGTCCTCCTAACTCCCAGGCCTGGGTGCTTTACATTAGGCCGTGCTGCTTCATATGATGAACTTGTATCTATCCCTGGATTTATAATGGTGCTTGACTCATAGTAAGAACTTAACAGATATTATATTAAAAAAAGCAAAAAACAAACTATCTCTGGGAGCCCCAGGAGAGAGGCAGCTTAAGGCCCTGTTGTTCTCAGTTGAGATTAAGATTTACCGACTTCTCCAATTACAAGCTCAAATGCAGCCCCCCAAGAAAGGCACCCCAAGACACCAACTTCTGATTGGGCAGATCAGGGAAGCAGCCTTCCACCTTAAACACTAATTCCCAACCCAAACACCTGGCCTCTGACTGCCCCAGCCACAGGTTCAGACCTGTGAAGGTTCCCTTCAAGGCCCTGCTGAGAGCTCACCTCCTCCAGGAGGCCTTCCCAGACTGAGCCCCTTCCTTCCTCTCCCCCTCGTCCCCCTCTCCATCCCCCCATCTTACCTCCTTCCCTTCCCCACAGCACCTGTATATATGTATATATGGTTGTACATATTTATTACTCTATTTATTTATTTATTTATTTATTTTACTTGTACATTTCTATCCTATTTATTTTATTTTGTTGGTATGTTTGGTTCTGTTCTCTGTCTCCCCCTTTTAGACTGCGAGCCCACTGTTGGGTAGGGACTGTCTCTATGTGTTGCCAATTTGTACTTCCCAAGCGCTTAGTACAGTGCTCTGCACATAGTAAGCGCTCAATAAATACGATTGATTGATTGATTGATTCAGATGACCAAGCGTGAAGTGAAGGTGGATGTGGACAACCATCCAGTTGATTGCTCCCTATAGATCTCCAATCTGTGTCATCCCAGACCCAGGGTCAATTTAGGGGCTGGATGATTCTATTGGGTTGCCTTCCTGGGGAGAATTACCCCTGTTCTGACAAGTTCCACTTTATCAGATCTGTGTGGACCTGTAAAATGAGAGCTGTCTGTGAGGGGGAGGGGAGGGAAGGGGTAGGAGCTAAGGAAAGCTTACCTTGACACCGCTCATTAGACTTAAATACCTGGGGGACTTGTGGAAACAAGAGCATTTATCCTCATATTTGGTCCAGCTAAGCATTTGCTTAAGTTTCTTCACCAATTTTCATCTGTTTTTTAAGATTACTTTTGACAGTAACACAAGCCTCTTTTAGTATTTGATACCCTGGCTATTTATACGGGGATGCAGTCTCCCGGTGGTAGTCTCCCTCTGTGGCCGGGAGTCTGCCTGGATTGCTATGGTGATGGAGGCTGTAGTGTGGCCAGCTGTGGTGGAAGTGGATTTGTTTGTAATGAAAAGATGAGACGGGATTCAGGCGGAAGATGGGGGAGAGAACACTGACTCTGGGGACTCGTGTGTGCTTTCAGGAGTTTCAGAATACAGGAAATAAAAGGAAATGGCAATGTAAACGGAGAGTTTGTGTCAGCAATAAGAGTCAGCTTTGAGTCATTCAATCAATTCTCTTCCTCTACTTATCCTCATTCCTCTCAGCTGGCTCATTTCACTCTAACTCCAATCTACTCACCATGCCTTTGCCCTCACCTCTCCATTTATTAAGTGCTTACTATATGCAAAACACTGCTCTAAGCGCTGGGGAGGTTACAAGGTGATAAGGTTGTCCCATGGGGGGCTCACAGTCTTCATCCCCATTTTACAGATGAGGCAACTGAGGCCCAGAGAAGTTAGGTGACTTGCCCAAAGTCACACAGCTGACAATTGGCAGGGTAGGAATTTGAACCCACTACCTCTGACTCCAAAGCCTGTGCTCTTTCCACTGAGCCACGCTGCTTCTCATATATGACTAGTCACCACTCTCTTTATCTTCAAAGCCCTAATTAAATCATACCTCCTCCAGGAAGCCTTCCCAGACTAAGCTCTCATCTCTCCATCCTATTTTTACTCCCCACTGTATAGCTCGTGCACTTTAGTTCATACCCCCTTAGCACGTAAGTGCTCACCCCATCCTCCACAGCACTGTGGCTTCCCCTAACTGTAATTTATTTTCATGTCTGTCTCCCCTGCTGGATTGTAAGCTTTTTGAGAGCAGGGATTGCGTCTACTTATCCTATTGTACTCTCCTAAGCACTTAGTACAGTGTTCTGCACACAGTAAGGGCTCCATACTATTAACTGATGAATTGATCAATCAGTTATGTCTACTGAGCACTTACTGTGGGTAAGCACTGAATGCTTGGGAGAGGACAATATAATCAAATTGGTAGACAGTGAGCCCGTTGCTGGGTAGGGACCGTCTCTATATGTTGTCACCTTGTACTTCCCAAGTGCTTAGTACAGTGCTCTGCACACAGTAAGCGCTCAATAAATATGATTGAATGAATGGGAGACATGTTCCCTGCCCACAACGAACTTACAGTCTAGAGGGGGAGATGGATATTAATATAAACAAATTATGGATATGTACAAAAGTGCTGTGGGACTGAGATAGGGAGCAAATCAAGGCAACCAAAAGGGAGTGGGAGAAGAGGAAATGACGGCTGAGTCAGGAAAGACCTCTTGGAGTAGATGTGCCTTCAATAAGGCTTTGAAGGAGGGTAGAGTAATTGCCTGTCAGATATGAAAAGCGAGAGTGGTCCAGGCCAGAGGGTGGGATGTGGGTGGGAGGTCTGAGGTGCGATAGAGGAGACTGAGGTACAGGGGGTAGATTGGCATTAGAGGAGCTACATCATCATCATCAATCGTATTTATTGAGCGCTTACTGTGTGCAGAACACTGTACTAAGCACTTGGGAAGTACAAGTTGGCAACACATAGAGACAGTCCCTACCCAACACTGGGCTCACAGTCTAAAAGGGGGAGACAGAGAACAAAATCAAACATATTAACAAAATAAAATAAATAGAATAGATATGTACAAGTAAAATAAATAAATAAATAGAGTAATAAATATGTACAAACATGTATACATATATACAGGTGCTGTGGGGAAGGGAAGGAGGTAAGATGGGGGGGATGGAGAGGGGGACGAGGGGGAAAGGAAGGAAGGGGCTCAGTCTGGGAAGGCCTCCTGGAGTAGGTGAGCTCTCAGTAGGGCCTTGAAGGGAAGTAGGGCCTTGAAGCTACATGTGTGGGCTAGGTTGTAATGGAGCAGTGAGGTAGGAGGGAGCAAGGTGAATGAGTAATTTAAAGCCGGCTTGGTGGGTCGCATAAGAGGACAGTCCCCTTGCACCAGATGTAGAAAGAGTTGGGGACCATCAGTCTGATCTACCACCCTCAAGTACCACCAGTGGCTGCTTCAGAGTTCACGATGGTCGTTTGTAGTTGCAGGGGATATCACTGACGGTAAGGGCCATCAGACTTGGGTTACGTGGGGGTGTGACTGACAAACCCGACCCCCCCCCAGAATAAAGAATAGGGACTTTGTCTGAAATGTGTGGGTGCCCTCTTGTGGCCCCCAAACCACTCTCCGGAAATCGACGGTTCTGTTCAGTGAGAATGCTGCAAAACAGTTAAGATTGAAATCGAGAGGTAAGTACTTCATGCCAAGAGCTCCTCCGTCTTTTGTTGTTTTTAATGGGATTTTTTAATGGCATTTATTAAGCGCTTACTATGTGCAAAGCACTTGCTTACTATGTGCCAGTCGCCTCCCGTGCTGAGTAGACTGTCCTTTGATCCACTAAACCGGCTTTAAATTACTCATTCATTCATTCAATCGCATTTATTGAGCGCTTACAGTGTGCAGAGCACTGTGTTAAGCGCTTGGGAAGTACAAGTTGGCAACATATAGAGACGGTCCCTACCCAACAGCGGGCTCACAGTCTAGAACTCATTCCTGTTGCTCCTTTCCACCTCACCTCACTGTTCTCCTACTATGATCAGGTTGGACACAGTCCATGTCCCACTTTAGACTCACAGCTTTAATCCCCATTTTACAGATGAGGTAAATGGGGCACAGAGAAGTTAAGTGACTTACCCAAGATCCCACACAGTAGACAAGTAGAGGAGGCAGGATTAGAACACAGGATCTCTGACTCCCAGGCCTTTAAAAAAAGAAGGTATTTAAATGCTCATTATGTGCCAGGCACTGTACTAAGTGGTGGGGTAGATACAAGCTAATCAGGTTGGACACAGTCCATATCCCATATGGAGCTCACAGTATTTATCCCCATTTTATAGACGAGGTAACTGAGGCACAGGGAAGTTAAAGGAGTTGCACAAGGTCGCAATACAAACAAGTGGAGTAGCAGGAATTAGAATCAAGTTCCTTCTGACTCCCAGGCTTGGACTCTTTCCACTAGGCCACACTGCTTCTGTCTTCAGATCAGAAAGTTCAAGCCTTTAGAAGCAAAACCTCACTTAGTGACTCTGTCCCCCTCTTTCATGGTTACCTTCTTTCTCCCTTTCTCCCTCTATTCAAAATGCCTCTGATACGTTGTCAATCCAGTCCAGTGAGCATGAGTACTAGATGGAGAAGCCCAGAGTGGGTCTGCTCACTTCCAAACCCTCGTGTGATTCACATTTTTGACCAAATTCAATTTGACCTTGTCACCTTGACCATCCTGGTCTCCACTCTGCCTTCCTCCTCCCCTCCTTTGGGAGAGGCAGTGTAACCTGGTGGAAAGAGCACAGGCCTGAGCGTCAAAGAGTTTTGAGGGTTCTAATCCTGGCTCTGCCAGTTGTCAGCTGTGTGTCCTTGGACCAGTCACTTGCTTTTTCTGGGTCTCAGTTTCCTCATCTCTGAAGTGTGGATAAAATACCTGTCCTCCCTCCTACTTAGATTGGGAGACCCATAACTCACAGGGACTGTGGAAAATCTGATTAACTTGTATCTGTCCCAGCACTTAGTGCAGCGGCTAGCACATAGTATGTGCTTAAAAATACCACATTTATCATATATTGTTATAATAATAATAATAATGGCATTTAATAAGCACTTACTATGTGCAAAGCACTGTTCTAAGTGCTGGGGAGGTTACAAGGTGATCAGGTTGTCCCACACGGGGCTCACAGTCTCAATCCCCATTTTCCAGATGAGGTAACTGAGGCACAGAGAAGTGAAGTGACTTGCCCAAAGTCACACAGATGACAATTGGCAGAGCTGGGATTTGAACCCATGACCTCTGACTCCAAAGCCCATACTCCTTCCACTGAGCCACGCTGCTTTTCTCCATCATCATCCTAATAGCCACCTCAATTTCAGTCTAGCTGGTCTGTGATGATTTAGGATAATTGATGGGGTGGGCAAGAAGGGTCCAGCAGGGCAGAGCGACCAGTCTCCCATTTTCTCTGTGTGGATAGGGAAAGAGAAGAATGTCATAGAGGAGGGACAGATAAAAGCATCATAAGGTGTTCTTTGGTCCTCCCCGAGATACCCATTGAAAAGGAAACCCCATTTAATTCCATTCAGGTAACACTGATTCCTTGAGAAAGGGCTGGGGAGATGGGCCCAATGGGGTGGAGGTGTTGCCCCAGAATTTTCTGCCCTGCTAGAGACAATAATGAGTGGTATGTAATTACTTACTTTGTGCCACCACAGTACTAAACACTGGGGTTCCCAGACTGAGCCCCCTTTTTCCTCTCCTCCTCCTCATTTCCCCACCCTACCTCCTTCCCCTCCCCACAGCACCTGTATATATATATTTGTACGTATTTATTACTCTACTTATTACTTGTACATATTTACTATTTATTTTAATGATGTGCATATAGCTTTAATTCAATTTGTTCTGATGATTTTGACAACTGTCTACTTCTTTTGTTTTGTTGTCTTGTCTCCCCCTTCTAGACTGTGAGCCTGTTGTTGGGTAGGGACTGTCGCTGTATGTAACCGACTTGTACTTCCCAAGCGCTTAGTACAGAGAAGCAGCGTGGCTCAGTGGAAAGAGCACGGGCTTTGGAGTCAGAGGTCATGGGTTCAAATCCCGGCTCCGCCAATCGTCAGCAGTGTGACTTTGGGCAAGCCACCTAATTTCTCTGGGCCTCAGTTACCTCATCTGCAAAATGGGGATTAAGACAGTGAGCCCCCCGGGGGACAACCTGATCCCCTTGAAACTTCCCCAGCGCTTAGAACAGTGCTTTGCACATAATAAACACTTAATAAATGCCATCATTATTATTATTATTACAGTGCTCTGCACACAGTAAACTTCTAAACTGTGCGTCCGCTGTTGGGTAGGGACCATCTCTATATGTTGCCAACTTGTACTTCCCAAGCGCTTAGTACAGTGCTGTGCACACAGTAAGCTCTCAATAAATACGATTGAAGGAATGAATGAATCAATTCCACAAGGTGCATACCCCGATTCCCACTTCTTTGTTCTCCCTGGGTTTAGGCCTGCTGCCTTCATAGTCCTACCAGTTCTCACCCCCTGGGGAGGCCGGATTCCTGGCTTCTGCTGAATTAAAGAGGGGGTGCTATTAAAGGGAATGACTGTAGTGCAATCCAAAGGATAATGCATTCCCGGAGTGGACGGATACCGTCGCAGGAGGCCAGGAAATCGTGCTCCGGATGTAATTGTTGCAGGCCAGGCTCCTGCAGACTGGCTGGTTTTCTTCGTTCTCGACCCCAGCCGTGTCTCTGCTGCGGATGGAGCCGCAGCCCCACCTAGTGGCCCATGAGGAGATAGCTGGGCCGCCGCCCCACTTCGGGAGCCCAGCACCATCAGTCGCCAGCGTGGGAGCGGGGAGAGTCAGCCCTGAAGGGCTGACAATCAATCAATCAATCAATCAATAGTATTTCTTGAGCGCTTACTATGTGCAGAGCACTGTACTAAGCGCTTGGGAAGTACAAATTGGCAACATATACAGTCCCTACCCAACAGTGGGCTCACAGTCTAAAAGGGGGAGACAGAGAACAAAACCAAACATACTAACAAAATAAAATAAATAGAATAGATATGTACAAGTAAAATAGAGTAATAAATATGTACAAACATATATACATATATACAGGTGCTGTGGGGAAGGGAAGGAGGTAAGATGGGGGGGTGGAGAGGGAGACGAGGGGGAGAGGAAGGAAGGGGCTCAGTCTGAGAAGGCCTCCTGGAGGAGGTGAGCTCTCAGTAGGGCCTTGAAGGGAGGAAGAGAGCTAGCTTGGCGGATGGGCAGAGGGAGGGCATTCCAGGCCCGGGGGATGACGTGGGCCAGGGGTCGATGGCGGGACAGGCGAGACAATCCGTGTAGTAATAATAATAATAATGATAATGATGGCATTTGTTAAGCGCTTACTATGTGCATAGCACTGTTCTAAGCGCTGGGGGGGATACAAGGTGATCAGGTTGTCCCAGGTGGGACTTACAGTCGTAATCCCCATTTTACAGATGAGGTAACTGAGGCACAGAGAAGTGAAGTGACTTGCCCAAGGTCACACAGCAGACGTGTGGCGGAGCCGGGATTAGAACCCATGACCTTTGACTCCCAGGCCCGGGCTCTTTCCACTGAGCCACACTGCTTCTGGGGCTCAGTGTACTTTGTGGGGCTCATGATATTAATGGTAATAATAATAATTGTGGTATTTGTTAAATACTTACTCTACACCAGGCCCTGCACTAAGCACTGAGCTAATAACAAGCTAATCAGGTTCAGACACAGTCCATATACTACGTGGGGCTCATAATAATAATGATAATAATAATAATTGTGGTGTTAGTTAAATGTTTACTATATGCCAGGCCCTGTACTAAGCCCTGAGCTAATACAAGCTAATAATATTGATAATAATAATAATTGTGGTATTTGTTAAATGCTTACTCTATGCCAGGCCCTGTACTAAGCCCTGAGCTAATACAAGCTAATAATAATGATAATAATAATAATTGTGGTATTTGTTAAATGCTTACTCTATGCCAGGCCCTGTACTAAGCCCTGAGCTAATACAAGCTAATAATAATGATAATAATAATAATTGTGGTATTTGTTAAATGCTTACTCTATGCCAGGCCCTGTACTAAGCCCTGAGCTAATACAAGCTAATAATAATGATAATAATAATAATTGTGGTATTTGTTAAATGCTTACTCTATGCCAGGCCCTGTACTAAGCCCTGAGCTAATACAAGCTAATAATAATGATTGTGGTATTTGATAAATGCTCACTATGTGCCAGGCACTGTGTTAAGCTCTGCGGTAGATACACGTTTATCAGGCTGGACACATTACCTGTCCCACATGGGGCTCACAGTCTTAATCCCCATTTTCCAGATGAAGGAACTGAGGCACAGAGAAGTTAAGGGACTTGCCCAAGGTGTCATAGCAGACAAGTGGCAGAGCCAGGATTAGACCCTAGGTCCTTCTGACTCCCGGGCCTGGGCGCTATCCACTGAGCTATGCTGCGTCCGCTGCTGCCAGAGAGTGGCTCGGGAGCTCTGGCCAAATCCTCACTATCCACAGGCTAAGTGGAAAATTTCCGGGGTGTATCCAGTTAGGAGCTGTAGTGGTTCCTGTTTTCAAAATATTGGTTTCTTGAAGTTATTAGCTCAATATTGAGGGCATTTGGAATGCAACCAGTTTTTCTTGGGCTTATGTTTGTACTTTCCAAGTGCTTAGTACAGTGCTCTGCACACAGTAAGCACTCAATACGATTGAATGAATGTCATGTAGAAGCTATTAAATCAATCAATCAATCGTATTTGAGCGCTTACTGTGTGCAGGGCACTGTGCTAAGCGCTTGGGAAGTACAAGTTGGCAACATACTATGCCTTGTACCCAGAGCACCAAAATTTGGTTCTGTCCCCAATTCAGCAACACTGTTCGTAAAATAGATTTCCCTTTGTACATGCTTTAACTTTTAGTGACATTTTATTGGCAAATTGATTTCATTCTGCTGTGGTATTTATTTCCCCTCCTAAAATATTAATAATCATTTTGTACCTAATTTAGTTGGCTTAATGCAGGAACCAGAACTGACATTACCAGAGGGGAACAATGTTTTTAATTAGCTTTTAAAGAATGTAGAGTAACCAAAAGAACATTGGAATCGCTGAAATGGCTTGTTGAATGTGTTAAGTAGAATTAATAATAATTACATTATTTGTTGCACATTTTCTGTCAAGCACTGTTCTAATTACTGGGGTAGATAAAAGTTAATCAGGTAGGACAGAGTCCCTATCCCACATGGAGCTCGCAGTCTAGGAGGGAGAACAGGTGTTGAATTCCCATTTTACAATTGAAGAAACTGAGGCACAGAGAAGTTAATTGACTTGCCTAAGGTCACACAGCAGGCAGGTGGCGTAGCCAGGATTAGAACCAAGGTCCTTCTGATTCCCAGTCCCAAGCTCTGTCCACTAGGCCACTCTACTTCTCATGTTGCAAAGCAAAAGTGCAAACATCGGCTACAAAGCCCTCCTCAAGTCATTTTTCTCTGACCTATTAACTCTCTTCTGGTGAACAAAAACCAGAGAGGACTTAGTGACAGACTGAATGTGAGAGTTTGAAAGAGAAAGAGGAGTTGAGATTGCCAAGATTGCGGACTTCTGAGATAGGGTGGATGATCGTGTTGTCAGCCGCGTTGAGGAGGTTAGGTGGAGGAGAGGGGATTTGGGAGGGTTGATGAAGAGTTCTGTTTTCAATATATTGAGCTTTAGCACCAGCTGGACAACCATATGGAGATATTTTAGAGTTGAGAAAGAATACAACATTGCAGATGGAGAGAGAGGGGGCAGGGTTAGCAAGATAGATTTGGAAGCATCCTTGTAGAGATGCCATGGGGAGAGGATTTTCAAGTGGGAGAAATAGAAGATCCAGAACAAAACCTTGAGAGGTACCTAGAGTTAGGATGTGAGAGGTGGAAGAGGAGATTTACTTTGTGACTGTGAGCCCCATATGGGACAAGTTCTGGGTCCAACTTGATGTATCAACCGTGGTGCTTAGACACATATTAAGAGCTCAAGAAATGTCATTGTTATTATTACTAATAATAATCATTACTACTGTATGGTATAATTTAATTGTATTATGTGTAATAATACTACAATAGTACATATAATTAGTACTACTAATAAAAAAGCACTTAGAACAGTGCTTGGTACATAGTAAGTGCTTAACAAATACCATTATTATTATTGTTATTATTAATAATGACCAGTGGAGTGACTTCAGTAGAACCGATCATATTGGCTTATCTATTTGTCAGTCTCTCTAAAGGTTGTTCCAAGTTTTCTCCCTTAAGTGCCTTTATCCCATATCAACCTACCGGTACAAAGTCAAAGCAACAACTTTCTATCTATCACATGTTTATCCACTTGACCAAGCTGTTTCCTTTATGTATTCCACAGAGCTGGCACTTTCTGATTCCATTCCAAAGACCCCAAGCATGTTTGTGCTATGTTAATTCTTCAGATAGAAATAAAATTAAAAGGTGGGAAATCAGCAGTGGCAGCAAATGCTATTTTGAACCTGCTAGACATAAATTAAGATGGAGCTATTATTCAATAATAATAATAATAATGGTACCTGTTAAGCGCTTACTGTGTGTCAAGCACTATTCTAAGCACTGGGGTAGATACAAGTTAATCAGTTTGGACACAATCTCTGTTTTACATGGGGCTTACACTCAATCCCAATTTTACAGAGGAGATAACTAAGACACAAAGAAATTAAATGGGTTGCCTAAAGTCACGTAGCAGACAAGTGGCAGAGCTAGGAGTAGAACCCAGGTCTTTTCATTCATTCATTCAATCGTATTTATTGAGCACTTACTGTGTGCAGAGCACTGTAAGCACTTGGGAAAGTACAATATAGCAGTAAAGAGTGACAATCCCTGCCCACAGTGAGCTCACAGTCTAGAGTGGGGATGACAGACATCAATACAAATAAACAGACATCAATATAAAAAAAAAATAAAATTACAGATACAATTCTGACTCCCAGGCCAATGGTCTATCTACTAAGTCTTCTAAGTCACTCAAATATCCAGTATCTCACTATATACCTCCAGGGAGAGCAGTTTTCTCCAAGAAGGGAGGAGAGAAAAGGAAGAGGAGCTAGTAAGCACTCAATAAGTACCACTGATTGACCCCAAAGAAATCGTATCTGGGAGATGGAGAGCATAGCAGCTCAAAGTGGCACTGGACATTCAATAGAGGAAGCAGCATGGCTCCGTGGAAAGAGCACGGGCTTTGGAGTCAGAGGTCATGGGTTCAAATCCTGGCTCCACCAATTGTCAGCTGTGTGACTTTGGGCAAGTCACTTAACTTCTCTGTGCCTCAGTTACCTCATCTGTAAAATGGGGATTAAGACTGTGAGCCCCCTGTGGGACACCCTGATCACCCTGTAACCTCCCCAGCTCTTAGAACAGTGCTTTGAACATAGTAAGCGCTTAATAAATGCCATCATCATTATTATTATTATTATTAATGGAGGTGGGAGGTGAAAGGGGAACCGTGGTGCTGACTGGCAAAAATCGGAGGGACCTCTACAAGTTCCATTAGAACCACAGTAATATCCAGGTTGACAGCTGAAAACAACTTTTATCATGTTCATTGTTAAAATCAACTTGATTTCAGGAAACCAAAAGTAGGCCTTCCTTTTAAGGCAGTCAGTAGAAGACCAAACTTTCTTTCTTTCTTAAGATATTTAGGGATCCAAGACACTTGCAATATGCCCTCTATGCACTCGTTCTCTTTCTTTCCTCTTAACTCTCTCTTTTCCCTAACCCCTTTCCCACTCCATTTCATCCTGGGTTTTTTTATGGTATCTGTTAAGCACTTACTATGTGCTAGGCACTGTACTTAGTGCTGGGGTAAATACAAGTCAGTCAAGTTGGACTGTCCCACAAAGGGCTCACAGTCTTAATCCCCATTTTATAGGCGAGGTAACTAAGGCTCAGAGAAGTGACTTGCCCAAGGTCACACACCATTCAGTCGTATTTATTGAGCGCTTACTGTGTGCAGAGCACTGTGCAAAGCACTTGGGAAGTACAAGTCGGCAACATATAGAGACGGTCCCTACCCAACAATGGGCTCACAGTCCAGACAAGTGGCAGAGCCAGGATTAGAACCCAGATTTGGAAACAGCACGGGCTTGGGAGCCAGAGGAGGTGAGTTCTAATTCTGGCTCCGCCACTTGTCTGCTGTGTGACCTTGGGCAAATCACTTCACTTCTCTGTGCCTGTTCCCTCATCTGTAAAATGGGGAGTAAGACTGTGAGCCCCACGTGGGACCGACTACCTTGTATCCACCCCAGCATTTAGAACAGTGCTCAGCACATAGTAGGCGCTTAACAAATGCCATCATTATTATTTTATTATTATTTCTGACCCCCAGGCCCATGCTCTCTCCACTAGGCCACGCTGCATCTAAGCATCGACTCTACTGTCGACTATTGCCCTCTCTGAAGAGGACAATGATGATGATAAAAATATAAGGGTATTTGTTAAATGTTTGCTGTGGTCCAAGTAGTATTGTATAGTGAGTGCTGAGGTAGATCAAAATGATCAGGGTCAAGACAGTCCCTGATCTACATGGGGCTCCCAGTCTAAATAGGAGGGAGGACAGGTATCTACTTCCCATTTGACAGATGAGGAAACTAAGACACGGAGAAGTTAACTGACTTGCCCAAGGTCACACAACAGAGAAGTGACAGAGCTGGCATTCAAACCTAGATCCTTTGACTCCCAGGCCTGTGTTTTTTCCATTAAACCATGCTGCTTCCTATAAAGACTGAGTAAAACAATTGTACTATCTACCCCAATAGAAATTATTCAAGGAATTTGAGTAGTGAGGAAGCTGTCTAATGCATTCTGCAATAGCAGTCAAGAGAATCCCAACAATGGCTTTTCCTACCCAAATAATTCACTTCCAATTGTTTCTTTTAAATTTGTTTCTAGACCTTGCCAAAATCATATTGTAAGCAAAACTGAATTAAGCAATGACTACAGATAGGCATTTAACCTGACACTATTCGTTAAATGGATTAGAGGGATACAATGGCTTTACGTAGAAAATAACCTAAATGTTAGGTTATTGCCCATATAAATTAGGTTTTGTCCTGACTATTGACAATAATCACATTTAGTTGCCTGTCTTATCCTAGATATCCAAATTAATTTGCTCTGCATCTTGCCTGCAGTGAGAAGGCCTTATGCAGTGGGGAATTAATGAAGCTAGAAGCCTCTTGGAAAACCAGTTTTGGGTAAAAGTTCAATAGTTCCCAATCCAGAGTGGGCAACAAACGTTCCATAAGAACTTGGTTTCTATTTAGAACATTAAAAGCCTGCTTGGAAATTTTGTAAACTTTTACACTGGAAATTCCATTCATCTAGTAGCAGTAACACTGCTAATAAGATCCCCCCACCCCCACTCCGCCTCCTCCCCCGAGCAGTATATGAAAATAAATCAAACAAATGAAGGACAATCAAAGGGGCAATTTAATGCTTTATACTAGTCACAGAGGAAAGGTAAAAAATTAGACTAGCTTGAGACATGAGAAGTAGACAGGAAAGCCAAAAACGAAGGACAAACATTTCATGAATCAATCATTTTTATTTTTTATTAAAATAAACTAAATTTCTGTGCTTCTTACAGTACTTAACAGGCATAGAAATTAGTTAATATTTTCAAACTGGTTTAGCAGACAAACATTCAGACAGTGTTATTTTAACAGCACTTTAGAACCATTCTTTTTACAAAATAAATCTGTGATTTCTTTTTACATCAGGCAAATAGGTTCCAACTCTCCTTCAAGTCATTTCAGAGCTCAAGATGTTCAGTCAAGTCTCTCAAACGCAATCATCAATTCACGTTAAACCTAGATGCCTGTCTTCAGGGGCCTAAAACACATTTCTTACAACTCATCTTTTTCCCTAGCTAAAGTCAGCATATTTTCTCCCAAACTATTCTTGTCCTCAGATACCTACAGTTGGCTGGGCCACCCAGATCTTTCTGTCCTCTTAAGGCTCTCTCACTACTCATCCGCAGTGGTAAAACCTACAGTCCTGGACTCTTTGAGAAAAATGAAAAATTTGAAACAAACTGTTTAAAGGAAATCTCTCAGCTTTGCTGCTTCATAGCCCAGGAGATTTCTTTGCTTCCTGTAGAAGCATGCAGGCCAAGTTCCACCCAAAACAGAAGTCTAGACCACATCCAGACACTCTTTCCTTTTAGGTTACCTACACTGCATGGTCTCATTGTTGATTCTCGGGAATACTATTCTTTAAACACTCTCCTCACCCTCTCCAATACACCTGAATCATCATTCTCCAATCCTTAACCTACCTCCAGTTCCTGCATTGATTATTTTTCTGATGGGTTTTACATAATGAAAAGCTCCTCCCATACCCCGTTCTTCTGGCCAATCTGAATTAGACAGGATTTAATTATTAAAGTAGCTTTAGTTTCATATTGCTTGTTTCCTTTACACAATCTTCCCCAGGACAGGATGCACAGAAATGCAATACCGTAAACTGTAATCTATTATTTACCAGCCCCTAGTTTGGTTAACCTTGAATGGGAAGCCATCGAACCTTAACAATGCTACGCTGAAAATGTTAACAGGGCACACTAAGACAAAATCAGATGGAGCTTGACCTGCTATTTCAATTGTGATGATTGTAGCTGGGTATCAATAACTGAGGCATTGAAAGGATAGTGCACTTTCCCTCAAACTAATTCTCTGGTGAACCCCTCTGTATTAGCATAACTTTGGTTGAGATTTTTCTTTCTTAGAAAGGTTTCAAAGCACCCATTGATAACAAAAAGCATGCGGAATTTTTCTCACAGTGAGCTAATAGTGCCGAGGAATCATTCGCTGTACTTTTCCAAGCAGGAAACCGGACTTATAGAAAACGTTGCTAAGAACGTAGGCTCAGGTTGTGCGCACCAGTTCGTGCTGAGTGATTGTGCCTTGACTGCCTTTGTGTCGTCGTGTTTCCTACATTTGCTTTTCAAGTCCCTGACAAAGAGGTTTGTGAATGCAGTGATTCATAGCTAGGAAGGGCTTAAAAAAAAATATTTGGGAAAGGGAAACTGTTTCTAAAGTCTTTCAAGATTAATAAGATGTCCGATTCCCTCAGTAAGGCAGACCCTAACAAAAAAAGCCCCAAAAAACCAAGCTTCCTTGAGAACTCAGTTACCCAAAATGTATTTTTCTGGCTCTAAGCAAAACAGTTTTTCTATTTTAGCAGATAACCACTCGAGATCCTTTCCAGCTCTATGATTCTAAGAACATCAAAACAAAAGTCCATTTCATGTCTACTATAATTCTGGCTTAATACAAAAGACGTCTAGGATGAAACAAGTTGAATTTCATTTTATGCAGTGATAATTAAAGAAAATAAGTTAAAAATGGAATTACAGGTGCAATGGGGTAGAGACTTCAAGACCGTAAAATTAGAGCTAGAAGTTTCAAATGAAATGCTGGTCAGTAGCATATACCCCGAAACTTTTCATTAGTTGCTGTCTGAATAGTTAAAAACTAAATTTATGATATAAATTTACGCCTAAATGACTGTATTAGAATCAAAATAAGGTCACTACTTTCATCAGGGAAAAGTCCTAATTCCATTATGCTACAGAAATAATGGGCAGCAGGCCATTAAAAAATGCGTTAATATCACATTGTCACATGGGAACATCAACAATAGTGCAATGAGCTCATTATTACACTAACAAAAAAGGCACATGCCTCATAAACAGACGACCATTCCATCACTTGTCCCTATAGAGTTTGCAACCATTCAACATGCTAGATTTTGGCATGGGTTCTGCTAAGGACAGCGTGGAACTATGGCTTTCTGCAAAAGCTAAATGTCTACAACTCTCTTGATAAACCATTTAACTTGTGGCTTAGCGCCTTAGCACCTGAGCTAAGCTCCCCATCAACTGAAGACCCAAAAAAGTCAGAAGACAGCCAGGCGTGGCGTGGGAGACTTAGGGAAACAGCCCTGGATGCTGAAGGAAGCAACAATGACAGCTAGGAAGGCAGTATTTCCCTATCCCTGGCAGACAGACCCCGTGCTTCAGAGAGAATGTAGGGAGCAGGGTGCTAGAGTGACGCACCATTCACAGTTATGAAACAGGAGCAGTGCCTGTGGTCAATATCCTGCTACCAGTTTTTCCCCCGAGTAGAGGATATCGAACAATTTTGTGGCCCAATTCCCTTTGAATTTTAACTACATGATTTTCCTTGTGTGTGCTCTGCCCCGATCATTGTCAGACTGTTATAGGTAGGTTTACTTCCTGACCTAAGCTTTTATTTAGTGTTTTCTTGCAGCTGAGATCTCTGGGTAGAGTGTGAGATCAGCCACGGCTCATTGCATTTTCAAAGCGCTGTGGGATGAAAGGCGGTTTTTTACAAAATTAGACTGCTCACTACCAAAAAGACACGTCATTAAACCAGAGGATGCAAAATAATCCATAAAAGGGAAAATTAACTTGAGTCAATTTGCTGCAAGCAGCACAGAGTCTAAACATAAGCTCCAGGCTCTTGTTACTATCTATATTTTTGCATCTGTCACAGTAATTAGTCTTTAAAAGTAGTTATTTAAAATATAACCCTTTGATAAAAATTAAGAATATAGTGTACTGAATTTTTTTTAACCTGCAGATTTGTTTTGCCAATAAGTCTGGAAGCCCTCCAAGTATTAGCCATTTGTTATTGTTTTGTCACAGAATTTGGATTATCACAAACTCATAGGTAAGAAGGCACTTGTCTTCCGGTGGATTAAGTCAGATAAGGCCCTAACATACAATGGCACCTTAACGTGAGTCAGTGAATGCCCTGAAAGTGATTTTTTTATGGTATTCGTTAAGCGCTTACTATGTGCCGGGTACTGTACTAAGCGCTGGGCACTGTATTAAGTGCTGGCTTTCACCTCACAGCCTGGGTTTTTTCCTCTCTCACCACCAATGCAATCATTATCTACAAAACAACGAAGCTTAGAATATACTCCAGGAGTTTCTGCCTGTTGCACGGAGGTAGAAAAGTGTTGCTTAATTCCAAAACAGAAACTCTCTTTTGCTTTGTTGTCTTGAAAACCTAGAGGGGAAAATGACATAATACACTGAGTTTAGCCTTTAACTGAATTTAAAAACACATAAGGAGGGCAAAGGCAGATACATTTCAATGGCCTCTGGATTCCTTAGGGATATTTTTATTTCTTTGGTGACATTTATTTTCTTTTAATTCAGACTGTTACCAGCCCCTTCCCCCTTTCCCAGAAACACCTGATGAGGACCGAGGAAATGGTATTTGATGATGCTCTTCATTTGTTTGCTGAAATGTATATTAGAGTGTCAACTTCAAATTGCTGTGCTAAAAGAAACCATTTAAATTTCTTAAAGAGAGGAATACTTACCCCAATATCCTTAAAGATTTTCACTGCATTTTTCACAAGACAATAGGTAGCACTCTCATCTAAGGAGAGAAATAAAACAATCTGGTCAAGTGTGCAATACGAATCATGGATTTCTAATTTTTTTTCAGTGTAGCAATATACTGCAAGTCAAACAGCACTTCAAAATGGCATTCCTCCCCTTCACTTTGTATTTTTATGATATTTGTTATGTGCTTATTGTGTGCCAGACACTGCACAGCTAGGCAGATACAAGCTCATCAGGGTGGACACAGTCCCTGTCCCACATGGGGCTCACAGTCTTAATCCCCATTTTACAGATGAGATAACTGAGGCACAGAGAAGTGAAGTGACTTGACCAAGGTAACCCAGCAGATAAGCGGCAGAGCCAGGATTAGAACTTGAGTCCTACCGATTCCCAAGCCTGCGCTCTAACCACTAGGCCAGGCTGTTTGTATTAAACTCCTTATTATCAACTTTAAGGCACTCAATCAGCTCTCTCCCTCCAACTAACCTTGTTGATTTCCTACCCAACCCACCCAATCCATTCCTCGACCTCATCTGTCCCACCACAGCTCCCTTGCCCATGTCCTCCCACCCCCTTTATAGCTAATGGTCCACCACTCTCCTCTACAAGGCCTTCCTTAAGCCGTCATTTCCTCTCTTTGTCACCTATGCACTTGGCCAGCCTAGCCCCATGGCACTTATGTTAACATAATTATTCTCTATTTCCCCTATCCATTATTTATTTTAACTTCTATCTCTCCTTGCTGACAGGGATCACATCCACCAATTCTGTTGAACTGTACTTTCTCAAGAGCTTAGTACACAATAGTACTCAGAACACTGATTGCTTGATCCACCTCACTCAAAAGTGGTTTAGCTTACCGTACACTGCAACATTCCTTTCTGTCCTGGTTATTAAATATTTGTGTAACTTTTGTAGGTACTCTGTTTCTGAAACAGGGCCAGTGAAGTTGTGGATGAAGATGGCAGTTGAACTATAGGCCTCCAGCAAAGGCCCCAGTAATCGCTGCAGAAAGGAGATAAACTCCTGATGCTCTTTTGACTGGCTCACCTAAAAAAAATACAAGAATATCAAATATTGTGAAATCTGACTACGGATCCTAAAAGTTGAACTGATACACACACGATTTTTGAGAGGGCCATTCAAATGTGAAGGCAATACCCTAAGATATACTACTCAGCTCTGATAACCAATCAAAAGAGAAGCCACATTACGATTATTTCAAAAACAACAAAAGATACCTTTACAAAATTTTCAGGACAATCATAATAGTGGGTAAGATTTAGTTTGAGGTTTTCAAATAAAAGGCTAACGAAGATGTAAAATACTTAATCATATTTATTGAATGCTTAGTACGTTCAGAGCCCTAGGAAGAACACAATACACTCAAATTAGCAGACATGTTCCCTGACCAAAATCAGCTTAGAATCAGGAAAATTCTCCTTCTTTCCCCCAGACCTAGGGCAGAATAAGTAAGCTAACTAGCTCTTTGGATTTACTACCAGAAAACTCAGAATCCTCAAGATAGCTCACCTTCAGATAACAATCTCTTTGTTCTTCACCAAAATCACTGTCCTCATCTTCTTCATCACTTCTCCAAGACAAAGGCTCAGGAAGCTTCTTATCCCAGTGCTGTTCTGGAAGACCAGGGCTAATGTCTTCCTGATCATCTTGCTAAATGGGAGACCGAGAGGTCAGGAGGACATGGGCAAGCTTTCCAAACAAACCAGAAGCTGTAAAAGGTTGCTCCCAACTTTCGGTTCTTCCAGACCCTCCCCACACCCGAGAAAGGCTTCCCATTTGTCAAGCCATTCTGCATCTCTTATTCAAAATTTCTCCTAAACTCCAGTTGCTAGGAAAAGCCTACTGAGATTAAGTGGGTCAGATCAGGATATTCCTTTGGGTGGGGGGCTATGGGGACGAGGGGAGGTGGGTGTTGAGAAAATGTTCTCCACAACACCAATCGCCCTGTGGGCAGTTAAATCTTAAATTCTCACAAAATCATTTTTCCCAAACTAAATCTTCCTTCAAAAGGCTACAAATTAAGGTGATAATGGAGAAGTTAAAATGGCAGTAACCAGAAGAATACAGTGAAAAATGTTAAACTCAAGTCTTAACCTTACCTCTGCCACTACGAGAATGCCATATTGTATAAACCTTCCTACTGCTTCATGGCAAACTTGGTAAAATGTCTGACAGGGCTGAAAAGAAAAGCATTGAAGAGTACGTTTAAATGCTGGCTAATTTACTTCCATGTTTCCTGGGAGTGTTTTCCTGTAAGGAAAGGACTCTGCTTCTCTTGCAGTCTAGGACTCTTTCTCTCCCCATACTGCAGATATATACGTACCAAGCGCAAGAAAAATGAGAGATGGCAATCATCAACAATTGAGTGTTTACTGGAGAACAGTGGCCTTAGCTTCTGTGCTTCCAAACTTTTTCATTTATTTTAGGGAGATGATTAAAAGAATAGCTTGGATGTGAAGAATGAAATTATACTGTATTGTCCAGTTTCACTTCTATAAAGCGAAACTGCTGTGATTGAAAAATAAATTTTATTTTCAGGAGTCCAATTTAAATTCTACATTTATTACAATCCAGGGAGGAATGCCCAAAATCTCAACAAATACTCTCATCTGTGTTTCCTAAAACTTAAATCAGCTCTTACAAGCTTTAATCGTTGAAAAATATTTTAAGTGTTGAGCTAGGGCTGATTTATGGCTGGTATTTTAAAATGACTGGGCTGTTAACTGGAAGGTGATTTCTTGAATTAGCACTGGCTGTGGTCTTATATACAGATTCTCATTTGCAGAACGTTCTTAAAATATAGAAAATTGGACAAAAGCAGGGATGAACATTTTACTTACCAGAGAGATGGTGCCTTCATTAGAGAGCAGACAGCACAAACCAGCAGCTTTACGGACCAGTTGTTCCTGACTAATCAGATTAGATGAAATACCATTGGCCCCATTTGGGCATCGCTTACTCAGGATGGCATAAAGGCTACATGCTGAAGAAATAAAGAAATAATCAAGCCTACTGGCTATGACTTTTCATATTGATGTACTTAGAATAAAAATCTCTTGGATCAGTTCTTTAAGATTAGCCAATCGGCAGTTCTAACAGTTTCCGCACACAATTTAAACCCAAGCATAAACCTAAAATCAAACATCTGCATATGTTTGAAAGAAATAGCCTCAGCAGAAACTTTTGTGAAATTACCTGAAAATTACAAGACATGGGCACACCACGTTTCCATCAGGACTCTAAAAGGGTAGTACAGTAGAAAGCCGGTTATCTGACCTTATTGGGACCAAGGCGAATTGGTATAATTGAAGGGACAAATTGGGTTTGGGCATTTTGAGCAGTTGTGTTTGTTATCCAGACCTCATGGATAACCAAACTAGCCTTGCTTCAGATAACTGGTCAGAGTGGAAAACTGACATTTGGATCACTAGTTTGGGCAGCCCTGGCTTAATTGTGGCTAAGCAGCCACAACCAGGGAGCTGACAAATTCATATAGCCTTTTCTCCACCTCATGTTACCATTTAATCTGGTTCTACATACCAATAATGGCCTCCATGATAAACACATGCAGCACCCCATTGCTGTAGAAATTGAGTTCAAAGACTGAAGGAATAGTTGTGCTCGGAGTAATAAAGAACTCATCATTTCGGCTGGTGTTGGTGATTGTTACACAGTTTCCCAACAGGTGGATAGCGTGCATGACAACATCTTCAGAATTTCCTGAAAACCCCAAGTCAAAATCACGAGCCAGTACCTCTTCCTTCATAATGAAGAAGTCTTCCACCAATTTGGAAAGGTCAATTCCCTGAAGGCAAAGAGACCAATCTCATGAAAATCAATCACTGGTATTTGAGTGCTTACTGGGTGCAGAGCACTGGACTAAGCGATTGGGAGAGTACGATGCAACAGAACAGGTAGACAAGAAACCTCCATATATCCATCTGTCAAAATATCAAGGAATATTTTAACTACCCTTTAGTCCCAAAAAAGTAACACTCAACTCGCTTTACAGAATCCTAGAGACATCCAAATATGCTGTTTGCTAATTGTTTCTCTTGTGTGTCCAGATAACAAAATAATGGACAGGAGACTCCTAATTCAATGAATCAATCAATTTATTGAGCGTTTACTGCATGCGGAACACTGTATTAAGTGCTCAGGAGAGACAGTACACCAGAGGTGGTAGACACATTCCCTTCCCAAAACGAGTATACAGATTAGAGAGGGGAAAACAGACATTTATATAAATAAATAAATTGAGGATATGTACATAAGTGCTTTGGGTTTGAGGTCAAGCTGAATATCAAATGCATTACGGGTAAAATACAAATCTCTCTCACACACACAGTTTATATTTAGCTCTCAATCTCATTGTGGCCTTACCTGCCTATGTCTGTAGAGAAGCAGACAGGCAACAATGTGTGTTGACATCACAGCACATGACTTGTTAGCAGCTAAAAGAAAAAGAAAGTTGGAGTAGCACTTCCTATGAAACCAAATGATTCAAAGTTCTTGAAAACCTCATTAATAATTACACACAGCCTCAGCACCCAAACTCCAACGATTCCCCAATGTTGCAAGTGTTTTTAGATAAAGGCAACTGTTTTGCAGAAGGTTCTGCCTTCCTTTGTGAAATCCTGCATACACTAAAAAGAAAGATTTGGATTACCTACAAGTTCATTCAAAATTACCCTTAGCAAATTTCCGGAGACTCAAACTCTTTACCCATAGTATCTATTTAATTGACTCACTGTGTTCAGAAACAGCTGGATAATATGGCCTGGAGTACTTTAGGCCTCAGTGAGTTAGATAATTTGCTTGTGTAGATCCATGCTGTGCATAAAGTATTATTCTTCCAGATACAAAATTCTTAATGCATCAATACACACCTGCAAAGTGAATAGCTTTCTAAAGAAGGCACAAGTTTTCCACTTTCTAAACAAGTACTATGTACATACCCTATGAATGCACAATTTCTGGAGGAGGAAACTGAAGTAGCCTATTGGAGATTTTAGTTCTGCTACCTAGGATTTACCATGACCTTCACTCTAGAAGAAAAGAGTTACTCACTCTTCTCCCAGTAGCTGGCCCTCATGTCTCTAAAATAACAACAGTGGCAATTCTGGAAAAATGGAGCAAAAGGTGACTTACTCTTAGGGCAACAAGTTCCTTCTGAGGAACTTTCTACTTAGTTCTCTTCTCCTCCTGAGGTATTGTATTTATGAGGATACATCTTTCTACTTAGTTCTCTTCTCCTGCTGAAGTATTGTATTTACTTACAATTGCTCCACTGCATAATCCGTCCCCTGCACCCTAAATAGAAATGCCCAGAAGTACAGGCTAGCTCCAGGTAGTGGGTGGAGAGATTCTTCTCTGAAAAGGGGATACTCAGAGGAAAAGGAGAAAGGAGTGGAGGAGCCTATTTTAGGCAGCACTTTGGAGAGCGTCAGAGAAATTAGAGATGCAGTAAGAACCACCCCTAACTTTCTCTTCCTTCTTGTCTCCTTTACTCCTATTTTTAATTCAACTGCCCTTAATGGTAAACTTAATCCCCTACATTGCAAGCCCTTCCCTTTGGGGAGGTTGCAAAAATAATTCAAAAAGTGAGGCAATTACGTGAGTAAATATGATACGATCGAGCCTGGCCCCTAGACAAAAAGCGCAGGGAAAATACCTAAACAAGACTTTTAGCAATGACTGATGGCTCACAAGAAAATTCTGAAAAAAGAAATTAGGTCTGAAAGTTGTCTGCCCAACACTAATATTCAAATCAATTCAGTTTGCATATCTCTCATCCCATTTTTTTTAGAACTTAACTCCACATATTCTATTCTCTGTACTTCCGTTTTCAAAATCATTATGGCATGCTTATAGTCTTAGTGCAATACAAACAGCTGCTTAGTGAAAATGTGCCAAAAGATTAAAAGTAAACTATTGCTTGGAGGTTTGGTGTAAAATGATCAAAAATAAATGATTTCCAAGACTTATATTACTGAATAAGTGATTAAAACTGTAAGCCAAGCCTAGAATACAACTGATTTTCACAGCACTTTTCAAAGTTTTTGGGACACATTAGCCCACTAACTTTTTTTTATTAATCCCATCTTTCCAATATTCCACCCTAATGTATTTGGCTAAACTAAAGACAATGAAATAAAAATATCTTCTTACACTAAGAACCGACCGAACAGCCAGCTGAATGTAGACAACCTACAGGAGCTTAGATTTTCCCTTTAAGTGGTTAACAAAGATAATACTTTAAGTCTACTGAGAGAAGAAAAAAATAAATCCAGAGAGGGGGGAAAAAGAAAATTGAAGTGTTCTGCATTCCCAGGAACACTATAAATTAGAGATGCGGCCTGGCTTAGTGGAAAGAGCCCGGGCCTGGGGGTCAGAGGTCATGGGTTCAAATCCCGCCTCCGCTACTTATCAGCTGTGGGACTTTGGGCAAGTCGCTTAACTTCTCTGGGCCTTGGTTCCCTCATCTGTAAAATGGGGATGAAGGCGGTGAGCCCCAAGTGGGGCAACTTAAATATCCTGTATCTACACCAGCGCTTAGGACAGTGCTTGGCCCATAGGAAGCGTTTAACAAATACCATCATTTTCTTCTAAACTGTGAACCCGCTGTTGGGTAGGGACCGTCTCTATATGTTGCCAACTTGTACTTCCCGAGCACTTAGTACAGTGCTCTGCACACAGTAAGCGCTCAATAAATACGATTGAATGAATGAATGAAAGTCAGGCACTAAATTTATTATGACATCAATTTCCACATTATTGCAGAAAATTACATTTCATGGTATTAACAGCTGGAACAATTATAGAAAAGCAAATTCTCCCTGGAGCAAGCATACGATACTAGTTATAGTATGGCATGCCGGGAATTCTGTTATCATATATACTTTGGATTTATTTATAAAGAAAGAGCACCTGACTAGGCGACTCAGTCCCCTGGATGGTACACAACAAGTTGCAACATAGGTATATTCAAAAGTACAATCCCAAATCTTCCCAACTCCATCTAAAAGCATGATAAAATAGAAAGCATTAACATGTTTTGCTCATCTACTTACTGAACAGTACGTGCTCAGCAAGGTTGGCTATCAACCGCCTTCTTAGGGGCTCATCAGTCAAATTTGTGGACTCCGCAGCAGCAGCCACTGAGCCTTCATCAGGAATATCATGTGGTCTGAAGAAAGGTTTTTACACATTATGTTTAAATATTTTTTATGTTACATCCTCTCCAACTAAATGGCAAAATGAGCCAAAAGGAATTTACTCTATTTTACCAAATGATCGGCAGATTAAATGTAACTATGAAACTCTTTAAAATTCCCCAAAACCCCTTATATTACGACATGGTATATTATCCTAGGCTATAGAAGGCACTTTTGTAGCCAACGGTTTTACATATTAAAGCAAGAGTTTAATAGAATGAAACATCTGACTAATAACAATTCACATTTCTCAGTTCTTCAATGTCATCAAAACATCAGAATGCTTCTTAACCTACCAAACTTTAACGTAACTTTAATATAGCTAAGCATTTTGGTATTCTATGATTCCTACCCAGAACAATTCCAACCAGGCACATTCACCTTCCAACACTGGGTTAGCTCCTAAGCTCCCAAACAAATCAATACAAGAACAGGAGGGTGATAAAAATAAAAGGTCTAAAGACAAGCGTGTCGTCAGAAAAATGGTAAAATTAATTATAACTGTATTTGTTAAGTAATAATAATAATTGTGGTATTTAAGCATTTACTTTGTGTCAGGCACTGGACTAAGTGCTGGGTGGATAAAATCAAAACCAGGTTGGACACAGTCCCTGTCCAATATGCCGAGCACTATACTAAGCACTGGGGTAGATACAAGATAATCAGGTTCCACATGGGGTTCATAGTCTAAGTAGGAATGAGAACAGGTATTGAATCCCCATTTTGCAGATGAGGGAACTGGAGCACAGAGAAGTTAAGTGACATGCCCATGGTCACATAGCAGGCACGTAGTGGAGTCAAGATTAGAAGCCAAGTCCTCTGACTGCCAGCCTGTGCTCTTTCCGCTAAGCCACGCTGCTTCTCTAAAATGTTGAAAAAAAAATTCTCTAAACTGATAGTTTCCTGAGCAACAGAGGAAAGATTAAGGCATGACATTTAATCGCTTCATTAGGCATGAACCAAAGTCCCGTTTACCTTGAAGGAAGTATAGCTGGCAGCAGCGCTTGTTCCAGGGACAATGGGGCAAGCACAGGTTTTTGACTCTGGCTCTCTAAATACTCCTGTAATAAAACATTCACGATAATTCACACTTTCAATTTCACACCACAAAATCGGATTCTTCTTCAAAATCTGTCCCCTTTGCAAAGCAATACTAAGCTCAATTTTCCCAGTGCCCAACATTTGAAGGACCACAGATTCTTCCAGATGCCTGGCAGATTGCTGAATGTATTGCAGCCCACATTAGGCATATATGTTGCAGCAGTGCGCTAAACAGACAGAGATGAATGCTGGCTCAGATGGAGCACTGGTCTGACCTGGACTGGCACTCTTATAACAATGAGAATATTTACTAAGTGCTTCTCATGCACCAAGCACTGTGCTACGTATGGGGTAAGTTCAAGACAATCCGATAAAATATAATTACTGTCCAACAAGTGGCAGGGGGCTCCCTCTTCCCTGATGTCTTACGCAGGGATTCCTCCACTACTAGGGAGCTATTGAAAAATGATAGAATAAAACTGTAAATTTCAATCACGGTTTAGGACAGATGGTTAGCCCTCCAAATCCATCCCAGCCTGCTGTAGGGTAGGGACTGTCTCTATATGTTGTCGACTTGTACTTCCCAAGCGCTTAGTACAGTGCTCTACACACAGTAAGCACTCAATAAATACGACTGAATGAATGAATGAAAGAGGATGCTGTGACTTTCAACATCATCATCAATAGTATTAATTTATTTTAATGGCATTTAAGTGCTTACTGTGGGCTAAGTGCTAGGATAGACACAAGCTAATCAGGTTGGACACAGTCCACTGTTCTACACGGGCTTACAATCTTACTCCTCATTTTACAGATGAGATTAGTGAAACACAGAGAAGTTACGTGACTTGCCCAAGGACACCCAGCAGACAAGTGGTGGAACCGGAATTAAAACCCAGGTCCTTCTGACTCCCAAGTCTGTGCTCTATCCACTAGGCCACAGAGCTTCTCAATACAGTGCTTACTGTGTGCAGAGTACTGTATTAAGCACTTGGGAGTGTGCAATACCACAGGGTTAGTAGATAAGTTCCCCTGCCCACAATGAGCTTACAGTCTAGGGGGGGAGATGGACATTAATATAAATTACAGATATGTACCTAAGTGCTTTCGGGATGAGGGTGGGTAAATATTAGGAAGCTGTAAGAGCTCTAAATAGTTCCTGGAAATAAGTTTTTTGAGTATAAAAAAATGTCAGAATCATTATCACTGGTCCAATCAGGCCAGGATACTGCTTCTAGCAGGACCAATGGAATGGAGGAAGAGTATGGCTGCCTTCCTTACTATTCTGCCTGAGGGCTAGCTAGGGATTTATCATCAATCTTTAAGCCTTTAAAGACTCTCTGTGCACTTCTACAATGAGTCTAAAGGACTGAGAAGCTTTGGAGATTAAAACAACTTTCCCAGGCCTAGTCCACTTTTCGGATGGTGGGGCTGGGATCAACCACAGCCTATCATGCTTAGGGGGAAAGTAAAGGGAGCTGGGAGGAGGGGCATGAAAGTGTAGCACCCTTTGCCTGAAACTTAGCATCAAGTCCACTTGAAAGATGCTCATGGAGCCTGAAACTCACCTTTAAGGAAAATGGTTGTGCAAAATCTACTCTGACACAGCCGTAGTTTTTACGCAACATCCGGAAAACTCCTCTTGCTACGCTCCAGAGGCTTTCGTTCTTCTTAGGCTTACCCTAAAATATAATGAAAAGTGACAATGAAAAAACACTAATGGATACTCCAGATTATTTCCAACCAAAGCATCATAAGGTTAGTTAAAAAGGAATGGAAGAAACAGCTATCCAAATACTTCAGTTAAGGATCAGAGAAAGAACCAGCTACAATTCAGAATCATTCCAGCTATAGGGTCCTCCCAGCAGGCGGCTTGAAGGGAATGGCCACCTATGTAAGAAGCATGGCACACACTCAGAATTCTCAGTGTGCCCCGGGAGGGCCCACTTCAGATATTTGGCTGCCCTGATGCAAGAGTCCAGTTAGCCACCCTGCACCTCAAGAGAACTGGTGACATCATGCAGCAGGCTATGTGAGGTCAGCATGTTGCGCCGCCCATCTGGAAAGCAGGGAGTGGTCTTTGGGGCCTCATGCTCTGTCCTGGGTAGCACCTGTCCACCACTGGTCCTTGGAGAATGGGTCAGGTGTCGGGGAAGCAGGGAGTGGTCTTTGGGGCCTCATGCTCTGTCCTGGGTAGCACCTGTCCACCACTGGTTCTTGGAGAATGGGTTAGGTGTCGGGGGCTGGGATGCTTCCTCCCCCAAACAGCATGACCCAGCCTCCTGACTTAGTTCCCACTCCCCCTGGCCAGAGGGGAGGGAGCGCTCAGCCACGGGGCTTGACAATGCCCAAACATCTCCTTTCCCTACAGCATGGCTAAACAGTCCTGTTCGTCGCAGGCCTTTCTGCAACTCCCCCTGCCACCACCACCCAGCTGCAGGAGCTGCACGTTGGTACTGTCTTTCCCACTGCACCCTCTTCCCCTTCCACCGGTCCCCACCTCATGCCAGGAAGGCGGCCAGGGAAGTCGAGTTGTTCCGAGTTTGCACGGCACAGCGCCAAGACCTGCAGTGTCCCCCGGCCCCCAAGGTAGAGGCGGGCAGAGCAGTAGCTGTGGGTTCCCATGGGTGTGGCTAGGCAGGCTGCCACAATGGCAAGTTCCCTCGCCACTTGCTGCCTGCCTCGCTGCCTCAAAATGATTTAAATTCTCCTTTTTTTAATTGGTGTTTGTTAAGCAATTACTATGTGCCAGGTGCTGGGGTAGATACAAGACAATCAGGGTGGACCCAATCTATGTCCCGCATGGGGTTCACAGTCTTAATCCCCGTTTTACAGAGGAGGCACAGAGAAGTTAAGTGACTTGCATAAGGTCTCACAGCAGACAAGTGGTGTAGCCGGGATTAGGATTCAGTGCTTAGAACAGGGCCTGATGCATGGTAGGTGTTTAACAAATATAATAATAATCAACCATTGGTGTCAACAATAACAATAACAATAATAATAATAATAATAAGCGTGGGACAAGGTCTATGTTCTGACCTGAGCATCCTGAGATGCCAATTGCCTTAGGATGGTACTTGACATATAGAAAATGCTTAATAAATACCATTACTATCTCGAGTGTTCACCCACAATGTCTCTAAAATCTAGTACTAGATCTGGGGCCCCTTCACTATCAAAACAAATTATGTCGATTTCAGAGATATCTGTAATGCCATGGATCAGAACCTCTATCCCTGGGTTTGTGAGATGAAGAAGCAGACAACTTAAGTTACCTTTGTATGGCTATTAAGAAAGGGTGAGAATCTGTTTCTGGGCTTGTAGAAGGTTTCCTGTCCTTTTAGAACCTAATTCAGAGCCTTTATTTGTTCATGGTGATATGGAAAGCATTCATAAGAAGCAAAGGGACATGTACATGAGCTACTCATGCCACTAGCGCTCTCTCTCTCTCTCATTTGTTAAGTGCTTGCTATGTGCCAGGCATTGTACTAAACACTTGGGTAGATACAAGCTAATCAGGTTGGATACAGTCCATGTCCCCCATGGGGCTCACAGTCTTAATCCCCATTTTACAGATGTGGTAACTGGCACAGAGAAGGGAAGTCACACAGCAGACAAGGGTCATCAGAAAATTTCTTACCAGCTGTTCACCATTGTAGTGACCTTCAATGATGCGATCATAAGAGATTCCAACTGGTATTATCAAGACATCTGGGATGGCATTTGTGGAAAGAGTATCTACAACCACAGACAAGAGACCAGCTCGAGCACACGACGTCTTTCCACTCCGTGAGCGGGTGCCTTCCAGAAATATTTCCAAAAACTGTTTCTGTCGGAGGAGTTCCTCTATGTGCTAAGGGAAAGGGGGAAAACCAAATCTTAGAACCAGTAAATGTAACATCCTACTTTACCCTGCAATTACGAAAATCAAATTAGACGAAAAAAAGAAAAGAACCTATATTTTGTAAACATACTCTCAGCGTAATTGAGAACAACCCCTTTTATAACTGCAAAAGCAATCCGTAGAAAAGAATGACCCCAGGCTAATCACAGCCTTCAAATTACATTCGCAGAACACAAAGCTTAAATCAATCAGGCCCTTTATTTCCCTTCTTCTCAAATGACTAACATTTTATCCTTAGAGATAAATACCTACCCCAAAGAGCAAAGCTCTGTAGAGAATATCTTTCTTTCCATCGGGCGTCTCATCCAACCTCCGACGTATGAAAAAACCTCCAAGTTTGTGGATCAATGTACTAAAAAAACCAAGAATGCTTGTCTTATTTACATGGCTAAAATGTAAAACGGTGCCCACAAAATACCCAAAGCTCTACCTATTTGATACTTCAGCCATTAGATAAGAAACATATGAAGCTTTGAAGCCACTCTCCGTCATACAGGAAAATGTGGAAGTATTCCAGTTTCCACATTATTGTCAAGTTTCTACAACTCATGTTACTGCTTTTCGGGCTTCACAGTGTCAACTCATATGATCTACTTTCAAAGGGTCTTATATGACATTACCTCTGAAAGCTGATGGCAAGAATTCTGTTTTAAACAGACTTTATTATATCTCTATTTGAGACCACTGTTCAACTAGGCCAAATTCTGGCCCTTGGCCATACAGTTTGGAATGTCTGCCTACAGCCCAAAGCAATGAAAAAATCATGAGGTTTACTGACCTTTCCAAAGAGCTAATCAGTTAATTTTCCTCAGTACATTTTAATGTTTGAGAAAGTTCTCACATTATCAGTCAATCAATAGCATTTATGAGTGCTTAATATGCATAGAGCACTGTACTAAGCGCTTGGTTGAGTATAATACAACAGAATTAGTGGACATTCCTGCCCATAATGAGCTGACAGTTTAGAGACGACCTTGCAGTCTGGAACAGTGTATCAATAACTATGTCTCTTAAATGAGCCATCCAAGTTCATGCTTCAGTATGAAAATAAATGACCCTCTAATTTACAGTAAAAGCTTAAATTCCAGATTTCAGCAAGCCTGCAGCTCTGCAGTTCTTATTGCTTGATTTTTTTTTGTACCACAGAAGGATTTCCTAATAAAAAATACTGCTGTATTCAACCTCTGATCTCAACCCCACATCTTCATCTTATCCTGTTCACTCACTGCCCTTTTATGCTGGATTTCTTCTCAATGCCCTCAAACTGATTCTATAACTGGGAGGAAAAAACTGAACTTACATAGGTATCCTTATTGCTTTCGATTTGCAAACTGAACTCTTCAAAACCACTTATGTTCTTGCCCTTTTCTCTATTTTTTCTTCACTCATTCTCCTTACTGAGTTATTACACTAAAAAGTTGAGCCTTAAAATTAAAGTGTAACAAAACCTTCATAACTTGCTGTTTGACTTTCAAGTTTTGACAAAACTAAACAGGTGGTTTAAACTTACCTGAAGATGGGGATGTTCAGGTTATTGCCGGCAGCAATGTATGGTGCTTTGATGTTGTGGCAGAAAAGAATGAATGTGAGTAATAGATAGTCGATATGGGATTTATGAACTGGAAGGAAGATAAGAGGCAAATTCATCTATTTGGGGAAAAAAAGACAAATTTAAATGTCACTTGTGAATATAAATGGCATATTTTGAAAGTACAGTCATTAAGTCTCCATTCAATTATTCTACTAACATTCATTAATTTGGAAATTATGTGCAACATTTAAAAAACTGCTGATGGTGAACTTTTAGCTAACAAGGAACGCGTTCATCAGGAGGTCGATGGACCTCAAATGGGCCTAGCTTCCGCAACACACATATTATTTTCAAAAGTCATACTTTCTTAAAAAAGAAAAGCTAATTTAGAAAGATGGGATACCACAATTCCCAAAATTCGGCCAAATGACTGAGTTGAATGACTTGCCTCAGCTGCTGCTTTAACCATCTCAAGTTGACCTTTGTGAATCTGAATGTTCCAAAAGAAACTGTTGAATAGTTTTAGCAGCACCCAACCAGTCAACCTAGAACAAAAGGCAGGTGCGGAGAAGAGAGGAGATGAGATGAAGTATTTACATTTAGGTGGCTGTTGCCATCACTTTAATAGTACTGAACTATGTTGAGAATTAAATTAATAAAAAAGGATGGTGTTGGATCAGATAACTTTAGTTTCGACAGTCCTTTGCCCTTAAGCAAAAGGCCACCCCTGCTTCCATATCTCTTATTTCTAAATAACACTTACATTCAGCATCCATTCATTCATTCACTCAATCGTATTTACTGAGTGCTTACTGTGCGCAGAGCACTCTACTAAGCACTTGGGAAATACAAGTCGGCAACAAATAGAGAGGGTCTCTACCCAGCAACGGGCTCAGTCTCACGGGCTCATAGTGTTCAAGAACACTATATCTGACTGCAACTACAGGGGGCTGTTTAGGAAAATAATTTAATGCAACTAGAATGCAGCCTGGGTTACAGCCTCCCCACACTATGCACAACCCGGGGATATGCTCTACACTCCTTGCTGATTTATCCCAGCGTGAGTCCCACCTCCTGATATTATGTTCAATCACTGTGGGTAAATCAATTTCTCTACCATCCAGTCCTCCCCTCCCCGGGCTCCTTCCTCCCCTTCACCGGTTTCCAGCCCCCTTCCTAAATCTTCCTTCTGTCACCCTGTCACCCCAGTCCCGCCTTCCATCATTTCCTTGAACTTCACACCACTCCTCCACTATCCCTTTCCAGCTTGTAGCTCCAATTCTCTACCTCAGTCCTGCCCAGGGAACAAGGGGCATGATGTGGATTACAGCTGAGGCTGCCGGTACGGCCAGCAAGGTGACCCTCTCCCCTCTGCCTTCATGGCCTGCTATCGACCACCGGGACTGACACGAGGAGGTGGGGGCTGAAAGCCCTGAAGGAGTGAAGGGGAGGGGCGGCACGATGACTCTGGCCATGCCCAGAGTAACAGCCGTAACTACGATCAGGGACGTGGGGAGGATGGAACTGAGAAGACAGGGCAGTAGTGGGGACCAAGTTTTAGGGTCAGCAAGGGAGAAGAATCACGAGCAACAGGAAAGAAGAGGACACAAAGGGATAGAGTGGTGGGGAGATATTTACAGTGTAATTTTAACTTACTATTAGGGTTCAGCTGGCATGTCAGGGCTAGTTCTGGAACAGAATCTAACCAACTGCATGGAAGTTTGTGGAAAAACATACCCCACAACATACCCATTCACAATACAACCACCTCTTCAAAGCCCAGCTCTATCACGGGGAACACCTGTACTGTGAAATGATGCACATCAGAGAAAAACAGTATCCTAATTCCCTTAGTTGATGACAAGTAAATTGTCTCCCTTTCCTTCCCATGCATGACTGCAAATGTAAGTGGTGATAAAATAACTACTACTGCGCTTTAAAGCACATTAGTGCCCATCAGAACATCAATAAGATTAAACGTGTTTATCCAATTTTTCAAAGGATATTAAAAGAGGCTGTTAGAAGCAAATTCTAAGCTACAGAAGCTGGACATAGCATACTCTCGTGTTCCTTCAAATTCAGGCAAGCTATCAAGCACTGAACATTTTTTCCCCTCTCCATTACCTGATCATTGCAGGTGAGACATTAGCAACCATTTCTTGCAGAATCCGTTTTGCTTTCTTTTTCACCTTATTGGTGGCTTTTGACTCATTTGGAGCAGAAGTATCTAGGGATTTCCATTCCAAAGCTACTTCTTCAATCGCTTCCTGAACCCTGATATGAAAAAGTCAATGTCAATCAACCAATGGTATTTATTGAGTGCTTACTTTGTGCAGAGCATTATACAAAGCTCTTGGGAGAGTACAATACAATGTCATCAGCTCACAGTGATCTATGTCCCCTTTTTTTAATGGTATTTGTTAAGTGTTTACTATGTGCCAGGCAATGCACTAAGCACTGGGGTAGATACAAACTAATCAAGATGGACACAGTCCATTTCCCACATGGGGCTCATAGTCTTAATTCCCATTTTACTGGTGAAGTAACTGAGGCACAGGGAAATGAAGTGACTTGCCCAAGGTCACAAATAAAGTTAAGTGGTGGAGCAGGGATTAGAACCCCAGTGCTTCTAACTACCAAGCCCGTGCCCTAACAACTAGGCTAAGCAGCTTCTCTTCTGTTCTGTATTTCCTGTAACAAAAAAAGCAATCTATACAGGTCAACAAATATACTGTATATCTTTTAATAAGGGGAGATGTCCTTTTGAAATTATAAAAGTAATGGAAAAAAATGGACTTCTGGACAGAGTCCCTAGAATAGGAATCATCTCTATAAAGAAAAACTTCCATGGAGAAAGAGATAGTACAGAAAACTTGATAAATAGCAATCAGTTGGGAAGCAGTATGACCTTGTGGAAGGAGTCAGTTCTGCCAATTGTCTGCTGTGTGAACGTGGGCAAGTCACTTCACATCTGAGTGTCTCGGTTTCCTCATTTCTAAAATAGGAATAAAATACCTGCTTCTCCCTGCCTTTTAGAATAATAATAATGATGGTATTTATTAAGCACTTACTATGTGCCAAGCACTGTTCTAAGCACTGACGTAAGTCCTACATAGGATAGGGATCTTGTGTTTACCCCACAGAACACAGTGCTTAAAACACAGTAAGCATCTGATGAATACAATCACCACTGAAGGAAGGAAAGGAGGATAAAGAATGTTTTAGTAGCTAATCATTTTTAAATAACGCATTCATAATTCAGTTTTTTGGTGGGTTTTTTGTTGTTTTTTAACAGTATGATACAGGTACGAGTGCATGATCACAACCAATCCACCCTCAGGACACGGTTTCATATGCTGGCCATAGCTACTCTGTGGACGGTGATATAGAAAAACAAGGCAATACAAAACAAAACCCAAGAACCATAATAACTAGGATTTCTCTCTTACCTGGTACTACTGAATACATTTTCCGCCACGTTGTTGGCAAACATGCCTTTATGCACATCCCTCTCTTGCACAAAAAGCATGTAGCAGATCCTTCTTGCGAGCCATCCTCTGTGTCTACAACATGAATGCAATTAAGTGATTTAGCACATGCATTCAACACTTCAAACAAACTGCTTAAGCACAGTCATGCCCCTTGACCCTTCACAATCAGCACTAGTTTTATTTTGGGGTTCTTTACGTTATTGCAAGAGCATTTAACAATTACCAATGAAGTACAAAAAGAGGAATCTCTTTTCAGCAGAAGCCAGAACTGTTGTAGTAGGCTGCACATGTTTATATTTCTGCCACCTACATTTATATGTGTTTATTTCAGTCAGCCAAGTATTTACAGCAATCTTGTCTTTTACTTCCTTTGGAACTTCCCACGATGTCTACTTCAGGCTGCAAAAAATGTTGCCAAACACATCGCAAACGTCATGGTCTTTTGGGACTCCCAAGCTAAAATTCCACTTTGAAAGAATGTGCATAATTTTTTTTTTCTGTAAATGCATGAAAAAACTGATCTTCTCGAATTATCTTTGTTTAACCCTACTGAAGCAGCGTGGCTCAGTGGCAAGAGCCCGGGCTTGAGAGTCAGAGGTCGCGGGTTCTAATCCCGGCTCTGCCGCTTGTCATCTGTGTGACCTTGGGCAAGTCACTTCACTTCTCTTTGCCTCAGTTCCCTCATCTATAAAATGGGGATGAAGACTGTGAGCCCCATGTGGGACAACCTGATCACCTTGTATCCCCCCAGAGCTAAGAACAGTGCTTCGCACATAGTAAGTGCTTAATAAATGCCATCATTATTATTACTATTATTATTATTATTGATAGACTCACAATGCTGCACGACTGCACTGCTGGGAGTCAGGAGAACCTTGGTTCCCTGCATTACCTTCCTGTTTCTCAGATTGTGACAATCTGACATTTGATTCTCTTGGAGGATCACAGTGCCTAAGAGGTTCCAGGGATGTATTCTTATGGTCTCCTGGTCCACTAAATGAACTGGAAGGAGTCTCCAAGCCCCAGCCCAACCACCCCAAGAAGACCCTAGGAAAGGCAGACCCCTGGGGCAGCAGCTCCAATTAGAGAGGCCAGGACCCTTCCAGGGTGGTTCAGACCCATTTCCAGTCTCCTTCTGTGCTAAAACACAGGCATCTACAGCCAGGACTGGCCTGACTTTACAAGCCACGGCCAAGTGGATTGGGCCCCAGATTTTCAGCCCAAGCAGGAGTCTACAATGCCACTCAGGCCCACCTGGGTAAAGGACCCAGCATGCAGAGTCTCTGAGACCTACCCTAATTTGAAAATTCTATGGGCTTGCTTCAAGTTGGGCATGGCTAACAATTTGGGGCCCCTCAGGAGGGGTTGGACCCTTTCACTATGCCTGGGTAGTGGAGGAGGTCCCAGAAAGCTCCTGATTGAGCTCACTGGAATGTGAGGAAGGGAAAGGAGAAACATAGTGCCTGCATAGGTTTCCTTCCCTGGACACTCTGGAGGGGCTGGATGCCTTAGGCAGGCCTTCTGAGGCCCCCTTACACTCAGGCTGGCCCAGGGAGTCCCCCATAAAAACTAGGAACTCCATCCACTTTCACATCCCTGTACACTTAAGGGATGAAGAATAACAATAATAACAGTTGTTAAGCACTTACTATTCTAGGGGCTCGGGAAGATCCAAGACAAACAGGTTGGATACAGCCCCTGACCCACAAGGGGCTCACAATCTAAAGGGGAGGGAGAATAGGCATTTTATCTCTGATTTACAGATGAGGAAACTAAGGTACTGAGATGCTGGCTTGCCCACTGTCACATGGCAGACAAGTGGCAGAACCAGGATTAGAACTCTGATCCCCCAATTCCCAGGCTTGTGCTCTTTTCACTAAACCACCTTGCTCCCTAATGCACTGTTAGAAAGAGGCAGGACTGCTACGAAAATACAGGAATTACCCTGTCCTAAATCCTCCCCACCACAATTTAACATACTTGGACACATCCTGCGGTATTTGTGTTGACGGTGAAAAGAACCAACAAAATATTCCCACATCATCAAAGTCCTCTGAGGCTAACGTCTGGCAGCCTTACAACACCCTGCTCTCTCCTTTCACAGGAGGAAGAATGGGGATCACCAAGTTAAAAAGTCTAATAATATAATCGTCAACTAGGTTTCACCCTGAAGTCTTTTTCTACCACGGAGGACTATTTTTAAGGCAGTTTATTCAGAGATATACTTCGGCTTTTTATGATGACTTCAAAACCAGCTGGCATGACCCATCCAAGAGGATCAAAGGTGATCTATGATCCTACGTCAAGTTATACAGCCTGAATTTTTGCCTCAATTTGCAGTCTTTGCTGGAAACATGCATTAGCTTGTCTTTTCTGGCCATTAATTCTGCCACTTGTCAGCTGTGTGACTTTGGGCAAATCACTTAACTTCTCTGAGCCTCAGTTACCTGATCTGTAAAATGGGGATTAAGACTGTGAGCCCCACGTGGGACAAGCTGATCACCTTGTATCCCCCCAGCATTTAGAACAGTGCTTTGCACATAGTAAGCGCTTAACAAGTGCCATCATTATTACTATTACTATTATTAATTCCTTGATATATGAGGTTAACTTCTTATTCGTAGGTGACTCTACATGTACTAAAATGTATACATATTTTGGAGTGTGACTGAAAAGACTAGTGAAAGACTGGTACTCCAACAAAACCACACTGCACCCTCTCCAAGTTTGCCATTTGCACCTTCTCTTCCCAGTGCAGTTTTCCTCTAAGACTCTTTAGCATCACAATCTTCCTTTTGATTGCTGAACCTAGTTGGACTAGCTGAAGCTATTTGATGATCATTTTCTAATCGACTGCATATCTGCTACATCATTTAAAGTTGTGCTTCAACCCTTTCAAATCAGTTCTGCTCTCCATGCTTTCCGCTACTCACCTCAGCTCACCACATAGCAGCTCTTTTGGTGTTCTGCTGCAATCTATTCAAGGGTTTGCTTCACTTTGATAATTCCCTAAAGGACATGCTGGCTTCTATGATTGGTTGTCTACTGTTCTGTTTGTCCAGGCACTGTGTCCACTGCTCTGCCTAAATGGCAGAATTCTATTTCAAACAAACTCCAAATTCCAATAGAGATTATCCTTTGAATATGTATAGGATTCCTTAGTTTTGGCTAGCATGTTACCCAGTTTTTTGTTGTTTTTCTTTTCCCCAGGAAAATCATCAAATCATTGCAAGGTGCTGACTCTGAGAAACACTTCAAAATTATGTGCCTGTGAACTACTGCATGTGCCTCACCTACCTATAGAAACGTCTGGATGATTGTCTCAAGGACCTTCAATAATGTCCTAAACCTGATCAACCGGAAGAGTTTCCTCAGGGGATCAGAAGCATATTGAAATGTTAGCACCCAAGTATCCTGTGTTTTCTGGTACAGCTGCACAGAAGTGGACATGTGGCTCTGTTACGGAACCCTTTACTTCTCCTTTGATAATGGGGATAGATTTGAGACAAGACACTTTCTAAATGGGTCTTCGCTTGGGATCAAATGCTCTTGTAATATTTATGAAAATGCTTTAGGCATCTGGTGGTGTTCCCCACATTCTCTGCATCTCAAGTTCACAGGTGTGTGATAAGCAACTATCATTATTTTTGTTTCCCACTTAGTGACCTTCCCAAGTACTCATCTGGAAGTAGAGTACCGAGGAAGTGGGGGTTGGCTGGTGGCAAGCATCCTGGGAAAAGGGAAGGAGTTGATGTCTTTCTTGCCCCCCAGTGCCACTTTTGTACAGCCCCACCACCTCATCCCTCTACTTCCCTTCCTTTGAGCCCACAAATCTGCCTCTACCACCCATGTGATCACCACCATTATTTACCACCGACCCAGGCCCCACCTCTAACCTTCCTAACCATTTTGACATCTTTCTCCCTTTCCTTCTCTCTCCAACCCTTCACCTATCCTTAGAGACTTTAACATCCAGGTGAATGTTTCTAACAACCTTTCCTCTGCCTGCTTTCTCCCCCTCCACTCCACCTACTTCTAGCCCCCTCTTCAACTCTGCTATCCTTCCTAAGAGTGTCTCAAGAGATCTTTCTGCCTTCTCTCAGATGACACCACCCCCACCTAGGCTTCTAACCCCATCCATGCACCCTATATCTCCCCTCTCCAGTCCATACTTTACTCTGCTGCCCAGATCGTTTTTCTCAAAAATCATTAAATCCGTATCTCCCATTCCTCAAAAACCTCCAATGAGTGCCCATCCAACCACCACATTAAGCACATAACTCTCTACATCAGCTTTAAGGCACTCAATCAGCTCTCTCCCTCCTACCTTGTCTCACTGATTTCCTACTACAATAATAATAATAATGGCATTTATTAAGCACTTACTATGTACAAAGCACTGTTCTAAGCGCTGGGGAGGTTACAGGGTGATCAGGTTGTCCCACAGGGGGCTCACAGTCAATCCCCATTTTACAGATGAGGTAACTGAGGCACAGAGAAGTTAAGTGACTTGCCCAAAGTCACACAGCTGACAACTGGCAGAGCCTGGATCTGAACCCATGACCACTGACTCCAAAGCCCGTGATCTTTCCACTGAGCCACGCTGCTTCTCTGACCAAACCCAATCAAACCCAGAATTCACTCCTCTAATGCCAACCTACTTACTGTTCCTCAATCTCATCTATCCTGCCACTGACCCCATGCCCACATTCTCCCTAAGGCCTGGCAGCCCCTCCCTCTTCATATTTAAGTCCACCATTCTCCACACCTTCAAAACTCTCTTGAAATTACCCTTACTCCAAGAAGCTTTCCCAGTCTAAGTCCCTTTCTCCTATCTGCCTTTTCTTCTGTGAACTTGGCTAGGTACTCTTTGAGTTTGAAACAACCCAGCCCCACAATACTTATGTAAATATTCTTGTAGTTACATAAGTATTCATGTAAATACATATTTACTACTACTACTTCCTCTAGCCATTATCTATTTCAATGTCTGTCTGTCCCCTATAGCTTTTAACTCCTTGTGAACAGGGATCTCATCTACCAACTCTGTTGCACCGCACTTTCCCAAGCACTTAGTACAGTGATCTCCTCACAGAGTAAGCACTCAAATATCACTGACTGATTGATACCAGCTACTACCCAAAGACTGACTCACCCCTTCTAGACTGCAAGCTCGTTGTGGGCAGGGAATGTGTTCATTTATTGTTATTTTGTTCTCTCCAAAGCACTTAGTACAGTGCTCTGCAGATGGTATGTGCTCAATAAATAAGATTGAATGAATAAACCTACTTTTGGCAGAGTAAATTCTGAGAGAACTGGAATAGCAATGGTCAAAAACTAAAAAAGCATTTTGAAACAATCTGTTGTATGGCTTACATTTTCCGGGACTCTCCTCTCTCTAGCTTTCACCCTTCTCTGTTCAATTCACCTTTCATAAGCATATCAAACTCTGAAAACTTTGGAATTTTTGAAGGGGTGGGGGTGTGTGTGAGAGGAGTACTCTCTCATCAAAATAGACTTTCTGAATGATTACTGGACTGCTTCTACAAAGATTGATGTCTAGGCATTCTCTGAAATTTCTAAGCAATCCCAGACTTAGCATGTTAGAAGGCCAATCTAGATCACTGATGTGGAGACTTTATGATCTAATGGGAGATTTAAAAAAAAGTTGAAAGAGCTACTTGCTATTGATAAATGCAATATTTTGGCAATGCATGCGAGACATTGATAACCATTGGCAATTTTATACATTTCTTCATTCTCCTTGCCCATTTCTCCATTTCTATATTTTCTTTACAACTCATGCAGTATTTGATCACTGCATAAAACTGCCTCAGTATTATAGAAAATTCCCAATTGCCAATCTCAGTTGTCAAAACAGGAATGGCTAGGCTCTAAACGACCTTAAAAGGACCTTTAATAAACTATCTGGATTACTATTTGGTGAGAGAACACGGCACCAGTACTTAAAGGGCTCCAAAACATACGATTCCACCAATCAGTATGTTTTCTTTTTTTCAAGTCGGGTCTGTAGCCTACTGGTCCACCATCAAAATAACCCACTGTTACCAATGAAGTTGGGAAACTGGCATTATCAGCTACTGTCTCTCTCTTCCCATGGTCACCCACCCTCCCTTGTTTCTCCCACACACAATGCTCCCTTTCTTCTCTTCTGGAACTTGGACCACTTCCTGCTGCCTGCTAGCCTGTCCCCACTTACACTGAATCTACAAGCAATAATTCCTAGTAACACTTTATGCAAGAGATGGATTCAGTTGACAAAGGTAACATTGGTTAACAAACAAATGAGAAAAATGCAGGTAATCTACAAGTGAAAAATTTTCATCCTTGAGTACAAATACTGAGATGTAGACCACAGCTCCGAACCCATGTCCAAAGCATATGTTGGCACAACTCATATGGGGAATTTGTTCAGATGAAACGTAAACAAGATAATCATAAAGGCTCCAATAGCAACTAGCCCACCATAGGGATTTGACAAACTATTACAGCAAAAGCAATAGGTTCTTTGGTGACTTCTATGCCTTAAATGTTTCCTTTCTGGAAACTCCCGTTCCAATATAATCAACTAAAAGTACCTTTCAGTTAGGCAAAAATATGATATATGAATTAAAAAGTTGGCAGCACACTACCTTGTGTGTGTGTCATTGATATAGATGACGTTCCTCAGTCCCAGGGAAGGAATACTGGCATTGAACAGTTTATCCTACAACACAAAACAGAAACCAAAAAAATGTTCAGACCACCACAATTCTGAGTAAAAACTGTCAGATCTTCACCTCACTACTTCATCTTTTTCCCAATCAGTGTAAATACAAATTCAATGATGAGTGGAAGCTGTGAGTGGATGAAAAATACGGCTTGCAGTCTGATAATAAGCAGTATTCATCTTCAAAAATCTTTGTAAGTGTAACTAATCTTTAGTACACTTGGGAAGTTATACGGAAAATTAACAATTGCACAAAGAAATCATCTTCAGCAAATTTGAGAAGATTTACAGATCACAGCTTCTTAGCTAATCACATTCCTATATTTGGACAACCTTTAAAATGTAAGCCTAGGAAAAGATCTGCCTCCAAATTGGACTTTTCAACAAAATCCAAATGATTTCTCTTCTGAGTGCCGGGGTGCTTGCGGATGTTTCCAGTGCTCTTTTCTGCCAATTGGGTCCAGGGAGCTCGTCAACTGAGGTGCAGAATGGGCTTGGATAGGCTCACTCATGAGGATCTCATAGACCAAGTCAATGATGAACCCAGATCACTTGGGTCAGGCTTGGATATAATTCCCCATCCTCATGGATCTTCCCCGTATAAAGGTCTGGTGTTGTAACACAGCAGCGAAGTCACTGCCCAGGCTAGCTCGGAAATACTTCCCTAGAAATCCGCAGCTGAGAGGGGGTGGGAGGGAGCTTTGCTTCGGCTACACTGCTCTTCTCCTGGGCTTTCAGCATCTCCTGAGTTTCAACAGTGCAGCAAGGGTTAAGAAGCTTCGACCCAATGCAGGTGGCAGCTCACCAGCATCGGCCCACAGGGTCCCAACAGACCCAGAGCCCAGAGCAATTATTTCATTACTCCAAGCATAACCTGGCCTCACCTGAGGGACAACCACGTACATCTGGAAACTCCCCAGCAATGGCAGCCACTTCTCTCCCAGAAGTGTGACGTGTGCCCTCTTCCTTCCCCATTTAGACCTGGAACTGAACCCAGGGGTTGCAGATCCCCAGCTTCCCCTGACATGGAAAAAGGGTAAGGCGGGACTGACTTTCAGCCTGAGCAAAAGAGCTCTACATTGACTCTCAGCAGAGAACTAGAGGAAATGTCAAAGTGTTAAAAAAGAAAAGGGAGGACTCGAGAGGCCAAAGTGTGCTGTTTCTCAGATTCACACAAAATTTGTTTGAAGCAGTATTGCCAGAAACGGGACAACGGCTCCAGGCCGGAACATCCAATGGCTGTTGGTTCACAAGTTAAACGCAATACCCTGAACAGCAGTTTTGAAGTAAATCCAGCTAAAGATTATTGTTTAAGGGCTGACAGCAAAAATCCAATTACCTCTTTGCCAGAAATTGATGTGATCCTCCCTCATTATTAGCTTAATTTTGTGCTTGCTACGATATATTTGGTATAATTTTAGCACTACACCTGTGTGCAAGGGACAGTACTGTGGAGCTCTGGGCTTCTGAGTGTCCTGAAAATTCCACACACAGATCCTGCACTGACAGAAAATATCTCCTGCCTCTAGAAATGGACCTTCATTTTTTTTTTTCCCTTAAACATCTGCTTGGCAAGAAACAGACACCTAATGGATGTGTTAATAACAGAAAAAAAAATAATGATTATTTTTGTGATGGTATTTGTTAAGCACGTAATGGGAGTCAAGCATTGTTCTTAGTGCTTGGGTAGATTCAAGTTAATCAGGTCAGACACAGTTCCTCTCCCACATGGAATTCACAGCTTAAGTAGGAAGGAGAACAGGCATTTAATCCCCATTTTACAGTTGAAGAAACTGAGGCACAGAGCGGCTAAGTGCTTTGCCCAAGGTCACACAGCAGCAGGCAACTGGTGGAGCAGGGATTAGTTCCCAGATCCTCTGACTCCCAGGACTGTGCTCTTTCCCACTAAGCCATGCTTCTTCCCATTTGTTAAATAAATGATCATGGGTCAAATGCTAACATTTTTTACATCACTATTAGCATTTCTAAAGGCCTACCATTGGGTATTATGACATCTGTGCTTTACTATTAAAAGGGGTGGTCCGTCATCCTGGAGCCCAGTGAGAGCATTAGTTTACACAATCCATATCCTGCTACACTCGTCTTCTCTGACTGCCATCAGAAACCTTCTTCCAAGATGCTAAGCACTGATTTTGGCAGTTGTTCCATGCCCCTCCCTGCATAAGGTTTAAGAGGAAATTTATTCCACAGTAGTTTTTTCCCTTGGTTAATCTTCAACCTAATTAAAAAGAAAACTCCCTCTTCCAATATTGATTCAGATCAGATATTGATTCAGATCAGGCTTTACAAACCACTCTTTCCCCACCCCCCTCCCCACGGCAACCTCAACAGTTGCCACTGGGAAGCTTAGACCTCACAGGAGGCTCGACAAACTGTAACCCTACCAAGTACCTCCTAGAAAAGCTCTGGAAAGTCACAGCTTAGTTTGGACCTTCTGTTAACCGACAAACAGGTGAAATTTTCTACTGCTTGCTCTCCTTAACCCTGTCTGACTTTCCCCTCATCAGTTAGTTAACTCGTCTCCTGGTTCGTTTAGTGTTAGAGGGCTGAAGACTGATCACTGCCTAAAGGTTTCTTTTGCACAGCCTGCTGAATTCCTTAAATGACACGATTAATCCAAAATAAATATACTCTATTTCCAAAGGTACAATGACCATAACAGATGTTATGAGAAGGGCCGGTCGACAATGCTGAATATCTAAACTCTGGATTGCAAACATAAATACCTGACATCTGAAAATGAAGTGAATCCACAAAAATCCTGACATGTAAAAGGTATGTTCTTTAGTTTCCAAGAAACTTACCCGGCTTTGGGGAGTGCATACATAGCAACATCGTCCCACAAATGGCCTTTTCCTGCTCATGAAAGTTTCCTTCCATTTTAAAGATGCAGATCTGAAGACAGTGGGTCTAGAATCACACTGTCCCTGAAATATATTAAGAGAAAACAGTGATTAGTCCTCAATATGTACAAAATATACATAAAATGTGTTTCTTTTTTGAATTCTAATTGAGAGAATACAGTCAATTCTCTTATAACACTGGTTTTCATTACTCATTTTAGAAGCTGGTTGGGGAATTACTGAACATTCTTCTCACTACTCACACCCATCTGGACAGAACACAACGCAAGATCAGAAGTAACATTAGCATGTCTGCCAAAAGCGTTAATCAAGACCTGCGTACCACAGCATGAATTTTCCTTATCAAAGGATTCACCACGAATCTTAGCCCCCACGTTACTGGAGAACTCACTGAACAGGGAAGAAACTAATGAATGGACTCTGCTGCAACAAAAATCACATCCTATCACACAGTGCCTTTAATCTATGCCCAGGACGCTGCAAAATGTATTTTTGACATCATTTAAGACATAGTTGAGATGAGTAGACCATTCTGAAGTTGCTCAGTTAATAGCAAGCAACCACTAGTACAGATCACTGTACGTAATGAAGAATTATCACAATTTCACAGGACCACACCAAATTCATGGCAGAATTTCTAGTAGAATCTACAAATTCTGTCTTTCAGATCCCACCTCCTCCAGATCACCTCTCTCCCTTTCGTTTTAATAACGAATTTCTCCAAAAGTGAGACTGTTAAAATACCTATCACCACTACTTATTTCCAAAATGTATCTTATAAAAGCTTACATTTATTTTAAAGAAGTCATTTTCTATCATTCCCTATCAAATTCAGCATTTGCTGCACGTACAATACCGTGCCTTCATTTTATTTTATCTGCATATCATGCTTTCATCCTTCTACCAAATACAATTAACATAGATGTTAATCAATCAATGGCATTTATTGAGCATCTACCGTGTGCAGAGCACTGTACTAAGCGCTTGGGAGAGTACAATAAAAAAAACAAACCAGTTCTCTGTCCACAAGGAACTCACAGTTCAGAGCGGGAGATGCACATTAAAATAAATTACAGATAGGTATATCGGTGCTGTGGGGCTGAGGGAGGGTTGAATATCAAGCTTAAAGGGTGCAGTTCCAATTTTAGTTTGAGTTACACTCTCCAGGCACTTAATCTGCTAAACATCATCCTCCTGCTTTAATTTATTGCTTATCCAGTATACAGTACATAATCATTGCTCTTTTCTTTGATCATCTTTTGCTCAGGAGAAAAACAATACACATCTAAGAACTTTTACTACTTTAAAAACTTACCCATTCTTCATTCAAGTGCTTACATCTGCTCAAGCTGCATTCTGATGAATTTGACAAATAAGAAACATCAATTGTTCCAAGGGATAATGCAGAGTCATCCATGATACAGGGTTACAATCATGAGCTGCAAAATACGTTTCAGTGATACATTTTAGTGAGTCTTTTTGACAGTAGAAATGCAATTCTCAATTAACAGTCTGATTTCTGAACTGTTTGCTCTCTGTCAGGATGCCAGATGAACAGTGGTATTGGTGCCAGAAAGAGATGAATATGGCAAAATGATGCCAGAAATCTGTTTTTAATCAATCCACACTCATGAATCAGCAGAAACAAAAATTAATTTTAAATGAAGTGCCACGTAAATAGTGAACTAGGTTTCCTGAACACCACAGCAATAGCAATTTCAAACACTAGAAGCTTGTAAATCATGATTTATATCAGAAGTGGCACTCTGGAACAGAAGAATGTGGCACAATAGGAGAATTCAAGCTGAAACAATGTCCAAGCTTATTTGGAAGGTTACCGAACCATCCAATAAAAAATCACACATGAAGGAACTCTTGATGTAATCCTGGCAGTGTAATTCCCTGGGCTTCAAAGTTACCTGCTTGAATTGGCTCAGCCCCCATTTCCCTGTTTTCCAGTAACTAACCAAAGAAATAGCTTTGAGTGTTTTTTGTCCTCTTGAAGTTGCATTTCCCAAAACCAAAAGAATAGCGTCGTTAAACCTGGAGGTTAGCTTGGCCTTCGCCTTATTGAGAATGCGCTAATTCTACAAACGACGGTATCTGAATGCTTACTAAGTGCAGGTTACCATACGAAGCGCTTGGGAGGACAGAGTTGGAGACACGTTCCCTGCAAATTAAGGCAACATTAAGTCAACACACGTTCCCTGCAAGTTAAGGCAATATTTGGGATATTATCCCAAATGCGGTTAGGCTGTGCGAAGAGTGGGACTATTGCAAAGCTGCACAGGCTGCAGAACAATCCTCCCTTTGGATGCTGAAAAGACCTCGACTAATCCGCGGATCTCTGCCGGAGTTCCCCCAGATCGCACCCATATCCCATGCCATTTGGGCTAAGGCACCTACCGAACTGCCATCGTTGGCCCTTCCCCCAAAGCCACTGGCTCAACTACTTACAGTAGGCGCAAGGAGCTTGGAGCAGAAGAGATAAAGGCCGGTGTGCATGCGACGCCGATGCCTGGCTGGAAATAAGAGCCTAATGCATGAGTATCGATGGCTGGTGCGGAATGTCCCCGAGGCTCACTGGGCAAGGGGAGGGAATCCCACGGGCTCCGCTTGCGGGGGTGGCAGGGGGCAGGACAAGGAGTGAGCACTGGAAAAGAAATTTACTGCCGGGAGGAATGCGACGGGCAGCGATGACAGGGTCACCCATGGTCACTGGGGAAAGAGATCAGGAACCAGAGGGCGGGGAGAGGGGAAGAGGGACCTTCCCATAGTAATTATGGTATTTATTAGTGGCAAGGGCCTGGACTTGGGAGTCAGGGGTCATGGGTTCTAATCTCACCTCCGCCGCTTGTCTGCTGTGTGACCTCGGGCAAGTCACTTAACTTCTCTGTGTCTCAGGTACCTCATCTGTAAAATGAGACCGTGAGACAACCTGATTACCTTGTATTTACTCCAGTGCTTAGAGCAGTGCGTGGTACAGAGTAAGCGCTTAACAGATGCCATCATTATTATTATTGAGCGCTTACTCTGTGCCCAGCGTTGTCCCCTCCGCCGGCTGCCTGGGCGCCCAGGTGCAGGTCCCCGCACCCCAACTTCATTCCTTCACTCAACTGTATTGAGTGCTTACTGTGTGCAGAGCACTGGACCAGGCGCTTGGACTAAGCGCTCAGAGAAGCAGCGTGGCTCAGTGGAAAGAGCCCGGGCTCGGGAGCCAGAGGTTGTGGGTTCTAATCCCGGCTCCGCCACTTGTCAGCTGTGTGACTTTGGGCAAGTCACTTCACTGAGCCTCAGTTACCTCACCTGTCAAATGGAGATTAAAACTGTGAGCCCCACGTGAGACAACCTGATCACCTTGTATCCCCCCAGCGCTTAGAACTGTGCTTCCAGACTGTGAGCCCACTGCTGGGTAGGGACCGTCTCTATATGTTGCCGACTGGTACTTCCCAAGCACTTAGTACACTGCTCTGCACACAGTAAGTGCTCAATAAATACGATTGAATGAACGCTTTGCACACAGAAAACGCTTAACAAATGCCATTATTATTAGTATTATTATTATTGGAAAGTGCAATTCGGGAACAAACAGAGACCATTCGTTGTCTGTCTCCCTCTTCTAGACTGTGAGCCTGTTGTTGGGTAGGGCCCGTCTCTATACGTTGCCGACTTGTACTTCCCAAGCGCTTAGTACACCGCTCTGCACACAATAAGTGCTCAATAAATACGACTGAGTGAATGAATGCTTCGCACACAGTAAGCGCTTAACAAATGCCATCATTATTAGTATTATTATTATTGGAAAGTGCAATTCGGCAACAAATAGAGACCATTTGTTGTCGGTCTCCCCCTTCTAGACTGTGAGCCCGTTGTTGGGTAGGGACCGTCTCTATATGTTGCCAGCTTGTACTTCCCAAGTGCTTAGTACACTGCTCTGCACACAATAAGTGTTCGATAAATAAGACTGAGTGAATGAATGCTTCGAACACAGTAAGCGCTTAACAAATGCCATTATTATTAGTATTATCATTATTGGAAAGTGCAATTCGGCAACAAATAGAGACCATTTGTTGTCTGTCTCCCCCTTCGAGACTGTGATCCCGTTGTTAGGGCCCATCTCTATATGTTGCCAACTTGTACTTCCCAAGCGCTTAGTACACTGCTCTGCACACAATAAGTGCTCGATAAATAACATTGAGTGAATGAATGCTTCGCACACAGTAAGCGCTTAACAAACGCCATTATTATTAGTATTATTATTATTGGACAGTGCAATTCGGCAACAAATAGAGACCATTTGTTGCCTGTCTCCCCCTTCGAGACTGTGAGCCCGTTGTTAGGTAGGGCCCGTCTCTATATGTTGCCAACTTGTACTTCCCAAGCGCTTAGTACACTGCTCTGCACACAATAAGTGCTCAATAAATACGATTGAATGAATGAATGCTTCGCACACAGTAAACGCTTAACAAATGCCATTATTATTAGTATTATTATTAGTATTGGAAAGTGCAATTCGGCAACAGAGACCATTTGTTGTCTGTCTCCCCCTTCGAGACTGTGAGCCCGTTGTTAGGTAGGGCCCTTCTCTATATGTTGCCAACTTGTACTTCCCAAGCGCTCAGTACAGTGCTCTGCACACAGTGAGCGCTCAATAAATACGACTGAATAAATGAACAGCGGGCTCCCAGTTGAGAACTCCCCGCTCCAGCCCACCCTGGGAAAGGAAGGAGAGGAGCAGAGCGGCCCCCGTTCGGAAAGGAAGGAGAGGAGCAGAACCCCCCCCCGCCCCCCCCCGGCTCCCGGAAAGCATCATCATCATCATCATCAATCGTATTTATTGAGCGCTTACTATGTGCAGAGCACTGGACTAAGCGCTTGGGAAGTCCAAGTTGGCAACATCTAGAGACGGTCCCTACCCAGCAGTGGGCTCACATTCTAAAAGGGGGAGACAGAGAACAAAACCAAACCTACTAACAAAATAAAATAAATAGAATAGATAGGTACAAGTAAAATAAATAAATAAATAGAGTAATAAATATGTACAACCATATATACAGGATATATACATATATACAGGGTATATACATATATATAGGGCGCTTGGGAAGTCCAAGTTGGCAACATCTAGAGACGGTCCCTACCCAGCAGTGGGCTCACAGTCTAAAAGGGGGGAGACAGAGAACAAAACCAAACCTACTAACAAAATAAAATAAATAGGATAGGTACAAGTAAAATAAATAAATAAATAAATAGAGTAATAAATATGTACAACCATATATACAGGATATATACATATATATAGGGCGCGCGGAAGTCCAAGTTGGCAACATCTAGAGACGGCCCCTACCCAGCCGTGGGCTCCCAGTCTAAAAGGGGGAGACAGAGAACAAAACCAAACCTACTAACAAAATAAAATAAATAGAATAGATAGGTACAAGTAAAATAAATAGAGTAATAAATATGTACAACCATATATACAGGATATATACATATATATAGGGCGCTTGGGAAGTCCAAGTTGGCAACATCTAGAGACGGCCCCTACCCAGCCGTGGGCTCACAGTCTAAAAGGGGGAGACAGAGAACAAAACGAAACCTACTAACAAAATAAAATAAATAGAATAGACAGGTACAAGTAAAATAAATAAATAGAGCAATAAATATGTACAACCATATATACAGGATATATACATATATATAGGGCGCGCGGAAGTCCAAGTTGGCAACATCTAGAGACGGCCCCTACCCAGCCGTGGGCTCCCAGTCTAAAAGGGGGAGACAGAGAACAAAACCAAACCTACTAACAAAATAAAATAAATAGAATAGATAGGTACAAGTAAAATAAATAAATAAAGAGTAATAAATATGTACAAACATATCTACATATATCCAGGTGCTGTGGGGAAGGGAAAGCAGCCAGGACCGGCGGAAAGGGGCCGGGCTCGGGAGTCCGAGGACCTGGGTTCGAATCCCGGTGTGCGGGGTGACCTTAGCCCAGTCCCTCCCGCTTCTCCGCGCGCTCATCTGGGGGCCGGGAGCGCGCGCGCGCGCGCATCCCCACGTGGGCCGCGGACTGAGTCCAGTCGATCCTGAAACGAGCCCGGCGCTCAGTACAGTCCCCCCGGCGCGGAGGGAGCGCTCCGCCAATAGCGGGAACCAAGGCGCTAGAGGCGGCGGTGGAGCGGGGGGGATGCTCCCCGTGCTCGTGCTCCCCGTGCCCCCCCCCGCCCCGCCCCGCCCCTCCCCGCGGGGCTTCTGACCGGCTCCGCGGCGGGGGCGTCTATCCCGGGTGCCGGCGATGCCGGGGGTGTCGACGATGTAGGCGACGAGGGGGCGGGGGCGGCGGGGTCGCGCGCCGATGACGGCAGGCGCGCGCGGCCCGGGGAGGGGGCGGGACCGCGCCCAGAGATGCGGAGACAGAGCCGGGGAGAGACACGGACGGAGGGAGAGGCAGAGAGAGCGAAAGAAGGAGAGAAAGAGAGAGGGAGAGGAAGGAGAGGAAGAAAGAGGAGAGACGAGAAAGAGGGAGAAAAAGAGAGGAAGAGAATGAAGGAGAGAGAGGGAGAGAAGAAAGAGGAGAGAAGGAGAGGAAGGAGGGAGGGAGGGAGGGAGAGAAAGAGGGAGAGAAAGAAAGGAGAGGAAGACCAGGGGAGAGAGGGAGAGAATGGAGAAGAGAGAGGAAGAGAATGTAGGACAGAGAGGAAGAGAATGAAGGAGGGGGAGGAAGAGAAAGAGGGAGACAAAGAAGGGGAGAGAGGGAGAGAATGAAGGAGAGAGAGGAAAAGAGAGAGAGAATGAAGGAGGGAGAGGGAGAGAAGAAAGAGGAGAGAAAGGAGAAAAAGGAGGGAGAGGAAGGAGAGAGGGAGAAAAAAGTAGAGGGAGGGAGAGAATGAAGGAGACAGAGGAAGAGAAGGAGAGAAAGAAAGGAGAGGGAGACCAGGGGAGAGAGGGTGAGAATGAAAAAGAGAGAGGAAGAGAATGTAGGACAGAGAGGAAGAGAATGAAGGAGGGAGAGGAAGAGAAAGAGGGAGACAAAGAAGGGGAGAGAGGAAAAGAGAGAATGAAGGAGGGAGAGGGAGAGGGAGAGAAGAGGAGAGAAAGGAGAAAAAGGAGGGAGAGGAAGGAGAGAGGGAGAGAAAGAGGGAGAAAAAAGTAGAGGGAGGGAGAGAATGTAGGACAGAGAGGAAGAGAATGAAAGAGGGAGACAAAGAAGGGGAGAGAGGGAGAGAATGAAGGAGAGAGAGGGAGAGAATGAAGGAGAGAGTGGAAAAGAGAGAGAGAATGAAGGAGGGAGAGGGAGAGAAGAAAGAGGAGAGAAGGAAAGAAAGGAGAAAAAGGAGGGCGAGGAAGGAGAGAGGGAGAGAAAGAAAGAGGGAGAAAAAAGTAGGGGGAGGGAGAGAACGAAGGAGACAGAGGAAGAGAAGGAAAGAAAGAAAGGAGAGGGAGACCAGGGGAGAGAGGGAGAGAATGAAAAAGAGAGAGGAAGAGAATGTAGGACAGAGAGGGAGGGAGAGAAAGAAAGGAGAGGAAGACCAGGGGAGAGAGGGAGAAAAAAAGTAGAGAGGGAGAGAATGAAGAAGAGAGAGGAAGAGAATGGAGGACAGAGAGGAAGAGAATGAAAGAGGGGGAGGAAGAGAAAGAGGGAGACAAAGAAGGGGAGAGAGGGAGAGAATGAAGGAGAGAGGGGAAAAGAGAGAGAGAATGAAGGAGGGAGAGGGAGAGAAGAAAGAGGAGAGAAAGGAGAAAAAGGAGGGAGAGGAAGGAGAGAGGGAGAAAAAAGTAGAGGGAGGGAGAGAATGAAGGAGACAGAGGAAGAGAAGGAGAGAAAGAAAGGAGAGGGAGACCAGGGGAGAGAGGGTGAGAATGAAAAAGAGAGAGGAAGAGAATGTAGGACAGAGAGGAAGAGAATGAAGGAGGGAGAGGAAGAGAAAGAGGGAGACAAAGAAGGGGAGAGAGGAAAAGAGAGAGAGAATGAAGGAGGGAGAGGGAGAGGGAGAGAAGAGGAGAGAAAGGAGAAAAAGGAGGGAGAGGAAGGAGAGAGGGAGAGAAAGGGAGAAAAAAGTAGAGGGAGGGAGAGAATGAAGGAGACAGAGGAAGAGAATGAAAGAGGGAGACAAAGAAGGGGAGAGAGGGAGAGAATGAAGGAGAGAGAGGAAAAGAGAGAGAATGAAGGAGGGAGAGGGAGAGAAGAAAGAGGAGAGAAGGAGAGAAAGGAGAAAAAGGAGGGCAAGGAAGGAGAGAGGGAGAGAAAGAAAGAGGGAGAAAAAAGTAGGGGGAGGGAGAGAACGAAGGAGACAGAGGAAGAGAAGGAGAGAAAGAAAGGAGAGGGAGACCAGGGGAGAGAGGGAGAGAATGAAAAAGAGAGAGGAAGAGAATGTAGGACAGAGAGGGAGGGAGAGAAAGAAAGGAGAGGAAGACCAGGGGAGAGAGGGAGAAAAAAAGTAGAGAGGGAGAGAATGTAGGACAGAGAGGAAGAGAATGAGGGAGGGGGAGGAAGAGAAAGAGGGAGACAAAGAAGGGGAGAGAGGGAGAGAATAAAGGAGGGAGAGGGAGAGAAGAAAGAGAGAAAGGAGAAAAAGGAGGGAGAGGAAGGAGAGAGGGAGAGAAAGAGGGAGAAAAAAGTGGAGGGAGAGAATGAAGGAGACAGAGGAAGAGACTGTAGGACAGAGAGGAAGAGAATGAAAGAGGGAGACAAAGAAGGGGAGAGAGGGAGAGAATGAAGGAGAGAGAGGGAGAGAATGAAGGAGAGAGAGGAAAAGAGAGAGAATGAAGGAGGGAGAAGGAGAGAAGAAAGGAGAGAAGGAGAGAAAGGAGAAAAAGGAGGGCGAGGAAGGAGAGAGGGAGAGAAAGAAAGAGGGAGAAAAAAGTAGAGGGAGGGAGAGAATGAAGGAGACAGAGGAAGAGAATGTAGGACAGAGAGGAAGAGAATGAAGGAGGGAGAGGAAGAGAAAGAGGGAGACAAGGAAGGGGAGAGAGGGAGAGAATGAAGGAGAGAGGGTAAAAGAGAGAATGAAGGAGGGAGAGGGAGAGAAGAAAGGAGAGAAGGAGAAAAAGGAGAAAAAGGAGGGCGAGGAAGGAGAGAGGGAGAGAAAGAAAGAGGGAGAATAAAGTAGAGGGAGGGAGAGAAAGAAAGGAGAGGGAGACCAGGGGAGAGAGGGAGAAAAAAAGTAGAAAGGGAGAGAATGAAGAAGAGAGAGGAAGAGAATGAAGGAGAGGGAGGAAGGAGAGAGGGAGAGAAAGAAAGAGGGAGAAAAAAGTGGAGGGAGAGAATGAAGGAGACAGCGGAAGAGAAGGAGAGAAAGAAAGGAGAGGGAGACCAGGGGAGAGAGGGAGAAAAAAAGTAGAGAGGGAGAGAATGAAGAAGAGAGAGGAAGAGAATGGAGGATAGAGAGGAAGAGAATGAAAGAGGGGGAGGAAGAGAAAGAGGGAGACAAAGAAGGGGAGAGAGGGAGAGAATGAAGGAGAGAGGAAGAGAATGAAGGAGGGAGAGGAAGAGAAAGAGGGAGACAAAGAAGGGGAGAGAGGGAGAGAATGAAGGAGAGAGGAAGAGAATGAAGGAGGGAGAGGAAGAGAAAGGGAAACAAAGAAGGGGAGAGAGGGAGAGAATGAGGGAGAGAAAGAAGAAGAGAGGAAGAGAATGAAGGAGAGAGGGAGAGAATGAAAGAGAGAGAGGAAGAGAATGAAGGAGAGAGAAGGAGAGGGAGAGAATGAAGAAGAGAGGGAGAGAAATAATAATGATGGCATTTGTTAAGTGCTTACTATATGCAAAGCACTGTTCTAAGCTCTGAGGTGGATACAAGGTGATCAGGTTGTCCCACGAAGGGCTCACAGACTTAATCCCCATTTTACAGATGAGGTAACTGAGGCCCAGAGAAGTTAAGTGACCTGCCCAAATTCACCTAGCTGACAAAGTGGTGGAGCCGGGATTAGGAGCCAGGACCTCTGACTCCCAAGCCCGTGCTCTTTCCACTGAGCCACACTGCTAGAAGGAGGGAGAGGGAGAGAATGAAGGAGAGAAGGGGAGAGAATGAAGAAGAGAAGGAGAGAGAATGAAGGAGAGAAGGGAGAGAAAGAGAGAGAGAGACCCCCAATATTGCACCCCTGAGGCCGTGAAAACTAGCATCCAGATGACACGGCCTTGATTCATTCAATTATATTTACTGAGCGCTTACTGCGTGCAGAGCTCTGTACTAAGCTTAGGAGAGTACAATACAACAGTAAACAGACTCATTCGCTGCCCACAGTGAGCTTATAGTCTGGAAAGACAAATTTGCAGTCTTTGCCCGTGTATATGCGACTGTAGATAATAGTAATTGTGGTTTTTGATAAACACTATAGGCCAGGGCACTGTACTCGCTGGCGCTGACACAAGCAAATCAGTTTGGATCCAGTCCCTGTCCCACATGGGACTCACAGTCTTAAACCCCATTTTACCGATGAGGGAACTGAGGCGAAGAGAAGTCAAGTGACTAGATGTCTGTGTAAAAGTGTGTATGTGTGTTCAGATCCAGATGGGGTAATAAGACTAAGCTCTTTTTTAATGATACTTCTTAAATGCTTACTATGTGCCAGACCCTGTACTAAACGCTGGGGTAAATACACAATAGTTGGACATAGTTCGTGACCTACAGTTGGCTCACAGTCTAGCACAGTCCCCATTTTACAGATGGGGTAACAGGCTGAAAAGTGACTTGCCCAAGGTGGGCGGGGAACATGTCTATCTCCTCTGTTACATATTGTACCCACCTAAGTGATTAGTAAGCACTCAATGAATTCACTTGATTGATTAATTGATAATAATAATAATAATGATAGCATTTATTAAGCGCTTACTATGTGCAAAGTACTGTTCTAAGCGCTGGGGAAGTTACAAGGTGATCAGGTTGTCCCACGAGGGGCTCACCGTCTTAATCCCCATTTTACAGAAGAGGTAACTGAGGCCCAGAGAAGTTAAGTGATTTGCCCAAAGTCACACAGCTGGCAATCAGCGGAGCAGAGATTTGAACCCATAAACTCTGACTCCAAAGCTCTTTCCACTGAGCCATGCTGCTTCTTTAAGTGATTGGCTAAGCACTTACTATGTGCCAAACACTACCACACTCTTCATGTATATCTGTGCGACTAGAAAGGACTGCAACTGTCAGTAGTTTCTTAGTCAATAAATCAATTAATGGTATTCATTGAGTGCTTACTCCGGGCAGAGCACTGTACTAAGCATTTGGGAGAATACAATAATTAGGAGACATCATCCGTACTCTTAAGGAACTTTAAAAAGTAGCAGGAGAGTTAGGGACTAAATGAAATTGCCATAGGAGGGAGCAGTAGAATATTAAGATAAGCACATAAATATTGGTGGGCAGGGGTAAGGAAAATACTGAAGTGGCAGTCTGAAGGGGTAGAGAGTGAGACAACGAGAGGTTAATCAGTGAAGGCCTCTTGCAGGAGATGTGATTTTAGAAGGGCCTTGAAATTGAAGAGAGTAGCAGACTGTCAGATATAAAGCTGGAGGGAGTTCCAGAGGGAAGGGAGGATGTAAGCAAGGGTTCAGGGTCAAGATAAGAACATGTGAGATAGGGCAACCAAATGGAAAGAGCAAGGGCCTGGGAGTAAGAGAACACAGATTCTGATCCCAGCTCCACCACTTGTCTGCTCTGTGACCTTCATCTCTAAGATGGGGATTAAGATTGTGAGCCCCATATATAGATCGTGGACTGTGTCCGTCCTGCTTAGTTCGGTGCCTTATATGCCATAAAAACATTTTTTAAAGTTGGCAAAGTGGGATTGACTTGGGGTTTGGCGGGAGGGGAGAAAATGTAAGAGGGGAAAGAGAGAGAGGGTAAGTACACTTGTTTGAGTGCCTTAAAGGCCAATGATCTCCAGACGTTTCTGCTTGAAACAGGGTTGGATGAGCAACCACTGGAGGCTTTTGAGGAGTATGGAGACTGTTGTGACAGAGAAATCTGGAACAGGGGAGAGGAAAGTCAAGGCAGGAAGATCTACAAGGAGGAGGTGTAGGCGGTAGTTGGGTCAGGTCATAAGTGCTTGCGTTAGCGTGGAGTCAGTTGGATGACGATGTTAATAATAATGATAATAACAACAATAACAATAATAGTATTTAAGCACTTCCTATGTTCCAAGCATTGTAATAAATGCTGGAGTAGATACAAGAAAATCAGGTCCCTCTCCCATACTGGGATCCCAGTCTAAGTAGGAGGAAGAACAAGTTTTGTACCCCCATTTTACAAATGAGAAAACAGGCACAGAGAAGTTTGACTTGCCCAAGGTCACAGCAGATAAGTGGTGGAGCCAGGATTAGAAGCCAGGTCCTCTGATTCTCAGGCCTGTGCTCTTTCCACTAATAAGTGGTGGAGCCAGGATTAGAAGCCAGGTCCTCTGATTCTCAGGCCTGTGCTCTTTCCACTAAACCAAGGCTTTTCCTGATAGAAATGAAAGGGCAGATTCTAAAGTTGTTTCGAAGGAACTGACAGGATTTGGTAACTGACTAAATATGGAGGTTGAAAGACAGAGGAATAAAGAATAGTATCAAGGTTGTGGGGTATGAAATACAAGGAGAATGATGGCGCTGTCAACATAATGGGAGAGCAAGGAGAAGGAGAGGATTTGGGAAGAAAGATGGGGTATAAGGAAACGGAGGTACTGGTGGGATAGATCCAAGGAGAGATGTCCTGGAGGCAGAAGGGGAAGGGAAATTACAGAGAAAGAGAGAGTCCTGTTTGGGAATAGGGGTTGTCAATGTATTGGTGTTCTTGCATAAGTAAATTTGTATTTGTCTAGGTGGGTGCATTTACATAGATGTGGGTACATACCTGTGACACCTATTTTATTATAAAACAAAAATAGTTTCCTGCGGATAGATGTTAAAAAGTCCTGGGTCTCCCCTTTCCAGGGCTGGCTTCAGAGACATTTGGCTACCTTGAAACAGAAAAGTTAGCCTCCCTTCCAGTTCCTCACAACATTTTCCAGTAATGACATTGTACAGGAGCCTGTTTGAACCCCTAAATCTACATTGTTTCAGCGGGGTGGGGGGGAGGCCTCTCGCTCCCCCGTGCACTAGAATCATTTTATTCCTCTCCCGTGTCTCTGTCAACACAGGCGCTGCTTCCGACCAGGCCATGTGCTATTACATTTGGAATCACCACTGTGCTCCTTGCCATGGGTTCTTCAGCTACTGGCATTTGTGCCCATACCATCGTACCCTCGGATGTTGCCAACACTATGTGCCCCCCTGGACCTGGCCTTGCTCCTCTCTCATTCGGTCATTCACGTTTACAGTATTCAGTGAAAGCCTCATGTGTGCAAAGCACTGTCCTAAGTCCTAGGAGAAAAACAAATACACAGATGAGAATTGGTCAAGGTTTCTGGTCCCCAAAGAGCTCATAATCTAAGAATAAAGAGGGAAGAGCGGGTTGGCAAAGACACGTAAGGAAAGGTGAAATCACAAGCAGCAGCATGGCCTTCAGATAGAATACAGACCTGGAAGTCACAAGGACCTGGGTTCTAATTCTGGCTTTGCTGCTTTTTTGCTGTGTGACCTAGGGCAAGTCACTTAACTTTTCTGAACCTCAGTTCCCTAACCTGTAAAATGGGGACTGAGCCCCATATGGTACAGGGACTGTGTCCAACTTGATTACCTTACGACTACCTCAGCACTTGGGACTCAGCATTTAGCATAGTACTCTTCACACAGTAAGTGCTCAATAAATACAATGGACTGATTGTTGAAGACAAGCAGGGTAGAAAGAGCCCAGGCCTGAGAGTTCTAATCCCAGCTCTGCCACTCGCCTCCTGTGTGACCTTAGCTTCTCTGTGTCAGTTTCTTCATCTGTAAAATGGGGGTTAAATAGCTGTTCTCCCTCCTGTTTAGACCGTGGGACAGGGATTGGGTCCAACCTGATTGTGCTGTATCTTAACCAGCACAAAAATACAGTGCTTGACATGTACTAATGCATAACGAACACTACAATCATTATTATTACAAGAGCCCAGTAATAGGCTTCTTCCTGCTCTGGTAGAGCTGGTCAGAGGAACTCCCACAGCACCTTCAGTGTCCTAAAAGTAGAGAAGGCCTCGTGCTCCCACTATATGCGTGGCTCTCGATTTGTCGCTCAACCCTTCCCATTCTCCCATCCTCCCTCGTCCCAGTCCATGGATTATGTGTAACTGGTCGGAAGGTTTCTAACAAATGGGGATAAGCATTTAGCAGGAAAAGGGACATTTGCTATTCATCTCACCCCCAACCCCTCAGCACTTATGTACATATCTTTAAATTGTACATTATAAATTACTTATTTACTCATCCATTCATTCAATCATATTTATTGAGCACTTACTGTGCGCAGAACACTGTACTAAGCACTTCGAAAGTACAATGTCTGTCTCCCCCTCTCAACTGTAAGCTCATTATGGGCAGGAAACCTGTCTGCTAATACTGTTCTACTGTACTCTCCCAAGGGCTAAGTACAGTGCTCTGAACATAGTAAGTGCTTATTAAATATGAAATATATATATGAAAATTGATATATGACGGTAGAGATCAAAGGAGAGTACATCGTAATCTAGGAGAGTCAACTCTGGGTTTGACAATCCATTAACTGTGCCGTAATATCCCATTTTGCAGAATGAAAATGTATCTAGACTTTCTGACTCACCTAAATAGAAAGTACCGTTTAAATTTTGAGAAGCAGCCTGGCTTAGTGGAAAGAGCATGGGCTTGGGAGTCAGACAACATGGGTTCTAATCCCAGCTCTGCCACTTGTCTGCTGTGTGACCTTGGGCAAGGCACTTAACTTCTCTGTGCCTCAGTTACCTCATCTTTAAAATGGGGATTAAAACAGTGAGCTGCACCAGGGACAACCTGATTACCCTGTATCTACCTCAGTGCTTAGATCAGTGCTTGGCACATAGGAAGTGCTTAAATGCAATAATAATAATAATAATAATAATTGGCTGTATACTGTAAACTCTTTTGAGGCAGGGATTGCATCTACCAACTCTGTATTCTCCCAAGTGCTTAGTACAATGTTCTGCATACAGTAAATGCTCAATAAATACCATTGATTGGACTGTTCTATTTGATTATGAACAATTTCATCAATTTACAGAAATGACAACTTTGGCAGAAAAGAACCAGGGGTTGATTTACAGAAAAGAAAAACACAACTGTTCCTTACCATTTTCCAAGTGTCTCATGCACACTGCCTCCTCAGTGAATATATTGATGTGCATAGTACTTGAGAGCCTATATTTAGGCAAGAAATAACCCACATTCCACTTAAATCTGGAAGATAGAGGCAATAGAATTCTCCAAAATTGGAGTCCAATAAGATCAGATGCCACCTACTAGCCCAAGAAAATAGTGTCTCGGGAATCTCTCTTCTCCCCACCCTACTTCCTTCCTGCTAGCACTCCAACACAGCCATATCACCTAAGCACTTTGGAACTAAACCTACTGTAGTACTGATGTACATAACTTTAAACTCTGTGGCTCCACTCCACCTGTAATTTATATTAATATCTGTCTCCCTCCACTAATCTGTAAACTCCTAGAGATCAGAGAGAACTTCTACTGATGTTACTTTACTCCCCCAAGCACTTAGTACAGTGTTCTGCATGGTGTAAGTTTTAAATAGGCTTAAAGTAAATACCACATTAAATACTAAAATTTTGAATATGTACTAAATACTAAAATAAAATAAATAAGCTTTAAATACCATTGATTGATTAATGACACACATTTCCCTTCCAGCTATATCTATACCATTGTGACTTTGCTAAATATGCAGAATATATTCCCCCTTTCTCCCTATTTGCTTCAAATTTTGAAGGAAACTTAAAACTGAGGCTAAACCCTCATGGTTGAAATGTATTTACTATTTATTTTCCCTTTTTCCTTAGGCTAAATGAAGTGTTCAAAAAATATCTCTTTCAATGGAAAATAGTTCAGAGGACTAGAATTCACCTTAATAAAATAAATAAGGAGAGTTTCCATTGTAATGACTATAGCGGAGACGATGACTTCATGTTTAAGCAAAACCATGTTTCCAACCATGGTAAGAGTCTTTACAAAATCTTAATTAAAGAATGATGATGTTTATTAAGTGTTTACTATGTGACCAAGCACTCCTGGTGGCAGATACAAGATAAGCAGATCAAACAGTTCCTATCCCACATGGAATTTCATAATCTCTTGATGGAGAGAAAAGGCACAAGTGGCTGAAATGCATTAATAATAAAATAATAATATGCTAACGTCAATGATTTTTCTTCATCCTATTCACCTTAAGCTCTCCTTCAAGTCTCTTCCCCTCTCAACCCCTCCTTTTCAGTTCTATGCTTGATAACTATTAAAGATCTGCCAAATGAAATGAAAAGCTAATTTCAAAGCGGTGAAGAATTTCAAGAATTTCAAGAAGAATTTGCTATCATAAATGGCAAAGGAGGAAGAAAAGCTTAAAACAAGTTAGTAAAGTAGTAGTAGGTAATAAAAAGGAAACTGGTCAAATAAAAAGGTAGATTGTACAACATCCAACTAATCAAATGTTATTTGGGAAAATGTGAACTGCCTCCTGAATTCATATGGCAATTATCTGTGAAAGAGTCATGGTTAATGTTATACAAGGTAGAGGATATTTCACATCACTGTATAGATTTTCACTAAGGATTCAAAGTCAAGATTAATAGGTTTGCTCTTTCCCTTCTGAATGTCATGGATTAATAATTGTCATGACCTTTATAATAATAATAATAATAGTCATAATTGTGGTATTTGTTAAACACTCACTATGTTCCACATGGGACTCACATTGTAAGTAGGAGGGAGAACAGGTATTGAATCCCCATTTTACAGATGAGGGAACTATGGCCCAGAGAAGTGACTTGACCTAGATAACACAGCAGGCGGGTGGCAGAGGTGAAATTAGAGGCAAGTTCCGCCAATTCACGGGCCCAGGTCAACTAGACTCTTTTCATGATGCTAAAGGAGGTTATTTTGATAATGATTAAGATATACTGTATGAATGGTGTTGGTGGCATCCTGCTATGACACAACACTTTTAAAAATGAACCTGAAAAACTTGTCACTCTTAGATGGAGCTCATGTACTCAGCTCTAAAAAAGAGAGGGCTGCTTAGGTTAGGTAGGTTTTTTGCAGTTTGAAACATGAATTTCCCTCTATGATTGAAGAGATTGATCCTAAATAGAAACCTGACCCCAAATCTGGAGAGACAGAAGACCTGGAGCAGGTATTTCAGACTAATACCTAAGCATAAAGTGAGTCTGAGAGGTCAAAACCTTAGCGGTTCCAACTGGAAACTTGAAAAACTATTTCTCTGTGAGAAAAAAAGCAGAAGACACTATTTCAAGGGAAGCAGCATGGCCTAGTGGATACAGCACGGGCCTGGGAGCTAGAAGGATCTGAGTTTTCATCCCAGCTCTGCCACTTATCTGCTGGGTGATCCTGGATAAGTCACCTAACTTCTCTGTGCCTCAGTTTCCTCATCCGTGAAATCGTGATTAAGACTGTGAGACTCTTGCGAGATACAGACTGCATCCAACCTGATTAGCTTGTATCTATCCCAGCAGTTAGAACAGTGCCTGACACGTGGTAAGTGCTTAGCAAATATCATAAACAAAAAAAAAATTATTACTGGCAATAGCATCAATATTTTTTGAGTTCTCTAGTACAGACACATCAATCATTTTTTGTACCAGCCGCTATTGGGAGATCAGCCCAGGAGGAAGTCAGTAAATCTTTCATGTTATTGATGTGGATCAAGGGCCTAAATTTTCCTGGATGAAAATTCCATTATCCACAGAATCCCTAAAGCTCCTTTCATCCTGGAATAGACTGAGACTGTAAGATACCTAAGGTCAGAAAGCACAACAAGCTTGCTCTTTTCACTACTATTCAGAGGTACCCTTTTCATTATTTGCTTTTGATGGCCAAGATGATTTACAACCCTGCAAATTCTAGATCCATCAGTCGATGGTATTTGAGCACTTAATGTATGCAGGACATTGTACTAAGTATTGGGAGAGTACAGTACAATAAAATTGGTAGACATGATTCCTGCCTACAAGGAACCTACAGTCTCCAAGGGAAGATCATGCCTTGATCTTCTCAGATGTACCTGCTTATACGGAGATAGTTATTCCTGTTAGAGATCTGCAAGCACAAAGACCAGAGTATAAGGCTACAACTCTATATTCAATCGTAAAGTCCATCTCGATTGCATCTTATGAATATCAAGAGTTAATTTATAAGGGCCCATGGAAATTCCACAGAAAGAAGCATCTGAATCAGCTCTGAACGCTTAAGAGACCCACTGTTCTTACAGTGTGATTATCTGTCTGCAGTTCATGATAGATATTCAAAGTGACAGAATGACTCTCAGATAGTATTATCCCAAATTGCCCAGGTTTCAAATGCTGCAAGCTTAAACACCTAAATAAAAAGTTTCCTAGTGTGATGTTTAGTCAAACAGAATATTTTTAGGAGACACTATAAACAGTAAATTGATTCTTCAGTCAATGCCTATATCGATAGCAATTTCTTTACAGCAGGTGTTACCTAATGAAGAGACAACCCTTTAGCCTATACGATAATGTTGAAACATTCGAATTAGAGATTTTTCTCAAACCAAGTCCCAGAAAGACCCATTCTCATGCCTCAAGCATGTGAGAAGCAGTGTGGCCTAGTAGATAGAGCATGGCCCTGGGAGTCGGAAGAACTTTGGTTCTAGTCCCGGCTCCACCACACATCTGCTATGTGACCTTGGGCAAGTCACTTAACTTCTCTGTGCCTCAGTTACCTCATCTGTAAAAGGGGAATTAAGACTGTGAGCCCCACTTGGGATATGGAGGTACAGTGACTAGGTCGGCATTGGAGGAGGAAATGTGAGGGCTGGATTTAGTAGGAAATCAGGAAGGTAAGATAGAAAGGGGCAAGCTGATTGAGCGCTTTAAAGCTAATGGTAAGGAGTTTCTGTGGATGGTGGATGGGCAACTATTGGAGGTTCTTGAGGAGTGGGGAAAACATGGACTGAACATTTTTGTAGAAAAGTGATCTGGGCAGCAGAGTGAAGTATAGACAAGTGGGGAGAGACAGGAGGCAGGGATAATAATAATAATAATAATAGCATTTATTAAGCGCTTACTATTTGCAAAGCACTGTTCTAAGCGCTGGAGAGGGTACAAGGTGATCAGGTTGTCCCACAGGGGGCTCACAGTCTTAATCTCCATTTTACAGATGAGGTAACTGAGGCCCAGAGAAGTTAAGTGACTTGCCCAAAGTCACACAGCTGATAGTTGGTGGAGCCGGGATTTGATCCCATGACCTCCGACTCCAAAGCCCGTGCTCTTTCCACTGACCCACGCTGCTTCTCCAAGGATGTCAGCAAGGAGGCTGATGCAGTAGTCACGATGGGATAGAGTAAGTGCTTGGATTAACATGGTAGTAGATTGGGTGCAGAGGAAAGGGCAGATTTTAGCGACGATATAGAAGTTGAAGCGACAGAATTTGTTAATAGATTGAATATGTGGGTTGAATGAGAGAGAGGAGTTAAGGGTCATGCCAAGGTTATGGGTTTGTGAGACGGGAGGATGGTGGTGCTGTCTACGGTAACAGGAAAATCAAGGGAAGGATTAGTGGGGGAGGCTTGTTGGAGGAGAGAGGATTTTAGGAGGACTTTGACGTTGGGAGAACTGAAATCTGGCAAATTTACTCGCTCTAGCTTGTGCAGTCTGGGGAGTCAGGTGATTGTGATCCCTGGCATTAATTTCAATACAAGTTGGGTAAATAATTTACTTATTGCTAAACCAGGATTCTTTGGAGATAAAGGTTACCATTGACCAACACTTACAATGACATTTAGTTAAAATGGTAATAGTTTGAATGACATTTTAGGATCTTCATATGAGTGAATAAATCTACAATTTAATATTTATTATTCAATTTATATTCTTCCAAACATAAATCCAGTATTAACCTAATTCTTTCGATTATCCAACCATAGCTTCAATTAACCAGATTATAGTAAAGCTAATATTTAGAGACACTCCCTTCTTCTCCTAGGACTGTGTTGGTAGTATAAATCTTAGGATTCAGTCCCTAATTTGAAAGAGAGGCTCAGTTTTCCCTGTAACAAAAGACTCACTACTCACCTTGGACCATAGTTGTTAATCGATTAATTGTATTTATTGAGCCCTTACTGTGTGCAGGGTACTGTACTAAGCACTTCAGAGAGTACAACATGTAACACAACAAACTTACAGTCTGGAGGGTTAGTACCGTTAGTACCCGTAGTTATTGATATGGCTAAATCATTTTGTTATACAAAAACAATACCTGTAAAAACTCCCCTGTGCTGGGTAGCAGCGACATGGGAGAGAGTTGAGGGCAGAGACTCAAATTGACTGCTAGGAAGGAGGCCATGGTAAACCACTTCAGTATTTTGACCAAGAAAACTCTATGGATACCCTACCAAAATGATTGCGGATAGAGGTGTGGTGTCCTGGGAGAGACATGTCCACGGCATCGCTATGGGTTGGAGCCAACAGCATAAGACAAGACAAGAAATCTTTGAACTCCATTTTGGCTAGCTAGGCATATCATGAAGTAAGAATTAAATGTTGAATTATATTACCATATTGAGGTTATTAACAAAGTCCCAATTCGTATTGAAAAATCACTGGTATTTACTGAGCACTTATTATGTGCAGAGCATGTACTAAGTGATTGGGAGAGTACAATGCAACAAAATTAGCAAAAAGCAGTGATAATCATTGAGTTCATTCCTCACATAGACATTTCTCTGAGAGAAATTAGCTCTTTTAGTACTAGCATTGTTATTTATTAAACATTTAGGTTCTGAGCAGTGTGCTCAGGGTATGATAGATGTAAGACTTTAAACTCTCTAGTCTGTAAGCTTCTTGTGAGTAGGGAAAGTGTCTAATAGCTCAGTGGTATTGTACCCTCCAAAGTGCTCTATCCACAGTAAGCACTTAATAAATGCCATTGATTAATAAGATAACTAGATTGGACACAGTCCCTGTCCCACATGAGGTTTACAGTCAGAGAGTAAGAGAACAGATATTCTATCCCCATCTTACACATGAGGAAACAGGCACAGAGAAGTAAATGAGTTGCCCAAGGTCACATGGCAGGGAAGTGGCAGAGCTAGGATTAGAACCAGTGTGGAATGAGCATGTGCCTGGGAGTCAGATAATTTGGGTTCTAATTCCAGCTCCACCACGTGCCTGCTGTGTGACCTTGGGCAAGTCACTTAACTTCTCTGTGCCTCAGTTTTCTCAACTGTAAAATGAGGATTAAATACCTGGTCTCCTTCTTACTTGGATTGTGAGCCCCATGTGAGATGGGGACTGTGTCCGACCTAATTAAACTGGACCTACCGCAGTGCTTAGAACAGCCTTTGACAAATAAGTGTTTAATTTCCATTAAAAAAGTATTGTGGAAGATATTTATGCTCCCAATCAATCAGTGGTATTTAATGAGCACTGACAGTATGCAGAGCACTGTACAAAGCACTTGGGAAAGTAGTAGTAGTGTTAAGTATTAAGTGCTTTCTGTATGCAGAGTGCTTTACTAAGTTCGGAGAAAGAGTATGTAGGAGGTAGACACAGACCTCATCCCTCAAGGAGGTCACAGTATGATAGAGTTGAGGACACAACCCCTATCCACAAAGAGCTTATAGTCTACAGTACTTCTGTCTAGACATTGCTTTCTTCATTCCTTTTATTACCGCTCATGCCTCTTAATCCCCTTTGAAGACCAAATATTGTAAGCTGGTAGAATATGTAGACCAAGCGGCTGTGAAATGCACCTGGAAGCACAGATAAAGATAAAAGTTCTCTTCCTAATGCAAAAGTTCTGGATTTTTGCCACGACCCAACAACTACTGATTCGTTGGAGTGAGGCCACCTTAGGATAAGCTTACACAACACAGATAAATTTATACCAAGTAATAGGACTAAAGGTGGAAAATTGAGGGGGCACTCCATGGGTCTGCCTGGCCTTGAGTGGACTCTGAGGGAATGGAAATGGATCCAAGCTTAACTCCTAAGGAGGCTTTTGTGAATGCTGAGATGTCAACTGAGACTTCAGTTTCCAGGAAACTAGCGGGCAAACTGGGCACATGTGCCTGAAAAGGGGAAAACTTCAAGATGCTCAAGGAGAGTCTTAAAACAATTGTACCTCAGCCTAACTCATCCAAGGTAAGGTTTTGAAGCTGAGGGACCAATGGAAGGTGACACAAGAAAAAGAGGTTATGGAGGGAGAGAATGGGAGAGCTATCACATTTTTAAAATCACACATTGTTAATATCACATCTGAGTGCCCTCTGAGTGTTTAGTCCATCCCACTGAGAACTCTTGGCATCTCTTATCTGAAACTCCATTCAAACCAAGCTACTCACCCAGACTGGGCACAAGGTTGTCTGGATTCTGGGATCTGTCCTGAATCAATCGTATTTATTGAGCACTTACTATACACAGAACACTGTACTTGGCACTTGGGAGAGTACAATTGTAACAGAGTTGGTAGACGTGTTCTTTGCCCACAACAAGCTTACAGCCTAGAGTGGGTGACAGACATTAATAGAAATAAATTACAGATACGTACATAAGTGCTGTAGGGCTGAAGTGGGGGTGAATAAAGAGGATAAATCCAAGTACAAGGGTGATGCATAAGTGAGTGGGAGAAGAGGAAATGAGGGCTTAGTCGGGGAAAGGCCTCTTGCAGAAGATGAGCTTTTAACAAGGTTTTGAAGGTGGAGAGAGTGATCATCTGTCAGATATGAAGAGGGAAGGGTGTTCCAGGCCAGAGGCAGAAAGTGAGCTAGAGGTCTGCAGTGAAATAGATGAGCTTGAGGTACAGCGAGTAGGTTGGCATTAGAGGAGGAAAGTGTATGGGCTGGATTGTAGTAGGAAAGCAGCAAAGTAAGATAGGAGAGGGCAAGGTGATTGGGTGCCACCAGGACAACTACAAGACAGGGAAAAAGCAATGGAGGAGTAACTTTACTGAGAGAGGGCAACACGGTGGGACAAGGACTGTATCCGGCCAAATTAACTTGTATCCACCAGAGTGTTTGAAACATAATATGTGCTAAACAAATCCCATAATAATAACTACAGTGGCAATTGCTAGCATTTTAATCCAAGCACTTACTCTATTCCTCCTTGATTACTGTATTCCTGATTTCCTGATTCCTGATTTCCTGTATTACTGATTCCTCCTTGTTTCCCAGTCTCCTGTCTCTCCCCACTCCAGTACATAGTTCTCTCTGCTGCCCAATTATTTCTCTATGAAAATGTTCAGGCCATGCTCCCCTCTCCTCAAGAAATTCCAGTGATTGTCCATCAAACAGAAACACCTTACCATTGGCTTTAAAGCACTCAATCACCTTGTACCCTCTTACTTCATCTCACTACTTTCCTACTACAACCCAGCTCACACACTTAGCTCCTCAAATGCTAAGCTTCTCACTGTACCTCAATCTCATCTATCTTAGTGCTGACCTCTCACCTATGTCCTGCCTCTGGTCTGGAAAACCCTCCTCTTCATATCTGACAGACAATTACTCTCCCGCACTTCCAAGTCTTGTTGAAGGCCCATCTCCTCCAAGAGGCCTTACCTGACTAAGCCCTCTTTTCCTTTCCTTCCACTCTCTTCTGCATCATTCTGACTTGCTCCCTTTTTTTATCCCTCCTCCCAGCCCCACAGCACTTATGCACACATCTGTAATTTAATTTATATTATTGTCTGTCTCCCCCTCTAGACTGTAAGCTCATTGTGGGCAGGGAATGTGTCTACTATATATTGTACTCTCCCAAGTGCTTAGTTCAGTGCTCTTCACATTGTAAGCACTCAATAAGTATGACTGACTGACCCTTGTGAAACCAGACAAAGAGACACACTTGATGCCGCACAACTTAACCCAGGCATCCAGAGTAATGTCACACATACTACTTTATAGAAACATGCAGGATCCTGGAAGGCTTCTCCAGGGGGACTCCTGAATGCCCTCACTTCTTCTAGAGTCTTTGTTTTCTCCCAGACTGATAAGAACTCTGGTTTCAGGCCCAAAACAAGGAACTCAGTGGCAGAAGATCTGGCAGAGGTGGGTCAGGGCGGAACATCTTTTTTAATGAACATAAAATCAAGTCAGTTAGTTGTATTTATTGAGCATTTACTGCATGCAGAGCTCTGTACTAGGTACTTGGGAGAGTACAATAACAAACAGACACATTCCCTGCCCACAACAAGCTTACAGTATAGAGGGTATCATATTGACACCAGTTGAGGTAGACCAGCTGAAAACTGGACTGTTCTGAATAAAATGAAGGACTATCCTAGGTGTAGCTTCTCTACTCTGGTAGGACCTCATATCATCAGTTCCCTTAAAGGTGAGCCATATACCACATCTCATATCAAAAATATTTACTCAAGAAAACTGCTGTTCAGAATGAATTCTGTGATGACTCATGGTCCTACCTCAGGGTCCTTACTAATCCTATCCTACAGAAAGAGTCAGCCTTGATTTTTTCTGGAAACATGAATACATCAATAATATATCAGAAAAACCACAGAAACTTATCCCATCATCTGAAAATGTAGGAATAACATCTCCCCAGATTGGCTAATAACCTAGCCAACTTTTTCAGAATGATAAAGAAAAATTTATTTGAATAATCATCTGTTTCATAACACATGGAGCAATGCTACTCAAATCTCGTTCATAGTACATTGACTGTTTCTGCCTTTCTCCCCAATTAGAGTTTAAGTTCCTTGACAGCAGAGATGGTCTTCTACTTTTATCTTGCTTTCCCACATCCTCAATATTCATTCATTCAGTCAGTCATATTAATTAACTACTTACTGTATGCAGAGCACTATACTAAGTGCTCGGGAAAGTACAATACAACAATAAACAGTGACATTCCCTGCTTACAACAAGCTCTCAGTATAGAAGGGGATCATTTCTCAGCACTCAGTAGGTACTCAATAAATATTATTGATGATGATAAACTTCAGTAAAATGCTCAGTCATAGGCACAGGATAGAATTCTTATTTCTTTTCTATTTTAGGAAATTTTTATAAATAGCTAAAGAATATTAAATTTAACTCTTCACATGTTCTTTTCCAATTCCCACCACTGAGTTGGAATGTACTGGAAACACAAGTGGCCTTACTTACACCACTAAGAAAATTTGCCAACTTGAAACTGTCAGTTCAATAGAGCTCTAAGAAATTATAAACATGATTTGGATTGAAAATACACACCCAGACAACAGCAGAGCTCATGACCAATGAAAAGTTACTCTTCTTGTTCGGGGGGCGGCGGGGAGACGACTCTATGCTATAATTTGATCAAGTCTTTTTTTCAGAGTAACACATTGATTTCACTATTTGTATTAAAAAAATGGAAGCCCCTTATGCTTTCTACTGTACTCCACAGAATACAAAATACAAATTGAGAAATCAATTACATTTAGCATTAAGGACAAAGATCTTTTCTTCCCTTTAGAAGTCTGAGACGCAACTACACAGAACACAGGGGTTCAGAGGGCACCCTTCCCAGCAACCAAAGTGGTAAGATTAAAGGAAAAACTCCTGGCAGACTCAGTGGGAAGGAAACACAGGCACTCAAGGACCAATTTAGCCCCCAAATATCCAGAGTTAGAAACTGCTGCTTTTTCCTTCACACTCCAAATGAGCTCTGGCTGTCATATAAGAGGCTTAATCTCCTTACCTTAAAAGCAGCCTGTTTTTAATATTCCTATTCTTTTACTTCATTTCTATGGTGTGAAAGTATTGAGTCCTGCTGTCTCTGCCGGGCATCCAGATAAAGTTCCACCCCCACCATCAGATGACCCCAGTGGAAAAAAGATAGAGCTCAAGAATTACCTGAAAATGTGGACGCGGTGGCCTCTGTTTCTGTTTGCAATAGGGGACAAACCTATTTGCGTGGAAGAAAATGACAACCACTGCGTTCTCTATTTGGTGTATCTATTTGCCTGTTCCGATGGACAGAGGATCATGGTCTGTCAATGATCTACAATAGCCCCGGGAAAAGTCCCTCCAGAATTTCAAGCTCAGTAGACAGAAGCATAGGCACCCAAAATAATGCCAAGAAGGAAATAAATCAATTATATTTATTGAGCACTTACTGTGTTGCGAGCACTGTAGCAAGCACTTGGGAGACTACACTGTAACAGAGTTGGTAGAAACTTCCCTGCCCATAGTGCAGGGGAAGGAAGCCTCTTTTAATCAAATAGTAATCAGCGAGAGATAAGAAGTGGTAAGGCTCACTTAACTGACCAATCACACAGTGTTGTCCTAATTCTTTGTAATGGCAACAACATATAAACTAACCAAACCAAAAAAAAACGGCTAAAAAGCAGGATTTGTTGTAATTTAATGATGTAGCAAGGAACGTCTTCTTTACTTTGGCCTGGCCAGGATTTTCAACATGTCCAAGAGAAACTCCAACAGCTTACAGAACCCAAGGTTGCTCTTTGACTAAGAGCCAAGCTACTCCCCATGTTATTACGGGTCATGTAGGTGACCAAATCTGGAAATTGAGAAAATCCATCTTACAGAGAGTTATAACAGTGCTTGACACATAATAAGCACTTAATACCTTAAAAAAAGGGTGGTGCCCAGGTCATTCCAATTCTAGGCCTTAGCAGGCTCATTAAAGTCAGGGCCCATGTCTTTTCTACTGTACTTGCCTAAGTGCTTAGTATAACGCTTTCCACACAGTAGGGGCTCAGTCATTGCTACTGATGAATTGATTTATGTTTCTTTGGCAACCCCCTCATCACAGTACTCTATCCAAAGTGCAAACTCAATAAATGTGATTGGCTAGTCATCATATTTTAAAATCTGACCTTTTGTAGGTTAATTTCAGCCTGTTATTAATTCTATTTCAAATGGGTATACAAATTAAGCTGACCCATTAGGGTAAAGAGGGACTTTAAAAGTTGGTTCTTTGAAACTCATGAGTATGGGTCAGGTGTTTGTAGCCAATCAGCATGCAACCTGCCAAAAAATGACCATAAGAACACAGAACTGGGGGTTCCCAATTCTCTTCATGACAACATCTCCCTGACTTTACTGCTCCTCCTGCCCCAAATTCCCCTGGGCTGGTTCACTCTGCCTAGATCTCCTGTCCTCCTTCTACGCCTCTCCCTCTCCCCTCACATTGTAGCTCCTGCCATTCAACAGGTCCCTTAGGGTAGTAAATTCAATTCAATCATATTTATTGAGCACTGTGTGCAGAGCACTGTACTAGGTGCTTGGAAAGTACAATACAGGAATAGAGAGACAATTCCTACCCACAACAGGCTCTGTAAAGGTTCATGAATATCAAAGGTTATGAAGGTGCACAAATAGTCCACATGTGCTAAAGATCAGGCTTCAGTCCCAAGCTAAATAGAAATAGCACTAATAAAGTTAAAGGTTTCATTTTGTCGAGGAACATGAAGGTTTAGTTGTTGTGCTCTTTCCATCTACAGCCTAAATTTTGGCCATTTGTTTCCACTTGAACTTCCAGTGAACCAGCCCTTGCTGCCTGGGGCACCCTAACCATCCAATACCTTTCTTTAGGTTTAAAAAATGGAGGCCAGTCGCAGAACAGATGAAGGATAGTGCTGGGGGACAGTGAAGTTATTGCAGTGATTAGATCCAGGGGAGCTTTTTAATGGCCCTCAAATTAGTTCATGCCTCCAAGTGAAACCCCCGTTTCATATATTCTGCAATGAGCATCTGGTATGTGGCATATAAAAGTAGAGGATCAATGCACAGACCATTGTAGAAAAAGGATAAAATAAAAACAACTCTTCACTGAGGAGGGCAGACATGTTAGCAAGTCGGGACACTCAGCTGTTCAGTTGAAATGGATTCATATTATTAGGAGCAAATTTCATTCAACACTTTCTCTTATTGTCTTCTAAACTCATATTGTCCACCTGCAATGTGCTGTCCACATAAACCTTCACTTTTATTTGATTAAAATAGTGCACCTGTGCTGTCAAATATCTCCCAATAACTGAGAATTTGCAGTACTGAGGCCTGACAAATATATGTGCCAATGAAGCTGCACACGCTCATCGTTTTTCTTCTTTCTAGTCTCATTCCATCTTCTATTCATCCCCATTCTTTGTTCAGGAGCTTTTCTAGTTGTAGCGATAGCATTTACTAAGTGCTTACTCTGCACAAAGTACTATACTAAGCACTGGGTAAGAATATGCAGGTGAGAATTTCTAGCAATATCTAACTAAATTGATCATATTTTAAACTATCCTCTTTCAGCAGCCTCCAGAGAGAGCTATCTGAGTTTGAATCATGTTTAAATCAGTCTAGTTTGCACAGTTTATCTTTGGAAAACTGGTTAGCAACACTTGAATGATGGGTTAGTTGGTTTCTCCCTGGGGGAGAAAAACCTGGCTATTGTGACTAAGAGAAGTGACAAGAATGTGTCTTTGAGAGGACCTGTGACTTTGATAGTTTAATCAAACATCGAGGAAAAAAACTATAGAAACTTCTATTTTCAATGGGATCCAAAAGAGGAGAACAAAATGTAAGTCACAGAAATGAACAGGAGTACAGAACGTGCTTCAGTCTTACCACAGAACTGATACCCGGCTCGTTCTACTTGAAGTGGAGGAAAAACTGACCTTATGTGACCCACTGTGCTAAAAAAACAGGAGCACATTTTCAGCCCAAGCTTTTAATACATGACATGGGGCTACAGTTATTATTAATAAATAATAATAATAGTCAATCATGTGTTCCAAGATTTTAATCTGATAGCTCAGGTTTCAGAGTCTGGGGAATAAAAATGTAGGAAAGACAGAAAGGATAATGGCCCAAGAAGAGAGTCATGGGTACACTCAAGTGTTCCATAAACGACTTACAAAATTTAATTGCAGAGCAAGATGGTAGACCTATTACCGATTTACTTGTCAGTGGTCTATCCTCTTGGTTCAGGCCTATCATTAGGAACTAGCCAGAGCAACTTCTCTGAATGCTCTGGTTTCTGGTTCTCCAAGGTACCCAAAGGAAGTTTCCAGGATGACATTTGCCACAATTACATTAGCTCTCTCTTTCTCTGTAGCTGAATTGCAGAAAACATTAAGTTTTTAGTAGCAGATGCAAATGCTCGGTTGTGTGTACTATGTTCTAGATGTGGATTAGTCCATAACCATGATTTTCTTCAAAGTTGTGGTTAGTTCATATCATTGTACTGACCCTATGCTAATTAATAACCACCTGCAAATCTTGTTTATGACCCTCAAGAGCACCAGTCATTAGCATTCATCAGTTCTTGGAAGACTGATTTATAGACTTCCAATGATAATTGTAGCCTCATGGTTTCTCAGTAGTTTGGAAGAATATTCTTCCACGAGCATCCAGGCCTTTGAAGACTTTATAAAGATAATGGTAAACAGGAGCTACCAGATAGTCCTGCTTCTCCCCTTCTGATGGGGAAAGACTCTAACAGAGCACCTTTGACTCAGACTCAACTGGCCATCAAGGTATAACCAGAGGATTTCGATGAACTTCTTATTGCAACCAATTATGCTTAATAATTTCCAGAGCTCTGGCCTGTTGACAGAGTCAAAATGATTTTGAAAGATCTATGAAAACAATGTAGAGGTTTTTGTGTTGCTCCTTGCATTTCTCTTGTATCTGTTGGACTGCAAAGACGATCACTGCTGGACTGGACTTGGATCTGAAATTACATGTACATATCTCATATATACATATAAAATGTATATATATATATGTGTTTGTGCATGTTTATGGAGCGAGAGAGAGAGAGAGAGAGAGAGAGAGAGAGAGAGAGAGAAAGAGAGGAAAGAGAGAGGGGCGAGCAAGAGATAGAGTATTTATTAAACACTATGTGTTAAGCACCGTACTAAGCATTTGGGTAGATATAAGATAATCAGGTTGGACACAGTCCATGTCCCACATTGGGAGCACAGTCTTAATGCCCATTTTAATAACAATAATAATAATAACTGTGGTATTTATTAGACACTTACTATATGCCAGACACTGTACTAAGTGCTGGAGTGGATACTGGAAACAGTTCCTCTCCCTCATGGGGCTCCCAGTCTTATTCCCCATTTTACAGATGAGGCTCAGAGAAGTTAAGTGACTTGCCCAAGGTCACACAGCAGCAAGTGGCAGAGCTGGGATTAGAACCCAGGTCCTATCACCTCCCAGATGAGGTATCCAAGGCATAGGGAAGTTAAATGACTTGCCCAAGGTCAGATGGCAGATGAGCCTACTGCTCTTTCCAGTAGGCTGCACAGCTTCTTGACATACAACGAGTGTGTGGATCCAGGCTATTCTTCAGAAACCTGTATAGAAGAATTTTGACTGAAATCTCCCTGGCATTGAAAAGCAGTGAGGTGCCCTGGTAATTTCCACAGTTAGGTCTCTTTTTGAACATGTCAGCTGTATTTAACTACAGCTTCTCTCCAGTATTTTGAACTTGGCACAAATCAGAGAGGGAGGGAAAAGATGCTCATTTTCCAAATGGTTTATCAAAAGAAGACTGACTTCTTCGAACTGAGGCCAGACTGCAAAAAGAAAAGCTAGTTTATTGATTCCAAGTGCTTTTTCATCCTTGCACTTTTAGAACCCTGAGTGAGTTGTGCATTTCAGACTGAAATGTTATTTTGACATCCAGAGAAAAAATACTTCATGCCGAAAATCAGATTGTTACGGTGTTTTATAGGAGGAACCGATTCCCCAGGGGTGAACCTGCACCGGGAGAAATAAGGTTATCGGGCAGTGGTGGAGTTAGAAGTGTAAGCTAATGAGATTGCTTCTGAGCTGCCATCGATTTTATAAAGCCAAAGGTTTGAATGGGAATTTACTGTGACTTTTTAGTTGAGAATGTCTATACCCATCCTCCAATTAAAGTGACCAGTAAAATATACTGAAGCAGTAAAACATCAATACTCATGAACTGGAAAGCAGCAGGGCAAGTTTCATAATTACCCCAAATGAGGAGGTCCTCAGAGCTTTCTTTGTGCCAAAAAGGCTCATTGCCTGACTCTCTGTTGTACTGTACTCTTCTGAGCTCTTAGTAAAGTGTTCTGCACACAATAAGCACTCAATAAAAACCATGAATTGATTACCTGATTGACTGTAGTGAATTGACAATGACTCCACCTATTTCCCAGTTTTATTCTTCAGAGCCACAGCCTGAAAATCTCCCTTCTGACCTAGATTGGAGGAGACCCTCTTGATCGGTGAGACAGGAAAATTAAACCCCTCATCTGTAAATTCACGACATCTTTGGGAGCCCCAGAACAACCCTGAATCAAACCTTCCTTGGAACTATGAGAGCTCAAAAGTGCTATCTGACTCCCTGAGGTGGAGCCCAGTCCAGCCTAGCTATTCACAAAGGGTATTTTCAGCTACAACTCCAAGTCCCTTCTGTGTGCCCCATACGCTACCCTGTGTGGCCTTTTCCCCCATTTCACCTGAGAATACACACCGAGAGGATGGTGTAACCTGATCCTTAGTCATTGGTCACACTGCTCTTTCTATCGTTCTGGTGACTTTAGACATTGACCCACGAGGTCACTGGCACGATGCAGAGAAGAACCTAAAAGTTCTCACTTTCTAGCTTCCTCAGAAAAGAGGCAAAGGAAGTGTGTCCCCCCATCAAATTTGCTATCCCGTTGATTGCTATCTAAGGTGTACGAAAATAGGAACTCCAAAAAACACATCAAATTAACACTGGAATAGAATATCAATGTCTCATGAGTTTCCCAATCTCTATCCCTGGGGCTTGCCCGACAGATACCTTTGGCTTTTGGAATCTCAAACAGAAAGAATCAATAAGTTCCGCAGCACCATCAGATAATAGATCTGATTTTTCAACCCAGCTGTCCATGTGATCTCTGCAGCAGGCTCAGATTGGAAATGGGACCCACTGTTCAACTGAAATGCTCTGAAGAGCAAATAGTAGCTTCCTACTAAACAAAGGCATCATATTTGCAATTGCACCGAAGGGGCAGAAAGAAAATATGCTTTTACTCAGCCATCTTTCTACTCCGTTCAACTGCAACCACCATGACTTTAAAGGTCCTCTCAGTATAACAGAAGCTGCCCACAGCAACCTCTAGTAGTTGATGATAGGAACACTAGAAATAGAGAAGCAGCATGGCTCAGTGGAAAGAGCACGGGCTTTGGAGTCAGAGGTCATGGGTTCAAATCCCATCTCCACCACTAGTCAGCTGTGTGACTTTGGGCAAGTCACTTCACTTCTCTTGACCTCAGTTCCCTCATCTGTAAAATGGCAATGAAGACTGTGAGCCCCATCTGGGACAACCTGATCACCTTATAACCTTCCTGGCGCTTAGAACAGTGCTTTGCACATAGTAAGCTCTTAATAAATGCCATCATTATCATTATTATTAGAACAGTGCTTTGCATCATCATCATCATCATCAATCATATTTATTGAGCGCTTACTGTGTGCAGAGCACTGTACTAAGCGCTTGGGAAGTACAAGTTGGCAACACATAGAGACAGTCCCTACCCAACAGTGGGCTCACAGTCTAAAAGGGGGAGACAGAGAACAAAACCAAACAAGCGCTTAATACATGCTATTATTATTATTAAATAGCCCTCTGACCAAAGGGACTCAGCTGCTGTCACAGAGAGAGCCAGAAGTACTTTCCAAAAAGAGTTTCCTGCAACTTTTGAATCTTAGAAACAGGAAATTGTAGTTTCAGTAGAATTAACATGATCTCTGCTTCAGAAAGCTGGAACACTCTTTCCATTCTATTTTGGAACTTGGGAGTAATAGTAACCAAGAAAGTTTGGTGCTGCAGGGAATCCTACATTACTCAGTTCCTTTCCCCAGGTGAGTCCCATAACCCAGAATTCCCTGTTGCAGTCAATCAATCAATCAATCGTATTTATTGAGCGCTTACTGTGTGCAGAGCACTGTACTAAGCGCTTGGGAAGTACAAGTTGGCAACATAACTTGCCAACATAACTTGCAACAGTCCCCACACTGACCAGGCAGTGCAACACTGGACCTAAAGGCCACAGAAGCAGGAGGCCATAATTTATCAATTGGCTAGGCAGCTCAGTGCTGGTTCGTCAGATTGTCAGGAAGCACCAGAAGTTCACTGAGTTCATGAACTTCATAGAGGTCTTTCAGGGCCTAAGCCTGTTCTGAAAGTCTTGACCCAGCTAGATGCCAAGAAAAGGGATCCTGGATTGATTGACCCAAATCAGCTCCTTATGGATGGGGACCATTTTGGATATATAATTTTCTGTGAACCCAGCAAGTTCCTGAAACAGCATGGACAAATGGATAGAGCATAGGCCTGGGAGTCAGAAGGACCTGGGTTCCAAACCTGACTCCGCCACTCATCTGCTGTGTGACCTTAGGTAAGTCACTTAACATCTCTGTGCCTCGGTTACCTTATCTGTAAAATGAGGAATAAGACTGTGAGCCGCATGTGGGACAGGCACTGTGTCCAAATTGATAAGCTTGTATCCATCCCACCAGTTGGAAGATTGCCTGGAACATACTAAGCGCTTACAAATACCATAAACAAGAAACATGGTCCCTACCGAATAAAAGTGCATCTTTCTGCATCTCACCTCTGGCCCCAACCTGCTGAATTTGAGTGTGGGGACAGCAGTTAGTTTGGGGAATCTTCAATTTGTCTTTCCCATACCTAAGTTAGGATGTTAGAAAATCAATAAATCTCAGTACAAATCTTAGACTTGTTTTTTTCAGGATAACCAGTCAGCTAGCACTCCATTAGGAGAGAGGCAGGATATCATCTGCATATCTGCCAAAGCAGTTTGCCACTAGAATCATAGTCCAAGTAACATTCAACAAGAGAAAACAGTCCTAGTTTAGGACAAAATTGGTGCAGTAAGCACTCCTTTTTTCTTTCTTTCTCCAAAACCAGTTTCCACCAAGAAATGCTAAACCCCCTTAGCATTCTTCTGGGGATTCTTAATTCCAAAGCTATGCATGAAAGCAAGATAAAGGGATATTTGTTACTTCTTTGTGTCAGCTGTGGAACACAGCTCCTTGTTTCTGCAAATATGTCCATGAAAAATGGCTCTTTAATGATGTCCTTTATTTAGATAAGGGAAGCAATGGGGGAAAGGAAGACTGCCAGATTGTTTCACAGCCAGTTCCCCTGCCTGGAATTTTGTCCTCTCCTATAAACACCCCACACTGGCAAATGCTGCTTTTTCTCATGGCAAAAAGGCACATTCACATCTTTCATTTCCCTGGATTTGTAAAATGTGAGGGCATTTTTTCCAAGGCTTCCAAGCATTCCCAGGCCCGGCTTTGCACAAAGTAAGGGCTAAATAAATGCCATAAAAAAACCAGTGATTATTAATCTGCATAATCCTAGCCCAAATACAGGCTCCTGGGACTCGCACCAAATACAGTTATAAGCTCACAGACCCTGCTCGATTCACACAAAGCCTGGAGAGAAAAAAACATTAAATTTCTCAACAGAACAGCTTTTCTCCCTCCTCTGCTCTTGCCTGCCTCTGTGTTCCCATGTGTCCTGTCTTTTCTAATCTGTAAGCATTTGATGTATTTGGATTTACTTTTAGAGTGCTTCTTACAGAAATACACAGAGGCATTTAATAGATATTTTTAGATGATGCAGTGATGAATGGTAATGTAGAGGCCTGCCAAGGATAGCTTCTCTGATTTGGATGTGATGTGGATTCTATGCTTTGAATCCAAGGACAGCCCCAGTGCTAAATTTAAGCACATTGACGGCCCTCCCAAGTTTACTGTCCTCCAGAGATGATTGGGTCTGAGTATTGTCATTTAGCAGGGGATGATCTGTCACTGTCCCATCGATGTCACTTCTCCAGTTAGGGGCAAGACCTAGTTGCATTGTACCCACTTGAGCAAAATTCCCTAGTTTGGGAGTGGTATGAGGGCTGGGATCATAGCTGATGATTCTCTTGAATGCTCCCAAACACTTAGTACATATTTATTACTCTATTTATTTATTTATTTATTTATTTTACTTGTACATTTCTATCCTACTTATTTTATTTTGTTGGTATGTTTGGTTCTGTTCTCTGTCTCCCCCCTTTTAGACTGTGAGCCCACTGTTGGGTAGGGACTGTCTCTATGTGATGCCAATTTGTACTTCCCAAGCGCTTAGTACAGTGCTCTGCACATAGTAAGCGCTCAATAAATACGATTGATTGATTGATTGATTGATTAGTACAGTGCACAAAAGTAGGCACCCAATAAATATTAGAAATTGACTGATGACTGTTCCAGATACAAATCCACGAGAAAGTGTATGGATGATTCTGAGCTGATTCACGGCCTGCACAGAGATGTAGACTGGGGACAGATGCCATCATTATTTTCAAAGTGATGTGCCAGTGCTCTGCAATCAGTCAATCGTATTTGTAAGTTCTTTGTAGGCAGAGAATGTGTCTGCTATATTGTACTCTCCCAAGTGCTTAGTACAGTGCTCTGCACACAGTAAGTGTGACTGACTGACAACTTACTTTGTGCAGAGTACTTTTTTATGGTATTTGTTAAGTGCTTACTATGTGCCAAGCACCGTACTAAACATTGGGGTAGATACCAGCTAATCGAGTTGGACACAGTCTCTTTCCCAAATGGGACTCACAGTCTTAAGCCTCATTTTACAGATGAGGGAACTGAGACACGGTAGTGAAGTGATTTACCCAAGGTCACACAGCAGACAAGTGGTGGAACTGGGATTAGAATCCAGATCTTTCACACTCCCAGGCCACTAAGACACAATGCTTCTCTAAGGACTACACTGAACACTGGAGAAAGTACAATAGTTAAAAATGTTCCCTGCTCTCAAGAAGCTTAGAATCCAGAGGGGGATGAAATAGTCAAATGAATGATGGGAAGGTCTAACTAAATGTATGTAGGCCCACGAGTGACAGATGGAATAAACGCATTTGTGTTGAGGTAGCCGGCTATTGCGTTGACCCAATGGAATTATTTGGTTATTGCTTAATAAGTACCCATCATTCTATAATCAAGATGGACACAAGATTTTAATTCCACCAGCAACTGCCAAATGTCTGAGACGATGAACAAAGGTTTTCCCAGGGACATCTTACTTACCCTTAGTTCAACAAACTGCTTAACCAGTTTGTGGACTATCTCCCTGTTTGGTTCTTTAATCATCATCATCATCGTCAATCGTATTTATTGAGCGCTTAGTATGTGCAGAGCACCGTACTAAGCGCTTGGGAAGTACAAACTGGCAACATATAGAGACAGTCCCTACCCAACAGTGGGCTCACAGTCTAAAAGGGGGAGACAGAGAACAAAACCAAACATACTAACAAAAGAAAATAAATAGAATAGGTATGTACAAGTAAAATAAATAAATAGAGTAATAAATATGTACAAATAATACATAATAATATAATTATAATATAATATATATGTATAATATATAATATAATATATAATATAATTATAATTATAAATATATATAACTTTAATAATAATGATGGCATTTATTAAGCGCTTACTATGTGCAAAGCACTGTTCTAAGCAATGGAAAGGTTACAACGTGATCAGGTTGTCCCCCGGGGGGGCTCACAGTCAATCCCCGTTTTACAGATGAGGTAACTGAGGCACAGAGAAGTTAAGTGACTTACCCAAAGTCACACAGGTGACAAAGAAGTGACTTACCCAAAGTCACACAGGTGACAATTGGCAGAGCTGGGATTTGAACCCGTGACCTCTGTCTCCACAGCCCGTGCTCTTTCCATTGAGCAACACTGCTTCTCTTCTCTTCTGTTTCTTCTTCTCCTCCTTCCTTCTGATTGCCTTTGGCAATTTTCCTGCCCTAGACAGTACTTTTCCAGTAGGTTCACAGGGGAAGTAAAGGGGAGGAAATGCAAATCAATCCACTGAGCTCCATTCTAGATCACCAGGAGAAGGTGAGAAAGGAGGTGAAGCTCTTGAGTAAAATGAGATTTGGAGATTCTATGAGGATTCCAGTTTTCTTGCTCTCCCCTCTGTTCCAGTAATACACATAATCAAGCATTGGCTAGAATTCTACCCATTTGGAGTTAGGTATTTCATGTTACTGTGAAATTATTTAACCTCTTGTTTGTATGGGAGTTACAGAGTTCATTTAGGCATGATGAGGGACTGTCTCTATATGTTGCCGACTTGTATTTCCCAAGCGCTTAGTACAGTGCTCTGCACACAGTAAGCGCTCAATAAATACAATTGAATGAATGAATGAAAATGATTAAGCTCAGGGACAGCAGGGTCTAATGGCAAAAGCATGGGCTTAGAAGTCAGAAGACCTGGGTTCTAGTCCCAGCTCTACCACTTGTCTGCTGTGTGACCTTGGGCAAGTCACTTCACTTCTCTGTGCCTCAGTTACCACACCTGTAAAATGGGGGTTAATAATAGTAATGATAATAATGGTATTTGTTAAGTGCTTACTATGTGCCAAGCACTTTTCTAAGCACTGGCAAAGATATAAGGTAATCAGGTTATCCCAGGTGGGGCTCCCAGTCAATTCCCATTTTTACAGATGAGGTAACTGAGGCACAGAGAGTTAAGTGACTTGCCCAAAGTCACACAGCTGACAAGTGGTGGAGCCAGGATTAGAACCCATGACCTCTGACTCCCAAGCCAGTGCTCTTTCCACTAAGCCATGCTGCCTGTGGCCCATGTGGGGCAACCTGATTACCTTGTATCTACCCCAATGCTTAGAACAGTACTTGGCACTTAGTAAGCACTTAAACGTCAGTATTATTATTATAAGAAGGATGGGGAAAGTGTGGACCATTGGACTGGGGAACCAAAAGGGGAATCAGTTGGCTATGGTGTGAACAGCATGGTTCTCTGCAGCTACGAGATGTTTAGTGCATAGCAATTTTCATTTACTGAGTTTCTCATGCCACCTGCCAACTTTACTCAAGGAACAACGTACAATTCAAAATACACTGAAAGAGCTTGGCATAAACAAACAAATAAATGGGGACTGTGTGATCACACCAGTCTTAAGAAAACAGCATTTCAATTCAATGAGCAAAGAATCGATTTGCACGTGACCTGAACACCTGCGAGGATTAGCTGCTTTGTTTACTCTTTCAGTCCAGAGAAGTTTGAAAATGACAAGCAATATAGAGGGCCAGATGGAGTTTCCCAGCGAAACCATATATTTGAGTCTATGCTTTCTGCTTCTAAAACTGAAACAATGCAGTCTTAATTCATGCCAGGCTCAATCTTGAGGTCTGTCTGCAGTTCTGAGCACTGAGTCCGAGGACCTGGGTTTTAATCCCAGCTCCATCACTTGTCTGCTGTGTGACTTTGGGAAAGTCACTTAGCTTCTTTGTGCCTCAGTTTCCCTATCAGCAATATGGAGATTCAATATCTGTTTTTCCACCTACTTAAACTGTAAGCCTAATGGGGAATCTGATTGTCTTGTATCTACCACAGTGCTTAGTACAGTGCTTAGCATTTGGTAAGCACTTAACTGGCACATTATTATTACTATTATTTTTATTATTACTACCACTATTGGAACACAGCCCCAAAGGCTGCAGTGTTGGGGGAGAAAGGGAGGGTTTCTGATCAGATTTGTCATGGTAAGGGGCTTTGCAAAAGAGTTTTTACTTCTCCACAAGCACTCAAGGAAGAGACTAACACTGCACAGAATAAGAGTTGAGTAAATAATACTGATTGATTTACTTGGCCATAACAATGACAACTTCATCCAAATTGCTACCATACTGATCCAAGCAAATATCATCTCCCACCTCGAATACTGCATCACCCCCTCACTGGCCTCCCTGCCTCCTGTCTCTCCCCATTCCAGTCCTTACTTCACTCTGTTGCCTGGGTCATTTCTCTGAAAAACCATTCTGCACATGTCTCTCCACTCCTCTAAAACCTCCAATGATTTCCCATCCATCTCCACATAAAGCGAAAACTCCTTGCCAGTGGATTTAAGGCAATCAGCTCTCCTTCCTACTTAGCCATGCTCACCCCCACTACAACCTAACCAGCACATATTACTCCTCTAGCACAAGCCAGGGAGTCAGAGGACCTGGGTTCTAATCCCGACTTGTCTGCTGTGTGGCCTTGGGTAAGTCACTTAACTTCTCTGTGCCTCAGGTTCAATTGCAAAATGGGATTCATTATCTGTCTCCATCTTACTTAGACTGTGAGCTCCACGTGGAACCTGATTATACTGTATCTACCCCAGTGCTTGGTACTGTGCTTGGCACATAGTAAGTGCTTAACAGATACCATAATTGTTGTTACCTCAATAATTAAAGCAATTTTACCTTTCTTCTTGAAGATGGTGTGCTTGTGGCATTAGCGATACTGTAGCATAGTCTCTCTTTTTTTTTTGAGGTAGTTTTTAAGCATGTCCTAAGTGCCAGACTCTGTACTGAGCACTGGGGTAGACACAAGCTAATCAGGTTGGACACTGTACCACATGGGGCTCATAGTCCTAATCCCCATTACATGGGTGAAGTAAGACACAGAGAAGTTAAGTGACTTGCACAGGGTAACACAGCAGGCACGTGGTAGAGCAAGGATTAAAACCCAGATCCTCTGACTCCCTAGTGCGCTCTCTCCACTAGGCCACGCAACTTCGGTCTCCATTGAGTATGTTGAGGAAGGACTCATTGCCACTGTCCAATCCTGTTCCTTCTATACTATTCACTTTTGCCCCCGAGTTGGATTCTGAGCTTAATCTTTCTCTATGATGCTCTGTGAGTTTAGTGAATGACCCCCGCGAGATCCACTCTCCAGCCCTGAAGATGGAGCCAGGGGGACCCTTAAAGTGTGATTATTACAGCTTGTATTGCTGGATAAAATCCTGGTGTTTTCTTGGTTCTGTCAGCAGGAAACAACCTAATAATAGGCTGAAGAGAGTTTCACAAAGTAATGCTGTATTTCAATTGCACTAATGATAGAACATACTTCTTTATTCCATACTCCCTCAACAACTAGTACAGGAGTGTGACCCAAATGGGTGTTTAATAAATAATACTACTAACTCATCTGAGAGTTAACATTTGAGGAAGGTGTAATTGTGTGTGTTATCCCATTGCAGCATAGTATGCAGGAAAAAGATAAGGTGCAATTTATGGAAACAGCATTTTTAACCTGTTGAGTGTCACTTGTTCTGCACAAGTTCCACGTGAAAACCAAGACGTCTCAATTCAAAGGTTTAACTTTAGCTGGACACCTGGCAGTTTTTTCACCACTGATCCACTTTTCCCCAGCCCAGCCATATCATGGTAAGCTATTTTGTATTCAATGTGAACTATAAGTTGCATGAAAACACCCCTGGGCCAAGGAAGGAGTTTACCCAGCCACGCTCTGATATGATAGGAATAGATAAGTCCAGAAACCGAAGCCAATGCTGATGACAGCCAGTTCTGTGGGAGCAATTATGGACAAACATTGCATCTGTTCCTGCCATGGTCCCCACCCCCAGCCCGTGTCCTTCCCCTGGCCTGGAATGCCCTCCCTCCACACATCTGCTGAGCTAGCTCTCTTCCTCCCTTCAAAGCCCTACTGAGAGCTCACCTCCTCCAGGAGGCTTTCCCAGACTGAACACCCCTTTTTCCTCTCCTCCTCCCCACCCCCCCACCCTACCTCCTTCCCCTCCCCACAGCACTTGTATATATATTTGTACAGATTTATTACTCTATTTATTTTACCTGTACTTATTTACTATTCTATTTATTTTGTTAATGATGTGGATATAGCTTTAATTCTATTTGTTCTGACAATTTTGACACCTGTCTACATGGTTTGTTGTCTGTCTCCCCCTTCTAGCCTGTGAGCAGGTTGTTGGGTAGGGACCGTCTCTATATGTTGCCGACTTGTACTTCCCAAGTGCTTAGTACAGTGCTCTGCACACAGTAAGCACTTAATAAATACCAGTGAATGAATGAATGAATCTGTTGGAGAAAAAAGCCCCTAAGCACAGCCAGACTAACCAACAGTGTCACCCTACATGAGCCTCCTTAGTTTACGCTCAAGGTGTATATATGTATATATGTTTGTACATATTTATTACTCTATTTATTTATTTATTTATTTTGCTTGTACATATCTATTCTATTTATTTTCTTTTGTTAGTATGTTTGGTTTTGTTCTCTGTCTCCCCCTTTTAGACTGTAAGCCCACTGTTGGGTAGGGACTGTCTCTATATGTTGCCAATTTGTACTTCCCAAGTGCTTAGTACAGTGCTCTGCACATAGTAAGCACTCAATAAATATGATTGATGATGATGATGAAGGTGAGCTTGCTGCCCCCCAAAAACATTTCCCAATTCAGACCCCATAGAACATTCTCAAGTCCCCAAATAAAGGCAAATCCCTGCTCTATCCTTTATTTTTCCACTAAGTCTCTCTACCTGAATCTAGGACTCTCTTCCTTTCCTCTCCCTACACCTTCACACGTATCTTCTAACACCTAATCAATTGATGGTATTTTTTGAGTATTTACTATTTTTGAGTATTTACTATATTACTGTCCTAAGCACTTGGGAAACTACAATACAATAGAGTTGGCAGAAATGTTCCCTACCCACAATGAGCTTACAGTCAAGGGTGGGTGAATGAACAATTTGTCAAGTAAAATTTAAAGATGTGTGCATAAATGCTGTGGGGTTGAAATTGGGTCAAATATCAAATGCCCAAAGGTCACAGATCCGAGTGCTCGACACCTAGTCCACATAGAATTTCAAGGTCTCCCCCCCACCCCTGCCCATATAAGATTCCTCCCACTCTGGTTAGCTCAATGAAACAGATAAGATCTCTGTCCACCTGCTTGAAGTGATAGCTAGGGAATCCGGGCTGACTGCTTCCCTCATTTGCTAAAGTCCATGATGCTTATTTGTTTCCACAGGCACCTTTTTTTGAAGTTGGATTGTTTGGTACACTGCTTAGGTTTCTTCCAACAGCCATATTTTCTTTTCTAATCTTTATTTCCTTATCAAGAGTAGTCAGTGTTTGTTCCAGCAGCTCAATTCCTGGGAAGATATGTCAGTGCTACCCATGTTTTCATTCTAATGATACTGTTTCAAGGTCAGAACATCTTTAGTTATGTACACAAGGAAAACCAATCCTGGGTCAGACTAATAGTCCACCCAGCCCAGTTTTCTGTGTCCAACAGTGGCATCACAATGCTTTGGAGAAACATTGTGGCTTTGTAAATAGAGCAAAGGCCTGGCAGTCAGATGGACCCGGGTTCTAATCCCTGCTCTGCCACATGTCTGCTATGTGACCTGGGCAAGTCACTTACTTCCCTGGGCTCAGTTATCGCATCTGTAAAAGGGGGATTAAGTGTGTGACTCCCATGTAGGATAGGGTCCGCGTCCAACCTGATTAATTTGTACCTACTTAAATGCTTATTATGTGCTAAGTGCTGTTCTAACAAGTACCATAATTATTATTCCTAATAAAAAAGATAACACTGGACTAGATTAATTGTGAGATAACATCTTGATGCTCTGAGCAATAGCCCCTAATACCAGGAAAAGGACACTTCTGGAAGACAGGCAGAGATTATGAACTTCGGAATTCCTTCTGAGTGGAAGTAGTTACAAATTGTCATTATATCTCAGCAACACAATGGCTATGAGTGGATTTCAGGAAGGAGCATGGCCCCTAAAACACTGGAGGCATTCCTATTCTGGGAACATGTGTGGCAGGGTCCCTCTGGACCCCTCTATTTTTACCTTCCCTTCTACTCAGAGCTTTATGTACCTGTCTTTAAATTCTATATTATAGATTATTTATATTAACATCAATCTCCCTCTCTAAACTGTAAGGTTACTGTGGGGCAGGTAACATACCTGCCAATTCTATTGTACTGTACTCTCCCAAACACTTAGTACAGTGCTCTGCACATACTAAGAGCTTGATAAATATCACTGATTATAGTAGAATTCTGGGAATTGAGGGATACCTGGAATCCATTCTGACCCTGAGGGGGTGGGAAGAAGGAGGGGTTTGAAGGACCTTTTGAAAAAAAACACTGTCTTTTGCAAAATGGAGGGAGGTACATAGGCAAGCGAGTGTAGCTGAACCCCATTTTCTGATCTACACTCTCTTTATATGTCAAGAAGCAGCGTGACTTAGTGGATAGAACATGGGCCTAGGAGTCCGAAGAAGTTGGGTTCTAATCCCAGCTCTGCCACTTGTCTGTTGTGTGACCTTGGTCAAGTCACTTAACTTCTCTGGGCCTCAGTTATCTCATCTGTAAAATGAGGATTAAGACTGTGAACCCCATGTGGGACAATCTGATCACCTTGTATCCTCCCCTTTGCACATAGTAAGCACTTAACAAATGCCATTATTATTAAATAACTCCTTCTTTCAGTTATCCATAATTAGAACCTCACAAGCGTCCATAAAAAACTCTATAACATTTTTAACTCCAAACAGAATTGTAGGCTCCTAAAAAACAACTTCTATCTTAATCTTTGAAAAGAGACTTATTTTAAGTGGGTTACCTCTGAACTTGCTGTGAACACACCTGTGGGTGATGATTTGCAGATGCAGGTAATTGCTTTTCCAGGACAGTCTCATCTACAAAATGATTATTTCCACTCACCAACGACCTGCTTAGCCAGCTGATCTCCAGACATTTCAGCTGGAATTACCTAGGACTTGACCTCACTCCCCCATTGATTCCCCCACCATGAGTCACATCAGAAAATGTAGAGATTTACCAGGTTTGCTGTTTTCCACATTCTTTCATTGGAATGATCTCATTTTCTTAGAAAATAGTTTCAGTCATTTCCTACTTATTTATGTTTTTTTCTTATTTCTTCAGGGAGCACATTTGGAGTAGCTAAATATTATTTAATTGAAAATAAATCCCAAATAATTTCGCTATAGAAATTTTCTTCCCTTAGACAAAGTAGGGAAGGGATATAAGAAAAAAAGCATTGAAAGGAGCATTTTGTTGCTCATCCCAAACCCCCTCTTTTCGTTGAATTTTATTAATAATAATGATAATATTTGTTAAGAAGTTGCTATGTGCAAAGAATTAAGATGAGCACTCATATAGTTACAGGATTATCAGGAAGGGCTCAGTCCCTGGCCACATGGGCTCACAGTCATAAGTGACAGAAAATAACTATTTAATCTCCACATAGTAAGAGCTTAACAAATACCAAAATTATTATTATCTCCAATTTACAGACTGGGGAAACTGAGGCACAGAGAAGTTGGTGACGCCCAATTTTGCAGGCAGTTGGTGGATCCAGGATTAGAACTCAGTTTTACTGTTCCTGGTCCTGTGGTCTTTCTATGAGAAGCAGCTTGGCCCAGTGGTAAGAGCATGGGCCTATGAGTCAGAGGACATGGGTTCTAATCCTAGCTCCATCACCTGCCAGCTTTGACTGTGGGTATGTCACTTAATCGCTTTGTGTCTCAGTTTCCTCGTCTGTAAAATGTGGATTCAATTCCTTTTCCCCCTCGTACTTTGACTGTGAGGCCCATGTTGGACAGGGACTTTGCGCCCTATCATTGTCTTGCATAGCTTAGTACGGTGTTTGGCACATAGCAAGTACTTAACCAATATCACTTGTATTACTATTAGGCCACTTATAAATTTTAGCCTTCCTGCCCTGTTGGCTTAGTGGAAATAGCTTGGGCTTGGGAGTCAGAGGTCATGGGTTCTAATTCCGGCTCCGCCACTTGTCAGCTGGGTAACTTGGGGCAAATCACTTCACTTCTCTGGGCCTCAGTTACCTCATCTGTCAAATGGGAATGAAGACTGTGAGCCCCATGTGGCACAACCTGATCACCTTGTACTAACCCCAACGCTTAGACCAGTGCTTGGCACATAGCGCTTAACAAATACCAACATTATTATTATTTATTAGACCCCAGGCCCGGGAGTCAGAAGGACTGGGTACTAGTCCAGGTTCCACCACTTGTCTGCTTTGTGACCTCAGGCAAGTGACTTCACTTCTCTGTGCCTCAGTTACCTCATCTGTAAAATGGGGATTAAAATGGTGAACCCCACGTGGGACTTGGACTGTGTCCAAACTGATTAGATTGTCTCCACCCCAGTGCTTAGAGCAGTGCTTGGCATATAGGATGGGCTTAACAAATGCCATAGAAAGGAATAGCAGGAGTGGCGGGAAGGGCAGTAGCAAGGGGCAGGTAGTATTCCAGTCTGTGTGGGGCCAGGGTGGGGAGGGGCTGCATGGCTCAGTCCTGCCCTAAGCCCCAGCTTGGCCTCTCCCATCTTCCTCCTCCCTGAGGCTCTGGGTTGCCTACCTGATGTATCTTTCGGTGGTAGCCCAGAAACTCACCTCATTGTTCTATCAAAGCAGGTTGAGAAGCAGCATTTCCTGGTGGTTAGAGCAAGAGCCTGGGAGTCATTAGGTCATAGGTTCTCTGCTGCGTGACCTTGGTCAAGTCACTTCACTTCTCTGGGCCTTGGTGACCTCATCTGGAAAATAGGGATTGAGACTGTAAACCCCACTGGGACAGGGACTGTGTCCAACCCGACTGTTTGTATCTACTCCAGCACTTGGTACAGTGCCTGGAACATAGTAAGTGGTTAACAAATACCATAATTCTTATTATTAGTGGAAGAGGGTGAAGATGGAAAGGAAGGGCTGGATCATGGAGGGAATGAGCAGCAATGTGGCTTAGTGGAAAGAGCATGGGCCTAGGAGCCACAGGACCTGGGTTCTAATCCAGCATTGCTCAGTGGAAAGAGCATGGGCTTTGGAGTCGGAACTCATGGGTTCAAATCCCGGCTCCACCTGTTGTCAGCTGTGTGACTTTGGGCAAGTCCCTTAACTTCTCTGGGCCTCAGTTCCCTCATCTGTAAAATGGGGATTAATGTGAGCCCCCCCGTAGGACAACCTGATCACCTTGTAACCTCCCCAGTGCTTAGAACAGTGCTTGGCACATAGTAAGTGCTTAATAAATGCCATCATTATTATTACTATTATTAGTCTGGACCCACCACCTGTCTGCTGTGTGATCTTGGAAAAGTCACTTAACTTCTCTGTGCCTCTGTTTCCTCATCTGCAAAATACCTGTTCTTCTTCTGCACATACAGGTGTTACTTGCCTTTTGACAATTTCACAACTCCTCAGGAGTGATTCAGTTGACACCATTCCTTTGAACGTTTTGAACTTTCTTCTCAGAGAGCTGAGCCTCAGTTATGATTCCAAATGGAATATTATCATTTCTCATTTCTAATATATTGGTCATTCTCTTATTTACATAGAATCTCCTTTGAAAGAGTGATCACAGGGTTATTTAATATCACCTCATAAAATTCTTCAATCATGATGCTGTCAGCCCACTTGAAATCATAAATTTCTAAAAAACAGAATAACAAAAGGGTAATTGTTGCAGGATATTGAGGAAAGGAAGTCTAGGAATAAAGTAATAAGATTATAGAACATGAGATAAAGAATTGTGATTGTAAGCCACATAAACTACCATATAAAGGAAAAGTAGAATGTTTACACTTTTCTAAGCAATCATTTGATCCAAAACCACTGTGGGCAATAAATGTGCTACTTAAGGGGATGTTATGGAGGGCAGATTCAACCTATTTACACTGAAAACCCTTTCATAAAATTGAAATAGATGCTTAAACTCTCCCAAGGGATGTGGTTTTACCTATAGATTATCCCTCCTTTCAAGTGAAAGACAGCTTTGTGAATTGTTGTGTAGGCTCAAGAGGTTTAGAGCTGAAATAAGGCAAGCCCAAGTAGAATTGTTCATTGTTGGGTTGCCAGAGTTAAACAGAGCAATTTTGAGGGAACTGATTGGAGTCTGGATGGCTCTTTTGGGAAAGGCCTCAAACAAAGCACAAATCCCATGTCATGTTTACACGGGAAAGAGTGTATTCACTGACTGAATTTTTCAGGATGAAATCCCACACAGCCCAAATTCTGTGGGTGTATGTAGGGGGTGGAGGTGGAGTTCCAAGGAAGCTATCCAGTTGCCCAACACTATCTCTATCACTTTCAGGGCATTTGGATTGTTAAATGTCCATTTATAGGGGCACACATCAGTGGGACCCACTCTCCAGGAATTGCCCAAGGAACCCTGGCATCAACATGGCATGATTTACACAGAGCCTCTTTAGCCCTTTCCACTCTCCTATCTCTAACTTTAAGGTCCAGGCAAGCCAACCAAATGGGGTGGGGAAAAAGGGGAAAGTGAAGGAACTACCCCCAACACTCAATCATCAGCTGTTATTCAGAGGAACGCAGAAGGAACTCTACACTCCCTGAGCCAACCAGGACAGCCCACTGCATTTAAAAAAAAAAAAATTCCCCACTATTCACAGATCTCCCTTTTAAAAGGATTGCTTTACTTGGTGTTTGTTAAGCACTTACCAGGTGCCAGGTGCTGAACTAAGGGTTGGGGTAGATACAAGTAAATCAAGTTAGACAGTCCATGTCCCACTTGGGGCTAATCGTCTTTAGCTCCAGTTTACAGATGAGAAGGCACAGAGAAGGCAAGCGACTTGCCCAAGGTCACCCAGCAGATAAATGCCGGAACCGGGATTAGAGCTCATACTCTACCCACTAGACCATGCTGTGAAGCTTACTAAGGAGCAGAAGGGTATCTTCGTAGATTTTTTTTTTCCAACTGCCTTCAAATTAGCCTATTGTAGATATGACACGAGAGGCTTCAGGTTCTTTCTATAACAGTGGCCACACATCATGTCATCATGCATCTGACAGCATGGCAGCCTGAATTTTAAGTAAATGCAGTTAGGGTTGTACATAAATCCTGTCAGACACATCCACATCCTTGTACAAGAGTCACTGCCAGTCCTGGCATCCTTAGGCAAAGGGAGATGACAGCCAACTATTTCCTCTCTCTGCAAGGTTGCATTGCAATTCTTGTGGAGATTTGCCTAAAATAATAAATAGGTCTTTATTGTTACTTAAGATAGAATGACTCCTCTGGCAGGCTTGCATATCCTCTACTCAACTTACCTTCAGAAATTATTAAAGTTAGCTATAGTAAAGATTCAAAAACAAAATGTAAATGCTCAGACAGTACTGAGAGGTCCGTGTCAGACAGAATTCACAAGGAAGCCAGAGTCAATTAATTTTTTTAATAGTAATGCTAAGTGCTTATGAGGTGCCAGGCACTGTACTAAGCGCTGGAATAGATGCAAGTTAATCAGGTTGGACACAGTCCATGTCCCACATGGGGTTCACTGCCTTAATCACCATTTTTATAGATGAGGCAACCGAGGCACAGAGCAGTTAAGTGATTCACCCCAAGTCTCACAGCAGATAAGTGGTAGAGTCAGAATTAGAACACAGGCCTTTCTGACCCCCAGGCCTATCCACTAGGCAACACCCCTTCTTATTTTAACTGAATCTTCAGAAGTCAGTTTGATAATGCTACCACCCAACTAAGTAAAAGAGCTTTCCCATCATCAAGCCATGTGCCTAAACATTGACAAAATGTGATGGGGAAAAAAAAGAACATTTCCACAGTGATTTAGATCGACTCGTGGCAGGAGGACCAGCAGCCCTCGTGCTGACTGTCCTGGGAGATTTCAACCCTTGAGTTGGTAGCGATGCCCGAGCAGGGGAAAAAAAATCACTGGGCTACATAGAATTGGTAAATTGCAATTGTCTATTCTTCCTCGGTGAATGTGCCATCTCATGATCATCAATCTACCTTCCACCTTTTAAAGAAAGACATCCTGGATTCAACCACGATCTAAACAATGAATTATATATCATAATGAAGTTGAAGGACAGCAGAGGGACCTGAAGGGCATATAGATGTTTGGTGCAGCATGCTGCCTTCACCTTCCTTTGTCTAATAATCTCTAATTTTACACTGATAGCACAGTCAATGAATGGAAGATTGGCCTCTCAACCACCAAGATGTCTCAGTGTTTCACCCTTGGTAAACAAAGAGACCTGTAAGGAGCTCTGTGACCTCATTTCAGAAATGAAATGCCATGGGTTTTTCTGGTCACCCTGTGGTTGGGGCAGAAGAGCTAGAGAACCAGAAACAAGCTAGCTTTTCAGAGGTAAGGCCTGGAAGAGTGCCATCACTTATCTTTGTTTAGACCTTCAAAATACACAGACTGCTGAGGTTTTTCCAATCACAGTTATAAGTGTGTTGTTTTTCGAGAAATAGGAGTGGATCTCAGTGGTGTACTTTGCTTTTTAATGAGCTTTTGTTAAAGGGAGTAATTACCAGTTGAAATTGGAACTTCCACCAAGTCCTAACCTTTTATTAGAGCAAGTATCAAATACTGTTTGCCATTCCACTTCTTATGCAAATCCCAACATCTAGAAAACAGACTGCAATGAAGTTAACTCTGCATCATAGGCTTTGTGCCCCTTTCATTTGAAAGGGATATCATGTATCTGATTGCCCAGTGGGACCCTCTTCCTGAAGGGCTTATAGGAGAGATCTTTTTCTGCTGTAGATTATTGAAGTGATCTGCCTTTTCCAAAAATCAAAAGTATCTGCTATTGAGGCCTGATATGTTTTAAAGGGAGAGCCATTTCCATCTGCAGGACTGGGTAATAAGATGTTTCCCACAATTACGTCCTGAAATATTCCTCACTGAACCTCAGTATCCCAACCCCAGGGGACGAACCCAAATTATAGAATTTCCTGGCTCACTGCAATGGTTTTGGGATTCTTCTAATACCAAGGCCTTACAGAATTTCCTGCCCTCACAAAAGCATCAAAGCTTTCTTCTTGTATTTCAGTAGCCAAAAGTAATCGCACTTTTTCAACTGCACGATAAAGGGTTTAGTTCATGCTATGAGTTTCTGGTTCACTTCTTAATTTGCCTAAAACCATTTTTCTACATTCTCTTTCTGACAAATGCTGTTCCATTGAGCCCAAGTGAAATGATACTGAATCAAATTAAAGATATCAAATAGATCATCATGACATACACTTAATACTGTACTCTTTGAAGTTGAAAGTATTGAATCTCCATTCCCAATGCATCCCAGATAGAATAAAAGTATTTTAGGAACAATTATTTAGGCTTTGACCACTTTTGTCGAAAAAGAAAGAATATAAATAAAACCACTGTCATATATTTAAGACCTCTATTGGAAAGATTTTAAGAAAATTGAAAAAACAACAGTAAGATGTTAAGTAACTTGCCCAAATTCTACTTCAGTGTTAACTTCTGTGCAGCATTTTGAAATGTTTCAGAATAAATGGGACTGATTAGAAAAGGCAGAGAAAATTAACTAGATCGATCAATTAATTGAGAGAACACCTTACCAAGTGCATGTGAGCATATAATAGAGTAGGTAAGCATAATTCTTGCCCTCAAAGAGTTTACAATCTAGACAGGAACGAAAATAAATTACAGATAAGGGAAGAAACCTACCTGCAAATTACCTGGAAGTATAAAGCCATGGAAGCAGCATGGCCTAGTGGAAAGACCACCAGCCTGGGAGTCAAAGGTTCTAATCCTAGCTCCACACTTGCCTGCTCTGTGACCTTGGGCAAGTTTCTTAACTTCTCTGTTACTTAACATCTTACTGTGTGCAGAACACTGTACTAAGCACTGAGGAAAGGGATTATGTCTACCAACTGCATTGCACTCTCCCAAGTGCTTGGCATAGTATCTTGCACAAATTAAGTGCTTAATAAATAATTCTTTGATTGATTGATTGATTGATTGATTGGGAAAAACTGTGCAGGGGAGAGTTGAACATGGATTTGGCCCTTCAGGGGATCACAATCTAAAAATAAGGTGGGGAAGGGTCTGGCAAGAGCCCCAATAAAGAAGATAAAATAATTTAAATACAAATGCGTCAAAGACAACATAAAAGTTCAGAGTCCAACAAGTCTAGTGGTAAAGGGGGCCCTTAGGGGGATTAGATACCACGACCCAGGTCATCGAGAGTGCAGTTACAGTCAAAGCTTCCCAAGGTCCTAAATTCAACTTTAATAATTCAAGATGATGACAGCAACCAGAAGGCAGGGCTCATAGGAAAAGCCCACCCGATCCCAACATGAACCTCATCTCTGAGTATACGATTCTGATTAAACAATTTCTCATCACTAATAAAATTACCCCAATTTTTAATTTTGATATCTAAGGGTCCTGGATATCTCAAGTGCACTGGTTAAGAAATTTTATCTTTTGGGGGCTATATTGTGAAGAGGCAGGGGAATGGATGAGATGATCTTTCAAGTTCCCTTCCAGCCTTATTATTCTAGTAGCCTATAATACACTTTAAAAGCAAATAGGATCTAATGTCCAAGGCTAATTTATAGAAGTAAAAAAAAATAAAAAATGTTTTGGCTAAAAAGACATGTTCCTTTCTTTAGCATTTGGGGAGTTAAATGTAACCTTATTAAACTCGTTAGAACCTTTCTCTAGCTGAAATTTTAGGTAGTAAACACCAAAGAGAAAAAAATACTCTAACAAATAGGTTCCAAAACATGGAGGAACAACTGTTTTGGAAACAGATTTTGTTGCAGATATTGAATTAAAGAAGGTTTGCATTGTGAAAGGAAGTCAAACAAAATCCTATCTCAAACAATCATAGAAGACAAGAGATTCGACTGGAAGTAACTGAGCTCTCCCTTGCATTCTCCCTTACACAGCCCCCTTCTCCACATTGGTTAATGCCTGTGCTTTGTGATTTATCTGCAGGCAGGTTTCTTTCACAAAGAGGCCTATATAAAGTGGAGATAATGCTAGATAAGTTGGTTTGGGGAGAGGGCATCTTAGAAGGAGCACCAGCTGCCCAAGTAGAATGAATCTAGGGGAGAAATGACCGACTAGATATTTATTTGACTGTCATAGGTATGAGTCCTCCAGCATCTCTTACTTTGCATATCCTGTTAAGGAGGATTAAGTCATGTTAGAACTGGATAGGTGAAATAGATGGTTGGCTCTGAAAATGTTGTTCTGGGGCTTTGTTATTCAAAATGCTGCTTTCCTATTTCAAGCGAGGCTGCCCATGTCCCAGGATCTAGCAGAGTTCTGAGTCTGTTTCTGTTTTCCTGCCAACAGTGTCTTTGCCCCTGAGGAGAAATGATGATAAGGGCTATGATCCTGCTGGCCATCATTGCTGAAGTTTTTGCAGGAACATGCACACCAAATAAAGCAGGTAAATGTGGGAATTGGTTCATTTTCCTTGGGAAGAAATGCAGTCCATGGTACCCAAGACACAGGGCTCTGCTTTTGATCTGAAATAAAACTGTAGCAAATTGGGAGATTTGTGGTCAAAGACATACGCTTTTGAGAGTTCTTGCTTAATGTTTTAAGTAGCAATTCAGGAGAGCTGGGTTTGATGTCTTATGCTTTTGTGAGTTCTTATTTAATGTTTGAAGTAGCAATTCAGGAGAGTTGGGTTTGATGTCATGTTTTTGTGAGTTCTCTTTTAATTTTTTAAAACACGAAACAGAGTTTTCCTGTAAGATGTAAATATATATTGAACAGAATTTCGCTTCATTTCCTTTTATTCAGTTGGAAAAATATATTAAATGTAGTTCATTAGGTTGTAAGCCCTTTTATTCCAGGGTATAAGTGCTTGATCTGATGTTCTGCATATAGTAGGCCTCGATCCCTTGATAAATATTTTTGGTAGTACTGTTCACACTTTTCTCCAGTTATTGCTCAGCATCTCAATATTACACTGTAATTTACCCATGATTCCTTTATAGTTCTTGATATGTTTTCATAGATTTTCATTAATCTTCATTCATTAAAGCCTCACCCTTGCATTTGGCATTATTCTTACTCATAGCTACCAATCTTTTCCTTTCAACTCCATTCTTCAGTCCTTTTCTCCATTTCTCTCTTCTTCTGATTCTTCTCTTTCAAAAAGGAAAATAGCACTATAGATTTTTTCTTATATCATGCTTAATGCACAGCTCCGCATACAATAACTATTTGATAAATACCACTGATTAATTATATCCCTTTGCTTTAGAACTTTTCTCCAGGGACAGTGAAAAAAAGGCTCATATTTTCAAGAGTTTGAATCAAATATTTCCAAACATAACTAATCTATGGGTCGGGCAATTACGCAAAAATCATCTCAGGTTTGTCTTATCCCAAATGGTCGGTTGTGTTTTTTCCAGATGTCATTCTGGTGTTTTGCTATCCCAAGACGATTATCACCAAAATCCCAGAATGCCCCTACGGATGGGAAGTACACCAGTTGGCTCTGGGAGGAGTCTGTTACAATGGAATCCATGAGTCGGGTTACTACCAGTTCACAATCCCAGATCTGTCTCCTAAAAACAAGTCCTATTGTGGAACTCAATCTGAGGTGAGCATGTCCCACTCAGAGGAATCATTACTTTGGAACAGAGAGAATGGTGGAAACCACAATGTTGCCCAAGAACCAAGGTTAAAACTCACCTTATGTTTGCCGAGGTCAACTTCACAGAACCCTTACCCTGGGCCCAGTGAAGCTAAACTTCCCTCTAGACTGTAAGCTCCTTGCGGGAAGGGAACGTGTCTACCAATTCTGTTATAGTGCACTTTCCCAAGAGATTAATACAGTGCACTGCACACAATAAATTCTCAGGAACTACCATTGATTGATTGATTGATTGAATGCTTAGGCTGGTCAAACTTTCTTTTCACTCTTGGTTCGAAGGGACCTTGGGATTCTCATTATCTGTGTCAGAACCTAGCCAGAGCTCTGGGCCAGACTGGCTCTTTCAAATCCTCATTCGTCCATTTGGACTAGGGGTTTGCTATCTGGCTGTTGATTGCTGACTGAGCATCTAACCATAGTTTATTCATGTCCCCCACTAAAAGAAGAACCAGAATACTGTTCCTGTGTCTTCCTACAGAACTAGCTTTTAGGTCATTAGAATTTAAGCACTCAATATCTTCACTGTGGGCAAGTCTTAACTTCTCTGTGCCTCAGTTACCTCCCATGTCAAATGGGGATTGAGACTATGTGCCCCACGTGGGACAGGGACTGTGTCTAACCTGATTTGCTTATATCCACCCCAGCCCTTAGTACAGTGCCTTGCAGATAGTAAGCACTTAACAAATACCAGAATTATTACAATTGCTAATGGACTTTTTTGTGCTTGCTGAGGGAACTTTGATTTATAAAAGCGTACCATCTGTAAGTGAATCTACTATCAATGAAATTATATTCATGAAATAATAATAATGAAACGGTGACAGTGGGATGAAGTTTGGCACTGATTTGATTCATACAAGAGCCTTTCCCAGAAGTTGGGAAATCAGCAGTTTGAAGACTGCTGGGTTTCTGGAAGACAGGTAGTATCTCAGGAGAAATAACCCTACCGCCACTCCCCGAAAGATTCATTTTGGGGACTCTTATGGGAACCAGTATAAAGTAGCTCCCCAAATCAAGGGCTGCAGCCACTGAATGGGTGGATACAAGGAAAGAAGAGAGTAAGGATTGACTGTCATTTGCAATTGAGAGAGGTAGTGGAACAAGAGAATGTTGGGAATATCAGCAGTTGGGCACAAGTAAAGAGAGAACTTCAAGGAAATGTAAGAAAAGTGAGGGAGGCTTTGGCACCCTCATTCGGATACCCAATAAGCCCTGGTTGAGGAAGAAACAGTGAGCCGTTAATTTAGAACATCTGAGATGGTAATTTCTGGGTAATGGCATGAAAGGCTCTCAGGAAAACCAGAGCTCAAATTATCCAGAGCTTTGTAGCTGAAGATCAATCATGAGAAACAGGGAGTCAGTCTTTATGGTTTTTTCCCTGAGGCTGTTTTTTCATAATTATGATGAAAATTTTACCAACTCCTTCTTCTCCCCAACTCTAGTACAAGCCTCCCATCTACCACTTCTACAGTTCCATAGTCTCCAATGACAGCACGGTGATTGTCAAGAGCCAACCTGTCAACTATTCTTTTTCCTGTACATATCATTCCACCTACCTAGTGAACCACGCGGCATTTGATCAGAGGTAAGTCTGCTCTGCAGAGTGGAAGTTAGGCAGCTTTTCTTGTACTTTGGAGCCACTTTCAATAATACATGTTTCAGTCCTTATGTAAAATTCTCTCCCCTTTTCAGAGTGGCCACTGTGCATGTGAAAAATGGGAGCACAGGCTCATTTGAAAGTCAGTTATCTCTGAACTTCTACACCGTGAGTGCTCTTGGTTTTCTATTTATTTTAAATTGATTATTTATTATTGCTGATATTACTGTTATTCCCACTTCTAATTTCTAAAGCACTTTTCTTTTCCAAACCACTTCATCAATAAGTACCATATTTGTCTGGACAATATCCCTATGAGGATGGGAGGGGTTGAAATTATTACCCCATTTTACAGATGAGGAAATTGAGGTTAAGGGTCTTAAATACAATTTGCTTTAAAACAATTTCTCCCAGTCCTTTCCATTTTCTTTTAGGCCAAACTGCATCAGCTGTATTTTTGTTATTACTTACTAGTCGATTTTAAATTTACCACCCACCCAAAACATCTTTGCCCCCACACCTCAACATTCTAGTTATTTTAACTAAAGTTTAGTAGCAAACTTGCACCCTGACCGTAAATTCCTCTTTCCACTGGTGCAAATTCTGAATTTTCAGTAGGTTTATTTGGGTAGGCAGACAATGTTTCTGCTGGGCAGCGTATCAACTCCAATTATTTTTATGCTGCCCCTGAGATGCCTTGAGGTCACTGGGGCCCAAGTCTTTAATAATAATTGTGGAACTTGTTTAGTTAGTGCTTACTTTGTGCCAAGCACTGTTTTAGGTGCTAGGGTATATACAAGAAAATCAAGTTGGACACAAGTCCCTATCCCACCTGGGTCTTCCAGACTAAGTAGGAGGGAAAACAGGTACATAATCTCCATTTTACAGTTGAAGAAACTGAGGCACAGAGAAGTTAAGTGACCTACCCCAAGTCACAGAATCAGGCCAGTGGCAGATCCCAGTTTAGAACCCAAGACCACTGATTCTCAGGCCCACGCTCATTCTACTAGGGCATGCTGCTTCTCTAATAGGTGTCTGGTGAACTTATCGAGGTGGAGCTCATAAATGCATGCTGGGGTGGGCTGGAACTAGGGGAGGAAGGGGAAGAGCTGATGATTTCCTCTCCGGCTCATTTCCCCTGCTACCTGGCTCCTCCTTAAATGCTCTTATTCATTCATTCAATCATAAACTCACATCACTCAAAGACCAAACTGGCAGAGGACAAAATCAATGTTAACTTGAAAAAAAAATCAAGGTATTCTTATCTGTGAAAACATTTCAACCTTGGTTTCACTTAAGCATTGAGGGTTTTTGGAACTGCAGAGTTGTGAAGTGATATGAATGGATCAGCTAGAATAGTTTGTAGTGAAACAGGTTTTTTTTTTTCCCTTGTGTGATTGGGCTCCTTTTGGCTTGGAAGTTTATCTGATTGACAGCCTCATAGTTGTGGGGCCTGGGTGCTATTCTGATTATCCTATCACCAAATTCCATGGAATCTAGGGCTGATCCTAGGGCAGCTGCTACCATACTGATCCAAGCACTTATCATATCCTGCTTTGACTACTGCATCAGCCTCCTCGCTGACCTCTTTGCCTCCTTTCTCTCCCCACTCCAGTCCTTATTTCACTCTGCTACCCCAATCAATTTTCCAAAAAAATGCTGTCATGTCTCTCCACTCCTCACAAACCTCTAATGGTGCTCATTTATCACATCATAATAGTAATAATAATAATAATGATAATAATAATATCTGTTAAGTGCTTACTATGTACCAGGCATTGTACTAAGCACTCCCTTTCCCACATTGGGCTCAGAGTCTCAATCCCTCTTTTTCAGGAGGTAACTGAGGCACAGAGAAGTGAAGTGACCTGCCCAAGGTTACACAGCAGGCATGTGATGGAGCTTCTTAAGCACTTTGTTATCCTACCCCAAACCCCTCAGCACTTTTGTACAAATCCTCGTACTCTGCCATTCCCCTTTTCCATAATTTATTTTAATCAATCATATTTATTGAGTGCTTATTCTGTGCAAAGCACTGCACTTAGTGCTTGGGGGAGTACAGTGTAACAGAGTTGGTGGTCACATTGCATGCCCACAACAAGTTTACAGTCTATCACCCCCTCTAGACTGTAAGGTCCTTGAGGGCAGGGATTGTGTCTATTATATTGTACTTTCCCAAGCATTTGGTACAGTGCCCTGCAAACAGTAGGTGCTCAATAAATAGTGACTGATTAATAGAGGATAAGGGAAAGTCAGAATGTATCTGTCGGTCAAGTAAATAACCTGTCTCAGAGCAGGGGTGGGCTGGGTTATGAAGTGGATCAAGTGAAAGAGAGCTCCACAAACATTACCCAGGTCTGCACACGATTCTCCCTTCAAATGTTGTTTTCATCCTGAGGGTTAGATTGGCATGGGGCAGGTACAGGGCAGTGATCAAGGTTAGAGAATTCTTGCTCAAATGTGTCCAGATCACTAGGAAAAAACAGCCTCAGTTGTAGAAAGCAGTTTAGCTCTAGCCTTAGACCTTATCTTTCCTCAGCAAATGTCCAGCTGAAGAACTGCTCAGACCAGTTAGACAACTTAATAATAATAATAATGATGGCATTTGTTAAGCGCTTACTATGTGCAAAGCACTGTTCTAAGCGCTGAGCACTGTTCTAAGCACTGAGCACTGTTCTAAGTGCTGGAACAGTGCTTCTTCTAACTTCTAACTTCTTAACTTCTAAGCCTTATTGAAGGCACATCTCCTCCAAGAGGACTTCTCTAACTAAGCCCTCTTTTCTTTTTCTTCCACTCTGGTCTGCATCCCCCCTCACCCCCCAAAGCCCCACAGCACTTATGTACATATCTGTAATTTTTATGACATTTATTAAGCACTTACTATGTGAAAAGCACTGTTCTAAGCGCTGGGGAGGTTACAAGGTGATCAGGTTGTCCCATGCGGGGCTCACAGTCCCAATCCCCATTTTCTAGATGAGGCAACTGAGGCCCAGAGAAGTGAAGTGACTTGCCCAAAAGTCACACAGCTGACAATTGGCGGAGCCGGGATTTGAACCCCTGACTTCTGACTCCAAAGCCCGTGCTCTTTCCACTGAGCCACGCGGCTTATATCGTTGTCTGACTTCCCTTTTAGACTGTAAACTTGTTATGGGCAGGGAACATGTCTGATAACACTGTGCACTGTACTCTCCCAAGCGCTTAGTACATTGCTCTGCATCATCATCATCATCATCATTAATCGTATTTATTGAGTGCTTACTGTGTGCAGAGCACTGTACTAAGCGCTTGGGAAGTACAAATTGGCAACATATAAAGACAGTCCCTACCCAACAGTGGGCTCACAGTCTAAAAGGGGGAGACAAAACCAAACATACTACAAAATAAAATAGAATAGATATGTACAAGTAAAATAAATAAATAAATAGAGTAATAAATATGTACAAACATATATACATATATACTCTGCACACAGTAAGCACTCAATAAATACGATTGACTAAGCTGACTGACAAACCAGATATTGCTCAGTCCTCCGCTTTACTTGGTTCCTAGTAGAACCAGCTACATAGTCTTGTTGGCACATGAAAGGCGTTGGTAAATTAAAGCCAGCCTCTAAGGTGATGTAACAATGTTGAAACAGGGGGTAGAGAGTCTCTGCAAGGGACCAATCTAAGGTTTCATGGATGCCCAGAGGAAAAAAGCTCCTTTTAGAGATTGAACCATCCCCGGTCAGAATAGCACACTGCATTAGATGCCAAAACCTTTTCAATAGTTACCTCAGAGTTCCTTTAAGAAGATGAAATAGGGTCAGTGTCGAGATTTTAAAGACTCGTCTTTATTGATTAGGCTTCACAATTACCCTTTGGCTGACTTGGCTTTCTCATTAAAAAAACAAAAGGCTTCTCTCTCTCTGCTGAACTGGCTGTCCGAGGCTTTGTTTGTGTTAATGTAATGGTTCCTTCAGTTGTCGCTGGAATTGTGACTCAGAGAGATCAGCTCCATGGTGTACAGAGGCATAAGTCTGGAAAACCTGTGTTCTGCTTCAGGCAATCTGAACAGAAAGGGTCTTTCATGCCAGCAATTTGCTTTTTTGCTGCTCTGCTTCAGTGCTTGTTTAATATTCCCTGGAGAGTTTCTTCCTTTCCTTCTGGGTTTGTTTGCCGTGTCTGACTCACACAAACACCCTCCCCAAGTTCTACTGCTTTCAGAACATTTTTGTGCAGCTCTGAAGCAACAACTGATCCCTGCATACATTTCCATCACATTATCCAGGGGAAAATAGTGTCCTAGATTTCCCATTGAAATTGAATGCTTCGCTAATTGCTGAGGATGAAACGAGCCTCCGAAGTTTACGAAATGGATTTGCTCACGCCTCTCCCAGATTTCCATTGCAAGCAGAAGCGTCTGTACTCCAGGCAGCTAAGCATTCTGAGGGCAGTTTTGTTTGGGGGGTCTGATTTAACCGCATTTAAAATCCTGTCAAACTAGGTGGCTTTTCCACTCAGTAGCTGTTACAGAATCTGCCCTTTTCCTTTAATGAAAAGTTAAAGATACCTAGGTAAGAGCAAATTTTAAAAAGTCCAAAGAGCAGGTTAGCCAGCTAGCAAGGGCAGGGTTGTTCAGATTTAACCCAAACATCCTAGCTAATCTTGGAGGAAAACTAGAGAAAGAGAATGGGGAGAGGAAGGAGAAAAGAGGAGACCTCCAAGTCATTTAGATAATGAACACAATGGAGAAAAAACAAAGAATTTGAAGAAATAGACAAGAAGGAAATGGGGATGTGTTGTAGAGCAAACCAAGCTACAGTAAAATCCTGCAGAATGTCCCATGATCTCGGACCTCGGATCTGGGACTGTGGTATTTCGGGGTGGGGGTGGACAAGTTTCTGATGAAAAGCACCTTTGACTGGCTCAGGTGGGAGATGATGTGTTCTTTAAATTATATCCTGGGGTCCAATTTCTATGTTTCAAACATGACTGCTATTCTGTAAACTCCCCAAGGGCAGGAATTTTTGTCTACTATTATGCTCTCCCAAGTGCTTAGTACAGTGCTCTGCACACAGGGGCTATTGACATGTTGAAGGGTGGAAAATATAGAAGTGCACAAGGTTTTTTATATGACAGGATAAGACCAGAAAATAATATATTTTTTCCAGGAAAAATGTCCTGCAAGTTGTTTGGGAGCAAAATAATAACTTCACCTTTATAACAATTATAATAATAATAATGGCATTCATTAAGTGCTTACTATGTGCAAAGCACTGTTCTAAGTGCTTTTCACCATCAATAGGCAACTTTCCTGTATTAAAAAAAATGATCATTCAGTAAATGATTCAAACTGCAGGAGACCCCAAATGATAGGCCTGCCCCTGCTAACTCTGCTGTGAGTCCGTTGAACAAAAAACTGAGAAATCTGGAAGAGCCATGGGAAGTGGAAACAATATGGGCCTGGAAGCCAGAGGATCTAGGTTCTAATTCTGGCTCCCCCACTAGTATGCTGTGTGATCTAGGGCAAGTGAAGTAACTTCTCTGTTCTCCAGTTATATCATCTGTAAATTGGGGATTAATACCTGTTCTTCCTTTGCTTAGACTGGGAGCCCCATGTAGGACATACTTCATGCCACTGCCCGGATTGTCTTTGTCCAGAAACGCTCTGGGCATGTTACTCCCCTCCTCAAAAATCTCCAGTGGCTACCAATCAACCTACGCATCAGGCAAAAACTCCTCACCCTTGACTTCAATGCTCTCCATCACCTCACCCCCTCCTACCTCACCTCCCTTCCCTCCCTTTACAACCCAGCCCGCACCCTCCGCTCCTCTGCCGGTAATCTCCTCACCGTGCCTTGTTCTCGCCTGTCCCGTCATCGACCCCCGGCCCACATCATCCCCCCGGCCTGGAACACCCTCCCTCCATACATCTGCCAAGCTAGCTCTCTTCCTCCCTTCAAGGCCCTACTGAGAGCTCACCTCCTCCAGGAGGCCTTCCCAGACTGAGCCCCCTCCTTCCTCTCTCCCTCCTCCCCCTCCCCATTTCCCCTGCCTTACCTCCTTTCCCTCTCCACAGCACCTGTATATATGTATGTTTGTATGTATTTATTACTCTATTTATTTTATTTGTACATATTTGTTCTATTTATTTTATTTTGTTAATATGTTTTGTTTTGTTCTCTGTCTCCCCCTTCTAGACTGTGAGCCCACTGTTGGGTAGGGACCGTCTCTATATGTTGCCAACTTGTACTTCCCAAGCGCTTAGTACAGTGCTCTGCACACAGTAAGCGCTCAATAAATACGATTGAATGAATGAATGACAGGGAAATTGTGATTATCTTGTATCTACCCAGCACTTAGTACAGTGGCTAGTACATATTAAGTGCTAGAAAGATACCATAAAAAAACCAATATCAACTGCTTTCCTGAGCCCCCGCTGGCAATGTTAGAGGATGGGTGGGAGAACAATGCCGTCTTATGCTCCCAAAACATTCAATCAATTGGTATTTACTAAACACTTAGTGTATGCAGAGCACTGTACTAAGCTCATGGGACAGTACCATGTAACAGAGTTGGGAAAACTGTTCCCCGCTCAAAAGGAGTATACAGTCCACAGCGGACAGACACCTCCCCCACTTCCCAGCAGCCAGAGGTGGGTGGGCGATATTGATGGCATTGGGGTCTTTTCTGCCCTTAATGATTCCCTCCCCACAGAACAACTGTAGTTTCTGGGGCAGTGAGCTCTACCGGCTACAATGGTCCCTCCCTCTAATCCTTGCGGCAGGGAGCATTGGCTTTCTGATCAGGCAGTCATGTTTTTAACCCTGAGTTTTCAGTCTACCAACCCCTCTGGGGTTTTCCTGCCTCTTAACAAGATGAGATGCTTTCTGCACAACAGTGACTTGCTCTACCATTTGGGCTGTCCCAACTGCTTCAACCAGCATGCAAACTGGACACTTTCCCAGCACGATTGCTGACGGGCAGTCACCCTAATACCCCTCCCTCCAACTGTGATCCCTACGTAGGATGGGAACTGTGTCCAACCCATTTGACTTGTATCTACTCCAGGGCTTAAAACAGTGCTTGGTACATAGTAGGCCCTAACCAAATACCATTTTTTAAAATGAGCTTTTTCAGAGCTAAGATTGTGCATGGACTTGGGAGGGCAGAGGTGGTACGGTTTGAGTTGGGAGTTCCTTGCTCTCCAGCTCCTCTAGCCCTCGGTTGCCTTAACCTGACTCTGGCTGTAGTAACGTCCTGTGTCACTCCTCTCCCCAAGAACGCCAAGTTCACCAACAAAAGAGAAGCTCCTTTCGTGGTGGAAACCTCAGAGATTGGTACAGATTTGTTCTCTGGAGTGGAAGCAAAAGGGCTAAGCACCAGGTGGGTGAACCTCAGCCTTTCCCAAGTCAGACAGACAGATGGCCAAGCAAGATCCAGACCCAGGGCCAACTTACTTAGGGCTCACAGAAATGGTACTTTGTTTTCCTCGTAGATTTAAAGTCGTTCTGAACAGCTGCTGGGCTACTCCGTCAGCGGACTTCATGTACCCGATGCAGTGGCAGCTGATCAGTAAGGGGTAGGTACTCGGCACCAGGGCTAAAATGGAAAACTTGTTGGGTGGTGGGCTGGGCCTCTTCCTAGAAACAGCCTGGAACCACTGAGGACTGGTTGGCTTTAACTCTCTGAATGGTAAGAAATGCTGATTAACCAGAAGGAGGAGGTGGGAGCCACTCTGATCCAAAAACAGCACGGCCTAATGGAAAGAGTGAGGGCCTGAGTGTCAATCAGTCATCCAATCGATCAGTGGTATTTATTGAGAGCTTACTTAGTGCAGAGCACTGTGCTAAGCATTTGGGAGAGTACAATACAACAAGATTAGCAGAAACGGTCCCTGCCCATAACAAGTTTACAGCCTGGAGGGCATCAGAGGACCTGGGCTCTAGCCAAAGTGAAAAGCTGGGTCCTCCATTGCCTAGACGACTTGTAAATATATAAACACAGCCTAAAATAAGTGAAATATCAAGAGTACTCTTCTATTAGGCGTAGGAGTCTATTTTGAGTGCTTTCCCCAAGTCCTTTGGAAGGGTTACCACTTCTTCCTGAGTACCTAACAACACCCGGTTTTTATCTGCTGCCGGATAGCAGGGACATATTACAGGAATGGTGCGAAAAGGATCATGTGACCATGCCACACGACCCAGGGTTGTCAGGCTCCGGAGGGCTCTGTGCCATGAAATGGTGCCAAGGCCTAGGCATTCTAATTTTACTCATTAAGTGTTCCACTCCCTCCCTCAGAGAGGCCTGCTTACTTTATTTTCCATTAGTAGGTGCCATGACTGGGGAGGAACAATCTATCTGTAACAAGCTATTTTAAGGATTCCCTTCATAGGTCACGCAAGGACCTCTGGCACCCTCAGCAACCCCATCTTGCTGGAGTTGAGTTTCAAAACTCTGCTACCTCCGGCAGCTAGCCCACTTGTCTAGGCTGGTAACAGAGGGATCCCCAGTTCTGACGCCTTACAAGAGGCCCAGGGACCACACCGCCAAATTTGGATCACCCCCAAAAGCTGGCTTGATGGCTTGGAAAATCTCATGGCCCCACTTATCCACCACTTCAACCTCGTCTGGCCCAGACACAACTTAGACATTCTACAGGAATGTCTCAAACCCATCCAAGAAGCAGCATGGCCTAGTGGCAAGAGAATGGGCTTGGTAGTCAGAGGATGTGGGTTCTAATCCCAGCTCTGCTACTTATCTGCTGTGTGACCTTGGGCAAATCACTTAACTTCTCTGTGCCTCTGTTACCTCATCTGTAAAATGGGGATTAAGACCGTGAACCCCATGTGAGACAGGCCCTGTGTCCAACCTGATTACCTTGTATCTACCCCAGTGCTTAGAACAGTGCTTGGCACATAGTAAGCGCTGAATAATAATAATAATAATAATGACGGCATTTGTTAAGTGCTTACTATTTGCCAAGTACTGTTCTAAGCGCTGGGGAGGATACAAGGTGATCAAGTTGTCCCACATGGGGCTCACAGTCTTAACCCACATTTTACAGATGAGGTAACTGAGGCACAGAGAAGTTAAGCGACTTGTCCAAAGTCACACATCTGACAAGCAGCGGAGCTGGGATTAGAACCCATGACCTCTGACTCCCAAGAAAAGGCTCTTTCCACTGAGCCATGCTGCTTCCCAAATACCATAATTTGCTTTACAAATACCATCATTATTATTATGATTATTACTGACCCTGCTTGGAGAGCCAACCCTGAGCTGGAAGAAGTAGAGGTCAGGGAGACTCAGACAGAAACACAAAAACTGCATGGCCAGTTCCAGCTGAAAGTACACAAAGGGGAAGAGGCCTGTGATAATACCTTGATAAAAATGGGGTTAATGGGAAACAGTGGTCTTTATTAACAATAATAATAATAATGTTTGTTAAGCACTTACTAGGTGCCAACCACTGTTCTAAACACTGGGGTAAATACAAGGTAATCAGGCTGGACACAGTCCCTGTCCCATATGGGGCTCACGGTCTTCATACCCATATTACAGTACTGATAACTGAGGCACAGAGAAGTAAAGTGAATTGCCCAAGGTCACACAGCAGACATGTGGCAGAGCTGGGATTAGAACCCACGTCCTCTGACTCCAGACCCGTGCTCATTCCACTATGCCACATTACTGACCTCAAGTGAGAGTTTGGGTCTGCTTGGCTTCTATTTTGTTTTTCTCTTCACTGTGCGTTTCAGCTGCCCAACAGATGAGACGGTCCTCGTGCACGAGAATGGGAAAGACCACCGGGCTACATTCCAGTTCAATGCTTTCCGGTTCCAGAACATCCCCAAGTTGTCGAAGGTCTGGCTGCACTGCGAGACCTTCATCTGTGATAGCGAAAGATTCTCCTGCCCTGTGGTAAGACTATCTAGACTAGAGAGTGCATGTCCAGGACTGGAATTAGAATGGAAACCCGGGAGGGACTGAGGGAAAGAGTGCTGGTGGAGGAGGCAGAGGTGGAGCAGGGGGAATAACAAAAATAATTCGAGAGCTTTGTTTTAAATTAAGAGATGCTGTGACTGAAGACTTTCTGGTCTAAAAACCAGGCAATAAGTCATCCATGGATCTGTTTCCTATACGATTTCAGTGTGCTTGTCCGTTGCCCCATGTCATAGTAGCAGTGGTAGCAGGAATAATATTTATTCAGCATTTACTGTGTGCAGAGCACTGATCCAAATGCTGGGTGAGAATTAGGGCCCCTAGCCCTCACAGGCAGGTCTCTCAATCGAAGAATTCTGGACTATCAGCAATTGAGCAGGAGAGCAGACAGTGGCTGACACCCAGAATGGCTGCCTTGGCAGAGATGGCTGCTTAGAGTCGGCTTTGGCTTTGCTGCCGACTCCAGGGTAATTGGAAGCCCCCTGCTGAGGAGCCAGACTGTTTCTTCTTTCCCCTGAAAGCCAGATAACAACTGAGATGGCAGGCAGGGCTGCAGGAGGAAAACTGGGATTATCTGGGTGGACCCTGAGCCAGGGAGAAGTCAGAGGTCACGACTGAGTCTTTGCCCACATCGTCCCTTACATGTGAATGGCATACCTGTCCCCGCCCACCCTCTTTCCTTTCTCCCCTCTTCTAAATCATAACTCAAAGCCCACCTCCTCCAGGAAGCTTACTACAGTGCTCTGCACACAGTAAGCGCTCAGTAAATACGATTGAATCAATGAAAAAAAGGCTTGCCTCTCTCGGCCATCCTGTCCATCTTTAACTCCAAGAACGGCCCCTCCTACTCAACACGTGCTTTTAATGATTTTAGAGAATCTACCCATTTGTGTATCTTGTCTCTCTGTTGATCCTGATTCTTTGTCCTGCATGGGGAAAAGAGGAGTGTCATAGTGCCTTGGAGATACTATCTCTGGACTTATATAAGGAAGGTGTGTGGGGACAATCCCTCCTCTTCTGCCCTCTGCACCCTGGGTAAGGATGCTGCAGGGGGGCTTGCCCTGGGGGTCCCCAGTGGCATATAGGGTCATTTGGTAGTGCTAGTGTGATAGCTGGAGACAGGATGGTAGTGATTGGACTGCTCATATAGAACGCACCAGGACCCTATCCTGCACATAATAATCATAATACTTGTGGTATTTGTTAAGCGCTTACTATGTTCCAGGCACTCTTCTAAACTCTGGGGTGGAGATATGCAAATCGGGTTGGACACAGTCCCTGTCCCACATGGGGCTCACAATCTTAATCCCCATTATCCCCTTCTAGTCTGTGAGCGTGTTGTTGGGTAGGGACTGTCTCGATATGTTGCCAACTTGTACTTCCCAAGTGCTTAGTACAGTGCTCTGCACACAGTAAGTGCTCAATAAATACGATTGAATGAATGATGAAACTGAGGCACAGAGAAGTTAAGTGACTTACCCAAAATCACACAACAGACACGTGAAAGAGCCAGGATTAGAACCCAGATCCCTCTGACTCCCAGCCTGTGCTCAAAGGATGCACTGTCAAGGAACACAGCACCAGAGCCCCCGAGTTTTAGGCAGATTCGGATATCAGTCTCCCTTGCACCCCAGGCAGCTTTAAAGAGCTTCAAACCCCTCAAGAGGGTGTGTGGTTTCCCCGCTCTAGGGTTCCAACTAACAAACTGAACGTCATCACAAGATGACTGTGAGATGCTGAACTAATGCCAGAATTTGGAACCAATGCATCCTGGTTTGGCCCCCTCTGAGGGCCAAATTTCCCAAGGCCACCCTAACCCTTTGCAGTCAGGGAAACCTGGGGTGCCACCAGCCTCACGAATGCTCAATTAGAATGATCAAAATTAGGAAAGATTTTCTACCTTAGTTTTAGAGAGGGAGGAAATTCCCTCCTGCTAAAAAGGTAAAATTGTTATTACTTTTTACCAAAATTTGTACATATGAGATATTCAGCTCTCTCTCTCTCTCTCTCTCACTCTCTCTCTCTCCTTTTGTCAATTCCTTCCAGACATGTGATAGAAGGAAACGTTTCCATGAACAGACTGGGGGAGTGTTAGTTGTGGAATTCTCCATCCGCAGTAAGCATTTATGTTTTCCAACCAGTTTGGGTTTTTAAGTAGCTGCTCTCTCTCAGCCTCCGCCAAGTGATGGCCCAGTTTGCAAATGAAAGCCAAAAGGCTCTCTGTATCAGTGCATCTTCCTACATATGCTGAAAAGCAAAACACGGCAAAATGTAACGGCCACATCAATCCTCGAAGTCAACCTGGAGATTTGTAGTTTTTACTTGTTCCATTGCCCATCAAAATGGGTTGAAGAACAAATTTTGCCGATCATTTAACAACTCTCAGACATCTCAAGAGGAGAGACAGACCATACAAGAGCTGGGAAAACATTTTTAGACTCACTGAAAACAGTGGTGTTCCAAATTTATTGCTGGGACATTGATATTAATTGCTGTTGGGAGACTTTTTAAACACTTTCCCTTTCAATTTATCTAGGTAAGGGATATTCAAGTCACTACAGCTTCTCAGGTAAGAAAATGTCTTCAGTCTATTACAGTTTGCATGTGCTTTAGTCTCTTCAACACAAACTCCCATTTAATCCTTCCCTATAGAATCACAGGTTCCGGCTTACAAGATTGCCAACTGCATTGCATGGGGCAGACCTTAACAGGCTGCCAAAATTGGGGAGATCGATCAACCAATCCATGGTACTTACTGAGTGCTTACCATGTGCTGATCACTGTACTAAGCTCTTGGGAGAATATAATACAACAGAGTTGGTAGACATGTTCCCTGTCAACAAGGATCCTGCAGTCTATAGGAGGAGACAGACATTAAAATAAATAAACTATGGATATGTACATTATTGGGTGTGGAGCTGATTGTGGGGTGAATATCAAGTGCTTGGAGAATGAGTATGGCCTAGTGAATAGAACATGGGCCTGGGACCTGGGCTATAATCCTAGCACCGCCACTGGACTGCTGTGTGACCTTGGGGAAGTCACTTAATTTCCCTGTTCCTCAGTTCCCTAATCTGCAAAAAGGGGACAGAGACTGTATCCATCCTGATCATCTTGTATCTATCCCAGCACTTAGTACAGTGCCCGGCACTTAGTAAGCGCTCAGTGCTTGGCACATAGTAAGCGCTAACAAATACCATCATTATTATTAACAAACACCATAAAAAATATGAAGGCGGAGGGAGATACAGGCCAGAGGCAAGGTTTGGGAAAGGGGTCAGTAGTGAAATACATGAGATCGATGAACGGTGTATAGGTTGGCACTAAAAGAGTGAAGGGACGGTGCTGGGTTGTAGCAGGGAATCAGTGAGGCAAGGTAGAGGGAGTGGAGCTGCTTTAAAGGGGATGATAAGGAGTTTCTGTTTGATGCCGCGATGGATGGGCAACCGTTGGAGGTTCTTGCGGAGTGGGGAGACATGGACTGAATGATTTTTTAGAAAAGTGATCTGGGTAGCAGAGTAAAGTAGGGATTGAATTGGGAAGAGACAGGGAAGTCAGGGAGGAGGCTGATGTAGTAATCAAGATGGGGTATGATGAGAAGATGGATCAGCAGTAGTAGCAGTTTGGATGAGGGGAAAGGGCAGACTCCTCCTTCCCCTTCAAAGTGCTGAAGGTGACTGCCTCCCTCACTAGCTAATGTAAGTGGCGTTTGTGCTTATGCTTTGTCAGTGAAATCCAGTGTGGCCGACAGAAACATTTAAGGTTGTGTCCGTGAAAATGGGGTATTTATTTCTTTTGACTGAGTCTTCTAATTGGGTAGACACCGCAGATCCTAGGCCTCATCCTTCATAATAATAATAATAATAATAATAACAATAATAATAATAATAATCATCATCCTGGTATTTGTTAAGCACTTACTATGAGCCAAGCACCGCTCTAAGTGCTGGGGTGATCAGGTTGTCCCACATGGGGCTCACAGTTTTACTCCCCACTTTACAAATGAGGTAACTGAGGCACAGAGAAGTTAAGTGGCTTGCCCAAGGTCACACAGCAGATAAGTCATGCTGCTGCCCGGATTATCTTTGTCCAGAAACGCTCTGGGCATATTACTCCCCTCCTCAAAAATCTCCAGTGGCTACCAATCAATCTGCACATCAGGCAGAAACTCCTCACCCTGGGCTTCAAGGCTTTCCATCACCTCGCCCCCTCCTACCTCACCTCCCTTCTCTCCTTCTACAGCCCAGCCCGAACCCTCCGCTCCTCCGCCGCTAATCTCCTCACCGTACCTCGCTCTCGCCTGTCCCGCCATCGACCCCCGGCCCACGTCATCCCCCGGGCCTGGAATGCCCTCCCTCTGCCCATCCGCCAAGCTAGCTCTCTTCCTCCCTTCAAGGCCCTGCTGAGAGCTCACCTCCTCCAGGAGGCCTTCCCAGACTGAGCCCCTTCCTTCCTCTCCCCCTCATCCCTCTCCATCCCCCCATCTTACCTCCTTCCCTTCCCCACAGCACCTGTATATATGTATATATGTTTGTACATATTTATTACTCTATTTATTTATTTTATTTGTACATATCTATTCTATTTATTTTATTTTGTTAGTACGTTTGGTTTTGTTCTCTGTCTCCCCCTTTTAGACTGTGAGCCCACTGTTGGGTAGGGACTATCTCTATATGTTGCCAATTTGTACTTCCCAAGCGCTTAGTACAGTGCTCTGCACATAGTAAGCGCTCAATAAATACGATTGATGATGATGATGATGTCTCCCCCTTTTAGACTGTGAGCCCACTGTTGGGTAGGGACTGTCTCTATATGTTGCAAACTTGTACTTCCCAAGCGCTTAGTACAGTGCTCTGCACACAGTAAGCGCTCAATAAATATGATTGATGATGATAAGTGATGGAGCTGGGATTAGAACCCACATTTTCTGATTCCCAAGCCCATGCTCTTTCTACTATACCATGCTGTTCTTCTGCTTTGCTGCTTCATCTGCTTCCAGTCTGCAATGGGGGAGTCCTGCTGCCCCGAAGGAACTTAACAGGGCAGAGACAGGGATGGGGAGGGAACAGAACCTGGACAAGACTGAGACCATCCTGTCAATCATCTAGGCATGCAGAGTCAGGCTGCCTTGAAAGCAGGGCTAATGGAAGGTGGTGTCCAAATAGTTACTTTGATTATGTGATCTTTGTAAGCATTAGCTCAATGCTTAATATTGAGTCCGCACCTCATACTGGCTATTGCCTTTGCAATATTTTGAACCCCAAACAGACTTTCATACTAAAAAACTTCAAAAAATACTCTTGCCTCATGTTGATGTAGTTGTGACTGCATTTCACTAATAAGACAATGACAAAACTGAGTGGCTTCATTCCATTTTCCATTCAATTTCATAGTCATTACATGATCATTATTATTGATTAATAATAAATGTACATTTTGTGGTTTGTAATAACAGTATCAGCACTAGAAAATAATTTTAAACCCAAAAGTTCAATGAAAGTCAATAGTTCTAAAAGCACAATGGGAAATTAAAAGTTCGTTTGCTTTTTATAGATTCTGTTAAAAATCATCCACAGTACAGAACAGGTTGTCCATATCCCTTTTAAAGTAACATTTCTCATTCTCCTTTGTTCGCAGACATTTTCTACCATCTAATCTTCATGCTTGGTATCTGTGCTATGTTATAGAAGCTGACATGGCTGCAGCGGACCGTTACCCTAAGGCATTGCTTTCTGAGTTGATGGCAATTCACATTTATTTTGCTGACAAAAACAGTGTAGGGGATGATTTTTAAGGGAAGGTAAACAAAACTTGACAAATTTGGGTTCCAGTGCTGCTTGTGAATGGCAATAATGGTGTTCCCTAGTTCCTGAAATTATTTCATCATCATGACAAGGATACTCAGATCATTGGGATCCTTCCCTTTTGCTGTGGCAGGGTTCTGATTCCTTCCATTTTCAACAGCTGATTCCATAAACAAAGCCGAAACAAAGCTGACTCCATAAAGAACGAACAACCACCACCAGCTCCAATCAAGCAGATGAAACCAAAAGAGCCAAAGGAGAATTGAATGTCAATTTTAGAGCTAAGTCGAATGCAGCATCAAGATCTCTGCTCTCGATCTGGCCCAATGTCTTTAATCAAATAGGGAGAGAATCAACAGATTGTTGGGGTGCAAATTAATTACTTGAGAAACAGCAGAGACTAGGATAGGGAGGTCTGAAAGGGAAACCCAGGATCAGAGGCAAAAACTCTATATTCAGCCCTTCCCTATCCTTATTTCTGCCTTCCAAACAGTCACTAGGATCATCAGCATAATTGCATTAGCTAAATCATGGACTCTGAACCATGAGGATTCAATTGTTAGCCAAATGTCTGAAAATCCTGGCCACTCTATCACCAACAACCAAGAATATTGAGGCATTACAACTCTTAACCCAAAACCAAATGTCTAAAAAAACTGTGATATTCTAATTCTGTTTGTAGTAAGATGTAAAAATATTTTATTGGTTTGGATAAAAAAAACCCTCTCCTATTAGGCTCAGTGAATAGCTTTTATGAATGGCTTCAAATAAATCAACACTCCTAGTAGGTTAGTATATTTTATTGAAAATCTTACAATCCTGTAAATCTAGACTCTGAATTAAGCTCTAAATCCTCTCTAGTCTATAAGCTCCTTGTGACTATCAACTCTGATGTGTTCAAGCACTTAGTACAGTACCCTATACACAATAAGTGCTAAATAAATATCTGGTGCTATAAAGGAAATAAAATATCCTCAAATATTGTCTACATAGGTCTACTGGGTGAAACTTAAGACATACCTACACTGTCATTTCTATTAGCAGTTCCCAACCTGAGGAGAGACACACATATTGTGTTGGTTAAAAGGCTTTATTACCGGCACACTGCATGTGGAGTCCTCGATTTGGGGAGGTACATATTTTTCTCAATCATCTACTGTAGTTTATTCCTCCATACGCCTCTGTGAACCCCAAGTCTCCTGGGACACAGATATAGTCATTCTCTAGGCAAAAGCAGGGCAAAGCAAGAGTGGGAGGGGCAGGGGAGCAAGGGTGAGGAAATTCTAATGGGGTTGTAGTGGATAATTGGAGTGGTGATGGCGGCCTCTGAAGGCCTTGGTGTTGAGGGAGGTCCCCTTAGCTTCAAAAGTTAAAGCAGCCCTGACCCCATCCTTCCTGAGTACCAAGGGAACACCAAACAACTTTTAGCTGGTTCTCTCAACCTCACGGTTTCACGCAACAAATCAAGGAACCACAAAAGCATAAAACGTGTTGAGAAATGCATCATCTGTTCTTTCCCACGATGCCCTCACGATCCAAGAAAGATAACCATTTCCATAGTGAAAATGGGGGTCAAAGAATCAGGACAAAAACTGTCCTGATTCTGTAGCCAAAAGCCTGGCTTCAGTCCTGCTTTTACATGTGCCCAGTGAGAAGCAACTATGGTCAAACATCCATCTTCTAGGTCGCTTCCAAACACTCAACTCAAAATTCATTATCAGTGGTGCACCTCTCAATATGAAGTGTAAATATAGACCCAGATGCACAGTCAGAAGACTGGAAGGGCAGCAGATTTTGTTCCTTTGGCAACCTAATCACATTACAACGGCTTTAACTATAGTGCATTGCTGGAGCCATGTCTTTCAGGACCTTGAGAAGCAGCAGTGAGGAATGAGCAGCTAAGCAGGCCAGCATGATTGCCATCTCTAAAGTGCACAAAATCAAAAATTCTTCTGCCTTCCCTGAAATCTGGGCTTCCATAAAGTGGCTTTAGAAGCAGAGAGATGAGGTGTCGCTGCTGATAAGCGGCTCCTATGGTAATGATAAGGTTAGCGTTAATGCAGTCTGTGGATGAAGATTGGTATTAGTGCTGGCTGTGAAACACACCCAAGTTCTAATCCCAGCTTGGCTACTGGCCTGCTGGGTGGCCTCGGGGAAGTCGCTTAAACTCCCTGAGCTCAGTTTACTCATCTGTAAAATGGGGAAAAGACACCTGCTCTCCCTACTCTTAGGTCTTGAGTTCTGTGTGGGACAGCTTTGATTATACCATATTTACTCCACAGCACTTCCCATATAGTAAGCATTTAGCAAAAGCATTATTTTAATTAGCAATTACCAATGGTATTTATTGAGCGCTTACTATGTGCAGAGTACTGTACTAAGTGCTTGGGAGAGTACAACGGAATTAGTGGACATGACCCCTGTCCATAATGAGCTTACAGTCTGGAGGGAAGTAATCACTATAGCACATTAGGTGTAATCACAGCATCACTCAACTACAAGAAATCCAAAGCAAGATGAGGGCCAATAGGATTGGGGTCACTCTGCTGCCTCTTTGAAATGCAGTCACCTCTGGGGTGGTGTAGGGAGAGCTACTGGTTCCCAACACCCAGAAATGGTGCCCATCAGGAGAGTTCTTGTGGGGCAAGAGGCCATAAGAGTACATCTAACCCAGTCTCTCACTTACAAGCAGGAATACATCTTCCTTGATGGCCACTTAGCATGTCCTTAAATTGCAATTTGGGCTCGCTGTAGTAACATCCCTTCTCTAGTTGGTCTAGGGGCCAACACAGATCACCCATAGTCAGACTCACAGAAATTAAAAAAAAATCAATCCAGGAAGAAGTCCATTAAAGCATTTAGAAAAATCTGTAATAGAGGCTAGGGTTACATCACAACTCTATTATTTATTCATTTGTTTTCCTCTGAATGATAGCCAAAATGCAACTAATACCCCCAGAAGGAACAGACATTTAAGATCTCATTTGTTACCAATGGTTTAGTCACTTAGAAGAAACTAAAGCCATTCTTCACTAGTTAGAACACTTCCTTTACACTGGTAGAGCACATGCAGTAGAGGTGAGATTCTGTAAAATAGTCGAGAGCATTTAAAAAGGAGGTGAGGGAAAATTAAAGAACCTATACATTAAGAAGTCTATTATGAATGCCACTAAATGAACAAGGCCAAGAAACCTATTCTTCATTTAAAGAGAAAGGGACCAGGGTACCATCAGCCTGGTCCATCTTTGCCCCTCTATGGCTTAGACAACGAGCACTTAAAAATTAGCCTCTTGCTTGGATTTTTAACCACAAAGCATTAAGCAATAAATTGGCAGAACAGGGTCTGTATTCTGGAGGCCCAACCAGAGAGTGATGCAAAAAAAGGAAACAGGGCTAAGCCTTAGGATTTAGTGGGAAACATAATGTGAGATCTTTACCCACTGATTAGTCAAGCTTATGTGTCTAGAGGAACCAAAGCAACTGGTATCTTAATTTCCTTGGGGGTTGATTAACTGAAAATGGAAACAAACATAGACTGTTTGGAGAAGCTGCCTATGCCCACCCTAAAATGGGCTCTGAGCAAAAGGATAAGGAGAACTGGAATTCCTTCCTAGTAAGCAAACACCACAGGCTGAGGGGAAGCAGGGGGAAGAGTACAGAGTTGTCAGAGGTGGAACTGAGACTAGTCTAATTCTCTCTCAGTGCTCATGGGATAAGTCTCTGTGTCATTAAGGGGCCAGGGGCAGTGTGCAACCTGATTGACAGGTAAAGACTAAAAACAGGCAGATCCCCAAGCTACATCCCACCCCTTCTCCCCAGTGAAATATTAGTCAAATTGCACATGGCTGTGACTCCAAGCAGGGGTGGGATTGGACAGCGAAAGAGGTGAGTTCCTCTAGTGGAAAATGAAAACCCTCTCCCATCCGGTGCTTTTCGGGAACTGGGCCGGTAAAAAGAGATGCACAAAGTGAAATATTTTGTGGAGATTTATCAGTCAATCAGTGTATTTATTGAGCGCTTACTCTGTGCAGAGCACTGTCTAAGGGCTCGGGATAGTCCAATAGAGTAAGTGGACATGATCCCTGACTTCAAGGAGAATATAGTCTAGAGGGAAAGACAGACATTAAAATAAATAACAGGTCAGGGAAGCAACTGGGCCCAAAGCTGTATCAAGTGCTGTGGGGGTGAAGTCTCAAGTACATCAGTGATGCACTATGGAGGGAAAATAAGGTGGGAAGATAAAAGGTTATTCAGGGAAGGTTTCCTGCAGGAGATTTAACTTCAGAAGGGTTTTGAAGGTGGGGAGGCTAGTGGTCTGCTGGATGTAAAGGGGGATGGAGTTTCAGGCAGGAGAGAGGTCAGGAGCAAGGAGTTGACAGGAAGGGAAACAAGAGGGAGGCACAGAGAAAAGGTTGGGGCTACAGAAACCACTTGAGGAAGCTGGGTTATAGTGGGAGAAGAGTGAGAATAAGTAATGGGGAGAAAGCAGTTTTGGCACCTGGGCACAATTGGGCCATCTAGTCCTTCAAGAACTCACCTGCGACTGCTGCTTGGAATCCTCTCCCTCATTGGAGAACTCTGGAAGGGGGATGCTGAGCCCAGCTTTGCCTTTTAACCAAAATGTGGTTTGCTCTCCCTTGCCCTGTGGAGATAAAAGAAGAGGAAAGTGATTGCCTCATCCTGCAAAGAATAATAATAATGATGGCATTTATAAAGCACTTACTATGTGCAAAGCACTGCTGTAAGTGCTGGGGAGGCTACAAGGTGATCAGGTTGTCCCAAGGGGGGCTCACAGTCTTAATCCCTAGTTTACAGATGAGGTAAATGAGGCACAGAGAAGTTAAGTGACTTGCCCCAAGTCACACAGCTGACAGTTGGAGGAGCCGGGATTTGAACCCATGACCTCTGACTCCAAAGCCCATGCTCTTTCCACTGAGCCACTCTGCTTCTGAGAGAACCATATCCTCTGGAAGAACCCAGGGAGAGCAATGAGTTTGCAGGACTTCAGAGCCCCAGTTGGAATCACCCAATCACACCCATGTCTCAGCCAAGTCTCCTGACTTACAATTCTTTGCTCTTTCCAGCAGGCTATGGTATACAGTGCTCTGCACACAGTAAGCGCTCAATTCATTCATTTATTCACTCATATTTATTGAGCATTTACTGTGTGCAGAGATCTGTACTAAGCGCTTGGGAAGTACAAGTTGGCAACATATAGAGACAGTCCCTACCCAACAATAAATACGACTGAATGAATGAATGCTCAGAACCACCTTCTGATGGGAAGCCAGTTTGTCAGATGCAGTGGTGCAAAATATTATGTAGTTAATGATAACAATAATAATAGCATTTTCTAAGTGCTTACTATGTGACAAGCACTGTACTAAATGCTGGGGTAGATACAAGATAGAAGTATTGAGAAGCAGTGTGGCTCAGTGGAACGAGGCTTTGGAGTCAGAGGTCATGGGTTCAAATTCCGCTCCTCCACTTGTCAGCTGTGTGACTTTAGGCAAGTCACTTAACTTCTCTGTGCCTCAGTTACCTCATCTGTAAAATGGGAATTAAGATTGTGAGCCCCACATGGGACAACCTGATCACCTTGTATCCTCCCCAGAGCTTAGAACAGTGCTTTGCGCATAGTAAGTGCTTAACAAATGCCATTATTATTAGTAGTAGTAGTAGTATTTGCTTAGTGCTTACTATGTGGCAAACACTGTACTAAGCATTGGGGTAGATGCATGAGAAGTGTGGCCTAGTGGAAGGACCACAGGCCTGGGAGTCAGAGGACCTGGGTTCTAATCCTCACCTGCTGTGAGACTGTGGGCAAATTACTTAACTCAGTTCCTCATCTACAAAATGGGGTTTCAATACTTGTACTACCTCCTATTTAGACTGTTAGCCTCTTGTGGAACTGATTATCTTACCTCTACTCCAGTGCTTAGTGCAGTGCTTGGCACATAGTAAACTCTTGACAAATACCATTGTCATTATTGTTATGAATAGTTTGAGCTTGGGTAGGGATTGAGACATCCTTCAAGAGGCTTTTGACAGATAATTCACCTCAGTGAAACTGTACATTTTCCTCTGAAGGAGCAAGCCATGCTTCCATGGGGCCAGGAGGAATTAGGTTCCTAAGGCAAATCGATATGGAATTAGAATGCATTGGACAGTGTTTCTCATGTAGTGGACACAATCAGTACAGTTGACCAAATGTCTGTGGGCTGTATTGCCTCCTAGCCCTGCTGCAGAGATCTCTTCATCAGGTTTCCAACTCAATTATGGAGCATCTACCGTGCAGAGCACTGTACTAAGCACTTGAGAGAGTACCATGTAACAATATCACAGACACATTCCCTGCCCACAAGCAGCCTACAGTCTGGAAGGGGAGGCAGACATTTATATAACTAAATTACAGATATATACGTAAGTACTGTGGGGCTGGGAGGGAGGATGAATAAAAGGAGCAGGCCAGGGTAACACAGTAGGGAGTGGAAGAAAAGGAAAACAGAGCTTATTCAGGGAAGGCCTTTTGGAGGAGATGTGTCTTCAGTAAGGCTTTGAAGCTGGGGAGAGTAATTGTCTGTCGGATATGAAGATTTGCTTGTATCTACCCCAGTGCATAGTACAGTGCCTGGCACATAGTAAGCACTTAAATTCCATCGTTATTATTATTATTATTATTATTATTATTATTATTATGAAGAGAGAAGACGTTCCAGGTCAGAGGCAGGACATAGGCAAAAGGTTAGTGGTGAGATAGATGAGATAGAGGTACAACAAGTAGATTGGCATTAGAGGAGCTGGGTTGTCGTAGGAGAGTAGTGCGGTGAGGTAGGAAGGGGCAAAGTGATTTAGGGCTTTAAAGCACTCGTGAAGCACATCACAAAGAATACAGCCTAAGTCCATCCTTCCACCTTACCTTCACGCTAATAGTTCCTCTTTCCTGTAGATTGTACCCCCCAATTGACTGCAGGGCCCTGGCAGTCGTCACGGAGACATGAATTCGGAGAGCTGGAGGAAATTGGGAACTTAGTTACTGAACTGACAACTGCTTTTCTTGGGAAAAGATTTGTTACGGAGGAGACAACCGACCCGCTTCGACTTCCAGATTTACATAGACTTTGAGAGAGAAAATCACTCTTGGTAGTCTCTGTAGTATGGAATTTCAACCAGCAGCCATCTATAAAACTGACTGCATATCTCTCGGTCACAACTCACTGAGGATAAAATCCCTACTGTCAACTCGACAATGTAAGGCAACATTTACCCCATTGACAGGTTGACTTACTGGCAAACTGGAAATTAAAACTGCCTCTTCAGATTTCAGAAGCGCAAAAAAATAGTAATGATTCCACTAGAGAGACCATGTAATATTTAGAAACACTGAACATAACCAGTCTCACCTCTGAATTTTAAAGAGGGCCACACTCTGACTTGAATTAATTTGGCAAACCATTTAATTCTATGCTGTGGATTCTGTTGAGTAACTCAGCTTGCCAAAGAGATAAATGAGGCAAAAAACATGATTGCTTTTCTTTGATACATAAATGATTAAGGGGAATAAACAAACCAAAAAACTTTCTCGAGTTTCGAGAGATACTATCAAAGCAAAAACCACCATGTAATCTATATTTTTTTTCTCCCTTTACTGTTTAATAAAATGTATCTGTGTGTGTCCATATCGATGTAGGTCTATTTAGAACCTGGAGGGGAGAGTTTGTCTATTGAAATAGTTCAGGGCAAGGCTTCATCAGCTGCCTGAAGGCCCACATTTGATGTTAGGTCCTAATCTATTAAACGACTTAAAAAAATCAAGATCCACAAATAGCACCATTTTATTTCAAATGGCTCTTTTCATAGATGAAATTCCACTGGTAAAATTAGACTGGGTGGTTCAAATAAATTCCTTTGTCACTATCATGGAAAAAATGCTGCCCCATAAACTCAATTTCATCAGTAATATTTGTACATCATTTTAATGTCAAAGTCCATTGACTTTGGGTAAATGCTACTTACGTAAACTGTTGCTTTCCATCCTTGATGCCATATTGACAGTATCTCCAAACAGGCAATACCTTGGCATTGTAATTCCTACTACACCAGCAACTACAGGTCCTGAAAAGGTAAGAACAAGAGGCTGGTCAAATCAATCAGTCAATCAGTGGCATTAATTGAAAACTTACTGTCTGCAGAGCACTGTACTCAACCTTTGGGAGAGTACAGTAATAATAATAATAATAATAATAATGATGATGGCATTTGTTAAGTGCTTACTATGTGTAAAGCACTGTTCTAAGCGCTGGGGAAGTTACAAGGTGATCAGGTTGTCCCACGTGGGGCTCACAGTCGTAATCCCCATTTTACAGATGAGGGAACTGAGACTCAGAGAAGTTAAGTGACTTGCCCAAGGTCACACAGCAGACATGTGGCGGAGTCGGGATTAGAACCCATGATCTCTGACTCCCAAACCCGTGCTCTTTCCACTGAGCCACGCTCCTTCTCTATGCAATAGGAAGAAATGACACCTGCCCACAAGGAATTTACAGACTACAAAGGGAGACAAACATTAAATTAGATTACAAATGGGGGAAATGGGAGTATCAGAGTATGTACAGAAATGCTGCAGGGCTGAGGGTGGCCTGAGTGCATAAAGGAAGAGACCCAAGTGCCTAATCAGAGGTTTAGCTGGCTTGGTTAAAACCAGACCAAGATTCTTCAACACCAGGGGCGGAGGCCTTAACTTTCCATATTAAGTGCAGAGGTGAAAATGGGGCAGGGATTTTATTGGCGGAGGCCGGGGGCGGGGGTGTTGATGATGGGGAGAGGATAGGCTTCAAAGAACTAACAGGAAGAAAGCTGCCATTTGGGTCTTTCCACCCCTGACAGAAAACTCTCAGAGACGAGGCATGAGGAAGCCTGGACGCCCAGTTCAAAGAATTGTGGGAGTCGTGACCTCTCCCTCACCAATGCACCCACTACTGCTAAGGTAATAATTTTAAAACATTTACAAAACTTCCTTCAACTGCTGCTACTGGAAGCACTCGGATGTTTTCGGCAGCAAAAATATGATTTGTTGAAATGGAGACTTTTTACTAAATGTCTATCTAGCTTTTATCCCCTCACACCTATCAATCAAGAGGAGCAGCGTGGCCCAGTGGAAAGAGCACGGGGTTGGGAGTCAGAGGTCATGGGTTCAAATTCCGGCTCCGCCAACTGTCAGCTGTGTGACTTTGGGCAAGTCACTTAACTTCTCTGGGCCTCAGTTCCCTCATCTGTAAAATGGGGATTAAGACTGTGAGCCCCACGTGGGACAACCTGATCACCTTGTAACTTCCCCAAAGCTTAGAACAGTGCTTTGCACATAGTAAGCACTTAATCAATCAATCAATCAATTGCATTTATTGAGTGCTTACTGTGTGCAGAGCACTGTACTAAGTGCTTGGGAAGTACAAGTTGGCAACATATAGAGACAGTCCCTACCCAACAGTGGGCTCACAGTCTAGAAAGGGGAGACAGAGAACAAAACCAAACATATTAACAAAATAAAATAGAATAGATATGTACAAGTAAAATAAATAAATACATAAATAGAGTAATAAATATGTACAAACATATATACATATATACAGGTGCTGCGGGGAAGGGATGTCATTATCATTATTATTATTAATAGGATTTATTGAGTGTTCTCTGTGTGCAGAATGCGGTACTAAGCACTTAGGAAAGTACAATGCAAGAGAATTGGTAGTAATGATCCCAGACCTCAAGCAATTTAAAGTCTACAGGGGGAGACAAATATTAAAATACAGAACATATAGGGAAATGGTAGAGACTAAGGATATGTCCACGTGTTGCAGCCTCATTCCAGATGCAGAGATCCAAGCTTGTATAATTTACACCATCCCTAAAGTTTCTGCTCAATCTTTAAAAACTACTTACAATGTCCACATAACTTTGGAAAAAAGAAATTTAAGCCAACCATGATTCAGCTCCAAATACAGTAAAAATAAATTCATAAACCTCAAGGCTTCAGGTTTTGTATTATTAATATGGATTTTTTTTCTATTGAAAGCAACTCAGTTCAGCTACACTACACAACCACACAAACATTCTCATTTTAAAAGTTCTGAAAACCCAAATGTGCCATATGGAAACTAGTGGATTAATTAGCATGCATTGATAAAGTAATTAAGAGGACTAATGGTTTTCTTCTTGATCTTTAAATTTAATCTCTCTTCAGGAATGGGAATACACTAATTAAGACTACCGTATCTACATAATTTCTTGCAAAAATACTATGTCATACAGTCCTGGGATAGCGAAGAACACGGCACAGTGGATACAGCACAGGCCTGGGACTCAGAAGGCAGTGAATTATATCCCCCACTTGTCTGCTGTGTGACCTTGAGCAAGTCACTTCATTTCTCTGTGCCTCAGTCAATGGGGATTGAGACTGTGAGCCTCATGTGGGTCAGGGACTGTGTTCAACCCAATATGCTTTTACCCACCCCAGTGCTTAGTACAGTGCCTGGCACATGCTAAATGCTTAACAAATGCCATAATTATTATTATTATGGTCAGCAAGAATTTAAAGGGATGAGATGAAAATGTACTTTCTGAATGGTAATCACTCTTGCTAAACCAACTGGCTAGGCTTCTTATTTTATAAGGGATAAATTCTGAGCATGAGGCAAATATAATGGGCCTTCTTGAACTGAAGAGCAGAAGTTACAAAACCACAGGTTTGGGAACCACATTATAAAGACATGATCAGACCCTGCTGAAACCAGGCTGTAGAGTGCCTGACTTCCGCAAAGTAAAGGAAGCTTAAAGTCCCCGTTAGTCATCAACAATCAGGGATGAGGTGGATTCTCCAGAATAATGATAATAATCATGGCATTTGTTAAGTGCTTATTGTGTGTCAGGTACTGCACTAAGCATCGGGGTGGATGCGAGCAAATCGGGTTGGACACAGTTGCTCATAGTTCCAAACCACATTTTACAGATGAGGTCACTGAATACCAGAGAAGCAAAGTGAATTGCCCAAGGTTACATAGCAGACAAGTGTCAGAGCTGGGATTAGAACCTATTAAGAAAATCACTGCCCAGAGTTTGAAGTGAAAACACAGAATGACTCATCAGGTAATCTGCCTCGCAAACGGAAACCTCTGCCATTTCCCAAAAGTGAGAAGATATCATCGTTTCTACTCTGAGGGACTGTAAGCCTTTCCAACACTCTTTGGCCCACAGGAGATGACAGCAGCCGTGAGGTCAGGGATCATACAGCTGTTCCTCAGGGATGATACCAAAAGAACCCACCACCCAACCTCCTGTAACACTTTTGTACAAATCAATTTAAATACTCTTTCCTTTAATAATGACTGTGGCATTTGTTCAGCACTTTCTGTATGCTAAGCACTATCAAGCAATGCAGTAGATGATGGATAATCAGCGCAGATCTAGACACTGTCCCTCATGATGCTCACAGTCTAAGGGGGAGGAAGACAGATATTGAATTCAAATTTTACAGGCAAGGAAATTGAGGCACAGAGAAGTTAAGTGACTTGCCCAGGGTGACACAGCAGACAAGTGGCGGAGGCGGAGTTAGAACCCAGATCCTTCTGACTCTCAGGCTCGTGCTGTATTCACTAGGCCATGCTGCTTTTTCCACTCCCTTCTGCATCACCATGATTTGTTTCGTTCATTCATCCCTCCTTCAGGACTTATGAACATATCCCTAATTCAGTTATTTAATGTTTGTCTCCTTCTCTAGACTGTGATTTGGTTGTGGGCAGAGAATGTGTATACCAACTGTTGCATTTTACTCTCCCAATCTTTTACAGTGTAGTACAGTGCTCTAGGGTGAGTGTTGTGCCTGAATGAAGTGCAAAATATCACTCAGGCAGGCAGTCTGATGTTGGGGGCCTGGGGCTTGAATCTGAAGTAAGACTAGTAGTCCGTGTCTTCACATACATTATGTTTTTCAGCATGGGGAAATTCCCTCACACTTTGGCTGGTGCCAAAGATTTGCAGTGTTTCATGCACATTCTGGTCAAAAGTGGGTATTTACTCTGGAAAAATAATCTTCAACAGTACTGAGCGGACTTAGTCATTTGATAAAAACGTAGTTGATAGAAAAGGAAAATTTATCCTCTAAATTGTGTGGCTGGAAAATTTTGAACAATAATCAAATGTTTGGAATCAAGGTTCAGTCTAATCAGTGGATGTATAGGGGAGCCTCAAATGTAGATGGTTAGCTACAGTGAGCATTCAATAAATATGATTGATTGCTTGAATAAACATGATTGATCGATTAATCCTTTTTCAGACCACATCAGTTTACCTGTGTGAAGGCCAATCCGGAGTTTCAATTTCTCTTCTGGCATATGACCAATCTTGAAATGAATCATAGCACTGAGAAAATGCAGTGACATAGTGGCAATCTCCTCCACGTGCTTGATACCATTGCGGAGAGGGAGTCCACTGGCTACCATGTATGCATCTCCAATTGTTTCCACCTAAAGTGGGTAGAAAAAGATTTAGCAGCTAACTTCCCCAGAGTCCCATGTACCAAGCACTGTACTAAGTGGTGGGACAGATATGAGATAAGCAGGTCAGACACAGTCCCTATCTATCTCACGTGGAGCTAACAGTCTTCTCTTTAAGAGGACACAGATCTTACTATGTCTTGAGCTGGATAAAGGCATAAAACCTTCACTCTCAGTGACAAGCACCAAACCTTTCACCCCCCACCACCCACCCCCAGGCAATCTTCCACATATTAAACTTGAGTCTCTGCCCTCAACTCTCTCCCATGCCACTATTGCCCAGAACAGGTGAGACTGCCTCCCACTCACTAGCCACCACCCAAGCCAGGAATGGAATGGCTAGGCCTCTGCTTGACTATCCCACCCGCAGCCGAGACTGGTAGAGTCACTGGAAACTCTCCAGGTGCGATCCTGAGAGGAGTCAGAGTCAATTAATCTGTACAGAATACAAAGTGAACTAACTGAAAACCCTCTCTGCTTGATTGAAAAGGAGGCTGATCCCATGAGGGCTAGTAAGAAACCTGTGGGTTTGGAAATTTTTCTTCAGGGAAGCAGCATGGTCTAGAGGAAAGAGCATGAGGCTGGGAGTCAGAGGACCTTGTTCTAATCCTGGCTCTCTCACTTACTGGATGATCTTAGCCAAGCCAATTCACTTCTCGGTGCTTCAGTTTCCTCATCTGTAAAATGGGAATTCAGTGTCTGTTCTCCCTTCTACCTAGATTCTGAGCCCAAGTGGGATAGGGACTGTGTCCAACATGATTATCTTGTACCAACTCCAGTGCTTAGTACAGTGCTTGGCACATAGAAAGTGCTTAACAAATGCCATCAACATCATTAAGTGCTTAATTCCATCCTGGCCCTTGTCATCCTCATGGCCTGGAATGTCCTCCCTTTGCACATCAGCCAAGCTAGCTCTCTTCCTCCCTTCAAAGCCCGACTGAGAGCTCACCTCCTCCAGGAGGCCTTCCCAGACTGAGCCCCCTTTTTCCTCTCCCCCTCCTCCCCCTCCCTTTCCCCTCCGCCTTACCTCCTTCCCCTCCCCACACCAACTGTATATATGTATATATGTTTGTACGTGTTTATTACTCTATATTTTATTTGTACATATTTATTCTATTTATTTTATTTTGTTAATATGTTTTGTTTTGTTGTCTGTCTCCCCCTTCTAGACTGTGAGCCCACTGTTGGGTAGGGACCGTCTCTATATGTTGCCAACTTGTACTTCCCAAGCACTTAGTACAGTGCTCTGCAGACAGTAAGCGCTCAATAAATACTATTGAATGAATGAATGAATGCTGTTTTGGCTCCTTATAGACTCAGCCAGTTTCTTCCAGCAAATGCTCAAAACTATTCCCTCTTTTCTTTTCTCCATCTCCTGTGAATTGAATTTTCTCTCTGAGGCATTTTTCCTTCAGCCCTAGAGAAGTGTAGAATAGTTTGTTATTTTTTCATGGTGTTTGTTAAGCACTTTCTATGTTCCAAACACAGGACTAAGCACTGGGGTAGATACAAAATAATCAAATTGGACACAGTCCATGTCCCACATGGGGCTCACAGTCTCAATCCCTATTTTGCAGATGAGGGAACCAAGGAACAGAGAAGTTAAGTGACTTGCTCAAAGTCACTCAGCAGACAAGTGGCAGAGTTGGAACTAGAACCCAGGTCCTTCAGGCTCATTGGATCGTAATGGTCACAATCCAATCCTCTCCTACAAAAATTCATTCTTACAACTCCAGAATCCAGAGTAGACTTCAGTTGAGTTAGATTTATGGTTCTCTTGAGCTGTCAGAAGGGTGATGAGAGAAGGCATAATGGCCAATGCAATTTTAAACATTTCTTTTAAAGAGATAATGAGGGAAAAATCCATAGTGGTAACTTTGGTGATAAACCAAGAGGAATGAGGTAATGAGTTTGAGATAAGAATTGAGTTGAGTTTTAGCTGAAGGCCAGTGATGTTCTTACACTCATCCCCCCACGCTGCAAGGAAGCCCATATGGGAGCCCATAAGCCAGTGGTGTTCTCTTGCTCATTGCCAGGTAGCAGTGAGATCCCAGAAGTTGATGGTATTCTCTTACATTCCCCTCAGGTAGTAACAGTACACTCCGCACAGAGTACTGTACTAAGCACTGGAAATTCTTTCATTCAATTAACATACAGATAGAATTAGATACAGATTAGATGTACTGTTTTGTTGTCTATTTCCCCCTCCTAGACTGTGAGCCCATTGTTGGGTAGGGACCGTCTCTGTATGTTGCTGACTTGTGCTTCCCAAGCACTTAGTACAATGCTCTGCGCACAGTAAGTGCTCAATAAATATGATTGAATAAATACAGCTCTTGATCCTCGAAGCTGTTAGTGTTCTTTTACTCAGTCCCAGACGTGGCAGTGGGAGCCCAAAATACCGTCAGAGACCCCTCAAAGCCAGAAGTCGGGACCCCTACCTTGTAGACGTCATACGTTTTAATGATGTTATCGAACAAGCTATACAGGTCATTGAGAAGATTAACGACTTGCAGTGGGGAGCTGAGGGAGCACAGGTTTGTGAATCCAACAATGTCTGAGAAGAAGATAGTGACCGAATCGAAGTGCTCCGGCTCCACCGATCTTCCGGCTATCAGCTGTTCACCAATGAAACTGAAATGGAAGAAAATCATCAGAGATTTCATAGTTTCTCTCCTGAACAACTCAGTTCACTTTCAGACTCCAGTATTTTGAAGGGAGATATGATACAATCCCAAAAATTATGTTTGTTTTCAGAAGAGCAAAAATCCCCACTTTATTTCCCTACCTTCCCTACCTTACCCCAAGACTGAGCCCCCTTTTTTCTTCTCCTCCTCCCCACCCCCCCCACCCTACCTCCTTCCCCTCCCTGTATATATGTATACCCCTGTATATATTTTTGTACAGATTTATTACTTCATTTATTTTACTTGTACATATTTACTATTCTATATATTTTGTTAATGATGTGCCTTTAGCTTTAATTCTATTTGTTCTGACGACTTGACACCTGTCCACATGTTTTGTTTTATTGTCCGTCTCCCCCTTCTACAGCCCATTTTTGGGTAGGGACCGTCTCTATATATCGCCAATTTGTACTTCCCAAGTGCTTAGTACAGTGCTCTGCACACAGTAAGTGCTCAATAAATACGATTGAATGAATGAATACCTTCCTGATACGTCAGCCCATCTGCAGTCAGTTCATCCAAGAGTCCTATTTATTGAACACTTACTGTATACAGAGCACTGAACTAAGCGCTTGGGAGAGTACAATACAATAGAGTTGGTAGATTTGTTCCCCGCCCATAAGGGGCTCCCAGTTTACATTTAGGCAGTCACCTACATCCTCATTGCACTTACTTGCTTATCTTTGTACACTATTGTTTCTCTCTACCTGAATTATATTTCAGTGTCTGTCCCACCCATGCTAGACTTAAGGGCAGGGATCATGTGTATTAACTGGATTAATGTGTACTAATGGGCTTCAGAGTTGGGGGGACTGGGTTCTAATCCTGCTACTCTACTTCCCTGCACTTAACTTTTCTGTGCCTCATTTTCCTCATCCGGGGACACAAGCCTGTTTTCCATCCTACTTAGATCATGTAAGGCAAGGACTGTGTCTGACCTGATTATTGTGTATCTATCCCAGTGCTTAGCACAAATGCTTAAAAAAAACCATGTCTTATTCATTTTCCCAAGCACTTAGTACAGTGCTCTGTACAGAGTAAGTTCCTAATAAATATTGATTGAATAAAAGATTATCTCTGAGGAACTCTGCCATCAACAATAAATCTGTACTCTCTAGAAAACCAGACTTTAGTTACAAAATTGACTAATAGGGATTTTGCTATCAGGTGAATTCAACTTTTCATGTTGGTTAGAGGCATTTGTAAATAATGTGGTCTGTTGGAAATACCGTAAATGTGACCAAGGGCTGTTTTTCATTCTGTATAAGGCTAGAGAAACCTGGTCCTTCTGTTAGAAAACGTAAAATAAGGTGACCAAGTCTGCATTTGCCGAGGTATATTTTTTGAGAGGAACCTTCAATTGGAAGAGTTCACTGCTGATCTACATTTACTCCGGTGAATCTAACCTTTGTCCCCAAACAGGTGTTTCCAGGATTTCAGCCAAGGGGAACATTGTTGCAGCTTCAGTCCTGCTTCACAAGTCAACCTGCCTCTCAGCCCACACCACTAACTCTTACCTAGAACATCCGACCCATCACCAGACTGCAATGTAGGCTAAAGTCCCAGGAAATACAGTCAAACCCAATTTGGCCAGGAAGCTCAAACCTGGGTGTTTGCTGAGGGAGAGACAGTAGTGTCTTTTAAAAGCACCCCTGATGTCTGAGTGATGCTCCCTCCCCCTAAATGGTGAGGGACCAGAAATGGAATCTGACTGTGTGCAAGAGATTTCCTCTCACTGACACTCCAACTCACTGACACAATCTTGCCTTTGGAGAGGTCATCTTTGAACAGAAGACAGCTCTACTTATCCCATACATATATACATATATATACCCCCCCACATACACATACACATATAATAATAGTAATAATCATGGTATTTGTTAGCACTTACTATGTGCCAGGCACTGTATTAACTGCTGGGGTGGATACAAGTAAAGCAGGTTGGACACAGTCCCTGTCCCATATGGGGTTCACAGTCTAAATCTTCATTTTACAGATGAGCTAACTGAGCACGGAACAGTGAAGTGACTTGCCCAAGGTCACACCGCAGACGAGTGGTGGAGGCAGAACTAGAATCCAGGTCCTCGTGACTCCCAGGTTCACGCTCTATTCCCTACGACATGCTGCTTCTCACCCCACAGTCACCCAGACATAGGAATTGGCAGGTTCAGAACCTATCTGTTTTAGAAAACGAGTTCTGGCTGAAGAACCAACCCAGTGAAATAAAACAATTTGTTTGAACTCTGCGTGAACTAGGGGGGGAAAAGGTGGAGGGGGAGAAACCGAACAACCCCTAAGCTAAATGAAAATCTTTTTGCTAATAACCATTAGAACAGGGGCCCATTTGAAAGTAAGCTGTGAAGAGATCTAGATTTTGAATTGTCAGAGAGTTTTCTTTGGGAGAAAAGACACGGAAACAAAACGCTCGCTGCTTAACGGGGGAACTTTTAATAATACAAGATTGCCACCTAGTGCTAAAATCCGTGCCATTTCATCCCACTACTACGTCAGGTTCCCTTCTCAATTGCTCCCTTAAAAATTTTTTCCAGTGTCCGAAAAAAAAAAAAATCCTCACTCCATTCTAGAATTGTCTTGCCTTCTTTTTGAGGGTTCACACTTGCTTGTTCTGTACTTCCCAAGCTCTTAGAACAGGCCAGAATGGTCAAGTGGATCCTTCTGAGAGTCAGAAGGACCTGGGTTCTAATCCTGCCTGCTGCTGTGTGATCTGGGGCAAGTCACTTAACTTGTCTGTGCCTCAGTTACCTCATGTATCAAATGGGGCTCAAGACTGTGAGCCCTATTTGGGGCAGGGACTGTGTCCAACCTGATTAACTTTTTGTCTGAGAAGCAGCATGGCTCAGTGGGAAGAGCACAGGCTTTGGAGTCAGAGGTAATGGGTTCAAAACCCAGCTCCGCCAATTGTCAGCTGTGTGACTTTGGGCAAGTCACTTAACTTCTCTGTGCCTCAGTTACCTCATCTGTAAAATGGGGATTAAGACTGTGAGCCCCCCGTGGGACAACCTGATCACCTTGTAACCTCCCCTGTGCTTAGAACAGTACTTTGTACATTGTAAGCACTTAATAAATATCATTATTATTATTATTATTATTATTATCTATCCCAGCACTTAGTAGCCTGCCCAGCACATAGTGTTTAAATACTATAAAAAAAAGAGCACTGAGCCTTCATTTATACCAAATCATAGCCAAGGGGAAAGAATACAGGACTGTTCATCAGGAGACCTGGATTCTAGTCCTGGTTCCACCACTTCCACCACCGCTATATGACCTTGGACAAACCATTTAATTTCTCTGTTTCTCAGTTTCCTCATCTGTAAAATGGGAATATATTGGGTATTTATTGTGCACTTACTGTGTGCAGAGTGCTGTGCTAAGCACTTGGGAGAGTACAATAACACAACAGAAACTTTCCCTGCCAACAATGAGACTACATCTAGGGGAGAAGTGGATGAAGATGCTTAGTTCCAGGTGTGAAGGAGTGAGACACTATTGTCCAGAAGTGAATCTTTATTGGTCACCAGCCTAACCTTGAGTAGGTTAATTATTATGATCTAAAATTAACCAACTGCAAAAAGACATTGTCATCTCTAGCCTATGGCAAACTGGAATGGATAAATTTTGTGGCTACCTGGGCAACATGGTGGACAAAAGCTTTTCTGTCTTTTTCTTCTCTGCCACAAGCTGAGTTGTCCGCTCTTCCACAACTTCTTCTAGGTGATTTGCGTACACTTCCAGTTTGTTCACCATGTTGTCCAGTATGCTCACGTGGCTTAAATGGCATCCAGACACAAAAAATATTTTCACAAAGTAATAAATACCAGGGATCTGGCCCACCTGCAACTGATTTTTCCTTTGGACTTCTCGTTAATGGCTGGACAGTTTTCTACTATGAAATGAAATCTTCAGATACTGCCTTCTCATCGCACTTCACAAGGATAGCCAGATATCAAATATAATGAATAAAAAATAGGTTTTGAATTCCATTCAAGGTTGAATGTCAGAACCAGATGAGAAAACTTCAATTGCATAGAAAAAGGAAGTGTGTGTGTGTGTGTGTGTGTGTGTGTGTCCCCGTTCGTTACTATATTGTACTTTCCCAAGCGCTTAGTACAGTGCTTTGTACACAGTAAGCACTCAATAAATATGATTGAATGAATGAAGTGAAGAGTGGAGTAAATTAGCCAATTAATGGTATTTACTGAGCGCTTACTGTGTGCAGAGCACTATTCTAAGTGCTTGGGAGAATACAACAGAGTTAGTAGATACATCCCTTGCCCACAACAAGCTTACAGTATAGAGAAAGGCCAGTGAATTTAGACTAAAAATATTATTTTGAGGAAAAAGAAAGTTTAGGGTCCTAATGGCCCAGATTGATGCTACTCAGTTAACCAAATTCTTGTTTAACTCTCCATTTGCTTGGAGTTTTAGACTCAATGTTACCCTACGTTACTAAGTTAATACCATTAATAGTCAATATAAAATATTTTCCCATTTGGGTTAACTCACCCTTCGGGGCTTGCTTCTCTTAAGCTTCTCTTCACAGAGGAGAATATCGGTCTTCTCTCTGGCAATTCGTTCCAACATGCTTTCAGCATTGTAACGATTCTTTCACCACATTTTTCCTCCGACAAGGAGGGTCTCAGGGGCACAAGAGCAGAGGGATCTTTGATTCTATTGATGATTTCTGTGTTGGAAAGCAATGGAGCTGGTCTGAACACCTTTAAATGGGTGAAATATTTTTACAAAGACAATCCTCCCCTGCATTTTTCCCAGATCCATGAGCAACAGCAAGGGAGCTGGGGGGTTTTTAATGGTATTTGTTTAGTGCTTACCATGTGCCAGGCTCTGTACTAAGCACTGGGGTAGGTAGAAGATAATCAGGTTGGACACAGTCCACATCCCACCATGGGGCTTATGGTATTTCCACTAGGCCATGCTGTTTCTCAAATGGGATCCATAAAGGTTCCCATTCTAGTTAGCTCACCATTCACCTGCTCTGTTTATTTCTTAGTGAATTAATGTTTTGCAAAATGGATGGGAATTGGCCACAAATTGCTGGCTCAACTTTATCTTTAATGATCTTATTCCCTGCCCTTAAAGTTGGGTCAGAATCAGAATTTTTTTAATTAAATGTATTATGATAGCAGAAATTTACATAAATATGCTATTTTGGGGTCTGCTTTGAACAAAATCGTACTTCCACTGAGTAGCAAAATAGCCTAGTGGAAAGACCACAGGCCTGGGAGTTAGGAGATCTGGGTTCTAATCCCAGGTTCATCACTTGCCTACTGCGTGGGCAACTTCTTTGTGCCTCAGTTTCCTCAACTACAAAATGGGGATTTTCTGTTCTGTTTCTGTTCTCTCTCCTTCTTAGACTATAAGCCCCATGTGGGACAGAGACTGTGTCTGATCTGATTATCTTGTATCGACCTCACCTTAGCACAGTGCTTGACACATGGTAAATACTTTTTTATTATTATTATTTATTATTGCATTTATTGAACACTTTTACTGTGTTATGCACTGTTCTATGTTCTAGAGTAGATACAAATTAACCAGTTAGGATGCAGGCCCTTTCCCATATAAGGCTCACAGTCTAAATAAGAGGAAGAACAAATACCACAATTATCATTCCATTGCTCCTTTTAGAAACAGACTGCTCCTCACTTATCAGTATGAGATTGAAAGAAAAAGAACACCCTGAGATGAAAACGGCAACAACAGCAGCACCACAATTTACCTTCGGCTTCCATGTTCAGTTCTTCAAATGGGCCCTCTTCATTATTGTAAATAAGCTCCCTCATAATGACAGCAAAACTGTAAACATCACCCTTCTGGGTGCCATTCAGAGGGTATTCCTCCAGTCGCAACAGTTCTGGGGCGGTCCAGTAGAGTTCTGCAAGTGAAGCCCAGATTAGATTTAGGAAGCAAAGATGGGTTGGGATGATCTACTTTTACAGCTTCAGACCTAGTTGCCTTACAACCGGTGCTATCGTTCCATTTTCTAAGAGAACTGTTATTTTGGATGATGCGAGGGTGCACAGCGTAGAAGAAGGCGGGTGAAGCTCAATAAAAATGGGGTTGTAGGTTGGAAAAAATGAAAATGGAAAATTTAGCCCAGAGCATTTTTCCCACCGACAGTGGTAGCCAGGAGTGGCAGGGTGGTTATGACACTGACAAGGGCTGATGGGAATGCTTGTGGGTCGATGGATTTTTTTCTTTTGAAGCATTCTGCAAACATAAATATTGCCTCTATAACAGAGTTAATACTGAAGACTCGCACTGTCATTTAAAAAACTCAATCTTGGGCTGCCAGGATGCAGGGCTATTCCTGACAGAAAACTTTGTAGGTCTTTTTTCACCAAAAAGTGGGAGGCCTTTATGACTTCCTAAGCCATGAGAAGCATCTCCAGGGGCCTTCAGGCCACTGATACATTTTGAATCAGTCACTACATAAGTGCAAGAGTAATAGACAAGGTTTTGATTATCATCACCATTAATCACCGCATTTACTGAATACCTACATGTACTGAGCAGTGTGCCTGGGAGTCAGAAGGATTTGGGCTCTAGTCCCAGGCCTGACACTTGTCTGCTGTGTGACCTTGGGCAAGTCACTTAACTTCTCTGTTCCTTGGTTCCCTCATCTGTAAAGTGGGAATTAAGACTGTGAGACCCCATGTAGGACGTGAACTGTGTCCAACCTGATTGCCTTGCCGCAGCACTTGGAACAGTGCCTGGAACTTAGTAGGCACTTAAATATCATAAAAAAGAGTACAGTAAATGATGCTCAGGAATATATACAAAAAAGAAAAAAAAGTCTCTCCTCCAAGGAATTTACAATCTAACTGTGGGGAAGAAGGTAAAAACAAATTGCAAAACACCCAATGAAGAGGACAAGATATAACAGATTTTATATTGTGAGCCCCACATGGGGCCATGATTTATTCCCACCTATATTTTGTCTCCTAGCACTTAGTACAGTGCTCTGCACACAGCAAGCACTTAATAACTACTATTACTACCAGGGAAGAGATCATGTCTACCAACTCCATTGTATTGTACTCTCCAAGAGTTTAGTAATAATAGTAATAGTAATAATGATGGCATTTGTACATTGTTGTACACACAATGAGGGCCCCCAAAATAGCACTGATGATTGACAACAGTGACCTTTACTATCCCTTCCTTTATTGGATTTGTCCATCTTGGATTGCAGTAACAAAAGTAACTCAAAGGATACCCAAACTAATGGATTTCTAGGCTGCCTTCCCATTACACAATGTTCTCCGGCAAAGGAGTAAAAACATCATCAGTCTTTATCCCCCAGTGAAGGAAAACCCTCAAACAGTGTGTCAGCAGTGGATCATTGGGGCCAACTGCTGAAGCCAGGTCAGTATGACATGCGGAAATCAAAAATGGAGTAATGATCTTAGAACGGAAGCTTCAGGAGGCAATGTGATCTAGTGGAAAGAGTTCAGGCCTGGGAGTCAGAGGATCTGGGTTCTAATCCTGGCTCCACCACTTGTCTGCTGTATGACATTGGGCAGGTCACTTAACTTCCCTATGTCTCACTTACCTCACCTATAAAATTGGGATTAAAACTGTGAGCTCTATGTGGAACAGGGACTGTGTCCAACCTGATTATCTTGTATCTATTTCGTACAGTGCCTAGAGCACATTGAGTGTTTAACTAGTTAAAGAGCCATTAAAAAAAAGGTCGTGGCACCAAAAGGAATGAAAGAAAACTGTGCTGTTAAAACTTGCAACCAAACACACAGCAAAAGACAGTGTTACATTCAGGTGAGGAGACTGTCAGTCAATAGCATTCTTATCAGCCATGCCTACATTCTCAAAAAAAATAAAATATCACCATCAGTAGTGCCGCCTTGAAAACCAAAGAACACTTTTATGTATCCCAAATGACTGATTTCTATGAATTATTACCCTGCATTATTATTTACAGTGAGGACCAGCCTGACCAATCAACTCTAGCAAAATTAGAGTGGTGGTGGTGGGGAAGGAATTTACGGGTGCCAGAATATGTTTTCTGAAAGAAAACCATCTCTTAAAAACTCCTCTGGCATTTTGTTAACTCAGAAGGCTTGCGCTGGTTACCTGAATAGTTCATCATTTTCTTCAGATTGGCTCTGTATTTCCTTCCATACTTGAATTCCCACAGCCCGAATCCTGACAGCTTCACCTGCATCCGACTGTCTACCAGGCAGTTGGAAGGTTTCAGGTTTCCGTGAGAGTTCAGAGGGCTGTTGTGGAGGAAGAGCATTCCCTGGAAGAACAGAACTCAGGGATGAAGCAACGCCTCTTGGGAGAGTGACCAGAAATATGGGAGCAGAAACAAGGACTTGCTGGGAGGACAGGGGTCTTAGGAGGTCCTAGTCCTGGCTCTGATCCTACACCTCCTCCCCTCACTTACCTGTCTCCTCAACTCCATCGGATACCAAGATTGGATGAGTCGTTACATAAGGTGGAGAAATTCACTGATGGCCAATCTGGATGTGGGTATGGGTGTGAGCTCTAGGACCCTGGGAGCCTCATAAGGTTTAAATACTACTTTCTCAAACAAAAATGACAACCTGCAGCATAAAGGGGGGAAGAAATTCTAGATAAAATAGGGCTTGATGAGTCCAATAACACTCCAGTTTTCTTTTCTTTTTTTTAAATAGTATTTGTTAAGTGTTTATTATACGCTAGGCACTGTTCTATGTGCTGGGATAAATAAAAGGCAATTAGGTTGAACACAGTCCATGACCCACTTGGAGTTCACAGTCTTAATCCCCATTTTACAAATAAGGTAACTGAGGCACAGAGAAGTGAAGTGACTTCCCAAGAACAAATAGCAGACAAGTGGCAGAACTGGCATTAGAGCCCAGGTCCTTTGGACTCCTGGGCCCGTGCTCTATCCACTATCCTCTGGGGTAAATACAAGGTAATCAGGTCAGACACAGTCTGTCCCACATGGGACATGCAGATTAAATAGGAGAAAGAACAGGTATTTAATCATCACAGAGACACAGAAAAGCTAAGCGGCTTGCCAGGGTCACACAGCAAGCAAGGAGACCCATGATATAGTTCCAGCAGAGCCAGCATTATCTACCCCAAGGGTTTACTCATAGTTGTTGCTTAATAAATGCTGGAGTAGCCTCCATTCTCCAGGAAAAGTAGCTTGGTGAAGCAGTCATCTCAGGACAGATTAGAGTTAGCAATATGTTGAGTTTTCTGACCAAAGTGAGTGATTTAAGTTAATAAATGTGGCTGGTGGACTGGTTAACTTTGACTCCATAGAATTTCCATTTCCCGAGGGTAGGGGAGTAGTATCCCAGGTGTTCGGCCCAGCATGTAGAGATCCCTAAGTAGAAGATGGTTATGTTAGCTGATTCAACAATGAAGCACCTAAGCCTGAAAGTCAGGGAACCTGGTTTTAATCCTGGTTCTATCATTTACCTGCTGGATGACCCTGGTCAAGTCACTTAAATTCTCTATGCCTCAGTTTCCTCACCTGTTAAATGGGGATTCAAAGCTGTTCTCCCTTCTTCTTAGACTGTGAGCCTCATGTGAGACAGGGACTGTGTCAGACGTGATTCTCTGGTATCTACCCCAGGGCTTAGCACAGTGTTTGGCACATGGTAAGTGCTCAACCAGTGCCACAATATTATAATTATTAATATTATTATCAGGGCATGCAAAGAAACTATGGGAGTTTAGTATTAATCTTAATATTTAATAATAATAATAATAATAATCCTCCCATATTTCTTTGTGGCATACCTTCTTAATAATTCAGCAGAGTATCCTTTATGGTGTTACATTAAGGACACAGGATTGCAAACCTACAACAAAACCCAAGTCTTGGGGGTGCAGAGCCTCGAGACCGAGAGTCTTACTTGGTGGGGATGGGGGAATCCTTTTCATCACCAATTAATTAATGATCATGGGGCAAGTCTTATTCAGAACATGTAGAAGACCCAATCTCCTCCTCTAGACTGGCTTCTTGCCTTTGGATACTTGTCTTCTAATCTGAGGACACCTAGGAGCCATCATTAGACTTGTTTCAGTCCTGAGAGAGGCAATTAGCTTCTGCTGCTGAACAGATTAAGAACCCGGTATCATCCAGGAGAAGACTGCAGTGTCAATTTACCAAGAATAGCCCTACCCCCAGCCCCCAGATGGTGAAAATGGAACTCTGTGAGCATGTCATCTGCTACTCCTGGCTCCTCTCTGGCTGCCCACCCAAGAGTCTCTTTCCACCTCAGCAGCTGCTGCTTCTGCTGCCAATTCCCTCTAAACGATTCATGCTGGGCTCACTGGTCCTCCCACCGAAAGGAGAAATTCCCTTGTCATCATCCTGCCTGGGTGAGGGGACACTGCAAAACATTTGCATCACAGAGAGGGGTGAAGAAGGTAGCCTGCATTTAGTGCTTACTTCCCCCATCTTTAAAATAAAAATAAAAAGTAGAACCCCTTGTTTACGTTTTCCTTTAATTCTGATTTTCTATCATGTTCACCCTACTGTTTCTACTCTATAAGGAAGGAAATTTAAATAGTCCCAAATACTACCCAAATCCTAGGTTCATACAAGGAAACATTTACTTTCAAGTGCCTGTAATTTGCATGCAATCACTAGGTGTCACCATCATCATCATCAATCGTATTTATTGAGCGCTTACTATGTGCACAGCACTGTACTAAGTGTTTGGGAAGTACAAATTGGCAACACATAGAGACAGTCCCTACCCAACAGTGGGCTCACAGTCTAAAAGGGGAAGACAGAGAACAAAACCAAACATACTAACAAAATAAAATAAATAGAATAGATAAGTACAAGTAAAATAAATAAATAGAGTAATAAATATGTACAAACATATATACATATGTTTATACACACATATATACATACTCCGTCGTTTTCCTTGCTACAATTCGGATCCTCTGATCCTACCCTACCTTGTTAAAAGGGTGCTGTACGTTCTTTCTACAATGTTGTTCACCGAACGCAGGAAGCTAGGACTAAACCAAACGTTTGAATCCACAAAACGAATTTTTTAGGCACAAGACTAGTAATTGCAGTTCATTTCCTCCTCCTGATAATTTATACTAAATGTTTATACTATATTTATACTAAATATAATTTCAAGTTATACTCACATTGACTATATCATATGCAAAAGAAAGCTTGAATATCCAATCCAATTCAATATCGGAATTTCTCAAAACATCCTAAAAAACAGAATTATTTTATTTTATTATGGTTTAAAACTTATTCATTATAATTCATAAATATTTATGAATAGGACATGATGATGGCATTTGTTAAGCGCTTACTATGTGCAAAGCACTGTTCTAAGCACTGGGGGGTTACAAGGTGATTAGGTTTTCCCACGTAGGGCTCACAGTCTTAATCCCCATTTTCCAGATGAGATAACTGAGGCACAGAGAACTTAAGTGACTTGCCCAAAGTCTCCCAGGACATTTTAGAAATGATCCAACCTGCATGCACAGTAATAATAATAATAATAATTATTATTATTATTATTGTTATTGTTATTATTTTGTTACTATGTGCCAGGCACAGCTCTAAGCACTGGGAACTGAGGAAGATACAGGATCACCAAGGCAGACATAGTCCCCGACCACATGAGGATCAAGAGGAAAAACCCAAATTGAATCCAGATTTTCCAATGAAGTAACTGGAGCACAGAGAAGTTAAATGACTTGTCAAAGGTCTCTCAGCAAGCAAGTGGCAGAGCAGAGGTTAGAACCTACGGCCTCTGGCTCTCAGGCCTAGGTTCATTCTAGTAGCACACACTGCTTTGCAAGCTGAAATCAGATAGTGTAGTCAGAATGATTTTAATTAGACTGTGAAGTTCAAAGACCTGGTTTGAAAGTCAGATTATCAAATTTAGTCATCTTATATTAGCTACAGGAAAGTGCAAGTAGCTGCCAATAATCCTAATATCTGACTGCCATTTTTTCCAATTAGTATATATGGAAATAGGAGAAAGTCACAGTTCAAGTCTCGGGAATGGATGTCAGCTTCTTATGATCACATGTACATACAGGTATCTGTTCCAACATCTTAAAGCTGTGGCTTTCTCCCTCCTCCGAATATACTGATTGAGAACAATTGGATGCTATAAGCATTTTTTAATATTCATATGAGAATAACTGTATGGATGCATGTCAGCCAAGATCATTATCATCATTATAGTACTTCTTAAGCACTTACAATGTGCCATGCACTACACTAAGCACTCGAGGAGATACAAGTTAAGCAGGTCAGACACAGACCCTGACTCACATGGGGCTCACATTCTAAATGGGAGCAAGAACAAGTATTTAATCCCCATTTACAGATGAGGAAGCTGAGGCATTGAGAAGTCAAATGACTTGCCCCTGGTCACACAGCAAGCAAATGGCAGGGCCAGGATTATAACCTAGAGCACCTAAATCCCAGATCTGGGTTCTTTCTACTATGCCCTGCTACTTCTCATATACTTGGTGATGAAAAATAGTTTTTAAAAAGGGAACCATAATTCCCTGGCTCCCTTTACTCACCTATCAAAACAAGGCACTTGACCTGAACTCCGTTTAAGACAAGTCCTAACTTGAACTCTAATTCCATATTCAAAGTCCCTAAAAAAAGGTCTCATAAACACCATAATTCAAAAAGAAGATTCTTAGAAGCTTTTAGTGTAATGAGGACATACTGGCCACAAGATACCTAAAGCAAGAAGCCTTCCTCCAGAAGGTCCTGTCTTCTACCAGCCAAGGAAAGCAATAAAAAATGCACTCCACCAAATGTCCTAAAATGACCTAGGCTACAATCAGAGACTTTTCCTTGTAAACTATGTTAAATGCCTAGAGTTCATTTATTTATTTTCTTCTAAAGTTGTTACCTTCAAGCTTCCCTTCTTGCAATACTGGGTAACGATGCAGATGTTGGGAGGTTCAGTGCAAATACCAAAGAAGGGAACTAAATTTTCATGTCTTAACTCGCACATCTGAAAACCAAGAGAAATACCTGTTAAACACATAAAATGAACTCCTTATTACATTGTAAAGGGAATTAGGTACAAAAGTGAATTACTGAGAAAGACTGTGGACTTTTCTTCACAAGGAACCCTGAATAAAGGATAGACATTCATCTGTCTGGAGTGGTGTAGCTATAGTTCTGCTCAGAGGCAGAGGGATGGATTTGATGACCTTCAGGTGCCTCCCCTGACCTTGTTAGTCTATGTAAACAACTAAAGCACTAACAATATGCAGGCACATTTCCACATGCTTTTGATCTTTCCAAAGATCTTTTTTTTTTCCCATTATGACTACAAAGAAAAAAATCCTGTGGAAAGTGGGCAGAAGAAACCGAAGTATCATTTACTGAGAACCAACTGTGTGCAACGGGCACTAAACAAGGTGTTCGGAAACAAACAATAGAAGGAATCAATCAATAGCATTTGTTGAGTATCTATGGTGTGCAGGACAATGTATGAAGTAGTTGGGAGATTGATGGAGTCACTCGTGTAGCAGCTGAGACTGAGAATCTGTGAGCCCACTGTTGGGTAGGGACTGTCTCTATATGTTGCCAACTTGTACTTCCCAAGCACTTAGTACAGTGCTCTGCACACAGTAAGTGCTCAATAAATACGATTGATTGATTGATTGCATGGAGGAATTGATTACATTGCTAATGGCTTGCACAGAGAAAACTCACACTTTCTCAACCCTACCAGTCAAATTTCCACTGAGACAAAGACTGCAAAGCCTGTGGCAAGCAAGTAGACAGGCAGGGGTTCAGGGCTCCATGAAGTGGCCGTGTCGTTTTCACCCGCTTTAGCCAACTACGGCCAGAACCGGGATAAGAACCTAGGTGCCCTGATTCCCAGAGTACTCATCTTTCCACTGGCCCAGTAGCTGGACTGCTTGGGAGAATATACCATTCCCTCTGGCCTGGAACTCTCTCCTATTCCATATACTCCACACCATGACTCTCCCCACTTTCAATGGCTTATTAAAGTCATATCTCCCTCAAGAGAGGTTTTCCCCAGTTCTCTCTCCCTTCTGTGTCATTTTTGCACTTGGATGTGTACCCTTTGGACATCTGATAATTCACCCCACCCTCAGCCCCACAGCAGTTATGTATATCTATAAATTATTAATTTATATTAATGTCTCTCTCCCCCTCTAGACTGTAAGATCATTCCGGGGCAGGGAATGTATCTACCAACTCTGCTGCATTGTACTCAGTGGAAAGAGCACGGGCTTGGGAGTCAGAGGTCATGGGTTTGAATCCCAGCTCCGCCACTTGTCAGCTGTGTGACCTAGGGCAAGCCACTTAACTTCTCTGTGCCTCAGTTACCTCATCTGTAAAATGGGGATGAAGACTGTGAGCCCCACGTGGGACAACCTGATCACCTTGTATCCTTCCCAGCACTTAGAACAGTGCTTTGCACATAGTAAGCGCTTAACAAATACCATCATTATTATTACTCTCCCAAGTGCTAATGCAGTGCTCCACACACAGTGTGTGCTCAATAAATAAATACCATTAATTGATCAGAAACAAAGAAAAATAATGTAAATCAACATAATCAAGGGATAAATTAAGTGCAAAGGATAGGGCAAGGGCATTCCAGGCCAGAGGCAGGATGTGGGCAAGAGGAGATTGACGGACCATGAGTAGGTTGGCATTAAAAGAGTGAAATATTCAGGCTGGGTTGTAGTAAGAGAGTAGCGAGATGAGGTAGGAAGGGGCAAGGTGATTGAGTGCTTTAAAGAAATACGAAATATTTCATGAAACATTACAGAGGATGGACAAGCAGGATTTAGAAACTGCCTCAATGTGGAAGGAAAAAGAGAAGAGTCAAAGATGACACAAGCATCACTAGTTTCTAGGGCAAAGGAGGATGGTCAGATCAGGGCAATGATTGGGAGAGAAGATAAAGAATTTGTTTTTAACATCTTGAAGTAAGGTGCTGGTGTATTTCCCAGGTGGAGATTTCCTGGAAGCAGAAAGAAAGATGAGATCATAAAGCAGGTGTGTTTGTCTTTCCTGTTAGAGTGTAAGTTCCTTGTGGAAAGGGAACATGTCACTGTTATTATGTACTTCCCCTAATATTATTTGTATCTGTATTTCCCCTAGTACAGTGCACTGCACCGAGTTGTTGCTCAATAAATGCTCCCTCTGCTACTGCTGCTATTACTACTACTACTAATAATAATAATAGCATTTGTTAAGCGCTTACTATGTGCAAAGCACTGTTCTAAGCGCTGGGGAGGTTACAAGGTGGTCAGGTTGTCCCACAGGGGGCCTCACAGTCTTAATCCCCATTTTACAGATGAGATAACTGAGGCACAGAGAAGTTAAGTGATTTGCCCAAAGTCACACAGCTGACAATTGGTGGAGCTGGGATTTGAACCCATGACTTCTGACTCCAAAGCCCGTGCTCTTTCCACTGAGCAACGCTGCTTCTTATTACTATTACTACTACTATAAGCTCCTTGTGGGCAGGAATCACATCTACCAATTCTATTATATTGTACTTTTCCAAGCACTTAGTACAGGACCCTGCACACAGTAAGCACTCAATAAATACCACTGATTGATTCGTTGATTGACTGGCAGCAAAGCAAGCCCTATCCACACTGTCCTCATACACAGTAGCAGGAACCACATGAGAAGGGAACTTCCACAGTACATAAGTGAAGAGAAAGAAGGGTATATGGTCCAAAAAATTTCTTATCCCACAGTTAAATATCTTTAACCCACAGTTAAAATTCAGCAAAATACGTGTTTTCCATTTTCAATCCAGAGTGACTATGGCAGTTTTGTTACCTACCACTTGAACTTCATGAAGGATGGATGGTCGCTTAATCCAAGCTTCCGTTTGATTATCAGTATATCTGAGAGCAATGTGATTTCCCTAAAGTCAGGCAAAGATATATTCATTTTAACACAGACATATCTCAGAACTAGGTTGGGTGAAAAAGCAATAACAAATTAACCCAGGCCTAGAATTTTACTATCAGTTTCACCAAACCAAATTCCCCCTGCTATACAACTACAATTAATGGAACCCAAACCATTCCAATTCCAGAACATTTCAACATTACCTGCTATACCAGTTTACTGAAGATTTGGTTCATACCCCTTCATTATAATCAATTACCAGACACATGGAAACACGTTTTTCTTTGGCCTGGATTTCCTAACTGGAAATCCTTTTGGTTCCAATTCATAAAACTTGTAAGAAATCTGTGCCAAGAACATTTCAATTATGTCTGAAGTGATCATAGACCCTGCTCCCTTCAGAAATAATTTCACCAGCTATAGTTCAATTATTACAAATTTTGAGTGTGAGTGAAATCACCATTGTTTTTTGTAATGCCACATCTTCTAGACCGTAAGCTCATTATGAGCAGGGAATGTGTCTGCTAATTCCATTTTACTGTACTCATCCAAGCACTTAATAAAATGCTCCGCACATAGTAAGTGCACAATAAATACCATTGATTGATTAAGTTAACTAATAATGACTGGCAGGAAGAGGCGAAATCTGGACTGACCATGTTATGAGGATATAAGGAATAAAACAAAGTTCATTTGATAGAGGAATATTTTTCACTTTACAAACTGCCTCTTCACAAATCTTGGTGTTTATAACAACCACTGATGAAAAGGAAATCAGAAGAGTTAAAATTACTACGAAAGAAGAATGCTTTAGACCCAAATTCATCCAAATTTGCCATTGGTAGTACCTGGTAGAGACCCACTGTAGTGTAAAAGAGTTCTTCCCCCTGCTTGTCCTTGAAACATGAGCTCAGATTCCTTGAAAAGACACTGGATCCATAGTTTTCATTTCTCTTAGACCCTGGTGTGCTAGGCTGAGACAGCTTTAAAATAAAATAATAGGTAGGTAGGTAACTTTAGAAGTGAAACAAGAGAGGTCCTGATGCCCAGTACTGAGACAATAGGCCAATAAATGATTGATATTGCACTGAATAACTCACGGAGTATGAGGGAATAAAAAAATGCCGTGCAATATTAATAGAAAAATCCCATTACCTTCCACTTCCATTGTTTGGTTGAATGATTTCAGTGAGTTATTTTAGCAAGTTGTTGCCAACTTGTACTTCCCAAGCACTTAGTACAGTGCTCTGCACACAGTAAGCGCTCAATAAATACGATTGATTGATTGATTGATTGATTAAGCAGAAATGGGCCAGAGCCGATAGATTACCTAGATATACTGAAGGTTTATACTGGGCCCTCCTCTGGACCATTAAAGTGTCCTTTAACACCCGGGAATATGATCTTAGTCCATTAACAACTACAATAATTGAACAGTCATCAGTAATGAAGCATATTTATTGAATGCTTACTGTGTGCAGAACACAGTACTAAGATCTTAGGAGAGTGCAAGTAAGCGCTCAATAAATATGGTTGAATGAATGAATGAATGAATGAACAGAGATGGCAGGCACATTCTCACAGTACAAAGGGGAAGATAGACATTATTAACATAATGTTGCTATACATATACTAATGTCTGTTAATATATATATATATATAGTGTATATATTAATGTCTGTTTTCAGACATTAGACATGAGACATCAGACATAAGAAGCAGTGTAGCTTAGTGGAAAGAGCACAGGCTTGGGAGTCAGAGGTCATGGGTTCTAATCCCAGTTCTGTCACTTGCCAGCTGTGTGACTTTGGGCAAGTCATTTAACTTCTCTATGCTTTAGTTACCTCATCTGTAAAATGGGGATTAAGACTGTGAGCCTCATGTGGGACAACCTAATTACCTTGTAACTACCCTAGTGCTTAGAACAGTGCTTGGCACATAGTAAGCACTTAACAAATACCATCATCATTATTATTATTAATAATATAAACTATGAATATGTGCTGTGGGACTGAGGGAGGGAGGGTGCAAATCCATGTGCAAGGGTGACAAAGACGGGAGTGGGAGAAGAAGAAATGAGAGCTTAGTGGGGTAGGCTTTTTGGAGGAGATGTGCTTTTAAGAAGGTTTTGGAGGTGGGGAAAAGTGATCATCTGTCAGATGTGAAGATGAATCGTGTTCCAGTCAGGAGGCATGACGTGAACAAGATGTTGGCAGTGATATGACAAGCAGTGTGGTTTAGTGGATGGAGCCCAAGTCTAGGAGTCAGAAGGTCATGGGTTCTAATCCTGGTTGGGCCACTTGTCTAGTGTGTGATCCTGAGCAAGTCACTTCACTTCTCTGGGCCTCAGTTAGTTATCTCATCTATAAAATGGGGATTAAGACTGTGACAGGGACCGTGTACGAACTTGTATCGACCCTAGCACTTAGAACAGTGCTTGGCACATAGTAAGTGCTTAACAAGTACCATAATTATTATTCCTCTCTAGACTGTGAGCCCATTGTAGGCAGGGATTGTGTCTCTATTATTGTATTGAACTTTCCAAGTGCTTAGTACAGTGCTCTGCACACAGTAAGCACTCAATAATTTACGATTGAATGAATGAATGATATAGACGGGATCGAGGTGAAAGAAAGAAAGTGTAATCTTTGCCTTTAAGGGTCTTACGAATCTCAAAAGAGAAGACCCATCAGGCAAAAAGATACATGCAGAAGATATGTAAGCACTTAGTACAGTGCTCTGCACACAGTAAGCGCTCAATAAACACGATTGAATGAATGAATATGTGCAAAATAAGAGTGTTAACAATGCTCAGGATAGGAACACATGTAATAATGATGGTATTTGTCAAGTGCTTACTATATGTCAAGTACTGTTCTAAGCACTGAGGTAGATACAAGGTGCTCACAGTCTTAATTCCCATTTTACAAATGAGGTAACAGACACAGAGAAGTTAAGTGACTTGCCCATGAGACATGATCTCATCTAGAAATATACATGACAGAAACATGAATGCACTGCATAGTGGCTAAGGATAAAACAACGACTCCTGGAAGGCTACAGGGTCCATGTGAATTTTTAGAAAAGGTTATAAGGACAGAAGGGGTGTGATTTAACCAAAAGGATGGGGCCCTGCATTCCAAATGAAGGAAGCATCAGTGACCTGAAAGAGTGGCTATACTTCCTGAAGCGCCCAACTAGTAGATAACTTGAGGGAAGCTTTTCACTGTACATGTTCTGGCTCATGGTGGAGGCCCAGTGTCCCTTTTGCTTCGTTTTAAGGGCCAACCGGATAGACAAATGAATAAATTTTTTGGACCTCTAGGTAGAATTCTGGTAGTAACGTAGAATGCTTTGATCTGTTGAGTCCTTTTCCTTTGAGTAATAAAAAGAATTGTACTTCTTCAGCACTTACTATGTACCAAACACTGTGCTGAGAACTGGAGAGATGATAACTAGATAGATTCAGTCTTGGTCTCACTCAGGACTCACAGTCAGAGAAGGAGGAAGAGCAGGGGTCTTACTTCTATTTCAGAGAAGAGGAAACTGAGACACAGTAGACAAATAGTGGGGATAGGACAAGAACCCAGGACTCCTGACACCCCAGTCTGCACTCTTTCCCCTTGGCCATGCTTTCTCCCATTAAATAGTGATCCAGTAATCATTCTAACATTACCTTATTATCTGACAGGATGACAATGTCGCTATAGTTTATTTTCCACCAGATGTCTTCAGTGGACATTTGCAATTTTCCTTTCTGCATCTTAAGAAAACCCATCACAGTGGCTGCTCCCAAGGCTGACACCAGTAGAATAGCTATCAAAATAACAGTCATGCCTAAACAGAAAAGACACCGAGATACAGGTTATTCAGTGCCAAAAGATATCCAAGTTCTGATAGTGAACATGCTGCCAGTGATTACAGAAGCATGAGGCAAGTGATGACACAGTTCTGATTAAGTACCCTGCACTGTTTCTCTTTAGGAAGAGCTGGCATCCAAGCTACCTGGAGCCTCTGGGAGAGGGAACATAGTTCTCAAAGAGGTTACAATACAGTTTGTATTGTGTTTTTCTACACTTCAGAATGTGTTCATTTCAGTTGGACAGGAAGGAAAATATGGAAAAGGTCAAAAAACTAGTAAATTAGGGGAAAATTGTCCGCCAATAATGTCCAATCTGATTTGAAGACCTTCAGATGGCTATAGATGGCTATAAATTCTGGTAAGCTCCCGGCATCTTTTGAAGTCAGATGAACGAAGTTTGAGTTCATTGCCCTCACACTTGGATTTGTAAACTTTATTCACCCCACCCTAAGTCCCTCAGCACTTTTGCACAAATCTGTATTTTATTTTAATGTCTGTCTCTCCTTCTAGACTGTAAATTCCTTGTGGGAAGGGAACACATGGCCTCGTGGATAGAGTCCAGACCGTGAGTCGGAAGGTCCTGGGTTCTAATTCCAGCTCTGCCACTTGTCTGCTGTGTGACCTCGGGCAAGTCACTTCACTTCTCTGTACCACAGTTAACTCATCTGTCAAATGGGGATTAAGACTGTGAGCCCCATGTGAGACAGGAACCGTGTCCAACCTAGTAGCTTCTATCTACCCCAGCACTTAGAACAGAGCCTGGCACATAGTAAGTGCTTAACAAATACCATTCAAAAACATAAATGGGCCTACCAACTGTATTATATTGTACTCTCCCAAGTGCTTTGTATAGTACTCTGCACATAGTAAGTGATCAATAAATGACTGCTTGATTAAGCCTCCAATACAGATGGAAAATTAGTAAATACACTGTTTCCTCCCAGAAACAGAAAGCCAGGGCAATTTGTTGCCCATTCATTAATCTTTATTAATCAACAGAAAAATAGGAGTCCTTTCCCTAAATGTTATTATTCATTCATTCAATCATATTTATTGAGCACTCACTGTGTGCACAGCACAGTACTAAGCGCTTGGAAAGCACAATTCAGCAATAAAGAGAGACAATCCCTGCCCACACCGGGTTTACCACTAGAACTGGGGAGATAGACATCAAAACAATTAAACAGGCATCAATATAAATAAAAAGAATTATAGATATGTACATATATACACAAGTGTTGTGAGACAGGGAGAGAGGGGTAGAACAAAGGGAGCAAGTCTGGGTGATGCGGAGGGGTGAGGAGCTGAGGAAAAGGGGGGCTTACTCTGGGAAGGCCTCCTGGAGGAGATGAGCCTTCAGTAGGGCTTTGAAGGAGGGAAGTATGATTCTTACAACCAGCCAAGAAGCCATCTAAATTTATAAAACTCCAAAGTTTGGTTTTTCGATTCCTTTCTTCCTCCCTCTCTCAAACAAAACCAATAACTTTATGAATAAAATATACTTACTTGTGAATGAAGTGTTACAAAGTTCACGAAAAAATCCACAGGTTGGTCTGTCTGTGGGAAGAGAACCATCTGACCAACTGATGTTGAAGAAATATCTTGTGGGACTCCAGAGTGTACAGGGAATATAAAGAAAATTGTCAGCATTCAGTTTCTCTTTCAATGTTAAGGCATAGTCTACTTTAATTGAAGCAGGTATGGTCAAAACACACCTGTGAGTTACAAGTGATTTCCCAAGCTATAGATCATTACATCTACTATATTCCTCAAATTGAATTTCAACTTCAGGGACATCACATCAAGTAATTCATGCAAATATTGATTACAATCATGTCTCCAGTGAAAATTTGGTTCATTATTCCTTTTTCAATCTCCAATTAGTTGTGGGAGCAAAAGGATCTTCAAAGAAACCTGCTCTGTGAATCTGAATTGTTCTCAATCTCACCTTCAAGTTCCTACCCTGAAAGTGGAGGAGCTAATGAATCTTCCCACAAGACAGAATTAAGGTCTGATGTTACCCTTCCCCATAAAATGTTAGTGGATTGAGAGGGGCTGGGTCCAACAAATACAATAAAATTTAGAAGCCCAGAATGGACTCAAAGCTATTTTGTGACTTTTAAAAAATAAAAATGTTAGTACAAAATAAGAATTGTCTGCAAACACTGGAATGGGTGGAGTTGGTAATGGTGGTAGTGATGATGATGATTATGATAATGGGGTTTCCCACTAAAAACAACTGATAAGCTGTGGTCACTTCCAGTGAGTTATGAGGGTCATTATAAAAAGAGATGCAAATTACCCACAGACCTAGAACTGCTTCTTGTGCTTACAGGAATAATACAGGGAAGGAAGTTCCCAGCAAAATGTACACTTCATTGGCATGGAGTGTGTCTTGGCCTTCTGTTTTACATTCTTAAACGCTGAGTACAGTTAACTGTACCCTGTAGGTGTTCAATAAGTACCATTATTACTGTTACTGCCAGATGAAAGGAAAGTCAGCTAATCTAATCACCCTGGGGTTCTTTTCAGTCAACTACCTGATTATTTTCCGATGGCTGTCATAATTCAAAAGAGGAATAAAATGAGATGAATTTCCAGTATTCTGTAAAGCATAGACAGAATAGTCCATTTGTCTGATTCCCAATTCATCAATTTGTACCAGGCCAGTGATTCCTGAAAAGACAAACGATTGCATGGGAGGAAGAGCACAAAAAGAAACAGTTTAGCTTAAAATATCCTCCCTCTGGTGCATATGACTCCAGAGAAGAGGAGGGCTTCGTCGAGGAAGGCTTCTTGGAGGAGATGTGCCTTCAATAAAGCTTTGAAGGTGGGGAGAGCAATTATCTGTCTGATATGAGAAGGGAGGATGTTCCAGGCCAGAGGTAGGATGTGGGCACGAGGTTGGCGGCGAGATAGACGAGATCGAGGTACAGGATTATTCTGTAAACTCCATGAGGGCAGGGATCCTACCTTCCAACTCCACTGCATCGTACTATCCCAAGAACTTGTACAGTGTGAGCACTCAAATTGACTGATTGATTGATGTATGTTCATCTCTACTGCCTTGATGCTGGCTTACATAATGATTGTTCAAGCAATGCAGTTAAAAAAACAAAGCATTAAAATGAACAGGCAGGGTGTATTCTATGGGAAAGCACTGGAACAGTCCCCAAAGTGAGTTAGGCAGTTGCCATGGAATGTTATGCTCTGGTTCCCTCAAGGGAATCCTGCTTACCTTGGCACCTAAACCACAGAGGGAAACTACTTAGGCACACTTCTTTGCTAATTGTTACCTTTGAGTAAGGCAAGAAATTTTGGAACAAGTACGGTGCAGATTACACTTTGTCTGGCAACCCCCCTCATCACCATTCCCAAGATCAAAGCAAAACTCATCATTTCTCTAATGTATCTTGAATTCAAAACCACGCATAGTCAACAAAATGACGACTCTGGAGCAAAGCAGTCAGTCGTGCTTCTGAGGAGAGAAACTGGTGTTGAGCAGAAACATTCTATTTTTTGTTTTGTTTTGTTTTTTATTTTGTTTTCTTTTCTATTTCTTTTGGGGAGGCAGCATGGTCCCGTGGAAAGGTTATGGGACTGGAAGTTGGTCTGTTGTGTGATATTGAGCAACACTAACCTCTCTACGCCTCAGTTTCCTTACTAGCAAAATGGGGATAAGATACTTGCTCTACACAAGACTCTCAGTCTGCAGAACATCCAATTATCTTGAATCTACTCTAGAGCTTTACACAGTGCATGTTTAAAGAATACCATTATTATCATATGGTATGTCACATTTTATTGTTTGTTACATCATTTACTTCAACTGGAACGTAAAAATAATTTTCCTGGTACCTAATACTTGATTGGACTACAATTTAGAACTTAAACAAAAGCAATACTATTGAATTAGTCACTTACCATGCAGTTGAGTCTTATTATAACCTTTCAAGGTGTTGACAAGCTCCCTTCCATTATGAAAATCCTTTCCACTCTTTAACATTTCTCTCACAGCCAAAGCATAAAGTAGAACAGCATCATGTAGATAAGCAGAGTAAGGGCTTACCTTAAGCAAGCAAGATAAGCAAAGTTTTAGAGAGAAAAGAAAAGAGCATTCCAAATTATGATTTACCCGGGTTATAATTTCACATTCACTTTGGTATGCCAAGTGACAAATCAATGAAAATAAAAGCTAAAGGTAAAAACAAAATTAAAAATAGATCATTCAGCATTGTACACATAATGAGGGGGAAGGCTTTTATTTTATCCACCCATATGCCTAGTGCCAGGCTCTAAACTGATAAAGTGCTCAGTGAATACTGCTGAATAATAATAATAATGTTGGTATTTGTTAAGCGCTCACTACGTGCCAAGCACTGTTCTAAGCGCTGGATAATAACGATGGCATTTGTTAAGCGCTTACTATGTGCAAAGCACTGTTCTAAGTGCTGGGGGGGATACAATGTGATCAAGTTGTCCCACATTGGGCTCACAGTCCTAATCCCCATTTTTACAGATGAGGGAACTGAGGCTCAGAAAAGTTAAGTGACTTGCCCAAGGTCACACAGCAGACTTGTGGTGGAGGTGGGATTCGAACCCATGACCTCTGACTCCAAAGCCCGGGATCTTGCCACTGAGCCACATGCAAAATGGAGTTCAACTGCAGACAAAAAAAAAATCCTTAAAAAATAAAAAAAATGCATCAGGGCTAGGATTAGAACAAGTGTCTGAGTTCAGGATCAAGTTTGTGGTTAATAAGGTGGGGCTTAAAGTTCCAAAGACACTTGACATGTTGAATTAATGTTTGGTGGTTAGCTGTGATGATGATTAAATCTACTGCCTGATTGCCAATTATTTATAAACCCAGGCTTGGGGGCACTTATTATTTCCAGTAATCATGCTAAGTATCCCTCATAATCTTTTCTCATCTCAAATGTCAATTTACGCATAACCTGCTTATGAGAGACTGGGGAAGAGTTAGAAGGAATGGCTCCGTAGGAGGATAAAGCCAAACCTAAATATGCCATTTCAAAAGGGTGATGAAGAGAAAATGCATGATGGAGTTCATGAAATGATCCTAAATATGGCAGAAACTTAGAGGGCTTAACTGGCTCCAAAATTCTTATCAGAAAGTTTGGGAAGATCAGAGGGATGGGGGGTTTTGAAGAAGATCGATTTGAAGAAGATTGGCGATCGAGACTGTGAGCCCCACGTGGGACGCGGACCGTATCCGATTTGCTTGTATCCACCCCAGCACTTAGTACGGTGCCTGGCACGTAGTAAGCGCTTAACAAATATTATTAATAGCAGCATTTATTAAAGGCTTACTATGTGTCAAACACTATTTGAAGCACTGGAGTAGATATTCTATTTTATTTTGTTAATATGTTTTGTTTTGTTGTCTGTCTCCCCCTTCTAGACTGTGAGCCCACTGTTGGGTAGGGACCGCCTCTATATGTTGCCAACTTATACTTCCCAAGCGCTTAGTACAGTGCTCTGCACACAGTAAGTGCTCAATAAATATGATTGAATGAATGAAAGATCCCTTTTCTTCTGATCCTGTATGCCACTCTCCTAGTGTCACAAGGAGCTAATTACTTTGTCTAGATAAGGAAAGAGGTGGAGTGTGGAAGCCAGAAAGCCTCATTGAGCCTCTCGGAGAAGACACACACCTGCCCATGTAAGCACCAGCCTACTGGGCCTTTCTGGATATCTCTCTGGGCCTGGGAGGCCTTGTAAAAGTGAAAGCATCATCCAACCTGCTCATATGAAGAAAGTGAACTGAAAAAGGGCTGATCCTTCAGTTTCTCGTAGACTTGCTTCATGAATTCATAATGTTTGAAGTATTCACCATAAGAACTGAGGGCTATGAGGAAGACAGATTCATAGGCTTTCAGCAGGTGGTCGTTTTGATTACCCAAAATCTCTTTCCAAAAATTGTCCTTAAAAAAAAAGTAAGCACCATTATGCACTACAGAAATTATTTTCAAGTTAATGCCACCCTCACCTGAGAAACTGAACTCAATTTAATATGATGTTCCTACCACTAGAGTTCTACTATTACATTTACCCAAGAAACCATAAAATTCCAAAATTCTACAAGATCTGCAAAAAGGAGAACATTTGTTTTCTGTTATAAAGGGATCACAAAGATCTTGAAACTTTATATTGCACAGGTTTGAAAAACTGCCCTTTTTTGTGAGAGCTGACCCATTCTTAAAAGGCTGGGGTGCCCACATTAGGAAGAATGAAATAACAATAATAACTGTGGTATTTGTTGAGCAGTTACTGTGTGCCAAGCACTGGGGGTAGATACAAGATAATCGGGTCAGACACAATCCCCGTCCTACATGGGGTTGATAGTCTAAGGAAAAGCAAGAACAAGTTTCTTGTCCTCATTTTACAGATGAGGAAACTGAAGCACAGAGACATCAAGTGATTTGCCCAAGAACACACAGCAGGCACTGGCAGAGTCAGGATTAGAGCCCAGATCCTCCGACTTCCAGGCCTGTCTTCTTTCCACTAGGCTAAGCTGCTTCACAACATGCAGGTGAAACCACTAGGTAGCTGTCCTCCAATGTTAAATAATTACCGCACCAGAGCAGCCTTGATACACACCTCAAACTGCTGCAATACGAAGAAGACAAATTTCCCATTGGTCAGTCCTAGCTTCTCCACAGCCACCAGAATAGCCTTAGTATCTGCCGAGCTGCAGATCAGAATTATAACTGCAAGAGAAGAAGGCAGAGTTAGCCATAGGACTGAAGCAACCCAGAGTTGGAGGTTTTGTGGTCTCTTTGCTTTAGCAAACGTTAAAAGTGGTGGTCCTGAAATATCCCCATGGGTCAAATTCTTGTGCAAAACCAGCCATAATGATAATGTAATTAAGTGGCTTAGATTTTTAACAATATAATGTTCACTTTTATGGCTTTTCTCCCTTTTAACAACTGGAATCAGTGACATAAGCCTCAGAAGAGAACTCTAACCCCTTTAAGTCAACTACAGCATCTTATTCATTTGACTTGTGCCACATTTGAAACTCAGAAAGCACTTGGATACTTTCTGGTTTATCATCACCTCTTTTAGAATAGAGAACATGCAACTGCATAGAAGACTCTTACCAAGCAGATGTGGGGCAGGATCATATTCCATTTCAGTTTTAAAAGTCATCACACTGAAGCCGACAAGACTTATAAAATAGAACAAATGAAACTGAGGCTCTTGAGCTGTTTGTAACTCTTAAAATTAAAGAGCATTTCCTCAAGAAAGAAAGTTTTGCAAACCCTCACCATTCCAGCTGAGGGTTCCCATTTGAATTTTGCCCCACTTATCATCATAAATGGGTCCTGAGGTTAGGTGCTCCATAAAACTAGCATGGCTCTCGCTCACCATTATAAAATGTTAATGAATGCAAAATTCATAATAAGAAATAGCAGGGAGATTTGGAAGTGGAAACCAGGAAAGGGCATGAGGACATTCTCAACTGCTTGCCTCAAATTCATTGCTATAATTTGTTGCCTCCAAATTTCAGAAATTAATCTTTGGTGGCTTTCAAGGTCAGTACTTTAGCTACCCCTGTTTGTGCCCTTTTTCCAGATCAAGAAATTCTTAAGCAATAAAGTGAATAGAAATGGATTTTACCCTAATATAGTGCTGCCTGCTCGCTGAGCACCTAAGTCCTGACTGAGTTTATACTAAAGTGATCAATTGTCCCACCATTAGTCGACCTATTAAGATCCTCCATTGGCCAGGGTTGAGGTAATGGGAGTTACAACTACAGCTGCATCAGGAAGCATGGTCCCTATTCCAACTAATAGCCCAAATCAGTTGCAGCTGCAGCAGGGGAATGGATAGTCAGGATATAGCCTTTCCTCTCCTCATTCACACCCACTGGGTTGAGGGGAGCTGATCTCAACTTTGAAAAGCATTCCTGCCTGAGTTAGCTCCAGAAGTTCCATCTTGGAACACTCCCCCAGCTCCAGAAACCCCTGTAGGAGGCAAATTCCAGTAGCAACAGCTGCAGTGTTGGTTACAACAGGAATTATCAGTAGCAGTAGCTGATGTGGCAGGGGGGAAGGAATAGTCGTGTAGTTTCCCTTAGTCTTTTAGTCTTTCCAAGTAGAGATTCCTCTGATGAAAACTAAGGCTCTTTTGTGGATGACAGTGTAGTATAGGGGAGAGCCTTTGTACCTATAAGCTCCTCTCCCTCTTTCCTCCTTTCCCCTTTTCCTCCTTCCCCTCCTCTCTCCCCCACCTCTCTCTCTCTTTGTCTTTCCTGGCTCTAATCTCAGACTTCTGGCCTCCACTCCGTTGAAGCCCCATTTTGCTCTTTGAAAAATGTCACCTTAGTTCATAGTAAGTAGATAGTTGATCATTTAAAATTACAATAGTAGAGGAAAATATACATGAGCCTGTATTTCCAGTTGCAGTAGTCATCACAAATCACCCCAACCCCTGCCATACCCATGACTATCTTAACCAAACAGGAGTCTCAGATGGAGAAATGAAAATAGTATCAGAAGCAGTAGGTAGCAAATGCTACAGGAACCAAGGGACAGTCTGTACTTGGACACAGTAAGGATGGTATTGATGCTCACATCTTGATTGTCTCAAATACACTCACACATCATGATAAAAATAGCATCACCTAAAGTGTTATCTCTATACCCCAGTGACAGATGTCTAGCTATACAGAAGTGCATATAGATCTATTCATTACTGAGAATTCCCGGGGCATTTTATAAGGTAAAAGTTCAGAATCTATTTTCTAGAGTGTTTTAAAATAGGACTTCAATTCTTGTGTACTAATCTGTGTTTAAGGTGCTGACAAATAAATGGAACTCTGTGAACGGAAATGAAGGCGGTTTAGTCTGTGATACAGGTCAGTATGACTAGCTCCACTTGTCAGGCTATAAAACCACAGCACTGAGGTTAAGTAATTGACTCTTCATCGCACAACAAGCCAGTGGCAGGAAAAGAGTTAGGTCTCATTTTGCCAAATCACAATGACTTGCTCTAAGGAAATTGAAGTATTGGATAGCATGTAAAAAATTGGGGAGCAACACTAAAATGAAGATGGGGAATCAACTTTAAATTACTTTGAATTGGGAGTTCACAAATATAATCTGTCTCAAATCCTCTTAATAGGTATAAATAGCATAAACTACCATAAACATAAACATATGCCATAAACATAGCAGTATATTTACAAAAACTATACAAAAATATGAAACCCATACATCTCTTATGAACCAAAATCCCTTAGCTCTTCAAAAACATAGCAATATATTTACAAACTTAAATTAGGGAATTTACCCATCTCTCTGGCAATGAAGAACTCCTCATTTACTAAATTTCTTTCGTTCATATTACCAAACATTAACAATGGAAAACTCCCAAACTTACTTCTGGAAACTGTCGACAAATATATTAGCTTCTCTTGAAGGAGGGCAGGATCGCTGGAAGAATATCTCACTTTAGCAGTGATGGTGAAATTGAACTTGAGCTGATTTTCGACAGCTGTCCACAGCTCATCAATTTGATCCCAGGAAGACCTCCTTACAGCACTTCCAAATAACCCAATGTGTTTCCAACCAAAATGCTGGAGGCTTTTCTGAAGCACGTGCCCTATTTTTTGAATAGGTGAAACTAGTTTTACGTAAGTATCGTATAAAAATGCATTATCCAACTTTGCCGTTTGCCCCATAAATCCAAACATGGGAATGTTCCATTGAGAGGCCAACAAACCAGTAGCCTGGAAGAGGAAGGAAAGAGTTGCTTTTCAGTGTAAGTATTAATGGTATTTTTACAAAACTGTGACTACAGTAAAGACCAAAAGGGAAATGCATAGTGACTCTTCAAGAACATTCAACATTGGTGGTTTTCTAAACATCAGGGGTGCTGTGTGACTGACTCATGTACAGCAGATGATTGGAGACTGCCATTTCTAAGCTCTAATTTCACTCTACCTTCTGTTTCCTTCAAATGCTACCTCTAAGCTTATAGTAAACTTCTTGTGGATAGGGGTTGTGTCTACCAACTCTGTTGTATTGTACTCTCCCAAGCCCTTAGTGCAGTGCTCTGCACACAGTGATGGTATAATCAATATAATTGAGTGATTGATTGCCAGGGAGATGAGTTCTCTGCTTCTTACATAAGTTTTATCTTTCAATATACTGCAACACCCAGACACAAGAATGACTTATAAAGTAGGAATTCATTGCATAAGTTTTCCCTCTTAAGAGTTTTTTATTGATTATATTAATTTCATCAAAGATGCTGAACAAAATATGCAGAGGGTCCAGTAGTAATAAGTAACAACCCACTCTTCCCTTTCCAGTGTAACATAGGAATGATAGCTTGTAGCTTATTTTCCCATCCCATGGTGCCTAAAAAGTCAAAAATGATGATTAGCTTTACATTAATTAGGGATTTTTTTCTCATTATGTGAATAAGATTTTGAAGAGCTAAGGGATTTTGGTTCATAAGAGGTGTCTGGGTTCCACTTTTTTGTATAGTTTCATGATAAGACTCTGAGCCATCAGTATCATTGTCTGTTATCAGAACCCTCTGTTAGCATTGTGCATGAAGTTCAAAATTAGCATGCCTTGACTTTTTCTCCTATAAAATCTACAGAACTAAATCTTTCAAGAAAGGGTAGAGATTGTCCCTGTTCCCCTTAGATGTCTCTTAGGTATCTACCCCATTGACTGTAGTCAGGAGGTACTAAAGGATATTAATAATAATCCTCCAAACCCTGTGAAGGTCAGACAGCTACATCCTGCTAATTTTTTTTCCAGTGGTGATCAATACATGAATAATTCTCTGCCATTTTACTAGATCATTGCAGACTCCTAAAAAATCTTGAACAAGGTCATTTGAAAGCCTCCACTTGATGTTGACATTTACAAGAAGCTTCATGGCTTAATGGAACAAACACAGGCTTGGGAGCCAGAGGTCATGGGTTCTAATCCCAGCTCCACCACCTGTCAGCTGTGTGACTTTGGGCAAGTCACTTAACTTCTCTGTGCCTCAGTTCCCTCATCTGTAAAATGGGGATTAAGACTGTGAGCCCCACGTGGGACAATCTGATTACCTTGTACCTACCCCAGCTCTTAGAACAGTGCTTGGCACATAGTAAGTCCTTAACAAATACCATTATTATTATTATTATTATTTCCTTCACTAGAGTCTACATCTGTCTTTTTGGGATAGTGAACTCTGTGGGACTAAGTCTGACTGAGAGACAATATTGGCTTTTTAAAAAGGTAGGCAGTGAATTACCAAATGCTTAGTCTGAGACAAATGAAATATACCAGATGCAGGGAACGCTTCTGGGATATTGTTGTGTTGTACTCTCCCAAGTGCTTAATAAATACAATTGATTGATTAATAAATGTAGAAAGAAAACATCAAGGTTAAGTGCATGCTTGTATTTCGAGGAAACTGCTTTCTTCTGTGATGTTACCTGTCCATTCTTATCTTTAGTGACATCATTAAAATTATTCCTTCTAAAACAGAAAAACACAACATCGAAAGTGGCAAAAAGTTGTACTTTACCTCTGCTGCTTCTGGGCACCCTGGTCCAAAGAGTGCAGAAATCTGGTGCGTCTGAACCTGGCTAATAAAACCATTAAGGGACACCTTGGCATTGCAGCCAGAATCGGCATAAATGAAATCCATGGTGTAGCTACTCAAGTAAGACCGATCTAGGTTGACCTTATCAATGGCGATCTGCATGGCTGACCCTAATCTCTGAGCACTGAAAGGGTGAGAGACGTTCCAGGGGGCTTGTAACCCCACCGTGAGTTTAGCAGTATCCAATCCAAACACTAATACAGGTAAATGAAATGCAAGAACAAGCCCTAGGTGGGCAGCATGGCAGATGCCTCTAAAATGCAGACCGTAACTACACAGGCAACTCTGGATTAATTTAAGAACCATACCGAGTGTTAAAACTCCTAACATCTCAGGGCTTTGGGAGATTCAGCCCCAGGACTGCTTATGCCAGCTGTTTAAATGAGATGCCCAAGTCTCAGGAGACCATGGTTTGCTCTCAATGAGGCATTATTAATTAACTGAAACCCTGACTCTCCAGAGTCCTCCCTAATTGAATTTTTTTTATGAACATCTTGCTTGGGGCTCCGGTTGGAAAGTTAGATTATTTCTATTAGTGTGTGCTCATTAAAAAGCCAGATTCCCCCCTCCCCGGCTGCCCGATTTGCAAGTACCCATTTATGGGATCGTTGGATCTGGCTTTTTCAGTTGTCTGATATGGTGTTGGGTGGCATTTCATTTGAAAGAAAGTCAAGATAATGGTCAGTGCTGTGCTAATTCTTCCCACGAAAGTCTAGTCTAGTGTTAGTGAAATGGTTACTAGAGGAGACTGCCAGAGATATGGCAGCAAGTTCAAAAGGTTCAGGAAGAGGTTAAATTATGTTGTGGATAAAGCACAGGCTTGGGAGACAAAAGGTCATGGGTCCTAATCCCAGCTCCATCACTTTTCTACTGGGTGGCCTTGAGCAAGTCACTTTACTTCTCTGTGCCTCTATTCTCTCATCTGTTAAATCCATTCATTCATTCATTCAATCGTATTTATTGAGCGCTTACTGTGTGCAGAGCACTGGACTAAGCACTTGGGAAGTACAAGTCGGCAACATATAGAGACGGTCCTTCCCCAACAACGGGCTCACAGTCAAGAAGGGGGAGACGGACAACAAAACAAAACATGTAGACAGGTGTCAAAATCGTCAGAACAAATAGAATTATGGTTATTTGCAAATCGTTAACAAAATAAATAGAATAGTAAATATGTACAAGTAAAATAAATAGAGTAATAAATCTGTACAAATATATACAAGTGAAATGGGTATTAAGACTGTGAGCCCCATGCGGGACAGGGACTGTGTCTAACTCAAATTTGCTTGTATCCACTGCAGTGCTTAATACAGTGCCTGGCACATAGTAAGTACTTAGTAAATACTATAATCATCATTATTATTATTAAATTACATTCCCCTCCCCCAAGGCAATTTCAACCCATTTTCCTTTGCTCTGCCTAAAAAGACTGAGGAGGAAGGATGAACATTCAGGTTTTTTCCTCCATACTTAATAAATCACCTGGTAGTGTAGTCTGAAGCTGGATCAACATAGTCAAATATTTGGGGAAATGAAACAATATTGACTTGATTCAATTTTATTACTGCCCCAAATTTTGTTTCCATTATTCAAGTCAGCATCATGGGCAGGGGACATATGTATTAATTCTTTGTTATTGTACTCTCCCCACTTCTTAGTACAGTGCTCTGCATATAAGTGCTCAATAAATACCATTGAGTGATTAATTAGACTGTAAAGTCCTTGAACTAAGTGCTGGATCTTTATATCTATTGTACTTTCCCAAATGCTTACAGTATTTGCTCTGCCCACAGTAGATGTTCAGTAAATAGAGCCAATTAACTATGACTGGCCAGACTGGATAAATTTTGCACGTTTTAATTCTTTGAGGTTTATTATTAACATTGATATTATTTGTGGCCGCATGTGAACTTGCATGAGGTAAAAAAAATCCATTAAATCTGAAAGTAGGTTTACACTTTGGCCTTCTTTCCAATTTCTGGGCACCCATCCCATCATCAACCTGAAAACACAGATATATTGCCAAAGTGCACACCATTTATTTGTTTCTGACTCACGAGTTGGATCAGATTAGAGTAAAACCTTCTTTGGAGGAAAAGCCTGATAACTAGTTTCCCTCTGTACACAGTAAGCACTTAATAGATACCATTGATTTCTAATTCTGTTATATTGTACTCTCCCAAGCACATAGTACAGTGATCTGCACATAGTAAGTGCTCAATAAGTACCACTGATTGAATGCAGAAGAATCAAATATTTAAGGCCCTGAGTGTGAAAGCAAGGAGCTTACAAAACTGCAGTTCTGTTCATCTCTTAGATGAACAGCAGAAAGAAGTTAGAGAAGCAGCGTGGCACAGTGGAAAGAGCTTGGGAGTCAGAGGTCATGGGTTCAAATCCCTGCTCCGCCAATTGTCAGCTGTGTGACTTTGGGCAAGTCACTTCACTTCTCTGTGCCTCAGTTACCTCATCTGTATAATGGTGATGAAGACTGAGCCCCACGTGGGACAACCTCATCACCTTGTATCCTCCCCAGCACTTAGAACAGTGCTTTGCACATAGTAAGTGCTTAACAAATGCCATCATCATCATTATTATTATTATTATTATCATCTCTTCTGGGAACCCTGACTCTGTCTTATGTCTCACTCATCACTGAGATTCAGCCAATAAGAAACCCCACCCCTAAGAGTCCTAATTACACACATCACCTGTAAGACAGGTAAGGGATGATTAGGGCTGCCTAAATTTGTTGAGTCTTGTGATTGGCTGGAAGGGGGAAGACTTGAGGTTAAAATTTGGTAATGTACATTTACTCAGGCAGTGGAGGCTGAGACTGGCCTTGTTCTCTTGGAAATACTTACTCCCCTCAGCTGTTCTAGGAAGTAAATCCCTGCTGTTGTACATGGCCAGTGTTGTGCTATTGGGTGCTGTTACCTTCTCAAAAGGTATAGTCGGCAGTAATAGAACAATAGGGCTTTGTCATGGATCTAGTAACAATAAGTTGCTTAGCCACCTGGGTCTAAAGGTGTAGGATTTTTGCCTTTAACAATACTGGCTCATTGTTCTTGGGCTTCCAAAGTGTTTTTTTCTTACTGCTGTTGAGGGAAGATGATTATCTCCTACCAACATGGATGCTATCTGAGAGGAGGTCTTCCTGGACATATTGGCTTCTTCCTTTCGGTTGATGAACCACCTAGATCATGGTCTTTAAAGGATGAGATTGAGTCACAGAACCTTACAGCAGTTTGTGTATATAACTATATTGCTCATTCCCATTGGCAGAGTTTAATGGGAGCAATAGCACTGAGTGGTAGGCATTGAATCTGTGATCTGATAAATATAGACTATGAAGGAAACCTTAGTTACACTATCTGTAGATTACTCCAATACTCCTATTAGCATCTCTGTGGGTGAACAGGAGAGATGTATATGTACAAACACTTAATACAGTGCTCTGCAAACAGTAAGTGCTCAATAAATAGGATTGAATGAATAGGTGATTAAGAGCAGTCACACCAGGTAAATAGACATTATTAAGTGCTCCTAACAAAGCCATTACCTGAGGAAGCAAGGGGTCTAGCTTTGTCTGAGAGTAATACTTTTAAATAGGCGTTGATTTACCAGGATTCTTAACTCAGTGATCCACACCCTTCCATAAAGTCAATGTGATCTGATCCTTAGAGTAAGCATGTATTCTTGGAATCATACCAAGGTTCAAAGGCTAAAGGTTTTCTGCAATAAGGCCAAGGGTCCCTTCATTCATCCTATTTAAAAACTATTTTTCCCCCCCTCAGTGAATGAGGAAGGAAAAATGTGTGCTTTTGGGTGTAGGGTGTTCCCTGAAACCTGGTAACTTCACAGACTGAGCCACACAATCCTACTCTATCAGTAAAGTGATGGTCCTTTTTACATATCCATCTCTCCCATACAGTTGAGCTTGCAAAATTGGCTTCTCAAGGAATACATGAGGGAAGACAGGAAAGAAAAAGAAGTGCCTCATTGCTCTCTGTTGGGTCTTGAGGTCACAAAGTCAAAAGGGCATATTGTAAGTAGTTTGGACTGTCAAAGAGCTTCAGCAAATCTCTTGTGGAAAACCTGGTCCAAAGTCTATCAAGTTGGTGATGCCTAATCTCGGGAGAGTTTAGATTTACACTTGGTTCTCCTATAACTTAGGGGTTGCCCCGCACCCGGTAAGCACTCAATAAATACCACTGATTGATTATTGCAGAATCCCGAGATAAGGAAAACCAGCATTGTTGAACTCACCTTATGTCTGACACCGTGACTCAATCATTTCTTTCAAAACCATTTCTCGGTGCAGTACATACAGATTGATGAACGCTGCTGGAAGTGCCCTAATTCTGCCATTCCATTTTATCCTAAATATATGCCGAACACACTTGTGCTAAGCTGAATGTGCTATTATTACAAATGTTTATCTAATAGCTCTCCTAAATTGAACACTCCTTTTTACTATTATGCCAAAGTCACACATGAAAGAGTCTTTTCCCAAAAACCTTATTTGAGAATGGCGTTTGCAAGCGTTTTGAGGCGGGTGGCCTTAGATATCACTTGTGTTCACTGTGCTTAATATTTAATAGTGGATAGCTAGTGAATGCCAAGAACACATTCTTTTATAACTGCTGAATTTCCTGATATTTCATATCAGTGATCAGACAGCTGAGAATATTTTCTGGATCACTTTGTAGAGAAAGATTTGATTCTATGAGCTAGAAGCTACGGTTATTTATCTTTCAGGTTTATAGACTAGATTTGGTTTGCATGTAAACTGGGCTGAATTACCACTATTCGTGAAAGCTTTCTTTCCCACTGCCTGGTAAAAAAAATCTATTAACTGTTATTTAGGATTCTATTACTACAATATTCATATTCAAAATACATGTGAGAAGACTGAGGAAAAACTTCTGTAATTTTTAACTCTAGTCCAGTCATTGGTGGCACCCAGAAAAGAGATGTTCTGGTCCAAAAGAAAAAGAATACTAACTTTTAGTAAACTGTTTTTTTAAAACCTGACAACTACCCAGCAGTATATGATGAAAATGGGAGTTCGGCTCTTTGTCCCATAGGTTTGTGTCATAAGGACAATTCACACCCCCGAAATGGATCTGTATTTGTTATGGGGGGGAAAATATAGCTTAGCAGGCGAACCTAGAAAAGGGGTGATCATCACTTCTTTCTTCACCCTCTTGCCTACTATCCTTCCCACTTTGCCAGTCAACTGGACCTGCAAGTCTGTTTACGTGGCCCTACCTCTAACTCTTATGCCTTCTTGACTAAAGTGAAGCTTGCTGTAGCACTCTTAAATGTTCTGTGAATTCAGACTTACTTTTGGAAACCTTCCAAGTGGACTTCAAACTTTCCAGCTGATTCTGACATGAGTCAGTCTGGCTGTCTCAAAACTGTCCCTTTATCAATAAGTGACTTCAAAGTCCCCAAGATTGCCGGCTTGGCATAGTTTACAGCAGTACACCTGATGGTCTTGTCAAAATAAATGCCTTTTCTACCATCACCAGATAAGGTTTACTTCTGGACTTAGACAAGAAAATGAGGGACATGGCCAAATGAAAAGCTAAATGAGAAATAAATCACTTCTTCAGTGAAGTTGTTTCTTGGACTTGTTATTCCTTTCACAGTTTATTTCTCAATCAAGCAAAGGTATTTATTGAGCACCTACTATGTGCAGAACACTGCACTAAGTTTTGGGGAAAGTATAATAGAGTTGGCAGATAAGAATCCTACCCACAAGGAGCTTAAAATCCAGTGGAAAGATTATTTTGTGTGGTGAGAAATGGAACCTTATATTTTATTGTTATGTATCTTAAGGCTATTTGAGTACCCACTGTTGCCCAGGTTGGATGAGGGAGAGCTTTGCAACTAGAGAGATGATGAAGCAAGCTTCGTGGAGAGAATCTGTTTCACTTCTAAGCTTGCTAGGTCCTCTCCTCATCCCCAGTAGACCTTCTGTCAGCACATACCATTCCCCTGTGGAAGAAAAACTTCAAATTCTGTGTTGAATTTGAGCAGATATGTCAGAGACAAGTTTATTACTACTAGTGCTTCTTCTAGCACTAGTAGGGAGAGGTGGTTGGTGGGCAGAGTTTCCCCTGCTAGCCAAAGCCAATTCAACTCTGAGTAATCAATCAATCAATCAATTGTATTTATTGAGCACTTACTGTGTGCAGAGCACTGTACTAAGCGCTTGGGAAGTACAAGTTGGCAACATTTAGAGACAGTCCCTACCCAACAGTGGGCTCACAGTCTAGAAGGGGGAGACAGAGAACAAAACCAAACATACTAACAAAATAAAATAAATAGAATAGATATGTACAAGTAAAATAGAGTAATAAATATGTACAAACATATATACATATATACAGGTGCTGTGGGGAAGGGAAGGAGGTAAAATGGGGGGGATGGAGAAGGGGACGAGGGGGAGAGGAGGGAAGGGGCTCAGTCTGGGAAGGCCTCCTGGAGGAGGTGAGCTCTCAGTAGGGCCTTGAAGGGAGGAAGAGAGCTAGCTTGGCGGATGGGCAGAGGGAGGGCATTCCAGGCCCGGGGGATGACGTGGGCCGGGGGTCGATGGCGGGACAGGCGAGAACGAGGCACGGTGAGGAGATTAGCGGCAGAGGAGTGGAAGGTGTGGGGTGGGCTGAAGAAGGAGAGAAGGGAGGTGAGGTAGGAGGGGGCGAGGTGATGGAGAGCCTTGAAGCCCAGGGTGAGGAGTTTCTGCCTGATGCGCAGATTGATTGGTAGCCACTGGAGATTTTTGAGGATTTTTAATCCAGACCTTCTCGGATAGATAGTAGTAACTCCATGGGATAGGGTTTTCTCATCCAGCCCCTGCTTGTTATCAAGGTGTCAAAATCCTACTCAGCCCCACTAAAGTAGTAGCTTCATCTTGGTTTTTTTTTTTTTTTAGCTACTCCTTTCAGAACTCCTAGAGAACAAAGGGAAGATGTGTTGGGAAGTTGATTGCCTTGGCAACCAAGAGCACCCAGAGGATAGCAAGCAGTCCTAGAGCTGCAATGGCTCAGAGAGAAGGGGGGCAAATGCAGAGCCATGACCCTTGTGCTTCCACACCTCAATTATGAATTGTGTCCATCAGCGTTTCTACAGACGAGGAAATCAATCAGTGGTATTTACTGAACATTTTCTAGATGCGGAATACTGTAATAAACACTTGAAGAGTACAGTAAAGAAAGTAGACAAGATTAGTCAATTGATGGTATTCAACGCGTGCTTACTGTGTGCAGAACAGTTCATTCATTCAATCATATTTATTGAGCGCTTACTGCGTGCAGAGTACAGCTATTATCTAGTGAGCAAGACAGACTTTTAAATTAATTACCAAGATTTGTCTCAGTTCTTTGACACCCCTGCTCTAGAGTAATGCATGCTGGAGGAATGCAGTGAGCTAGCATAGAGAACCCATCCATCCATCCATCCAACCATCCCTGCTACCCCCTGGAAGTGGTACATAGGACAGTCTGAAGTTTTACAGGCCTGAAGTGTATCACTGCAATCTATCAATCAATTGTATTTATTAAGCACTTTGTGCCAAGCTGTCCACTAAATGCATGGAAAAGTTCAACAGTAGAGAACTCCACTGCAAATTATTAGTATATGTTAACATCAATTAGATTACCAGAGTGGCTATCTAAGGCCAGTGGCCATCAGAGGATCCTTTACAAGGCTAATAAAGAGAAGGACGGTGAATGTACTTTAATACGATAGGTAACAGTTACCCTTCACTTGTCAGATAAGCCATGTAGAAAGCTAAAGGTCAGTCAAGTCAGAGCTGACTGTAGCTGAACCATTTAATATAGTCAATTAACTCATGCCAACCTGACTGGCATCCATCTATGCTGATACCTGAAAAAAATAAAACCTTTACTAACCTTTGACTCTTTCAGGCCTAAGCTTATGGTCTCATGCCCTGTGTAGTGGCAAGAATCAACCACAAGTGATTCTTAAAAGACGAGTCAATCCCTACTTCTTGAGCACAGTGCCAATCAATACTAGCTCACTGACTGAGTGCAGAACATAGTACCAAGAATTTAGGAGAGTTTAAAATAATCCTTCCCCTGTTTAATATCATCTGAACATATGTTTCAGCTGGCCAAGACTTCACTTTCTCCCCACTGTTATAATTTAAATCTTGGGGAGGAAAACACACCCTACCTATGTAGGATTAAATCTTCAGTTTTGGAAAACAGGAATCTTATTAGAGGAAGAAATTATACTTTGTTGTGAATGGAGTTAATGATAATAATAATAATAATACTATTTGCTAATCACTTATGATGTAACAAGCACTGTACTAAGCCCTGGGAGAGTGGATTGCATAAATGGAGCTTCTGTTCTGCTGGGAGTGGACTACTCCAATTGTGAGACTAGCCTTGTTTTTGTAGTGAAGCTGTAATGTCTATGATTCTTTTCTGCAGCATTGCTGCTGCATACAAGAAGGCACAGAAGTTCTTTAAAATTTAGCTTTTAAAGGCAATTCAAAGGCAAACATAAGCTTGCTCCTTGTGGCCAGGAAACATGTCTACCAACTCTGTTATATGATAGTCTCCCAAGTGCTTAGTACAGCACTCTGAACACATTAAGTGCTCAATAAATATGACTGATAGATTGATGGTGCAAGAAGCTAAGATTTAGACTCTGAAATGGACTGTTGGTTAAAGTATTATATTCAAGCAAATCGATTCAAATCTTTGCCACGCACTCTTCACCTAGAATAAAAAGTCTCATTCCAGAAAAAAATACAAGCCCCACAGTCATTCCATGGCACTCACCATTTTGCATTTAATGTAAACGTGGCAAGTTTGAAAGCAATAACTCTAGTTTTCTTTATATAATTCTGCAGCATCAAATGATTTCCTTGCCTCTAAGGAAAACCTGAACAAAATGCAGTTTAACACTGCAGCTTCTCCCTTTGACCTTCAGGAGATAACAGGAAGTGTTACGTATGTTCCTAACAGCAAATTCAATATAACATTCAGGGTTACTAAATACAGGGAAATCTAATTGGCTGGTTCCAGGAACCTCCACAATACTTATATAAGGATGCTTAGAATAGTTAGAACTGCATCTATCTGATATTTTTAAATGCCTAGCATAATACTTTCCAAGTACTTCTAAATGGATGCTATTTTGATATTAAAATAGAAAAAAATAGGAAAGGAGCCATAAAATAGCTATTAAGCTATATTGTAATGCTTTTGGGCAGCTAAGATTGAACAGTAAGACATCGAGAACTTTTTAGTTTCTGGCTCTTAATGAAATAAAGACTAGAATTCTATCTGAGAATGAGCGGTTTTCTGGTCCAGTCATTCATTCAGTAACCTGGAGCCAATGTTAGCATTGCCTCAACTTGTCTGTTTTAAACCAGGTTGGTCCTTTGCTAAGAAGGCATTTTTCTCACTTAGTTCTGCCGGAGTCTTCCCGAACGAGGATGCGGCTGGGATGTAGGAGCTGAGGTAATTAGACTGGCAGCCCATGGGGGTGGGGAGACATTTGTCCAGAAAGCAGAAGTTCCATCTCACCCCCTACTCATCTTCCCCACTTTCCGCACCCCTATACCGTTACTTCTGTGTTCCTCCTGGACGTCTCCGGAAAGCTCCTGGAGATGTCCGCCCAAGGTGGGGGTAGCCTAATGCCACTATTCCCCCCAGAACGCAGGAATTTCAAGTATTCACTAACACAATAAGACCCACAAAGTCACCATCTCTTTAAAAGCTCCCTCTAGTCAGATGCTGGCTTTAAGAGCTACACTGTTCCTCTCAAGGTTGTTGCACAAGAATCTTCTGTCTAACCTTTTGCCAAATTTTTGCACTTCTGATTTGTTGAAGTTACTCTTAATATTTGAACAGGTCACTTCTACCTTTGAACCTGTTGCAATAGGGTTCAAAGATTGCCGAGGTGCTGTTGTGTTGGCCATTATTAAGGGAGCACAAGTTGACTTCAGGTGCAGACAGTAACCCAGGAACTGTTGTGAAAAGAGCTAGTCTTGAATGAAGGAGAACTACATAAAGCAGGTGGGGCTTAATTTCTGGGCACAGGAAGTGTGACTCTTCCTTTAAGGTAAGCACCAAAATATCTTTTCTGGGATTTGAAGTGTGCATGTTTTATTTATATATGTGTATATATATATATATACTTGGGATTTAGTATTTCTATAACCTCTCAATTACTCTGTCTTGATTTACTGTAGAGTATTAAGGACAAGTTAAGTAGTATGTCTGAAGTGTTTAGAATTATTAGAAAAAAGGGCCAGATTTGGGATTGTTACAGCCCAAACTTGAAAGAGCTATAGAACAAATTGTATTGTAGCCAATGCCAGGAATTAATAAACTTCTAGCTGCTCTGGAAAGGGGTGAAAGGCAAAATGTTTCAGGTCACTGCTCTTAACTACAAAAACAATGATCTGTATCAAGTACTGCAATCCACTGGTAAATACCCCAACTAATTCATTCAATCGTATTTGAGTGCTTACTGTGTGCAGAACACTGTACTAAGCGCTTGGAAAGTACAATGCACAAAACTACACGTACAAAACTATGCATTTTACATATGTGATCAGGATACAAACCTAAACACCCAGGGAGGAAGGAAAGAATTTTGGTAAGAGTCTAGTAGTATGCACAATTAGCCTCAGAACTGGAAATCTGAAATCAAAGCAAACATGATTCAGTGACTTTGTAAATGGCTTTAGAGAATCCCTAAACATGATGTAAAGATTGGGGATCTAAATTTTACCTGCGGGAAGCATGTAAAGATTCTGCCACTTCAGAGCCGGGCCAGCAGCTAACAAATTGTGAGACCAGGATGTCACTAAGTAAAGCTAATGTTTTGTTGCATCATTAATGTTTTATTTGGAAAAGGATGAATAGTATACTCTGCCAGGCTTCACTCCAGGAATGGCAACTTTGCTTTAACACATAAGGTGTCTAAATACTCCAACCGCCTCTGCAGCTTCTTGGCTCAGGTGAATAGGTAACTAAGCTGAATGCTGGTTACCAAGGTCCCTGTGTTCTTTTTTCCTGCTCTCCTAAAGCCCCTTGCGTCATAGGGAGTGAATTATGAGACAGGGAATGGACTGGTTACAGACTTATTGGGCTAATCAGTCCACTCATAAGAAGAGCAGAGGTTGCTTAAAGTATCCTCCAATATTGGAGGGGATCAACGGTATTTGCAATTTTCCACAAGTGGAAATTAAGGCAGAAATGAGCTGCTTCCCTGAAGAGTCTCCTAAGTGACTGGGAGTCAGGAGACTGGGGTTCCAATACTAGCTTTGCCACGTGCCCTTAGGCAAGGCATTTAACTGCTCCGTGTCTCTGTTTCCTCATATGTGAAATGTGGATTCAATGTCCATTCCTCCCCCTGGGAGGACCAACGGGGAAGGGACTGTCTGACCTAAGTATCTTGTCTCTACCCCAGTGCTTAGTACTTACTATTATTATTATTATTATTATTGTCTGTGCCTCAATTTTCTTCTCTGTAACATGGAGGGGAAGGATTAAATACTTATTCTCTCTCCCCACATCCAACAACTTCTTCTCCACCCTAATCCTCCTCAACCTCTCAGCTGCCTTAGACACTGTGGAACACTTCCTTCTCTAGGAAACATTATCTAATCTTGGCTAATCTGACTATATCTTCTTCCGGTTCTCCTCCTCAGTCTCTTTCACAGGCTCCTCTTCACCCTTTAACTGTGGGAGTCTCTCAAAGCTCAGTTCTGGGTTAATCAATCAATCATATTTGAGTGCTTACTGGGTGCAGAACACTGTATTGAATAGGTGGGAGAGTACAATATAACAGAGTTGGTAGACACTGTCCCTGCCCACCATGGATCCCCTTCTGTTCTCCATCTACACACTCCATCAGTCGTATTTATTGGGTGCCCACTCTATACAGAACATTATTCACTCCAACTTCAACTACCATCTCTATGTAGATGATTCCCACATCTTTCACTCTCCTTCTCATTCATTCATTCAATTGTATTTATTGAGTGCTTACTGTGTGCAGAGCACTGTTTTAGCGCTTGGGAAGTACAAATTGGCAACATATAGAGACGGTCGCTACCCAACAACGGGCTCACAGTTCTCTGCAGTCTCGTATTCCTCCTACCTTTAGGACATCTCTACTTGAACATTCCACTGACCCAAACTCAACCTGTCCAAAACAGAACTCCTGGCTCTGCCATTTACCTGCTATGTGATTTGGGCAAGTCATTTAACTTCTTTGAGCCTCAGTGATCTCACCTTCAAAATTGAGGATTAGGTACCTGTACTGTCTCTCATTTAACTCTGTGAGCCCCATGTGGGGCCTGATTATCCTGTAACCATCTCAGTGCTTATGTGCTTACTTCACTGCTTGGCAAATAGTAAGCACTTAATACCACATGCACACACACAAACACAAAAAATCAACCAATTCAATAACTCACCCAAACTTCATCCTCGCTAATCTTTCCCGTCACTGTAGGCAACACCACTACCCTCCACCTCACAAGCTCATAAGCTTTCTCATTCAACCCACATATTCAGTCTGTCACCAAATCCTGTCAGTTCTACCTTCACAACATAGCTAAAATGCACCCTTTCCTCTCCATCCACACTGCTGCTGTGCTGATCCAAGCATTTATATCCTGCCAAGACTACAGCATCAACCTTCTCACTGACTACCCCCCACCCCACCGCTGCCCACTTTTCTTGTAGTATTTGTTAAACATTTACTATAAGCCAGGCACTGTTCTAAGCACTGGGGAAGATACAAGCTCATCAGATTGAACACAGTCCACATCCCACATGGAGCTGAGAATATTAATTCCCATTTTACAGAGGAGGTAACTGAGGCACAGAGAAGTGACTTGTTCAAAGTCAACCAGCAGACCAGTGAGCTGGGATTAGAAGCCAGGTCTTTCAGGGTCCCGAGTCTGTGTTCTATCCATTAAGCCACACTGCTTCTCTGGCCACAATGCCTCCTGTCTCTTCCCCACTCCAGTCCTTAATTCACTCTGCTGCCAGAATCATTATTCTTTAAAAAACTCAACTCACCTGTCCCCATTCCTCAAAAACTCCAATGGCTCCACAAACAGAAACTTCTTACCATTAGCTATAAAGTCACCCCCTCCAATCTTGCCTTACTGATTTCCCATTATAATGCAGCCCACATGCTTCACTGCTCCAATGCCAACCTATTCACAATACCTCTATCTAACCGTAGACCCCATGCTCCCTCTGACCTGGAACTCCCTCCCCCTTCAGTTCCCACAAACCTCCACTCTCCTTACCTTCAAAGCCTTATTAAAATCACACCTCCTCCAAAAGGGTTTCACTTCCCCTACTTCCTCTCCTGCATCACCTGTGCACTTTTATCTGGTCCCTTTAAGCCTTTGATATTGAACCCCACAGCACTTAACTATATATCTATAATTGATTTTAGAATCCGTTTCCTCCTCTGGACTGTAAATTTCTTGTGGGCAGGAAACATCTCTACCAGCTCTTGTTATTTTGTGCTCTGCACACAGTAAGTACTCAAATACCAATGATTGATTAGACTGTGGGATAGGGTCTGGATCTGATCTGACTACATTACATCTATCTTGATTAATAATTTAATAAGCACATATAGTGTGCACAGCATTGTCCCAGGCGCTTAGTAGAGTACAACGTAACAGAGTTGGTAGGTCTATTCTTTGCCCAAAATGAGCCCATAAAAAGCCATTAAATAATTACTATTACAATGACAGTCTCAAAGAAAAGGAGTCTTCATTTTCATTTACCTTCCTCTCTCTTCTCTGCTTGCCCATCCAGGTGATTTTGAGTAGCATTCTAGATGCCCCTGGATAAATGCTAGTGATAGGACCCAGAAGTACATTACTCCTACAGGGTCCCAGTGACTCTTTGCTGGGGGCTGCAGTAAAACCTGTGTACTGGTAGTTTTGGGTGAGGTGGGGAGGGAGAATCTTTCAGGGGTTGCGTTTGATGACTTACCTGGCCGTTTGGAGTTAGTAGGATGTAGCCATCAAACTCCAGAGGCTGCTAGAAGTGACGTGGTGGGAGGGGTCAATTATCTTGCACTAAATAGCTCTAGTGCGCTCAGCCGCCTTTTGTGTGGCCCGAGGCAAGCTGCTATTTGGCCCTTCAAAGTTCACCTTCTCTGCTGCATAATCACTGTTTCTCTGCCGTGTAAGGGCCTGGGTGTCTTGATCCCAAAAGAGGTGCATTCATTCATTATTGAGCACTTACTGTGTGCAGTGCTAAGAGCTTTCGGAGAATACAATGCAACAATAAACAGGGTCGCGCACTGAGGAGGGAGCCAGGAGAGGGTGAATCAGAGGTTTAGTTTAGTACTCCAGGCCCTAGTTTTTGGCTGGTGTTTTTTTCTTGGTTGTCTTTTATTTTTTTTAAAAGCCAATTTTGCTCTGACACGATTTTGCTCCTCGTGGTCAGAATGCTTCCACTTTCAGTTGTGACTGGAACCAGGAAGTGAAGTGTGAGTCCTGAAGGGGAAGGGGAAGTCGAATAAGGTATGACCCCTGCACACCACACACACACATACACACACACAAGCACACACGCACACACAAGAATTCAGCTTGAGAGTAGTTGGAGGGAAGAGGCCCGGGAGGTTGTACCTGTTGAGTGGAATGGATATTCTGAGGCTTGGTCATCACTAGTGAAAGACTGCAAGAGAAAGGCGAGTGTGGAACAGGAAGAACCACGAGGAAGGAAGCGAAGGCCAAGAAGCAGCGCAATGTGACTCCCATAAAGGGTAAGGTTAATGACCTGGTGTTCTAATTTTCAGGAGGCATTGGAAGAGTATGGGAAAGGTCAGATAGGTAATCCTGTCGTTCTTTCTCATCCTCCCCTCGGGAGGCTCCTTGATTCCCAGCCTGGTTGTTTAAACAAGATTTATGCTGGAAAGAAACAGCTAGGATGTGCCCAAAGAAAGGGTTTGAGGGCTAGCAACAGACACGAGGCAAAGTCCTTGTCATCAGAATCTTTCTGTGTTGAGTGGATTGTTGCATTCTAGTTTAATATTCCTGCTGAATAAGGTTCACTAATAATTTCCATTGTAAGAGATTCATTCATTCAATTATATTTGAGTGCGTACTCTGTGCAGAACACTTTACAAAGCACTTGGTAGAGTACAATCCAACAATAAAGACACATTCCCTGCCCACAACGAGCTGACAGTCCAGAGAGGGGGAGACAGACAGTAATATATATTTAAAAAATTACACATGTGTACATAAGTGCTGTGGGGCTGGGTGGGGGGAATAAGAGGGGGAGCAAGTCAGGGTGATGGAGAAGAGGAGAGGGGGGTGCTTAGTCAGGGAAGGCTTCCTGGAATAGATGTGCCTTCAGTAAGGCTTTGAAGGGGGGGAAGAATAAACAGTCTGTCGGATTTGAGGCCAGAGGAAGGACATGGTACAGGGGCTGGTGGTGAGATCGAGGCAGAGTGAGAAGACATGTGGGTTACGGGGGAGAAGAGAGGAAAGGAGACGTTTTCCCCAAGCAGTGTCTTTACCTTAACCATATGGGGTAGCTAGAGCCGAACCCTAGGTTTAAACTTTGCTCTAGTGCTCACTTGATTGCCCAATATTTGCTCATTTTGGACCCTTTATGTACACTTGCTTCAGAAATGAACTTTAACCCTCACCAATCTGCACTATGGCGGTAGTCACAGGAGGATGATTCATGAATGAAACCCAATTCACGTTTTGAAAATAAATAAAATATTTTATTTATTTATTTATTTATCCTATTTATTTTATTTTGTTAGTATGTTTGGTTTTGTTCTCTGTCTCCCCCTTTTAGACTGTGAGCTCACTGTTGGGTAGGGACTGTCTCTATATGTTGCCAATTTGTACTTCCCAAGCTCTTAGTACAGTGCTCTGCACATAGTAAGCGCTCAATAAATACGATTGATGATGATGATGATGAAAGGAAGAACTCGAACCTGTGCTGAGTCAAAAGGCCAAGAATGTGAGAAGTGAGGAAACTCGAGGATATGTGTATAGAAGGCTGTGGATCAGAGACTGAGAGGGAAGCTCTTAAAGGCATTCTCAACTTTGCCTCAGCCTTCTAATCTTGTCTTTCAAACTTTTAATAATAATTGTGGAATTGAAGCATTCACTATGTTCCAGTCACTGTACTAAGCGCTGAGCTGGATACAAGCAAATTGGGTTAGACCAGTACAGACCCGTGCCCACATGGGGTTCATGGTCTCAATCCCCATTTTACAGATGAGGGAACTGAGGCACAGAGAAGTTAAGTGATTTGCCCAAGGTCACACAGCAGACAAATAAATGGCAGAGGTGAGATTAGAACCCATGACCTTTTGACTCCCAGGCCTGTACTGTGTCCACTGCATGATGCTGCTTCTTACTGTCTTAGGAAATGGAAGGAGGGAAGAAAAAGAACCCTGATTTATGGAACTGATTCAGAAAGAGCACTAAGACTAGAACATGTAGCAAGTGAGCCCGTTGTTGGGTAGGGACCATCTCTATATGTTGACGACTTGTACTTCCCAAGCACTTAGTAGAGTGCTCTGCACACAGTAAGCGCTCAATAAATACGATTGAATGAATCCAGTGTGAAAGAGAGGCAATATAAAGAAAAATGCAATTTTTAAGGTTGAGGAGGAGTTGTCCCATCAATGCTCTTTCAGCAAATGGCAGAAATGACTCTCCAAAGTTGACAAATAATATTTTGTCATGCACGTACCAATATTTCCTCACAGACAATGTGGCAATACGTTTTATCAACCATTCAATACAGCTACAAAACTATGAGAAATCAGGCCGCAGCCTAAGGCTGCCTTTGCCCTTGAACTCCTGTTGTGGGGAATCAAATGCACAGAAAGTATTTAGGAAAGCATTGGGAATCTGTTTACCAACGTTCCCCACTAAGTCTTAAACGCGATTGGGACCAGCTTTTCAGGCAGGAGAAAATTTTGCAGGCTTGAACTTTGCCCTAATCTGCTGTTTAGTAGAATCCTCTCATCAGTAAACTCCTAGTTTAAACTATGCTATCTCTTTACTCATTGTGTGGGAATTTTGCGGCTAAATAGGCAAAGGAAAGTTAAAGAGACAGTCTTGAAGGAAAGAGGGGTGGCAATAAAGCTGTTCAAGTGGTCTGTAGGCCCCTAACCTTTAACCCAAATAGAAGGGTAGCCATAACCTGGCATCAGGAATTACCAATTTCAGTGCGAAAGTCAGGCTGCAATGACACCTTAATTTCATCTATACAAATCTTAGAAAATAGAGGTGGATCTAAAATGAATTGGAAAGACCTTCGAAAAAAGGACTTTGGCATAAAGTTTGGCCTTTGCACCTTGATTCTGGTGACATGATACCTGACCATTGATCAGCCTAGGTAGAATCAGACTTAAAACTGAGAAGGTAATCGAAATGACTTTCACAATCAATTGCATCATTAAGCTGTTAAAATTGGCCTAACAGCAAAGTCTAGGGTTTTGTCCAGTCTGTCTCTTTACGTGTTCCTGTATCCAATCAGTGCACCCTCAGATAACAAATGTACTTGGTTTCTGTCTGAATTCACTAGCTCAGCAATCTGGAATGGGGAAATCATGTAGTGTGTGTAACAGAAGCAAAGATAGTGTTACAATTCAACTCTAGTTCTTGTAAAAAAAAAAAAGTGGTTTGAGTATGTGTTTCATGGAAAATGACTTTAGAATCAGTCACCATCACTCCCACCCCAAAGAATCATTCAAGAATGTTTGCATGTGTTGGGTTGTGGGTGGGGAGGAGGGGTAGAATGGCCTAATGGATAGAGCATGAGCCGGGGAGTGACAAGGTCATTGGTTCTAATCCAGGCTGCTACTTGTCTGCTGTGTGACCTTGTGCAAGTCACTTAACTTCTCTGTACCTCAGTTCCCTCATCTGTAAAATGGGGATTGAGACTGTGAGGCCCACGTGGCACAGGGACTGTGTCCAAACCGATTTGCTTGTATCCAGCCCAGCGCGTAGTACAGTGCCTGACACATAGTTAAGCGCTTAACAAATACCATGTAAAAAAAAAGTATAGGAGTGTTCTCTGAGACAGTCAAGAGCCTTCCAAGGACATTTCAGAGAAGAGTGAAATCTGATCCCTGAGCTGGATTGGGGAAGGGGCTTAGTGTTTTATATCAGTGGGGGAGAGAGAGGTAATGAGTCTCTCTGCAGGTACCACCAGGCTTCCCTCTCTCTACCCTTTCTCCTCCCAGCCATTTCTTCAACCTGTTGAAATTCCATTTTGCCATTGTCCCTGTCCTGGCTGCATTTGCTATGATTACCAATTCCCCCAGATGATCATCTGGTGGGATAATTAACAAAGGTGGGGAAGTTCTCAAATTCACACATGACTGTATTGCATTTAAGGCTTTTGAGATTTAGCAGTTTCTTGGTAAAATTCACTGTGGCAAAGATGGTGTCTATAGCTGAGGCTGTTTCTTTAGACTTGAGAGAAACAGCGTGGCCTAGTAGAAAATGTGTGGTCTCATAGAGGACCTGGGTTCTAATCCGGACTCTGCCACTTGATTGCTGTGTGACCTTGAGCAAGTCTCTTAACTTCTCTGGGCTTCAGTTTCCTCATATGTAAAACAGAGATTCAGTACTGCTCTCTCTCCTGCTTACAAAGTGAGCCCCATGTGGGATAAGGGACTGTGTCTGACCTGATGATCTTGCTTAGTACAGTACTTAGCACATAGTAAGCACTTAACAAATACCACTATTACTGTTTTGTCGCCTCTCTGTAATGTATTATTGATACCAATCTGGTTATACTGCTCTGAGTGATGTGATGTGTAAAACTGTACAACTCTCCACTCCCTTTTTCAAGTTTCACTTGGGTCCATTTCCTTTGGTTAACTAAACCTCTTGGTTCAAACCATTTGCCTTCCTGCTTACCAGAATATCTGGTCTCTTGAAAGTGCTTTTTAAATTTCTGCCATTTCCGAGTTCAGCTCTGAATGACGGCCCACAACTTTGTGATGGTTTACCAAACGTTGTGTGCAGATAGGCTACCTTTTATTATTCTCCCTTTTAAGCCCCTGTTCTATATAATATTTATAGGTACACAATGAAAGTGTGGCCCAGGTAAGTAGCATTAATAGAAGTGCTTTTGGCCTTGAAAATTACTTGGTTTCAGAAGCCTGAACTTTGAACAATAATAATAATAATGGTATTTGTTAAGCGCTTACAATGTGCAAAGCACTGTTCTAAGCACTGGGGGAGGTTACAAGGTTATCAGGTTGTCCCCGGCGGGGCTCACCGTTTTAATCCCCATTTTACAGATGAGGTAACTGAGGCCCAGAGAAGTTAAGTGACTTGCCCAAAGTCACACAGCTGACAGTTGGCAGAGCAGGGATTTGAACCCATGACCTCTGACTCCAAAGCTCGTGCTCTTTCCACTGAGCCATGCTGCTTCTCCTAGCATTTTTGAGCATGGCATCGTGCCTGGCAACTGGGAAAGTAGAATGGTATTCAGAGTTTCCAGTGGGTAGAGAGTAGAATGGCCTGAGAATAGGGCAGCGTTCTGTTATTAGGTTCTTGGAGCAATAATTCCTTCCCTGGGAATGGCCTTTAAAATGGTGAAGGAGAGAGAGCCCTTGGGGAGCTGGGGAGGTTGCAGAGAGCTTAACACAGGGGAGAGAAGCTTAATAATAATGATAATAATAATGGTGGTATTTGTTAAGTGATTGCTATGTGCCAGGCACTTTATTAGACGCTGGGGTAGATACAAGCAAATTGGGTTAGACACAGTCCCCCTCCCATGTGAGGCCAGTCTTAATCCCCACTTTACAAAGAGGTAAGTGAGGCTCAGAGAATTGAAGTGATTTGCCCAAGATCACACAGCAGACAAGTGGTGGAGTTGGGAATAGAGCCCATGACTTTCTGACTCCTGAGAAAATACAACCCTGGTTTGAGAAGGAACCCTCCTTTCCTGTACATAGCCACCCCTCTCCCAAACTTTACACAAACTTGCAGTAACTGGAATACAAACAAGCAAAATACAACAATAAAACTTGATGCAAAAAAAACCCGTTTTCACACTTGTTGGGATCTCAGGACAGGCTTCTATAAAAGGCAGGAACTACTTAGCTTTTTATTCCAAATACTAGATGAAATTTAATCTCATGACCTAAAACCCTTGGCGAATCCTAAGAGACTGTAAGTCCTGTCATTCAAATCCTGCTAAAGCACAGCTCAGGAAGCTTTTTCTGCTGTCTGTCCAATTTAAGGTACAATGCAGGGAGGAAGTGGAGGTGGGAAGGAAGAAAGAATAATAATAATGGTAGTATTTAAGTGCCAACCAAGTGCAAACAAGTGGCAAAACTGAGATTAGGACCCATGTCCTCCGACTCCCAGGACTGTGCTGTTTCCAGACAGATGGAGTAAAGGGAGTGAAGAGGCACTGATAGAATGTGATTACATCCCCCCTCTAGACTGTAAACTTGTTGTCGGTGGCGACCGTTTCTGTTTATAGTTGTACTCTCCCAAGTGCTTAGTACAATGCTCTGCACACAGTAAGCACTCATGAATGCTGTGAGTTTAATCTGGATCTCATGCAGAGAGTTTTCATTGAAGGATAATTCTTCCCATATTTGTCTATTTCTCTTTGCAGAGAACTAATTATTCTCCAGCCTAGGGCAAGCTATGTGTCAGTCTCAGTTTCAGTCTAGGCTGTCTCCTTCTGGTAGGATGTTGCTATTCGGACCATCAATTTCACTTTAATAAGAATAACTGTGGTATTAGACACTTACTATGTGGCAAGCACTGTGCTAAGAGCTGGATTAGGTACAATACAGTCCTATTAGACAGTCCTTGATCTATAAGGGGCTTATAATTGAAGGGGAAAGGAGAGCAAGTATTGAATCCCCATTTTGCAGATGAGCAAACTGAGGCATAGAGCTGTTAAGTGACTTGTCCAAGGTCATCCAGCAGGCAAGTGGTGGAGCTGGGATTTGAACCAAAGTCTCACTTTGACTTTCCATTAGGCCTTGCTACTTCTTACTTTGCACTCGAACACTCCTTTTTTGTGTAACTACAAATGCAAAATAATGGAAAGAAAATCAAATTTTAAAAAGTGTCTTCCACCCCCCTTCTCTCCAAGCCTGTGTTAGATAGCAATTATAAAACCTTCCCTATTCTCTGAAGTATTCCTGAGTTTGGAAAGCCTTGAAGAGGACTTTTTCTAGAAGATTTCTGTTGCTGAGGAAAACTTGTTATGGGAACTCGGTCACTCTGGTCTCCTTAATTAGCCATTGTCACCTCTGGATGAGTTTGTACTTGTAAGAAAATTGGAAAACCAATTAGACCTGAATGAGCACATAACACTTTCCGGACAACAGGGACCAAGATCTTTTGCTTTTTAAATTAAAATTCAAATCTCATTATTTTGTAGAAACTAAGACATCACTGCTCAAAACAAAAATAACAATCCTGCTGTCCTTCAAAAATGTCAAACCCAATGGTTGAATTTTAATGGTGACCCCCTACCTCTGTTCTTCCTCTCTCCATTCCAGGGCAAGTCTTTACCATTGTCATGGAAGCCTCTATTTAAGAAGCTCATTGCATCAACTTTCTCGTAACTTGAGTGCTTTATAATGTTGATTGTTTCCCCTGCCCCCGCTCATGATTTGCAAGTTCCTTGAGGGTCAGGTCAGTGCCGAGGTTCTGTAGCCTACCCTGTAGGCATTCAATTAAATATTTATTAATGGTAAAAGTGGGTTTATCTAAATCCAATTGACCATGACTGTCATTTGAGTGTTGTGTGTGACACCTGTGCAGAGCTTTTCATTCATTCCTCCCCACTCTTTCCTCCACCATGCTTTCCCAACAATGAACGCCAAAGGGAAAGGACTGAATCTTGTGATCCTACCTTCTAGCCTCAGAACGATATCAGTCATATTTATTGAGTGCTTACTGTGTGCAGAACACTGTACAAAGCAATTGGGAGCATACAGTACAGCAGAGTTGGAGGGCCTGTTTCCCTATATACAGTGCTCTGCACACATTAAGCGCTCAATAAATACGATTGAATATATACTGTAATATTATTTTCCCCTCCCTTCCCCAAGGATGTGTGACATTCTGTGGAATTGGTTAAAGCATCAGAGCATTTTAGTACTAAAGTTTGAAGCTTAACGAATAAGCACATAAAACCAGTGACCAACTGTTTCCTAAGGAAAGTGGCCTGGAATAGTGGATAGAGCACAGGCCTGGGACTCTGAAGGTCATGGGTTCTAATCCCATCTCCACCACTTGTCTGCTGTGTGACCTTGGGCGTGTCACTTCACTTCTCTGGATATCAGTTACCTTATCTGTAAAATGAGGGATAAGACAATGACCCCAGTGTAGGACAGGGACAATATCCATCCTGATTTGCTTGTATCCATCCCAGCACTTAGTACAGTAACTGGCACATAGTAAGCGCTTAACAATTGCAATAGTAATGATAAAGGACAGGTGGCCTTATCCTAGGAAATCAATCAAGTGATCAAACTCCCAAAGTTCAAACAAAACTGCAATCTCTTAAATTTTGCAAGTGACTTTTGCTTCTACTTTTTTGTTCAATCTCAGAGTACCTTATGGTGTTGTAATGCTCATGATAATGATGCAGGAAGCTAATATTCAGCTTTTTGGCAAAAAAAAACCCCTTTATTGGTAAAGTACGTTAAAAACTAGGCCAATACCATTACTTGTCTCAAGATTATGGTGCTATAGTCGTTTTCTTATGTAATTTAGAGTACTGTGCATTTTACTAAACATACTCTTGTCACTTCCCTTGGTTGTGAGTTTCCGTAACACATCTAATCATCCCTTGTCCTTGTGGCTTTTTTCCTCTGTAAATAGGAAGTGCCCTCTTTATTTTGGTCAGGTGACAAGTTAATGGTAAAGTCAGATCACATTTTGTCTTCAAACTACCATCTGAAGAGTGCTGAAAAATGCCCCTTTCTGGCAATAACCTTTCTTAGGTGGGTGAAGTACTCTTAAAGGAGAAAACAGAAAAGTGCCCCAGTAGCTACTGTGCATCACAACTAAGGGACTGCGACTGTGTCCAACCCAATTTGCTTGTATTCACCCTTGCACTTAATACTATATCTGGCACATAGTAAGCGCTTAACAAATGTCACTATTATTATTATTGTTGTTGTTGTTGTTAATAAAAGGTCAAATTGGTTTCCCAAAGCCTATTTTCCCAACCAAGCAGATCTACGATATAATTTATTCACTCATTCAGTCATGTTTATTGAGCACTTACTGTGTGCAGAGCACTGTACTACACTAAGCGCTTGGGAGAGTTCCATGTAACAGTGAACAGACACATTCCCTGCCCATAATGAGCTCACAGTCTAGAGATTTAGCCTCCTGCTTGTCTCTAAACTGTAGTTTAGCAAACTGCCCTCATAGGGCATGTGAGACCAGTGCAATGTGACCCGAAAATGGACAGCAACATCTTATCTCTCATATGAAGTATTTGCATGTTCCCGGCAAATGCGCTGCATGGAGAAAACCTTCAGCCCTTCAGCTCTGTCTCATTTTTCAATGTAGTATGGCATGGAAGGGATTTCAAGAGGTTATCTGGACCATGATCTATTTAAAGCCTCCCTGCATTAATAGCATATCTGGACTGTAGTGCTAGAAATGCATAGGGCACTTAGCCCTGGGTAGGCAGAGTAAGCATATTCATAAACTGCATTATTCATTCATTATGTAAACCATAACATCTAAATCCGATTTTGTAACTGTCAGGTGAGCCCTGCTGCTCTTCAGTGACTTCTTTTGGCTGTGTTGTATTTTAAAATCTCAGGGAGGAAGTTATGAGTCTTAAGTCTGCTGCTTAATCTCCCTCTCTGCTTTCCCTCTTACACGTGCCCATTGCTGTGAACACCAAATTGGTTAGCTGCTTCTATCTGGCCACTCCCCTACAGAAACACACAAAAGCCTTCCTCTCCAAATTGGCTGGAAAATTATTAACCTGTCTGTTTCCTTTTGATCCCTTGTAGGGACACTAGCAAGAGGGAGGAAGAGTTTCGTGCCTTCCAACTTTTTTTTTTTATAGTAAACAGTTGGGAAAAGAGATTGGCTCCCGTACATTCCAACCCAGAATTTTCTCTTCGCTGGAGAAGTAAGGAAGCAAATGACTGTTTCCTCCAATTCCTTTCATTTCTTTGTTTAGGTCTGAATTTCCTGCTACAGCTCCACGAAGATGATTTTTATCTTCAACTTCTTGTTTTCTCCACTTCCCACTCCGGCCCTGATTGGTCTTCTGACATTGGGAGCTACGGTTTTCCTGTGGCTGATTAACAAACCCAAAGCCGTCCTGCCTCCTATTGACCTGAGCAAGCAGTCAGTAGGAATTCAGGTAATTCTGATGTGGCTTTTGACTAGGCCCCAACTAGGTCTGGCAATGGAGCAGTACTAATTTGCAAAACTAAGAACTGTACTTTGGGATGGCAGTTCTGAGGCCAAAGGTTATTAGCTTTTCAAAACAGCAAATAACTGTTATCGGGAATGGTTCAAATTTCCTTCTAAATGAAAGGGACACTCACAGTCGGTGTGGAATGAATATCAGGGTCTAAATGACTCAGGCACACCATAAAATTCAGGTTGCTAGGTTAACTTAAATGTGTTCACTGTGTATCCAGGGGAGGGAGTTGGGAGAAGGTACTTTTAACTGCGCTCTCAAATGGAACACTTTTCCAGGGATGCCATTTGTAATAAACTGTTCTGGGCACTGAGGAAATGGGGAAGGGAGGGAGACAGGAAAGGGTGGCAATTTCCCCCCAAAAGTTTGAAAACTATATCCATAACTCGGTGAATCAGTCCCCTTTTGCCATGTGGGAGGTAAACAAAGTTTCAGTAAACCTAAACTACACGATGTTGAGGATGGAGAGAGGGGGCAGAGAGTGTCAGAGTAATGGTGTTTATTGAACACCAACTAGGGCTGTGCACTACGTGATTGGAAGCACAACAGAAACACATGACATGTAGATTTTGCGAGTCACCCCCAGAGAGATGTGGAGAGATGAGATTCCCTAAAAGAATGGGTGTGGAGGGAGAAGATTGAGGGACCCAGTACAGAGCTTGGTGGGAAACTAATGGGTAAAGGATGATAGGTAGATTAGGAGCCAGCAAAGGAAACAGAAGGAGTGCTCAGAAAAGTAGTAGAACTAGAAAGTACCGGGCTGGCAAAACTACAATTAGAAAGTGTCCTCAGGAGAAGCTGGCAAAGAGGTCAAAGAGGTTGAAGACAAGAGGTAGATAGAAGATAATCCAGTTGGATGATCCTCGTCCCACATGGGGCACACAGTCTGAGAAGTGAGAGGCAATGGGCCAAGAGGGGATAGAGTCAAAGAGCAGGCAGGAGGGCAGTGGTGGGGCATTGGGCATTGTGAATTTCAGGAGGAGGTTAAAGGTTTGGAATGGTGCGCTGTGGGAAGAGAGAGGGACCTGACAGATGAATATCCATTTTTCTATGAGTGTTTGCTTCGTCTAAATTAGGTCTTTCAATCTAGGGAGGTGCCCGGAGAGGAGCCCTACAAAAAGAACCACAGCTTCTCTCCTATTACTATGACGATGCCCGAACGATATATGAGGTCTTTCAGAGAGGACTTCGTGTGTCTGGTGAGCTCCCATTATCAACTTAGTTTGTCTCTGACCCCCAAAATGTGCCACTGTTTTGCATGTTCTTGTACCACTTTGACCTGTTCCTTTCTAACCCTGCATTAACAAATCTAGAAAACTGACAGAAAAGAAGTGTTACATCTGAGGCTGCATTTACACTCTCATTTCACAAACATCACTCAGTGAGCACTTTCCCTCCCTATTTCTCTGTCATCGTTTTTCTAATTGCTCTTTCGATAAATTAGTCATGTGAGTGCCAGCTACTCCCTCTACCCGTTTTTGTTTTGTTTTATCAAGTAGAGGTCCCCCCAACCCTTGCATCCAAGATTTTACAGTCAAACAATGGTATTTGCAGAGCACTGTATCAGACGCTTGGGAGAGTACAGTATAACCGAGTAGACATAATCCCTTCCCTGAAGGTTCTTACAATTTAGCAAAATAGTTAGAATTACAGAAATAGCCCCTTCTAAAGATAAATATCTTCAAGAATGCCTTATTGAGGAAAAAATATCTCCCCTCCTAAAATTAAATACCGCTTTCAGAATCGTTCCAGTACTGAGATTAAACACATCTATAGCAATGCTATCCTCCACTCACTAAAAACAGCTCTACTTCAAAAACAAAATAACAAACCTCACCTTCTTACTTCTCTGTTCAAAGTCAAAGTGGCATATAGGACAAGGTAAGTGCATATAATACTTCGTATCCAGGAAAACTTATGAATAAACCTGATATCTTAAATCTATATAATTTCTCTCCTCCGGCTTTATTTCTGCCACTCATTTTCTTTTTCAAGTCTTTTTCATGCATTTTTCTGTAGAATGTTGAGCAAGGCAGGACTGAGGCCAACACTCTGTGAGGTCTCCTCAGACTTTTCCCCCAGGCACCTATGCTAAAAAGATTGGTTATTCTCCTCATCCCTTCCTTCCCTTTCATTTAAGTATCAAAAGCTCACCTGCCAGCCTGTAACACTTCTAGTAGTCATAGGCTTCCTTTTGATTGGCTTTCTTCCTTTCATTTGCTTCCCCTGTATTTTGTGAACAGTAGCTCTTGGATTTCTCTGACTTTTTTTTTTTCCAAGGTTTCTAGCCAGGTAATGAACTTCAATTTTTATGATATCTCTGCCTCAGCAATCAAACCTAGTGAGAATCAAAAGAAATGTTGACCTGTTTTTAGATAATGGTCTATCAAGGTTCATGATTCTAAATAATAGCATCAGTCTTTCTGTATCTTTTGAAATGGTGGATGAAGTAGAGTCCGTTCTGCTAAGGCTGGTTATTCTCTTCATACCTTTCTTTCCCCAAACCAAAGTCCAAGTAACTAAAACTGCTTTTCCCATTTGCTTTATTTTCAGATAATGGACCCTGCTTGGGATTCAGGAAGCCCAAACAGCCATACAGATGGCTGTCTTACAAACAGGTAAGCCGTGTGTTATTGGATCCTGGGAGGAGTTTGTTTTTCCTCTTAAAGTTATTGTTGGTGTGATGGCTTAACACGTCTTTTGACGTCTCCCTTTGTAGGTAGCTGATCGAGCGGAATACTTGGGTTCATGTCTCCTGCACAGAGGCTGCAAGCCGTCACCGGACCAGTTTGTTGGCATCTTCGCTCAGAACCGGCCAGAGGTAATGAGTGAGAGAGGAACAAAGGAAGTAATCTGGCATTACTAAATATAAATTCTGCACTCGGGTGTGGGTCAAAATACAAGAGTGACCTGAGATAATACCCTCTCTCAAATGGCCTTGGCTGTAAAAAGGAAACCAGGCAGCCTCTCCTTGGATATCCAGTTGGAATTTGGAGTTACCATCAAAGGATGTTATTTCATAAAGAATCTGTCCTCCCAGAGCTTTTACAGTGAGTGGTAGTGTAAGTTTTTTATTCTGGTGAATAAGGTGTCAACTTTAAGAATTCAGAATGGGGGGAATTATTAACTGCCTGAGTCTAGTTTGCAGTGATCTTCCAGGAGGAGACAGTTCTATCAGCGTGCTAATGGGTTCAACATGTGCATGTTTAACAGATCTCTCTTCCTGCTGGGAGCTGCTTTCTAGGAATTTGGGAAGGGGGGGGGGGGGGAAACTAGCCTTGCATATAACCTTGGATCAGTAGAGAGTGTTTATGTGCTTCATGAATGATAGTCTGGACAAGGTATACAGAAAGGGAATAGCAAACTGGGTATGATTATCTGCAGGGCTTTGTTTAGGGGTCAGCATCGGTTAAAAACTGTGACTTATGAAACACTTAGCAACAGAATGAAACTTTCTTCGAAGCAAAAAGCAAAACCCCCAAACTAACACCATTTCCTAGTATTTATAGAAAGGTTGCTGTGAGAATGCTTTTGTTATCTCTGGAGAGAGAATTTTAAATTTAGAAGCAAGACAAACTCCTAGGCGGTTTGGTAGTCCACACTTCTAGGACCATCCAATGACTGTCTGTAAGCAGAAGGCATTCACAGTGAGGAAAGAGAAGTCCTTCTTTCAGTATGCAATACTCCTGAACATACTTAACCTGACCTGACCTAGTACTGTGCTACTATGTTCTATGTGGGCCGGGAACATGTCTACAAACTCTATTTTGTACTCTCCCAAGTGCTTAGTACAGTGCTCTTCACTCAGTAAATACAACTGATTGATATGCTGTCTTGTAAACTATAGCCACCACTGAGAGAGGTCCCAGGAGAAGCAGCATGGACTGGTGGAAAGAGCATGGGCCTGGGATACAGGATACCTGGGTTCTAATCCCTGCTCTGCCACTTGTCTGCTGTGTGACTCTATCTCGGTTCCCTCCTCTGTAAAATGGGTATTACAAACCTGTTCTCCCTCCCACTTAGACTGTGAGCCCCATGTGGGATGGGAACTATATCTGACCTGTTCATCTTGTGTCTACTCCAACATTGGCTCACAGAAAATGTCTAACAAATGCAATTATTATTATTCCCTTGCTTCACTGTATTCAGAAACTGTGGGTAAACTTCGAAGAGCTTGTCTTCCACACTGCCTTACCATGATATTGCTTTGCTTTGTGCAGTGGATCATTTCAGAGCTTGCCTGCTACACATACTCAATGGTTGCTGTTCCCCTGTATGACACGCTGGGACCCGAGGCCATCATTTACATTGTTAACAAAGGTAAAACTATCCCACGCAGCCTTGATTCTATTTGGGCAATATTGAATAGGTCCAAGACAAGAGCACAACACAAATTCATTACACTGTTTGTCGAAGCAGTGTGGCCTAGTGGGTAGAGCACAGGCCTGGGAGTCAGAAGGAGCTGGGTTCGAATTCTGGCTCCAACACTTGTCTGCTGTGTGACCTTGGGCAAATCACTGAAATTCTCTATGCCTCAATTACCTCAACTGTAAAATGGGGATTAAGGCGGCGAGCCCCAGATGGAACATGGAATCTGGTTACCTTGTGTCTACCTCAGCACTGGGAATAATGCCTTGCACAAAGTAAGCACTTAACAAATATTATAAAAGAAAAGAGAAGCAACCTGCCTAGTATCGCACTAATGTACTTTCTAGGAAATCCCCAAGAGTTTAATATTTGCAGGAATATTTGTTTCTAAGTCCTAAATTTTAGCTATAAGACTTTCAGAGAAGGTGAGTGATTAGATAATTGTATGGAATGGGCTCAGTTCAAGAAATACTCAATTTTTCTGGAAGCAACTACATAGCTCCCTGCAAATTCTTCATCAATGGTTCCAGGCAGTTTTGCACCAAAAGCAGATTGTCTACCTTATTCATAATCTTCAGGAAGGCGACCCCTACATCCCCCAAAATGAAAGGAAAAGCTGCTTACTTCAATTCGTGGTCTTATTTGTGGAATCTTCCATGTTTCAGCGCACTAATTTAGCTCTGCTCTTCAGATGTGGCTTGCAGATAGACTCTCCACCAATTCCACTCCTATTTAGAGTCTTAACCTTAATAATCTCACAGGATATCTGCTAAAGTGTGCCTTTCAGTAAAAAGTGCCGGTCCTCTCCCACAGCTGATATTGCCACAGTGATCTGTGACAATTCTCAAAAGGCAACAATTCTGCTAGAGAACTTTGAGAAAGGACTAACCCCTGGACTGAAGCTGATCATTCTGATGGATCCCTTTGATGAAGAACTGAAAGCTAGAGGGAAGAAGCTTGAAATTGAGCTCTTATCCCTGTCTGATGCAGAGGTAAAGTAGTTGGCGGGAAGACTCATCCATTTGTCAGCTAAATCACAAATCCTTCTGCAATTCCTAAATTGTTGAAGGGGAAGAAAAGCATTAGGAGATAGGGCTGTAGTTACTCACTCGCATCCTTGGAACAATGTTACCTCTTGTGTGGACTCCTACCCCCCTACCTTGTCATCTTTCTTTCCTGTTCCCTTCCTCCACCATTACACTCCCTCACCGTACCACTCTGAAGGGAGGAAACGAGGCTGCAGCTTTTCTCTGCCATAAACTTGTATTTGGGGGAGGATGTTGGGTAGACTAGTAAACACATCTTAAGAGGCAAAATGGTGTTCCCCTTACCTAACATCCTTGCAATTTTTTTTTTTTTACACAGCTTCTGGGCAAAGAGAACTTCAAAAAACCTGTGGTAAGTTGCTTTCTAAAACACCAATGTAATGTTCAATCCTCAAAACCTGTAGGCTTCAACATTTATGTTTTTCTTTCCAGCCTCCCAAGCCTAAGGATCTTTGTCTTATCTGCTTCACCAGTGGAACGACAGGTTGGCCCAAAAGCGTTTTCAAAAATGAATACTTGAAAATAGAAGAAGTAGTTTTACTGACAATCTGCATCCAGCAGTCTCTTTGTGTTCACCTATGATGCAGTTTGTTCCATTAGTTGGACGGAATCCTGATGTCTGAAAACTCCCATTATTGACTATATTAACATCTTTGCACATAGTAAGCGCTTAATAAATGCCATCATAACCAATTCATTCATTCAGTAGTATTTATTGAGCACTTACTGTGTGCAGAGTACTGTACTAAGCACTTAGGAAGTACAAATCGCCAAGATATGAATGATATTTATTAGGCACTTACTGTGGACAGAGCACTGTATTAATGCTTGGGAGAGTACAATGCAATACTGTTGGTAGAAATGATTCCTGCCCACAAGGAGCTTACAGATTAGACGGGGACCTTATTTCCACTGTGGCAATGACACACAATGCTTGGAGGGATTCTTTTGAATTTGGGGCAAGAAGGACAGCTGGTGTCTCCTGGTGCTGATATTCTTTGTTTCAAATCTTCACTGCCTCTCCTTTCTCCTAGGGTACCCCAAAGGTGCCATGCTGACCCATGAAAACATCGTTGCAAATTCAGCTGCTTTTATCCACTGCGTTGAGGTCAGTGACATAGTGGTTGCATTTCCAACTGAGTCAACATGAATCCTGTCCCCACAGATGTGGTGATAAGGGTCTAGGCATTCCCTCCCTACCTTCTCCGGTGGGGAAGAGTAACACAGGGGAGGGAGAGAGGGAACCTGTAGCACAGGAACAGTGCAGGAAAGTGGGTCTGGAGGCCAGTGAGTTATGTTCTGAACAATGAAAACACCTTCCTGGGAGCATCAGTGTAACAACTGAACACTGGAACAAATTGAAATTCTTCTGCCCCTTCTCACTGGATCCACCTGAGCACAGCAGGGCCCTTCCTTAATACTACTTATTGGCAAATGAAGGCAATTTGAAGATAGTCACATTAGCGCAGTTCAGTGGAAAGGGCCCAGGCTTTGGAGTCAGACGTAATGGGTTCAAATCCCGGCTCCTCCAACTGTCAACTGTGTGACTTTGGGCAAGTAACTTAACTTCCCTGGACCTCAGTTACCTCATCTGTAAAATGAGGATTAAGACTTTGAGCCCCCCGTTGGACAATCTGATCACCTTGTAACTTCCCCAGCGCTTATAACAGTGCTTTGCACATAGTAAGTGCTTCATAAATGCCATTATTATTATTATTATTTAAATTATTTGTGAGGAGGGGAAACATGAAGTGAAGATTTTTTTCTTTCCTTGCTTTGGCATCTAGCTAGCAAGTCTAGAGGAATTCACATTGAATTGAGCCTAATGCAGACCCTGAGGGCCTGGAAGAAATAAGTTTGTCTAAAAAAACAGGCTGTGGTCTAATAATTCTGAGTAAACAGGACACTGTTTAGCTCATTCATTCAGTCGTATTTATTGAGTGCCTACTGTGTGCAGAGCACTGTACTAAGCGCTTGGAAAGTACCACTCGCAGCGCTCTCAGCCTGCATTCCTCTAGATTACTAATCTTTGGTGCCATTGGAAGCATGATTGCTGTGGACCTGAGGGTGGAAGGAATTAGTAAAACTGAAAGACAAATAATTTTGGGTGGGAAATAGGGTGTGCAGATTTTACTGCAGACATAAACCTTTAATCAATCAATAGCATTTGAGCACATACTGTGTGCAAAGCCCGTATTTAGGGCTTGGGAGAATACAATAGAATTGGTAAACAAGATACCCACCCTCAAGAAGTTTACAATCTAATAGGATAGACAGATGCTAAATTTAAATTACAGGTAGGAGGAAGCAAAGGAGTAGAAAGATATTTATAGAAGTGCAAAATGCTTATATGTTTCTCCTTCATTTGTAGAACACATTTGTACCCTCACCTAATGATGTTACAATTTCCTACCTTCCTCTGGCTCATATGTTTGAGAGAGTTGTGCAGGTAAGTACAGTCCTAGCTGCAACAGATTTGCCTTTCGTATAGGCTAGGTTAGGCTAGCATCTCCCACTTCTTAGGGGCCCTGAGGAGACAAGGAGTGAAATTAGAGCAGGGAATTAACAATTGCGACTGAGAAAGGAATAGAAAGGATTGCTGGGTCCTGGGATCCAGCTATTTGAGAGAATCAAAGAGATGATTTAGGTCTGAGATGGTTTGGACGTATGCATCTGGGCCTTGAAGGAGAGAAACCTAAATGGCCCCGCTTTAGTTACTACTACTACTACTAAATACTTGTGGAATCCTCCTCCATATACTATTCATAGGAGGCTTGGGAATTCACTATTAGTTTTTAGAAGAATTAGTAATTAGGGAACAGCTCAGCATACAGTTTTCCTAGTGGTAACCCAGTGGTGTCCATCTTCTGCCAATTTCAGTCCTTGCAATACCTATCTCTAACCTTTGAGGGAATTGGAGAAAGAAGTTACCAACCCTCAGTTCTTCTCAACTATTCAGACAGATGTTGTAAACCAGTTGTGACCTCTTATCCAGGCGGGTGTTGGGCATTCCCATCTGCTCTTCTGTCCTCTCCATTCAGAAAAATGGATGCCTTGTGTACAAGGCAGGTCCTAATACTTTCCATGCTTTCATGCCACATACTTGGTGACTGTAGTCCTTTTGGCATACAGCACTGGGAGGATTAAAAGCTTGCTTCCGCATTCTTTGTCTAGACGGTTGTGTACTGCTGTGGTGCAAAGGTGGGGTTTTTCCAAGGTGATATTCGACTCCTCACAGAAGATATGAAAGCTCTGAAGCCGACAGTCTTTCCAGTGGTGCCTCGACTACTCAACAGAGTCTATGATAAGGTACAATTTCCTTCTTGAGTGAAGTCAAGGTTTCATAGCCTGGGACATGCCCCTAGGACAGGATAAAGTCCGTTTCATTCATTCAGTTGTATTTATTGAGCACTTACCGTGTGCAGAGCACTGCACTAAGTGCTTGGGAAGTACAAGTTGGCAACATATAGAGATGGTCCCTACCCAACAGTGGGCTCACAGTCTAGAAGGGGGAGACAGAGAACAAAACAAAACATACCTTCTCCCTCCTCTCTGTCCTTGAGCAAAGTTGAGCACAGTAAGAAAGAAGAAGGTGTGTCTCTGGACCCCTGCTAAATTCTGCTCACTTGTTGGTTATGTATTTTTTCCCCAGTGTCTTTTGGGGTACAGCTGAGTGGCCTGTATTTAGTTCCTCTCAAGCCCCGTTCCCTGTTTTTTTGTAACACTACTTCCTCTCAGGGTTTTGGGTTTTACCAGTGTTTCTGGTATCCCAACTAACTGGACACATTCTCCTTCAGGTTCAAAGTGAAGCAAAGACTCCACTCAAGAAGTTCTTGTTGAACTTGGCCATTTCCAGAAAGTTCAGTGAAATTAAACAGGGAATTGTTCGGCGTGACAGTATCTGGGACAAGCTGATCTTTAACAAAGTCCAGGTATGCTTTGAACTTGTCTTTGCATCTGCCCTTGGTGGGCCTCGGATAATAGACTTTCAGGAAGTGCCAGTTGTAGTGTGAAGTCTTTGCCGGCACAATGCTCAGGAATAGGCACGAAGTAGGGTTAAGGATCAGGGAGAGGCATATCCAGGGCTTCTTGTTTGGCAAACTAAAGTTCAGGGCTCTGACCAACCAGGTCCTGAGCTGACTTCTAGATTCACAGCATTTGAGCCTGACCTGAGGTCTAATTGTGACCTAGCAAGGAGGAGTCCCAGCTTTGTTTCTAAGAAATATTGCTGCCCATATAATAATAATAATTATGGTACTTAAGCACTTACTATGTACCGAGCACCATTCTAAAGCCCTGGGATTGATACAATTTAATCAGGTTGGACACAGTCCCTGCCCTACATGGGGCTCACACTCTTAATCCCCATCTTACAGATAAGGTAACTGAGGCCCAGAGATATTAAGTGACTTGCCCAAGGTCACACAGCAGAAGTGTGGTGGAGTTGGGATTAGAACCCAGGTCTGTCCACTAAGGCACACTGCTCATGGGGACCATGAAACCGAAGGCACAAAGCCAAATTTAATCCCAAATTGGAGGGGGATGAGGGAGTGTTAGGGGAGTCTTCATCCACCTTGAACCTGGCTAGGCATTCCCTCAGAGGCTAATCTACAGACTGAGCATTGTTTACTGCTAATTAGACTTGCAGGTGAACAGAGCATACCGAACACTCTGTTCTGGGAAGGGAAAGAAGCTCATTCTTTCCTTCTCCTTATTCCTCCCTCCCAATTGAGGCAGGGAGTTAAACTAGTTAGAGACCCCATTACCCATTTCTGCCTCTGTACCTCCCAGTGTGCCCTGCACACAGCACTTACTCAAAGACTGGTGGTGGTAAGGGACATTTTCTCTGACTTACTAGATAAGGTTTTATCTAGGGAGTTAGGATCACGCCCTGAAATCGCCCCTCCTGAGAAATGTGAGCCCTCAGAGAGCTCACCATCTCCTGTGGGACATGAGATGCCTACAATTAAACTATATGTGTAAATGCAAGACATTTGAAACAGTACAAAAAAAAATGTGCACCAGGAGCCTGGACACGAGGCATTCAGAGGATCTAGTGGTGCTGGTGTCGATAGTTTGATGATGGTATTTATGAAGAGCCTACTCTGTCCCAAACATTGTGCAAAAAGTCGGGGGGGTGGGTGGGTGGATATTCTGACTCTGTCCCTGTCCCCCACAGTCCACAGAACTATATGTGACCAGAGCTACATAATGCAGGGGAGAAACCTGAAGAAGCAGCGTGGCTCAGTGGAAAGAGCGCGGGCTTTGGAGTCAGAGGTCATGGGTTCAAATCCCGGCTCCACCACTTGTCAGCTTTGTGACTTTGGACAAGTCACTTAACTTCTCAGTGCCTCAGTTCCCTCATCTGTAAAATGGGGACTAAGACTGTGAGCCCCCCGTGGGACAACCTGATCACTTTGTAACCTCCCCAGCACTTAGAACAGTGCTTTGCACATAGTAAACGCTTAATAAATGCCATTATTATTATTATTATTGTTATTATAATGAGAGATCTAGTAGAAAGCTGAATGGAATAATGAGTGTGATGTTATGAGTGCAAGGAACTGCAGACTTGGCAGCAGTAGATAGCATGAACTAGGGTGATGAGAGTGGTTAAGGGGGTGTCAGTTGATGAAGAACCCTGAGGGCCGTGCTCAAGTTTCAAGTTGATGTGTGTGCAAACAAGGTGCCATTGGAAGCTTTTGAGGAGGGAAAGAGACACGACTAGTCTTCTTAACCTAGAAGAAAATTCTTGCTGATGAGTAGGAGAGGCTAGAGGCAGGAAGACCAGGAGCAATTGCAGTAATCTAGACCTTTGAACGTAGGAGTGAATGCAAAGGAGCATTTCCATGACATGTTTCTTTGGCACACGTGTCAACTGTATCACCTGCTTAGTTTGCTTCATTCTGGATCGACCTGCTGTGAAGTCGTGGGTACATAGTTGTGTTTAGTAGGGGTGAGGACTCTAATTCACCAGTGTTTTGAGTGGTACTGTGTGCAGAGCATGCTGGGGGCTACACACAGGGGCAGAAATGGGGTCTCCAAGTAGTTCCCTGCTTAAACTGGGAGGGAGGAATACGGAGAAGGGAAGAGTGAACTTCTTCCCTTTTCAGGGACTGAGTGTTTGAGTAAGCTCCATTCACCTGCATCTGCAAGAAAACATCCAGGCCAGAAATAAATATTGAGCCCTGGTCCTATCCACTGTGCCCTACAGCTTTGAAATCCCCACCAAATTAGCCTGTCTTTCCCTTTAACAGGAAACCTTGGGTGGGAATGTCCGCATAATGGTAACCGGAGCCGCGCCGATATCCTCTCCTGTCCTGGTGTTCTTCAGAGCAGCATTGGGCTGCCCGGTAAGTTCACCCTGCTGAAGCCACTTACCTTCCTAGATCCTCCCGCCTTCCTCGGGGGGACTGTTGAGAGGACTGTACTGGCCATTACTTGTGGAGGAGAAATGGGAGGGATGGACCAGCCTTCCTTCTCTCTCCCTTTCTCCAATGTGAAACATTTAAAGGGAACAAAAGATTAGCAGTTAATGTTTTATCGGGGCAATGGAGGAAACCCTGGGTCTTGTAGTGGCTAACAGAAAAGATCAAATATTCAGGGTATTTATCCATGAGGCACTTTGTTCATACTGTCATGGTTTTGAACTGAGATGTTAGTTCTGAGAGGCTCCTGCTCCTGCTCAGAATGGCATAAGATAATTTGGGAAGCCCACATTTCTGGTAAGAACAGGCTCTGGAATCTGCAAATGTGAAAGTCCTCAATGCTTTCTCCAGGTATTTGAAGCTTATGGTCAGACTGAATGCACAGCTGGTTGCACTTTCTCATCACCTGGGGACTGGACAACAGGTATGGCTCCTCTAAATAATAATGATGGTATTTAATAAGTGCCAGGCACTGGGGCAGGGACAAGATCAGATCAGATTGGGCATAGTCCACATGAGGTTTATAGTCCATGAAGGAGAGAGAACAGGTATCTTGTCCCCAGTTTATAGATGTGGAAACTGAAGTGCAGGGTATTAAGTGACTTACTCAATTCACAAAACATTAGGCGAGTGGCAGAGCTAGGGCTGGAATCCAGGTCTCTCAACTCCCAGTGCTCTGGTCTTCTACTAGACCACACTGCCTCCCTCTTCCCTCAAGGGGATGTAGGGTTCTTGGCATTCTTGTGCCGGGAGGGTGTCAAACACAGTATTGACCACAGCTGCTGCCAGTGTTCCCACTGTCTCTTCTTTTCCACTGATTGGACAAGAAGATCGTCTCTGTGAACAGGGAGAGCCAGAATGGAGTTTTCTCAGTGTTCTCTTCTCCTCAGTCCTCTTCTGGTCACTTCTGGATTTGTATATCTCATGAAAGAGCAGCAGGGTTTTATTTTGGGGATTGTAAACTCCTTGAGTGCAGAGGCCATAGCTCTTAATCTTTTTTTTTTTTTAATGGTAATTGTTAAGCGTTTACTATGTGCCAGGCACTGTCCTAAGCCCTGGGGCAGATACAAAGTAACCAGGTTGGATGTAGTCCATGTCCCCAATAGGGCTCACTGTCTTACTCCCTATTTTACAGATGAGGTAACTGAGGCCCAGAGAAGTGAAGTGACTTGCCCAGGATCACACAGTAGACAAGTGGCCCAACCAGGATTAGAACCCAGGTCCTTCTGACTCTCAGGCCTGTGTCCTGAGCAGCTCTTCTAGGCTCCTTGTGGGTAGGGCAGCAGTGGGTAACTGGTGAACCCACCTGGAACAGTGCTTTCATTCTTCCATGGGTTGAATAATATCGGCAGTTTCTACTTACGGGCACAGCCAGCTGACTAGAAGATATTAAGCACTGACCCAGCAAACAGCAATACACTAAGAAGGTGGGATTTGTACAGTCTTTTGCCATCAGGGCAGAGGGAGATGAACAATAAAGATGCAGTCCACAGGAAATGTGCAATTGTATTACACATTAGAGTTAGGGTTTAAGAGCTGCCTCTTTCCCATTGCTCCATTGATATTCTATTTTTCCCACTGCCCAACTTTTTTTATTTTAAGGTATTCAAGCACTTTCGATGTGTCAATTACCTTTTTAAATGCTAGGGTAGATAGAATTTAATCAGAGTGGTCAGTCGGACTTAGAGTTCACAGTCTAAGTAGGAGAGAGAGAACTGGTATTTAATTTCCAGTTTACAGATGAAGCACAGAGAAGTTAAGTGACTTGCCCGAGGTCACACAGCAGGCAGTTTGCAGAGCCAGGATTAGTCCTCTGACTCCCAGGGTCTGTGCCCTTTTCACTAGTTCGTGCTGTGTTTCAATGGCATGCCTTGCGTTAATAATAGATTGTACCCGGAGAGCCTGGTCTGCACTATGAAAGGAAGCAATTAATCTCCCAGCTTCATCTTCTTCCAGAGAGAAAGTGGAACAGATAATGTTTCTGGTCTATTTCAGGGCACGTCGGGGCTCCTCTTGGTTGCAATGATGTGAAGCTTGAAGACGTAGTTGACATGAACTACTTTTCAGTCAATGGTGAAGGCGAAGTAAGTTCATTCATTCATTTGTACTTGAGTGCTAACTGTGTGTCCAGAGCACTGTACGAAGTGTTTGGGAGAGTACAATGCAACAATAAACAGTCACATTACCTGCCCACAATGGGCAGAGTGGGGAAGACAGACATCAATACAAATAAATAAAATTACAGCTATGTACATAAGTGTTGTGGGGATGGGAGTGGGGAAGAGCCAAGGGAACAAGTGAGAGCGATGCAGAAGAGAGTGGGAAATGAAGAAAAGTTGGTGATGGAACAGGGGGAAAAAGAAGAATAAATTGGTGGGAAATTTCTAACTTGTGTCATCTTGCATCCAGATCTGTATTAAAGGCACCAACGTCTTTAAAGGCTACCTGAAGGATCCTGAGAAGACTGCAGAAACTCTTGATTCCGATGGCTGGCTTCACACCGGAGACATTGGGAGATGGTTGCCTGTGGGTATCTTGGGCTCCTCTTGGTTAAAGTGTCTTTTTGGGACAAACGTGAGGGAAATTTAGGGCTCATACAGTGAAGGCAAATATAGTAACTATTCAAATCTGCCTTCTCTCTACAGTCAAGAGATGAGTATTCGAGTAAGGTTGAGCAGGGTGTTCAAAACTAAACTCAATCAGGTCATAGAAACAGAAAATTAAAGACTAGTAATACCTAAGGAAAACCATTGCTGAGATGATTCTCTGTTCCTGATGGCTCATTCATTCATATTTATTGAGCACTTACTATGTGCAAAGCACTGTACTAAGCATTTGGGTGAGTATCGATCCTAATTTCAAAGCACTAAGAGATTTGCAATCCCCTGAGGAGAACCAATTAGTTCAGGCAAGTGAAGTCTAAAATTGAGCTCCTCAATAGCAAAGTTCCTGCCACAGCAAGCAAGTGCGTGTCCATATCATGGTTGATTTTTTGGACTACAGAAAACAGATGGAAAGAACCACTCAATTCTGTCCATAGCGTTAATTAGAGGGATAATTGAAGAGAACGATCCAGAGAAACATCAGCAGTGACTTGAACAAAGCAACTCAAACCTGATGCTCTGTCCTACTTATTTATTTGAAGAGAGCTGGAAGTGTGGCAATACCAGTTAACGAAAGTGAGGGTTGCAATGCAATTCTTTTTTAAATGAGACTGTCACTTGCATAATTGACTCTTTGTGAAACACCTTCCTCTTTTATAATCTTCATGTTATGCTTTTTCTGTCGTAACTAGGATGCAGTCGATTTCTTGGATATCCCCTCAAAAACAACAGTGTCTGTTTATCTAGCCTGCCAGGTATCCTATGTGTTTGGTGATGGTACATCCAAAAAGTGGGAACATTCAACAAGTGAAAAGCTGTCAGTAGGGAGTGAGAGCCTGTCCATGTGTGTAACTGAAAATCCTCCCACTTATATCGCTGCAGAATGGAACCCTGAAGATCATTGACCGAAAGAAGAACATTTTTAAGCTGGCTCAGGGCGAGTACATCGCCCCGGAGAAGATAGAAAATGTGTACATTAGAAGTGGTCCAGTGGCACAAGTCTTTGTACATGGGGAGAGCTTACGGGTAAGTTCTTGAGTACAGTGCAGGCTGGCTCTGATGGGCAAAGAGGTGGGTTGGCAGCAGGATTACCATGTTGCGTCCATCAAATGAATTGAAGGGAGCACAAGCAAGAGGGGAGAGCCGAATTAATGATTTGTAAAGACCTGCTGTAGCCCAGTCTCCAACAGTGTGCTAGAGCAGTGGCAGTAGACAGAGCAGCACGGTGAAGTGGATCGAGCATAGTTCTGGGAGTCAGGAGGTCAGGGGTTCTAATCCTGCCCTGCCACATGTCTGCTGTGTAACCTTGGACAAGTTACTTCTCTGTGTCTCGGTTACCTCATCTGTAAAATGGGGATTGAGACAATGAGCCCCATGGAGGACAGGGACTGTGTCCCAACCGATTGGCTTGTATCCAACCCAGTGCTCAGTACAATGCCTGGCATGTAGTAAGCGCTTAACAAATACCACAGTTATTATTATCAGTCTGATGGGCGGCAATTGCTAGGGGGGTTGTTCTCCTTGGTCTAAGATTACGTGGGGATCGGGATGCCAAGAGGCAGGGATAAACTGACCAATGTAGCAAGGATCTGTCCTTGCGTGCAAACAGTGAGTTGCAGGCACTCATCAGTCACTTCAGACGTACCCACAGAACAATAATTGAACCATTTTTTAAGCACTTACTACAGGCCAGGCATTATGCTTAGCCTCTATCTCCCCCTAGGCTTATCAGTCCAGGCATCATTCCTGTCCCACATGGGGCTCACTGACTAGGAGGGAGAGTAGATATTTAATTCCCACTTTACAGATGAGGAAACTAAGGCACAGAGGAAGTGAAATGACTTGCCCAAGGTTACACGACAGGCAAGTGACTGGATTAGAACCCACGTCTTCTGGCTCCCAGGCCTGTGCTCTTTTCACTTTGCCATGATGCTTCTCTGCATGCATAGATGCAGTAATATCATCCTTTACTCTGCTTGGTTAGGGGAAAACGAGAACTGAGCAACTGCCTGGTGGACTTACCCCATGTAGATATCCCGATAGGATAACATTCAGATATCAGGAGAAGCAGCATGGCTTAATGGATAGAGGACGGGCCTGGGAATCAGAAGGACCTGGGTTCTAATCCCAGCTCCGCCACACTTCTGCTGTGTTACCTTGGGCGAGTTGCTTAACTTCTCTGGGACTCATCTGAAAATGGGGATTAAGAATGTGAGCCCCATGTGGGACAGGGACCTGATTAACTTGTTCCTACACCGTGCTTGGAACAATGCTTGGCATGTAGTAAGCACTTAACAAGTGCCGTAATTATTATTATTATGTTAACAGCCAAAAAAAATCTACGTGGGACCAGAATGAAGTAGCTGAACATAGCTTTTACCTTTTGAAGCGGTTCTGACATCCATTATTTCCTTTCCATGCAGTCAACTTTGGTGGGTGTGGTCGTGCCCGATGCAGATGTGTTCCCTGGATTTGCAGCAAAACTAGGGGTCAAAGGCTCCATGGAAGAGCTCTGCCAGAATGCAGTGAGTAACGGTAGCACTTCACTGAATACTGTTCTTTCTTTGAGAAGCAGCGTGGCTCAGTGGAAAGAGCCCGGGCTTTGGAGTCAGAGGTCATGGGTTCGAATTTCGGCTCTGCCACTTGTCAGCTGTGTGACTCTGGGCAAGTCACTTAACTTCTCTGGGTCACAGTTCCCTCATTTGTAAAATGGGTATTAAGACTGTGAGCCCCCCGTGGGACAACTTGATCACCTTGTAACCCCCCAGTGCTTAGAACAGTGCTTTGCACATAGCAAGAGCTTAATAAATGCCATTATTATTATTATTATTATTCAGACCTGGAGGAGAAGTTATGGAATGGTAGTCAGCCCTTTAGAACAGTTGATGGAGTTCTAGCAGACCCTCAGTTTTTTTTTCCCTCTCCTCAATTCTTTATTCCCCTCTCTTCCCCAAACCAGACTTTACTGGATAAGATTGAGGGAATAAACAGGCTCTTTATGTCTCTCTGCTTTTTATTGTTCTGCTGCTGCAACTCAAGTCCTGTTCTGAAATAAACCTCCCTTATTTGGATTCCTTAGGTTGTGAAGAAGGCTGTCTTAGATGACCTGCTGAAAGTTGGCAGAGAAGCTGGCCTGAAGTCCTTTGAACAAGTAGGTAGTCTCATAACTTGCACAGTGATCTAGGAGTATTCAGAAAGTGGTGGAGGTGACAGGTCCTTTTGGGGAATGAGTAGTGGAAAAACCAGCACGGGAAAGGAGCCGGATTGTGTCTTTTATACACTTAATTGAAAATGTGTTTGTACATCTGAGACTTAATACATAAGAGTAAATTATCCTTGCAAGGGTGAGGAGCCTGCTAGGTGCTATTGGATTGAGACTGAGTATACCATTGACATGGCAACTTGCCACTACCTCTGGCTAGGCTTCCTACTTCTTCCATTCCTCTGGGAACATTTTTCCTTCATTTTCCTCTTCCCTATCCCACTTTTTCTGATTTCTCTACAGAATCTCTCATCTAATAGCAGCTGAGCCTCAGCCCTGAGCAAAAACCAGCACAAGGAATTGATTCCTTCATTCAGTTGTGTTTATTGAGCTCTTACTGTGTGCAGAGCACTGTACTAAGCTCTTGGGAGAGTACAATATAATGAAAAACGGACACATTCTCTGCCCACAACGAGCTTACAGTCTAGAGGGGGAGAATTGACAGTAGTGCCAGCGTCACCCACGGTCATTTGCCCCTGCTGGGTCCCGCTGGGGCATGGAGTGTCTGAGCGAGAAGGCAAGTTGGGGACGCAGCACGTTGCAAAGTGATAACAGAGGGTTTTCCGGGCAAGATTGATCTGTGGCTTCAGAGAGTGCAGCACAGTGCTGATGCGGGGCACTAGCGCCAGAATGCAGCAGGGGGTTGCCTTAGAAGCAGCTGTTGTCTTTGCCGCCCATTTAGTCGGCTACATCCCAGGACTCCGGCTGAGCAGCTTCACCTCAAGGCACACCCTGAACACCCTCAAACCTCCGCAGCTGATGGCAGCGTGGCTCAGTGGAAAGAGCACGAGCTTGGGAGTCAGAGGTCATGGGTTCTAATCTCCGCCACTTGTCAGCTGTGTGACTTTGGACAAGTCACTTCACTTCTCTGTGCCTCTTTTCTCATCTGTAAAATGGGGATTAAGACTGTGAGCCCTAGGTGGGACAACCTGATCACCTTGTATCCTCCCCAGCGCTTAGAGCAGTGCTTTGCACATAGTAAGTGCTTAACAAATGCCATCATTATTATTATTTTCTTTTAGAGAAGCAGGGTGGCTCAGTTCTAATCCCGGCTCCGCCATTTATCGGCTGTGTGACTTCGGGCAAATCACTTAACTTCTCTGTGCCTCGGTTACCTCATCTGTAAAATGGGGATTAAGATTGTGAGCCCCAGGTGGGACAACCTGATCACCTTGTATTCCCCCAGCGCTTAGAACAGTGCTTTGCACATAGTAAGTGCTTAACAAATACTATTATTATTATTATGTTATTATTATGGCTTGGCTCCAGCTGGCGTTCCCCTTCCTGAAATGCTGGGACTACAGTCCAGGTTTCCTGATTGCAGGAGCTTTGGCCTTTCCTTTCCAGCTGGACTCACAGTTGGCCTTCCTTGTTGTTAGAGTTCAATGAGTCTTGAGGTTTGTTTGTTTTTTTTTTTTTGAAAAAATGTAGATCCACATTTAAGTGAAATGCCTTTCTTTTCTCTAACCAGGTCAAAAGCATCCATCTTCACCCGGAGGCATTTTCCATTGAAAATGGACTCTTGACACCAACGCTGAAGGCCAAGAGGACAGAACTTTCCAAATACTTTAAGAGCCAAATTGACGACCTATATTCAGTAATCCCAGAAGTTTGAAGGACGAGACCATCTCTATCGGACATTCACTGAGCAGATATGTGAGGCTTAAATCCAAAAATTTTATGTACCCTCTTTCTCCCCATTTTGTCAGCAAGTCACCAGGTGAAATCGAGTGGTTGCAAGGGGAAGAAAAACTCACACTGGAATCCTGTCCCTAAAGCTAGTGAATTTCCCCTTTGCTTTTTTTTTTAAATCCCTGGAGTAGTGGTATAATGTGATTTTTTTTTTAATTTTTCGAAGGAATATCTTTGTTCAACACCATAACTTGTTCCTTTAAGCTCAGTTCCGGGTTTAAATTCAGGGTCAGACTACCCCAACTGTGTCATGAAAACTCTTCACTATCCACATCCAGGAGGCGGTCTGGTTAAAACAAGCTCTTTTCGAGGCTTGGATTTTCCAGATGGGCGGCCAGAACCTAGCAAATAAATTACCCAAAGCGGGAGGCTGACAATTAGCTGGTTTATTTAATCCTGCTTTTTTTTATCTCCCAGAAAAAGAGTTTCCTTACGTTTTGGAGAGACTAGAGGCTTTGTCCATGTCACCTCCAATAGAATCATCTTCTTCGATCTTTTTTTTTTCTTGTTTCCTTGCTTTGGGTAATTCTAATTGACCAAGAGATTTAACATTAGAAACTGAAAGCTTTTGAGTCTTAAAACTAAGTGTGGTGATGATCAAATAACACCCTGCGAAATGCTGTAGCTCGAGGGTAACAAATCCCATTTCTTATTGACAGACAGACTCTAGTTATTTAATTAAAAGGAGGCATGCTCTTGCTTATGGGTGTGCTCCATTTATACTCGATACCTGGAGTGCATCCAACCCATTCTAAGGCCACAGGCACTTCAGTTGGGATATTGATTTCCACACTAGGGCCATCCACATTTCCAAGGGTTGTTAACACCTGCCTTTCCCTCTTCCGGAAGCAAGCCTGAGCCTTCTGAAGAGAAAATATACTTAGCTGCTGGCCAAGACAGCAGCAGGGGACAAGAACATGCTTAACTAGGGACAGATATTGCCAGGAGAAAGAAAAATACCTCCACAACCTGCCTCAGAGGTATAATCTGGTTCTAGGTTGGAAGTGGTGCATCACTGAATGTCATCATCCTACCAATTACACCCCTAGACATGTGATTTTTTTTTCCATATGTGTGTAAAGATAAAGCCTTTATAATAAAATGTTGCAGATATTTAATTTGGGTGTTTTACTTGACTCTTGGGGTCATGAGATTTAAGCTGAGTCAACAACATTGAGTAAATAATAATAGTAATAATAATGATGGCATTTATTAAGCACTTACTATGTGCAAAGCACTGTTCTAAGCGCTGGGGAGGTTACAAGGTGATCAGGTTGCCCACGGGGGGCACACAGTCTTAATCCCCATTTTACAGATGAGGTAACAGGCCCAGAGAAGTTAAATGACTTGCCCAAAGTCACAGAGCTGACAGTTGGTGGAGCCAGGATTTGAACCCATGACCTCTGACTCCAAAGCCCGGGCTCATTCCACTGAGCCAGGGGGAGACAGACAGTCATATAAATAAATTGTGGCTCTGTATGTAAGTGCTGTGGGGTGAATATCAAGTGCCTAAAGGGTACAGATCCAAGTGTAGAGGTGACACACATGGGAGAAGGAAGGGAAGAATCAGCATGGCCTAGTGGATAGAGCATGAACCTGGGTGTCAGAAGGACCTGGGTTCCTATCCTGCCTCTGCCACTTGGCTGCTGTGTGTGAGACCTTGGTTAAGTCACTGAACTTCTCTGTAAAACGGGGATTAATACTGGGGGGCCTATGTGGAACATGGACCGTGTCCAACCTGATTAACTTGAATATTTCCCGGTGCCTGTCACTACGTAAGCGCTTAAGAAATACCATAAAAAGAAAAGAGGGCTTAATAAAGGAAGGGCTCTTTGAGGAGATGTGATTTTAACATGGCTTTGAAGGTAGGAGAGTGGTGGAATGTCACACGTGGAGAAAGGAGACTATCTTGACTGAAATCATTATGGAGTTCACTTAGATGTCAGCCTGCTCTTCCCAGGCTTTTCCCTAAACCTGTTATCTGCACTGGGGAAGGAAACTAGCTTTGTTTCGTTGTCCGTCTCCCCCTTCTAGACTGTGAGCCTGTTGTTGGGTAGGGACTGTCTCTATATGTTGCCTACCTGTACTTCCCAAGTTCTTAGTACAGTGCTCTGCACAAAGTAAGCACTCAATAAATGATTGAATGAATAGAATTCCATTTTAGGATTTGCTATGTGAAGCCCTGCTACTCTTCGTTCTTCCCATTGAAGCCTGATTTTCCACTTACCAACTTTCTCACCTCTGACCAGTTCATTCCAAATGCACCATTCCCTTGTCTGCCTATCATGGCCACCCTCAAGGTAATCACCAGTCATGACCCTTTTCTCCTAAAGAGTCCCACTTCCTAAACCAGAATTAAGACTTAGACTTGCCTAAGATTTTTAGCTGAAACTACTTTCTTGCCCAAAGAATCAGGTCAATCAATGCATTGTATTTACTGAGTGCTTATTGTGTGCAAAGCACTGTATTAAGTCCTTGGGAGAATACAATATAAGAATATAACAGAGTTGGTAGAGATTCCCAGCCCTCAATGTGTTTACAAGCTAGAGGGGGAGACAGAAACTGAAAAAAATAAATTGATTATGGCTATGATGTCATGTACCTTTTCTAAGATTCTTTTGCCTAGAGTCTCCGATCTTTCTGCTTTACTTGTGGACAAGATCTGCACTTCCTGTCGCTTGCTCCTGTATCCTTTTTTACTACCTCCTCAGATGTTACCTGGGCTCTGGCTCCTTGAAGAATTAAGCTTCATGTGTTTCCAGGAAGAGGTGTTGGCTTTTTCATTTCAAATGAGGGAGGGAAAAGCCATGGACTTTTAAGAGGATGAGCAAGAAAACTGATTTTAGAGGTGGCAGGCTTCAGAGGACAAATAATAATGATGGCATTTGTTAAGCGCTTACTATGTGCAAAGCACTGTTCTAAGCACAGGGTGGGAGATACGAGGTAATTAGGTTGTCCCACATGGGATTCACAGTCTTAATCCCCACTTTACAGGTGAGGTCACTGAGGCACAGACTTGCCCAAAGTCACACAGCTGACAAGTGGTGGAGCCAGGATTAGAACCCAAGACTTCTGACTCCCAAGCCGGGGCTCTTTCCACTGTGCCACACTGCTTCTCCAATAGGTCAGAAAGGCCCAATTTTGGATTTTTTAAGATTTGCTCTGAAGCTCTCAGATCTTATTAGAGGCAGGGGGTTAGTGAGGCTTGGATTTCAGCCCCAAGAGCTGTGAGAATGAACACGAGGGCTACAATTTCATAACTAGAAAGCTCTGCCAACGCCTATGTCCCCAGCTCATACAAAAAAGGTCAAATAATGAAAGTTATTTGATGTCTTTAGTTTTGTGAAGACCTCCCAATAACTAAGTGGGGGAATACTTTCTGATACACTTAAACTTGAGGTTGAAAGAGTAGAATCCTCATATTTGAAGGTGACTGTATAAGCTCACAGGTGTTGATGAGGCAGAAGAGACCCAGACCTACATGCAACTAATATGGAAAAACTTGGTGTAGCAGCCTGGTCTAATGAAAAGAGGGCCAGAGGACCTGGGTTCTAATCTTGTCTCTGCCACTTAAGTGCTGTGAGATCTTTGGGCAAGCAACTTAACTTCTCTGAGTCTCAGTTCCCTTATCTGTAAAATGGGGATTCAATACCTGTTCTCCCTCCTAGATTGTGAGTCGCATGTGGGACCTGATTATCTGATCTCTATTATTATTATTATTGGACCTAGTAGTGAAGGGTAGAATTAAGATTACTTACTTTGGAAAAGAAAAGCAGTGTGGCCTAGTGGAAAGAGCACAGGCTTGGAAGTCAGGGACCTGGGTTCTAATCCCAGCTCTTCCACTGGCCTGCTGTGTGATCTTGGGCAAGTCACTTAGTTTCTCTATGCTTGTTTCCTCATCTGTAAAATGGGGCAAAATATCTATGTCTATAGCTCTTGGATCCTTTTTTACTACCTCCTCAGATGGTACCTGGGCTCTGGCTCCTTGAAGAATTAAGCTCCATGTGTTTCCAGAAAGAGGTGTTGGCTTTTTCATTTCAAATGAAGGAGGGAAAAGCCACGGACTTTTAAGAGGATGAGCAAGAAAGCTGTGATTTTAGAGGTGGCAGGCTTCAGAGGACAAAAAATAATAATGGCATTTGTTAAGCACTTACTATGTGTGCTTAACACTCTCTCAGATTGTGATTCCCATGTGGGACAGGGACTATGATTGCATTGTAGCTATCCCAGTGCTTAATTCTGTGCTTGGCATGTAGTCAGCACTTATTACTACAACTACTACTGATAAAAGTAGGTTAAAGATGATTTTAATAACTTTTCTTCAAAATTATGTAATATGCAGTATTCTGTTATCATTCAAGGGAGCAGGGGAAAATAATGACCTCTGGCTTTAATTTAGGAATAAGGGCCAGTTCAGGAATAAGTGATTCCCTGAGATCCTGTCAGCAAACCCAAGCTGCACTGCCTCAAACAGGGTGACATTACTGAATTCTAGGATTTCACTGCTGATGCTTTGGTTTGGCATTTGATGTTGAGAATGGCTTGTAAATCAGCTGATGAAATTGGATGCACCTTGGGTCCAGGTGTATCAGCCGCATAAAAGTGACCACAGCCATAGCTTTTAAGATCTCCAATTTGATATAAAGTTTGAAGCCCTGTTGGTAAACTATGAATCCCCCAGACCATCACTTTGATTTCATGCTTTCTTTCCAGCGTTATTGGTTGGTTGAAAACATGTTGCCATAATGCATTGAAGGGTTATCTTTATCTGCACATTGTGAAATGGAATGTTGGCTGCACATTGCTCTTTCAACTCCAACCACGCACATGGATAAGATTACTATCGATAACTTTATCATCAAACACAAGACAACTCTATAAAGCCATTACGTATTCAGCTAAAATAGCTGATTGTAGAAGAAGGCAATCAGCAATTTTACATTTGTTGAGGCTAAGCCTCAGGAACCAAACGAGCTGCCAAATGAATGATCTGTATGGCCTTCATGTAAGGCCGCCTAATATTTTAAGGGATTTTTTAAAAGTTTCACATACAGCTACCAGAGAGCCCTACTCTCCCCACCCCTACTGCTGTTCAGACAAAGAAGGCTGGAGTAATGGAGCAGGAAAGTGAAGAAATAGTTTTGGCTGGGCACCAAAAGAAACTTGTCATAAATTAGGGAAGCGGTGTGGCCTAATGGAAAGAGCACAGGCCTAGGCATCAGAGGACCTCAGTTCAAATCCTGGCTCTGCTGCTTGTGTGTCGTGTAAAGTTGGGCAAGTCTCAACTTCTCTATGCCTCTTTTACCTCATCTGTAAAATGGGAATTAATTGGGGATAAAAGTCCTACTCCAATTTAGACTTGAAGACCCATGTGGGATAGGGACTGTATCCAATTTATCTTATATCTAGCCCAGCGCTTAGTACAGTAAGCCTGACACATAGTAAGTGCTTAACAAGTACCATTAAAAAATAATGATTCACCATTCTGTGAAGAAATAGTGTTGGGATCCCTGTCAGTCTCTGACCATGTCAGTCCCACCCTCCTAACCTTCCCTTGGCTTTTTAAGTCTGCTAGCATTTTCGAGAAAAGGGGAAAAGACTCAGGGGTTTCTAAAATATAGGAAATGGTCACTCCTCAGGACGACTCCCCCAGTAGAGGGGAGAGATTCCAGAGCTACAGGTGGGGAGTTTCTATATCTACAGGGGATAATAATGATGGTATTTGTTAAGCACACAGAAGAGCTGTTAAGAGAAGTAGTAAGTTCAGAGGATGGGGGTGGAGTTGTATTCCCTGGCCTTAAACTAGGAATAAATACCAGATCAAAGATAGCGGGCTATTTCTGGATCTATCTTAAGATTCTCTTATACAGATGTTGCTACTATTAAAATCCTCAATAGGTTATTTATAAACGGACTGTAACAGTGACCTGTGTGTGGAAATTTGGAGACTCTGAAAAGGAGGGGGAACATTTAGCCTCTATCCACATCTCAGCAATCAATCTTTAAGGCACAGACCTTGCTAGTTAAATCTCAGATGCTTTCCGTACTTTGTAGGGGTATCAATGCTGAGCAATCTTGGGGAGAACTAGTGCATAGTCCCTGGAAAATACCTACCCTGGCTAGAAATTGCAAGGGGCACCAGGTGAAGCAGGATGGCATCGTGGAAATAGCACAGGCCTGGGAATCAAAGGACCTGGGTTCTAATCCCTGCTCTGCCACATGTCTGTTGTGTAACCTTGGGGATGTCACTTAACTTATCTGGGCCTCAATTACCTCATCCTTAAAATGGGGATTAAATGAGCTCCTTGTGGGACATGGACTGAATCCAACCTGATGATTTTCTTTCTATCCCAGCACACAGAACAGTGTCTGGCACTTAGTAAGTGTTTAACAAATACTATAAAAAAAAACCCCAAAACAAAACAAAGTCCCTGCTGTGGGAAACCAGGTTTTAGACTGTGAGCCCACTGTTGGGTAGGGACTGTCTCTATATGTTGCCAATTTGTACTTCCCAAGCGCTTAGTACAGTGCTCTGCACATAGTAAGTGCTCAATAAATACGATTGATGATGATGATGATATATGAAAATGTCACAGCTATGCCTGGTAGAAATGAAGTTTGCTGCTGGCAGGAAGGCAAGTTACATATGAAAATAATTCAGGTCCATGAACTGTTCTTAGCTAAGTGAAGGAACCCCAGGCTCCAAGATATACTTGAGTGGAGTCAAATGCTGGCTAATTGACAAAGAGAACATGCTCAAGATGAACAAAATGGGATGTATAAAGAACACTCATTGGTCTTTATTTGTGATCGACAGTTTGGATTCTTAAAAGACACAGGTAACAAAATTTAACTTGATAAAATAACTTTCCAGGGAGGTACTTCATTAAGTAAAAAACTGCAAACTAAAACGAGAACCCAATAAAGGAACATCACATGCAGATGGCTCACCTGGGGAAGAAAACGTCCTCTGCAGGTAAGGTCCCTATCTGTGCAATCGATTAAAAAAAATTTCTATAGGAAATGCGAAAACACTTGGTTAGAATCTTTGTTTTGGAGAGGGAGGTTGAGAAAGGGAGGATTTCAAAGGCATATGTGGAATGGCTTCTCGGTTACAAAATGGTCATAAAAATATTTAAGTCATGGCACTGGGGCATTTTTGTGTGAGGAAAAGAACAAAATCCATAGCAGGTCCATTGCATAATTCTGAAGTAGTATGTACAGTTTTCAAGTAAAGGGTGGTGTGGTCTTAAAGGACAATTTTTTAAATTAGAGTGGCTATCTATTTTTCTTCTCGCCTTCAAATTCTTGATCTGTTTCAACATCATACAGACACTTTTCCACACATTTTCTGGGAAACCATCCTCTCACTCTAGCGCCTGAAAAGGAAAAACACTCATAAGGCTAGAGAATACAGCCAAGCATTCTAGCTCTTTACCCTAAAATAAATTCACTGTTGAAAAATTCCTTGCCCCTTCTTTCCCCCTTCTTCCCCGCCTCCCAACAACTTAAGATAAGCTTTTGCTGTATTTTTCCTGAAAGGGGGATCACTCCATATCAAGAAGTGTATAACTTTCTGTGGAAAAAAAGGACACTCCTTTGAAAAAAAAAATCACAGGAGTAAGAGCTTAAAAAAAAAAGTTCAAACACTTACCGAATATTTTCACCATTAGTCTATCTGTGTTGACATCCTTTGGGAGACTACATAACTGGGAAAATCCTTATTTAGCAGTTCACAATTATGAACTAGCTACTTGAAAAAGATAAAAAACAACACCACCAAAACGCAAGCCCCCAATTTAGGGGGAAAACTATATTCCCTTTAGGATACAAGACTCCCAATTTTTCATTTTAGGTAGCAAAAAGAAACACATTATTTATATACCTTCTGCAGCTGAATTAAGAATTTTGTCTCCATACATCCAGTGCCTGTAATCATGGAAGGTTAAAAATAAAATAACTTTAGAATAAATGTCATACTTTATGATGAAAAAGTTCACTCACTAACTAAACTCACTTACTTTAAACCTCTCGTAACTAGTATCAGATCCCCTTTGCGAAGTTCAATCCGGGGCTCTTCGGTGCACGGTGTGGTGAAGAAGGTTTTGATACCTTTATTCAGAGGGCAGCAAGCACCACTGTAATCTTCCATTGCTCTGTACTGTACCTGCGGTTCAACAGAGGAAAAGCACCTCATGGGAGACACGCTTGCCTTTAGGCTTTAGCACTTAATGTAGATTAAAGGAACTGACTTTCTGCAAATTAAGTGAATATGGCAGTTTAGAACAGTGCTTGGCACAAGTAAGCACGTGACAAATACCACCTATTAATAATAATAACAATAGTAATGATCAGTGTAGTTTAATATTATATATATATTATTACTGTAGTAGTATTATTAGCGTATTATTACTATTATAAGTGTAGTTTAAATTAAATATGAAGCAGAAAGCTCAATTCCTGTGACAGTAAAAGATCCAGTCATTTTGATATGTTTCCCCATCATAAACAGACTACGTAGTTATTGATTTCCTCAGGAAAAAAAAAAATGAATAGCATGAAACCCAAGGCACTCCTAGAGAAACACATTTATTAAATGAAAAAAATGGATATTTTGCCAAGGAGTCCTTTTCCACAAGGAGTCAGATGGCAGGATTTTCCCCCATGTTTATACTAGAACGATCATCACAAAATACAGCAATCGCTAGAGCACTTACACTTCTGACTCTCTTGTCTGCTTTCTGTTTCAGCTGCTCTATCTGTTTACAAAATATAAAGATGTAAGTGAGATGCATTTCAGATCTTCTGGTACTTACAAAAAGTTGGGGGAGAGGGGAGGGACATGGCTTTCCACTACAAGGTGACATAACTGAATCTTGGTTTTCCTTCAGTAGTAGAGCAGAGGGGAAATGGGGCACTAAAAAATAGCCTTATCTTCTATTTTCAGCTTCTCAATGTGATACTTTGAGCATGAGTCAGGATAATGAAGATCTACTTGGTAAAAGGCAAACTTTTGCAACACCAATCTTTTTTGGGTGACACATCATGACTAATGTCCAATGATGACATATACTGAGAAAGGGCTGGATCTGATTCATGAGTCAGGAAACCTGTGTTCTACAACCAAATCTACCACTGGCCTGCTGGGTGACCTTGGGCAAGTCACAACCTCTCATTATGCCTCCGTTTCCTCAACAGTAAAATGAGAAAAATAATAATACTTGCCTCTTCCTACTTGCTAGGGAGGATATGAAGAACAGAAATACCTGATGAGAAAGACCTTTGGAAGGTTTTTTGAAGTGCTCTACAAATTCGAGGTGTCACATTATGTATTTTTCCTACAGGATGTTTTGCATGTATCTGAATTCTAATCTCTATGGAGTAATTTCTTACTAAATGGAATAACAGATGACAGGTCAGTAAGGAGCATACTTACTGTTAAGCTGTACTGGTGACAGCCTTCCTTTATGGGCCATTCTAATCCATCTCCTTCTGGAACTCCAGACCATGTAAATACCTGCTTAAAATTCTTCCATCTACTTCCCATATCATAGGGAAAAATAAAGACTTCACCAGTTTGATAATACTGAATTCGGTCTTTGGCCTGTGGGAAACAGAGGTACAAATGAAAGCTAGCAAAAATAGTAGTAGTAGAATGAGGAGGAGGAGGAGGAATAGCATTTATTGAGTGCCCGCTGGGTTGAGTGCAATGTACTTAAGTGCCTGGGAAGTACAAAAAAAACAACAATTGAATCAACATGGCCTAGTGGAAAGGGGAAATCGGAGGATCTGGCTTCTAATCCTGGCACTGCCACTTGCCAGCAGTGTGACTCTGGGCAAGTTGCTTCACTTTTCCGGGCCTCAGTTACCTCAGCTGTAAAATGGGGATTAAATACCTGTTCTCTACCCTCCTTTGATTGTGAGTTCCATTTAGGCCAGGGACTTCCTGATCTGTTTGCATTGTCTCTATTCCAGTTTTTAGTCCAGTACTTGGCACATAGTAGGCATGTAATCATTACCATTATTTTTATGATTATTACTTTTGCTATTTAGTGCCTCCTGGGTTCAGGGCACTGTACTTAGTCTGAAGGGAAGAGAAGGGGACTGGCACAAACCATTCGCAAATGCTATGGTTGCTGGTAGGTTTTAGGGTATACAAACATAAGCCCAAAGGCCTGTTAAGGTGGCACTGATTCCAGTAATGCCTCCTGGAGGAAGTAGATTTTCTGGTGATCTTTGAAGATGGGAACGGTGTGACTTGGCAGATTTGAAGGGGCAGGGTCCCACTCAGCAGCAAGGGCATGAGCAACAGGATAGAGGTGAGAAATTCCAGAGAGAGGCACAGGGACCAGGTTATCTTGGGAAGAACAGAGAATGTGATCTGGGTATCGTGGGAGAAGAAAGTGTATGAGAAATAGGGATAGGCCAGATATCAGACTGACCTCATCCACCTCAAGTTCATCCATGCGTGCTGGAACTCTCTGCCCTCTCCTCTAATTTCTCCATCTTTATTGATTCCCATGCTCATTACCCTTGCCAGTTGTTTCAGACATTTAACTCCCTCCTCTAACCCTCTGTCCCCCCGCCCCGGTCTCCCCGATTTCTTGACCCTAATGACCTGGCCACGTCCTTAACTGAGAAAATTGAAACCAGTCATTCATTCATTCAATCATATTTATTGAGCGCTTACTGTGTGCAGAGCACTATACTAAGCGCTTGGGAAGTACAAGTTGGCAACATATAGAGATGGTCCCTACCCAACAGTGGGCTCACAGTCTAGAAGAATGGGCTCACACACAATCAGGTGTGACCTCTCTAAAATATCCCTAATCCTGGCTCCGCCACTAGTCTGCTGTGTGACCTTGGGGAAGTCACTTCCCTTCTTTTTGGCTCACTTACCTCATCTATAAATTGGGGATTGAGACTGTGAGTCCCCCGTGGGAAAAGGACTGTTTCCAACCTGATTTCCTTTGTATCCACCCCAGCACTTAGCACAGTGCCGGGAACGTAGTAAGCGCTTAACAAATACCGTAATTATTATTATCTCCCTTGTTCCTCTTCAGTCTCTCCCTCCTCCTGCCCCTTCAACTCTCCCATCTTTCCCAGCAGTATCTCAGGAGATCTGCCTCCTCTCAAAATCCATCCCCTTCACCTGCGCATCTGATCCATCCAAAGCACCTCATCAAAGCACTTGCCCCCTCCTTTCTGCCCACCTTCAACTGTTCGCTCTCCAATGGCTTCTTCCCCATTGCTTCCAAACATGCCCATGTCTTCCCTAGCCTAAAAAAACCCCCTCCCTTGACCCCAAAGTGCCCTCCAGCTATTGCCTCATCTCCCTCCCACCATTTGTCTTCAAACCACTGAGCGAGTTGTCAACACCTGCTGTCTCCAATTCCTCTCCTCCAATTCTCTCCTTGATCCCTCCAACCTGGCTTCCACCCACTTCGCTCTACAGAAACTGCCCAGTCAAAGGTCACAAATGATCTTCTTCTTGCCAAATCCAAAGGCCTCTAATGCACCTTAATCCTCAACCTCTCAGCTGCTTATGACACTGATGCCCACTCCCTTCTCCTGGAAACATTATTCATTCAGTCATATTAACTGGGCTCTTACTGTGTGCACACCACTGTACTTAGCGCTTGGAAAGTACAATCCAGCAATAAATAGACACAATCCCTGGTCACAACGGTTTCACTGTCCTCTCCTGGTTCTTCTTTTATCTCTCTGGCCACTCATTCTCAGTCTCTTTCACGGGTCCCTCCTCTGCTTCCCAGGCCCTAACAGTAGGAGTCCCTCAAGGCTCAGTTCTGGGTCCCCTTCTATTCTCCATCTACACCCACTCCCTTGGAGAACTCATTCGCTCCCTTGGCTTCAACTACATCTGCACCAAACAAAAACTCCTCGCCATTGGCTTTAAATCACTCCACCACCTTGCCCCCTCCTACCTCACCTCGCTTCTCTCCTTCTACAACCCAGCCCACACACTTCACTCCTCTGGTGCTAACCTTCTCTCTCTGCCTCTATATTGCCCGTCTCACTGCCGACCTCAAGCCCACGTCCTGCCTGTAGCCTGGAATGCCCTCCCTCCTCAAATCCGACAGGCAATTATTCTCCCCCAAGCTTCAAAGCCTTATGGAAGGCACATTTCCTCCAAGAGACCTTCCCAGATTAAGCCCCACTTTTCCTCATGTCCCCTCCCTTCTGCGTCAACCTGACTTGCTCCCTTTGCTCTTCCCCTCTCCCAGCCCTATAGCACTTATGTACATGTCTGTAATTTTATTTTATTTATTTGTATTTATGTGTCTCCCCACCTCTAAAGTGTAAGATTGCTGTGGGCAGAGAACGTGACTGTTTATTGTTGTAATGTACACTCCCAAGTGCTTAGCACAGTGAGAGCACTGAGTGAGTAAGTATGTGCTTAATAGGAAGGAATGAACGAATGATTTCCAAGTCCAGTCCTAATCTCTCTCATTCTCTACAGTCTCACATTTCCTCCTGTCTTCAGGACATCACTACTTGGGTCTCCCATCAACACCTCAAACTTAATGTGCCCAAAACAGGACTCCTCATCCTCCCACCGCCAACCCTGTCCTTCCCCTGACTTTCCCATCACTGCAGACACCACCACTATCCTTCCTGTCTCACAAACCTTGGCATTATCCTTGACTCCTCTCTCATTCCACCCACAGATTCAATATCACCAAATCCTATTGGTTCAACTTTCACAGCATGGCTGAAGTCTGCCCTTTCCTCTCCATCCAAACTACCATGTTAATCTGAGCACTTATCTTATTCCACCTTTGATTACTGTATCAGCCTCCCTGCCGACCTCCCTGCTTCCTGTCTCTCCCCACTCCAGTCCATACTTCACTCTGCTGCTTGGATCATTTTTCTTCAGAAACGTTCAGTCCACATTTCTCCACTCCTCAAGAACCTCCAGTGGTTTCCCCTTCACCTCCGCATCAAACAGAAACTCCTTACCATCAACTTTAAAGCAGTCACCTTGCCACTTTCCTACTACAGCCCAGCCCACACTCTTCACTCCTCTAGAGCCAACTTGCTCACTGGCCTTCGATCTCATCTACGTCACCGCTGACCTCTCGCCCGTGTCCTATCTCTGGCCCGGAACACACCCCTCTTAATATCTAACAATCACTCTCTCTACCATCAAAGCCTTACTGAAAGCACGTCTCATCCAAGAGGTCTTCTCTGACTGAACTCTCATTTCCTCTTCTCCTTCTCCCTTCTACGTCACCCTTGCACTTGTATTTCCACCCCTTATTCACCCTTCCCTCAGCCCCACAGCATTTATGTACTTCCATGTAATTTATTTATATTAATATCTGCCTCCCCCTCCAGACTGTAAGCTCACTGTGGGCAGGGAACATGTCTATCAACTCTGTTATACTGTCCAAAGCAATTTAGAACAGTGCTCAGTACCGAGCAAGTGCTTAGTAAGACTGATTGATTGATTGACGGGAGTGTCTTAAAGGCAATGAACAGTAGTTTTTGTTTCGTAAGGAGAATTAGGAGCAACTACCAGCAGTTTTTGAGGAGTGAATAATATTTTAGAAAAAAAGACCAAGGTGGCAGAGTTTAGTGTGGACTAAAGAGGTGACAAGTTGGTGGCTGAGAGACCAATGAAGAGACTAAAGAGTTGTAATCTAGTCAAGATATGACAAGTTCTTGGACTAGGGTGTGCTCATCAGGATGGAGTGAAAGGGGAAAATGTGGGAAATGTTTTGGAGGAAATAACACTAGGATACAGCAACAGGTTAATGTGTGGTATTTGTTAAATGCTATGTGCCAGGCACTGTATTAAGTGCTGCGATGGATACAAAGTTGGACAGAGTCCATGTCCCATGTGGGGCTCACATTCTTAATTCCCATTTTATAGATGTGGTAACTGAGGCATAGAGAAGTGAAGTGACTTGTCCACGGTCGTACAGCAGACAAATGGCAGAACCCGGATTAGAACCCTGGTCCTTCTGACTCCCAGGCCTGTGTGTTATCCATGGTTGAGAGACAATTAAAATTCAAGGACAATACAGGATTACAGTGTTCTGCGACAGGGAGGGTGGTAGTGTTGACAGGATGGGAAAGGTAGGTGGAGGGGTGGGTTTGGGAGGGAAGATGAAGAGTCTAGTTTCAGACATAGTGAGCTTGAGATGCCAGCAGATCACCAAGCGCAGATCATCGTCATCAACAATGGTATTTATTAAGTGCTTACTGTGTGCAGAGCACTGTACTAAGTGCTTGGGAGAGATGGCCTGGTTGCAAGTGGAAATATGTGAGACTGCATAGGAGTTGAGGGATTAGGGCTACTGAGATAGATCTGGGAGTCATCTAGTAATCAGTGGTACTTACTAAGCACTTACTGTTTGTAGAACACTGTACTAAGCACTGTATAGAGATGATAGCTAAGCAACTGAGTGTAAAAGGAGCAGAGCAGAGAATCCAAGAAGGAGCCCTGAGGAACCCCAAGAGTTAGGAGGTGAACGGTATAAGAAGAATTAGTGAGAGAGAGAGGAGTGATCAGAAAGGTAGGAGGAAAACAAGGAGAGAACACTAAAACCAAGGATGAAAAATGTTTCTAGGAGAACAGTGTGGTCATTGGAGCTGAAGGAGGCTGAGTGGTCAAGGGGGACAAGAGTAAAGCCCATGAGATTTGGCAAGGAATCAAATTTTTTCAAATTTTTACGAGGTTTACCATGAAAATGTTTTGTTTTTTTCATTAAATATATATTAAAAAATCAGCATTAGAGATTTGGGTAAAGAAAGAGAAAGCTAATATTTGAGCCTTTTACATATTTAATTCAGGACCCCCAAATTATATTCCGCACTCTAAAACTGTTTTATTACTAAATGAAATAAGGCACTTTTCATCCTTAGCCACTACTGACATCTAGTGGCATAAAAAGTGCAGTACTCCTATTACCGAAAATAGGCCACTGAAATATTCAGTTCAGTATTGTTTGACAGTGGAAACAAGATGCTTATGTCTTAACTGTCCTCTTTGACATTCTTCCTAATAGTTAAAAGCGTTCCACTTAACATCCCCAACATTTCCCTTCTACATCCCTAACTTTTCCTCTGGAAATCCACTTGACTATGAATTGATCCAGAAAGCTCTCTTAAATCCACTGCCTTTTCTGACTGCCTATCCTCTTGTGGTAACTAATCCCATACGGTTTCCTCTTTCCTTTGGTTGGTTTTGGAGGTCACTGCCTTCAAGCTTCAAAGGGTGTCCCTAATCTTCATGGTGTGATATTTCATGTTCATCCTGTACCTGCCCTACGTGACTTTGTTGACTTCAATCTCAGTGCGTGTCTTTTTAAACTAGAGTCCTTGATTTTTCAGTCTTTTCTTCATTTTTCTTTTCTGTCCCTTCCTCACCTCTATGTTAGGTCCTTCCTAGGCTTTGGTGATTACAATGGCACCCAGTATTCTATGCGTAGGTATATTTGGCTTTAAACGGTGACCTACAAAGTGTGTGCTTCTGGTTTTGTTTTCTATGACCTTTCTGACAGTGCCAAGGATTCACTTGATTCTTCTAGCTGTTGCGGCACAAGACAATGAAGAAAAGAACTACGGCTTCAAGATCTCTTACTCTGTGGTGACTGATAACTATAAGCCCACCATCATTTGTATACTTGTACATTTTCTCTAAAACGCACTTATGTTGAAGCACATCTGCCATTTTTCCATCACCCACGCAGTTTTGAAGACTTCCTGGAGTTCCCAACTCCAAGGGCTTAGCGTTATCTGCAAATCTGGAGATTTCACTGCATAGTCTTACTTCTATATCATCTACTACCCAAAACAGTTTGGGTTGGGACTCTCAATAACACTTTCTTCAATAAAGAGCCAACTGAAGATCTTATTGAATCTTTCACCTATCTTTTTCAACTCACAAAACCATTTTCCACAATCATCAAGTTCCCCACTGACTCCCTAGCCATCTTTGCTAGCTCTATTAGAAAATCTTCTGCTATTAGATATGGCTTCCCTCGCAAGGTTCTCTTCCAATTTTTTTTTTTTTTGTGGCTATTTTCTGCTTGCCATTCTGTATGGACTTCCCTTTTCTCCTACCGTGGGTCAGCTTTCCATTTTTCAAAAAATGGCTTTTTTTGACCTCTTCTGTCCTACCGTTTAGCCATGGAGGATTTCTGTTTGGTTGCCTGTTCCTTATTCTGTTGCATGAATTTTGGCTGGGTTCTAAAGAGGTGTGCTTTATATTAGCCTCCAGGCTTCTACTAAGTCATTTGGTTTTTTAGCAACTCCTCTGAACTCATCACTCTTCTAACTTTAAAGTTGGGGGAGCCGTTTGACAATATCTCCCAAATTTATAACAATTTTTATAAAGCATTTTATCTAAAAAAGTTCATATTCTCAACAGACTATTCCCATAACCACTGCCCTAAGGCAAGTGACAACTTAAGCCACAATATGCACGTTTAGACACCCATGCGAAGGGTAGATGGTACCTCTCATGGTTGGATTTTATCCATGTGAACAAGTGTTACTGAAAAATAGCTGCAAATACTGAATGCTCATTAATTTAATAGGGGATATTTTTGAGTTTGTACCCCCAGAGTTGTTTATGATAATAATAATAATGATGGTATTTGTTAGGTGCTTACTATGTGCCAAGCACTGTTCTAAGCGCTGGGGGAGATACAAGCTTATCAGGTTGTCCTAGGTGGGGATCACAGTCTTAATCCCCATTTTACAGATGAGGTAACTGCCCAGTCCCCAAAGGGGCTACTAAAGAACACTTGGAACAGCACTTAGAACAATGCTCTGCACATAGTAAGTGCTTAACAAGTACGATTATTATTATTATTATTATGACACTGCTATGTCTTTAGCCAAAACCCTAAAATGGACTTGCCTGGCTGCCTCCTTAAACCTTTAGATTACAGCTAGAAGTAAGCACGAAGGCTGCACACCACAACTAGAGAGTGGCCGCGTGACTCACCTGCCAATTGCAGGAAGCTGCAGCCTACATGCCTGGGAGTCAGAAGGTCACGGGTTCTAATCCCGGCTCTGCCACTTGTCTGTTGTGTGACCCTGGGCAAGTCACTTTACTTCTCTGGGCCTCAGTTCCCTCATCTGTAAAATTGGGGTTGAGACTGTGAGCCCCAGGTGCGACGGGGACTGTGTCCAACCCGATTTGGTTGTATCCACCCCAGTGCCTAGCACACAGTAAGTGCATAACAAATACCACAATTATCATTATTATCATTACGTGGAGCCCAAGTGAGAGGCAGGGTGGATGGTCTGCCATTCTCCAGTCCCCACCCTCCTATCCTGACCCTCGAAAAATAATTTAGTGAAGAACCAAGGCTATTTATCTTTTAGTCTAGAGAAGGGATGGGCTGCTTAGTTTTTTGTACATGAAGTATTTAAAAGAAACATTAATTTAAGAAAACAAATTCTGACCCAAATAAAAGCACTGGCATTTCCTGTTTTGGGCCGCAGTCAAACAAAAGCATTTACTTAGGGCCTACTGTGCGCAGAGCACCATACTAAGGACTTGGGAGAGTACAACCGAGTTAGTAGATGGGATCCTTCCAAACATGCTACATATTAACTGAGTCTGCCTCAACTGAGGGGGACCAAACGCACGTATCCAGTCTACAAATAGTGGATAAGGGCTTTGACATTGCTCTGTGCATTCCTTCCCGCACGTACTATATTGCAAAGACCTGGAGTGCCTCGTTCTGCTGCGGCCTAGAGTCACACGATGGTTTAGACAGTTAATGATATTCAGTAGTTGTTTCAGAAAGGCCCTGGCTAGGATTTGTCGGTAGTAACTACTCCACTTTATAGAAAAATGAAAAAGGAACCCAGAATAATCTGCATATCACCTCAAGAGATTAGAATGGCTTTCTAAACTGACCGTTCGCTTACAGAAAAAAATGGATCATCTGTTCTCTTGGATCTCATTCCGTAACAGACGCTCTTGTAGATAGTGACCCTTAAAATGGTGAGAGCTGAAATGTATCTCTAGCCTAAATTTTTTTTCAAAATGAGGAAAACTACAGAGACCAAAAAATGGTTTTAGGTTTAGATTGCCTTATGTTGCACATACATTTTAAATTTTATTTCTCTACTGCTACTGAATGCCTATATTAAAAACCTACCTTCTCTTCAATCCATGATTCTATGGAGGTTTTGTTCCTTAGAATTACTTTCATCTAGAAATTAAATACAGAATTTAAAAAATGTGGCTAAGCCTCAAACTTAAATATAATCTAACATTCCAATATAAGAACTGATTATCCTGTATCTACCATGGCGTTAAGCATCGTGCCTAGCACAAAACAAATATCATCAAATTAAAATATATGGCCAAACTTTTTTTTCTCGGAATCCTTAATGCTTCAACTGGAAATTGCCAATATTTTGGCAAATCATCTTGGAAATCCTTTTATTCTGACGATATCGTTAGCAGCACATGCAGAAAATTATATATTGCTTTCTCTACAATTATCCTTTCAAGTTGCAACAACTCCAATCTCAGATGCTAGGTTTGGAAACGATCAAACCGAGGAGCTCTTTTCTTTAACTACCTGTCTGAACTTCTTGCCAGCGTTCTGGTAGAAGGGTCAGTATCACCTGTTTGCATTTATATAGGCCTTCAAGCCAAGTATATTACCGGTATTCCCCACATGCCACGGTGAGAACGAAGCTGACAGAGCAATCACTCTGAGCTCTCTCAAAGAGGCAAAAATATAACCAAGAATCGTATTACCCAATAGTAACCAAGATCTCAAAGCATAATTGAGACACTCATATTCAATGGGGCCCTGGACTACGCATTTTCAATGTTCTAAACATTTTGTCTATCTAAACCCCAGAAAGCTTCTCATCCCTAGTTCCTACAAACTCACCTGGATAAAAAACAACATACCAACGGCTACCGTCGTTCCTAAAGCCAATCCCAAGGCAAATAAGGAGGCAGCGAATGCAGATAATCCGAAGGGCACAACGGGTAGGGGATCTCTCCTGGCGGCACTCATATCGATCTTTACAGTGCTCCACCCGAAGGAGATCTAGAAAGGCAAGACGGCCGTTATCTTCCGGGATGCAGTCGTCCAACCGTACACTGAAGCATTCAAACAAATCTGCCTTAAGGGATAATGACTGGGAATCTTTGCCAGGGATTCTTTTAGTAGGCCCAGCTATCTAAGGAGCAGTGTGGCCTAGCAGAAAGAGCACAGGGTTGAGAGTCAGCAGACCTGGGCTCTAATCCTAGCTCCACCCCATACCTGCTGTGTGACCATGGGTAAGTCACTTAAATTCTCTGAGCCTCAGTTCCCTCATCTGTAAAATGGGGATTCAATACCCGCTCCCCCTCCTACTTAGCCTGTGAGCCTCATGTGGGGCCTGATTATCTGGTATCTACCCCAGAGCTTGGCACATAGTGCCAAGCAGCATGGCCTAGTGGCTAGGGCACAGGCCTGAGAGTCAGAAAAGCCTGGGTTCTAATTCCAGCTCTGCCCCTTGCCGGCTGTGTGACCTTGGGCAGGTCACTTAACTTCTCTGTGCCTCAGTTATCTCAGCTGTAAAACGGAGACTGTGAGCCCCATGTGACTGGGTCCAACTTGATTTGCCTGTATGTACCCCAGCGCTTACTACAGTGCCAGACAAACTTAACAAATACCATTCAAATGCCCCAAACACAATTATCATCATCACCATCACCTTTAGAATTCTTCCCCTTTGTCTACTTTAATACCTTTAACCTTAAGACCTTCGTGGGTTAAACAGCACTGATTCATATACTGTCAATTCTTCCAGAATACGTGATTTCACTCTGTGGCTGCTCAGAATGCAATAGCCGAACTAGAGAATGTTCTTCTGACAATGCGTCCCTGTCTCAGTACAGCACAATAAGGTGCAAATAAAGACAGTTGTATGCATGCACGAATCGTCAGACATGAGGTGAGGATACCAAGCGAGGTTTTCTTAAAGTGTGGGTCTGCAATAATAATAATTACGGTACGTGTTAAGCGCTTAAGCACTGTTCTAAACGCTAGGGTAGATACATGTTAGTCAGGTTGGACAGTCCCTGTCCCTCCTGGGGCTCACAGTTTAAGTCGGAGGGAGTAGGATCACATAGCAAGCACTCAACAAATGCCGTTGTTATTATTATTATTAGTGAATCTCCATTTTACAACTAGGTAACTGAGGCACAGAGACTTGCCCAAGGTCACAAAGCAGATACATGGTAGATCTGGGATTAGAACCCGGGTCTTCTGACTCCCAAGCCCCCCTGCTCTTTCCACTAGGCCACACTGCTTCTCAGGCAAGAATGCAACTACCATATAATAGGACAGCAGGGTGTACTACCTGAAAATACTGTGTGAGTGCCCCATAAAGAAGGTAAGAAGTGCCTTTCTGGGACAGACCATTACTATCCAGTGCGGAGCCCTGTTTCTGACCATTTTTACAAAGGATGATGGGAGGAAGGGGGTGATGACTGTTCATTCATTCAGTTATACTTATTAAGCGCTTACTGTGTGCACAGCACTGTACTAAGCGCTTGACTGTTCTACTTACATCCATCCATATATATATATGTAGAATATATATATATATTCTATGTATATATATATTCTATATATATATTCTATGTAGAATATATATATATTCTATAAATAGAATATAGAATATATAGCATTTGTTAAGTGCTTACTATGTGCAAAGCACTGTTCTAAATGCTGGTGGGGGGGATACAAGGTGATTAGGTTGTCCCACGTGGGGCTCAGAGTCTTCATCCCCATTTTACAGATGAGGTCACTGAGGTCCAGGGAAGTGAAGTGACTTGCCCAAAGTCACACAGCAGACAGAAGTGGTGGAGCCAGGATTAGAACCCACGACCTCTGAGTCCCAAGCCCATGGTCTTTCCCCTGAGCCACGCTGTTTCTCAACTAGAGATGTACTAGACAGCACCTCTAAGTTTTTCTTTTGCCTTTCATAGTTCAGCTTACGTAGCTATAAAGCAAGGCCAAATATGCTAGAGTTTTCTCAATCTGGACTTTGCTATTATCGTTTAAAGAGTTTCCCGTATAGCAACCAAAAGTACCTAAATCTCTGCGGTTAGGATTCAGTCATTTCTCCCTCTTGTCCCTAAACCCTCACCACTCCTCCTCCTCCTCCTCCTCAATGGCCTACTGCTACCTCATGCAAAGGTATCTATTTGGCTGAACCCATTTCCTTATCTCTTGAACGAGAACTAAACAGACCATGCATCGAAGGACCTGTCTTATGAAGATGGGGAAAAAATCAGAAGATGCTGGGTGGTAGCAATCTCTTTCAGGAGTGCCCATGAACTTTAAATGCAGTAAGCACATTTGTCAGCATTCCTAAGGATTGTACTCAACCTGGTCATCTTGTGTCTAACTCAATACTAAGTACAGTCCTTGCCACTTAATAAATACTACAATTAGTATTACTGTTGTTATCGTAAAGGACACTCTCCACTATTAAATCAGATTTACTTTAACTTTTCCCAGTTCAGGTATTATCTTGATTATCCAAGGCTTGGAAAAGGTAAGTAAAAATTATTTTTTTCCAACACCAAGGCAACTTGGCAAGATTGGCCGAGTTATCATTCATTTCATCAACTGTATGTCTAAACAATTTTGTGGCAACACTGTTGTATTCATTCAGTGTATCTTACCCTGTTATAAAGCTGCGTGTACATAGTCATAACAAAAATGAAAGCAGCGTGAATACATCCCAGTGGGGCTAAAAGGAGAAACAGAATGAACGATGCATGATTCTGATAACCACAACAATTATTGATCCATGGGCAGTGATGATCCATCTTCATAACACACCTGTGGGGAAAAATGTATATAAAAAGAAAAATTACATCTAACAGAGAAGATAAAAATAGCCGCTTTGGCTGTCATCGACCTTGATCGGGAAAAGGTACAGTGAGTCATAGGCAACACGTCTTACAAAACGGTGGGTGGAAAAGAGTGTTCTTCTCTCTGCCCACTCACTTCTGGCTTCTACCCTCAACCCAAGTGTGTTTCATTAGAGCTGAGAATTCCTCCTTGGTACTTGGGGACTGTGAGGCTGCTGGAGATTTAGGTCTGCTTCCAAGGCCACATCATTAGGTTAGCAGAAGCCACTAAACTTGCACCCCACTCCCACGTTTTGGAGTTAAATCTGAAGCCTGAAGGCATCCTTGCCCCAGTCTCTGTCCTGCCTGACCTGATCGCCAGCAAAAATATATGCAGCTCTGAAGTTCCTCTGATTTCCTAACTCTCCATATTTTGAGGAGAGAAAAAAATAGATATTCATTCATTCAATCGTATTTATTGAGCGCTTTACTGTGTGCAGATCACTGTACTAAGCGCTTGGGAAGATATTGAAAGGAAATTGGGTACACTGAAGGGAAATCTACTACATCCACCAAGTTTGTGTGGAAACTATGGAAATCCTTCAATTATTTTCGAGAAATATGAATGGTGAACCTCGATGACTTCAACACCAGCAAACGAAAGGTTTCATTAACAAAGATACAATGACTGTAACACTCACATAAATCTACCATACGTAGACAGTAGGCATTTCCGACTTCTAATTCTGAAATACTTGAGGAATGCAATGGAATACAATGCTGAGAGTAAAAAGCAATCAGAAATGTATCCATGTATTTGTTGCTTCCATCAGAATGGCAGCTGGGCATTCTGCTCTTCATCAATCAGTCATGTTTACTGAGTGCTTACTGTGCGCAGAGCACTGTTCTAAGCGCTCACAACATCCCTGTCAAGAGAGGGTTTTTTTCTATTTTACAGATGAGGAAAGTGAGAGACACACACTTAAATGATCTGGGCCATGGTCTAGTTTGTAAAATGGGGATAATACAGGAAAAACAAACTCCCAGCAACAGTAAGAGTAGGAACATTAAGAAGTCTGCAAAGAATGATAATTGTGGTGTTTGGAGAATGCTTACTACGTGCCAAAGACTGGACTAAGGTCTGGGAGATCCAAGATAGTGGAGACGTAAAGAATCCACACACTTTGACCGGTTAAAGCAGTCAGGGAGCTAAAGGGAGGGGGAGGAAAACCCAGACACATGGCTGGGACCTCACGCTCACTGCATGTGCCAATTTGTACTTCCCAAGCGCTTAGTACAGTGCTCTGCACAGAGTAAGCGCTCAATAAATATGATTGATGATGATGATGATGACTGTTGGAAGGGGCTTAGTGTTCACGACCCAAGAGAGGAAAAAGTGTGATCCAAGCAACCGCTGGGAAGGTGAAGAGAGGCTGACTGCCAAGCTCTGGGATCTCTTCCCAGAGGGGGCTTTCTATCAAGCCCTGACAGGATTTGAAAGCCTTCCGCTGGCTGGGAAGGGATGTTTTTGACTGCTTGAAATAATAGGTTGAACCAGATGCTCTTCATTTCCATCCTGAAATTCTCAAAACATCTTTCAGATGTGGAATTTCTTAGCCAAGTATGACCACTATCAACGGGTCCAAATGACCAGAAGGACGGCTACGCTTCTCCTGCTTCACGCCTAGGGTTGCTAGAATGAAGTTTTCTAACTCCAGAGAAAATGCTATAAGCCGGCAGGCCCAGAGGTAGATCTACACGGTAAGGACTTAACATGTTATCTTTGCTAACTAGCAATGGATTGTCTTGTACAAGTTTCTTTGGCATAATCAGATGAGGTTATCCTATATTGCACCACTAACTACTTTAGGACCACAACTCGTGGGTCACAAACTTGCTTAAGTAGGGTGTTTTTAAACCTCTCCACGTTTTCTGTTGTGCTGAAAATGTTAAATGCACAAACCTCAAAGTATTCTTAGAATTACATCAGAATGAGAAAGTTTCTAAAACACGTAAAACAATGCTTTACTCTGCTTACCATGCACAAGAGGAGGGGGTGAAGGGTGGGGAAGTAGGGTAAGTGTCCCACTCATGGGGAAGGTTAAGATAGAATATATATATTTCTACTTTATTCTGCAGGAAAATGTCAAAATCAGCCCACTTTATCCTGGTAATACCCTTTAACAGACTCAAAGAAAGGAAGCATCTTCTTTCTGTGGTTCTCTGATGGATCAACTTCTGATTTTACAAGGAAATGGGGACATTTTAGTTGATGGATGTAGAATAACAGTTTTTAAAAGTAACAGCCTCGATTCACTCTAATGGCTTGTAGCATATGCGATTCAAATGGGTAATTATGTGCTTAAGAGCCAGAAAACCAGAGCATTAATTTTCGATGAAAAGCAAAGATCACACGCAAATCAGTACCTGTTACATTTTCGGCAGTGGTGCGAGCGAGGTGCCTTGTAAGCCTCACACACTTTACAGTATTGGAGATACATGCTGTCCTGAGATTTTTCCTTAACGTACAACAACAAACAAAAGAGAAAGAAAGCCGTCAGAAATGTGTACTTATGACTACCAACAGTTAAAATTTACAGCTCATAATGCTTTTAACTCATCTGATTCTCCTTGGAGGATCTGAGCTTGCCAAACTGAGTTTCTTCAAATCTTGATTTCATCATTTCAAGTATAAACAACTTTTTCAAAGAGGCTAAAATTCACCATGTCACTCGGCTATCCTCCCCTGGATATACCAGTCCGATACTCTACCCACCCATCTTCTTCTGAAAGTTTTCTATTTTTCATCACTGCATTTGTGGTCTTATTATGTCGTCGTTTCCCCACTTCTCTCATTTTTGTACGTTTCTCTGACTCTTCCTTACCCTTGTATGCTGCTACCCCTTTTTACACCAATCTGGTATGGCAATAAATAGCAGCATAATGATGGTATTTGTAGACAGACATTTGTACAGATTGTATTTGTAGTACCCTATGCTGGGGAGTTTTAGAGTCTTTAAAAATGTGAAACTTTTAAAATTATTCCTGGACAGGTATGGTTCCATGCTTTATGCCACAACAGGACTGATTGATGAAATAATTACATATCAAACAATTTTAATTAATGCATTGAAGTAAGGCTTATCATTCACCCCACCAAAATCTCTCAGATCTACAGAGTGAGCAGATGATGATGAGATGTTCTAGTCTTTGCCAACCAGCCCAAAACCACGGTTATATTTTGTGCAGTATTTGAATATTTATAACAATCAGATATAAGATTTCCACCAAGTGCCTTTTTCTTACCGGTTTCCAGTCGAAAGGTACGTATCCCGGGCCAATAAACATAGCATTGAAGTAATTGTAAAGAATCATGACAGTCCAATTTATCAACATGATAAAATTCACACTTCCTCCAGTTGTATGTAGGGGCCAATACCACAATATGGAGTCTATCATCGCCATAGTAGAACATATTGCTATAACACCAAGGGCGATGATGGGACCCCAGTGACACAGTCTCCTTAACTCTTGAAGATTTTCAAACTTGATAACTGAACACAGTACACCCATCTTGGTGAAGAAGAGTTCCTTCTATTTCCAGAGATTTGTAACGGTCCTCTTTTTAATCGTGGATTTCCATTTGTCGTATATCCCGACGTCTTCATCAATGGTAATGCCTCCAAAGAGTGGGATGTTAAGTCTTCTTAAGGCATATCATTGGAAAAGTGGTTAGAATCCTTTATCCTGATACAAAGAAACCGTTTTCTGGTTTTAATCCAACCTAAAGAAAACAAAATTTAAAAGATCAGAAGAAAAATACAGAGCAGGTGATTGTAGCCAAAACCAAGAAAATGGCCAATGATACCAAACGTTCACGTGCTGTTGAGAGGCATTTCAAGCCTAGGATACAGTGTACCTGTTGCATCCCTTCTATTGGCACCGCTCGATACGTATTAACTGATTTGGTAAAAAAAAAAGTCATCATAAAAGACCACTGTCGCCAGATCAGACTCAAGCAAATGAGAAAACTCTAATTTATGACACATCTTGAGGTCAGCTACACTTGTGTTCCAGAATGCTAAAAATGCCAATATTCCGGTCTGAATGATGCGGGAACTAGATGCGGGATCTTGAAATGCAGTAGTTGATTCAACTCCTTCTTTCCTGTACAGTGCTCTGCACAAAGTAAGCACTCAATACACACCACCTGTGCTTGCTCCTGCTCTTACCAGAGCACAGAACAGGATGCTCCTTGAAGATGAGCTCCACGTTGCCATGGCGTCATGGGACTGTCTCTATGTGTTGCCAATTTGTACTTCCCAAGTGCTTAGTACAGTGCTCTGCACATAGTAAGCGCTCAATAAATACGATTGATGATGATGATGATGATGATGATGATATTTTTTAGTAGTTTTATTGCCAATGGACGGAGGGAGGGTCAGAAGTAAACGCCCACCCCGTAAATAGGGATTAAGACTGTGAGCCCCCGCCGTGGGACAACCTGATCACCTTGTAACCTCCCCAGCGCTTAGAACAGTGCTTTGCACATAGTAAGCGCTTAATAAATGCTATTATTATTATTATTATTAAGGAAAGTAAGGAGCGGGAGTATTTCTGAGGGCAAGTCCGATTTAGGACCTATCCTTCAAAAACCCACCCTTGACCCCATGGCTCCCTCCGCTTGCCGCCCTATCTCTCTCCTACCATTCCCCTTCAATCTTCCTGAGCAAGTTGCCTATACCTGTTGTCTCAAATTCCTCTCCTCGACCTCCCTCCAATCTGGCTTCCATCCCCTTCACCCCACAGGAATCGCCCCCCAGAGATCACCAATGATCTCCTCCTTGCCAAATCCGACGGCCTCTACTCCATCCTCATCCTCTTCGACCTCCCAGCTGGATCAGCCTCCTGTCTCTCCCCGCTCCAGTCCCTAGAACAGTGCTTGGCACATAGTAAGCGCTTAACAAATACCATCATTATTATCACTATTACTTCATTCTGTTGCCTGGATCATTTTTTGACCAAAAACGTTCAGGCCATTTTTCCCCACTCTTCAAGAAACTCTCAGTGGTTGCCCATCCACCTCCGCATCAAACCAAAGACGTTCAGGCCATTTTTCCCCACTCTTCAAGAAACTCTCAGTGGATGCCCATCCACCTCCGCATCAAACAAAAACTCCTCGCCATTTGCTTTAAAGCAGTCCACCACCTTGTTCCCTCCTACCTCAGCTGGCTTCTCTCCTTCTCCATCCCAGCCCGCAAACTTCATTCCTCTAAAGCCGACCTTCTCACTGTACCTCGATCTTGCCAGCGACCCCTCTCCCACGTCCTGCCTCTGGCCCGGAACACCCTCCCTCCTCAAATCCCACAGTAACTCTCCCCTCCATCAAAGTCTCATTGAAGGCACATCTCCTCCAAGAGGTCTTCCCTGATTAAGCCCCCATCTTCCCTTCTGCTTCGCCCTGACTTGCTCCCTGTGTTCACGCCCCAGAGGTCATGAGTTCTAATCCCGCCTCCGCCACTTGTCGGCTGGGTAACTTTGGGCAAGTCACGTAACTTCTCTGAGCCTCAGTTACCTCATCTGGAAAACATAAGCCCCTCTTGGGACAACCTGATCACCTTGTTTCCCCCCAGTGCTTAGAATAGTGCTTTGCACATAGTAAGTGCTTAACAAATGCCATCATCATTACTATTACTATTAATAAACTGAGGATGAAGACTGGGAGCCCCATGTGGGATCACCTTGTATTTTCCCTCCAGTGGTTAGAACAGTGCTTCGCACATAGTAAGCACTTAACAAATGCCACCACCATTATTAAAATGGGGATGAAGACTGTGAGCCCCACGTGGGACCACCTGACCACCTTATATCTCCCCCAGCGCTTAGAACATTGCTTCACACAAAGTAAGTGCTTAACAAATGCTATTATTATTGTTATTAAACTGAGGATGAAGACTGGGAACCCCATGTGGGATCACCTTGTATTTTCCCTCCAGTGCTTAGAACAGTGCTCTGCACATAGTAGGCGCTTAACAAATGCCATCATTATTATTAAAATGGGGATGAAGACTGGGAGCCCCACGTGGGACCACCTGATCACCTTGTATTTTCCCTCCAGCACTTAGAAGAGTGCTTCACACATAGTAAGCGCTTAACAGATGCCATCATCATTATTATTATTATTAAACTGAGGATGAAGACTAGGAGCCCCATGTGGGCCCACCTGATCACCTTGTATCCCAGCGCTTACCTCCTTCCCTTCCCCACAGCACCTGTATATATGTATATATGTTTGAACATATTTATTACTCTATTTATTCATTTATTTATTTTACTTGTACATATCTATTCTATTTATTTTATTTTGTTAAATTGTTATTATTATTTTATTATTTTAACAATTCATTATTAATAAATTATCGTTATTATTGTTATAACAATTATAATAATTATAATTATTATTGTTAGGTAGACGGGTGTCATAGTTTTAACCCAGCTGTATTGCGACAGGCGATGCCCCCCCCCGCCCCCAGTTTCCAATCAATCAACCGTATTTGAGCGCTTACTGTGTGCAGAGCACTGTACTAAGCGCTTGGGAAGTACAAGTTGGCAACATATAGAGACGGTCAATCAATCAATCGTATTTATTGAGCGCTTACTGTGTGCAGAGCACTGTACTAGGCGCTTGGGAAGTACAAGTTGGCAACATATAGAGACCGTCAATCAATCGATCGTATTTATTGAGAGCTTACTGTGTGCAGAGCACTGTACTAAGCGCTTGGGAAGCCCAAGTTGGAAACATATAGAGACGGCCCCTACCCAACAGCGGGCTCACAGTCTAGAAGGGGGAGACGGACAACAAAACAAAGCACATTAACAAAATAAAATAAATAGAATAGATATGTACAAGTAAAATAGAGTAATAAATACGTACAAACATCTATACATATATACAGGTGTTGTGGGGAAGGGAAGGAGGTAAGGTGGGGGGATGGAGAGGGGGAGGAGTGGGAGAGGAAGGAGGGGGCTCAGTCTGGGGAAACAAGTGCCATTATGATCAATCAATCAATCAATCAATCGTATTTATTGAGCACTTACTGTGTGCAGGGCACTGTACTAGGCGCTTGGGAAGTACAAGTTGGCAGCATCTAGAGACGGTCCCTACCCAACAGCGGGCTCACAGTCTAGAAGGGGGAGACAGAGAACAAAACAAAGCATATTAACAAAATAAAATAGAATAGATATGTACAAGTAAATAGAGTAATAAATACGTACAAACATATATCCAGGTGCTGTGGGGAAGGGAAGGAGGTAAGGCGGGGGTGATAGAGAGGGGAAGGAGGGGGAGAGGAAGGAGGGGGCTCAGTCTGGGGAAACAAATGCCATTATTCTCAATATCAATCGTATTTATTGAGTGCTTACTGTGTGCAGAGCACTGGACTACGCACTTGGGAAATACAAGTTGGCAACATATAGAGACGGTCAATCAATCAATCAATCAATCGTATTTATTGAGCACTTACTGTGTGCAGAGCACTGTACTAGGCGCTTGGGAAGTACAAGTTGGAAACATATAGAGATGGTCAATCAATCAATCAATCGTATTTATTGAGCGCTTACTGTGTGCAGAGCACTGTACTAGGCGCTTGGGAAGTCCAAGTTGGAAACATATAGAGACAGTCAATCAATCAATCAATCAATCAATCATATTTATTGAGCGCTTACTGTGTGCAGAGCACTGTACTAGGCGCTTGGGAAGTACAAGTTGGAAACATATAGAGACGGTCAATCAATCAATCATATTTATTGAGTGCTTACTGTGTGCAGAGCACTGTACTAAGCGCTTGGGAAGCCCAAGTTGGCAACATATAGAGATGTCCCTACCCAACAGCGGGCTCACAGTCTAGGAGGGGGAGACGGACAACAAAACAAAGCATATCAACAAAGCCTATTTCTAGACTGCAAGCCCACTGTTGGGTAGGGACCGTCTTTCTACGTTGCCAACTTGGACTTCCCAAGCGCTTAGTCCAGTTCTCTGCACCCAGTAAGCGCTCAATAAATACGATTGATGATGATGATGATGATTGATATTAACCAAATAAAATAAATAAAATAGATACGTACAAGTAAATAAACAGAGTACTAAATACGTACAAAGCTATATACATATATCCAGGTGCCGTGGGGAAGGGAAGGAGGTAAGACGGTGGGGATGGAGAGGGGGAGGAGGGGGAAAGGAAGGAGGGGGCTCAGTCTGGGGAAACAAATGCCATTATGATCAATCAATCGTATTTATTGAGCGCTTACTGTGTGCAGAGCACTGTACTAAGCGCTTGGGAAGTCCAAGTTGGCAACATAGAGAGACGGTCAATCAATCAATCGTATTTACTGAGCGCTTACTGTGTGCAGAGCACTGTACTAGGCGCTTGGGAAGTACAAGCTGGCAACATAGAGAGACGGTCAATCAATCAATCGTATTTATTGCGCGCTTACTGTGTGCAGGGCACTGGACTAAGCGCTTGGGAAGTCCAAGTTGGCAACATATAGAGACAGTCAATCAATCAATCAATCAATCAATCGTATTTATTGAGCGCTTACTGTGTGCAGAGCACTGTACTAAGCGCTTAGGAAGTACAAGTTGGCAACATATACAATCAATCAATCGTATTTATTGAGCGCTTACTGTGTGCAGAGGACTGTACTAGGCGCTTGGGAAGTACAAGTTGGCAACATATAGAGACGATCAATCAATCAATCGTATTTATTGAGCGCTTACTGTGTGCAGGGCACTGGACTAAGCGCTTGGGAAGTCCAAGTTGGCAACATATAGAGACGATCCCTACCCAACAGTGGGCTCACAGTCTAGAAGGGGGGGACGGACAACAAAACAAAGCATATCAACAAAGCCCATTTCTAGACTGTGAGCCCACTGTTGGGTAGGGACCATCTCTCTATGTTGACAACTTGTACTTCCCAAGCGCTTAGTCCAGTGCTCTGCACACAGTAAATGCTCAATAAATACGATTGATGATGATGACGATGATTGATATTAACCAAATAAAATAAATAAAATAGATACGTACAAGTAAATAAACAGAGTACTAAATACGTACAAAGCTATATCCATATATCCAGGTGCTGTGGGGAAGGGAAGGAGGTAAGACGGTGGGGATGGAGAGGGGGAGGAGGGGGAAAGGAAGGAGGGGGCTCAGTCTGGGGAAACAAATGCCATTATGATCAATCAACTGTATTTATTGAGCGCTTACTGTGTGCAGAGCACTGTACTAAGCGCTTGGGAAGTCCAAGTTGGCAACATATAGAGACGGTCAATCAATCATCAATCGTATTTACTGAGCGCTTACTGTGTGCAGAGCACTGTACTAGGCGCTTGGGAAGTACAAGCTGGCAACATAGAGAGACGGTCAATCAATCAATCGTATTTATTGAGCGCTTACTGTGTGCAGGGCACTGGACTAAGCGCTTGGGAAGTCCAAGTTGGCAACATATAGAGACAGTCAATCAATCAATCAATCAATCGTATTTATTGAGCGCTTACTGTGTGCAGAGCACTGTACTAAGCCCTTAGGAAGTACAAGTTGGCAACATATACAATCAATCAATCGTATTTATTGAGCGCTTACTGTGTGCAGAGCACTGTACTAGGCGCTTGGGAAGCCCAAGTTGGCAACATCTAGAGACGGTCCCTACCCAACACAGTCTAGAAGGGGGAGAGGGACGACAAAACAAAGCATATTAACAAAGCCCATTTCTCGACTGCGAGCCCACTGTTGGGTAGGGACCGTCTCTCTACGTTGACAACATGGACTTCCCAAGCGCTTAGTCCAGTGCTCTGCACCCAGTAAGCGCTCCATAAATAGGATCGATTGATTGATATTAACAAAATAAAAAAAATAAAACAGATATGTACAAGTAAAGTAAATAAATAGATAGAGTAATAAATACGTACAAAGCTATATCATCGTCATCAATCGTATTTATTGAGCGCTTACTGTGTGCAGAGCACTGTACTAGGCGCTTGGGAAGCCCAAGTTGGCAACATCTAGAGACGGTCCCTACCCAACACAGTCTAGAAGGGGGAGAGGGACAACAAAACAAAGCATATTAACAAAGCCCATTTCTAGACTGCGAGCCCAGTGTTGGGTAGGAACCGTCTCTCTACGTTGACAACATGGACTTTCCAAGCGCTTAGTCCAGTGCTCTGCACACAGTAAGCGCTCCATAAATAGGATCGATTGATTGATATTAACAAAATAAAAAAAATAAAACAGATATGTACAAGTAAAGTAAATAAATAGATAGAGTAATAAATACGTACAAAGCTATATCATCATCATCATCAAGCGTATTTATTGAGCGCTTACTGTGTGCAGAGCACTGTACTAAGCGCTTGGGAAGCCCAAGTTGGAAACATCTAGAGACGGTCCCTACCCAACACAGTCTAGAAGGGGGAGAGGGACAACAAAACAAAGCATATTAACAAAGCCCATTTCTAGACTGCGAGCCCACTGTTGGGTAGGGACCGTCTCTCTACGTTGACAACATGGACTTCCCAAGCGCTTAGTCCAGTGCTCTGCACCCAGTACGCGCTCCATAAATAGGATCGATTGATTGATATTAACAAAATAAAAAAAATAAAATAGATATGTACAGGTAAAGTAAATAAGTAGAGTAATAAATACGTACAAAGCTATATCATCATCATCATCAAGCGTATTTATTGAGTGCTTACTGTGTGCAGAGCACTGGACTAAGCGCTTGGGAAGCCCAAGTTGGAAACATCTAGAGACGGTCCCTACCCAACACAGTCTAGAAGGGGGAGAGGGACAACAAAACAAAGCATATTAACAAAGCCCATTTCTAGACTGCGAGCCCACTGTTGGGTAGGGACCGTCTCTCTACGTTGACAACATGGACTTCCCAAGCGCTTAGTCCAGTGCTCTGCACACAGTAAGCGCTCCATAAATAGGATCGATTGATTGATATTGACAAAATAAAAAAAATAAAATAGATATGTACAAGTAAATAAATAGATAGATAGAGTAATAAATACGTACAAAGCTATATCATCATCGTCATCATCAAGCGTATTTATTGAGCGCTTACTGTGTGCAGAGCACTGTACTAAGCGCTTGGGAAGTCCAAGTTGGAAACATCTAGAGACGGTCCCTACCCAACACAGTCTAGAAGGGGGAGAGGGACGACAAAACAAAGCATATTAACAAAGCCCATTTCTAGACTGCGAGCCCACTGTTGGGTAGGGACCGTCTCTCTACGTTGACAACATGGACTTCCCAAGCGCTTAGTCCAGTGCTCTGCACCCAGTACGCGCTCCATAAATAGGATCGATTGATTGATATTAACAAAATAAAAAAAATAAAATAGATATGTACAGGTAAAGTAAATAAATAGATAGAGTAATAAATACGTACAAAGCTATATCATCGTCATCAATCGTATTTATTGAGCGCTTACCGTGTGCAGAGCACTGGACTAAGCGCTTGGGAAGTCCAAGTTGGAAACATCTAGAGACGGTCCCTACCCAACACAGTCTAGAAGGGGGAGACGGACGACAAAACAAAGCATATCAACAAAGCCTATTTCTAGACTGCGAGCCCACTGTTGGGTAGGGACCGTCTCTCTACGTTGACAACTTGGACTTCCCAAGCGCTTAGTCCAGTGCTCTGCACCCAGTACGCGCTCCATAAATAGGATCGATTGATTGATATTAACAAAATAAAAAAAATAAAACAGATATGTACAAGTAAAGTAAATAAATAGATAGAGTAATAAATACGTACAAAGCTATATCATCGTCATCAATCGTATTTATTGAGCGCTTACTGTGTGCAGAGCACTGTACTAGGCGCTTGGGAAGCCCAAGTTGGCAACATCTAGAGACGGTCCCTACCCAACACAGTCTAGAAGGGGGAGACGGACGACAAAACAAAGCATATTAACAAAGCCCATTTCTAGACTGCGAGTCCACTGTTGGGTAGGGACCGTCTCTCTACGTTGACAACATGGACTTCCCAAGCGCTTAGTCCAGTGCTCTGCACCCAGTACGCGCTCCATAAATAGGATCGATTGATTGATATTAACAAAATAAAAAAAATAAAACAGATATGTACAGGTAAAGTAAATAAATAGATAGAGTAATAAATACGTACAAAGCTATATCATCGTCAATCGTATTTATTGAGCGCTTACTGTGTGCAGAGCACTGTACTAGGCGCTTGGGAAGTACAAGTTGGAAACATCTAGAGACGGTCCCTACCCAACACAGTCTAGAAGGGGGAGACGGACGACAAAACAAAGCATATTAACAAAGCCCATTTCTAGACTGCGAGCCCACTGTTGGGTAGGAACCGTCTCTCTACGTTGACAACATGGACTTTCCAAGCGCTTAGTCCAGTGCTCTGCACCCAGTACGCGCTCCATAAATAGGATCGATTGATTGATATTGACAAAATAAAAAAAAAAAAACAGATATGTACAGGTAAAGTAAATAAATAGATAGAGTAATAAATACGTACAAAGCTATATCATCGTCATCAATCGTATTTATTGAGCGCTTACTGTGTGCAGAGCACTGTACTAGGCGCTTGGGAAGTACAAGTTGGAAACATCTAGAGACGGTCCCTACCCAACACAGTCTAGAAGGGGGAGACGGACGACAAAACAAAGCATATTAACAAAGCCCATTTCTAGACTGCGAGCCCACTGTTGGGTAGGAACCGTCTCTCTACGTTGACAACATGGACTTCCCAAGCGCTTAGTCCAGTGCTCTGCACCCAGTACGCGCTCCATAAATAGGATCGATTGATTGATATTGACAAAATAAAAAAAAAAAAACAGATATGTACAGGTAAAGTAAATAAATAGATAGAGTAATAAATACGTACAAAGCTATATCATCGTCATCAATCGTATTTATTGAGCGCTTACTGTGTGCAGAGCACTGTACTAGGCGCTTGGGAAGTACAAGTTGGAAACATCTAGAGACGGTCCCTACCCAACACAGTCTAGAAGGGGGAGACGGACGACAAAACAAAGCATATTAACAAAGCCCATTTCTAGACTGCGAGCCCACTGTTGGGTAGGAACCGTCTCTCTACGTTGACAACATGGACTTCCCAAGCGCTTAGTCCAGTGCTCTGCACCCAGTACGCGCTCCATAAATAGGATCGATTGATTGATATTAACAAAATAAAAAAACTAAAACAGATATGTACAGGTAAAGTAAATAAATAGAGTAATAAATACGTACAAAGCTATATCATCATCATCATCAAGCGTATTTATTGAGCGCTTACTGTGTGCAGAGCACTGGACTAAGCGCTTGGGAAGTCCAAGTTGGAAACATCTAGAGACGGTCCCTACCCAACACAGTCTAGAAGGGGGAGAGGGACAACAAAACAAAGCATATTAACAAAGCCCATTTCTAGACTGCGAGCCCAGTGTTGGGTAGGGACCGTCTCTCTACGTTGACAACATGGACTTCCCAAGCGCTTAGTCCAGTGCTCTGCACCCAGTATGCGCTCCATAAATAGGATCGATTGATTGATATTAACAAAATAAAAAAATAGATATGCACAAGTAAATAGATAGAGTAATAAATACGTACAAAGCTATATCATCATCATCAAGCGTATTTATTGAGCGCTTACTGTGTGCAGAGCACTGGACTAAGCGCTTGGGAAGTCCAAGTTGGCAACCTAGAGAGACAGTCCCTACTCAACAGCGGGCTCACAGTCTAGAAGGGGGAGACGGAGAACAAAACCAAACGTACTAACAAGATAAAATAAATAGAATAGATAGGTGCAAGTAAAATAAATAAATAAGCAGAGTAATAAATACGTACAAACATATATACCTCTATCCAGGTGCTGTGGGGAAGGGAAGGAGGTAAGGCGGGGGGGGTGGAGAGGGGGAGGAGGGGGCTCAACCTGGGAAGGCCTCCTGGAGGAGGTGAGCTGTGAGGAGGGCCCAGGGGTGCGGTCGGCCCTCCTCCTCCTCCTCCTCCTCCTCCTCACCTCACCTCAGCTCGCCTCAGCCCGCCCGCGCCCTCCTCGGCTCCGGCCGCCGGCTCCCGACGAGCCCGGCCCGGCCCCACTTCCGGCCTCGCGCCCAAAGCCGCCCCCCCGGAAACCTGCTCCCGCCCGCCCGCCCGCCTCCCTCCCTCCCTCCCCCCGCGCAGGAAGCGGCGGAGCGGGGGTCGCCGAGCGGGCTCATTTGTGTCTCCGCTTTACAGGCTCTAATCGGTGCCCGCGGCCCGAGGTGAGGGCCGGACGGACGGACGGCCGGCCGAGCGGGCCGGGGGGGGGGGGGGCTGGGAACCGCGGAAGGGGGGCGGGCGTTTCCGGGGGGGAGGCGGACCGCCGTAGCACAACCCGGAAGCGGGCGGGCGGGCGGGTGGTCGAGCCGGCAGACCGGCCGGTAGGGCCCCGTCTCCGCTTCTCAACGCCGACCGCTCTCCTCCTCCGCCTCCGCCGCCTCCATCACCTCCTCCTCTTCTTCCTCCTCGTCCACCTCCACCTCCTCTCCCTCCTCCTCCTCGTCCACCTCTTCCTTCTCCTCCTCTTCCTTCTCCGCCTCCTCCACCACCTCCTCCTCTTCCTCCTGCTCCTCCTCCTCCTCCACCACCACCACCACCACCACCACCACCTCCTCCTCCGCCACCTCCTCTCCCTCCTCCTCGCGCACCTCTTCCTTCTCCTTCTCTTCCTCCTCCACCTCCTCTTCCTCCTCCTTTTCCTCCACCTCCTCTCCCTCTTCCTTCTCCTTCTCTTCCTCCTCCACCTCCTCTTCCTCCTCCTTTCCCTCCACCTCCTCTCCCTCCTCCTCGTCCACCTCTTCCTTCTCTTCCACCTCCACCTCCTTCTCTTCCTCCTCCTCCTTTTCCGCCACCTCCTCTCCCTCCTCTTCCTCCTCCACCTCCTCCTCCTCCTTTTCCTCCATCTCTTCTCCCTCCTCTTCCTCCTCCTCGTCCACTTCCACCTCCTCTTCCTCCTCCACCTGTTCCTCCTCTTTCTCCTCCTCCTTCTTTTCCTCCACCTCCTCTCCCTCCACCTCTTCCTTCTCTTCCTCTTCCTTCTCTTCCTCCTCCTCCACCACCTCCTCCTCCTCCTTTTCCTCCACCTCCTCTCCCTCCTTCCTCGTCCACCTCTTCCTCCTCCTCGTCCACCTCCTCTTCCTCCTCCACCTGTTCCTTCTCTTCCTCCGCCACCACCACCACCTCCTCCTCCTTCTTTTCCTCCGCCTCCTCTCCCTCCTCTTCCTCCTCCACCTCCTCCTCCTTCTTTTCCTCCATCTCCTCTCCCTCCTCTTCCTCCTCCTCGTCCACCTCCACCTCCTCTTCCTCCTCCACCTGTTCCTCCTCTTTCTCCTCCTCCTTCTTTTCCTCCACCTCCTCTCCCCCCTCCTCGTCCACCTTTTCCTTCTCTTCCTCCTCTTCCTCCTCCACCACCACCACCTCCTCCCTTTCCTCCACCTCCTCTCCCTCCTCTTTCTCCTCGTCCACCTCTCCCTCCTCCTCCTCCTCCTCCACCATCCCCTCCTCCTCCACCCCCACCGCCTCCTCCTCCTCCTCCCTCCTCCTCCTCTTCCTCCCCCTCCTCCCGCCGGCCCCGCTCCCTCTCCGGCCCGGCCATGTCGTCCGACTTGGCCGGCTACGAGCAGGACCTGGCCGTGCTCACGGCCGACATCGTCGGCAAGATCGGCAGGGTCCCCAAGCTCCCGCCCGGTGAGACGCGGGGGGCGCGGGGGGCGCGGGGGGGGGGGGGGGCGGCCGAGGCGCCTAGGACAGCGCCGGCCACCTACGAGCCGCCCAACCAGCCCCCTCATTATTGGTGTTATCTGTTGCCTATCTGTTGCCGACACCTACTTCCCAAGCGCTTAGCACAGTGCTCTGCACGCAGTAAGCCCTCAGCCGATACGGTTGAGGGAATGACTGTACCTCCCAAGCGCCTAGCACAGTGCTGCGCACACGGTAAGCGCCCCATCAATACGAGTGAGTGAATGAATGTACCTCCCAAGCGCTTAGCACGGCAGGCTGCACGCAGTAAGGGCTCAGTCAATACGACTGAGTGAAGGAGTGAATGAATGAATGTACTTCCCAAGCCCTTAGCACAGTGCTCTGCACACAGTAAGCGCTCAGTCAGTACGACTGAGTGAATGAGTGAATGAATGAGTGTACTTTCCAGGCGCTTAGCACAGTGCTGTGCACACAGGAAGGGCTCAATCAGTGCGATTGAGTGAATGAATGAATGAATGTACTTCCCAAGCCCTTAGCACAGTGCTCTGCACACAGTAAGCGCTCAGTCAGTACGATTGAGTGAATGAGTGAATGAATGAGTGTACTTTCCAGGCGCTTAGCACAGTGCTCTGCACACAGGAAGGGCTCAATCAGTGCGATTGAGTGAATGAATGAATGAATGTACTTCCCAAGCCCTTAGCACAGTGCTCTGCACACAGTAAGCGCTCAGTCAATGCGACTGAGTGAATGAGTGAATGAATGGGTGTACTTTTTCCAGGCGCTTAGCACAGTGCTGTGCACACAGGAAGGGCTCAATCAATGCGATTGAGTGAATGAATGAATGAATGTACTTCCCAAGCCCTTAGCACAGTGCTCTGCACACAGTAAGCGCTCAGTCAGTGCGATTGAGTGAATGAGTGAGTGAATGGATGTACTTTCCAGGCGCTTAGCACAGTGCTGTGCACACAGGAAGCGCTCAATCAATGCGATTGAATGAATGAATGTACTTCCCAAGCCCTTAGCACAGTGCTCTGCACACAGTAAGCACTCAGTCAATACGATTGAGTGAATGAGTGAATGAATGAATGTACTTCCCAGGCGCTTAGCACAGTGCTGTGCACACAGGAAGCGCTCAATCAACGCGATTGAGTGAACGAGTGAATGAATGAATGTACTTCCCAAGCCCTTAGCACAGTGCTCTGCACACAGTAAGCGCTCAATCAGTATGATTGAGTGAATGAATGAATGTACTTTCCAGGTGCTCTGCACACAGGAAGCGCTCAATCAATGCGATTGAGTGAATGAATGAACTTCTCAAGTGCTTAGCACACTGCTTCACACAGTAAGTGCTCAGTCAATACGATTGAATGAGTGAATGAATGAATGTACTTCCCAAGCGCTTAACACAGTGCTCTGCACGCTGTAAGCACTCAATAAATACGATTGAATGAATGAATAATAGTAACGGTATTTGTTAAGCATTTACTATGTGCCAACCACTGTTCTAAGCACTGGGGGGGGGGGGGTACGGGGTCATCAGGTTGTCCCACGTGGGGCTCGCAGTCTTCATCCCCATTTTACAGATGAGGGAACTGAGGCCCGGAGAAGTGAAGTGACTTGCCCAAAGTCACCCAGCTGACGAGTGACAGAGCAGGGATTAGAATCCACGACCTCTGACTCCCAATCCCGGGCTAAGCTACTTCTCTAATAATAATGGTATTTGTTAAGTGCTTACTATGTGCCAAACACTGTTCCAAGTGCTGGGGTAGATACAAGGTAATCAGGTTGTCCCATGTCGGGCTCACAGTCTTAATCCCTGTTTTACAGATGAGGTAACTGAGGCACAGAGAAGCTAAGTACCTTGCCCAAGGTCACACAGCTGCCAAGTGGCGGAGGTGGGATTAGAACCCACGACCTCTGATTCCCAAGCCCGGGCTCTTTCCACTGAGCCGCCCTTCTTCTCTAATAATAATGGTATTTGTTAAGCGCTTACTGTGTGCCAAACACTGTTCCAAGAGCTGGGGTAGATACAAGGTACTCAGGTTGTCCCATGTTGGGCTTACGGTCTTAATACCCATTGTACAGATGAGGTAACTGAGGCACAGAGAAGTTAAGTGACTTGCCCAAGGTCACACAGCGGACAAGTGAGAGCTGGGATTAGAGCCCTCATCCTCTGACTCCCAAGCCCACGCTCTTTCCACCAAGTCACGCTGCTTATGTATGGATATACACCAGCGTTGTGGGGCGGGAAGGAGGGTAGAGAAGAGGGGGGGAGGGAGGGAGCAGAGGAAAAGGGGGGCTTAGTCCAGGGGGGACAGGACTGTGGGACCCCCGGGGGTGGAGGGTTCTCAATCAATCAGTCAATCTGGGTGCAGAGCACTGTACTAAGCGCTTGGGAAGTACAAGTTGGCAACATATAGAGACAGTCTCTATCCAACAGTGGGCTCACAGTCTAAAAGGGGGAGACAGAGAACAAAACCAAACATACTAACAAATAAATAAAATAAATTAAAATAATAATTAAAATAAATAATAACAAATAAATAGAATAGATATGTACAAGTAAAATAAATAAATACTATGCCGGGGTCAGGCTAAAGCGGGCCCCTCCAGAGCTCAGGAGGGATCCAGTGAGGCGGGAACGGAAAAGGAAGCAACGGGGAAAGAGTAATAATAATGGTATTTGTTAAACACTTATTATGTGCCAGGCACTTTTCTGAGCGCTGGGGTAGATCCAAGCTAATCGGGTCGAGTTGGACGCTAGCCCTGTCCCCCATGGGGCTCACAGGCCCGGTGACCCCACTGATTGTTCCCCGGGGTCAGTGACCCCCACGAGTTCGGTTGGCAGAGAAAGTGTCTGCCAATCCTCTTGTACTCTCCCAAGTGTGTACTACAGTGCTCTGTTCATAGTAAGTGCTCAGTACATCCCACTGATGGATCGACACCCTGAGATGTGTGGGCAGTGCTGGGGCCCTAATTGGGAGTGGTGGCCTGCCAGGAGGACGAGGGGAAGAGGGCAAGACAACTGGCCTGGCTTGAGGTTGGAACCCTGTAGACAAGAATAACACGGACTGTCTTGGGGTCTCGAGGATTTGAATCCCGCAGTCAGTTTTAACCGATGGATGGTGTCTATTGAGCACTTACTGGGTGTGGGGCGCCCTGCTGAGCACTGGTGAGTACAGCGCAGTAGAGCTGGCAAACAGGATCCCTGCCCACAAGGAGCTTACAAACCAGAGAGAGAGGTAGACATTCAAATAATGTACGGTTAGGGGAAATGGACGAGCATAAGGGTGTGAACATCGGTTCCGCGGGGCTGAGAGCTGATGAGTAACAGAGTGCCCAAGGGGATGATGATGATGGTATTTGTTGCGGGCTTAACTGTGTTCCAAGCACTGTATTAAGCGCTGGGGTGAATACAAGCAAGTCAGGTTGGACCCAATCCCTGTCCGCAAAGGGCTCACGGTCTCGGTCCCCATTTTACTGATGAGGTAACTGAGGCCCAGAGAAGTGAAGTGACTGGCCCAAGCAGTGTGGCTCAGTGGAAAGAGCGCAGGCTTTAGAGTCAGGGGCCGTGGGTTTGATTCCCGGCTCTGCCAGTTGTCAGCTGTGTGACTTCGGGCAAGTCACTTCACTTCCCTGTGCTTCAGTTCCCTCATCTGTAAAATGGGGATTAAGATTGCGAGCCCCCTGTGGGACAACCTGATCTCCTTGTAACCTCCCCAGCGTTTAGAACAGGGCTTTGCACATAGTAAGCGCTTAATAAATGCCATTATTATTATAGGCAAGGCAAAAGGGAGGGTGTATAGGGGAAATGAGGGCTTAGTCAGCGAAGGCCTCTTAGGGGAGGTGTGATTTTTTCTTTTTTTTTTTGGTAAGGCTTTGAAGTTGGGGAGAGTGGTATTGTGTCAGATATGAAGGCAGGTGGGAGGGGTGGTTCCAAGCCAGAGGGAGCACATGGGGAAGGGTTGGGTTGGCATTAGAGGAGTGAAGCGTGCATCTGGATTGTAGTAGGAGCGTAGCAGAATAAGATAGGAGGGAGAGAGCCGATGAAACGTCTTAAAGCCGATGGTAAGGAGTTCCGGCTTGCCGCCTCCTAGACCTGGTCTCGGGAAGGATGAGGGCTTTGTCGAAGCTTCGTAATTCATCCGTCCATCAATCGGTTGGAGTGCTTCCCGCATAGTAAGTGCTTAACAAATGCCATCATCATTATTATTGAACGTGCACGGCACTCGACTAAGCGCTTCGGTGTGACCGTTACCATAGAGTTGATAAACACGAAGGCTGCCTTCAAAGAGCTCGCAATCTAGCAGAAGGCAGGAACCTTTCAACCTTGTTGTACTCCCTCAATGCCTATTCCATCACCCTGCTCACAGTAGGTGCTCAGTAAATTCTAAGGAGCCACCAGTGTATTTGTTGTCAGGGGTGAGCGGGGGCAGGGTGGGGGATGATGTCAAGAGTAATTTGGCTGATTCTTTGCACTATTCATTTTCTTCACCTATTTTCTCTTAATAGGGCTATTTGCTTGAGGCCAGGATCTTTGACCCTACTTCCCCCCTGAAGTCCCAGGTAGTTCTTGTGGAGATGGCTGATACCCTGGAGCCTTATGCTTCCAAGTGAGGGACCAAGAAGCAAGGAGGAGAAGTGGCGTGGGTTGCTAAGCAGAGGTGTTTGTGGGGAGGTGCCGGAGACCCGACCCTGAGCAGTCCAAGGCTGATGAGTTGTGATTCCCGTGGAACCAGGCCTGCTTTCTTCCGTTGCCCGAGACGAGATCCCCCTGTTTTCTCCGGAAGCCTCATTTTGAATCGTGGCCCAGAGTTTTCAAGAGAATGGATTTGCTCCAGTTGGATATTGTTGTAGTCGTGCCTTTAATGTAGAAGACTTCTGAGTGTTTGCTCGTGTTTGTCACGTGGCCCAATGCAAGAGGTTTATTACAAACTAACAAGCTGTGCTGATGGGGTAACAAAGACACTGTTGTGCGTGACTGCGTCCAGACAGTAGAAACAAGCGATTCTGTAAATAACAGTGACTTCACTTTCATTGTAACAAATGTAGTTATGGTGACAAAAATCTTTCCACTTCTATCTTGTCTAAATGTTACAGGATATCTCCTTTCCAAAATAGAGGGAGGTTTACCTCTTTTTGAAATGAAAGTCTTCGAAGAATTCTTTTACTCACCTTTTTGTGTTAAATTGGACAGAAATTGTGACTGCGCAAGTGTTCTGGAGCTAAAATGTGATGTATAGTGACCTGTTGGTATTTAGTCCCCATACAAAAAATCCATTCCTCATTTCTTGATACAATAAAATTGCCGTTTATCGGCGAAAGAATATCTGCCTTTTGGAAATGCATTTAAAAAGTTAACTGCAATCAATTGATAATTAGAAATAGCAGGATAATTAAAAGTGGATCTCATGTAGCTGCCAAATATGTCATTAGGGATGATGTGAAATTGAAATTGACCAAGAGGCCTTAAGCAGTGACAACATTGTAGGCTGGTATAATTAACTCGGAGGTTCTGGTTGATTTGCACGGCTCTGAAATTGATTAGGAGATTGTTAGCCTTAGCAGTCAATTATTCCCTGCTCCTGGTGGGCTTGATTTGCCAAAATTAACAGCACTTTAGAAGAGGCACTCAACACTGAGAAAGAAAAGCATATTAAAAATATGGATCCCTTGTTTTATGACTTTGTGGTATATCAATCAGTCGTATTTATTGAGCACTCACAGTGTGCAGAGAACTGTATTAAGTGCTTGGGAGAGTACAGTATAGTAGAATTGGTAGACACATTCCCTGCCCGCAGAGAGCTCTGTCAAGACAGGAAGACAGACATTAATAAAAATAAATAAATTATTCATATATACATAGGTGCCGTGGGGCCGAGGTAGGGGTGAATAAGGGGAGCAAATCCCGGCGATGGGAAAGGTAGTGGGAAAAGAGGAAGGGGGCTCAGTCAGGGAAGACCACCTGGAGCAGATGTGCCTTCAATAAGGCTTTGAAGGTGGAGAGAGTAACTGTCTGTCAGATATGAAGAGGGAAGGCCTTCCAAGCCAAAGGCAGGATGTGGGTGAGAGGTTGGCGGTGAGATAGATGCAGGTGCAGTGATTAGGTTGGCATTAGAGGGGTTGTAAAAGGAGAGCAGTGAGGTAACGTCAAAGGGGGTAAGGTGATTGAGTGCTTTAAAGCTGACAGTAAGGAGCTCCTGTTTGGTGCGGTGGTGGATGGGCAACCACTGGAGTTTCTTGAGGAGTGGGGAAACATGTCCTGAATGTTTTTGCAGAAATATAATCCAGGCAGCAGAGTGAAGTGTGGACTGGAGAGGGGAGAGACTGGAGACAGGGAGGTCAGCAACGAGGCTGATAGAGCAGTCAAGGTGGGATAGGCTAAGTGCTTGGATTAATGTGGTAGCAGTTTGGATCGAGAGGAAAGGGTGGATTTTAGCAATGTTGTGAAGTTTGAACCGGCAGGATTTAGTGACAGATTGAGTGTGTGGATTGAATGAGAGAGATGAGTCCCGGGTATCACCAAGGTTATTTACTTTGGAGACAGGAAGGATGGTGGTGCTATCTGAAGTTATCTGAGTTAACTTTGAGGTGTCAGCGGGATGTCCAAGTAGATGCGTGTCTTGAAGACGGGAATGACTGAGAGACTGCAGAGAGGGAGAGGGGCTGGAAATGTAGATTTGAGGGTTATCTGCATAGAGGTGGTAGTTAAAATCTTGGGAGCAAATGAGTTCTCCAAGGAAGTGAGTGTAGATGAGAATAGAAGGGAACTCAGAACTGAGCCTTGAGGGACTCCCAGAGTTGGGGTGGGAGATGACGGAGGAGCCTGCAAAAGAGATGGAGAATGAGCAGCCAGAGAGATAGAAGAGCCAGGAGAGGACAGTGTCAGTGGAACCAAGGTCGGATAATGTTTCCAGGTGAAGGCTGTGGACGAGAGTGTGAGAGGCAGCCGAGAGGTTGAGGAGGATTAGGATGGAGTGGAGGCTGTTGGATTTGGCAAGAAGGAGATCATGTGTGACCTCTGAGAGGGCAGTTTCTGTGAAGTGCCTGGAGAGGAAGCCAGATTGGTGGGGGTCAAGGCAAGAATTGGAGGAGAGGAACTGGAGACAAAGGGCACGGACAACTTGCTCGAGGAGTTTCGAAAGGAATGGTAAGAGGGAGGTGGGGCGATAACAGGGAAGGGAACTGAGGGGTCAAGGGAGGAGTATCTGAGGTTAGGGAGCTATGACCATGTTTGAAAGCAGTGGGGAAGAAGCCACAGGAGAGCAAACTGTTGAAGATGGTGGTCAGGGAGGGAAGAACGGATGGGGAAAGTGCTTTAATAGGGGCAAACAAATGGGGTCGGAGGTGTGGGGGGGGAGAGGATGGAGTTTGAGTGAAGGCAGGAGATCTCCTTTTGAGATACTGCTGGGAAAGATGGGAGAGTTGAAAGAGGGACTGCAGAGGAACAGGAGAGATTTTAGGGAGATTCATTCATTCAATCGTATTTATTGAGCGCTTACTGTGTTCAGAGCACTGTACTAAGCGCTTGGGAAGTACAAGTCGGCAACATATAGAGACGTGTCGTATTTATTGAGCACTTACTGTGTTCAGAGCACTGTACTAAGCGCTTGGGAAGTGCAAGTCGGCAACATATAGACGGTCCCTACCCAACAACGGGCTCACAGTCTAGAAGGGGGAAACAGACAACAAAACAAAACTGACGCCCGATGGTTTCAATTTTCTCAGTGAAGTAAGTTCCCAGTCATTAGAGGCAAGAGATGGGGAAGGCAGGGGGTCCAGGGAGCTTGAGGATGGAGTTGAACCATCTGAAACAGCTGGCAAGGGCAGTGGGCATGGGAGTCAGTCAGTCAGTACTTCCCAAGCACTTAGTACAGTGCTCTGCACACTGTAAGCGCTCAATAAATATGAATGAATGATGGAGAAACAGTTTTGCTGGAAAGAGGGGAGAGCAGAGTTGAAGCATGCAAGGATAAACTTGAAGTGGACATGGTCTGCTTGAGATCTAGAATTCTGCCAGCAGCGCTCTGCGGCTCATGCAGAGGAGCAAAGTAAGTGGACTTTGCGTAGCTTAGGCTTCAGTAAACTCACTTTTGTCTTAATTGTGTGTGTATCTTAAATGGTTTGGGTGAATATCCTGGAAGGGATGAAAGTCTTCCATTTATGTAAATACCACTGGGACACTATAAACATAAACTTTGATTTTGGTTTTTTTTTTTAACCTACATCAACTTTCCTGCGGTTCGTTTTCAGGAAAAGCTTATAATGTACTCTACAATTGTTTTTTCATCAGTTAACAAAAGAATACAACGGGGAAAGCAGTATAAACCTTTTTTAGAATTCCTTAAATTCTGAATTCAGGCTTTCAAAAGAGCTTTGGTATCATCAAACCATGTAGGATATTTCAGGTATCATCAAAGGGATGTGAAGTCTGTAACAGCGAGTTTAAGGAGTCACTACCGTGGACCACTTTTTGCCCCATGCCAAACTAACCAGTAAAGGGATAGGAGTAAAGGAGGTACGCGCACATTTTGGTTTCATTTTGAGTTGAGCTCCTGGGGAGGTGAAATCAAAGCAAAGGCCACACAGCTTTCCTCTAAGTGGTGATGCTTCTCCAAAGGCTTCCATAGTATGAGATATATTTATTGCATTCTGGTAACTGCATCAACGTTATTTAGCATTATTTGACATTAATCAGTCAGTGGTATTTAGTGAGCCTTTACTGTGTGCGGAGCATTTACTGTACTGAGAATTTAGAAGTACAATGTAACAGCTTTGGTAGACATGTTCTCTGCCCACAAGGAGTCTAAATGGGGACACAGACCATTAAATTAGATATGTGCATAAGTCCTGTGGGGTGGATATCCAGGACTTATAGGGTACAAATCTAAGGGTTTTGATTTCGTAGGGTCTCGATGAAGAACAGAGTCATCTATTATCTATAATGCTGGCCTAAAGAAGAGTCTCCCTCGGGGCTTTGATATAGGTAGGATTTTACGTCATCATCACACTGTAGGTTTCCAGCTATTTGGCCCAACTTCATTGATCTTCCCACTCGAAAGACCCAAAGGAATGGGGCTTGGATAATGATGGTATTTTTTGAGCACTTTCTACGTGCCCACCAGAGTCTGGAGGAATTGCGTAAAGGAAGGAAGTGTGAGGACAAGACTTTTGGAGTTTCAAAAAAAAAACATCAGATCGTATCCTTCATTTGCCCAATGTAACTCCCATAATGAAAGAAGAAATAAAAGGTGCTGGATCAGTCATCCTGGGAGATTTTCCTTGATTTAAGATAGACTATAAGCTGGTTGTGGGCAGGGGTGCACAATGAGCCGTTCTTTCACAGTGCGCACATGTAAAATTTGGGTTTGTGAGAGTAACTTCTGGTTGCAGAATCTCACGCTGTAACTTTTTTAAAATGGTATTTAAGTGCTTACTATGTGCACTGTTCTTAACACTCAGATAGATACAAGGTAATCAGGTCGGACACAGTCTGTGTCCTACGTGGAGCTCACAGTCGTAATTCCCTTTTTTGCAGATGATGTAACTGAGGCCAGAGAAGTGAAGTGAATTCCCCAAGGTCACACAGGAGACAGGTGGCAGAGCCAGGACTAGAACCCAAGTCATTCTGACTCCAGGCCCGTGCTTTATCCACTAGGCCATGCCGCTTCATTGTAATAATAATAATAACTGGAACATTTAATTGCTTACTTTGTACTAAGCACTGTTCTAAGTTCCGGGATAGATACAGGATAATTCCATCGGAAACATTCCCTGCCCCACTTGGGGTTTGCAATCTAAGAGGGAGGGCGAGAGAACAGATATTCAACCCCTACTTTACAGGTAAGGAATCTGAAGCACAGAGAATAATAGTAATAATAGTGGTATTTGTTAAGCGCTTACTGTGTGCCAGGCACTGCAGTAAGCCCTGGGGTGGGGGCAAGCATATTGGGTTGACATAATCCCTGTCCCACATGGGGCTCACAATCTCAAGTCTCATTTTACAGATGAGGTAACTTAGGCTCAGAGAAGTCAAGTGACTTGGCCAAGGTCACACAGCAGACTGGCCGAGCTGGGACTAGGACCCATGACTTTCTGAGCCCCACGCTCTATCCACTGTGCCAAGCTGCTTTAAGTTGTGATTTGATCCAAGTCACAGAGCATACAAGTGGCTGAGCCAAGATTAATAATAATAATTATGGTATTTGTTAAGTGCTGTGTGTCAAGCACTGTTCTAAGCTCTGGGGTAGATACAAGGTAATCAGGTTATCAATCAATCGTATTTAATGAGTGCTTACTGTGTGCAGAGCACTGTACTAAGCACTTGGGAAGTACAAGTTGGCAACATATAGAGACAGTCCCTACCCAACAGTGGCTCACAGTCTAGAAGGGGGAGACAGAGAACAAAGCCAAACATATTAACAAAATAAAATAAATAGACTAGATATGTACAAGTAAAATAAATAGAGTAATAAATATGCACAAACCTATATACATATATACAGGTGCTGTGGGGAGGGGAAGGAGGTAAGACGGGGGGATGGAGAGGGGGATGAGGGGGAGAGGAAGGAGGGGACTCAGTCTGGGAAGGCCTCCTGGAGGAGGTGAGCTCTCAGTAGGGCCTTGGAGGGAGGAAGAGAGCTAGCTTGGTGGATGTTGAGAGGGAGGGCATTCCTGGCCAGGGGGATGACGTGGGCGGGGGGTTGACGGCGGGACAGGCGAGAATGAGGCACAGTGATGTGGGGCTCACAGTCTCAATCCCCATTTTACAGATGAGGTAACTGAGGCACAGAGAAGTGAAGTGACTTGCCCAATTAGAAACCAGGTCTCCTTATCTAGTCATGCAATCTTTCCACCAGGCCTCGCTGCTCACTTTTTATGTGTACATATGCCCAGAACATTTGTACTTCCCAAGCGCTTAGTGCAGTGCTCTGCACACAGTAATCGCTCAATACATACGCTTGAATGAGTGAATATTGTAGCTTTTGAAGGTATTGATGCAGGGTTCTGCACAGAGTAAGTGCTCAATAAATATGTTGCCAAATCTGGTGGTAGAACAGCAGAAGGCCTGGAGGGTGACTGTGGCAGTGTACTGGCAACATTAAAACACTGGAACTGTCAAACTGTAGGAAGAGAAAGAATGTGGTTACAGGGTTGTTGGGGGGAAGACAGGATGGGAGGAGAAGAGAAAGAATATGTGAGAGGGTGGAAACTTTTTTTTTGGTCTCAATCTCATCCAGGCATCAAGAAATATGTTTCCTCTAGGTAGGTTCATTCCCTAGAGGGTTTTCAGCTCTGACAATGTTACAATTCCAGCTCATAACACTCTGCTTCCTTAAGGTGTGAATTTTCATGTGTGGTTTTCGGGGGCTCATAGGATACTAAATGAATGGGAAAGTCATTAAATATATAATCCAGCTTTGTAAAATGTAGAGAAAATTGATTTTAAGTAAAATTTACCAAGGCCAAATTAACTACATTTTCCCTAATATCGATCTATATTGTTTTAGATGAGAAGAAACAAATGGTTGCAAGTGTGGAAAAACAGCTAGAGGAAGCAAAGGAACTGGTAAGTGTGAATTTTGCTAAAACTCTAACAGGTCTTATATAAAACTGGAGGTTTTATCACCTCATCTGCATGTTTTATCTGCTGGTATTTTATTTATGTAGAACATATTAAGTAGTATTTTATTCTATGTGAAATAATTCCCCATTGTGGGAAAAGGAAAAAAGATTTATTGTTTCATTAACCTTTTCCATTTTGGTTATAATGAATTAACCCATACCTTTGCTCTCTTTCTTAATCTGTAAAGATTTTCCTATTTATTGGATTTTATATTAATGAATTTCTTAGAGTAAGTATTGCTTTTTATTTTGGAATTTTCTTCTAGGTTTAGAAGCACTTTTTGACTATTTAATTAACTGTCCGTGGGTGATTGTGATCCTGATTGTAATTATAGGAGAAATCTTTTAAAATAATGATTTGCTGTAGGACCTGACTATTGAGTTTGTATTCTATGTCTATGCTGAAGCTTGGAAATCAACTTAAATAAAGCACTGCCTAAAGCAGGAATGATTAAATTGTTTCTTTAATATTAAGACTTGGGCTGCAAAGTATAGACCGAAGGCACACCAATCATTACTTCAATTTTCCTGTTCCATTGTGCTATTAACACTGGACAAATGCAATATTTTTTAAAAAATCATGAATGAGTCTGTATAATTTAGGAGAAAAATGTGCAGAGGCCTTTAGAAAGGAAGTAAATGATGACCAAAATTCCTTGTGTATAACAAGTAAATTGCTTATGAGTACTAACCGTTTTATTCCCACAAATGCATGGTGAAACAGTCATCATCATCAATCGTATTTATTGAGCGCTTACTATGTGCAGAGCGCTTACTATGTGCATCAGTCAAGACCTGATGCTTGATGGCCTTCAGAAATTGCAATTGGCAGTCCTTAAGAGAATTAAATTTAATGAGATACCAAAGAGTCTATAAAAGAATACAAAAATGAATATGAACATATAAGCAGTATATAAATATAGATTAGCTGTATTTAAATTATGTAGAGTAATATGTGATTCCATGTAAATCAGTCAATCCATGACTAACATCTATTAAGCCCTTACTCTGGGCAGAGCAATGTACCAACCCTTGGAAGAGTACTAACCAGGGAAGGCAATTTGGAGAAGGCCTGGAAATACCTTGAAAGGCAAAGGGAAAAAAAAAAATCGAGATTCCGGCTGTGCTGGCCAGAGTAAAGATCTTCATACAGCTAGATTGCATCTTTAATGATACTGACAAAATCTGACTTGTTGGCCAGCTAATTTGGGAAACATAACACCAGTCCTTTTTGCCTTTATTTTTCCCATTTGTACTTCCTAAGCGCTTAGTACAGTGCTCTGCACACAGTAAGCACTCAGTAAATACAATTGAATGAATAAAAACTGCAGTCCAGACCAATACAACTTAAAAAGGTTATTAAGGTATTGCATTTCTGCAGAGAAAATATTATGCCTTGAGATTATATTCTTGTCCAACAAAAGGTTTGCCCCACTGGCCTTTGCTGCCCATTTGTGCTGGTAATTATATATACCCACCTTCACCTGCTTGTAGCTCATCTATGCTCTAGAGACTGCCTCACGGCCCCTCCGAGATTATATTAGGAAACCCTGAATGCCATCATTTAGTCATTGTTCTTGGAACACACCTGGCAGAGGGGCTCTAATGGAACATGATTTCAGATACCCTCATTTGTCTACCTTGTGCAGTTCCTAAGTTGGCCCACGTTGAATTTTCAGATGGAACATTTTACTCAAAAATATGCCTGTCCCACTTTAGATCTTTTTGTTTATTCTGGTGCTTGGCAGACTATGGTCGTCGGACCCTTCTTCCTCACGCTCACAGTGATTTCTGGGAAAACTTCATTGCTTTACCTCAGAGTTTATCTTGGTTAACGTGGAGAACAGGTGCCAAGAACTCTGGTTCCTAGTTTGGGCACTGAAGTGCTCTACAGTGAAAACATTGAAAACTTTCCCTTCAGACTGAACAACCCTAACCATTTATTTTTAATTCTCCAGTTTAAGGTAAAAGATCATTTTACCTTGGAACGACTCTGTGGTATTCGAAAGCGTTTTTAAAATCAATGTGACGTCACATTTCTGGGGGAAAGATGCTATTGAAATAGCAGGTAGAAAATAATGCGAAAAGAGTTGAAGCCACTCCTTTTTTATTATTTTTTTTTACCTAGCTCGAACAGATGGACCTCGAAGTCCGAGAGATCCCTCCTCAAAGTCGAGGGATGTACGCCAGCAGAATGAGGAGCTACAAGCAAGAAATGGCAAAGCTCGAAACAGATTTTGTGAGTCAGTTTAACCACGTACTTTTTTTAGGTTTTCCATGTGATCAGATCATCCATTCTTTTCCAGTTTTTTTCTTAACTGGAAGCGTGCATAGGTTTCAGTATACTACCCCTTACTTGTGTGAGAAGTATTCTTTTGAACTTTGAGTTGATGGTATTTCCCTTTTTATATGAAGAGCAAAATAATTTAGCAAAAAAATCCAACCAGATTTTAACTGCAATATTCAGGTCATATGCTCCGTCTTAACCTAGTAATGCTTGAGTGCAGTCTTGTTGTCACCCTTGGATGACACCAGTGAGAGACTGCGCTTGGTTTTTATCATTGTTTTGGTAAATATCTAGGGATTCAACCCTGAATTGTCCTCCCAGTTTTTAGGGAAAAGAGTGTTTTGTGTTCAGTGTCCAAATTCAGGCGTGAAATCAAACAGTCAGAGAAGGGACAAACTTCTCGACAGTTTTGGAAAAGGTAAGAGTCTGGTGAGGAAAACGGTATAACACAATTGCCAAATTGGGCAGTTTTTGAAGAATTTGGGGACAAAAATTATACTGGGAAATACAGGGCTGGAAGAAAAATTCTTGGTTTCTAGATTTAAAGATTTTAGATTAGATTTATATTAGATTTTTAGGCTGAAGCCATTTAAAAAGAATCAGTGGGAAAAGCCAGATATTGTTAGTTCTTCCATTCATAGGATCAAAAGGATCCAATTGATTTTTTGTGTGTGAGCCTGAAAAATGAACTACCATTCATTTTTGCTTTTCTGAGAGTCTTGCTCACCTCCTCCAAGAGGCCTTCCCAGACTGAGCCCCCCTTTTCCTCTCCTCCTTCCCCTCCCCACAGCACCTGTGTATGTTTATACAGACTTATTACTCTATTTATTTTACTTGTACATATTTTCTATTCTATTTATTTTGTTAATGATGTGCATTTAGCTTTAATTCTATTTGTCCTGACGACTTGACACCTGTCCACGTTTTGTTTTGTTGTCTGTCTCCCCCTTCTAGACTGTAAGCCGGTTGTTGGGTAGGGACTGTCTCTATATGTTGCCAACTTGTACTTCCCAAGCGTTTAGTACAGTGCTCTGCGCACAGTTCTCTGCTCAATAAATATGATTGATTGATATTAATGAATGAATGAAATATAAGCATAGGCCATGTTTATCTCCAGAAAAGAGGAGTAAGTACAAACCACTTCTTTTTTGGTGTAGTGAAGATTCCAGGTCATTCAGCGTGCCATGAGAGGTAACCTGGGAATGCGTTCTTATGGAAGAATTTCTAAACTAAATCCTTGTTTTATTTTCAGGAATAAATAATCACCTTGAAATATGGCAATTTATCTTTTTATACCTAGTTTTTCCAGAGAGCCACAGGCACGACCTATACTTTTCCAGCTTCCCTTTTGAGAAAAAGTATGAAAGTATTCATATGTTTTCAATATTTTAGTTGCTACAGCTGTCTTCTGTGCCAAGGATCAGTCTTTGGCAGCCACTCCAGTGGCCATAGGGCTCAGTGAGTTTGGCTCCTAAGAGAAGCAATGTGTTGAGCAAGTCTTGGTGATTAGCTCCTCCTCACCTCCCCATCACCCCTACTTCCTCCCTCTGCTCTACCTGCCTCCCCACCCCACAGCATTTGAGTATCTATGTACATATTTGTTATTCTATTTTATTAATGATCTGTATATATCTATAATTCTACTTATATTGATGCTATTAATGCCTATCTACTTGTTTTGTTTTGCTATCTCCCCCCTTCTAGACTGTGAGCCTGTTGTTGGGTAGGGGTTGTCTCTATTGCCGAATTGTACTTTCCAAGCACTTAGTACAGTGCTCTGCACACAGTAAGCACTCAATAAATGCGATTGAATAAGTGATTGAATAATTACCTGTACTGCTTAGAAGTTGGCCTGCCCTGTGACACTCTTTACCATTGTGCACAAAATAAGATTTTCCCTTTCTTCCTCGCTCCCCTTCCCCATCCCCTTTCACTTCCCAAACCTGTGTAAATCCTAATCTGCCAAGCCATGATGTTTGGTAAGCGCTTACTATAAGCCAATCACTGTACTAAGTGCTGGGGTAGATATAGAAAAGTCAGGGTTCATAGTGTAAGTATAAGGGAGAAGTGGTTTTGAATCACCATTTTTACAGATGAGGGAACTGAGGCACAGAGAAGTCAAATGACTTGCCCAAGATCTCACAGCAGCCAAGTGGCGATAGGTATTAGGACTCCAGTCCTCTGACTCTCAGGCCTAAGCTCTTTTCCCTAGGTCATGCTGCCTCTCTAATGGTCACATTGGTTCCCAGTGTGTCACACTGATTCTCCCGGGTCCCTCTGAATTTGGAATGGACAGTGGAATTCCCCAAGAAATTTGCTCCAGCTCTGGATATGATGGGAGTAATCCAGTGGTTGGGAGACCAAGGGACTCTATTAGTGGCCATGCTGCCCATGGGTCTTTAGGAAGGTGAGGGTAAGTGACATGGGGAGACTAGAGCCTGGAAGCTCAGCCCAAAATAAAAACCTCAGGAATAGTTATCTTCATTTCCTAGGTGAAGCCATTGGGATAAATAAGGAAGAAATGTGGCCTCGTGGAGAGAGCCCGGGCTTGGGAGTCGGAGGTTGTGGGTTCTAATCCCGGCTCTGCCACCTATCAGCTATGTGACTTTGGGTAAATCACTTAACTTCTCTGGGCCTCAGTTACCTCATCTGTAAAATGGAGATTAAGTCTGTGAGCCCCACGTGGGACAACCTGATTACCTTCTATGTACCCCAGCGTTTAGAGCAGTGCTTGGCACATAATAAGTGCTTAAACAAATACCATCATTATTATTATTATTATAGACCATAAGCTCGCCTTGGGCAGAGAATGTGACTGTTTATTGTTGCAAAGTACTCTCCCAAGAGCTTAGTACAGTGCTCTGCACACCGTAAGGGCTCAATAAATACAATTGAATAAATGAATTTTGTCATGAGACCCTTCTTTCTTAGGGCTGGGGGTGGAATTCTTATTTGGAATCAGCTGAGAGTGAGTCACTATAGGAGTTTGTGTTGGGGAACCAACTGTTTCCCACAGCGTCGTAAGTATTATCATCTTTTCCCAAAACATTGAGGATTATTGTTTGGGAAGACAGAGGTGTCAGTGTGTGTTGACTCAACAAACTGAAAGGAAGAATGAAATCTAGTGAGCAAAGCCAGGAAGGGTTATTGATCTTGAGTAGAGGACTCTCGAAACATTAGCGTTATTGTCCATTTTAAAAAAAGCTAGATATAGTTTCACTGGACATTCAACCTATCAAATTTCAACATAAAACGGATGCTGCCGAGCATATTTACAGTTCAGTGATTCCAAAGTTAAAGGTCCCATGAAGTTACAATACCTTTGTGGGTAGGGACTGTCTCTATATGTTGCCAATTTGTACTTCCCAAGCGCTTAGTACAGTGCTCTGCACATAGTAAGCGCTCAATAAATATGATTGATTGTGATGAATGGACCATGTAATGTAGTATTATGATTCTGTAGTACTAAGGTGTTGGCACCATCTTGTGGTCATATGGGAAGTTGCAGACTTTTTTCATGGACTGAAAGAGGCTTATCGTCCTTTGAAAACGCAAGTTTTTGTTACTTGAGATTTAATCCAACTGGATTTTTTTTTATGGTGTTAGAAGGAGAGCTTTTTTACTTAGAGTCTTTCTTTCCCAGTATTTGGGCCCTGAAAACTATCAGTTTTCTGCTCATCCACGTAGGGATCCAAGTCTTGCAAGGCAGTATATAGGTGATGACTTAAGGCTGGGAATTGGGCGTGGTTAAGTTGAATTCCGAGCTCGGAATTCAAATCCTGGAAATGCTTGAAATCAGTCAGTGCTGCTTTCTGGATCCTCTTGTCTGGCAGACAGTTAGGCATCTCAAGTGAGTTACAGGATTGAGTGCTTGCTTCTTGCATGCCAAGCACTGTGCCACACATTGGGGCAGAAAAAAGATTATCTGATCAGACATCGTTCTGTCCTATATCGTGCCAGGGCCACAAACAACATTCTAGGGGATCCCCACAAAGTTAACGCTTCTGAAAATTGAAAAATAGACAGGTGATGGCTTTTATTTTTTCTGGCAATTTCTCCGTCTTTCATTGCGCAGCTTCCTGGGATGCTTATTTAAGTGCGCACTCAAATGTGCATGTAGCCATTTGGAGCAGCGCCATGTAAGTAAGTGCCTTTTGAACCAAATAGCTAGTCTCAGTGGTAGTTATCCAACTGCTATGGATCTTTTTTTGTGTGTTTGTGTGGTTGTGGTAGCAGTATGTGGTTTTATCCTTGCAGATTTTGGTGACTACAAGTAGGTAAATTATTGAGTGGGAACCTCTCAGCAGACCATATCACATGTGAACCAAAAAATACTCTCCCTGGACACAGTTGAGAAATTATGCATGAGCAAAGCTTTAGCCGACCATCGGGCTTGAAAGGAGGCAGGGTGGTTTGTGGGCCAGACAGAGTCAATCTCAATACTTCACCTTGATTTTCTTTTTCCCCCCCAAGAATGATTCATAGGCTCATTGGGAAGATTAATACTCCAACTTCTCAGAAGATGCGTGCTTTATGAATACCATTTATGATGATCCTCTTTGGCAGTAATATAACAACATCATCTGTGGGTGACACACTCTTGTGAAACAGATGAATAAGGGGATTTTATTAGCTTCATCTGCCTAGGACTGGATTTTAATGGGTACTTAGCAGGCTCCTTGACTGGTTTTCTCCTTGCTGTGTGTAAGAACGTTGTTCTGGACTGATAATTTTTAGGAGTTAAAGACTCCAGAAGTAATTCCAACTTGATGTCTTTCCAAGGTTTCCTCTGAGGTGCCTGTTGAGGTTTGGTTGGATTGTATTTTTGTGTCTGCTAATACTAGCTAAAGCTGTGAACTCATTGCTAGACATGTCCTTGCATTCTTGATCAGCCTCGAGTTGTAACTGAAACTGAACCCTCTCAACTCATTCTGATCTCAAGGTAAAAGATTGCGTATGCATGGCCCATATTCCTTGGTTCTCCGTTGCATATCACGGGCCTATCTAAAACATTTTATCAGAGCGGGAGATTTATCCATGTTGTTTTTTGTTTTCAAAGACTTCGTTATTGACAGTGAATCAGTGGAGTAATATACCATTCATTCATAGTAGTTATTAGAAAATCAATGTGCAGTTGACATCCTACGGTCAAATTTTAGCTCTAGTCCTCACCTCACATATCTCTTCCACCCACGAGACTTCCATTAACTTCAAAGGCAGATACACATGGAAGGAATTTGCAGGGTGGGAAAGAGAATGAAAATTTACCTGCTCGTCTGCAGTTAATGCCTTCAGGGTGCTGATCTGTGCTTGTCTCTGTCACTCTTGTCTCCTTATCCAGAATTCTGTAAAGGTGCCCTGGTACTGACCCTATCTCCCCAAAATGTATACTTGAATGTAACAGCAGTTTGTGTTAAATATTTCATTGTTTGCCTCATGCGCTGTGCTTGAGGTTGGCCAAAATTGATTTTCTTCACTTTGGAAGCTGTGGCACTTGTGCCAGTGTTACTGTGTTTTCAGGATGGTGGAGCTTGGCTTGAGTTACCGCTATTACCATTTGTAAAACAGTCTCTGAAGGACACAGAAGGGTCCCTCATCTCCTGAACTGAAAAAGTTGAAGGAGACTAGAGGGCTATGTATTTATTTGAATGAACTCCTTAGAACTCCACTGGGCCTTTCTAAACAAATCGATTTTTTCGTGCCCCCCCGAGTGCTGCCTGATTCATTAGCAAATTCTGAATTCCAATATTTGGGGTGACATTTTTGAGCAGTCAGGGTATGTGTTTTCAAAGATGCTTAAGTAAAAAATGACTGCAAAATGGAGGTGATGACCAAAGAGTTTTCTTCACTTTAAAGCACCTCTGTGACCATAGACTGACCGCTTTGAGAGATGTTTCGACCTTATATTTCTGTTTTCTTCTGGTTTTGGCCAGCTGCTTTTGCTTCCTCCCTGGAAAGAGACGGGAGGATCTTTAACTAAAGGAAAGATTAGGACAGATCAGGTTTTGAAAGACTGATTTTGTATTTGGACTCATCTGGGTTCAGTGTTATTCAGTAGATGGCACTGTTTATTTGCAGAGTAGGACTTTTTCACTTTGCGAGCCACTGAAATTACTGCCTCATGAATAAAATATTTCTGGAGGGATTTGCATTTCTATATTGGCTGAAGATACTGTGTTGAATGTTTTATTAACCAGCCCAGTGCAACTGTCAGCCTATTAAAGCGATCCAGTGGACCCTGTTTAGATAAATAAACTCAATAAATCCAATTCGTCAAATTGTGTTCCTGGCTGTTTATTTTCCATCCTTTTGATGTACAGTTTATTTTAAGTTAAAGCCACATTGGTTTAAAAATTAATGGGGAAATGGAATTTGGTGTTCAGAACATGAAGAGGCTAATTGCTCTCGTAAAAAAATATAGGCTGGCTTTTAAGGTTAAGTTGCTCACTTGCAAATGGTGAACTTTTCGTCAGTGAACTTTTATTCCTGTGGGTGAAAATACAGAATATAATGATCCAGCAAAAGCAGGGTTAAATAATTTTTAAATCTGGTGGAATCCCTGATTCAAGTCTGGTGTGAAAGTATTGCTTTAAAGATAAGTCCATTAGTATGCATTCAAATCAGACTAGGGCAACTGGATTGTCCATGTAGTTTTACTACATATTTATTACTCTTTATTACATATTTATTACATACATATTTATTACTCTATTTATTTATTTATTTATTTTACTTGTACATTTCTATCCTATTTATTTTATTTTGTTGGTATGTTTGGTTCTGTTCTCTGTCTCCCCCTTTTAGACTGTGAGCCCACTGTTGGGTAGGGACTGTCTCTATGTGTTGCCAATTTGTACTTCCCAAGCGCTTCGTACAGTGCTCTGCACATAGTAAGCGCTCAATAAATACGATTGATTGATTGATTGATTGATTTTACTATTTTATTAGGAACAAAACTAGCTAATTCATGGAAAAATGAAACTACAGTCGGTAACTGGTGTGTTTCAGGTAAGAAAACTAGATACAGGCATTCCCTCTTCCTCTCCAGCTCCTGATTCTGGGTAGGAGGTTTGCTAAAATTTAGCCCCCATCTTTCTCAGAGAAAGAAAGGGGCTGCAGGGACACAGATTCACTTTGGTCTTGATATCCTCTCAGGGTCACTCAATCAATCAACATTATTTTCTGAGCACTTACTGTATACAGAGTGCCATGCTAAGTGTACTTAAAGTCGGGTTCAGGGGCATGCATTCCAGGCATCTGTTCCTCTCACAGTCAAGATTCTGGGTGGATGGCGGGCTGTCACCTATCAACCATCATTTGGCATCAGGGAGCTTATAATAAAAGTATGGTATCAATGGTTGGTTACAGTGCATTGTTTTAGTCGACTACTTATTTGGGTTCTAACAAGGTACTATACTCCAGACAGAATTAACGTATCCTATGACACCAGAGCTCAGATCAGGTTGGTAGTGTTCAGTTGTAAAAGTAGCATTTTATGAATACCACTGGGACTCTGCAACCTTAATTGTCATGACGTATCTGGGTATTAAGTCAAGATTGATCAGCCCAGGATATGAGCAGCCAAAATGGTATATAAAGTGATTTACCATTAGTGATAGCAGAATTAGAATTGCAGCACTGAGATCTTGACCCTGTGTTATATGTGATGGTCATTTGATAAATTATAGAGAACATTACATTTCATTTTTATATCATTCTTATTATTTTGTAGGCACCTACAGTATTCTAGGTAGAGAACCAAACTTAAAGTAGGTTATGTATCAGATGCCTTTTGGAAGATTTCTGCTAGTTATTGTGAACATCAGTGCCAGGCTTGAGCTAAGATGACAGTTTTAAAGTGTGAGCGTAGCTGAAGACTGCAGGGAGTTGGGCATATTTAGGTTTTCTAGAACCAGAAGTCAAATGGATATACAGGGGAGGCAAAATAATTTGTTTTCATTCCAGTCATTTCTAGAACTTATCTTTGAATAGCTCCCTATTAACTTTTTCCAGGCACTCCAGGAAACAGAGAGCCCCTCCAGGAAGCGGAGCTTATACAGTCTCATTTATGGCTTGGTATTACAGAGTTTCATTTGGGCTCTTTTGTTACCATAAATGGAGAAACAGTCCTCTTCTTTTGTAACAACAACAAGCATTGTAGTCAAATTGCTTTTTTAGCTTTCCTTTTAAAAAGTCCATCATTTAATGGAGGGATTAAAAGTCTTTACTAAGATTGACATCGTAATGCGTAAACTGTTGTGAATTGGAGGGATACTGAATGGTCAGTTCTTTCTATTATCTCCCAATCTTCTTCACCTTTCCTCTCAATATAAATCTGTTTTTTGCCTTTTGGAGAGAAAATATTATTGTATCATCTGGGTTCTTAAATTTTCTTACACCAGCATCATCGTGACAGGTGATATATTTGTAGAAGTTTAGTAAGTTTCCTTCAAGCTCCTTGCTGTATTTCAAAACAGGAATTCCATTTTTATTAAACATTTCTTGATGGTAAATTGCCTCTTCCCATATGAAAGGGTAATAACCCTTAAATTTTTGTTGTTGTTGTTTTCCTGTTTCTTTCTGAGTCAGCTAGTACCAATTTATAAATGGAGTGGTAATTTAGACATCCCTATTCACATAGAGTTGTGATTTTCATGGAGAGCCACGAATCTCAGGGTGGCTTCCATGTTTCTTAGTGGTTATGCTGATTTTACTTTTCATTTTATTTAATTTTGAAACCTTGCAAAATCCACCTACTACAGAAAAATATCAATTTCAAGAAACTTACAATAATATAGATATTTTATTGGGCACCTGTTGGAAATGATTGATTTCCTTCTTTCCACAATAAGCAAGCCTTACTTCGGTAGTCTTGGACAGCCTCGCCTCCTTTGAGTTTGAGTGTCGCTGGCATTGCTGTGAATGTGAGCCTTGAAAATAAAGGCACTAGGGAAACTAGTTCTATGGGCTAAGCAGATGACTGGAACATGTCAGACCTGAGGGTTATTTTTGATTCTGCTGCTGATTACATTTATGTCTGCTTTACTTTATGTTATAAAAAGTTGGGAAAATACTTTTGGGCTGACCTCAGAATATCAAAATTCTAGTGCCCTTGATTGTAATGGGGGTATTGGGTGTATTTTTCCTTTTATAAGAAATTGTAAATTGTACTTTGTTGAAACTTGAAAAGCATAAGGAAAGTCCCTTGTCCTTGAATAGTTGGTAATATATGTATTTCACGACTTCAGCAGAGAAAGCATAGTTTGTTCACTTTCCTTACTCAAAGTCGATGGTTGGGATGGTATGGTAATTCTGCCAAAGGTTGTTATTTTGGAACTACCTTCCCAGCCTCTATTGGAAAAGTTTTATTCTCTGTAATGTAGAAATACACACTGAGGTGTTAGGTGGTCAAACTTTATATCTGGATATTTCTTTTCTAGTTACTTGCTCTTTAGTGATCCAAAGGAGAAAGGTGATAAATTTTTTCTCTTCTTAACCGTATTGTATGTTTTTTTCTTCCTTTCTTGTCAATCAATCAATGAATGGTATTTTTTGAGTACTTACTGTGTGTAGAATACTATCCTAACCACTTGGGAAAGTACAGTGTAGTGCAGTTGGTAGACATGATCCCTGCCCACAAGTACATTCTGCATGGAGAAACAGACATTAAAATAAATTATGTGGAAAATAGTAGAGAAGAAAGATATTTATGTAAGTTCTGGGGGCCTAGGTGAGTATCAGTGTGCTTAAGGGGTAGACAGCCAAGTGTATAGTTGACACAGAAGGGAGGGAGGATAGAAGAAATGAGAGCCAAGTCAGGGAAGGCCTCTTGGAGGAGATGTGTTTTAATAGTCTCTGGAGTGTAAACTCATTTTGGACAGGGAATGTCTCTGTTATAATACAATAGTACTCTCCCAAGTACAAATAATCGGACACAGTGTCCATCCCTCATTGAACCACAGTGCAATTAGGAAAGAGAACAGGTATTTAATTCCTGTTCTGCAGATGAGGAAACTGAGGCACAAGAGAAGCCAAGCGAACCAAACTAGTTGCCTTATTTTGATTGCTCAAATGTGAGAAAATTAGGGAAAAACTCCATTGAGAGAAGTTTTCATTGAAATGAGTTGATTTTTAGATGTGCTTGGAGCAGCTTTTATTTGGCACAGACTTTTGGAAAGCAACATTTCTTAAACAGTCCCATTGATTTTTTTTTTTTTCACCTTGGAAATTCTGTTGTTTCCGAACCAACTTCAGAAAATTCAAATAGACAAGGTTGCTGAAAGTACTTTGAACTATACAATCGATCCCATTAACACCTGGGTACTCTTTCTTAGCGCTTAGTACTAGAGAGCAGAGCAAGTATCATTTCTCCTATTTTTACTGTTGAGACTTAGTGGTGTGTCCCACTAGAGCCCAGAATAAAACTCTGAGAGACTCTGTTGATTGGATGAAAGGACTATAGTCTTTATGAGATTTTTCTTCTCAGAGATGGGGGCTCTTTCTTCCCCAGAAGCATACACACCAAGGCCCATAGTGCTAGTACAAATTGCTTGTGTGTTAAATGATGAGCAAACTGCTATTTTGTGAACTCTTGCAAGGCTGTTTGTATCTTCTTGCCTTTTCTTGAACAGGAATTGTCGAGAAATCGCCAGTATAATCTCTAAAAGAGGGGGAGAAAAGGACCTGAATGTGATAGATAAATGGGATTCTGTTATGGTCAACATCTTCATTGATCTCAACAGAAATTGCTCTTTGCCTCCCCTGTGTCAGTGCTTTCTCTTGGCAGTAAGCCTAGTGAATTTGGAGCAGAAAGAAAGAGAGAAAATCCACTTGGTTCCAAATGATGATAGCTGGTATTAGTGGGAGGGAAAAAAATCGTACAACTTGATAGTAGAATTACTGAAGGATTTGTTTTTTCATGTTTGGGAGAAAAGAAAAATTAAAAATTTATGGCCAAATAGGAAAACTTCTCCTTGGAGTAAGTTAAATCTTATGTACTGGTATGGTTGTGCAGTGGTATGATTGGAAACTATGGCTTCATTATGGCATGGAATAAAAGTCTATGAGGTTTCATTTTAAAGTCTCAAAAATTGTTGAGAATAAGTAAGAAGGGCATCACCAAGGTAGGAACAAATAATATTGATAGATGCTACTGCTTTATTTTGCAGTCAAATGCTTTTATAATAATTAATAATAATAATAATGATGGCATTAAAGTGCTTACTATGTGTCAAACAGTGTTCTAAGCACTGAAGTTAAGCAAGTTGGACACAGTCCCTGTCTCACACGGAGCTCTCAGTCTAAGTAGGTGGGAGAACAAGCATTTCATCCCCATTTTACAGATGAGGCAACTGAGGCACAGAGAAGTAAGTGACTTTCCCGAGGTCACACAGCAGTCTAGTGGTAAAGCCGGAATCAGAACCCACATCCTCGGACTGCCAGGCCCGTGCTCTTTCCCTTAGGCCATGCTGCTCCTATACGGCATAAAAATTGTACACTCAGTCCTCGTGTGACACAGAGTTGCATTCTTACAGAACCTGGTGTTAAGGAAAACTTGTATTGTTGTGCGCTCTCTCTGATACCGTGGCCCCACAAAACTGCATCTTCCAACCCAGTATGTTCCCTAATGTTCCAACCCAGAATGTTCCCTAATTCTGCTGCCACATTTTAGCCAAAACACATAGTAAAAACAGGCATTATGGTAGATCTGAGTGCATTTGGGGATGTAGAATTCCTGTTTACGGTAGTTTGGGTTAACTTTGTTCTTTAATGTTTTTAAGATATAGGAATTACTGTACTTAAGGTGTACGATGACCACTTTTGGGTGTATTCATTAGAAAAATAGCCACGTGAAGAGAAAAATGACCAATTCATTGGCAGAGAAGAGCCAATAAAACATGATTTGACGTAGAATGCCAGGAAACATTTCAATAACTTTTTGACATTTTCCTGTACTCCTTATTTGCCTTATCAATAGTTGTGGTGACATATGATTGTCAACATTTTATATTAAAGCCAAACTAATAAATTAAACATGTTGTATTTATAGCTGATGAAAGCTGACGTTTTGGAAGGGTGTTAAAATATACTGACAGGTCCTGTTCATAAGCTCCTTTGGTATAAATATGTAGATGACATCTTTAGATATTGTTTGTAGATAGGCTGTTAGGCAGGAAGCGTTGACAACGTAACAAATGCAAATGTCAACCCAACAATTTAACCTTTCTGTGTAGGAAAAGATGTTAGTTTTAAGTTACATGTATCTTTTAACTTTTATTTTCAAAGTTTTTTTGAGCCTGTTATCACCGCTGTTTCAAGTGCTGCTGAAAGCAACACCATAATAAGAAAGATTTGCACTTAAGAGCTTTTCTGTGCAGTGTTCCTACTTAAATGATGATGGCTGCGTGTAGTTTTTTTTCTTAATTCTTTTTATTTCCTATGTTGTAGCATCCATGCACTCTTTTATAGTTTTCCTTTCCTAGTTAACCACACAGAGTATTCAGTGTTTGGAAAGGTGCTCAAGGGCACTGTTATAAGATCTTTTCCTAGTGTTTGTCAGAGCAGTTTCTGTGCCACTTACTGCTCTACTGCACTTACGTCTTGGCTTCCAAACAAGTACGGACATGCTTAATGTGCCACCTATCATTACTCAATGTGGCACAGTGAGGTAGAGTTAGAAGATTAGAACTCCTAACCCAGGCATTTCCAGTTTAGCTTTTTTTTAATTTGTTTTTTTAAATGGTATTTATTACCTAGTGCTTTTCTAAGCTCTGGGGTAGCTAATTCCAGATTGCTTTAGCAAAGTTTTAAAAGCTGAACTATGTGTATTAATATGTGGAGCAGGGATTTGGATTAAGAAACCAGTAGAATTAGCACAGTAATGGTAAGGCGGCGAAGGTAAAAATATGGTATTGGGCTTCATTATGTAAAATAAACACAACCTGGATATTTCACTGGAATCCAGTATTGTTAAGGCCCAAGGAAATGTCAGGTTAGGTGTGTCCCGTAAACCAGAACTGTCTTTCATGTGAACATAAGAGATGCCATTCTGGGCCAGACCAGTATTCTGTTTTCAACGGTGTACTAAGGGATTCCTGGAAGAACTGATAGATATTTTCCTCGACAACTGAACTTATGGGTATGGGATTACCACCTAGCCACCTAACATATTCTCATTTCTCTCTGCCTCCCTTTCCTCTTTCAGCCATGAAGAATGAAGGGCATAGTCTGTTTGGTCTGAATTTTGATGTCAGTCTAAATTGAGTCTCCCAACATTCATATTGTCTACCTTGATTCAATTTTATACTTTCTCCTCTATCCTACATCGGTGGACACTGTGTTACTCAGGTAACATAATTCAGCGACAACATTCACATCCACATTACTTGACGGAGGTTCTCGTTTGTGTTTCCAGTTTGCCAGATGCAGGCTGGTATGAAATAGTGGTTGTCTTCAGCCTGTCAGTACATAGTTCCAAGCTGATTTCGAGAAGCAGTTCATAATCATCTGCTTGTCTTCTTGTGTTTGCTTCCAGAGCAAGTCATCAGCATATAGGAGCTTCCGAATGCACATTTGAGAACTTTTGATGATGCCCTCAGCCTGTTGAGTTGGAGGAATTTGCCAGAGGATCAGAATAAGATTCCAGATTCCTGATGCATCCTTGAGCGTGGCCACTTAGACTAGGTTAAATAGGGCTGGTCTTTGTATACAGCCCGGCTTTACTCCTTTGGTGATGGGGGACAGGATCTGACAGGCGATCTCTAATTCTGATGCGGCCAGCCGTAGCGTTGCGATGTAGGATTCTGATGAACCTGGGATAGGCAGTCTGTTTCAGTACTTTCCTAAGCCAGGCCAAGTAATGATGATAAGGTCTATGAATGCTGTTTAGTGGTCTTGATGTTGGTTTCCTGCACTTCCCCTGTATCTGATGTGTAGTAGAGATCTTATCTGCTGAGTCCTGATGTGGTTTCAAGCAGCATCGTGATTCAGAGACTACATGGTTTTAAATTTTCATCAGTAGTCGGTCCAGGAAGACTCTTGACGGGAATCTTGCCAGCCATGGAGAAAAGTGAACGTCCATGAGCTTCCAGTCAGCCCTTTCTACTTGACGAGAATGGTATTAGTGGTGTGTCTGGAATCCGTTGGCGTTTCCCCAGTGTTCTGTAGGTCGAGGAAGAGCTCATGTGTCTCCTAAGCAATATGTCGCATTCCTGCCCGTAGGTCTCAGCTGGTAGAGCATTATGTCTGAGAGATTTGCCATTCTTCATGGCTCTGACTTCAGTGCAGATGTCATTAAATTTGGGACCAAAAGCCATCTCACATGTTGGCAGTCCTCACGTTCTTTAAAAGCTGCCCTGCAGAGCATATCCCTAAGAAGAGAGCCAACTGATGGTAGAGGCCGTCATGAAGTTTCTCGCATAATTCTAACTCACTACAGGCTTATCATCCTTCTTGAGCTTACTGATATTTTCTGCCTGCCCAACTTGTGATTGACAAAACTCAAGGTCACCCGGGTGAATAATTGTTTCCTCTTGTTAATCTTCAGCCACCAGTCCAAGCAAGGATTCCATACCGGTCCTGTACGCAATCTTCCTGACTGTATAGATTTCAGTCATTTCTCTGCCAGCTTGTGCTTGATCAGATCCACGTTTCACCGGGTTTGCCCTCCTCTGACTCTGGCTCCACTTCCCACTTACAGATTCTCTGCTCCGTGTTTTAGTGCCTCCCCACTCCGGTCTATACTTCACTCTGCTGCCTGGATTATTTTTTCTACAAAAGCGTTCAACACACGTCTCCCCACTCCTCAAGAATCTCCAGTGGTTGCCCATCCACCTCTGCATCAATCAGAAACTCCTTAACATCGGCTTTAAAGCCCTGTCACCTTGCTACTCTCCTACTACAACCCAGCCCGTCCACTTTGCTCCTCTAGTGCCAACCTACTCACAGTACTTTTACCTCATCTATCTCACCTCCTACCTCTTGCCCACATCTTGTCTCTGGTCTGAGACATCCTCCCTCTTATATCTGACAGTTACTCTCCCCACTTTGGAAGCCTGATTGAAGGCACAGCTCCTCTAAGAGGCCTTCCCTGACTAAACACTCTCCCTTTTCTTCCACGCCTTTCTGCGTCGCCCTGACTTGCTCCCTTTATTCATCCCCCCTCAGCTCCAAATCACTTATGTACATATCTGTAATTTATTTATATCAATGTCTGTCTCCCCTTCTAGACTGTAAACCCACTATGTGCAGGGAGTGTGTCTGTTAGATTGTTATATGGTACTCTCCCAAGCACCTAGTACAGTGTTCTTCCCACAGTAAGCACTCAATAATTATGACTGATGGATAGCTTGCATTTAGCTGAATATTGAAGAGTGGAGTGTGGGTAGAGCCATATTAGTGCTAGTATTTTCATCTAAAGAAGAAGAGGAGAGTGGAGATGTGAAGAGCCCTTGGCCTTTCCACTTTTGTGGTCCACAGAAGAACTGACCCATTTGGGATCCCAGTGCTATTTGCAAACTGGTAAATTGGCTTTGTGATCACCCTGGTTGTCTCCAAAGTCAAAATTAACTGGATAATTATCCACTTATCAATTTCTGCCATGTACACGTAACATTCAAAGTCTCTCGGTCATACCCTGAAATCAATCAATCAGTGGTATCTACTGAGCACTTACTGTGTGCAGAGCACTATACTAAGCCCTGAAAATGCGTTACTCTTCCTTTTTGCTTCTATTCTTCAGAACATAGCATGAGCATCAGTACTTGCTAAATTGTACTTAATATGTAATACTTGATGGAGTTCAGGAGTAATAGCATTAAATGTTTTCTCAAATAAAGGAATAAATGTAGAAAAAGTTAGGTGGTGTTCTCATTGGCTTGATTGATGGGTTTATAGAATAAGATACCTTGATGTTAATCTTAAATATATAGGCCCTCGTCTCCCTCCTTTCATTAAGCAGGGACTTCCATGTTCAGTCTTGAGGTCCATAGGTTCTGTGCATGTAATGAACGTAATTGGAAGCTCCCCTTTAAAACGTTTACTCTCTGAATATGTTTTTCATCTAATTTCATATGGTGGCCTTCTTAGTCTTACTGTGGTTTCCTTTCCCCTAGATATCTTTTTCCTCTCTTGGTGGGCAACCAAACAGAATGTTTGTTCAACGGTAGTGCAGTGCAGCTAGTACATGCCGTTCATTGGGGATATTGAAATGAAATTTTAAAATATCATTAAGAATGCAAACAATAAATTCTTTGATTAGCTCTAGGCATCTTTAGGTTGGGATGACTAGCAAAGGTTCTGGTTAATTAGGAGTAATTTGTTAGAAACCTGAATACTCTTTCTTTCTTTCCTAGATTAAACTCAGTTCCCAGCTGGATGCTTATAAGTGCAGGAAATGTAATTGTGAGATGATTAATTGCAAAAGAAGGATAATTGGAGTTCATATGTGTCAAATGTGGATAACCAAGAGGTTACCTACATGTTAAAAGAGAGCAGCTGCATTTTGAATTGTCGACTGTTGAGCAAGATGTGTGATTTCAGTCTAATACTCAGAGATTGTTGTCAGAAGAATGGGGTGATGCCTGCCTGAAACCGTACTCTTATTTTCTAGTGTCCTTAAGGGTGGTGATTCCTTCTCTTCTCTGCTTGATGACATGAATTGGCCGCAGAGAGAGACACACACATCCGGCCCACCCTACTTAGTCAGGGAAATTGGCTTCTTCCCCTGTGCTGAACTCTGGCCTCATGTAACCCAGAACCTGGATGTCTCTTGAGGCTTTGGCATTCACATCTCCTGCATTCTTCCAGACCCATTAGGAATCTGTAGATTCTGGCCCATAAAGTCCCGTCCCACCCTGTTTCCCAGTGTTCATTTGTTTTTGTTTTTTAAAATGACCACAGTGTATTTTGTTTGATGTGTCTGTCTCTGGAGTCTTGCCGTTAGTCCTTTTCATCATAACCTTTTAGTTTCAGAATAGCACTGTTTTGTCTTTTTTTTTAAAAAAAGTGCTTGTGGCATTTTTCTTTAATTATCAGTAGAAAAGCAGTGGCAAGAGAACACAAAGAGCTTCCCTTGTTTACATTATTATCATTTTTTTAACAAGTTAGGAATAGTATATTTGGGTAACCTGGTATTTGAAATTGTAATTCGATTCCTCCAATCGTAGAAGGTTTTTTCGCCTTACATTTAATAATCACAAATTGCTTTCCCTTTTTTTTTGGGGGGGGGGGGTTGCTTTTTAAAAAACTTCCCATCTTTATGAAGAGTTTTCCACTCTTTGGAAATACTGTTTTGCAAATTCAGCTAATGACCCAAATCTAGCTCGTCTGTTGTGTAGGGGTGGTATGAAAATAACTCACTGTGTGTGTATTGTCATTAATGATATGCTCATTTTGATAATGGGGCTACAGTTTCTTAGTATATAATCCTTGGGGAGATGCTGCATATTTTTTTTTAACTAAGTATTGTTCTGGCTTCTTTCCTTGATTGGCCCAGAAATAGCAATCAGCTGGGGAGCAGGATGACATGCCTCTTAGCGATCCCTTTGATCTTTGAGATGAGTATCAACATTGTATGCTTCCTAATGGAAGTGTAATTTAATGAAATCTATTGGGTAAACATACTTCAGATGTTCAAAGGAGGTGACAAAATTTTTGCTGGCAGCCAGGACCTGGCTGCTTTCCAGCTTGCCTCTAGCTGCTATGCATAGAGCATTGAGGGAGGCACTTAAAATAGGAACACAAAGTATTATTTTCATTGTATTTCGATTCCCCCTCCCCCATTTCTTTTTCCCCTTAAGTTTATTTTTGTGGTATTTCTGCTTGTACCTTCTGACTTTTTAACCTCTTCTGGTGAAGTGGAATGTAAGATGCAATTTGTTTTTATTATTATGATTTTCTTATGTTACGGACATAGATAATCAGGCATCCAGAGCCAAACTCAGGGGAGGTGGTGGGCAGAAGATGGGCTGAACATCATATCACCTTTAGTCTGATTCCATGTAAAGGAGAGCAGGTTTCTCTGTACACTAGTCAAATTAAGCATCCTGTTTTTAGAGCTGATGGTAGCGTACTTCCATTTTAACGATAATTGCTGATGCAGAACTCTTATTGCATGCTTAGCAGATGGCTGGAGTCGAAGAAAAGGCTGTTAAACCTCCACCTCTTTCAACTAGAAGCAGAAACACTAAAGAGAAGCAGTTATTTCTTTTGCCACTCTTCTCTCCTCTCTGTGGAGTCTCTCTGCCTATTATAGTAAAAAGTAGCACAGAGGGTCTCATCGTCCAAATGTACAGTATGTTAAACTAAGTGGCTGATAGATTTTATTTCTCAGATCACAGAGGGTGGATTCATAGAGATAGAGGTCACTTTGATGTATTTTTAGCCCCCAAAATGCAATTAGGTTCAGAATAAGGGATAGCACTGACATTGGCCTTAAACTACTTTACATCTCAGAAATCCGAGGCCATTTCCATGGACAATAAGTATTTTATAATGCTACCTCAGATATTTTTCTTTGAATAAATGTTGATTTTTCTTAGTCCGGTTTCTTTCTTGTTTGAATCTATAACTACTTAGGATCCTGCTTCACTTAGCAAGATGTTTGTGGTGCAATTGCGTGAAAATAGGATGGTAATCAAGGAAGTCTTCTCACTGGCTGTAGTAGCCCAGCCCACACACTCCGCTCCTCTAACGCCATCTTACTCACTGTGCCTGGATCTCATCTCTATTGCCGCTGACCCCTTTCCCACATCCTCCCCATGGAACTACCTCCCCCTCCATATACACAAGACCACCACTCTTTCCACTTTTATTATTAAGATCACATCTCCACCAAGAGGCCTTCCCACATTTAAGCCCTCTTTTCCCTGGCTCTCTCTCCCTTCTGCATCGTCCACGCCCTTGTATCTGGGACCTTCGGATGGTTGACATTCGGCCCGCCCCCAACCCCTCATATCTTTAAATTATATGTTATAAATTATTCATATTAATGTCGGCCTCCCCCTCTAGACTGTAAGCTTGTTAGGGGCAGGGAACGTCTGCTAATTCTGGTGTATTGTAGTCTTCCAGGTACTTAGTACAATGCTCTGAACATAGTAAGTGCTCAATAAATACCGTTGATTGATTGGCTTGAATTCCCTCTATGGCAATGGGTATTCTATGAAATTTCTCTGCCTTCACCTTCTATTCTGTGAAAAATGATTTTGCAGGGTCATCCTTTAGATTATCGCATGAATAAAAATACAGTCATCCCCGCATTATAACACTCTTCTTGTAGTGCTCTTTTTGGTAGCATTATTGAATTTTATTGCCGATATTTCTTATAGTCTGCTCAGACTTTGAGATAATGCTACAGAATTTGTTTTGACCTGAACACATTGCCCCTTTTCCAAATGGTACTTGCCAGGCACTGTATTGAGTGCTCCTTCTCCTCAGCCTTCGAAGTACTTTGACCAAATAGATTAAGTGATTTAAGGTGATTTCAGTTTAGCATTAGATAATGACAGATGTATTATATTGATCGAGCTACATCTATGGCTTAGAGCCCTGGTTGGATGAGGCACCAGGTGCAATCTGATTGTCTTGCCACCTCATCATAAAACTATTATTAGTATTATGGGTAATGACTGATCTCTAAATGGCTAACACAAGGTGCCCTTTTCCTAATGTGAAAAATAACACCGTGAAAGATATTTATGTATATCCTTGAAAACTTCTAATTTAAAATATTTTAGCATATTTGCATTGCTATTTGATCAGGTAAGCCTGTTGGATTTTTATAACTGTTTTAAAATTATTTATGATTTGGATCTTTGGAACACAACGCACAATTTTTTTGAATGCTTTTTCCATTAACGCTGGAACCAATCAAGAGCGCTAACCTGGAGATATCAGTAAAGAGCATTGTAGAACAGGAGTACGATCCAGGTTCACTGCAGATGGAGTATGCCACTGCAATCAAGATAAAAGAAAATGGTGTTAAATTTTGTTTAAAAACTGGTAACTTTGGAAACTTTGGTATGAAAATTTATTGGAAGCAAAAACATTGGACTATCAAGGAGGATGTGATAATAATAATAATGATGGTATTTATTAAGCGCTTACTGTGTGCAAAGCACTGTTCTAAGTGTTGGGGTGGTTACAAGGTGATCAGGTTGTCCCATGAGGGGCTCACAGTTTTAATCCCCATTTTACAGATGAGGTAACTGAGGCACAGAGAAGTTAAGTGACTTGCCCAAAGTCACACAGCTGACAGTTGGCGGAGCCAGGATTTGAACCCATGACTTTTGACTCCAAAGCCCGTGCTCTTTCCACTGAGCCACGCTGCTTCTCCATGATGTTAAAGCTACTTCTGAAAGACAGGGCTTCTCTAATTCTAGAAAAATCCATTCTTAACAGTCTCTCTCCCTCACATAAATCCCCTAAAATCTAATGTGAAAACATTTTTAGTATACCTGATAGGAATTTTTCCATGGGCATGTACATACACATTTTTTATACAGATGCACTTGTTATTCATTTTACTTGTTAATCACGTATTGTATGCAGAGCACTGTGTTTAGTGCCAGTGAAAGGTTCAAGGACCATTTATTCATTCAATCATATTTATTGAGCTCTTACTGTGTGCAGAGCACTGTACTAAGCGCTTGGAAAGTACAAGTTAGCAACATATAGAGACGGTCCCTACCCAGCAATGGGCGACAATAATTTGAGCACAAACCCTGATCCTCTGTGAGGACTCTAAAAGGGGGATGGTTGGCAGTGATCACACCAGGAAAGAAATAACTTGATAAATAGAGCAAGACCATAAACCAACAACAACAACGGCAAGGAAAGCTGAAGCATGTTATTGCTGAAAGGGGTAGTTTTCGACTTCTCGATACTCCTGGCTGGTACACCTGTAGTCTAGTAGACAAGACCTTCCCAACATTTTAAAAGCTGGCAAGGCAGACTTGATCATGCCCAGCTCAAATTGTTACCCTGGTCGTGGTGGGCAGGGAACACAGGGCCCACTCCTTGCCCCATTCCAAGGTTCCATTGAAAAGTAGAATGTAATTGTTCTACTCTCAGCTCTGGTTAGGGGTCTATGAACTTATTTTTTATCCTTAGCCATTTTAAGGGCTTAGAAAATGAAATTATAAACTGTATATACATGAATATATACGTATATAAATATATACGTGTACATTTATGTGTGCATATATGTGCATATATGAACTGTGTTCTGTTATATTTGTTAAGCACTTAATTTTATCTGTAACACTGAACTAGGCACTGGGGAAAGGCACAAAGATCTGGCCTCTGACCCCCAGGGGACTCATCTCATTTTCAGAGGTGACTCAACCAGATGGTGAAATTCTATACCTATGTTCAGGTGAGGCTGATAAAATTCATTCTTGTTATTTATGGTATCGATTAAATGTTCTCCAACGCCCATACATATTCCAATCAGAACCAGCCCTTGGGCCAAAGGGGCTCCTAATTATTTGCAGAAGTGATACTACCGACGGGTATCTTATCCTGGTGGATGAGGCTGAACGACCTGATGCAGTAGTACTCTTTATTTCATGGAACGCATGTGAAAGTGGTTCATCCATCTGTTGGGTGGGCTTGTCCCAAATAGAACCCATCTCAGTTTTCCAAACTGCCCTCTGGCATCTCAATTTTTACAAAGCTCCCACTCAAGGAGAGCATTCCCTCTGGCGATTGTTGCCCACTACGACAGTCTGTCTGCCGCAGTGGGCTACTGAAAGACCCCTGCCCTGTTGCACCGTTTGAGGCCACCTAACTTTTTGAAGCTTATCGATCTCTTGTTTTGCTTTCCCTGCATTTAGGCCACTAGTAAATTATCAGGATAATTCAGGCCCCAAAATACATTTTGGCCTCAATTATTCACATTCTCAGGGCAAAAATACCCCCAGTCCCACCACATTTTAGCCTGAATAATTGAGATAATCAAGGCCAACTGAATCCCATCTAAGCCCAACACATCGAGTCCCGTTTGTGATCCCAATAATATAATGGCTGAACAAGTCTTACTCTGGGCAAATCTCATCAAAGTTACAATTAGTGTAAATCAGTAAGCTATAATGGAATTTATCCATTTACTCTACTTAATCTTTGACTAGCAGGTTTCCTACTCTTCTCTGGGATTAGATTAATGAAAGTGGACTAGCATTCTGCTTTACAGTCACTTTTAAATAGTCATTGGCAGCAGTTCAGCTAGTCCTCTTGGACGAGTCTCCAGGAACAGAACATGAACAGATGATGGAAGAAGATATGAAAGAATGAAGCAGATTGAATTGCAGACTTCCAACACTAGAGTAGATTTTAGGACTTGATGGAAAATATTTGGGGGCCTTGACAAAATGATTCCCCAAACTCTAAAGTACTTTTGCGTCATCTTAATTAGCTGTACTTAGAATAAGCCTCCTGGGTAGGCTGATGGTCTTATCCCATTTTACACAGGCTAGAGAGCATATGAAACCTGCTTCAGGTCAGAGACTGAGTTAAGAACAGGACTTCCTGCTTCTCTATTTCCAGTCTGTATTCTACCCCCTGAATGAGCCAATTTTTCCCCCTCTCCTGTAAAGGACCCATCTGTGAATAGGGCCTATAACTGTTAATAAGGCCATGTAACCAATGTCTTCAAGGAGGTGGAAAGGAAAGTATCGGCTGGTTTTCCTCCCTGGGTAAGTCACAGAAAAAACTTTAGTTGGCAGCAAAAGCCACGCCAGGATTATCTCAGTTCATTTTCCACGTTAACTGAATTAGTGTGTGTGTTGCCTACTTGTATCAGCATGGAGTAATAGAAAAGTAGCATGGTGTAATAACTACAGCACGGGCCTGAGAGCTTGAAGGTCATGGGTTCTAATTCCGGCTCCACCACTTGTCTGCTGTGGGACCTTGGGCAAGTCACTTCACTTCTCTGGGCCTCATTACCTCACCTGTAAAATGAGGATTTAGACAGCCCCACAGGGGACAGGGACTGTGTCCCACTCGATTTGCTTGTATCCACCCCAGCACTTAGTACAGTGCCTGGCATATAGTAAGTGCTTAACAAATACCATAATTATTACTATCAGCCACTCTTAGTCTTAGACCCATCGTGTGTTTTCAAAGTGTGTCCTCTTGTTTGCCCATTAGATCGTAAGACCCTCAAAGGCCAACTTTATGGTATGTTTCCAAGTGCAGCGTGGCACATGCAGTAGGTACCCAGTATATGTCATTGATGATGGTGTTAGAGAACTACTTCTGATTATCTTTTATCTGTGCCAGTGTTTAATGCAGTGCCTTGCATATAGTGAGCGCTTAACACGTACCGCAATCATTATCATCATTATTCCTTCTCAGGTATCTTATCTCAGTGTGATGTAATGATGAATTGATCTTGCCAAGATTCAAGTCTTGGTTTCAGAGAGTCAGGGGGTTCAATAAGTATTCCTTACTGTGACTAAATTACATTCTTGGCTGTCATGTCTTACTCTGGAAAGGCAAAACAATATAGCTGTTATTTTCAAATTATGAATATAAATTCAGCAATACATTCCTGAGGCATCCAGTCATTGATAAGACCCTATGCCTTTTATAAAAAAAAGAAAAGTGATAATGTTCTGTTATTGAGCCTTAACATGGAATACATTTTTCTTTTTTGAATGGAAAAAAAGGTGTTGTTTACCCAAAAGTATATCAGAAATACTGGGAAAAGTTCCAGGATCTCTTTTGGCTGGTCACTGAAATGTGGTGATTTATGATCATCATCTCAAGTTTATGTAGGTGAAATGAAAGTCAAGGAAAGATTGAGTTGGCTTCCATTGCCTTAGTATTTTGTTTATGTCTCTGACCCAAGGAGGTCATTCTTCTTGTTCGGAGGATTCAGAGATCAAATATTACTAAGAAATGCCACTCATTTACATGTTGAGTTCTTGATTTAGATCTGTTGATTTTACACATGTTTTCCAATTTTCTCTACCCAAATGTTTCCCTTTTCCTTTTCACAAATGGATGCAAATGTTTATACTGTTGGGTTACAAAATAAAGACAAATGCAATTAATCATGCACCTGCTAGGTGTCAGCAAAGATTCTCTCGAAAGTAAATATATAAATAAATGGAAGAGGTACGTTTCAAAATGCACAGTCCCTGAATTTCCCAAATGCTCACCACGTTTCAGGGATGAGAAAAAACTGAAGATTAGTGAGTTGGCAAAAAGAAAGACTAGAAGTTTTACTTTTTCCTAGTATGCTTTTTGTTTTGGCAACCATACCCTTATAGTGAGGCCTACCGTGAGGTATACACATATTTAGGAACTTTCTTTAAGGAGGTAAAATACTATGATGTAGTACTATGATTTTCCCCTCCTGCCGGAAGGCGCAAGAACTAAGTGCCTATATTATTTGTCAGTGAGAGTGGAAGTTGCATAGCAGTTGTTTAAGAAACAGCTAACAGTAACCCCAGAATAGCAAGGACATAGAAAAGTTGAGTAGAGGAGAAGGTTTTAGAATGGGCTGCTCTTCCCTTGCCACTATTTAAACAGCTGTTCCTTGTTCCTGAATTTTGGTCCTTAGCTTCAAAAACTAGTCATTTTGAGAATTCTATGCTATCTCTTCCGTCCTCGACCCTGCCGTGGGGTAGGTGCTGCTGCAGAAGTTCTGGAGTGCCAATCCCCACTTTGTCTCCCACATGGCGTAGTGATCAGAGCACTGGCCTGGAAGTTCTGGTTCTAATCCTGGCTCTGCCACTTGTCTGCTGTGTGACCTTGGGCAAGTCACTTCACTTCCCTGTGCCTCAGTTACCTCATCTATAAAGTGGTTTTGAGCCCCACATGGGACAGGGACTGGGTCCAACATGATCTTCTTGTTTCCACTCCAGTGCTTAGTACAGTGCCTGGCACATAATAAGTCCGTAACAAATACCACAATTATTATAATTATCTCCTGCGGATCCCCAGGTGGGTGTACAGCTCCTCCTCCCGGGGACTTTGGGGGTGAGGGGAATCCTTCATGTTCATGCCTGGGGCTCAGGGGGAAAGGTGGTGACAGTGTCTTCAGCATCAGGGGCTGTTTTCATGATATTTGTTAAGCGCTGACTATGTGCCAGGCACTGTACTAAGCACTGGGGTTGATACAAGATGCTGGGGTTGGACTCAGTCCGTGTTCCAAGTAAGGCTCACCGTCTTAGTCTCCACTTTACAGAAGAGATAATTGAGGCACAGAGAAATTAAGTGACTTGCCCAAGGCCACAGAACAGATAAGTGGCAGAGCCGGGATTAGAACCCAGATCCCCTGAGCCCCAGGCCCGTGCTCTTTCCATTAGGTCATGCTGCTTCTCATTCTTCCCTTCTTTCTGGCAGAGCTAGGAAGTGGGCCCTCTATCTTGGCTCCACCTCTGGTCCCTTTCTGGTTCCAGGGGGCAGGGAAGGCAAATTATGGCTTCTCACCCTGCCCAGGAAACTCTGATGACAAAGCTCCGTGCCAACCCCATAGGTTCAATCAATCACCTCTTTGACCCCATCGAGCTTCAGAGCCTTTGGAAGTTCTTATCGAACAAAGATGCTTGAGAGCAGCATTTCGCCCATTGTATTGCGTTGTCTTCAGACCTGCCCATGTCTTATGCACTGTCTGCAGCTTTGTTGTAAATTCATCCAGTTGGCCACTTTTTCCGGTTCATTCTCCCTGACAGAGATACGCTGATACTAAAGTTGATGAAATTAATAACTTTTCTTAATCATTCAGCCCTCCATTTCTGTTCGCTCTGAGTGAACTGCAATTAGAATATTTGCAAGGCTGATTGGGTAACACTCTTAGTAACCTACTTTAAAAAGATTAATTTAAAGCTTCACAGAACTTATCAGTTATCAGTATCATAGAGCTATTAGTAGCCTCTGGGAGAACAGAGGGAAGGTTCTAGACGTGTTCTGGAAAGTGACCCCGTTGTCATCATTAAATTCACTTCCCATTCTGGGGAGTAGAGTGTAAGATCCTTGTGGGCAGGGTTCATGTCTACCAACTCTATTGTACTTTCCCAAGCCCTTAGAACAGTGCTCTGCACACGGTAAATACTCACTAAATACCACTGATTGACTGATGGCAGTACCAGATTAAATTCAAGAACCCCAGATTTAGGGATTTCCTGGATGATAATAATAATAATAATAATAATAGCATTTATTAAGTGTTTACTATGTGCAAAGCACTGTTCTAAGCACTAGGGAGGTTACAAGGTGATCAGGTTGTCCCACGGGGGCTCACAGTCTTCATCCCCATTTTACAGATGAGGTAACTGAGGCCCAGAGAAGTTAAGTGACTTGCCCAAAGTCACACACCTGACAATTGGCAGAGCTGGGATTTGAACCCATGACCTCTAACTCCAAAGCCCATGCTCTTTCCACTGAGTCATGCTGCTTTGTGCTCCCTCAAGTTGTAAACACTGGGAAGCTCTACCCTATATAGGTCTTTCCTTTGCAAGATGAGCTGGTATAGAATAAATCAAGCACAGATGACCATTACTCAGTATCAATATGTTGACTAACTTCTGGTTCTTGTAATAATAATAATTCAGTTATTTTGGAGGTGAAACTGCTTTGATTTACTTTCTGCTAATACCATTAACTCATCTTCTTTTTGATCAGTCTTCAGTTTTCAAATATTCATTCTAGAGACTACAATATTTAATACCCAGAATATGTAATTTTTCTTGGTTTTACTAGATTGTGCTTTTGTTTAAATTAATAAAATCTTTGTTAATAAAATATCCAGTTTGTAATTGTTCATTAGTACAACTGAAGCAACAGCTAGGTTCCCATCTTAAATTATTTGCATTGAGATTAATGGACTTGCAAAATGAAAACTGTGTATAAATGCTGACAAAAGCCCCCACATTTTCTCCACTCCTTTCCCTTAACAGCTGCTGAGACCCAGAGTGGGAAAGAGGAAGAAAAAGCCCAGTATTTTCAAATTCCTGAGTCTTAGAAGAGATTTGACAGAAATCATCTTGTGTCAGTTAACTGCTAGCTTTGAAAAGTTTTATTGTGCAGTTATCTGAACTCAAATAGGATATTAAATTGATCATCTCCTAGGGATTTATTCACAATGAAGCAATTTCTGATTTCACCCATGCATACAAATCTGATGTCATAGATTTCCAGAAATTGGGAATGGAAAAGATCTATTAGATCATGTCTCTGCCCTTGGGGGCACAAACATGATTACTCCCTGGGACATACTCTTCAATGCTATGTTCAACCCACTTTCAATTGATGAGTCAATTGTAGGGGTTCCAGGCTTTCCCTAGGGCAACAGCCTCACGGTCTCATCGATCTCATCGTGAAGGAATTTTTTCTTTTCTGTTGAAATTTCTCAACGCTTTAAGCCTCCTGGAAGACCTCAACGTGAAAGTGCTGAAAGTTGTACACAAAAGAAAAGTCCTAATGCTTCCCACTGCCTTTTGGAAATGGTGTCCGATGCCTGCCACAAATTCCAGCTTGGAAACCCGACAACAGAACAGCACAGTTCCAAAGCTGAAGGCACATTTTTTTTCTGACTCCACAGAGGTGCCCTTCAAACAGGGAGATCTAGGAGATCTCCAGGGGCCAGATTCCCTCTCCATCGATTGCACTGAAGAAACCAAGGCTTTCGCTGTTCTCCATCATCTTCAACAACAGTCTTTGCCGAGTGTCATCTGTATCAGGGAGTGGAGACTGTGTGTGTTCTAAAAAGAGGACAAAAACTTTGGCCTGGTTTCCACTGGGCAAGGTACACCTACTTCAATCTGGCTTCAGAGTGTGTTGATCATCCAAAATTGTGTGCTCCAGAAATGAAAGAAATAGCCTTGGATCTGTATTTAATCTGAATCTCTTTTTCCTTGTGTTTTAAACACTCTAGTGATGACCAGATATCAATTAAACTGTTGATTTAGAATTATTACCCCCCCCCCCCGCTCCCACCCCCCTGTTTTTTGGAAAAGGAATAGAAATAGGACAGTGGCGGAAAGCTTATGAAGTTTCCAAGGTTAGTTGCAAATTGCACAGAACTGATTTAGGGCTAGAAACGCTGAGCAGTGAGAAATCTCTAATTATTTCTAGGTAGTATTTTTATGTTCCCACTGAAGCCTTTACAAAAGCGTGTTGGAGAAATTGGAATTTTATACTTCCCTTTTCAGCTGAGCAGGTAGTATACATAATAGGAAGGAAAATCTGCTGCAAAGCAAATACAGTGGGTGCCTGGAACCATTTTATTAATGAATCTTGCTTGCTGTGTGGCCCGAGGCAAATCTTGAATCTGAGAGAGCCATCATAGTCCCCTCATCTGCAAATGGTCTAGCTAGTGAGACTTGGTCAAACATTTGGAAAATATGGCACCTGTGAAGTTCATGCTGAATTAAGCCTTATCATTGCTTGTGATCTTCATGTTAAGGCTTAATTCAGCAATGAACTTCCCAGGTGCCACTGCTTTTGACCTTCATGTTAAAAGTGTGTGAGTATAACTTTGTATGTATTCAATTGATGGTATTTATTGAGTGCTAACTGTGTGCAAAGCACTGTATTAAGCACTTGGGAGAGTGCAATACCATGGAGTTGGTAGACACGTTCCCTGCTACCCAGTGTGTTTTCAGTCTGCATATTGTTTTAATGAGAAGCAGCATGGCTTAGTGGCAAGAGCCCAGGCTTGGGAGTCAGAGGCCGTGAGTTCCAATCCTGGCTCTGCCACTTGTTTGCTGTGTGACCCTGAGCAAGTCACTTAACTTCTGTGCCTCAGTTTTCTCACCTGTAAAGTGGGGATTAAGACTGTGAGCCCCACTTGGGACAACCTGATAACCTTGTACCTACCCCAGCACTTAGAACAGGGCTTGGGACATAGTAAGCGCTTAACAAATATCACTATCATTATTATTATTATTATTACAATATAAAATTTGGCATTTTGCAGAGACTAAAATTTCCACTGAAAATGAAGTATAATAATCCTAATTCTAAAGGACTAGCATTATCTTACTTCTAAAAGGCTCTCAATCCCGTAGTGCACCCAAATTCTCATCCTTCCTTTTTGCTTTGTGGCCTAATTTAGTCCGGTAGAGGTGTTGCAACTAACATGTAATTTAGAGACTAAAACACCTCTGACCTACTTGGAGAAAGGAGGCTTTCGAGTACTAGGAGGGTGAAGAGCATTTTGAAGCTCTGGTGGTTGCATTATTTTCTTCCCTTCTTCCAACCTACCTCCCACAGTAGTTAGTCCAAAGTGTCAACAGGGCTCTTTTCAATGGAGGGGCTCTGTGAATAGGTACCGGGATCTAATCTCAATACAAATTAAGGCCTGTCTAGAAGGCTGTGTTTCCTTCTTGCTTTCCACCCATCCCTCATTTCTTATTGCATTCTGCCTGCTAGTGTCACACAGACTCACCCCTATTGATGAGTGCCTTTTGTGACTTCAGCTCTGACTTATATGCAGTTGTGCTAATTAGCACTGTGGAGTTGGTATGCTCTTCAATGTCACAGATGCTGTACAACCTACTTATTATCGCATATTAAATAGCTGTGCGTCAAACTGGGGGAGACAAACTCAATGGTGGTATTTTCTTTTTTTTATAATTAGATAAATGATGTGCTTGGTTGAGATTTTCTCTTTCACACTCCAGTTTTTTTTTTATATTAATCCCTCAGTGAAGACATAATGCTGAATTTACAGGCAATGACTGGGATTAAACCAAAGCAGGATTATGACTAAATATGATATCAACCAAAGGAGGGAGGCTGTAGTCTGTAAGTCTGAGAGATGAAAAATGGCCTAAGGAGTAAGAATGTTTAAAGAACATGATGGGCAGGGTAATGCTGATCTCGTCTTTCAAAGTTTGAAAGGCTCCGTGCTACCTTTTAAATGTTGAACTCTTAAGAAAATAAACCTAGTGTTTTTTGCATAATGACTGACATCATCAGATCGAGCAGCTGAACTATTTCAAGGGCTTTCCTCAGGCTCAGGGAGATGGAATCGCCGCACCAAATATCTAAATAGCACATGATCCGAGCTCTAAAAGCAGAGTTGAGACAGTTCTGTCTAGAGATGGTAGAGGTTCTCCAACCAGGATGTGCTGTCTCCGGGCAGTGACTATACGGCTTCCTGAAATGGGCCATTCTCTAGCCCACAAAGCCCTTAACTTTCATAAAGTTGGAGACTGGATTGCAGCAGTCAGAAACATGACATATTGGGCCACTTGGCTAATTCTCAGAATTTGGATCTCAAACTTGATCTTGAATAAGCCTCGGCAGTTCTCTTGTCCCACTACTGACTGTCTTCAATATTTAACTCAGGTTTGCTAGTATCTTTATGTCTTTCCATATGAGCTCATAGTTTAAACACTTCACCTGCTTTCTTTCAAGTAGCCTGCAAGCCAAAGAATGCTACAGAATTAGTTCTAAGATTTTTTGTTCTTTCACCCTTTGCATAGGGCTCATGCTCAAGATCTGTGATCTACAGTAATTCTTATTCATTTGGAGTACAGTAATTTGTTCCTGTCACTCAGGGACTGGTCTGTTGTTTTTAAATTGCTGAGTTTTGTTTTTGTTGGCGTGCTAGCCAGTACAAATTGAATGGCTGACAAAAATCTATTTGTATGACAGTTCAATCTAGATAGGTGCTCTCTGTTGCCTAACGGTACAATTTGGGGTCCCTGAGATTAAAGCCGACTGAATGCCAGGATTGTAGCAGAGCTTGTTCGTGCAGATAACAGAGGTAATCCATATTTCGCAGGTCTACAAATCAAACAAAGAAAGAAGAAATATGTATGCACAGCAGCCTTTGGAGATGGCGGTCTAGTATCTTCATAATAACAAATGGGAATATCTAACCTGTGAGAACAATAAGAAAGCTGATGTGAAAGATGTTTCTATTTGAAATTAAAGAGAAACGCTGTATTGACTTATAAAAGCAGAGAGAGGTGTCTTGCTTACCATTTTTCTCAGGGAATTCTGGCTTTTGTTAAGTAATTTTATTTCCATTCCACAGCTATACAGGAAAAGATTGTAGCAAGGGTAGTGTCTCTTTTCTGACTTCCAGGGCTTTTTTGAGATAAACTTTTTTTAATGACATTTGCTGAGTGCTTACTATGTGCCAAGCATTGTACAAAGCACTGGAGTAAATGCAAGTTAATCAGGTCAGATGTTGTCCCTGCCCCACATGGGTCTCACAGTCTAAGAAAAAGGGAGAACAGATATTGATTCCCCATTTTACAGTGAGGAACCTGAGGCACAGAGAAGTTAAGTGACTTGCCCAAGGTCCCACAGCTGGTAAGTGGTGGATTTGGGATTAGAACCTAGGTCCTTTGAATCCTGGGCCCTTATCTTTTCCACTAGGTCATGCTATTTCGTAAACCTTTCTGTCTGTCTCAGTTTCCTCAGTTGTATTTTGTGCAAATGAATGATATTACATTTTTTGAGATGTTTGAATAAAAAGTGGCTTATTGGGAAGAAAACATTTCAATTAGCTTTACTGTCCTGGGAGCAGAGCGAAGGGAAACCTGACAGTTGGGCTTCCTGTAGGTTGGGAGATGTCTACTGGTTTCTGAGACCTAGGAAGAAGAAGTCTTCATGTGAAAAATTTATTTCTCTCTACCTAAGCTACGCCTGGGGAAAAGAGGAAGCTTGAGTTGGGTTAATTTGGTCATTATCTCAATTAGGGATTATATTAGCGTAAATCCTAGTTCCCAGGCTTTTTCTCAGGCCTACTACATAGCTTGGCCCAGGACATTTGACTTCTCACTCCTGTCTTACCTCACAGCTCTCTTACTACAACCCAGCATACTCACTGTACCACATCCCATCTCTGGTCTGGCCCACCCTACCTCTTCATATCCAACAGTCGATCACTCGCCCCACGTTCAAAGCCAAATCGAAGGCACATATCCTCCAAGAGGCCTTTCCTGACGAAGCCCCCATTTCCTCTTCTCACTTCCCTCTGCACTTGGATTTTCACCCTTTATTCACCCCGTCCTCAGTCCCACAGCATTTATGCACATAACTGGAATTTATTTATATTACTATGTCTCCCCCTCTCTCCTTTAAACTCACTTTGGTCAGGGAACATGTCTACCAACTCTGTTATATTCATCCATTCATTAATTCAGTCGTATTTGAGCGCTTCCTGTGTGCAGAGCACTGTATTAAGCATTTGGAAAGTACAATTCAGCAACAAGTAGAGACAATCCCTGCCCACAACGGGCTCACAGTCTAGATACTGTACTCTCCCAAGTCCTTAGTAAGCAGTCAATAAATGTAATTTGTTGATTGCTAATTAAATCCTCAACTTAGCTCTGACAGTCTTAAACCTTATTGGCTGTGAATGTTATCTTCTACTCATTGACTTGTGTTTCCCCTTTTGTGATCTTTCCCCATTTGTTTTTACCCATTAAATCCAAATAGTGAACATTATCTTGTTTGGGAGTCTGGTTCAGCCATGATCTTTGGGGCCTACTCAGAAGTCTCAATTGGATCTTGAATGGAGTTCCTAATTCCGTATCTTCCTTTAACAGTCCTAAATGCATGTTTTTGGATCTCATTTTCTGTTATACAGCAGTGTGGCCTCAATTTCTGTCTCCTGAGAAACAACCCTCCTTGAAGTATACCCATATTATATAAAAGTATAAAAACTATACTTTTCATAAAGTTTATAGAAAGTACATATGAAGTATAAAAAACAAACAGGGAACTTGAAGAGATGGAAACAGCATTTCCCACACCTTCTGTTACTGCATATGAGGTCCTTTAAAACAGAAAATCTTCATATGTGCAAAGAAACAGCACTTGTCCCAACTATTGAGAAGTTCAACACAAGCCATGGAAATGATAAAACACCAAGACTTGATCTGAGGTCAGCAATCGGGGGAAGTTATTTTGTTTACATACCAGGTCTTTCCCAACACATGGAACTCTTCCTCCCTTCAAGGCCCTACTGAGAGCTCACCTCTTCCAGGAGGCCTTCCCAGACTGAGCCCCCTCCTTCCTCTCCCCCTCGTCCCCCTCCCCATCCCTGCCGTCTTACCTCCTTCCCTTCCCCACAGCACCTGTATATATGTATATATGTTTGTACATATTTATTACTCTATTTTAGTTGTACATATCTATTCTATTTTATCTTGTTAATATATTTGGTTTTGTTCTCTGTCTCCCCCTTCTAGACTGTGAGCCCACTGTTGGGTAGGGACTGTCTCTATATGTTGCCAACTTGTACTTCCCAAGCGCTTAGTACAGTGCTCTGCACACAGTAAGAGCTCAATAAATATGATTGATTGATTAATTAAAGAGATGCCGCAAGCTCTCAAAGATGCCACCAAGTTCACTTTATTCAAGAAGAAAGGTGAAATTATTGAAGCATCTCCTACTCAGTCACTGCCAAGATTAAAATTTGGTCAAATTGGTGATCCAACACTCCCAGATTCACAATCTGTCTTCAGATCACAATGTGGCACATTGGACATAATCTTCACGGATTATGCCAGAAACAGGAAAAGAGCAGTTAGCAGTATTAAGGGCCTCTTATAAAGGGCATTTGCCACCAGTAGCTGATCTAGACTCTGGAAATTGCTTAGGAAATTTGGCTGCTCTGAAAAGTTTTTTGAGCTTTTGAAACTAGTTCATGGTGGCCATGATTATGATCTATTTGAACTGTTCCCTGTTGCCTGGTGAAGCAGGGAAGCACAGTGGTCCTGGTCTTGTTCAATTGATTCTATGCAGTCGTGTGAGGGGCTGCAAGCAGAGGTTTAGATGCACGTCTCAGAGTGCACTTTTAGTGTCCCAGTTAACTTCCAGCTCCATAAGCTTCAAGCATCAAAGGCCTGGAGACAATCAAGATAGTAAAGCGTCATTCTAGGATTATGTTGTCTGTTGACCTGTCGTGCCACTTCATACTAATAATAATGATGACATTTATTAAGCGCTTACTATGTGCAAAGCACTGTTCTAAGCACTGGGGAGATTACAGGGTGATCAGGTTGTCCCGCGGGGGGGCTCACAGTCTTAATCCCCATTTTCCAGATGAGGTAATTGAGGCCCAGAGAAGTTGAATGACTTGCCCAAAGTCACACAGCTGACAGTTGACAGAGCCAGGATTTGAACCCATGACCTCCGACTCCAAAGCCCATGCTCTTTCCACTGAGCCCCGCTGCTTTCCACTTCATCACTGCTTCCTCTGCCTTCACTCCATTGCCCTGTGGCTACTTTGGTGGGAACTCTTGCCTCTTTCTTGCCCCTAGGCAGCAGCTGCAGTGATTTCCTTTTGAATTCCTTGAAAGTGGGTCTGTTGAGAGCCACCACTTTACGTTCCCTCTGCCTCTACAGGATTCCACTTGTGAATGAAAATCTTCCTTGGGGGTCAGAGCCCAGAAGTGTCTCTGAAGTGTCTCTTGAAAGGGCTGGGAGGCAGAAGTGGAGTCCAAGGGGCACTTTAAGGGCACATCTTCATTTAGAACCTCCCTTCCACCACCCACCAGACCAGTGGGGTCCTGCACTGAGTTAGACGCCCTGGCCCTCCCACCTCTTTTGGGACAGCCCTGCAGGCCAGTTTGCTTGGGGTTTAAGTGACTCAGGATGGCCCTAGCCACCATTCTCTTAATACCTTTTAGGCCCATGGATCATTTCATTCATTGTCGTATTTATCAAGCACGTAGAGTGTGCAGAGCACTGTACTAAGCACTTGGGAGAGTAATAATAATAATAATAACAATGGCATTTATTAAGCACTTACTATGTGCCAAGCACTGTTCTAAGCTCCGGGGAGGTTACAAGGTGATCAGGTTGTCCCACATGGGGCTCACGGTCTTAATCCTCATTTTCCAGATGAGGTAACTGAGGCACAGAGAAGTTAAGTGACTTGCCCAAAGTCACACAGCTGACAGGTGGCGGAGCCAGGATTAGAACCCATGACCTCTGACTCCAAAGCCCGTGTTCTTTCCACTGAGCCACGCTGCACAATATAACACTAAACATACACAGTCCCTGCCCACAACGGGCTTGCACTTTCCAGCTCACTGGAAACTTCTGAATAAAGTCTTCCCCAGAATGGGGCATTAAGGCTTCGGAGGGAATTGAGCCTCCACCCTTTCTTTTACTTTCTCCTCTTTGTTGAGCTGCCACCAGCTCTGCTGACTATTAGATGCAGGGACGATTCCTGTTACTCTTATTGTTTGCTTGCAGCACTTAGTAGAGTGCTCTGCTCATAGAAGGCACGCAATTCCGATGAAAGAATGAACGACTGTCACCTGCCACCTACTCAGTAAGCATTCAATAAATATAATTGATTGAGGTGGAACCCCAAAATCATGGCCATCCTGTGGCTTTGTACTGCATAAGCACTTTGCTTCTCATCCCTGTCCCACGGTATTTATGTAGTATCCTTATACACCATTAGTTCTCCTCTCTGTAATTTATTTTAAAGTCTGTTTTCTCCTGTAAATGGTAAGCTCCCTGTGGGCAGGGATCATATCTACCAATGCTATTGTATTGTACATTCCCAAGCATGAAGTACTGTGCTTTGCACCCAATAAGCACTCAATAAATATCATTGACTGATAGATTGATATATGTACATATCCTTAGACGTGGTTGTTTCCCTTACCTGAAATTCGTTTTTATTTCTGCCTGCTCCTCTAGATTATGAGCACCTTGAGGGCACGTATCATGTCTACCTACTCTCTTATACTATCCAAAGCACAGTAAGCAGTCAATAAACCATTAGCGTTCCCCAAGGAAAGTTTAATTGATCCCACTGTTCTTTTTAGCGAGTCAGAGTTTATGGTATTTTAGAGTAAAACATCTCCTTGACTCTAATAATGTGCCCCGTACTTAATTTGATTGTGATCATGTTTCTTGTGTATAATGATGTAGGTATTTCTTAATAGTCTTTTGTCAAATATGGGATATATCAAATTTTGATTTTTAAGTTGGTTAAATGATTTAATAGTTTCATGCCTATTCAGCTAAGCTGAGAATTTAAATAATTGGCAGCGCTTCGTGAAGCCTATTTACCACACTAAGTAACTGCCCCACATTTTTGCATAATTATAGCAATAGGTAGAGAACTAAGTCTAGCAATTAGGGGTGCAGTATAAAGAAAGGAGGGAAAAAAGGCAGAAGGAAGAGGGCACTTGAAACTGTGTTTTATTTGTTACATTCTCCCAAGTGCTGCATGCAATAGTGTCTCAATGTATTGGAGTAACCTTGTCCCACTTTCTCCTCTTCCTACCCTGAAGTTTCCTGATTCCCTGAACCTGTATGTGGAGTCTTTTCTTCCTACCCCAGAGTTTGCACATCACTTACATCCTGTTTCTAAATATTTAGCACATTCTGATCCTTCTCTTCCTCCCACTGAGTTAGTTTGCACCACACCTCAAACCTGTATTAGCCAATGTTCTGACTCAACTGGCATGCGGCATGCACACCTAACACTGCTCACATTTATACTCTTACTCTTTCTCAAAAACTGGGGTGGGTGGGTGTGAGAAATTATGCACTGGAGGCAATTGTGCAAGTGAAAAGGGCATTTTCCCCTTTCATTATTTCTTGAAAAGATTTGCTGCTTTTACTACGATAGGTCCCCCTGTGCATATGCTTATATCACCTTTTTATATTTTCAATAAAATAAGTTAATCCGTTGAATGCTGAAATGCCTAGAAAGTTAGATCTGTGCATTAATCTTTTCTTTCTCCCTTTTTAAATTTTAATCAGGTTTCTTTTTTGATATTTTTGAGGGCAACCTGGGTGAAGCCAAAAAAATGCATGTTATCTTTAATGTAACTTTTGCTTCTTTCGAAAAACTTAGCAAGTAAAAGTCCACATATTTCACAAATTAGCAATAAAACATCCATCAGTGATCATTTTATATTAATTTTAAATTCATTCTAAGCATACATTCACAGATGTCTTTGCAAACACTGGAATTCTACCTCGCTTCTCCCCAGTTTGAGCTCCAATAGGTCATAATAATAATAATAATAATGGTATTTGTTAAGCGCTTACTATGTGCAAAGCACTGTTCTAAGCACTGTGGGGATACAAGGTGATCAGGTTGTCCCACGTGGGGCTCACAGTCTTAATTCCCATTTGACAGATGAGGAAACTGAGGCACAGAGAAATTAAGTGACATGCCCAAAGTCATACAGCCGACAAGTGGTGGAGCCAGGATTAGAACCCGTGACCTGTGACTCCCAAGCCCAGGCTCTTTCCACTGAGCCATGCTGCTTCTCTATGTGAAGATAGGGCTAGAGGGAGTTAGATATATAGACATACACTAATGAGAATTAATTGATCCCATTCTATTGTCAGAAGTAGATATTACTTACATTTTATTTAAAGAATGTATGTAAGAGTCCTCTGCACTTGTATATTTGGATTCCACTATTTGTAAATACTTTTTTTGCCTGCCTCCCATGGTAGAGTGTTCTCTCCTTGTGGGCAAGGAACATGTCTCATCTTCTACTAATGTACTTTACCAATCTCTTAGGGTCATATACTGCCCTCAGGGGCTCAAAAAGTTTCATTAATGTTGTTGCTTCTTAGAAACTTGGAAGCAATTGTTTGTTAAAATCACCAAACTAAGTGCATTTGAGAAAAGTCCTTCAAAGTAGTTCAGCCATCTGAGTGTACTTTTGCAAGGCAAAATGAAGTTGGGAACTGAAGCTTCTGATGCAGTCTAGCTATCATGGTTGTAAAGCATTCTTCATCTATCAAAAAATTCTAATCATGTCAAAAGCGGCAAAATTGATTAGCAAGAATGCCAATCTGTTTTTTTTTTTTTTTTTTAAGAAGGCATAGTAATAGTTCACTTTGGACATTGTTAAGTGGGAATTAGACCAAAGGGCCTGGCAGGAGCAGTAGAAAGCTGGGCCAGTGTCAGTCATTTGTTTTACACATGGAGAACTTCACCGGTCTTTTCTTCCAATAGACAAGATTGATCAGTTATTGGGAAAGGACCATTCTTTTGCTCAGTTATAAAAACACATGACACTTCATATCAATTATTTGGCTACTCAAAGTCACTGGGAATGGAGGCCAGTGTTAGTGTTTGTCAACGTTGCAACATACCGATTTTATTTGGCCGAAATTGAATGGAGATACACAGGAATGGCTTATATGATACAGATGTTAGACAAAGGTGTGGGGAGTAAATTTCTCTGTAGCTCTATATCTTATTTAGATGCTGCTTTTCCATTGCTGCTGTTCACCCCTGTGATGTAGCTGTGTGGGTATTAATTTAGCAAAATTTGCTGTCTTCCAGGTGTGGGAACTGGTTCATTTTTATTATAATACCAGATCATTACTTAATTCATATGCCAATAGCCCAGCACATGGAAAGCATTATAAATGTATTTACAGTGTGACTGGTCTGATGATAACATTGCATTAAATTCCCAGGTGAGGCAATTTAAGCAATTGCTTTGCCATGTGCAGGCCAGGGAAATGAACTTCTAGAATGCTTTAGTAATAAACTAACTTCATTGTTATGCTTACGTCGGATATAGTGGAATGATCATGGTTTGGTTACCTGCTCCGTACTCCACATATAAAACCAGGCAGGGGCAGATCAGAATTTTTTATTTAAACCAGGTTAATTCATTTTGTTTCAAATTTAGTATTGTTGCCCATGAGCAAATTCTGTGCATTCATGCTTCGGTTAAGTAGGCAGATTATTTGAAGCTACCCAGATAGGCAACTGTTCGAACTTAGCGTAATGAAAATCAGTCTACCAGTATGCAAAAATCCTGTTTGATTTCCAGGGAGAACTGCCATGAATCAAAAACTTGCCTTACATCTACAAGAACCCACTGAAAAACAGCCACTGAAACTTCGGAGTCTCAATTTTTTAAAAACAAGCATTCCCTATTATAGCACTGTCGTATTTCTCATTTGTGTGTGTAGGCTTCAGACTTGGAGTGAATACAGATGAGTAAGTTTGTAAATTTTTTTGCAGAACAGAAACAAATGTGAAAATTCCTCTTGTACTGAAAAACCTTTGATTTGAAATATCGTCAATTAAAGCCTTCCATTCTACATTGAACAGTCCCGCAATGATATTGAATTTCTCTCTGAATATCTTCTTTCCTTCTAGAGGCACGCATATAAAGCACCAGTAGACAATAGTAACTGACAACGAAGACTAAAAATGTTGACAATTTCTTGATTTGCCTGGTTAGCTTATGTATAGAAGTCATTAACTATTTATAAAATACATTATGAATTGGGTTGCTTCAAACTGTAGCTGTGTGACATTTGCAGCTCAAATTCTTCTGCTTGCATTTGGCCAAAGTGCAAATTTATATATAGTTGGTATTTTCAGTAGAAAAATGAGATTACGGGAAACGTTTCTTGTGATTAATTGTGATTTCTAAAGTTGACGATACCTCAGATTGCAGACTTTTTGGTAAGGAAACAAAAACAGTCATTGAATTGGGAGAAAATATTCCAAGAAAGCAAACTGTCAGGGTTAAACAAAGGCAACTGCTTCTTTATTTTCATTTTCTTTTACAATATTGTATTTAGAAATAATACTGATTTTACTCCAGTAGCACACTTCGATGAGACTCGTTTATATTTTTATTTGGAACAAACGATTCAGCATTTTATGAGGGCCCATCGTCTGACAAACAATATCTGACATTTCAAATTCATTATTTAGTAATTCAGCATGAAAGAAAAAAGTTTCAGCAGCTAATCATGTGTATAATTTGCTAAATTGCACCCCAGGAGGTAATCCAATTAATGAGTTTTTGCCATAAACATGGAAGTATTGTACATTTACAGGTAAATGATCAAAATTCATGAGGCTGAACTGTTGTTGAAGTTGAGCCTTACAACTACTGGTCCTTATAAGAAAGGATGTTTCCTAACCAAGAAAAGATGGGTCATTTTTTTGACACATGTTTGGAATTTTTTAGAATCTTTTTTTGGAATTCCATCAAATAAAAAGAGAGAATAGTGTAATTGAATAATCTATGCCAATTTTTTGGCTTTTTGGTTAAGAAAAGAAAAAATAAAAACAATCTCAATATGATATTCATGCATACTGAGGAATGTTTTAGTCCCCCATAGTGATGAAATGAATAATTAAAAAGTCAGCTCTGATACCAGCCTGTTTAAAGGTTCTTTTTTCTTTTAATGCTGTAGACTACTTTTGCTTGGCTAGTTTGAAACTGCTGTGGCAGAGATCTCCGAATGGGCAAAAGAAATACTTGGTACCATTTAAATTCTATAGTAGGCTTACTAAGAGGGAAACACAAACGTGTTTTTCCCCCTAGTTCAATAACAGTAATTGCACGATGCAGTGCCAAAGTCTTATAAATTGAACAGAGCGAAATCATGCAGAGAATACAGAAAGAGAAGTGGGTCCAGTGTTATTTAATGATGATGCTGAAGAGATATGGTCTATACATAAGCAAAAAAGAGACGAGCTGCTAGACACAGCTCTACTAGGGACATTGGGACCTGGGTTTAAGAATTTAATTTCACTCCTCCAGTTGTTCTCTCAGAAAATGGTAGCAGTGTTTCTATGGTTTTATAAGATTTAGAGATGGTTACATATAATGCTGGTGCATGCCCCATTTAAAAGTATATGCTTTAAAGACACCATTTTCATATATTATAATAATAATAATAATAATGGCATTTATTAAGCACTTACTATGTGCAAAGCACTGTTCTAAGCGCTGGGAAGGTTACAAGGTGATCAGGTTGTCCCACAGGGGGCTCACAGTCTTAATTCCCATTTTACAGATGAGGTAACTGAGGCCCAGAGAAGTTAAGTGACTTGCCCAAAGTCACACAGCTGACAGTTGGTGGAGCTGGGATTTGAACCCATGACTTCTGACTCCAAAGCCCGTGCTATTTCCACTGAGCCACGCTGCTTCTCTATATGCCATAAAAGGAGTAAAATCCCTCACTGAGCACTCCCTGTAAAGCACTCAATCACCTCGCTCTCTCCTACCTTACCTCTCTGCTTTCTTACTGTAGCACAGCCCACACACTTCTCTCCTGTAGTGCCAGCCTGCTCACTGGGCCTCCATCCCGTCTACCTCGCCACCGATCTCTCACCCATGTTCTGCCTCTGGCCTGGAGCACCCTCCCTCTTCATATCTGACAGATGATTGCTCTCCCCACCTTCAAAGTCTAACTGAAGGCAGTTCGCCTCCTAGAAGCCTTCCCTGATTAAACTCTCATTTCCTCTTCTCCCTCTCCCTTCTGCATCACCCTTGCCCGTGGATTTGCACCCTGTACTAACCCTTCCTTCAGCCCCACGGCACTTATGTACCTATCTAAAATTTCTTCATTCCTATTAATGTCTGTCTCCCCCTCTAGACTGTAAGCTTGTTGTAGAGAGGGAACTTTTCTACCAACTCTGTTATACTCTCCCAAGCACTTAGTACAGAGCTCTAAACACAGTAAGCCCTCAATAAGTATGATTGACTGATGGATTAATGCTAGTTGAACCCAGTATTTCCCATAAATTTCTGTAGTCAGCTTCATTCTGTATGAGAGAAGTTTTTTACTTTTGTTTATCCAGTGATTGCCCACCCACCTCTGCATAGAAACAGAAATTCATTACGGTAGGCTTTACAGCATTAATCACTTTGCCCCCTCTTACCTTCCCTCCCTGACTTCGTACTAGAACCCCACCTGCTCACTCTGTTCCTCTAATAATAATAATAATAATAATAATAGCATTTATTAAGCACTTACTATGTGCAAAGCACTGTTCTAACCTCTGACCAACCTACTCCCTGTACCTTGATCCTATCTTCCTTGCCACCAGCCTTTTGCTTTTATACTGCCCCTGGCCTGGAACACCCTCCCTCTTCAGATCTGACAGATGATTACTCTCCCCACCTTCAAAGCTTTATTAAAAACACATCTCATCCAAGAGGCCTTCCTCAATCAACCCCTCATTCAATCTTCTCCAACTCCTTTCTATGTTGTGCTTGTACTTGGATTTGCATCCTGTATGCATCCCTCCCTCAGTCTCACAGCACTCATGTACTTATCCTTAATTTATTTATTTATATTACCGTCTGTATCCTCCTCTAGGTTCTAAGCTTCTGGTGGGCAGGGAACGAGTCTACCAACTCTGTTATACTCTCCCAAGTGCTTAGTACAGTGCTCTGCACACAATAAGCTCTCAATAGATATGATTGATTGATTTATCATTGGGAACCTAACTGAATTTGTACTACTTTACTGCTACCATCTACTGGACCATTTTGACTGTTTTGCCATACAATGGAAATAGGACGGTCCCTGCCCTCAAGGTGCTTAAAGTCCAGTGGGAGAGTGTGCAAATGTGCCCTAGATCAAATGTCATAATAATCATAATGATTATGGTATTTAAGTGCTTAGTATGTGCCAGGCACTGTGCTATGCCCTGGAGTAGATACAAGATAATCTGTATCAGCCTCCTCTCCGATCTCCCATCCTCCTGTCTCTCCCCTCTTCAATCCATACTTCACGCCGCTGCCCGGATTGTCTTTGTCCAGAAACGGCCTGGGCATGTTACTCCCCTCCTCAAAAATCTCCAGTGGCTACCAATCAACCTATGCATCAGGCAGAAACTCCTCACCCTGGGCTTCAAGGCTATCCATCACCTTGCCCCCTCCTACCTCACCTCCCTTCTCTCCTCCTACAGCCCAGCCCGCACCCTCCACTCCTGTGCTGCTAATCTCCTCACTGTGCCTCATTTTCACCTGTCCCGCCTTCGACCCCTGGCCCGTTCTCACCTGTCCCGCCGTCGACCCCTGGCCCATGTCATCCCCCTGGCCTGGAATGCCCTCCCTCCGCACATCTGCCAAGCTAGCCCTCTTCCTCCCTTCAAGACCCTGCTGAGAGCTCACCTCCTCCAGGAGGCCTTCCCAGACTGAGCCCCCTCTCCATCCTCCCGCCTTACCTCCTTCCCCTCCCCACAGCACCTGTATATATGTATATATGTTTGTACGTATTTATTACTCTATTTTATTTGTACATATTTATTCTATTTATTTTATTTTGTTAATATGTTTTGTTTTGTTCTGTGTCTCCCCCTTCTAGACTGTGAGCCCACTGTTGGATAGGGACCGTCTCTATATGTTGCCAACTTGTACTTCCCAAGTGCTTAGTACAGTGCTCTGCACACAATAAGCTCTCGATAAATACGATTGAATGAATGAATGAATAATCAGGTTGGACACAGTCCCTGTCCCACATAGGGCTCACAGTCTTAATCCCCATTTTACAGATGAGGAAACAGAAGCACAGAAAAGTTAAGTGACTTGCCCAAGGCCATGCAGCAGATAAGTGGTAGATCCAGGGCTAGAACCCAGGGCCTCTGACTCCCAAGCCCCTGGAAGCAAATGAACTGCTCGAGTAGATGGACCTCGAAGTCCGAGAGATCCCTCCTCAAAGTCGAGGGATGTACGCCAGCAGAATGAGGAGCTACCAGCAAGAAATGGCAAAGCTCGAAACAGATTTTGTGAGTCAGTTTAACCACATACTTTTTTTAGGTTTCCCACGTGACCAGATCATCTGTTCTTTTCCAGTTTTTTTTCTTAACTGGAAGCATGCATAAGTCTCAGTATACCCCCTACTTGCGTGAAAAGTATTCTTTTGAACTTTGAGTTGATGGTATTTCCCTAATGTACAGCAAAATAATTTAGCAAAAAAATCCAACCAGATTTCAACCACAATATTCAGGTCATATGCTCTGTCTTAACCTAGTAATGCTTGAGTGCAGTCTTGTTGTCACCCTTGGATGACACCAGTGAGAGACTGTGCTTGGTTTTTATCATTGTTTTGGTAAATATCTAGGGATTCAACCTGAAATTGTCCTCCCAATTTTTAGGGAAAAGAGTGTTTTGTGTTCAGTGTCCAAATTCAGGCGTGAAATCAAACAGTCAGAGCAGGGACAGACTTTTAGACAGTTTTGGAAATGGTAAGCTTCCGCTGAGAAAAACGGTATAACACAATTGCCAAATTGGCAGTTTTTGAAGAATTTTGGGATAAAAGTTATACCGGGAAATACAGAGCTGGAAGACAAATTCTTGGTTTTTAGATTTAAAGATTTTAGATTAGATTTAGATTAGATTTTTAGGCTGAAGCCATTTAAAAAGAATCATTGGGAAAAGCCAGATATTGTTAATTCCTCCATTCATAGGATCAAAAGAATCCAATTGACTTTTTTGTGTGAGCCTGAAAAATGAACTACCATTCATTTTTGCCTTTTTGAGAGTCTTTTCTCAAATATAAGCGTAGGCCATCAGTACTTGATTAGTGGGGCATGTTTATCTCCGGAAGAGAGGAATGAGTACAAACCACTTCTTTTTTGGTGTAGTGAAGATTCAAGGTTATTCATCGTGCCATGGGAGGTAACCTGGGAATGCATACTTATGGAAGAATTTCTAAACTAAATCCTTGTTTTGTTTTCAGGAATAAATAATCACCTTATAAAATGGCAATTTCTCTTTTTATACCTAGTTTTTTTCCAGAGAGCCACAGGCACGAGCTATACTTTTCCAGCTTCCCTTTTGAGAAAAAGTATAAAAACATTCATATGTTTTCAATATTTTAGTTGCCGCAGCTGTCTTCTGTGTCAAGGATCAGTCTTTGGCAGCCACTCCCAGTGGCCATAGGGCTCAGTGAGTTTGGCTCTTAAGAGAAGCAATGTGTTGAGCAAGTCTTGGTGATTAGCTCCTCCTCACCTCCCCATCGCCCCTACTCCCTCCCTCTGCTCTACCCCCCTCCAACCCCACAGCACTTGAGTATATATGTACATATTTGTTATTTTATTTTATTAATGATCTGTATATATCTATAACTCTATTTATATTGATGCTATTGATGCCAATCTACTTGTTTTGTTATCTGTCTCCACCCTTCTAGACTGTGAGCCTGTTGTTGGGTAGGGATTGTCTCTAATGCCAAATTGTACTTTACAAGCGCTTAGTACAGTGCTCTGCACACAGTCAGTGCTCAATAAATATGATTGAATGAATGAATGAATGCTGTTTCCACTAGGCCTGGAAAAACAAAATAGGCCATTCAATAAATAATCAGATGTGCATACCAAGGCCAGGAAGGTGGCAATTAATTAGGGAATGTCCCTGGAGGAGGTGGCTCTGGAGAAGGCTTTGAGGATGGGGAGGGATGTGATTTGGCTGATTTTAGGGGCGCTCCATGCACTGGAAAGGGGTGAACCACATGAGAAGCAGTGTGGAGTAACTAGTATCTATCCCAGCACTTAGTACCATGACTGGCACATAGCACTTAACAAATATCATTAAAAAGAGAAAAAGCTCATCCATTGAGTAACTTAGTCCATTACAGGCAGGCTTTAGTGGTAGCTTGTACGCTATCCACAGTGGTATCAGGTCAGGAGCAGTGAATAGCATAGAAACTATGTGAAGAAATTTCCAATTTTAAAAAAATCATAGGCTTCTTACTTATCCACTGTTTAGTCACTTTAAATTTTGGTTACTGAGATCCAGAGGTGATTTCTTTCTTTTTAAAATAAAAGGTATTGATTGAATCAGTTAACTCACCTAGGGCTTCCTGCCAGGCCCAGGTGGGCTGTTCTAATAATGATGGTATTTGTTAAGTGCTTACTATGTGCCAAGCACTGTTCTAAGCACTGGATGGTCCCAAAGTAAGAGTCGGAGCACAGCTGCTTGACCAGGCTCAAAAAGTTCAATTTGGTGGGAGCGGTAAGTGGGAATAGGAGGTGCAGAGCACAGGTCAGCCCTGGAGTAGGAGAAGCACAGGCTGTTTAAAGAAGTCGGTGACCCAGTGTCACCCAGCGGTCTTCCACCCTGAAGAGTCAGTCACGGCTTATCGATCCTTGGCTCTGAAGAAGAGGTTAAATAGATGCTTTCAGTTTATCTGAAATTCATAGTGCTTTCTAGCGGTTTCAGATGCTCATCTATTCAAAACCAACATAGATTGTAAGCTCATTGTGGACGGGAAATGCGTCTACCAACTTTGTTTTATTATACTGTCCCAAGCACTTCACACAGGGCTCTGCACACAGTAAGTGCTCAGTAAATGCCATTGATGGTGATAGATTGCTCACAGAAAGCATTTCTGTATCTTAAAAGTTCATTGACTGCAGCCTGGGCATTCATGCCTTAACTCACCATGATTATTAAATTTAACTTATTCTATGTGTCTCATGAACTAAACTCTGATGACCTACTTCTGTGTTCCATAAACCTTCTCCATCCCACATTTTTTTCAGTCTTTCCCCTTAGGCCATTGTAGGCAGGGGGGATGGTGAGAGAGATGTATTATTCACTTTTCATGGTTCCATTCTAAAGGATTCTGTAAGACTTTGTTCTGAGGTGGGGAATTGTTTGAAATTTTCTCTTCTGATTAATAGCCTTATCATTATGAAGGAAACAAAAGTGTGTATTTCCATGGACTCCAGAGAGTACACCATATGTTATGGTCTAGTTAGGGATCGAAAGAGCCTAGACTTGAACAGTAGAACTCCTGACAGGATGTAAGAAAAATCCCTCTAGAAGCCATAGCATTTAATCACAATCGGGAGGCTTTTCTAGAGGAATAGATAATACACATTCGACTTCTATTTAACGATTTCATTTGAATGACATGGGAATCAGTAATATAGAAGTTATTTACAGCTGGGCAACTGTAGCAAAATACATCTCATTGAACCTAAAACTTGTCATTTCGTTATTCCCTCCATTTGCTGGGGTCTTGTGGTTGCCTTTTAGTGAAGCGTCAAGTTCGATAACTTCGGATAACTTGGATTTGACTTGCAGATTCCAGCCAAGAGTTTTCCATTAGGGGGCTCCCGAGATTGAGGATGATCAGTCTCAATACCGATGTGCTCCGAAGCTTTTCCTTCCTAACGCTTCTCTCTCTCTCTCTCTCTCGTTTTTCCTCTCCAGAAAAGGTCACGGATCGCCTACAGTGACGAAGTGCGGAATGAGCTTCTGGGGGATGTTGGGAATTCCTCGGAGAACCAGGTAGAATGCTAATCAAGAAACCCTAGTGGGTGGCTGGAGGGTGAAGGAGGTCACTGGCACACTGGGCTTCTCAAGCTGCTCCCTAACAGCATTAGCGACAACTCATGTGGAAGTGATACTGTTTAATGCAAAGCTGGAGTCTTAATCAACTTCAAAATGCTTCTCGGAGATCTTACATTTAACCCTTTACCTTGTGATCACCGTCTGCTATCTTTAAAAAAATCTTTTCTTCTCTTTTCTGTATTACTCAGTACTTAAGGAATAACTTGAAACACACTGTTTGCAAACAAAGCCAAGGTCCTCACCTCAAACGTATATAAAAGGAATTTTGGGAAAGGACATAATGCAGCTTTGATAATAATGCGGTATAATTAAATCAACAGTGGCAGGCAAAACAAATGGAAGTAAGCTTTCAGATTGCAACTGGGCCACTCAATATGTGGCTACTTAAAAAAAAAGTTACAATGGACCAATATAGATTTATAAGAATAACACTATTTTAGAAGTTGGGATACATATGGTGTTTATTGGTGAAAATTTTTTGCAGGGAAAAAAAATCCCAATTTGGGATCATTTATGTTACTAATATTGCACACCGTAGATTAGAATTAATAATTAGGAATATTCAACAATTTCTTCTTGGGGGAAAAACCTCATATCTATCAATCTCTCTTATGGGACTGAATTTTGCCATTAGAGAGTGTACTTTTTATCATAAATTATAGTCTATATTTGGGTAAAGAAATTTTAAATCCATTTGGATAAACTGAATTGGTATTAAAGCATTTGTTCTCTTAGCTATTTACAGAATGTCACAGTTTTCATTATACAGAGCTAATAACCTTTGATATTTTAAAAGTAAATAAGCTTCAGTTAAGATGTTGAACATTTAGAGGTAGGACATGAACTTGTTGTATCCTAATGTGATTTGGTGCTGCGAGATAACTATGACCAAGCTTAAACTTGTGTGGTAGATTTCAGCGTGCCTATTGGGCTAGCATAACTTGCAGACTATCTCCTATTACTACATGTTAATAAGGGACCTGGTGTATTCAGTCGTACAAAGTAGATAAGTAAATATACTTCTGATTGTTTACACACACACACACACACTCATTCAGTCATTCATTTATTCAATTGTATTTATTGAGCGCTTACTGTGTGCAGAGCACTGTACTAAACGCTTGGGAAGTACAAGTTGGCAACATATAGAAACGGCCCCTACCCAACAGTGGGATCACAGTCTAGAAGGGGGAGACAGAGAACAAAACATATTAACAAAATAAAATAAATAGAATAAATATGTACAAATAAAACAAATAGAGTAATAAATACATACAAACATATATACATATATACAGGTGCTGTGGGGAGGGGAAGGAGGTAAGGGGGGGATGGAGAGGAGAGGGAGAGGAAGGAGCGAGCTCAGTCTGGGAAGGCCTCCTGGAGGAGGTGAGCTCTCAGTAGGGAAAATGGGGGAGGATCCCCCCCAGGCCCAAGGCCTGAGGCCCACTCTGCCCACGCGCGTGCGCGCACACACACACACACACACGCAATCTAACTATGCCAGTATAAACAGGAGCTTTGCCACAACATGATATGACAAAACTGAGTAGGTTATTTCTGGGGGAAGAGCCTTTCTCCCTTCTTCTTCCCTTGTTATTCAGGAGTGATCAGCCTGAGTTTAAATATGGAAACATACTCTGTCGTCCCTTGATTTTCAGGCCCTTGACTGTAATGTAAGACAAGCAAAAAAGTAAAAATGAGTTGGATATATCGGACAGAGTAGTTATGACAAAATTTGTCGGGACCGTCCCTATATGTTGCCGATTTGTACTTTCCAAGCACTTAGTACAGTGCTCTGCACACAGTAAGTGCTCAGTAAATACGATTGAATGAATTTGTCTTCATAATAGGTTGGCTAATATATGAATATTTGAGAATTCTTTGTGTTTGAATTATAATGCCCTGATTTGCCGCAACAGCAACATAATCGTGCCTTTTAAAAGCTAAAATGATTGAGTGCTTTTATTTCCTATGTCGGCTGTGTTAAAAGTAAAAGATCTTTACTTGATTTGAAATGCTACATAATGTAGAGGAAATATAGAATGGGGAAATCCTGTCTTTCAGAGTTCTTGTTCATGTAATACATGTTGAAGTGCCCCTGACATTGAAATCATTTTAAAGTGCTCACATTTTGTGTGCCCAAAATATTTCCTGGATATGCCATATAAATCTCATTCTTTAAAATTACCAAAGGAAGAGAGTTTGCAAAAATAGTGTGCAGTCATATTTTCTGATTTTTTTCAAATTATAATCTCTTCTGTCACTTAAAAGCAATTAGGCAGAGTTTCTCTAGTAGACTCAGAGATACCAAACTTAGAAACCCCGAAAGTACTTGGAGAGCCTGAAGTTTAGTTGTTAGGGGCTGTCACTTCAATAAATATAAATCTAAATGTGAAAAATTACAATTGTAACTACATGAAACAGAAAGATTATTACAGTGAACTTTTCAGTCTGAAATATGAATTAGGTGTGATATTTCAAATAGAAAACACATCCAATTTTGGGATTTTTTCATTACTGTATGAGTAATCACATGTGGTTTCAAATAATGAAACATTCATAGGAATTTTACATGTTTGTGTGCACATTTCCATCCTTTGGGTTCACAGATGACGTCTCTGTAGAGGAGAAGCAACATGGTGTAGTGGATAGAGCATAGGTCTGGGAATCAAAAGGTCATAGGTTCTAATCCCTGCTCCTCCACTTGTCTGCTGGGTGACCTTGGGCAAGTCACTTAACTTCTCTGGGCCCAAGTTACCTGATCTGGAAAATGGGGATCGAGACCGTGAGCCCCACGTGGGACATGGACTATGTCCAATCCAATTTGCTTGTACCCACTCCAGCGCTTAGCGCAGTGCCTGGCACATAGTAAGCACTTAACAAATACCATAATTATTATTAGTATCTCATCAATTTGCACAGGTGTGGCTAATAGTCTAATGCAAGATTGACACAGCCCCTTCTGCAGTGTGTGCATGTAAAGTTTGCTTCTTTCTGAACAGTTGCATTTTTACACATAGTACCCAGTGCTGAATTCTTTTCTTCTTCTTGTGTCAAAATCCTCCCAAAGCCCTCTCAGCTCTGCTAGCTTTCTATCCCATTTTCGGGATGTACCTGCCAAGTCTGATGTATTCTCCCAAGTGCTTAGTACAGTCCTCTGATTAGGAGTAAGCACTCAATAAATACCATTGATGATTTCTGATTGCTCCATGCCAGGCTGACTTGTTTCTTGTGCTGGACTTTCTAACGACCACTGTCATGCCACCTAATCACTGCATGTAATTTCTTTCTTCCCTTTTCCCTCCATAGTTGAACCCATCCATTCTATCAGTTAGACCTAGAACTATACTTCTCGTGTGATAAGATCATCATTCAAATCATAGAATGAGTAGAGGGACTGATTCATTGGGCTAAGACATCAAATTGCTTCTAACTGGTAAATCCTAAAGAATTAGTGAGTGGGGAAATAAAGAACTGCGGCAATATAACTGCAAATTGGATTAACTATTTCATGAGCACAGAAAAGTTTAACCCTAGAGACTGCTAAAGAAGAACTCACAAATGAGTTTTTCACATTTGCACTGTTTGCAATATCCCCTAGATACAACAATTAGTAGTAGTAATCGTATTAAGTGCTTTTTGGATTCAGAGCTCTGCTTTATGTGCTGGAAAAGAATGCTCAAGGTCTCTGTCCTTTGAGGGACACACAGTCTGAGGTAAACCTTTAGACTATTTTGGTGGTGGGTAGGGTGAGGCGAAACTAAATAAAACAATTGGCATATTTTGACCATTTTTTTTAAATGATATTCTAAGTACGTTACTTTGTGTCAGGCACTGTTCTAAGCACTGGGGTAGATACAAGCTAATCAGGTTGGATACAGTCCCTGTCCCTGAAGCACAGAGAAGTTAAGTGACTTACCCAAGGTCACACAACAGACAAGTGGTGGAGCCGGAATTAGAACCCAGATCCTTTCGCCATCCTTCTGATTCATAGAACTGTGCTCTATGAGGCCACACTGCTTCCCAACTGTTGTAGTTGGCTGGCCCTTTAAGGTTTTGAAAACATTCGGGGCAAGGGGAAGTATATAAATTGGAGAATACTGTAATGCAACAGTTGAAAAAGGGGCAAGAAACCAAAAGTGTAAGCCTATTATAGACCCAGACCAGGGCTTTTTGCTTTCTTTTGTTTTTACTGTGGGACTCAGTTTTGAAAGGGCATTCTTGGAGGTGAATCAGTGGGTATTCTTGACACCTAACACTAAATATTATGTGTGCTAATACAGGCAACATTATGCTGTGTTGTAATTAGCTAAATCTCCTGAGTGAAAAGAACGTATTAATTTCCATTAGGTATATCTGGAAGTTGCTTCCATTTAATTTATTAAGGTTTAAAAATATTTCATAACAATAATTTTCTAAACTAAAATATGTTTGATGTCCTTCCACCATTACACTATTAAATTGGGTTCCATGCTGTTTTAATATAGTAATAGCTTTGCTTTGTTCACATTAATTCATTCCTGATTCAGATCTGGCGTGCACAATCAGATGTGACTTGTTCTGCTTTACAAAGAAGGAGAAACCATCTATGTTACATGTCAGGAGAGTGTTTGGGTTATTGGTTGCCAAGGAATCTTATCTTAAACAGTACTATATCATTTTCCAATCATTTTTGTCATTCTGACTGGCAGAATGTATTAGTCCTCTAAAAGAGTTAAGTATTTCAATGAAGAAATGCTGTATTTTGAGTTCTATCTCTTTTTGTTATTTTGGGTTAATGAGGGTTAAAGTTGGTCACAGAAAGGAATTAGATGGTTAAATCAGAATATAATGATGATTTATTTCCTATATTCCAAACTGTATTGTTTGAACCATGTGATATCTCTTCCAGTACCAAAATACATAGATCAATGAATTTGAGTCCTTAATAGAAGGTTAAGAAAAGTTAAATACACAGTAACATATTTACTCATACACTCAGAAATATTTGTGGTAAACCATTATTTTGCAGAGATAGGATTACTTAATTTCTGACTACAAGGTTTTCTTAGGTCCTGATTTGGGCTTGCTGTGCATAAAGTGTGTCAAACTTCAGCTACAGACCAGGGGGTGAAGTCGGTCAATTTAATTCCCCAAGATCTAAAGAAGGTCGGTATCATTTCATATAGCCCTGGCAGAGCAGATCATTACCAGACACAAATCTGTTCGTTACGTGCTGAGGGTTTATAGCAAAATAAATAGACTGTCATCATAAGTTCAGAAAATTGTGTGTTCGACCCACGATAATGTGTAAAGGGCGTTTAATAGAGTTCAGCATTTATTCGTTATCTGTATGCGGACAGAGACGGCAGCCGTGTTATCAGCTTTAAAAAAAATTTGGTAGTTTGCTCGGTCACATGATGTGCCTCATAGACCCACAGCATGCGCATGCGTGCACCTTCGCAGACACACTCTGCGGCGCGGTTTTGATTTTTAGTCACAGCAGAAGGCTTAGCCACAAGAGATTCCACTGGTTCAAACCAGCGTAAACCAGATTTTTTTCAGCCTACAAAGGAACAGATTACCTCTTGTATAAATTCTGCATTAAAAAAAAATAGAAAAAACTTTGTTTCAAAAAATGTTGATTATCATAATCTAAAATGGTGGCTGTGGATGCTTTAGTGCCGTTCACGAATTAGCAAATGGTGAACTCGATAAAGTATACATTTGGTTCATTTTCGGCTGGGGCGATCATTGTTAATTTGCAGATATACACTCATCTTTTGTTCGTTTCAATGAATAATTCTCAACAACTTTAAAACCAACAAAACAAAACAAAAAAACCCCTCTTTTTCCTAGCTTAGCTGCAAATCCGGCACAAGCTTAAACTCAGCCATGCAGCACAAACAAGATAGAACATTTTTTGTTTGGAACCTATTGAAAAAACAAATGTGGAGTATTTTTAAACGCTCATTGATTATGGCAGGGTGGCATGCCCAAATGGACTCTATTGCAGAAGAGTAGTTTTAAACTTTGGCCCTTTAAGCATCATAGTCAACTGAAGAATGGTGACCCTGAAGAAACAGAGCGCTATGTGACCAGCTCCAAGATCCTCTCTTTCTGAAAAAGAATTAATGTTTGCCTTTTAGAAAGCGAAAAAGAGAAACAGGCACTCACTCGCATTTTCTATATATAGATATATAGATAGATATAGATAGATATACGCATACCTATTAGTTTATGATAGGCTAGATTCCTGTGTTTAGAACTCGGCATAATGATTTAAGGACTAGCTTGGTTATATATTTCAGTACAGTTCTTTCTTTAAATTTCTGATTTGGACAGTTGCAGCTAACTGAATTACATTCCAGCCTCCAGACTATTTTGGAGGAAGAATGAAAAGTTACATTTTAAGCAAATGTACAGGGCATCATGTGACAGAACAGTTAATGTTTTTCTTTTGGGAAGGGAACTCTTTTATAAATCTCTCTGCCCCAAACTTGAAATTAGTCTTCTAAAATAAGAAGTGAAACAGAAATTGGAAAGTTTATGTGGCTTTTATCATGTGGGGCCAAAACGATTGAGAAGCCCTTATCGCAGGAGGTCTTTAGTGGTCTTCTTTATAAGCAGTTATGACAACTACAACTGGTTCTGCCTTTTTTTCTGAAACAGTCGACAATTGTAGATGTTAATAGGTGAAGCAGATATAATTGTATGTTTAAAATGGTAGTTGTATAGTCCAGTTAGGAAAGGATCGAAAAATGCAAATATCAGTCAGCGGTATTGTGTCATCTGCAGTCTTGTCTAAAATCAGTCTGTTTCTATTTTATTTTGGAAAATATTGTTAAAGCAAGCTTATAAAAACAGATATGTTGCATGTTCTGATAGGCATTGAATTAAAATCAGTTGGCCTGCTTTGTGTAAGATATTCAAAAAGTGAAAGAAATCATTGCATTTTGATGTTTTGGTCTTTTGATTTCCATGTTCTTCATTCTTAAAATATATGATACGCTGTTCCAAATTAAAAGGTACCCTGGGATTTTTTTTTTTTTGCAATAGTCTAGTATTAAGAAAACCAGAAATAATCTCCAGCATTCCCAATAATTTTCCAGGACATTATCTGCATATATAGCTCTTTAAATATGCCATATCCTAAGGAAACATTCTCCTTCAGGCCTCCTTAATAATTGTCCATGCATTAATAGCGAATATGTAAATGCTTGAGGAATTGATTTCTAACTTAAAGTAATATAAGATAATAATTTGTTTTGAGCTAAATAAGAAATAAGTTGTTAACATTCAAAATTGAGTTCTATCCATCAACGTGGGCATACAAAACCTCTTCAACAGTTCATTCTTAAAAGGGATGTATGGTAAACTAGTTTTGTTTTCTTTAAAATATAGACTTCTATGAAGTCATTCTCCTTTATTTCATGATGGTGTCTTAGATGTGGTTTAAAAGAGAATTTCTCACTATTCTCTTTGTTTAATGTGACAGTGTGAGAAAGTGATCTTTATTCGTTCAAAAAACTCTGCATGTAGTCTGTGTTTAGGTTCTTCTAATGTGTTTGTCTGTGATTTTTAAATGCTAAACATGTAAACAGATAAATTGTCAATGTTAATTCTGTATCCTGTCACACAACTGATCTTTCCTGGCATTTCTTTCCTTTTTATCTTTTTTTTTTTTGTGCGTTCATGTTGCAGTTGATAAAATTACGCGAAGAGGTGAGTACTTTCTAGCTTTCTGTTGTCTAGCTTCCCTTTAAAGCTGAGTTTCTAAATCTGAAGTAGATCTTTTTGTTCAGCATTACAGGGAATCTACACAAAGCAAAAGTATTGATTATATTGCTCAAAAATGTTCTCTACTATCTGCCTCATCTTATAACTGCATACTTAAGAATACTGGGGGACGAGTGTTGGATATTGTAACTATTATTTGATTGAAGAGGAAAAAGATATTTTAAAGGCAAAGAAAAGGGAAGCATAGTAGTTAAAGTTTTAAACTGTTATCCCTCCAAATTAAATTTTGGTTTTATATTGTGAAAGCAATTATTTTTATTTGTTTCTGAAAATATTCAGTGGGGCAAATATTTATATAGATTAAGGTTTCTGATTTACCAAGTTCTACTTTCAACAAATATGCTCCTCTCAAAATATAGTTAATTTTAATATACTGAAACAATCACTTTTGGGGGAACACATTAATATTACAAATGAACTGCAAGTGAACGTTTCCCCATACGTATCAATATGGTTTTCTGCATCGGCAGCATTTTTGTTGTTGTTGAACGTGGTACCTGCACGATTCCTCATCTTATTAGGTTTTATAGTCTCTCCTGGTTTTACAACTGTCCACTGCTGCGCACTGAACAGTTGACCGAGTTCAGTAACCATCTACTGCTTTGGATTTATTTGTGACACAGCACATATCTGCAGTTCTCTATCCTGTTTTATCCCAACATCAGTGAGAGATTTTGTGTAGCCTATATTTCCGTTAGGCTAAGTTTCTCAGGCGAGCCTTGTTGCCCTGTCAGGGGTACATGACAACAGTTATTGCAATTTTGATGTAGTGTGGTTGATCTTCGTTACCTTTATCTTTTTTGTTGAAACAACAGTGAATATTATTCTTTGAAAATTAAATTGCTTACAGTAACGAAACAACACTAGGAACCATCTTGTGGGCAGATTAATAGCAGTGATGGGGGTGTTTGATGGAATATTTCCTGTTTTGTAATAAGAATATTTCATTATTTGTTAAAACATGTTAAATGTTTATTTGGTGACTTTCAAAAAAAACTTAACCCAATCAGGATGTATTTCTGGTGTGTTGCCATTAATAAAAAAAATTGGAAACAAAATAAAATTAGCAAAAGGCTTAATGCTCCTGCCTATTTACTGTTCTAGAGCCTTTATTTAGAATCCCTACATGTAAAAAGAAGAATGTGTGAGCAGAATTTGTGTAACCTGAATTCTGACAAGCTATCACTCACTATTTTCTGTATGCATTCACTATAATGTCAACCCACTTTTACTCAAGACTACAGATGTACACATATGTAAATATATTTTGTTCTAAGGTGAAGATGAGATTTGTGCTTCCTAGCCAACTACTACGGGTTATGTTTTATGAATGATGATAATTGGGATTGGAAAAGTCTGTGATAAAGAACCCGGATCTGACTGTTACCACCTGAAGTTATTTAATGAATGTGTTACATAAAATTAGATGGGGGTAATTTGCCAAAATCATCATTTTCTGCAAAAGTTCTTTAAGCAAGGAAATAAGTGTAACGTTTAAAAATCTGTTTTATATATCAAAAATAGTGCGTGCGGCAAATAGATATTTCTTTTAAAGATGCTTTTAATAGTGTGTTTCCTTGTAATTTCTTCCTTTTTTTGCATGCAACGATAATCATCTAGATCAATGATTTTCACTTTAGTATATGTTTTGAAAACTAAAATTGCCATAATTTATCATGGAATTGTAATTAAAGGTAGACTTAAATAATTGAACTAATAGGATGACATAATCTGAAATGTAATTTTAACTGCTTTTGTTATTATTGTGGATGCTATTTATGGAATAAATTACTCTGATGCACTATGTGCTTTAACAAATAGTGTAAATGACCCAGGTGAGGTTCTAACATGTCACCTACTGAAAACAACCTAATTTTAGCCATCTTAAGGAGACATGTCCTCTTACAAATAATCGTACTCTGCTCTATTTTGGGATAATAACACCCGCATGTCCTCCTCATTATAATGCTCTATTTGTTGGAGGATATTTGTGGGAGGCTGGGCTGTGGTACAGATCAAGATAAACAGGCTTTAGCATTTCTTAGCTCTCAGTTTGAGTCCTGCTCGCACAGGATGACTAAATCTCCAGTGAAAGTATTCCACGATGCAAAAATTTCCTCACACAAGTTGAGCGCCGTCTGAAGCGTCTACACAGAATCATTCCAAACTTTGAAAAAGGCCATGCGGAGTGTGGGAGAATGGGTTTGGGTGGAGAGTAAGGGACAAGTTGAAAGTATCAGCTGCTTCTGTAGACCATTTCCTTTCATTTCCCAATATTGGGGCAATGCAGAACTAGGCCAACAGAGTAAATAGAACAGCCGTTTCAAGAACTTGATTTTGTTTTGACTTAGGTAGGGAGCTTCTGAAAGACAAAACAAGAACCAGCAGCATGCAATATTACTGTTCGGATGACCGTGCTTCTCTGCACAAATTGCTTTGGCAGAAAAATTAGCCCCAGAATACATTTAACTCCTTCAGAAATGTTTGCCTGATAATGCACACATATAAAATACAAATTCATGTGGATAACCATACTGACTTAGCAGTAATGCTGTGCATAATCCGATTTTTCATAATTGCCTCGGATTAAAAAAAAATAAATCCCAATTCAAATGTTCCGCTCCCTGTATCGAATATGAAGTACCAGATGATTAAAATGTGATATTATGGCATCCACAATAGGTACAGCAGCATCTCACCTAAAATTTAGGAATTTTTCCACTTTTTGAATTATTCTTCTGACTGTTAAGTTTTGAAAGCTTAAAGAATTTGAAATGAGCATATTGGTATTAAAGTAAAAAAAACATTTTCCCAGCGCAGTGGGCCCCACTAAGAGAGTTTTTTGATGGCTACTGTGTTCTTCCCTCTGGAATTTAAGTAATGAATGTAGGTAAAGATGAATACAGTCCTGGATAGAGATCTTTTATGTAACTTCTTTAAAGTTTAAGTAATTTTTTGAATTGGCCGTATATCCCCAATCTCTACAGCACCAGTTCCTTTGGTGGTTTCAATTAAAGCAGTGTATCTCTGGTTTTAAATTTCATTAAAAGTGCTTTTGCTCCCTTTTTTAGGTGGCTTGCCTCCAACGAATGTTAAAGACTTTTAGACTTTTTGTTTGCAATTTGCTCTTAACCTATCCACTGTGTATTAGATGACGCTATTAATTATTATAGACTGTTATTGCAGCTTTTCTGACCTTCACATTAGGTCCTATCTGTGCTGATCTAAATGCATTGTTTTAATGATTTCCTCTTTCCCCCCATCACCCTCCCCCCCAAAAAAAATCAAGGAAAGCTTTGATGTGGCTTTAGCTGCCTCCATCGTCTGGCCGCATCTCAGATGTGTCACCTATGCCGGGAGGGAATAGGGAAATCACGTTTTGAATGGTAATGATAACATACTAATCACTTCCTTTCTTTGAAGATAGAAGCGAGATATTCTGTCAGCATCCCTGGTTGCTGGAGCTTGGAGGCACTGGTCTAGGTGTATTAGCTTAAGTGTGCATGTCAATACAGCTTGCATCTCTGAGATCCATAGGGGCTCATTAGAGCAAGGTAGATCGTTTCGCTAGACAGCCACACAGATAATATGTATGGCAACTCCTGTTTCATTATCAGAAAGTATTTCTTCGATTTTAAATGACATCTGTCAATAAGACAAAGTTAGAGGAGGTGTTTCTGCTGGATCCCAAAACTGGTTTGGGGCACAGAGGGTTTTTTTTGGGGGGTGGAGGCGTTGAAGGGAGGCAGGAGAAAGGAGAAGCCAATCACCCTTTTTGTGCACATTAATGTTTGCAACAAATATGATTGGTTTGTATCTTTTTTGGTAGGCTGAATAAGACTAGTCCAAGATCATTATCCTTTAAAAGAGGAAACTGAACATTTCGTGTTTAGAGGAATGAAATGGTAAAAATAGCAATTTCAATTTCACTGTTGCTTTCGGGTTCAAAATGAAAGTCATTAAAATGTAGGCCACGTGGTTCTTGGAATCTGAATTTTCATCCTGTATTTGGAAAAAAAAAAGAATTATCTGTATAATTTACAATTTGCATATTAGCATCAGCGAAGGCATGAGTGTGCCTCTCGTTTCTTGATATTTACCGTGTATAGTTGCATTTTAGAATTCCATTTCAGTTCAGAGTATTGTTCTATGCACTCTCTTTCCCTACAACCGAATACAAGAAGATTCTACTAAAAATTGTATCTTTGTTGAAAATCGCTACCCGGAGGTAATTGAAAGGGAAATGTAATGTTAAGTTGCTGGATTTTGTTTCAAGCACAAAATATTGAATCAATTTTCCAGGAAAATAAAAATTGCTAGTATTGTTCATGCCTTTCCCATGCCTGAGAATGATTGATTACTTGGGCCATTCATTGCAGTGACCTAGATCAAATATGAGTATTTTAGACAAAAATGATTGGTGCACTTATATGGATTGGCTGAAAATCTACTCCTTGCAATTTCAGAATGGACCGTTCTGTAAAAAAATATCTGTTTATGGTTTTATATTGGAGACTCAGAAAGCGTAATTAAAAAAAAGGAGGGGGAAAAAAGAACACTGTAGACAGCCGTCTGATTTTTTTTTTCCTTTTTCTTTTTCAGAGGGCACATCTGCTCGATAACACAGAGAGGCTGGAAAGGTCATCTCGGAGACTAGAGGCTGGATACCAAATAGCAGTGGAAACCGGTAAGAATTCTGAGAGTGAGCAAATTGTCTTGCTTATGCACAGCAGTCTTCACAACACATGACATTTCAGGGAAACTTCAAAGGAGAGGCAGAGACAGCAGCCCGAGATGTGGTTTACATATTGGGGAGACAATTGGGAGCTTATTTGCGCTTATCTTTTTTCAACTTAAAAGACATGACATCTACTGAAAACAGTTCCTGAGGTTTAAAAGTATACATTAGAAAAGAGATGGAATACTTTGTTTAAATTCCACAATTGTCTTAATATGCAGTTCCATGTTGTCAGTTTACCCACCCACAATGATTGCTAGCACACAGCACAGTTCCCAGGTGTTTTTGCCTTTTACTTTTAAGCATACATGTAAAAATTAACATTTTAATCAATCTGATAGATTTGCACCAAAGACAAGAAGTAATATACTTCCCCACTTGCCCATTTACCCTCAGGTTGAAAATGAGTCACCTAATGATTTAGCAGTTTTAAAAAAGTAATTAACAGGGTGAACTATCAGAGATGGAAGGATTGAGTTAAATTAGGAGCAAGCAATGCTAAATCTTATTAACATACTTGGTTCTGTCAAAATGTCTTGAGTGAATTATACCAATCGGAGACTTCTGAAAATCCAACAGTAATTAAGCTTCAAAGACTATATGCTGCTTAAATAAACTTGTGCAAAGTTCTGGAAAGTTACACGTCCTATAACTGTATGGTGGATTGCCAGTGATTACCCAAGAATTACTTATTATTTTCAGAGCTTTTCTATGGTTTTTTTTGTTTTTTGTTTTTTTTTTGTATTTTTGGTATCTTATAGAAATGTTAGATATCATTCAGCATACTTATGTTGCTAGTGTCACTTTTCAGTTAAATTAAAAAAACATCTACTTCACCAACCAGTTCCATATTGACTGATGTAGTGTTAAAGAGACATTTGATATTAGCAAAAGTTGGTATTGATTGTCTGCTCGCTCCCTCTTAGGATTTGAGCTGGCACAGGGACTGTTCCAATTTATTTTGAATCTACCACAATGCTTGGCATATAATAAACAGTTAATAAGCACCATCATCACCATCATTATTAATTGCTCTGTACTGTAGTAGATGCTGATAGGTTATGGACAAATTAACAAGAGGAGTACAGGACAATTTAATGGAAGGACAATTGATGCCAATTTGTACTTCCCAAGCGCTTAGTACAGTGCTCTGCACATAGTAAGCGCTCAATAAATACAATTGATTGATTGATTGATTGATTGGAAGGTTTTACTGTAAAATTGAAGCCAAGCCAAATTTTTATAATTTTTTTTCTTGTCAGCATGGTTTCTTTTTGTCTGGTCTAATTTCTTTTTCATCCTGCATGGACCCAGGACTAAGGTACTCAACAGGCTTACTCAAATGAACTTCTTTTAAATGATGGTGACAACACTCTCACACTGTGACCTGTAATAACAACCTTTTATATGAACTTTATATTCCTGTTTTTCTGATAGTTAGAAAGGGATTCATTCTTCACCAACTTCAGACATTTGCGATCCAACCTGGTTGGAGTGAACCCGTTGTTGGGTAGGGATTGTCTCTATTTGTTGCTGAGTTGTACTTTCCGAGCACTTAGTACAGTGCTCTGCACACAGTAAGGCTCACTAAATACGATTGAATGCAGGGCTGGATCTTTTTTTTTTTTTTTGACATTGTGACTCCTCAAAAATGGACACCATCTATTGGTTCCTTAGAGGTTATCCTGCTGTATTTCTCATGATATGAAAGGGAGTCAGTGAGTTGAAAGATGGAGGAAAATAATCCCCATATAGAATAAGTGTTTCTCAAGCAAGTAGTCTATTTCGGGCAAAGATTTGTCTAGTTGAGTACGCATTCTTTTAACATTGCAGTGAAATCCACTAATCACCAATCTTGAGAGCAAAATCCAGTATGGAAATTGACAAGGAAGAAGTGGTCTAATAGTAGCTTTACCTGATCTACTCAGATTCTTCTAAAGAGTTCATTCATGAAAACAGCCATGTCTGTATGAGAGAAACGTGGTTTCTAATATTAGTTGCCTATTTATTATAGAAACAAATTATTTTTGATTTATATTATGTTCATAAACACAGAATTGCTCAATATGTAAAAATCTACACTTCTCCCTGTTGGAACTTGACTGGTGGGGAACGGCAAAGTGTAAGGTGTTGCACAAGCCAATAGCAGTAATAAATCAATCAGTAATATTTATTGAATGCTCACTGTGGGCAGAACACTAAGCATTTGGAAGAATACAGGATAACAGAATTGGTAGACATGTTCCCTGCCCACAATGAGTCTGCAGTCTATCACTAAAATCGATTCCGCTCTGCAGATTCTTGGTTCTGAAATCACGGAACTGAGATCTCTCCATGTTACTCTTTGGGAAATTCTATCACCACCATCCATCATTATCATAAAGAATAATGAAGAGCATTTGAGAATGGGGAAAGAAAAATGTGGAGATGGAACTCGTTTCATAGATATAGCTTTAGGGTATAGGGCAATAACGCAGCAAAAAACTTCAAATATCAAAGTTTGAGAAATTGGTAGCCACTGGTCAAAACTCATAAGGTGCAAATACATAATGATAAGTATAACTGCTGTAAGTGGCTACTGGTATTACACCATCTTTGATCAAAAGTAGAAAAATTTAGTCAAGTTCTTAACATTCATTTTTTGAATATTTATCTGTTTGGAAACTTAACTCTCTCATTGGTTCTTTGTGGTTGATTTTGACTTCTTTAGCTTGCTGACTTTCAGATTAATTATTAATGGTTTTTCCAATGAAAAGGAGACTCAATGTGGTTGGAAGCTACGATTTGAATATTTAAAATCATGTGCTTTTCTCAAAACAAGTGAGGCTAAGGAAGCAGAAGAGCAAGATACTTTGTGGTGGAATCTTTTGCAGACTGGGAATTGTAGATTCTAATAAACTGTCCCATAGTTGGCATATTACTTCATGGTCTTCTTGATCCAGTCACCCCTGGACTATTACCAATTCTATTTGAATGAGTACATTTCCTACTTGAAAGAGAGGTAGTCTATCCTAGATTTGTTTACTACCAAATATAGTAAAAAATACTTTTTTCAAAGGTTAGGTCTGCTTCCACAAGAGAAAACCAATTTTTTTTTTTTTTAAAAAAAAGGAAACATCTATTTTTATAGACAGAATCTGGGCAAAACAAATGCAGTACCTCCCTACATTAAAGGGGATTGCACTACCCAGAGACTGCGCTGCCCATTTTGTTTTTGGACTGTGTATCAATAACCCTGGTTCCGTACCCTACTGCGAAAACCTAAGGGTCATTATCTCCCCTCAATTGATGGAGTGGATGTGTGAGCCACCACACCTTCGGGGATGTTGTGGCACTTTGAAGTGAACAGTTTGGGGTTCAATTAAGTGGCATGTAAAAATGGAATGTCCAGCCTAAATGTCCTGTTCTGTACAGACAGGTAGCAGCATTTTTTTTAGTTTGATTTGGTTTATTGTGGCCAAAAGTCACTAATAAAAAATCTCACACTTAAGCCTGCTATCAAGTCACAATTTGTTCTGAGGAAGATAGGCAGACATTTAAATTCAAAATAACCATTAGGTTTCCTCCACTCCAATAAATCAGTTACATATTGATGATGAACTACCTTTCCAGTTGAGTTGTGCACTTGAATTTTTGCTTTTGTTAGTCTGAGTCATTTGCCTGTTAAAGGGTTACATTTTATGACTTTAAAGAGGATTTCTTTGTGCTCATGTTTTCTGAAGTTATTAATAAAGGAAATTGTCAAAAGGTAAACCCATTTAATAACTCACCTTGGCAACTATGAAAAACAAAGTATATAAAAGTCAAGACATTTATGTTCAAAGGAAAAACAAGGCAGTTGCCTATCAATAATATTCTGTGTAATTACTTTTGTTTATATTTTGTCATCATAAGCATTTATTACCACTTTATTGGCACCAGATTTAGAAAAGTGACCCTTTTCCACTGAAAAATAAATTGTACTTAGGCTGAGAAAGACGCTTAGCATTTCTGAGCCATTGAAACCTTTTGAGAAGCAGTGTGGCTCAGTGGAATTGTCAGCTGTGTGACTTTGGGCAAGTCACTTAACTTCTCTGTGCCTCAGTTACCTCATCTGTAAAATAGGGATTAAGACTGTGAGCCCCCTGTGGGACAACCTGATCACTTTGTAACCTCCCCAGCTCTTAGAGCAGTGTTTTGCACATAGTAAGCGCTTAATAAATGCCATCATTATTATTGTTATTTTGCTTCAGATCTGTCAAATGACAGATTTGTAACTGATGGTAAGGAGTTTGATGTGGAAATGGCTGGGCAACCACTGGAGGTTCTCGAGGAGTGGGAAACATGGATTGCAGAAAAATGATCCAGGTGGCAGAGTGAAGTATGGGCTAGAGTGGGGAGAGACAGGAGGCAGGGATGTTAGCAAGGGAGGCTGATACAGTAATCAAGACAGGATAGAATAAGTGCTTGGATTTACATAGTAATAGTTTGGATGGAGAGGAAAGGGCAGATTTCAGTGATGTAGGAATATGCAGACTTCTGTTTTGGCCATGTTAAGTTTGAGGTGTTGGTGGGACATCCAAGTGGAGATGTCCTGAAGCCAGAAGAAGATATGAGATTTCAGATGGCTGGAGATGTAGATTTGGGAATCTCCACACAGAATGATAGTTGAGGCTATGGGAGCAAATGAGTTCTCCAAGGGAGTGGATGTAGGATAGAGAATAGACACGGACCCAGACATGAACCTTGAGAGACTTCCACGTAAGGGGGTGGGAAGCAGAGGAGGAGCCTGCAAAAGGGACTGAGAAGGATCGGCCAGGGATAGAGGAGGAGAACCAGGAGAGGACAGTGTCACTGAAGCTGATGTTGGATAATGTTTCCAGGAGAAGGAGGTGGTCAACAGTGTTGAAGTTAGCCGAGAGGTCAAGGAGGTTTAAGATGGATGAGAGGCCTTTGGATTTGGCAAGAAGGAGATCTTTGTTGACCTTTGAGAGGGCAGTTTTAATGGAGTGAAGGTGGCTGAAGCCAGATTGCAGGGGGTCAAGGAGAGATTTAGAGAAGAGGAAGTAGAGGCAATGGGTATAGACAACTCACTCAAGGAGTTTGATGAGGCATAGTAGGAGGAAGGTGGGGCAATAGCTGGAGGGAGCTCAAGGGAGGGTTTTTTCTTTAGGATAGGAGACACATGGGTATACTTGAAAGCAGTGGGGAAAGAAGTCACTGGAGAGTGAATAGTTGAGGATGGCAGTCAGAGAGGGAAGAAGGGAGGGGGCAAGTGCTTTGATAAGGTATGAAGGGATGGGGTCCCTGGTGCAGGCGGAGGGGGTGGAATTTGAGAGAAGGTAGATCACCTCTTAAAATTCCTGCTGGGTAGAGTTGAAGGTGAGGCCAGTGGAGGGAGGGATTAGAAAGGAGCAGGGGAGGTATTAGGGAAATTTAGGGGAAGAACTCTCCATCCTACAGAAATATCCAACACTCAAATTCAGTAGGCAGTTGGCCCAGGTGGGGTTCAGTAAGATTTATTGGACACCTTGTGAGTTTCATGGTTAAGATGATGCTGACTTATCCAATGGATAGTTCCCTTGAAAACCCACCACTTTTACCAATCTGGCAACTCCAACCATATACTTGCCAGGGAAAAAAGCCCAGCACACACAGACTCCTGTCTTTTATACCAACTCTAGGCTTTAGCGTCTTGGGTCTTCACCTGTAGTCTGTGGTCCTGAGCCTTTCTCCTGTGAGCTAGGTCTGCAGTGTGGCTTAGTGGATAGACCACGGGCCTGGGCATCAGAAGGACCCGGGTTCTAATCCCAGCTCCACCACTTGCCTGCTGTGTTCTAGACTGTGAGTCCACTGTTGGGTAGGGACTGCCTCTTTATGTTGCCAACTTGTACTTCCCAAGCACTTAGTACAGTGCTCTGCACACAGTAAGCGCTCAATAAATACAACCGATTGATTGATTGATTGATTTACCTTCTCTGGGCCTCAGTTACCTCATCTGTAAAATGGGGATTAAGACTGAGCCCTATGCAGGGCAGGGAGTGATTAGCTTTGTACAGTGCCTGGCACATAATAAGTGTTTAACAAATATCACAAGTGTTATTATCACCATCTTCATTATTATTATACCCAGGTATTTATACCTTGTTAACACTTATTCAGTGGGTACTTAGAGATCACAGTATTGGCCCAAGGGTGATGGGGATTGGTGAAAATGATGCCTACTGAAATTTCAGCAGTTAGTTCGGTTGCAGTTCTTTAAAGCAGGGTGAATTGAAAGATCATTGGACAGTTTTTCCCTTCCTAATAATCTTGGATTTATTTTATTTGTGGTATACATATGTAATAATCATGTTTATATGTGTGCTGTACAAAGAGATAATTGCGTTAAATTAGGTATATTTTATTAATGAAAATAAAATATAAAGTGGTTGATGGATGCTTTTACCCTAGAGCAGTTGTTTTCAACTACTTTTTAGAAAGTGTAGCCTTACAATTTCATGGGTTCAGAATTGCATGACTGTGAGCCCGTTGTTGGGTAGGGACCGTCTCTATATGTTGCCAGCTTGTACTTCCTAAGCGCTTAGTACAATGGTCTGCACACAGTAAGCGCTCAATAAATGCGATTGAATGAATGAATGAATGGGTACTCTTAAAGAATTCGGCATCATGCTCTTCCCTTTTTATCCAGATTCTCAAACCATCCAGAACTTCCTCTACATACTCAACACCCTGTTGTCCCACCTCTCCCTTTCCTTACTCCATACACAGAAATACTCTGGAGCCAAGTGGAGAACAGAGCTGAAGATAAAAGAAAACTCACATATCTCAATGTTTCAGACACTCTCCTATCATCTGCACATGCAATTGGTGATTGTTCTTGTAGGGTTTCCCCATCCCTCTCTGCTCACATCCCCAATTTCCATGATCTCCCCACTGTCTCCTCTAATGGATGTACTGATCATCATTCTGTTTGTTGCTACTATTGGTTTTTTCATTAGGAAAATACAAATATACATCTCCTGTGAGAAGGAGACACATAGCAATATGGCATAGTTAAAATTTCTTTTGTAAAAAGGAAACATTTTCTCTGGTAATCTCAATCAAACTGGATACAAATTCAGCTTTATGTGAAAATTTGCGGGGAAAAGAATTTATTTTTCTTGGTTCATTTTTCATGTTTTCATTGTAGTGGAAATTACTTTCTTTTGAAATGCAGAAGGTATTTGTAGCCATGTAATTTAAACATAAGATATAGAATAATATGTTTTATTTTGGTAGGTCTATTTTGCTAGAAAGAAAAAAATCTCACAGGTAATTTTGGTTGTATTACCTCATCAGAATTTGCTTTCAATTAACCTCTTATTATCTAGAGAAACAAGTGAAATGAGTATTCTTTTTCTTGCTAAAAATGTAATATTTATTCAGAAAAATCCTGCCAGTAAGAGAAAGTATTATTTGTGTAAGGACTCATTAGGCATGGTTTGTTTTTTTTATTTTTGTTTTTTTACTCAGTAAAATTGCATCTACAAGAATGCCTCAACCGAAAGTTGTATAATACCAAAGCAAATTTTAAAATCAGGATTTGGGGAATTTTCCAAGTCAGTTTCTATGTGAGGGTATTATGATATTGGCAATGTCCATAAATGTCTCCATTTACTTCTGATTGGCCAAGTTTTGGTTGGGAAAAATACTTTTCCTGAGCCAGCCTTCTAAAGCCATCTGGAAACCTTAGGTGACACTAGCATGTAAACCACAATCACACCAAATGAAAATAGGGTGCTCCCATGTGGAGTTAAAATATTGTCTTATTTTGAATTACTGTAAAATGTATTTTGTGTACTTCATAAGAAGTTGGTGAAATTCATAATGGAAAAATCAATCAATATTCTGAACTGGGTGTCTCAGTCCAGGGTGAACCCATGCTGTGGAAAGACTCAATATAACTTGTCAAGTAGAAAATTTAACAGATTTATGCTTTAAAAATAGCTTTCTTGTACCTACATTTAAAGTTTCACTCTTTTTTTTTCTTTCTGGGACTACATTGTTTTCTCCTGGTTTCATGAAATAAAAAAGTTAGCACTGACATACATATATTTATGTATATGTATATATATGTGCATATATATATATATATATATATACAGATAAATAAAATATAAGAACATATTTTCCCAAGTAAGATTAACTTCCAAGAGTTTGACAATAGGTAATTATTCAAGTACAACTTTGCCCTTTTGCATCTCAAAACATAAAATTCCAAGTCATAGGTCAACAAATATTTATTTTTAGAGTGAAAGAAATCGCTTTAGTTCCCAGGTGGAATTTTGAAGACCACACCTCTTCATCATCATCATCAATCGTATTTATTGAGCGCTTACTATGTGCAGAGCACTGTACTAAGTGCTTGGGAAGTACAAATTGGCAACATATAGAGACAGTCCCTACCCAACAGTGGGCTCACAGTCTAAAAGGGGGAGACAGCGAACAAAACCAAACATACTAACAAAATAAAATAAATAGAATAGATATGTACAAATAAATTAAATAAATAAATAAATAGAGTAAAAAAATAGTACAAACATTTATACAAGTGTATTTCTTCAAGTGTATTTGATCAGGTTGGTTTGTAATTTAACCTTTGCCAGCCCAGCCTTGGTAGATATTCAGTTGTTAGTAGGAGTGGCATACTTTAAAAGGGCACTTCTCTCACTGACTCTGGAAGTAATACAGGATTCTTGTATAGATTCAAGACTACTGGTATAGAAATGTCAATCTCATGCCCTCGATTCCAGTTTTGGAATTTTCTCACTAGTTAGCACTATGCTGACCATGATACAATGCCTACAGTTTCTCACATTGATCAGAAACAAAAACCAGTTTTATTACATAAATTGGATATCTTTTGTCCTTCAAATTATTAAGCCTTGGACTTCTCATTGGCAAATGTATCTTAACCATGTTTCATTTACCAGATACATAAAGATTTGTCTGTAAAGTTGAAACATTATTTCCAATAATAATGAGTATATTCCCAATATGAGTAGTTACCAATTAGACCAGAGACATTTCATCATCTTACTAATAATATAACCATATTGCCAATTAATAGAGTGATAAAGCCCTGTAATTTCAAGTAGATTGGGACTAAATTGCATTTCTGAGACTCTGGACTCCTCTCCTCCTACTTAAATTGTGAGTCCCATGTAAAGGCAGCAACTGTGTCTGACCTGATTATCTTGTATCTACCCCAATTATTAGCAAAGTGCTTGGCACATAGTAAGTGTTTAGCAAATACCGCAATCATTATTATTACATTCCCAATTGGAAGGGGGGTACTGTTTTTGAGATACCTTATTGCCCACCTGGGAGTCTTTCAACAAGCAGGTAGTTCATCCATCTCATTCAACCGTCATGTTTGGTCTGTCATCAAATCCTGTTGGTTCTATCTCCACATCTCCAGAAATCAACCCCCCTTCCCATCCAAACTGCAACTATCTTGATCCAAGCCCTTACCATATTCCTCCTCAACTACTGACTTTGTAAGCCTCCTTCCTGACCTCTCTGTTCCATCTCTCTCCTGACTCCAGATCATTTTTCTGCAAAACCATTCAGTCCACAGTGGCAGTATAGTCCACGTCTGTCAATGCTTTGCACACAGTAAGCACTCAATCAATGTGATTGATCTTCCCACTCCTCAGAAAACTCCAGTGATTGCCCATCTATCTCCATATCAAACAGAAATTCCTTAACATTGACTCTAAAGCACTCAATCAGGTCTCACCCTCCTACTATACCTGGCTAATCTACTATAAACCCAACCTGCATACTTCATTCATCTATCTTTTTTTTTTATGGTGTTTGTTAAGGATTTACTATGTGCCAGGCACTATATTAAATGCTGGGGTAGATACAAGATAATAGAGTTGGACAGAATTCCTGTTCCAAATAGGAACAGATGAGGTAGATGAGGTAACTAGGGCACAGAGAAGTTAAGTAACTTGCCCAGGGTCACACAGGAGATGAGTGGAGGAGCCGGGTTTAGAACCAGGTCCTCTGACTCCTAGGCTTCTGCTCTTTCCACTCTGCCATACTGCTTCTCCAACCTACTCAGTATACTTTAATCTCATCTGTCTCACCATCTTCCCCTGGAAATTCCTCCCTCTTTATATACAGCAGACCACTACTCGAATCATCTTCAACGTCCTACTAAAATCATATCTCCTCCAAGAGGCCTTCCCAGATTAACCCCTCATTTTCTATCCTATTTGTCCTCCCTTCCATATCACCTCAGCCCTTGGATGTGAACTTTTTAAGCACTTTGATTCTCACCACCACCAGTCCCACAGTTTTTATTCATTCAATCATATTTATTGAGCGCTTACTGTGTGTAGATCACTGTACTAAGCACTTGGAAAGTACAATTCGGCAACAGAGACAATCCCTACCCTACAACGGGCTCACAGTCTAGACTAATAATAATTATGGTATTTGTTAAGTGCTTACTATGTGCCAAGCACTGTTCTAAGCACTGGGGGAGATACAAGGTCATCAGATTGTCCCACTTGGGGCTCACAGTCTTAATCCCCATTTTACAGATGAGGTAACGGAGGCACAGAGAAGTTAAGTGACTTGCCCAAAGTCACACTGCTGACAAGTGGCGGAGCCAGAATTAGAACCCACAACCTCTGACTCCCAAGCCTGTGCTCTTTCTTCTAAGCCACGCAGCTTCTCTACAATGTACATACATATCCTTATTCTCTGCTATTTCCCCTGTCTGAAATTTATTTTAAAGACTGTCTCCCCCTCTAGACTGTAAGTTCCCTGTAGGCAGGGATCCTGTCTACCAGCTCTATTGTATTGTACACTCCCAAGTGCTTAATACAGTGCTCTGTGCACAAGTTGCCCAATATATAACACTGATTGATTGGTTGATCAACTGATGTTGCAGGAGTGGGAAGGGAATGTGGTGGTAATCACAGAGACTGTTTTACAAAGAAATTGGATTTTCTGAGAAAAGATACTCTAGGAAAATATGATTTAAAGGTATTTAGCTACAGTGGGTTAAGGACTGTGCAGAACAGATGAAAGATATGATTGGAGAATGAGTTCTAAAGAGAAAATAACCTATAATGATACTGGTTAGTTGGCAGATTAAGAATATTCATCTAAGAAGGTAGAATATGCCATATTTTTGTCCTTGTGGAAAAGAAGAGATGATTTTCGGGATGAGGTAATGTGACTTTAAATGGCAAATTTTCCTTGTGTAAGTGTCATATCCCTTCCAGCTGTGAATTTTTCTGACTATAATGTATTTTATCATTTTGTATTGCCATATGCATGATACTGTGTTTAATTTTTCTCCTGGTTTGGACTGCCTGAAGAATGCACGCCCCATCTAGTTCTTTAAATTAGTTCTTTAAATTGAGCATCCTGAGAACAAGTAAGCCTTTCTGTTCTCTCCTTTGTTAACTGTAAATCTAGTGAGCAACAGTTCTGTAATGCCCTTCATAAATCACTAGACTTATGATCAGCAGGATAACACAGAAGCGTATCTTGCTCTTCAATATGTTTGTGTAACATTTGAGTTGATAGAGAGTACTAATGAATTTAGAGTAGCTAATTGTTATCACCACCCACCACTTGAAAACTTTGACCCAGTAGCCACCACACAGTATGGAGGGAGATAGAAATGTAGCCCTCCTGTGCAGTAAAGAGGGTGTGGGAGTTATATTGGGATTATGATGTTTTCATTCAAGTGTGGAGCAGCTATACTTAACCTTACTGTCTTTGGTGCGGTTCAGGCTGCTGGATGCCTTTGGGGCTGTGAAGCAGGAGTGAACTTCTAAAATGAAATATAATTGTCTCCGTTTATCCTTTTCTCCATCTCAGTTTGTGAGCAGAGTCCCACTCTCAACTCATTTGTGTTTTCCCAGTTCTTTAATTTTATTTAATCCACAGATGTTTCTTTCCTACCCTAGTTCTTTCCCGAGAATGTCAGTAGCAAAGAGACTATCAAGTGTCTACTATATTAAATTTGGGGAAACTTGCAAAAGATAAAAAGAAAGTGAAATACACTGTCCTTGTCCTGGAGTATTTTACCATCTACTGGAGGAGAGGATAGACACAATTTCAGTGAACATACCATATTTTATGAGAGAATATGATATAAGTAGACATAGGTGAAAATATATATATATATAATGTGTGTTTATGTGTTTTCAAAGATTATTGGGAATTTAAATATAGGATTGCTGAAATAGCTGATGGAATGGCATAACCATTAAATGAATGAATGAATAACCAGAACTATCTCATTTGTAAAATTGTAAATTCCTGGAGGACAAAGGGCCCTTTTTCTTGTTTTGAGTTCTTCCAAGTGTTGAATACAATGCTTTGCTCACAGTAGAGGTCCAACAGATATTATGGATTGATTAACTGGATTTTACAAGGTCACTTTTAAGGGAAGGCTTTAAAGGAGGGAATGTCGTCAGGTATTCCTAGCAAGGGGAAAGGTGGGATCAGTGGGTTGGGATTTGGAAAATCTAATTAGGAGGAGAATTGGAGAAGGACAAAAAATGTAAGTACAAATGTGTTCTCAACCAAGTGTGGGAAATGATCCTTTTGTGGAGATATTAGATAGGTCCGTGACTTTTTAAGGGAACATAATTGTGATAGTATTCTTCTCTCTCATTGATCATTTGAGTAAAAACTGTGTGCTAGTGTTACAATTTCCAGAATACTCCAAGATGAATGACAGATTATCAAAGTTTTCACATTTCACATTTCCTAATGATATATCTGGTTACCTTAACCGGAAGACTATGCTGAATATCTCTTCATGTGTTTCAGAATAATTTTTATAAGTTAATTGGTTCTTTAGCTACATAAAGGATTGATGACATAACCGAAACATTTTTGTCCTGGAAAATTTTGTATTATATTTATAAATTTGTTTAAATAATTCATATATTAAATATCAATGTGTTTAAATTTGTTCTAGCTAGACCTTTAAAATGATTAGCTACTGAAAAGCAAGAACAATTTTGTCACCTTCAGGTAAGAGGTGTGAACTGGCCGACAGTTCAGTGGCAAGACTCCCAGCTACATTGGAGAGCAGTGCAGCGTTCTCCATAGCAGCTGTTGGATTGGTTAGAAAAAAGCAATCTCCAGAAGCCCTAAGAAAGCAACTGTTCAAGGGGCAGCATTTCCTCACCTGTAAAATGGGAATTGAAACTATGAGCCCCATGTGGGGCATAGACTGTGTTCAACCTGATTAGCTTGTATCTACCCCAGCACTTAGTGCAATGCCTGGCACAGAGGAAATGCTTAACAAGTACCATAACATAATACCAGTTCTCCCCTCCCCTTAAATTGTTAGCCCCATGTGGAATAGGGACTGTATCTGACTGCTTATCTTCTTTGTACCCCAGCACTTAGAATAGTGCTTGATAAAGCACTTAACAAAGACCACCTTCATCATCATTTAGTTACAACCACTGGATTGATGATGTTCCAAAATTCTAGGTCATTAGGCCCACCAGATGCAAATTTACTGAAGCTCATAAACATTTAAGTAGATGGTGAGTGAGTACCAATACCTTAAAAAAGTGTAGGAGAGAAGTCCTGGAGACTATATTTAATTTGCTGGGCAAGGAACTGAATTTTACCTTGTCTCTGGTAGCGTCTGTAAAACTTTACTGATTCTTAGATTGTGAGCCGACTGAGGGACAGGGACTGTGTGTAAATTCCCACCTGTATTCTCTCCCAGCACTTAGTACAGTGTTCTGCACCCAGTAAGCACTTAATAAATTACATTACTACTACAGGGCCAAAGAGACAGGCAGAGCAGTAGCATCTCAATATGTTGGTGGAACAGTAATGGAGAAAAGAGAGGTGTATGTGTACTAGAAATGGAAAGTGTTTTGGAATTGATTAATATTTGGTTATGGGGGAAAATGCAGAGGAGAGTCAGGCTTCACCTGAATCAAAGTATCACTACTTCTTGCATGAAAAATGTGAAAGGTGATGAGGCTAGTTTCAAACTAAACTCGGGGAGAGTTAGGGAGTTGGAATAGCATAAGATCCAGATGGACCCAACACTTGCTCAGAGGGAGTGTGAGGGTTTGGGAGTACCGGAATGGTTGGGAGCAATCCACAGTGACACTGAAGAAAGACGGGGCAAATTAGACTGCTCAGCCAACAGGGAGATTGGTGGCTGTGGAAAACAGTGTGAAAATCCAGGTCGGAGTATAGAAATCGTTTTTTATCTTCTCCCACATCTTCTTCCACTGCATCCCAGCTCTCACTTATGTCTCTCAAGCTGCCTTACTCCCTGTACCTCATTCTCATCTCTCCTATTTCTAACCTCTTGCTCACTCCTTTATCGTTTCCTAGGATTCCTTCCCCCTTCACACTGACCAAACCACGGCTCTCCCCATCATAAAAGCTCATTGTAAAAGCCCTCTCCACTTAATTTCTGTTTTCCCCAAGTTATATCCCAACTTGCCACTTCTGTACTTGCCAACAGGTCCTATACATACCTGGTACTTAAGCACTAACTCATGTACATTTCCACTTTTCCTTTTTCCTCTCATTATCTGCACATCATTACTACTGACTTTCCCTAGCACTTAGTACAGTGTTTTGTACTCAGAAATGCTCAACAAATGCTATTGATTGATTGATTGATATATCTAATGTTAGAACTCAAAAGTTAAAATGGATGAAATGGAATCTAAAAGACTTGATGGAAGCAAACTCTTCTTCACGAAGCTGGTGGTAAAATGCAACTGGCTACACTTGCTAGCACTGGAAACTGGGCAGGCTAAAAATATTGGCATTTCAAATTGGTGTGGCTAAATTCAGGTGTGTAAAGCACTTACTCTGTGCCAACCACTTTACTAAGTGCTGGCATAGATACAGTATGATCAGATCTTACCCCGTCTCTGTCTCACATGGGGCTCAAATCTTGGTGAGAGATGAGGTATTTAATCCCTATTTTACAGATGAGGAAATAGGCTCAGGGAAGCCGTGACTTTGCCCAAAATCAAACAGCAGGCAAGCGGCAGAGCCATGTTTAGAATCCACATCTCCTGACTCTTATCTTGTGTTCTATCCACTAAATAATGCTGCTTCTAGAAAAGCATAAGAACATTAGATCACGCATCTCTAATCACTAGAATGGATGTCAAGAGCGGCAATTATTCCTGGTCCCTGTAAACATCTTGTTGTCACCAACAGACACTGAATACTGGCTGGATAGACAAATGGTCTGACCTAGTGGCAGCAGTGATTAATATTTTAAGTAAACCAGTTGAATGCAAGACTTCAAAGAAATATGAGGGTGGCAATAGTGGAGAGATGTGGTACCCTGGGTGAGCAATATCATAAGATTTTTGTAATGTTTAATAATAATAATAATAATAATAATAATAACGGCATTTGTTATGCACTTACTATGTGCGAAGCACTGTTCTAAACACTGGGGGGAATACAAGGTGATCAGGTTGTCCCTCATGAGGCTCACAGTCTTAATCCCCATTTTACAGATGAGGTAACTGAGGCACAGAGAAGTTAAGTGGCTTGCCCAAGTTCACACAGCTGACAAGTGGTGGAGCCGGGATTCAAACCCATAACCTCTGACTCCCAAGTCCTCGCTCTTTCCACTGAGCCACGCTGCTTAATGGAATCCATTCACTTCCAAATTCCAAATTTAAATCACGGAAGTATTTTGCTAAGGCCATATGCTGGAACATCTTACCAGGGTGAGGAAAATGAGCAGAAAATGTTAGATGACATTGAAGAAACTACAGATTTAGTGTGGCTGTTATTGTGGGAAACTTCAATTACCCTAAATTAAATTCAGCAAGAGACTCATGAGGATGAGAAGTGAAACATTTAATCCTTGAACCCACATAGAAAAATAGAAATACTGGTTTTAATTCTGAGGTGTACGCAGATCTTGGTGCAAGAAACATATATAGGAAAACTACCCTGCAATAATAAACTCTTTCCAATGAGGGAAGATCAAATGAAGGCTATTCAGTTTAGAAAAAGCGACTGATGAAAAGCAAACCTTATTTTCATCAAGTATCAAGTATCCAGCAAGCCACCTGCAGAATATTTGAAAACATATTGAGTGTCCTGAAAAAAAATATAGGGGTGTGTGTGTATGTGTGTGGTTGTATGTATTTGTATATATTAGATATGCAGTATGGCATATTGGAAAAAGCACAGGTTTGGGAGTCAGAGGACCTGGGTTCTAATGTCGGCTCCTATACTTGTCTGCTGTGTGACTTTGGGCAAGTCACTTAACTTTTCTGTGCCTCCATCACCTCATCTGTAAAATGGGGATTGACTGAGAGCCCCATGTAGGCCACGGACAGTGTCCAACCTGATTATCTTGTATCTATCCCTGTGATTAGTACAGTACCTGGCACATAGTGAGTGCTTAACAAATACCATTAAAAAAAACAGAACAACAAAGGCAATCTATCAGAAACTACATATGACTGGCAAAATAAAGCAACTCATCAGCAGAAAAGAAGCTATCTTTAAAAAAATATGAGTTCATGTCTGGTGCAAACAGGCAATTAGGTTTGTTTAAAAAGTATCTTGAAGGACACCTTGCAAAAGATACTGGGGTTAATAATGAAATATTCTTCGAATATATCAAAAGCATGCAGTGTGAGGTTGGCAGACCACTCAGTGATTGTATTGTAAAAGGCTCACTCAGAGGTAGAAAAGAGATAACTTGAAAGTTCAGTTAATTCTTTAGCTCAATCTATGCTTAGGAAGATGTTGGGGAAGGTTCCATCATTTAATTTGTTTTCGGTAGCAGAAAGGTCAGAGGAACTGGGAAAGAAATGTTATGGTCCCACGGAATGCTTTATAAACTAGATGTAAACTAGTCTGGAATAACTAAGAGGGGGAAATAGTGGAAATGCTGACAGAAGTGTGTAACCTATAATGGCCACAATTCTGGAGGATTGATAGATTGCCAGTTTCACTCGCATCTGTAAGAAGTGCTCCAGAGGTGACCTTGGGAAGGATAGACTGGTGAGTCTCACTTCCATTCATAGCAAACTGGTAGAATCTGTTGGATCTAGGTTCAGGAAGCATTTAAAAAAAGATCTGTTGTGGGAAAGGCAAAATGGTTTCTGTAAGGGGAAATCGTGCCTCACTAATCTGTTGGAGTTCTTTGAAAGGGTCAAGGAGCATGTGGGTAGACACAATATATTTAGATTTTAAAAAGGACTTCACAAAGCTCCAAATCTGAAGCTTTTTAAAAAGGCTAAATAACCGTGGGATTGGCAAGAATGTTCTGTCAAGAGGAGAAAATTGAAAAATGGGAAAAAAGGGCAGGGATAAATGGCCTCATTTGGGGATGGGGAAAGGTAATGAGGTCCCATAAGGATGGTGCAGAATGGGAGGGGAGAGTGGGCAACCTGTTTCAGCACACAGGCTTGGGTGCCCGAGCCACTAGGACCCTGGAACCCTTTAGAGGTCTGTCTGGGGCTGGGAGCCACTGATAATCACTGGAACTCAGAATATTGGGGAGCCTGTGGTGGTTTGAAATTGTTGCCTGACTTGTGAAGTGCCTGGGCACTGTGTCCCTGTTGCTGATTTTACCAACTTTTGTAACACTGTTATTACGGTCAATTTTCATTTTAATGATTTTTTTTAATGATTCATTCTTTGTGGTCTCCTACTTGGATTGTGAGTCCCATACATGAATGAGGTTGCATCTGACTGATTATTTTACGCACCCAGATCTGTTACAATTCAGGGAATGTGTTGTAGTAGAACCCCATGTTAAGGAAAATGTGCATTGGAGTTTCTTGGCCGTTGTCATGCACAACAGGAGTGCTTACTTCCACATCACCGTAGGCTATGCCCAAACAGAAGTGCTTGATTTGGTTTTGTCTTGTCTTATGCTGTTGATTCATCTCCGACCCATAGCGACGCCATGGACACGTCTCTCACCATCTGCAGTTGTTTGGGTAGTTATCCATAGAGCTTTCTTGGTAAAAATATGGAAGTGGTTTACCATCGCCTCCCTCCGTGCAGTAAACTTGAGTCTCTGCCCTCGACTCTCTCCCGTGCTGCTGCTGCCCAGCACAGGTGAGTTTTGACTTGTAGCCGATTGCCTTCCACTTGCTAGCCACTGCCCAAACTAGGAATGGAATGGACATGCCTCTGCTTGACTCTCCCTCCCATAGTTGAGACTGATACAGTACTGGAAACTCTCCAGGTGTGACCCTAAGAGGGGCTTGATTTGGTAGATGGTTCCTTAATTTCACCTTCTGTCCAAAATGTACAATGTAATACACATTCTGGCTTATCACATACTTAGCACAGTGCTTAAAACTGAGTAGCAGCGTGGATCCTGGGTTCTAATCCTGGATCCTCTACTTGTCTGCTGTGTGACCCTGAGCAAGTCACTTAACTTCTCTGTGCCTCAGTTACCTTATTTGTAAAGTTGTGATTAAGACTGTGAATCTGATGTGGGACATGGGCTGTGTCCAACTTGATTGTCTTGTATCCACCCCAGTGCTTAGTCCTGTGTGTGGTACGTAGTAAGTGCTTAACAAATACCATTAAAAAAACAAGAGTACATGTTCAACAGATACTACTGAGACCAGTTAAATTTAACTGATTCATGAACAGTCCCGAAGAGTGAGTGCGGAATGAAATCTCCAAGTCTGCAGTAATAGCAAGTTGTTCCTGGTGGCAAAATGCCATTCTGATGGGGATAAATCACAGGGAAATTTCATGAAGCTGAGATTGGCCTTACCCTTGTCCACCACTCTGGTTATGTGCTTTCTTTGATCAGTCCCAATATATGTTTGATTGATGACACTTTAGTTCATTAGGCGTGGCCACCCCAAGCAGAGGCATCGACCATGTAGAGGTAAGAGGAATGATTGCCCTTATGGAGTTGTGCAAAATGAAACATTGGCATCCTTTTGCCAGTGTGAAGCAATTGCTTTCTAAATGAAAACTTGGAAGTTAGTTGTATCATGATTTCACCCACAGATAGTATTCTGTATTACAGTATAATGAAACATGATAAAAGTTGGCTCATCACATCTAATCACTCCTCATCACTCCTCCCTGAATTAATGAGTGACTGGACTCTCATCAGTGCACATATTGACTTACTTGTCAGGAGATCCTTATTGTAGATCTTTAAGGTTGTGGTTTTTCACCTGTTTTATCTGAGTTAGAGCTATGTGAAAGCACATGTAGGATTTTTAGTTGATGGGAAAACAAGTATTCCCTTAAAGCCCCATTTTTAAAAATCTTGCCTGTTATTTCTGAGATTGAAAATCAATCCATTATCATTAGCTATAGGTTTTATGTTATGTGATCTTGCTCTGGCAGAAAATGAATTGTTAACTTATTTAAATTTGAAATTTTTATGGTGTCTTCTATTGGTTGCTAAAATCATGTAATCCTAGCTCATAGGTGTAAAAATAAGACTTGCATAAATTTTTCAAACTCAATTTTATCTGGATTTATAATTACTGTGAAGTGGTAGAAAGAGGACCAGAGTGCCATATTCCAACCCTGAGATTTCTTCTTTCTGCTTTTTCTTCCACCAAAATAATATTTTCCTGGTATCTCAAAAGGTAAATCGTACCCATTTCAGCTGTGTAATATTTTTACATGATTAGGCAGTGGAAGTCAGCATCCAGATTTGTTGACCCTTGAGATCTAATATTGACCTCAGCGAGTATTAACTTTTCCAATCAATAAATGCTGTTATTGACCTCAAAGAAAAGTCAATATCCCTTGTTAATTTGCATGCTATGACTGCAAGAAAATGCTGCACATTTTGTTCTTCATTATCACCCTATTTATTCCCCTGTTTTTACCATCTGCAGTATTTCCACCTGGAGATCATCGTGTCAAAACATCTTGGTCCTGTTTGTTATTAAGAGGTTTGGGAGATAGGCATTGTGGAACAATTGATCAGTGTCCTGTGTCCTACACTCCTCATTAACATTGTTCCAAGAAGTTATAAGTTATCTATTATTTTCCATTTTGGATGGTGAAATTCATTTGACATTATTTACCTAAAAAATCAAACAACACCCTAGAAAGCATTTAGCTCAACTACCAGAATGACTATTCAATGAGTAGTTGAGAGATAAAAGAATACCAGCAAATATGCAACCTGAAAAATTATTAATGATGCTTATTATTCATGAGTTAAATATCAATACCAAACTGCAGTGCTAGTCATCTTATTTGCATTACTCTGAAAGAATTTTATGTAAAGATTTGTTATTTGATTTGAATTTAAGCAAGAAATAGTTTTAGAATTTTTTGAATGACTACCAGTGGAGTCCTGTCTTTTCACATCATTGCTGTTTTGTATATGAACATCGAAATGTCAGGTTTTGCATAACTTGAAATGCCTGAAAACTGCCTATTACTGAAATTCAAATGTCAGAACAATACTTCTGCACATATATGACTTTGATATTTAAACTTTAAAATCTCATAAATGATTGACTATCACTTTGGCCTTGTTATGATCTAACTAGCAAAGGAAGCACTGAAGATGATTTTTATCTGGTCCACAGAGCAGTGTTTTCCATCATGCAGGACAAAGAACACAAATCTTCAGCCTTTTATAGTCATTAATTCTGTCATCAAAATAAGCAACCAAGGATGTGGTATTTTAAGGAAATTAATATTTAGCCATACTCAAAATAAAAACCTTTCCATTTTTTGATAAATGGAATTGTAATGTTTTGCAGTTTCACAATAATACATTTTGTTAACTATTATGGAATCAGCAACCAAAAGAGAAATTAATTTGGCAAGAAGTGAGCTGTTTTCAGAATCTTCAATGGGGGCACTGTGGCACTGTAATTTATGTACATATCTGTAATTTATTTATTTATATTAATGTCTATCTTCCCCTCTAGATTGTAAACTCACTGTGGGCTAGGAATATGCGTACTGTTATATTGTACTCTCCCAAGCATTTAGAACAGTGCTGTATTGCATGTTTGCATTGACTTGAATTGCTTTTTCTCTGCAATATTTATATTATTCATAATTCTTCCTATATTTTCATCTTATTTCCTTAGTTCTTCAAGTAGACTGTCTTAAAGTAAAGTAGGATTTAATGATCGTAGCAAATATTCTTACATCTATTTTGTCTGCATGATAGTCTGTTGTACTTTCTGTTTTGGGAAGCAGACTTGCAACATATAAAAACATAGCAAAGATTTCTGAGGGATAAAATTGATATATTTGAGGCTGTAGTATTCTAAAATAAGAAATGCCATTAGGGTCCTAGCTTATTGTGTGTGCCTTATCGATGTATTTTTGCTTTTTCCTTATTAAAAGATTAGTGGAAAACAAGCTCTGTACATTAAATTTTATTGCAAAATTATCTTCAGAGAGGCATCAGTGAAGGTACTATTGAATTATAAAGCTAGATGGAGTTCATATAAAGTAATTATAGCATAAAATGACAATGTAAATAAAATATTATGTAATCAGGTGCTTAATATAGAAATCTTACTTTGGAAATCACTTAATAAATTACCTCAGTTTAAACATAGGATTATAAATATTCATAGTGTATATGGTTGATTGTGCAACTTAATTGATAATTTTAGTGATCGCTGTATGGTGGAAGGTTCCATAAGTGCAGGTAGTTCATTTATTTTCCCATAGGGGCATGCTATACCTTGACAATTGTCTGCATTCTACCGTTATCTTCTCTTCAAAACTGCTTTTTCCAGATCTCTTCTACGGTGAGATTTAATGGAATTCTCAAAATCATTGAGATCACAGATCAACTGGTTCCTTCACACTCATCCTAATAATGTCAATAAATGGGTGAATTCTGCTTTCTTGTGGATTATAAAAGCAGATGCTGGAGGATATGTGCCTTGGGGATGTCAGTCACACCTGTAATGTTTAAAACTTTTGGGTGAGGATATGCCTACCGAGTAACTTGGAGGTTGAAACCTTTTGTTATTTTTCAAAATTTCAAGGATAGGGTTTTTTTTTAAAGCCACAAAAATACCTCCAAACTGAATTCTCCATTTTTTCTCCTCCTATTCCACCAAAGACCATATAGACATTCAACGATGTCCACTTTTAAAAAGATATGCAATCTTAAATTTAAAAAATCATGGCACTTGGAACATTTTAAAGACATCTCTTTTCTCCATGTGGAATGGAGTTTACAGCATTTGCCTTCACATAATGAGGAGGACATCCCTGAGGTAAATGTCATTGATAAAATGGAAAAAAATGCCACCCTCAATTTCCAATTTCAAATTCATATATCATTAATTTTCTTTTAGAAATCATCAGTGGGTTATTTGATTCATTTGAAATATGATATCAGATTATCCTTACGGTTTTATTTTAAATAAATAATCTTAGTTACGTATACAGCTAAAGCTACAGTGATGCCCTCAAGAATGTAAAATTGAGTCCATTGGTTGTGAGTTTCCATCTTTTGAGTTGATCAAAATTGAAATAGTCCATTAGGAATTGATTTAAACCAGTTTAGATAAGCAGAGCCTTAGCCTTGGCCCTTAAGGCTTTGGCTACTAGAAGTTCCTTCGGTGCTGGGCATATACCAGCTCCACAGGCCATCAACTTTATTAGTGTGGAGATAAGCTGATTAGGTCTTGTCAATCAAAGGTGCCAATATCTCAATTGAGAGAGACTCTCTCAATTTTTTTTTTTACGCATTGAAGCCGGCAACAAAGAGATAGATGTGTGGTATGCCTCCCCATGGTTGTTCCCAAGCAGGGTGCAAGGGTCCTGTGATGATGTGATGACTATATTAAAGAGTACATCAATTTGTTTTAAAGTGTTTTGATTTTTTATGGTGGCATTAAGAGAGAGAACATTGTGGTTGCAGCTTTACTAGAAAGCAAAGAATTTCTAGAAGAAAAAAAAAACTGTGTTTCTTTGAAGCCTACCAGGACTTTGAGGCTTGCTGTGCCAATGGGCGCTTAAGTGCTCCTGTAACTGGCACACTTTGTTGCTCCTCCACCACCACCAGCTTAGGCACAATTCTCCTGTCAAAGGGATTCATTTATATGATGAGAAAAGAAGGGTACAATATTAAACTTTGCAGAAGTAATGTTTTTCCGACATCGATTTTTGAAAGACTAAAGGAATTGAGCCAAAATGATGTGTGATGTAATAGTTGGCTGGGAAAATCCAGGATTAAACAGAAAAAAAAATCAGCCTGATTTTTTTTAATCACCATTTAGCTCTCACTGTTTCAAATAACAGTTTAGTAAACACTTATGAGTGTCATATTCTATCCTTGGAGAAGCTAAACATGACAGATTAGCACTGCCTTTGCAATGTGTTTTTCTACATATTTAGCCTCTGTATAGTTAATAGAGAAAATGGTCCAGGGATATTATGGAGAAAAAGTCAGGCCTTTTGTTCTTCACATCTGAAGTTTCCTCACACCAGGCCTCCTTCACACTTCAAATCAAACAACGGAAGCCCTTCCTTTTCTTCCATCACCCTACACTCACCACCCAATGAAGGCTGGAGCTGTAGTGCTGTAGAACTACATTTCCACAGTGGATTATCTCTTTATCAGCTATTCTTCACTCCACTGTATCAGTTTTCCACTCACCAATCAGGCACTCTCTTAGGAAAGTCTGTTTTACTACTGCTTATAGATAAATATGATAAGCATATTTATAGTCACACACATTCACACGTGCAACTTCAGAAATCCCATGTCTTTGACACTTAAAGGCATTCCCTAGACTGTTATTAGGATGCAAACATCTCTGGATGTTTCCTTAAAGAAACAGACATCTTTTGGGGAAGGAAGCGGTCTCCATTTTATCATGGTGTGTACATTTGTATGTATCAGAATAGGTGAACATATTTATTTTACTTTGAAGTTACCATTAAGTGAGGGAGAATATGTCTTAATGGTGACAGAAGAAGGCAGTTGGAGAGAACCAGCCTGAGGAAGGGTGGCGTAGCCTCTCACCTCAGCTTTCCTTCCCTAGGGAGATACCGTCTCATGGCAAGCTGAGTGTCTCCTAGCCCCATTGCTGTTTCTCCAAAAGCTTCTTAGGCCTGCTCTCTTTACCTTGTGGAAGAAAGACTTGACAGATATTGATTGGTTGGAAACTCATCACAATTACAGAAGTTTTTGGTAAACAACCAACGTCTTTACTGAGGTACAGGCACAGCAGCCTGGGAAAGGAATATTCCCTTAAAGACAGACTCAGACAGTACACTTGAGGGTGTTGGTATGTGTTTGTTTTACCAGAAAAAGGTGATCCTCATTGATTCTCAAAAGTTAATCTTTGGGGTGTAGAAAACTGCTAATTAAAAGATGATTTTCCTCAGGATAGTTTGCATCTTATTATTGGATGCTTTTTAATAAACATTGGTAGGAAATCATAAGACCTCATATGTACTTATAAACATGTCTTTATTCTTTAGTGTCTCTATTTCCTTTGCTAGTTATGGCCATAATTCTGTGTGATATTTTCCTTATTAGTGATTAAAATAAAGAGGGAGAAATAAGACGTGATCATCGCCTTCTTATGAAGCCTAGTAGTTTTCATTCTCATTCACTGTCAAGTCTTTCTTTTTTCTTCATCAAGACTCATTAACTTTTACACTAAGTGCCACAAGGAGTAAGTGTATATTTGTCCATAATAGTATTTTATTTTGTAATGCAATATGGGGAATAAAAGTTCTGGTTTTTTCTGATTACCACATTATGCTTTAGTTATAATGGAATAAAAAGTCGGCATGTTTGGTAATTTTAAAATATTTAACTGAAAAAAGTAAGTTGACTTCACTACTTAGAAAGTTGATGAGATTAAACAAATGTTATGTATTTTAGAAAAATGCCTGCTATTTAATTATAACTTGAGTGTTGACACTATCTCGAAATAGGACATCCTGAAAGGATCAGAACAGTCATTGAAATTGGTATTTTACAATAGCAATGTCTGGTTGCTTTGGACGACATGTAAATTAAGGCACTAGTTGCCAGATGAAATTAGACATTCTTTCAGCAGTGCAGTACCCAGGAAAATGCACTTTAAAATACTTTTTGTTGGTGTGCATCAAGAGGACTCTCTGTTAAAGGAAAAATGTGTTGACTCCATAAATGTAGAATGCCAATGAATTTTCAGTAGAATAATTTCAAATTACCAAACACTTCTACCATCTAAAACATCTTTATGTTGAGCTAATTTTTACAAATGGTATTGGACATTTGTATTCTATGGGAGGTAGCCCTTTGTATGCCAAATCAAATATGATCCTTTTCAATGAGTTGACCAACTCCTTTAGGAAAGATTTTAAAGGAAACAGGAAATAAATAAATAAATAAATAAATAAATAAATAAATAAATAAATAATAAAGAGTTAAATCAAGGTCCTCTCAGTTCTTTTACGTAACTGATTCTTCAAGTTGGGTTGTATTGGGTTGTAGACATACTAGTCTAGGATCACAGATATTCTGTGATTCAGGAAGAGTTATATCACTAGAGTTTGGGGAAAAGGGCTTTTTAGTGAACAGTTAAAACAAAAGCAGCAGTGCTTTATTTTAGATAATTGTTTATTTTTCCTTAGTGTATTAGGACATGTTCAGACATCAGAAGTCCATAACAATCGATTTGCACTTTTTATACCCCACTGTTTCCGTGACTAGTGCTCATTTTCTGAAGATGATCAGCAAGTGAGAACCTGGAAGTCATGATTGAAATTAGTCAATATTTCCTCATCTTTGTTCCCAGAATCCCAGTCTTACAATTTGATAGACTGCTTTTTTCAAGTTGAACATTTTTATCTTTTTTACATGTTTTTTAGCCATTATAAAATTAATTATCTGTGTATCCTCATTCAAGGGTTGCTTGATTAATATGCTTTCATCTTAGCCATCCAATGGTTTGAGATTTTTTAGGTGCCCATTAACAGTAACTGAAACGCCATCACCTTTTACAAAAACAAGGAAAAGAAGAGAGGAATAAAGGAGAATTTTGTAAAAAAGGAAAAAAAATCTGTTCCTCTTTCTCCCTGAGGCTGAACTGTTTATCACTCTATCCTCGTTCGATAAAAGTGAATTTTATAATAAAATTTTCCCTAATCGGACTCTGTCAGTGGAGGTGTCTTATCGTTGAGAGGAAAATGACACCGATCCTATCGAAAAACAGAAACGATGTCACCAAGTCCCCAATCACAGCTACTCAGCCTCCATATCTACCTTCTCCACAAACACCAAGCGGGGCTTTTTTATAGGAACATCAAAACCCAGCAAAGTCATTAAAATTGCACCCGCGTAGACTTGCAGGGATCAGCCGCACTAGCGCAAAATGGGATGTGGGAAAACAGACTCTCTAAATGTGCTAATTCCATTGTCACGTGTTTACGGCTTAATTTTAATCAGTTAAAAAAGCCACACATTGCAATAAATTGGCATTATCTTCTGTGACACCAGAAGACACAGTTGGTTCAAGGATTTAGAGGGTCGCTGGCAACAGTATATAGTGTTAGAGACAAAGTATTTTTACGCTTGAACTACGGTAGCTAAGGTGCAATCCCCAGTTAAGACTGCAAACAAAGACTATAACCCACACAGTCCTAAGTTCAACATGCAGACCACCTTCAGCCTGAGACACGTTAGAATACTAAGCCAAATATTGCTCGAGAACTTTTTTGAATTCAGTGGTTTAAGGTAATTAATTCACCATTTAAATTTTTACCAGTAGCCATTCGGCAGGACAGTTTTAAATGCATATTTCACAGTAAGAATGATAGAACTCCTCAGGAGGTCTTGTCAGGATTCAACCTCCAAACATTAAATGGTGGAGTTTATACTGACCATTTGTCTTGAACACTTTAATTTTATAGATCTCAGTTGGTTTGATGAAATGCAAATGTGAGGTGTCATCAAAATTTGTAAGAGCCCAGCAATGAAATATTTCTGGGGGTGGTTTTAGTTCAGCAATCTCACATTTAGATGTTGATGCTCCTGTATAGCTGTGTGATCACAAAATCAAGAACAATGGCTGAAATTTCCCTTTCCTGGAATTTAAATATATCTGTTGCAGAACTAAAGGCGTTTATTTTTCATATTGTTATGTCATATATCAAAGCAGATATTCTAAGTTCTGATTGCAAAAGATGTTTGCAGGACTTGATGCATTATTTGTCCAGAATTTTCAGATTTCACATTAGCTCTTTGTAAATTGATGACACTTTCAAGTTATATTAAACCACAAAGACTTTCAACAAATTAACATCAAATGGACTCGAGTGCGTACTAAAAGAGGGCATTTTAAGTAACACTGGCTCACGCTTAGAACAGTGCTTTGCACATAGTAAGCGCTTAATAAATGCCATTATTATTATTATAAATTAACAAGGATCTCCGAAGCCCTGATACCTTAAAAACAAATTTAAGGTCACTGTTGAAATTAGGTTGGTTGGTTGTTTTTTTTTTTTTTTTTTTTTAACAAATCTGAGTGTATAAAATTAAAACCATTCCTCTGTGGAATTAAAACAGTTTTAGAAATTAAATCATTTAATCAAATATGGAAAGGTGAAAAATTGAGAGCTTGTTTGGGAGACAATTTTTTGTGGTGTTTAGTTCTGATTAGTTTTGTTGTATTTTACCAATAAAGTTCAGGTGATGAAGAAACAAAAATAAACCAAGTGGTAGGAAAAATAGTCTTTTGAGCTACTCTACATTATGAATTTAGTTTTTGGAAGAAAAATTTAAAATGGTGATTTAAAATTTCGTATTTATGAAATAAAGCAATAAATGAAAATCGTAAGAGGTTCCCTGCTTACTTAGTGTGTGCATGGTGCAGACTGTGTTTTACACATCTTCTATAAACTCAGATAAATTTATAGGGGTCATTTCTAGATAATAGAATCAACATTTGCTGATAGTTTTGAATACCATTCTCATCTGTACTTGGATTGACAGTTTTGTGTCTGTCCCATTAAAGGACTTCACTGCGTGAGTCAGTTGCAACGCTATTCCTCTCTTTCTTTCTCTGTCTCTTTCTTTCTCTCTCTCTGTCTCTCTCTCACACACACACAATTACTTGTTTTATATATAACTTCATATATATATGAAGTATATATATACTTCAGTTAAATATCTAAAAATGTTTTTCTTTTTTTTTTTTGGTTCAGATTCCAGGTGTAGTAATGTGATCTCTTCACAAATAATTTTTGCTGTGGAGAAGGGATAGGAGTTTTAATTTTTAAAATTTAAAAGTTATTGCATAGCATGCTAGGAAAAACAGTTATATTTGTACAATTATTACACAGATATATGCTACTTTGTGATATAAAACAAAAGTAGACTTTGGACTTTTACTGGAAAAGCAAAATATTGTAAAAGAAGCACATTTATTAATTTTCTCATAATGTATAGCAAAAATATTTTCTGTTGTATCACCTGTTGCATAAATATTATACTATCATTACAAATAAGTAATGCACATGTAAAATAGGAATGTTGCCTATTTTTCAGTTTGTTTCACAGGGAAATAACATCTTTTACAGGGTAAAATAGTATAACATAATAGAAGCATGTAAATATGGAATAAAATTAATTAAAAAATATATTAACATTGTAAAACCCAAACCACCCATTCCAGTTGTTTCTATAGACAAAAATAAATTGTGGTGATTTGAAGGCAGTTTTATTTTTGAATGACGGACTTTGAGCTTTGCTTATTCCAACATTCACAGCTATACTTTTAATATTTTCACTGCATTTTAAATAGTTCACAGTAAAATTTTCATGTAACCAGAATGAGACGTGTAAAGTCTTGGAAATTACTTCACCGGTCCCCCTTTTGATATTCTGGAATCTTAATAATTCTAATTATATTTAATTTAGAAGATGACTGTTTGTAAAATAGGAAATAGGTGTTATACTTTTCTACACCTAGGCTGCGCCATTGAGCCATTAGTCAAAAGTGAAATCGTTTCTCGTGTTTGAAAATGTGTAATGGGTGGAACAGAAGAATGCTGGTTGTCAGCATTTTTTGTTACAATATTTAATTTAGGAAAAATGGAATATAATATAAGACTGAACTGTAGCTTGAAACTTTGGATTTGGGGGGTATGGTGTAGTTTTTAATGCAATACGGTAATACTTTGTTCCCCTGAAATAAATATGAATTGCTAATTAGATACCTTAGCTGCACATAGTCTGGTCTTGATTTAAAAAAAATGAAATAAGTCCCATCTGAACCAGCGATACTTCAGATTTCTTTTGCAGAAAATTATTTAAAGTTGATCTCATTATAAAATGTACTTACAAACTTAACTTCAGAATATCTTATAAACTTAAATGTCTTTTTAATTTTGGCATCAAATCTTATCGAGAGAGAAACACAGGAGATCAACCAATTAACCTCTATATCTGTTGACGGGATTTGTGAAGTTAAAGAAAATATTATTATTCATCTAATAAAAGATGTAAAACGTTTTGCAAATCTAGGTGAACACTAGTTCTATTATGTTTATATAATGCATATCCATGTGATGTTTGTGCAAACACTAGGTTCATCTGATAGAAAAAGGTTTGTGTTTTTTTATACTGTATGCTTTTTACTTGGCTGTCTATGACAAATATTGGGAGTTTATTCTTTGATTCATGCACTTATAGGTTAGTGTCCATTTATACTCTGATGTGGAAAATAGAAAACTAAACAAAAATATGTTGCCTAATTGATCAATGCAGTGTGAATTTTACAGTGTTTTCAATGTCAGAACAAACATTTTCATTAATAGATTATCAGGTGTTTAAATGCAATTTAAATGTGAGGTATATCATTTTGTTTCTTTTTAAATCTTATAGATCTGTGCATTGAGGGTATGAACTTTGCTTGGAAAAATGATTTCATGTACATGTTTGTAATTACTGGGGGTTTTTTTGGAAGGGAAGGGTGTCCTGGAAGAAAGCTTGATATCAAATATTAATCCATAGATGTTTACATTTCAAGTGATAGTAAATACTCTGTGTCCATACATGTTTGAGGTTGTATGTCTACCAAAACAATTCTAAATTGAGTTTCCTATGTGTGAAATGTGTGTGTGTGTGTGTGTGTGTGTGTGTGTGCGCGCGCGTACCACTTCACACTGTACACATCAGATATATCTACCTCACCTCTGTACTTTCAGGGAAGCCCTCATAAAATAATACTTATATGTCTGAGAAATCTTCCTGACTTCCTTTATTGTGGCTGACTTTTCTTTCATGTCCTTATGATTATGACATCCCCATTTACCAAAAAAAGGCCTCATTTGGTGTTGATAAAAGCTGCTCTGCATGCAATTCATTTTTGTGAACAACTCTGTTCAGAAGTCATAATATTAATTTCAAATGTCCTAATGTAATTTACTTTTTTCAGTGCAATTCTCCAGGGTATCATTTAACATTTTTAGAATTCACATCCCTAAAAGTTGTACTTTTCATTACCAAAGCTTAGTTATATGTTCTGAAAATGTGCTGTCACTTAAATGTGTATGTTCTTAATTTGGTTGGGAGATATGTGTCTGTGAACTCCAAGATGCAAAATAGAATTGGTTATATAATTGTAAATAGAAAAGATTGGCCCTAAGTGTACTTATCTTAGGTAGAAAATAAGGTGTAATCACAAATCATTTATTTTCTCTTAGTTCACTGAATAATACTATGTCAAGGAGAAAACTATTTGGTCCTTGAGAACTTTGAACTAGAAATATAGAGTTTTGAAGAGGCTGTTCGAGTCATGCATTTTGTCAAACTTCTCTGATACTGACTCCAGATGTCACCCACTTATTATTGTCCCTACATTACTTATCAATCAATACTGTTTATTGAGTGCTTACTCTGTGCAGAATACTTTACTAAAGGCTTGAGAAGAGTACAATACAATGACGGTGAGGAGGTGATTATTGATTCCCCTATAGATGCCGTGAGGAATATTCTTGGCAAAGTGAATCATTGATCTGGGCACTCTATCAAGCATGTAGGTTGTCTAAATCTCTAGGAGTTTTATTTTCATTGGCAGTTTGGTGGCAAAAGTTGGATATGCTTAGGATGTCTTCCTAAGGCCTTTACTCCCCAAAAGCTAGTTATCATAGGAATGAACAGAATCAGTGTTATAATTGTAGTCCTAGGTGAGTAAAAATGAGTACAGTCGATATTCAGTTATTTAGGGGCTGATTTTACCATTTACGGATTATCTAGATCCTTTGTTTCTATTCAGTGATGGAGAGGGTGGAATGGAGCTTGGGCAGATCTGACTGCACAGCTTACTTAGTGTGAGACTGATGAGGGATAGGGGCAAAGGCTGTATGTATGTTAGTCAATTGTATTTATTGAGCGCTTAGGGACTAAATGTTTGGGAGAGTACAATGTAACAATAAACAGACATTCCCAGCCTACATCGAGCTTACAGTCTAGAGGGGAAGCCAGACATTAATATCTTGTTCTGACAAGAGACACCATCTCAGATTTCAAAGGTGTTCTGGAACTTCGTCTTGAAAACACTTTCCTGAATTCCGACAGGGATCGGTGGGGCCCATTTCACCTCCAACAAAGACATTCTGGATTCTGCACCTTCTGCCACTTCCCAGAACACCTATTTCCTAACTTCAAGCAATTCTTTCTTCATGCTATTTCCTCCCTGACTTCTCCCTTCCAGTTCACCCTTTCTTCACTCCATATCCCCCACCACCTGGTACACTCTCTCATAGAGAAGGGAACTTGTCTACCAACTCTATTATAGTGTACTCTCCCAAGTGCTAAGTACAGTGCTCTGCACACAGTAAGCACTTAACAGATATGATTGATTGATGATTGATTGGTTCCTTCACCTCCTCCTTCCCTCTCTTTCTTTGCTTCTTTTTCTCTTCTCCATCATCATCTCTCTTGTTTCATCTTCTCCACCTGTCCTGTTGACCTGTTCCTATTCCTAAATGTTAAGTGTTTATTATACGCCAAACACATACTAAACTCTGGGGCAGGTACAAGATAATTAGGTTGGACACAGTCCCTGTCGCACATGGAGGTCTTAGTCTAAATAAGACAGAGAGAGTATAATCCCCATTTTACAGATGAGCTAACTGAGGGACAGAGAAATTAAGTGATTTGCCAAAGGTCACACAGCGGTCAAGCGGCAGAGCTGGGAATATTCACTCAATCGTGCTTATTGAGCACTTACTGTGTGCAGAGCTCAGTACTAAGCACTTGGAAGAGTACAACAATAAACAGACACATTCCCTGCACACAACGAGCTTACAGTCTAGAGAACCCAAGTCTTCTTGACTCAGCCTCCATGCACGAAACTTCTCCAACTCAACAAAGTACTGCCAGTCTTTCTTCAGCTCCCATCATTGCGAGCATAGTTCGAGGCCTTCAGCACATGCGGGGAAGTGCAACTGGGAAGACAGGCCGAGAGAAGAAGGGGAGGTGCAACTGTATTGCCCCCTTGGCCTGCCTTTGGGCCTGGCCCCTCAGCCTCTCTTCCCTCCCCATAGCCATGTGCCCACTCAGCAAGTGTGAGAGTGGGAAAGAGATGTTTTGAATGTTTCTGAGACCAGGAGTTCTAAGGAGCTCATGTCTACCTCAGTGGGGAAACTGGTGGTGGTGTAGGAGAGTGGCTGTGGCTAATCAACTAGTCATCAGTGGTACTCACTGAATGCTTACTTTGTGCAGAGCACTGTATTAAGTGCTTGGGAGTGCTCCAAAACCTTAACAAAGCTCAGCCCACATTTCCGTAGCCTAGCTTCTACTTTTGTGGCCTGTGCGTTCTCCATTTTTACTTTTAAGCATTTTAGCCAATTCACTGTTTTCTACACATCTTATAGACCAGAGATAGGAGGATAAATTGAAAGTCGCATTAATTCATTTTGCTACTTAGCAGCAGCTCTAGAAGAAGTCTTTTAAAGGAGAGAGTGTTGAATGCAAGGGGTACAATTACATCTTCAGATTATCTGTGGAACTCATTGGTCATTGCTTTCTCTGTAACCCATTACTATGGTTAATTGAGGCTTAGTCACAAAGTTTGCACATCGCAAGGGGTTTTTTAATTGAACTTTGTCCTTCTTTTAGCACCTCTCCTGAAGCAACATAGTAGTTGGAGGGTGGGGTGGCAGGGAGAGGGTTGGCTCCCAGCCGGAGTATCATGTAACTTTGGGGAGAGTATTAAGAGAGGCAAATGGGAAACCCACTGCAGGTTATAAAAAGTGTCTACATTATTATGTGATGTAAACAATGTATTTTCTTCACCCTTAGAGAATCTAAACCTTTGTACCCTAAGGATCCCATCCGATGAAAGGAAGGATAATGTTTTCTTCTGTTTTCAAACTTTGTTCTGTAAAGAAGGGTCCTTATTTATTTTTCCACTAACAAGTCATTTTGGTCTCAGATCATCCGGATGTGCTGCTAGTAACATCACTTTGTTCCATTTTTGAGCTCACCTTAAAGCGCAAAACTTCAGGTTGCATCCTCAAAGAATTAGCAGCAGCTAATAAAAACATAAAGGCAATTATTTTTATATAAAAAAGTGTTATTTTAATTAAAGTACAAACTATAAAGTAGTAAAATGTAAATTAAGTTTCACGTGCAGCAATGTATGTAGCAAAATCTGCCCTTTCAACTCTATTCTGAAACAGGACAGGGCCATTTTCAAGTATAAGATAATCCTTCACCAAAATTGGAGCCTGAATGTACCTCTGGGTATTAAGCAAGCTCCAACTCGCCAACACGATTTTTTAAGTTTGGAAAGTGATAGCTGCCTAGAGGTTGAATACTTAAGGTCAGTCAGTTTTCCTATTTCCTTCATTTTTCCCCTGTGGCAAAGAAAGAAAAATCTTCCTGTGAAAAAAGGAAACATATTATTGGCATTCCAGTGGAAAAAGAATGAAAAAAATTGAAGCTGGAAATTCTCCTCTTTAAGGCCTTGAAGTATGTCGGTTTCCAGCTATATGAACCAGGTTAAAAATATTGTCAAACTGGAAGTCTCTGGCACCATGAACACTGTTCATGTTCATAATAATAATAATAATGGTATTTGTTAAGTGCTTACTATGTGCAAAGCACTAGCACTGTTCTAAGCGCTGGGGGGGCTACAAGGTGATCAGGTTGTCCCACTTGGGGCTCACAGTCTTAATCCCCATTTTACAGATGAGGTAACTGAGGCACCGAGAAGTTAAGTGGCCTGCCCAAGGTCACACAGCTGACAAGTGGCGGAGCCGGGATTCGAACCCATGACCTCTGACTCCCAAGCCCTCGCTCTTTCCACTGAGCCATGCTTCTTCCCCATCCAGAGGCCTTTGCAACATATGTACCTAACCTACAGGTAGGAAGTAGTAGCTCCTAGTGGTAATGATGGCTCTTTTAAAAGAACCTGTACAGTTTAGTTACAACTAGAAATACAATTTCAAGTATTTTCTTCTTACCCTCTTCTCTTTTGGTCTCTCCTCACGGCCCCCGTCGCCTCGTCTGAAGACCGTAAAGCCTGCCTCCTCTTCTTCCCCTGTTTTGGGCTCCTCCATTAACCCGGTAGCTCCTGCCAATGGACTTCCCTTCTGTGTTTTCTGCCCTTGTATGTGTAGTCCTTGTGGGAACAGAATACCCTCTGCTATTAGTGCAGCAGATTAACCTCACTGTAAATTTGTTTCTTTTAAGAAGGTGAAAGCTGTTTGACTACATTATTTCATTAACTTTCTCAGTGATTCAGTAAAGTAGATAATGAGCAAGTTTAATTATCTCTCAGATGGGGAAGTTGAGTCACAGTACAGTTAACCGACTTGCCTAAAATTACACAATTAGGCAGCAGCAGAGCTAGTCAAGGAGACCAGTTCTCTTGACGCCAAGGCCAGTGCTATACCCAAACAAAACATACTGTCTTTGCAAGGTGAACTTTTTCTTAATTTTGATTCAGTTCAATCTGTATTTATTCCCTTTGCTCTTCTGCCTGCACCAGATGTGTGTGTTGCGGGTAGCGCAGGTTTATCAAGCCTTGGATTGCATGGGAAAAAATAGGCCCATATCATGACTGAGATTTGGCTTGGTAGGGAAATGAATAGTTAGTTGTTGACTGGCTTTGGGAGACATGTTGGTCCTTCAACATGTCAAGTTGGAAGGAGGTGAGATTAGGCTGACTCAGCGATGCATATATAGATGCAATATGAAGTTCCAAAAATCTAAATTGGCCACCCAGCTAGATGCAGTCAAATAATTCTGTTACCAAAGCAGCGCACTGACCAATGATACAATGATAGACAAGGAAATAGAAAATGGAATCAAGATGGCATATCCTCGAGAAGCAGAGTGACTCCGTGGAAAGAGCCCGGGCTTGGGAGCCAGAGGTCATGGGTTCTAATCCCAGCTCCAGCACTTGTCAGCTGTGTAACTTTGGGCAAGTCACTTAACTTCTCTGAGCCTCAGTTACCTCACCTGTAAAATGGGGATGAAGACTGTGAGCCCCATGTGGGACTACCTGATCACCTTGTATCCCCCCCCCCCAGCACTTAGAACAGTGCTTCACACATAGTAAGTGCTTAACAAATGCCAATATTATTATTGTTATTTAGGACATGACAAATGATTGTGGTGGCAGCCTGATATCAGGCTATCAATTGATAGAGCAGGATCACAACCAATGAGTTAGAAGAATAAAGTCAGTCTTCTAAGCGGAGCCATGCACTCACCTCATGATAGCTGCCCTGGCTAGGACAGATGAGGAGAATAGGCAGTAGCAGGTTACCTAAAACAGCTACTGTACAATGACCCAGAATTGAAAAGTGGGAAGTAAGGAGAACAGAGGAAGCATTTTAAGAATATTGTAAAGCCAAGTCTCAGACTTCGTTGCATCTCAGGTGAAAACTGGAAGTCATTTGCTACAGGAAGACCAGCTTGGTGCAACACAATCTTTTCAAGCAGAAACTTCAAAAGTATTGTGAGATGAGGCAAAAGTGAAAATAGCACCAGGCACTGCAATTGAAAAGCAGACAGCGCAACCAAGGACATTCTATATATGTGTACGTATAGAACCAGAGGACCTGGATCCCAGGCCCGGCTCTGCCACTTGCCTGCCATAAGACCTTGGGCAAGTCATTTCACTTCTCTGGGAGAAGTGAAGAAGAGCAGTGTGGCTGAGTGGCTAGAGCTATGGGCCTGGAACTCAGAAGGACCTGGGTTCTAATCCTGGCTCTGCCACGCATCTGCTGTGTGACTTTGAGCAAGTCATTTTACTGGGAGTCAGAGGTCATGGGTTCTAATCCCAGCTCCGCCACTTGTCAGCTGTGTGACTTTGGACAAGTCACTTCTCTATGCCTCAGTTACCTCATCTGTAAAATGGAGATTAAGACTGTGAGCCCCTTGTGGGACAACCTGATCACCTTGTATCCCCAGCATTTAGAACAGTGCTTCACACATAGTAAGTGCTTAACAAATACCATTATTATTATTATCATTATCATTATTATTGTTATTATTACTACAGGATTGTTGGGACTGAGAGTCCCACATTGGCCTCTTCAGTTCCACTAGAACCCATGGGTGAATTTCATTCTTGTCAGCGTCTAGTATGGATGATCCTTTTACTGTATCTCAATCTCTTTTCTCTCTCTTTCCCCACTTTTCTGTACCACCCCCTCCGCACTTTATCTCTTTCACTGCCTGTTACTTGTTTTATTACTGACATTGGCTTGTTTTATCACTGATTGTACACTCTGTACATCAGAATTGTATCCTCAACGCAATGTACATTTTCATCATTCCCTGTATAATGTTTTGTGCATCTGGCTGTAGCACTCTCTATGTCCAAGACTTGATTTCAGGTTCCAAGAGTTAGTAAAATAGTCGTATTCAGGTTCTGAAAAATGCAGACATAATTTTAAAATTCAAGGTGTTTCCTTTGATTCAGAAAGGCTGTAGAATTTGGACCTGGATTGCCTCAGATTGTTTTTCCTTTCTCTGTACAGCCCCACTTAAATTGAGATTGGGTGGAGCTTCTTTGCTAATGGCTACAAGATTTATTTTTGAAATTAGGGCAGGGGTGGAATATTTTCCTTGGCTTCGCTGAGTTCTCCCATACTCTTCCTCTGATCTACAAACTCCAGTTTAGTACATGATACACAGCAAGAAACATATTTTTCAATACTAGACTGTAGAGGAAACTCAGTGAATAAGATGGAATTATATGGCTAAGTCTAGCTTGTTTCCGTGCTTAGTGTTTTATGCTTTTATTATTCTTCCTAGATGCTGTAGGAGATGGTTGTATTTTTACAAATCACCAAAGCAATTGAATAATATTTTATGTGTTTGTCACGTCTTTCCTATGAATGTGAGCCCTGCTTATTTGGCAATACCCAGATGTGGATGCAGTGAAATTTAGTCATTCAATTTTTTTTTTTTTTGGTAAAAGAAGGAACTACACATACATTCTATAGCAAATTAGTTGCTCCATTATGTCTGTTATCCTCCGCTCCAGACTCCCAATCCAGAGGTTCATTCATTCATTAAATTGTATTTATTGAGTTCTTACTGTGTGCAGAGCACTGTGCTAAGTGCTTGGGAAGTACAGGTTGGCAACATATAGAGACGGTCCCTACCCAACAGCGGGCTCACAGTCTAGAAGGGGGAGACAGCCAGCAAAACAAGACATCTTAACAAAATAAATAGAATAAATATGTACAAATAAAATAGAGTAATAAATACGTACAAACATATATACATATATGTATATATATTTTCATACATATACATACATATGTATATGTTTGTACGTATTTATATGATAAGCAGCGTGGCTCAGTGGAAAGAGCATGGGCTTTGGAGTCAGGGGTCAAGGGTTCGAATCCCGCCTCTGCCAATTGCCAGCTGTGTGACTTTGGGCAAGTCACTTCACTTCTCTGTGCCTCAGTTCCCTCATCTGTAAAATGGGGATTAAGACTGTGAGCCCCCCGTGGGACAACCTGATCTCCATGTAACGTCCCCAGCACTAAGAACAGTGCTGTGCACATAGTAAGCGCTTAATAATAATTATTATTATATACAGGTGCTGTGGGGAGGGGAAGGAGGTAAGGCGGGGGGATGGGGAGGAAGAGGAGGGGAAGAGGAAGGAGGGGGCTCATTCTGGGAAGGCCTCCTGGAGGAGGTGAGCTCTCAGTAGGGCTTTGAAGGGAGGAAGAGAGCTAGCTTGGCGGATGTTGGGAGGGAGGGCATTCCATGCCAGGGGGATGACGTGGGCCGGGGGTCGACGGCGGGACAGGCAAGAACGAGACACAGTGAAGAGATTAGCGACAGAGGAGTGGAGGGTGTGGGCTGGGCAGTAGAAGGAGAGAAAGGAGGTTAAGTAGGAGGGGGCGAGGTGATGGAGAGCCTTGAAGCCGAGGGTGAGGAGTTTTTGCCTGATGCATAGGGTGATTGGTAGCCACTGGAGATTTTTGAGGAATATTTTTGGCTCGACCTCATTAGGTCAGTCAATCAATCAGTGGTATTTATTGAGCATTTACTATGTGCAGAGCACCGTACTAAACAATTAGGAGAGTACAATACAAGAGAATCAACTTAACTTCTCAGTGCCTCAGTTACCTCATCTGTAAAATGGGGATTAAGACTATGAGCCCCACATTGGATAACCTGACAACCTTGTATCTTCCCCAGCGCATAGAACAGTGCTTGGCACATAGTAAGTGCTTAACAAATACCATTATTATTATTGTTATTATTATTAACTAGCAGACATGCTTCCTGCCCACCATGAGCTTACAGTCTAGAGGGAGAGATAGGGGAAGACAGGCATTAATATAAATGAATAAGTAATTTATACTATATAAATTAAAGGTATGTTCATTTAAAGATAGGTGTGCCTGTGGATTGAAAGAATGTATCCGAAATGAAAAATACATGTATAGTACATTATGACAGGTGTAAAACAAAAATAATTGTAGGAAAGACTAAAAAACGTTTTGCGTTAATATGTATTTTTCAACGTGCTTACCATTTTGGTCTATACTTTCCATACTGGAAACTCATTCACAAATGCATCCTCTATCATATTTACTACTGTCTTTTTATATGGTTTTCAACATTGAAGACTATTGTAATTTAATTGAGTTATCATGAGCAGGGAGCAGAACAAACCTTCTCCCATTATTTATTTATGGTTTTATACAGATAACACATCATTACTTTTTTATGTCCCTTTGAAATTGCATGTAGTTTGGGGGCATTCCCTCATGGAATTATCTAGTAGTTCTTTTTAAACAGAGTAGTAGTAGTAATGATCATTAAACACTTATTGTTTGCAGAGCACTGTGCTAAGTGCTTGCATGTGGGAATTAGATACAGACTCTGTCCCTCAAGAGGTTCACAATCTATGACTATTAGGCACTTTGTGCCAGGCACTGTGCTAAACACTGGGGTAGATGCAGGATAACTAGACCAGATACAGTCCTTGTTCTAAATGGGGCTCACATTGTCAAGGCTGAGGGGGCAGATATTTTATCCCCGTTTGATCAAAGAGGAAACTGAGACCCAGAGAGTAGTGAGTGATACAGTAGGCCAGTGGTGTGGCCGAGACTAGAAGCAGATTTCCTTACTCAAACAGTCCCATAATCTTTCCATTAGAGCATACTGTTTCCCTGAAGTTCTGTGAAGATCATCAGTTTGATTCTTTTGGATTATAAGAATTAATGCAGTCAATTCTTATTTTAATAGATACCAAACTACAAGCTTTCTTTTTTTAAGAATATTTTAGAAACTGTATATTTAAATCAGCATTCCTATAACACTTTTTCAGGTTAACACCCTGAAAAGGGTGGGGGTGTATCCTCCAGTGCTAAAAAAAGAGGAGACAGAAAAAGATAATTAGGACCAGAGAGACAAGAGGGACTTAGACAAGAGTAAGAAGGAAGGAACAAAAGGAGAAAAGGAGCGACATATTAAATAATGGGAAGAGGGGGAAAAAGGGTAATAATAATAATATAATTGTCTTTCTAATGATAATGGTATCTGTTAAGCACTTACTATGTGCTGGTACTTAGCACTGAGGTAGATATACAATATTCAGGTTGGATGCAGTCCCTTTCTCAGATGGGGCTCATAATCTAAAATAGGAAGGAGAACAAGTCTTGAATTCCCAGACAAGGAGTCTGAAGCACAGAGAAGTTAAGTGTCTTTCCCAAAGTCATACAGCACACAGGTGGTGAATCCTGGATTAGAACCCAGGTCCACTGACACCCAGGCCCGTGCTCTTTCGAGTAGGCTGCACTGCTTCCCGGAGCATTTTTCCCTGGTATTTGGAAAAAGGGTTGGGGTGAATTTACCATTTGTCCACTGTTGTCCTCCTCTCTTTTTACCACCTTGTTGGTGGAGGTAGAAGGCTGACATTCCTGCTGCTAAAGAGGAAGAGCTAGCTTCTTAGTCTTCTCCTTCAGTCCTCCTTTGTCTTGCTATCTCCATTGACACCTCCATTGCTACCGCCAGCAGCAGTGTTTTTTCATACCACCTCTGCAGAGAACGGACTTTAGTGGTGGGGGATCAGAACTCCAAAAAAAGATAACCATTTTGCCCAAATGGGGACCTGTTGCCACTTTATCTAAAGTCCTGAGGTTCATTAAATGGAGAGTTACTGTAAATACAATTAATTTTATTGGTTTCACCAATAACAGAAACTGCATTTGGATTTTTTAAATCCCGGCTAAACCCCTTGAGACATTATAGTGGTAAAACTACCTGCACTCGTTGACAGACAAGTCTTCCCCCAGACCTATGCAAGTTCAGAATTGTTTTTCTGTTTTGTTCCTGGAAATGTTCTTGATTATTAATAGCCAATGAAGATATTTTCAGATGCTTGTGTTTTCCTCATACTCTACCTGTGGTTACTGATTAGCTTTGAAATCCTTTGATAACGGCTGTGTGTGAAGTTTGTCTTTATTAAATAAACTATCCTTTTTAATTTTCTTTTTTACATCTAATAATCCAATCTAGTTTTTCACTGACCCAGTTTGAAAAGTGAATACTTCATTTCAGCTCTTAATCTGTGGGCCCCTTGAAAATTAATGCTGACTTTGTTTCACTGTCCAGTTGAATTCACACCAGCATGCATTTAAATGAATGTTTCATCAAGTAATTTCAATTCTAGATTACTTTTACAGTTTACACCATTAATTAGTGTTTAGTACTGAGTTTATGGGTAGTTTTCAGTTCTTTAATACCTAGACCAATTTGTTTCGGTTGAAGCCATCTTCTTTAGAGTCATTGCTTTGCAACTCTTCCAGGCAGATTGTCAAGAAGACTTCTAAGTTCAAGGCATCTGATAAAATGATTATGCATTCCTTTCATATGTTTGGGCAATCAGATTGCTCAATTAACTAAACATTGTGCAATTTCCTCTGGAGGATGTCATCTTACAAAGGATAGTACGTAGCATCTCTTTTGAGTGATGACAGTGGGGCCATTTGATTGTACACAGAAGCCTATCATTCTTTTTATAGCCCTCTGAATCCCAAGATTTTAACTGCATTCTCCACTCTCTGCCCTATGTACCTGTCCTCAATTCTCTCTTCCATCCTGTGTCATTTTAATATCAGTAATACCTCCTTTTCTTCTTGAGGACCATTGGCACCAAAACCCATTAAGCATGCATAGCAACACACGCAAGGAATTTGCTATATTCAGGAAAATATTGCCTGTTCTCAGAATCTGATAGTTTATGAAGTAATAATTTTGGGAAGCCTAAACCAATCAATAAAATAGAGAAAAACTAGATGCTTCTAAATAATCATAATAATAGTAGAATTTATTAAGCTCTTACTATGTGCCAAACACTGTTCCCCCCTCCCTTTTATACTGTGAGCCCACTGTTGGGTAGGGACTGTCTCTATATGTTGCCAATTTGTACTTCCCAAGCGCTTAGTACAGTGCTCTGCACATAGTAAATGCTCAATAAATACGATTGATGATGATGATGATGATGATGTTCAAGGTTCTGGAATAGATATAAATTAATCATGTTGGACACAGTCCCTGTCCCACATGGGACTCATGGTCTTAATAGCCATTTTACAGTATAGTCTGGTTAACCGATCAGTGATATTTACTGAACACCCACTTTGCTCCCTCTGCCTTGGAAGCCAAGGCATAAATACTAGGTCTTGGATAGAAGGGCTGGGGAATTTATTTTGTGGTTCTCCAGGATTAGGATCTAAAACAAAGCCTATAAGCAGAACTTCAGGCAAAATGGTTTGGCTATGGATTGCTGGAAATCAGCAGCAGTCATATCAGCTCAATGAACAATAAGTAGGAATGGGGTGGTTCTTGTAGAGCCAACGCTTTGGGAAGATAAGGATTACAAAAAGCAATGCAAATGATACTCGCAGCAGCTTGGACGAGGACAATTCTGTATACATAGCCACAGTAGCAGAGACTGGTTTGTTTGGTTTTTTCTTTAATGGTATTAAGCTCCTTTTGTGTGCCAGGCAGTCAGGTTGGACACAGTCCCTGTCCCAGATGGGGCTCACAGGCTTAATACCCAGTTCACAGATTTTCATTACTGAGTGAATGCTTTCTGTATGCTGAACACTGTACTAAGTGCTTGGGAAAGTATCGGTCAATCAATCGATCAATCAGTTGTATTTATTGAACACTTACTCTGTGCAGAGCGCTGTTCAAAGCGTTTGGAACAGTACAATACAACAGAATTAGCAGAAACGTTCACTGCTCATAATGAATGTTAAGTCTAGAGAGGGAACCAGACAATATGAATAAATAAGTAATTTATAATGATTGGGGATGGGGCGAATAACAAATGTAAGAGTTCAATACAACAGAGTTGGACAAAGCTGGAGATGTAGGTTTGAGAATCATCCACATAAAGATGGTAGTTGAAGCCGTGGGAGCAAATGAGATCTCCATGGGAGTGGGTGTATTTGAAGAATAGAAGGAGACCCAGAACTGAGCCATGAGGGACATTCCCGTTCATCATAGGGTGGGAGGCAGAGGAGGAGCTGGCAAAAGAGACTGAGAAGGAGAGGTGAGGGAGATAGGAGGAGAACCAGGAGAGGACAGTGTCCATGAAGCCAGGGTTGGATAAAGTTACCAGGTGAAGGGGGTGGTCCACAGTGTGTCAAAGGCAGCTGAGAGGTCTTGGAAGATTAGAATAGAATAGAGTAGTCAGAGCTGGCAAGAAGAAGGCCATTGGTTACCTTAGAGAGGGCTATTTCTTTGGCTTGGAAGGGGTGGAAAGCAAATTAGAGGGGATCAAGGAGAGAATTGGAGAAGAGGAAGTGGAGACAGCAGGTGTAACCTTCTCAAAAAGTTTGGAGAGGAATGGCAGGAGAGAGATGGGGTGAAAACTGGTGGGAGTGGTGGGATCAAGGAAGGGTTTTTTTTTAGGATGGGGACACGTAAGCATGTTTGAAAGCAGTGGGGAAGAAGCCATTGGAAAGTGAATTGTTGAAGATGGCAGTAAAGGAGGGAAGAAGGGAGGAGGCAAGCATTTTAATAAGGTGAGGTAACTGAGGTGCAGAAAAGTTCAGTGACTTGCCCAAGTTCACATGGCAGAAAGTTGGGGGAATCTGGTCATGCATTGATTTTTTTCAACTACATCTAACCTCATATGAATAAAACTCACCATCAATCAGTAACATATTTGAACAAAAAGCATGTATTTGCATTATGAAGTGATGCTTCATAGAATCAGAGACAAAAAGGACTTGAGCGGTCTTATGCTCCCCAGTGCTTAGTACAGTACCTTGCCCAGAGTAGGTGCTCAGTAAAGTTAACCAGGCTATACTAAAGCCTTTGATACCATTAGTTTTAAAGGCTTTCAGAGAAGAATTAGTTCCTGTAAACCTGTTGTGGGTAGGGAACTTGTCCACTAATTCAATTGTATTGTACTATCCCAAGCGCTTAGTACAGTGCTCTGCACATCGTAAACTTTCAGTACCATTGATTGATTAATTGATGGATGCTTCTCCAACCGTGCATAGTGCTTAATGTCTCCCAACCTTGAATACGCAAGAACCTCTAATATACAAACAAGGGCTAGGGACATGGGATATTAGCTATGTGAAATATCTAATATCTAAATACAATAATAATAATAATATTTAAACTCATAGTATGCACCCCCAAAATCGTGGTATTTAAGTGCTTACCATGTGCCTGAGTGCTGTACTAAAAATGCTGAACAAGTCCCCATGTGGGACTCAAGGTCTAAGTAAGAGGAAGAACAGGTATCGAATCCCTGTTTTGCAAATAAGAGAACTGAGGCACAAAAGAGCGTGGCTCAGTGGAAAGAGCACGGGCTTTGGAGTCAGAGATGATGGGTTCAAATTCCAGCTCTGCCAATTGTCAGCTGTGTGACTTTGGACAAGTCACTTCACTTCTCTGGGCCTCAGTGACCTCATCTGTAAAATGGGGATTAAGACTGTGAGCACCCCCCGTGGGACAACCTGATCACCTTGTAACCTCCCCAGCGCTTAGAACAGTGCTTTGCACATAGTAAGTGCTTAATAAATGCCATTATTATTATATTATTAGTCCAAGGTCACACAGCAGACAATGGTTAGAATGCAGGTCCTCTGACTCCCAGGCCTGTGCTCTTTCCTTTAATAATAATGATAATAATAATAATAATGGCATTTATTAAGCGCTTACTATGTGCAAAGCACTGTTCTAAGCACTGGGGAGGTTACAACGTAATCAGGGTGTCCCACGGGGGGCTCACAGTCTTAATCCCCATTTTACAGATGAGGTAACTGAGGCACAGAGAAGTTGTGACTTGCCCAAAGTCACAGAGCTGACAATTGGTGGTGCCAGGATTTGAACCCATGACCTCTGACTCCAAAGCCCGTGCTCTTTCCCCTGAGCCACGTAGGCCACACTGTTCCTCTAAGCACTGTACCAAGCAAGCGCTGGGCTAGGTTCAGGATTATCAGGTCCCACATGGGGCTCGCAGAGTAAGTAGGAGGGAGAACGGGCATTGAATCCCCATTTTGCAGATGAGAGAACTGAGGCACAGAGACGTTACGTGACTTCACACTACTCACACTTCAGTTTATAGTTTCGTGCTTATATTATTCTCATTGGTCTAGGATGTCAGGGTGTCAGGGTAGTCAGGCTACAGTACAAACTCTAGCATGGCATTTGTGCCGAGTTGCCCATCGAGGCCAACTAGGATGTTTTAATAATGGAATGGAATCTCAATCCCGAATGGCTTATTTTACTCGATTTTAAACTATAAATTTGTTTTTCCCAAAATACAGGATTTTGGGGGGAGGGGTCTTGATTTATTTAGACACGTAATCGCTGCATCGGGAATATAGTAGTGTTCAGTTCTGTTGCCCTAAATGCTTTTGTTCTTTGCCGCATTCCGTGCAGTTCACTCTTTCAGTCCCATGTATTTACTAACCATTCAAGCGCCTTGTGGTATTCACACACAGATTATGTTAAATAAAAAAATACATTATTAAGGCTGTGGATGCTGTGAATGGATTATTACAATTTGCCTATCATGGTAATGGCACCTGTTAGAGGTGTGATACAAAAGGCAGTGACAGGCAATGTAATTTAGTAATTGTAGCCATTGTACTGTCGAGCTGGTCAGTTCACCAGGCAAGTACAAAGAAACCAGTGTTAAAGCAGAGCAGGGGTGGGTAAGCTTAATAGAGAGAGCTAGTTGCGTACTGAAAGAGACTTTTGGTGGAGGGATAACTCCCAGGGGGCAACTTAGAATGAGTTGAAAAGAAGGAACAAAAGTACAAAAATGGTACAGGTTTTCCTGTTTCGGCTCTTAAAGTGACAGGCGAGTTCTATGGATGCACATCGCCAGCATTTTTTCTGGTGGTTGAAATAGCATTTGAAAAGAGATGGGCAGAGTTGTTTTTCAACCGGTTCTCATATAGAATGCATCTCTTTCTTGTCCTATATGGAAAACCTGCAAAGGCAAAGTTCAAATCAAACGGGAAGGGAGGAAAATAAACAAAACTCTGAATGAGCCATTTTGACTTCATTTCTTCCTTAGCCTCAAAACTGGAAATGTGTTTACAGTCAAAGAATGGTAAACACACACAGATTTTTGGAGTGATAGAAACCTTCTCTTATTTTATTATCTTTGTCTTGTCTCCTTTAGAATTCTTTGGATTCTGTGAATTTATGATCCTGTCACCTCCTCATTTATTGTACGAGTGTTCGAGACACTCTAGAGTACTAAGGGTTAACGAGAGTGATGCTCCGTTTTAGCTCTTTGATGAGTAGCAGAAGTAAATGTTGAAAATTTATGAAGCTTGTCTTCACCGACCTCCCACATGGTTGCTTTATTGGCTACGGGATGGACTGTGTTCGCATCCCCCGCCCCCCACCCTGCCCTGGCCTGACTTAGTTGAGGCCGTGTGATGCCCCCCACCCCACCCCCCCCGGAACCTTTCTCAGAGAAGCAGTATGATGCCATTGCCTAGACAGAGTTTTCTGTGTGTTCCCTGTACAACCCCGCTCTTCTGCAATGGTCCACTCCACAGAGAACTAGGTGATGGAAGGAGACCATTGAGGGATGGTACATGATTGATTCCAAAATCTAGGATGAATTTCAAAGAAGGAAACCGTACCACTGTTCTTCCAAGGAACCTGTTGCTACTTCCAAAGGCAGCTTGGGGACGGATAGGCGATTGGTCTGTCATTAGAGGAATGTACTCCTTGATATTCCCCTTGGAAGTATTAGTTTGCATCAGGTTAGGTCTCAGAATTTTGCCCCATGATGGGATTTAGAATGTCACGGGAGGGCCTCAGTGTTCCCCACAGAGATCTTTTCACTCCTAAAATTAAAGCAAAAATATCATTTTTATTCAAATCCTAACACTCTGGTTTCCTCGAAAAATTGCCCTGCTGGTTCAGAGTCAATCCATTGGTAGTGTTCAGTTATGACTGCCTATATCCACCCTCGAGAGACTCACCAGGGCCATCTTTGGGTGGTGGAGGGTGGGGAGAGAAGTTTGCTATTCCTGACTTCCAACCCCCACTCATTGCTACCTCCTCCTTTCTGCCTGCTCCACTCAAAGTTTTCTCAAAAATGGCAGGAAAGGAAAGGCACATGTTCCAAGGAGGGCAAATGTTGCCGGGGGGGGGAACCCCTTACTCTCCGCCACCTGGACATGACCTTAAACTGCCCTTCGTTCTCTTAGGAGCACAGATAACCTTCTCACTGTACCTCAGTCTTGTCTATCTCGCTCTCGACATCTTGCCTCTGTCCTTCCTCTGACCTGGAATGCCCTCCCTCTTCATAGCCAACAGACAGTTAGTCTCCTCACCTTCAATTAAATAATAATGATGGCCATTTATTAAGGGCTTACTATGTGCCAAGCACTGTTCTAAGCGCTGGGGATGTTACAGGGTAATCAGGGTGTCCCACAGGGGGCTCACAGTCTTAATCTCCATTTTACAGATGAGGTAACTGAGGCCCAGAAAAGTGAAGTGACTTGCCCAAAGTCACACAGCTGACAATTGGCGGAGCCGGGGTTTGAACCCATGACCTCTGACTCCAAAGCCTGTGCTCTTTCCACTGAGCCACGCTGCTTCTCTATTTAAAGGCACATCTCCTCCAACAGGCTTTCCCTGACTAAGCCCTTCCGCTCCCTTCTGAGCTGCCTTGACTTGCTCCCTTTATTTATTCCTCCTCCCAACCCCACAGAACTTATGTACATATGTGTAATGTTATTTATTTATATTTATGTCTGTCTCCCCCTTTAGACTGTAAACTCGTTGTGGGCAGGGAGTGTATCTGTTATACTGTACTCTCCTTAGCACTTAGAGTACTCCGAACACATTGAGCACTCAATAAATACGACTGACTGACTGAGCAGCTGGCAGAAAACTCTCTTTAGGGACTGAGAAAATATTTGAAGTGTAATTGAGGAAGTCATATCTTCAGAGACTTGTGCTATGCTTAAAAGAAGATATAATGTTATTTGGGATCTTGTTTGTATGCCAAAGTAAAGCATTCCAGGTTTCCTAAGAGAGGAAGAGAAATTAAGTATTGTTTTCTCTCTTCATGGCCTCCATTCATTTCCGAAGCACAGAAGCTTTCCGTTTGGCACAAGAGCCTGCTCTACCAGAAAACCTTTGTCAATAGCTGCTAATGTATATATTACATCTAAATTTTTATCCAAGTAAAGGTATGTGCTAGGCCCTCTGTGGAATTCCTAAAACTGTGAACATTATCAGAGAAGAGGAGAAGAAATGGTTCAAGTCCACCAGCACTTAGAACAGTGCTTTGCACATAGTAAGCATTTAACAAGTACCATTATTATTATTATTATTATTATTATTATTATTATTATTATTTCTCTGATCAAGGTTAGAAAAAAACGGGTAGTTTTATTCAGTTTTATGATAGTCTGTTTGGAGATCGGAGTCCTTAACCCCTAACCATGGGTTGTCGGAATATGTAATGACAGACTTTTTCTAATTAATTTCCATTTCTAATTGATTCAGCACCCCCTGTGTGTGGGCGGTTTGTGCTTTGTGCTTGTGGGTCTGGTGTGAGTGGTCTGCTTCCCAGGAGTGACTTAGTTTGTTTTGGGAGGCAGACAATAAGGAATGAAGAGAAGGGAAAATGGGACAAAGAGATTCTAAGCTTCACTGGGTTTAGAAAAAAAAGCAGAAAACCGTGCTATGTGGTAGGAGAACGTAACAATTAACAATTGTGTAAGAAGTGGATGAGGAAATAACAATTTCTGCTGCTGAGAAAGAAGCACAAAAATATCTTGGGGCACATCTTTATGGCCTCAAACTGCCTCTAAGATTCTGGCCTGCCATTTGCAGTGTATGCTGGTGGCTAAAGAAGACTTTGGTCTCAATTAAGTAGAAAGGCATATGCAAGTGCTGAGGGTGTGTGATGCGATGACATAGTTGTGGAAGTGGAGTTGGCCTTGGGAATGCCTCCTGGAGGAGGTGCCTTTTGGGAGAGTTTTTCATAGTGGGGAAGGACTTGTTTGTATTTGGTTGCTGTCTCTTGAGAGAACATAATAGACATGGAAAACGTGCATACAACCAACTAAGAAGGTAATGAAGAAGCTTCTGTTAGGTTAGAAGTTTTCCATCTGGAAAGTTGAAGGTTGGTGAGGAATATGACTGACATTTATAAAATTGTGAAGGGAGTGGGTCGGATCCATGTGATCTTGGGCAAGTCACTTAGCTTTTCCTTGCCTTAGTTACCTCATCTGTAAAATTAAATCATATGTATTGATACTGTGTGCAAAGCACTGTACTAAGCCCTTGGGAGAGTACAATATAATGATAAACAGAAACATCCCCTGCCCACAGGGAGATTAAAGTGGGAATTTAACCTGTGAATCCCATGTAGGACAGAGACTGTGCCTTATAAAATGTAACTCATCTGGGGCAAGATGTTTCTCTTTTGGAAGAGAATTCTTTATCCAAATGCACATGGAACACATTTAATAAGAAGTGCCAGCCTAACATCAAGAGGTATTGTAGCATGCGAGCAAATCACCATCCCATCAATTCTTGCTCTAAACCAGCCTTGGCAATTCTGCCTGCAAGGTCAACTGAGAAAGTCTCGGGTTCTTCCACTTTCCACCTCAAGGCAGTCCCAAAGGCCTAAACCGTCTGTAACTTATAAGAGCGATTATCCACAGCTTCTAGTACCCCTGGGTTACAGCTGTCAATTGGGTGGATACTGAGCCAGTTAGGAAGCAAGGATCAAGATGCAACATAAGGATCGTGCAACTTCATGATCCTAGCTTACCATTTTTCAGTCTTTCCATGCTAACCTACAACAAAGTAGTGGTAAATGTAGTCAGTTATCATTTAACTTTTACGACACAATTCTTTGAAATTTTTTCAACCTGCTGTTAGAAATCGCCAGTATTAGCTCTGGGGCTACATTATCCCCACCATTTTTTTTAAATTGTAAGACCTATCTCTCCATTCTAACAAAAGTATTAAGGGCAGACAACTCATTTAAGAATTGTAATGCAGCAGAGCAGTATCCCCAGTTCAACAAAGGGCCACCCAGAAGGGAATTTATGCAACCAAATGTCGATTCACATCTGCAAACTAGTTTAAATAGTGTTGCAGACAACGCTAGACATGTTATTTAAATGGGTGAGGTGTGCCATTTATCTGAATCACACAATCTGGTCCTTGGCCATAAGCCCAATTAGGTGGGTGTGCTACTTATGTAGGTGCCAAGAAAATGGGTGCAGTTGTATGTGACTTTTACTTTGACAAAATAATGAAAGAATATTTGATGGAATATATATCATTGTCCTTCAAATTTGAAGATGACACTACTGGCATTGAAATGAACCCATGTGAGCTGGTGTGGCCGAAAAAACCAATGCATAATCAAAAGTTCCTAATTCATCTGGCACATCCTTTTGTCCTAATGTGTTTGAGGCGCCTAGCACTGTTTTCAGTTCTGCCTCAATATGATGATCCTCTGGACACTTCTGCTCCAAAAAAAAAGCTTTCTAGATTGCAACATGTCAGGCAGATCTGTTTGCCTTAGTTGCTTTCTAACATTCGGTTGATCTGTGATATCATCTGATGCAAAACTGCACTGGTTCCTTAAAGAGCTGCTTCTGTTTGCTGCTACTTTCGTCTGCTCCTTTTAAGCTCACCAACAACAACTATTTAATAGTCTTACTGCCATCATTCCCCACATGTCGCACTCAGTGTTGACCTTCATATAGCTCTAATTCTGGTAGACAGACTTCGCCTGGTCATTCCAGAATGGCATATTGGCTATACTACTGGATCTGCTTAAGAAGCTTGATGTGATGCTCCTCCATCTCACAATCACCAATATCACATCCAGGTTTTTTGAACGTTGGACATCATTCCAGCTCAGCTTCTCCGACTCAAATCTCTTGCCTCCTCCTTGCCAAGTCTAACAGCGTGTACCCCAGCCTTATCTCCTTTGACCTCTTGGCTGCTTTTGACCCTGTGGACTTCCCCCTTCTCATGATAACCCTACCTAACCTTGGTTTTTCTGACGCTTGATTTCTTCCTACCTCTCTGACTAATCCTTCTAACAGTAATAATGGTGACATTTGTTAAGAGCTTGTCGATACAATATAGACAGGTCAAACAAAGTCCATGTCCCATACAGGTTTATGAGGAGAACAGGCATCTTATTCCCATTTTACAATGAGGTAGCTGAGGCACAGAGGAATTAAGTAACTTGCCCAGGATCACACAGCAAGTGGAGCTAGAATTAAAACCCAGATCCTTTGACTCCTAGACCATTCTTCTTTCCAGATCCTTTGACTCCTAGGCCATTCTTCTTTCCACCAGACTGCTGCTCCTCAGCTTCTTTTGCCAGCACTCTCAGTGCTCCCCGCTCTCTAACTAAGGGTGTCCCTAAAAGGCTCAACTGTGGGTCCACTTCTATTTTCAATACTCTCTTGGGTGCTCTCACTCACTCCCACAGCTTCAACTACTACCTCCACTGACTCCCAAACATGCCCCACTCTCTCTCCCATCTTGGACTTCTTCCTGCCTCCAGGACGTCTCAACACGGGTATAACTCCAGGACCTGAAGCTCACCTGTGCCTTCATCAAACCATTCCTAGTGGCATTAGACAACTGTGCCGCAGTCTTGATAGCTGTCTGATAAACAGCATCTCAGAGAAATGCCTATTGTTTACACTGGATCTCATAGATGGTTGTCCATGTCCAGTTACTCCTGCTCTAATGAATGTATCAGGTGTCTTTCTATACTAGGCCTTTCAGTGGTTTCTTGGCCACTTTTCAGCAGTTGGTTATATTGATATCTAAGAGTTTGTATTATAGGGGGTAATGGCCTCTGCATAGCTAACCTGATTTTATGTCCTTCAGGTCTTTCTGCTACACTATGATATAAACAAGGAAGTGACCTTGTTTAGTTCTTGGGTGCATCTAGGGTATCTGTATCTATTTCCATAAGCAGAAGACAGTGTTGGTAATCCTAAACTAAGACTAGACCAATGCTATTTAATTTGCTAATCTCATATGTCTGATGACTTTTTACCGTATTTTGACAACTGTACCACAGACCCAAGTTTTGAAATTCCCCAGAGTACTCATCTTGGGTGCTGGTATTGTAGTACCAGAATTTTTTGTCGAATTCTCTTTCCCTGGAACAGTTGTCTCTGCAAGTGAATGAGAACTGATGAAGGCAACAAATCGCTTTCATGTCAGAGACAGACATAACGGTCATTGGTTGGTCATTTATTGTTCTTGACAAGTTTGGAAGGAGACTAGCCTTTGTCTTATTGAAAACCAAATGCCTGAAATCCTCTGATCTGCATCAATCGTTCATATTCTGGAGAGGGAAAGACCCCCAGAAGCTGAATTGTCATCTTCAGTGGTATTTTTTGAGTGCTTAATGTGTGCAGATCACTGTACTAAGAAGTAATAATAATTATGGTACTTGTTAAATGCTTATTACGTGCCAGGGACTGTACTGAGGCTAGGATATAGACAAGCAAATTGGGTTGGACACAGTCCTCATCCCACATGGAGCTCACAGTCTTAATCCCCATTTTACAGATAAGGTAACTGAGGCCCAGAGAAGTGAAGTGACTTGCTCAAGGTCGCACAGCAGGCAAGTGGCAGAGCCAGGATTAGACGCCAGGTCCTTCTGACATCCAGGGCCGTACTCTATCCACTAGACCACACTGCTCCTTATAATGCTTAGGAGAACACAGTCCAGCAGAGTTGATAGATATATTCCCTGCCCACAATGAGCTTACAACATAGAAGAGGGATATAGACATTAATATAAATAAATAATTCATAATATATAGTTTATAGATATGTTACATAAGCGCTGTGGGGTTGAGGGTGGGGCAAATATCAAACACCCAAAGGTCACAGATTCCAGTGCATAGACAAATCCAGTACTTGCCTCCGTGACTTGCCTTTCATATTGAAATCTGACTTCACTCTTTCAGCAGTATTAATTCCTTAACTGGCTAATTCATGGGCAAAAACAACTTTCATCATCTCATAGCATGCTGTTGTCTCGGGATGTAATGGTTATTTTCTTTATACTTAATGGAATAAATATGTATCATTGGCAGTATACTATTTAGTTAATTATGACTAATCTGTAGATACAGAGTTTCTTTTTGGCCTCAAGAAAATATGCTTTAATTTGTAGAGTAAGCATTTTCTGAGTAGATGGCAATGGGTTTGATTTCCAAAATTAAGTTAGAAGACAGTGCAGATGGAGAATCATTTTTAGTGCATCAAGATAAATTATTCGAGAAGAATTAGTTTACTGAAGTATTGAGTTGAAACAAAAAAAAAACCCCTACATACATAGTTCCAACGTAGTACATCTTAATTTGTAATAAAACCACCCAAACGTACTTAGAGTTTGGAGGGGAAGGAGGTGTCTGTAAAATCGTATCTTCATCAGGCTGAACTGGAGTCAGAGGCTCTGTTTGTATACAGTGTATAAAGGGGAATGAGGCTAAACTCTGTCCTCACAAACCATGGTAATTACTTTTGCTGCTGAAAAAACCAGAACATGAACAAAAATATCACAGGGAAGCTATTTCTAACACTACTATTGCTCTTTATGGCTAAGTGGCAACCATCATTTTTTTCCTAAATTATGTGTTCTTGTTTCAAGCATTTAGATGATGCAAAAGAGGCTTTTGTGGTGCATTATTTCTCATGGCCAAAAAAGCATTCAAGGAAGCTCTGTACTTCTCCTAAATTGCTTTTTATTCTGTGCTATTTTAGTTGTTTATCATTCTAAAGTCCCTCATTACAAAATCAAGAAAACAGATGACTCAGGTTCCTTATTAAAATTATCAACAATATCAATAAGATGTCAGATCCCTGTCAAGAGAAGTGGAAGTTTTAAAATGATTTAACCTTGATCATTAACAATTAATGGGTCTCTGTAATTTATATGGATTTTTAACCTCTAGCCCCTTATCTACAAGGATGTAAAGTCTTGGTTTGTCAAATTAAAGAAGCATAATCATGGGATCATTTTTATTTCCTGTTTAAAATTTGGCTAAGAATCAGGTTTAAATTATATTGTATATTTTTATGCACTGTATATTTTTAAAATTAAGGTTTATTTTAGCTTTCAAAGAAATGATCCACAGTCCCTGGGATCTCTGCCCGGGCAGCCCAGGGAAAAGGAATATTGCAAATGCCATTTAGCCAAGGTGGGGGAAGTGCTGGTAAAATGCTTAACTAGAGGCTAGAGCTGTTTGCCACTGGAACACTCCCTTAGACAGGCGCAGGGTGTGTGAAGACAGGTGCTGAATTTTTCCATGCTGCTGTGGCCGTCTCTTTGACTTTCCACTCCCGGGAACAACTCCTGTTGGCGCAACCCCTGAAGTAGGAAGGATGACAGAGAGAAAGAAGAAAAAGAAAAGGAGGGGTTGGGGTGCCCAGAGTGCAGGAAGGAGAAGCAGAAAAGGCGCTTTTGGGGAAGCATTAGTAAAATTAACTCCATCAGGTCTGAGCTCCCCAAAGTCACTCCTCCCCCTTCTCCAACCCCCCCGGCTCTCAACCCTCTCCGCTACTCTCCCATCCTTCCTCAGATGAGATCTCCTCCTTCCTCTCAAGTGCTACTCCGGCCACCTGTGCTTCTGACCCCATTCCCTCTCATCTTATGAAATCTCTCACCCCGTTCCTCCTCCCCTCCTTAACTTCCATCTTCAACTGCTCACTCTCCACTGGTTCCTTCCCCTCTGCCTTCAAATATGCCCATGTCTCCCCCATCCTAAAAGTACCCTCTCTTGACCCCACCTCCCCTTCCTATCTCCTATCGTCCTATCTCCCTCCTCCCATTCCTTTCCAAACTCCTTGAACGAGTCATCTACACCCGCTGCTTCAAATTCCTCAATGCCAACTCCTTCCTTGGCCCCCTCCAATCTGGCTTCTGTCCCCTACATTCCACCAAAACTGTCATCACAAAGGTCACCAATGACTTCCTGCTTGCCAAATCCAATGGCTCCTATTCTATCCTAATCCTCCTCGACCTCTCACCTGCCTTCGACACTCGTGGACCACCCCCTTCTCCTCAACATGCTATCCAACCTTGGCTTCACAGACTCTGTCCTCTCCTGGTTCTCCTCTTATCTCTCCGGCCGTTCATTCTCAGTCTCTTTTGCGGGCTCCTCCTCCCCCTCCCATCATCCCCTTACTGTCGGGGTTCCTCAAGGGTCAGTTCTTGGTCCCCTTCTGTTCTCTATCTACACTCATTCCCTTGGTGAACTCATTTGCTCCCACGGCTTTAACTATCATCTCTACGCTGATGACACCAAAATCTACATCTCTGCCCCTGCTTTCTCTCCCTCCCTTCAGGCTTGTGTCTCCTCCTGCCTTCAAGACATCTCCATCTGGATGAATGCCCTCCATCTAAAACTCAATATGTCCAAGACTGAACTCCTTATCTTCCCTTCCAAACCCTGCCCTCTCCCTGACTTTCCCATCACTGTTGACGGCACTACCATCCTTTCCATCTCACAAGCCCGCAACCTTGGTGTCATCCTCGTCTCTGCTCTCTCATTCACCCCTCACATCCAATCCGTCACCAAAAACTGACGGTCTCACCTCCGCAACATCGCCAAGGTCTTCCCTTTCCTCTCCATCCAAACCACTACCCTGCTGGTTCAATCTCTCATCCTATCCCGACTGGATTACTGCATCAGCCTCCTCTCTGATCTCCCATCCTCCTGTTTCTCCCCACTTCAGTCTATATTTCATCCTGCTGCCTGGATCATCTTTGTGCAGAAACACTCTGGGCATGTTTCTCCCCTCCTCAAAAATCTCCAATGGCTACCAGTCAACTTATGCATCAAGCAAAAACTCCTCACTCTCAGCTTCAAGGCTGTCCATCCCCTCGCACCCTCCTACCTCACCTCCCTTCTTTCCTTCTACAGCCCAGCCCGCACCCTCCACTCCTCTGCCGCTAACCTCCTCACTGTGCCTCATTCTCGCCTGTCCCACCGTTGACCCCCGGCCCACGTCCTCCCCCTGGCCTGGAATGCCCTCCCTCCGCACACCTGCCAAGCTAGCTCTCTTCCTCTCTTCAAAGCCCTACTGAAAGCCCACCTCCTCCAGGAGGCCTTCCCAGACTGAGCCCCCTCCTTCCTCTCCCCCTCCCCATCCCCCCACCCTACCTCCTTCCCCTCCCCACAGCACTTGTATATATGTTTGTACATATTTACTATTCTATTTATTTTATTTTGTTAATATATTTTGTTTTGTTGTCTGTCCCCCCCTTCTAGACTGTGAGTCCATTGTTGGGTAGGGACCGTCTCTATATGTTGCCAACTTGTACTTCCCAAGCGCTTAGTACAGTGCTGTGCACACAGTAAGCGCTCAATAAATACGATTGAATGAATGAAGCGCACTTGTCCTTGTTTAATCTGAAGTTTTAAACAATGAACCTAGGATGAAATCAGGATAAAATCACCCTCCTGCCCCCCAGCAGTTGTAAAACCTATTATTTCATATAAAGAGTTTCATTGAGGTTAATTGAGTTTTCCCAGGTGAGAACAAATTTGTATTCCAACATATTGAATAGATATTCTTAAAATGTGCATTTTTATAACTATCTTTGAATTAAAACTAGAATGGTAATTGAATATGTCTTACTGCTTCTGTTGCTCTTAGTTAGAAACAACTGTGGTAAACCAAGTGGGATATCAAAATACGTACTTTTATAACTGTAGTAAAAAAAACCCAAAGTAATTATAATTCTAATTTCTCACTTCCAATATCTCAATTGTTCTGTCCAACTTAGTTTTGGAGTAATCAATCACTTGAATCTGGTTGCAAACTGGCTCACTTATTTTTATCAACACTTTGTTAACACTTTCCAATCTTGAGGCTTTTAATAATTCCATACTCATGATCATGCTTCTTTTTGCCATGTAGACTTACGTCTATGCAGCTATGTGTGACTCTTGGGAAAAGAATTTTTTGGGTATTGTCAATTTGCTCCCGTGACCCACTTTGTAGCTTTTACACTTTCATTATGTTTTTCACTTGTTCAGATGTGCTTCAAAGATAACGGTAATGTCAACCACTTGAAATTGCAGGAATTAATTTATATAGCAAAATTATCTTGTATCTTTTCCAGCACTAAGTACAATGCCTGGCACACAGTAAGCGCTTAACAAGCACATACCATTTAAAAAAAAATGTCCCGGAGTAAGGAAGCCTGATTTGTAATCTTCTTCTAGACTGTGAACCTGTTGTTGGGTAGGGACCATCTCTATATGTTGCCAACTTGTACTTCCCAAGTGCTTAGTACAATGCTCTGCACACAATAAGCACTCAATAAATACGATCGAATGAATGAATGAATAAATAATCCAGCTCCACCATTTTCCTTCTCTGGGCCTCAGTTTCCTCTTCTAAAATTGGGAATTAATCAATCAATCAATCAATCGTATTTATTGAGCGCTTACTATGTGCAGAGCACTGTACTAAGCGCTTGGGAAGTACAAATTGGCATCAATTTGAATTAAATATCTGTTCTCCCCTCCTCCATAGACTGAATCTCACATGGGTTAGGACTGTGTCTGACCTGATGACTCGTACCCAATGCTTAGTACAGTGCTTGGCACATAGTAAGCATTTAACAATTTTTTAAAAAGATTGTATGTATCTGCTGACGTGGGGTGGGGGTTGAAGTATATAACAGAGCTATGAGTAGAAAAGGGAAAGGATTGCTCAGAGGCAAAGGAGAAGATATGGCTATCCTCTTGGCAGTATAGAATAGACCCTGTACAAGAGAAGAAAAAGAAAAAGAAGGATAGGGACCTAAAGATATTGGGAGCAAAAAGGAAAATGTCTAACAGTAAAGGGTTCAGCTCAACGTTTGACTTGCGAACTTAAATACTAAAAGGGACCTAGATAGGTAGAAAGGTGTTACTATTCAAGCATTGATTACATGGAATTACATGGAATTAACCTTGACCTAATATTATACTTTGCAACCATACCACTGCTGATTACTGAAGAACTCCAATATGCTATGTACGGAGAAAATAGTCTACCTTGTTTTTTTATGCCTTTAAGATCCTCCTCCTCACTTCAGGGCCTCTGATATTTTATTTGCCCTCACATTTTTTTTTTTTTTACTGCTTTTAGCCTTGCCTTGCTGTTTTGTTTGTTTTTCTAAAGGAGAGTTTAAAACCCACTTAGCTTCTGGTGAAGTGAAATTGTAAACCACTGCCGCTCTGGTGTCACAAATGAAAAATGAACTGGATTGGAACTGAAAAGTGTGTTAAAAAAACTTTATAGAACATTTAAAGGGGCTTTACCTTTGACTTGTGTTATGTTTTCTAACTTGACCTAAGTTTGAATTGAGTGTTAAAAGTCTCCACATTTAGCTTTTTAAAAACATATAAACATCTAAAGCAACTGAAATATGTCTCAAGAGATATAAGAAGCTTGGAACAAGAGCAAAAAATATTGCTTTAAGCTCATTCATCCTCCGTAACATCATTGTAATTTATACATTTGTAGGCTTGCCCTTTCTGTTTTTCAAGTTACCTGCAAGTAGTGAAATTCTAAATGAAGCATTATTAAATGTTTCAAATATAGAAAAAATTTCCAGGTATTACAGGCTGAGAAAATACTACCTGCGGAGTATTTTGGGTTACTCTTCAGAGAGTTGAGGATATTTTAGTGAAATATTTTAAAGTAATTGCAGAACCACTCCACTTTTTCTTTTTCGTAATTCTTGCCTAGAACCCACCAAATGGAAATCTAGAAAGTGAAGGAAGCATAGATCAGTTTCACAGATCCCACTGCCATCTCCTCTTTTTCGTGATGACAGGTATTGGGAAGAGAGGAATGGAAATCCAAGGGAAAGAAAGATGATACCCTGTGCAGTTTCATTAGCTTTTACATTTCTATATTCCTTCCATACACTGTCATTTTAAAGCATGTTCAACACCTTCTCTTAGCTTACAGTATTACCTTCCAATCACGTCAGCACTCTTCTCATTTAATCACACTACACCTTCATTCGGTGCTTTGCTTACCTTTCTTACCTTTCATAACACCTTCAGTTCCCCTACAGAACAGTTTCTGGCAATGATTAAAGAATTTAATCCAGCCAAAAGCACCATTTCAAGCCTTCTATCAGCACTTTGCCTGCACTCCCTAGCCATCTCCTCTTCAGCTTTGGGAATACTGTGGTGGAGGCCTGTAAGTCATTTAGGACATAAAAAGGCAGTGACACTTTCGAAGGTGGAATATTTTGGCTTTGTAAGAACTTTATCTCGTGGTAGGCAGGACCACTCATAATTACTAACAGCTTCTTTCATAAAATAAAATTAAATGAAGGAGCACATTTGTGGGCAGGGAATTGTCCACCAACTCTGTTTTATTCTACTCTCCCAGCACTTAATACAGTGCTCTGAATACAGCAGCACTCAATAAATACAATTGATTGATTGATTTGTGGGCTTGAAAAAGATGCCTTCCAATTGGTCTTTGGAGTTGCTCGTATCAAGGTGTGTCTGGTAGCTAATCTAAATGGGAAAAACAACAAAAAGAGAGCATAGATCGAAATCTGATTGATCTACTGAAATTATTAAACTAGAAGAGGTCAAATTTGCCATTAGGAAAGTCTGAATATTTGGTTCCACAGGAACTACCATGTGTTCTACCAAAACATGATTTATATTTTTCTTACTTTTTATAGACTTAATGTGTATAGGGATTTAAGGGCAAACCCTTAATGTTAGGGTGCTATTTAAGTGAAGATTTCAGGCTTTTGTGAAACAGTATTTTAGTACACAGAATGTGAACTCAGGAACTGAACATAAATTAGTGCTCCTCCAAGACACTTGTTCTAACACTCTTTTGGTAATATCTTGAAGAGCCTGTCAAAACCCGTCAAGCACAACAACTCATGTTGAAGAACAGCTCTAGGTTTATGTGGCTACCTAACAAGGAAATTTGGTCAAATATACTCAGCAAGTACAGAGGAAAAGGCACACGAAGATAGGCTCTTTTGGAGGAAAGTACCTGAATAGAAGTCATCTATTTTCTTGAGTCTTCTCCCGTAAATTCAGGGTCAGGGTTGCTCTTCTGGGCCTGGTAAAACCTGGGTTCTAATCCCGGCAACTCCACTTGTCCGCTTTGTGACCTTGGGCATGTCATGTAACTTCTCTGTGCCCTCAGTTACCTCTTTTGTAAAATGGAGATTTAGACTGTGAGAGTCCCTTGTGGGACATGGACTGTGTCCAACCTGATTAGCTTGGATCTACCCCAGCTCTTAGAACAGGGCCTAGCACATAGTGAGCACTTAACAAATGCCATTAAAAAACTGTGTTTTATGCTGTTCACGTTTTGGATAGAATTCTATTAGGGAATTAAGTGGGACCCACTGAAAAGAGCGTGGGCCTGAGAGGCAGAGGACCTGGGTTCTAATCCCAGCTCTGCCAGTAGCTAGCTTTGTGATCTTAGGCATGTGACTTAACTTTTCTGTGCCTCAGTTTCCTCACTTGTAAAAATAGAGATTCAACACCGACTTTTTCTCCCCATAGACTGTGAGCCCCATGTAGGACAGAGATTATGTCTGACATAATTATCTTGTACCTTCCTTGGCACTTCTTATTGAGCTTTGCACACAGTAAGCACTTAACAAATACTATTTGAAATGTGGTGTTGGAGAAGGCTTTTGAGAATAACATGGACAAAGACAAACAAATGAATTTTAGAGCAAATTAAACCCAAGTGGTCTTTGGAAGGCCAAATGACTCGACTTAGATTAGCATATTTTAGACACATAATCAGGAGGGCTAATTCTCTGGAGAAGACACTAATGTTAGGAAAAGCCCAGGGAAAACGTGGAAGAGGCCGACCAGCAGCTAGATGGATAGAGACCATAACAACGGTAATGGAAGAACCGCTAGAAAGGTTGCAGATTATGGCAGAGAACAGGACATTCTGGAGAACAGGAAGTTCATCGAGTTGCTGTGAATCGGAAATGACTCGATGGCACTTAATAATAATAATTATTGGTATTATTCTTATTGTTAATATTACCATTATTGTTAAGCATAATAATAAGCACTTTACAAATACCACAATGCTCTTCAGACATTGAGTGCCTTGCTGGATAGGACACAATGCATTTATAAGAAGAATGGTTGGGCCCATGTATGTGATGCTGATCAAGGCTCATTTACGTTGTGAGTTTTCCTTAGTGGGGGGTTGATCGGGAAAGCAATCTCCACGTCACAGGAAAACTGAGTGGACATTTACGGGGGAAAAAAATCATTCCTCATTGTACAGAATTGAACGTTTTGATAAAAATCCAGATGTCCAACCCTGTTTGCTTTCATTTATAGTAAGCAAATACATATCATTAAACTAGTCTGTCTGTCTCCCATCCACATCCCACCTCTTCCCGTCCATCCGTCTACTTATCCTCTCATCTATCACTGTCAACTAGCCCCACTCACCAATCCGTACAGTTTTTTTTCCCTTCGGTTTTCTCATTTTGCTCTTTTATCCGTTATTTATCTCTGATTTTGTGCGGGGATATCTGTACATGTGGGTCTATGAGTAGGTTTAAACGCATGTCTTTGAATATGTAGGTGAGAGTATGTATGTATCCGTTTGTTTTAGAGTGTCTACCTCTGTTAGAGTGACCCCAGATCAAACTGAAAAACCAGGGCAGCCTAGCTCATGTCCCAGTTTCTTCTCTTGCACGTTCAGACTATTCTGGTTTTGGTCCAGCTCTGTCCTGTAGAGCAATTATTCCACCATAAACACAGGCCTAGATTAGGGGATTAGCAAGTGATCTTCCCTCTTTGGCTCTGTGACAGCCTGGAGATCAGTCAGGTCAGGGAGGGGGCTTCACCCCTTTCCAGAGACTCTCACTCTCTCCCTCTTCTTGTTCTTCTGGCCGGCCTTGGAACCTGCTCCAAACTCACTTCTTTGAAAGAAAGGCTATCCTTTTTCTCTCTGCTGATACTCTAGAAGGTGAATTTGGATCTTTCTCTATTGCCCACTTGTAGGCAGAGGGGAGAAAGTCTCCTTCTGTCCTGAATGGACTGGTCAGCCTCTCTGTCTTTTTGCCACTGAGAAGAAGATGGAGGAGAGATGGCACTTTGGGATTTTTCTCTCCTCCCTCTCATTAGGGGTCCTTTAATGGGAAGGAAATACTCTCATTGTTCTCTTCCCACTGAAAGTCCAATAGTTTCCTCTTCTTTCCTGAATTCTCCCTCCCCTTTACTGATGAAGTTGTGAGAAGCAGTGTGGCATAGTGGATAGGATCTGGGCCTGGGAGTCAGAAGGACCTGGGTTCTAATCCCAGTTCTGCCACATATCAGTTGTGTGACCTTGGACAAGTCACTTAACTTCTCTGGGCCTCAGTTAGCTCATCTGTAAAATGGGGATTACTAGCCCCAGGTGGGAAAGGGACTGGGTCCAATCTGATTAATTTGTATCTACCCCAAGTGCTTAGAACAGTGCTTGGCACATAATAAGAACTTAACAAGTACCATTATTATTATTATTATTATTATTAAGTTTAGTTTGCCCCGGGATTCCTGTGATGGATAGTTGTTTGGATAAACGATGCAGGGCTCTTCAGGTGTCTGCCAAATTACTTGATGAGGAAGCCCGGGTGCCACTGATGAAGGGAGGAGGAACAGATATATAGCAGCTCTGATTGAAATTTTGCAGAGAAGGGAAAGGGTAGTTAGATGAAGGGAGGAAGCTGTTCCCAGTATTAAGGCTCTGCCCAAGCTTAATTGCTGTTTTAGCCCTTTTTTTATAGAACTGTTTTTCCACCCTCCTGCCATCTCCATTTCCCCTCGGTAAAGTTTCAGGAAGCTACCCAGAAATTCAGGACATATCTCTGCTTCTCCTCCTGTCTGCCCAAACATGCCACCCAGCCAGCCCTCTCTCCTAGTTGCTACCCAGAGATTCAGCAGAGCCTGCTAAGAAAGAGAAGGAAGAAGGGAATGAGCAACTGAAATGCTGTGTACTTAAGGGTTGGAAGGAGCTAAAGGCAGTGGAGAATGTGAAGCACTTGTGCTGCCAACATTTTCAGAGCTCAGTGGAGAGCCTGAAGCTGGGACATTGGCAGGGACCCAGATGACAAGGACTTTGTGGCTACCCGGGCTGCCCATAGAAAGGACTAAATCCTGAGACCCCCCACATCAGGAGGAAGAGCTGAGCACTGTGGGCCAGGGCCAGGACCTTGTGGTCAGTGGATTGAGCCAGGATCTGAGACCCAACACCCTAAGGTTAGAGCTAGGAAACTCTTGTAAAACTTCACCCAGGAGGTCTCCCCTCCTTCCTTGCCAATTTGGTGGCTTGGTTACCCCCAAATTAGAATGGAGGGAAGATAGGAGTAGGATTGTGACCTGTTAAAACCAAAATCTCCCTCCTTCCCGCCAATGCTCTGACCTTCAAGCACCACCAGGGTTTATGGAGGACACAGTTTGCTCATAGCTCTGTAGCCTTGCTGGCTGCAAACTTAGTTTCTTGAAATTCCAGGTTTCACACGCCCTGACGTTTCTCTTTTACTCCCCCAGTGCGTCAGGCTAGTAAGAAAAGTCTGTCATTCTGCCAAAATTGTTCAACACTGCTAAAAAAATTCTCCATTGATATCATGGATGAAAGGTAATAAGACTGCTTTTGAAATAATGAATCATTTTGATTCTAAAACCCTTCTGGAATATTCATTTTTTGAAAATGCAGAATTAAACAGAATTTAGAGGCTTAATGTGACTCATCAGCATCGAGTCTGTGCTATCCAGTTTGAGTTTCACAAACCCTAATGTCATTCATGTATCAACCCAATTTGGCTCTGGGGAAGAACCAGTAATAGTAAGTATATCATAGCTTCATATGCAGATCATTTTACTATCATTCATTATAACAGAGGTATTTCAAAGCACCTTTGTAAATAGAAGTACCCATCACTAATGAAACTATATGGGCCCATCCAGGTTTCATAGACTATTGCAGAATACAGATGACTTCCCCCTCATAGCAGACAGTGGAGGTGACAACACTACAATGATCTCATTAACAAAACTTCTTTGCTACTGAGGGTGAAACACTAAAAAGTGACCAACCTTAGCACCAACATGTTTTTAATGGAATTTATTAAGTGCTTACTATGTGCAAAGCACTGTTCTAAGCACTGAGGAAGTCACCACAGGATTCAGTTCTATTGAAAAGTGAAGCATCTCAGTTTATTAATTCTTTTATGAAATTAAGGAAAGAAGGAAATTTAGTGCCTAGATGTTGGCCTATGGAAAAGAAATCGAACTTTTCTTCACGTACCACCATAATTTCCCCTTTTGAAAATTGAGAAGTTGAGAAGGTTGAATGTGGAAACTACCTGATTTTTTTTTAATTTCACTGCTGTCCACTACTGTCAAGATCCTAAACAGAATCTTTCAATCAACCAATCCATCATATCTGTTGAGCATTTACCACGTGCAGAGCACTTGGGAGAATCCAATATAACAGAGTTAGCGGCCATGCTCCCTGCCCACAACAAGCTTGCGGTCTAGAGGGACAGGCTACTGAGGAATAGCTGGCATGACCACCTGGATTGCAGAGTAGTGTCAGACTAATTGCAGCACTTCAAGCACAAAAAGGCAAAATGCAAGGAACACCACCAGACGTTTATATTGTATTCATAAAAGCCACTGATGTGCTAGCATTATCACCAATCAATTGATGGTATTTATTGAACACTTACTGTGCATGGAGCACTGTACTAAGCACTTGGAGAATATAGTGCAATAGAGAGACACAATCCTTGGCCACAGGGAGCTTACAGGCTGGAGATCGAGGCAGACATTAAAATGAATTATAGATTTAAGTGCTGTGGGACTTGGGGAGGGGTGTCTAATAAAGTGTCTAAGGGGTAAAGACCCAGTGCATAGGTGATGCAGAGGGAGGGCAAATAAGGGAAGTGAGGACTAGTCAGGGAAGGCCTCTTGGAGGAGAAATTATCTTGGTAGAGTTTTGCAGAGAGCGGCGGTCTGTTGGATATGAACGGGGAGGGAGTTCCTGAAAGCCATATTTGAGAATTCAAGGCAAAACATTAAGCTCGACAAATGAACTTAATTTTTAAATTTAATGCTTACATTTCAGGTTAACACAGCTTTAACCTGAAATTTACACCCCTCCCCCAAAAGAGCTCTACTAGCAAGCATTTTGATGAGTGTCATAAGCATGTACAAGCAGATTTGGGTAGCTGATTCCTCTGGGAAAAGGAATTTGTAATAATTTTGTGTTTGAGAACTTGCCTCTGGTGTTTGCATAAATTCTGTACTAATCTGATTAGTAAATAACTTCGTCACCATCACTTGGTGAGTCCCTTCTTCCCACTAGTATCTGTTCTTCTGGCTTTAAGATGTATGTGCTCTGATTTAGTGTTTAGCTAATGCAATTAGCAAATAGTACTTCCTTCTGACAGCTTCAGTGGAGAGGTTTCTAATTCTAATACCTGAATATAAATAGCCAAGGTTCACTGTGATGTTGCCTCATCACAGGCAGTGCTCTGCAAACAGTAGGCACTTCATAAGTACTTTTAATACTGATGTTACCAGGATTGTGATGACCCACACCAACCCAAGAGTTTTACATGTCATGTAAAAACCCATATAGCCACTTACAATACTCTGGGGCTTCCTTTCTTCCTTCTTCCAGCAGGCAAGGTAAGGAGGTAGTGGCAGCATGGCTTCTCATCTTTAAGACTCTGGGGAGACTGTGGCCTGTGGCTTTGGTGACTATTGAACAGCCCTTCCAGAGTAGTGGGGAGCATAAAATAATAATAACTGTGGTAGTCACTAGGCACTTACTTTGTACCAAGCACTGTAATAGGAGCTGGGGCAAATTCAAGATCTTAGGGTGCACACAGTCCCTATCCGATATGGGGCTTCCAGTCTAAGTAGGTGGGAAAGTAGTCCATTTTACAGATATGGAAACTGAGGCACAAAGAAGTTAAGTGATGTACCTAAGGTCACACAGCAGGGAAGTGATGGAGCCAGTATTGAAACTCAAGTCCTCTGACTCCCAAGCTATGCTGCTTCTTTGCTCCTTTAGAATCAGTTTTCCTGGTTTTACCATATTGATTGCTACCCTTGCCTTTTTATGTCATCCCATTTTTAATATTTTTGACATATGGATAACTGACCCTGCCCACCTTATATTTAGATTTTGAGTCCCCTGGTGACCAGAGACCCTGTCTAATTCTCATGCTTGTAAGGTCTCAATAAATACTATTGAATGAATTAAATGAAATATTATCATTGCACTGCTGAAGAGTACAGATAGTTCATCCTCATTGCAAATTAGAAAGGCAGCTTTAAAGTACTCAGTCAGCTCGCCCTTCCTACATTGCCACATTGATTTCTTACTACAATCCACCCCACATTCTCTTCTCCTCTAGTGCCAACCTACTCACTCTACCTCGGTCTTATCTATCTCCCCACCAACACCGTGCCCATGTCTGGCCTGGATCTCTTCCCCCCTTCATAGATGACTGACCACCACTCTATTTTTTTTATGTTACATGTTAAGCACTTACTATTTACCACGAACCGTACTAAGCACTGAGGTAGACACAAGATTATCAGGTTAGACACATCCATGTCCCACATAAGACTCACAGTCTAATCAATCAGTGGCAGTGACTGACTGCTTACCGTGTGCAGAGCACTCTCATAAGCACTTAGAGTATACTACAACAGAGTTGATAGACAAATTTCCTGCCCACAAGGAGCTTTCAGTCATTTTCATTCATTCAATCATATTTATTGAGCACTTACTGTGTGCAGAACACTGTACTAAGCACTTGGGAAGTACAAGTCGGCAAGCAGGAGACAGATATCAATATAAATAAATTACGGATATGTACATACATTCTGTGGGGCTGAGAGTGGGGTGAAAATCAAGTGTTTAAAGGGTACACATCCGGTCTAAATCAGAGGGAGGAGGATTTAATCCCCCCTTTAAAGGTGAGGTAAGTGAGGCACAGAGAAATTATGTGACTTATCCAGGGTCACACAACAGACAAGTAGTGGAGCTGGACTCAGATCCCAGGTCCCCTGACTCCCAGGCTGGTGCTCTCTTTTGAGAGCACACTGGCTCTCCACTCAACTCACCTTCATAGTCTTATCAAAATCACATCTCCAAGAGGCCATCCCTGAGTAAGCCCTCATTTCTCTTCCCCCCCTCTACCTTCTGCATTGCCTAGGCATTTGGATCTGTGTCTTTTTAGCACTTGATATTCACCCCATCCTCAGTACCAATGACCATATCTGTAATCTTTTTTAATGTCTTTCTCATCACTTCTAGACATTTCTACCAACTCTGCTGCATTGTCCCTCCCACAAGTGCTTAGTACAGGGCTTTGAACATAGTAAGTGCTCAATAAATACCATTGATAGATTGATTAATAACATTTCAACCAACATCTGATCATGTCTTCTTTAGGGTCAGAGGCCCTGAAGACCACAGAAAGCGGACACACAGACTTTGGTCTCGGCTCCAACTTTGGAGGCAGCCTTTACAGTAGTCAAAATCTGGCTCCAAAGACTCAAGATCTAATAGTTTTTATGTAAAAATCAACCTCTGACTTGTGCCTTAGATAGCCATTGAAGATTTCTTCATGTACAGGACATGTGTAATAAGAGATGCTAAACATTGGGTTAGGTAACCGGGAACTGCTAACTGTAATCTTCTCTAAAAGTAGAATAGAATTTCAACTTTCCGGAATATTTTGGTGTAGTATGACTAAATGTGGGAATAGACACAACACCTCTGAAATTTCTTCCAGCCTTACAATTCCATGATCCTTATTTTAACGTTTAATATCAATGCCGTCAGTGTTTTGTGTGGTATTTTTTGTTCCTGTGTTTTTTGAAGATCTATCAAAAGTAGATTTAAAATACTCTACAGGTCAGAATTGTTCCCCTGTTCTGTTTCTAGGCTGGTTTTCGGGTTTTCTCTTTTTTATTGACTTCTAATCCTCTTCGTAATCATAAGATGTTTAGTGGGTTTTTTTCCTGTGGGCATACATTTCTTGTACCATCATTGAGAATTAATTTTCTTCGTTTCCAATTCATTGAATCACTTTCTTATAATCTTTCCATGTTCCTTTCTATTCTCCTTAGCCATTGACTGACGTTTCTCAGAAGAATTTTTTGATTCAGAATTCTGTAAAAAACAAACTGTATTGGATCATTTAAATATTTAGAGGCCTTTGTCACCTTTTGTTCTATTTTTGAAATGACCTTTAAAACCAGACAAAAGTAATGGGTGGAAAGCATAACCTTTTTATGTTCTCTTCATTAGCAACATTCCCTCCCTCATATGTATCACATTACTTTGATATCTCATAATGTTGAGAACATCAAAGGCCTAAATAATGGAGTACAATGAAGGACTATGATTTATAAAACTTTAAATTGTATTATTGCTGCTGCCTTGAGGTGTCAAGGATGGAAAAAAATCTCTTTAATCCAAACAAACTAGGAGTGAAGCTGAATCTTAATTGATTTTCAAGGTATTAATACATGCCCATATCCATTCTATACGGCCCCCGTTTCCCCATGATCCAATTAGCTTTTTTCTTTTCAAGGAAGCTCTTTTTAGTCTTTCTGATTTTGTCTGCAGAAGACAAGAGTGGTTTGGGCATACAAATCCTCAACTCTTACATCCTCAGGTTAACATTGGCCTCATGAAGAAAAAGGGTTTGGGGAATAGCAGAGTCTGTCAGGCCAGCAGCTAATTCTTAACTTTTACTGCTTAGGGGAATGTATTTTCCTCCCTCCAAGCTTTACTTTTTCTAATACTCCATACCAGAAGGATTTTTTTCCCCTCTAGACTCTAACCTCTTTGCAGGCAGGGAACATGTCTTTCATCTCTTTTGTATTGTACTCTCCCCAAGCTCTGCACACAGTAAACACCTAATAAGTACTATTGATTAAATAATTCAAATTCTTACATTTAGCCTCTAATAAGAAAAATTAATGTAAAAATATAACCCAGGTATAAAAATAATTTTGTATTCAAGTTAGGATTCTTCCCTGGGAGGTAGAAGGAAGAGGGGACCGAGGAGGTGTGACGTAAGGAACCGAGTTTCACTTTCAGTTTTATGGGGAAAAACTTAACTGCATTTTAGGATTCCTAGAGAAAAATCACTGATATAATGTATAACATGTAATGACAGAGGTGATGTCTAAATTAAACATTCATGTTCCTTCACATGGCTATTTGCTGAAATATTAATGTTAGAATATATTTTATTCTTTTTTATGATTAAAGTTTGCACAAAGTATGCATGTTTATTTATGCCCCTGAGATTAGGGTCAGTGTTGGGATGTGAAAGGGAACAGATTTTATGTAACTTCGTTTTTTCAATTACCTAGTTATTTAGTGGGTTCCAAGAGTGTTTGAAACTTCATTATTAAGTTTTCACTGTATAAGTGGCAAACCTCCAAACCACCAGACTCTCTGAAGAACATGCCTGTGCTTGTGAATGAAGGAAAACAATAGATAAGACGTGTTTGAAAGTGGATATTGCTACTCACTGGCTGAGTCTGGGTAGCATGACCTGCCATGATTTGGGAGAAAAATCCCCATTCTCTATTTCTTAAAGAAAATATTTGCAGCCTTTTATCAATTCGTCAGAGGCCAAATAATTGCCGGTATATTTTTCCCTCAGTTTCTACAGATTGGCTGAAAGCCATTCGTTGATGAGTGGTCACAAACCTACATATGGGGTAATTTAAGTGGTGAAATTACATGCTCAGGGATAGCTCCTAATGGACCCTAGAGCCTGCCTGATTGACACTCCTTGTCTGTGTCTTTCAATGCTTCCCTCCTTCATTCTTTAGGAAAAAAAAATTGAAACGTTTTGCTTTGTTCTTGAACATTCAGTTCAACGTAAATATTTTGTTGCCCTGAGATGGGTATCCACAGATCGCTTAAGATAAGTCTAGCATACATCCTACCAGCTACATATGGCCCACTATTAAGTTGCAAGTGCATCACAACAGAAATGCAATCCTACCCCATTGGAGCCACAGGATACACCCACACCTCACCCTGGAGCCAGCCAGGTTAGGGCACATGGCTTCTCCTTGTTGAGGATGCTGCCCCCATGCCTGAACTCTTTCATATCCTGGAAGAGTCCACTTCCCTCTCAGCTGCCTTTGACATTGTCAACTACCCCTTTCTCCGGGAAAAGCTGTCCAAATTTGGCTAACTGACACGGTCCTTTTCTGGTTCTCCTGTATCTCTCTGGGTGCTCATTCAGAGTGTCTTTCATGGGCTTCTCCTCTGCATCCCACTACCTCCCTGTGGGAATACCTTAAGGCTCAGTTTTGGGCTCCCTTCTACTCTCCATCTAAACCAACACTCCCTTGGAGAACTCATTCACTCCCATGGCTTAAATTACCATCTCTATGCTTGCCTTCTCTGCCAGTCTCATTTTTCCTCCTACCTTCAACTTGGATGTCCACCAAACTCATCACCTTCCCATCCAAACCCTGTCCTCAAGACCATAAGCCCATTGTGGGAAGGGAGTGTGTCTACCCACTCTGTTGTATGATACTCTCCCAACGTTTAGGACAGCGTTCTGCACATAGTAAAGACTCAGTAAAGATGACTGATTGATTGACTCTGCAGGAAACCCACTGCAGGCCTCAGGACTGAGTGCCAAACACTCCCTTTCCCCTTCTTCCCTACCAGCTTTCCAGTGCGAGCTCGTGCGTGAGCTTGTAACTCACCCTTTCCCACAATCATACCCAGAGGCCGTTTCACCAGTGCACTAGCCACCTTTTCTCCTGTGGTTAAACCAGTAGCCCTAGGAATTCTTCCCAGAAGAAGAGCTCTGCAAAGTAGGTCAGTTGGCAAATTCCCTTACAGCGTTGTTTCAGGCTGAACAGTTTCCCCAATTAAAATGTTCGTGCCGTAGCCCGGGCCCTAGATATTGTTGGGAGCCACCCATTGCTGTTTGTAAATGTTATTTCTCTTACCTGCCACCAGCAGAAAGTGGATTTGTGGCGTTCTAGTTAACCCTAGCCATAAGATGTTAATGAAGTGTATTTCCCTTTCATCTATTAAATAATGTATTAGATTGCTGTTGATTTTTACAGGAAATGTATTAGTAGCTTGCAGCAGTTTTAGAGTAGCCCATTCAGAGGAACAGGTTTGACATACCTAGACCAAGGTAGTAAGGTAAAGCTCTGCAAACAGTACAATCCCGAATTGGCCAGAAATGTGGGACTCTACCCAACCTGGCGTTAGACCTCAATATCGGTCATCAAACAGAATCAGTAGTGAGACTGAGCCAAACCAGAAAAAAAAAAAACTCTTGGGGACACTGCAGCACAAAGACATCTATGTTTCTGGGTCCTCATCTAGACTGTAAGATACTTAAGGGCAGGAATTGTGACTAACTCTGTTCGGTCAATCAATCAGTGATATTTATTGAGCACCTACTCTGGGCAGAGCGTTATACTGAGCTATTGGGAGAGCAGGATGGGGTAAGTAGGGACAAGGATTGTATCTACTAATTATGTTGTACTTTCCCAAGCATTTAGTACAGTACTGGGCACACAGCAGGGGTCAAATAAATGCTATTAATTGGCTAAATGATTACAGCTTTCCAGCAACTGCCAGGAACAGTGGCTGGCTGAACTGTGAACCCGTTGTTGGGTAGGAATTGTCTCTATTTGTTGCTGAATTGTACTTTCCAAGTGCTTAGTACAGTGCTCTGCACACAGTGAGTGCTCAATAAATACGATTGAATGAATGAACCCATGGTACCCGGCCTACCGTTTGGCTATTCAGCCTTTTGAGGATAAATGCGTTGCTGCAGCAAAGAAGAAGCATGTTAGACTCAAGGCAGATTTCAGAGCTACATAACAACCAGGGCTCAACCTTCCCATGCGTGATCTGCAGTTGGCCACACGCCTCACGTTTTGGTCTCTGTGCACACTTCAAAATGCAACAGAAGTAAAGGGACCAAGCCTTATCCGGTGTTTTCAGTGGGGGGTTCCATTGTTGATATTATTTGATCTTCAAACCCCTGAAACAAGGGAGTATGGGATTGGCAAACTGTGGAAATCATGCAATTTCTATCCAGTTTGGCCAGCTTTGTGCCATTCCAATACTACCCTTTGACAGCTTGGAATCTCTCGGCTGAATCTCATCTGTTCTGGACTTAATCAGTAGAGAAAAATTTGTATAATGTAAAAATGTGTGTTTAAGAAAGCTTCAGTTTTATGCTCAAAGTTTTTTGTGGCATGCTAAATGCCAAAATGTGCACACTTTTTCCACCCTGCTAAATGTTCACACTTAAGTCCTCCACACCCTAAACATCGTGGCCTAGTAGAAGCAACACAGGTCTGGGAGCCGGGGGCCCAGGTCCTAATTCTGCCTCTGCAGTTTGCCTGCAGTGTGACCTTGGGTAAGTCAAATCAATTGTATGTACCTTAGTTTTCTCAACTGTAAAATGGGGATTCGATCCCTGTTTTCCTTCTTATTTAGATGGTGAACCCCCTGTGGGACAGGGATTGTGTCCAACCTGATTATCTTGTATGTATCCCAGTGCTTAGAATAGTGCTTGACACACAGTAAGTGCTTAACAAATATAATAATAATAATGACAATAGTAGTAGTAATCCCTAAGCAGGCAGTGACCTAGACTCTAGCATGACACGCCCCAGATTTAAGGAAGTCTCCTGGTCTCCCAGGGCCATATTGGGCCAATACGCTGTCCCCTTTGCCGGCCAGACTCAGGTAGGGCTGAGACAGCCTCTGACTCATAGTCTCACATTTCAAGGTGGGGCTGTAAAGGCCCCAAGCTGTAACCCTCTTAGAAGGGAGTTTCCAGACTCTAAAGATGGAGTGCTGTTATGCCATTGACCTGCACAGTGACAGCCCAGACTGGCACAAGCTGGGCACCAACATTCTGACCCCTGAAACATTCTAGATCCGAAGGGACAACTTTTCAAAGGCATTCCTGTTTTCCGCAGGGGGAAGTCCTGGAAGATGTCAGCCTGGTACTGGAGTGTAGTTTTATTCCTCATAGATCCAGCCTCCTTGCCAAATAACTCTCTTGCCCCTCCAGACATAGCCAATGGCTCCAAAATGAGATCTTACCCAAGAGGGCCCAGTTAATATTTAACTCCAGTGACAATAAATCTTGCTATACTGAAACAAGTCAATATATGTGAAGTTTCTCGCATGATTTTTGCTCACATTCAAAAAGCCAGAGGCTAGAATCTCATTCAAGTCATAAATTAATAACATATTCTTTCCTCTCTATACTTCCATTCTAAAGAAAAACTTGAAAGATTAAAAAAAAAAAGAAAACCTTAATGCTTGGCAGAAGGTAAAGATTCTGATTGAACTCAACTTCAACACTTCTGTTACACTAATTTATTTAGGGCCTATACAATGCCCCAAGCTCTTTAGACAGTCTACTGTTTACCATTTGGGTAGCATTCAATCATTTTTCTTGCTTATCCCTGTCTGTGTGTAATATAGCTTCACTGTGCAGGATGTGTGAGAAGGAATGGAAGCCCTAAATATGGGTAGGAAACTAAACTGGTACTAAATTCAACTGGTATTGAGGGCAGCCACTTTGAAGACACAGTGACCCACAGTCTCCAACAGTAATGTCTAGCACCAGATAAACCAGTCTGGTGAATGACAGTGGAAGTGGGAATGCTCTTCTTGAGTAGGAGAATCAGAAAGATTGAGTCAAGCAGAGCACATTAAAAAACAGTTTCAGATGCTACAGGTGAAGAGCAGCATAGCGTAGTGGATACGGCACCGGAGACAGAAATATCTGGGTTCTAATCCTGGCTCCTCCAGTTGTGTGTTGTGTGACCTTGGGCAAATCACTTCACTTCTCTGTGCCCCAGTTACCTCATCTGTAAAATGGGGATTAATTAAAACTGTGAGCCCCATGTGGGAGGTGGATTGGGTCCAACCTGATTAGCTTGTGTCTATTCCAGCGCTTAGTACAGTGCCTGGAAAATAGCACTTAACAAAATATCATTTTTTTTTAAGTGGCAAATTCATGGGCACGGTAAAGACTTGAAGTCAGTGTGCAGTGGTATACATGTCTGTAGGTCTTTTTGGTCACACCTATTTGCATGGAAACCATCTCACCATTAAGAGCATCGTTTTCCAATAGTAAAGGCAGTTGTGCATAATAATAATAATAATGGTATTTGTTAAGCATTTACAGTATGCTAAAAGCACTGTTCTAAGCGCTGGGGTAGTTACAAGGTAATCTGGTTGTTCCACATGGGGCTCACAGTCTTAATCCTCATTTTACAGAGGAGTTAAGTGACTTGCCCAAAGTCACACAGCTGACAAGTGGCGGAGCTGTGATTAGAACCCGTGACCTCTGACTCCCAAGCCCGGGCTCTTTCCACTAAGCCATGCTGCTTCTGTGCATATTGTGGGGCCAGTCGTTCAGCTCTGTGCTTCTAAGCATAACTGATGTGTATATTGCTCTTGACCTTTGACGAGATGACCAAAGTAAATTCAGTGACTCATCACTCTATTCGTTTTAATCAGTGACGAAACAAACGTTCCTTCATGTGTGATTCTGTCAGTGAGGCTAAGAAGGATAATGAGGACAAAGACCGTAAATAGCCAGGCTTACTGAAAAACAATCTCTTTGTAAGGATGTTGTCCTCCAAGGAACTGCTTGGAAATTTTATGTTCTCCTGGAATGGAATTTTAATATTTGGTTATTTTTACATTGGTGAATAGCAAATAAATGCTAGAGAGATGCATTTGGTCAAGTTCTCAAGAAAATATGTTGAGGGGTTCAGTGAACCAAAACTCTCAGGTTCTGGCATTTTTTAAAGCAGCATAAGACATATATATATACTATGTCCATATATCTTTTTGAAAAATATGTGGAAGCAGCATGGCCTAATGGAAAGTGCACAAGCCTGGGAGTCAGAGGATCTAGGTTCTAATCTTGGCTCTGCCACTTGTCTGCTGTGTAATCTCGAGCAAATAATTTCTCTGTCCCCCAGTTTCCTCAGTTGTAAAATGGGAACTCAATATCTGTTCGCCCTCCTACTTAAACTGTAGCCCCATTGAGGAAGGGACTGTGTCTAATCTGATTAACTTGTTGTATCTACCCCAGCACTTAGAACAGGGCTTGACACCTAGTAAGAGCTTTATCAATGTAATAGTATATCTACATTCTGTTTACATTTGTAATTCTGCCTTTTTCCCAATCCCAGATAGGGGTTCATCCTCAAGTGTCCTAACCTTGGGGTCCACCTGATCTCCAAGTTGGCACTTTGAGCATCCAAATGTTTCCATCACCTACAGAGAGCCCTGTTCCATTCATATTCCCAGAACCAGGGCCTTTCCAAGCCTTTCAGAACCTCTTCGACAGGGGAAACTCAAAATTGTCCTACTTTCCCAATTATCTACCAAAGAAGGAACAGCTACATTGATCATTAGGAGACTTCAGTGGGATACCTAAATATCTCTTTATCAATCAATCCATAGTATTTATTGAGTGTTTGTGCAGGCCATTGTACTAAGTGCTTGGGAGAGTACAATAGAGTAATTCTGACATGATCCCTGCCTTCAAGGAGCTTACAATCTAGTGAGAGGTTTTCCAGACTCTTCCTGAACTCTACATGAGCCTTTGGGGTGCAGCTCAGGGGTTCATGTCAGGTTCCAGAAAATATCATTTAGCTGAAGGTGACTTTGACCGACCTTTAGGACGCAGAGATTGTGTATTTCTTTGTGCAGCTTAGTGTGTTGAAAACTTTTTTCTGATCTTTCTCCCTTCCTGGAAGAGAAGAGCTACAGGTTCAGTACACATGTTGAGTAAACACAGAGCAACCAATTATGTGCAGCTGTACCAAAGCTGCTTACAATTCTACTGGAGGCATTTTTCAGCAAATTTGGTTAAGGAGAAGGATCAGCGTTGATGGCAGGCAGTGAATGTCATACTACTTTTCTGCTGATGAAGGCCAAGTCCTCCTCGGGGATTTGCAGTCTGCATTTTTCTGTTAACTGAAGGTGGAAATGCATATCAATCAGTTGTATTTATAGAGTGCCTACTGTATGCATTGTACTCTCCCAAGTGCCACTAAGCACTTGGGAGAATACAGTACAGCAGAGTTGGTAGACGTTCCCTGTCCACAACAAGCTTATAGTCCAGAGGACTGCATATTGTCAGTAGGTGAAAATTTTGAGAGAAATTTTCCTGTTTTCTATTGTTATATAATCTGAGGCCATTCTTGGATTATTATCCATGAAACAGCTATATGTTTCGTAGTTATTCCCTAGCCATTCCCTAGCCTCTTTTGTTATTTCTCGAGTAATAATGTCAACTAGTCTTATGTAAAAATGAACCTTATGGTTGCAGTGTTTTCATGTTTACAGCTAGAAGCTTATTTTTTTCCATGTTAATAGTTTATTTTTTTATTTGATTTTGCAACCTATTAAAATAAACTGGAGACTCGAGGAAAAGGTTATCTTCAGGCCTTTACTAATTAATTATGATATATTTTGCCTTCTTGAGATTGCCATGCTAGTGCATAACTCAAACATACTAGGAGGAAAAATTACTTGTTTAAACTGATTTGTACCTTGTGGCATTTAATTGTAAACATAAGCATGATGGGCTAAAGCTAAATGAATTTGGACTTTGATTAACAAGGAGCTCCTTGACACTGTAATGAAATTAAAAGCTGGTTTCCTGATACTGCAAAAGCTTTTAATAACATTGTACCATTGAGCAGTTTTTGACTTATAGGTTCAGACTGTTTTTCGGTATCTATGAAGATTAAGATATAGGTAAGAGGTTTTACTATTTTTTTACAAAGCGCTTTTTAAAGATATGATTTTTTCCCCTCAAATAAAAAAAAATATTTCCTAAGGGAAAAGTGGGTGAGGAGAAAGTGATCAAAAAGGAATTAGTAAGACAAGCCAAAAACCAAGATCAGTAGAGTACTGTGGTTAGAGGAGCAGAGTTCCAGGCTCTTCCCAGAACCTGGAAAGCTTTCCCTTCCCCTCCCATCATTCTCTGGCATCTGACTTTCTGCAGGGATCCATTTGCCTATTTGTTTTGTTCTCCCAAAAGGCTGTTAGGCTTTGGAGGGACAACACAGCCAGAGCTGTGTCTGCAGGTTGGGTGGGAAGAGGGGACGGCCAAGAAGATTCATTCATTCGTTCATTCATTCAGCTGTATTTATTGAGCACCCACTGTGGGCAAAGCACTGTAATAAGTGCTTGGGAGAGTACAGTATAGCAACAAACAGACACATTCCCTGCCCACAATGAGCTCAGATAGTCTGGAAGTAGGGCCCAGACTGTCTGGGAGGAAACCAGCACTGGGAGCTAAGGCCTAGGTCAAACATCTCAGAGACTGGACTCAATCCATGAGTTGTACAGTCACTAGGTGATCCGTCCAGGCCCAGGGAGGCAGGGCTCTCCTCCTGGCCTGTCCACCACTCAGAGTGGCTTCTCCCTGGCGGAGCAGTGGGAATCGGGCAGCCTGCCTCATCTGGTCAGAAATGTCAAATAGAGCTTCATGACTTCTTCCATCTCCCACCTTTTATCTCTGCTGCTGGAAGCGGAGCCACTTCCAAGAGCTCTGTGGGGCAATGCAAGTCAGAGCCCAGTACACATGGACTCGTGTTCAAAAGAACCGATCGAAGCATTCTGCAACAATTCCTAAGTCTATGCTGTCTGTCAACTCACTGACAACAAATATCTAACATATATGTATATATGTATACATATATTATTATTGCTCAGTCTTCTTTTCCCAGTAGGAATCCTGGAGAATCATGATTTTTAGCATAGCATTTCCACTGATCAGTGGCACACGAGCCTAGCTAACCCAAGGAATTTTAAAAGTGTTTTCATTATTTTCAAGCTCCGCAGAGACTGATGTGATAGAGGGAGCCAAAAAAATTTTAAGTATTGCAAAGTAGACCTGAAGCCTTAGGTTGAAGACTTAAAAAATCATAGCTGGGAACCAGAGAAATTGATTAAATATGCATATTTTTCCTTGAATGCATAAAGTGAATATGGACTTAGAAAATTTTATATGTATGTGTGAGAGTTGGTATGTGTGTGAAAATAAGGAGTAGAAGCTTCAAAAATTTTCTTTGAAGTTATTCTAATCTGCTGCTTTCCAAGTTGATACTTTATCTTTAATTGTGTTACTGTTGTCTAGCATGACAGCATAGATTTCTTAATGTTGATGTTGCTAACAAACTACAGGTCTGCACAGGAGTTTTTTTTACCAGTGAAACCCAGGATAGTTTAGAGGCCCATTGAATGAGGGTAACAGAATGTGTCAAACAATAAGACTAAGGTAAATTTAAAAAAGGGATACAATGGAGTAGATGTCAACCATAGATTGAGTGATGAGTGATGAGTATATCTTTTCCTATCCTCTACTGACATCAAATAACAGCATTCTTATGACACTTTTCTCCAACTCTTCTTCATGGTTAAAAATGCAGCTGGGAGTCAGGAGGACCTGGGTTTGAGTCCCGGCTCTGCCACTTGTCTGCTGAGTGACCTTGGGCAAGTTGCTTCACATCTCTGTGCCTCAGTTACCTCATCTCTAAAATGGGGATTGAGACTAGGAGGCTTATGTGGAACAGGGACCAACCCTATTGTCTTGTATCTACCCCAGCGCTTAGTACAGTGCCTGGCAGATTGTAAGTGCTTACAAACACCGCAATTATTATTGTGATGATGATGAATGAAATAAATAAAATGAAATGTTGGCAGTAGTTGCCAGACCTTCTGCAATTTACTTATCAAGATGGCAGACATCAGCATTCTTCTTAGACCTCCTATGTTAAATGTTCTGAAACACAGCACTGCCTTAATCCTAGCCATCTGTAGCAAGAAGGCCCAGTGCAGTGACATTTACAAGTCCAAATATCCGACTAGAAACAGTGGGAGAAGAATGGTGCTTTGCATTGGCATCAGCTCAGTGATTCTAGGAATGACTCACAAATAAGTTCCCTCCTTGTGTCAGACATTAGTAGATTGATATAAAATGGGTATTTGCTGAGCTTCATTGTCAACACCATTACTCTTCATTGTTTTCATTATGGTGTCATTGAGCAAGTAACTTGCTTAAGGATTTAAAGTTCCAATTGGCTGCTCATGCTTGCAGTATGTAAATGCCTTAAAAGCTTGTCAGTAATTTACTCACCTGTTTTGGACATTTGTGTGCAGTCTATTTGAGTATGATCTGTCTCACATGACTGAAGGAGGTATCGAGGAGGTTTTAAGGTGAACTTTTTTTAGCTATTTGAAGATGTTCTCAAGAAGATGTCATTATTAGAAATGTATAATTTTAATTTATGTACAGCAAAATATAAACATCATATGGCCATTTTTTAACCATAGGCTAAGCCCTATTACCATTAGTAGCAGTAATATTTGTTATGAATAATAATAGTGATGGTATTTGTTAAGCACTTACTCTGTGTCAAGCACTGTTATAAGCGCTAGGGTAGATATAAGCTAATCAGGTTGGATATAGTTCCTGTCCCATATGGGGTTCACAGTCTTAATCCCCATTTTACAGATGAGGTAACTGAGGCCCAGGGAACTGAGGCTCAGAAAAGTGGTGGAGCCAGGTTTAGAACCCAGGTCCTTCTGACTTTCAGGCCCATGCTCTTTCCACTAGTCCATGCTGCTTTCTTGTTAAACGTTTAATTTGTGCCAGGCAGTGTACTAAATGCTGGGGTAGATACAAGACAGTCAGGTTGAACACAGTCCAAGATGGAGCTCGACAGTCTTAATCCCATTTTGCAGATGAGGTACAGAGAATTAAGCAACTTGCCCAAGGTTACACAGCAGTCAAATGGCAGAGCCAGGATTAGAAGCCATGACTTCTGACACTCAGGCCCATGATGTTTCTACTAGGCCATGTTGCTTCTTATTAGTAGAGAGATTGCTGTTACCATCTGTGTTGACCTGTTTTATACAACGTTCTCTAGTAAGGGCTGGGAAACAAAAATTCAGACCCTATCCCTGGCTCTCAGAGTGCTGTATTTATCAGTGGGAGAAGAGGGTGGAATTCCTTCTTAGACCCTAGAGTTGAGATAGAAGCGGAGAGATATATCCTCAACAATATGATTGATTGATTATAGGTGACAGTTTTCCTAGGAAAAAAAGGCTTTTGTACATTAAAGCCTAATATAAGACCAGATAATTTTGTGAACTCTCAAACTCTTAGCAGCAGCATTAGTATCAGGTGTCTAACATTATGCTCCAACTCCTTATCATACATTCACTCATTCATTTAATCGTATTTATTGAACACTTACTATGTGCAGAGTATTGTACTAAGTGCTTACTAAGCGATATTGTAAAATTCCACTCCTAAGCCTGGAGTCTCCTATCAGACTTCATAAAATGGGCTTTATAGTCTTTTGCCTTGTCGTGCTTAGAGCTGGAGTCCGAAGTCACAGTTCAGACCAGATAACATACTGGTCCCAACCATCTACCTGTGCCAAGTGAAAGTGAGCTTCTTTTTGGGTTCAAATGTATTTTTTTTGACCTGTCTGGATAATAATCAGCTAGAGTAAACCTGGCCTTGGGGTGATTTTATTCCCTTTGTTATGTTGTTCATGTTAAAATGGTAAAGCGTTCTTCCTAGTGATTCTTCTTCATATAAAACACTTGTCATATCACATCTCCTCCAGGAGAGCTTCCTCGATCGATTCCTGAACCCCTCACTTTCTATCTCCAACCGACATTTCAGCACTTCTGCTATACCTAACTTCTCACAGCCTCCCCAAAGCACTTCTTTACATCTCATGATACTCTGTTACTTGCTCCTACCAGTAATTTATCATCGTATCTGCCTTCCCCTCTAAATTGTCAGCTATTCGAGAGCAGTATTCAAATATACAAATTCTTACTCTACTCCCCTAAAGGCTCAGTACAGTGCTCTGTGGACAGTAAACATTAAAAATACTATTGATTGATTGAATAACCATCTTTATTAAAATTTACAGCCATATATTTTATGTGAACTTCAACTGCTAATTCAGTTTCTGAATGCCTGTAAGTAAAATTAAATTTCTTACAGAATACTTTCCAGCATCGACAAAGTAGATATTTCACATGGACAGTTATGCATGGTTTCTCTTTTGATGTGCTATTTCCAAACAATGAATCCATTTCCCCAAATATTTCTGCCCAACATAAACAGTCTTTTCTTGCAAGAGGGATTTACCCAGGGCTTGAAATGAGAGGAATAAGAAAGTGAGATGATACGTATTTATGTTTTAATTGGAAAAAGATGAAGTGGGATGGTTTATTTCCAGGAACAGATTAAATCCCTCCTCCCTCCCTTTGAGTCCCTTTCCCCTTCTGACACTATGCCTCTCCACCGGGCATCCCCTCTCCCCACCAGCTGTATCTCAGCCACTCATAGGCTGCTGTGCCAAGGGGTGGAACTAGGCATATGTGAAAAGATCAGGATGCTTTCAATTCCACTACAGTGTAATGAGATGCTTTCATACCCATCTCATTCCACTCGCCTTCAAGCGTGCGTAATATCTTTATTTTTAATTATACCATTAAGAATAATTTTCCAATTTAATGCAATTGACTTTTTCTAGTGATTGGCCTATTTTCTTTTCTGCTTAATAGAACAACACATATTTAGCCAGTGTATGGCAATGTTAAGAATTTGATATTGAAGGAAATGTTTGGATTAAGGAAACGAATGATGGAAATGTAATGTGATTTTTGAGTTTTAAAGCTATTTAAAATATTTTCTTAGCAGTCTGACATTTTGTATTTTTCTTTCAAGATGAATCAAATTGTAGAGGTACAGTACTACCAGCCTTGAAGTTGCATAAATATGAGTTAAATATTTTTAAATAAAAAAGATGAATTATCTTAGGTATTTGTGCTGATGGTTCACATAATTGTGACTTCAAATAAACCTTTTGTCCTTAACATTATTTTTGATAGTGGAAGAGTTTAGAGAATAAAGAACATGTTTACAGTTTTATTTTCCTCTATTCTCTCTGCATTGACACTATTTGAGTTCATTTGAGAATTTGTTGTTGCCAGATCATGTTCTACTATCCTATTTTTCCCCCCCAAACCTCCTTCCAAACGTATGCCCACCCTTTCTTTTTGCCTTCCCTCTCTCGGTGGCTCTTGGTTGTCTAACTTTAAATTGATTAGAACACATTAATTTTTAAATAAGTGTCACACATCCTTAACCGAGCACTAAAAGGTTGAGAAGCCTTCATGGTGTAGAGTCTGATCCAAAACTAAGTGAGAAGAATTTTAAAAACAAGGGCTGCCCTTCATTAGCCCTCTTGATATCTCCTGACAGGCAGGGTGAACTTGTGTTGCCATATGCCAGGCCAGGCCAGGGCCTGCTGCCATGCACCATTTACCCTCTGTCAGCAGCTTCAGTGAGAGCTTGGGCAACACTGTACATGCGAGTCTGTCATGCGTCAGCCTCAATTAAGCTCAGCTTGCTGCGCTGGGGAAAGGCAACAGCCTCTTGTTAACCATTTTTGTTCTTTTTTTTTGGTCATTGTATATTCAGTAATCTCTAGAAACTCTGATTTGGTGAAAGTACAACTCCAGTTCTTTTTTTTTTTTTTTAGCTTTTTTCCAAGAGATATTATTTTGTAGAATGGTTCCGATGAATTTGACTCTCTTCATGGAAAACTGCTCAGGTAATTGTTGTTTAAAGGAGGGAATTGCAATCCAGTTCCAATCTATGCCTTTAAATCCCATGAGGTGTTTTTTCTTTAGATAATAGGTCCTTTTCAGGGGCCAGTTGCACTAAGCATCCAGCTAGCCCTCCTCTTCTTTCCAAGCTATTGTTTACTTAAACCCTTGTCAATTAAGTTGGTGGCGCTTTTCTTTTTTAAGACTAGAAGTAAACTTTTCTAAAGCTGAAGAAAAAACATGTGTGGTCAGGTTATATATTTGGCTCACCACTTTGTGGTACACCATGAGATACTGAAATGGAGGTCCTCCCTTTCCCCCCCACCATGTTTTTGCTCAGTCAGGTGATATGGTGACCAAACAAGTCTCTTAGGCAAATTATCTTTGAGGAGACCGTCACTTGAAGCAAGTTCTAAAAGAGTCCCGAGTTTGAAGGATTTTTTTTGTTTGCGTAAGTATAAAGCACCCATGATTTGGGGGTAACAAAATAGCTACTGTGTACTTCAGTGAAAGTTTGGCATTGTCACAGCTAAGCATTTTGAGGGATTTATGGAGATTTTATGGACCTGATCGGTTTGTAAAATCAGGTTAACACAAGAGGCTCGTGTCAGATGTTGGTAACAAGACAGTATTTGAATGAAACCAAAACAATTTAAGTCCCGGGAGATCTGTGGCAGCAGGAGGAAAACAAGGTTAACCTCTATCTGGAAGAGTGAAGGAGAGAAAGTGAAAAAGTGCTTTCCTCCCCCCCCCCCCCCCCCCCACCCCAGGCCCCCACCGCTTCGTAAGCTCACCACCAGCAGAGGTAGGTGTGTTTTTAAGCAGGACAGTGTCTGTGGATCAATCCAAGGAAACAGATGGAGCATACAGATAATGCGATTTGTAGGAGCAAAAAGATATTGGAATTGTTATCTGAAAAAGTTTTAAAAATCCATAATGATCCAGAATTGAAAATAGCAATAGGTTAATGATTGTCAATAGGACTATATGGAGTTTCAGGGATATTGGTTTTCTGGAGGAAGTACTTTTGCTTTAAATATGGCGTTAATGCCTTGTGCTCTGCACACAGTAAGCGCTCAATAAATACGATTAAAATAATGAGTGAATGAATGTACGGAAAATTCTGGGTTTTGAGAATCATCTGTCGTAGGGAAACATTTTTCTGTGATGTACTGTAACTGGAGAGATGCCTATTTTAAGACCAGATGGAGCAAACTGGGTAGCAGTTTTAACTCACATATAAGTACATCGTTGTGGGATCTCACCTCCTGATTGTATATTATATTGCATATTATTAGTGTCTCGCTTGCATTCTTTTTCTTCGCTACTGAACTTCAAATAGAATTTGCTTTAACCTGTTGGAGAACGGTTTTCTATTAGATTATTTTGTTTTCTGTTGAGTCAAATGCACTGCCACGTGGGCCTCCCCCTTTTGTGAATGAAAGAAGGTTCTATTGTCTACACTGCTTTAGGTAGGATTTTTATTAGAATGCTGCTTTGAGGCAGGTTACCTCCTACCTTTATGAGAAATTCCAAAATTCACTAGCAGGATAATGAGAGGGAAGGGATTATGAATTTAGTAGTAGGCCTAGGGTAATGTGAATATAAACCTCAGGCTGAGATTTGGAAAGCTGGTTCTAAGGTGACGAGGCAGTGCCAGCTAAGAAACCTAGACATCCATATATTCTTTTGGTTTGGGCAGCTATACATTTGGCTGAGATACACTGTCTGGTGGCCCATTCAAAACTTTCAACACCGCAAAAGTTGTGGACAAATACACAGCCATTTTGAAATGAAAGTCTGAGCCTGTTTTTTAAATAAGCAGTACAAGGAAGAGTCTTAAAAAGGAAAAGTCAAAGAGTGAATATTAACTTCAGTAAAGAAGCCTCCGTAGTAATATGTGCATGCCTGTAATTTATTAATTTGCGTTAATGTCTATCTCCCTCTCTAAACTATACTTTTACTCATCATTGTTCTTAAGCACATTATAAAAAACTTCCAGATATTCCGTCCATTTGGTGGAGCAGCGAGGTGGAGGAGAAAAAAGGTTGGGCAGGGAACAAATAGCTCTTTTCATATTCTCAAAGGAAAAACAGCTTTAAAATACTAATTTAAAAATATTAAATGCAGGTTAGGGGGTTGGCAAGGAAGTTTAAGGTATGTAAATTCTAACCTATGGTCTCTAAAATCCCAATTACAGTTGTTTAAGTGTATGCCGAGTTTGTTGTTCCTAGAGTTAATAAGCAATTTCACATTGTAATATATATCACTTTTAAAAGACATGATAAATGGCCTCTAATGGTAGTGTGTGTATAAACCAGAGCTGTTTTTGCCCTGAATGTAATTCTGGTGATTGGGTGGTATACCTGCAAAGGTTTGGATTTTAATGGGCTCCTTTTAGCACTTTTGCACCCTGTACGCTCTGGATTACGTATGATTGATGACCTTAAATGTCCTGGCACGAGAGATGTGTAGATCTTAATGCTCTTAAACCGTTTGTTTTCCCATCTCTATAAAAGAGCCTTCTGTTTGGGGTAAGATTTTGCTCTTAAGTAAACAGAAATAGGTTTGGGAGGTTTTGCCTTCTAACATTGCAAATATAAAAATAGAGAAAGAGATTTGGCGTTTTAAGGAAGGGGTGAAAGCTTTGTGTCCTTGTTTTAAGAGGAAAAACTTCAAAATTTTGGTTTTTTTTCTAGGCAAGATGAAAATAAATCTTTCTGCAAAAGACATCCCGACCTTTCCTCCCCTGCTTTCCCCATCCAATACCATAGACAACACCAGCGGTCTGGCTTAGGAGAACTTTCTTTGAATCCCAGTCGCAGCTTAAATAGCTATAGGGTAGCTATTAAATGGTGTGAGGCTTCTTTTGTCCACTGGCCTTGGGAACAAGAGATCGGGCCTCGAAATCAAGGCTGGGGCCTTCAATACCAGTAGGCCTGCCCTGCAGATGTGTTTTCTAATCCTCTCCTTAAGGATTCCTCACACTTTGGATGAAGGCTTTGGTGCTGCAGGAATAAAGTGAGGGCTTCTGGTTTCTTATTAACAATCTAGGTACTGTTAAGTCAAAAGCTGCAACTGCCAAAAGAACATATCGCTTTAAGATTTTAGAATTAAGTATAAATAAGGTTCCTAGGAAAATGAACAATTGTCACGACCACAGCCAGGTGCTGACAGGCTCCTCCTCGGACTGCAAAAGCCTCCAATTCATGAGCAATTTTTGAACAGACCACCAGCATGAGACCAATACATTTTTGCTTCAGTGTAGGGTACGATCCAGGGTCTCTAGAGTAGAATACTAGTGTGCTTATCCATATTTACAATATGTTACTAATTAGCAGCCCATATCCTACTGATCTTCTCACTGTCATCCTCTGATGCCTTCCATTTTTGTCATTTCACTACTTTACACAATCGACCGCAATACAGATGCTGACAATGTGGTAGCATTGATTAGTCTGAATAAAAGGATGTAATAATTATGAGAAATATAGTAATGTCTTCTCTCCTGTCAGTGTTAGGGCCAAATTTGATTGAGTATTCATGTATTGGCTTGAAGAGCAGGAGTTGACTTGTGATAATTTCATTACTCTTCGTAAGTCAATAGAGTATTGAGTCCATTTTCCCTTCTCCCAGTTCTCCCAGGAATAAATGCTTGTGATTAATGCAGTATTTGTATAATGAATCCCAAAGGGGAAGTCTTAGGCATAGCCAAATCCACTTTGATATACAGTCGGTTTGCTCAAAACATGGGGATTTAGTTCCTGGAGAACCTCACATTATGGACAACTCAAGTAGTAGTACTTATATCTTAGCTGACACTGTAGGCATGCAAAAAACGTTTCTTCCAACACCGCATCATGTTTTATCCAGGCAGATGGACATTGTTCGAATAAACATGTCCTAATTCTTTGATTGCATTCTAGCCGAAGTACACATTAAAACTGTGTGTTAGGGAAGAATTGTTATTATCACTTTATTTGTTAAGCACTTTCTATGCCTCAAGCACTGTTCTAAGTGCTGAGGTGGAAAGGTTGGACACAGTCCCTGTCCCCCTTAAGGCTCACAATCTAAGTAGAATTGATAGTCTTACTCTCCTCCCATCCTCCATCCTATGTTCATAAACACATATATCTAACCAGAAACAGTACAAAAACCCCCACCAATACAAAAAGACATACATTCTCACATACAGAGACAAGAGCAGTAGGATTCTGAAAATAAAATGACTGGAAAAGTTTATCTATACTATTTCAGAAACTCCTTGACAAACTATGGCCTTTAGAATAGATTTGATGTCCCTTTAAAAACGGAGGCACCGAGAAGTTCAGTGACTTGACCAAGGTCACATAACATAATCACAGGATCATATAATGGAGAAGCAGCGCAGTTCAGTGGAAAGAACATGGGCTTTGGAGTCAGTGGTCATGGGTTCAAATCCCGCCTCCGCCAATTGTCAGCTGTGTGACTTTGGTCACTTCTCTGTGCCTCAGTTACCTCATCTGTAAAATGGGGATTGACTGTGAGCCCCCCATGGGACAACCTGATCACCATGTAACCTCCCCAGTGCTTAGAACAGTGCTTTGCACATAGCGCTTAATAAATGCCATCATTATTATTATATTATAACAGACAAGTGACAGAACTAGGATTAAAAACCAGGTCCTCTGACTTCCAGGTCCATGCTCTTTCCACTAAGATACTCTGCTTTTCCCACTGCTTCTTGGGCTTGTGAAGCCCTAGCCCTCCACAAGCCATAGATATTTCCATGCATTAAATTGCTCAAGTCAACATTGATTCCAATAGCATTAGTTCTTTCAGCTATGCTCCATTATTGTTCTTAAATTTGCCTTTGACAAAGAGACGTGGTTTATATTTTCTCTTCCTCCTTTGCATATTAAAATTTCTTTAAAAAAGTGTAATATCCATCCTATTGTACGCTCATGTTGCATACATAATTTTGTGAGCCATATATCTAAATGATGCTATATGAAACTGTTTATATTGGCAAAACTCCACTTTCCACCTAAGTTTTTTGTGGCAGGCCAGATAACTTGCATATGTCCATTTTACTGACATTTTTTCTCCTCCTTCCCCCCAACACCCATGTAAAAAGCAGAGTCTGAATTGAAATTTGTGTCCAATTCACCCCAGATCTCACAGGGCAAGATACGGACCCATGACTTAAATTTGGGCCTCTGGAGAACTGTAGCACCAACTCTTGGTGGGGTTCCTGGGACTCTTGCTTTGGGCTGGTGGGTTGTTTAAGTTTGTACTGAAAACAATTTCCACAAGCAAGGTTTGTTGGGTCTCTTCTCTTCTCTTTTCACCTTCCCTGTCCTTTCTCAAGTTGTTCCCATCACCCAGCCTTTTACCATGGTAATTGGTTTCAAATGGACTACCTCTTACAATGTTTCCTGAACACTTAACAATTTGGGAGTGGCTAAAAGCAGATGAAGGTGCCTTAAACAGAAAGAGCCAACTGACCTTCCCCAGAGTCAGACCTCTGGGAAGGAAGGACTTCTTTCTGTTCGGCCTTATTATAATGCTAGATTAGAGTGAAACACTTTGTGATCTCTGAATGGAAAATAGGTATCAATGCAGTTTTTTGCTATGTGAGAATAATTCTTTGATGGCAGCAGTTTTGTCATGAAAATGCCTTCTAAAAGGACACCCCAGCTTTCAAGATAGTAGTTTGAACAGTATGCAGTTAGATTTCCTGAGCTCTCACTTGGTTCACCAGGGATTGCACTAGGCACTTCACTTATTCTTTTTCCTTACTAATCACTTCCTGATAATCAAATAAACTCACTGGGATATGTCCTCATTGAAGCTGAAGCAGCATAGCCTAGTGGATAAAGCACGGGTCTGGGAGTCAGAAGGACCTGGGTTCTAATCCCAGTTCTGCCACCTGCCTGCTATGTGACCTTGGGCATGTCACAACTTCTCTGTGCCTCAGTTTCCTCATCTGTAAAATGAGGATTAGGACTGTGAACAGCATGTGGGACAGGGACTGTGCCCAACCTGATTAACTTGCATCAACCCCAGTGCTTAGAACACAGCCTGGCACATAGTAGGTGCTTAACAAATACCATAAGGAAAAGCAAAGAATTTCCTAAATATGCCATTTGAATATTTTGACTATATATAGTAATAATAATAATAATGGCATTCATTAAGTGCTTACTATGTGCAAAGCACTGTTCTAAGCGCTGGGGAGGGTACAAGGTGATCAGGTTGTCCCACATGGGGCTCACAGTCTTAATCCCCATTTTACAGATGAGGTAACTGAGGCCCAGAGAAGTTAAGTGACTTGCCCAAAGTCACACAGCTGACAAGTGGCAAACCGGGTTTAGAACCCATGAGCTCTGACTCCAAAGCCCGTGCTCTTTCCACTGAGCCATGCTGCTTCTATAGATCACCCAGCCCTATGTGTAAAGCAGAAAGGACCTCACTGTAATAAACAGCTTTATTTCTGTGGAAAGGTTTAGTCAGCATGATGGCGTAGAAAGGGGAAGATCTAAGGATTAAATGAGATTGTTGCATCTGATAGACTTTATTCCGTAGACATTGGAGGATTGCAGCATGGTGTAGTGGACAGAGCATGGGCCTGGGAGTCAGAAGGTCATGGGTTCTAATCCTCGCTCTGCCACTTGTCTACTGTGTGATCTTGGGCAAGTCACTTCACTTCTCTTGGAGAAGCAGCGTGGCTCAGTAGAAAGAGCACTGGCTTTGGAGTCAGGGGTCATGGGCTTGAATCCCGGCTCTGCCAATTGTCAGCTGTGTGACTTTGGGTAAGTCACTTAACTTCTCTGGGCCTCACCTGTAAAATGGGGATTAAGACTGTGAGCCCCCCGTGGGACAACCTGATCTCCTTGTAACCTCCCCAGCACTTAGAACAGTGCTTTGCACATAGTAAGCGCTTAATAAATGCCATTATTATTATTATTCTCTGGGCCTCAGTTACCTCATCTCTAAAATGTGGATTGAGACTTGTGAGCCCCATGTAGGACAGGGACTGTTTCCAACCTGATTTGCTTTTATCCACTCCAGTGCTTAGTACAGTGCCTGGCTCCTAGTAAACACTTGAAAAATACCATAATAATGATAATAATAGTTTGAGTGCAAGAATAGACTTAATAGTAATTTTTGAGCTATATAATAATAATGATGGCATTTATTAAGTGCATACTATGTGCAAAGCACTGTTCTAAGCTCTGGGGAGGTTATAGGGTGATCAGGTTGCCCCACGGGGGGCTCACAGTCATAATCCCCATTTTCCAGATGAAGGAACTGAGGCACAAAGAAGTTAAGTGACTTGCCCAAAGTCACATAGCTGACAATCGGTGGAGCCGGTATTTGAACCTATGACCTCTGACTCCAAAGCCCGGGCTCTTTCCACTGAGTCATGCTGAGCCATGGAGTTATTGCCACTTAGGGAGTGTAAGTTCCTTGAAGAAAAGGGCTATGTTTCTTAAAAGTTCTTTCTATTCCCCAGAGTTTAGAGGCTCAGTTAATATTCTGTGGTGATACATGGATACATGATGTCACCCTCATCCTGTTGAAAGAACCCTGGGTCTCAGAGTGGATTTCTTGTAGGTCATGGAGGAGACATGATACTTTGGTAAAATGAAAAGACGGTTCTCCTCACACTTTCACTCAAGCATTCAGGGAGGACCCAGGTACCTTGAATCATTTTCCATGGCCCTGTGCCTTCTTTACCTCTCACCAGTGTATCAGCATGTGAGTCTGAAGTGGATCAGCCAAACATTCCACCACTTGTTAAGGGGGAAGAATTGTTTTGTAGGGTCCAAACAGAGAAAACTGACATGAGCAGAAGGGTGAGAGAGTAAGATGTTCAGTAGGACAATGAAGAGCAATAAAAGGAAACATTCAATAGGAAAGAAAAGGGAAACGTAGGGAACCAGAAGCCTCGAAACTCTGAAGAAATGACCGGATGACTTGCCCAGACAAGATGCCCACCATCTAGAAAAGCCACTGTGATCACTGAAAGGTGGCAGAAGAGAGAGAAAATGCCTTAATTCAGGGGTAAAACAAAATTGGAAAGTTAAGCTTCATCAGAATTCCTCTTTAATTTTGAATCAGAATTCTTCCCATTTGTATGCACCTTTCAAAATTTGAAATCATTCTGATAGGAAAGAGGAACCTGATTCAATTTCACTTTCCATTTTGTTTTTCCAAATTTTAGTCGTGGGATCCAGGGATTCTCTCTCTTCACACATATCAGTAATTACATTCATGGTGTCTTGTCTGTAACAATAATGTCCAAACATTTTCCCCTCTGTTTAATTATCTGAAGGCAATTAATTCCAGTATGATGCCGGTATTTATTAAGTGCTTACTATGTGTCAACACCTTGTTAAGTGCTGGGGCAGATACAAGATTATCAGATTGGAAGCAGTCCCTGTCCCACATGATGGTCACAGTCAAAGAGGGATGGAGAACAGGTATTTTAGGCCCATTTTACAGATAAGGAAACAGAGTCATGGAGAAGTTTAAGTGACTTTCTGAAGGTCAGACAGCCGACAAGTGGCCAAACCTGAAGAGCGTTCTGCTGTGTAAACTTGAAGGTGTCCAATCTATACTGAATATTAGCTTTCACTTCGTAATATCCCTTAGTATTTTATACTCCTGGAATTTATATTGTGAGAGAACACAGTATGTACTTGTCCATGGAAATACAACATCTGTTCAAGGCCAAGATCTTAGACTGGCTTGATGGTAATCCTCACCATGACCCATCTCTTCACAGATACTATTCAAATGTTTGTTTCTAGCAATGGAGCAAGTCTCTCTACAATGGAATTGATTAGGCTGCTGTGTGATTTACTCCTTTTTAAAAAATTACAGCTCTCATTTTATGCTTCTTGAAAATGCACAACATACCTTTTCCTAAAGGAAATCAGTACCAAAATCATCCCTTCTGATAGGTACAATTGCCTTAATCTCTCTTCCCAATTTGACTACTTGCATTTCACCTTCCATTCTTCAGAATGTACCCCATTTTTACGTATTCAGATATATGTTTGTCGACCTGTTTATTTAATGCATGCATCCATTTTAAAGATATTTTGACCAGAATTTTCAAATAACTTCTCAAATGATCAAGCAGAGGCTTTTCCTTTAACATGTATTCCTTCTCCTGACCCTTTGTTCTCACACTTCTTAACCTATACTGACCTGAATTGAATTGCATTTTCCAGAAAACTTGCTTTAATACTTAAACATTCTCTGTCCTTTATATCTGACTACATATGCCTGCATTGCAGTGCCAAGGAGATGAGAGCTCATGATCCATTCTTCCTTGCCACTGGGAACAGGGAACACTGCAGAGAAAAATGTGCTTTGGCCTGAGAAAATGAAAGATAACTTGTGCTACTTGAGAGACAACGCTTCTAGCCCAAATGTAATATACCATTCTTCAGGTAACTCCTGCATCTAGTCTCCTTCAGCTAGAAGGGTTGTATTTGAAAAAAAAAAAAAGAAAAGAAAAAAACTCAGAATAAGTTCCCTCTTTCCCTAAACGAAATTAATGTGGGAAACGCAACCTCAAATCATCCTGACTCAATGTATCACCCTCTGTACTAGCTGTAAAATGAACATCAATGGGATCTAAAACCAGTGGGACCACACGTTTCCAAAATGCACAGTTGTCAAAGGCTGCCTCTAGGTCCTTCAATCATCCAATCCCCACAGATTTATTTATTTATCTTTATGATACTTGTTAAGCGCTTACTGTGTGTCAGGCATTGTAGTCACCCCAGGGTAGAAACGAGATGCTCCATTTGGACACAGTCTAACCAGTTTTGTTTATTTAGCATCCATTTTGTCCTGAAAACGTTTTATAAGGATTTCAGTAAGGGCGCTAAGAATGGTGTGTCTGGCCTTTTCTAAAAGTGACAAAACAGTTTATGCTCTTTACAAGATTTGTAGGTGCTGCCTATTTCAGAATTCTATTTACTTTAATTATGTTTATTCTTCACCCACTGAAGGGTGTGAACATTATTGGTTTTATTAGGTGCAGCGTGGCTACCTAAAAAGCTATTTTTGTGTGTCTGCTTTGTTTTAGTATGTATAATATTTTATTTTAAGGATCCCTTAGAGCTGTGTGCTAGTGAAGCAAAAATGAGGTGTCTCAGAGAGCTATCTCTGCCTTCAAAATTAAGCACTAAGAAAACAAACAGTACCTCAAGCGCTTAGTACAGTGCTCTGCACACAGTAAGCATGCAAGAAATATGATTGAATGAATGAATGAACTAACTGCAATGAAAAATTAAATAAATAGCCATTGTCTCAGCTTTTATTTCTACTTAGTGAATGCATATGTAGATCTATAATGAAGTTGACACCTTGGTTCTGACCTGGAGAAAATTGAGATCATAAAGTTGTCAAACACTCAGCTGCTTCATAATCTTTTTCAAAATTCTGTATATCTGGATAAAGGATAGGGTCTGTTTTAATTGCCCATAGTCTCAATTGTTAAATAAGAATGAAATGCTTTGCTTCACTAAACATGAGCAGCAATGCTTGAGATTGCAGATTAACTTGCCCAGGGAAAGTTTTCAATGTCCTATGCTGTTTACCTAAGGGCTGTATTCAAGAAGCTCTCTGAGCAGCTGGCCTGATTATTGAAAAATGCCTCATAGTAACTTCTAGCCTGAACTGATCGATATTGATGCAAAGCTTTACATGGGAGGGAGCTATTTAAACATTGAGAGCCCTTGGGATAAAAGAGAATGAAAAAATAATGTTTGACAAATAAGCTGAAAACTTGAAAGGCACGGAAGAACATCTTGTCTCTATAGAAGCAGCATGGCTCAGTGGAAAGAACCCGGGTTTGGGAGTCAGAGGTCGTGGTTTCTAATCCCGACTCCACCACATGTCTGCTGTGTGACTTTGGGCAAGTTACTTAACTTCTCTGAGCCTCAGTTCCCTCATCTGTAAAATGGGAATTGACTGTGAGCCCCACATGGGACAACCTGATCACCTTGTATCCCCCCAGCGCTTAAAGCAGTGCTTTGCACATAGTAAGTGCTTAACAAATGCCATTATTATTACTATTACTATTATAGATTTTAAAATGTAAACTGAAAATTCTCATAATTTTATATTGCAATTATCCCAGTTGTACCCTCCTCTCCTACCCTGCCCCCCACCCAAAAGAAACAAGATGTGCCATTACCCAGGGAAAACATAGCCAAATTTTCTACCAGTGTTTTAATGTGCATGCATTGACTCTATTAATCAATTAATCAGTGGTATTTATTGGCTACTTACTGTGTACAGAGCACTGTACAAAGCACTTGGGAGAGTAAAATAAAATAGATAGTAACAGTCCTTGCCCTCAAAGAAGTTAAAATCTAGTGGGCCTCTAAGATTATTTTTTTAACACCCTTGAAATTTATTTTTTTCCTTGACATTTTATTCTCAAATTCATTAAATGGCTTGGCTCCTCAATTCTGACTACTCTAGTTTTCCTACTCTTCACTTCTCCCCTACTGCCTTACTACCACCTCCCCAATTTCTCTTTTCCTGACTCTCTTTTCCATTATTCTCCCGTTTGTCTCTCACTTCCCCCTTACCTTCTCCTCCTTTTTTTCCTGCCCTTCTTCTTTTTATCTTCTTTTCCCCACTCCCTCTCAGGCCTCCTGGAGGAGGTGAGCTCTCAGTAGGGCTTTGAAGGGAGGAAGAGAGCTAGCTTGGCTGATGTGCGGAGGGAGGGCATTCCAGGCCAGGGGGAGGACGTAGGCCGGGGGTTGGCGGTGGGACAGGCAAGAACGAGGCAAAGTGAGGAGGTTAGCGGCAGAGGAGCGGAGGGTGCAGGCTGGGCTGTGGAAGGAAAGAAGGGAGGTGAGGTAGGAGGGGGCGAGGTGATGGAGAGCCTTGAAGCCGAGAGTGAGGAGTTTTTGCCTGATGCATAGGTTGACTGGTAGCCACTGGAGATTTTTGAGGAGGGGAGTAACATGCCCAGAGTGTTTCTGCACAAAGATGATCCAGGCAGCAGTGTGAAGTATAGATTGAAGTGGGGAGAGACCGGAGGATGGGAGATCAGAAAGGAGGCTGATGCAGTAATCCAGTCGGGATAGGATGAGAGATTGAACCAGCAGGGTAGCAGTTTGGATGGAGAGGAAAGGGCAGATCTTGGCGACGTAGCGGAGGTGAGAGCGGCAGTTTTTGGTGACGGATTAGATGTGAGGGGTGAATGAGAGAGCAGAGTCGAGGATGACATGAAGGTTGCGGGCTTGTGAGACGGGAAGGATGGTAGTGCTGTCAACAGTGATGGGAAAGTCAGGGAGAGGGCAGGGTTTGGGAGGGAAGATAAGGAGTTCGGTCTTGACATATTGAGTTTTAGATGGCGGGCAGACATCCAGATGGAGTTGTGTTGAAGGCAGGAGGAGACCCGAGCCTTAAGGGAGGGAGATTTGGGTGTCATCAGCGTAGGGATGATAGTTGAAGCCATGGGAGCGAATGAGTTCACCAAGAGAATGAGTATTGTTTCTCAGAATCACCAATTTCTTCTCAAGATATTTCAAGATGGAGAGATAGCATCTTCTACTTATAGGCTCCATTACTGCTGTTGATTAGGATGACGGTTCCTTAAAGAGAATATCTTTTCCAGCTTTTTCCCTTTAGACTGTAAATTCTTTAGGGGCAGGGATTGTATCTGTCAATTCTATTGAACTGTACTCTCCCAAGTGCATATAGTAAGTGTTCAATAATTACCACAGATTGATTCACTTGATGGCTGCCAAATTAGGTCTCAACGCAGTATTATCAACATAAAAAATAATTATTTTAATAAGTCAGTAGTCCATTCTTTTAGATTTAAAAATGGAAGGATAGTAGTGATGAAAGGGCTTGTTTACTGGACTTGAAATTTTGCATGGAGAAATTGCATCTCATCACATTCTGAACATACTGTGTCTGACTTGCTCTCTGCTTAAGATCTGCAGATAGAAAAGGTTTGAAACATAAAGCCAATCAATATGAAAACTGTGAAAATCTCTTAATTAATCAACTCATACAAACTCTCCAAGAGGATTTTACAAGCTTTTCAATTAAGGCTTTCCTTTTTTATTACAAAATTTCATTGACAGTTAAACACTGCTTAATCAGAGTTGACATGGTTATAATATGCACAATTTTATTGAAGTACTACACTATTAGAATTATTGAAGGATGTCTGTAATAAAACAGACTTTCCCCCTCTTCTAAAGCACAGTATTTGCCATTGGAAAATAAAACTGCTTTGTAATAGTGATCCAAAATAATGTTTAATTGGTTGGATCATCTCAATCGCATATTTGCATGTATATCCCATCCATGTTTATTTCTAGGTTTTACTATGCCATTGTACCTAGAAGCTAAGTGATTGAGTCCCGAGTCAAACGAATGAGAATCCTGACAGCCCTTGTTTATGGAAATATACCTACCTAAATGACATTACCACGGCATATTTACACCAGAGAGTGGTGTAACAGTCAAAACATCTTTGAAAAAAAGCTGGCTTGGATCCAAGTAAGGATACAGTCACCCTATTTAGATTTAGATTCCCCACAGCACTCATGTCCATATCTGTAATTTATTTTAAAGTCTATTTCCTCCTTTAAGCCATAAACCTGTGGGCAGGGAACCTGTCAACCCATTCTGTTTCATTGTCTCTCCCATACCCTTAATATAATGCTTATAGCATTTTCTAAGTGCTTACTGTGTGCCACACACTGTTCAAAGCGCTGTGGTAGATACAAGGTAATCAAGTCAGACACAGTCCCTGTCCCACGTGGAGCTCACAGTCTGATTCCTGTTTTACAGATGAGGTAACTGAGGCACAGAGAAGTGAAGTGGCTTGCCCAAGGTCACACAGCAGACATGTGGTGATGCCGGGATTAGAACCCACATCTTCTGACTCCTAGGTCCTTGCCCTTTTAGCTAGGCCATGCTAGTATGATGTTCTGCACACAGTAGGCACATAATAAATAGAAAAGCAGCATGACCTAATGTCAAGAGCACGGAATTGGGAGTCAGAGGTCGTGAGTTCTAATCCTGACTCTGCCACTTGTCTGCTAGGTGACCTTGGACAATTCACTTCTGTGGGCCTCAGTTTCCTCATCTGTGAAATGGAGATTGAGACTGTGAGCCCCATGTGGGACAGGGACTGTGTCCAACTTCATTACCTTGTATCCACCCCAGTGCTTAGAACAGTGCTTGACACATAGTAAGCGCTTAACAAATACTACAATCATTATTATTATTATTAGTTAGTAGTAGTATTAGTAAATACGTTTGATAGATTGACTGATGCTGCTAAGTCCAAATCTTTGCTATAGCTTGGTTTGTATGTGATCTGTGTTTCTTGCTTTCTTAGACACTTGCTTAATTAGTTGGAGGTCCTTCTTGGGCAGAAGTGCTCAACTTCCTTACTTCTTCTCCCTGCCTGTGTATATATTTTTCCTAGACTGTGTCCTTTAAGAAAAGAACCTCTGGGACTTTCCTTTTAGGGAGATTATTGCTTCCCCCATGGGGGACTTCAGAGATAAGACATTTAGCATCTTACCTCTCTTGGATGGGAATTTAGTCTTGGCTTCCTTCAAGCTCCATTCTAGAGACCCCCGCCCCCACGTTGGTCATAACACTCCACAGCCTTGTGAAGTCTCGAAGAAGGAGTCCAAAAGTTCTTTAAAATGTTGACTTTGATCTTTGGAGAAAGCAGCATGGCTTAGTGGATAGAGCACGGGCCTGGAAGTCAGAGGGACCTGGGTTCTAATTCCTTCTCCACCACATGTGTGCTGTGTGACCTTGGGCAAATCATTTCACTTCTCTGTGTCTCAGTTACCTCGTTAGTAAAATGAGGTTAAGAGTATGAGCCCCATGTGGGAAAAGAGACTGTCCAACCTGATTAACTTGTATCTACCCTAGTGCCTGGAACATAATAAGCATTTAACAAATACCATAATTATCATTATTATAATCTACCATATAAAGAATCTGAAAGCTCATGTGTAATGGGAAGGGTAGGAGCAGATGGAGAGAGGAGAAAGAAGAAAGGGATAGCACACAGGTGGATGGGATGAACAAAATGCCCTGTGAGCAGTAAAATGCCTGTCTCATTCATTTACACATTTAAATTCATGCTCTTCCCTCTGAGCTAGCATGTTCTTCCAGTTCCCAGCCCCCAACTTCACCCTCATGTTCTCCCAAGCCCTGAATCTTATTTTCCCAAGAACCCCAAATCCAACTTTCCCAAAACCCTAGAACAGGGGGTAAAAGTCAAGTTTGTCGTATTGAATCAGGGGGCGGAGCCAAGACACCTGTAAATGCCCGGCAGTACTGATAAGACCAGGATGTGTCTGCTAATTCTGTTTCATTGTACTCTCCCAAGCACTTAGTGTAGTGCCTGCACATAGAAAGCACTTAGTAAATACCATTGATTGATTATGCAAAGGGTGGTGAAGCAAGGCATTTAAAACTGTGTCAGTGGCAAGTCCTCAACTCTTCTTGTAGCCTGGAGCAGAGGAATAGTAGCCCAATTCTGCTTCCTGGCAACTAAAAACAGGAGAAGAAGTATGGCATAGTGGCGAGACCATGGGCCTAGGTGTCAAAATAATAATTATTATTATTATTATGGTATTTAAGTGGCTACTCTGTGCCAAGTACTGTTCTTAGCAGAAGGACCTGGGTTCTACTCCCGATTCAGCCACTGTGTTTCTGCCGTGTGACCTTGGGCAAGTCACTTAACATCTCTGTGCCTTAGGTCCCTCATCTGCAAAATGGGGATTTAATGCAGGTGGTGGGGATGAATCAAATGCTCTGAGACCAATAAGACAAAGAAAAGTGTGCCCTGCCCTAAGTAAGCACGCAATAAATATGATTGAATGAATGCAAAGAAGCTTGCCTCATTCATTTACACATTTCAGTTCATACACTTTCCTCTGAGCTAAAATGTTTCCCCAGTTCCCCCTCCTACTTAGGCTGTGAGCCTCATGTGGGACCTGATTATTATTATTATGGTATTTGTTAAGTGCTTACTGTGTGCCAGGCATTGCTCTAAGCGCTGGGGTAGATACAGGGTAATCAGGTTGGACACAGTTCCTGTCCCACATGGGGCTCACAATCTTAATCTTCATTTTGTAGATGAGGGAACAGAGGCCCAGAAAAGCTAAGTGACTTACCCAAGGTCACACAGCAGGCAAATGGTAGAGCCAGGGCTAGAACCCAGATTCATCTGATTCCTGGGCCCGTGCTCTTTCCGTGATCTACCAAGGCACTTAGTACAGTTCTTGACACACAGTAAGCCCTTAACAAATACCACAACCATTACAGTATCTCCAAAGCAGAAACCTGCCTCAGAGTAGAAAGGGGCTGAGAGAAACATCAGAAGTCTTCTGGAGATAATGAGAACTGTGGTGTTTAAATGTTTACTGTGTGCTGAGCACTGTAAAAAGTTCTGGGGTAGATACAAGATAATCAGATCAGGCACACTCCCTGTTATACTTGGGGAACACAAAGTGGAATAGAATTCACATTTTACAGATGTGGAAACTAAGGCCCAGAGTAGTTAAGAGATTTTCCCAATTAAGTGATTTTCCTAAGGTCATATAGGAGGCAAGTGGCAGAGACAGGATTGGAACTCAGATTCCTCTGACTCCCAGCCGGTGCCCTTTCAACTAGATTACATTGCTTCAGGGGCATAATCCAACCCCCCAGCTGACCTGAGTGACTTCTTTTCTTGAGTACAATAATGATTTCCCACTTGTCACCAAAGGGAGAGTGTCCAGGGTGAAATCCCCTTTGTGTGTGTCTTTAGGAGACAGGGCTCAGAGCCTCAGTTTAGTAGGGCTCCAGACAATTCTCCAGAAGCTTCTCTGCTGGGTGAAATCTGAGCTCAGGCTGACCAGCAGTGGAGTCAATGGGTTTGGAGGAAAGTAGGGGTCTGGTGAAGGAGTAGGTCAGAAGCAAGTTGACCTGCTTTTGCAGCAACCCTTGGTTCAGCACTGTTCTCTTTGAACATTAAAGCTGTTTGTGGTCAATAATTTGGGAATTTACATGGTCTTTCACGGGTTTTAATCAGGCAAAATGTAGTTTGGTCGGTCCATAACTTCTGAGAATAATAATAATTGTGGTATTTGTTAAGTGATTACTGTGTGCTGCTCTAAGCTGATATATCTGAATCAAAACAGCAGTTTGAGCATAAATAGCATATATTGCATATGAAATGATATATTGCTAGCAGCATATGCTCTTTGTAGTCATAAGGTAACTTTTTTGTTTACTTATATCTAGTAACTACAAAAGAATCCCATATTTATGCTACAACAGGCCATTCCAAGAGGTTTTACTTTTGAGAGGTTCTTTTTTGAGACAGAAGAGCTTTCTTGCTTCTATATTTTTATAATGTATAAAGCAGTGGATTTAAAAATCACAATAAATGAATTATATATGTATATACATAAAACATGTGATATAGTAGTGGTGATCGGCTATGCCCTCAAGTTAGGATTATGTTCCTTGGGCTAAGGCCAAATATTTTGGATTGTAGTGTTGGTAAAATATATCTCTGGGGCCTCTCTGCAGGCTCTGGTAGTTGACTGGGTCTTCGTAGAGACTCCATGTAAAGAAGGAAAGATAGGTCATATGCAACCATAGCCGAAGGAAAGTAAGGAGTTATTGAATAAAGAAAATTTTACTACACAACAAAATCATGTGGATACCCCTTAAGCACTTTGATCATCACCCCAGCCCCACAATACTCTTATACTTTACCATTCCACTTATCTCTAATCCACTTTATTAGACCTTAGTTATGAACTTTCCCTGTAGTCTGTAAACTTTTTATTCTCAACTGCTTAGTACGGTGTTCTGCACACAGTAAGGGCTTAATAAAAAAAACTGATTGATTGATCGAAATAGATAAAACCTTCTGTCATTAATTGGAGAGGATTTATTTTTCTTTAAATCCCTGAATTTATCTTCTGTAGGTGTTGCATAAATGCAGTATCACACCCGCTCAGGAAATTCCCGTGAAATATGGTACATTTTCCTTCCATTGTGTTAAATTTTAGGCAATTGAAGTCAGTGTATTTTGTTTTCTGAAAACTTCACCTTTTAAAAATTCATTTTCAAATCCTAGTTTCTCACAATAATCCAAGATTAATAAGATTACTTAAAATATCCATAGTACAAAGAGAGTATTGCTCTCGAGACATTTGACTAAATCAGTGAAATGTTTTAGACATATGGCAGAAACCTCTTTGTTTCTTATTCTTATGATCCTATAAAAAGACTGTCCTTCCATGCTTCCCTGTACTAAATATAATCTCAGATTTAACAAAGTCAGATTGTCTGCAACAATTACTTGTGCTACTAAAATCTGAGTGAACAAGGAAAATATCGGGACTAGCTCTAATAATGATATAATAGTAATAATAATAATAATGGTATTTGTTAAGCGCTTACTATGTGCCTTGGCTGTAAGCACTGTTGTAAGCACTGGGGGAAATACAAGGTTATTAGGTTGTCCCAGGTGGGGATCACAGTCTTAATCCCCATATTCCAGATGAGGTAACTGTGGCACAGAGAAGTTAAGTGATTTGCCCAGAGTCTCACAGCTGACAAGTGGCAGAGCCGGGATTAGAACCCACAGCCTCTGACTCCCAAGTCCAGGCTCTTTCCATTAAGCCACACTGCTAATATTAGTTAATCACTATGTGAGAAAGCCCTAGGCTAAATGTTGGAGTAATAGAAGATAGTAAATGTGCTATCCCTGTCCCATAAGAGGGCTCATTATTATAGAATGACTATCATAGAAAGATAAAACATCACAAAAAAAACAAGTTAAAATTCAACAATCAAAACTAGATAACTGTCAATACACACCTCATAGCTCCAGTTAAATAGTCCTCAGTTGTGAACTGCCTTCCTTCTTCAAACCTTTTAAAGGTTGATGAGACTATTTTTAGTTTTGTTAGAATATATGATCCTTATGGGGAGGGATAAGTGCCACTTCTTCATTCTGTATTTACCAAGTTCTCAGTACAGTTTACTGCACCACTGTGAAGGCTGAATCATTGCTGATGCTACTACTACATGCGTTTTTAAACCAATGACTTTTTAGATATCAATACTAGCTAAATTTGGTGTGCACTACAAGCAGTCATCGCCAGTACAGATAACGTTACACGGCTAGCCTAATAATGGGCAGAGAATGTGTCCGTTTACAGTAACACTGTACTCTCTAAAGAGCTTAGTACAGTGCTCTGCACATAGTAAGTGCTCAATAAATGTGATTGTTTTTCATTGGTCGTAAGGAAAAAAACCCTCCTAATTCAAGAGAATGACTATAAGCTCCATATTATCCTGAAAATACAAGTGTAGTGAAGTGGACTGGAGTGAAATGTCCTGTTCTTCTAGTGATGATGGTTGCAGTGTGATTTAGTAAGCTCTTAACAAATACCATCATCATTATTATTAATAGTGCATTCTGTTTGATGTCTTTGCTATTAACACACTCTCCAGTATATGTGTGTTGCCCTATGTAATGTGAATCTGGCAAATTGTCATGGTATAGAGGTTGACATTTTACACTCCTCCCATATTCAAATAGGTCATTTCAATTCTCTTATTCAAATAGGGCAATTTTAATTTGTCATCTTAATCTGTGGTACATTCACCAAAAAGAAGGAAGCTAACATTCAGGTACAAAAGAAACTGCTTCATATTTAAAGGAATTTGATAATTTTGTTGTAGTTCTGAGCTTGGCAGGTGGTAATAATGCCTATGCCAGCACTGTCAAAATATGAAAATTAAAGTGACGATGGGTTTTAATGAAATCCATTTGACAAATATAATTAAGGTGTTTTAATATGAAGTCCTGTAATAAAGACTACCGGTGGACTCCCTGAGGTCCTGACTAATTGTGTAGATTGCTTTTAAGCTTTGAATAGTTTTATTGGATAATGAACTGTTAAGATGTGTTAGATCTTTCTTAAGCAGAATATGGTTTGAAAAAGGAGAGGAGAGACAGGCCTGAGGTGTGGCATTTTAAACATAATTAGAAGAGAGATTTAAGTTAACATCTTTGATCTTGCTGTCAGTTTTTGATTAGAGCTGTAAATGCTTTAATCAAGTGTAGTGTAGTCATTACATTTCTAACTGTTTTTTAAACTGTGAAATTACCGAGACACTGACATCCGTTTTAACACATACTGAAAATTTATATCAAAAATATGTTCCTATCCCGTGTTTGCATTAAAATGTCAGACAGCATCGATTTATCAATACAATATTTATTGCAAAATTATGTCAGCTCCATCTTGATGGAAAAATGAGAGCGATGAAAATACACTATTATTTTATTTTTCTTTGATTTTTCCATAAGCTTTAAAGCACTCAGTAAGCATGCACTCTCTTTCTCCCCCTTTTGCCCCCACCCACTTCTTCTTATCCACTCTTCTCTTCCACCACACCCCAGCTCATTCCTCTCTAACCTATTCACTGTGCCTCATTCTCATCTGTCGCACCCCCAACCTCTTGCTTACACACTCACCCTCCAACTCCCTGCCCCTTCATATCTAACAGACAATCCTCAGAGCCCTTTGGAGGTCACATCTCTAGGAGGCCATCAAGTAATTTCTAGTCTTCCCACCTTGCATCTCCCAATTGCTTCCTTGACCCTTCCTCGTTACCTAAGTTTGGACCGGAGTAGGGAGAGACAGAAGGCAGGGAGATCAGCAAGGAGGCTGATGCCGTCATCGAAGTTGAATACAGTAAGTTCATGGTTCAGCTTAGTAGCGAGTAGCGGATCTCCACTGTCTTCCCCACTTCACCTTCTGCTCGCTCCATTTTGTTCCCTCCTCCTAACCTACCCACTGTGTCTCAAACTCCCTCTGCTGACTCTTGATCACACCCTTTCCTCCCCCTGAAACTCCATCCTCCTCCACATCCACTAGATGACTGTTCTCCCCATCTACAAAGCCCTTGTGAAATCATATCCGTTCCAGGAAGCCACGTCCTCTGACTCCCAAGTCCGAGTTCTTGCCACTAGGCCATTCTAGGAAAAAGCAGAAAGGGGGTGGTGGTGGTGGTGGTGGTGGTGGTGTGTGTGTGTGTGTGTGTGTGTGTGTGTGTGTACACATATGTATATGTGTCTGTGAATCTGTGTGTACATATAAAGAGCGTGGCCCAGAGGAACAAGCAGAGGGCGTGAGCCAGGAGACATGGGTTATACTCTGGGCCCCACCATTTACCAGCAGCAGCCATAACAATAATAATAATAATAAAATCATTGTGGTATTTGTGCCAAGCACTTTTCTAAGCACCCGGGTGGATATAGGATAATCAAGTCCTACCTGAGGTGCACAGTCAAAAGAGAACAGCAGCTCATTGACCAGAACGCCAAGCCTCACTCCTTCCAGATCTCTGACGAGACCTCAGGCGAGACCAAATCAGGGCATGGCTCCGTGGAAAGAGCACGGGCTTGGGAGTCAGAGGTCATGGGTTCTAATGCCGGCTCTGCCACTTGTCAGCTGTATGACTTTGGGCAAGTCACTTAACTTCTCTGGGCCTCAGTTACCTCATCTGTAAAATGGGAATTAAGACTGCCAGCCCCACATGGGACAACCTGATCAACTTGTATCCCTCCCCCAGTGCTTAGAACAGTGCTTCGCACATAGTAAGCGCTTAGCAAATGCCATCATTATTATTATTATCCCAAATGGTGGCTCTCTAATTTGCTAGCGCTTCAGGTGTTTCCTTCCCAATCCTCTTGTGCCCTTAAAATCCCTGTCTTCTTTTTGTCCCCACACACAACGAAAAGGTGGCACCTATTTCCTGTGAACCTTCTTAGTGTTAAGTAGGAATTAATAATAATAAATTCTGCTTTTCTAACCACAACACCCTACAGATTGTTGTCTTTTTGTCGTCTTAGTTTCATCTTCCCTTTTGTGTCTGTCATCAGCCCCTTCACTCCCTTTTATTTTAGACTGTAACCTGCCTTGGGTCAGGGGCTGTGTCTTTTTTTTTTTAATGGTATTTGTTAAGTGCTTACTATGTGTTAGGCACTATAATAAATGCTAGTTCCCACCTCCACTTCCCATTGTTTAGTACAATGCTTTGCAGATAGTAAGCGCTTAGTAAATACAATACTACTATTACTACTACTAATAATAATAATAAATTAAAAATATATTGAAGTTTTAACTTTGTGAATACTAGTATAATACTTTGAGATTAGGAGGAATACTGACAGTGAGAATTGATTATTGTGGTATGACCCCTTTAAGAATCCATAGGCATAATTAGAATCGGACTGTTTACCAATTCAGCAGTCTCCCACCGAACTAGGTGTTTTCTTAAAAAAAACCCTCCCCTAACAAGTTTAGTATTCAGAAATAGGGAGAGTTTAAACATATGCACAAATGGCCACATGTAAAGTCATTTTTAGTGTGACTATTATTTTGTCACTCCAGCACACCCATAAATTTAAATAAGAAAATAATTTATTCCTATTATTATTATCTTATTTGACAGCTCAGAATGGAATGATGTCCAGAAAATGAGGTTATTCTTGTTGTTTTATTAAGCTTTGGATCTGTGTATTGGAGAGCAGCCTATTTGAATGAGAACCGAGAGATGGGTTGGCTACCTGAAGTTTTAGGCCCTTAAGTATGTCCTGCCATTTTTCAAGGATACTGAATTCTCTTCAAATTCAGAATGAGTTGGATGAGAGCTTTGTCCAGTCACTTTGCTTGTATCTACCACAACACTTAGTACAGTGCTTGGCACATAGTAGTTGCTTAATAATAATAATAATGGTATTTGTTAAGCACTATGTGCAAAGCACTGTTCTAAGCGCTGAGGGGTTACAAGGTGATCAGGTTGTCCCACGTGGGGCTCACAGTCTTAATTCTCATTTTACAGATAACGTAACTGAGGCACAGAGAAGTTAAGTGACTTGCCCAAAGTCACACAGCCGATAAGTGGTAGAGCAGGGATTAGAACCCATGACCTCTGACTCCCAAGCCTGTGCTCTTTCTACTGAGCACACTGCTTCTCAAGTCCCATAATTATTATTATTATTACTTTAATCTGTGACCATACCTGCACTCTGGAAAGTGTTGCCCCCTTGCCTGGACACTCATTGCATTCCACACCGTAGGAGTACCTAACTGACAGGGACAAGAGAGTGCCAGTGGTTCTGAGCATGCCACTAATTAGCAATCAATCAATCAATCTATGGTATTTATCTTTTTTATGGTGTTTGTTAACCACTTACTGTGGACCAGGCAGTGTAGATACAAGCTAATCAAGTTGGACCCCATCCATGTTCCACATGGGGCTCACAGTCTTAATCCCCATTTTACAGATGAAGTCACTAAGGCACAGAGAAGTTAAAAGTGACTTGCCCATGGTCACAGAGCTGAGGAGTGGCGACCGCTTACTGTGTGCAAAGCACTGTACCAAGCACTTGGGAGAGTGCGATATAATAGAGTTTGTAGACCCGATTGCTGCCCACAAGGAGCTTGCAGTCTACAGAATCAATTTCTTCACGTAGATTCTCAGTGCTCCAGTGCTTAGAACAGTGCTTTGCACATAATAAGCGCTTAATGAATGCTATTATTATTTTTATTATTATTCTCAGTCCCAGAGTCTGAGATCCAACGTTCATCTGTCAATCCTTGTCGTCATCATCAGCATCATGTGTTTTGTGCCCCATCCCCTGAATTCTTGTGAGATCCTGTAAATACAATAATTTCATGCAAATCTTGTGCTCCTCCTATAGATCAAGCACCCCTGAGTCCAGCTTCTAAAATAATTTGTTCATTGCAGGCAGGGAATGTGTCTACCAACTCTGCTATATTGTACTCTCCCAAGCGCATAGTACATGTTCTGCGCACAGTAAGCGCTTAACAGATGCGATTAATTGATTGACTGTTTTTCCCTCTAGCATTCACCATTCAAAGAGGCTTGTATCATAACTTTATCTTTTACATTTTTGAGGAGCAGCATGGCCTGGTGGAAAGAGCACAACCTTTGGAATCAGAGGACCTGATTTCTGTCTGGCTCTGCCGCATGCCCACTGTGTGACCTTGGTCATGTCACTTAAATTCTCTGTGCTTCAGTTTCCTCATTTGTAAAATGGGAATTCAATTCCTGTTCTCCCTCCTACTTAGACTGTGCAGGAACTGTTTCTGACATGACTGCCTTATGTCTACTCCAGTGCTTAGAACAGTGCCTGACACACAGTTAGCACTTAACAATAGCACAATTATTATTATTAATAAAAAGTTCAGTAATTGGCCTTATCACAATGTGCATTTTTTTTCTTTCAGGTAATGTCATGATCTGTGCCATAGCCAAAAAAAGTCATTTAAAGTCAATTTTCTTAAGAACAGGAAGTTTCACTTTAGGGTAGTGGTTTGGTTCCAAATTTCATCTCCATGAAATTGGAGTGGCTTTGAAACTTACAAAAGTATTCTTAATACACCCTCTTGCAAATATTCCTGGTGGGGCTAAATGATATTTAATTTACAGTTGAGCATTTCAACACTGTGGGAAGTTGCATCATTCTAATTTACCGAGCCTGGCCACTAATGGCTCTGGAGATCATAGGTGTTCCAAGAATAAGGACTGAAAAATATAGTTCTAAAATGGACATACGTTTTTCCAGTTTTAAATCACCTTCTGAGTAAACCAACATTACAATGAAGTTAACAAAAAAAGCCATTTACTGGGAAAAAATAATACATTTTCATAAGAAGGTTCATGAATAATTTTGAATTCATTTTGCCTGCTTTTGTATTTTCACCTTTAAAAGGTTTTTCATTTTCGGAGGAAACCTTGAACAGCCTCTTTACTCAGCAGTCTTTTTTTTAAACTGTGGTATTTTGAATCTGTAACTGCAATGCATGGGTTTTTTTTTCAACATTTGGCATTTGGTTTTCAAATAAGAGTTCAATAGGGGAAAATATCCTGAAAGGATCAATTAATTAACATTTTCTCAGCCTTGCTGAAGTACTCTGTTGAGTTGGAGTTTTATACTGTTTATAATTTATACCTATTAAATCTTTGTTTTATCATCTCACACTGACTTCTGGGCCTCTGGTTTTTACTACTTATTGTCTATAACAAGCATTTTTTTTTAATGTTTCAGTCACTTCTCTTGCACCCAAAAAACGAGAATGGGATTTGCAAATGATAAATGGGGAAGTTGACTAGTTAACTAATAAAGATTTGTCTTAATCAAGTATGATTTGTCAGAACAGGAGCGCTCTGGGGTCAGGGCACAGGCAATGAATTATACAGCATTCACAGGAGGAAAGGACTGGGCGAGAGGCCTCATAAATATGCTACCATTACCCACGGCTTGGCTAATTCGTATTCAGAGAATGTGTTGCACTAAGCCAGTGTCTAGGTTGCTGAGCCATTCACCTGCTTTGTGAGCTTTACGACTCTTAAGAAGAAAAAAAGTTTCAATTCAGTCTTTGGTTATGCAATGTTCCGAGGTGTTTTCTTCACCTCTGATTCGCAACATCATTATTATTAGCCTCTTTGTGGGTGTTGATATATCAATATTTTGGAACATGTCATCTTTAAATATAAATGTAGGCATAACCCTAAAAGTCACATTTTTTTCTGGATTGTTGTGAAGTAGCCTGGTGTTACTAATTCTCAACATTTACTAAAGAGTTAGTAATCAGGATACTTATCTGTGTCTCTGGAAAATTTGTCTTTCTAACTGGCAGGTTGCGTTGTCTGCCCTTTCATTTATATGTCAAATAGCTTTATAGTTTGATTTGCATCAGGAAGCTTCCTTTCTGGGCCCTGAGCTTGTAAATTGCATCTTGTTCTTTTGTCGATGCCTTTGCTTCTCCTCTTTAATAATGAATGTGATTTTGAGTTCTTAGTATACTGGGAAGCCAACTGATTCACCGACTTGCCTGTTTATTTCAATCCTGTCTGCAGTAGTTGGAGTTGGTTGTATTATCCAGAAGGAAGTGTCAAAACAATCCAAAATTGATGGATTATATTTGTTGAGCGATTATTTTGTGCAAAGCAGCATAGAAAGTGCTGGGGTTAGACATGGGACTCCCAATCTAAGTAAGAGGGAGAACAGGTTTTGAATCCACAGTTTACAGATGAGGAAACCGAAGTGCAGAGAAGTTAAATGACTTGCCCAAGATCACATGGCAGGCAAGTGGCAGAGTCAGGATTAAAATTCCCCGTCCCTTGCTATATCCAATAGGCCACACTCCTTCTCCATCTGGTTCTGTTAGATGACTTAATAGGAATTTTTCAAGTATGAACCCATAGAAATGACCTGTTAGTATTTTGGTTGAATCGAGGAAGTTACCATCCTATAGTAGTTTGGCTAGTAAGTAATCAATCAATCAGTTTTATTTATTGAGTGCTCACCTTGTGCAAAGCACTGTACCAAACGCTTGGGAGAGTATGGTCTGAGCTCCCCAAAGTCACTCCTCCCCCTTCTCCAACCCCCCGGCTCTCGTCCCTCTCCGCTACTCTCCCATCCTTCCCAGCAGTATCCTCATGTGAGCTCTCCTCCCTCCTCTCAAGTGCTATTCTGGCCACCTGTGCTTCTGACCCCATTCCCTCTCATCTTATGAAATCTATCGCTCCGTCCCTCCTCCCCTCCTTAACTTCCATCTTCAACCGTTCACTCTCCACTGGTTCCTTCCCCTCTGCCTTCAAACATGCCCACATCTCCCCCATCCTAAAAAAAATCCTCTCTTGACCCCACCTCCCCTTCTAGTTATCGCCCTATCTCCCTCCTACCATTCCTTTCCAAACTCCTTGAATGCATCATCTACACATGCTGCCTCAAATTCCTCAACGCCAACTCTCTCCTCGACCCCCTCCAATATGGCTGCCGTCCCCTACATTCCACCTAAACTGCCCTCTCAAAGGTCACCAATGACCTCCTGCTTGCCAAATCCAGCGGCTCCTACTCTATCCTAATCCTCCTCGACCTCTTAGCTGCCTTCGACACTGTGGACCACCTCCTTCTCCTCAACACACTATCCAACCTTGGCTTCACAGACTCTGTCCTCTCCTGGTTCTCCTCATCTCTCCGGCCGTTCGTTCTCGTTCTCTTTTGCAGGCTCCTCCTCCCCCTCCCATCATCCCTTTATGGTAGGTGTTCCTCAAGAGTCAGTTCTTGGTCCCCTTCTGTTCTCTATCTACAGTCACTCCCTTAGTGAACTCATTCACTCCCACGGCTTCAACTATCATCTCTATGCTGATGACACCCAAATCTACATCTCTGCCCCTGCTCTCTCTCCCTCCCTTCAGGCTCGTGTCTACTCCTCCCTTCAACACATCTCCATCTGGATGTCTGCCTGCCATTTAAAACTCAGTATGTCCAGGACTGAACTCTGTATCTTCCCTCCCAAACCCTGCCTTCTCCCTGCCTTTCCCATCACTGTTGATGGCACTACCATCCTTCCCATCTCACAAGCCCACAACCTTCATGTCATCCTCGACTCTACTCTCTCGTTCACCCCTCACATCCAATCCGTCACCAAAAACTGCTGCTCTCACCTCCGCAACATCGCCAAGATCCGCCCTTTCCTCTCCATCCAAGCTGCTACCCTGCTGGTTCAATCTCTCATCTTATCCCGACTGGATTACTGCATCGGCCTCCTCTCTGATCTCCCATCCTTCTGTCTCTCCCCACTTCAATCTATACTTCACGCTGCTGCCCGAATCATCTTTGTACAGAAACGCTCTGGGCATGTTACTCCCCTCCTCAAAAATCTCCAGTGGCTACCAGTCAACCTACACATCAGGCAGAAACTCCTCACTCTTGGCTTCAAGGCTCTCCATCACTTCGCCCCCTCCTACCTCACCTCCCTTCTTTCCTTCTACAGCTCAGCATGCACCCAATGCTCCTCGGCCGCTAACCTCCTCACTGTGCCTCGTTCTCGCCTGTCCCGCCATCGACCCCCGGCCCATGTCCTCCCCCTGGCCTGGAATGCCCTCCCTCCGCACATCAGCCAAGCTAGCTCTCTTCCTCCCTTCAAAGCCCTACTGAGAACTCACCTCCTCCAGGAGGCCTTCCCAGACTGTGCCCCCTCCTTCCTCTCCCCCTCCTCCCCCTCCGCATCCCCCCGCCTTACCTCCTTCCCCTCCCCACAGCACATGTATATATGTATATATGTTTGTACATATTTATTACTCTATTTTACTTGTACATATTTATTCTATTTTATTTTGTTAATATATTTTGTTTTGTTGTCTGTCTCCCCCTTCTAGACTGTGAGCCCGTTGTTGGGTAGGGACCGTCTCTATATGTTGCCAACTTGTACTTCCCAAGCGCTTAGTACAGTGCTTTGCACACAATAAGTGCTCAATAAAAACAATTGAATGAATGAATGAATGCAACAGAGTTGGTAGGCACATTCCCTGGTTATGTAGATTGATCATTTCAATTCCTTTCCAACATCTGAAGAACCACGAAGGAGAATGGTGAAAAGCAAGTGGGTGTACCCTTCCCAGTAGTCAAGTGGGGAACTAACTGTCCTGTAGAAGCTTAGCTTCCTCTTCACCCGAGTGTCAAAATGGGTGTGCCTAGAAATTTATTGGGCTAGGAAAGCAATCAAATCAGCTTCTGTGGCACTGTTTTGGATTGTTGATCCGTAGAAATGCTGAACTCTGAATGGTCATTCTGGAGGTTTTTTTTCAAAATTCACTAGAAAACAAAGGCCGAAGTGGGGAAAATATTCTAAGAATTGATCTTTTACCAATTAGAATTTGCATGGAATGAGTGATAGCCCTTGCTTACAGTGGGTCACAGCAGGGTATTTAGAGGTATTCATTCAATGATGGTTTTGATTATTTGAGGTGAGAGGGTGTTGGGGGTTTGAGTAAATGCAGTATGGATTAAAGGAAATGGGTAAGGAGGATTTGGCAGGGTGACTGAGGAAGGACTTAACTAAAACAATGATGGTCTTCATGTAGATTAACCTGTGGAATGAAAGTCCTGTGAACATTTTCACTGGAGGAAACCACTATCTCAGAGAGATTGGTGAGAGGAAAAGTTGTAAAAGTAAACAGTGAGTGAAAATGGAATGGTTTTAAGCAGAAAATAAGAATCTGGGTAGAAACAATACAAAATACCTATAAACAGAGTAGGATTCTGTCCTTTGGGAAAAGTTTAGGCATTATGCTGAACCTGGTAGTGGTTTATAAGGAATGAGGTTAGTGGACTTCTAATAATTAAAATTTTCACCCTTTCTATTTTTTAACCTTTTTTCCAGTGGCAGAAGTATTTGCTTCCATGGAAAACATTTCTTCCATTGCCACTTCTTCCTAATATGGCTTTGCCCTTTTCTTTTGTGTGTGCCCAGAGCAGCTAGATGAATCATTTCAGGGCCAAAACTGCAATTATCCGATGGGGTGTTGGCAGTGTACTGAAAGACAGACTAACTTCATCTTTAAACTGGAGTTTAAGCATAAAAAAAAATTGAGGAAATCTCATCACACCTTGTTTAAACTGACTTAATCAAATTCTGTAAATCACCATTTGGTTCTCTTTTTGGACTCTCTCGAGATATAATTAAAGATTCTTACCATAATTATGTCCATCATTTCACTATAAAGTCCTGATGATGAGGTCTAACAAATTCCCTATTGTATTCAGAAACAATAAGAGCTTTTTGTGTTTTGGGCACCACCCAATGACATCCTGTTTTTCTTGCTAAATATACATTCTCAGTAAATTAGTTTTATTAGAAGTTCAATAAAATAATTATAATTCTTGCTTATTTTGCAGTATCCTTGTGAAATTGAAATGGATTCCTAGAAAGAGGAAGACTTTTTCAAAAAACTGAGCCCATTTTTAGTATCTTCCCTCTCAAACACACATCTCTTAACTCTCTTATCATTGTCGTTAGTGCTGCTATCCACCTTTCACACTGGAAACATCAGAATCATCTTTCACTCTTTTCTTTCTCTTTTGCCCACTAATCTAATTTATTGCCAAGTGCTGCCAGCTTGTTCTCCCCAGTGTCTCGTGAGCTCTGAGAGAGTCTCCATTCCCCTAGGCTCTTTTTTTGTCCAACGTAGTCACCTTATATTTGGATTATAAAAACAGCCTCTTTGATGGTCTCCTATCTCCAGGCTCTAATGCCTATCTAACTTTGTCACATTGTGCTCAGAAACAAACCATGGCACGCCATTGTAAATCTGAAGAAATGAAAACTTCAACAGTAGTCTGCTGTGTCTATCTCTCACGCTTGCATAGATTATCCAGTCTTACAAAATGAGATTGCTCAACGGTCGAGATCCCACTTCCGAGCCATTTTTTTTTTTGTATTCAAGTGCTTAATATGTGCCAGGCACTTTATTAAGAGCTGGGGTAGGTACAAGCTAATCAGGTTGGACACAGTCTATGTCCCACATGGGGCTTACAGTCTTAGTCAGAAGGTCATGAGCTCTAATTCTGACTGTGCTACTTGTCGGCTGTGTGACCCTGGGCAAGTCACTTTACTTCTCTGTGCATCAGTTCCCTCATCTGTAAAATGGGCATTGAGACTGTGAGCCCCATGTAGGACAGGGACTATGTCCAACCCATTTGCTCGTATCTACCCTAGAACTTAGTACTGTGCCTGGCACATAGTAAGCATTTAACAAATACCATTATTGTTATTATTGTTAATAATCCCCATTTTACAAATGAGGTAACTGAGACCTAGAGAAAATGAATGACTTGCCCAAGGTCACACAGCAGACAAATCGCAGAGCTGGGATTAGAACGATGTCTTTTTGATTCCAGGCCCGTGCTCTATCCCTTAGACCACGATGCTGCTCTAACATTGCCCATGTTCATTCCTCTGAGGAGAATGTTCTCCTTCCTCTTCACCTCTCCCTTCTCCATCAATCCAAGGAATTCTGCAAAATCCTAGATTGACCCTGCCTGACCCTGAGCATTCTGATTACTCAGGCTGTCCTTCAGCACACACTGTGTGGGTGTTTTTTATATTTAAACAAACATATTTAAACTACCTGGGATTCTGGGTCACTGGAATCTTGGCTGCCTCGGTGCCGGTTTATATGTGTGGGAGAGGAGATTCCATACCCATAGTAATTTTAACCGCTCCCCCCCCCCCCACCCAACACAAGGCCAATTCCCTGCGTCTAATTTTATCCCCTTTATAGAGTAGTGTTGGAGGCAGCCTTAAATTAGTTCCAATGAACTGAGAACTCTGAACAAACTAAGGGAATGTGCAAGGAGCATAGTGGGAGTCAGTGCTGTTCTGTCTCAGGATCATAAGCAAAGACTTCATTGGAGCGATGCCACGAGAGTCACACCTATAACTGTTTGGGCAGGGCTGGGACAACTACCCCTTTAGAGTTGGAAAAGGACCAAAGGTGAAGCAGCATGGCGTAGTGGAAAGATCACAGATCTAGAAGTCAGGAGGTCTGGGCTCTAATTCCCGGCTCTGCCACTTGCCTGATTTGTGATCCCGGACCTAACTTCTCTGTGCCTCAGTTTCCTCATCAACTGCTGTCCCTTCCTCTGGCATAATCACCTACGAGCCTGGCCAGATGGACCAGGCTTTCCCATGCCAATCACTTCTCCTCAGACACCACTTAGGGACCTCGCAAAATTAAATGACCCCACTTGCTATCAGGATTTGTTCCAGTCCTGTTCAGGTGTCTTCAAATACCTCAGAGTATTGATTATGCTGTATGAGTATGTACATATGTATAAGTATGTACATATGAGTTGTACTAATGCTTAGTACAGCAATACAGTATGTTGGGGCTGATAGTAAAGTTGTGAGCCCTGTTGTGTGCAACCTGATTATCTTGTATCTACCCCAGCGCTTAGAACAATGCCTGGCACAAAGTAATAAATACCATAAAATAAAATCTTCCTTTCCTTGTCGATAGCCAATGTTCCCTATTGCTTCTTAAGCAAAATAAGAACTGTTCATGAGCGTCACACTTGCCAGCGGGTTCTCTTTTGCTTGTCTGTCCTGTTTTCTTTCACCACAATGCATTCTTTTCAAGCCTGTACCTCCTACAATCCATTCTTCATAGCTTTCCCCGTCTGGGCATCTTCTCTGTTTGCTTCACCAAACCACACCATTACTTCTTCAATGCCCTTTTGAAAACTATATTTGTGCATTATTTTCCCAGTTATGCCATTCTATAAACTGTCTCAACCCTCATATACTTATCTATTTGACATTTATTTGTTCACTTATGCCAACTATTTAAAGCTCATCTGTAATTCTTTAGTAGCATCATTGATTTATGTCTACTTCATGTCCCATTAGATTGCGTATTCCTTAACGGCAGGGTTCATGCCTTTTACATGGGTTATGGGTTCTAATCCTGGCTCCATCACGTGTCTGCTGTATGATCTTGTGCAAGTCACTTCATTTCTCTGTGCATCATTTACCTCATTTGTAAAATGGGGATTGAAACTGTGAGCCCCAGGTGGGACAGGGACTGTGTCCAACTCGATTTGCTTGTATCTACCCCAGAGTTTGGTACAGTGCTTGGCACAAAGTAAGCACTTAACAAATACCACTATTATTATTTTATTTCTTTTGTATATTCTCCAAGTACCTGTTTTAAAGAAATGCGCTCTTTAGGTAGTCAATAAATACTGAATCCAGTTCCTTAATTCCACTGATTTATAATTGCCTTGGCTTGCCCTGTGTGAATAGGCCACCTAATCTGCTTTTTATTTTGGCATGTAGTTTTAATTACTCTCTGATGTGCATATTCCCACACAAAGAGGCAAGTATTTCTGCCTGAAACTTAATAGCAGAACACTTGTATAGAGTGGCTAGTAAAAGATGGAGAATGCTTCCTAATGAATCAAGGAAATTGCCAACATCATTCTTCTCCCTTCCTACCTCCATTCTGTCGACTTCTTTACTCAGTAGTATTTTGAAGCAGCTACTGTTTGCGTAGCACTTAACGGAGTACAATAGATCCCTGCCCTCAAGGCTTTTACAGTGCAAGGGAGGAGACAGACACCAGGTGTTAGCCACAATAAGTGATCTACAGAGATTTTCCTAAGGAGCTTCTTTAGGTGGGCTGATAATCCTTTCAAACACCATATTCCCTCCTCTGGGCATATTCCTCTGGAAATATGAATCACTTCCCAGCAAACTGCCACTTTCCAGAAACTCTAGTGTATCAATTCTGAACCAGACCTATCTGGAAAGTTGTAATCTTAGCATTCTGGCGATTCCGCACTAAAGTTTGAGCCTCTGTTTTTTTATGGATCAATTCCCAATATTTACATTGATACATTGAGTCAGTGTTAGGCAGCAAAGGTAATTGGCCTGGAGGAAGTACCACCTCCCCCACTGGCATTATTGGGAATATTCTGGGAGCCTCCAGAATTGTCTAACGCATTCTGAGAGGAGACTGGCTTCTCTGTCAATTTAGCAGGAAAGCTCTGTCCCCCCAGGGGTTGGGACTGAGTCCTGAGGACAGAGCCAGAGGAAGTCAGGCTGTTGGGAGCTTGCTGTTGGCCCGGAGCAGTGCTGCTTTGCCTGGTCCACTGAGACCAAGCCAGGTGAGATCTTCATACGATAAATGTACGGCTCTCTACCTAAGCTATACCTGGGGTTAAAAGGGAGAGAGAGTGGATTAATTTGGTCATTATTTTAATTTGGGGGTTATTTTAGATTTAACCCTCTTTCCCAGGCTTTTCCCCAAGCAAAAATCTCAGGCTAGCACTTGGCGTCTGACTTCTGTTAATCAAATCCTCAGCTTGACCCTGACAGTCTTAAACCTCAGTGGCTTTAAATATTACCTTGCAAATCTTGATTTTACTATTTTCTGAGGTGGTCTTTTCCAATTTGTATTACTAATTAAATCCCATCTTTGATCTTGTCTTATTTGGGAATCTGGTTCAGCCATGGTTGCTGGGACCTGCATAGAACTCTCAGCTGCATCCTGGTAGGAGTTTTTAATCCCATGTCTCCCTTGAGTACCACTAAATCCAGGATGGCTGATTTTGATCCTTGTCTGTGGTTATACAGCAAAGCGGCCCCAATTTTGATCTCCCGAGGTAAAAGCCTTGATGGAGTCTAATAGAGTCAAGTTAGTAAAACCTTTTCCAACTCCTTTTTTTTTCCTCTTTAAAGTGTGTATTATTATATTGCTTTACATATTCTTCATCTAGATCATTAACAACAGTATTTATTGAGTGATTATTTTAAGGGCATAATAATAATAGTATTTGTTAAGCGGTTACTGTGTGCCAAGCACTGTTCTAAGCACTAGGGTAGGTACCAGTTAATCAGACTGGACACAGCTCCTTTCCCCCATGGGGCTCACAGTCTAAGGAGGAGGGAGAATGGGTATTGAATAACCATTTTACAGTAGAGGAAACTGAGGCCCAGAGAAGTGAAGTAACTTGCCCAAAGTCACACAATAGGCAAGTGGCAGAGCCAGGATTAGAACCCAGGTCATCTGATTCTAGGCCCATGCTCTCTCTACTAGGCCACACTGCCTCCCACCCTAGTCTACTCATGTTTCTCAGAGCTTCTTGCCCCTGGCTGTTCTGGTACAGATGAGGTAACTGAGACCCAGAGAAGTTGTGATATTCCGAAGGTCACACACCTAGGGCCTTTGATTCCCAGATCAGTGCACTTTCCTTTGTCACACTGCTTCCTGAACCCATCACCATGTTTGTGGTTGATCGTGAACCCATCGGCATGGCTTGAGACATTTAATGTTGGGAGTGATTGTGGATTACATCACTAACTTTATTCTCCTTTCATATGTTGACTATTCAGGCCCCTCTCATTGTTATTACGAACCAGAAATCACAGCAGTTATTTTCATTGCGATTGTTTTTTCTTTTTATGGTTTTTTTTAAGCTCTTACTATGTGTCAAATACTGTTATAAGTTCTGGGGTAGATTCAAGTTAGGTTGGATGCAGTGCCTGTCCCACATACGGCTCACATCCCAATCCCCATTTTACAGGTGACAAAACTGAGACACAGAGTAGTTAAGTGACTTTCCTAAGGTCACACAGCAGACAAGTGGCAGAGCCAGGATTAGAGCCCAGGTCCTCTGGGTTCCAGGGCCATGCTCTTTTCACTGGACCAGCCTCTGCCCAAAGTAAGCACTCAATAAATACCACTGATATTAGCCAATTGGTAAAGTTCAACAGATGTAAAAAACACACTCTGTGCTTAAAAATATTTTGCACTCTAATGGGAAAGACGGACATAAAAATATTTACAAATGTGGAATCAGAATGTGGGTGTTCTCCTTCTGCCCATTCTCTGTTTCTAACTTGGACTTGGGTAACTTTCAAGATTATCCCAAAATTCTGGAAAATCTAGTTAGCCTAAGCTAGAATGATCGGTTTATTATTCCAATATCTTTCAGGACAACAAATGGTCAGAAGGCTGTTTTTAACGATAGTTAATTTCACAGTACTGTGAATTTCATGTCTCATTTTGGAATGCAAATTCTGATATAAACATGCTTTTTCAGGGCTGGTTTGTCCTCATTACCAAAATGCAGTTTTCCTTTCATTTAATGATGGTTTTCATGTACCTAAAGTATTTATTTGGAAAAATAAATAACCTTTTCTTCTTGGAATTATGTCTGTTTAGAATATTTCTATATTGTAGTGGGGAATAGTGTTTCCATGAAGCAAGTTTTAAATTGGGCATTTCTGACAGAAGTCGTGTCGAGGTAGTTTCTCTTATTGTATTATTTTTTTTTTTCATACAGAGCAGATTGGTCAGGAGATGTTGGAAAACCTCAATCATGACCGAGAAAAGATACAGCGAGCTCGTGATAGGGTAAGTTGGTTAATAGTAGCTTTTTCTTAGAACCTAATGCTGATCTAGCAGTGCTTGGGTGATGGAGACTTTCAGGATTCTGAAAAAACAGGGAAGTGTCGGAGGAGAATGAAGTAGTGAGGATTGTGGAGCTAAAAAAGAACAAGAAGAAAGAGTTCAGAAACTGTAGCTGCAAGTAGGGAGGAAGGGACCAAGAAGAACTGACATTAGACAAGTGGGAGCCCCTGGACCTTCACTTTTATGTTTGGAATGAGACCCCCTTTCAGCAAAAAGCAGGATGTTTGTTGGCAAATGCTCAGTGCCTAAAGTTGCTCCAGAAAGGACCACTTCTGAAGGGCCCCAAATCTGATTTTGGATCCCATCTGTGGTCTGAGTTTTGAACAATTGTCCTACCTGCCTCCCTCCCTACCTAACATCAGAACACCCAAGCTCTCCCTGGAGAAAAAAAAATCAATCACTCAGTGGTATTTATTTATTTAGCCCTTACTATAATAATAAAATGATAATAATTAAGGTATTTGTTAAGCTCTTACTATGTGCCAAGCACTGTTGTAGGCACTGGGGTAGGTACATGGTCCCTGTCCCACCCAGGGTTCACAGGCTTAATCCCCGTTTTACAGATGAGGTAACTGGAGCATGGAGAAGTGAAGTGACTTGCCCAAGGTCACACAGAAAACAAGTGGTGGAGCTGGGATTAGAATTTAGGTCCTTCTGACTCCCAGGACTGTGCTCTAGCCACTGCTTCTCATGTGCAGAGCCCTGTAGTAACCATTTAGGAGAATTCAACAACAGAATGAGAGTCAAATAATGAAAATAGCATTTGTTAGGCATTTACTACATGCCAAGCACTGCACTGGGCACCAGGTAGATCCAAGATAATTCGCTCAGAAAATGACCATCAGGTTCTAGGAGTAGGTGCTTTAAATACAATGCACTATTTAATGAAAGACCTGCTAGGTTGTTGAAGTCTCTTCATCTTTTCGTTCATTTAACTTCAAATTTTATTTCTAAATTGGAGAATAAATGCCAGATGGACATTAAATTCTTTTCTTCTGCTCTGAAAGAGACTTTTTTTTAAACTATTTCGAGTCAATCAGTTCCACCCTTAGATTCTCATGGGATCTTCTATTGCGTAGGGTATTTTAAAATTTGCAGATTTTCAAGGTTCATTTAGGTGAAAATTTTTTTAATGGACTCAACAGTTTACATGATTTGCATTGTTTGTTGAGGGAGAATGGTGTAGTTTACTAGTACAGTTTCTAAAAGAAAAATTTCTACTGAATTAAATGCCCATGATTTTGCTTTCAATGCACTCTTTCTCTTAGCTTCGAGAAACAGATGCCAATTTAGGGAGGAGTTCCAGGATTCTAACAGGATTGTTGAGAAGGTAAGAACAAGGTAGGGACCTTTTTCTTTTTTCCCTTGGTATTTTTTTTTTAATTGAAACTGGGGATTTGTAGGCACAGGCGTATCTGTCTTACCATACTCTGACAAGAGTCTTTTGGGATGAGGGCTGATATTAACTTTTGTTTGGACCTAGGCTTACACTGAGAAAATCAAGTTTTCACTTGGGGGTAACCTTAAGCTATGGGAAAAATTAGGGTTAGACATGAAGTATTTCTTCATAGCTGGAGGTAGGCCCCATGGCAAAAGTAATTTTATTTTATTTTCTGTTTTCATGAGAGAGAGAGAGAGAGTGTGTGTGTGTGTGTGTGTGTGTGTGTGTGTGTTTTGTAAGGTTGTTTTATTTCAGCCAGTCTCAGGTCCAGAGTTAGATTCACGAGGACTTGGAAAAATATTTCCTTATTCTGAAAAAGGTTTTTGTTTTAATTGATTAAACTCCATTAACCTTAATCTTTGCTTTAAAATGTTTTTTTATGAAATTACTAATGTTTAGAATCCATCAGGAAAATTACCACAATATGACTGTGGTACCATTCTTCCCTTTTCTCCAAACTGGTGGAGAAATGTTTTACTAGGTAGATTTGGTTGGTTTTCAGGAAATGGATGAAGTTATAAGGGTTTGAAGGGAACTATTATAAACATGTGGTACCTCTGATTTGATCCTTTAAAATGTCGGGAGCCTCTTCTGAGCATACATTCATTCAACCTAATTAGTTAAAAATATTTTAGCTCATTTAAGTCTGTATCGCTAGCTTTGGCTCTATCAACAAACCAAATTCAGTAACTTAGTCTTCAATGCAAGCTTTCTTCCCCAGTAAAGCTTCATCCACATGACTGTAAGTTCCCGATATACTCCACTGGTGGGGTTGACCCAACTCCCCATTCAGCCTCCATTTCACAGACTTCTCTCAATTCCAACTTTGAAACACAGCATATACAATTCTCTGATTAAGAGTAATATGTAAATGACACAGACTAAATTCAAAATCCACGGAGAAAGGAAGTGGCAATTGAGAGAGATGCTTCAGTGCCTGTAAACAATAAAAAAAAAGCAACTCTCCGTAGCTTCCCCATGAAGGCCCTTGCGACATGAGCTGAAACGAATATTCTGCATATGTCTCCATTTTGTCAAATCTCATTAAAGGGGCCTCCTGCTTTATGTCAATTGAGCTGTCCAGAAATCATTCATCATTTTTAGTGTAAAAAAAAATCATGCAGTTATTTAAATAATATCATATTAATGTTAAAGTTCAGCTGTCATTTAATAGTATGGCTTAATCAGACGTAGCATTTAGGAAAAATAGTTTATTCAGGGTTTTCTTGGCTTTCAGGTTGGCAGATTCAAATAAGGATTTATGGGTTTTGAAATCAATGTATTTTTTCCGTGTTTCTGCTTGATGTACTGCAGCCTTTCTTACAGGACACTGCAGACTGTTATTTTCAACAAAATAAAGCATCTTCTCATATTATGTTTGAATAAATATGCAAGTAATTTGAAGAGGGCTAAACACAAAGCGTTATAACCTTTGACTTCCTTTCTATTGGTAAAGCATACTTTTTAAAAAAAATTAGGCCCCATAAACCGTCACTGAGAAGTCCATTTTGCGGGGGTGTCAAAAGGGTAAAATTAAAATAAGTACATTCCTAGATGTGAACAGGTTAAGAAATTCTCTCGGTGCATATAATTTTCCATCTTGTGAAGCATGTTGGAACATTGTATGCGACTTCTGTAAAGTGTGTTTGTACATTCTAGGTGCATAGCAAATGATGTATCAGATTGACTAGGTTTCTTGGGTAATAACTCCTAAATGCTATTTTTTAACATAAAATGGAGTGACATTTTATTCATCATCTATATAATAAATACTGAGTCACTCTTTTACGGTATTTGTTGAGCACTCACTATGTTCCAGGCACTGTACTTAGCGCTGACTCACTGCATCTCTTCCTTTTGAAACATAGAAAGGACAACTACAGTTGTCCTATATAACAGTCACCTGAAGCATATGAGGACGGAAGTAATTAAACCAGATAATTCTTCTCATGATTTCCTGGAATCTCTAAGATAAAGAGACGATTTTAACCCCTTCAAAGATTGGGTTGGGTTGATTGGGTTGTATCTGTGAGGTAAGGTGGGAGGGAGAGAGCTAATTGATTGTGAAGTCGTTGTGGGCAGGAAATATGTCTGTTTTATTGTTGTGTTGTATTCTCCCAAGCCCTTAGTATGGTGCCCTGCACACAGTAAGTGCTCAGTAAATATGATTGATTGATTGAGTGTCTTAAGTCTTCAACAGAGCAACCAACAGTGTCATTATGGAGGTGGAGCTGTACCGTCAGCAGCAAGGATGCTGCATCAAACTAAACTGGCATCTAGTCAGCATTTTCCTGGTGCCCTTACCATTGATGGGAGTGCACGACTTAAGCAGGGACCCAAGGGAACAACTTTACAGTCTTTGGAGCCTGGACGTGAGCCGTGGGGGATAGAGATCAAAGTTAGACAGAGAACAGTGAGGCAGCTGGATCAGCTAGAACCACCTCGCTGTTACTGAGGGAAGAAGGTGGGACAGAACCCAGGCACTGGAAAGGCATCCCTCCCAGCATTATCCATCTGGTAGCAGTGGTGATGCGTGGTTTAAGTGGAGTGCCATGCTTGTCATTGATTTACAAGCCAAAGGAAAAATATTATCAGGGTGTGAAGTGGGGCCAGGAAGATGGGCATGGAAAGGGCCAATATTGAGGGGCACAGGGTCAGGAATGTCCCCAGAAATATTGTTTGGGGGAGAGGGAGAGGGGATGGAGTTAAGTTTTACTTACTTGTAGGGCTTGGTGGTCATGTGCCAAGGTTAGTTCTGGAATGGAACCCAAATAATTGGATATTAGTCTTTGGAAAATGGACTCCACAATACAGTCATTCATGACACAGTCATATTTTCAAGGAACACATTACAGACATATCCTGGCATAGGCCTGTATTTGGATCATCGTGTTTATTATCCAATCTTCCGTTAGATTGGTAGCTTTCCAAAACTTTTGTATTCTTCTATCAGCCACTTAGCACATAATATCATGGGAAGCTGATAAAGGAAGCACTTAGTAAATTCTCTTGGTGATCTAGGGGATTGAATCATTTGGATAACAGCTGAGAGGAAAAATGATTTGTTGTTGTCAAGTTTATAGATTCAATGTCTGAAATGTCTACCTAAGCTCAGGTGCCTCTAAACATGCTATACATATAAATGCAAAATATTTATCCTTCCATGTCCTCCATTAGTAATAATAATAACTGCGGTATTCATTAAATGCTTACTGTGTGCCAGGCACTGTACTACGTCCTGGGGTGGATACAAGCAAACTGGGTTGGACACAGTCCCTGTCCCACATGGGGCTCACAGTCTTTATCCCCATTTTACAGACAATGAAACTGAGGCACAGAGAAGTTAAATGACTTGCCAAGGTCACACAGAAGCAGTGGTGGAGCTGGGATTAGAATCCAGGTCCTTCTGACTCACAGGCCTATACACTATCCACGAGGCCACACTGCTTGTAGGAATAGTACACTGCCACCTAAAACTCAACATGTCCAAGACTGAACTCCTTGTCTTCCCTCCCAAACCCTGCCCTCTCCCTGACTTTCCCATCACTGTTGACGGCACTACCATCCTTCCCGTCTCACAAGCCCGCAACCTTGGTGTCATCCTCAACTCCGCTCTCTCGTTCACCCCTCACATCCAAGCCGTCACCAAAACCTGCCGGTCTCACCTTCGTAACATTGCCAAGATCCGCCCTTTCCTCTCCATCCAAACCGCTACCCTGCTCGTTCAAGCTCTCATCCTATCCCATCTGGATTACTGTATCAGCCTCCTCTCTGATCTCCCATCCTCGTGTCTCTCCCTACTTCAATCCATACTTCACGCCGCTGCCCAGATTGTCTTTGTCCAGAAACGCTCTGGGCATGTTACTCCCTTCCTCAAAAATCTCCAGTGGCTACCAATCAACCTACGCATCAGGCAGAAACTCCTCACCCTTGGCTTTAAGGCTGTCCATCACCTTGCCCCCTCCTACCTCACCTCCCTTCTCTCCTTCTACAGCCCAGCCCGCACCCTCTGCTCCTCTGTCACTAATCTCCTCACCGTGCCTCGTTCTCGCCTGTCCCGCCGTCGACCCCCGGCCCACGTCATCCCCCTGGCCTGGAATGCCCTCCCTCCCCACATCCACCAAGCTAGCTCTCTTCCTCCCTTCAAGGCCCTACTGAGAGCTCACCTCCTCCAGGAGGCCTTCCCAGACTGAGCCCCCTCCTTCCTCTCCTCCTCCTCCCCCCTTCCCCCTCCATAGCCTTACCTCCTTCCCTTCCCCACAGCACCTGTATATATGTATATATATTTGTACTTATTTATTACTCTATTTATTTATTTTACTTGGACATATTTATTCTACTCATTTTATTTTGTTAATTTGTTTTGTTCTCTGTCTCCCTCTTCTAGACTGTGAGCCCACTGTTGGGTAGGGACCGTCTCTATATGCTGCCAACTTGTACTTCCCAAGCGCTTAGTACAGTGCTCTGCACACAGTAAACGCTCAGTAAATATGATTGAATGAATGAATGTACTGTGCTGTACTATGCGCGTAGTCTGGTCACATCCAGAGCAGCATGGTTTAGTGGAAAGAGCCCGGGCTTGGGAGTCAGAGGTCGTGGGTTCTGATTCTGGCTCCAGCACTTGTCCGCTGTGTGACCTTGGGTAAATCACTTAACTTCTCTGTGCCTCGGTTTCCTCATCTGTAAAATGAAGATTACGACTGTGAGCCCCACGTGGGACAACTTGATTACCTAGTATCCACCCCAGTGCTTAGAACAGTGCTTGGCACATAGTGAGCGCTTAACAGATACCATCATCATTATTATTATTGTTGTTATCCAAACTTTTCTAAGGTTCTAAAATGTGTAGAGGCTGCATGATGCCCTTCCTTAAATCCCTCCATGATGCTGTTTATACGGGACATTTTGGGAGCGGGGCTCCAGGTATCGAGATGGGATGCTGGCAGGGATTATGGGTGGTTTCTCTAGGTGGTTCGAATCAAAGTCCGCTGGAAAGAGAGGCCGAGGTGCAAACTGCAGCGACTTAAATCTTCCGCAGCTCGACCCTCACAGAGTATGTCAGGAGCAGGGGCTTTGGACGTCACGGTGGCAGGGCAGCAGAGTTCCCGGTGTTTTTGCTCACAGTCAATTGAAAAGAGACACTACATAGCATATTTCACACAAAGAGTAAATGAGTGTCTGAAAATTGATTAAATAAAATACACATTGTTTACTACCGGCTCAGTAATTTGTTCCTGAGTGGGTATATGGACATGCTGCTAGGTGGAAGACTCACTTCCCCTCAGAGCATGAAGGGGAAATGTAAGGAACTCCGAGGTATATTTTTTAAAACAGACAAGCCTCAAACTATTACACTGAAGCCATGGAGTACTAATAACCAAACTTTGAACTTGATAGAGTTTGCTTTAAAAGAAAAATTACTTTGGCTGCCCTTCTGTAATTCATAAGACTCCTGAAGAAACATCGGAAAAATCCACAATTCAGATGAAGAATTCAGATGAATCCTTGTTAACTAGTAAATGAATATAAAGGCAGATAGGTCAAGTAAGGATTTGAAATACAGAGCAAGCAAAATACTTTAGCAAACAGATGGGGGAAATGGGAGATGATTTAGAGGATCATAAAATTAGAGAATTATAAAATGAACTGAAGTTAAAAGGGTAATTAGAGAAATAGCCAGTGTAGTAATATAGTAAACATTTCAACCCAGTAATGAATGGTTCTTTATGTTTCTGGCCCATATTACAAGAAAGAAAACAAAGGGGAAATTGGTCCACTTAAAGTTATAATAGGATAACTTAAGGTTGGAATAAAGATTTAGCTGATTTTTTAAAAGTAATCTTTTTTTTTCCTGTCTTGATATATGATGGAGGGCTGCCTGGGGACAAACAGTACATTTCCTGGCCAGTTAGGACCTTTAAATAAAATGATATTCTGATAATAATGAAAATGGTCATGAAACAAATGAGCATTCATGGAACACTGAGTACTGATCCCAGAAAAATGTTTTCCATTGACTTTCAAAAAAATTGATAATGGTAATTGAATGACTTAAAGTGACCCTCTTGTAGCTGCTCAACCTATTGATAGTCTTCTCCTAAAGTTGCCCAGATTCCAAGACTGTGAGCCCTGAGATTTACTTTTTGAGTCAAAGTCCAACAATCACCGCTCTCACTTTTCTGTTTTAAAAGGTTGTTTTTGGCTTTGCTCAGATGATGGGTAAAACATCTGGAAAATATATGGATATTGTCAAAATAATCCCTAGGGGTAAATATACCTCATTACTAAGAATTCCAAACAGAAAACCTGTAAACCATGAAGACGTTTAAGAAATGAGGTGAGGGTGGGGGAATGGAAATCCACGTTTACGGAACTGAAAAAGTCTTTCTGTTGGACTTTTTTAGCATTTCACATATAAAACATTTTTATATCTCTACTTGCTTTTATTGTCATTGAGGAATATAAAACAATGTAGACTTATATGTCTTCCTAAAGAAATTTCTTGGAGAAATTATTCTTCCACTCTCCCTGTACTAACCCTGAATTTTCACAGTGATTCATTACGGGTCAACACGTGTAACTAGTTGGTAAATTGAGGGTGGAAATTGATCCTAAACTGAAATTAGGAACCATATAAAATACAGGTATACTTCCGGTTCTAATAGGCCACACTACATAAAACTGAAATGTATTTCAGGCTCTAAATTGTAACAGAACCCAGAATCTGTAAGCCCCACTCTGTAAACCCAATTACGGGAAGAAAGTCAGTTCTCTTCAACCTACCTTCCTCCCTTCACCTCACTTACGCTCTGTTATTTTACAGTTGATGTTGTGAAGCTCTGAGACGCTGACCTTCTACCTTCCCTTTGCACCTGGGCGGAGACACCAGAAGCAACTGAGCTCCTTTTGTAGGAAATCAAATTTGGGGAAAAGAGGCACAGAGGGAGGAGGCAAAGACTGTGACTGATGGTTCTTTCCAGACTGGCGGGATCCCCTCCTGTTTCTCTTTGGGGCTCCTACCAGTTTGGAATAAACCATCTCCCCCATTTTCTGTTCTGCCTTGGGCTGCCCTCACTTCCACATCCTCTGCCCAGTGCCAAATCATATCAGATCTGCTACTTGCCTTCTCCAGCTCTGTCACATGTCTGCCGTGTGACCTTGGGCAAGTCGCTTAATTTTTCTGGGCCTCAGTTACCTCATCTGTAAAAAGAGGATTAAGAGTGTGAGCCCCATGGAGGACAGGGACCCGTGTCCTGTCTGATTAATTTGTTTCTACCCCAGCACTTAGTACAGTCCTTGGCACATAGTAAGTGTTTAGCAAGTACCATAATTGTTATTATCATTATTATTGTACCAGATCCAGGTAGAGTGCCAGGCTCCTCTCTCCCCAGTTGCATCCAATACAGCACATACTCCTAGTTCCCGCTTAAAGCCCTACCTTCCTTTTTCAGCTCCATGGATGGGAATGGAGCCAGAGACAGAGCAGGGCAGGATGGCAGCAACAGCTGTGGCTGTGAACAGAGTTGCTAGTGCCATCATCCTGCACCCCCTCTTCCCTCCCTCTTCCTCCTCCTGGCCTGGAATGGGGTAGAGACTGGGAAGTCTGGAGGGGTGAGATGGGAAGACAGGGGAAGGTGGGGGACAGGGGAGCAGACAAGCCCTTGGAGAGTAGGAAGGGATTAAATGAGGGTGTGGGAGGGAAGGGAAGAGATATACAGTAGAATTTTCACTCACCTGTAGAGTATAGAGGGTCATCATGTCAGAACTGGTCCTGGAATGGACCCTAACAAACTGCATGTAAATCAAGGGAAATATGTACCCTATGATTCGGCCATTCATGATACAGCCTCATTTTTGAGGAAAGTATCATCATGGAGTACTAGTATACTAGTGTACTGTCTCTAAAAATTGTATTTTAAAGAATAAAAAAGGAAATATAGCCAACTCTTCTATTAAACAGGGATTGTGTTCCCAAAGAATCCCTTGTTACCAAAAATTTGCACTAGAATACTTGATCAATCATATTGAACGCTTACTATTTGCAGAGCACTTCACTAAGCGCTTGAGAGAGTACAATACAAGAGAATTAGTAGACACCTTCTCTGCCCATAATTAGCTTACAGTCTAGAGGGGGAGGCAGACACTATGAGAGTAAATAATTTATATAAGTTCAAGATACGTACATTTGTGCTGTGGGGTTGGCAATGGGGAGAGTATCAAGTGTCCAAAAGTCACAGATTGCGGTGCATAGATGACGCAGAAGGGAGAGCAAGCTGGGGAAAAGAGGGATTATTCGGGGAAGGCCTCTTGGAGGAGATGTGACCTCAGTAATGCCTTGAAGGTGGAGAAGTGGTGGTCTCCACCACCGCAGAAGTTTAGTGAGGTGACGTAGGGTGTGGTGAGCTGATTGAGTGTTTTAAAGCCAATGGTCAGGAGTTTCTGTTTGATACAGAGGTGGATGAGCAGCCATTGGAGGTTCTTGAGGAGTGGGGAAACATGAACTGAAGATTTTGGTTGAGAAATGATCCGTGTAGGTCAGCAAGGGACAGGTGCAGTGGTCAAGGCAGGATAGGATAAGTGCTTGAATCAGTATGATAGCAGTTTGGATAGAGAGAAAGGTGCAGATTTTAGCCATGTTGTGAAGGTAGAACCGACAGGATTTGGTGACATATTGAATATGTGGGTGGAATGAGATAGATGAATGACATCACACAATGTGATAAAGATGATAAACTTGAATCCGCTGTATCCAGACACATGCATTGTGGGAATGTTCTAGCCAAATCATGAAATAAAAATATGTATTATGGCAGAACTGATTGTTGTTACAGTTACCTCAGATTTATGAAGGGAGTTAGGTTTCAGGATAGAATTTTTCATCGTCTGAACTTTGTTTTGTGAATTTTTGTTTTCTTTTTCCCCAGGGCTTATCCAAGGCCAGTATTCTCAGGTTTCTAACAGCTTTAGGCCAATTGTCCCTTCTCTATGGACCTATCTCCTATAGGAGACAAATTTAACTGAAATTACCTGCTTTTTTATGCAGTTGGGAAACCAGCAATGATTAGTGATAGGAGGATTCGTTATTAGTGTTTTGGGGTGTAATTCAACATGGAAGGACTGCAAAGTTGTAATCTATTTATTATAGCTGTAATTCTATTTATTCTATAGCGGTAATTCCATTTATTCTGATGTGTTTGACACCTGTCTACATGTTTTGTTTTGTTGTCTGTCTCCCCCTTCTAGACTGTGAGCCCATTGTTGGGTAGGGACCATCTCTATATGTGGCTGACTTGTACTTCCCAAGTGCTTAGTACAGTGCTCTGCACACAGTAAGTGCCCAATAAATACTATTGAATGTATGAATGAATGAAGTTGGGGATCGGGCTCAGTAAATATGGTTGAATGAATGAATGCTTCTCTAATGAAAACATCTATGGCATGACTGAATCCTGAAGAAATGTCATTTTCTTCATAGACAATCTATTGGCTTATCTCTGAGCAAAGAGAATAAATTTAGAAAGTCTGATACTTTGTAACTGAAAGAACTCAACACAGTGCTCTGCACACAGTGAGCATTCAATAAGCAGTGAGCAGTCAATCCGTTGATTGAATGAAGCACTGGATTCTGGATATGATCATTGAGTTGTGTCACTCTTGGCATCTCAAATTGCTAGCAAGCTAGATTCTCTAGTGGTGGTAGTAGCGCTTCATGCACCTGCCTCTGTTTATTTTTAACTGCTCTTGCAAGTATTTGTGTGTTTGTCTCCCTAGTTAAAGTGTAATCTCCCTGTGGGGAGGGAACTGGTTGCAATTCTGCACTTCCCAAGTAAGTTATGGTAGGGTGGATTGTAGTAGATGCTTGCCAGTACAGAGTAACAACACATTCCCTCCCCATGAGGATCTTAAACTCTAACTGGGGAGACAAACAAACAAATATTTACAAAGAGAAGTTAAAAATAAATAAACCAGACAGGTGCATGAGGGCTAAAGTGGATGTCGGTGAATTCATAAGTGTTAATTTCTAACAGTAATGGCAAAAGCAAGCATCTTCCAGTAAATCTATTCTAAAATTTAAAAAAATGAAAAACTCAGTAATAATATTTAATTCATAACAAAGTTTAGACTATTATAAAACAAATTCTATTGTTGGAGGCCTAGTGTAAGGGCATCAAGAATACAGTTGTCCAAAGAATAATAATAGATAATAATGACATTTATGAAGTGCTTACTATGTGCAAAGCACTGTTCTAAGTGCTGGGGAGGTTACAAGGTGATCAGGTTGTCCCATGGGGAGCTCGCAGTCTTAATCCCCATTTTACGGATGAGGTAACTGAGGCACAGAGAAGTTAAATGACTTGCCCAAAGTCACACAGCTGACAATCGGCGGAGGCAGGATTTGAACCCATGACCTCTGACTCCAAAGCCTGTGCTCTTTCCACTGAGCCACACTGCTGACAGCAAAGTTCACCTATGAATGCACTGTAGCTGAAAAGGCAATATGCTATACACATTCTGGCCCCATTGGGCACACAAAAAGGATGTCCCACGTAGTATTGTTATTGGTAATGTTTTCAGCTCTTGGCTCTGTTTTCTCCTGCCTCCTGTCTCTCTTTCCGTGGAAGGCTTTCGTTCAAAGAGAGCCACTCCCTTTTTGTTGGCAGGGTTTGATGCCATTTAGTTCTCTCCTTGGCAATGGTAAACCACTTCTGTATTTTTACCAAGAAAGCTCTATGGATACGCTACCAGAACGATTGCAGATGGAAGTGGGGCGTTCTCGGAGAGATGTGTCGATGGCGGGTCGGACATGACCGGACAGCATAAGACAACAGGTTCTCGCCTCACAGTTTTCACCTGGGGTGCAGCATTATCTGAGATTTTGTTTTACTCTGCCCTTAAAATGTTTTCTCTGCCCTCCTTGCGTTCAGTTTCCCAAGACTGGCACTCCATTCAGTAGCTATTTGGATACAGTTGTAGCTAACCGATCCAGCTTCAATTCAACAACACTAGTAGATCTTCCATTCTGTTAAAACCACATGTAAAACACACAAGGGAATTATAGAAGTAACTGGAGGCTTTCAAACAGGACCATCCCTAAATTACCCAATGCAGATAGATAATTATTGTATTTTATGATTTCTGCTTTCTTCTGAAGGAAGTTCTCTAAATTCCATTTTAATATGTTCCAGTGTTTTCAGGAAGTTGTTTTCTTTGAACTTTTGTCGTTCATCAGCTTTCCATTTTCTGAGTCATTTAATTCTATTTTTTTAAATAACCTAAATAAGAAGCAGCCTTTCTCAGTGGAAAGAGCACGGGCTTTGGAGTCAGAGGTCATGGGTTTAAATCCCGGCTCCACCACTTGTCAGCTGTGTGACTTTGGGCAAGTCACTTAACTTTTCTGGGTCTCAGTTCCCTCGTCTGTAAAATGGGGATGAAGACTGTGAGCCCCACGTGGGACAACCTGACAACCTTGTATTTACCCCAGCACTCAGAACAGTGCTTGACACATAGTAAGCACTTAATAAATGCCACTAAAAAACCAAAAAAAACTTTTCTATTATTAAAACTTGTTCCATAAAGCTCAGAATCATATTTTTAAATTCACAGTTAGAGGACATTTTAAACTTGTGTGCATCCAACCAGAAGAAAACAAACAATCTCATGAAAATGTTGGCAGTATTTGGTCCTGCAAGATTTACATCATCTTAACATATTTTAGGTTTTTTTGATGCAGACTAACCTAAACCATGAATTTCCTTCCTTTTACTGTTTTTCCATGACAGACAGCATTCCTTAAATTCATTTTGGGTATGAATGGTGCACTTTACCTTCACCATCAATTCAGCCTTTGAATACAGCCTTGAGCTATTTACTGGTAACAAGGAGCTTTAGGCCTTGCTTGTAAACAAGCAATGGAGTCTTTGGCCTTCCTTGTAAATGGCTATTTATAAATGTATACCGTCACTGAACAGCATTTTACAATTCCAGGCCACCACACTGCGTGCCTTATTGTAGGTAGAAAGAGACCTTCAGCCATCTGTTTTATTTAATGAGATAATCACTAAACAATATCGGCATTTGATAGATTGGGTTGTCAAGGCCGCCACCCCCCACAACTCTCCCCTTCCTCCTCCTACCACCACCACCACCACCATTTTTTTTCCACTTGAACATTCACATTATAAAATAGCGTATTCACATATCAGCCTGGTCCTGGTTTGAAAAGACTTGCTGTGTTATAAAATGGTACAAAGCCAGCTCAGTAACAGCTCACGCACAGTGCAGGTGGTCTAGCTAGTTGCTACCCAGATCAAAAGTCAAACAACTGTGAATCTTCTTTTGAAATTGCAGTTATGGAGACAAGGCGAGTCTTATCACCACCACCAAGAAAGAGTTACAGATACACATCACAAACTTATGAGAACAAAAAGGGGTTTCATAATCTCCCAGCCTAAGAAAGTCATGTTCTGCACACATATTTCTGAAGGCATCTTTTCCATAAAATTAAAGAGCTACCATTAAGAATTCTTATTTATGGTTTGAGTTTTTTTCTCCTAAAGAACTTATAAAATCAAAAACCTTTAGGAAAGGAAATAGCCCTCTTTTGTAGTCACATTTCATTTTTCAGTCACATTTAAGAAAACCGTTTATACCATGCAAATAATTTTCAATGATGTAAGCAAAGTAAGTGGCCTGGGACTGGTTTCCCAGATTTTTTTTCCAGTGATAGCCAGGATAAACAACTTCTATGCCTGCATTAAAGTTTGCCATCTAAGACCATTGAAGGCATTTCATTTTCCTGCATAAAAATTGAATTGAAGTGCACATTCAGTATCGAAATTGTAATGAAAAGAATCAGTTTTACTCCGTTAAACAGATGATTCAGTGTACCTTCCCAGTGATAGCTTTAGTCATCCTCAACATTGTGTGCCTTCCATTAGATTGTAAGGTCCTTGCGGACAGGGATTATGTCTACTTACTCTACTGTACTCTCCCAGGTGTGTAGTACAGTGCTTCCTCACATTAAGTGCTTAATAACTATCACTGGATTGATTGATTGATTGATTCGTAGGAATAAAGGACTGGAAGAGGGGGAAAGATAAGAAGTTTGTCAGGTGAAAGTTTTAGGAGACAAAATGCAGTTTTAAGTCTTTAAAGAAATATTGGACTTACAAAAAAACTCAAGAAACAAAACTTCTCCTTAACTATCCAAGTAATGTCACCTAATTTGAAGGATTTAGAATACAGCAGGATGTAGGAGTGGAAAAAGGTTCTGTGAAAATATCAGAAAAAAAGTTCCCCAAAATATATGAAGATTAACCAATAAAAAGAAAATATAGTTATGACTTCTAAAATAAAATAGTAATGAAATATTTCCTAAATTACCCTATTGGCTTTATTGGTTAGACTGTACCAAAGATGAATACAGATCTGATCATTTTTATTTATTATGGTGAAAACAATCCAAGAGTTATATTTAAGGTGACCCGGTGTCCCACTGTGGGTGGAACAGTCACAAATTTGGGGTCCCAATGCATCCTTTGAAAAGCAAAAGGGAAGTCACATTAGTGTCACTCTTTCAGCCAGAGTCAAGAAAGGAGCCACCTGCCATAGTATTGCACGTAGGAGAAGTAGCGAGAAAGCTACTTTGCATCCTTAGTAATAATTGTGGTACTGGTTAAGTGCATGCTATGTGCCTAGCATAGTACTAAACACTGGGGTGGATACAAGAAATCAGGTTGAACCCACGTGGTACTCGCCACCTAAAAGGAAGGGAGAACAGTTATTGAATCCCATTTTACAGATGAGGAAACTGAGGCACAGAGACATTAAATGAATTTCCCAAGATCATACAGCAGGCAAGTGGTGAAGCTGGGTTTGGAACCCACTACCCACTCTGATTCTTCACCTTTCCCCATATCTTTTTTGGCTGCCAGAAGTGCATCTACCAACTCCATTGTATTGTACCTTCCCGAGCACTTAGTACAGTGCATGCAGTAAATCAGCAATAAATATGATTGATCAATTGATTGATTGAACTGATGACCCATCCCTCTCAACTTTCCTGCTTTTACCTCATTGTGAACTTTTAATCCATAACGATCTCCAAACCCCTTTTGAGCTTCCTAGTATTTCCAGCCTTCTTAGCTTTCTAAGATCACAAATTTTATACATTTACCAACCTCTTGTGTGAATAAGTATTCCCTTTTGTTTGCTTTGAACTTACTATCTTCAAGCATCTGTGAGTGCCCACTCAGCAGGTTGTGATATTTTGTGAACAAAAATTCCATGTTTTCCCTTCCTATATCCATTATAATTCAGTAACCTTCAGGCACATTCTCTCTTAGCCCTGGTCTTCCTAGGATGAAGACTATATAAAGACATATAAAGTGAGACCTCTTATATCTAGCCACTTTCACTACTCTGTATAATTAAAAACAAATATGAAAGTCAGATATCTACCATGTACATTGATTCACTGTTGAATCCCTTATTAAGATAAAATGGATAGTGGTTTAAGTTCTCGAGATTTATGAGTTTTTGTATTTACAAAAATATAACTATAAACCAGTAGTTTAGAGCAGAACTTGAAATTTATGCAGGCAAGTAATGGGAGCATTCTGTTGTCATCTGTATTGTCCGTCTGTTTCTTCCTGTTTCCTTCACCTCATGCCCGCCACCCCAGTTTCCTTCCCCAGATACCTTGATTTTTGATTTGGCCCCATAAGTACTAACTGTACCTAATGGAGTTGCTGCCATTGAGGTTATCTGGAAGCTGAGCTGCCTGAGAAACCCATCGGCCCTAGTTTCTCATACTCCTCTCGTGAGGTGAACATATAACAAAGTGAATATGCTGAACAAGAAATTGTGTGGCTTAGTAAATAGAGCATGGGCTTGAGAGTCAGAAAGATCTGGGTTCTAATTCTGGCACTATCATATGTCTGCTGTGTGACCTTGGACAAGTCACTTAACTTCCCTGGACCTCAGTTACCTCATCTGTAAAATGTGGATTAAGGACAAGAGCTGCATGTGGGGCAGGGACTGTATCCAACCTGATTAACTTGTATCTACTCCAGCTCTTAGAACAGTGCTTGGCACCTAGTGCTTAAAAAGTGCCATTATTATTATTATGATGTGATTATTTTTGAGGTGCATTAAAGCTGAGGTGCCTCTAATTGAGGGAATCAATCAATCGTATTTATTGAGCGCTTACTATGTGCAGAGCACTGTTTTAATGTTTTAAAAGGGAATGTTTTAAAAGGACATCCATTTATAAAAATAAGCTACCAAAAACGATTTTTTTTAACTTATACCAAGAGTTGTGGTATTTGGCCTTGGCACACTTAAGAAAGCTTTATAATGTAAAGATAAATATTTCAAATTTAAGAATTTATAAAAACCAGAGCTCACCCCTACCTATATTAAGTGAATGGTTGTTTAAAAGTACGTGTTTCTACTGTGTCTTGAAGGTTAAGAAATTCAAATTTCGTCAAAAGTCTGTAAGTCTTTTTAGGGCGAGAATCAGGTCAATTAATCTCTCCCAAGCACTTAGTACAGCGCTTTGCATACAGAGATGCTCGATAAATGCTACTGATTAGTTGATCAGTGTCAAATCTCCAAGAAGAGAGCCCACCAACCTTCCACTTCCTTGATCCTGAAATTAGGAAAAGAGTAGTAAATGTGCTTGAATGGTAGCAACTTTTTCTGGGTGGGCAAATAGGAAGAGGAATTCTTGAAGGTACTAGGACCCAAACCAAATAGGTCTTTCATTTTCACCTGGAAGCTAATGAATAAGTAGCACAAGGGAAGAAACATGGAATTCATTTTTCTAAAATAGATGAAATTGAGAGCAGATATTTAGGTGAAATTAAAATTTTAATCATGCTAATAAAAATAATCAATTATTTCCATTTTAGTGATTTGAAAATCAGAGTCAACTTTTAATTCAATACACATAGCTATGTTTTAAGGCCATATTTACCGTGATCAATTTCATCATCTCTGGTTTGATAGTGCATACCTGTGAATATTTGAGTTTAAATTAATAGTGTAAGCTTATGCCTTTAAGTAAACTACATGAAAGTGGTATATATGGATTATGTTCTTTCAGTGAATATCAAGGAAAATAAGTAGTATAATCAATTCAATATGCATTCAAATGTAAGTGAATATGACCCCTAAGCGTTTTAATTTTAAATTTTAATATTAATTCATAATGCATTCCTCCTAATTAATTAATATATTCAGGGAGTACTAAACACAGGTTTTATTTAGCTAAAACCTTACCTAAACTAGTAAAGGAAGCCCATTCATTTCTATTCTGTGTACATGATCCGAGGTTATAAGCTTTCTAGGTCTTTTAATCTGTTTGTTCAAGGCCAGGCTATGTATGTGAATATTTTTTGTGCATCCCTGTAAAGAAAAAAGGAACATTTTATTCACTGTGGTTTTTATGTGGCTTCAAATTGCTTAGATAAAGTATTTTCAAGCTCATGGATCTGGGGGAGATAAAAGGTCTCTTATTTTGTAAGCCTTCATGTAGGTTTTTCAAATATACAGTTTTTCTCATGGCTAGAATTTTTACATAAAACATTACTTCACTGTTATAATTGGGGCTTGAGGTGGGCATCCCTTTTTCTTTTTTCCTATCGGATAGAAGTTAAATTGTGTGTTTAAGATCCTTTTTGTCAAATGCTACTTACAAATGTTAATGATTTTCTTGGGCAATGGAAATCATTTTACAAACACTTGTTAATACCATGCAACTGTGTTACTCCATTTTTATCTTGGTGGTAAAACAGAATCAAGAAACTGGATTGGTGATTTCAGAATCGACCCTGAAATTGGAAAAGATTAACATATATAGTGCATATGTATTTATATTTATACATTATACATATATTAATGAAAATCCTGTGGCTGTCATGCATTATGGTCTTATATTAAGCAGAGCGTAAGGGGACAAGATGCATATTTGAAATCTGGAGAAGCAGGCGATAGCGTTCCCTGAAACTGATAAATACTGTTTAGATTTGTGCAGTGGCAGAGGCATCCACGATCTCCCTGTGCTGGAGCTTTCCCAAGCTTGCACAGTCATCAGACAGGTGGGGAATAAATATTGTAAAATGGTCCGTCTGAAGGGCAGACTACAGATCCTCAGGACCCAATTTGGACTGGCTTCAGTTGGTTCAACCAGGTGTTCCTGGGAGAAACTGTCCTCAGATGGCTGTGGGGAGATGCCATTCTTCCTCATACATAAAAAGGCACCTTCTCTCTCTGCCCCCAGGAAAATTAGAATTCACTTTTCTTTTCCTTTTGAAATAGAGGGAAAAAAGCAAATGTGGCACCTTCCTTAGGAAAATAGCCATTTTTAATGAAGCATCCCTCTTAAGATTCATGGTAGTTCGGGAATCAAATAATCCTGTGGTTTTAAACATTGAAAATCTTCGTGCCCCATTTTTCTTTTTTTTTATGGAGCATCTCCATTAAGATTAATGGTCGTTCTGGGATCAAATAAGCCTATGGTTTTACACAGTGAAAATCTCCACTACCCATCCTCGTCTGCTATAGCAAGTTGGGAAGTGGAAGAGGGAAGAATCGTCATCACAGTTGAAAGGTTGTTGAAGAGAAGGTGGGAGAAAGACCCATAAATACCTTGTTGGAATGAACCTAGTAATATTCCTGACTGTGCTGTATGTGTGATTCTGTATGAGAACATTACGGTAGAAAACAGTGCTGAATGAAACAAAGATTTAGAAGTCATTTTCTTTTAAGGTAGACTAGCTTTAGGAAAAGGGTTGAGAAGGCTGTGCCGGGGGCTCAACTTTTGGGCTTGTGTGCTTGGGTGGTCTTGTTTTAACTGTTACTACTTAATTATTGATGATTTACTGAAACTCTACAAGAAGCCTTAGGGAAAAGAAAATCCCACATGCCATTTCTTTAGATGAAGTCTCTTTGAGGCTTAAGTGTCCCTCTAAATGAGAAAGTGAAGCAGAATTGAGGGGAGCATTCAGGAAACCTCATGGGAGAGCTAGTGGCAAGGTATCTTTCCTTGATGGATTCTGTTAAAGTAATTGGAAGACAATGCATGTTTGCATAAGGGTGTGTAACATGATAAAGCTAATACAACTCCTCCCCTGACCCTGAGCCAGTCCCAAATTAGACATATCCAAGCTCAAACAGGCTCCATAATCCTACCAGTGTTTTCTTTTTTAAACCATTAGACCTGTTTCCACAAGGTGATCCTGTCATAGGGATTTAACTTCCCCTTTCTACCATCAGGGGGAAAGGATGTTCATTAATTTATGTGTTTCCCTTGGGAGTTTGTAAACTTCCTGTGGGCAGGGATCATTTATACTGATTTGTATGTATTTCCCCAAGCATTTAGTTTAGTTCACTGCACACGGTAATAATGATGGCATTTATTAAGCGCTTACTATGTACAAAGCACTGTCCTAAGCGCTGGGGAGGTTACAAGGGCACTCAAGTGCTGTTTATTAATTGATTGGGAATCTGTGAATCATCATTATAGCCATTTATTGAGTGTCTACTGTGCAGTACAGCCACAGAGGAGTTAATATTTTTTGTTTAAAATTTAATTTTGTGGGGATCCTGTGTATTCATTAATCCACAGACTGAGTGTGATAGTTGCCACAAGAAAAAGATCTCACGTGTTGTGATAGTGTGTTTCATTATTGTTTTTGTCATCATCCTCATCCAATATTTATTAAGCTTTCACAGGGTGCATCAAATAATGGTTGCTTTCATAAGTTCCTGACCTTTCATGAAACTTCTTCATTTTGTAGTGTTTCTTAATCCGGGGTATTATTTTAACTCTTCCTTTTCATTAGTATTTTATTTTTACCTCTATATTTTTTCATGTTTGAATTCATTTTTGTGAATTTCATGAATTACCTTATGCACCCTGCATACTTGTGTGCAGGTATGTGTTCCTCACTATGACTGTGAGTCCATTTTAGGAATGAAAATAATTAGTAAAAAAGTAAACTCCATGCTACTCTATCCCTTTGGGGATTTACTTTCCACTGTTGATCTCAAAATTTCTATTATATGAAATCCTGACAAATCAATGTCAAAACATTGATACAAAATATGAAGCCCACTCCCTGCATCGAAAAATATTTCTTGCAAGGTAGAATTGTGATTCACATTGCTCTATCATGACAAGTTTTTAAAAATTGCCAGGCTTCGTAATTTTATTTTCAGTTTATAAAAAATTCACCTGTCATGGGGGCCCACTGGGCACTTGAGCAATATGGCATATTAAAAAATTCACATTTCCTCTGTGAACAGCGCGTAGTTCAAATTTGAAACAGGAGGCCCAAAAAAACAGTGATCACATTTCATTTCCGCTGCTTTATTTTTGAAAGAGAACATATTCCTCAGCAGTACTATATCACTGAGGAATATTCAGTTGACTGGCATTAATCCAAGTTCATGCCTTCACGGAAAACTGTGATTAAACACATGCTTTGCCTAAAAGCTACATGTTGCATATCACTGGACTAGTCACGTAAGGAGAATGGATGACAGTAAGCTACCCATGCAGCTGCTGCATGATGAATTGACACAGGGCCTATGAAAGCAAGAAGAGCCAAACAAACATTATCAAGGCATTGTGAAGCATTTTCTTGAGCAGCGTGTGACATAGCAGTGATCTTTTGGTAGGCAACTGCAGCAGACAGACCAGTGTGGTGTACCACAATCGGAAGAGGTTTCTTCGCATGAGCAGAGCCTTTGGGAAGATCAGAATACCGGCTGGCTGATTTTTTTTTTTTAATGGTGGTTTCGCAGTGTCAAGAGCATCAGTGTAGCTAAAGACTGTCTTTGCATTTCACAGAGTGAAAGAAGTTTGCTGAGCACATGTAGGTGTTGGCCACTGTGCTTGCACACATGGATAAAATCACACCATTATTTGTGTGATCTTTGAAAACCAAGACTATATAGTCACAGATTTGTTGACTGGCACCTTGCCAGCTGGAAAGCTCGACTAAGGGGACAAACTGATGTTTTTCTTCTGGTTTCAAATCATATGTCCTCGTGTTTGCCTTTCTGCTAATGTGATTAGTAAACAAAACTTTCAACTCACTAAACGTGGAGGGCTTCTCCTGTTATGATCATCGAACAGTCTTGCTTTAATACCTCTCAGCAGCCGGGGTTCACTGTAATGTTGCCTCTTTATCTACCTTCCTAGGACTTTGAAGTCTTTTGAGGAATTTTGTAAACTCCCCTGAATCTTTTCAGGGTTGGCTACTGCAAATAAGATTAGCAAATAACACACCCCTTCCATCCTCAAAGATTTTCCTGGGCTCTAGGTGGGACATTACTTAAATCCTGGGTGTGATGACAGAAAACTCCACGCTGGACAGCCCTCTCAGATAGTATTTTTGACAATCTGGCACCTTTTATAGCCTAAGGAGTCCAGATAATATAGTTTTAATACAGATTGTAAAATATACAGCCTGTATTTATAATTCATTTAATCTCCAATGAGGTGGTAATATTCATGTTCTGTAGTCCCAGTGGTTTACCCACCCACTGAAGTAGAATATTCCTGTTCCTAATTTTTAGAAATACTGTATATTCTTAAACCAAATTCACTCACTCCTTTAGGGCTTGTATTTGCATTTATTTAGACAGTACAAGCATCTGTGAGATCAGAGAGACCAAGGAAGGAACAAAAACTCTGCTTGTGCCTAATTGACATACACAGGAAAGGGTTTAACCAGACCAACCCCTTTCAGAGGGTTCTCAGCTGAAGGTGGGTTGTTGCCTCCACTCCTAGGGGTGCTGCAAAGCAGTGATTCCAGTAGGCACCCACAAAGAAGGTAACACATGATACAGTGGAATTGGCCAGATAATTGGCCATTGCTACTGAGCAAAGCCCAACTATCTAATAAGGAAGAGCACCTCTTCAGAGCGATGTCACTCGTGTACTGGAAATTCAGTCAGAGGCACTTCAGTTTTCCATGTTTGCTTATTGGCATGAGGAATAAATTGAAAACACTGAAAAACAGTGTGACTTAGTGGAAAAAGCATTTGCCTTGAGTCAGCAGGCCTGAGTTCTAAGCCCAGCTCTGCTGTTGATTTGCTCTGTGACCTAGGGCAAGTCTCTTCACTTCTTTGGGCCTCAGTTACCTGCTCTGTAAAACGGGGATTAAAACTATGAGCTCCACATGAGACATGGACTGTGTCAAACCTGATTAGCTTGTATCTACCCCAGTGCTTAGTACAGTGCCTGGCACCTAGTAAGCACTTAACAAATACCATTTAAAATACAACCGCAAAAAGCGTTACACCTGCCTCTGGAGCAAAAGCTCTTTGGCACCGTAGTTAGCATAATTACCCCCACAATGACAAACTTCCATAAAGGACTGGAGAGACCCATTAAATTAGTACCAAAATAAGCAAGTTGATCAATATGGCAGATTTCAGTGGAGGTTGGAAGGGATGCTGAAACATTAAAAGAAATAATAGATTGGATCAAGTAGCAATGATCTACTTCTGCTCATGGAATATGCCACATGTCAGGTAATAATCACCAACACTATCTTAAGCCATTCACCTGGGGGAGACATATAATTGTCTAAACAATAGCCTTTTAGTGGCAGAATGGCAGAATGGAAGGAGGATAGCCTGGGAGTCAGGCAACCTGGGTCCTAATCCTGGGTCCTCCCCTTGCCTGTTGTGTGATCTTGGACAATTCACTTAACTTCTCTGTGCCTCAGTTTTTGCATAGTTCCTGCCTCAGTGGTGGGAAGAGTGCTGTGTCTCAGCTTTCATGGCTTAGGATTTATAGCAGCAAAGAGATTCTCAAACCATTTGACTGGTTCCTTTGCTGTGAAGTCCAAGTGACAAAACCATATCAAAGTTCAGATCCTACTGAAGTTATTTTAGCACTTAGAACTTTTAATGGTTTGCTGTCATTGTCAGTAACCTAAACCACATGCTGGCCCTCTTGATCGGTTTTCTACTTTATGCGTGCATTGTTGGATAGTGTGGAAGGAGGTCCAGGCGGTCTTGTGTTTCTCATGAATCAGTTTTGATGTGTTTTTAAATATATATTTTGTGCTGTACTTTTAAAATATTGTACACTTCTGATACCAGTCTGTGAGACTGATTTTTCTGTGGATAACCAGGAATGGGGTCCAGAGATCTTGCTTACCTAGTATTCAACACAGTTTGGAGATACAGGTCTATGCGTGGTCACTTCTACTGAAAATACTGTTTCTAGAGAGCAAATGTTTACCATATTTCAAATTACAGTATTGGAAGATGTGCTTCAAGAATTTGAGGAAATCTATGGACATTTTTAAATTTAACTTTTTTGTAGCAGTAAAATGGTATGTAGTATATGACAAATCTTTGTTGCTCTTTTAAATTATCTTTTTTCTCTTACTCTTGGACCTCTTGGATCTCTTCATTTTGGCAGGTGTTCTGAGCAAAAAGTCCTTCAAAAGTATTTACTGTAGAATCCATTTAAGCTAGAGGTCAGGTCTGAGCTATCAAATCAGAAACTGTTCTTTTTATGTTATTGGTGGTATTTATTTTGTTATGCCCTAAATAGCCACAACAAATCATTAAATAACACAAGGGAACAAGAGATGGGAATTAGTGAAAATCTTCACAACATATACTCTGACCTGCTGCTAATTTTTTCTTCTTGTCAGTTTTTTGTCCTAATAAGATGTGCAGTGTTCTTGGCTAGAGAGATAATCGTGTAGGAGATTACTTATAAATAGTTGTTCTAAGGAATTATTTCTGTTGCATTGTCCAATTTCTTCTTGCTCTCAAAATGATCTTTTTTCAAAGTATAGCTTAATAATATTTACTAAGTGTATGAATAGCACTGTGAATTTTTCATATAAAGGGACATTACATTTTCTTATTTTTTCTTATTCATTTATGTTCTTTAAAAAGTAAATGCAACTCTTTAAGTTGTTTGTTAGCATTTCTGATGTCTTCAGGAAAGAATAACTTTGCTATATGCTTAAATACTTACATGGCTTTTTGGAAATGTTTTCTGAAATAGAGTTTTAAACTTCTGGAATTCAGTATAATCCCCATGTACCTTCAGTATTAGTGAATTGGTTTTGAAATTGGATTTGATTTTATTTAATAGAAGCTTCTACAGTAGAATTTAAATCTAAACTAGCATATTCAACAAATGAACATGAGAGGAGAAAAATATTATTTATTTAGCTTCAGTTTCCAAAGTCATTATTAAAATCCTTTCTAATCTGTATATTCTCTTAAAGAATACTACCAAATGTGCAAGAGCAATGGCAATGTTAAAATTCCATTAGGGGATGGCTAAAGAGTATGTGGAGTTTCTCTTCTATTACCTGTATTGCAGATTGACTCCAGATTTTTAATGATGTAATGTGTCCAAGACCTTATTACAAAATTCAAAGTATTGTGCAGAATTATGGATAAAGCTGAAGTTTGGCAAAACACAATTTTTTGTCTGATTATAACTTAATGGTCCTATAAAATATTGTTTAAACCCTTTATAATGAATCAGGCACAAAATGATGCTCAAAAACTTCAAAAAGAAATATGTTTAATTGCGTTAAGTTGGGACAACAGGAAGATATTGCTTAGCAACACTGAGCTTGACAGAAAATAACTTAAACAAAAAATGAGAAACATTTGTAATAGAATATGCTCTAACACTTGTTTTACCACATAGTTTCACACCCTTTTGCTCACACATGGTTAGACACATGTTTTAACACCCTGTCTTCACATGTTTTCGTGCTCTTTGTTCACTTATGCTTAAACACATGGTTCACTCCTGCATAAACCCAGGACTTGGTATTGCCTGGGGTCCTATTTTCAAGGGCTTGAGTTCACACTGAAAGATTCAGATTGGTGACTAATAAAGTAACAGTTACTCATGATGAGATGATATCCATATAGGCACTTCAGTTTCCACCATGGACTGGTGAAACCTCTGTTGACCTCATCTATCCGAGAGAGTACACTGAACTCTGCAATTCTAAGAAATCTATAACTGTAGTTCTTGGGTGGTAAAGTGCATCGTTGCAGGTGGGAGTCTCCCGTCACAAATGGTAATTCTGCACTAGCAATCCGGCAAACTCCAGCAACTAAATCTTTCCACTAAGCCTAATGGATTCTCCTAATGGAAGTGAATGTTCTCAGTTCTGGGTTTGGGATTTTCCCGCTGGCCCAGTCTAATGACACTGTGGCAAACTTTACCAAAAAGATGTAAAGCTCTGTAGAATATTTGGAGAGTTTACTGCTATGCTTTCACAATATGCCTGGTTTACAGCCACAATCCCAGTTAACCCTTTGGAACACCATAGTTACAGTGACAAGCTCAAATTGCTAACCATTTTGTCATGACTTCTCAAACAGAAGATTTGAACCCAGAAAATTCATTAAAATTGAAATGCGGGCATGAGTCCAAGTTGCGCTGAAACTGTGGTATTTATTGAGCTCTTGCTGTATGCACAGCACTATACTAAATACTTAAAGCAGCGTAGCTTAGTGGAAAGAGCACAGGCTTAGGAGGCAGAGGTCATGGGTTCTAAACCCGGCTCTGCCACTTGTCAACTGTGTGACCTTGGGCAAGTCACTTAACCTCTCTGGGCCTCCGTTACCTCATCTGTAAAATGGGGATTAAGACTGTGAGCCCCACTTGGAACAACTTGATCACGTTGTATCCCCCCAGTGCTGAGAACAGTGCTTCACACATAGTAAGCGCTTAACAAATGGTATTATTATTATTATTATTATTATTACTTGGGAGGGTACAATAGAAAGAGTAGACTGCATCTCTGTTCTCAAGAAATTTCCAGTTTAGAAGGGGAGACAAGCACTAAAAAATAAATTACAGGAAAAGGAAGAACAAAAAGATATGTACATAAAGGGTAGAGTTGAGTACCCACGTGTTTAAGGGTTAGGACTCAAGTGAATAGGTGACACAGTAGGGAAGGAAAAGAGACTGAGAAGAGGAGAGAATGGAAAACCTGTGGATTAAATGTGATTTTAGTAGAACTTTTAAGACTAGTGGTTTTTCAGATGTGAAGGGCAGTTAATGCTGATATTGCCAAGCTTTATATTCCTCCTACATTTTAGAGATCATTGTGGTGTTGCTCTTCTGTGACTAAGATATTATTTTCAAAAATAACAACAAATGTATTATCAAAACATTAAAAAAACTTGCAACAAAAGTGAAGAATGGAATTAAGGCAAAAATTGAAAACTGAAAATTGTGTCATCAATATTTGGAAATTTTGCAATTTATTCAAGTTAGCCGTCTTCGGTCCCAGACGTGAAATTCAGTTGCACTGCAAAGAAATCAAAATGTTTTCTCACAGCTGCTAAATCTGCACCTGTGTTTTCATTTAGAAAGCCACACACTCCAAATAATCTGGAAATTAGCCTTATCTCCCAGGTATTTTCAGTTGGAGAAACTGAATAAGCATCAAATAGGTGATTATAATAAAAGGATGCACACCGAGTCTGCCAAAGTAGTCATTTTTGAAGTCCAGTCAATTTTTCCACTTTGCGAAAAATGATCTCAATTTTGCCCCTACTCCTCCACGCCCTTTCCTTCCTTTACCTTACTTTTCCCTATTAAAGAAAAAAAATTGGCCCAAAATTGAATGAGCAAATTGGAAATGCATGTAGAAACATTTTGATTCTTTTAGTTTTCAAATGAAATTCACTATGTTAGGGCTGCAGATCAAATGTTTAAATTTGTAGGCAACATCTGCCAAATTTCCAAACCCCTATATAAAAATCTCCATCTTTTATTTCTTAGTTTGATTAGAAAAGGAGGTAGGATTGAGCCAAGAGAAGAAAATATGAAGTGAGAGTGTACTTGATTAGAAAAAAAATCAGATGTCCAGAAATGCAGATGTGCACAGTAGTCCTAAGGGGATGTTGGTATTTGATCTTTAAGGCTTAGAGGTTCATGTTCCCAAGGTTAAGATATGCAGAAAGCCAAGTTTTATTTGCAAGTTATGTTGAAGTGGCTCTGGAGGTCCTACAAGTATTACATTACAAATCACACAGCTTTAAGAGCTATATGGTTAGTGATTTACAGATGAATCATGCTGCACTAAAGAGTTTAAACTATAGGGCTCTTGGTCATTAATTTTGCTTGTAAAATTCAGTGTAAGATTATGGCGCTACAGAGTGAAAAAAACAAAAAGTAAGGGAAGGAAGCAAGATGTGTTTGTTGGGGGGCAATAGGGTGTGGCAAGGGAGAGTTCACTATAACCAAGTCCAACAGCGAGAGCCCAATAGCCCCCATAGACCATAGAGAGTCTCCAAGGTGACACACGTGCTCAGGCCTTATTGTCCTGAGCGTTGAGGCCATCCTCATCTGGGATACAGTTCTAGCTCAGAAATTGTTTAGCTTGTGTCCAGGGGTAAATGACTTGTCTTGAGGTCTGGGTTTTGCTATCTATAAATTAAGCGTGCTATTTTTAGTAAAGGATAATATTTTTGGTAAACGTTGCAGAATTCACCCTTTCCTCTCCGTCCAAGCTGCAACTGTGCTGATCCAAACACTTACCATTTCCTGCTTTGACTATTTCATCAGCCTCCTCACTGACCTCTCTGACTCCTATCTCCCCAACTCCAGTCCTTACTACCTGAATCAGTAAAACACACACACACATACACACACATTCAGTCCACATCTTCCCACTTCTCCAGAATCTCCAGTGGTTGCCCATCCACCTCCACATCAAACAGAAACTCCTTACCATCGACTTTAAATCACCCAGTCATCTCTCTCCCTTCTAACTTATCTCACTCACCTCCTTCCTACTACAACCCAACCCGCACACTTCACTTCTCTAACAGCAATTCAGTACTGTATTCATTCATTCATTCAATCATATTTATTGAGCGCTTACTGTGTGCAGAGCACTGTACTAAGCGCTTGGGAAGTACAAGTCGGCAACATATCTTGATCTCGTCTATCTCACATCTTGTCCACTTCCTCCCTCTGGCCTGGAACACCCTCCCTCTTCCTATATTCATTCAATCATATTTAGTGAGCACTTACTGTGTGCAGAGCACTGTACTAAGCGCTTGGGAAGTACAGGTTGGCAACATATAGAGACGGTCCCTACCCAACAACGGACTCACAGTCTAGAAGGGGGAGACAGACAACAAATCAAAACATGTGGACTCGCCCCACCTTTCAAGCCTTTCTAATCACATCTCCTCCAAGAGGTCTTCCCTGATTAAGCCTTCTTTTCCCCTACTTCCTCTCCTTTCAGCATCACCTATATACTTGGACCCTAAACCCTTTAAGTACTTAGTAATCACCCCCACCCTCAAACTCACAGCACTTATGTACATATCTATAATTTACTTATTTATATTAATGTATGTCTCCCCCCCGGACAGTCCCCCTCTAGACTGTAAGCTCCTTTTGAGCAGGGAACATGTCTACCAATTCTATTGTATTCTCTCAAATGCTTACTGTGTGCATAATTGATTCATTGACTGATTAAACACTTTTAGTAAAAGATGCTAAGTGCCAAATGCCATACCATACTATTCTAGAGAAATTTCCAGAATTATTTTATGATCTCTGGAAAGTGCACAAATATTACACATATTCACCTCACATTGGCTTGTAATCCTGAAGACTGAAAACTCCTTGTGGGCAGGGATCATACCTACCAACTCGTAGTTTCCCAAGCCGTTAGCACAGTGCTCTGAACATAGTAAGTACATTTAGTATTAAACGAAATGTCCGCAGTTAACTACTACTCTCTCTGTCCTTAGTAAACTGTGTTTTGGATAGAGCTAAGGTTCTTAGAATTGCTTCTCGTGGACTTCTATTAAACAAAAGTTTCTTTTAAAAATTATTCCTAATACTATTATTACTGATGAATCAGAAGCAGGAAGACACTGTGCCTAGAAAAGTGTTCTGGATTCAGTGGGTGTTTATTAAAAACAGTTAATCCTCCTCAAACACATGTTTTCACTATGCATTTTGGAGAGAACACAATGGTAGAATTAAAAAAGAGTCTTCCTATAACGTGGCTGTCTGGAAACAGTGTGACGTGGTATCACTAGAATCAGTTGTATTTCTGCATGAGGCATCAGATATTGTGAGTGTCAAATCCCCAGTTTTCCTTAAAGTGAGGTTCAAATCTACATCTCTGCCCCTGCTCTCTCCCCCTCCCTCCAGGTTTGCATCTCCTCCTGCCTTCAGGACATCTCCATCTGGATGTCTGCCGCCACCTAAAACTCAACATGCCCAAGGCTGAACTCCTTGTCTTCCCTCCCAAACCCTGCCCTCTCCCTGACTTTCCCATCACTGTAGACAGCACTACCATCCTTCCCATCTCACAAGCCCGCAACCTTGGTGGCTCTCTCGTTCACCCCTCACATCCAAGCTGTCACCAAAGCCTGCCGGTCTCAGCTCCGCAACATTGCCAAGATCCACCCTTTCCTCTCCATCCAAACCGCTACCCTGCTCGTTCAAGCTTTCATCCTATCCCGTCTGGACTACTGTATCAGCCTCCCCTCCGATCTCCCATTCTCTTGTCTCTCCCCACTTGAATCCATACTTCATGCTACTGCCCAGATTGTCTTTGTCCAGAAATGCTCTGGGCATGTTACTCCCCTCCTCAAAAATCTCCGGTGGCTACCAATCAACCTACGCATCAGGCAGAAACTCCTCACCCTGGGCTTCAAGGATCTCCATCACCTCGCCCCCTCCTACCTCACCTCCCTTCTCTACTTCTACAGCCCAGCCCACACCCTCCGCTCCTCTGCCGCTAATCTCCTCACCGTGCCTCGTTCTCACCTGTCCCGCCGTCGACCCCCGGCCCATGTCATCCCCCTGGCCTGGAATGCCCTCCCTCCCCACATCCGCCAAGTTAGCTCTCTTCCTCCCTTCAAGGCCCTACTGAGAGCTCACCTCCTCCAGGAGGCCTTCCCAGTCTGAGCCCCCTCCTTCCTCTCCCCCACCTCCCCCTTTCCACCCCGCCACCTTACCTCCTTCCCTTCCCCACAGCACCTGTATATATGTATATATGTTTGCACATATTTATTACTCTATTTATTTTACTTGTACATATTTATTCTATTTATTTTATTTTGTTCATATGTTTTGTTTTGTTCTCTGTCTCCCCCTTCTAGACTGTGAGCCCACTGTTGTGTAGGGACCGTCTCCATATGTTGCCAACTTGTACTTCCCAAGAGCTTAGTACAGTGCTCTGCACACAGTAAGCGCTCAATAAATACGATTGATTCAAGAATATAGCCTCCACAGTCGCAAAGAGCATATGTTCTGCCAACTGACAGACATTGTCTAATTTTCAAAGATGAAAAATAGCATTGAAAAAAAAGTCATGACTAATTTTATACATAATATATTAACCTAGCAGAACCTAATCATTACGTGAAAGTTTTATCGTTTATGATATGTAGTTATTTGGTTCAAGCGCTTAGTATAGTGCTCTGCACACAATAAGCGCTCAATAAATTACAATTGAATGAATTAGTGACAACACAAGTAGCTGAAATAGATTTTGGTGTTTTTCTTTTTCCTGTACAGGTCTTTTGAAAGCCATCCCATTTGTATATAATTCTTATTTCATTTTCTACACATGGTTTAAATATTAGACAAAGGGTCAAGCCACGTTTTAAATATTTAAACTGGTCAATGGCAGTCAAGTAGTTAGGAATTTCTCTAGTTTACTGTTAAATATGGATAGCCTTTAAGGTAACCTCAAGAACATGGTACAGCTTTCTAATGAGTTATTAGTTTTAAAACTATGAAATAATTCTGAATTTTAAGCAAGATTCAGCAGGAGACCTGAGTATAACAAATTGAAAGAATAATAATTATGCAACATCATGAAATGTAACAGCTACTCCCAATATGCATATATCAAAAGATACATTAACTAAATCTAGCATATTAATAAAATGCCAAGCCTAGCCCTCCAAGACCTCAACACTAATTGGAAAGGATTTAGACAGCACAATTTGAATAAGTTTCATTATCAGTTTTGGCAAGACTTTTTTCAGCTACCGAAATAATAATTATTCCTACACTCTTATCGAAATCAAAGATCTTAGAAACACCTTTTGTGGGTCTGTGTGATGGAACCATTCTTCTCTGGAATGTTAACTTATTTGACTAATTTAATCGATCATTTATAAAGTGACTTCAGTTTAAGAATTAAAGTGATTCTAGGTGTAAAGTCATCAACTTTGAGCATTGCAGACTTTTTCTAAAACTCATGTCTTTAAGGTCTTCGTTAATCTCCTCCTATGGACTGTAAACTGCTAGTTGGCAGGGAACATGTTTACCAACTCTATTACATTGTACCCTTCTAAGCACATAGTATAGTGCTCTGTATACCGTAAGCACTCAATAAATGCCCTTGATTGATTCTTAATGGGAAAAAATAATTCCCACTCAAAGGGAGATTTTTAAATAATCTGTACTGAGGATCAGACAGTATTGGAAAAAGGGACATTTATTTCAAAAATAATATCCAATTCTCTTATTGACTCTTTAGGTAATTCTACTTTAATTTCTCTATCTTTTGAGAAATTGACAGTTTTTTTTTTAAGTGTAGCTGACAAATTTGGAGGTAACAATTTCAAAATATTAAAGTATTAATACTTTCATTGGTATTACTCAAAGAAAAATGCTATATTTGTACACAAAACCTATAATTCAGAATTATAAAAAGAACCCTTCATAATTACATTTGCCCTTTGTTCACTATGGCCCTGGAATAATGCAAATCCATCCATTTTGGCCCTGTGCCTAAAAACCCAATGGCAGGATAGATGTTCTCCTCAATAACTTACGCAATAGTTATCTAATATTAGAGCATTGGTCAGCTGTTATTTTTGTCACAGTTGGGGAGTGAAGGGCTGAAGAGTTATGGATTGAAGCCTGTAATGGGTTTAAGTTTCTAATTTTTCCAACAGATTGCATCTTCATGCTGCCTTCTGATTGGCCGGGAGTCTGTTTGATCAATCATTAATTTCTACCCAAGGCTGCTGCCAACTCTCAGGACTATTCTGAAGCTACCAACAGCAGCAGTAGAATTAGTAGGAACACAGCTGGGGGATGGGGAAAAAAATCTGAAACACTTTTTGTTTATCTCTCAAATATCGTGTTGGTGTCAGATCCTCTATGTCAGGGTCAGAGGTGGTCTTGTGTCATGTGGCTCCAAAATATTTTTCCTCATGGCTCTGGGAGTCAGAAAGACCTGGGTTCTAATTCCACCCCACCACTTATCTGCTGTGTGACCGTGGGCAAGTCACTTCACTTCTCTGTGCCTCAGTTACCTCATCTGTAAAATGGGGATTAAGGCTATTGGGATTGAGCCCTATGTGGGACAGGCACTGTGTCCAACCTAAGTAGCTTGTATTCACCCCAAAGCTTAGTACAGTGCTTGGCACATAGTAAGCACTTAACAAATGCCACAATTATGCTGCCATTTATTATTATTATTATAATGGGATGTGTTAAGCACTTACTATGTGCCAAGCACTGTTCTAAGTGCCGGTGTAGATACAAGGTAACCAGGTTGTCCCACGTGGGACTCACAGTCTTAATCCCCTTTTTACAGACGAGGTAACTGAGGCACAGAGAAGTGAAGTGGCTTGCCCAAGGTCACACAGCAGGCAGGTGGCGGAGCTGGGATTAGAACCCACATCCTCTAACTCCCAAGCCTGTGCTCTTGCCACTAAGCCACGCTGCTTCCGTTATCATTCTGGTGGCTCTGAAGTTTGGTCTGTCTTGGGACACGATAATTGTGGTATTAAGTGCGAGGAGCCAAGCACTCTACTAGTTGACCACACTCAGTGAGAGTCAGTAGCACTGTTCTGGCTGCCCTGTAGACTGTAAGCTCATTGTGGGCAGGGAATGTGTCTGTTTATGGTTATATTGTACTTTCCCAGGTGCTTAGCACAGTGCTCTGCACACAGTAAGTACTCAATAAAATACAGTTAACTGAATGCTAAGCACTAGGGGACAGTTGAGCCACAGTCCCTATCCCACATGGGGGTCTGCAGTCTAAGTGACCATTGAGGTACAATTTCCAATCAAAAATAGATAAAAAATATTCATCGCACACAGCCACAACCTTGTTTCAACTTTGTCAGCTATTTCTCCATGTTCTTTTTCTACCAGTGCATCCATTATCTTCCAGCACATTAATGAGCTTTCTCCCTGCCTTTCAATATAGAGTAGATCAGAGAGACCTATGTTACAGAAAATTTTATTGTGGAATTTTTTTTAATTGGCAGTGGTTTTGAATAGAGTGTTTTGGGTTGATTTGTGTCTTCCAGAATCAGGATCCTATCACATATTCCGCTGTTTTTTAGCCATACTAAAAACTAGAAGAAGCGTTCAGAATTTGTGGTCAAATTTTCCCTACATAATGTCAGTAACAATGTCTCCAAGTCGGAAGCTGTTAAATGAGATACCTCAACTAGATGCCTTAAAAGCATTAGTCGAGCCTCCTGTGTAAAGAAAATGATACTCCCAGATACAAGAAACTTTCTTTTCCATCTTGAGAAAATTATTATCTGTTAGAAAATACAGTCTCCCTTTGAAGCCCATCAATTCGTTTGAGCCCATATGGTCTGTTTTCAAGAATGACTATTCCTGGATGTGCATGAAAAAGATTTACAGTTCAGTTATTCTTACTTTTTGTAGCAGTGTCCATGTCCGTTTTATGAATTCGGAAGTTCTACCTCCCCAGAATATTCAGATCTTCTATATGAAGAAGCTCAACTGTTCACCCAAAACGTTAAGAAATTTAGGGGTAAGTCCGTTATGGGCAGGGAATATGTCTGGTAATTCTTTTGCTTGCACTCTCCTCTGCACATCGTAAGTACTCGATAATTAAGTTAGGGGGTCTCACGTCATGCATGTGACAGCCAAATTAGGGAACGTTCTTCTGACCACATGCATCTGCATGAATTCAGCACCTAGGGAAACTGGTATTGGGCACTGTTTGAGTAGCACAAGCTGAGTTTTCCTAAGTGGAGGGTTTTGCAGGAGTTTTAATGTCCCTGTTACTGAAGAGGTAGGCATACTCTACTTGATTTTTTTCAAAATCAAAAGAAAGTTAACTGTCGTTGATGAGTGGTTACATGAAGTTAAGTTAATCACGAATGTGCTAATTAAGTATTATTACTATACCATAAATATTTGCTTCAAAGGCCAACTACATTCTCCATTTTGTTGATTAATAGCATTTTTTAATGGTACTTGTTAAGTGCTTACTATGTGCCAGGCATTGTGTAAGCACTGGTGTAGTTACAAAATAATTATTGAATGTCGTCATCATTTGTCATTCTCAGTATTTTGCTTTACCAGACTAAATTAGAAAAAAAATTATTAAATTAGGAGAAAATTCCAGTTCAGTTACCCTCAGGATTATTGTCTGTTTTCAGATATCTGGGTCCCTGGGTTTTGTTGTAACCTAGTGAAATGTAATTTCTTCCTCATCTTCTCCTCCACAGACACTTTTTCTATAGCTGCTATCATGAAACAAAACCCTATTTGTCTTAGAAAATCCCGTGTTTCTATTTTGTCGGCCCTCACTGTTGCTTAGGATAGCTATGTGTTGAAATTTTGACTGTGATTTACCAGTTTATTCATTCTTTCCCTTTAAGCAGCATGGCCTGGTGGATAGAGCATAGTGGGCTGGTAGTCAGGATGATGATGGCATTTGTTAAGTGCTTACTATGTGCAGAGCACTGTTCTAAGCGCTGGGGAAGATACAAGGTGATCAGGTTGTCCCACGTGGGGCTCAGAGTCTTAATCCCCATTTTTTACAGATGAGGGAACTGAGGCCTAGAGAAGTTAAAGTGACTTGCCCAAAGTCACACAGCTGACCGGTGGCAGAGCCGGGATTAGAACCCGTGACCTCTGACTCCCTAGCTCGTGCTCTTTCCACCGAGCCACGCTGCTTCTCTACCTGATCTAAGTTTTAATCCCTGCTCCTCCAAATGTTTGCTAAATTACTTTGGGCAAGTCACTTAACTTCTCTGTGCTGCACCCTCATCTGTAAAATGGGAATAAAGACTGTGAGCTTTATGTGGGACATGGACCGTGACCAATCTGATTAACCTGTATCTACCCCACTGTTTAGTACAGTGTCTGGCACACAGTAAACACTTTAAAAATACCATTCAAATATATACATAAGGATGATATTTGCGAGCACCTATTCTATGCAAATCACTGTACTAAGCAGTAACCTTGAAGTACAAGAAGTTCAGTAAGATAAAGTCCCTGGCTCTCTATGGGTTTATGGCCTGTGGACTACCCATTTTTCTGTATTTACCAAGTTCATACTTTAGGATGTTAATCAAATAGAATCCATTAGGTTAACTCCGATGAGGATGGAGAACAGTAATTCAGAAATGTTTATTTTGAATCTTATAAGACTTTCTGTAGTTTGTAATTTGACTTATTCTTTAGGTAATCTTTGGATGAACTACTAGGTTTTCGGTGGTTCTTTTATTTTTACCATTGTTCAGTGTTGAAAAAGAATGATGGGAAACTTTTGTAGACATAATGTGAGTCATAACTGATGTAACTATACAAGTAAATGGTGTTTTGAAATGACAGAAATCTGACCCGTAATGTCACACTGAACAGATTTTATGAACTACCTCCCTATATGGGTACACTTTGTAGTTTAACATAAAGAATCTAGCGTCTGCCTGAATTGTTTATTTGAGTTTTGGCTTGTAAACTCTGAAAACCCATTTTGTCCATGGAATTGCCTTTTAGTGTCCTTTTACCATCAGCTGTAACACGTCAAACAAAAATTAGCAGCTGCAGCCGAGGCTGGGCTTTATGAGTGAGTGGCCAACTACCTCACCTCAATTCTCTGGGATGTTTATTTAGGTATCAAAAGTTGATACCGTTCTTAACCAAAAAGAAAATAAGGTTGTCTTTTCTTTCGGTCTGGCGGTGCGACCCTGATAACATTCAGGATATCCAATGTGAAAAGATTTATTTCAAAAGTTTCCCTCGTGCACTGTACCATCTTGCAACTCTTTTAGTAAAATGAAAATAATACATATTCATATGAACCTCAGAGGAATAATTTGGGTTTGTTTCATAGACTTGGTTAATAGATTGCATGGCAAGACTTTAATCTGGGGAAAAATTGGACTGTTGCCAGACAGGACTGCACCCTTTCCATGGTGTATATGTAAGCATCTGTATATAAATGAAGTAATTTATATTTGTGTAAACAAGTTCTGTTGAATTCAACATCCAATGTAAACTCATGAATATCTGTGTTAAGTCTTAGATTTTACAATGACTGATTTGTTTGCTTTATAGATTAGAGTGTTTTGTTAGTAGTGTTAATGTGTAAACACTCATCTCTGACGTTTTAATGCTGTGTGTGCTTTATTGTTCAAATAGCCTTGTATTGTAATAGTCCTCTCTTTCTAAAGACATTCCCAAGAAAATACATTTCTTGTACTAATGCAAGCAAATTTATCACATGGCTCTAGGTTGACCCCTCCCCCATTCAATGAATAAGCCACATGGAACTGCATCACACGCTCTGTAAATATGGACACTTAGTTGGCAGGAAATTTGTCTGAAAATGTAATCATTTCTAAATATATCTCCTGGGAGAAAAACAATTATTTTTAACAACTTCACACACGAATTCTTGGTCCCCTTGGAATGCTCAGTTTTTTGTTGTTGTTTTTAATCCAAGGCTAAATCTCCCTTCTCAACCTAAGAACACAGCTCCCCACTTGACCATGAAGAGAGCAGATGTGTGGATCCTCTGCCTTTTCCCACTTGACCTCCTGTTTCTCTTCTCCCCAAGACGGCTTCATCTGCTCCACCCCACTTTTCCCCAACCTAACCAAAATGAAGCCAAAATACGCAAGCTTCCTCTCCACCAAAAAAAAAATCACAAAATCTCTCAATTTATTTTTCAGAGTACCTGCCTAAGATCATGGTAGGTCTTCCCCGTGAAACTCCTGAGACCTTTTTTTTTTTTTGCAGAGGTCTAAACTTTTTAGTGCTATGCAGTACGTGAAAGTGATTATTACTGATACTGCCCATTTTGGCTTTATTTAAGAGTATTGCACTTAGGCTTAATCAGATTCCACATCCTCATAAATAACTCTCTTTCCACTGGTCCATAGATTTGGGGGAACTAATGAGAAAGATTTGTAAATATATAGAACAACAACACAAGAGAGTTTGAACAGCTCTGATTAGTGTCATTGTTTCTTTAACTTCTAGCCTAATGAAATTAGAGCCTCCCTGATCTCATGATAATATGTGTTGGTCTTTTAAATAGTGTAATATTGTTGTTCTTGTTGTAGAAATTACTGGCAAAAATAGATTTGATTCCAAGTTGGGAAGCCATGTGGCCTGATAGTTAGAGCATAGGCGTTGGAGTCAGAAGGTCATGTGTTCTAATCTCAACTCTGCCATTTGTCTGCTGTGTGGCCGTGGGCAAGTCACTTCACTTCTCTGTGCCTCCCTTCCCTCATCTGTAAAATGGGGATTAAGACTGTGAGCCCTGTGTGGGACAGGGACTGTGTCTAAACCAATTTACTTGTATCTACACCAGCACTTAGTACAGTGCCTGGCATATAGTAAGCATTTAGCAAATACCATAATTACTATAATTACTATTATTACTTATATCTATATTGTAAACTCGTTGTAGGAAGAGAATGTGTCTGTTATATTGTTGTATTGTACTCTCGCAAGCGCTTGGTACAGTGCCCTGCACACAATAAGCACTCAATAAATACAATTGATTTTTTTATTACATTTAGGTAAGGCACCAAAAGGCATCACATTTGCAGAATGTCCAAACACAGCCACGTGATTTGTTTCAGGCATTTCTACTCTAAAGCTTCTTCAAAGTCATTTGTTATTCAGTTTTCATTATTGTTATTCTTTTTACTCTGATTATTATATTGCAATACAAATCATATTTTACTTTGCTTCCTTATATTCTACATTTTCTGAAACAGATTGTAAATGTTACAAATAAGAAGTGCCAAATATATTTTCATTGAATGGCCAATTTGAATGTACTAAGAGCTTGAATGGTTATATTTTAAACTACTGCTGGCATTTACATCTTAACAAATTTTCACTCTTTAACTACACCTATAGTTGGGTATGGCAGGGGGGATTATGGCAGAGGACAGGATGTTCTGCATAAAGTATATCCATGGAGTCACTATGAATCGGAAATGACTCCAAGGCACTTAATAATAATAATAGTTGGGGGAGTAATGGAGAGCCTTATTTTAAAACCTTTAAAATGTTTCATTCTAATTATAAAGCACATCTACTGAGACTGAACTCCTGTGAACTCCCATATCATCAGATTCTGACAAGTAGTCTAGTAAACCATTCAGTAACTCAAAAATTCCTTACCTTTGGTTTTAAGAATTTCCGCCAGATTTTTCCATCTTAGGTATCAACTCTCTTCCCCAACACTTCCCAGGATGCGCTCTTCATTTATCTTATTAAATTTGAAGCCTAACTGTACCCTGCTGTAGTCTCACTTGCCTCCAACACTTTTCTCATGCTATTCCATATTCCCTGCTCCCATCCTGCTTAAAATCCAGCAGACCTCAGTCATTCTCCCACAATCTTTAAAGACCTCCAATTTCTTATCCTCTTGCCTCTATTTTGCTTTTCTCTACCTACCATCATCCTCACCCCAAACTCACTATCGATTCCACTAATGACTTCATTTTATACTTAAACATAGTTTGAGGAGTTCCAAACCCTTTACTGACTTTTGATAATAGATTCTCACAGCAACTCAATGAGATAATTACACAGTGGATAGAGACTTATTATAGTACAAGGATATGTCAGTCAATCAATCAATCAATGGTATTTATTAAGCAGTTGCTATAGGCAAAACACTGTACTAAGCACTTGGAAGAATACAGTACAACAGAGTTAGCAGACAGGTTCCCTGCCCACAACGAACTTAGAGTCAAGTGAAATATAAAGAAGTTATAAGTACAGAATAGTCCTTCCAACATCAGGTTTCAGAGTCAACAGTAGAAACTGCATCTTCCTGTCAGTTGTTTGCTTCATCACCTATCTAAACTGTGTTGTATTCACTATGCTGTTTCCCTTAGTTCCATTCAGGTAACAGTTAAAAGTCCAGGGCCAGCATTGTAAATAATTTAATAATTCTTGGCTTTTTCTTCATTCATTTTTTTAAACCTACCTAGCCTTTCCACTCCCTAAAAAAGGTGGAAAGTCACAATTTATTGTACTGAGAAAACTGTTCTAATGTTCCCATTTTTTTTTTCCTTTCTTTGGGCCTAGAAAAAAATATATTGGAAGCAGGGTGATATTGTGTTCATTTGGAGTACATTCATGAGTTCAGAGCTTCAGTAGATCAAAGAGGAACTGAAAATACAAGTGTAGGTTGCAATTTCTTTCCTTAATGGCTTTGTATGGATTTGAATGAGGATCTGTCCATCAGCAGGGGAGGGAAGGGCACATGGGATGGGAAGGAGAGGCAGGGATAGGGAAAGGAGTAAAATCTTAACCACAGTATATAAGTGAAATAAAGGTACAAATATTCTTAATTTAGCAATTTTTTTCTTTATTAAGCTATGACTATATGCACCAAGTGCTATATTGTAAAATTAGCACTTTAATGAATGATAGTCTTCCCTTATTGATCTTGGAGCAATAAGGATACTTGGTGTCCACCCCACCCTCAGCCCCACAGCACTTTGGCAATTAATTTATTCATTTATATTAACGTCAGTCTGCCCCTCTAGACTATAAGCTCATTGTGGGCAGGGAATATGTCTACCAACTCTGTTGTATCATATTCTCCCAAGTGTTTACTACATTGTTCTGCCCATAGGAGTGCTCAATAAATGCTACTGATTGATTGTTATATATTATTTCCTAATTCTGTGTACTGTAATTGTGGCATAGCGTTATTATAAATACAGCATGCAGTTATATAATTTGAGCAGGACAAATAATTTTTTTTCTCAGATGAGTTAAATCTTCTCAATCATTTCTCTTAGAGCTACATCTTGAAGAAATATCTTTCAATCAGTCAAACAGTCAATGGTGTTTATTGAGCTAGTGTACTATATGCAGAGCACTATACTAAGCACTTGGGAGAGTACAATGCAACAGAGTTGGCAGACACATTCCCTGCCTACAGTGAGCTGAGCTTTCAGTCTAGTAGAGGGGGAGACATATATTAATACAAAATAAGTAATTTATAATATATAATTTAAAGATACAATACATAAATGCTGTGGAATATTGTTCAATTTTGGTTATAGGGATCAAGTGTTTCTTTAAATTGAGCCCGCAAGCCAGCTATCCTGACAGTTTATCGCAGCTCTGCCACTTGCCTGCTGTGTGTGACCCTGGGCAAGACACTTCTTTGTACCTCAATCCTCATCTATAAAATGGGAATTAAAACTGTGAGCCCAATGTGGAACATGGACTGTACCTGACCTGATTAACTTATCTACCCCAAAGCTTAGAACAATGCCTGACACAGAGTAAGTATTTAACAAATAACTTAAAACTAAAAAAACCCTTGTGAATATTTTGATGAATTACAACTATAAAAGAGGCAATTTCAGATGAACTGGCTTTCTTTGTGAGCTTTGCCAATTATGCAAATGAAAATTTCAAAAACCTTAGGATGTAAATGCTCTTTTAGGGCTTCAGGGGGTTAATGAAATCCAAGTCTAGTAGTAAATGTATAAATCCAGCTCATAGAATGTCCAGTTAGTCACCTGAAACTGGGTTAAACCCACACACTTCATTTTACACACTAGAGGTTTGCTCTTAGGTGGAAAAGACTATTGATAATATTTATTCTATAACATGTAGCTTCGGGGTAGAAGAAAAGCTACTGCCCCTGGAAATAAGATGCTTCCAGAATACAGTCTCCTGCTGGAGGAACTTGACTCGATTTAAATGCATTTTCGTATCATCATGTTGGATAAGTCTGAAGCAGGTGTGCTTATGGGGTACACTACAGACGGGATTTATCACTTTCACAAAGAGTAGGGACTCTCTTTCCAAAGAAAATATTGTTATATTAGCTTATTCCTTCTCCAGCCACACCGAGGCACTCTGCTAAGTGAAAATGAATGAACCTGAGGGTGAGAACACCTAAATTCAAAAGCCTTATCAATTTGGATTTGAACTCTGTTGATTTGTCCTTTGCACCTCTGTGTACTTCTCTTTGCTCCTCTGATCCTCAGCTGGAAAATTGTCAACAATTAGTTGATTTTTCTTTCCATTTGTGAGTGCAAAGCCACAGAACTGTTGTGCACACCTTTTAAAACAGGAGAGTATCAAGCTCACTGAGTAATATACTCATTTTCTGACCTCTTCTTCCACAGATACCTTCAGCCATTCATTTCATTTTATTAAGTATTTCATTTTTAGATGTACAAAGTTTTTTTTTCCTGTCAAAGAATGCAGTATGCACAAATAATTCTAAACACTGGATAAGATTTAAAAATAAATTAGCTCATTGGACATAACAGTATAGGGATGCATGCCAAGAAATAAAACCCCAAGGAAATGATTCTTCAGCACAGAGCTAGCTAATACTAATGATTCTTTGTGGTGGTTGTGGTGATGATGAAGATGATGATGATGATGATGATATTTATCTCCCCACAAGGAGCCCTTTTTTGTTAGTTGGTTTTAAACAGTAATCCTTTCAAAGAGATGAATTATTTCATGGTAGAAATTTGTGAAATGGATCCAATATTGATAATTTTGTTGTTGTAGCAATAATATATGCTGGTGGGTTAGAGAAAGAAATGTTTTTTTCCCAAGTTTCAAGACTTTAAAGGATGCTGGGCAGTGTTGTAGACACATTTACTTTCCAGTGCCTCCTTCACCACTGATTTCAAGCATCCTAAATATCTATCCTAATATCTATCCTAAAATATCCCCCTTGACCCCATAGCTTCCTCCAGTTATTGCCCCATCTCACCTCTCCCATTCCTTTCCTAATTACATGAGTGAGTTGTCTACCTCACTCCTTACACTTCTTCATCTCCAATTCTCTCCTTGATCCCCTCCAATCTGGCTTCCACACCATTCACTCCACAGAAATCTCCCTATCTAAGATCAACAATGACCTCCTCCTTGACAAATCCAACAGCCTCTACTCCACCCTACTCCTCCTTGACTTCTCAGCTTCCTTCAACACTGTGGACCGCCCCCTTCTCCTTGAAACATTATCTTACTTTGGCTTCACTGATACTGTTCTCTTCCAGTTGTCCTCCTATCTCTCTGGCCTCTCCTCAGTTTCTTTCATAGTCTCTTCCTCTGCTTCCCACCATCTAACTATGGGAATCCCTCAGACTCAGTTCTGAATCCCCTTCTTTTCTCCATCTACATCCTCTTATTGAGCACTTACTGTGTGCCTAGCACTGTACTAACTGCTTGGGGGAGTGCAGTTTAATGATATAACAGACATATTCACTGCCCACAATGAGCTTACAGTCAAGAGGGAGTTTAAAGTCTAGAGGGAGAAGGGCTAGCTGAAGAATGGTATTTGAATTGAGATAGGATTGGCAGGTAAATTAGGGGACATGTATGTGTATGTCACTTTTCAGTTCCTTTCCGTAAGGTAGCATCCTTACAAGCCAGCATCTCTAATGAGTTCTAATCTCAATATTTATCCTCAAATTGATCCAATGAATTGGGGTTTTAAAATATTATTTAAAATGTGCTACAGATATAAGGGATAAGAAGAGCATTAATAAACAGTTCAAGAAAAGAATGCAGAGGTATTTTAAGTCAATCCCAGTTCAAAACTTATCCAGGGAAATACTCATCTCCAAGGTGTTTATTAATAATGGTAACAATAATAATAATAATGTTACATCCATAAAACTGAGTAATTTCAGAAGACATTCATTTATTGACTCTATTTGGCATTGTTAGTACTAATAATGTATTCTGACATTGTAAAATTGCTAGATAATTCTTTTGTGACTTTTATTTAAGGTTATTGTTATTTAAATGAGCAGTGGACTCCACTGTAATGAAGAAATACATGTTTTTCCTAACATGCTATCAACCAGAATTCCAAGAAAATGATAATTTTTGGCTTCTATTCATTCTCAGAGAAAACTGGAGGTCACTGTTTTCAATATGAACCTTTTTTAGCTTTTCAACAGTGAATAATTAGGAGCCTTGCTTCTGAAATTACCTGTATTCACTGTAGGAAAGGAAAGACTTTTATCTTTTATACTGAAATGCATTTAGTCATTCAAACTTTGCTATTCTTTCTTAAAATGACATTTTATACTACTTAGAAGAATAAAAGAACTATATTTTCATATATAGATACCCTTGTGTATTCTGTTTTACTTTTCTTGAATTTCAGTTCCTTCTTGAAAAGCGATGCATGTGCAAAATTTTGTAATAAGTAACTGGACAAAGAGAATTATTGGTATAAATAGACAAATGCTACTTTAGTGACAGTTGCAGATTTATTTTGCACTTTTTTTGGAGCTTGAAACTGAATTGGTCATGCCAACTCAGTGCCAAATTCTCTATGTTGAGATTTGGAAGAAGATGTTTTAGCTATCTTCTGTCAGCTTCTTAGGTGGTTGAAAATGTAAATGACAATTTTGTCCTAGAAGTGACGTGCGTTTTGTTGTGTATTTAGAAGGAACAAAATTCAAGCCATTTGCAATATTCACCATAGTGAAGAAACTCAAGAGTCATTGTTTCGGTGCTTATATCTTTGTAAATGGGGTGTGGGGAGGAGGATGGATGATTTTAAATATATACAGACACTTTTTGAAATTTGAAAAATTGAAATTTTTGAGTAGTTTCATTTTTGAAATTTCATATCCCTGTTCATGAAACATTAGCCAGGATGACTTTTTTTGTGAATTCATACTTTTTTTGAATGCATCTGAGCTTTTCAGGCACAGGGATAACAAATGATTTTTTCATGCTGGCTATATGCAAAGCAGAGTTGGGAAATTTATTTTTGATGTAAGAAATGTTGCACAAGGGATAAAGTTCAGCTTCAAGGACTATATTTGTTTTGCACCAAATCATTGGTGGCATAATGGAGTACTTGTTTTAGAAGGGTTATTGTTGTGGTGTTGAGTAGCTTCATTTTGACTAATTTTAGAAGTAGCAGATCATTCCCTTCAAATGATCAAAGAAACACTCTTTTTAGTGCAAAATGTAAAATATGGAGTTGAAGTAAATATGTTGCAAATATGCACATAATTTCACTGGCCTTTAATTGTTATTGAAATTGTCAGAACGAGGCTATCCTGTTTCCTCCAAATAATGAGAATGAGTAATGTAGAGGGAGATTACCACTTTCAATAGTATCTGTCAGATAAAATTGTATATGGACAATTTATCTATGAACACCCAAGATCCTCAGGAGATCATTTGAAATCCTGCCTAGCAGAATCCTTGTTATGTGAGTTTCTGGAGGCATGTCAAAGAAATTGAAGTTTTGTGAGAAGAGTTCCATTTCTGAGATTCCAAGCTCCTAACGCACTGCTGCTGCCATTACAGCATGTTACTCTTTTGTGTAGGAACCTTGAGCCTCAACACAACCTCAACCTCAGGACTTCTAGCCATTATGCTGGAGAAGATGGATGAGGGGCACTAGGCCTCAGAGAAGTAGAAGCAAATCACTGCTTATCAAGGAGGAGCAGGGAGTATTTAACATCGCCTTTCTTCATGCCGTACTCACCCTTCTTATTACGTGTAAGAAAAGTGCCTGTGAAGGCTATGGGAAAGATCGCTCTGGGAAATGATGAAGATGTATGCCCCTGAATGATAGGATTGTAAACAAAGTTTGATTATCTAGCCCGGCCCCTTCGTGGAAAAAGGAGAAATGAATGTATGCACTGTAATTAAGAACAGTCTGTATTTGGTCTTCATAGAATGAATCAACGCTTAGAACCGTGCTTTGCACATAGTAAGTGCTTAATAAATGCCATTTAAAAAAAGGTATCCTGTAGAAAACCAAATGAACCACTAATTCTTTATCAGGTTAAGTCAAATGTGGAAATTTGCCCTTGTGGAAATTTGTGGATTATTTCTCTAAAGGCACATAAAAAGAATTGTAAAGGCTGAATAACAGCTTTGTTTCATGACCCAATATGAGACCTTTTTTTTTCCTCTTTCTCCTAAAAGTATTTTGTGGTTCACCAATGCAGACACTGCATATCTTTGTAGCCCACGCAGTCACCATGTTGAGTCGTTCGCTAGTTGTGGTCAGCTAATTGAAAAAAGCTGGCACAGATGTATTATGGATCCCAGTGGATCATTTCTGAATCAAACGTAGTATTGTTGCTTCAGAGCAAAGCCCCACCATGACAGAATTCATTTTAACTCCATAATTCATAACAATGTATGAAAGGATGAGCTCAGGACTGCATTAAGGGAAGTGTGTTGCTTTAGCTTTCCCAGGCTGAAGATCATCCTGTTCTTATTTTACATACCCTGATCAACATCTTTCTGAAAGGACTCTTCTTTCAGAGACATTTCTCACGTAACTGGAGATGTTAGTTTTCATGTATTACCCGGGTTTTTTTGGTGTCTATTCATCTTAGCCCTAAGCACTAAGTAAGATCAAGCAGTCTTGGGAAATTTTCTTTCTTACTTACATGCAGTAATCCCTATGCCTTTGGAGCTTCTTTCCAATCTTGGAAAGAACTGCCCGGAGAGTGGTGGGCCAAAGGTGGTTAGGGGTGGAGGCTGTGTCCAAGAGGAAGAGAAGCAGGGAGGACTCAAGGACTCAAGAAGGCCGGAGTCAGGATCGGAAGGGATTTCAGCATTACTACTGTTCTCCAGGTGGCAGTTCTCAGTTGGTGGACTACCATACTAGCTAGAAGGTATGGGTAAGCACATAGTCATGGGATAGCACTTAGTTGCCAGAATTCTCAGGGAGGTACTGTCTAATGATGTATTACCAATTAAATAGAAAGATCAGTTATGATCAACCCAACTCCAAACAACTAATCGGCATGACCTTCACTTCACATTTGTCAACTTTGCTGGGGAGAATTACAACAAAAAGAACCTAAGCAAATCTCCCTATCATTAGCTGCTTTATAGGTTTGATACCTATATATGTTATGATACCTATGATGCCTATAGATACACCTATGATACCTAATCCCAACTCTGCCACTTGTCTGCTGTGTGACTTTGGGCAAGTCACTTAACTTCTCTGGGCCTCAGTTACCTCACCTGTAAAATGGGGATTGAGACTGTGAGCCTCATGTGAGACAACCTGATTACCTTGTATTCCCCCAGCGCTTAGAACAGTGCTTGGCACATAGTAAGCGCTTAACAAATGCCATTATTATTATTATTATTATATTTATATATGCTAACCTATATAGGTTAGCATCAATTAGTAAAGGGGATTCTGTGATTTTTTTTACCCTTCTGTTAATTTCTTCATGGGGGAATATCAATAGCCATGAGACCCATATTTCACACTATCAAACATCTACACACACACACAATCAATCAATCATATTTATTGAGCGCTTACTGTGTGCAGAGCACTGTACTAAGCACTTGGGAAGTACACACACACACACACACACACACACACACACACACACACACACACACACTTTTCTCCCTGCCAGACCCTTCTCACAAAAACAAGACTTTCCAATCTCTTTGCTCTACTTTCAACTAGATTTCAATACTGCTATCACCTCATTGTTTTCAGTAGTGCTTGGAAACACTTAAATAAAATTTATATAATGTGCTTTTCCCAATTAGTGTGTGTTTTTAAGTACCTTTACGATGTTTATGTGACATTTTATGCCTCTATACAAGTCAAAGGTGCATTGGCCCAAAACAACTTGAAAATGTCAAACTGAGTCACTTGAATTGGGGAGGCTTCATGTTGATACTACATAATCAATCAATCAATCAATGGTATTTACTGAGTCCTTACTTTGTGCAGAGCACTGTACTAAGCACTTGGGAGAGTATAATACAACAGCAATAGCAGACACATTCCTTGCCCATAATGAGCTTACAGTCTAAAAGAGGAGACAGACATTAGTGCAGAGGGCTGACCAATGTTAGCATGGTTTAAAGAAACTTGTTTTCTCACTTTTTTCACAGTTTGGGCCTCTGCATTTGCTCCACCTATAGCCAATCACCTAGAGTTCTGCCCCTTTTAATCTAGAATTTCAATACCCGTTGGCCGCCCAGTCATATCTGTGAGTGAGTGAGTGGCGATTCTTCAAGAAACCTTTCTAACCAAGAAAGAAAGCAGATTCTAATTGGGGCAACTTAAATGTAAAGTTTGTTTCTGTGACCAGGGCAAAAAAGTCTAACCATTTGAAAACAAATGCCTACATGAAGAATTTACAATCGGAAAGACTGCTGAGTTATAAGCAGTCATTAGCGTTTATTGATAAGTCTACCTGTTATTGGTGTTTTGCATATTTCTGATTCAAACATTTCCAAGAAGAAAGTAGAATAAAATGGGATAACATTAAACAGATCATCCTCTATGTGGAATTTCGAAAGCTTCTTGTGTACTTTATAGTTGAGATTATAAATCATATGGGTCAACAACTGTCAGCTTATGAGAAATGGTAATAGGTTTTAAGGGAAGAAGAGTCCTGACACAGTAGTTTATAAGAGTGGGGCAAAAGGCAAAGTGCTTTTGGGAAGGCGTAAATGGAGATACATAAACCCCACTCTTCTTGCTTTCTTTCAAAAAATCTGGGGGAGACTTTGCTCCATCATCCCCATTGACTTTGTTAAATGATCATCCCCACACTTGATTGGAGCGGTGGATCCATTAGAGATTTGAATTGGGGTGCTAGAGCGACAGAGTGTTAGCAGTAGTTTTAGTGCAAGAAGTAAACATGATTGCAGCTGCGCATTAAGGAACATAACACACTACTACTCTCCTTTTATATTCAGCAGCTGAAATCCACTATCAACAGACTCGAGATTTTTAGAAATTCATAACTTCACTTTAAATATTTCCTCCAAACTATTACATTCAAGCCATAATTTTATGTAGTCTAGAGTTCTGTAAATTTATGCCCAAAAGACTGGGAAGACAATATCATGCAGTTAGAGAGTCATTAATATTAATTGATGATGTTGACTGTACCAGTAGGTTAAAACACAGTCTTTTTCATTGTAAGCTTCTCTTTTGTGTATACTAATGGATAGGTCACCAGCTGTACGAAGTTGATAAAAATGGGTGCATTTACCCTATGTAAATAATCTGGATAGTTCCCAACTCTCCAGATTATTTAGGCATTACCACATGGTTCATCCAGCTTTGTTGTAAATGGATTTATTTTCTGCCTCAGATATGTTTGGATATTTAAAGTTATAATGGATAGCTGGCAATGGCCAATTTAGATGCAGTCTAAAGTCATTTCTTATTTCTTGATTATCATCAGTATTATTTATTCCATTGGAGTTATTCCCATGGATTGTAAATCCAAGTAGGCAGTGATCGTGCCTGCCAATTCTGTTGTATAGTACTTTCCCAAGCACTTAGTTAAGTGCTCTGCACACAGTAAGTGCTCAATGAAAATTAGTGATTGATTGATAGATTTTCCACTCCCTACTACATTGTAAAATATCCAGCATGGCTTAGTGGAAAGAGCACGGGCTTGGGGGTCAGAGGACCTGGTTCTGATCCCAGTTCCACCACATGTCTGCTGTGTGACCTTGGGCAAGCTGCTTAACTTCTCTGTGCCTAAGTTACCTCATCTTGTAAAATAAGGATTAAAACTGTAAACCCCTCCATGGGACAACCTGATTACCTTGTATCTACCCCAGCACTTAGAACAGTGCTTGGCACGTAGTAAGTGCTTAACAAATACCATAATTATTATTATTATGACTAACAATTGTATTGTACCCTCCCAAGTGTTTAGTACAGTGCTCTGCACACATTAAGCACTCAATATATGCTATTAACACAGTGGTGATTATTAAGCACCCAATTGATGTTTATCACTATATACTATCCTAAAGCATCCTAAAATAGACCTTCAGCAGACATTATACAGTTCCGAGTTTCTTGCTGTGCATCCTGTGGATGCTTAATAAATTATTTTTGATATTTAGAGTGTAAGCCCCTTCTGGGTAGGGTTAGCATTTTCCAACTCTTTTGTAATAATAATTATGGTATTTGTTAAACTCTTACTTTGTGCCAGGCACTGTTCTAAGCGCATGAGGTGGGGTGGAGGGGATGATACAAGCAAATTGGGTTGGACACAGGCCGTGTCCCACATGGGGCTCACGGTCTCAATCCTCATTTTACAGATCAGGTAACTGAGGCCCAGAGAAGTGAAGCGACTTGCTCAAGGTCACATGTAGACAAGTGGTGAAGTATAGTAGAGAAGCAGCGTGGCTCAGTGGAAAGATCCTGGGCTTTGGAGTCAGAGGTCAAGGGATCAAATCCCGGCCCTGCCAATTGTCAGCTGTGTGACTTTGGGCAAGTCACTTCACTTCTCTGGGCCTCAGTGACCTCATCTGTAAAATGGGGATGAAGACTGTGAGCCCCACATGGGACAACCTGATTCCCTTGTATCTACCCCAGCACTTAGAACAGTGCTTGGCACATAGTAAGCGCTTAATAAATGCCATCATTATCATTATTAAGTGATGGAGCTGGGATTAGAATCCTTGTCTTTGACTCCAGGCCCCTGCTCTATCCACTATGCCATGCTGCTCTCTAAATGCCTTCCTAAGTGATTGGTACAGTGCTCCACACACAGTAATCACTCAATTCATACAATTGATTGATTGATTGACGAGGATGTGATGTGCCTGGATATAGCTCTTGAAAGGCATTGTGAACTCAAACTTGCCTCGGAAAATACGCTAAGCACTATAAAGTCATTTCACCTTGAAGACCAACAGTCCAAAGCATTGGGGTCTTTAAAAAGCCTATCTGGGACTCCAGGCTGTTCCAGTTGAATTGCTCAACAGTTTATATACAATTCTATATAATATCTGTGATATGTGCAAGCTGCTGTGGAAAGGACTGTGTGAACTTCAAGTCAAAAGCTGCCTTACTTTCCATCTGTCTGTCTTATTCCTCTTCCCAGAGAGAAGAATTTCACTTTGATTTCACTTGGTACAAATTCTTATAGGCAGTAGAAGTAGAGTAAGGCTTTGGAATAGAAAGGAAAAGGTTTTTATTGGAATCCGAAATGTTAATTCGTAGAAATAAAGTATCAAGCCTGCAGAGAGAGGAGAAGAATCTCAGAAAGCAGTTATTATGAACTGAAGAAATGTGTAATGGTCATTGAGTACCCACATGGAAGAACATTACTTTGAACATTTGAATTGATACTGTTTTTCCTAAAGGGGAAAAAGGATAACACATTTTTCCTATTCTGGCCTGCTAGTTCAAGATGAAGGAAACTTGCTAGCAGTATATGGCTGTCGAAAAATGCGCAATGAATGAGGCCTGATATGGTATTTGTTTCCCTCCCCCAATTAAAAAACTCTTAAGCTGTAGAGGTCAAATACAACCCTAAAAGACTACGGTTAGTGGCTACTTGTAAATGAAAAAGAATTTCCTAAATACTACTTGAGAAGTAAAAATAGAAAGTCCAGTATACTTTTTCCTTTTGAACTCCTATCGCTACTAATTGTCTTAAAAATTTTTGTTGGGTCAATGATCTTCATGTGTTTTATGGAATTTTACTTTTGCCCTAAATTTAAAGGGGAAATCTTCCATTAGTATGTCTAGAAGTGTTTTGTGTTTGGAAAGCCCTTTAATTCAAAGAGCTTATGTAGATTTGTCTGAGAGAATGAAAATTGGCTTAAAGGACTTTAATTAAAAGGTAATAATTGATGAGAATGTGTCCAGCTGGTAGCTGCCTCCTGGAGGGTGCCATGAGATAGTGAATTCTGTTTGGGTTAGCTGTAGTAATGATCTCTAAAAAGGTGTTTCTAATACAAGTGAAGTCCCCCCTGAAAAAAATACAAATATATCACGAAGATAAAATGTATAGACAGAAACGATTAAACTAGCCCTGTAGCTTGAAGTCTGTAGCTTGAAACATCTTGGAGGTAAGTCTTTTCTTGCAGGACTCTAGTGATACCACAGTTAGAAAGATGCAGAGAAAACTGAGGAGATAGTGGAATGAACCAATTCAAAAGAAAAAGGATAGCATCATTAATCTGACAGAAGTTTGGTGGGGACCGCATATCATTGTCTTGCATAAGTGATTTAAGTAAGGGTAGTCAAGTTATACTGAACCTGATTTTGAATTAGCATCGCAGTCATTGACACCTCTAACTTTTTCAACACTGAATCCTCCTTCTCATATACCCCACATCCTGAATGCCTCTAAACTTGCCAGCCCTTCCTCCTTGAGACAGATCTCAAGGCAACACCTTAGCTCTCCAGACCCAGAGTCCCTACCCTGTTTCATCCTCCAGCTTTCATGCTCTTCCAATCCCAATCTAATTTATACTGTGCAGCAAGAATGATCTTGTTCAAGCTTTGTTATGGCCCAGACAATTCCAAACTCAGAAAGCTTCATTGTCCCAGTTGCCTCTTTCTTGTCTAATCTCCACATACTGGTTCTCTGTGTGACTTCCTCCTGACAAGTCTCATCTCATGCTCCGTCCATCTCCACTGTCCATGTGAGATATGCTGCATTCTGTTCTCCTACTCCTGGTCTATAAAACTTTAAAGTTCATGCTATTCCCCCTGTCTTTACTCCTCTCACCTGTCCTCTTTGCTAAATTATGTATTTCTCCTCCTTTAGAAGTGCTTAGTACAGTGCTCTGCACACAGTAAGCGCTCAATAAATATGATTGATTGATTCAGAATTTCAGAGATGAAAAACACAGCCTCCATGAAGTTTTCCCAGACTAATCCCATCATAATAAAAAGCCTCTATTACCTCCAAACCCTCCAGCTTCCCCTGATGCTTATGTCTGCCCCCTGTATAGTGTGTAATTATGTTTCTGTTGCTAAAATTCTTATCTATCTTTTTTTTTAGATCCTTCCGTCACTTGGTTATGCCTCATTATAGTCTTATGTAATTGTATCATTAGGTCCTCAAAGGCAAGACATTCGAGGGTCATCCTAGATGTTCAATTAACTTCTCTGTGCCTCAGTTTCCTCATTTTTAAAGTGGAGGTTCAATTCCTGTTCTCTCTGCTACTCAGACTGTAAACCCCAGGTAGGACCAGGACTGTGTCCAACTTGATTAACTTTTAACAATCCCGGTGCTTAGAACGGTGCTTGACACATAGTAAGCTCTTATCAATTACCATAACAAAGCAAAACATGGTATTTGGAGGTTTAATTATATAGATATAAATTTTTTCCAGATATTTACATCCAGAGAGTTGATCATTTTTCATTTTTGAGTGAGAGGGTGAAAAGGGGCCAGGATTTTAGGGAGGACGAGGCTAGGGAGGGGCTAGGCTTGAGAAAGATAATGGGACAGCCCTGATTAGAAACTCTCAGGTCTCATGAGAGGCTTGGTATGAACAAGGTTGGAATCCTACAGGTTTCAGTTCAAAGCACCATGACGAAGGTCGTCCCTATTATCCCCATTGACATGACATCTATATACACCTCGAGATAGATGGTAGCGTTTGTGATTAGATGTAGCAAAAGCAACCTAACTTCCCTAGGTGGGGAAAAGGGCAGTCATTTGTCTGCTCGTGAGACCTTGGGTGAGTCACTTCACTTCTCTGTGCCTCAGTTACCTCATCTGTGAAATGGAGATACAGACTGTGAGTCCCAGGCGGAACAGGTACTGTGTCCCATCTGATTAGCTTGTATCTACCCCAGCGCTTAGTACAGTGCCTGTCACATAGTAAGCACCTAACAGGACCCATTAAAAAAAAGAGAAAGAGGTATTGAAGGCAAGACTTGCGCAAGTTAAGACCTTTCTAAGGGGGCATCCCCTCTTCCAAGATGGGTCAGAACTCTTCCCTTCTAGTGCCTTCACTCTTCCCCTCTTTTGATGTGCAGTCTATGTACCTGAAGATCTTTCTGAGCCTTCATTTTTTAAGTACTAAAAAACAAGTCCATTGAAAATGTTCTTGTTCCAAAATATCTAGCTGCATACTGTCCTACATCCACCTCTGTCTCCTTCCCATGATGAACTATGATGTTCCCATGATGTTAGTGCTTAGGCAGAGCGTAATGTGGGAATGGACCATAAGATTGCCAACTCCCCATTGGGGTGCTTCCAGGTAGAGCGTATCCCTGCGGGAATAACCGTGCTCTTAGCATTTCAGAATTCCCACAGCTATCCAGCCATTTTAGAAAATGAGGGAGATTTTGACAAAGAGAAACTAGCGGCTTTCCCATTGGGAATTGGATAATTAAAATGCTCCTTTTGAGTTTGTCGGAATACATCCTCATGTGATTATATTTGTTTTTGTCATTTTGAATTAGAGGGACCCTGCTGGAGTGTACCCCCTCTATAAAAGGTTTGAAGCAGGGTAGAAGCCTCCATTGAATGCCACTACTCTTTCAGCATGGTATTTCCTGTGTTAGGTTATACCATTTTCCAGAAGTATAGAAAATGCTTCCATGAGAAATCAAAAGCCATGTGAGGAAACATAGTGAAGTTTGGTAACAGTGACTGGCATTTGAAGTATTAATTTCTTTGATCAACTATTAAACTTAAAATAGCGGCTTACCAGTTTCACTTAGTACAGAAACTAACTTTGCTTATTTTTTCAGACTATGTTCTCGATTACGAATCTCTCAAAGGTGGGCTGGTGCCAAAAATCTTTTGACAAATTGCACAGGAGGCAGTTTCAGATTATGTGATTGAGTTGATTGAATCTCGGCCAAATCTCATTCTCTTTTATCATCTGGGATGAAAATACAGACGAAGCATTGCTCAAAAATGTATTTCATTTTGCCTGGCTTTCCAGGTTTGTGTCATCTTTTTAAAACAACCAATTTTAGTACAATGTGAATTGACTAGCAAGTAAACAGTGCAAATACAATTATTGTGTTTGCCGAAAAGTATCAAAATGTGCAACTAATTTCCATTTGGCATTCCGTAGGTCTACAAATAGCTGAAACACTGTGCAGATGCCTTATTTGCTATAGGATTCCAAATTGGCCCGCCTGACAGCACAGCATCCATACAAAAGTCATAAACAATATTTTGCCAAGTTCTAAACCCCCAGTTTCCAAAAATTGTCATAAACAATTTGGGCTTCATAAACAAAGTCGTTAAGATGAAGGAAAGATTCGCAAAAGTCAGTATAAAGTAAAATGCTATTCTTGGGTTATTTGAACTTGGCTTTTCCTTTCAACACCCTGTCTCTTCTAGGATGCCCAAGATCACCTTGCTTATTTGAAATGAATACCCTAGTCGGGCTGGACTGTGACCTTAAAAATGACCATTTAAGGCTTTAAATAGAAGGAATTAAACTGTGAAAACCTTTTCTTGGAAAGACACTTTCAAAGTGATAAATGGTTAACGTAGATTTTACACTGCCAGTAGGAGATCAGCACTGAGTGGAGGGGAAAAGAATATTTTATGAGGCTACATTAAGGTGTTAAACTTCCAAGTTTAGGGAGGTGACCATCCAAGGTGGGAGACAGGATGAAGACGTTACAAGTATCCGAAAAGATGAACTAGTAGAGAAAGACTTGAGGATGTAACTAAGAAAAGGAATATTTAGATTGGATCGTAGGACTCCCAAGCAGAATTAGAAAATCACAGCAGCCATTACCTATATTTCCCAACACACTGTCAAGAAGGCAATTCATATTGTAATGGCATTTGTTAAGCACTTACTATGAGCCAGGCATTGTACTAAGCACTGGGACAGATACAAGGTAATCAGGTTGGACAGAGTCCATGTCCTACGTGGGACTCACAGTCTTAATCCTCATTTTGCAGATGAGGTAGCTGAGGCACAAAAGAAGTTAAAGTGACTTGCCCAAGATCACAAAAAGCAGACAAATGGCAAAGTCAGGATTAGAATCCAGGTCCTACTGACTCCCAGGCCGATGTTGTATCCACTACACTCCTAGAATTGGGCAGGACAGCCCATTAGGTCGTTTCCATTTCTGTTACATTAAAGAAAAAACTCTTTGTGGGCAATGCAGTAGCACAGCTGAAATAGAACAAGAGCACTTGATCTGTGTGAAAATGATTGGTAAGGTCATGGAGACCTGTGTAATTGGAAGTGAATGAGGCCAATTCTAGTTTTTAAGTTCAGAATATCCCAAGTTCTAAAAAAAAAATAGAGGAAAGCAAATTGCTATGTTAATTTTTCTATGTCCTTGCCTTTTCCCACAGCTTCCACCTATTTAGGATGAAGATACTAGGCACAGCATATCTGGTGGCTTTAGCACTGGGTGGATCAGGGTTTGGAAGCTAGGAGAGATCTAGGGGTAGGGTAAATTTACAGTCCCACATCTATGGCACAATAAACTCTTCCTGGAGACTGACTGTGTTGGAAGGTTCACAAGGGCATGGAACTTTTGCCATCACTTTGGTCTGTCTGACTTAGATCATTTACAGATCTTGAGCATATGCTTTGCAAATTAAAGACCCCTGCTTGCAACACAAAAAATACACCCTCTGATAACCAGTCTATCAAGAGATTTCAAAGGCCCAGTCTAGTTCAAAAGAAGTGACTGTGAACCCTGTGTGAGGCCTATGTGGGACAGGAACTACATCCAACCCGATTTGCTTGTAATAATAATAATAATAATGATGGCATAGAGTAAGCGCCTATTATGTGCAAAGCACTGTTCTAAGCGCTGGAAGCGCTGGGGAGGTAACAACGTGATCAGGTTGACCCACAGGGGGCTCACAGTCTTAATCCCAATTTTACAGATGAGGTAACTGAGGCCCAGAGAAGTTAAGTGACTTGCCCAAAGTCAGCCAGCTGACAATTGGCGGAGAGGGATTTGAACCCACGACCTCTGACTCTAAAGCCCGTGCTCTGTCCACTGAGCCACACTGCTTCTCTAACAGTATTGCTAAAATGTTCCATAAGACCATAACATGTGGCAAAACTGGTGTATTCTCTCCGTGGACACTGCATTCGCCACTTCCAGCACGGAGTTCTCCAGTACATCTGGAGGAACCATGAACTTGTCCAAAATGAATAGAGCAGATGGTATTTGTTAGTTGTTTGCTACAGACACTGAATTTTTACAGCCCCTCTTTATCTAATACTGATTGACAAGCTGTTTTGAGATTTTTTTCGGCCACCTTGTTGTACTTGCTCTGGTACTCATCAGCCCTGTGTGTTGAGAGTCCATCACAAAGTCTTCCTGCTTAGGACAGCCTCAACTTGAGATTCTCTTTTGTTATCGAACACTTGGTTTCAGAGACTGTCAATCAGCATAATGGGGTTTGAACTTAACTCCTCCCATGCTAGACCCTGCAAACTTTAAGATAATTGGAAAAGCATGTGAATACTATGCAGATATTCATTTTCGTATTTCTCTCGGACTGTCAAAATGTGAAGGATTATGGTTGTAGGGAAGCTTATCAGCTGCATTTTGTATTTATGGGGGTATTTTCCATCACCACCTCTTGGTAGCTTAGATTAAAGGAGGAACACATGGCCCAATGTTTTTCAGGAATACCAAAATAGTACTCTCTGACTTTAAAGGACTGAGTAGATAAAATATGGTTTTCTAAACCTCTTTACCACATACAATCAAACAACAAATAAAACAACAAGTAATGTGTTAAGTCCTTCAATAGAGACTCTTTTAAACTCAATTGTTTAGAGAAGAATGTGTCATTGTTTTGCTGAACATTTTTACTTTATTCATAAATTATGGGTACTGTATGCAATATAATAATGAAAAGCTATATGTTCTGGTTTGTTAGTTGACACACAGTCTGTGTGATTACAAATTGCTTAAATAACAGGGGACTATTGAAATGTCATCCAGATGTGTGTGGAGTTAACTGTGGGAAAGCCTACAAAGAAGGATTATCTCTTGTTGCTGTTTCCAAGGCCCTTATAAAAATGGAAGCAGGAAAACTAGATTATGTTGACACTGAATAACGCTAGAGAAGATGAATTTCAGAAAGAAATCTGAGCAAGTTTAAAATTGCCTGATATACTATAGAAAATTATTTTTAAACAGCCTGATCCTAAGTGGACCCCTGACATAACATCTTAAATAGTTGTTGTTGAGCTGACTTCTCCCCTGTTTTCAAGGAAATGAGTTCTGTGGTGTTGAGCTGCCCAGAGCAAGGAAGTTGCAAACAATGCAGTTTACCATTTTAAATTATGGCATCTTTATTCCAGGCAACTCTTAAACTTATATACTCAACTCTGTTGTATTCTCCCAAGCACTTAGTTCAGTGCTCTGCACACAGTAAGCACTCAATAAATACCATGGATTAATTGATTCATCCTAAAATATCAGGGCAGTCCAAGTTTATTAACTCTGGCTTCTTTATGAGGCTTCATTTGCAACATTTCAGTGTTTTGACCCGTCTGCAAATTAAGACCTTCATTGTGTGGACATCAAACTCAAAAAATAATGCAAGACTAACGAAAACCCCAAATTAAAATTGTTTTGTACCTCCAAAATACATGGGAAGTTTTCTGCCTGTTTTTCCAGAATATCTCAAGGGATTGCCCCCATCTCATGTAGGATTTTTATGTTTATCATACTGACAAAGAAAATTTCCTTGATTTGATGCCATCTTTTAAAGGTTAGAAAACAACCCCAGCACTTAGAACAGTGCCTAACACATAGTAAGCCCTTAGCAAATACAATTAAATACCCTTAATTTGAGACTCAAAATCTTTGGACAAAGAATGCAAACTCTGTGTTTACCAATGAGAAAATAAAGGTTCATTATTTTGAATTTAATAACTTATCTGAGATACGCTTTTTAAGAAGGGTTTGTTAATTGGCCAGCAGAGCCCAAGGTTTTTGTTGTCAGCTGGATTCTACAGCCATGTGGTGGTACTCAGCCATTTTAGTTCCTCACGTGCTGTAACAGGTACTCCATGGTTGATTTTCCTACAAGAAATATTTTAAATTTGGCAATGGGTTATGTATAACTTTTTATTATCAAGCATAAGTTTGGCTTTCAGGAAGAAGTGAAGTAGTTAAGGATCCTCTTTGATTTCTGTTCTTTTAATTTATCCAGTGTTTATTATTTGCCAAACACTTTACCAGGGGAGATATAAGGGAGTCAGATCAGACATCATCCCTGTTCTACCCAGGGCTCACAGTTTTAGTGGTTAGAAGTTCTTGTTGCATTTTCTACAGTTTAGGAGGAGTAGTCATCATCATCCTAGTAGTATTTATTAAGCATTTACTTTGTGCAAAAGTACTGGGAAAGAATACATGGGTGACAATTAGGCATGCTCCTTGGTTCTTGAGGGACTCACAATCTGAAAATTAAAGGGAGGAGAGGGGCAGGTGACAGACACATAAGAAACGATGAAATGGTAAAAGCACTACAACAGTATTAATAGCAAGGACAATACCAAAAGTAAAAGCAAATAGCAGTAGGGTACCATAGTTAGAAAAGCAGTTTCAGGCTCCGCAAGGCTCAGAGACCAACAGTCACAGTAGCTGCCACATTTATTCATTCAATCATATTTATTGAGCTCTTACTTTGTGCAGAGCACTGTACTAAGCGCTTAACAGCAACAGCAGGCACCACAACCTTCCCAGCGTTATATATTTTGTGTCGGCCACTCAGTACAGCTCCTGTGTCCCTCACCTCATGGGGTTACAAGGCAGGATGGGAATGAAGCCCACGAAGGAGCCTGGTGCAGATTACTAGCATCAGAGCACAGATGTGGGGCTGAGGGGGTGGCAGCTGCTATTTAATTTAAAGGAAAACGTACATTTCCTCCTCGGCGATGAATGAGCAAGTAGTGGTGTTATATAGGAACCATAAGCTTGACTTTTCACATAAAGGCTGCCCGATATATTGTCGATTACACACTTTTCCCCAAATAAGCGATGAGCAGTTTATACAGCTGCTATGACTCTCACTGTTAAAGATGCCCACATTTAAATCATTGCTTTTTTTGATCAAAGCTGTTCTCATTTGAGATGTCTAAGGAAGGGTCTGGCCTAGAGTCTAATCTTCTAGCTTTGGTATTCTGTGCAAATTATTTGAAGTTGTGAGAAGACAATTATGCTGAGAATTTGAAACCATGGTTTAAGACAAAATCATATTGATAGAGTGCTAGAAACACCAAACTAACCCATCTCCTTTGATTTAATGAAGTAGAACACTCATTCTCTTGTAGAACAATTTCCAGATCAACATCAGAGAATATATTTTCTCAATTTAAAGCAGACAGGCGTCCAACCCAAAAAGTAAATAGTTTGGGATAATAATAATGGTGTTTCTTAAATCACTTACTCTGTGCCTAAGCACTGGGGTAGATTTGTGTGACCTTGGGCAAGACACTTAACTTCTCTGAGCCTGTTACCTCATCTGTAAAATGGGGATTACGACTGTGAGCCCCACGTGGGACAACCTGATCACCTTGTATCCCCCCCAGCACTTAGAACAGTGCTTTGCACATAGTAAGCGCTTAACAAATGCCATCATTATTATATGAGCAGATCCAACACATTCCCTTGGCCATGAAACTCTCAGTTTAAGAAATATATCTTGTCCCCAATTTACAGATGTTAAATGACTTGCTGGGGTTAGAACCTATTCTCCAGATCAGTGTTCTTTCCATTTGCTCATCTGTCATCACAGGTTGACTTTTGGTGTGCTACACATGTTGCAGATTTCAAATTCTCCACATAATATCATCTGTGTCCCTTCAGATCCTTAAAAGGACTTTCCATGTTCCGAGAATAAATGTAATCCTTGCATAGTGTGGGGCAAAAATAAACTTGTATTCCAAATAAAAGATTTTGGGTTTTTTTTTTCTGTAAAAGGCCGGATATATCTTGGGGTCAGATATCTGCCAATTATCATCACCTACTAGCAGTAAAGTCAGGATAAGGTCACGGATGTATTGATTTTGGTCTCTAAATAAATTACAGAAAGAGTGTTCTATAATTGTCTCCACCTCAAGTTGCTGCACCCCAATTTTTGAAAAGGAAATAATTATATTTTGTACCACTTAAATTACATTAAGTAATTATTGTGAGTAATTAAATTATTGTGAGTCTGAAGAGGAGGATCTGAAAGATAGAATGTGGAGTTGTTAATTCATTGAGGTCCTTTTATATGCAGCATTTAATAGAGTGCAATGAAAATAAGTAACAGTGCCCTCTTATCGTTGTCTTATTTCTCCCTTTCCTCCCTTTTTGCTTCTCTATTTCTCCTTCTCCCACTATTGGTAGACTTAATTCGTACGTGACTTGTGTAATAGCCCCAACCCTGTTTTGATGTTTCAAAAATTATGCAAAAATATGGGGCAGTCATGCAAGTATATGTGTTGAAAGCGTGGCTCAGTGGAAAGAGCCCAGGCTTGGGAGTCAGAGCTCATGGGTTCTAATCCCAGCTCTGCCACTTGTCAGCTGTGTGACCTTGGGCAAGTCACTTAACTTGTCTGAGCCTCAGTTACTTCATCTGTAAAATGGGGATGAAGATTGTGAGCCCCATGTGAGACAACCTGATTACCTTGTATCTCCCCCAGCGCTTAGGACAGTGCTTGGCACATAGTAAGCACTTAACAAATACCAACATTATTGTTATTATTAAGTATTTAGTATTGAAAAAATACAGTATGTTTACGAAGCATACAGCATGGAGTTTAGAGCATATAAGTATATATAATAAATATGTATTAGTACTACAGGGGCGGGGATGCTTAGGTAACATGGAATTCCCAAGGTGGCAGTTGAGGGACATAGAGGGGGAAGTCAGAGATTAATCAGGGAAGGCTTCCTGGAGAAAATATGATCTCAGAAGGGCTTTAAAGATGGGGAGAGTCATGGTTTGTGGATATGAAGAGAGATGGAATTTGAGACAAGGGGGAGGCAGGTGCAAGAAGTTGGCTGGGGGGTGAAACAAGACAAAGCCATGGTGAGTGCTGTTTCTTCTCTTGCATAGTATTTTAATATCTTTAATATCTTTTACTGCATGCTCCCAACCACCTCATTCAGTGCCACCTCCTAAGTGTCCAATAAATACATTTGAATCAAGGAAAGAATAGCTTCAAGGAGTTAACAGTGCAACAAGTTGTACCCCCACAGACTTCAAGTGAGTTGTTGGTTTCTTAACTCTGTTCACTTGCTAAGAAGAGCAGACCCAAAGAAATGCCAGTATCTGGTGCACTCTATCTACTGATAGGTTCCACTGTTAAAAATCCTTGAAGGAAAGTATCTTGTCTTTATCACTTTTGTACATTCTCTCAGTACCTGGTATTGTGTTTCCAAAGTAGGGGCCCTACAAGTATTTCTGGTGATGAAGTGGAGGTGAGACAGGTGACAATAATGATAGGCAAAGAACCCGATGAAAGGAATGTCCAGACCCCTGCAATGGATCGAATAGGAGCCCTTTTTTGGTTTTGGCTTTTCCTTAAATAAACTCGATTTTTTTTCTACAAAGAAGGATCTGGAACTATTGATTTATTTTTCCATTTCTAATTGCATTTGAATCTGAGCCCTTTGGGCGCTTGATATTCACCCCACCCTCAGCTCTTATGTACATAATCCATAATTAATTTATTTGTATTAGGGTCTGTTTCTCTTGTAGACTATAGGCTCATTTTGGGCAGGGAAGGTGACTACTAACTCTGTTGTATGTACTTTCTTATATGGTTAGTACAGTGCTCTGCACACAGTAAATGCTCAATCAGTACCCTGTATTGATTGATTGATTTGTTGTCAGACCAGAGAGGAGTGGAATAAATCTTTTCAATAATGTTACTCCTATGATGGAGTTGGAGAGCTGTGTAGCGAAGGCAGGGAAAAGGTAAAGCTTTAATAATAATAATAATTATGGTATTTGTTAAGTGCTTACCATGCGCCAGGCACTGTCCTAAGCACTGGATGGATACAAGCAAATAGGGTTGGACACAGTCCCTGTCCCACATGGGGCTCACAAGAAACCTACCTCTCTCTCTCCTTAATTTTTTCCACGTTGCTTGTTGTCCTGTATGATGCTTCACATTTATTGCACACCTACTGTTTGCATCACCTTTCACACAGGTGGAGGTGTGGGGAATTTGCTTACCTGTGCTCCTTTAGGAGAAAGCGTTCTGGATTTGTTGGGTTATGCTTTCTATATGTGCAATTCAGAAGCTGTTTGTAATGCTCCAGGAAGGAGGCAGTCGAAGGGCAATTCCTAGAATTGCAAAGCGGTGCCTGCAGAAAGAAGATTTTCTGTGTGATGGACACCACACTAAACTACTGACATTTCCCCCATCAGAACACGGAACTCTCTTTAGGCAGAATGAGTGTGTTTGTTAAAACTGTGAGTGAAGGGCCCTGCCAGGCCACTTGTTTCAGGAGAAAGACAGGATAAGCAAAGTGGCCAAAGCAAAGATAGGAAAGGAGTTTTTCACACTAACAAGTGTGAGCTGATAAGCCTGACCTGTATGGGAAATGGAGAGTCTCAAGTGCACTTCTCAGGCCAAAATTAGCTGGGCAAATTTGGCTATGCTTTCTTTTTACGGCAAACTCTGGCTGCCTTTCGCCTACCTTTTTTTTTTTTCTAGAATTGTCTCTAGTATTTTCTCTGAGAGGACCTCCTACTAACTCTGTTGTATTGTACTCTCCTATGTGCTTAGTTCAGTGCTCTGCACACAGTAAATGCTCAATCAGTACCCTCTACTCATTGATTGATTAGTTGTCAGACCAGAAAGGAATGAGATAAATCTTTTCAATAATGTTACTCCTATGCAAAAGTACTCAATAAATAGGATTTGATGGAAGTGATAGAGAGAGGATACCTAACTTGCCATCGATGCTTCCTGCGTTGGGTTTGTGTGTGTGCCATTTTCCTTATATAGGAGATCGCCATTTTAATGCTGAATGAATACTTTGAGGTTTCTGACCCATCAACCTCCAGGTCCAGGGAGAGCTGGTTTGTTAATCTGCAGAAAGTAAAGGCTGGAGAGGCGCAAGTTATCTCTCTTCCCCCTGTTCCTCCTCACCCAAGTTCCGCTATAGTGCTGTCTTAGTATCCATCATATCCACTAAGGCTCATGCTCACTAAGGCTCTTGCATTGTCTCATGACTCTTCTCCTCTGAATAATAATAATAATAATAATGTTTGTTAAGCAGTCACTATGTGTCAAGTACTGTACTAAGCTCTGGGGTAGACCATCAGGTTGTGGTGCTCACAATTTAAGTAAAAGGGAGAGACTATATATAGAATCCCCATTTTACAGATAAGGAAACTGAGGCATGGAGAAGCAAAGAGATTTGCCCAAGGACCTAGAGCAGGCAGATGGCAGAACCAGGATTAGAACACAGGTGTTCTGACTCCCGTGCCCTTGTTCTTTCCTCTAGGCCACACAACTTTTCCTCCACTTCCCCATAGTCCTATGCCCCCACCCACTATTATATGATGGGGTCTTTGATCTCATTCTTTGAATGAAAGTGTTTTCAGAAGCTTAGATGAACTGTCTATACCTGAGTATGTCCTGGAGTGTATGTGAAGTCTTAAAAACCCACACTTGTTGGGATTAAATAGCAGACTTGCTTATTCAAAGATAATGCTTTTTCATACACCAATGCCCCTCAGAAATACCCACTGGCCAAAGTGACTTCCATATTTATCTGCCATGACTGGGCAAGGTGAACAATTTCTTAGACCAAATAGGCTGGGGTGAAACTGAATTGGCAGCCAGAGAAGGCATGAGAAAGGTGATCGAGTTATATGGCCCTGTATCAGGTTTATTCTTTCAAGAGAGATGGTGGTAGGATTTGAGATAAGTCAACCAATCCATCATATTTATTGAGTGCTTACTGTTTTGTTTTGTTTTTTTGTTTGTTTTTTAATGGTATTTGTTATGTACTTACTAAGTGCCAGACACTGTTCTGAGTACTGGGGTAGATACAAGATAATCAAGTTGGACAAAGTCCATGTCCCACATGGGGCTTACAGTCTTCATCCCCATTTTACCTTTGAGGCAAATGAGGAACAGAGAAGTTAACTGACTTGCCTCATGTCACACAGCAGACAAGTGGTGGGGTCAGGATTAGAACCCATGTCCTTCTGACTCCCAGGCCCGTGCTCTAACCATTTGGCCATACTGCAGAGCACGGTACTAAGTGCTTGGGAGAATGCAATAGAACAGAGTTAATAGATACATACCCTGCCCACAAGGAGCTTGTAGTCTAGAAGGGAAGGTAGACATTAATACAAATAAATGAATTATGGATATGTACATAAGGGCTGTGGTGCTGAGGCTGGGGTGAATAAAGGATGCAAATCCAGGTGCAAGGGTGACACAGGATTTAGATGGCCAGTGGGAGACTACCACCAGGATTAGTACTTAGGGCAGACACTTTTTCCATCACAGCCAGATTTAAAGCAATTTCTTCTATTTCAGATCGTTGGCTAGGATCACTAAATGGTTCTTCAGGGACTCCACACTTGAGAGCCTGGTACTGAAGCTCTAAAAGAGATAGAATTGGGAGAGACATTCTGGCAAAGACTGGTAGCCAGTAAAAGTGAATTATCATTACATTGCATTTCTTTGGTTGGCAGGCCCAGTTTTAGGGATGGGAGAATCAGGCAGTCACATAAGACTTCCAATTTTAAGGGGTCACCAGATTTCAGAGTTGTGTACTTAGCTGTCACTGAAGCTAGCCCTCGCTAGAGTGTTAGGACCATCAGATAATTTTGGGCTAACTCTTGCTTCCCTAGCATCAGGTTAGGAGAGAAAGGATTGGAAAGTTAGATGAGCCTCAGGAGGTACAGAGAGACAGGAGGGATTTTAACGGAGAAACAGTGTGGCCAAGTGGAAAGAGCATGGGATTGGGAGTTCAGGAGACTGAAATTCTAATCCTGGCTCTGCCAATTGAATGACCTTGGGCAAGTCATTTAATTCATCTGGACCTCAATTTCTTCATCTGTAAAGTAGGGATTAAATATCTGTTCTGCCTCCCTCTTAGACTGTGAGCCTCATGTTGGGAAAGGGACTGTGCCTGACCTGTTTGTGTTGTATCTACTCCAGCCTGTAGCAAAGTGCTTGCCACGTAATAGGCACTTATGTTACAAATACCACATTTTGAAAAGTTAGTATTATTGTCATTAATGTATCAACTGTGGGGGCGGGGGAGGTGACAGTTAAAGACCCCACCACCACACACACTTTCCCTTGCCTTACCCAGGACCCCAAAATGACAATTAGCCCAGAGCTGCCAGCTGATGGCTAGTGACTCATTCATTCATTCATATTTGTTGAGTGCTTACTGTGTGCAGACCACTGTACTAAGCGCTTGGGAAGTACAAGTTGGCAACGTATAGAGATGGTCCCTACCCAACAACAGGCTCACAGTCTAGAAGGGGGAGACAGACAACAAAACAAAACATGTGGACAGGTGTCAGGTCATCAGAATAAATAAAAACAAAGCTAGTTGCACATTATTAACAAAATAAATAGAATAGTAAATATGTACAAGTAAAATAAATAGAGTAATAAATCTGCACAAACATACATACAGGTGCTGTGGGGAGGGGAAGGAGGTAGGGCGGGGGGGGATGGGAAGGAGGAGAGAAAAAAGGGGGGCTCAGTCTCAGTGGCCGTAGCACTGTTTGTGAGTCAGGAACAGGCAAGATTAAGATTAGTTCCCAAAACCCTACTTTCATAGTTCATTGCCCAATAGATTTTTATATCGTTTGTTGGGAAGGCTTGGGAAAGCAATTAGAAATCACATGGTGTCGGAGTGTAAAATGCTCATATCCAAATATTACACACCCCGTCTTTTTTACACACATACATACACAGCCCTCAATAACAACGATACAATCTCTTTGAAAGAGCAGTTAAATCTCCTCTAGTATTTTATAGAGAATTTCACCCTCATTTATTTAAAGAGGAAACAAACGGGCCGTTTTTAAAGTGCATGCTCCACAGTCTGATGGGTGAAAAGGCTTTATAGTCTCAACTTGGGCTTTTGTCAGAAAATAATTACATGAGCTGCAAACCTCTCCTGCCAGTCAGACTGTAGCTTTCATTTAAGTCATTTCATGAGCCTCAGTGAGACTTTTAAGAGCATTCCTTTATTAAAGGAGCTAGGCTAGGTGAGAGGAGAGCCAAGGCGCTATGCATCAGTGAGCAAAGTCGTATACAACCCTGTTTTTTCTTAAAGTTTGAATAAGTGTGAAAATATAAGGCTCTCCAAAAATGGTCTTCATTTGCATTTAGGCATACATAACGTTATCGGATTCCATGTAATTTGTTATTGAGCAACAGGACACATAAAAGCAAATACTGTCCCCACCATGGTAACGACAGCATTCAGTTCTCTGGCTATCTTTTAGATAACAAACACTTCCATAAGACCCATATACGCTCTACTTTTTATAGACATCTAGAGTTGGGGGAACAAGTTTTGCAGTAGATTTTTACCTGTTTGTAAGATCTTTTTTAAAATTTTCTTCCTGAATTTTCCACTTTATCTTATCCAGATAAAGCGTAGATACTGAGTGAAGTCTCAGAGGAAAAGAAAATAATGAGTTGCTGGGGGTCATCCTATTTGAAACAAGGAATCCTTATCTTTCTTGGGTAACTTTTCTGAATAAGGGTGAAGAAGGAGTCAAACAAGGGTGTGAGCTTTCAGAAATGGGAAAACTGGTGATTAAATGAGCTCTCTTCTCCCCAGCCCATAAGCTGCTTCCTAAGAGTGTACTGTGTTGAGCAGTTAAGGACTGTGGGAATTCTTAGAAGCCATTAGGGGATCATCAATGCAAGGCAGCCACCTAGCCAGAGCAAGGAATCTGCTCCAGGATTTTCATCAACTCTAGAATTTGTTCATGTGGCCATCTAGCTAGTCACTGCTCAGTGCAATTAGGTCAATCAGAATATTCACTCATCTCCCCCTGTGAAATTGTGCAACCCTGATAAAACTGCACGAACTTGGCTTGAGCAGTTATTCATTCATTCATTCATTCATTCATTCAATTGTATTTATTGAGCACTTACTGTGTGCAGAGCACTGTACTAAGCGCTTGGAAAGTACAAGTTGGCAACATATAGAGATGGTCCCTACCCAATAACGGCCTCACAGTTATGATCAGATCATTATGTTTAATTGATATAAACATGTAAAAATAAGTGAACTAGCACTGTACTTTATCATGGTAGTATCTTTCTTAACATTGCTATAAGTGCAAACTCTGTAGGGAGACAGCGTGCCAAATGAAGGCCAAGATCCAAGACTTAAGGAGATGTCAGTTCTAAGCCCCAGTCCCTGGTCTACTATTGCTTTGCTGTGTGACCTCAGGCAAATTACCTAACCTCTCTGTGCCTCAGTCCTCTCAACTGAAAAATGGGAATGAGCACTCCTGCCTTTACCGTGTATCACAGTGATATTAAGAGGCTAAAATGATATAATTGATAGGAAAGTGCTTTGGAAAAATTGAAAACACGCTAAAAATTCAAAATATATTAGATTTGGGAAATGTATGGACAGTTGAGTCCATTATCATTTTATTATTGCATGATAAAAGGTTCACATGCTAATTATTATTGTTGTTGAGATTATTGTTATTAATAATGATAATAATAATAGGACTGAACTGGGCCAAATCTTCATGCAATCATAACTTCTTGAAATTTTCATGTACAACTTATTAATACCGTATGTTCACAATGCAAGTGGCTCCATTGACAAATATCTGGAATTGGCTAGTTCAAGTAACCAAAATTCTAAACCATTATGTGTTTGAAATATGTTCAAGTATAAATTCCCTTAAATTTATTTTACTGTCTTGGAGGTGCTGTGGGGGAACGCAAAAATAATAACAATACTCTATTGGATTCATTTGACACCATTATCCCTAAAATATCTAATATATCTTTCTACTCATCTAGAGGGGAGTAGAAGGTTTACGGCTTATAAAGGCAGAGTGGTAAGGTTATTAGTAGTAGTAGTAGTACATCTGTTAAGCACTTATTATGGGTCAAGCAGTCTTCTAAGCGCTGGGGTAGATACAAGTTAATCAGGATGGACACAGTCCCTGTCCCACATGGGGCTTATAAGTAGGAGAGGAGGGGATTGAATCTCCATTTTACAGTTGAAGAAACTGAGGCATGAGAAGTTAAGTGTCTTGCCCAAAGTCCCACAGCAGACATGTGGCGGAGCTAGGATTAGAACCGAATGACTCCCAGGCCCGTGCTCTTTCTGCTTCGCCATGCTGCTTCTCAGGTGATTTGCCCTCAGGAGATTCACAGCCCTTCCTTTTAAACGTGTGTAAACATGTGTAACCTTTTACACTTGCTTGCTTTCTGGGAAAATGGATTCGGGAATTCTCACCAACCAGGCCACTGAATGGGATTTCACTTGGGAAGATACTGAATTAAAATACAAATTTACAAAATTCAGAAAAACCCACCTGTCCATTCTCCCACCCACCAACCCATACTGCCTGTCACCTTTCTTCTACTTGCTTTGATCACCCAACCTATGCACTTTCTCTCATTCATTCACTCTTTTCCCTTGCCCACCCACAAACTCTCCCTCACATCTTGTGGTTTTCATCTCACAGATGTTTCTCCCTTTATGCCTCCTTTCTTCATCCTTTCTTTACTGTTCTTTTCCCTTTCTTTTTTCAGTTCCTATTATCTGTACATCCCTTTCTCCCGTGTGTTACTCTCCCATGCCATCTCTCTTGCCTTTTTGTTATTTTCTTCTCTTCCCCATCTTTTCAGCTATTTTTCCTTTTTTTCCCTTCCTTTCTCCTTAGGACTGCTGCCTTGCCCCTCTCTAACCTGATCCCTCTTCCAGGGACTCAATATACTCTATTCAAGCAGAGAAGCCAGAACTTGTCCATCACCTGAATTGCAGGTTAAGGAGGGATAGTAAAATCCTGAGCTGCACTTTCCTCCTCCTCCTTTTCCTTCCAACCCCCGCTAGGAACAACACCATCCTGTAGCCTCACTGCTGACTATTGTCCAACCAACCTGAGGGCAGGGACATCCTGGAGTTCTGAGGAGACAAATACAGTTACATAAATCCACTTCTGGAGGATAAAACTAATTGCCCCACTCTATGTACAGTGCTTTCCATTGCGCCTGGATTTTTGCAAGTATTAGGAAGAGCTTCTATTCTTAGGGCTTTTATTTTTAGAGAGGGTGTGGCACCATCTGAGCTCTGACACAGACCTTCCCAGGATCTGTCACCATTTGCTAGGACGCATTGATGCAAGATGCATCCCTGGCCTTTTCCCCAGCAAGAAGCAGTAGATTCCAGGAGGCTCTGGCCTCGGGAAATAGCGTGTGGCTTTGTTTTTTCCACATCTCTATAGATGGTGGTGACATAATAATAATGATGGTATTTGTTAAATGCTTACTATGTGCCAGGCACTGTACTAAGTGCTGGTGTGGATACAAGCAAATCATGTTGCACGTTCCCTGTCCCCTGTGGTGCTCACAATTACAATCCCCATTTTACAGATGAGGTAACTGAGACAAAGAGAAGTGAAGTGACTTGCCTAAGGTCACACAACAGAGAAGTGGTGGAGCCAGGATTAGAACCCATGACCTTCTGACTCCCAGACCCGTGCCCTGTCCACTATGCCATGCTGCTGAAGAACCTCCAAACTGTTGTCTCTGCAATCCCAGTGCTTCAGAAGCATTGGGCAGGGAAGGTGTCTACCAACTCTGTTACATTGTACTCTCCCAAGCGCTTAGTACAGTGTACTGTACTGTTTGATTGATTGATCCATGGTAGGATCCAAGGTAGGACAGCAGAATGCCTAGGGGCAGACCAATACCGGCAGCCCTGTGTTCCTCTTGGGACTTTATCAGAACGAAAGCATTTAAATAGGATGAGAAGCCCCTTTTCCCTTCATTCCACCAGAAATTAGCCCTACCAGTAAATTGCTTCAGTGGCCCCATCCATGGCTTTACCCTTTTAGAGTCATTGCCAATTCCTAGAAAATTCACTCCTGCCCCACAGTGCACCCCAAAATAGAAAGATGCAGAATTAAGGGACTTTTGGGTAAAAAACATCTCCAGACACGCTCCTTCTTTCAGAACATTAGTTGCTGTGGGGTGAAAATCTCCCATTTTCTGGAAAAAGGCAGATTCATGTGGTCCTTAGATTTTCTCATATTGATTTTCTGTAGGCTGTTTTGTATTCAAATCAGTGTCTTCAGGCGGTCACGGTGTACAAAATATGTCTTAGTTTTGACTACTGTCATTCCAAAGTGTCTTATGCAAAGCTTATTTCTACCCACTTACTGTACAACTGTAAGCCCCTTTTGGACAGGGATTTTGCTGACCAACTCTATAGTATTTCCCCAAGCACTTAGTATGGTGTTCTGCACACTGTAAGGGCTCAATAAATACCACTGATTGATTTTTCTTCATTCGGGAGAGAGTCCAGGAACACCATGAGAAGTGGCGTGGCATAGTGGAAAGAGCCCAGGCTTGGGAGTCAGAGGTAGTGGGTTCTAATCCCGGATCCGCCACCTGTCAGCTGTGTGACCTTGGGCAAGTCACTTAACTTCTCTTTGTCTGTTACATCATCTGTAAAATGGAGATGAAGACTGTGAGCCCCAAGTGGGACAACCTGATTACCTTGTACCTATCCCAGTGCTTAGAACAGTGCTTGGCACATAGTAAGTGCTTAACAAATACCAACATTATTATTATTATTATTGTTATTATCATTATTATTATCATTTTTATTATTACCATACTCTCTAGAAGAGAAGGGAGAAATAATTCCACAAATCTGTTAGTACAGTGAAATGACTCTCTTGGAGTGCTCTGTTGTTGAGGATCCATTTATAATATAAATATTATTAATTAAATAGCATTATAACTCACAGAAAGGGTTATTCTGCCCCAAGAAGTGAAAAGTCAACTCCCAGGGCAATCACTTATGTGAAGCAAAGACAGAGTACATATTCCGACTCCCTAACGTTTCTACAGTCCTTGAATAAAGCTCTCCAAACTTGTTTTTATTTTTTATTGGTAGCTTTTCCCTTTGCCATGATTAATCTGATTGCTGTCAAGATTATTAGGCTTCTTTCTCATTCAGGAGTGGTTTGAGAAAACCAAAGGTTTTCACTGTCAGGGAGCAAAGGAGAAGTAAGCCTCAATTTGGATGTGTATGCTAAAAAGATGTGGGTGTGATTCTCCATTCAGGGGTGGAGGAAACTCGATCTCAGCATGTAAGAATGAATTTGTGATGTCTTAAAGAAACCAAGAACCTTTTCAGGCAGAATCTCTGGGTAGGAGCTGGAGACAGAAATGAGGAGAAATTCCATATTGCCTTCACAGGATAGTCAGCAGCTAGAAGCCACGTGGCAGACCACCATGGAAAATGGTAGAAGTTGAACAAACAAGAGAATTTGATGTATTCACAAATTCTTTCAGCTGCTGCTTGCAGCCCTCTCACCAAGATACATATATGTGTATGAATACAAACACAATGTACCTATAATTTATAATAGTGATGGCAGAGAAAAAGATCCTAATACTCTATTTTTATTTCCTTTTCTGGGTTTTTTTAAGTGCAGGAAAATATCTGCAATATTCTGAACTGAAAGCACAAAAGAAGATGACTAGATTAGTATGAAGATGGGAGATGCTTACTTCCAGGAAAGTTATGAGCTTTCTCTCTGAAACAGTGATATTTTATTTTTAGTCACTGTCGCACCAAGGGCACTGAGCTTTCCCTAAACATGTTTCTCTAACAGGCCTCCTCATTTAAATTCCACTGTTTGGCCTGAGCCCTTCACTGATAGTAGTGCTCTATTGTTTTGCCCATTATCAGCAAGTTAATTCCAGAGGTAATGTCAGGAAATGCATTTCTGTCACTAACAAGGTGTTTTTAAAAGAAAAACAAAAGAAGCCAACTGTCACAGGGAGCAGAAGGAGATAAGCAGAGGAGGACAGCAAACAGAGATGCCCAAAGATAAATCTGAGGATGTTGGGAGAGAGGGAGATAGAAGATTTAGAACTGGTTTGCAAAAAGAGAAGAGAAAGTATAATCCTATGAGATCATCCACTTTCTCCCTGCCATGTCCTTTGCCCAACCAAATTCTAAGTATAGATTACTTTGTCATCCATGGCAATGGAGAGGAAGTTTCTAGGCTGTGAGCCCGTTGTTGGGTAGGGACCGTCTCTATATGTTGCCAGCTTGTACTTCCCAAGTGCTTAGTCCAGTGCTCTGCACACAGTAAGTGCTCAGTAAATACAATTGAATGAATGAATGAATGAAGTGATCCAGTGATGCCAAAAATGTGTTTTATAAGATGATTCAATGTAGGAGAGGTGGGGAGACATTCCAGGGTTCTTCTTGAGAGATAACTTGATTTACAGTATTGTGGAAAATCCTCATCACATCTGCTTTTCACCTTTGGACTGAAGGTGCCCAACATGAAATTGAGTTGGTCCTTGGTAATTAGAGTTCTGTACCCTCTTCTGAAGCAAGATATAGGATATTTATCTTTGCAATTTGATTGGAAGTTAGGAATTCATAAGTGTGTGTGTGTGTGTGTGTGTGTGTGTGTGTGTGTGTGTGTGTGTGTGTGTGTGTTTTGAAAACCTGGAGGAGGTTGGATTTTCTGGCTGGCGTTAGTGCATTCCACGTACTTCCAAATAGCTGTCTCTGACAGACAAAATATCTCTGCTTGGACTAGCTCGGTGTAAGCGGATTACACGGTACTATCATTTGTTAATAACAATGCAGTTTTCTGTCATATAATTAGAAAATGCATCTTGCTTTGCCTCCAGGCACTGTAGCCTTATTGCATTTGCACATATTTCAAAATGTTTCAAGTGTACTGACCAGATAACATTACTGAATATATTAGATAGGCAGGCACTTTTAAGGGAAAATAATAAACATACTTGTATATTAAAAAGTTAATTCAGTCTGGAGCCAAACAGGTAATTTTCCCTTCAGCATTTTTTCACTCAACTAAGACAGGTTGGACTAGGATTGCAGTCACCCTGTCTGCAGAGTCTGGCTTGACTTGCGTACCAGGGGCAGATTTTCTTCAGAGACAGACAGCAAGATGATCTGATTGGCTTTGTTCCAGAGCATGCTCACAAAGGCTTCTTTGATGGAAGGTTTCTTGGTAAGCACTGTACCAAAAGCAGCCTGCCACCCTCCTTTCAAAGATACCCATTTACAGTAATTCCCAGAAAGGGAAAAAGAGTGAAATGGGGGTTTACCACAAGAATAATTATGCTGCCTGGCTTAGGGAAAATGGGGAAAGTTATTATAAGTAAACTGCTGGATGTTGAAGTAGCAGGTTGGCAACTATGCAAGAGCATAAGGAATGTGCAATTAAGCTAATTAAAACATCATCATTATGCTTATCAATCTTTTCGGAAGCAGGGTGAGGCGAAGCAGAACGTTACAGCATGACTGCTTTTGCAGATAAAGAACTAGGGCTACCTGGTTAGCCGTCCTTATAGCAAAATTGTTTGTGCGGCTAGGTAACGGCATTCACCATCAGTTGATTTAACGCTCCCGGTACTGTAATCAGTGATTGACTTGAGCTGGTTACAATCGCAATGTGGGAAAGGGCAGTAGAGATGCATCCATAATTCAACTTTGCATCCAATCTTCCTGGTTTTAGCTCATTTGCTATTCCCCGTTTGTGTATTCTCGTTAGTCGTATTTTCCAAAGCGTGTATAGGGTCTTCATTCTTCTGTTGGCCTCAGAACTGTATTCTTGTAATGGAGGTAGCGTGACCCTATCAAATCGTTCTTTCCTCCGTAAGCTGGTAACTGGCATCAGCCTTCTTGAGAACAGTGCACCGCCATGCTTCTCCCACAGACGTTCTGATTTCTAGAGTAACGAATTGGAGTGATGCAGTGGCCTTGTCGCTCATTCTAATGTGAGTCTATGGTGTTCTTAAAATGGAGAATAAACAAGTGGTGTGGTTAATTCACGGGCACAGATTCATCCCCTAAATAGGTAGAAGGATGTCTTCAGGCCCTCCTGAGACTAGTTACTCCACTTGAAGCATGGAGTCTATGAGATTTTTTCCACAAGCACTCTGTTGTGTTTACACTCCTGAATATTCTCTTGGCTAGGACAAGGCAGGAAACACAATTGGCCAAAACATACCTTTGTTTTTAAGTAAATCAGATACTTTCCACAGTAAACAAAGAAAGAAGGGGGCAGTTATAGGTAGGACATAGTTGCCAACATTTCATTTTGTGCAGGGGTGGGGTTTCCAGGAAGAGGGGTTTACGGGGATATGACTTCCAGGGGGTGAGGTTCCAGGAGCTGGGAAAAAAAAAACCCAAAAAGGAAAATAAAGCACGAAAGGCAGGCACAAAGGGAGACTCACATGTCGTCTAGACCCGAGATGCACAGCCAGGAAAACACCCCCAGAGCCTAGAGCCCTAACCAGAGGACACAGACTTCTATCTCCCCCTGTAGACCATAAGCTCCATGTGGGCAGGGATCTCATCTTCCAACTCTGTTGTTTCATACTTTCTCAAGCATTTAGTGCAATGTTCTGCACAGAGTAAATGCTCAGTACATATTATTAACTGATGGATTGATGAGAGATGGGAAAAGTAGAACCAGAGAGAGGAGAGCAAAATGAAATGGAGAGGAGAGAGAAAAAGAGAGAGAGAAGCAGAGAAAGAAGAGAGAAGAAGAAATGACCTAGATTCAGAGGGAAGAGAGAATGGTAAGAGAAACTGAGCTAGAGACAGACCCAGAGACCGGCTCCAGTGTTCTTTTTCCTGTTCTGCAGCAAGTGGCCATGGGGAGTCTGAGCCAAAGGAGATGCCACAGGGGGAGGTGAAAGGGCCGTGGGGCGGGGCTGATGCCTGAATCCCAAACAGGAGAAGGAGCCAAGGTCTGAGCTCCATGAATACATACCCTCGCTTGCAGCCTGGACAAGCTGGACAACAAACCTCACAGCACCTCTTGTCCTGCCCCAAAAGCTGGAGGCACAAAATGAATGACTTCATCTCCACAACCCAAACTCGCAGGTAGTGAATGTCCTCAATCACTGTTCTCAATGGCAGGATAGTTGAACTGAAGATGTACCCTGTAGAGAAACACCAGTAACAGAGCCTGAAGGTTGGGACCAGCCTTGCAGTGGATGTCAGTTTGAACTTCATTCTTGGTTTGATCCAGGTAGTCTAAAAATGGACCCCAGGGTCCTCAAGTAGAAAACTTAGTTTTGTGTTGCATCTCTAGACTGCGGTTAAAGACAAAATGTTCCTTCCATTCAAACTGTGTGGGTGGACTACTTTCCTTCCAGTGTTGAAGTATCACATTTTCAGCTGCTAATCATGATTGTATTTGTTAAGTGCTTACTATGTGTCATACACTGTGCTGAGTGCTGGGGAAGATACAAAATCATCAGCTCCCCCATGGGGTTCACAGTCTAAGTAGGAGGGAGGACAGGTATTGGATCCACAATTTGTAGATGAGGGAACTGAGATGTAAAGAAGTTAAGTGACTTGTCCAAGGGCACACAGCAGGCATGTGGCAGAGTTGGGATTAGAACCCAGGTCCTCTGAACCTCAGGCCCATGCTCTTACCACTAGGCCCTGCTGCTTCTCTAATACAATTAATAAAATTCATTCATTTCCTTTGGTGTATTCAGTTAGTTCAGCACCATTGAGCCAACTCTTAGTGACTGTGGACCGGACAGTATTTTTGTTGGAAACAATTAACACATAAAAGCCAAAATCCAAACCGTTACTTAAAATAGCTTATTTTTGTATGTGTTTGGGTATTGTTGAGAAGCAGATGATTTCCAGAGAACACCCACTCCTAGTGTAACCTTCCCAACTGCAGAGTTTTAAAATTACTAAGAGCCAGTGAGAAGTCCCAGGTGTAGCTTAGTAGATAGAGCATGAGTCTGGGAGTCAGAAGGAACTGAGTTCTAATCCCATCTTCACCACATAATAATAATAATAAGAAGAAGAAGAATGGTATTTGTTAAGCGCTTACTATGTGCCAAGCACTGTTCTAAGTGCTGGGGGGATACAAGGTGATCAGGTTGTCCCATGGGGGGTTCACAGTCTTAATCCCCATTTTCCAGATGAGATAACAGGCCCAGAAAAGTGAAGTGAAGTGAAGTCACACAACAGACAAGTGGCAGAGCCGGGATTAGAACCCATGACCTCTGACTCCCAAGCTCATGCTCTTTCCACTGAGCCACGCTGCACATGTCTGCTGTGTGACCTTGGGCAAGTCACTTAACTTCATCTACCTCATCTGTAAAATGGGGATTAAGAGTATGAGCCCAGTGTGGGACAGGAACTGTGTCCAACCTGATTAACTTGTTTCTACCCCAGCACTTAGAAAGCTCTTAGAGCAGTGCTTGGCACATAGATAATGCTTAACAAGTATGATCATCATCATTATTATTATTATTGGGCCCGTGTCTTCCTGATGGGCCACCTATTTGCTTTCACAGGTGGTATGAAAATCCCAGCTGGACTATTTGTTCTCACCTTAATATATTGTTGTCTCCATGCGTTTCAATGTTTTCCCAGAACAGAAGTTTTATAGAATGAATTTTGTAGCTTCTAACCCCAAATAAGCTGAAGAGAAACGGATAGTAATTGACAAATTGACAAATTCAAATTGATGATCTGCTGTTTATACTTTCTTTACATAGTCCCACGTACCTAGAACAGAATCTGCAGCATTGTAGGTCCTCAATACATGCTAGCAGTCGCAATGATGATACTAATAATAATATTACGGAAGCAATCAGTTAATCAACAGTATTTATTGAGCCCCGTACTCTGTGCAGAACACTGTACTGAACACTTGGGAGAGTACAAGCCAATTAATGGACTCAGTCCCTGCTCAAGGAGTTTACAGTCCATTGGGGGAGACAGAGATTAAAATAAATTATAGACAGAGGAAGCCACAAAGGTTAAACATATGTTAAAGAGTTATGGAAAAGGTGTGAAGTTTTGGAGAAGTGCTTAGATGGTTCAGAAGTAAAAGCATCCAAAAAGAAGAGAATCCTCAAGATGGGTAATTTTCAGAAGTAGAAAACCCAGAGAATATAGAAATATATGTGAATATACTACTAGAAGAAATAAAAGAGTGTTAGTGGTGTAAAAAGTTATTTTCCTTAAGTAGACTGCAAATTCATCCGGTCCCAAAATCCTAAAATATGCATTTCCAATCATTTTTGTGGCTTGGCAGCCAGAAGAAGAGGCTAAGGAAAGGTGGTCCCAGGTTTTCCCCAGCCCCCAAAGCAGAATTGGCACTGTTTCTGCACCAAATGCCCCTTGTGGGGACACTCTGGCCTAGTCTAAAATTCTCACTGGGAAGCATTGCTCTGACTCTGAAGGAGGCTTTCTGCATGTCCTGCACTCTGATGCTTGGAAAATCTTCCTAATAACGTTGTTCAGAAACTCACATTCCCCTCCCTAGCTGCCTGTCAGTTAAGCTGTGTTGGCTTCTGGCTCCATCTTTCTGGTGTACTTTTCCAAGCGCTTAGCGCAGTGCAGTGTAGCCAGAGGGCTTTCAAATAAAGACTACCAATATTTTCCCTAACCCCGAAATAGCATTGCTTCCTCTGCCACAGTTCCTATTGCCTGGGCCACATTTTTCACCTTTCTTCCTGCACCCTCGGGGAACACAATATTCAGTGATTTCCAGAAGCAGAAGTGGCATGGAACAGACAACAGAGCCTCTCAGGGCTGGCAAGATGCCAAAAAGTCACGACGATCAGCCTCCCCAAAGAGGCCAGTACCAGTACCTAGGCAGCTCTGACCTTTGCTTACATGTGACATGTGACCATTTTCCTGCTCCAGAGAAAGATGGGAAGTGTAGGGAAGGAATATTCAATTGCCATTTTCAATCCTTTCATATTTTGAAAGTAAACTTCATTTGTCTACTTGGTTGCTTTTATGTTTGGGGTTAAGAATTGAGAGATTAAGGTTAAGGATCACTCTGTGCCGGTAAGGGGTCTCGTTTCAGTGTGGTGTAAATTGAAACTCTCTCACAAGGCAAGTTACTAATGTCAAAAAACAGCAAAAAAGGTAAAATCAATCTCGTAAATGGGCCATTCACGGTAGGTTTTTTTATGCTGAAGAATATACTGCCTGAAGTTTTGTTTCTCTTTCATGAAGTGTTTATAGGATCCATACCATCTTCATAATGAAAGACTAGAAAATTACTGTGCTTGTCTTATGTTTGCCAAAGTGATCAATCCTAGATTGTGAACAGGTTTATCTCATCTTCTAATCAGCTAAGCCTTTTAAAATAAAGTTGCCTTAAAAATACAGCCCTGTTAGTGAGGTTTGTTTTAGTTCAGACTTCACTCACAGCTACAGAATCACCCTCAGGACTACCTTTTTCAGTCAGTCAGTCAATCGTATTATTCATTGATGCATTCATTCAGCCTTATTTATCGAGCGCTTACTGTGTGCAGAGCACTGTACTAAGAGCTTGAAAAGTACAACAGAAATAAACAGACACATTCCCTGCTCATAACTAGTCTTCAGGCCTTTTTCTATGCAAGCAGCTTACAGCAAACTCCCATTATAATAGTTACTTGGAAAAAAAATCTTTGTTTAACATTTTAAGTTATGATTGGATAGGGAGCAAATGCAATCCTTTTTTTCCCTTAAACATAACAGTTGTGTCTGAACTCTGGCTAATAATACCGCATTTTCTTGAAAAAATATGTACATAACCTGACATTATTCTTAATGTCAATTCAATGTGTTACTTCTAGTTTGAAGTGCAGCTTTAATCCCGAAGGCCAAAAAAAATCCTATTCCATGCCACTGAGTTACAAAGCAGTTGCTATCACTATATCATCATTGCTAGTAGATATAATCAATTTACTTCATGCTAAATGAACTGGCCTTCTACTTCCTTTTCTTAGTGTCTACTCAGTGGTCTCATTAAATTCTTTTCAGGATGCTGATTTATTGCCGTTCTGGCCAGAATTGTGCTCTCTACTGCTTTCCAAACCAAAGAAGTTAAATAGCTGTTCTTTGACATTTGCTTTACTGATCACATCAAGTTTTATTTACTATTTTAAGGTTTCTTGTAAATAAAATAGGATTTAAGAGTTCCAGAGCACAGTAGGTAACCCGAATTCAAATGAGGGGTGGCCAATCACCAGGGTTATGGATGCCATGGGTCTTGTTTCATGAAGCTTCAAGGCCGGCACAGGCACATTATATTGCATTGCAGTCACAAGGGAGACGGTACTGCAATTGTCCATATTGCGGTCACTTTGCAGATGCAGTGTTGCAGCTACAAGATTTAGATTGGTGTGTGATTTGGGCAGGAAGAGAAGGGGAGTCAGGGTGACCTCAGTGGGGAAATTGCATGACTTCTTTAATAAGAAGCAAATGGAAAGACTACACAATGGGTTGCTTTCAAAATTGGATTATAACATTTGCATTACTCTTAAATTTGAATTTTGATAGATTTTGCCCCCTCAAACCTACAACCTTCCAAATGTTCTGAATCCATCTATCATCGTACTTTTACCCCAGAAGTGAATTTTGCCCAGGTGTTTAAAGATATTCCAATTCAGGAAATGCATATCAGTGAAGTCTTTGGACTTTTAAAGGGTTAGCAGTGAGGCCCAGGAGTGCCTCAATTACGCAGTTCACAAATAACAATGTAGGTTGAATTTGGTCATTGAATGTCAGTTTAACCCTGTTGTATAAGTGCCTGAATTTCCCATTTCCTATGGAAAAGTTTCACTTCTGAGCTCCACTGAAGAGGTCATTTCAAACTAATGATGGTTTGGAAGCTTTCATTTCATGTCAGAATCCAGCATCCATATCTGACCTAGGTATAGGCAGAATGGATTGATCCAGTCGACCTTTGTGAAAACCTTTTAGAGCAACTCAAGAACTGCAGGGAAGAGGGAGCTTTCCCAGGCCCTGAATCCCCTTCGCTGGACACTGTTCAAACTAAATCAGGACAGATCTTATAACTTTACACTAGCCTTTAAGAGCCCATTTGCTAGGCCAATTCTGAGACATGAATGAATTGCAGAAAACTCAGCCTTCTGTTAGACTGAAAGTATAACATTTACCTTTGTTACAAGCCCTATTTACAGGCATAAGTTTATGTGTTACACCTGCACGAGTGTGGTGAGGTTGAAAAATGAGTTTCCTGCTTCCGTTTCTGGCTATTTATAACAAGATCATGCTGTCCTGCTGCTTTGCCTTAAAGAAGAAGTGAATTTTATGGTCAGCTAGCAGTTAACACACATTTATCTAAACTAGGAAGCAGATTACTTGATGTAGACACTCTGTTTAATGTCTACTTTTTTGGATTTATATACGGTTATATTTTTTAGAAAAACTAAAATCTGATATTTAGACTCTACTCTTCTGTATTTGTTGATTGGGTTCTGAAATAACTGCCTCACCCCCTCACAATCTCACACACTTCATTGCTAGTATTACATGACAGTTGCAGTGATGAAAGCCTGAAAATTACCTAAATGACAGAGGTTTGGAAAACCTACACTCTTTTTTTAAAGAATGTAGTTCACATTTTGTTTTTATTTCTTTTATTTTCTTTCTCCTTTTCCTCATCCCTTAGTTCAAAAAGTCCAGATCTTGTTGGTTTCAGTTGTCTCAGAAGTACACGAGTGGCAGCTTCAGGCTCATAAATGGTCCGTGGTACAGCACGTGTGGCCCCAGGGGATGCATGTCTGAAAGCACAGCATGATTTAGCTACTTATTTTGTCCAAATGCATTGTCATGGTTTTAGTTAGAGGCGAAAAAAGATCCCAGCCTTTGTCTGGACAGTTTGAGTTCCCTATTCAGGAATGGCTTAGGAAAAAGGTGAAGGCCCAGGAGTATCTGCCTCTGAGGAGGTCTCCCAGAGATTTACTGTCACATGACCACAGACAAACGGCAGAGCTGGGATTAGAACTCTGGCCCATACTCTAGTTCAGTAAATTTATGATTGATGGTATTTGATGATAGCCCATTATACCAAAGGGTAATGACTAACCCTAGTGCTCTACCCACCCGGCCAAGCTGCTTCCCACTTGTGGCAGCGTACTGGACTGGTAGAAATACTGCAGCGGCAGCTCAATAAGATTAGAGCCACACCAAAATGTTGATTCTCCGGGTTTGCTAGGCGAAAGCATTCAAAAATCCTGTTGCTCCACATTCTTCTCCAATTGTGTATCATTTGAGTAGTGTAGGTATCTCCAGGGGGGTTCATATTAGCTCACAGGTGACAGCTAAATTCAGGAAATCATGACCAAAGAATGACAGGTGAATATACCTGTCGCAGCACCAGTCACTGCCTGACTTAAACTGCCTTAGCTGCCATCCCCAGGGGTTCAGCTGTTCATTACCATCAGAGGGTGTTGATGCTGTTTATAAAATGGGTGGACCCAGTGGTCAGAGGGACTCCAGCCTCATATCTCCCCTTCTCCATTGCAGGGGGCCAGCAGTTTGGCCTCCAGAACTGGCCAATCAATCAATCAATCAGTCAATCAATAGTATCTATTGAGTGTTTACTCTGTACAGAATACTGTACCAAGTGTTTGGGAGAATACAATACAACAGAGGTGGTAGACATGTTCCCTGCCCACAAGGAGTTTACAGTCCAGACCAGGAGACCAACATTAAAGTAAATTACAGACATGTACTTAAGTGCTGTGGGACAAGATGGAGTGACTGTCAAGTTCAGAACCAAGTGCATAGGCAGAGAAGCAGCATGGCTCAGTGGAAAAGAGCACGGGCTTTGGAGTCAGAGGTCATAGGTTCAAATCCTGACGCTGCCTGTTATCAGCTGTGTGACTTTGGGCAAGTCACTTAACTTCTCTGGACCTCAGTTACCTCATCTGTAAAATGGGAATTAAGACTGTGAGCCCTCCATGGGACAACCTGATCACCTTGTAACCTCCCCAGTGCTTAGAACAGTGCTTTGCACATAGTAAGCACTTTATAAATGCCGTCATTATTATTATTATAGGCAATGCAGAAGGGAGTGGGAGCAGTAGAAATGAGGGCTTAGTCGGAGCAGGCCTCTTGCAGGAGATGTGACTTTAGTAAGGCTTTGAAGGTGGGGAAAGTGGTGGTCTGTCATATTTGGAGGGAGGGAAAGTGTTCCAGGCATAAGGAAGACCTAATGTCGAGACAGATGAGATCAAGGTACATTGTGTAGGTTGGCGTTAGGGGAGTGATGTGTGCAGGGTTGGTTGATAGTAGGAAATCAGTGAGGCAAAATAGGTGGGGGTGAACTGATTGAGTGTTGAAGGGAAAGAGGGAGCCAGATGGTTGGCAGGGGAGATCTGGCCTAGAACACCATGGCCACACTTTTGGGTCTGCACTCAAACGTTTTTTACTTCAACCCACTCCACACAGTTAGTACTGCAATCTTTAGACTACTTATGTGTCTGTGGAGAAGTGTTCAGAGACTCCTCTACCATCCTCATCATTACACTGTGACCACATCCCCATGTTATGGAAGTAATTTCCCATTACACTGCAGCTTTGGTCTCCCTCTTCTGTGTATTGTTTTGCTCACATCTTGGATAGTCTTTCCGATTAGCCATCCATATTTTCCCTAAATAGGAAACCTCCCAGGGAATTCCAAGCTGCTCCTAAAAAGCACCTTTCTTAACCAAATCTGACCCTCATTCCATTATGACTTCCCTCAGGTTCCAGCTCACTGCAGACTTTTAAAACCAGGATCTGATGCTTTAAATCATTAAAACGAATTGTTGGAACAGTGTACTAAGCTATTGTTGAATCTTAATTGAACACTTTCAGGGCTTCATGAGGAATAAAGAGAAAGGGAGAGTGACTTCTGCCACCCTAGAAATGCAATCACTGCATAATAATGTCCTCCCGGAGAGTCATATGGTAATTAGAATGGAGCCCAGTTAAGAGGCATAGTTATATTCCTCGAGTAATGTAGCATTTTCCAGGAAAGTGGTTGAACAGTTGCCTCAGATTCCCCAACGATCAGTACTCAGGTTTGTGAATCCTTTTTCCCAACCCCTCCATCTAATCCTGTTTATGACTACAAAGGAAGCTCCTTCTACTACCATGAAGAGATATCTCCAGCAATGTCAAGACCGATGATGGTCATTTCATAAAGGAAAACTGTGAGTTCAAATCATTCCTAGATGAGGAAATTTCCAATAATATTTCAATAAAATATTGAAATACCACCAACACCAACTTCTCCAATTGACCAGCATTTAATCAGAGTTACAAATATGCACTGGGCTGTTTCACGTCACTTTAGGAGATTTGCCACAAATTTAATCTCAGACGTTTGGAGACAGTGTCTTGCAGAGACAGAATGGGGTTAGCTGTTCCTGGGGCTTTTCCACTCTGAGCTGCTCTGGTCACAGTCAGCCAGTCAATCTTATTTATTGAGTGCTTACTGTGTGCAAAGCACTGTACAAGCACTTGGGAGACTACAATATAACAGGTGCACTCATTCAATTGTATTTATTGAGCACTTACTGTGTGCAGACTACTGTACTTGGGAAAGTACAATACAACAACACACAGGTACAAGTTCAGCAACCAGAAAACCAATTGACTCATCTTTCCTTCCCGAGAAATAATGTGATCTTCCCGAGGTATTATGGCCCTGCAAACAGACTTAACAGAAACCACTCTGTGAAGCTAGCAGTGAAAATGCATACTATATGAATCAAAATCAGTATCTTGATTTCTCTTAGCTATGTCAGCTTACACAGTCACAGTTAATAGGCTGTAGAAACTTTAAACCAAAATTCGGACTTAGCCATAGACTGACCCTCCTCTCATATTGGCCCTTTACTGGGGCTACTCTAAAATAGCAGCAGTCACTTTTCATTTCTCCTCATGAAAGATCCTTCACATGGTTCCTTTTGTGTCCTGAAGACTATGGTGGTGAGCTTCTTCAGTTTAAAACCAGGAAGCAGGATAGAGGTTCCCCCTCTGCATGTCCTTATTTAACTCTTTCCTGACCTCTCCCGGGGACTGATTCTCCCTTGGAAGTGGTTGGGTTCCAGCATATGTCTCCAGGTCAGCCAGCTACTCCAAGAGTGGTTGACGAGGCATGAAAATGAATCTCTCCTCAACAAGGTGTGCTGTATTTGGTAGAGTAGTTACAATTTCCTCTCCTGATGTCCTGTGCCGTCTGGACAGACCATCACATGTGCTATTGCCTCCAGTGTATAGTGGTGAAATGTTTCTCTTGGATTCTTGCAAGGGAGCAAGTTCACTTAAATCCTAAGCGTTATCATGGTCTAGAGGATAGAGCACAGGCCTAGGCGTCAGAAGGACCTGAGTTCTAATCCCAGCTCTGCCACTTGTCTGTTGTGTCATCCTTGGCAAGTCACTTGCTCCTCATTAATGGGTAGTTTGCATCAATATATGTAAAAGCCAATACAGCAGAGTCTACTAATTTTGTGTGTTCTCAAGTTTAACATATAACAAAATAAGCATGAGGAAATATACTGGTGAACAGGCAAATTGAATTCAAAGTTTATTTAATACTTGAGAAAATGTATTAAATGGTTCAAATCCAAGATACTTTACTTCTGCTGCCTGATTTCCAAGTGGTATTCTCTGAAAGCATGCATAATCTGAACCTTCAAAACTGTAATTAACTAAGCTCAGATGTGTCATTCGTCTAAATTGAAGTGTCTTCAAATGAGAGGCCTCTTCAGGCATGGATAATAAATAACTCCACAAATTTTTAACTTAATGATTTTGAAATCTTTAGAAAAGAGAAGGTATATTGAGTGTTGCCATGATCACCAAAAAGCAAGCACAGATTGGTTCACTTATGGCCAAGATGGTGATTGGGCAAGAGGATGGGGGCATGGGGGGGTGGTCCATGAAGGAGGCCTCCAGGGCAGAGATAGTCTCACCTCCCATTCTCCCCCCTGGTCCCCACAGCATTTCTATCAGAAGGTATATGTATGCTAGCTTGATTAAAAATTAATAGTCCCATATTCTCCAGAGGTGATAGCCACACCAGATCATTACTAATGATTGCATCCAGGACCTCTCACTAGGGAGCACATTAGGGAGCAAAGAGCTGCTCAAGATAGCAGGCCTTCAGATTTCCTAGAATTCCTCCTGATTTCTTTCAACAGAAAAATAGATATTTGCATGTGCAGACACTCTGCCCTTCTCCTTTCTATCACCTGGGAAGGCTGGTATTGGTAGAATAATATTTGTATAGCTGATTATCAGAAAATTGCACAAAATTATTGATGGAATGACGCAAAGGGTGAGAGAGAGTGTGTGTGTATTTAGTGAGGTAGGGAATTTGTCCAGAAGACATCAGCGCAGTGTAGCATAAGAAGAGAAGCAGCATGGCCTAGTGCAAAGAGCATGAACCTGGGAGACCTAGAAGGTTCTAAGCCCAGTTCTGCCACTTGTCTGCTGTGTGATCGTAGGCAAGTCATTTCACTTCTCTGGACCTCAGTTCCCTCATCTGCCAAGTGGGGATTCACTGTCTGTTCTCCCTCCTACTTAAACTTGAGCCCCATGTGGGACCTGATATCTTGTGCTTGGCATATGTGGAGTGCTTAATAAATAATATGATTTTTATTAATTATTATTGACAGCAAAAGAAGAAACCTTTCAGATTTGCTGGAAGAGATATGGCTTCATATGGATTTCTCCACCCTGATCACTTTGACTTAACACTTATTCTTTGAAGTGGTCAGGCTTTGGGGCAATGACTTTTCTGTTGCTGCCAGTCCATGTTGAACCACTGTATGGTTCCCCTTTGGAGCACCTGACAGACAGCTGAGGGAGCAGACTCTGATTTAGACAGTACTCAGAATAACCAATTAAGTTTCCTTGTTCATAACAATCAGTATTAGTTGTTGTGTTCCATTAGCTGAGTTTCTGGGCACAAGCCCAGAGAAAAGACAAAACTCAGACAGCTCACAATAACAAGTCATCCCCTCCCCAGGTTGATCCATTCAGATCCAGCTAAAGGTTAAACAGATGGGTCTTATTTGATGCCTGGAGGCCAATGGATGTGGAACTCCCAGAGCAGAAAATGGGCACAAATTTCAGGTCTTGTCTGAATAGCAGCCTGTTTTGCCAGTTCTCCTACCACCTCTTAACATCAGCTCTAGGGACTATTAGAAAGAACAATCAACTTTGGCTGACTTCAGCTCTGTGGAGTGACCATCTGTAAGGTAACCTGGACTGAAGACACCTGGGTTTCTCTAAACCGACCGCACTCCAATTGCTCTCAGAAGCTATTAAGAATCTGTTGTGTCTTAGAGCTGACTTGTTTAGAGATACTGCCTTTTAGCACTACGATGCAGGTGTATTTTGCTTCTCTGTAATTTGTCATTTTATTTCCAGAGGGAAAGTGGGGGAGGCATATGGTAAGAAAAAAGAAGTGAGGACGGTGGGGTGGGGGACGGAAGAGGTGGGGAGAGAGAGAGGTAAAAGAGGAAAGGGAAGAAGGAAAGATAGATGAGAGGAGAAAGCCAGCAGAAGAAGTAGGGGAAGGAGGGGAGGGAGATCGGGGAAAAGGAGAAGGAAGCAGGGGTGCGAGATGGATAGTGGGGTAGTTGAGAATCCTGGATGATCTTCAGGAAATGGAGGAGACTTGTTGGCTAACCAGACGCACATTGCACTTGGATTTACACTCTTTATCCACACCTCCCTCAGCCCCACAGTAGGGAATGTGTCCACCACCTCTATTACATAGTATTTTCCTCAGCACAAAGTACAGTACTCTGCAGTCAATGAGTGTTTGATAAATAAGATTGATTGATGGTTCTAGCTGCTTGGCCTTGGATGAACCATTTCAGCCATGATGGCTGCTGCTACCAATGAAGAAAAGGAGGCTGTGACAAGTGACCTCTCCTCTCTTTTGTGATGTCACTGCCACAACTCTCCCACCATGCTGGCCCAGAGCAGGACCCTTGAAGGGCCTGTCCTAGACCCTGTAATGATTGGTTCAAATCCCAAATAGCACAAACATCACACACAGAGTGGAACAGCTGGTTTCCTAATTCAGGAGCAGCCCTAAGAATAGCATGTGATAGTAAATTAAAGCTGAAGCCAAAGATTAAGCCTTATATGAAAACTAATTTTTTTAAATCATTTGACATGTAAGGTATTTTTATTTTTCCATGAACCTTCTTGAGTAATAATTTCTTATGGCAGACTAGTCAAATTGATGGACATCATGTAGGTCTAACATGTATGATTATGAAATAATTACAATTGATGAAAGTCTTTCGAGTCATTTAGGCTTTATTACATTGAAATTGTTCTGCAAGATGCAATAAATAATCAGGACAATGTGATTAGCAATGCTCTAATAAGACCATACATACATACATACATGTGTAAGTATTGAGGAGTAGGAGGCCAGTTTAAAACACTGTCAGGTTGAAGTGTTAAAAGGGCTGATCTCAACTGCGTGTGTGGGTGTGGATGTTTTCATGGAGGAGATCTGAAATACTTCATGCATAGTTTACTGGTAATAAACTACATTTTGGGACTTTGCCATACTAACCCATACTTAACCCAGACATTCCCTGCAAATGATTTCCAACCCATCTATTGTTCCTAAATATGAAATGGTAATTTTTTTAGAAAACCCTTTGTCTTTTGATCCAAGTGTTGTATGCATAACTTAACTGGCTGCTCTCCCTACCTCACAGGTTTGATGTGAGGGCTGAAATGAACTAATTAATGTGAGAGTGCTTTGGGAATAAATATGACGTTGCAAACCAAGTTTAGAGAAGCAGTATAGCCTAGTGGAACGAGCATAACCCTGGGTGTCAGAGGACCTAGAGTCTAATCCCAGTTCCACTACTTGTCTGCTGTAAATCCTTGGGCAAGTCGCTTAATTTCTAAGTGCCTCATTACCTCATCTGTCAAATGAGAATTAACATTGTGAGCCTGTTTGGAACAAGGACTGTGTCCAACCTGATTATCTTGTATCTACACCAGCGCTTAGTACTGTGTCTAGCACCTAGTAAGTGCTTAACAAATACTATAAAAATCTAAAAAAAAAAAAAACCAAAAAGATGTACCAGTAGAATAGAGAGCCCAAAGAACTGCTTGCTGTTTGTTTTCTGCTCATAAAAGCTACGGTCCTTTTTATAGAAAGTGGAATGGTTCTAGAAAATACCACTAGGTTAAAAATATGTTCTAAGAGTTCATTAATGTATTATTACATTTGTTTTCAACGTTCTAAAGAAGATGCTTTTGTTCCCTGGCTGGCATCAAGCCCTTGCTTCTGTCAGTTCAGTGTGTCAGGACAGTATGATCCTAGGACCCCAAAGAGCTGAGTCTGCAGAATATTTGCTTATTACCCAAAGAACTTAAATAACCTGGAATTCACTTGTGACTGACCTTTTACTTTGACTACTGGCTGTTTTTTGTTGGTTTTAGATCACTGCATGACAAGCAGGATTCAAATTCCTGCCACTGGAAAAAGGATTTTGCTGTACCTCATCGTTTAATAATCAACGTTTTAATTTTATTGTGTAAAGACCACAACAGAGTACTAGCTTAAAAAAATCATCAGAGCCGACTGTATTAGTTCAAGTAAAGCTTGAAATCAGTCTGACACGACCAGCACGGAGGAAGATTTATATACTGAATAATTGAAAACGTAATCAAGGGGGAAGCAACCTGCTCTGAAAAGTTTTGGGGGTGGGGGAGACCAGCTCCTTGGTTTCAGTGGTAACAAAGATAATGTTCTGCTGGCCTATCTGGAGACCTAAATGATGCAAAATGTGCAATTGGACTTTAAAAAGAAGAAGAAAATTCCTTGTTAATTAATTTATACAGCTGTCAGTACAGCTCTCTCGATATTCCTGCTCTAAGTGTTTGACTGCCATAGATTTTCTTGCAGTTCCTGGCGAAGCTCCAGCGAAAGCCTGGGATTTATTAGGCTGGCTTGGTGCAAAGTCTATTGATTGAGGCCTCCAGGGTAATAACTAAATAGAGCCGGTGCAACAAGTCAATAACACCATTGTTGCTACAGACTCCATTCACTGGAGGAGTTAGATTGTTTTACAGTGGCAAAGAGTAATCATGAGCAGATCAGTATGTTCAACATGCTCTGCACCATGTTAACGCTGTGGACTGTTTTAAAGCTTTCAGCAGGATCACTGGAGAGTTGGGGTTGGGTAGTGGGGATTATGAACCCTGTGAACTCCTTCATTGCGGCTTAAAGGTTTCAACTTTTGTTTTAACATCTAACGTAACCTCCGAGTGCTCTGAGTCAGAGTTGGTGCAGGCAGGCGCAGAAAGTGTCTCTTGGGCAATCTTCAGTGGTGAGATAGCATGAAGTGTTTCATTTTGGTCTAGGCCTTAGAAGCAACAGGCCTGTGGATGGAGGACATTTACATCACTGCTGTGAAACTCTTGCCTGAGTAGTTAACCCAGTCCTAACTCCCCCAGGGAAACAAGTATCTGGAAGGATTATTCGAAAGGAGGGTAATTTTAACTCAAATTGAGCAAAACAATACCTTTTTGCATTGCTTTGAGTCACTCACTGTATTTGTGTACTGGTAACCGTTCCTTGTCTGAGGGTTTTAAATGATTTAAAAAAAAAAAAACCTAACAGCTCCTCTTCTACCCCCTGTATGCTGACTAAAGGCTCATTTCCCTTCTTTCTATACCCACCCAATAAAAATGTTTTTTTAAAAATTTTACAAGTCAGAAGATATAAAATCTTGGCCTAATAAACCCTGCAATTCCTTTGAAGAGGCTAGTCACACCTTGTTGTAGGAAATCTATTTATGTGCGGAATAATACGCATCTCACAGTTTTTTACATAATGCTAAGGGACAAGCATGTTCATTGGCTAATTGGTGCAGAATTAAGTATAGTCAAGTTATTAATTCTGTTTTAATGTATTTTATTTTGTTTAGTGTTTACAACAGTATTTTTTAATATTTTTGCAATTTCTCCTGTTCTTTAGTCATATCCAGATTTTTGCAACAACCCCATAATGATCAAAAACAGAAGGTCATTCCCTAAAGAATATAATACACAGAGTCTCTCCCTTGGATTGTGAGCCCCTTGTGGGACAAACTCTGTCTGACTTGATTATCTTGTATCCACTCCAGCTTTTAGTACATAGTAATCACTAAACAAATAACACAATTTTTGGTATTGAGAAAAATCAAGAGATCTGAATTCCAGTTCTGCCTTTTTCTGATGCATTGCTGAATTCACTAGCCAGGTTGTTTCATCTGTCTCTTCCTGTTACTTTATTAGAAAACTAGTGTTAGAAAACAGTGGCCATTCTAAGATCCTTAACTTTGCTCCCAAAAATCTATCAAGGACTTTTCATTCTTGAATTTCTACAGCTCTTTCTGGTCCCTATTAGGCAGCTGTTGCCCATTTCAGTCCTTCTCCGCACAACTCATTAAGTCACAATGAAGAGGTATCCCAGGGAGTGGAGCAGAGATGGCTCCTCTGATGGCAGAATTAGTAACCACTTATGTCTGCTGCTGTGCCCCAAAGTTATCTTCTTAGGTGCAAGACCCCCTTAGGTGTGTGGAGCATCATGCTTGCCCCATTCTCAGCATGGGGTACACACACAAGCACACACAACTGAGTAGACATTCCTGTGTAGAGTTCTGACTGTCCATTCTCCTACCTTCAGGGGAGAATCAAATTAATTTGTTTTAGTGGTAGGGTAGAAATATTTACAACACAACTGAAATCCAGACCTTTTTGAGAACTATATTAGATTAGTTCCCTTACATTCAATACCCTTTCTGATTTTGCCATTAGGGGTGCATCATATAAGTATTTTTAACCTAAAAGCCAGACCTAATTTTCCTAGCATAATAGTCTCTCTAGATGTTGAGACTCCAGAATCATTGGTACTGTAAGCATAGTTTTACTGAGACAGTTCCGTCCATCTCATCTTTTTATAATAAGCTGCAGGTATTTTTGAACATTTCTAGCTGTTGTCAGATTTATCTACTAGCAGTGACTAGTGCCAAATGCCTTAGGTAGCATGATCAGTAGTAAAATTACATTTACCAAATTAGAAAAATCACTGTGAAGTCCATGAAAGTTGTTTTCTAAAAGGACAGACAAGAATATATTGTTCCATGAGTGACAACTTTCTCGGTCAAATCCCCATTGCAATGAAAAAGTCCTCGGCAAGTCTGTAAATCTGACTCAGGAGAAACTTGAGTTTTAAAAATGCTATGTTACTTGTCCACTTAGCCTCACTATGAACATTTCTGAAAGGTTAAAAGCATTCAGCCATTCTTTCAGGAGGCATTAAGGACAGTTTGGTCAGTACCATATATTTAGAAACAAAAATGAGCAAAGTGAGGCTTATTCCAAACTCCTCAAGCTTTTGAGTTACTGATTTGCCAGACCACTTTTTTAAATGAAGAAATTACTGCTACATTTCAACTTTGTGATTTTTAACATTGAAAGGCAACCTAAAAGTTGATTAGTTTTGGCATAGGAAGTAAGTGTAAAATAGAAGTCCAGAAGAAGGATATAATTTTAAAATTTTAAAATAACCAAAATTGATCCAATAGCTACTATTAGATTCTTGTTAAAGACATAAAAAGTTTACATTTGGCTGATCCTGGAAACCTCACATTTACTACTGGAAAGGAAGAGAGAAAAAAAATTGACAATTACCCAAACATACAGTTTCCTGATATGCTGTTTGGAGATTTAAAGGCATGAAGGTCAAATAATTTGAGTATTACATGCGTTTCTAAATGTCTGAATCACTCAAAATCATTATTAATGAAAAGAACAAATGGATTAAATAGCCCACAACAATAGCACTGCATAGTCTACAGAACTATGAGAAGTAGTGTAGCCTAATGGGTAGAGCACAGGTCTGGATGACAGGAGGACCAGGGTTCTAGTCCTGGCTCCACTATTTGTCTGCTGTGTGACTTTGGGCATGTGACTTAACTTCTCTGTGCCTCAGTTACTTCATCTGCATATTGGGGATGAAGACTATGAGCGCCGTATGGAACGTGGATTATGTCCAACCTGAGTAACTCCAGCACTTAGTATAGTGCCTGGCACATCCAGTGCTTAACAAATACTATTTTAAAAAATGCAGAAGTTGAAGGAAGTGAAATATGACAGCATAAAAAGGGGGCATGCTTTTTAGGGGTGATGTGAAATGGCATGATTATTTTGACAAAAGGATTAAAATGATGGTGGTTATAATTATGAAAAGGCAAATTGATGGCAAGAAAACCAGGTTTACACCAAGGCAAAAATATTCAAAAGTAATAGTAGTAATACTATTTATTAGGTGCTTACTGTTTAATAACTCTGGGACAGAATACAGAGGTGGAAATTTGACACAGTTTCTGGCCATCAAGGGGCAAAAATATGAGGAAACAAAGCACTAAAACAACATATGACAAAGAAAAATACACATACAAACAATCAGTAGGGTGCTGTGGCTAGAGGAGAATTCTGGGCTCCTTGTATTTCAGGGTCCAAGGCATACCTGTAAATAATTCATTAATTATGGTATTTGTTAAGTACTTGCTATGTGCCAAGTGCTGTTCTAAGCACCAGTGTAGATACAAGGTAATCAGATTGTCCCACGTGGGGCTCACGGTCTTAATCCCTGTTTTACAGATGAGGTAACTGAGGCACAGAGAAGTTAAGTAACTTGCTCAAGTTCACACGGCAGACAAGTGCCGGAGCCGATATTAGAACCCATGTCCTCTGACTCCGAAGCCCATGCTGTGGCCACTAGCCAAAATGACTGCTCCTGCAGTCAGCAGACTTTCCATGCTGAGGGGACTTTTGTCTTTCCTGCCGGGATGGTAGAAGGCAGGATGGGACAGGGTCTTCTTGATGATGCAGAGGAAAGAAGGTGGCCGTTCCCAGGGAGGCAGTGTGGCTTAGCTATCCATTGCTGGAGGCAGGGTATTGATGGCTCTCAGCTGCTACTTGTATCCCTGGGCCCAGCATGAGCAGAGCATATCAGTAGTAGGAGCCTGGGTGGTAGGGAGGGAGGGCTGCCGTGTTCCCTGTTCCTTCACTGGGCCCAGTGGAGACAGCCTGAGTACGTAGGGAGGCAAACCCCATGCGGAACATGGCCTGGTCCAACCTGATTACTTTGTATCTACTCCAGAGCTTAGAACAGTGCCTGGCACATCGTAAACGCTTAACAAATACTATTAAAAAAATAAAATAAAGAACATAGCTTATTGGATAGAATGCGGATCTCGGAGTCCGAAGGACCTGGGTTCTAATTAATAATGATGGTATTTGTTAAGCGCTTACTATATGCCAAGCACTGTTCTGAGCGCTGAGGTAGATACAAGGGAATCAGGTTGTCCCACGTGGGGCTCACAGTCTTCATCCCCATTTTACAGATGAGGGAACTGAGACCCAGAGAAGTTAAGTGACTTGCCCAAAGTCACACAGCTGATAAGTGGCAGAGGTGGGATTAGAACCCATGACCTCTGACTTCCAAGCTCAGGCTCTTTCCACTAAGCCACGCTGCTTTGGGATTAAGGCTGGGAGTCCCATGTGCGACAGCCTGATTACCTTGTATCACCCCCAGTGCTTAGAACAGTGCTTGACACATAGTAAGTGCTTAACAAATATCATTATTATTATTATTATTATTAATTTCAGCTCTGCTACTTGTCTGCTATGTAACCTTGGGCAAGTCACTTTACTTCTCTGTGCCTCAGTTACCTTATCTGTAAAATAGTGATTAAGACTGTGAACCCCATGTGGGACAGGGGCCGTGTCCAACCAGAGAACCTTGTATCTACCCCAGCGCTCAGTTCAGTCCCTGAAACATAGTAAAACACTTAACAAGGAACGTGAAAAAAAAAAAAGCCTCTTGGAGGAAATGTGATTTTAGGATGACTTTGAAGATGGAGAGAGTGGTAGTCCATTGGACACATCGGGAGCTCCAGGCCAGATTCAGACATAGGACCTGGCCTAGAGTGAACTACAGTCTACCGGGGGAAGGGCAGGCACACTAAGAAAAGGAGCAAACTAAATTTAACCATTCAAGAGCCGTGTGTGTTCATTACGGATGGTTGGAGTTGGTCTTTGGCTCATCACCACTCCAGGAGAGACCAAACAATCACAACTTTCCCTATATTTTATTTAGGACATGCGGGCTTCTGCCCACCCTCCATTGTGAGCGGTGAGGCATTAGTGCCCCAGGCTTTTGGAGTCTCCTCCTGTGGATCTCCCAGAGCCTCTGAAGGCTAGAGGCTTCATTCATTCATTCAGTCATATTTATTGAGCGCTTACCGTGTGCAGAGCACTGTACTAAGCGCTTGTGGAGTACAAGTTGGCAACGTTTAGAGATAAATGCTTCGGTTCTGCAGGAAGTCCTGCTGTCAGGAAATATAACGTTTAGAGATATATGCTTCGGTTCTGCAGGAAGTCCTGCTGTCAGTAAATACCACTGATAGGTGCTCTGAGTTCAATCAATCAATCAATCAATCATATTTATTGAGCACTTACTGTGTGCAGAGCACTGTACTAAGTGCTTGGGAAGTACAAGTTGGCAACATTTAGAGACGGTCCCTACCCAACAGTGGGCTCACAGTCTAGAAGAGTCTAGTTCAGTCACAAGTAGGCCTCTGGGATCGCCAGGCATTGGGCCTCCCACTACTGATCCCAGGGGCCCGCTTGTGGCTGAGCTCAGAACCACAAATTCTGTATTCATCATCATCATCATCATCAATGGTATTAATTGAGCACTTGCTATGAGCAGAGCACTATACTGAGTACTATTCTTTCCTGGTCTGATTTTTTGTTATCTCGGCTGCTCTCAACACAGTTGAGAATCTAGTGTTCCTTGAAACTCTTGTCAGACCTTAATTTTAAGAACACCGCACTCTCTTGGTTCTCATCTTAGCTGTCTAACCACCTCTCAGGGCTCCTGTTTTGCCTCTCCTCACCCTCTAACTATGGGTATCCCTTGAAGACAGTCCTAGCCCAGGCTTTCTACTCTTCTCACTTTCACACTCAGTGTTTCAACTCCCTTATCTATGTGGGTGAGTCTCACACCTACACCTGTCTGTCTCTGGCCTTTCATCTCTTTAGTTTCATAGTTGAACATTTCCCATTTTTGAAAATCCCCATTTTTTACGGATGAAGGAACTGAGGCACAGAGAAGTTAAGTGACTTGCCCAAGGTCACACAGCAGACGTGGTTGAGCCGGGATTAAAACCCAGTTCCTTCTGACTCCCAGGCTTTAGCTCTATCCACTAAGCCATGCTGCTTCATGGATCTGCCCTTTCTCCTCCCCTTTACTACTACTAGACTATTTAAGGTCATAATTACCTCTTGGTTACATCAATTTGTCAGCCTACTTAGAGAACTTCCTGATTCAGACTCTCTCCTCTTCAGCTTCACCTACATAAAGTTTAATAAATCATCTTTCTGAAATGCCCATTGTACCATAATCCTCCCTTTAAGGCCTAATGACTTCCTAGTGCCTCTCAGATAAAAATAAAAGTTTCTGACCTTCAGTTTTAAGGCTCTCCACTAGCTGATTCCCTCTACCCTGGCTGATCTCTGCTCCCACTAGCTAATTATCCCCCACGCTAAATTCTTCCACCTCTGAATCATTGTTTTTGTCATTTCCCTTTCTGCAGTGCCTTCCTATTCAGTTGACCAAAACTTAACTCTCCATTCCTTCAGAGCCCTCCTAAAAAAACTACTGTTTCCCTGGGATCTTCCCTCTTTCCTGAGTAACCTTCCAACTTTAGTCATGCTATTCTTGTAGCTATCTCTGTCCTCATGTTACCCCATATTTGTTATTTTATGTATTTGTACACTTAGGTTTGTTTTTATTTATATTCATGAGTTCTTAACTACCAGTGTGTGTCAGCTTGTTTACTTGTCTCCAATATTAGATTACAGTTTCTTCCAGACAGAAACTAGAGTTTGGTAATCTGTCACTGAGTGGTGTTTATTGAATGCTTACTGTGGGGAAGGCACTATACTAAATGCTTATCCTTCTACATATTTCCCAAGCACCTAACACAGTGTTTTGAACCTACCATTGATGATGACAACAAAATAAGTCAGTTTCTTCTGCTGTCAGGTTGTGGTGGTGAAGGAAGTAAAGGAAAGAAGAATCCCAGAGAAACTGAAATAAATCCATTGTAATGGCTTCCCAATAATTTATGTTCTCCAGGAAGCTGACTATATTACATTGGTTGAATCTCACAATCTATTAGTGTAATCAATTCTTTTACATGGGTTCTCAGTCCTGAAGCCCCAGGACCAAGGCTTATTCATCATTCTTGATGGGAAACAACATTATTATCAGCTCTAAATGTTAGCTATTTTAAAATACAGTCAGATGTAGTGCTGACTGAAAGGATAGCCTGTTGCATTTTGTCATGTCCTCCTCATTCTTCTGATCTTTCTTTCACATGAAGCTCACTGAGTCTTATTGCTGCCAGGATGCAACAGTGCAAAGCTTCACTTGCACTTTGGTTATTAGCATCTTAAAACAAGGTTCCGATAATGTGAAAAGTCCCATGGAATCCTGATATGTCCCCATTAGCCTTCTTAATTGGTTTCTTGAAAATAGGGTGTTGCATGGAAGACTGTTAGATGAAATGTTTCCCATTTTAATTTATATTTAAATATATTCTAAACGGTAACCAAAAAATCATAAAGGTAGCTAAATGTAGTTTACCAGGTCAACTAGAAATGTAAATATCTACCAATAGTTTTAAAGTTGTGAATTTAAACATTTAAATGTCATTGTCTTCCTCACCGTTGAATCCACCTAACCAAAATCTTTGCATATGTTAATTTGACATTCACCTGAGTCCAGGATCTTCAGCACATCTAATTTAATTGCCTGATTTAAGCTCTTTTGATTTTTTTTTTCTTCATTGGCAAAAGTAACTTTGGTGGTGCACTTGAGGTCATGATGTAGTTTCAGTTTAATGAGTTTTCTTGGGGAGTAACTTCAATGAAAAACAGATTGATGTGTGTGGTGGCAGGGGCAGTGCACATGCACATATCCAGTGCCTGCACAAGGGGTTCATATATGTCCAATATGTAGGATGCAGCCCTGTTACACAGAGCACATGCATGACAAAACCAGAGTATGATCACAAAGTGAGAAAGCACTGCAAAAAATGTCGACATTAAAATTAAATATATAACAGATCATATTCATGATCATTTTAATGAGAGATGGTTGCACTGTTATTTTATTGTTCATTTCTTTTGAATGTGTTTAGCTCCTAAAGGGCAGTAAATAGCTACATATTGAATGCGGAAACAGATATGCCCTGTTTTTCTGAACAATAGAAATAATACTTCACAGGCGTATGTATTTTAAAACCTCTCTTTTCTCAGATTGTGGAACCTACTGATGGTGGTGGAAATGCGAGGATAGTTTGCAAATTGTTAAAAGTTGGGTTAGTTATCTCATTTCTACTTCTACAGCTTTTTCAGTGCTTCTAAAGTGAGATGCTGACAAAATAAAAGCAGCGTAAGGACATTTCACTTCCTATCCTATCCATAAACCCATCTCTACCCACAGATGTCTGATAAAGATGGGTGACTCTCAACTTACCTGGAATATATGGTCACCTTATCTTTCGGGTCTATTGTTAGCTTTCCTCAAGCTTGGAAGTTAGAATTCTCTTAATTGTGTTTGCCAGAAGCTGTCGTGGAAAATTATGAACTAACAGTAGTTCTGCTGTCAGACCAACAAATCAGCTGTTCCTTTTGTCAACAAGGATGCAAAGTAATAATAATAATGATGATAATAATAATAATGGTATTTGTAAAGTGCTTACTATTTGCCAGGTACTGTACTAAGCACTGGGGTAGATACAAGCAAATCAGGTTGGACACAGTCCCTGTCCTGCATAATAATAATTATGGTATTTGTTAAGCGCTTACTATGTGCCAAACGCTGTTCTAAGCTCTGGGGTAGATACAAGGTAATCAGGGGGCTCACAGTTTTAATCCCCATTTTATAGAAGAGGTAACTGAGGCACAGAGAAGTTAAGCAGCTTGCCCAAGGTCACGCAGCAGACAAGTGGCGGAGCCGGGATTAGAACCTATGTCTTCTGACTCCCAAGCCTGTACTCTTTCCACTTAGCCATGCTGCCTGGGGCTCACAGTCTCAATCCCCATTTTACAGATGAGGGAACTGAGATACAGAGAAGTGAAGTGTCTTACCCAAGGTCACACAGCAGACAAGTGGCAGAGCCAGGATTAGAACCCATGACCTTCTGACTCCCAAGACCATTCTCTAGCCACTAATGCATACGTTTTCTATTTGAGGATAACATAGTTTTTAGAGTTTTTACTGGATTTGTGAGCAAAACAAACTAAACCTAATTTTTACGGTTTCATATTCTGCATCAGGCCCAGTAAATAGAGACCTGATTTGATGAGATTCTCTAGCCTATAAGCTCAGTGTGGGCAGGGAATATGTTCACCAACTCTCTTGTATTGTGCTCTCTGAAACACTTAGTACAGTGCTCTGCATATAGTATATTCCCAATAAATATCATTGATGATACAGATGCTCTTCAGAAAGCCTCAGTGCCATCAGCCAGAATAACATTGACTTATCATGAATGTCACAGCTAAATACCATGATAGAAAATGACATTCTGCATGTCTAAATTCCCTCTGCAGTTTTATTCATTTGTTCATTCAGTTGTATTCATTGAGCACTTACTGTGTGCAGAGCACTGTACTAAGCGCTTCGATTAAAGTATTCCTCATTTTTGCCTTCAACTTTTGGATAGTGCCTGCAGTGAACCAAATTTGCTAGTACAGAGCCTGGCACAAAGTAAGCACACCACAAACACTACTATTATTATTACTATTATTATTACTACTACTTAATGTTGAAATGGGATATATAACAAAAAGCCACTAATTTATGTAGTCTTTTTATTTTCCAAAATGCTTTCATATTAATCTCTTTTTTTGTTCTTGAGACACCCACATGAGATAAGAAAAGATGGGTATTTTTATCTCCATTTTACAGATGAGCAAACTGAGGCAGAATGACTTATCTGAGTTCACACAGCAAACCATTGGCAGAGTTGAGGCTAAACTGCATCCTCTGCCTCCCTAAACTTTGCTGTTGCTACTTCCCCATACTATTTGCCCATGTAGATGTAAGAAACTGCTGATGAGGGGGCAGAGTTGATTAGGCAGGTAAAAAAATTGAATGGGTGGGCACACCTGTATTATCCACATAGTTTAAAGATGGGAACGACTGTTTGCTATGTATTATACATGTACAGAATATACTCTGAAGTATGATTAGGAATATACCATATTTATAGCTTAAGATTCACTTGGCTTTGTACCTGCATTTGGATCTATACCCTTTGAGCAGTTGGTATTCACCCCACCCCCACAGTACTAATGTATATATATCCATTATTTATTTATTTATAGTAATGGCCATCTCTCCCTCTAGACTGTAAGCTCCTTGCATGCAGGGAATGTTTCTACCAACTCTCTTGTTTGTAATAATAATAATAATGGCATTTATTAAGTGCTTACTATGTGCAAAGCACTGTTCTAAGCGCTGGGGAGGTTACAAGGTGATCAGGTTGTCCCACGTGGGGCTCACAGTCTTAATCCCCATTTTACAGATGAGGTAACTGAGGCACAGGGAAGTGAAGTGACTTGCCCAAAGTCACACAGCTGACAAGTGGTAGAGCTGGGATTTGAACCCATGACCTCTGACTCCAAAGCCCGTGCTCTTTCCACTGAGCCACACTGCTCTCCCAGGCACTTAGAATAATGCTCTGCACATTAGTAATGCTCAATAAATACCACTGATGGATTGATTGATTCATTAATAAACATCACTGAAGTAATTTTGTTACCATGATTCCAAATGATTTAATGCCAGTGGTTAGTGAGCAGAATTTTAAAATATTGATTGATTTCTTTTCTAAGAAAAGTGTGTCTTTAGCTAGAATATGTCAAAATAAAAGCAACTTTGGGACATTTCACCTCATATCCGAATATTCTGTAATAGGGAGACTCTTCAGTCACAGCTGCACAATGGGAAGTTCATCTGCACATTCAAATTCTCCACTACAAACATAGCAAGTTAGTCAAAGGTGTACATTCTTTCTGAGTTCTCATGATCAGCAGATGTAAATGTTCACAGTGTGCAGATGAGTTATGGGTCCTAATGAGATTTCAATACTGAGCAAACAATAAAAATTTATGTATTGCATAGTTTTAGTGGCCTTTGGCTTCATGGTTAGTGTTACACCCTTTCAACAGTTTCAGTAATATAATATCCAGCTGGCTTTTGAGGTAAGAAAAAATTTAGAGGTGAATTGAAATTGTGAGAAATAATTTGATTGATTGCTTTGTCAAAATAATGCATTTTCATGGTATAATTACCATAGCAATCTTAACCCCCAGGGTTAGAGTCTAGTGATGTTAAGACGAAAAGTCTGTGCAATTCAGGTGAAGGAAAGATTTCCAGCACTTGTACCTTCCTCCACTCTATTTCCTGTAGTGTGTTTAGCCGCAGCTCAATGCCTAACAAGAACATTCCTGTCACAGTCCAGTAAATGAGAGAGTTGAAAAGCTGCATTTTCCACAAGAACTGTCATGTGTCGCAGTGAAAGGAGATAAACAAAAGCCAGACAGACATTGAAATAAAATGGAACCAATAACAGGAAATTAATGAATGATATATTCTGAAGTGTCTTGGTTTAAGTACAATCATGGGTGTAAGCACCATAATACTTTCTTTTATACTTTTTGTTTTATCAATTCAGACCTTGAGTTTTAGTGGTTGTCTGCTTGGCTCTCCGTAATGTTAAAATCTTAGCACGTGATTAATAGCAGATTCCCTGCATACGTGTCACCACACACATCTGCAGCAGATCTCCCAGTCTATTGCTTATGCTAGTTATACTTTGGAGCCATAAAGTAAGTCTTTTTTTGTGAATGAGACTAAAACTCTTTTGCACTAGCTTAGCTACACCCAGTTTATACTCTTCTCAGGGAAAGAGCTGTTCATTTGATACAGCTTCTCAAATTTCAGTGTTCTGAAGTGATTTTAAATTGGGGGCAGATTTGTTTTAGCATTTACCAACTGCATTTGCTTTTCTTGGTTTTATTGCCCTGCCAAAAATATCTTTTCAGAATATTGACAAACTTATTTGTGGCCAACCAAGTAGTTTTAATTTTAACTTCTAATGTTTTATTGCTGTATTTGTCAGGTTGCCCTTGAAATTTGTTGTATTTAACACTGGTTACTCTAAAAATAGCATTAGATCCCTATTTTTTTTTTAAGTCAGTCGTGTCCTTTCACTTTCCATAAATGCTCCTTTTCTCATTTCCAAATGAGGAATCTCCTCTGGACCTCAAGAATGTGTGTAACTAAGATTTCAGTTTTAGTTCATTCATGCTTCCCAATCCCAAACAAAATCAAAATATCTATGGTTTGATTTTACTTTCAACCTCTCCCACTTAAGGGAATTAAAGTGTGTCTCTGTCATGGATATCTGAGGCAATTATGTTCATAAAATTAGTAGTGAATTTTTACATTAAAGTAAAACAAAATATGAGGCATAGTTAGATCTGTGTATCATACAGAATTTTGGGTGTTTGGGTGTTTGTTAACTTCCTAGGCTTTTCAAGTACTTCCCTGTCCTTGACCTTAATCCGTGGCACTATTATTATTTTTTATAATAATAATGATGATGGCATTTGTTAAATGTTTACTATGTGCAAAGCACTGTTCTAAGCACTGAGGAGGATACAAGGTGATCAGATCGTCCCATGTGGGGCCCACCGTCTTCATCCCCATTTTACAGATGAGGTAACTGAGGCACAGAGAAGTGACTTGCCTAAAGTCACACAGCTGACAATTGGCAGAGCCAGGATTTGAACCCATGACCTCTGACTCCCAAGCCCATGCTCTTTCCATTGAGCCATGCTACTTCTCTAAATTCTCTAAATTTTATTTGCAGGCTTTTATTTAGCTGAATGATAGGGGCTGTTTTCACCATTACAAGGCCAATTTCAGTGTCAAAATGATAAAATTATCAAAACACTTTTTGAACTAATCAAACCGCTGAACAGTTTTGTTTTTTTCAGAAGATAACTAGGGATACTTTCTATTCTGTATTTCCTCCATATGAAGAATCTTACCATTCCTCTTCTCCTCCTTTGCTCAGCCTTGCTTAAAATCAGAGTTGAAAAGGTATTCCTTCTTTCCCACATAAATATCATTCTTTTTTTTTCCTTAGAACTGTCCTAAAAGCTCATTAACTTCTCTGAAGTGTTGAAGATGCATTCTGTAAAATGTTTCTAAGCTCTCTTTAGCTTCATTCCTAATAGAGACTCGTATAGCCCTGGAAATCCACCAAGTGTCTGATTATCCTGGCAGGATGACACTATCCACAACCCTCTGGAGTGGTTTCTTTACTGATCTTTTACAGAATCAGGCTGGTGAGAGCACTGTTCTCTATGCCGAGATCAACTTCACAATTTTGTTGGTCTTATTGGGGCTAACTGCTGTAGTTATCAGCAGCACCTGGAGCACAGGTACTGGTCCTGACCCTCAAAGAAAAATGCAAGACATCGACACAGGTTTCCCTTTCATTTATCTTTGTCATCTGGGAATATATGATCTACAGAGTACTGAGCGTAATGAAAGTAACATACTGATATTATTTTCAGTTTTCCGTCAAGACAGAGAAGTGTAACCACTAGTATTTCTGGAACACATACCTAAAATAGAGGGTGGGAGAGAGAGAGGAAGGAGAGGAGGAAAAAGGATGAGGAGGAGAAAGTTTGAGAAGGTAGAGAGGAGGAAGGGAAAGTGGGGGAACATTCTTGGCTGAAGGCCAGGGGGGTTAGTAAGCGGTCTATATTTTTTTTTTAAGTTGAAAACACCACCCACTCATCAGGTGATTGGAGACTTGAGTTGTAAAAATGTGCTTCAGGCAGAAGTTCTGAAAAATCCCAGAAAGTGTTGAAAACATCTCTAAACAAAGTGTTTTTCTCCTGCACCTTTCTTGCTAAAGGTCCCAATTGCTGCCAAGAAAACTAGTGAGAATGTTAGTTGCCAAATAAAAAATTTATGACAGTGTTTGGCAAAGACTGTATCACTGCTTGTTTTATACATTTCCACAAGGCACTTGAAGGTTGCTTCTTTTCTTTCTTTCCTTTCCTTTTCTTTTTTTTTTTTTTTTTGGATACATTCAGCTCACTGATCAGGGTGCTGCATGGGGTAATAAAAGAGCAAATACCACTAGTTGGATTAAACAATAGAACTTTTTCCTTCAGTCACTGTCTACAAATATGAGAAAATTGTTCCCAAACACCTCTGTTTGGACAAAAGAAAATGTTCAACCTGACAGACTTGCTCACTTAAACCATCTCAGAAAAAAAATAGAAGACACTTTCAATTAAAAATAAGTGGCTTTTTGTCTTGCACAATAGATAAAATAGAAACTATGCTAGCCATGAAAGCACTATTGGAAGATATAGTGAGGAGAGGAAATGTGGGCCAAAATTTCCTGCATGTCAATTAAGTCTTCTAAGTGTGTCATTTAATGGGTTAAAATATAGTTGGTTATTTAGTGAAAATATTTATAAACCAAGTTAGGATGTTGACAACAATAATTACAGTGACTGTGAAGTAACACCCTTAAATATTTTGTGTGTTTGAGGAAACAAAATAATCTGCCTCTCTTTGCAAAGTAGTTATCAGATTATGTTTTCAGCTGTTAATTAATTAGTGCTGCTTAGCACATATTTCATCATTCTGACATATACAAAGATAAACTGCATCTACTGTTCCCTGCCGTGTGTTTGTGGAGCAATCTGCCAATAATTGCCATGAACATAGTGATGTTTGAATGAGAGAAGAGCAGAGCCACAAATGCTATCTTGTTTTCATATCAGCCCAGCCTGTTTATAGCATTTGATACAAAGTCCTAGAGACAGAGCAACAGTAAGAGGATTATTTCAGACAGTATTAGGAGTTAATCAAAGGAAGTTTAGCCTTAAATCAGGCAGATAGCATAAGCAAATTAGTAAACTTCCCCAATTAGGATTAATTCAGATACCCAACTCTGTGATCTTCTTGAAACGGTCCATGGTAAGAGTCTTATTCTTGCTTTGCTGAAATTTTGCAATATGCACATTGCTACATGTCGCATATGCTCTTTCCTATAATGCTATGTATTGGCCGTGTAAATGAGGTAACTCCCTTTTCTCTTCATCTGCTGAGTATTATATATTCCAAGTTTCCATACATTGAGTAATGCTTTATTTGGCTTAGTAATGATCTCCAGGGTGCATTATAACATCTCTGTGGAGAGAATATGCAACATGTCTACCAAGTACTTTAGTTAATCCCATTTTTTGTTTGTTTGCCTTGCTGAAATGAGTAATATTACAATTCCAAAACATAAAAGCAGACAGTGTAAAATCCAAAGAGTAAAAGTGAGATTAGAATTTAAAAATAACTTTTTTCCTGGTTGATTGGAAATTTGAAAAGGGCTTTGGTTTTCCACCTAGACTGGTTGTTTTTCTGCTCTGATGCTAAGGTTGCCCTTCAGAAAGAGTTCCAGGGATACTTCTGAGACCTTATTTTTCTGAGACCTCCCCCCCAAAACTCCCCTCTATCTCTGTCTCCTCTCTCTATTCCTACCTGCAAGGAATTTACTTCCATTCTAGTTAGAGATGGATACAGCAAATATTTTGGTGCTTATCTCTAAGAAAGAAAATGCATATTTTCCTAAATTATAACCTTTCTTGGGCATCAAATTTTGGTGTGATGTCAAATATTCTTGGCCAAACACATTCCAGGTTGAAACTCATTCTTCTCCCTTTTTGGATATACACAGGAGGCCATCAAAATGTAAAGAAACTCCTTCCTCTCCTACAATTTCCTTAAAAGGAGGTCAACATTAAATCCTACTTCTGTTAAGGAAAGCTCAGGAAGTCAGGCACTCCTCCCACTCCAGGAAATTTAAGTGACCAGTGACTCTTAATCTCGAACTCGGGACTCATCAGATGAAGTCCTGATCCAAACACCAATTTATTGGTTTGACCTGAAGCCATTTTCCAACCCAGTTTTCCCATCTCTAAAATAAGACTACTGAGATTAGTTCCCCTGACAGAGTGTTGAGCTTCTTGTAGGAAAACCACCATTTAGGCCTAATACTTTGAAGCACAATAATGTTGCCTGCTTTCATTGAAAGTAGAGGTATCAGGGAGAATAATGGTTTTGGGGTATCTTAAGTCATCGAAAAGAAAATATATTCCTAGTCCCTTAAAAGAAATACTATTCAAGCTGAAAAGAAAATAACACACTACAGCCAAGGGTCTCCTGTCAGCTAATTTGATAGCTCTCTATCTGGCAAACCATTAGTGAATACATTGATCATTTTTTCTTTTTGCGGTTCTGCCTTGGCTATTCCCAGGATTTCTCTGAACCAGTTGGGCAAAAATTGATTTTTATTAGTTCCACTGGCCTTGTGGAAAATTATCTTATGAACTAGTTTTTAAAGGAAGCCTCAAAGCACAAACCAGGTTGAAAAATAAGCCTATAGCAGTCAAAACTGTTGTCTGAAATGTCTTCAGACTGGAAGGCTGAATTTATTGCCCAAAACAAGTACTAGAGATGTGGAGGTGTGCATTCGGCTCATTATCACTGGAAAAGGGGGAACCAAAAAGCCGAGTAAAAAATTAAATTTTAATAATGCTAGTGATATTTTCTAAATCTTTCCTGACAGAAAGATTCTCATTATTTTTATCTGTCTCCGAGTAGGTTCTTTTAGAGCCATCTCACAAATGGCCTTAGCTATGATTGTTTTCCTTTCATTGGAGCATCTGAAAACCAAATATATACACACAAAATTGGGCTTTTCTATCATTCAAGGAAGGTCATAAAGTATGGCAGAATTCAGGGTAATCATTTGAGGAACAATTGCTAATTGATGCATTAAGGTTTAACCATAAAGGAGCAATGTTATAAAGACCACTGTAAACTTTCTGAATGAAAGTATCATGACCATGATGCCAAAAATACAATTCTGCAGTTTTCCACCCTCAGATTTATCTTGGTCCTGTTAAATGCCATTCATTCTGCATAAAAATTGGTCTTTGACAAAATTGGCCTTAGACAAAATAGCTATTGTCACCCTCTCCCTTCCCCCTATAGCATTTACAGATATGTATTTAGACATTGTTGCCTCCCTTTGTTTTGTAATTTGCTTTAGAGTCTACCCCCCCCACACACACACACATACACAAACACACACCACCACCATGAACAACCACTAGGTTGTAAACACCTGGAAGACAGGGATTGTGTATATCAACCCTCTTCCAAACACTTAATGCAGTGCTCTGCACAGTTAAGTGCTCAATAATTGCCATTGGTTCATTGATTGACAGATAATTTCCTTTCTCAATGTGACATAATACAACATTAAACTACTTTATAAAATCTCCAGATGTAATTTTCAGTTGTCCCACTCTATAGAAGCACTTCTATAAAAAGAACTGCATTTCCAAAAATTGTCCCTTTTGGTTTCAAGATGTCTTCATGATATTTCATAGGCTATGTACTAAAGGAAACTCTCAATTTTTAATGATGAGATAATGGATGTTATTTCAGATTGCTCCTGATTCTTCCTCTTTGTGAAAATGTCCATTTTCAAGTCTTTTGGAGACTCTGAAGAGGTCTGGTGACCTGGAAAAAGCCAGTGTCTAAAGGGCCAAACTTTGGACATTACCCATTTTCCTCATGATTTTGGGGGGAGGTTGCCAATTTGTAACAAGCATCTTGATCAATCAGTCATATTTATTAAACACTTACTGAGTGCAGGACACTGTACTAAATGTTTGGGAGAGTACAGTATAACAGAGTTGGTAGACACATTCCCTGCTCACAATTGCCAAGGTGAATTAACATCTCCAGATGATGTAGCTTCCTCCTAAAAATAGTCTTCCTGAACAGTCCTAAAACTCTAGCATGTATAGTCCATTAGATAATAATAATAATAATCATAATAATGGCATTTGTTAAGCACTTACTATGTGCAAAGCATTGTGCGCTGGAGGAGATACGAAGTGATCAGGTTGTCCCACGTGGGGCTCACAGTCTTAATCCCCATTTTACAGATGAGGTAATTGAGGCCCAGAGAAGTGAAGTGACTTGCCCAAGGTCACACAGCAGACATGTGGTGGAGCCGGGATTAGAACTCATGACATTCTGACTCCCAAGCCCAGGCTCTTTTCATTCAGCCATGCTGCTTCTCTAATTAGAATTTGATCAAATTCTCCTTGAGGAATAGATGAAACATTTTACCTGAAGGCCAGATTAAGTCAACACCTGTCAATAGTGGGCCATAAAAATGCATCTGTCAGGATGGTGGGGGTGGGGGTGGCAGAGGGGGTTTGTTTGAGGGGATGTTAAGGAGTATATTTCAGTATTTATGCCCTTAAAAATCACTTCCCCCATCCAGAGCAAGTCCCTGGATCCAGCCACTCACTGGAAATAAAAATCCTAATGTCTGGCAGGACAGATTTGATTGTGTGTTGAATATGCATATATCTCCTTGGTAATGCTACCACCACCACCTTAAAGTTTTGGCAAATTCAAACAACCCAGAATTATATGTTCAATGTGATTCTGTTACGTGTACTGAGTGTCTACAGGGTGCATGGCATTATTTAATGTGAGTGAAACAAGTGACTGATAGTCATTACTCAGTCTCAACCAGTTGACCCACTACTTTAGTACATTTCTAAATAGAGTGAGTTCTCTTGTATTATTAATAATGATGGCATTTATTAAGTGCTTACTATGTGCAAAGCACTGTTCTAAGTGCTGGAGGGGGTGGTATTCTTGAAGACCTCTGTTGTTCACACCCTTGGTCTGAAGCCACCCTAAGATTTACAACTGTTTCTTCTTTCCCAACATCACCTTCTCTCCAGACAGACACGGATTGTCAGAAGGATGTTCCTTAATTCTCACGTTCTGAGAAAAATGCAGAGTGAAAGCATGTTTTATGGCAGAACTAATGGTGCATTCTTCTCAGACTAATCAGAACTCCATCCTACCTATCCTGCAAATAAAAATAGTTTAAAAATGTAATAAAGTTATTTGAAAATGAGGCTATAAATCACTCCACCAGACCAGTGCTCCAGAGCTCTTCTCAGGCAGGGCCCCTACTCCTCTCATCTCACTCACATGATTCTGTCTTGCCCAAGATTCTACAGGGCCTCAGGGGCATGCAGGTTGAGAAGCGTGCACTAGATTATGCTCTCTCCATTGGTTATCAACAGTGAGGTTATCAACAGTCTCTTACAAAGGCAAGTAAAATTTCATAAAATCAGTCAGCATGGCTGAGGAATAGTTATCACTGAACTGTGTAAGTAGATGAAAATGTTATACGATGCAATCATAATTATGGTGTCTGAGCACTTACAATATGTCAAGCACTGTTCTAAGTGCTGGGGAAGATATAGGATGATCAGATGACTCCATCTGAGTAATGCATAGATGAATGCATTCAATTGTAAACTCCTCGAGGGTGGGGACTCAGTCTATTTGTGTTACCAAGGACCATACTATTGATGATGATAAAGTATCTTTAGCAGTTACTACATATAGTATGTACTATAGTATGCATATTTGGCTAAAGGGCTTCTGAACATGCTATCAGGTCACCCCAATGCTAGAGACTGGGAACATATGAAAAACAATGTGAATAAGTAAATATTTATTCAGCGATGCTGAATAAAGAGAAGATTTCAGAAATATTTGCCATTAGTGTTTATTAACTACCCAATAAATGCATAGCACTTCCAAGTATTTATCTTTGAAGTGCATGCCCTGTCTTTCCAAAAAATATTTGTTTTCTGTGTAACCGGTCCTGAAACATTTCTTTATAGCTGACCTAACTTCCCTTACCAAAGTAATTTACCAAGCCCATTGATGAGTTACCAAGAGAGACTGATGTATCTTATCCTTTGGACATTTTAAAGAACAGGGTAGGTGACATCTGAAACACTACTTTATAGCTGACCTCAGATCCCTTACTAAACTAATTTACCAAGCCCATTGATGAATTACCAAGAGAGATGGTTTCATCTTATACTTAGGACATTCTAAAGAACAGGGTAAGTGACATCTTTCTGGAATCACTTCTGACAACCAGCAAATTCCCAAATTCTCTGTCTTCTTCCTGAGGGTATATCTCTGTCTCCCTGCAGCTAAGTACCAGGAAATGAAGAAGTACTGTTGGGAATGTGTCTGTACCTTGTTATTTGGGACGCTCCCAAGCGCCTAGTACAGTGCTCTGAGCACTGTAAGTGCTCAATAAATATGACTGAATGAATGAACTCTCCTTAGGAATCCTGGAACCAGTTTTGCACATAGCCTGGAGTTTGGGAAGGGGCTGGGTGCAAGTACAGAACACAAACGGGGGGCATGTATTTCTATGGCCACATCTGCCTTGTTCTCCCACAGTTAGGTGATGGTCACTTTGAGTCGACCAAGGAAGCAACCAATGGTGAGCAGTTGGGCCTCTGGAAACCAACACCATAGCTCCCTTCATCCCCCTCTTGCTCTAGGCAGCTGGAAGAGCAGGGAGCAAAGATGAGGGCCAAGAGCCAGAGAGCTCCGTAAAGCCAGGGAACTCCCTCAGCCCATTCCCTTCCATTGACCCCTGACCATCTGCCAACCATCCCCTTCCCATTTTTGGGACCACAATTTGAAGTCCCCTTCCCTTTCATCCATGGCTTCCCAGATTGTGTACTTCCTTCGAACTATCCTCAAACCAGGAGCGGGCACCACCTCCACTTCCCGCACCTCTGCCTGCCCCAGAGACTGGAAGCTGTGGAGCAGGATTGATAAAGGGACAGTCAGCTCCTGTCCCAGTCACTAATTGCCTGGTGACCTGCAGTGATTGACTTTCTCCATCGTGAGATTATAGCTCTATGATTCTTCTGTAGGAAATAGCCATGGTTGATATATTTAAGTATGATTTGCATAGTCGGAAGTTAAAAGATAATTTGCATTCTAGGAACTTAAAAGCCAATTCAGTTACATATTAGTGATCAAAACCCATCATATTTTCCGGTGCCTGTAGACGAAGCTACCTATTGACAGAATTCCCAGCATGTCCCATCATTTTCTGATGTTATGTTCCCAACTGTTCCTGTAGATCAATATTACTTGGGTTTATTTAGCTACTCAAAAGACAGAGCCAATCTGAGGGGGAAAAAAATTACCATATTTGGGAGCAGTGTAGTTTAATGGTTAAAACCTGGGCCTGGGAGCCAGAGGACCTGGGTTCTACTCCCAGCTCCACAATTTGCCTGCTCTGAGAACTTGGGCAAGTCCCGTAAATTGTCTGTGCCTCAGTTTCCTCAGCTGCAAATTGGGAATTCAGTACCGGTTCTCCTTCCTACTTAGACTGTGAGCCCTTATGCGACAGGGACTGATTTAACTTGTATCTACCCAAGCACTTAGAACATGTTTGACAAGTAAGCACTCAACAAGTGCCGTAATTTAAAAAGAAAAATGATTTGGTCTTCCTTTATGAAAAACACTCTTCACCCACGGTTGGTCCACTAAAGGCATCCTGCTCCTTGTCAACCATTTAAGGGGCTGAGACATTCTGGGTGTCTTACCTTTCTGGAATTGACATTTTCTTTTTGGTTCCCTTCAATAGTAGCATTAGCATTAAAAAGATTTTATGTTTTCAAAGCCTTTACAATCTTTCATTAGTTAATCCTCCTCCACCCCCTGGGGTAGGTGAGTAGTAACAGTCTCATTTTATTGAGGAGGAAACAGAAACAGCAGGAAGTCATAGAGCAACTTGCCTGAGGTCACCATGGCAAAGCCACGATTATGGGTGCATAACAAATGATGGCTTTTATCTTAGGTGTTATTACCATTTTTGATTGTTGGGCCACTTTTCCATCTCAGTCTTCCTGATTCTTCATCATCCCAGTGAAAACTCTTAGTGGGCAGGGTCTGTGCCACCGCTCAGTGCGGTAGTTCTACATCCATGAGGGGCTTCATATGCTGATTGATTGATTGAAAACAGAAATGGGACCGGAATGACGACTAAGTATCAAAGCCTGAGGGGATAGAGTCATGCCAGGGAATCACCAAGTTCACTTGGCAGTTCATTTCCAATACAAATCCCCAGTTCAGGCCACATAGGAAGACAATGAAGTCCCACTGGTTTCATGCTTGCCTGGCAAGTGTTGACAAAATCATAGCCCACAGATCCAGGGAAGCCAATTTTCATGTTGAGCATTAGGATGACAAATGATCAGAGCAAAGTGTGGGATGTCTAGGGGTAAAGTCAATGATCTACAGAGAGAAAAGAGAGTCAGAAAGGTAAAGTTAGATATAGTGGCAGAGAGAACACACACAGCAAGAGTCAGAGAAACAGTCACTGAGGGCTGGATATGTAGAATCATTTCCTTTTCCCTTCCTCTCCCCTCTTTTTCTTTCTCTTTCCTCACCTGTCCCTCGCTCTACCTTGACCCCATCTTCAGCTTATCACCTCATGGCCCCTGTTCACCTCCCATTTGCACAATTCAGGCCTCATCCTCCTCCAAGTTCCACCTCCAGAAGCTTCTCAACCCAACAACCACCTGGGCCCCACACCTGAAAGAACAGTTGTAGAGACAGGGCTTGACTGCTGGGAGAGAGACACTTTGTGGCCACTGTGTGCCCCTGGGGCTACATCTCATCTGCTAGCCTGCCCTGCCTCTCGCTTTCATCCCCTCTCTGTCCTGCTGCCCACTTGAGGGTGGGAAGAGTAAGGCCTCTCAAGCTTAACATGTCATCTTCCCACCCAAATCCTATCCTCCCCATGTCTTTCCCATCAGTCAGAAGATACTACCATCCTCCCTGTCTCACAACCCTGTAACCTTGGCATTATCCTCAACTCATCTCTCTCTTTCAACCCACATATTCAGTCTGTCGCCAATACTATCGGTTCTACCTTCACAAAATCTCTAGAATCCAACTTTTCCTCTCCCTCCAAATGGCTACTGTGCTGACCCAAGCGCTTATCGTTTCTCACCTTGAATGCTACAACAGCCTCCTCTCTGACCTCTCTGCCTCTTGTCTCTCCCCACTCCAGACCATATTTCACCCTTCTGCCTGGATCGTTTTTCTAAAAAAAGTTTAGTGCATGTCTCCCCACTCCTGAAACATCCAGTAGTTGCTCATCCACCTGTGCATCAAACAGAAGCTCCTTGCCATTAGCTTTAAGGCATTCAATCAGCTCTCACCATCCTACTCACCATATCTCCATCTCATCTGTCTTACTCACTACCCATTATCTGTGTCCTCTCTCTGACCTGAAACTCCGTACCCCTTCTTAACTGTTGGACAGCACTCTTCTTCCCTTCAAATCATTTTAAAATCATATCTCCTCCAAGAAGAGTACTCCAAGTACACCCTCATTTTTCCTACTTGCTTTCCCTTTTGCCTCACCTATGCACTTGGATCTGTGCCCTTCAGACACTTGATATTCACCCACCTTCAGCCCTATAGTATTTTTGTGCATATCCTTATACCATGCCATTGCCTCTATCTGTAGTTGCTATTTCCCTTTATGTTTCAATGTCTCTCCCCCCCACTCCCCGTAGACTGCAAAGTGTTGGTAGAGAGGGCTCATGTCTACCTACTCTATTGATTTGTACTCTCCCAAGTGTTCCATGCAGTGCTCTGCACATAGTATGCACTCAGTGCCATTGATTGGTTGATTAAAGGAGGTGTCACGTACAGTGCCCACATTAAAGGGCAGACTGGATAGACCACCTTGTACTGCCAGCAGGGAAAATCTTACAATGATCCTCACAATCTGGAGCCATAACTGTGAAAGAGAAAACAACCTCTTTGTCCCCAGACTTTTCACTAGTTGGAGTGATTGAGTTGGCATATATACTTGTTCCAATACGCTCTGCAAACACTGCAGAAATTAACCTCTACTGCTTCACTATAGCAGCCCAACGGCAGGTCTGAAGGTAGCCTAGTGTCTACACACCTTTGCAAAAAAAAAAAAAAAAAAGAATATTTGGTTATGCTAATGAGGTGAGGCCCATGGTACTTATTTGTAAGTATTTATATAAGAACCAGAGTTGAGTTTATGTTGGAGTGTAAGTGATGTGTTTTTTACGATGCTTGTTGTTTCAGGTGAGCATCCAGAAAGGTGTGTGCTTTCACACATTTGTGTCTCAAAGCTTATAATGTGTTACCGTGATTGCTAATTTTCATGACAATTTTTATGGTGCCTTCAAACCCTAATAAAAAGGCATCATTATTCACTGCTGGTCAGTCAGACAATAAGGCATGTACAAGACACCAGGGTGAACCTATATAGGTGTCACGCACTTCCCAACTAATGAATGCAATTTTTTGAAAAGGGTTCAACACCACTGGCATGCTTAATGTACTGTTGGTAATAGTGTATTCTGAAGTTGTCTCATGTCTATATGTAGAATTGCTAAGTCAGAAGAGCTAAATGCAGGGTTGTGTATGCAATACTGGGTTGTGTGTTGAGATTGAAGCGACTCAATGCAAAAAATCAATCGGTGGTATTCATTGAGCAGCTGGCATGATAGAAAATCACATGATAGAAAAGAGAAGCAGCGTGGCTCAGTGGAAGGAGCACGGACTTGGGAGTCAGAGGTTGTGGGTTCTAATCCTGGGTCCACCACTTATCAGCCGTGTGACTTTGGGCAAGTCGCTTAACTTCTGTGCCTCAATTACCTCATCTGGAAATTGGAGATTAATTGTGAATTGTGAGTCCCATGTGGGACAACCTGACAACCTTGCATCTACCTCAGCACTTAGAACAGTGCTTGGCACATAGTAAGTGCTTAACAAATACCATTATTATTATTATTATTATTATTAAAAGAGAAGCAGCATGGCCTAGTGAATAGAGCACGGGCCTGGGAGTCAGAAGGACCTGGGTTCTACTCCCAGCTCTGCCACTTTGTCAGCTGTGTGACCTTCGGCAAGTCACTTAACTTCTCTGTGCCTCAGTTACCTCAGCTATAAAATGGGGATTAAGACTGTGAGCCCTATGTGAGACAGGGACTGTGCTGAACTCATTCAATTCATTCATTCCATCATATTTATTGAGCTCTTACTGTGTCTAGAGCACTGTACCAAGCACTTGGGAGAGTACATTTCAACAATAAACAGATACATTCCCTACCCACAACAAGTTTACAGTCTAGGGGGAGTTTACGGTTAACCTTGAATCCACCTCAGTGCTTAGAACTATGTCTGGCACATAGTAAACACTTAACAAATAACAATAAAAAAATTGCAAGGTCAACAAGACAAAGGGTTGAAGGAGGTAGGGGCAGTAGAAGTAGATTAAAAACTTGCTCTTGGGCCATTGGATTTAGTGTGCCCATGTGAAGTGAATCGCTAGAGACATGTCAAGTACACGGAAGAAGCGTGGCCTTGTAGAAAGAACACAGGCCTGGGAGTCTGAAGGACCTGAGTTCTAATTCTGCAACTTGTTGGCTGTGTGACCTGGGCAAGTCACTTAACTTCTCTATGCCTCAGTTCCCTCATTTGTAAAATAGGGATTAAGACCTTGAGCCCCAAGTGGGATATGGACTGTGTCCAGGCTGATTAGCTTTTATCTACCGCAGTGCTTATTACAGTTCCTGGAACACAGTAAGTGCTTAAATTTCATAAAAAAGGGAAGAATACTGAGTACTTATTTATCCGAGTAGAGTTGAACTTGGCTTCAGTTGAGGAGGCAGCCCCTTGGATAGGTGTCAGAGGCTGGGTGTTGACAAGGCTTTCAAAACAAAGGAAAGAAACCCAGGTTGTGGGGAGAGGGAGAGAGAAGAAACGTTTGACAGATCTGAGAAATCTGATGCAATTTGATGCAGTAAACTAGAACCACCTAGTTGACATTCCAAATTGTGTGGTAATATTTCCAAATCTCTGATCAATAGTAGTTATCGATTGCTACTGCACACTCTACTGCACAGCATGGTGCTAAACATTAGGAGAATACAATAGAGGGAGAGTGCTTGGACCCTTGCCTCAGGTTGTTTCCCCGTTTGATGAAACTCTGCTAAAATTCTTGAAAGTTGTACACTATTGTTATTTGTTGCTGCTTTTCCAAACCAGACAAGATTTTCTCTCCCAGTAGGCATAACCTTGTTTATTTTGTTTCGCGGAGGAGGAGGAGGCTGGGAGGGAATGAGCAATGGAAAAATTAGCAGCTCACTCATTTAATAGACCCATTCGTATTTTCAGCAGTACTTTCTGAGCTCAGCCATAAGCTTACATCAAATAAATGGTTAATTCATCTTGTATCAACAGCGCTCTGATTCATAATGTAAACTTGGAGAATCCTTGATGTTGCAGTCACACATTCCTTTTAATTTGGCTATGCATTCTTTTAAAGCAACAGTGTGCTGTTAATAGAATGCAGCATGCAAATACCCAAGTTTTTGCCTTAAGGCATTTTAGCCAGGCTGTTTGAATGGGTGTTTTCTTTCAAGTGAATATTCTTTCTTAAATTATTTATCTTGTAAACACACTTTGCATATTTCAAAGAGGGATTTGGGTTCCTCTTTGGCATATTGTATTGACTTTAAGGTAACAGGGAAAAGTTAGGATCTAATCACACTCTGTGCCTGCCATTTTGACCTTATACTTTCCCAGGGGCTCACTGTCACCGTGAACCCTCTTCCTCTCCTTGATATCATTCTCTCCCCACTTGAAATTCCTTGCTGTTTTGCCTATAGCAAAGCCCACTGGCAGTGCCTGGCTGTGACAGGACTGTAGACTCTTCTACAGATGGGTCCTGCCAATGCCAACCATTGTTTTAGCTCTGGGAGCTCTCTTGACTGTTCTTTATCGCTTAAGGGCCCCTTTCCTCTCAAGAATTCTTTCCTCATTCATTCATTCATTCATTCATTCAATCTTATTAATTGAGTGCTTACTGTGTGCAGGGCACTTTACTAAGTGCTTAACTGCACTCAATAGAGCGCTTAGTACAGTGCTCTGCACACAGTAAGTGCTCAATAAATACGATTGATTGATTGATTGATTAACTGCAGAAGGGTGGGCCCAGCCTAATGACTTTGGAGCTCTGAAATGGGCAGAAATTAGGACCCTGGTTTGGTCAGAAGAAAATAGGATCCAACGTGACCTGTATCATTCAGTCCTTCTGCCCACCCTAGTTTCTCGAGAGCCATCTTCATTCTTAGATTGCTTTTGACTTTCCAGTCTTCCAAATTGTTTACCATTGGTTCAGTTGTGCTGATTCTCCTGGTTCCCACTCCCATGAGGGCAGGGGTCGTGTATACTCATGTTATTGTACAGTTCCAAACTCTTAGTACAGTACCTGTCTCTCTCCCACGTCCTGCCTCTAGCCTGGAACGCCCTCATATCCGACCGCCTGTCACCCTCCCCACCTTCATTTATTCATTCAATAGTATTTTTTGAGTGCTTACTGTGTGCAGAGCACTGTACTAAGCACTTCGGAGAGTGCAGTACAACACTAATAAGTTGTATTCCCTGCCCATACAGCCTTACTGAAGGCACATCTCCTTCCAGGGGCCTTCCCTGACTAAGCCCTAATTTCCTCTTCTCCCACTCCCTTCTGCATCATCCTGATTTTCCCCTTTTATTCACTGCCCTGCCCCCCAGTGCCATAGCACTTATGTACATATCCATAATTTATTTATTTATATTAATGTCTGTTTCCCACTCTAGACAGTAAGCTCATTGTGGGCAGGGAATTTATCTACCGACTCTGTTATATTGTTATATTGACTCTCCCAAGCGCCTCGTACAATGCTCTCTGCACACGGGAAGCACTCAATAAATTCATTCATTCATTCAATTGTATTTATTGAGCACTTACTGTGTGCAGAGCACTGTACTAAGCGCTTGGGAAGTACAAGTCGGCAACATATAGAGACGGTCCAGACCCAACAACGTTGACTGACTGACTGACTCTGCATGCAGTTAAGCTCTCAGCTCCTTGTGGGCAAGAAATGGGTCTGTTTGTTGTTAAATTGTACTCTCCCAAGCACCTAGTACAGTCCTTTGCACACAGTAAGTGCTCATTAAATATGAGTGAATGAATAAATAGTTTTGATTGATCCAGCTCTGTCTCTTATCCCCTAGTGCTTGGTATCCCTCAAGACTGTTCTGGAGCCTCACATCTAGGGAATCTCACCCTCTCCTATAGCTTCAACATCCTGGAGGCTGGAGCACTTGGCTTCTGGTCCAGCCCGGGACATCATCATGTTACTCAGCCAGCCCAGCTGAACCAGCGGGACACTGTGGGTGTTCTGGTTCGAAATTCATTTTCGTTTCTGAACAATCGTCTCAAAACTGCCTCACTAGCCTAAACCCGGCTCCATAGCTATAATCTCCTATTTCCTCCTGCCTTCAGGAAGCTTCTACATAGATCTCCCACCAGTACCTCAACCAGAATGCTCCAAACTGAGCTCCTCTTCTTCCCTCCACAATCCTTTTCTCCCTGATTTTCCCATCACAGTTGACAGCACAATACTCCCCATTTGGGGATTATCCCTTACTTGTCTCTTCTTTTCAACTAGCATATTTAGTCTTTTGCCAAATCCTGTTAGTTTTTACCTCTCAACATTCCTAGAACCCATCCCTTCCTCCATTTAAACAGCCACCACTTGCCCAGCTGCTTCACCAAGCTTTCATTCATTCATTCATTCAATCGTATTTATTGAGCGCTTACTGTGTGCAGAGCACTGTACTAAGCACTTGGGAAGTACAAGTTGGCAACATATAGAGATGGTCCCTACCCAACAGTGGGCTCACAGTCTAGAAGGGGGAGACAGAGAACAAAACAAAACATATTAACAACATAAAATAAATAGAATAAATATGTGCAAATAAAATAGAGTAATAAATACATACTAACATATCTAATATATACAGATGCTGTGGGAAGGAGGTAAGGCGGGGGGGATGGGTGGGGGAGGAGGGTGAGTGGAAGGAGGGGGCTTAGTCTGGGAAGGCCTCCTGGAGGAGGTGGAGCTCTCAGTAGGGCCTTGAAGGAAGCTTGACTGCTTGATTGCTGTATCAGCCTCTTCACTGGTCTTTCTGCCCCAGTTACCCCCTATTTAGTCCATGTAATTCACTCTGCCGTCCAGGTCATTTTTCTAAATTTTTCTAAAATTTTTCTAAATTTTTCTAAAACGTTACTCTGCACATGTCCCTCCACTCCTCAAAAACCCATTTCTTTCTGCATCAAGCAGAAAACTTCTATTGGCTTTTTAGGTATTCAATCAGGTCTCTCCCTCCTACTTATCTACTGTCTTCTCTCACTAGCATCAATCAGTTAATCGATGGTATTTATTGAGGGCTTACTGTGTGCAGAGCACTGTACTATGTGCTTGGGTAATGTTGAAATAAAGTGTGCCTAATGGTTATGGTATTTATTAAGTGCTGATCACGCATTAAGCTTTGGAGTAGAGTCAAGATAGGGACTGTGTGACTACCTTGACTCTACTCCAAAGCTTAATAGTCACACAGTCCCTATTCCACATGGGATTCAGAATCTAGGGGAGAGAGAGAGTTGGAGTCATCCCCAAGTTACATTTTATTATGGTTATTATTATTAGGGCATTTGTTAACCACTTGCTATGTGTCAAGCACTGTTCTAAGTCTTGGGATAGATACAAGTTAATCAGGATGGAGACAGTCCCTGTCCCAAATGGGGCTCACCATCTAAATAATACAGAGAAGGAAACTGAGGCACAAGGAGGTTAAGTAACCCAAGATAACACAACAGGCCTTTTGACAGTGCTGGGATTAGAACCCAGGTTTTCTGACTCTCAGTCTCATGCTTTTTCCACTAGGTCATGCTTTTGGAGAATTTAAAATATAATAATACCATAGGAAAGTTTATTTAATGGCAGTTCCTGTTTGTGCTGATGTCTAGGTGCTGACTCCATAGTTTTCAGCCACAGGTGTGGATGCCGTTGTTTTATCCCCACACCTTTTTGTGCTGGAGTCCCAACCGAGCTCATCTCCATGCCTCCAGCCAGGCATGGGAGCTTCTGAGCCGGGATGCCCAGAGAGCCTGAAGAGACCCTAAATCAGTTCATCTCATTTGGTCTTCAAAGTCTTCCTTGCCACTCCCAAGTCCTATCCTACATGCTCCCTCCTTAAAGATGTCCCCCATCCCTCTGCCCCTCCACTCCCCGCCTTCATGACCCCCCCAAAGCTAATTAAAAGTTTTCTGAAATAGCAAGACCCTTCAGTAAGACCCAAAATGGTCTGATGGTTTAAGCACTCAGTCTGCTAGAATCACAGCTTTCCTAAATATGCATTAGTAAGTTTCACACACAGTTAATCCTCTGTAAATTAGCCATGGATGCCTTGGGGCCCTCAACCCACAACAAAATGATTGTCAACCAAGCTAGTCTAAATGGGTATTACTCTATATTAAAGGCAGAATTTTTAAGCGTTTTCCTGCTTTTAATCTATTTTACCACTGAGTTTCAATTTTGTTGATTTTCTCTTCAGAGTTGATGAGGCTGACACCTTAAGCAAAGTTCTAGTTCTAGTTCCAGCATAGATTTAGGGAAATTGTTTGTGATCCAGTCTTGTTTTGAAGAGAGTTCTGCACCACCACAAAGGAGTAAAGAAAAACAATCAGTTGGGGTTTTCAATTGATTGGCCTTACAAGCCCAAACCAACCGACACTCATTTTTAACTTCACTTTGCTTGGCTATTAAATATTTTTGAGAGAAGTGCAGTACGTCTGCAGAGTAAATATTGCCTGTTATGTCTGAATTAGCTGTCATCACAAAAGAATTAATGTTGTGTTGGAAGCTTTATAGTGAAGAAGGAAAAAATAAACGAGACAGATCTTAGCTGAGCCTTAAGTGATAAATGAGGACAAAGCAGGCCATTCATCTCCTGTTAGAAAAGTGGACACAAGCTCTAAAGCAGTTTTGCGGAAGACATGTCAGCAAATGTGATCATTTTGTAACCTGTCAGGAGGATAGAGAGCTAGTCCTTTTAGAGTGTCACAAGGGAGTGTATTTGTCTGATGTGCCAGTTTTCATCCATCCATTTACTTTTGGGGGGCGGGGGGCGGTTAGGAGGTGGAGAGAGGAGAGACTAGAAGAATAGGGAGTGTGTGAGTGAAAAGGAGAAGTCAAAGTTAGAGAAAACTGCCTTTTCGTATATTTGGACACCCCAAAATAAATTCATCCAGAATAGAAGAGTCTGATAAGTAAAATAGAGAGAGAGACAGAAGGGGACAGGAAGGGGGTTAAAACTCTTTTCCGTATCATTATGAAATTTAAGGAAGGAGCCCTCTGCTGAAGGACAGAGAGTGTTTGATATTTTCCTTCTGTTGCAATTAGAAATCTGCCTTCAATTGACCCCATATATCATTGTGGTTTTTTTTTAAAAGCAAGAGTCACTTCTCCCTATTTGTATCGCGTTCTCAAGATTCAGCATGTGAAGGAATGTTTCGCATAAGTTCCCTCTGACTGTTTCCAGGAAGTATTATTTTCTGAGGATGTGATGACAAATTGTGTAATAAACATTAGAATCAGAAACTTCCTTAAATCATATATGAATTTGTGATTCTGTTGTTAGGTGGGATGTTTCTCCCTCTCTAGACTGTAAGCTCATTGAAGGCCCGGAACTTGTCCATCAACTCTTTTATAGTCATATTCTCCCAAGTGCTTAGTACAGTGCTCTGACCACAGTAAGTGCTCAATAACTATGATTGATTGATTGATTGATTGATTCTCCTGTGCTCTACACACAGTAAGCACTTAAGGAATGGTATTACTAGTACATTTCCAGAAGAAGCAGAATAACTGCAGATGAGGAAAACTGAGTAAATGTTCTTATTCCAGGTGTTAGGTATACTGTTTATACTTCTCAGCATATTTGTGCTATTGTGGATTTCCATTTTTACTACCATCCCAACAGAATATTTCCTTTGTACCCTTGAGTGGGTGCTAGGACAGAAGTGGCTTTTGCAACATAAACTTCACAGTTAGACACTTGCTTCTTTGTAACTTTCTTCTCTACTTTTCTCTTTTGTTTGTGGGGTTTTTTTTTTGTTTTTTGGACACGAAGGGCTCTACTGTCTTCTGTGGCCTTAGAATTTTTTCTTACTAGGAAAATCCCTTGAATATGAGTAGCGGCTCACTCCATAGATTCAAAAGAGAAGATTTCCCAAGTTCCCTAATCACCCAGGAGAATGCCTTGTGGTCAGATTTCAGCAAACCCTTTTTGTTCCTTGGTTGTGCTTCCATGTTTACAAGTGGTGTAAATTGATTCATTTGTATATGTCGCATTGTAATGCCAATAGCCCAAGACAGGCTATCCCACTGGATTGGCATGAAGCGGAAGGAAAAAAAAAGCAGCAAAGCTTTTTCCCTTTTCAGATCTTTAGGGTTCCTGTTGCTTGTTTGATTAGACAAGTTCACCCTTTCTATCGTTCCCAAATGTGACTCCATGTTCTCCATTTGAATTGTCTTCTCTTTTCCTTTGCTGTTTTCTAGGATCATCCAGAACCGGATTTTGATAGTTGTCCTGGCAGTCGTCGTCGTCTTCACCATCCTGATGGCTATTTATTTGTCTGTCAGAGGACACTGATAGACCTGCTCTTCCCTGATAAGCAGCAAGAAACTCCTTGTTCTAAGTAATTAAGACAAAGTGGTCACATGAATCATTCTCTTGCACTGACAAAGAGTGTTCCCCTTCCTCTTCCCCTCCCCACCCCACCCTTTGCTGCTGTTCAACTTAGGTGCAAGAAGGGTAAAAACATTTTCTAACGTTGATTGCATGTGGATTGAATTCCTTTCTTGTTTTTTCTTTACAAGAATGATTTTGGTAAGTTTAATATTTGTCTTTAAAGATACTAATGGGGTGATGGGGGTCGGGGGAGGATAGCTATGTGGAAATGGGAATTTCTCCAGTTCCACCTGGCCTCTGCAAATATAGACGATAAGTGGTTGGGAGCAGGGGAGATGAGTTTTTTTATGCTTCTGTTGGCTAGGTTGGATGTCAAACTATTTGACAGTTATCTTGTCATATATACCCTTCTGTGATGTTGAAGAATTCACTGAAAGAAGAGATGAGATGATGAAGAAAGTAAATCATTCTCCTATTGAGGAGGCCTGGTTCATGAAGGGCCATAATAAATGTAACAAATACATCTAAGTAGTTTGTTGATTTGAAGGGCAGATATTTATTGTCGGATGTGCAGTAAATTGACTTAGCACTCTCCCTGTTTTTCTATTGAATATATTTTTTTACTGAAATCGTCTAATTAATATCTGTCTTAACTTGCTTTCCTGCCTGTTAGAAACATTTCTTCACACTCTAGGAATTCGGAGAGATCAGTTATTTACTCGTCTGACAGTTCCTACACATTTAATTTTGACCAGGACATTCATAACCTAGTTAATCGTTGTTTCATTCCATTTTTAATATGTGTACTGCCCAAAGCAGCCCTGTATGTGTAAAAGGTCTGACAAGATTATCTTCAGATCCATTTCAGCATGTAGAGAGAATATGAATATTTCAGCAAAAGAACAGGATTCCATTAGTGTTAAATTTCCGACATAACTGTAAATGTGACATCCTATGGGATGTGGAGCTTTAAATAAATGTTACCCAGATTTTCTATTGATTTTCTTTAAAGTGGTTAGTGTAAAATAAAAAAGGGTAGTTTGAGTTTTGTGTCTAACAAGTGTATCAGAGCTTTTCTGAACTGATTATTTATTCGTAACTATAATTGGCTTTATGATTGTTTTCCAAGTAGTCATGAATTGTGATAGAACTTAGCTCACATGTAGTCATGCTTAAAGTTGTTCTAGAAAAGGTCATTCTTCCAGCTGAGGCCAAAAGTGTTTCATTACAAGTTGGAAACTCATTGCAGGTACAGTAATGCCCTTTTCAGTAGAATTTGAATTTGGGAAGCTTCAATTCACTGAAAGCAAGTCCGTTCCCTCTTTTACACTGCTATGTATCCTACAACTTTTTTTATTTTTATCAACTCAGAAGAAGGCTATCACGGTTTAAGATGAAATCCTTATGGGAAAATTCACCAAAGAAATAGAGTATCTGAACAGGTCTAAGCAGGCATTTTTTTCAAATAAATATTTTGGAATTGGGTAAATAAGGCCACAGCCTTTATTTTTGTAATGATGGTATGAGAATAAGACTGGGGGAAGGGAGAACTTGCAGAGGGAATATAGACCTATATGTATTTGCCTGTAGGGTTATGAGATCCAGCACACCATCAGATTTGGTTTTTTTGAGTTTTAATGAAGACTCAAACCATTGAGAAAACCCAGTGTCACGTCCTGTTCAGTTCACGTCCTGGAAGCATTAGCAGCAACCAAGAGTATAATCCCACTCCCTGGTGGCTTCATCAAATGGAACATTCCTAGCCAAACCGTATGCATGGTTGTGTCTTCCCCAAATAGTCATAGTTTACTGGATCCAAAATCTGTGAGCCGCAAAAGTGTGGCTAGAGCTTCTGTAGCCCTTCTGTTCTCATTTGACTGGAACGAGAAGAAATACCATGGCTGCCAGTATCACCCCATTAACGGCTTTTGCCTTTCACCTGTATTGGTGTCTGACTTTTTCCTTTTTTCTCAGATGTAATTTAGGCACCAGTGCTTGTTGGGATCGAGGTGCTGTGAAAGTTAAGCAGACATCTCAGTCCCGCCTATTCCATTTTGGGCCTCTCCTGTAATGAATCATTGATGCACGAAGGCAGATTGGTTTTCATGGAGGTGTGGAAAGATGAGATTTGAACTGTCCTCTCAACCCTCTAGTGTGACAGTGGGTAAGCGCCCAAGGAAACAAGAAGCAAATGCCCTGAAGTAGGAATAATCAGTTCCTTTGGCCCTTACCCAAAAGTCACTCCCAGGTTCTCCTGAACCAGCTTGTTATATCTTAAGTTAGATGTAGGATCTGTTAAAAAAAAAATTCAAAATTCTCACAGAAAGTAAAACTGAAAGAATCAGATGTTTCTAATGTTGTGAGCCTTTGTTAAAAATAGTGATTGTCATGTAAAAGATTGTGTGCCCAACGGTTTTACTGACAGAGTAAATAAAACTATTGCCACCCTGAGCCAAAATCAAAAGCAATTTATTTAAAGACTCAAGTTTTAAAGAGTTTTAAATGTTATATATTGAGGGAAATTATCTGAAAATGTTGTGTAACTGACGTCAATTCTCATATCTTGGATGGAAGTCCATTTGCTATTCTGTTTAAGCCAGGCTGGATTGTCTTATTTTGGAACTAGCTTGGTGGGGGGTTTTCTTTGCTGCTGCTTCAGAGCACTGAGCTTCAAAGGCTGAAATTAATGGTGAACAAAATTGTGCAGCTTCGACCATCCCACGCGGGGCAAACCCATTGAGGGTTATCATTAAGTAAAGAAATAGAAGGGGGAAAAAAACCTTCCAGCTCTGAAAAAAAAAAAAAACTCATCAGATAATGACCTCAGTGATTGGGTTTTCATTACCAAACAGCATCCAGAGATTGTCTGCCCCATAAAAAAGAAAAGAAAAGGCAACTGTCTTTCTCTCTTTCTCTTTCTCCTTTTTTTTTTGCACATCTTTTCTTTAAAACTGTCAGATCATTTCAGTATTTCAAATCCGAGGAAAACAGCCTGCCTGCTGCTGTATTTGAAGTTGTAATGGTGTCAAAAAGTCACGACTGACTGACAGCCGTCAGTCCCAAAGGACCTCATTAAATCATAAAAACTTGACAAGGAAATAATTGAGCATCACTGGCAACTTGGCGCCTGTTTAGACGTTTTTATTTTCTTTCATTATTAGTCCCCACCATTACGTTCATTAACAAATTGCATTAAGCAACTGTTAAGGGCTAATGATTTGTTTATCGCTTTTTTATTATTATTATTTAAACACTAGCTGCATCATGTGGTACCTCAGTAGCCTCTTGCTATCATCTGACTGAATATTTTTTTTTCCACTCAGAGCTCTGGGTACTGTTGGAATATGAAATAGATTATTCATTACCCTCCTCTTTGCCACTGATTTGGTTTCATGTAGCGTCTTCCACAGAGAAAGATGAAAACTTGTCAAAAAATAGGTTATATCTTATTCGAAGGGGCAACAATAGCAGCAGGTACAGGCACACTTTAATATTTAATTAAGGTTGATGTTAACCCTTTTAAATGACTTTAGCTGTAAGTTATATTCAAGTGCAAAAGAGAAAAATAATTGAACTTAATTTGTAACCTATACAGCAGACATTCTTCTTGGGGTTACCAGAAAAATTTAGAGCTTAATTTAAATAATGAAATTTCTGCTCATAAATATTTATACCTATTTTTATACATAGTCACAAATTAACTACTTTTATACATACCCGTGATAAAAAATCCCTTTTCTTTTTGTTTTGAGTTAGCAGAGTACAGGAATATAGTAAAATCATTCAGTCTGGATAAGACTTAATAGCTGTATGAGTTAGGTGTAAAAGCCCTGAGAAAGTAATTTATTGAGGGAAATTTATGTGATTAACATTTTCATGACTTAATAATCTGTTAATTTTCATGAATGCATATTTAGAGGACTATGAGCTGAACTTGAAAGTGCTAGATTTTTAAAGAAAATCTTCTGTTTTCAATAACATGTTGTGGGGATTGAGTGAATTTTAGCTGTCTGTAGATATTTTCCAATAATTGGTAACAAGATGACCCCGAATTCTGCTTTGACTTTTTGTGATTTTGGTATAGAAATTTCCATAAATCAATGCTCTATATTATTTCATTGGCCTGAAAATAAAAAGCTTCAACTTCTTAGATCACAATGCACTTGACAGTTTGATGTGGTTTTACTTCAAATACTTGGAAAAGGGGACCATTGTAGAGTAGGACTGTTGAATCAAAGGAGCTCATTTACCTTAACTGGTCAACGTGATCAAGGTCTCGCCTCACATAAATAGCACACGGGTAGTGACAGTGATTCTGGGACTGAACATATGGCACAGTGTATCTCCGTGAAGGACCAATGAAGATGTTATGTAGATGGCGTAGATTCAGGGAAGAATGTTTTATGAAGTGGGTGAACTAGAACAGAGAGAAACAGTCTTCCTTCCCTCTTCAACTAACATCTGACCCAATCAGTTAATCAGTGGTATTTATTAAGTGCTTATTATGTGCAGATCACAGTACTAAGTTCTTGGGAGAGAACGATATGATAGAATTGGTAGACATGATCCCTTCCCTCTAGGATCTTAGAGTCTAGTGGGGACAACAGATGTGAAAATAGCTTTGTAAGTGATCACGTGCAAATGTGATGTACTTTGAAAGCTGTTCCTACTATTGTTATTTTCTCTGTTGTATACTTATCAAATGCTGTGGCATGAAAAATGGGACTCTACTCCTAGCAGCTTATATGCAAAGGCAAGAGGAGTGAAATGGGGGTATTTGTCCGTAAATGGATCATTTCTATGCTGCGGTATTTGTTGAACACTTAGAGTATACAGAGCACTGTGAGCATTTGGCACTGTACTAAACATAATTCTAATGGTCCCAAAGAAGCAACAAAATCTAAACAGGAGGAAGCTCGAGAAATGTTAGTAGGTGACAATTTTAATGCCCTAAGGATGAAACAAAATGACCGACAGAGAAAGCAGTGGGAATGTAATGACAAATAGGCCAACAGTAATAATAATAATAATAATGGCATTTATTAAGCACTTACAATGGGCAAAGTACTGTTCTAAGTGCTGGGGAGGTTACAAGGTGATCAGGTTGTCCCACAGGGGGCTCACAGTCTTAATCCCCATTTTACAGATGAGGTAACTGAGGCACAGAGACGTGAAGTGACTTGCCTAAAGTCACACAGCTGACAAGTGGCAGGATTTGAACCCATGACCTCTGACTCCAAAGCCTGTGCTCTTTCCACTGAGCCATACTGCTTCTCATGCTTCTCTGCCCCAGGACTGGGGCAGAAAAGGGGATGGATATTAGTTAAGATATTTATTGAGCATTTGCTTTTCCCTAAGTGCAAGGGTAAATAAAAGGTAAACCCATTAGATACTTTCCCTGTCCCATACAGAATCATAATCTAAATGTAGGGTGGAGAGAGCCATAGAACAAGAACAATGGAATGCAAAACTACAGCAAATTACAAATTCAACAATCCAAGCCAGTAATGATAAACCAAGTAGCTACGATAGGAAACACAGTTTAGCAGCACATATATCACCCCCAAGAGGTGAAACTTTCAACCTTTCATCATATGAGAGTTTGTATGAATGTGTAATCATGCAGAACCCCCACGCGGCCCTTAATTGCTGAGCTTGGGAAAGACACTATAAGAAGAGAAAACAACTTTATCCTGAACTGCAGTGTTTTGCTTGTCCCACATAAATAATGAAAGAATCATGAGAAAGAAAGAAAAAAAATACCAAAAAAAAAATGAGTTCTGTGCTCTGGTACAGTGAACTGGTGCACTCAGTTCTTGCCTTCATCCAAACAACTGCCTTTGGCGTGAATAACAGCTTGGCTGATGTGAAGTATCATATCGATCTGTTGCTCAGGAAAGTCCACTGACAGTTGCCTGGACTTTTCCTGAAGGTATGACCAGTATAGTTCAGCACTGTATTGGCTCTAACTCCAGATTGCCCCAGATGTGTTCCATCGGGGGCAGATCCAGAGAGAAAACTACCCATCTGAATTTTGGAGCTTTTTTTGTTGCAGTATGTTTATTTGGAAAACTGTTTAAAGCTCAAGGTGGATAATTGTGCTGCATGATAGAACCAAATGAAAAAAACAAATGCCCTGAAGGGAAGAGCTGCCATGTTGGCTTGGACCAGCCTCTCAAACTGCATTGTGCCCACATGATCAGGAACAGTAGCAATTTCTGTTAGGCTGGAAGTAAAGAATATCGATATTAATCATGTCATAATAATGTCAGGAAAAGATGTTTAACTAGAGTGAGGGCAATGCAGGTAAACAAGGTAATGAATCATTGACTGGTAAAGGTTTGGAACAAACTATAAGGATACATTAATTTTAGTCATCTATTTTGTTGACTTGATTTTAGCTTCATTGTCTTCCCTTTCTTTTGAAATTCAGTCCTTAAGCTAATGTCATCCTCAGATATGAAATGACCAAGTCCTGGACTTTGGGCAAGTCACTTAGCTTCTCTGTGTCTCAGTTACCTCATCTGTAAAATGGGGATTAAGACTGTGAGCCCCACGTGGGACAATCTGCTAACCTTGTATCTACTCCAGTGCTTAGAACAGTGCTTGGCACATAGTAAGTGCTTAACAAACACCATTACTATTATTATTATTATTATTTTGTCAATTTTTTTGTAAAGCATGGACATTTTTAATGGGAATGAGTTTACAATGAGTTGGGCCTAATATAGATATATCCCTAGGGCCTTCCATTTCAAAGTCAGTAGATCCATACTATGAGCCTTGATTTTATGTTCACATACATACACCTAAATACATACACAGATACATATGTGTGTGTGTGTGTGTGTAGATCTGTCACCACGGAGCCTGAGATTCTACTCCAGCATATGGGTGTGACTAAAAATTCATCTTTTTGACTGACCCTGGGAATATGTAAAATTGTCCTTTGCTTTGATGATGTGTTTACTCCTTTTAGTACCTGTCTCTTATTGAATCTGTATCTTATCCCAGTCTTCTTGACTGCTCCGCTCACCTGCCTTGAGTACTGCAAACAAGGTTGCTCTGTCTGCTGCTGTTGTCATCAAGCAGTCTGTTGCTATACCCAATTTGAAACTATATCTGGAAAGTGCTTTATTTCATTCCCCTTCTTTGAACGTACCCCACTTTAGCAGCTATTTAAGTATCCTCTCGTCATCCAGTCTCCAGAAACGTATCTCATGTCTATCAACCCTACTGTATTGCACTCTCCCAAGTGCCTAGTACAGTGCTCGGCACACAGTAAGCACTCAATACATACTAGTGAATGATTGATTGATTGGATAGAATACTTCCAGGAAGCCAAATTTGGCAACAGCTCCATCTTGTTCTTTGAAATTTGTACTTGTGTGAGGATTTTCCTGGTGCCAGCAGGCATATGACTTTGGTTTTCTTCAAATTGATTGTCAGTCCATAGAATTGTGTTGGCTCTAAGGCACATTTCCTAATCATGTTTGTGACTTTTTACATTTGTGTCTCCAGAGCACAGGCATCAGTGTACAGCAGTTCCAAGATGACTATCTCAAGGAATATTGATGTTGATAGAAGCCTGTGATGTTAGAAGTTTCCCAGTTGACTGGAAACTTATCCTGACACTAACTATTAGGTCTTTTGATGAGAAGCAGCATAGTCTAGTGGAACAAGAATGGGCCTGGGAGCCTGGGTTCTACTCCCAGATCCTCCACTTGCCTGCTGCTTGACCGTGGACAAGTCACTGGACTTCTCTGTGCCTCAATTTCCTCATCTATAAAATGGGATTCAATGCCCATTCTCCCTCCTACTTTAACTGTGAGCCCCTGGTGGGACAGGGACTATGTCCTACATGATTAATTTGTACCTACCTCAGTGCTTTGAAGGATGGTTGGCATATAATCATTGTTTAACAAATACCACAGTTATTGAGACAGCAATAGTGGATAGAGCACGGGCCTGGGAATCAGAAGGTCATGGGTCCACCACTTGCCTGCTGGGTGGTCTTGGGCAAGTCAGTTCGTTTCTCTGTGCCTCAGTTACCTCATCTGTAAAATGGGAATTGAGACTGTGAGCCCCACTTGGAACAGGGATTGTGTCCAATCCAATTTGCTCATATCCACCCCAGCACTTAGTACAGTGCCTGCCACATAGTAAGCGCTTAACAAATACCACAATTATTATTATTATTATTGCCAATAGTAATAATTCTTATTACCCTCAAGCACTGCAGCATGGAATGGGTTGTACATGACTGGACCTTCTAGAATACCTACTTTATCCCATTGGTGATGGGCAAAAGTCAGACGAGGCACCTCCAACTCTGGAGTTGACGAGCTGTACCACTCTGGAGTCAACCAACGTAGGATCCCGAACTACTAATCTAGGCAGTCAGATGTAATTAGTAATTGCCGAATCCCAAGTTTACTAATAGCATCATATGCTTTTGTATGGTCAACTTATATAGTATAGAAACCTCGGTATTTTTCCCTCGATTCATTGTGCCACAGAGCTCATTTTTACTGTATTTTATTTTGGCCTAAAGCCATGTTGTGATTCTCAGACTGCATGGTTAATGCTCTTCTTCAGGAGGCTATCTGGAAGAACCCCAACTACAATATTGCAGGCAAGAAAAAGCTCTTAGGTGCCCTGGTGGTTTCTACATAGTCAGCTCTCATCTTTCTTCCTGAGAAGACTGATTATGGTGTTCCTCTTTGAAGCTGCATGACATTTCTTCAGCATTCCTTACATTATAAGAAATCCCATGTAGATGTCTAAATAGTAAAACCGTTCTGTACTTGGATACTTCTTCATCAAGGCATCATGAGATGCTTTGCCATTTTTCAGGACCTGATAGTAGTAATGATTTTCTCAAAAGTTAGAGCTAAGGCCATTCCTTAATATTGGGGATGTTCCAGTTAGGTCTCACACACCATGGAGGAAAAGGAAGGTCAAATGACTATTGGAATGTAGTTCCCATCTCCACAGGATTCCTTCCTTACCCAAGATGAGGGTGGAATCACCTGTTGTCCTTGGAGCAACTGCAAGTAGCGTGTGTTATTATTATTAATATATTAAGTGCTTACTTTGTGTCAAGCACTGTTCTAAGCACTGGGGTAGATACTAGTTAATCAGTTCAGACAAGTCCCTGCCTGACAAGGGTCTCACAGTCTAAGTGTATAAGATCCCTACAGCTTTTCAATGGTGAGTAAAACTCCTTTTCTGAAGGCATTAGTATAGTGGCAGTCAGTGTAGTCTTCACATTGTACTACTAGTTTCATATGTTTCTAGTTTCGAGAAGCAGCGTGGCTCAGTGGAAAGAGCGCAGGCTTTGGAGTCAGAGGTCATGGGTTCTAATCCCAGCTCTGCCTCTTATCAGCTGTGTGACTCTGGGCAAGTCAGTTAACTTCTCTGTGCCTCAGTTACCTCATCTGGAAAATGGGGATTAAGACTGTGAGCCCCATGTTGGACAACCTGGTTACCTTGTATCAGGTTGATTACCTGATTACCTTGTACCCTGTATGGGGGAGCCCAGCACTTTGAACAGTGCTTGGCACATAGTAAGCGGTTAACAAATACCTGTACATATGTACCTTACTTAAATCAGCATTTCGGGCCCAGGCTTCTGTAGCTCTTCCTTTTGCTATGATCTTGAGTAGGTTGATGCATTTCGGAAAGTACTGTTTTAATTGCTGTCATTTTTGGCAAACTGAGCTCAGTGGTGTCATCTTGTCATATCCATAGCTTTGGTCTTTATTTGGGAGTCTGTTTCTCAAGTATGTATCCATTTGCAGTTCACTATCCTAGCAAAGCTGGGGCTCATTGCTCCCAAAGAGCTTCTCTTGAATATAGTCATATATTTGTCGTGGTGGTTTAGATGTTGCCAGTGAATTTTATGAATTTCCTCACCACAGACCTCTGGGGCAGTCGGGACCATTGTACCCATTTTACAACTAAGAAAGCTGAGGCAGTCAATTATATTTGTTAAGCACTTACTCTGTGCAAAGTACTGTACTAAGCACTTGGGAGAGTACCAAAGCTTTAGTAAACATGGAGATTAGTGAAGTGATTCCAGCAGTAAAATCAGAATTAAGCATACCTCAAAGAAGGCACTTGTGTAGATTTTATATTTTCCTCACATATTCCTTTAAAAATGCAATGAGAGTATCAGTGAAGGGTAAAGCCTTCCATAGAGTTCTGGCGTTGTTCCTCTTTGAGTGGGAAAACCTAACTGAGGAACAGCTTTTCATCTGGATATGTCCCTAGGACATCTGGAAACCAATCACGGGTAACAAGCCATGTGCCTAGATTGGGGAAGGAAACAGGACAGGGTAAGCCATGAGTCTAGGGCCAGACTTGTGCAAATCTGACCCTTGGAGACAAAAAAAAAAAAAAGCTTGTTAAATTAGAAACATTTAACTTGGCGGGCAATCTCACCAAAAATATCATAAAAGGGAAAAAGTTAACAAGTGGCTAAGAGGTGCACAACAGGAGGGTAAGATGGGCTCGCTGCAGTTGAATTTCTAAGCATCATAGGAGAGAAAGCGAGAAATGGATCAGGAGACTTTTTCAAAGGGTTTCTCTTTCCTTCTCCTCCTCTCTCTCTCTCTCCCCCATGCTGAAAGTGGAAAATAGAAGACAAAATCAAGTCAGGAAATTGGTTGATTTGGTAGGGAACCAGCCAGATGATTGGCTTTGATGTCAGGTGGCTTGGAATTCAGGCACTTGGAAAGCAAAGCGGTGTGCACGAACGGCAGTAGCGGCAAGCAAAGTGAATTTAACACATTTAATTAAATTGGGATTTAGGGTGAGTCCTGAGCGCCTTAAAAATGAAATGTTAAGAATGGCTAAATTTGGAGCCAAGAGGAAGAGATTGACCAAACAAAGAACAGGGAATTAAACATTCTGATTTATCAGGGTTGGCTCATTGGCTTCAGGTTGCAAAAGACTTGGCCAAAGCCAATGATGTGCTCAAAAAGCACACAGTTAACTTTAGAGAGTGCTGGTCAGAGATGGAATTTTTTGCAGGGCTTGTGTCTACTCCCCTCAGCCAGTCCTGAAGTAGCACTTTCTAGGGATTTGATAAATGGGTAAGTGGGTTCACTTGGGACCTGTGAATCCCTTTAATCTCTATTGATATGGTTTCCATGCCTCTAACATTCCATTTTTCCATCCATCATAGCCTAAAACCTTCGCCACCTACAAAATCCAAGGAAATTATCTCTCTCCTCACTTAAATCATGGGATGAACCATGTAGCCAAGTGATAACAGAGCAATAATTGGCTGACATCGAAGTAATGGTATTCAGTGAGCACCTACTGAGTGAGGCCTTGTTCTGTGTGCTTAGGTAAGGACAACAGGAACACAAGCACAAGGAGTTCTCCTTAAATAGACAACATATATATGCCAACAGAAGCAGCAGAGCTCAGGGGACCGAGCATAGGCCTGGGAGCCAGAAGGACCTGGGTTCTAATCCCAGCTCCGCCCCTTGTCTGCTCTGTGACCTTGGGCAGTCACTCAACTTCTCTGTGCCTCAGTTACCTTATCTGTAAAACGCAAGACTGTGAGCCCCATGTGGGACATGGACTGCATCCAATCCGATGAGCTTGTATCTACTCCAGCGCTTAGTACAGTGCCTGGAATATAGTAAACCTTTAAGAAGTACCATTAAAAAAAAAGTCCTGCGGGGATCATTTGATCAGCCATTCTGTTTCTGCTGGGCTGCCATGAGTAGTTGGGTTCCATCACACCCCTCCCCAGTCTGGAGGAACTCTTTAGGATCCCACTTTACTGTGAGGTGATGGGAGAAGACTTGATGGTGGCAGTGGTAGTGGAAGAACAACAGCAGGAAGATGGAAGGGTGAAGGAGAGGCTGCCCACCCTCTACCCTTCAGTTGTAGCAGTAATCACTACAACTGCTACTGCCCTGATGACAAGCTCTTCTCAGGCTGTTTCCTGGAGGTTTCCAGCATGAGGTGGAAACCTCCAGAAAATGGCCCAGTCAGCATCTGTGTTAAGACATTGCAGTCACGGTCCCAAAACTAGAGCCCACAGGGCACCATTCAATCCAAGTCAACCAGTGCCACTGCCTTTCACCAAGAAGCTGCAGTTTATGCAACCTCAGTGGGGGCAGAGACACTGCCAGCTGTGGTTCAGGTGGCAGAAATGGTCTCTCCCTCTCTTTCTCTGTACCCTTTCCCTTCAATCCCCCTTCTCTGTGTGGGCAGGGAATGGGTCTACTATATATACCTTCTAGACTGTGAGCCCATTCTTGGGTAGGGACCGTCTCTATATCATCATCATCATCATCAATCGTATTTATTGAGCGCTTACTGTGTGCAGAGCACTGTACTAAGCGCTTGGGAAGTACAGGTTGGTAACATATAGAGACAGTCCCTACCCAGCGGGCTCACAGTCTAAAAGGGGGAGACAGAGAACAAAACCAAACATACTAACAAAATAAAATAAATAGAATAGATATGTACAAGTAAAATAAATAAATAAATAAATAAATAGAGTAATAAATATGTACAAACATATATACATATATACAGGTGCTGTGGGGAAGGGAAGGAGGTAAGATGTTGCCAACTTGTACTTCCCAAGTGCTTAGTACAGTGCTCTGCACACAGTAAGTGCTCAATAAATACGATTGAATAAATACGATTGAATGAATATTGTACTCTCCCAAGCACTTAATACAGAACTCTGCATATAGTAAATGCTCAATGAATAGGATTGATTAATTGATTGGTTCTAGGGCCCATTCTCTTAGTCTCCTCATCCTCTATGTCTCTTCTCTCTGCCTCCCCTCTCCTATTTCCTTCTCTTCTGTGTCTGCCCCCCTTCTTCTCTCCCATCACCTATTCCCCCTTTTCTCTTTCTCCCTTTCACGTGTCTCCTTCTCCATGTCCACCTTTTCAGTCCCAACCCTGGGTTTCCCTCCAGATAAGGTCATTTTATCCTAGATGGGAGTCAGGTTGGGCCCTGCTTCTGATTCTGGCTTCAGGTGATGCCACTTGGACATTGTGACTTTCAGTTTTTGTGATTTGAATCTTCATTTTGTTGTTCTGATCCAATAACCTGAATGAAATTCAAGTATCACAAAGATCCCCTCAACCCCAGAAGCCAATCATTTTTCAGGACGATTAAGAGAAGAATGCTGCTTCATTCCTATCCTGAACTAAATACATGGAAACCAGCAAATTGTGTGTTCTTATTTTCTAGTCTGATCTAACTATAGATGTTGGATTTTTTTTTCGGAAAGTTTTCCCCAGTGTGTGGACACATGCTGGTCCCATCATAGACCCATTCGATTGGAAACTCGGGCCTTGCGTTCTCCTATTGAACTCTCCCAAGTGCCTGGTGCAGTGTTCTACCCATAATAAATGCTCAATAAATACCATTGATTGATTGATTGATTGATTGGAAACCTCTTGAGATCAGGGACTATGCTTCTATTGTATTCCTCCAAATGCCTGCACTCGGTGAGAGTCAGGATGTGACTGTGATTAGTGCCGCTTCCTATGCTGTTCCTTCCAAGCCTGTGTTTCTGTCTCTTCTGCCCTGCTTGGCAGTCAAAGAGGTCTTGGTAGGGATGAGGTCCTCCCAGGAGTGGTGACTTACTCTCCTCCAGCACCCTGGCTAGATTCCCCTTCCCTATGCCTCTACCTATTTCTGTGCCACACCACCCAAATGAACAGCAGTGACAACAGGAGACTGGATCTTGCAGTGACTGGACTTGATCCCTTCCTGCCTCCTACGCATCCTAGTGCCAGTTCTTTCATGACAGCAGGATCATTGGATGTACGGGAAGAGGGAGGGAAGGAGGAAGGATTAGAGGAAGGGAAGGAAGGAGGGAGCACCATTGTCTCTCACTTGTCATCCTTTGGCATGGCTGGACTGATTTGATCCAGTTCTTTAGAAGATAGATTACTTCCTATGAATGTCACCACCTTCCTGAGACATTTTAAGCTTAGTCTTAAGATTGTACCTAGAACAGCATCTGGACTTTAAATGCCCATCTTAATTGTCGTGATCACAGGACACAATGTAATTTAGAAAGATCATGATGCGTGGGATTTTAAAGCCTGCTCCAAGATTGTATCTGTGTCGGTTCTGAAGTTCATTTTAAATTGTATCTTCTTTTCCCAACAAACTTTTTCCAGATAATTTGTTATTGGTGGCAACTGTACCGCAGTGTGATTCTAATCAGTCAAATGCATTCAGTGTTGTTAAACACTGAAAGATATATTAATCGTAGTTTTGCATATAATATGGAGATAAGTACCCTTCCCTGAGGAATTGCAATTTTGTGGTTTCTAATGATGGTGAGATTACATTATCTGGATCACTTAGGCTGAGGGTGGCATTCAGAGTGTTCAGAGCCATTATAGGATATTTAATATAGCCTTTCAACAAGTAGGGTTAGAAACTGGGAGTTAGAATGTCGGTTTCTTATTTTTGCTTAAATAAGTGACCACTGCTTCTCTCTGATTCAAGTGTCAGTTTCAAGTTTTGTTCTCTCAAAACTCACAAGCCTTCTACAGCATGAATATAATACTTTTTGGACTGTTCTTTCAGTTATTTAAAGATAATGTATGTGGAAGTGGTTTGTTGAATTCTGATAAACCAATAAGCGCCTAGTACAGTGCTCTGCACACAGTAAGCGCTCAATAAATACGATTGATGATTTATTTTAAAATGTTCATTTTGGTTGTCTTTGACATTCTTTTATGTAGCTGCAATATAAGGCTGTACCACAATTGTCATCTTCTGAGCTCATATGTTATTTAATGTTTTTTAAAAAGTGTGATATTAAAACATGCTGCCTTTGGATGGTTGACCTAACCCTACTCCTGTCCCTAATTGAGGCCCTTTCCAAAGTCTTTAGTTCTGAGGGAAAACCTATACACAAACACACACACACCCCCTGCTGCACTTTTCACTACTCTGGCAGTGTTTATCGCAATTGTTTCTACTCATGATGAATTTGATGTTGAATCACAGGTAAGGTGAATTTCCCTGGGAAGGATCACGTTGAAGGTTGTTTTTGAGCTTTACTGAGGCCCAGCGGAAGAACAAATATAAATCAGGTATAGGAACAGAGCACTTCATGACTTGGGTTAGCCTGGAAATCAGGATGAACTTCTTGACTGGAATACTGCTTGCTACCAAGAGACAAAATAAAATTTCCTTCATTGGAAGTCTGAGTAGGATAGACAATCATCCTTAGATTCTGACCTGTGAGGTGGACTCTTGAGGTTCTTTTCACTCATCTCTTCTTTCATGACAATTTTATTTGTTTTCTTCATATTTGTCAGTTGAAAAAGCCAAGAAGCATAGATTAGATGAGTTTCCCAAGGATCTACACCTGCATTAAAGAAATAGTGAGCTAAAAGAATACCAGCTTCAAGCAGCCACCACAATCACTACTATTACCTAGATAAATGTTCATTGATTATTTATTCTGATTTATTAGGATGAAGAAGTAGGGGTGGGCTCAAGGAATAATTCCAGGCTAAACTCTGAAATCCCGCTTCCATCTTGTTCAACAAGAGGAAGTGGCGTAGAGAGCAGAGAGGAAATGGTAATCAATTAGCTGAGACTGCTTTTAAAGGGAATTTTTGTTTTAGCTGCCTAATTTGGCCCCCCAAATTCCCTCCCATCTTAATAGGCAGCCCCAAAACTTCAGAAGGTTTTCCTCGTTTGAATTTGTACTCACTGAGCCTTCAAAGCTTATATTTCAAAACCTACAGCACACTAAACGTGCAACTTTTGTTCAAATTTCAAGGATTTTGATAGCCCAAGTGAATAGACACTGCCTATTGATTTTTCCCTTACAATGACTCTTGGATAACCTATTTTCTCATTTATTTTTAACGACAGCTCATGAGATTTTACAGCAATTCTGCCCAACCTCCTAATATCAAAATCCCTCCTTGACCCTGAAAATTGTAATTCTGCTATAGATCACAGCTGCTGAATATTACCTTTTACTAAGCTGGTTAAATAAAATATGTCCAAATCACTAGATCCCACAGGCAGTGGACTGAAATTCTAATGAAACAGGGTCTGTATTTTCCAGGGCACGGAAAAGCACAGCATCTCAGAGTCCGCACCAAAGTATAGGAATCCAGGGCATTGGTTCGGGTTTGGAATTTAAGGAGGCGAGGAAAAAATAAAGCTAACCATGCTGCTCTTCAATGCTTTTCTTGTAAAACTTTTACAAGGGTATTGGGCTCTTTGATGTGTTCTACACAATAAAATACTGTGCAATTCTGCAGTAAAGTGGCTAGGGTTTTGCAGGGAGTTATGGATTGGGAGCTTGATGTGGAGCAGGTTCAAAATTAAAAAAAAGTTTTCCACTTCAGTTTCATCAGGCTACACTCCCCAAGGTGTGAGAAATGGAGAAAACTGAATTTGGTTACACAACAAATCAACACCTTACCCCAGGCACCCATATTCCTGGTTCAGCGGTGGATCAGATGGGGGCAACAGCAAATGGGATTTAGAATTGGGAAGACCTGGTTTGATTTAGTAGAGACTCAATTTTCTGAATTCATGGAATTTAATTAGTTTAGGAATAATTAATTGAGTTTGACTCTATCAAACAGAACTATCCCTAATTTAGTTATCCTGACGTCTTTCTAATTGCTCAAACTAGTTTCAGTTCTGATTGCCTGTTATTCAGATAACTAATTTAGTAGTATTTATTGAATGCCTACCATGTGCAGAGAACTGTAATAGGTGGTTGGGAGCATACAGAGAAGCAGCGTGGCTCAGTGGAAAGAGCACGGGCCTTGGAGTCAGAGGTCATGGGTTCAAATGCCGGCTCTGCCAATTGTCAGCTGTGTGACTTTGGGCAAGTCACTCAACTTCTCTGTGCTTCAGTTACCTCATCTGTAAAATGGGGATGAAGACTGTGAGCCCCCTATGGGACAACCTGATCACCTTGTAACCTCCCCAGCGCTTAGGACAGTGCTTTGCACATAGTAAGTGCTTAATAAAATGCCATCATTACAGGAGGAGAAAAATACAAGATTCCTGCCCTTAAGGACCCAAAAATCTTGAGGGAGAGAAGCAACATAAATTGTATGTATTCAATGAGAGTAGAAGGAAAAATATTATTACATTGGTAGTGGTAAGAGTGTGAAAAAATATGTAAGCTTCTTGTGGGCAAGGAGTCTGCCAACTCTATTATATTGTACTCTTCCAAGTGTTTAGTACTGTGCCCTGAACACAATAAGGCCTCAACAAATACCTCTGATTGATTGATATATACACAAGTGATAGGGGAGCTGTTGGGATCATGGAAATCATTGGGGAATGCCCTCCCGCCCCCAGAATGAATACATTTTCAGGAAAACATGAAAGTTAGGGAGATGTGATCTGATGTATTTTAAGAGGAAGAGAGTTCTGGGGAGGAGGGAGGATATGAATAATAGGTTCAGAGACTCGGGATCAGAGCCCAGTAAGAATCCTGGCCTGGTTCAGATAATCAGATCTCTATTGGTCATTGACCTTAGCGCCTAATTGGTTCCCTTTAGAGATCACCAAGTATCTCAGTTTCCCCTCATCTCCAAATGAGCTACAGAAATTTTGGCCAAAGGAACAAGATTCCAACAGAGAGAGTTAGGCCTCCAGTCAGCCTGCATTGACTATTCAGGGACTTTGATTTTTGGGAAATCATTTTATCTCACTAGAAAAGATGAAGGATTAGGTCGACCTCGCAAGTCTAAGTATATTTCAAAGCTGATGCTGACCATGCCTATTTTCAATATGGATTGATTCTTGGATGTTCTTATTCGTTAATGAACAGAATGTTTTGTGGCTGATTTTGCAGAAATAAGAGCTCCTTGAGCAGAGCCATTGATACCCGTTTGAAACACAAGAGATGCAAACACCTCCACCTTGAGCCTTTGGAACACTGCTGCTGAGTTTTCCACTCTCCCTCTCCAGTGTGTGAGAGCTCCAGACCCTCCCCCTTCAATAGCACTAGGAAAAAGTTGGCAGTTTAACAAAGTAGCGTATTGGAGCTTATGTTGGAAATCTAATGTCAGAACATCGTAGAGTTGGATCATGAGTGGTTTCCAACCACCCAGGTTGAAGGCACTATTAAAGGATGCAACTTTCAAGAGGCCTACCTAGATCAAAGCTATGATTTTTACTTTCAGATAATTCTTACGCCCCCAATAACCGACTGAGTTCCAAGAACTCCATTGGGGGAACTTATACTCTTTCTAAATGAGAGCCCCTCAAATCGGCTGGCCGGAACCAATTTTCCCAATCTTAAACTGAATTATTGGGCCCAGGGGAAGGAAGATCTGCAGCTAAATTGCACACATTTGGGGTCAAAGCTGTTGTTATGGCTGTGTTGAACTAATACAAGCAAAGCCCGAATGAAGGCTGTCTTGTTTGTTCAAAGCAAAATGGTTCTTTTGGAATCAGGCTCAAAGAGTAGACCACACATGATTAATTACTGAAAGGAGCAATGATGTGGCTCAACCGTCCATCCACCATTGAGAGCCAGATAGGTAAGTACAGTGACTGGTTGTGGGCAGGGAATGTGTTATATTGTACTCTCCCAAGTGCTTAGTACAGTGTTCTGCCCACAGTAAGTGCTCAATAAATATGATTGACTACCTGACAGTGGTTTGAACATGGGTATGAGAGTGCCCCAGCTGCTCCATTACCACTGGACTCTCGCCAATAAGATTTCCCATCATTACCTGCCCCAGCCTGGGCAGGATAACTAACCAGCAGCATCATGAGACTGCCTCAACTTTTAGAATGTTAGAAAGACCATGGTTGGGGCTGGGCCTGAGATGTTGGGCTGTTGGACTCTGACCCATGAAGAGCTGGAAACACTGCTCCTCTAGCCACAGTACCCTATTGCTCTTTGGATGTTTGTCATCATCCTCATCTTTTATGTCGTTTTGTGATTTTATTGTTTCATCTTTCCTTCTGCATCTTTTGCCAACCTTCTCTCCCAACTTTATTTTTAGACTGTGAACCCCTCTTAGATCACAGGGCAAGAGGAAACATATACTTCTCACCCTTGTATTTTTTCCTCAGTGTTTAGTACAGTGCTTTACACACACAGGTTCTTACTACTACTACTAGCACTACAATTATTACTTCAGAGTTGCAGCTCTGCCTTGTCATGATATGGCTGTTCAGTGCCTCCAATCCCACTGAGCCCCACTTCTGAAGCATGGAGCAGAGGCAGCAGGTTGCCCACAGATGGATAACCTTAGCTTCAGTTCCCTCACGCCATGCACCGATAGGTGAGTAATGTCAAATGTGGGCAGATTCCCCTGGCTGCAGCCACATGGTCTTACAGAGCTCTCCACCATTGGGGTTCCAGGGTCTGAGGGTCCATGCTGAGGCCTCAGTGCCTCCTTCCTCCCTCCCCACCTACCATCCTTGGGAGGAGACCTGCCCGGTGAGATCATTATGGACAGGACCTCCTGAAACAACCATTCAGGCCCTGGGGAGGTTGTATCTGTTCTGACCAGATTAGGCCCTGACTGAAGCAGTGAGAAGCCCAAGAACTTTTCCCTCCAGTAGTTACAGACACTGCTTTTTTGTTGCTGTTTTTACCAACTTTGCCCAGTCATTTTTCTCCCTATGAGTCTGTCCCTTTTTTTTAATGGTATATAGTAAGCACTGGGGTAGATACAAGATAATCAGGTTGGACACAGTCCGTGTCCCACATGGGGCTCAAGGTCTTAGTAAGAGGGAGCACAGGTATTGAATCCCCATTTTACAGATGAAGTAACTGAGGCACAGAGATGTGAAGTGATTTGCTCAAGGTCACACAGCAGACAAGCAGCAGAGCTGGGCTTAAAACCCAAGTCCTCTGACTCCCAGGACTGTGCTCTTTCCACTAGGCCACACTGCTTCTCTACTTTATCTCCCAAATGGTTAGCCCAATGTTCTGCACACAGCAAATGATCGATAAATTCTCAATAAACACAACTGATGGACTGATGGAGGATTGAATGGATTTTTCCTTAAACGGATCTGCCAGCAAGACATGCAGAATTAACTAAGATACGGACCATGGACATAGGAAGCAATTTAGGAAGATGTACACAGGGCAAGTTTCACTGCACTCACTTCCCATCAAATACATATACAAGTTTCTAAAAGGTTTCAATCGCTTTAAAATTGCACATGATTGCTTTCAGCTTCCAAAATGCTTTCATCTTTGGAAACAAAAAAAGACCAAAAAACCATGGCTCTCTCAAGTTTTGAAAGCCCAGTGAATTCAATCTAATATAGAGTGGGCTTTAGGATCCCAGAGGAGAGCTGCAGACTGAGAGGTAACTGAGGGGTGGCCCGTTGAAGGTGTATTTCTTCTAAGTTCTCCCACCAGCCAGTTTTGACCGCAAAATGTTCGATGATCGGGGATGGCTTCTCACTCCTGCAGACTGGTTTTTATTTTTAAACGGATGCTATCCTTGGAGAGGGGTAATCCTGAGAAGATGATACCAGGACTAATGGAGAACAGATTACCTTTCATGTGTTTTTTCATGTTTAAGGTTTCTTTGTTATTATCTCTGGAGCAAGCCTCCGTACACTTCTGGGTTGAAAATCAAAATGTGCCTTAAAGCAATACTATTTTAATAAGCATCATATGTCTTCAATGAGATAAAAGTATTATACTGTGTTTTGATATTGGACTTTAGTTAAAACCTCATTAAAAAGGAGCATTTTCTCTCCAGTATTGTGGGGTGGGGGTGCAGTGGAATTTTTAATTCAGGTGGAAGAATACAAGTTTAGGTCAATTATGCTCATTAAATGCCACAAACGGGGAAATTGCTATTAAATGGGCCTTATTGTTTGTTGCTCTCACTGCTTGCTATTGATCAGAAAGAGTAGCTAATGACCCGATTCTCTGAAGAAGGCTGAGAATCACAAATCTGAAGAAATATCTGAATATCTTAAATCCTTGGAGGAGGCGGTCTGGCCTATTGTCTTTGTCATGCACTCTGGTCAGATTTCTCATACTCCCTCTTGGTTAAGCCTGTAAAACCAAAGGGAGAGTTGCAGGAGGTGCCCACCCTTTTCTGCCACCTTCACCCCAGACCATGAGGTGTCAAGGGGCCCGAGTTATAAAAGGAAAATCACTTTTTAAAAGAGAAATTGAAATTGGGTTTGGACGGCTTAGGAGTCCAAGCCTTGGGCCCGTCGTTCGTTCTACCGGTCCCCAACCTGCTCCCGAGACAAACGATGGCAGCTCCTGCAGCTGCCTCCCGATGTCATCCCTCGAAGCCCTCGGGCCAGAGGCGCCTGGCCCCTGGGACTTATTCTTAGAATGGACGTCGTGGCCGACTAAATCCTCCTGCTCTCCCCAGTTCACCACACTCACCCAGCCTGCAGCTCTCTTCCCAGACGGATAGTCCATGGAATGAAGACTATTCCCAGGTCTGACCCTGGCAGAGCCATCGATGATTGGCATGCGAGCCTGTCCCTGTGCTCCTTGGGGAGTGCAAGAGGGGTCTCCACTTCGAAGGAAGTTATTTAGTTTTCTTCCCATTTTCAAGTATTTAACTTGGCAAATTAGCCTGGGAAGCAGCCTGGCCTAGTGGAAAGAGCAAGGACCTGGGAATCAGAGGACCTGGGTTCTCATCCCAGCTCGGCCACTTGTCTGCTCTGTGACCTTGGGCAAGTCACTTCACTTCTCTGAGCCTCACGTTCCTCATCTGAGAAATGGGGATTAAATCCAACTCCCTCCAATTTAGACTGAGGACCCCATGTAGGACAGGGACTCGATCCAACCTGATTATCTTATACCTACCTCAGCGCTTAGTAAAGTGTTTGGCACACTGTAAGAGCTTAATTAGTATCATAATTATTAAATCAGTTCTCAGTCTACTTTTATCTCAGCAGCCTCCCAGGATAGCAAAATAATCCCAGCCACGTCCTTTACATCTTGCCAAATTGTTACTTGCCATGGGCAAGCTGAGTGACCACTGGCAAGGTGGGCTTAGGATCAGAACGCAAAGGGCTCTCAGTTCCGATGACCAGAGATTATGACAGGAGTCATGGAGGAGGGGGCAAAGTGTGTGACTTGGTAGGGGCCACCCGTGGCACCTCATCCGGTGAACGGTAGCTCATAGAGAAGCAGTGTGGCTCAGTGGAAAGAGCATGGAGTCAGAGGTCATGGGTTCAAATCCCTGCTCTGCCAATTGTCATCTGTGTGACTTTGGGCAAGTCAGCAGTGTTGCTCAGTGGAAAGAGCATGGGCTTTGGAGTCAGAGGTCATAGGATCAAATCCCGGCTCCACCAATTGTCAGCTGTGTGACTTTGGGCAAGTCACTTAACTTCTCTGGGCCTCGGTTACCTCATCTGTAAAATGGGGATTAAGACTGTGAGTCCCCCGTGGGACAACCCGATCATCTTGTAACCTCCCCAGTGCTTAGAACAATGCTTTGCCCATAGTAAGTGCTTAATAAATGCCATTATTATTATTATCACTTCTAGTTCCTGGCTGCCTGGGGACAGATTGGCCATATAAATAGGCATGAAGAGAGAGAGAGGAGATGGCAGAGGAAAAAGGACAAGGAGAAAGGGAAGAAGAAATAGACTGCCATCAGGGGAAGGACTGAAGGAGAAGGAAGGCTGGGAAAGGAAGTTCACTGAGTAGAGAAGACGGGGGTGGGGAGGGTGTAGGGTGACTGTGAAGAGGGAAGTAGGGCAATGGGAGGAATCTGACCCCCGTTGCTTTTATCTGCATCCCCCTTCCCCCTGCTCCAGCTATGTTCCTGTTTCGCCAATATCACGCAGCAAAGCAATGACACTTCCCTCTGATCAGCTCCTCTCTGATGAAACCCTCTCCCCAGCACCATTGGCTGCATTTCAGCATCTCAGTCTCGGTGTCTCTCTCTTCTATGCACAGACCAGATACGGCTCCGTTTACAGGCCGCCCGGGTCAGCAGCCTTGCTGCCTACCCTGCATGTAGATTCAGGCCAACCTTCCCTTTGAATGTTTTGAATCCAAAGCATGAACTCAGTATGAAATATTAAAATGCCAGAGGTATCATCCACCTTTAGAAAAATGTCAGTGTGAGTGAGGTAGTTTTTGGCAGGGTGGGAGGTTTCCATTGGGTAGCCATTTCAGACTATACTAGATTAAGGGGTCGGGGGGGAACATTATGCATTTTAAGAGAAAGGCCTTTGAAGAACTCTCTAAACCTCTATCTTTTTCTAATTTGCCCATATCCTGCCTTTCTGATCTCTCCTTTAGGTTCTGCTGCTGCCAAAGGAGTGGAAGGCTGTGAGAGACCTCTGAGTGATGATTTAAAATGGAGGTGGGCCCCGATTAGTAACACAGACTCCCCTAGGGGCTCCTGGGGAGCCCATGTCTGTGAGACGCAGACCCCAGAGATGCAGCCTGGATCAAGGTCTCTGAAGGGAGAAGGCTCCTGGGAAGGTCTTGTGCCCGGGATTTTGACCTGCCCAGAACACTTGGGGCCTGAGGACTCACCAAGGAACCCTGGCGAGATGATGATGAGTGCGGCCCTCCCAGGAACCTTTATCAATCAATAATATTTATTGAGCCCTTACTCTGTGCAAAGCACTGTGTGCTTAGTGCTATAGAGAGTACAATAGAGTTAATATTGCCCTTACAGTCTAGTAGAAGAGGCAGACACAAAAATAAATTACATATAGGGCGAAAGAACAAAGTTTAAAGATAAGAACATGCATGAAAGCTGAGGCCCAGAGCAGTTAAGTTACTTCCCTAAGGTAACACTGCAGGCAAGTGGCAGAGCTGGGATTAGGACCTAGGTTCTCTCACTCCCAGGTCTGCTTTTTTCCTATAGGCCGTGCTGCTTTTCAGTCCCTGGCCCCTGCACGCAGAGCATGCCAGGAATGGGAACCCTCAGCGGAGGTGATATGAAGCGATAGAGAGTTCCAGGCAGGGGAGAGACAAGAAAGAGGCCCAAGAGTAGATTGACTTAATAGAGGAAAAGCCTTGATGCTGATACATAGGGGAGGACTGCTGATAGATAGCCTTAAAACCAAAGTTTGGAGACTTTGCTTGAGAAGGAGGGAGATGGTTAGCCATTGGAGATCTTTGTGGACTAGAGGGAGGCTTGCCAAACCAAACCCTCTAAACAGTAAACTCATTGTAGGCAGGGAACGTATCTACCAACTCTGTTATACTGTAGTCTCCCAAGCACTTAGTACAGTGTTCTGCACATTGTAAGTGCTCAATAAACACCAATGATTGATTGACGGATAGATGGATGTTTCAGCTCTGTCTCCCCCTTCTAGACTGTGAACCCACTGTTGGGTAGGGACTGTCTCTATATGTTGCCAACTTGTACTTCCCAAGCGTGTAGTACAGTGCTCTGCACACAGTAAGCGCTCAATAAATACGATTGATTGATTGAAGATGATCCAGACAGAAGCGAGGAGTAGAGACTGGAGAGGGGTGAAAGCTGGAAGTCCAGAATCCAGTGAAGAATCTGATACAGTATTTTAATCATAAAAATCATACAAGCTTGAACTGGTTGGGAGAAGAAGGTGTGAATTTGAGAAATATTTTGGAGGATTTAGCAGATGTTTGAATGTGAGGGAGGGTAAATGGTGAGGACACCAAGGTTCTGGCCTTCTGGGACAGGAAGAAAGTGTTATCAGAAGTGGGAAAGTAAGAAGAGTGGCTTTAGGAAGGAGGATGAGATGTTTTAAATACATTGACTTTAAGATACCTGCAAGACAGCCAAGGCACGATACCTTGGAAAGCAAGAGAAAATGTAAGATTGAAAAACTGGAGGGAAATGGGGCTACAGTTGGTTGGATTTAGAAGTAATCCGCCTATAGGTGACACCTGAAGTCATCAGAGCAGATGAGATTCCCAGGAGAGTGAATATAAAGTGAATATAAATATAGAGCACCCATAGTAAAGGGGTGGGAGGTGATATGAATGAAACTGAGAAAGGGAAACATAGTTGTATTCTGTATTAACTTCTTATTGTACAGAGCAAAATATTAAGGGCTGGGAAAGAGTGTAAAGGTGGGAATTAGACTAGGATCCTATTCTTTGAGGGATTCACAATCCATGATGGTAAGAGAGGTAGGAGAACTGTGAGTTCCTTATCCTCAAAACCAAGTTCTGATAGTGTTTTAAGAGTAAAGACTAGTTGACAGGGATGTTGGGAGGGATTAAGACAGATTGAATCCACTGAACCTGGGAACCTGGCTGTGAAAAGGGGACTGGAGTACAGTTACTGCAGAGTGAAAGGGGCAAAAGGCTCATTATCATAGGCCAGGAAGAATGTTGGTGGAAAGGAACTAAAGGCAGAAGGTGGACTTAAGCTGTTCAAGGCGGTTGGACAGGAACAGAAGGAGGGAGGTGAGACAGTACCTGCAAGCTGAGGGATCCAGAAAAGCCTAAGAAGACTAAAGTGATCGAAATACATTGCTAAACATTTTTTAACTAATATTTGTTAAGCCTCTTACTATGTGCCAGGCACCATACTAAACCCTGGAGAAGTTGCAAACTAATCAGGTTGGACACAGTTCCTGTCCCACATGGGGCTCCCTAATCCCCATTTTACAGATGAGGTAATGGAGGCAAAGAAAATGAAATGACTTGCTTAACATCTTGGAAAGAGCAGTCCTTGGGGTCCTCTCCATTCTAGGCAACAGTCCTTGGTCACAAACCACTACAGCTTCAAACAATCAATCAATCAATAGTATCAATCAATCAATCGTATTTATTGAGCGCCTACTGTGTGCAGAGCACTGTACTAAGCGCTTGGGAAGTACAAGTTGTCAACATATAGAGACGGTCCCTACCCAACAGTGGGCTCACAGTCTAGAAAGGGGAGACAGAGAACAAAATCAAACATAGTAACAAAATAAAATAAATAGAATAGATATGTACAAGTAAAATAAATAAATAAATAGAGTAATAAATATGTACAAACATGTATACATATAGACATATATACATACTTATATACATATATAGTATGTATTGAGCATCTATCCCAAGCACTTGAAAGAGTACAATTAGAGGTCAAAGACAAAACCACACTCTCAGAGAGTACAGAATCTAATAGGAGGGGCAGACATAAATTCATTTACAGATATAAGGAAGAAAAGACTGTAAGAAGGATATGAGGAAATAGTACTTGAATAGAAGAATATGTAAGTTGACATGTTGGGAAGCAGCATGGTTTAGAGGAAAGAGCACAAGCCTGGGAGTCAGAAGACTTGAGTTCTAATCCCAGCTCTGCCACCTGCCTACAGTGTGACCTTAGGCAAGTCACTTATCTTTTCTGTGCCTCAGTGTCCTCATTTGTAAAATAGAGATTAAATACCTCTTCCTCCCCTTTAGGGTATGATCCCCGTGTGGGACAGGGACTGCCTCTGACCTTATTGTATTGTATTGATTCCATAGCTCAGCAAATAGTAAGCACTCAACAAATACCATTATTAGTATAGAAGTTGGTTGTGAATGTCTAAGTGCAAAAATGCTGAGATGGTAATTGGGAGGATATGGCTTGAAACAAAGAAAAATTAACCGGGTCAGGTTTCCTGGAGAAGATGAGATTTCAGAAAGATTTTGAACATGGGTAGGGCTGTGGTCTAGCAGACTTGGAGTTGGAGGGGATTTCAGGCAGGAGGAAGTGTGCATTCAAGGGTTGGAGGAAGGAGGGTCAGGAACAAGTCCCAGTAAGATGGTGTGCTTGAAAATAACAGAGAATGAGAACTGGAGTGAAGTGGGAGAGGAGAGTGGATGGATAAGATGGAGAGGGTTGATGTGCCTTCAAGTCACAGGTCAGGAGTTTCTGCTTCATATGTGGAGGATTGTGGAACCAGTGAAGGATTTGAGGATAGAAGAGACATGTACAGAACAGTGCTTTAGAAAAATGATCTGGGCAGTAGAGTGAAATATGGACTAGAGAAAGAAGAGCCTGGATAGAAGGAGAACATGAGCAGTTGATACAGTAGTAGTCTGGCCAGGATACATTAAATGCCTGGACCAGAGTAATGGCTGTTTGGATGGGAAGAAGGGGTGGATTGCAGAAATGTTATGAAGGAAAAACCAACAGGATTTAGCAACAGAATTACTAAGAACTGAAAATTGAATTGAAAGAGAGCAAGGCGCCAAGGTTGACACTAAGGTTCTTGGCTTTGAAGACATAGAGGGTGGTGGTTTTGTCAACTGTGATGGGAGACTCAGGAGGAGGAAAGGATTTGGGAGGGAAAATGAGTTGTTCAGTTTAAGGTGTCAATCTGACATCCATGTGTAGGTGTCTTGGCACCAGTTTTCTGTGAAACAGAGATTCAATGCGTGTTCTTCCTCCTACTTAGACTATGAGCCCCAGGTGGGACAGGAATTTTGTCTAATCTGCTTATCTTGTACCTACCCCACTGCTTAGTGTAGTGTCTGGAACAGTAAGCACTTTATAAATAGCACAATTATAATTCTAAATTTTGTGGTGGTCTTGTGCTGCCACTGCTTCTGTCTTTCCCATTGGTGTGAGGTGATGGCATCACCATACTGCCCAATAGGAGATGTTTGGCCACAGGAGGCAAGGAGGCCAATGTGTCAGAGAACGGTGGTCGTTATACTGCAGCTACTGGGAAGAATCAATACTGAAGATCACAAAATAAAATAAACAGAATTTTCCCATAAAATGAGCACAATCAATCATTCAATCAATCAATCGTATTTATTGAGCATTTACTGTGTGCAGAATACTGTACTAAGCGCTTGGGAAGTACAAGTTGGCAACATATACAGACAGTCCCTACCCAACAGTGGGCTCACAGCCTAGAAGGGGGAGACAGAGAACAAAACCAAACATATTAACAAAATAAAATAAATAGAATAGATATGTACAAGTAAAATAAATAGAGTAATAAATATGTACAAACATATATACATATATACAGGTGCTGTGGGGAAGGGAAAGAGGTAAGACGGGGGGGTGGAGAGTGGGACAAGGGGGAGAGGAAGGAGGGGGCTCAGTCCAGGAAGGCCTCCTGGAGGAGGTGAGCTCTCAGTAGGGCCTTGAAGAGAGGAAGAGAGCTAGCTTGGTGGATGTTCGGAGGGAGGGCATTCCAGGCCAGGGGGATGACGTGGGCCGGGGGTCGACGGCGGGACAGGCGAGAACGAGGCACGGTGAGGAGATTAGCGGCAAAGGAGCGGAGGGTGCGGGCTGGACTGTAGAAGGAGAGAAGGGAGGTGAGGTGGGAGGGGGCGAGGTGATGGAGAGCCTTGAAGCCGAGGGTGAGGAGTTTCTGCATGATGTGCAGATTGATTGGTAGCCACTGGATGAGCATGTGCCAGTAGTCAGATGTGGACAATGTTAGTAGGGTTATTATTAAACTTTGATTGAATGACTAAACCCTCATTTCCCCTATTCCCGCTCTCTTCTTCATCACCCTTGCACTTGGATTTGTAGCTTTTATTCACCCCACTATCAGCCCCACAGCACTTACATATATTTAAGTATATTACTTATACTTCAATAATTTATTTTATAATGTGTCTCCCTGTAGACTAAGCTCACTGTGGGCAGGGAATGTGTCTACTAACTCTGATATATAGATAAACAGCATGGCCTAGTAGAAAAGCAGTGTGGCCTAGTGGAAAGCACACAGGCCTCGGAGTCAGAGCACCTGGGTTTTAATCCTGACTTCACCACTTACCTGCTGCATGGCCTCGGGCAAGTGACTTAAAATCTCTGTGCCTCAGTTCCCTCATCTGCAAAATGGGGATAAAGTACCCTTTATCCCTTCTACTTGGACTGTGAGCCCCTTGTGGGACCTGATTATCGTGTATTTCTACCCCATTGGATAGTACAATGCTTGACATATAGTAAGCACCTAACAGGTAAGACAGATATTAATATCATTACTATGTTCCCTCAAGCACTTTGAGTGCTCAGTAAATACCATTCACTGATTGATTGACTTGAGCCATCTCAGGAATTGATACAAGATGAAAACAACTGGCAGAGCTCACACAATAAAGACTGTGATTGTCACCAGCTGTAGAATCTTGGAAGTGTTACTGATTCCCCCACCTGTAAAAAAACCCAAAAATCCAGCTGCTCCATCCCTCTATCCCAAGGATGGAGATTTTATCTGTGGGGAAGGAGGGATGAGATGGGTGCTAGAGATTAGGGTGGTGCCTGATGAAGGATTATGCAGCTGGCCCCTATATTTAGGATTTGTGGGTTTCTTGAGGCAGTGTGTCTTAGTGGAAAGAGCACGGCCTTGGGAGTCAGAGGATATGGGTTCTAATCCTGGCTCCACCATATGTCTGCTGTGTGACCTTGGGCAAGCCACTTAACTTCTCTGTGCCTCAATTGCCTCATCTGAAAAATGGGTATTAAGACTGTGAGCCCCATGTGGGACAACCTGATTACCTTGTATCTACCTCAGTGCTAAGAAAAGTGCTTGGCACATAGTAAGTGCTTAACAAATACCGTTATTATTACTACTATTTATTCAGTTTTCCATACTCTTGCTGCTACTAGGTGTACTTATATTTTTCCTCCAACACTCACAGTGGGTGTACTAATTTCCCTGCCTGACTTCCCCTATTAGATGGTAAACTTTCGGAGAGTAGGGACCAGGCCTTTTCCTTTTAGCGGCTGCTACAGAATACCTAGTCCATTGTGCTGCACACAATAGGAGCCTAGTAAGTATTAATGAAAGAATGAATGAATGAATTAATTAATGAAGTGTGGTAGATGCTAGAAATATGAACGGAAAATCTGAGCTAAATTAAGAAACTGGAAGTGAGTTATTACTGTATGTCGTTCATTTTGTATGATGCCAACATTTTGTAATAGAACCATGAGGATAAAGGAGATAATATTAGCAGAGGTTTTGAAATATTAGGAAAAAGGTAGCAGTTCTTGGGTCTAATGCAATGCTGTATTTGATTTGATTTGAAAGAAGGAAACTGTTCAATGTGGCCTGAATTCCTGAACTTGGGTAGGTGAAGCAGGGAAGGAGGGAGGGAAGTAAACCTTTTCGTTTTCCCCTGCAGGATTTTGCAGAGTTCACATTAGCACTGAGCTCCAGGAAAGATCCAGTGTCAGCTAGAAAACATGCCCATTTGGGAAAAACATTTGAGTTTTTTCCTGCCCGAGGGAAAGGACATGAATTATTACAGTTACCCTGGGGCTGTTATTGAAATCAAATTGAGTTTGACCCGTGACTTCTTTAATGCTGCATTGGAAAGCTTTTTGGAAACGAACTGAGTGCTGGGAGAGGTCAGGATAGGCTGGGGAGGGAATGAGAGAGCAAGGGTCCCAAGATGGACCTCCCCCTGGTTTCCTGGGTGGGAAATCACGGTGAGATCCAGACTGACTGAAACAGGAAAGGGAAATTCTCGAGTGGGTGGGACACAGGATTTGGAGGGCACAGGCAGGCCTTAGGCCCTTCTTTCCTCCCTTCCTCCCTCTCTCCTTCCCTTCCTCCCCATTTTTTTCCCTTCTCCTCTCCCTCATTCCCTCTCTCAATCAATCAATCGTATTTATTGAGTGCTTACTGTGTGCAGAGCACTGTACTAAGCGCTTGGGAAGTACAAGTTGGCAAAATATAGAGATGGTCCCTACCCAACAGTGGGCTCACAGTCTAGAAGGGGGAGACAGAGAACAAAACAAAACATATTAACAAAAAAATAAGTAGAATAACTATGTACAAGTAAAATAAATAGAGTAATAAATACGTACAAACATATACATATATACAGGTGCTGTGGGGAAGGGAAGGAGGTAAGGCGGGGGGGATGGAGAGGGGGAGGAATGGAGGGAGGAGGGGGAAGAGGGGGAGAGGGAGGAGGAGGGGGGAGATGATGTAGATACAGCTGGTAAACCAGTATATGGAAGAGTGACTAACGGAATGCATAAGCACGTGAATCACTATGCACCCGTATGTCCTCAGGTCGGCTGTTGGGGTAACATGAACTGGAGTGGTAGAAATATACTGGGGAAAGCTTCCTGAAAGAGGTGGGATTTCAGAAGGGCTTGGAAGCTGGGGAGCACAGAGGTCTGGCAGATCTAAGTGGGAAGCCACAGGCAGAGGGCAGGGCAGAGAGGTGAGCAGGGGATACTGAATGGACTGGGATTGTCATCAGGTTTTCCCATCTCAAATTAGAACATCCCTCAGACCCTCACTTCAATGTTTGAGCATGCCACAAATCCTGGGAAGCCCATTTAAGGCTGACCCCATTTAAAACATATCATGCATCCAGTTCTCCTTAGTGACCTGTGCTGTCAACTGTCTTCAATTAATAAATGGGGTATTTGTTAATGATGGCATTTATTAAGTGCTTACTCTGTGCAAAGCACTGTTCTAAGCACTGGGGAGGTTACAAGGGGATCAGGTTGTCCCATTGGGGGGCTCACAGTCTTAATCCTCATTTTACAGATGAGGTAACTGAGGCACAGAGAAGTTAAGTGACTTGCCTAAAGTCACACAACTGATAATTGGTGGAGCCGGGATTGAACCCATGACCTCTGACTCCAAAGCCCGTGCTCTTTCCACTGAGCCACGCTGTTAACACTTACCATATGCTGTGCACCGGGGTAGATACAAGATAATCATTTTGGACATAGTCCCTGGGGCTCACAGTCTAAGTAGGAAGTGCAGCAGGTGTTGTATCCCCATTTTACAGATCAGGAACTCAAGACCCAGAGAAATTAAATGACTTGGCCAAAGTCGCACAGCAGGCAAGTGGCAGAGTCGAGATTAGAACCCAGGTCCTCTGACTTCCAGTCCCAGTGCTCTTTCCACGAGGCCACATTGCTGCTTCTTTCAAGGATCCACCTTCCCTGCCTTGTCTAATTCCGTTGGTTTCTTGGAAGATATTACTGGCTCTCGGCTTCCACTCTCTAGAGTGACTCTCAGGCCGTTCCAGTCCTCTAGCCTGCCTGGATGTTTCTGGATGTGTGATGTAATTAATTAGCTGTTAAAGATCCTCAGAGAGTTCTACAGTAATGTCAGTGATTTACTGTCATTTACTGACCATTAGAGATTACATCCACTATCGGTTATGAGATGGTGACCTGTCCACTGTATTTTCAGAGATAGCCAGTTCCTGTTAGTCAGGACCCCAAGAAGAAAGTGGCCAAAATGGTAGTTCTTCATGGCGTGACAGACAGCCTTTGCTGAGTTCTACACAGCATAAGTGAAAGAACTGGCCCGTTAAAGAATACTCCAGTTTCCTCAGACTGTCAGTCCCTTCCTTACCCAAACTGAGGCTTTGATTGAAATACCATTTCTACACCCTCTCTCTCTCTCTTAACCCTAAACAGCACTGACTAGTCAAAAGATCAGAGGTCTGGAATAGAAGACTTAAATCTAGTCCCAATTCTTAAACCAGATTGCTGTGTGACCTTGACCATGTCACCTAACCTCTCTGTTTCCTCATCGGTATAATAGGGATAAATGCTTGCTTTTATCACACAGGGATGTTTTCAGGCTAAAATCAAATAATGGATGGGAAAGACCTTTGGCTAACTAAAGGATGTGAAACAAATTCAAGGTATTATTGATGTTATTATTTTTGTGGCTAGGATCACTGGAACACTAGGAGAAATCGACAGGGGTCAGAGAAGATTCTTTATCCTTTACACCTCACACATCTCCCTCTACTCACTTGTATTTCCTAGCCTCCATTGCCCTCAGCCTTGGATACTGGACTGCACCCTAGGGGCCTAGTGAAAGAGGCAGAAATGTGTTAAGTGCCAGGGTGTTTCTCAGCCCATCCTCTGCTTACACTCTGCCATTTCCCCTATCTGGAATTTATGTCAATGTCTGTCTCCCCCATTAGATTGTAAACTACTCATGGGCAGGGATGGTATCTACCAACTCGAATGAATGAATGAATATTGTACTCTCCCAAGTACAATGCTCTGCACCTAGAAAGTGTTCTTTGTATATGGCATTTGTTAAGCCCTTACTATGTGCCAGTCACCGTTCTAAGTGCTGGGGTAGATTCAAGTTAATCAGGTTGGACACAGTCCCTGTTCCACACGGGGCTCACAGTCTTAATCCCCATTCTACAGGTGAGATAGCTGAGGCACAGAAAAGTGAAGTGACTTGGTCTAGGTCACACAGCAGACAAGTGGCAGAGTGGACATTAGAACACAGGTCCTTCTGACTCCATACCTTGATTGATTGACTGATTGATTGGAGGACTGAAGAGTGCTAACCCTTCTCAGACCATCCTCTAGGCCCTCTAGCCAGGCTGCCTGATGGGACGGAGTGTTTGAGCACCGGCTTGTTCAAATGGTGCTGTGGCTGCTGGGACTGAGTCATTCATTCATTCATTCATTCAATCGTATTTATTGAGCGCTTACTGTGTGCAGAGCACTGTACTAAGTGCTTGGGAAGTACAAGTTGGTCACAGAGGGGCAGCAAGCGAGGAGCGAGGGCTGACCAGAGGCCCTGCTTGGTGCCAAACAAACACATATCTGCCCCATTCCAGACACACAGCTGGCGGCTGTCCCATAGGGCAGCCAGGGAGGGGCTCCTCTGTCCCCATAATCAGCCTTTTGGTAAATAAATACAGCCTGCCCTGGGAGCCAGCCCAAGAGCAGCAAAACCTGGGCCAAGAGTGCCTTGGGAGTGAGCTGCCTCATTCAGGGAATAAACACACACTCGGCTCCATTGAAACCACATTGCAGAGGTTGTGTTTACCGCTCTGGTCTGAACAACAGCACCGGGAGTTGAGAAAGCGGAGGCGAGGGAGAACCCAGGAGCAAGCTGAGTCCTTTCCCCTGGCTCTGCTGGAGACTCGCTGAGGGACTTGGGGAAGTTACTCCTCCAGGTTGGGTCTCCATTTGCCCCTAGGGAAATGGGGTTCACATTGCCTGTCTCCTAGGGGAAGGTGGAGGACTTTCCAAATGATGTAGAAGTCGAATGAGCTCTTCTGTGGGAGAAGGTGGGGCTAGGGAAGGGTCTGATTAATTATGATGAAGACCAAGTTTCCTTAAAACTTGAGAAGCAGTGTGGCTCACTGAAAATAGCCCAGGCTTGGGAGTCAGAGGTCATGGGTTCTAACCCCGGCCCCACCACTTGTCAGCTGTGTGACTTTGGGCAATTCACTTCACTTCCCTGTGCCTCAGTTACCTCATCTGTAAAATGGGGATGAAGACTGTGAGACCCACGTGGGACAACCTGATTACCTTGTATCTAACCCAGCGCTTAGAACAGTGCTCGGCACATAGTAAGCACTTAACAAATACCATCATTATTATTATCATTAAAAACAACCCTGCCATTGAGAGATAGCTGCTGTTTGGCCATTTAGAAGTCTGAATGGGTATCGATTGGAGGCGAGCATTCTAAAGTTTGCAGTACCCTTTGAAAAGTGCTAATGTACTTCTTGTCACTTTAAATTAACTTTAGATAAGAGGGACTGACAGAAACACAGAGATGTGTGAATTATATTTGACTGATATTCTGTCAAATATTGCATGGGGTTATGATCCGCAACTTTTCCCATCTGCTGCTCGTCTGAATCCCTGAATGCACAATGGATTAATTACCATATTTTGTTCTGATTTCACTTAGTAGTATAAGAGACTGAATGTTAAATGTAACTTGAGGAAAGGAAGACTGAATAAGGTGAGTCTGTAGGGAGTTTTTCTTCATTTTTTTTTTCCTGGTAACCAGCACAAACAGCTGTATTACTACTTCCCACCATAAAGAGATGGAACACAGTATGAGAAAGGATTAAGTATAAGGAAAGCAGCAAGAAGCAGCCTGATCTAGTGGACACTGCACAGGCCTGGAAGTCAGAAGAACCTGAGTTCTAATCCCAGTTTTGCCACTTGTCTGCTGGGTGACCCTGGGCAACTCAATTAACTTCTCTGTGCCTCAGTTGCCTCATCTGTAAAATAGGGATTAAGACTGTGAGCCCCATGCATGGATAACTTAATTATCTTGTATCTACTCCAGCGCTTAGTACAGTGCCTGGCACTTAGGAAAGGCTTAACAAATACCACTTTTTTTAAAAAAAAAGGAAAGGTACAAAAATCATTTACACCTCATACCACTAATATTGGGCCAAATGAAATCCATTAAAATGAGTTAGTAATGGCATTTATAAAGTGCTCACTATATGCTTAAGCATTGGGAGAAATACATGAGTATCACATTAAAGTCCCTGTCCCGTAATCTAAGGGAGAGCAAAGGCAAGTGGATGGGCAGGAAATTGAGGAGGTGCAGTGATGGAACAGGAGAAGGGAGCAGGGATTGGGGATTGATCAATCAATTAACCAATTAATTGTATTTATTGAGTGCTTACTGGATGCAGAGCACTGTACTAAGCACTTGGGAGAATACAACAGAGTTGGTAGACATGTTCCCTGTCCACAACAGGCTTACAGTCTAGAGTGAACTGTAGATGGAAGGATAGATTTGGAAAACAAGTGGGAGATATTTAGAGAGAAGGCCGAGAGAGAAGGCCCAGAGGGAAAAGGGGATGGGAGTAGGGAGGAATGGTCAGGGGGCGGCTTTGGAGAGCTCTCGCCTTTTGCTTTCGATTTTATCATCAGGGTAGTTGGAAAGGTCAAAGATGGTATGAGGAGGTGGGGAGAGGACCCTGAGGGCTTCAGGAAGGAATTAAAGGTCTGGAATCATTGGTGGGGGTAAAGGGCTTGGGAGTTTGTAGATTATAAATTACTTGTGGGCAGGGACCAAGTCTACCAACTCTGTTGCATAACACTTCCCCAAGTAAGCACTCAATAAATATCACTGACTGATTGGTTGAGTTATTGGTAGTTGCTGAGTGGAACAGAGTGAAGAGTGGAAGTTATAACAGTTATTAAAGATGGATGTGAAATGACTGAAGGCAGGCTGGTCCTTGAACTTCCACCCTTAGTGCTCCACATAATGAGCATCCACAAAGATACCGAAGTCCCTGAGCTGCAGTGATGGGGAGGAAAAGGAGAGAACGAAGGAGAAAAGTGTGTCAGAATCACGATCAAGGAGCAGGGAACAGGTCAACAGGGTCCGAGAGCTTAGAGCCGTCTGAACAGCAAGAGAACAGTTTGGAAGGAAAGGGAGTAGGAGCAGGGACAGGCACTTCTCGGGGAGAGAAGGACTGACTGACAGGGACAGGGGCAGGTCCAGGAGGTCAATGCCCAGGTGAAGATGGGCATTGACTAATATTTAACATCACCCCAATGTTCTCCCAGAACTTGTCTTTTGAGATCCAGGCTTTGTGGAGTCCCTTGCACATGACTTCCCCTGAATTGGGCATTTTTCTCCACTCTTCCAGAAAGCTTCCTTTTTCAGTTCAGTTCAGTTCAGTTCAGTTCAGTTCTTTCCCACATTGGGCAAGCCTCATTATTGCCCTCCAGCAGCTTCATCATTTTAAAATTGCTCAGAATCTGTGTCTCTTCAGTTTCTCCAAACACTTCAAGCTTCACTCTGCATAATTGTCTTTCCTTCTAGCCATATCATTAATGAGTTTAGGAAGTTTGCTTCCCCTCTCTCTTTCCTCTAATAATAATAATAATGATGATGATGATGATGCTGGCATTTGTTAAGCTCTTATTATGTTCCAGGACATTGTTCTAAGCACTGGGGTAGATACAAGCAAATCAAGTTGGACAATGTCCTGCACAGGCTCACATTCTTAATCCCCATGTTACAGATGAGGTAACTGAAGCACAGAGAAGTTAAGTAACTTGTCCAAGGTCACATAGCAGACAAGTGGCAGAGCCAGGATTAGAACTCAGGTCCTTCTGAGTCCCAGGCCCCTGCTCTATCTGCTAGGCCATGCTGCTTCTCTCTTCACATCTTTTGGGCATTATCTAATTTCTGAATCCTGTCCCTAACCAATTCTCTTTTTTTAAAAAAACAGGCACATCTCCCTACAATTATGCATGTGGTAGGTTCCATTTTGTAGGTGGGAACACTAAGGTCCAAAGACATTTGAGAATTTTCCCAATCACATAATAGATAGTAGCAAAAACTCCATTTCCTGTTTCTAAGTTCTTTTTTCACTAGATTATTATAAATGTTTCCCCATAACTAGTCTTATAGTAGTAGTCGTTGTAGTAATAATAATGATGGCATTTATTAAGCGCTTACTATGTGCAAAGCAAGTAGTTACAGGGTGTAGTAGTAGTTATAGTAGCAGCAATAATTGATCCATCATATTTACTGAGTGCTTACTGTGAGCAGAGCATAGTACCAAGCACTTGGAAGAATACAATGTAACGGGGTTGATAGACACATTCCCTGCCCACAACGAGCTTACAGTCTAGAGGACTACAGTCAACAGTCTAGTAGTCAACAATAAACAGGCACATTGCCAGCCCACAACAAACTTACAGTCTGGAGGTGGAGAGACAGGCATCAATACAAATAAATAAATTACAGGTATGTACATAAATGTTGTGGGAATAGAGGGGGGAAGAGCAAAGGGAGCAAGTCAGGGTGATGCAGAAGGGACTGGGAGATAGGAAAAGTGGGGCTTAGTCTGGGAAGGCCTCAAGTCACTTAATGTCTCTGTGCCTCAGCTTCATCAGTTGTAAAATGGGATTTTGATACCTGTTCACCCTCTTACTTATGCCCCATGCGGGACAGGGACTGTGTCTGACCTAATCAACTTGTACCTGCCCCAATGCTTAGAAAAGTGTTTGACACATAGTAAGAGCTTAATAAGTACTATAAAACAAACAAATGTATTTACGTAAGTGCTAAGGTAGGTATTAACTCCGATTTTTCAGATGAGGGTGAATTCATAAGTGCTACAAAACGATTATACGTATTTAACAGAGGCATAAGCTGGTTCATCAACATTACTGGAAAAGGAATCCCAAGCTCTTGACACCAGAAGTCTTGGTCTAACCACTGGACCCCACGGCTCACTAGCTCTGTCATTTTGTGAAATAAATTGATCTCATTCTCCAACTGTGGCTAATTTCATTGTTCTCTGCTGAACACATCTGGTTCCCCTGCTGGAATCAATCAATCAATTGTATTTATTGAGTGCTTATGCTTACCACATGTAGAACACTGTACTAAGTGCTTGGGGGAATACAATGCAACAGAGTTGGTAGATATTTGGGGGGTGCAAGGAGTTTATAGTCTAGAGGGAGAAGCTTGCTGTCTAAATCTGTTTTTGTAACAGACTCTCCATGGCTGTTAGGCATCATCTGGATCATCTGAGCCACCGGGCAGGGAATGATAACACTTTTTTTATGGTATTCATTAAGTGCTTTCTATGCACTAGGCACTGTACTAAATGCTGAGGTACATGAAAACTAGTCAGGTTGGACACAGTTCCTGTCATATAAGTGGCTCACAGTCTTAACCCCCATTTTTCAGATGAGGTAAGTGAAGCACAGAGAAGTGAATAACTTGCTCAAGATCACACAGCAGACAAGTGGCAGAGTCAGGATTAGAACCCAGGTCCTTCTGATCCCCAGGCCCAAGCTCTTTCCACTAGACTACCCTCCTTCTCTGACCATCTTGTGATCGTCATACAGCCAGGTCCAAAGTTCAGAAAGGCTGATGAGAATGATGTGTCATGTATCATTTTCTTGAAGTAGTCCAGCATAAAAAGGCCCCATTTACTTTGCTGCTTTTACTCAACTTTACTACATTACTCACAACACAAATGAGTGCTCGACGAGCCAACAATGTAGACTCGTTCAAACTGGTTTACACTAGTTTTGTCTCCTGCCTACAGCTTCAGTGTTTTTATGAGACACGTTGTGATGAAGAATGGAGCCTCTTGATCTTGGGCCCTATTGAATGTACTGAATCTCCTGACTGGCAATATCGACCTTCCCAGTCCTTCAAAATAGGCTACCCTGCCTCTAACCAATGAAGAACTCCCAGCAACTCCCAGGAACTAATGATAATAGGATGAGTAATGATAAAACATTTTGGGGATTTTTATGATATCTTTCTGCAAAAGAGTACAAGAGCCAGAATTTACATTTTTTCTTGTTTTATTTCCTTCTTGCTGCTTGGGCTAGCATGACTGCAAACTCTTCTGGTTACCTGAGGAGTTAATCCAAGGAGTGTTCTTGCTTGGAAGCATAGTTCCAAGGTGCTGACTCACTTGTTTGCAATCATCAGAAATGATGGCTGAGATATTCTCTCTTTTAAGGTTTTTCATCAGGTTAGGTGGTTGATTTCTCCGCCCACACACACCAAAACGCAGAACAAAGAAATCTGACCACATCTCTCCAGTCCAGAGAGGGTTCTTAATTGGCTTTCCATTAAAAAGAAAATAGGCTACTGTTTCCACCTCATTATTTATGAGCCCCTTTCTGTAACAGCTCTGCCATACAGCCAGGGATTACGGACTCCCGTTTTGCTTGACAATATTTTATGATCTGTTTTATTTATTCAATGCCTCTGCTGGGCACCTCACATATGAAACCAATTAAAACCAAGAACTAGGACAATCCTAATAAACACCCTGAGCTGGCCAGACATGGAACTTTTCTCAAACCACCTGGTGGCCCTACTGGCACAGATATGCCAGCCCAGTAGTACATGGGTTTCCAATGCTAATGTGGAGCAGCTTAACCCAGTGGATAGAGCATGGACCTGGGAGTCGGAAGGACCTGGGCTCTAATCCTGGTTCTGCCACTTAATAATAATAATGATGGTACTGGTCAAGTGCTTACTATGTACCAATCACTGTTCTAAGCGCTGGGGCAGATACAAGGTAATCAGGTTGTCCCATGTGGTGCTCACAGTCTTAATCCCCATTTTACAGATGAGGGAACTGAGGCACAGAGAAGTTAACTGACTTGCCCAAAGTCACACAACTGACAAGTGGCAGAGCCGGATTAGAACCCATGACCTCTGACTCCCAAACCCACACTCTTTCCACTGAATAATAATGATGGCATTTGTTAAGCGCTTACTATGTGCAAAGCACTGTTCTGAGCACTGTGGGGGGGGGATATAAGGAGATTAGATTCTCCCACATGGGGCTCCCAGTTTTAATCCCCATTTTACAGACGAGGTAACTGAGGCTCAGAGAAGTTAAGTGACTTGCCCAGGGTCACACAGCTGACATGTGGCAGAGTAGGAATTCAAACCCATGACCTCTGACTCCAAAGCCTGTGCTCTTTCCACTGAGCCACGGTCATTCTAGTTCTTTCTTGTCTGCTATGTGACCTTGGGCAAGACACTTAACATCTCTACGCTTCAGTTACCTCATCTGTAAAATGGGGATTAAGAATGTGAAACCATTTAGAACATTATCTGTATCCACTCCTCTGCCGCTAACCTCCTCACTGTGCCTCGCTCTCGCCTGTCCCGTCGTCAACCCCCAGCCCATGTCCTCCCCCTGGCCTGGAATGCCCTCCCTCTGCGTATCAGCCTAGTTAGCTCTCTTCCTCCCTTCAAAGCCCTACTGAGAGCTCGCCTCCTCCAGGAGGCCTTCCCAGACTGAGCCCCCTCCTTCCTCTCCTCCTCCTCCCCCTCCCCATCCCCCTGCCCTACCTCATTCCCCTCCCCACAGCACCTGTATATATGTTTGTACATACTTATTACTCTATTTTACTGGTACATATTTACTATTCTATTTATTTTATTTTGTTAATATGTTTTGTTTTGTTGTCTGTTTCCCACTTCTAGGCTGTGAGCCCCGCTGTTGGGTAGGGACCATCTCTATATGTTGCCAACTTGTACTTCCCAAGTGCTTAGTACAGTGCTCTGCACACAGTAAGTGCTCAATAAATACGATTGAATGAATGAATGAATGAATACAACTTGATTTGCTTGTGTCTACCCTAGTGCTTAATACACTGCCTGGAACATAGTAAGAGTTTAACAAATGTAAAAAAAAAAAACCCACAAGAAACAAACAAAAAAAAACAACCCAGGACTCAATTCAACACAGCCTTCACTCTTGGGAATACAAGATAACCGTTTCCACCTTGATGTCTTCCACTACAGCACATAGGGTTAGTACAGTGCTCTGCACACAGTAAGTGCTCAATAAATTCCATTGAATAAATGAATAGGGTGAGGTTGTCCTTTCTCTTTTCCTATTCCATCTCTTATCATTCTTATCACCTTCACACCTCTTTCTAGGTGGATGAGATATATATTCATCTTTATCAGAAGACCAATTGTTCACCCCCTCTCTAGTGTGGGTCAGTGGCAAAAAGTCTGCCTTGCTCCTACCCTGAGGCAGGCCAGTGATCTGACTCACCTCCCCATTAACAACATTAAGAAAAGAGCCTTCTCTCCTCCCCGCAACCACCCTGTCCCGATCCAATACATTTAGCCTGTTCCACCCCCTCAATATTAGAGAACTGGTGCTTGGGGCTCTTTCCTGGAATAGGGCCTGAATTAGCTGGCATCAGCCCATCACTCCCCTGGGGCTGCACAGAGATGTAATGTATGAAGACAATCGTCTGCGAGTGACCTTGAGCAAGTCACAACTTCTCTGTGCCTCAGCTACCTTAACTTTAAAATGGGGATTAAAAGTGTGAGCCACACATGGGACAACCTGTTTACCCTGTATCTACCCCAGTGCTTAGAACAGTGCTTAGCACATAGTGCTTAACAAATACCATTATTATTATTATTATGGATGAGGAATCCAACAGCCCCAAGAGCCCGGAAGGGTCCTGGTAAGCTGTGACTGATACTGACTGTAGACAGCAGGTGCTGACAATCCCTGGTGCCTGAATTTATTCCCATCCCAGCTGGAGCTACGACTGCTCCCAACCCAAGGGATGGTAAACTCATGGACTAGAGGATAGCACACGGGTCTGGAAGCCAGAGGATTAGGTTCTAATCCCTACTTCTCCACTTGCTTGTGACCTCAGCTAAATCACTTATCTTCTCCATGCCTTCGTTTCCTCACCTGTAAAATGGGGGTTAAATATTTGTTTTCTCTCCTTCCTTGACTGTGAGCCCATGTGGGATAGGGATGATGTCTGATCTGATTGTCCTGTATCTACCCTGACTCTTAATGCAGTTTTTAACAAATACCACAATAACAATAATAGTTAACTAGTAACTATGAGAATCATTCCTGCTGTCCTGAGGCTATGGGATTCGAGGGTACATTGCAATACTTAATGGCTCTATTCCCTGGCTGTAGGCCCAAGACACTTTACCTCCATGAGGGTTGGCTGTTATATTCTAAATGCTTAGGAAGTCCGACAGGAAGAGATTCTACTGAAGCAATCTAGCCTCCTCTCACTAGTAACCTCCTTGAAGGCAAGGGACCCTAACTTACTGTGTTCTCTGGTCCCAGCCAGTGCTCAATGCCTATGGGGAAAGGAAATAGAACATGACGCAGAGACTCCCTCACCAACATGACAGAGACACTAAACCTCACTACTGCTAGAAAGAACTAAGATACCCAGCAGAGATCAGCCAAGATTGAGCTCTCCACAGGGTAACTTTGTGAAGCTGAGGACATAAACCCATCTCTTTTTAATCTCCCCCCATTCTGAATCCCCAGCCCCACAAATCCCAGTTCCAGTCAGCCCACCCAACAGTGGCTTTGGTTAAAAAGATCCCAAGATGGGCCGATTTCCACCAGTTTATATCACCACTGATTATTCACAGGTGACCTCAAGGCATGGCCTGACTACCCAGAGTGAAAATAACTGAGTTATTTGACATGTGGTGTTAACATCATTATAGCAAAAGAGGAAAGACCTTTCAAAAAGCCTCTCAGAGGGATGTGGGTAGAAGGTGCTCACTGGTTTGGCCAGTGGATTTTAGAGGCTGTGGCTAGATATCACACCCTTCTGCTGTGTGACCTTGTCAAGTCACTTGACTTCTCTGAGCCTCAGTTCCTTCATCTGTAAAATGGGGATTAAGATTGTGAGCCCCATGTCGGACAACCTGATCACTTTGTATCCCCCCCAGCACTTAGAACAATGTTTTGCACATAGTAAGCGCTTAACAAATGCTATTATTATTATTATTATTATTATTATTATTATTATTATTTGCTCCTCTCTGCCTCCTTGGTTTTCCCACTCTGTCTTGACCATGCTGCTTCCCCCATTTTCCTCCTAATTTCAGCCCTGATTCTCTTTTTTTCCATTCTTCTGAATGTTCAAGTCATGACCTTTGTGGTTTATAGGCCACCAGAGACTGAGTTAAATGTGTTAGCACAGAGTCAAAACAAGTAATAGCTGGCCAATTAAATTAATAATCCATATTGTTACAATGTTTAACCACGGCTGTTTCCTCAGTGGTCTGTTTAAATCACAGCCAAGCCCTGACCTATTAAAATGAATAAGTGGAATTATGAGAAACTCCATTTAATAAACACAGCCAACAAGAAACGGCGCACAATTGAGCATGAAATATTTATTACCACTTTTAGCTGGAGCTGTTTGGGATTTGAAGATCTGATTAACGAATGCTTTTTAATTTCTACCTTTTGGTGGAAATTGCAAAGCCCAAGCATTCCCGTAGTTTCCCAGAGAAGCCCAAGCAACGCAGGGATGGTGGCAGGGAGGGGGTTTCCGACAGAAAAGGTGCCATCCTTTCAGCTGCTCGCTGCGCTCCGTTTCTGCCATGCTTTGAGCTGGAGGAGATCAAAGGCCCCCGCTTCCAGACAAGTGGCTCAAGTGGCCGTCGAGCCTGCAGGAGCTTCAAGAAATCTGCCAGGAGTGTTCAGGGCCTGACACAGGGCCTTCTCAGATTTGAAAATTCCAGCTCTCTTTTTCATCTCCGGAGAAGCTCCCCACTACCCATGAGGTGGATTTTTCTCAGAAATTCCAGGGGCAACGAGGTGGATACGATCTTTATTTCTTGTTGAGTGGAAAGGGAAGGCTTGAAAGGGTAAGAATTCCACAGATCTCTTTAATTATGAGCTAAGGGTGTTTCTGTCCCTTTGCATTTGTCTGTTTCATAGACCTTCATTTCTCCTCACTGCGTTCTCCTCCTCCACTAAAATTTCCCTTTCTCCCCCTTATTGTCCAACTTCAGTCATCACTATCTTCATCAGTTGAATTTATTAGGGTCCTACTGTACTCAAAGCACTCTGTTACTCTCTTGGGAGCACACTTTAAAACTAGAAGGCAGAGTTCCTGCTCTCCAAGAGCTTACAGTCTAAGCAGGGAGACAGGCAGACACAGACAGAATATAACACTCACACAGGCAAACACCTTTTTTGCGGTATTTATTAAGCATGTACTATGTGCCAGGCACTGTACTAAGCATTGGGGCTCACAGCTTTAATCTCCATTTTACAGATGAGGTAACTGAGGCCCAGAGAAATTATGTGACTTGCCCAAGATCACACAACAGACATGTGGCAGAGCCAGGATTAGAACCCAGGTCCTCTGACTCCCAGGCCCATGTTCTATCCATGAGGCCATGCTGCTTCTCAATCTATATGTAGTGGAAACAGGAGAGTAGATCAAATGGCAAACTACAAGAGGAAACAGAAGAAATCGGTGGGATCAATAAACTATTGTCCACATAGGTGCTAAAGGGATGACCTGACCAAGGAAGGTAGGGATCAGTCGGGGAATGCCTCCTGGAGGAGGTGGCTGTCAGCAGGCCTTCAAAAAGGAAGAGCATGTTAGGTTAGGAAGTTATAGTAATGGTTTAGGGCCACACAAAACAGCAATCCTCAATTCCTTCCCGTGTATCTTGCTGCCTCTGCAGTTGCACCGATAGCGGTGGTTCCCTCTCTTTCTATAAAACCTCCCTCCGGCTGGCCCTACTCCAGTCACTGCAGAGACGGATGGCTCAGAGTGTGGGGAAGCTCTGCTTGGGTTCCCATGCCCAGCTCCTGGACACTTCCAGCAGCACTTGTGTGGCACTGTGTGGCAGCAGGTGGCCAAGCCCCTGAACCGAATCGTCTCTTGCAGACAGAATGTAGCAGGTGTGGCTGGTGGGCTCGGCTGACCAGACCAGGGCTTCCTGCGAGAACTCATAAACTCCCGTCTCCCCACTGCACCTCACACAGTGCAGCCTGAATGAATGTTTCCCCAGAAGGACTCAGAACTCAGATTCTTACTGACTTCCCTGCAGAGGACTGAGATGTTCTAGGATTCAGGCCCTCCAGAACTGTACCTGATTATTTCCTTATTCCCACCAGGCAAGGAAGAACAAGAAAATCCTTTTCATAAAGCATCTTGGTACTCTGGCTTCCAGGAACGAGCAGATTGCAGTTTGAAGGTAATGGGGGAAAGATTTCATTTCTTATGGAATGCCTGTCTCACCAAGTCACTGACCCTGACACACACACACACACACACACACACACACACACACATCTGACCGCTCTCCCTCCACAAGGCTGCAATCAGTCACAAGGAAGGAAGCGTAGGCACCGTCACTGGAGATCAGAAAGGGGGAGCAAAGGAAAAGACACAGACTATTTGGGCGATGCTGCTGGGATATTTCCATCTGAAATTTTGACCTGGATTTCAAGTACCATGGAAAGTTTCTTATGAATCAGTTAAACCCTCAGGACTTGTGCAATTTGTCCTCATGATTAGTTTATGTTTGGTGCTGTGGCTTCCTCTTCTGACAGCTAAATTGGATGTGGTCTCCTTCCCTGCCTGGTCCCATTCCTTTTGCCCAACAGCTTTGGAACTACAGAGGATGGGAGAGATGCAGCTATAATGTGGTGTGGTGTTTAAGTACTTCCTCTATACCAAGCATTGTGATAAGCACTGGTTAGGCAAATACAATCCAATTGGACACAGTCCCTGTCCCACGTAGGGCTGTTCACAATTCAACAGGGGGAGAACAGGTATTTTATCCCCATTTTACAGATGAGGTAACTGAGGTATAGAGAAGTTTAAATAGCTAGAAAATTAAATTTAAAAGTAGACCAGGAAACACATACAGGTGTGGACTGTTCCTTCCTTCACCTGTGTCCTTTGAATTCCTTTAAATAGTAACACTTTCACATGGCTTAATGGGTAGAGCATGGACCTGGGAGTCAGAAGGACCTGGGTTTTAATCCTGGCTCCTTTACTTGTCTGCTATGTGACCTTTGACAAGTCACTTCACTTCTCTGTGCATCAGTTTCCTCTGCAAAATGGGGATTGAGAGTGTAAGCCCCACATAGAACAGGGACTGTTTCTACCCTGATTTGCTTGTATCTACACCAGTGCTTAGTACAATCCCTAGCCCATAGTAAGTGTTTAAAAATACTAAAATTATACTGTGAGCCCACTGTTGAGTAGGGACTGTCTCTATATGTTGCCAACTTGTACTTCCCAAGCACTTAGTACAATGCTCTGCACACAGTAAGTGCTCAATAAATATGATTGATTGACACAGTCCCTGTCCCACATAGGGTTGTTCACAATTCAACAGGGGGAGAACAGGAATTTTATCCCCATTTTACAGATGAGGTAACAGGTATACAGAAGTTTAAATAGCTAGAAAATTAAATTTAAAAGTAGGCCAGGAAACACATACAGGTGTGGACTGTTCCTTCCTTCACCTGTGCCCTTTGAATTCCTTTAAATAGTAACACTTCAGATGGCTTAATGGATAGAGTATGGACCTGGGAGTCAGAAGGACCTGGGTTTTAATCCTGGCTCCTTTACTTGTCTGCTATGTGACCTTTGACAAGTCACTTCACTTCTCTGTGCCTCAGTTTCCTCTGCAAAATGGGGATTGAAAGTGTAAGCCCCACATTGAACAGGGACTGTTTCTACCCTGATTTGCTTGTATCTACACCAGTGCTTAGTACAATCCCTAGCCCATAGTAAGTGTTTAAAAATACTAAAATTATACTGTGAGCCCACTGTTGGGTAGGGACTGTCTCTATATGTTGCCAACTTGTACTTCCCAAGTGCTTAGTACAATGCTCTGTGCACATAAGTGCTCAATAAATACGACTGATTGATTATTACTATTATTATCAAGTTATTTAACTTCTCTGTGCCCTCATCTGTAAAAAGGGGATTATGACTCCAAGCCTCATATGGGACATGGACTATATCCAATCTTGAAATGTCTATCTACCCCAGTGCCTAATACAGTGCCTAGCACATAGTAAGCACTTAACTAATACCATTAAAAAAAATTTAGATTGCAAGCCCCCCTGAGGGGCAGGGAATGTTTCCAATTCCCACTTATTTATTCTTTCCTGGTACTTAGTATAGTGCTTAGTAACAGTAAGAGCTTAATAAATACTACTTCTACTAATTTTAGTATTCATTAAGTGCTTACTATATGGCAAGCACTGTACTAAATGTTGGGGTAGTGAGGTGGGCTGGGCTTTCCAAGACCAACTCCGTTTTGTTGGCTAAGTCACCATGGCCCAAGGTGAGCACGTTACAACCACTGGTGTGGTCAGCAGATGGGTGGGGCAACCCTCCACTGGCATTGCTGATAGTGATTGGAGGGGCCCGAATAGGGCGGGGGGAAGGACTGGGGTATTGCTGACAGCAAATGCAAGGTTCCTAGAAACTGGAAAGTGATGTGTTGACACAGGCGCTGTCAGGTGAGCAGCAGGTATTGCTGATATTGAGAAAGAGGGTCCCCAGAAAGGTGATATTTGGACACACCTTCACCAATTATTCCTCCAGTATGCCACCCAAGTGGAAAGCCGAGATGGGCCAGATGTCCTATAAAAATCGGTGCTGACATTCATGCTACCCAGAATGTGGGATGCCCACTCTGTGATGGCCAGGACCTGGAACACCATAAAGAGCCCACTAGGGACATGAATATCCCCTGCTGTTGACCTAGAAGAGAGCTAGTTGTCCCTCTTTGGGCTAGAGTGAGCATAATTGACCTATAGGTGTGCCCCTTAAAGACCTGGTGCTTGGTGTTTAATTTGCTTCTGCGATTAATGCAGCTGGACTTAGGTGAGGCTTGTACCTGTCTGTAGTATCATAGTTGGACCCAGGTGAGCCTGATGGCTTGGGCCTGATTGTCATAACTTTTACTCTGAATGCTAGCACACTAGATAACTAGGTGAGCCCGCTATTGGGCCGTGTTGTAATGAGTGCCTTCCCTATAAACAAGATGACTATAAGCAGCTCTAACAAGCCAACACGTTGTGTATTAGAGATCCTGTCCCTTTGTGAATGTTCCTGCTTCTCTGGTGTTAAGAACGTAGAAATTTGTATTCTAAATGGCTAGGTGTGGATGGTCTGTTTAACCCTGGTTAACACTGAGTGTGAAAATCAGATCCTTGAACCTGGGTTCTAACAGATAGAGATAAAATCAGATCAAATGCAGTCCCAGTCCCCATGTGGTCAAGTTAGGATGAAAACCCCAGTCTCCTGATGTCAAAACCTTTGCTGTTTCTACTGGGCCACAAAGAAGCAGTGTGGCCTAGTGGATAAAGCACAGGTCTGGGAGAGAGAAGGACCTGGGTTCTAATTCCAGCTCTGACATTTGTCTGCTGGGTGATCTACAGCAAGTTACTTAACTTCTCTGTACCTCAGTTACCTCATCTGCAAAATGGAGATGAAGACTGTGAGCCTTCTGTGGGACAGGGATTGTGTCAAACCTTGAAGCTTGTATCTACTCCAGTGCTTAATACAGTGCCTGGCACATGGTGGGCATTTAGTTAATATCATGGAAATAAAAAAAAAGTTTGATCCCTCCCTTATTTTCCCCACCTAACCCTGGCTCATCTAGTCCAGTAGAGAGACAGAGACTCTTCTGCTCAGCTTTCTTCCAAGCACCAAATGAGCCAGCATCAGTTATGGAAAGGAGATAAAAGAAATGATGTACTTGTGAAATACTTACGATGTGCTAAGCACAGTTGTAAGTACTAGGGTAACTACAAGATAATCAAGTCCCACAGGGCTCACAGTCTAAGTAGGAGGGAGAATGGCTATTGAGCCCCCATTTTACAGATGAGGTAACTGAGGCACAGAGATGGGAAATGACTCAGCCAAGGTCATATAGCAGGTAGGTGGCAGAGCTGGAATTAGAACCCAGGTTCTCGGAATCCCAGACCCGTGCTCTTTCCACTAGGCCTCACTGCTTTCTGTGGCTCCCTGTTCCAGCCATGCTGCAGTGGGATGTAGGAGCTGTTTCCTTCTTCTCCTTCTGTTCCTGCTTCCCCTCCTTTAGAGGGGCCATGGGGGAGCAAGCAGGAACATTATTGATAAGAGCAACTCTCTCTGCCAAGGCTGGAACAGGATAATAATAATAATAATAATTATGGCATTTATTAAGTGCTTACTATGTGCAGAGAGCTGGAGAGGTTACAAGGTGATCAGGTTGTCCCATGGGGGGCTCACAGTCTTAATCTACATTTTACAGATGAGGTAACTGAGGCCCAGAGAAGTTAAGTGACTTGCCCAGGATCTGTCATCAGCAGCCAGTTTGCCTCTTCCCTCACCCTCTTGAGGCCAGGTGAAGCATGGGAAGCAGACCAGAGGCTCTTTATATGATTAGTTCCCCAGTTCCCCACCTTTCAGTGAACAGTGGGGGAAGGGGGAAGAGAGACATGATAGTTATCTAAAGGATAAATCTGAGACCCGCAAGCACATGGTTCTGAAAACAAGCTCCTTCCTGCAGCCTGACACTGTGGGAAAGAAAGCTACCCTTCTGAAGGAGCAGAGAAAAGGTAGGCAGTAGCTGGGGCCCATATGACTGGAATATCTTCACTACCATGAGCTCTAGGGTCTATGGGTATCTGTGGGGACCTAATGACTGGGGAAACCTTCCCCCTCCCAGCTGACCCCCAGAACTGAAGCCCACCTACCCACCAACTAGCACACTGAAATACTTGGTAACCAAGGCCCCGTGTCTACAGTGGTGAGGAGCCTGAAGACTTGTTTTGCTCATGGTAAATGTTCAGTAACTACCATTAATTGATCGAGTAATTGATTAACCTCTATGTACTTCCTTAAGTTCTTTTAATATGGGTCGTTTTTTATTCTGTTTAGACAGCATTTTGATTTTTATAATTTGCTTTTATTATTTGCAATTGATTCTGTTTGTCTAGTCGTCTGCTTCTGAATGTTTATTTTCTATGCCCTTGTCCTTGCCTTCTTGGATTCTGAGTCTTTCAGGGATATTGCAGTGCTTAGTGCAGTACCTGGCACATGTAAACCCTTAATTAACAACGATGACTACCATGATGATAATAACAATAATAACAATGCAAAAATCAATATGATTAATCAACGATCTTATGAATACCTAAACACTGGGTCTTTGGGTAACAGACATATGGAGGCTCTTGATAACATCAGCACCTCTTGTGCTCTGTGGATACTAACCCCTTATTTCTTTGAAGTTGGAGTTTGGAGTCAGAGGTCATGGGTTCAAATCCTGGCTCTGCCAATTGTCAGCTGTGTGACTTTGGGCAAGTCACTTAATTTCTCTGTGCCTCAGTTATCTCATCTGTAAAATGAGGATTAAGACTGTGAGCCACCTTTGGGACAACCTGAGCACCTTGTAACCTCCCCAGTGCTTATAACAGTGCTTTGCACATAGTAAGCACTTAATAAATGCCATTATTATTATTATTATTCAGAGAATAAAAGTAAAGAAGTTAGGTGAAACGAAGCATTTCCATGGGTTAAGAAAGTTTGCCTAGATTCCACTTAAGCAGATAGGAGAAGCAAATCAAGCTCATTTGGATGTTTACTGATGCCAGCCAAGCCCTGAGGAGTTGTGCTCCTTTGGGAACTCAGACAATATGGCTGTAATCACCCCCCTTCCAAGCATTTTCAATGCAGAGATCACCAGCTCCCGAACTTCCTGCCGAGGAGTCAGAGGAATTCTCCCATGGTGGGAGGCAGGACTATAGCAGTTTGGCCCATTTGTATTTAAAATATTCTGCATGCAATTAGCTGATACTCTGGGCCTCCAGGAGGTGGCCAATATGGCTTTCAGAATTGCAAAGTGAGGACGCCCACCCCATACTCCGCTAGACCTCACCCGCTGTGTCCGGTGGAACTGAGCCTGAGTGATCAGCTTCGATGAGATTCTCTTCTCCCTTGAATCTCCAAGGGGTGACCACACCGGGCTGGGAGACTCAGGTGGCATTTCTAATTCCTTTCTGCTGCAGGCTGAGTCCGGAAGCAACAGGACTTCTGTTCTTGTGTTTACTGGTGCCTTGTAGAAAGTCTGAAACCCTGGTTCACTGACTGAGCCCAGTGGATTAATCCATGAACATTTTGCCAGTGAATTTTGTTATTAGAAGGGAAGCGACTGTGAGTAACGTCTGGGAATCCTGGGAATGTGCTGTTCTTCTTTTACCCTCAAGGAATAAGTGCTGCCTAGACTGAATCACGATGGCTGAATCACTGCTGGTCACTCCTGAAGTCCTAAAAGAAAAGATGTGAGTCTAAATCTTTCCTGAATTTTCAGAAGAAATGAAACAGGTTTTGATTCTTAATCTAGGCAAGGGAATCCATCCCTCTGCTCATGAGCTCTTTTATTCTTTTTGTCAGTGTTTTTGTGTCTGACTCCCTCATTAGAGTGTAACATTCCTTGTCGGCAGGGTACATGTCACTTTTTTTCATTGTGCTTTCCAAAGCGCTTTCTATAATGCCTTGCACCCAATAGGCACTCAGTAAATGCTATTACACCAGAAGGAAATGATGAGTTTTGTGGTTGGATTCAAGGGTGACGAGTCAGAATCTCTATGTCCTACTAAATGTTGCTATTCGCCTTAACTTACTTGGTGCCTCTTCGGGTCTCGACTTTCTCAATTCAAGCAATCAATCAATGATGGTGGATTTTGAGATCTTACTGTTTGCAGAGCACTGTACCTAGTCCTTGGGAGAGTACAAGGTAACAGAGTTGGTAGACATGATTTCTTCCCCCAAGGAGCTTACAGACTTTGGGAGTGAGTGGGGAGTGGGGTGTATATCAAATGCTAGGATCACTTTGAGATCTTCCCCCTACCCACCACTCTCCCTGCTCTCTTGCCTCCTCCCAAGATAACTTTCTTATTGTGCCTTGGTTTGACTCTCCCTTGCTCATGTCCTTTCCCTATCTGAAAAGTCCTCCCCCTTCAAATCCACCAAACAACTCTACCCAGCTTTGTGGCCCTCCTGAAATCTCTCCACCTCTAGGTAGTACTTCGATTAAAACCCACCACCAAGTTGCTACGATCCCAGCAGTCACCGTCAGTACTGCAGTGTGTACATACATTGGCTCTAAAAGTTCTTCAGTTAAGATGAGTGGCATTTATGACATTTCAAAATTTACATCTTGTCAGCTTTACAGCACATCCAATTCAATGTTACACTAGCCTCCTTTGTGATACCGGTTCCAAGGGGACAGGAAGTGGAAAGGAGGTGCACAAGACTGACAGGAAAAAGGGAAGCAATGGTTAAAAAGTCATTAGAGAGGAGAGAAAGGGTAGAAAGGGTGGTGGAAGAGGCTAGAGGCTGGGAATGAGGAGTTAGTCACCAAGTAGAGTTAACTCTTCCATTTTACTTAAATTACATCAAGGAACTTATTTGACTCAATATACATACGACTGAATATAGCTACATCACTCATCCAGGACCTTCATGGTTCTGGGAAGCTATTTCAGCCCCACCCAATGTAGAAAACAGAAATAGCGGCACCATACCCAATCTTCCTGGGGATGTGGAACAGTGCTTGGCACATAGTAAGTGCTTAACAAATGCCATTATTATTATTATTATTATTATTATCATTATTATTATTATTATTATTATTATTGTTGTTATTATTATTATGCCTGTTGGGAGCAGCATGGAGTAGTGGCTAGAGCATGGACTTGGAAGTCACAAATCATGGGTTCTAATTCCGGGTGCCCCGTTTGTCTGCTATGTGTTCTGGGGCAATTCTCTTCACTTCTCTGTGCCTCAGTTACCTCATCTGTAAAATAGGGATGGAGACTGTGAGCCCCGTGTGGGACAGGGACTGTGTCCAACTTGATAAACTTGTATCTACCCCGTGCTTAGTACAGTGTTTGGGCTCATAGTAAGTGCTTAACAAATATCACAATTATTAGGAGCAGGTCCTCTGACCAGAGAGTTCCTGGAGGGACTGGAGAACAGAGGGATCCTGGGGCCTGGGTAGGTGGGTGTTAAAGGTGCTTAGATTATTTCTGGTCTTCTCAGCCCCAACCTCTGTCCCATGTGAATTGCATCATTTAGTCTTCAGATTCACCCCTCAAACTAAGTAGATAGGCTTCTAGATTCACTGAAAAGGCTAAAAAGGACTGTGATCATCCAAAAATCAGGAAATTTCAAAATTTAAACCGTGTGAAGTGATGGTGCTCATTTTCCCACAGCCCCACAGGAAGCGTTGGTTGATAAATTAGCAGACAACTGCAAAAAGGCTACCTGCAAGTACTGCTATTTCTGTGCTTTTTTTTTGTACAACCCAGAGGGGTCGGGGGCATATACTTCAGGGTGCAGTGTTGTTTGCATTCTTCAGTGCTTCTGTTGAATGTCCTAGAGTGGCTGTGCTCGGGCAGTTTTACCTTGCTTTGAGGTGCATAAATTCCAACATTTTAGTATGTAACATGATTTAGAAAATTGAATCTGAACATCATTTTAAACCAAGATTTTGTGTTTTACTCTCTGCACGTCTCCCCTGACAGGGTGTTGTTGGGACCTATGAGGTTATTTGATGCAGCCCTTTATAGTCAGAGAATACAGTCAAGGTGCGTATAGAGATGTGAGAGCTTCCTAGGTAGTTATGGAATTTATTAAGTGTTGGGGTAGGTATAAGACAAGCGGAGCAGCCATGTCCTACTCATAGCTACACTCTAAGAGATAGGAAAAGCATAACCTATTCACATTTTTCAGATGAAGAATCTGAGTCTCAGTGAGGCTAAATGACTTTCCCAAGGTCCCACAGCAGGCCAGTAGCAGAGCTAGGTTTAGAACCTGGGTCCCCTGACTCCCAGTCCCTCTTTCTTTCCATTTGGTCATCCAGTGGATCTTAGCCTGTGATTCTAAACTCTTGGAAATCAGATTGGCCCCTCCCACAAGTCATCGCATCATAGTAACAATTGGGGTATCTTTTTAAGTCCTTACTATATGCAGAGACTGGGGTAGATACAATCAGCTGCAGTCTCTGTACCATATGGGACTCACAATCTAAGGGGGAGTGATAACAGGCTTTTAACTCCCATTTTCTCAAGGAGGAAAACGGGGCGCAGAGACTTACCCAAGATCACACAGCAGGCAAGCGGTGGAGCTGGGATTAGAACACAGGTCTCCTGACTCTCAATCCTGTGTTCTTTTCATTAGGGCAGGCTGCTGGCAGAGCTCCATTCTGTTCATTTTACCATCAGTGGTATTTATTGATCATTTTGCTGCATGCAGAGCACTACACTAGCACTTGGGAGAGTATACTTGAGAGAGCTTGTCCTTTGCCAACAGGAATTTACCAAGGCGCCCCCGGCCCATGTCTTGAAAATACAGTCCTTGGGGAAGTTGCCAGGGGTGGAGCTGCATTCCTTCCTTCATTCTTTCAATCATATTTATACTTCACGCTGCTGCCCGGATCATCTTTGTGCAGAAACGTTCTGGGCATGTTACTCCCCTCCTCAAAAATCTCCAGTGGCTACCAGTCAACCTATGCATCAAGCAAAAACTCCTCACTCTCAGGTTCAAGGCTCTCCATCCCCTCGCCCCCTCCTACCTCACCTCCCTTCTGTCCTTCTCCAGCCCAGCCCACATCCTCCACTCCTCTGCCACTAACCTCCTCTCTCTGCCTCATTCTTGCCTGTCCCACCATTGACCCCCAGCCCACATCCTCCCCCTGGCCTGGAATGCCCTCCCTCCACACATCCGCCAAACTAGCTCTCTTCCTCCCTTCAAAGCGCTACTGAGAGCTCACCTCCTCCAGAAGGCCTTCCCAGACTGAGCCCTCTCCTTCCTCTCCCCTCCCCATCCCCCCTCCCTACCTCCTTCCCCTTCCCACAGCACCTGTATACATGTTTGTGCAGATTTATTACTCTATTTATTTTACTCGTACATATTTACTATTCTATTTATTTTGTTAAAGATGTGCATCTAGCTTTACTTCTATTTATTCTGATGACTTGACGCCTGTCCAAATGTTTTGTTGTTTGTCTCCCCCTTCTAGACTGTGAGCCCGTTGTTGGGTAGGGACTGTCTCTACATGTTGCCAACTTGTACTTCCCAAGTGCTTAGTACAGTGCTGTGCACACAGTAAGCACTCAATAAATACGATTGAATGAATGAGTGCTTACTATGTACAGAGTACCTTACTAAGAGCTTGGAAGAAAATAAAAACCAACAAAAAATAAAATAACAATAAACAGACACAGACCCTGACCATAAGGAGCTCACAGTTTAGAGGGGTCACAGACATTAATATAAATAAATAAATTACAGATACGTGCATAGGTGCTGTGAGGCTGGGCGGGAGGATGAATAACGGGAGCAAGTCAGGATGATGCAGAAGGGAGTGGGAAAAGAGGATGGGGGACTGTGTCAGGGAAGGTCTCTTGGGGGAGTTGTGCCTTCCATAAGGCTTTGAAAGGGGGAAGAGTAATTGTCTGTCGGATTTGAAAGGGGAGGGCGTTCCAGGCCAGAGGCAGGACATGGGCGAGGGATCGATGGCGAGATAGGCAAGATAGAGGTACAGTGAGAAGATTGGCTTTAGAGGAACGAAGTGTGTGGGCCGGATTGTAGTAGGAGAGTGGGGAGATGAGGTAGGAGGGGGTGAGGTGATTGAGTGCTCTTACCCTCTGGGGTTGGTGCACTCCAGGTGAGCAGTGCCAACGTGAAGCTCCCCTCCCTCGCCCCCACTCCCACAAACCCACCCCTCATCTCAGGAGGGGGCTAGCAGCTCCTATTTATATTTCAGGCTTTTTTGCTTCACCCCAGTTATTGGCAGCTCTTCCGTTTGATGTTAATGAGTTTGTGGACCTAATGCAAACATGAAAGCCCAGACACTTCCCCAAAAAGAAAATCAGAAAGGAATCTGCCATCAGAACGAGCCGCTAAATATTGGAATTGAATTCCACCTTAGCAGCTCCTTTCCTTCTCTGATGGTGTCGATTATTTTGAAAGCACAGAAATCAAAATAAAATGCCAGACCATTTAATTTTCCACAAAATAAGACAATCGGGTTTGTCAAATATCCTGACAGAGAAAAATAGGAATTGACAGATCAAAGTGAGAACCTCTCCACCTCCGATCCCTCCCACCTTATTAGCCCTCCTTTAGACAAGAGAGAAACAAATTTCTCCCACATCAGTGATTCCTCCATAATCAATTTCAAATAGCCCCTTGCACAGGGATGCAAATCTTAGCTTTCTCTAATAAAGCATTTTAGAAGATAGATGTTCTGATCTGATATTATTAAACGGAAAGTGGTCTCTTTTTAATCTAGAGATGCAGGGGCGTCGGTAACCGACTGAATCAAAGGACTGGTCTCTTTCTGTTCCTAATTATCAATAGTGTTTTATAATCTTATTAATATTGATACACAGTATACCAAAGATCTGTTAACGTATAATGTATGTGGAGGATAATTAACAAGATCTGAGTCAGATCAATCGCCTATTTGACAGCAAACGGTGTGTGGCTTATAAATTATACATATTCTAGGTATGACGAGAAATGTTTAAAGTTTCCATCCAATCCTTCTAGTACAGAGCTGGAGAAACTGATGAACCTAAAGGTACAGTCCTTAGCCTGTTATATATCAGGCCCTTGAAGGAATCACTCTTACTTAAAAATCACAGCATTCCATTAACCACCAGATCTCAAAGCAGCTAAAAAACACACCTCTGTGCAGTACAGAAAAAGAGCAGATGAAATTTTGCAAGAAAAGACGATTAATAAAAATGAAATAATATGCCTTTTGATTTCTGTGAGGAGGCCAGTGGCCTCTGTGTTGCCAGCGACAGAACTGAGTCCGAGAATGGCCTTGATCCTGAAAGGGTCGAGACTTTCTTTTGCAGTAAATACAATTAATAATTCCAATTAATATTGCATGGTTTGCTTGGCTCGAGAAGGCTCAGCTGAATGTGTGTGTGTGTGTGTGTGTGTGTGTGTGTGTGTGTGTGTGTGTGTGTGTAAATTCAGGTGCATTCCCCCTAGAATTCACTCTAAGTGAATGTAGGAGTAAGGTGGAAGCATAACTTTTGTTCAGGAACTGGCAATAAACCTGTGGGTGGAATGAAAGGGGAAAGCTCTGGTTTACAAAAGTAATGAATTATTGTGATGAATAATTTACCTGGGGTCACGACCTCACAGAGCAATACTGGCTCAGAAGGCTAAGCCTTCATTAGATTTGGAAAGGAAACTGTGAGCTGCCATTTCATCGGCTACCTTGAAACCAGCCTTGGTAGTGAAGTGAGGCTTGTCTGGGGCCCCGAGGAGCCTCTCTGGCCCGGGATGATGGACACAGGCTCAATCCCAGACCTGGCTTTAGAGTTCATCTCCCTGGGCCCTCCGGGGAGGATTCCAACATGAAGCCTCTGAAAATCTCCTTCACCTTCCTTCGTTGGAAGGGATTATTAACCAGCTAGTACTCCACAGAGGCAAAAGTGAACACTCTTTTAGAAATGAGAAGCAATGTGGTCCTAGTAGATAGAGCACGGAGCTGGGAGTCAGAAAGATCTGGGTTTCAATCCTGGCTCTGTCACTTGTCTGTTGTGTGACCTTGGGCAAGGCATTTAACTTCACATACATTAATTACCTCATCTGTAAAATGAGGATTAAGACTGTGAACCCCCTGTGGGGCAGGAACTGTGCCCAATCTGATTACCTTATATCTACCCCAGTGCTTAGTACAGTGCCTGGCACACTGTAAGCACTTAACAACTACCATTATAAAAAAAGGTCATAGTTCATTTTTAAATGATCAATTTGTCATAGTTTTTCAAGTCTTTTCCACCCCATTCTTTCCCACCTTACATCTTGCCATCTAAGTTTCCCTCTCTAGACTGCAAGCTCATTGTGAGCAGGGAATGTGTCTGTTATATTGTATTGTAGTCTTCCAAGCACTTAATAGAGTACTCTGCACACAGTAAGTGCTCAATAAGTATGATTGACTGACTGACAACTGACTCACTGGTAGAGGAAAAGAGGAGGCCAATAGCAACACCTGAAAGGGAGTAGACCTAGAGTTGCTCACATCCTCTGACTCTCAAGCTCATACTCTTGCCACTAGGCCATGCAGCAAACACTGTTGATTCTGAATTATATTTAGATTGAGTTGGCCACAAGGATAGAAAAGAAAATTAGTGCCATTGACACTTGCTCTCCCATCCTTCCTTCTTCAACTGTTGAGCAGGCTGTGACTAAGGGAGTGGTGGGGCTCAGAGTCACACTAGGTCTAGAGAAGCAGTGTGGCTCAGTGGAAAGAGCACGGGCTTTGGAGTCAGAGGTCATGGGTTCAAATCCCAGCTCTGCCACTTGTCAGCTGTGTGACTTTGAGCAAGTCACTTAACTTCTCTGGGCCTCAGTTACCTCATCTGTAAAATGGAGTTTAAGACTGTGAGCCCCCCATGGGACAACCTGATCACCTTGTAACCTCCCCAGCGCTTAGAACAGTGCTTTGCACATAGCGCTTAATAAATGTCATCATTATTATTATTATAGGTCTAGGCAAACTGCAAGGTGGGGTTGGAACTGTGACTCCTGCTATCACTGAGCCCTGCTTTGGTTCCCACACGACCTCAAGGTACTGCAACATCGAGTCAGTCAGTCGTATTTACTGAGCACTTATTATGTGCAGAGCACTGACTGAGTGCTTGGGAGAGTACAGTATAACAATAAACAGACACATTCCCGGCCCATGACAAGCTGACAGTCTAGAGGACGAGCCTACAGTCTAGAGTCTAGATTCAGAGAGAGTCCAGCACCCAGCAGAAGACAGCTGCTGCTGGAGACCACTTGACCTAGAGTTGTGTGTTCCTACTAGAAGCAGTGTGGCTCAGTGGAAAGAGCCCGGGCTTGGGAGTCAGAGGTCATGGGTTCTAATCCCAGCTCTGCCATATTTCTGCTGTGTGACCTTGGGCAAGTCACTTAACTTCTCTGAGCCTCAGTTACCTCATCTGTAAAATGGGGATTAAGACTGTGAGCCCCACGTGGGACAACCTGATCATCTTGTATCCCTCCCAGTGCTTAGAATAGTGCTTTGTACATGGTAAGCGCTTAACAAATGCCATTATTATTATGATTATTATTACTACACAGGTGTGAAAGCAGGACAGCTGGGAAGGCGGGAAGTAGAGACAGACCCCAGTCTGGGCTGGAGACAGGCAGAGGCCGGGGGAGAAGAGTGCCACTTTGGTCCAGGGGCAACTCTGCTGCACCTTTGTGCTCCTTCAGAGTGATTGGTCCAGTAGCCCTCCTGGCTTCTTGCAGCCCTGACCAGGGCTGATCCATTTCTGTACCATGGCCTCATCTGGAACATTGTACCTTGAAGATGGCTGAAGCGATGATGCATGTTCTTCAACCTTTCATTCATTCATTCAACCATATTTATTGAGCGCTTACTGTGTGAAGCACACTGGACTAAGTGCTTTGGAAAGTACAGTACAATAATAAGCAGTGACAATCCCTGCCCACAGCGAGCTTACTTTCCAGTACTAATATGAAGCCATCTGCCACGTTCAGGTCTATAATGTCGCTGGGTCTAAGAGGTGGTTACTATTTTCTGGCACCATATAAAAATCTCACAGTGGACCCCAAAACCCAAGATTCCACCCCTTCCCTGAAGGTGACTTGCATGAGGATATAAGGAAGAGTGAGCACTTTGTACCAAAATAGCAAATATGCCTCAAGACAAAGAGGTAGAGCTATGGGCCAGGAAAATTCTGCCCAGAGCAATGGTTAGCAAGGCTGTGCCAATGCAGAAGCCTGGGCAGGGGCATGACCAGTGTGGCAGGGGCCTTGGTTAGGTGGTGGAGCCGAAGGGTTGCTACTACCTGTCCATTAAGTGGGAGCAATGTGGAGCCTATCAGTCCCAGGGACGGAGAATGGGGATAGAAAAAGGTCTTGCAAAAATGCTCATTACTCCTGCCCTGGCCTGGGGCCACACACAGTATTAGTACTAGTAGTACTACCTGTTATTTATTTTAATGTTCATCTCCCCTATAAGAGGACAGGGATTCTGCCTGTCAATTCTATTGGGCTGCACTCTGCACACAGAGCTCAATAAATACCATTGACTGATGGTACTGATAATATTTAAGCACTTGCTATGGACAAGGCACTGTACTAAACCCTGGGAAAGAATACACGAGTGAGAAGTAGGCCTTCAAAAGGCTCCCATTCTAAGAATAAAGGGGGAAAAGATACTGGTAACAGACACATAAGGAAAAAATAAAGCAATAAGAATGGTAAAACAACATAGAAAATGAGGACGGGAATAAATACAAAAATAAAATACAATAAAAGTCCCAGGGAAATCATGACTAAAAGAGCAGATTTCAGGCTTTTTGCAGCTAGGGGCTAGTAGTCACAGCCACAGGGACCACCACAGTCATGCCTTCCCAAGCAGTCTACGTTTCGTGGAGGCGGCCTGTTAAACACAGTTTAAGGGCTGGGATAGGTACAAGTTAATTAGGTCGGGCATAGTCCCTGTCCCACATGGGGGTTCACAGTCTTAAGTAGGAGGGAGAACAGCCAATGAATCCCTATTTTATAGTTCAGGAAACTGAGGCACGGAGAAGTTAAGTGACTTGCTCAAGGTCACACAGCAAGCAATTGGCAGAGCCAGGATTAGAACCCAGGTCCTCTGACTCCCAGGCCCATGCTCTATCCATGAAGCCATGCTGCCTCTCCTTGAGGAGCTTACACACTTAAGGCGAAGATAGGCAACATTTATTCATTCATTCAGTCATATTTATTGAGTACTTACAGTGTGCAGAGCACTGTACTAAGCGCTTGGAGAGTACAGTTCGGCAACAGATAGAGAAAATCCCAACAGTGGGAACAGGAAAATAACAGTGGTAACTTTAAATTAGAGGTGCTTTTACCTGGCAGTTTTAAAATTGGAAGGGCCAAGATGTGTTTGGATTGTACATTTCTATTTTGGATTGGGTGTCTTGTCCCAAACTTTTAGCTTCCTCTTTATATGCAGCAAGAGACCTGGATACAGGTGCTAGAATACACTTCTGCTCCTCTGGGAAAGTCTCGCAGGTCAACAGTCATTCCAAAATCGCTCCACAAGCAGTATTTGACTTAGGACTTTTCCAGTTAAAGTGGCACTTGCAGTGTTTCTAAATTTACACCCTGTGTCAGCTTTACAACACATCGGTTTCAACTTCACAACACTAGTCTTCTTTATGGCACCAGCTCCAGGAGCAGAGGGATTAGAGAGAAGGACAAAGGAGCCACTGGAAAATAAAGAAATGATTTTAGAAGCTATATGGGTAAAGAAAGGGGAAAAAAGTTTAAAGAGGGAAGCTGGGAGAGCAGGAGCAGCCAGAGGATGGGGGTGTCACCTGATCAGGGCAGAGTGATCAGGGATCAAAATATCCATTTGATTTCTGATGGAGTAAAAGTTAGTTATCTTATCTTGGAACTCTTCTGAAATCATTATTGCTGTTCCTAGGAGAGCACTGGTTCTGACTAGCAATATTTTGACGAGGCAATTTTGAAGTAGCCGTTGTCCACTGCCAAGAGCTCAGGCCTGGGCATCAGGAGATCCAGATTCTAGTCCCAGCTCTGCCACTGGCCTGCAGTGTGGCTCAGTGGAAAGAGCCCAGGCTTTGGAGTCACAGGTCATGGGTTCAAATCCCGGCTCTGCCACTTGTCAGCTGTGTGACTTTGGGCAAGTCACTTAACTTCTCTGGGTCTCAGTTACCTCATCTGTAAAATGGGGATTAAGTCTGTGAGCCCCACGTGGGACAACTTGATTACCTTGTATCTACCCCAGCGCTTAGAACAGTGCTTTGCACATAGTAAGCACTTAATAAATGCAATTATTATTATTATTATTGTTGTATGTCACAATTTACCTGTGCCTCAGTTCCTTCATCTGTAAAATGGGGATAAGATCCCTGCTATTCCTCCTTTTTCAAAATGTAAGCCTTAAAGGAGGTGGAGACTGTCCCTGATCTAATTCCCTGCACTTAGCACATAGTAAGTACTTAAATAATGTTTAATGTTCAATACCAGCTCTCCCTCTTCTTTGGATTGTGAGCCCCATTTGGGACAGGTACCTTGTCTGATCGGCTAATCTTGTTTCTACTATAGTATTTGGCATATATTAAGCATTTAATAAATACCACAATTATTAGTATTATCATGGTTCTCTGTGAGTGCCCACCCCTGCTCCTGCAGGACAAAGGGCCTTCATGTCAATGAAGTCCCCAAGAGGGCACAGATTGCTAGCTCTGAAGCTATACTTGCCTTAACCCACCTGCTCTGGGTGGAATGTGTGAGGAAAATGGATGACAGAAGGACACCTGGACAGCTGCTTTGGGGATAGCTCAAACTGGGAACCTGAAGGCAAGGAGGACAGAGGAAATGTTTTAAGGATCCAGTAATGTAAAGTCTCAGACGAAGGTGCCTTCCTGCTGAAAGGTAGAAATCAATCACAGCAGGTAGCTCAGCGAGACACACTATGCTCACAAAAGGAGTGGCTTTTTTTTAGCTGAACCTTCCTAAGGATGGTGAAATAAGGGGCAAAAGCAGCATCAAGAGCTTCAACTGAGAGCCATTAGAAGACAAGGATGGACAGTCTTTGAGTGTGCATAATACAGTCAAGACCTGGAATCCCAAATTGATCTCTGCAGTTACAAATGTAACCAAAGGTATCTACCTCAACAAAGGCACCTACTTAGAGCATGAAGGACAATTGTATGTGTATGTATCTGTGTGTGTGTGTCTATATTGTGTGTATATGCATATACTGAATTGGGGAATTGCAAGACTGTGGTTAAATGACTCTGTTTTTTGCACCTAACAGCTGTATTTCATCATTCTCCTTGTCAAACCAACCCGGCTGACCACGGAGCAGTCTGAGAGGCAGCCACACAAAAACCTATCCATTCACTCTCTCTCCTCCCATTTAGCACCCGCTCAGCTTTGCATGTGTGGAAATTGGATTGCTAGTTCCCAGCCTTGTGCATGAAATTAAGCCCAAATTTTACTTGCCAATTTTTTATGTATTGGCCTAGAAATTGTTGTTAACTCATTGGAATTTAAGGTTTGGGATTTGGGGTCTATTTTTAACTTTGTCAAAGTGGGGTGCTTTTAGGAAACATTCCAAATAAATATAGTTCTGGAATAAAGTGATGAGATAGATAGATAGATAGATAGATAGATAGATAGATAGATAGATAGATAGATTCTACCCGAACATGTTAATAGCAATTTGCATCTGTCCTCTCTCTTTTCATTCCACTACCCTTTACCCTTCCTTTGTGTGTTCCGAGGTGCTATTGAATGCTCGTTAACACATCATTAAGTCTTAATGAGAGGAGGGAAACTGAAAAGAAGACAAGAATGAAAGAGGGAAGGAAATTTATAAGTAAAGAGAAAGGCTAAATATTCATGAAGGGGTGTGAGAGATGTAAAAGAAAACCCTGGTTTCTGGTAAATCATTAACAAAATGTTTCCCTTAAAAAAGTGCCAAGCAGAACTTTCAACTTCTCTAAATGTTAATGTCAAAAGTTTAATGGGGCACCAGAAAGCTTCTGTCAAGGCCTCTTTAGTGCAGAGTCATGCTATGTAAGGGCTGCACTGTGGCTCCCAGGAACAGGGGAAGATTGCTGGGGATAGGAAGGCCTGAGCCAGCTGCCTGAAGCAGACGGTCTCTCTGACCCATTTGAGCCTCCATTTTCTTTTCCAGATTAAGAGTCTTCAGGACGTGGTCCTCGGAACTGAGGGGAGTCTTGGATGCCAGACTTTCATTCCAATCCAGGGAGTTTATGTCATTCTTCATTAACTGTCCTGTCTGCTCTAGGTCAAGATGGCCCCTAAAACACTTCTAGTCACTGCTTTTAACGAATCAATGGAGGGGAAGAGAGAAATGTATTTTCCCAGGATGCTTTCAGTCCATTTTAAAACAAATAAGCTTTGAAAGTGACACTGATAGCCTCATCTTTTTGACAGCCTCATCCTCCCCCTGGACTGGAATGCCCTCCCTCCGCACATCCGCCAAACTAGCTCTCTTCCTCCCTTCCAAGCCCTACTGAGAGCTCACCTCCTCCAGGAGGCCTTCCCAGACTGAGCCCCCTCCTTCCTCTCCCTCTCTTCCCCCTCCCCACCCCCCCGCCTTACCTCCTTTCCCTCCCCACAGCACCTGTATATATGTATATATGTTTGTGCATATTTATTACTCTATTTATGTATTTATTTTATTTGTACATATTTATTCTATTTATTTTATTTTGTTAAGATGTTTTGTTTTGTTCTCTGTCTCCCTCTTCTAGACTGTGAGCCCACTGTTGGATAGGGACCGTCTCTATATGTTGCCAACTTGTACTTCCCAAGCGCTTAGTACAGTGCTCTGCACACAGTAAGCGCTCAATAAATACGATTAAATGAATGAATTAATTAATCTTTTATTCTTACATAGAGAAAACATATATGTAATCTTTATAATCTCTACAACTTCTTTTTCAAAAAAAAAAGTACCAAGAACTTCATGAGACTCCACTAGCAAAACTGCCTCTCACTGGAATAAAACGTCTCTCCTGCAGATTGTCAGAATTACCATTTTGTCAAGGAGTCTTAGGTACTGCTCGTTTTAACTCATCCATAGCTTTTCCGGAACTGTGGAAAATAAACCTGGGAGAGTTCATCGAGATTAAAAAGTCCCAAAAAATAATCAGCATTAGCTGTGTGAGCCGGGTTGTATGCTAATTTGGAAACTAATGACAGGAGTGGGCAGAGAACTATAGACATACAGGGGGAGATGGGTGGGTAGTTGATTACTGATTTTAGTCAGAGGCTGATTTCCTCTTCTTTTTTTAATCCCTTTTCCTTGTGAGTTGAGTTTATACTCCAGGCAGCTCAGGACCTGGCAACATTGCCAAGATGTAATTGCTAAAAATCTTTGTAATTTGGAATAGACTGCTCAGCCGTCTAACAGTCACTATATTCTCTGCAGCTATCTTTCTGCTAATGTGAGCCCCAAATGGTCTTACCCTGAGTCCTTTTTTCTTTATGGTATGAATGAGAGAGGAGAACACCTGCTTGACTTAAACAAACAACATGGTTTAAAATTATTTGTGTGACATCATCGACTATGGAAAGCCTAAGTAATAGACTCACTGACTTTTGTTTTTGCCATTCTCGAGGCATCAAAAGAGGAGTGGGTGGCATTGGGAAAGGCTATGTTCTTCTTGACACATTTTCTTCACACTGATTCTTTGTTGTCTTGCGTCTCATGTTTATTGTTCACTACCCAAAGGTTTCACACATAAAAATGAGCCCCTTGGTTAGAAAAAAAAATAAGCCTGAATTTGTCATCTAAGTTGAATTTTCCTTAGCAAATAAATTATATATGGAAACATCACATAAACAAGAAAAGCACGTGGATTTGTGCAGAGATGCCCTGCTGAAATTCTTTTTAATTTTGCTAGCAAGCCTACATTCCTCCCTAATTCTGATCACCCACACCATTTCTGAAAGAGGCTTTCTCTTCTTTCAGATTTGGCTTTTCTCACTAACTCCCTCTAGATTTCTGAGATTTTCAATTTCCAACTTCCATCTTTGGTTTGGTTCATTGAGATCTGATAATTCACCTGATTCTCAGCTCTTCTGATTTTTCAGGTTTGGCGTCTCTTGTCATTAAGTCTATGAAGGTAGCCATTCAACTTTCTGGTGAGTGATGTTAGTGAGAGAACAGGCTTTGCTATTCTCAGTGGAGAATAGAGAGAAGGAAGAGATTTAGGTGACTCAGAACTGGGTCAAATTGCTATTAACCAGTGACTTTAAAGTGGACTTTACTCCTTGAGAGTCTCTGTCAGGACACTGAAACAAAAACGTGTTCATCTAATGGCAGGGTGGGGAAGGGGGCACCAACTACAGAGGCTCTTGTTGGAATAAGGTCGCCATCGTAGTTCTGTGTAGAGAGAAAATATGACTTCCTCATACTTCCTCAGAGATGGAGTGGGAAAGGGGAAGAGAAATTCTGATTATTCAAAGGCTGGGGATTATGAAGTGAGACAGTTAATGGACTGGATGAATGGAGGTGGAGTGGAAATTGTAAGAATCAGCAGAACAGAAGGGTAGGTCTGAAAAGATATATGTTCATTTAACCTTCATTCATTCATTCAATCTTATTTATTGAGCGCTTACTGTGTGCAGAGCACTGTACCAAGCACTCGGAAAGTACAATTTGGCAACAGAGACAATCCCCACCCAACAATGGGCTCAAAGCAGCATGGTTTAGTGGATATAGCATGGGCCTGGGAGTCAGAAGGACCTGAGTTCTAATCCTGATTCCATCACTTGTCTGCTTTGTGAACTTGGGCAAGTTACTTAACTACTCTGTGCCTCGGTTCCCTCCTCTGTAAAATGGGGATTACTACTATAATACCCCTGTGGGATGTAGACTGTGTCCAATCTGATTAGCTTGTATCTACTCAAGTGTTTAGTATGGTGCCTGCCACATAGTAAGGACTTAACAAATACCACTGAAGACAAACAACAAGGAAAAAAGCAATTTCTGAGGCCTGAAGTTCCTCAGCTGTCAAAAGGGGATAATAATACTTGCTTCTTCCCATCTCGCAAGGTTGTTGTGAGGAAAATGAGGTAATATACGTGAAAATACTTTGGAAAAATAGTAATACTAAGGGCATTTGTTAAGTGCTAACTATGTGCAAAGCACTACACCAGTGGAGGAGCTGAATGAAGGGTCGAATTGCAAATATTGTAGTAGGAGCAAAGTCCTACATTATAGATCTCAAGATTGTCCTGGCAGAGAGGTTTCTGGACAGCTGTTTTTCTGATACAGGGAACACAACTGACTTTTGGCTGGGAGTCAGGCTGAGGAAAATCTGCTTGCTTGAATCATTCATTTTCTGCTTCTTTTTTCCCTTCATAAATGCCTTCTCCTTGCCCCCTTTTCCTCATCCTCCCCTTCTGTCTTAGCATCTCAATAATCAATGCTTCATTTTAACATTTGGCATCAGTGGCTATAGTTTTTTGAAGAAAAGACTCCATACACACCAACAATCAATGATGAAATGGGTAATGTAGGAGGGAATCCTGAACTCTCTTTCATTTAAGAAGGTTTAAAGAAGTGTTTCGTATTTCTCTTTGCATCAAGAAAAATCTCTTTCCCATTTTCTTCAAGGCTTTCCATCAAGTGTACCAATCTGACGCACGAGGCTTCTTCACTCCTCTGTTCATAGTTTTCCTTCCTATTAAGTTAATTTCCTCAAACGCCTTCTTGTCTGTCCTTTCTCCAAACCAGTGCTTACACCATTCCCTCTGCCTGGAACTCCCTCCCACTTCAACTCTGTGAAGCCACAACTTTTTGCCATCTTCAAAACCCTCCTACAAATTCCCACTTCCTACAGGAAGCAATCCTTAATTGATTTCCAACATCCCAAGTTGTGTCAACCCAAAAACCACTCTTTACACATACCTATTTATATCCATCTTTAACACTTAGGAATATATGAATACTAGTCAATCGTATTTATTGAGCATTTCCCATGTGTAGAGCATTGTACTAAATGCTTGGGAGAATACAATATAAGAATATAACAGACACATCCCTTGCCCACAGTGAGCTTACAGACTAGCTATTTTATCCTCTTATATTCATAACTGTTGTATCATTGTTCTCCCTCTTGCTCCCAGTATTTTAAAATCATTCATGCCTCCTTGTCTCCCCCATTAGAATATCAGCTGAATGTCTACCAATTCTGCTATATTGTACTCCCTCAATCACTCAGTACAGTGCTGTGCACACAGTAAGTGCTCAATAAATGCCCCGATTGATTGATTTTCCTCATTAATGTACAACACTCCAGTTGTCAATCCAGCACTCATCCTTAGCACTTAGGTATTTATTTCAATCGATGGTATTTTCTGAATGTTTACTGTGTGCTGATCACTGTATTGGGCACATGGACGGGTACAATACATTTAATAGATAATATCCATGCTCTCAAAGAGCTTACAGTCTAGTTATTTTATTTTATATCCTTGTTCATTCATTCATTCAATCGTATTTATTGAGCGCTTACTGTGTGCAGAGCATTGTACTAGGCGCTTGGGAAGTACAAATCGGCAACATACAGAGATGGTCCCTACCTAACAGTGGGCTCACAGTCTGTTGTTCTCCCTTCTGCCCCAACTATTTGTAAATCATTTATGTCTATCTCCTCTGTTAGGCTGTAAATTACTTGTGGGCAGGAAATTGATATCTTGTTTCTATTGTATCTCCCAAGCACTTAGTGCAATGCTTTATACTCAGTAAGTGCCACTGATTGATTGACTGATTGATTGGATGCCCGGGTTATTCTAGGCCAGACCTAGAGAAAGAAACTTAGTACCCTGATTTCCAGTCCACTCGACTAGGAAGTTTCAGCCGGTTAGTAGCTGCCAAATGCCCAAAAACTACTAAATGTTACTGCAACATGATGATGATGATGATGATATTTTTAAGCACTTACTATTTGCCAGGCACTGTACCAAGCTCTGGGGTGGATACAAGCAAATCGAGTTGGACACAGTTGCTGCCCAACCTGTGGGACTCAGTCTCAATCCACATTTTACAGATGAGTTAACTGAGGCACAGAGAAGTGAAGTAACTTGCCCAAGGTCACACAGCAGACAACTGGCAGAGTCAGTATTAGAACCCAAGACCTTCTGCCTCCCAGGCCTATGCTCTATCCACTACACCATGCTGCGTCTCAATACTGATGGTATTTGTTAAGTGCTTACTATGTGTCAAGCACTGTTCTAAGCACTGGGTAGCTACAAGCTAAGTAGATTGGACACAGTCTCTACCCCACAGACAGGGGACTTTGGGTTTGTCCGAGGAGTTTTTGTGTCCTTCCTGTTACAAATCCATTTGATGTCACTTGGCCAAACTCTCTGCTTCTGGCCTTTGGTTGTTGTTGCTACTCCTAAAGGACGGTGGGTTTTTTCCTGAACTGCTTGACTGCTGCCCAATGTTCCTGGGAGGACCAGTCAGAAAGCACTTGCTGTGCTGCTTGGTGTAGCCAGTACAGTACGTCCTGGCACTCCACTGATTTCAGTGGAATGTCAATGCAGCTGGCAGCAGAGAGGATGTCCTGGTAGATGTCCAGCTGCTGAAGGGTTAAGAAAAGGCAGCTGATGGACCGCTATGAGGATTTTTCAGTAGATTAAGGACAGTCCGAGGTCCAGAAAGATGTCTGGGATAAGCACTGAATCATGCATGTCTCAGTGGAAAGAGCCCAGGCTTTGGAGTCAGAGGTCATGGGTTCAAATCCCGGCTCTGCCAATTGTCAGCTGTGTGACTTTGGGCAAGTCACTTAACTTCTCTGTGCCTCAGTTACCTCAACTGTAAAGTGGGGATTAAGACTGTGAGCCCCCCGTGGGACAACCTGATCAATTTGTAACCTCCCCAGCGCTTAGAACAGTGCTTTGCACATAGTAAGTGCTTAATAAATCCCATTATTATTATTGTTATGATCATCTCTCCCTATAATAATAATTACAGTTCTGTTAAACACTTACTATGTGTCAGGCACTGTTCTAAGTGTTGGGGTAGATACAAGTTAATCAGGTTGGACACAGTCCCTGCCCACATGGGGCTCACAGTCTTAATCCCCATTTTACAGGTGAGGTAACTGAGGCCCAGAGAAGTGAAGTGACTTGCCCAAGGCACACAGCAGAAGTTTGGACTGTAAACTTCTTGTGGGGAGGGAATGCATCTACCAACTCAGTTGTACTCTCCCAAGTGAAGTGTTCTGTACATGGTAAGCACTCAATAAATCTGATCAATTGATCACTTGAAATAAACGTATTTTCTGCGAGGGGAAAGTTGGAAACAGCTCGTGGTCATCTGTTTTAGTTAAGGATCTGTGTTACTAGTTACTAAAAGTGATTTCTACTGGTTGGCGGCCAGAAATGTGTTGGTGGTTTCAGGCTGGCCCCCAGGGGATGAAGGTATCCACCTCAACTCTCCCCGGCTACAAGAGAGGGGAAAGGGGAGAGCTTCAGCAGACGATGAGAATGCTCCGGGCAAGGGCCAAGAATCAGCTTGTTTGAACTCCAGTTCATGATATTTCCATTTTGTACACATGGGATCCAACAACCCACCTCTTCTCAAATTTCATCCCTGGAGAAAGTTTTTGACAAAACATTCAGGTATATTGTTTCCATCCACCTCCAGTGTTGCTGGCAGGAAGGCACAAAAGGGAGGCAGAGGAAATCTGGAAGACAGAGTTCTATTCTGTGCTAAATCTCTTCCTCAGAGGATCGTGGCGTCCCCAATTTCTTAACATCAACAGCATGAAACCCATTGGTGCTTGTAAACAACAACAAAAACACCTTTACAATAGATTATATGTCTTGCAGATAGGCCCTTGTTCTTTCCCCACTTCATGGAGAGATTTGCAAGACAGTGGATTCCTTGAAGTGAATCCTCCAAACTTCCATAGCAATTTGTGACTTCTTCCTCAGAATCAAGGGATACTTGTAATTAAAGCTTCTACAGGCAAATCATTACTCAACCAATGTTTTTTTCATTGAGCACTTGTTGGGTGTGGAGTACTGTACTAAGTGCTTGGGAGAGCACAATACAATACAGTTGATAGATATGATCCCTGTCCTCAAGTAGATTACAATTTTGTGAGGAAGACAGACATTGAAATAAACTACAGGAAGAGGAAGTAACAGAGTATATGAACATCATCATCATCATCAATCATATTTATTGAGCGCTTACTATGTGCAGAGCACTGTACTAAGCGCTTAGCACTGTACTAACATTTGTATAAGTGCTGTGAGTTTGTGTGTGGGTGTGTTTGTGTAGGGTGAAGAGATGAGAGGTTAGTCAGGGAAGACTTCCTGGAGAAGATATGGCTCAGCGGAAAGAGCACGGGCTTTGGAGTCAGAGGTCATGGGCTCAAATATCAGCTTCGCCAATTTTAATCTGTGTGACTTTGGGCAAGTCACTTAACTTCTCTGTGCCTCAGTTACCTCATCTGTAAAATGGGGATTAAGACTATGAGCCTCCTGTGGATCACCTTGTAACCTCCCCAGCGCTTAGAACAGTACTTTGCACATAGTAAGTGCTTAATAAATGCCATCATTATTATTATTATATGATTTTAGTAGGGCTTTGAAGTTGGGGAGAGTGGCGGTCTCTCTGTGGAACACTTCTTGAATCACTGCGTCATAGTTATGTAGACTGTATGCTTGTTTTGTGGGCAGAAGCTGAATTTATGCTTTATTTAACATGTCTGTTTAATACAGTACCACTCAGGCTCCCTGTGGAATCTCAGGATGGTCCTTCCATCATTTTACCGCCTTTGTCCCCCTTTATAGATAGAAGACACAATAGCGAGTCTGCACTGAGTTTGAAAATATCCTTGGAAAGTTAACTACAAGCTTTCCTTACCTGCCCCTGGAACTTTGCCATTCCCTCCTTGCTTATTTCCACATATAGTCAACTGCCTATTCGAATTTTGACTAATGTAGTAGTTTCCTTAGAATCATTTATTTGTGGTTGTTCAAATGCCATAATTTTAGCCATTGATATATCACCTTATCCTTTCCCACAAGCATTTCTCTGAAACAATTCTTGTCATAAAAACTCACTGCTGATTTGTATTCTGTTAAAGGACTGCAGGCTGTCTGGCTAAAACCAGCTATGAGTACCAAATGGTGGAGACGAGGCTTGTGAAAGTACAGTTGTGTGAGTGGCAACAGAAAGAAAATGTTAATAAAGGGCAGTCCACTGAACTGAGGTTAAACACGTTTGTACTTCTCAACTAACCCAGAAACTTCCCTGAATTCTCATTAAAAAAAAAATGTTCTCTGTAATATGATGTTTTACCTCATTAAATGCTGCAATTTGAGAAGCAAAGAAAGAGACTTAGTGAGGATTGGCAGCCAGTGCAGGTCAACAAGTCCTTATTCTTTCTGCTTTTAGAAGGTGTTTGGGTGCTTCTCTGGAACTAGTGATCAATCAATCAGCCAGTGGTATTTATTGAGCTCTTACTCTGTGCAGATCACTGTACTAAGTGCTTGGGAGAGTACAATAGAGTTCATAAATACAATCTCCTATCCTCAAGGAGCTTACAGTCACTCAATCTGGATAGTCAGAAGTTTCATTTGTTTCACTTTCAGCCCTACCTAAGGGCTCTTGGGAGAAACAGCATTTATTTATTTATTATGGAATTTGTTAAGCGCTTATTACCTGACAGGTACTATACTACACTCTGGGATAGACAAAAGCTAATCAGGTTGGACAAAGTTTCTGTCGCTCATGGGGCTCCCAATCAATGGCATTTTTTTAAATTGCATTTCATTCTTTCATTCAATCGTATTTATTGAGCACTTACTGTTTGCAGAGCACTGTACTAGGTGCTTGGGAAGTACAAGTTGGCAACATATAGAGACAGTCCCTACCCAACAATGGGCTCACAGTCTAGAAGGGGGAGACAGACAACAAAATAAAACATGTGGACAGGTGTCAAGTCATCAGAATAAATAGAAAAAAGCTAGATGCACATCATTAACAAAATAAATAGAACAGTAAATATGTACAAGTAAAATGCTTGTATACTTGTATACAAATACTTGTATTTGTTAAGCACTTATGATGTGTCAAGCGCTGTACAAAACCCTGGGGTAGCTAAAAGTTAATCAGGTTGGACGCAGTCCCTGTCCCACATAGAGCTCATAGTCTTAATCCCCATTTTACAGATGAGGTAACTGAGGCACAGAGAAGTTAAGTGATTTACCTAGCTGAAAAGTGGTGGAGCTTGAATTAGAACCCAGGTGCTTCTGACTACCAGCCTCATGCTCTATTCACTAGGAAATGCTGTTTCTTCACATGGCCTAGTGATAAGAGCACAGGACTGCTTACCTGCTGTGTGATCTTGGGCTAGTTGCATAACAGTAATAATTACGGTACTTGTTAAGCACTTTCTATATGCCAGGCACTGTTCTAAGTGCTGGGGTAGATAACAGGTTAATCAGGTTGGACCCAGTCCCTGTCCCACATGGGGCTCACACTCATAGTCCCCATTTTACAGATGAGGTAACTGAGGCCAAGAGAAATTTAGTGACTTCCCCAAGGTCACACAGCTCTGTGGCTCAGTTTCCCCATCTGAGAAAGAGGGATTAAATAACTGCTGTCCCTCCCCCTTAGATCATGAGCCCCATGAAGGCCAGCGACTGTGTCTGATCTGATTGAATTGCATTTTCTCCAGTGGTTAGCACAGAGTTTGGAACATTGTAAGTGCTTAACAAATCCCACAGTCATTATTTTTCTTCCATACTTATCTTCATTTTTCACATTAAAAAGAAATTAAGCCTTCTGAGTATGGTTTTTAAGTTATTTAATTCTTCAGTCCAACTGAATATAAAGGAGGTTTCTTTCCAAAGTTATTTTGAATCCAAGGATAAGTTCAGGATCAAAAGATTTTCCTCTTACCAAACCCATTTGATCAAATCTGATTCACAAAGGGTGCCACCTTCAGTTGACATAATTTACATTTACCTTACTATTTCTACTTTAGGGCCAAACATTGCTTCCTGCTCCATCTTTTGAGGTAAAGTGTTTCTCATAATTGGTTCTGAAATCAGGGCACATTAACCCTGAAATGTAAGGGGAAGCAAGCATAGACCTGTTGTTTTATCATGGTTCCTGATGCTTATTTATGTTTTTCCTTGTGGTGGCAGAAGGAAAAGTTGACGCACACTGAAGCAGTCTCTGCTTTATATAGAAAATCCAGTCTCGTTAAAGACTGAACAACCACAACACCACTTTGAATCAACACCACCCTTTTTGACCTGTCACTGTTGAATATTGTTTATGTTTGATTCTAGATTTGCAATAGCTAGTCTTCAGGCAAAGTGAAGAATTGGATGATATCACATCACACAAAATATAATATCACGTGGGAGACTTTTGGGTACCTTAAAGAGGTGGTAATGAGGAGAAAATGTTCTCTTTTTTTGGCCTAGTCTTTCCCACAGTGCCCAAACTGGGCTTTAAACATACACATAGGACTCCTTGCTGCCATAGAGAATTGAGTTTTTAACTGTCTTTTTAAAATATGACTTTTATTGTTCTGGTAAATCTGTCATATCAAGAGACTTTCTCAATGCAGACAGTGTATAAAGCCCTTTTTATTTGGATGTATAGAGCCATAGAGCCTCTCTTCCTTGCTTTAGTATGCTGTTATTATTTTTACTTAGTTTTTTAAAACACCTTTTGTTACCCCTGAGGGCCTGCCACGATTTCAAAAGCTTTTCTCTTTGCATGAGCTACTGTGGAGCAATAGGAAAAAGGAACTTCCCACTCTATTATACTGAGGTATTTTATTCTTCCTTCCTTCTCCCTTCTTTTAAGCCAGTTGGACGAAGTGTGCATTTCATGTAATTCTCAGAAACTGGAAATAACAAACCATAACTTCTACAATGTGTTTTGAGATCTTCAGGAAAAAAAGATGCAAGATTAGTGTGCTTTGTTATTATTAATGAAGAGTAAAATCTTCAAAATGGAATTGCAAAATATTTATATAATCCCCAGGATATATGTGTGTGTGTGTGTGTGCACGCGCACACACACACACACGCGTGCGCCGATGTGTTTGCCTGGGTATGTTTTCTATTTATATCCTGAAACATGATTGGAGAAAACAGAATTCTTAATAGCAGTGCTATGAACCAGGTTTCAATACAACAAAGATAACTGCATCACCCGTTTGGCCCTTTAGGGGAAAATAACAATTATATCTCTATGAATCTTAGAGAGCAGTACTAGAAATACCTATATATCAAGCTCTCTTTATGTATCAAAATAGCTCAGTATCTATCTCAAAGTACTAAGATTTGAGGCTCTACTCAATGATGTATAAGTCTACAGGCTTATTTACAGCCACAATTTGGGGAAAGGGATTTCGACATTCTTTCAGTACCAGAAGGAACTAAATTTGCCCCGAAGTGGCAACATAAAACTCTGGAGAAGAGCTTTAATAAATGGCATTTGTGTCATTAGATACAGAAACTAGAACCTCTTAATGCACGTTAACCATAAAAAATTCTAGTTCACGAACCCACCTTGAAAGTAGGCATAGCAATATGATATTTAGCCCTACAGTGAATAGGATTTTACAAGTCAAAAAAGATTTACCCATAAAAACCCTGGATCTTTTTGTCCCTAACCTGAAACTCCAGTTGTTAAGGGCACTGGCTTGGATCCTTGACAACTGCTCCGCTTTCCCTGAGTGAGAAGAGCTTCTTGTTCAATCCCTCTTTGTCAGGCAAAACCTAATAATAGCTGGTTTAGGGGTAGTTTTGCCTGCAGGCAGAGGGTTGGGCTAGCTGGGCAACTGCTGGAGGGTATGGACTCTGAGTCTCTTTCATTTCATGAATTATCAAGGATAGGGGCTAATGGCTAATCTGTTTTGACCACCTTTGCAGTGAAATTCTAGCATGGTACAGGTGACCGACTCCCTTTTCCTACTTTGGAGACAAAGCCATTTTTTTTTTTTTTAATTTGGCTTGGACCATCCAAGAGGCATAAAACTCTAACTAAATCAAACTAGACAAGCTTGATCTATTAAGTCCAAGTATTCTAATGTTTTTAAGTCACTCCCTGGCTGGAGTTACTGGACTGAAAGAATTAAGACTGTAGTTTCCAAAAGACTCAATTTATTATGAAACTGGACCATAAGCCTTTTGTGGACAGGGAGCATGTCTGCAAATGCTCTTGTACTCTCAAGTGCTTCCCCCCCCCCCCCCCCCGCCCCTTTCTCTCTCTCTCCCCCTCACGCCCTCTTCGCTAGGTGTGGGGCACGGGGCCGGGGGCGGTGGGGCGGGGGCGGTCCCCTGGCTCCTCAGATTACTGCTCTCAACTCTACCCCTTCTACTCAGCTAGACTCACTCGCTCCCCTTTCCCTTCGCCGCTGTCGTACCAATAACCCACAGCCCTGGATCACTGCCACTGTCCGCCTTTATGCTCGAGCTGCCGAACGCTGCTGGCGAAAGTCTAAACACCATGCCAACCTCGTTCACTTAAAGTTCCTCCTTTCCTGCCTTAACTCAGCCCTCTCCTCTGCCAGACAAAACTATTTCTCCTCCCTTACTGACACCCATGCCCATCATCCCCGTCAGCTCTTCCGTACATTCAACTCCCTTCTCAGGCCCCCGGTTCCTCCCCCTCCTCCTTCCCTCACCCCCAACGATCTGGCCTCCTACTTCATTAACAAAATTAAATCCATCAGGTCCGACCTCCCCAAAGTCACTCCCCCCACTTCTCCAACCCCCCGGCTCTCAACACTCTCTGCAACTCTCCCATCCTTCCCAGCAGTATCCTCAGAGCAGCTCTCCTTCCTCCTCTCCATGTGCTAATCTGGCCACCTGTGCTTCTGACCCCATTCCCTCTCATCTCATGAAGTCTCTCGCTCTGTCCCTTCTCCCCTCCTTAACTTCCATCTTCAACCGCTCACTCTCCACTGGTTCCTTCCCCTCTGCCTTCAAACATGCTCATGTCTCTCCCATCCTAAAAAAACCCTCTCTTGACCCCACCTCACCTTCTAGTTATCGCCCCATATCCCTCCTACCATTCCTTTCCAAACTCCTTGAATGAGTTGTCTACACGCGCTGCCTCGAATTCCTCAACACCAACTCTCTCCTCGACCCCCTCCAGTCTGGCTTCTGTCTGGCTTCTGTCCCCTACGTTCCACGGAAACTGCCCTCTCAAAGGTCACCAATGACCTCCTGCTTGCCAAATCCAACGGCTCATACTCTATCCTAATCCTCCTCGACCTCTCAGCTGCCTTTGACACTGTGGACCACCCCCTTTTCCTCAACACGCTATCCAACCTTGGCTTCACAGACTCCGTCCTCTCCTGGTTCTCCTCTTATCTCTCCGGTCGTTCTTTCTCAGTCTCTTTTGCAGGCTCCTCCTCCCCCTCCCATCCCCTTACTGTGGGGGTTCCCCAAGGTTCAGTTCTTGGTCCCCTTCTGTTCTCGATCTACACTCACTCCCTTGGTGACCTCATTTGCTCCCACGGCTTCAACTATCATCTCTATGCTGATGACACCCAAATCTACATCTCTGCCCCTGCTCTCTCCCCCTCCCTCCAGGCTCGCATCTCCTCCTGCCTTCAGGACATCTCCATCTGGATGTCTGCCCGCCACCTAAAACTCAACATGTCCAAGACTGAATTCCTTGTCTTCCCTCCCACACCCTGCCCTCTCCCTAACTTTCCCATCACTGTTGATGGCACTATCATCCTTCCCGTCTCACAAGCCCTCAACCTTGGTGTCATCCTCGACTCTGCTCTCTCATTCACCCCTCACATCCAAGCCGTCACCAAAACCTGCCGGTCTCAGCTCCTCAACATTGCCAAGATCCGCCCTTTCCTCTCCATCCAAACAGCTACCCTACTCGTTCAAGCTCTCATCCTATCCCATCTGGACTACTGCATCAGCCTTCTCTCTGATCTCCCATCCTCGTGTCTCTCCCCACTTCAATCCATACTTCATGCTGCTGCCCGGATTGTCTTTGTCCAGAAACGCTCTGGGCATGTTACTCCCCTCCTCAAAAATCTCCAGTGGCTACCAATCAATCTGCGCATCAGGCAGAAACTCCTCACCCTTGGCTTCAAGGCTCTCCATCACCTCACCCCCTCCTACCTCACCTCCCTTCTCTCCTTCTACAGCCCACCCCGCACCCTCTGCTCCTCTGCTGCTAATCTCCTCACCATGCCTCATTCTCGCCTGTCCCGCCGTTGACCCCCGGCCCATGTCATCCCCCTGGCCTGGAATGCCCTCCCTCTGCCCATCCGCCAAGCTAACTCTCTTCCTCCCTTCAAGGCCCTACTGAGAGCTCACCTCCTCCAGGAGGCCTTCCCAGACTCAGCCCCTTCCTTCCTCTCCCCCTCGTCCCCCTCTCTATCCCCCTGTCTTACCTCCTTCCCTTCCCCACAGCACCTGTATATATGTATATATGTTTGTACATATTTATTACTCTATTTATTTTTTTTATTTATTTTACTTGTACATATCTATTCTATTTATTTTATTTTAATATGTTTGGTTTTGTTCTCTGTCTCCCCCTTCTAGACTGTGAGCCCACTGTTGGGTAGGGACTGTCTCTATATGTTGCCAACTTGTACTTCCCAAGCGCTTAGTATAGTGCTCTGCACACAGTAAGCGCTCAATAAATACGATTGATTGATTGATTAGTACAGTGCTCTGTGCATAGTATTCAATCATATTGAGTGCTTGCTGTGTGCAGAGCACTGTACTGAGTGATTGAGAGAGTATGATACAATAATAAACAGACACATTCCCAGCCACAGTGGGCTCACAGTCTACAGGGAAGAAGACAGACATTAATATAAATGAATTACAGATACATACATAAGGGCCTGGGAAGGGGGAAGAACAAAGGGAACAAGTCAGGGCAACCCAAAAGGGACTGGAAGAAGAGGAAAGGGGGGTTAAGCAGGAAAGGCCTCTTGGAGTAGATATGCCTTCACTAAGGCTTTGAAGCGGGGAGAGTAATTGTCAGGTTTGAGGTAGGGGGGTGTTCCAGGCCAGAGGCAGGATGTAGGGGAGAGGTCGGCAGCAAGACAGATACTAATATAATAATAATAATGACAATATAACAATTAATGTACTTGTTAAGCACTTACTATGTGCCAAGCACTGTTCTGAACACTGGGGTAAATATAAATTAATCAGGTTTGACACAGTCCCTGTGCCACATTGGACTCAAACTCTTAATCCCCAATTTTTACAGATGAGGTAATTGAGGCACAGAGAAGTTAAGTGACTTGCCCAATGTCAAACAGCAGACAAGTGATGGATCTGAGATTAGAACCTATGACCTTCTGACTCCCAGGCTCGTGCTCTATCCATTAAGCCATGCTATCAACTCATATTATACTCTTCCCAGTGCCTAGTACAGTGCTCTGCACACAGTAAGAACTCATTAGGTTTGATAGATTGATTGAATAAATATGATTGATTGAACAAGAAGTAGCCAAGACAATGGAAAACCGTAGTGACCCTTTATTTCCTGCTTTTAGAATGACTAATGATGTCATTTTGAAACCACTGCATGCGCGTGCGCACACACAGACACACACACACACACACACACACTCCCCCCCATTTCCCCCCACCTCTCTAGATTCCCATCTGGCTTTGTGTGCCAGAAGCACACTAAATACTCCTAATTTGTTTTATATTTATATTTTCCTTCAGAAATGTAGCATTTTCCATGCACAATGAGCCATCTATCCCAAAGCAGGAATCAGATTGCTCAGATGTTGCAAAACCAGTAGACAGGGATCATTCAAGTTCTTAACATATCAATCCAGAATTGCATAATTCACAAACCAGAGCAGCTACCAAGTCACAGAGGGGGCAACTTAATATGTTCCCCGAAGTCCATTATGTTATCCATATCCAGGAAGCTGCTTGTGCCAGAGCTTTCTCAAATCAAAGTGATGTCCACTATTCCTTGACGGTAAGCCTGCTGAGAATTTTTTTTTCCAGTTCCTGGCCAATAAATATCTGGCTTTAGTAGATGCCAGTTTGATGCATTTTGTGACAGGTCCTTTAATAATATTCAAGTCTCCTAGTCCCATAACCCAAAGCCCAGGAACAGGAGAGAGAACGTGTCCAGTACTTTGCTAGGCTATGCGAACTCCCTATTATCCTCCCAAATTACTCACCCGAGACTTCAATCTGAGCAATATGGCTCCTTTTGCTTTCACACAGGACCTGCAAAATGCTGCTTTATTTTTTCACTTTAACAGGAGCATGAATACTATCATTCATACTGTCCCACTTAGATACCCTGGATGGCTTCAAGTGCTCCTTTCAGGTAGAGTTCTTAGCTCCTTGTCCAACCCTTGGTTTATAATACATCAGCTTTCCAATGTTGAAAATATGCCACTAATGATGCCCCTTTTAACAGGCCTAGTTAGCATTCATTGGCCCTCAGACTAGATTGTAGGCTCCTCGAGGGCAAGAATTAAGTCTATCAACCCCATTCTATTGTACTCTCTCCCAAGCACTTAAAACAGTGCTTTGCACCCAGTAAGCTCTCAATAAACACCACTGATTAATTGATTGACTGATAAGGGGGTTTCTTTGTTAGAAACGTTAGGCTGTTCTGGTACCTGAGATCACAGCTGTTGAAAGGAGGGTATTGTAGTAGCATGAGATCAGCATGACAGTAGATAGAACACGGGCCTATCCCAGAAGGTCTGCGTTCTAACCCTGGCTAGGCCACTTGTCTGTTGTGTGACCTCGGGAAAGTCACTTCATTTCTCAGTGAAGAAGCACTTCCTGGAGAAGCAGTGAGGCTCAATGGAAAGAGCACGGGCTTGAGAGTCAGAGGTCATGGGTTCTAATTCCAACTCCACCACTTATCAGCTGTATGACTTTGGGCAAGTCACTTAACTTCTCTGTGCCTCAGTTACCTCATCTGTAAAATGGGGATTGACTGTGAGCCCCATGTGGAACAACCTGATCACCTTGTATCCCCCCCCAGCGCTTAGAACAGTGCTTCACACATAGTAAGTGCTTAACAAATGCCATCATAATAATAATAATTATTATTCTCTATGCCTCAGTAGCCTCATCTGTAAAATGGGGATTGAGGCTGTGAGCCATAAGGAACAGGGTCTGTGTCCAACCTGTTTTGCTTGTATCCATCCCAGCACTTAGTACAGTGCCTGGCACAAAGTAACCGCTTAACAAGTACCACAATTATTATTATTATTATTACTTTATAATGTCTTCAAATTCTGGACAAGTAGGATTTGAATGTCCAGGTAATTTTCTCTTTGTTTATAAGAACAAAGGACAATGATCCGTGCTTAACTGAAACAAAGGAGGAAGAAAATCCGGTTCATTCTGGCTCCATGTAAACTCAACCACTCCTTTCTCTGAAAAGTAGACTACTGAACACCCCTAACCACTGCCTCATGAGATAACAATGTGATGTCACCAGCTCCAGCTTTCATTGACTGATCATTCCCTGGAGGTTGACATGTCCTCCAGTTGCTTAACCCTCTCTCAAGCACAACATACCTCCCTTTAAATCCACAAACAGACGTGAAAAGGCATGTTTTGGTCCTCCATCCTTGAACGTTGCTTTATCTTGGGTGCTTGCCACAGGAGCCTACAGGGCCGTTACATTCAGGACCCAGAACTTCTTCTTCAAGGGCCTGGTGAGAGTATTAGTCCTAGAGAGGATCCTAACTGCTTGTGAGCAGGGAATGCATCTAAACAACTTGGTATGCTTTCCCAAGCACTACTTTTTTAAGGTATTCGTGAAGTGCTTGCTAGATGTCAAGCACTGTTCTAAGCAATGGGGTAGGTACAAGTTAACTAGGTGGGACACAGTTCTTGTCCCTGTTGAGGCTCACAGTCTAAGTAGTAGGGAGAACAAGTTTCTAATCCCCATTTTCGAGTTGAGGAAATGGGGTAGAGAGAAGTTAAGTTAGTACAGTTAGTACAGTGCTCTGCGCAGAGTAAGCACTCAGTAAATACCCTTGATTGATTGATTGCTCCTACTTGTAAGGGCCAAATCCAACCTAGAGATATCACATGCTTGATTAATACATATATAAAGGGCTTATTTACAGGGCTCTGTACATAGTAAAACACTCAAATGCCACTGATTGATAGTTTTTCATGCATTTTAAGTCAAGCAGAATATGACCATCTCCTCCCCAATCATCTGAGTAGATTTTCATACTTTGCTGAGACTTCTGGACATTTCCACAGGAATAACAAACTTCCTTTAATAGGCTGTTGGCCAATGACATTCATAGAGTACTTACTGTGTATACAGCACTGTACTAAACACTTGAGAGAATACGCCAAAAGCAAAAGACATGGCCCCTGCCCTCAAGGGTGCACAATCTAATGGGAGCGGCAGGCAACATAAATTATTTACAGAAGTGGGAGCAGGAGGAAGAACACGGATATAAAGGGTCATAGTATGACTATGTTTGGATGAGATAACTGAATAAATAATAGAATGTACTATATGTAAGTATATACACATACACGTACACACACGCACACTCTGAGGGGAGTGTAAATACAACTATGTGCTAAAGGTGGCTTGGTTGGACATATTATTATTAGTACTCAGTGATGATGATGTGATGAATGGCTAGCCAATAAAAGAGCCACCCAAAGAATTGACCTAATAAACAACAGTCAAGTGGGACCCAGTTGCATCCCAAATGCCTTCGTAATTGTAAGGAGAGCCCCAGGTAATAATAACAATAATAATAATACTTATTAAGCACTTTCTAAGTGCAAAGTACTGTGCTATGTGCTGGGGTAAATATAAGGTGATCAAGTTTGACACAGTTCCCATCCCACATAGGGCTCACACTCTAAGTAGGAGGAAGCACAGGTATTGAATTCCCATTTTACAGATGATGAAATGAGGTACTGAGAGGTTAAGTAACTTGCCCAAGGTCACACCAGGCAAGTGATAGGATTGGATTAGAACCCAGATCTTCTGACTCCCAGGCCTGTGCTATTTCCACTAGGCCATGTTACTTCAGCTTAGGTCTCCAGCCTAGTTTTACTTTGCTCGAGGATTAAGATCATATGGCTTTCCCAGGGTCACCCAAATTCCTCAGTCAGCTAAAGGAGTACAGATTACAAGCAGCCAAAACTTTTATTATAAAATGGGGAGGTCAGACACTTCCAGCAGACTTGTGCAGAACTTTAATAACTGGTTTGGCTGTAAAATTGAAACTTGGTTGCATTTGTCCAGACTTTTGCAAGGGTTTGCAAACTTTAGTGAGCGGGGGCAGGCTTAAGCAAGTACAGGCTTAGAGATGACCTGGGGAAGAAGTTAGACTTTGCTGGGCTGAACCAGCTATATTCATTACAAGAAATTTACAACCCAAAACTTCCAATGAAATTCTGAGAGATTAAGGTTCCGGGAACTAGCCAAGCCAACAAATTCTCATTTTAAAATGTAAATGGCTTCGACGGGGCATCCCTCAAAACATCCCTCATTCCCAGAGAAAACCATCTGGCTTTAAATGAGTCAAACCTCTGATCACCTTTGGTGAAGGGTGAATTTAAAAGCATGGTTTAGGCCTACCCAAAACTGTCAAAGCCCTCCACATACACTAGACTGTAAACTCCTTGAGGGCAGGGATTATATCTACTGACTTTATGGTACTCTCCCAAGCACTTAGTATGGTGCTGTGCTCACTGTAAGTGCTTAACATATACCACTGATTGACTGGTATTTCTGACAGAAGGAAAGGAAACATTATAATTTTGGGGAAGGGCTTTAGATTAAGAGTGGAGAACTGGATGAGTGCCTCTTCTCCTCTCCCTCCCCCACCCCCCCATACCAATATACATAATTTTGACTGATGAGTGGTTTCAAATCAATTATACAAGTAAAGATCAGTGAGATAGCCAGAAACCAAGCAGAGAAGCCAGAAGATTTGTAGCCATGGGACATGTAGTTGGATTCTGGAAGACTGATTCCTCAGAGTCTGAGATGAAGAGGGACCAGCTGTCTGAGATTGTGAGTCCTAGGCACGGAGGTGCCGGTTATAGAAACAGAGCAGCAAGTTTCCCATATGTGCACTTGTGGAATATGGGTTAAGGGGTTATTTGGGGGGAAAAAGTAATTCTTGTTTTGGAGGCTTGGCCAAACCAGGCTGTAATTCAATAACTGGTTTATGGTCCACCACCTGCTTAGGGGTCTGCTCAACAAGCATCATCAAGTTCACATAAAAATAAATATAAACCAGGGCTTCACCTTAATGGGCAGGTGGAGAATGTCTTCGGGCTTGGCTGGGCCACGAGAAATCCTTTTTCATATAAATAATAAGCAAATATTGAGGAATTATATTCCTTCCCCAAGTTCACAAAGAGAAGCACCCTGGGAACACCCTCAGGAAAGGTAGCCAACGTTGGCTTTTCTCCCTCTGTTCCTTTAAGAGAACACCCTTCCCTCTCTGGGCTGAGGAACCGTGGCAGGACTCCAGCTGCTTTTGTTTAAGGAGCTGACTGATAGAGGTGGCCGGCAGGGGCATCAGCTCCCTAGGGAGAGGCATCATCACGCCCAAAGGGGAAACACTCCAGCTTTGTCCTCACAGCTTTCTGAGCAGGTTGGGCAGTCATAGTTGGAGATGGAACTAGAGCTGCAGAGTCAGTTCCACATTTTGTCCCGGCTGTCAGGCCTGGCCTGGCCCTGCTCTGGAGGTTCCGAAGCAGGGCCGAAGGCTTCTCTTGACCCCAGCCATAGAGCTCATTGAGGTCGAGTCAGAGACCTGCCTCACACCCAGCCCTCTGCCCCTAAACCTCCTGTTCCAGAAGTAAGGCAGGGGTTTGGCTCGGTAGTGGCTGTGGTAGCAGTGTAAACCACATGAAGCCTCATTCTCTGATGCTGGGAGCTACTATACTCTGCTACTAAGTAGTCCCTAGTTCAACTCAACACTTGACTCCCTCACTGGTGCCTGGCTGGGGGCAACAGAAGATGACAGAAATAAGGTGATAACAGAAGACAAGTGTTCTCTTCCTTTCCCCTAATAATAATTGTGGTATTTAAGTGTTCACTATGTGCCAAAAACTATACTAAGTGTTGGGGTAGATACAAGATAATCATGTCACACAAAGTCCCTGTTCCACATGAGGCTCACAGTGTAAGTAAGAGGGACAACAGGTATTTTTACAGATGAGGCAACTGAGGTAAAGAGAAGTCATGTGATATGCCCAAGGTCACACAGCAGGCAAATGGCAGAGCCGGGATGCTAACCCAGGTCTTCTGACTCCTGGGCCTGTGCTCTTTCCATTATACCACACTGTTTCCTTACTGTCTTCCCCCTTTCCTTTCTCTCCTTTCCCCTTTCTCCTTCTTGTCTTTGTCCTCCTTTTCCCTCTTTCCCCCTTCTCCCAGGTGGTCCAAAATCCTTATAGCAAATAGATTCAACTCATCTTTCCCAGTTCAATTTTTACCTGACACAGTAAAGTGGTAGCAAAATGTACTGATTGAGGGTTGTTTCCATCCTTTATGCAAACCTCATAATGTCAGCATTAATTGCAGAATTATAGAACTGGAAGGGACCTCAGAGAGATGAGGTCCGGTCTATCCCAGCCAGATTGTTGTCAGTGCTTTTTAAAAGCTTCTAGAGATAAATGTTTTGCAACCTACAATGATGGCCTGTTCTGCTTTTTCAACCTTCAGACAGTCAAGAAGTTCTTTTTGTCTAACAAACTCTATCTAGTTGCAATTTCAATCCATCAATCAGTAGTATCTATTGAGCATTTACTTGTGTCTACAGCACTGAACTAAGTGCTTGGAAGAGAACAGTATCATGGAGTTGGTAGTCATTATCTCTTCCCACAAGGAATTTACAGTCTAGAGGGGGAGACAGACATTAAAATAAATTACGGGTAGGGGATATTGTAGAGTACCACATCTCTAGAATCCACCCCTTCCTCTCCATCCAAATGGCTACCATGCTGATCCACACACATCATTTCTTACCTTGATTACTGCATTAACTATCTCTCTCACCTCCCTGGCTCTTGTGTCTCCTCTCTCCAGGCCACTCTTCACTCTGCTACCATTCAATCCACGTCTCCCCATTCTTCAAAAACCTTCAATAGTTGCCTATCCATCTCTGCATCAAACAGAAACTCCTTACAATCCATGAGGCAATCAGTCAATCAAACAATTGTATTTACCCTATTTTTTGAGCACTTATTATGTGCAGAGCACACAGTCCTTGGGAGAATAAAAATATAATAGAGTTGGTAAACTCTGTGTTCCCTGCCCATAAGGAGTTTATAGTCTAGAGGAGGAGCCCACAGTCTTTCAAGCAATCAGCTCTCCCCTACATCCTTTTGTTGCTGATCTCCTACGTAACCCAACCTGTACCCTTCAGTCCTCTAATGCAACCTATTCCCTGTACCTCGATCTCATCTGCCTTACTGCCAATCTCTTGCCATAGTAGACTTTCCTTGTGGAAGCAAATAAGAAACACCATAGGCTGTAAATTAGGATGACCCAAATCACACTCTTCCCTTCTGATTCTGGCTCCCCTCTATGGCCTGGGGCAAAGTACTTATCCTCTTGCCTCCTTTAAAAGGGGGTAATAACACCTGCTACACTGAGGAGTTGTGATGCTTAATTAATGTTTGTGAAGGGCCAGGTATTATTAAATTACTCTGCAATTGAGGAGCCCTTAGGCTTCTGAAATTTGTCAGTTGCATGCTCTCCTACCCAAGAGGTTTTTGAGTATGCATCCCTATCTTCCACTGCAAGAGAAAGAAGGTTTGCTGGGCCACTATTAACGCAGCTTCTCCACTGGATTCCTGAATTTTGAATTTTCCAGCAGCCCTTGTTTTAACAGTTCAGGAGAGGCTCCATTTTGTTAGATTTTGATGGGCTGCACAGCTGTATTCCAGCAAGGTTGAAGTGAGCTCCTGTGGAATTATTCCAACAGGAATTGAGGCTCCTAAACCAACTGTTAGAATGGATTTGAACTTAGGTCTGATGGTTCGTCCAGAAAGTTGGACCATTTTCCCACTTCACCTTTCAATTACGTTTTTTGTTTTGTTTTTTAATTGTATTTAAGTGCAGGGGTAGGTACAACTTAATCATGTTGGACATAGTCCCTGTCCCATATGAGAATCATAGTCTAAATAAGAAGGAGAACAGGTATTTCATCTCCATTTTTCAGTTGAGAAAACCGAGACACAGAGAAGTTAAGTGTCTTGCCCTAGGTCACACAGCAGGCAAGTGGTGGAGCCAGAATTAGAATCCAAGGCCTCTGACTCCCAGGCCCATGTTCTTTCTAATAGACCACCCTGCTTCCCAGGCCATGCTGCGTTTCAGCATGGTTGTCCCACAAGACTTTGTTCTAGTTCTTCTCTAAATCCTGCCATTTCTTCCTCTGAATTTCACTGATCTAACCACCTTTCTGCCCTCAAAACCACAATCCTGGTTAAAGCCCTCATTACCTCCCAGCTGATTGATGCTACTGCAGCCTCTTACTAGTTTACCAGTCTCAAGCTTATCCCTCGCTTTGTCAACCGACATGCAGTTGTTCATATCCTCTTCTTAAAACACCTTTCAGAATGTCACTTGCCTCCTTGAAAATTTGCAATGGCTGCTCATATCTCTTAGAATAAAACAGATGCTCCTAACCATTGACCTGAGGCTCTCCACCTTTTTGCTTCCTCTAATCTACCAGCATTTTTCTCCTGTTACACTCCAGACTGCTCACCCAAACTAACCATCTAACAGTAGGTTGTTCACAATTTTCCTGTCTCTGATCCATTGCAAACACCTTTCCCCCAAAATGGAACTCCTTCGCCATTCAGATACACCAAAGTTCCTCCTCCACCTTTCAAGTCTTCTTGCAAAGTCACCTCCTTCAGGAGGCATCCCATGGCTCTGCCATTTTTTAGCTGAATGACCTTGGGCAAGTTACCTCATCTGTAAATTGGGGGTTACAGCTATGTGCCCTGTGTGGGACTGGAACTGTGTCCAACCCATTATTTTGTACCTACCCCAGTGCTTAGTTCAATGCTTGGCACATAGTATGGTCTTAACAAATACCATTTAAATAATCCTGACTTTTCTGGCCATACCAGCCTATCAACTACCTTAGAACTTAAATGTGCATGATTTTTGTATTTTATGTACTAGTTTTTTGGTTGTACTATTTGAACCTATGCTTTTCCTTTTTTAGCTAGTATAGTTGGACATTTATGTCATCTTTTCTTCTCCATTAGATAGTAAATCCTCAAGGGTCAGGGCTGTGCCTTGTGATTTCTATTGTATTGTCTCAAGGATTTATTAAACAATTTTGGCAGTAGGCACTCATTAAATAATGTTGAAAATGATCACGGCTATGATACACTGGTTGGACACTTCATACAAACATTGCTTGAACATACAGAAGCAATATACATATATGGGAAGTAGCGTGGCCTAGTGGAAAGAGCCCAGGCCTGGGCATCAGAGGACCTGGGCTCTAATCCCAGTTCTGTCATATGTCTGCTGTGCGAACTTGAGCAAGTCACTTAACTTCTCTGTGCCTCCATTACCTCATCTGTTAAATGTGGATTAAGACTGTGAACCCTACATGGGACCTGGACTGCGTTCAACCTGATTATCTTGTATCTATCACAGGTCTTAGTACAATGTCTGGCACATAATAAGCACTTAGCATACCAGAAAAAAATAGAAAATTGAGAAGATGAGAAGCAGGGTGGTTCATTGGAAAGAGCACGTGCTTGGGAGTCCGAGGTCATGGGTTCTAATTCTGCCTCTGCCACTTGTCAGCTGTGTGATTTTGGGCAAGTCACTTAACTCTCTGTGCCTCAGTTCCCTCATCTATAAAACGGGGATTAAGACTGTGAGCACCATGTGGGACAACCTGATTACCTTATATTCCCCCCCAGTGCTTAGAACAGTGCTTGGCACATAGTACGTGCTTAACAAATACCATCATTATTATTATTATTATTATCTCATCATCTTCAACAAGGAAAGTAAAAGATGAGGCTATGGGTAGCTCTCTGGATTCATTCAATTGTATTTATTGAGCGCTTACTGTGTGTAAAGCACTGTACTAACCGCTTGGGAGAGTACACTAAACGATGGCTGTCAATTGCCAGCGTGATCCTAGTCAGGAATCTTCTGGACTGTCTTCTGAGGACTTTCATTATCTGTTGCCCTAGAGGTCTGTGTGATTTTTAGAACCAGGTTAGTATGGTGGATATAATAATCATGATAATAATAATAATAATTATAATATTTGTTAAGTGCTTACTACATACCAAGCTCTATACTAACATCTGGGATAGGTATAGTGTAATCAGGTCAAACTTAGTCCTTGTCTCATACAGTGCTCCACATTTTAAGTAGGAGGGAGAACTCTTAAATCTCATATGCAAAGTGGAGGTAACTGAAGCACAGAGAAGTTAAATGACTTGTCAAAGGTCACACAGCAGGCAGGTGGAGCAGGGATTAGAACCCAGGTCCACTGAATCCCAGGCCTGTGCTCTTTCCACTACAGCCACACTTCTTCTTCCAGCACATCAAATACAAGTGATGTGGAAGGGGCAACATGGAGGTCTTTACTATTGTTTTTACAGACCTTACGAAAGCTTTTGGCACCCTCAGTAGATCTGGTCTGCACACTGGCCTTTCTCCAACCCTCTCTCTCCCACCCCTCCTGTCTGGGAACCAAAGTCAGATTTTAGACGAAGTGGGCAGTGGACTCAGGGCTCTCCTCTCTAGCGTGGAGGCCGAGGATTCTGACTTTCTCCTCTCTCCCTCCCTATCAGTAGAAGCCAAGCCACAAGCTGGGGCTGGTGGATTCACCATAGAGGATCTGTGTATAAAAATAAAACTAGAGATGACTGCTTTACTGACATCAGAAGAAGGGGAGCAGCAGGTACTATGGCCAAGTGTGGTAGTTATCTTGATGGGGTTTATAGTGTGGGTGCCATCTTGAATGTCCTAAGTGGGGTTCATCTTGGCAGAATTGAGAGGCAGCTTACTTTACTTCCTCTCTGAAGCCGGCCTTGATTTAATCAATCAATCAATTATATTTACTGAGCTCTTACTGTGCACTTTGGAGAGCACAGTATAACAGAGTTGGTAGACACATTCCCTGCCCATAGCGAGCTTACAGTCTAGAGGGAGAGACAGACGGTAATATGAATAAACATATTCCGGATATGTACATATGTGCCATGGGACTCAGGGAGGGCTAAATAAAAAGAGCAAATCAGGATGACACAGAAGGGAGTGGAAGAGGAAATGAGGGCTTAGGGAAGGCCTTTTGGTGGAGATATGTCTTTCATAAAGCTTTGAAGGTGGGGAGAGTAATTGTCAGATATGAAGAGGGAGGGCATTCCAGGCCAGAGGCAGGATGTAGGCAAGAGGTCAGTGACAAGGTAGACGAGATTGAGGTCCAGTGAGTAAGTTAACATTAGAAGAGCAAAATGTGTGGGCCTAGTTGGAGTAGGAGAGTGGCAAGGTGAGGTAGGAGGGGGCAAGGTGATCGACTGCTTTAAAGCCAATGGTAAAGAGTTTCTATTTGATGCCGTAGTGGATGGGCAACCACTGGAGGTTTTTGAGGAGCAGGAAAATATGGACTGAATGTTTTTGTAACAAAAATGATCTAAGCAGTACAGTAAAGTATGGGCTGGAGTGGGGAGAGACAGGAGGCAGGGAGGTCATCAAGGAGGCTGATGCAGTAATCAGGGAGGGATAGGATGAAAGTTCGGATTAAGGTGGTTGCAGTTTGGATGGAGAGGAAAGAGCAGATTTTAGTATTGTTGTGAAGGTTGAACAGACAAGATTTAGTGATAGATTGGATGTGTGGGTTGAATGAGAGAGATGAGTCAAGGAGAACTCCAAGGTTATGGGCCTGCGAGACAGTGAGGAGGGTGGTGCTGTCTCAAGGCCCTTCTGGAAGGTCTGTTCTAGCTCTCTCTATGGGACGGGGCAGTGTGTGAATCCATGTCCTTGTCTCTCTGCCCACTGTTGCTTGTAGTGCCCTGCACATTGTAAACACTTAAAAATGTCTTTACGAGTACTCTTGTAGAATGCCAGCTTGCGACTCCCTTAGTTCATTCAAAAGGAGCCTGCAAATTAATTGTGATAGAGGGGATTTCTATATATTTTAAGTTATATATCTCTTAAATATATATAACTTGGAATTTGGAACTGACATGTAAAGGGCATGATATGATTTAGAAATGGTGCAATGTAGAGATAAGCTAACTGATACTGCTTTTTTTTTCTGGATGAAAACCTCAGGCATTTATATTAAGCATTATCATAATAATTAATACTCCGTGTCTATGTGAATCAACACTGGCACAACTTTTTTCACCCCTTTCCTGCCTTTTTTTTTCTTTTGGAAGCACTTAGACCTACCCTTTGGCAATAACTATCAGATGGTATATCACTGTATAGCAGGGTTGCACAAATAATTCAGAATAAAGCAGCCCAATTCTTGTAGACTGGCATTAGGATAAGTATATCTTAAAGAAAGTTCTTATTCAGACTTGGCTTCAGGCAATAAAACGTCATAGATGTATAACTGTAGCAAGTGAAATTTCTAGGGAGCAAATTAGGCTGAAAACATCTTCTAGAGACAGCTAGAAAGGAATCACACACCACCCGAAAATAAAGCAAGTTATGCAGTAAATGTTTCATTTATTGGCCTTCTTCCATTACTATTAGCGTTAAAAGACATCTTGTCAATAAGAAAGTTATTTTTATGGCGGGCTGATGTTTTTCAGAAAGCTATTTCTTGTCACAGAAGCCTAAAAAGTTGGAAAGTTTTAAAGGTAAGAAATAGAATTCTGTCCATCAATCCATTAACCCTTTTATTCTTCAGATAATGTTGTCTCTTTAAACCTCTGATTAGGTTCCCAGAACAAGAAGAAACCATACAAAGTGCCTCATAAGCTTCAAAAAGGTGCCTTTTTTTCTTCATTTCCCTCAACTGAGGGAATGAGAGGACCAGATGTTGGTGAAGACAGACCCATTTTCCAACTAGAAAGACATGGGTTCTAATTCCCGCTCCACCACACATCTGCTGTGTGACCTTGGGTTAGTCACTTAACTTCTCTGTGCCTCAGTCATCTCATCTGTAAAATAGGGATTAATACCGTGACTTCCATGTGGGATAAGGACTGTGCCCAACTTGATTAGCTTGTATCTATCCCAGTACTAACACAGTGGCTTGCACACAGTAAGCATTTAAATGCCATAAAAGCCCCTAAAACAGAGAAAGAAAGCCCTAAACAGCCCTAACCCATAGATCCCATCTAAACTTTAGAAGGGAAAGGGCTGGGTGTTTAATTTCCCAATCATGCTCAAATAGGCGAGCGAGTATCATTACTCGACTGTCAAATAAGGAACTATCACCCATGTAAAAGATAAAGCAAACAGAAAATCTCACAGTGGAATGAGGACTTTGACTTTTAAACATTTCCCCATTTTATAGTTTCCTTATGTTTTTGGATTCTCTCTTTTTTTTTTTCCTCCCTCGGTCAGCACAGTGACTGTGCAGATAAGACCATCTCTGTGCACTGTGGGAAGCGGGACTATGTGACCTCTAGCCAGATTTTTAAAAAAAGTCTGTCAGAGGTGATTTAACAGAATCTTGCTTGACAATCAGTGGTGCCTCAACTTGATTGTCAAAATGCACTCCCTAAGTTAGCTGCGTGGTTTTCATCAGTTATAATGTTGTGTGAAAATATGGTAGGGAGAAATGCCAAAAATCAAAGTCAACTTGGCTCTACTCGTATCAACCATAGCTTGGGCTATGGTTCCCCTCAGCCAAGCTTCCTATCTGTGGTTGGGCCTCTCCACTGACCTTTTCTCAGTCTAGAATAAATAACTGAGTTGCAGAATAGGCCCAAGCATTCATTTTACTCTCCAGATCCAGTCACTTCTGGAAATCAAAAATCACCAGGACCTCGACGAGAACAGGATCCTTAACAACTGGCTTTGACATACCACCTGTTGTTGAAAACTGGGTATGAAAGCTATAAATCACATGTTCCACATTATGGATTAGCCCAACTTTTTCCTGAATATTATATTACCTTGGCTTTTCCTAGTTATGTACTTTTTTAATCCATGCTTCACCTGAGAATCCTCTAGCTAACAGGTGTGACTGTCCCTTTGAGATCTCTTGTATTTCTCTGAGCATTTTCATAGAATTGAAACTATTAAGATGTGGCACGTGTGCTTTTATTAAATAACCTTTAATTGCTGAATGAAAGAACAAATTTTTGAAGGAAATATACAATTGAATTATTGGAAATAAAAGGACAACAAGGATAAACTGAAACACCCAAAGTTCTTAACAATGTGACATTGTTATGGAACTGATGAAAATCCATGCCAGCACATAAAAATGTTAGTATTCTTTTTAAAAATTTTAACTCTACCCCTTTTATGGGAGTACATTAAGGCAGACAGTTCTATAAAATAAAGAGGAACCCTTGTTTTCTGTCTCAAATCAGATCTGGGGTAAGTGGAAAAAAACAAACAAACCCAAAAGACAAAAGTCAAAGAAATTGTCATAAAATTGAACTACTATAAACCTGTTCCAGTGCTGGTAAACAAGCTTATAAATGGATCTTGGGAAAGTGACTACAGTATAACATAATACAAAGGCCATAGGTGACAATTAGCAAATGTGTATGCACTTCCTGAAATGCCTAAAACTAAAAGCAACTTAGTCAAAGGACCTAAAGAAAAAGAAACTGTTAAACCCATCTGTACATGACTTTAACAGTGAAGTATTTCATTCTTTATGTTTTTACTTGGTGTCTTGAAATAATTCCCTTTCTGTCTCCATACTCCCACTTAGACATTGTTCACAGCCTTATTTATTTATGAAGTCTGAAGGTTAGTCCCTACCTGCTGAGACTAATTAGCCCTCTTCTTTGTATCCTATGCAATCCTGTCTGATTAAATGTACACATTTGTTTTACTTCTTTTCATGCTTCCTCTCATTCTATTTCTGCTTCTCTGATTAATATTAAAGTTGTAAGTGGCAGTGATTGTTTTTATTTTTCCTGCATATTTCTCTTTAGTGTGCAAATTTTGATGTGACTTTCACAATGCCTGAGAATGTGTTGCCTTGTCAATCTGGGTTTTATTATTTTAAGTCATTTTCTCTTAGAGAACAGAGTCTATAAAACAGTTTTGCTGGAACCCCAAACTCTCTAAATACTACATGATAAGTTGGTTTTCTTTTGGAAACCCCATGTGCTGAATTGCCCTCTGTAAAAGCAGCAGGTTAGATTTCTTAGGGAATGTTTGGATTATTTAGTACCGCCCGACCCTTGCTTCCCCTCGCTATTTCTGTAGGGCACTTTGCTAATTCCTACTGAATTCATTGCTGGTGCTCTTTTTAGCTCTTTGGTGAAGTTTTCACTTGACTGTTAAAAAATTTTTATAATTGGTCATTTGCTTCAAGATCAATCTGCTTGCTTCATCTTTCAGCCATATTATATTCAGGGACCAGATGCCATTTTTACATTTACATTATTCTGCTCTCCAGTCTGCTACAGTGGATTCTGATCTCTGGCCAGTGACTCAAAATTCCTGCCTCAAGTCTTTGATTTAAAACCTCTATCCCTATGTCTCAACTTCTTAGCTTTATTTGTTTGTCAGTTTGCTTTCTCACACACTTACCTAAATCTTGGTCATTTGGTTGTTTTCCTGGTGATTTAACTCAAGGTCAGTCCAGAGGAAGGCTCTGGCCCTATGGATTCCAGAGACTGTTGAACTTTCGGTTTTATTTTCCTGGGTGTTGTTTACGCTCACAAATTTTCACCTCAAAAGTCATAAGGGACCTTAAAACCCTGCTTGCACCCACTTTCCCCAGGCATCGATGTCAAATCTTCTCAATCATGCTTGCTTTCCTTCACTTTTTCATTCTTTTGAGGAAACATTTTCAGGTGTTTCTGCTCAAGATAAACATTGTGGACTATCTTCTGGTCCTTCAACAATAGTCTTTTTAGCAAAATTATATTAAAGGAACTTGAAAATGACAGAAACCTCTCCTTACCAAAGAGTTCTAAGGGTTCCTTCCCCTACATCATTTTTTAAGGGCAAAAAAATGTTGTTTTAGTTAATAGGGTATGTGTTTTAGAGTCTTGATCGACCATGATTATAAAATAAAAAACATTTTTCAGAAATTCTACTCTTTTACATGTGCAAAAAAATCAATGCCAATCCTTCTTTCTTCCTGCAGGTTGGTTTGTTCAACCAAAGGGTCTTGAGCTCCACTGCCAAGTCAACCATCAGATACCACCCAATGTATCTTCCTTTCCCTACCTGCCCCCCTTTCCTCTTCCTTTTGCTTATTCTTAAATGTACTTTGCTTTTACAACTTCTTAAGTGGTTTTCTTTCCCTTTGGGGCTCAGGGGTCTTTCCCCTTCCCTCTGACTTCTCTTCTTTTCCCCTTTTTTCATTTTCTCTCCCTCCTCTTTCCTGCTTCTTTCCCAGTTTGCATTTTTCCACATTCTCTGGTCCTTAATATAAACCCACCCCTGCCCTCTTCCTTCCCTCTTCGCATTCCGCTCCTGCTCCTTTTATCTCTCCCATTTCTCTTCCTTCTACTTCTCTTTTCCGTTCTGCCTCTCTTTCTCCCTCCTAACCCTATTATCCTCTCTCACTCACCTTCATTATAATCATCAGCATTTACTGAGCACCTTCTGTGTGCATTGCAGTACACTAGGCCCAGGATAGTGCTGTACTAGGCTCCTGGAATTAAATGAGATTGACACACCCCCACCCTTGAAGAGTTTACCATCTTCAGGGGGTGATGCAGGTGACATTAATTTCCAAGAATATAATAGATGAAAAATAAGTGCTTAGACACAAATAAGGCAAAGGAAGCAACTAAGGAAATGCATTAAAAAATAGGTAGCAAATAAAAAAAATAGATATGTGCAAGAATGCTAAGGGGGCTGATCAGTCATGACCAGAAAAGTGAATGATTAGTCAGGGAATGCACTCTGTGAATTTTTAGGACGTTTTCAAGGTTCGGAGGATGTGGTTTGGCAGATTTGAGTCGGGAAGGGTATCCACATGGGGGAAAGTGTTGAGACTCCCCTTCTTTTCTGCCTTTCTCTTTCCTCTCCCCGTCCTCCCTTCCTGCTCTCTCCTGTTTCTCCTTTTCTCCTCTCCTTCTCCATATCTCTTCCCATTCCCCATTTATCCTCTGGCTCCCCATCTCTTCTTTTTGCCCCCTCCTCCTTCTTGCACCTTCAGACGATCGATTGGGGTGGGAGGATGGGGCTCGATTCTAGTCCCAGCTCTGCCACTAGCCTGCTGTGTGACTCCAGGAAAGTCACTTAACCTGTCTGGGCGTCCATTTCCCCAACTGTAAAGTGGCAATAAAGATCCTCTACTTTTCCCTACCTCACAGGAATGTGCAGAGGATAGAAACTGTGCCAAGTGGCGTGCACGCACTTTGGAAAAATAAAAGTGTTTTACAAATTGAAAATATTATTATTACCTCCTCCCCTTTCCTTTATCCCCTCCCCCTTCATTACCTCCTCCTCTCCTCTATCCCCTCCCATTCCCTGAGTCCCCTCCATACCCTTTTTACCTTTCTTCTTCTCCTCCCTCCCTCTTATTGCCTTCTCCCTTTTTTTCCTTCTTTTCTTTCTTTTTCCACCCTCCTCCATTTTCCTTTCTCTTTCTCACCTCCTTTTCTAACCTTCCCCTTTCCCTTCCTTTTCCCACCCTCTTCTCTCTCTCGCTCTCTCTCGCCAGAAAGGATCATTGTTAGTTTCTCTCTTACACCGTGCTCCCGCCCCCCTCCCTGAGCTGTTTATTTATGCAGACGTAACCCGAGGTGTTCCCGCCCCCCTCCTGCATCTCATTAAGGAGCTAGTGTGTTTCTCTCTCCCTGTCAATAATCTCGGATCCCAGACTTCTCCGTTTCTCCGGATTTCGATCCCCCTTTTTCTATCTGTCAATCAGCGCCGCCTTTGAACTGAAAAGCTCTCAGTCTAACTTCAACTCACTCAAATCCGAGCGGCACAAGCTCCTTCTATATCTACGGCTTCCCCCCCGACCCCCCTTTGCTCTTTAGAGCTGACTTGTTGTTGTTGGTGTGGTTTTTTTACACCCCAGTTTTTTATTTATTATTTTTTTTTGGTACATTGATCGGTTCCGTGGGAGACAGAGAAAAAAGAAACCTAAACTCACGCGTGCAGAAGATATTTCCCCCCCTCCCCTCCCCTCCTCCCTCTTTTCCCCTCCCCAGGAGAAAAAAGACCCCAAAGCTGAAACTTCACCTTGGACTCTTTTTCGTACCGATTTTTTTTTGAAAAACTTTTTTTGAGATTTTTTTTGTTTTTTTTTTTCCTTTCATTTTCTTCCAAAATTGCTGCTGGTGGGTGAATAAAATGCCGCAGTTGAACGGCGGTGGAGGGGACGATCTGGGAGCCAACGACGAGCTGATCTCCTTCAAAGACGAAGGGGAGCAAGAGGAGAAAATCTCGGAAAACTCTTCGGCAGAAAGGGATTTAGCAGATGTGAAATCGTCGCTCGTCAATGAATCGGAAACGAATCAAAACAGCTCCTCAGATTCAGAGGTAAGGAAATTTCCCCCCGGGTGGTGGGTATTTTTTATGCCCCCTGCTTGGCAGTGTTGCCCTCAAGAACCTGGGTTTGGGGGGGAGGGGGGAATCGGGCGGGGGGCAGCGCGGAGGACACAGGGGGAAACAACGTTGCGCTGGGTGTTGTGGCTGCTTTTTCTCCGTTGCACAAACTTGTTTAACACTTTTTTCTTTCCCCTTTTAATGCCTACCCTGTTTGTTGTTTTTTCCCCCCTTTTTTTCTCTCCCATATCCCCCCCATCCCTTCCCTCCAACACCCATTCGAAAGGCGGAAAGACGGCCTCCGCCTCGATCCGAAACTTTCAGAGATAAATCCAGGGACAGTTTAGAAGAAGGTGAGTAATCCCCCCCCCCAAAAAAAAATCAGTGAAATTCCCTTAAATCAATCTACTCCATTTCTCCCCCTCCCGCCCTAAATGTCCCCCCCCCCTCCGGCTCCCCATTTGAGCCCTTGTCCTGCTCTGCAGAACGCGCTGGCGGCAGAGATCCAGCTGTGCGCTGGGCCAGCAGTGAAGCCGGGCAACTTTGGGACACTTTGTAAAAAGTTTTTTCTCTCTTTTTTGTCCTCCCTTTTCTCTTTCTCTTTCTCTCCCCGCCATGTTAGCTGCGAAAAGGCAAGATGGAGGGTTGTTTAAGGGCCCACCATACCCTGGTTATCCTTTTATAATGATCCCCGACTTGACCAGCCCTTACCTCCCCAACGGATCGCTTTCTCCTACGGCGAGAACAGTAAGTGGCCTTTTTTTTTTTTAAATTCTTGTAAAGAAATTTCTCCCTCCCCTACTTCTGAAGTGGAGACCCCGATGGGTCCTGCATGCAACCCCCTTCCTTACCCACTCTCTCCTCCTCCCTCCCTCTTTCCCCTCCCCTCCCTCCAACAGCTACGGCTTAGACTGCCAGAAACTTTCCAAACTTTTTCTGCCTTTTGTGGACTGGGAATTGTTTCCTCTTCGCCATGTTTCTGCCTTCAGTTTTGTCTCGTTGGATTTTTGAAATCTTGCTCTAAAAGCAGGGTTTTTTTAAAAAAACAAAAAATCAGATGACTTTTTTGCGCTCTGGGTTTTTTGTTTGTTTGTTTGTTTCCATTCCCTGGGAAGATTGCTTCGCGCTCTCTCTCTCTTGCTCTCGCTCGCTGTCCCCTCCCTCCCCTTCTCGCCCCCCTCCCACCCCCCTTGGGCTTTCCTCCTTTAACCCTTTCGCTGCTGCAGAAAACCCTCTGGTTACTGATTTACTGTAGCGCTTGGCGAATAGCTGGAGTACTTCCCTGTAGGCAGCACACTTGGAAAGAAAATTCCGAAAACTGGAAGTTATCCTCAGTATCTTCCTTGATCTTGGGGTTCACACACACACACACACACACAATTTTATTTTCCCGGCAGATTAGAACTTCAGCAGTTTGACTTGTAGAAAAGTTAGTGGCCCTGGGCTCCTCGCTATCAGATTAACTCCCGTTAAAAATACGACGCCGGGAGCCCAAAGACACCCTTCCCGCCCCTCTCCAGCCCAGGAATCCGGGCAAATCGAGGAAAAGACCGCTGTCCTGCTTGGGATAGGGAATTGAGCGTCAAGGAGCAGTTCATGATTGATCTGTGTGCTGCTGGTTGCCGCTTTGAAGGTTGGAGGGTATCTACTGCCCGAGCTGGGGCTGATGAATAAAGAGAAGACGGCTCCCTTCCTGAAAGTAATGCAATACTTTTAGGGTCGCCCCCCTTTTCCTGCCAGCCCCTCTCCATCAGGCAGTGCATTCAGAAGGCGGGAGGTGGTGGAGCTGTGGGCATGCCCGGGGGCCGTGGGGCCTTCTTTGCAGGGCATCAGGGCTCCGGGCCCGGGGGTCTTGATGGGGAGTTAGGACAGTTCCAAGTTCCCCTGCAAGAGTCGTTTCTCACTCCACCCTGGACGGAGCGAAAGGGAAAGATCGTTTGGTTCCCGGCGTCTCTTCCCTCCGTAACCCCAGTGTGTTTACTAACTCTTAACCCGCTCACCTACACATTTTTATTTCGAGGAGGATTTTTTCCCCCTGTTTTCCCCTACACCCTTCCAGCCCCCTGAAGCTTGCCCGACCGGCTCAGCCCCAAGGCTCAGCCAAGTCTTCTAGACTGTGAGCCCACTGTTGGGTAGGGACCGTCTCTATATGTTGCCAACTTGTACTTCCCAAGCGCGTAGTACAGTGCTCTGCACACAGTAAGCGCTCAGTAAATACGATTGATTGATTGATTGTTAACTCGTGTTTGAACGGCTCTCGGGGTTGTCGTTTTGCACCTTCCTGCTGGAGATTTTAAGCCCCCCCCCCCCCACTCCTTTCCCTCCACCCCACACTGTGTCTGGCTTATTTGCCCACTTTTAATTTTTTTTTTTTTGGGGGGGGTAACTCGAGATAGTCATTTGAAATAATAGGTCCACCGTCGAGCAGGCGTAGGGGTCGGGGCTTAAAGGCTCAGGGCTCGCAGGAGTGGGATAGAGCAGATCTACACGTGTTTAAAGCATTGCAATATTCACCATCGGGTCTGACTTGTTTTTCTCTGACAAGATGGCCAGGGCGCACCAGACCCAGGACTCTTTTAAAAGCCCGAAATGAGGAATAATTGGCTTTCCTTGGCCCTGCAAGCATGAAAGGCTAGAGGAACGTGGTTCTCTACTGGCTTCCTTGCGGAGAGTATTCTGCAAGACAGATGGAAGCTGTAGTGATTGGAGTTGTTGAGGGGCGGAGGAGAACCATAGAACATAGTTCTTGGAACATGGTGTGTGGCTGTGTATGTGTGTGTGTGTGTACATGCTTAAGTGTGTATGTTTGTATGTGTGTGTGTGTGTGTTTTGCTCTTAACTTGATTCAAGATTTGAGAGTTGGTGACAAAAATCTATCCATGAACTCCCCAAAGAAAGCTGGAGAATCCCCCCTGCTGCCCTCTCAAACGTTAGCTTCCATATTTCACTTTTCTATCTTACACGTTAAACAATTCACACCATCTGATGCTTTAGTTACAAGGGGAAATATTTAGATGTTTTGATTTGTGGCTGCTTCAAGTAAGTTGACATGCCTATCTGGTCAACAAATTTAATCTTTTATATTCCTCTCTTTAATCTTAAGGGTGTGAATTGTTCGGTAAATAGATAGCGAAACCTTTTACTTGTTTTAAAAAAGGAATAACTTCCTAAGACTGGTCCCTTTGTGTGAATTAAAGGCGTAGAAGGGATCTACTTATTTTACTGTTGATTTAGCAAGTGGCCTTGAGGTGTGATATCAGATTAATTCTAAAAAGACATTTTTACATTCAGTACCAATTTTAGTGTTTGTGTCAATACCAAAGGTTTTGTGTTTAACCCTTTTTGTGCATTCTACTTACCTGTTACCTTATAGTTTAAACCTGATATTATTTGGGAAATTAAAATTATTTAGATTAAAGCCAGGTAGCAGTTGCGTGTGGCGTACAATTCTCTTGTCATCTTCTACCAGAGATGCCAGTTTTGAGTTCCAGGTTTTGTGCAGGAGTGTAGGACTGTGTAGTTTAGGCACAGTTTTTTCAATCGACAAGTTTTTTTTAATAACTGTTTAAACCCTGTCTTTTAGGGTTTAGAGTAATGTCCTTGTGATTTTTAAATCAGGAAAGAGTGAAAAGAATTATATGCTTTATTCACTTCTCTTTTATTATTCCAAATTGTGTTATTTGTAGATGTATCTGCATCTGTCTAGTTTACAAGCAACTCCCCCACCCCACCCGCCAAATTGCTGATTTTTGCATTTATGTTTAAGAATCTTAAGAATTAAGGAGTATCATTAAATCAGCTTATGATGAATAATATGTAATCTCAAGAATAATGCTTCAGTTAATCAAGACCCTCTAAATCTGGATAATAATAATTCTGGTTTAAACCGACAGTTATTTCTATTGGCAATTTGAAAGAGTAAGGTGAATGATTTTTTAAGGCTACAGATTTAAATACAGGCATACTTGAAGGAGGGGGCTAGTGAAGTAGACATGAATTGAAGTTCTACAAACGTTCAGAGATTTTTGGTAGCATGGTGTATTAGTGTACTAAAGGATACTCTGTCAATTTTAAGTTAGAAATAGTTAAAATATCTTTTATACTAATACAGATGATTTTCTGTGACACAAACAGCAGACAGTGTTTGCTCAGAATCTCAGTCTTGGGGTTTGGGAATATTGGTTTCTAAGGACCAGTTCATTTTCCTTTATCTAAAGTTGCTATCCAACTCAGGTCATTTCTTACCCCGTGACACAAATGGCAACTTAAATTTATTTTTGAATTTGGAGTCCTGCATAGAAATAAAAACAAGATCAGCTTATTCATTGAAGCCTCATTGAAGCCTCATTGAACCTTTGCTAAAATGCAAAGGTACTTTCGTACTGACATGTGAAAAATAGTTGTTTTCCGTTAGCCACAGGCTCAACTTAATCCTGTCTAATACAAAAGACTGAGACATTGGGGTATGAGGGGTTAATGGAGGTCTTTCCCCACCCCTCCTCGTTTCCCCCTCCTCACTATCTGATTGTTTTGACAACACTTTTCAAAGTGTGACATTCCAAGCCCCTACAATACAATGTAATATTACTGTAATTACACAGGTCATTACATTTTAAATAGAGAACAATAAAATGCTTATCGCCCTGAAAAAAGAACAGGTGTTCTGCCCTTCTTTGGTATTTATGCTAATTATTTTTCATCTCCTTCAGAAATATTTATGGCCAGCATGTTTAGATTTCAATCTCAGTGCTAATCTTTATGGTTGAAGTTATATGTCTGCAGTATGGTTATGGTCTCTACATTTACCAACTAGTTTTAATAATGGATATATAACATAATATGTCAGCACTTTGCTGTTTTATTGATAGAATAGCTATTTCGGGAGCTGCATTAATTTACTTTTTGTAGGATAGCCTTTTTAAAAAAACGGAATGTATTAATGAAATTTTTAGAACTATTGCAGGAACAAGATCCAAAGAACCATGAGTTTTTTGACAGATATTCATAGAGACCAAATGGATAACATTTTTTGGAGATTTTTGAAAGTTTTCTTAGCATTCACTGACTAAATAAATGATTCACTGTTTTCATGCTCCATGATTTGTATACCACAGTCAAAAATCCTTCTTAAATCAGTTCTTTCGCCACCTAGATTTAGTTTATCTGATATGACTTCATTTAATAACAAATGCTTTTGTAGTGCTAGCTTCTGAAGAACCTTTCTGTTTCTTAGACAGCTACTGTAAAGTTTCAGGAAACTGGCAGAACAATATAATATTGTTAGTGTACAGAAGAAATGCAGCACTACACTTCATTAAAAATAATATTTGCCTTGGAAATTGTACTTTTTTAGTAGGTGGACCAATGACTGATCTGAACTTTTCAAAAAGGTTACACCAAGAGCCTTTGGAGGTTTTGAATGTCTTCAAACATTTACTAGGGGGGCTGTGTATATGTGAAATGGAAAAAGTGCATGGATTTCTGTTGAAAAAAAATCATAGAACTTTATTTTCTCTCCGACTGAAAGGTATCTAACAGGGCTTTTACATTTTTGTCAGATGTTTCACAACAGGGCCCCAAAATCACATTAAAAATGCAGTGTAGAGAAAAGACAGCTGCAGATTTTTGTGTGGAAGTGTGTTTCTAGACCATGACTAAAACTCAGAGGACCTTTTCCCAGCTGTCTGGGAATTATGTGGAAGTTGGATTATTGGCAGTTAAGTACGAGACAACCTGGATTTAGCAAATGCTCTCTCCTGTACAGGAAGTAGATGACATTAAATTGGGGGAAGGGTGAAGTCCATCCTGAGACATTGGAGGAAGCAAGAATTGCCTTTTTTTCCGTAAACCATCTAGTTGCCAAATAAATAAACATCTTCCAGTGCTGTAGTTACACTTTTTAAGGATGGCTAGGTAGAATTAGATGTTCTCGTGATTTCACTTTATAGCAGTTGAAGAAACTTTTACTTCCCACGAAGGGTCAAGGTTGGGAGATTGAGGGGAGGGAATCTAAAAGTCTTTTGGACTTCTTTTTTTTTTTCCCATTTTGGAAGTTAGAGCTGTGAATATGTAGGTAAACCTTAACCTTTAACTTACGGATCGATCACATTTGTGAAGGAAACGGTTAATTGTACAACCAAAGGCAAACTTGCACCTCGACAGATCTGCTGAAAGAAATGTGCCCCAGTCATTTGCTGGCAAGCTCCAGCGGGTCATAAATCCACAGGGTTTATTTACAGCCTATAACACTTATGAATGTTAAGATATTTGACGCCACGCTGGCCTTATAATATCCAAGGTCCGCAGACACTGGCTGTGGGTCAAATTTCTTTCACTAATTATAAGCAATGGGAGGGGAGGGAGAACAAAAGTCAAAACCAGTTCCCAGCCCCCCACCTCTGAAAGCGGAGCATATTGAGTTTGACCTGCTTAGCAGTTGCCTTGTGCTTGGGGTTTTATGTTGGTTATTGCTATTAAATTTATAATTAACACTTTCAGCTCTGAAATATCCAGGAGGGAGTCTTCACAATGCAGTTAGGGATGCAAGCCATAGTCGTTTTTTTTTTCTTCCTCCAAACACACTGACTGCATTGTGCAGTGTATGTAGATACCAAACCCACAAAATATTTCCCAGAATACTTAAAGAAACCTGATCTCTGGAACTGCTCTTTAATTTATTGATGTACTCTGATCAGGATGGGAAAAACACGTTTACACACAAGGCGCCAGTTAACATCTTGAGCATAAAAAACAATGGCTTGATTAAAAGGCCTTGGGAGTACAGAGAAGGAAAAATCTAGTCTGAGAGAAAAAAAAATTCAAATGTTTGGGGAAAGAGAAACGGTAACCCCGGGATGCATATTGAAGAATCTAGGGATTGGGGGAATATAATTGGATGGCCAAGAAAGAATAGCGAAGCACAAGGAGAGATGTGAGAGGCCCGAAAAATAGTTTTTTTCTCAGAAGGTTGAAGAGGAAGCCAGGGATAGAAAATTTGACTCCTGTGTGTCAGAAAAGCCTTGAGGGGCCCAAAGAACATGGTTTTTGCTTAGCCAACCTTGTTTTCAGTTCACTCCTGATCCTTAATCCTGTTGGAAACAGATGCCCAATAAAATTTTTTTGTTGTTGCTTAAATGTAAATACATATATAATACAAATATATATATATACACACATATATCTAATATAATATGACACTGTCTAATGTCCTTTTAGCTTTAATCTCTACAGCAGAGAGGTGAGTTATGCTGTTTCTGGGAACTTGTCTTACACATTCACCTTGCTCTGAATTTCTGTCTGTGGTTCATGTTCAGGGAAAGAGTTTTTTTTTTCTCTCCTTGGAGTGCTCTATAAATCACATTTAATCAAGTGGGACAAGACAGGAGTACACTATCATTTTGTGCTTTCTCCCAAGCCCAACTAACAAGCAGCAGGGGGGTGGGGGTGGAAGGTTTTATGCATTTTCTTAATCAATGGAATGCTGAATTTACTAGCCCCCAGGGATAGATATGAATCCCTCAACACCAACGTTACAAAGATGGTGTGGTAAGACCTTTGAACAGGTTATCAACTGTGCTATTCTTCAGTTTTCCCGTGATACTTTTTTCCTTCTCCAGCCCATCAGATTGTATGCCGGTAATTTAATCCACTTCATTTTTTCCTTTTGTTTTGGTCAGATTTAAGCAGCCCCTTCATATTGTTGAGAGAAGTTGCTGGGAAGCCACAGGGCATTACGGGATCAGTTCTGAATGAGTTAAATTGCTTGCTAAAGTTTGGCATCATGAAAATAAATTTGAGGCCTGGTAGGCATTAGCAGGGCACAGCACATTTACCGAGCTTAATTAGTACGAACTGTAATTGTTCATGGTCTGCCAGAAGGAGTAATGTTCAGGAAAAGTGGAGTCGTTCTTTTGCAGTCTTTAGTTTTAAAACGATAAATCACTTGCATATTTTTGCAGTGATTCAAATGGAGCTGAGACCTCTCCCTTCTCAACATGTGGTAAATTGTAAAGTCAATGAATTGCAGATGGAGGGTACAGTGAGATTCTCTAAGAAAATGTAGAATGAATGGGAAAGAGTGATGCTATAAATATTTACTGAGAAGATAACTAGATTCCTGCTTGCTGGGTCAATTATGATGTACCAAAGATATTAGTTAAAAAGAAGCCAACTAAAACTAGTGAGTCTTTGGGTGGGTTGGTTGTTTTGGAAAGTGAAATAAGGCACTATTTAATTTTCATGTCATTTTAGTTCAGCCAAAATCACAATGGAGTGCTCGTGGAAATCCACATGAAATTCACATTAATACAAATTCATTCATTATGAGTTACAGCAGAGTGGCTGCAAAGTGAAGTAATGATGTAGGGGGCAACACTTAAGAGTGTGGTGTGGCTACTTTTAATTAAGAGTTCTGTTGCTAAGAACATGGATCAAGTTCTCTAAACTTGTGTGTTAATATTCAGTGGAAATGTGTACTAAAACTGGAAACCCTAAGAAATTGACTCTTAAAATGGACGATTTTTTTTTTTTTTTGCATTTTGATTAATGGAGCCTTCCCCATTTCTTACTAAACCCAATCTCCGTTTTCAGCAACTCTGTTTCAGGCTAAATGTAGACTCTTTAGAAAAAACCTGCCAGCTATTGAAACCAATGAAGGTGGTGGCCATTTAAAATGTTTTAGATGTAACTTTCATGAAGGTTTTTTTTTCCCCTGTAAGACAACTATTCTGTCTCACAGCCTTCCCTGCAAGTCAATACTTCTTTCCCCAATGTGAGTAGGTGGATTTGTATGGAAGCTGTAAAAGTTAATGATTGTTCTCTGACTCATCGCTGATGGTTTCAGTTTGAGGAAAAGAAAAAAATTAATGAGAGCAAATAGTAATTTGATGGAACAACTAAACATTGTGAAAAAAATTCCCTGTGGTGCTGTGCATTAAGGTGCTGTAGTGAGATTACTGGAGGAAAATGAAAGTTTCAGAAAGATGAACTTTTGGTAACGTGTTTCAGAATGTTTGAATGTTGAATTTTTATGAGATTGACCTGGGTCATGAAACCCACATTGATTCAGATTGCTGTCTATATGGATGTTAGAGATTCCCATGCTATTGTTTTAAAAGGGGAAGGCAATTATACCCCAATGTACTGACCAGAAGTTTACTTCCAAATGTAATAGGCTTCAGGGCCCTGCTCTGTGTGTGACCTGGTGCTCAACACATAATGGCTGCTGTGTTTTCCTATAAAGCCACTTCATTACCACCACCTACCTAACCCACTGTTCCGTGAAGCCTGGGGGAAGGGTGCCTGAAGTATGAGAAAGGGGTTCACATAAATTCTAAAGTTATTTTGTCTTTAGACCAATGATGCAGAAACCACCTAAAGGGCCCAATATTCAGAGTGCTAGTGGGGTAGAGAGAAAAGGAAATATGAAGAGAAAGGGAGATGTGGAGAAAAAGGAAAAAGTTTCTCATGGACTTCTTTATCCTTCCTCACATTTCTTTTTCCTGACTCTTTTGCTCTGCATTGTATACTAATGGACTGGAAGTTCTGGGTCAGCAATGGTGGGTGACAGTCTTAAAGGAAAGCAACGTTAATCTGTCCTCAGCCAAATTTCAAGGTTTGTTGGCCCAGTTAGGTAAGCGAAGACAATTAATTGGTAAAAAATATGAGTGCCTTTGCCTCCCCAATGAATCCATACACCTGGAACTGGCCCTTTGGAAAAATCCTAGGGAGATTACTGTTTTAAACTGTGCCAGATCCAGGAAGAAGGGTGTGGTCTTTTACTGACCTTGACAATCATAAGATAATCTTATTTTTTGTTGATTGTAGTATATATATATATATATATATATATATATATACACACACACACACACACACACTACACATACATATATGTGCCTTTTCCTGTAAGGAGTTCAAAGTTCTCATCAGTGCCTGTTATTCTTTGCAACACCCCTGCGAGGGAGTTCCATGGCAAATGTTGTTGTCCATAGTTTTATACATGGAGAAACTGAAACATAAGAGGAGTTTAGATGGCAGGTCAGGGTAGTGTCAGCAGTTAGGGAAAATTAAACCTCAGTTCCATAGGGCACCCGTACTGGATAATTTGCTGAAGGGAATGGTAACCTCCCTCATCTTCTCCGTCATAGTATAGCATATATATTCTCTTTTCATCTTCTCTCTTGGGAGAGAGTCCCAGCTATTTGCTGTCATAAGGCAAGAGGGGTATCTTTTCCAGGCCTGGTTCTTCCAGCAGCCGTTCGAAGTTTTCTGTGTTTTCACCTCTGGTGCCGCTGGGGTTCAAATGGCCTGTGAGGGTCAGGGTGAATCTGTGGCTCCCTGGGAGGGTGTCTGAAGGACATACTTTGGCCAAGGGATCTGCCTGGCTTGCACTGACCCAGGTCCACTAGAACTGTAAAATGGCCTGGGAAGGAGATTTTATTCCACATCTAACATCCAGTCTTTACTGGCTCCTCTAGATTATTTCTGTTGCCAAAAGACCCTAGAATGTTATGAACAAGGCGTCTTTGTACTAAGGTGGATGGGGAGGGAAGAAGCAAAGGAGCAAGGAAAGTAAAATACGTAGTAGAAAAGTGCATTTGGATACGAGAAGGATGGAAAGAGAAGAAACGCACAACATTTCATATTTATATTTATTTCTGTGCCTGGGCAAAGCAAAGAGGATCAGAAAGCCTGCAAAGGAAATCCAAAGCTATTTGAGAAGGCTGAGTTGGCACACCCAGAGAATGCACCTCAGAGTTATGCGTTTGTGAACACGTTGTAGTGATTTTTCTGTGTTAAGAGTTGGGAGAAAGGGGTGCTTGTTAAAGAGTTTTTTCAAAAAACTAAGGTGTGCCTTGCTTTGTACTGAATGTTACACATCTGTGAGGTTGACCCGAGGTAATTCTGGAGACAGTTTTAAAAATAGGCCAGGGTGTTAATTTTAACTCTCTGGTGGGTTGTGTTGTTGTTTAGTGTGGAAAATTAGGATAAAAATGGAACTGGGTAAGAAATTGGATTTGAGTTTGAGTTATCTGCCATTTTATTAATTTATTCATAAGACCATAGTTATGTGATTGTGGGTTTTTTCTCCAAGACCTATACTTAAAGTTATCAGGTGTCCATTCAATTTTAATTGACAATATGAGATTCCTGTGGTTTCCCTGCGTACAGATCGCCTAGAGGCTCTGCAGAGTTTGTGGGAAGAAAAGCCAGGACAAGTTTCCATTAAGCTCTGAATCAGGCAATTGGAAAAGAGGAGAATAAAACAAGCTGAAAAGAGGAACAACTTGTTAGTGTTGCATACTGGGCTTGGATGGAGAAACCTTTGAGACAAGAGTGGTTCTCAGGCCAAGAATTTCAGACTCGTAGAGAAACCTGTCCAGAACACAAAAGTTGTTTTAGCACAGTGCAGAATTGTCACAGTAATTAGAGCAATCTCCGTTTACTGACTGGCAAATCTTTATGAAAAGAACAGGGGATAAAGGCCTCAAATTCATCTTTCTCTTGTAAAGATTCACTTTTGATGAACTGCCTGCAAGTGTGTGTGTGTGTGTGTGTGGGGGGGGGGGGGGGGTCATGTTTTCCACTGCTCTCCATTAAATAATTTGTTTTAGAGGATCTTGGTTGATTTCTCTGTCCTGACTGTTGCAGAGATATTTTCACTCTTTATTCTGACCTATTTTAGATTCTGTTTAGTGTTTACCATTGGAGGAAGTGGGTATCAGCAGTGGTGAATGTGGAGGCAGGAATGTTGCCTATCGCTGTCCATGTTTGTGTCTTGTCTGTCACTCACAACTGCATTGTGCATTACATTTAAGGCAATTATATCCTGAGTTAGCCACTTACTGACAAACAAACAAACAATTCTACATCTCAAGCAAACAAAGGAAAGATAAACAATAATCTAGTTACTCTGTTACAGAAGTGGTTGAATATTATCAGAAGTTTGTTTGTATCTGATCCTTGTGTGAATGTTTCAGCTGAGTAGGTCAGGTCAATTTGCTTGCAATGATCAAAATGCAGATCAGTCAGTTTAAGCCCTCTTGTTTTCACTTCAGCTGCATTTTTGTAGCAGTAATGTAGAAATCAGTGTGTCTATCATATGGATAGGCTGTAACCCACTGATTGCTAGTAGTTGGAAGGGAGGGATATTAAAAATGAATGGAAATTTCCTTCATCACTTGTTCTATGTGATCATTTAATATGTGGTAGAGCCCAGCTGATTTCCTGTAACGAAATGGAGACCCAGTGGAGATTACTGATTTCTTTTGTAGATTTGAACATTTGTAACAAATTGTCATTTAATTTTCAATTTGTTTGATACCCTTGAGAAGAAAAAAATGTTTTGGGGAAGTAGAAAGCTCACCTGTGATATCTAAAATCTTGTTTATTTTTTAGACCAAAGCCTATGAATCAGTCAATAACATTTATTGAACACTTGCATTGTATTTCGTGCTTGAAAGAGAATTCCGGCATGTGATCCCTGACCCCAAGAAGTTTGCAGTCTAGTAAGGGAGACAGATGCTAAAACAAATTACAGTTAGGAGGAAGGAGGCAAAAGGGATATGTGTTTAAGTAATAAGGGATGTAAGATTTTTTTACAAAAATGCTAGGAGATTGTAATTATTCGAGGGTGAGTGAAGGTAGTCCAGAAGTGCTGAGCAGGTACTGTTATATGAACACTTTATTTCTGAATAGTAGGTTCCTTAGCCTAAGAACAGGCCCTAGGGAAGTAGAATGAGCATTTTACTGTAGGGTGATTATATAGCATAATGATGGCTGTTCAGTGATTGGCTAGTGTAGATTCTATCACTGGTGCTGTAGAATCCAGGAACCTTCTCTCCATTATGGAAAGACACCATTATTGGGGTTTGTGGTAAATCATGGTGCAGTCTCCATAGAGTCAACTTCTATTTGGAGCAATGCACAGTTCAGTACATTTAAAGAATGTTTAATGAACTGGACTGATGCCTGTATTACAAGTTCATTATACGTAAGGCCAATTATCAAAAAAGTGGGATTTAAATACCTGTTGCAGATTACTGACATCTAATGATCTCCTCTCTCCTCTATCTGTGATAATCCCGATGCTTCTTCAGTAACACACAGTCATTTTCTTCACGTCCACTCTCAATACACTGGCTTCCTTTATGTCTCAATGGGCGTCAATCTTTCTTTTACATGTCATTGATTTCTCCTCTCCCCCCTTTTTGCTTATTGAATAGCCTTCTTTTTATACTTTCAGATTATTATGATCATTTTATCCATAGCAACAAATAAAAATTCACGCACCTTGACTGAATGCCAAGGCTGCAGTTCAATCTAGAAAGGTTTGTCTGCTATTCATAAACTGCTTCAGATGTTTTCTTGTAGTTTGTGACATAAGCAGAATGCTTTGATTTGGTTTTTTTTCACAGCTCCATATTCAGTCGGGGAGCACTCATTACTCAGCGTACAAAACGATTGAACACCAGATTGCAATTCAGGTAGGAAATTCAAGTGAACCTGAAGCTTCAGTTGTCAATATTTAGGCCATTTGTTTTCTAGTCTTTGTTGTTATTTATCATGATTTGGGTGTGGGGTTGGGTTGAGTGGGGAGGGAAATAAATGGGTGGAGAGAACAAAGGGGAAATGTTATTGAAATGATTGAAAGATGATAGGTTTTATTTTGTGGTTTTGAGTACTTTGGACACACATTGACTTGCAGCCACCTCTGTAGAAATAATTCTGTGGAGGCTGGGTCTGGGGAGAGAGGAAAAGAGGGGGACATGAGGAGGCTGTTGAAAAAGGGGGAAACTGAGAGGAGGTTGTCAGAATAAGTTAGTTGTTTCTAGGGTATTGATGTTAAGTGGTGCTAAGTATATTGCTTTTGACCTGATTATCTTGAAATGTTGATTCATCTATGACCTATTGATATATGAACCTAAAAGTGGTGGAATGAGGGGAGTGATGGATCTCTGCTCCTGATGAGTCCTGTTTCCTGTTCAAGTAGTGCTTCCATTCTCTTCCATCCAAAGGCCAAACTAATCATAGACCAATATATACCAAGAGCAGAACTGTTGCCAAAAGAGTGTAACTGGAGAGAGAAAGCAGGCTAGTGGGATTTTTCCATTTTGTCTGTCTTGCTATATGTGTGTGTGTGTGTGTGTGTGTACACAGACACACACACACACACATATCAAAATCTTAGAATGGGTAACTCATGCAAGAGAAGCCTCAATTTTTAACTTTTAACCGGAGCATTTTGATTTAACCTTTTCCCAAATCCCATGGATTGAGGCAGATCAAAAGATTCTTTTGTTCCCACAAGTTAACTTTTGGTGAAAAATGTCAAGTTCTACTTCCCTTGCTTCCTTGTCTCCCCACAAGCACCGGAAGTATCATGAGTTTCGGTTATGGGTACTCTAGATTTCTATAGGACTATGTAGATCTTCTCATTGAATGATATGATTTTTGAATGAATCTTGGGTGCCCAAGCAAGTGGTAGACCATGCTGACTGCTTTTCTGAAGTCCCACCTCTGATGAAGGGTAGGCTGGTAAGCATTATTCTTGGCCTGGTTAAGTTGTGTATGTTCATTCATTGTCACATTTATTGAGTGCTCACTGTGTGCAGAGCACTATCCTAAGTACTTGGGAAAGTACAATACAGCAGTAAAGAGAGACAATCCCTGCCCACAGTAAGTGCACAGTCTCAAGTTGGGGGATGTATTTTCAAGGCTGCAGAAATGGATTTGATGATGGCCTCCAACCTACTGAGGAGGTGGAATTTGAGACTGGATGTTTTTTGGAAAGACAGGGCCATTTTGTTGGGCATTTTCCAGGTTGCATTCTAACCTGCTTATAATGCATTAAAATTACTTGCAGCCCTCCCACAATATGGGGGATTTATGCTGTGGAAGGTGCTGGGACCTGCTGCTGGTGGGAGGTCAAAGAGGCACCATGTCCTAAGGACTGTCAATAAAATCTGTTTGAAGACCATCAACACACCATCTTTTGGAAGAACCTATTTACCAAAAATCAGTGTGCTGGTGGTCTGGTTGAATCCAGAACCCTTTCCAATGGTAAAGATGAATTGGAGGTGGTGGTGGGGGAGAGACAGAATTGTAAGGCTGGATAGCTAAGGTTTGCCTGAACATCCAGTTAAATTTAAGAGACCCCCTTGGGAATTATTTGTCCTGATTAAATGGCAGTGATCTGGATCTTGGTGTGGGATGTCCTTCTGAGCTGCGGCCTGGAAGACCAGCTGTTCTATCTTAACACCCTCTGCTGAAGGGATCCCCTTGTTAACTTGGGCATTCATTCCTTTAGAGCCACCTGGCATTAGCAAGCCATTTGAAGATAGCTCTCTGGGAGGAGGGCAGAGTAAATTACAGAGCTCATTGTTCAGAGAACTAAAACCATTAATATTCCTCCATGAACAGGTACTATTGTTCTCCTCTGCTTCTGTTTGCTAAGGCTTGATGCCCATGTGGGCAAACAGAGAGACATTTTGTTAGCTACACAGCACCAGAATGCTTTCAGTATTGATTCCTCCTGAATCCCTGATAGACTAGGCTGTAGTCAACAAAGCCAAATGTCATCCAGCTGTAATTTAGTTTGATCATCAAAGGATGAGTGGCGAAAAAAGAGAAGAGAACTGAATACAGACTGAAATAAAATCCTTGTAAAAGTGAGTTGCATATGGGAAGCTCATAGGGTAATGTACCTTTCCAGTCTTGGATATATGGGGAATATTTTCTCAGCTCATCCTGCAGCATTCTAGGCATACTACAGCCTCAGAGAACTGCTCCTTCCACCTCACCTCTATGCAAAAATTTAAGAGATTTCAGGTGTCAAAGGTTCCCATCCTGGAATTTTAACCGTACTTAATATGATCCCAAGTCAATCAGTTCTTCTGTGTCCTAAAATGACTCAGAGTAGTATGACACTATGCATCACATGGGGTTTGTCCATTTCCTTCTCCCTTTCTCCTCTCACCTCATCCCTCCTCCACTCCATCTCCAATGTTCAAGCCGTGTTTATGTGAATGGTGTCAGAAAGATTCTATAGCTGTGTCATATTCTTATAAAAGGTTTGGACACCATATCAATTGGTTCTTTGGCATCTTTGCTTCTTAACATCCTCCACACTTGCTTACTTTCAGTTTTGAAAGGATAAAAATAGTACAGTTGGTCAAAATCTTATTGAGCGAAAATTGCAATTCCTTCTGCCAAACAAACCTAAGTGGCCAATAAATGAGGTACAGTACATAGATTAAAGACATCTCATCTTCTTCCACTATCTTAGGCCTTTAGAGAGACATAAAATGTGAAGACAACATCTCAGGCAGTCAAATTCATACTCATTAACATGGTAGTAGAGCAGTTAGTGAGATTACATGGAGATTCACTTTACCAGATGTGTCCCTAATGAGTTTGGGGAGTAGTAAGTATAATTAGGCAGGAATAGACCCAAGTTAATTTTGTTGCATTTGCGAGGTCACAGAGTAGAGGAAGAGGTGTGCTATGTTTCAATGGTTTATTGCCTAACCACAACTGTTGGATTCTCTTCCTCTGTTTTTTTATAGCTTTTCTAAAGGCATTTATGATTGGCAATTCCCATGCAGTTACTCATCCCTCTGTTGTACCCATTTTTCAGGGCAGGTAAAAATCTATTAGGTGGATCATTTCAGTAACGATTATGTTTCTTTAATGGCTTCCTCAGGGGATCTCTTCAATCCGCTATGAAAATTATTATTACAACACTGCTCCTAGAAGAGTAATAAAGATCAAGGCTTCCCAAACCCTCCTGATTTTGTTCCACTTATGTGGCAGTAGGGCTGCCGCTGAAGTAATTAAGACTTTGTTTTAAGAGTCCTTTGGCCAAATATTAGTGTTTTTTCATCAAATCAGTTATACTGCTCAAAAAAAAAGAGGGTGCATAGGACTGCCCGTGTTTTTCTGTTTAAAAAGATGTGAAATTGATTGTGTGTGTGTGTGTGTGTGTGTGTGTGTGTGTGTGCGCGCACTTTGTATCCTAGAAAAGCATCCAGAAGAAATGGACCATTTTATTTGTTTATTCAGCTGGGCTTTGGAGAAAGTTCCAGGGTATTTTACTTTCCCCCCTCCTCTCCCCTGCACTTTCCATCCTAAGCTTATAAAGTGAAATTTTAGAGATTCTCTCACAATTTAGCCTGCATTGCCTCTCTGGAAGCGTTAAGTTTTCATTAGTGTCACCAATGTGACCAGAAGGGACCTCCGTCTTCTACCACGATCCACTTGGGGAAACCATAATCAAGTGGTTCCTGACAATTAGATGGGTGGTGAGGGAGACTGGAGGTTGCTGAGGGTTTCAGAGATTGTGGCCTCTTTTTTATGGTTCTTGTTAAGCGTGTGTTTTTTTGCCAAGCACTGTACTAAGAGCTGGGGTAGATACAGGATAATTAGGTTGGACACATTCACTGTTCTACATGGGGCTCACAGTCTAAATAGGAGTCTAAAGCATTTCAGGAAGGGGCTGGTCTGGCTCAACAAATGCCAAACACATCCCAAAGTCTGGCTCCTGGAATCCCTTCTCCAGAATACTGTTTCTTCTTGGTTTTTTTGATACTTTGCGGGTCAGGTTCACAAGTTGAACTGCCCTACCCTTTTCTTTTAATGGTATTTGATAAGCACTTTGTGCGAGGCACTGTTCTAAGTGCCTGGGTAAATGCAAGGTTGTCAGGTTTGACACAGTCTTAATCCCCATTTTACAGATAAGGTAACTGAAGCACAGAGAAGTGAAGGTCACACAGCAAGTCACTTCACTTACCTCAGGTGATGCCCTCTTTTCAGCAGACTGGACACCTACGTTTTTACACATTAAATCTGAGGAATTAATGCTAATTTTTCTTGGCTTCTGGATATAGGAATCTACTCTTCTAATATTTAAATGTTATTTAGCATCCTTGGAGGGTAAAGACATAGAGCAATTACTTTGAAGCAAGATATTTAAGGCCAATGGTAACTTCTGGGATGGTGAACTTTCAGTTAGTGTATTCAAGCAAATTGACTTTTCCTAAAGCCAGTCTGGATGACTCCAAGGCTGAAAGACCAGACTCTTGTCAGACAAGACTCCAGTGGATACCATAGTTTGGTGTTCAGATCATTAGCTAGAGACAGATTGGGGTTTGTGGGGGGGGGGGGGTCCGGGAGAGGGGACACTATTATTTCACCTGTGCAGAACGATTATCTGTAAAATTCATCTGTAAAATGGGGATTAAGACTGTGAGCCCCTTGTGGGACAACCTGATTACTTTGTATCTCCCCCAGTGCTTAGAACAGTGCTTGGCACATAGTAATCACTTAACCAATACCATTATTATTATTTTATTAATCATTGCCGCAATTGGTGCATTTTAGGAGAACAGACCAAGAGCTCCCAAAAATGAGGTAAAGTCTGCTGTGAAGGCCTTTTGGAAAGCAGAAACGAGTTGACACTTATGGTGACTGTTGGAGAGTGAGAAGAAGGAGCCATTTTTTCATTCTCAAGTGAAACCAGGCTGACTTTATGTTGGATTAAATACTTTAATCCTAAAATTTCTAGTTACAGTTATTCCCTTATCAAAGGCTGATTAGGGCAGTTTTTTCTGTCATAAAGCAAGCACTGTGCTATAATTGGTGGGGAGGAATGAGAAGGATTGAAGGCTTTAGTTCAGGTAAAAGGTCTTTGAGAGTCCCTGTCGATCCAAAACAGGAAGAAATAGGGACAGAGGGTCAGCTGAAGCAGTGCTTCCCTTAAAATGATTACATGATTTTTGAAAGGAAAGGCAAATATGTTGAATTCATGTCTTTTAAGAATAGTTTTGTTTCCTCTGGTTGATAGCCTTTGTCTTTGTTCTGTGTATGTGTTTGAGTGACAAAGGGTATGAGTGAGACAGTGGATATGTATGTATGAATAACTCAACAGTTTATGTTGTTTAGAAACCTATCTTTGTGCCACTAATGGAAGGTGGGTTCCTGGTGGTTTTTATTGAAGCAGCTTCTTTGTGTTGGTTTCCCCTCCATTTTTTGAGGTGTGGAATGGCAAAGTTATCTTGCAGAAGCTGCCCTCAGGTCAGTGCAGCTCCAGATAAAATCATCCAATCTGCAGGGCCCATCCAGGTGGTACTCAGGAAGGTGTGTTAGAAGGTATCCTATTATGAGGATCCATTTCAACTTGGAGCCAAGGAAAATCTATCCTGATAATTTTTTATTGTTACCAAGACTATCTATTGTAACAAAGGTTTATGGCTCTTGTTAGTCACCATTATGTGCTTTGTCAGTAGATAACCTTTTGTGTGCATGGGGAAGGGGTTGAAGAAAGGAGCAGCTGAAGGAGCAGAGGTGTGGGAGAATGTTGTCGACACTGAAGAAAAGCAGCAGATGATATATGAGAAATTTGAAATTAGATGGATTACTTCATTTGTTTACATTTTGTTTATTTATCTTCAGAATTGGGTTTCTTCCTGCCCTCAAATGGCACATTCAACACAACAAACAGTTTCATCTTCTTGGCCCTCCAATTTGCCTGACTGGAGAGAAGTGCAGAGTTGATTCCTCTTGAACTTTTTTCTGATCATTTCAGACTCTATAAATCCCAGATGCGGTTGTCCATTTGTTATTTATAGACAACCAGGGAACTGTTATTCAGATTCCTAAAAGTGGATTTTTTCAGTCATTTGCAAGAAACAGCCCATGGAAAAAAAACATGTCCTTTTTTTTTTTTTTTCAGTCACTGGGTTTTCCAGACCCCTGTGAAGAAGAGTCAGAAGTGACTGGCTAACAAATCTTAAGCTGCAGAGGTTTTTAGGATCAAATATGCCACACCAGTAAAAAGGAGTGATTGGAAGCTTCTTTCCAGAGCTCAGTCAGGCTGCCAGCCTGGGGACGATAGCTGTCGGTGGCATTTAAGTTGTTTCAGTGAGCATTGTTGATGATTGAAATTGAAGAATTGTGAACACAATTCATCTTCACGAACAGAGAGCACCGGGTGTGAGCTACGCTGACTGGGAGCAGACAGTGACATACGGGCCGTCATCAAACTAATTGTTGTTTGAATTACCTGTTATGATCCGATGACAAATCTGCCTTGCTCCCGCCACTGGAGCAGAAAATGTAGCTCGAATTGGCGTGATGTTAGCAAGTGTAAACTGTACTTCAACAAGATGGATAAACCCAATTACGGGGCAGACCTGTAGAGAGAAAATCCATTTAAATCTCGTAATGTTAAGCAGAGCTGTGTTTAATTCATTTGGACCAATTTGGGCATGATGTATGAGCGTTGGCGAGCGTTAGTCGAAAGGGGAACACTTGGGGGGAAGAGAAGCACCGTGAGAGCAGTGTTCAACCCCAATGGCAAGAGAGCTGTGCCATTTCAGCAGCTAACATTAATGGCTGAGGAAGGTTGGAATGACAAAAAGATGTACTAACTGCTATTGTGAAAGCCGTGATGTGTAAATGAACCAATAAGAAAAACACACGAAGCAGAAAGAGAGGTAGTGTTTTTCTTAAATACTATTGACAGTACAAATTGAGAAGGAAATTTGTGGGTTTTCTACTCCCTGATACTCTTGTACATTTGATTCACTCGATAGCAGGGATGTTTAGACAATATCCAATCGCCTCTTCCCCAGAAAACTTACTGTAAAGCTTAAATAAACATGAAAGGAAAAGGAACAGGAATTGATGAGAAGCCTTGCTTTTCTCCTCAAATAGGAGTTAAAAAGAGATGATTGGTTTAATAAACTAGAGCTTTTGGGGGCTGTGTTGGTCAGTACCTCTCTAGTCATAAAAGTGACACTTGCCTTCTAAACTATTGGTTGAAAACAATAGCCAGTTTGCATCATTGAAGTAGTTTTCCCAAGATTCAACCCAAAATCACTCCCAAATTATCCACTGACTTCTGTTCCGATCTTGTGTGGTAGCAATAGGTGGGCCAGATTTCCTAGTTCCTCCTCCTACATTTATTCTCCCTTGTTTTTGATATTAGGCACATTCTTAATTAAGTCCATTGAATCGGTGACCCGATTCTAACCCTTCATTTGCCCTTCATTTTGGGGCTTGCTATGATTTACAGGCTTTTTTTTTTTTAATAAAAAAAATGTGTGTTAAGTGTGATTAAGAGCACAAGTTGTTCTTGGGAGCTTGTTTGTTGCATTCTGAATGACATGTAGGCTCACATGGAGTCAGTGGTAGCTTTCCCTTGTGTAAGAAGTGGACATTTAATGCCTACAGTTCATTCATGATTAAAAGCTCTTGCCCCTAGGGGCAATAAATCTAATCACACACAGGGGAAGTATTTGTTAACTGTAATATTTGTTAAATGCTTACTATATGCCAAGCACTGTTGTAAGCACTGGGGCTCATGGTCTTGAGGGAGGGAGAACAGGTAAACTAATCTCCCTTTTACAAATGAGTAAAATGAGATACAGAGAAGTTAAGTGACTTGCCAAGTACTATGTGTCAAGCACTGTTATAAGAATGGGATAGTTACAAGTTAATTAGGTTGGACACAGTCCCTGTCCTACATGGGACTCACAGTTTAAGTAGGAGGGAGAACAGGTATTGAATCCCCATTTTACTGTTGAGGAAACTGAGGCACATAGAGTAATTTTTCCAAGGTCACATAATAAGCAATTGGCAGAGGCAGGATTAGAACCCAAGTGCTCTGACTCCCAGGCTCACACTCTCTCCAGTAGACCACATTGCTTTTTTACTAGGTCACACTGCTTCTCTTTTTGTTGCTGTTTTTTAAATGAAGTACAGCTGTTGTATAAAGTGATTTTGTATGTAGTGTCAAATGAAGTCAAGCAATTGATGTTTGTCTGCCAGAAGACTTGTTTTCACTTTGCTTTCTGTAGGCTCATGCTCCAGGTATCCTTCCTGTTGGGAACTGTAAGGTCTGTCTCCTTCTGTAGACTGTAAGTCCATTGTGGGCAAGGATCACTTCTATCAGCCCCATTGTATTGTACTTTACCAATCACTTAATACAGTGCTTTGCGCACGCATAGCCTAGTGGATTGGGAATCAGAGGACCTGGGTTCTAATGCCGGTTAATAATGATAATAATGATAATAATAATAATAATAATGGCATTTATTAAGCGCTTACTATCTGCAAAGCATCATCATCAATAGTACTGTTCTAAGCGCTGGGGAGATTACAAGGAGATTAGGTTGTCCCATGGGGTACTCATAGTCTTAATCCCCATTTTATAGATGAGGGAACTGAGGCACAGAGAAGTTTAGTGACTTGCCCAAAGTCACACAGCTGACAATTGGCAGAGCTGGGATTCGAACCCATGACCCCTGACTCCAAAGCCCGTGCTCTTTCCACTGAACCACGCCGCTTCTCTGCCACTTGTCTGTTGGGCAAGTTACTTCACTTATCTGTGCCTCAATTACCTCATCTATAAAATGGGGACTAAAACATGTGAGCCCTATGTGAGACAGGGGCTGTGTCCAACCTGATTAGGTTTTAGGTGCCCCAGGGCTTAGTAAAAAGCCTGGCACATAGTAAGTGCTTAACAAATATCATTAAAAAAATAAATGCCATTGATTGACCAATTAAGAAATTATTAGGAAACATTAGAGACCTTCTGGCAGATACTTGCACTGCTCATATCCCCTCTGGGTTAACCCTAGTGAAATCAATTATTATAGTATTTATTGATTGCTCACCCTGGGCAGAGTACCGAACTAAGTGCCTGGGGGAGAACAAGAGAGTCAGTGCTCAGGATTCTCTGCCCTCAAGGGGTTTACAGTCTTACTTCATCTTCCTGGTGAACCTGCCTCTCGTTCAGCTCTTTCCTCACACACACCTGGCCTGCTGAGGTCTATACTTTTGAAGTGATTTAACCACTCTAACTTATAGAGATGTCAAAATGGTAAATAAGATTTAAAATGGCCTGAAACCCACCAAAATTAGTTATTTAATCAAAAATCCAATGGTACTAAAGTCCACAGACCTAATGAGAACAGGCTACCTATTCATAGTGGTTGTAGGTTCCTGTATCTGATGTTGAAAAATCTTGCACTTCCAAGATTTTGAAAGATTTCTGGACTGGACATAAAAAGATATGCCTTAACCATCCCTCGGGATTTAAATTTAAAACGAGTATTCTTTATCCAGAAAGGTCATTATTCCAAAGTGGTCCTGATCCATTTTCATTAATGGAATCTGCTTGTATTTTTTTAATGGTATTTGTTAAGCACTTTCTATGAGCAGGAAACTTGTCTACCAACTAGTTTACATTGTATTCTCCCAAGCGCTTAGTACATTGGCCTACACATAGTAATAATAATAATAATAATGGTATTTGTTAAGCGCTTACTATGTGCCAAGCACTGTACTAAGCGCTGGGGTAGATATAAGGTAATCACGTTGTCCCATGTGGGGCTGTCTTAATCCCCATTTTTACAGATGACATAACTGAGGCCCAGAGAAGGTGAGTGACTTGCCCAAGCTCACACAGCAGACAAGTGGCGGAGCCCGGGATTAGAACCCACGACCTCTTGAGTCCCCAGCCCGGGCTTTTGCCATTAGATTATGCTGTTTCCAAAAAGCACTCAATAAATATCATTCATGATGATGATCAGCCAGGCACTATACTAAACACAGCTACTGTTGCAAATATGTGTGTGCACAAAGAGGAAACATGGAATTATTTTTTCACATGTTCATCCACTGACTTTTGAGCTTTATATATGAATCCATAAAATATGTTAGGCTATTGTGAAGTAAGATCTCAAATCATTAATAAATAATACTAGGCAAACATGGAATTGCACAAGAAAGGATTTTCTTAAAACAAACTACTTGAAATTCAGCTTTGTCGGTGTCTGAGGATAGGAGTTCTCAGTTTCTCTTACTGTAGTTGTTGCTCCCATTAAAATGTAATGAAGCGAAAGAAACAGAAGCAGCCTTGCGTAGTGGATGGAGCATGGGCCTGGAAGTCAGAAGGTTATGGGTTCTAATCCCGGCTCCGCCACTTGTCTCCTACTTGTCTCCTCTGTGACCTTGGGAAAGTTGCTTTACTTCTCTGGGCCTCAGTTCCCTCATCTATAAAATGGGGATTGAGACTTTAAGCCTCACTTGGGACAGGGACTGTGTCCAACCCAATTTGCTTGTATCTACCCCAGTGCTTAGTACAGTGCCTGGCATGTAGTAAGAGCTAAAAAAATGCCATAGTTATTATTATTATTATTATTAAACCCAGGTTTTCTTCCAATATTACATCCACAATTTTAGAAGAAACTCAAACTTCATTTTGATCTATGAAAATATTTAAAAGAGAAACTTTACCTGGTTAAAAAAGGAACAGGTAAAATGTGATTGATTATTTAAGAAGCTTATTAGCCGATGCTTAATATTCATTGAAAATCTGGAGAAACCTTGAATGTTTTGGGATGACTCATGGAGTGGCTTGAATTTTAAAAGATTAAACACACCAAGTTACTTCCTTGCAAGAAAATAACACTGAGGCAATTGTGTTCGTAAGCAAGATACAAATAACAGTAACTACAGTACCTCAGTGCAGTAGTACCTGGTTATGTAGTGTCCTACTATCTGGAGCTCTTGTTTATTTGGACTATTTTGAGTTCAGTGTTCAATGTGACCATTGGTATGTGTTAAGGCTGTCATAGAAGAAGGGAAAGCCATGCTCACAAAGGTGGTGTCCAGTGGGGATGGGAAAAGGAAGGTGATGATAATCCTCAGAAAGGGGTCTAAGGAAGCAACCCAGAGGCAGAGAAAAGGAAAGGCAGATCTGAAAGGGGATCCCGAACTCACAAGGCTGAGGAAAAGAGGAGTGGAGTTGATATGACTTCCTTGAATTCTAACCGAATAAATGAGATCATACTGTTCTTGTAAAACCAGTTCTTTAGTTTGATGAGTCACCGTTTAATTTCTGTGATAGTAATGATAGTATTTATTAAGTGTTTACTACATGCAGTGCAATGTGCCAAGCAATGGAAGAGATACAAGATAATCAGATGAGGCACAGTTCCTGTTCCACCGGGGCTCACAGCCTAAGAGGGACAAAACTGGGGCACAGGAAAGTTAAGTGACTTGTCTAAGGTCATGGAGCAGGCAAGTGATGGAGCCAAGATTAGAGCCTGGGCCACCTGACTTCCGTTGTTAATGTTCTTTCCATTAGGCCACACTAATATCAAAACAGTGTAGCAGGTTCTTTTTTTATGGTATTTGTTAAGCATTTACTGTGTGTCAAGCCCTGTTCTATTTTCTAAATACTGCATTATATGTGAAGAAAAACTAGTCTAATTCAACTTGTGACTTAAAAACTGTAACTCAGAACTTAATAGAGAGAGGAGGAAGTTCCCTGTGTGATGATAACTTACCTTAATGTTGGTGGTTTTTTAAATTTCCCATTTGGTCATTTTAACTACCATGCCCATCAATGACCACCAAACTCCAAAAGATATATTTGTCTTTCTGCAACTTTTGATGTTTGATAGGAATCATTCCATGCTTTTCTGAAACCTTCATCCTAGTAGAGAGTGCCACCCATATTGGATAGGCTGTAATTACTCGACTCATTCTTGACATTTCCTTTTAAGAAATAATGGTTTGGATGGGCAGAATAGCTGTCTACCACAATTATCTAATTTCTTTTTAAAGTACATCTAATACGTTGGAAGATGTTTTGATTTGTTATTCCCCAGATAGAAGGCAGTGATTAGAATCTATCTTCTATTTCATTGCTACTTTCTTTTAGCAGCCATGCAAACCACCATGGTTAATGTGACAGGAACCAAGTGAGCTGGCACACTTCTGAAAAAACCACATGCAAAGTATGTATGGTTTTGATTTCAGCTTCAATGGGTCTGTTATCATTTCTGATTTTGGTGAGTGGATTTTTATCTCTGCCCTGGTCTGGTTCCTGGTGAAGTTCAGGGTTTGTGGTTTCATTAGTATTTACTTGATAGGGTTTCCATTTTCCCTTACAGTTCATGATTCTGCTGTCCAAGAAGAGTATGATTACTCTACCTCTGGTAACCTCAGAATTTTACGAAATGAACTACTAGATGAGAAGCAGCGTGGCTTAGTGGAAAGGGCACGGGCTTGGGAGTCAGAGGTCATGGATTCTAATTCTGGCTCTGTCACTTATCAGCTGTGTGACCTTGGGCAAGTCACTTAACTTCTGTGCCTCAGTTACCTCATCTGTAAAATGGGGATTAATTCTGTGAGCCCCATGTGGGACAACCTGATGAATTTGTGTCTACCCCAGTGCTTAGAACAGTGCTTGGCACATAATAAGCATTTAACAAATACCATTATCAATATTATTATTATTGTAAGTATAAAATTATGAATTAAAGGGTTGTCTTGGGAGTTAATGGAATGACAGTCATTCAAGGAAAATCTATATTGAAAGTAGGTGAGTCTTTTAGGTCAGGGAATGGTCTTCTAGGAAAGTTGTGTCAGATTCCCTGTTGCACTTTGTGATTTGAACTCTATGGGAAAATATATCTTCCTGATTTATACCGTCTCAAGTAAAAGAGCTACGGGATAGAAGTTTTTTTTAAGTTGTTCATATAGTGATCCTAAGTTGATGTTTTCATTGTATCTTTAGTTTTGTAAATCTTACATCCCTCTCGACCACCCTCCTTCCTCCTCCCCTAATATCTCTTTTTTTCTCCATCTCTTTTATTCTGTTATTTTTAGTAGAAAACTTTTTATTTCTTTCCTGTCACAGGCCTGCAAGCCAAGTACAGTGTCAGTTGGATATCTCTAATGCCCCCTGACCCTAGCACTACTCTTATTCTAATGTAAACTAAAGCTATTAGTGTGCTGCTGATGAATTTTGAGGCAGAACAAGTGAAACTTCCTCTTTATAGGTTAACCTCCCTAACGATACAGAGTATTCCCATAAAACATGTCACCTCATCTTCACCACTGGTTTCTGGCGGTAATTGTTTTAAAACATAAACAGTTAAAGCAGTTAACGTTTTCTTCAATTTGCCAGTGAAGTGGGCCACTTTTCGTCCTGTGAAACGAAATCCCTTTTTTCCCCCCTGCCCCACACCTAAATTAGGGACTGTTAGGCCTCTTCGAAGTAAGGGAATCCAAACCAGGTGGCCCTCTGGCCCTTCAAGGGGTGTTAGGATGAAAGACATAATTTATCTGCCTGTGGTGGAGAAAACAAAAGGCTGAAGGGGGAGACTGGACCTCGAATTATTCAGCATCTGATGACCATGAAATTAGTGACAGCTAGGTGGAGAATTTGTTTCCAGTTAGATGCACTATTTGCTCTGACTGTGGGAGCAGACTTTCTGTTGCTTGAAGTCTTCATTTTCGTTTATTAGCCTTGCTGTCCCTTGGAAGGCCTTGGGCTCATCCCTCACTTGGCTGATAACACTGCTTTCATTTTCATGAGAATATGCTTTATAAGAGACAACATCTCTCCTGCATTGTTTGCCGGAGTGCCTAATAAGCGTGTAACAGGCCCCCCTCCCTCTCCAATTTGCCTCGGGAAGACAAGCAGTGCTAGTTGCTGCCACTGAGAAACTTCCTTCTGCCTGCCCCATCCTTGTCCCCAGCCTTTAGAAGTTTTGATTGATAGCTGAACAAAACTGCAGTTTATGTGCATGGACTCCTTCCTGTCTTGGCACTGGCCTTCTATCTGCCAACACAGTGCAGATAGAATTATTTAAAATGGCATGGGAGAATATGATATGTGGAAAATAGAGTGGCCAAAGTTGTGAAGGACGGTAATATTTTCGCAAAACCAAAACTTTCTGAGATGCAGGAACGATTGGGGGGCAGTTGGGGTTAGCAATGTAAACAGATATCTTGTTGGGGCTTAATTTCTGCCAATTGCCTATACAGTAATTTCCCTGGGTGCTTGACACAGTGTATAAATAGCTTAATTGGACCTGTAGAGTGAGACAGCCACTTATTACTTTGCAGAAGTGTAAATTAAAAGACAGTTCGTAAAGATCCTTGTGTGTTTGCCTTTTCTTAGCTCCCCAGGGATGTAAATTAAAAGAACTGGGTGTGTATAATTTGAGAATACAGAAAGCTGTTCCATTAAGTGGACTGTAACTCTGTGGACTTGAGTAACAGCGTTTTGTTTTGAGGAGTGTAAAGCAATAGATAGCGCGGGATTATGCTTTTTTGGATTTTTTTGAAAGTACTACTCTGCACCCATTAAGCACTCAATAAATACGATTGAATGAATTTCAATTAGTTTTGTGTATCAAGAAGCTAAGGCATTTACAACATTGTTGTAAATATTGGCCAAGCCATTTGAGGCTGATAGGAAGGAAACATTCTCCCATTCTTGATTGGCTGAGGTGAGAAAGTTGCCTTTGTAATTCTCCCCTTCTAACTTACTTGTAGGTTGTCCCCAAATTATGGGTAGTTTCCTTCACTACTAGAAAAGGCCGAAATGGAACTCCCAGTCTTTTGATTTGTTGATTTCCCAAAGTTCTGATTTACCACTTTACTACTTACCTACCTGAAATCTGCCTTGATTTACTTAATCTAATAAAAACAAAGTATGCATTCCCCAGGCAGCACTTGTAAAACAATACATGCTTCTCCTGGGAGTTCATTGTCTTGCTGCAAGGCATTGGGGAGGAATTAATTAAAAGAAAGGAATGAAGCTTAGTAATTAGTGGGGGGGAGGGGAAGGAGCTGGAATGCCTCCTTGGTAGTGTTCCCAGATCTACCACTGAATTGTTAGGTGACTTCGGACAACTAATTTAACCTCTTTGAGAAGTTTGCCCACCAGGAAAAATGTCTACAGTACCACCCTCGCTGCGGAATTGGGAGACCAATTAGTATCTGTTTAAAGTGCTTTGCCATTCTTGGTTGAAAGATGTTATTATTCTGATTATTATTAAATGGAGAATTAGTCCAATAGTTATAGTAAACTAGTAACTACTGTCTCAGCATGTTGGCTCTTCTTAATTCCCCTCATAGACGAGCTGCCAGTTTCTTGAGCTGACTCCTCTTGGCTGTCCTCTGATTCCGTCATTTCTTCGCATCATTCTTTTTGGGGCTCCAGGAGATTGAGAGAAAGGGGGATGGGTGTGTGTGTGTGTGTGTGTGTGTGTGTGTGTGTAAGATATGAAACAACTTAAGTAATGAAGTGTATAATGCTTTGTCAGTTGGAAATCTATTTCTGTGAAATAAAGTTCAGAATTATTCTGTGGCAAAATCACAACACTTAATAATCAGTTTTTAACAGTTTCATTTAGAGGGGAGGTTCTCCCCAATCTTCTCTCTCTTTCTCTCTTTCTCTCTCTCTCTCTCTCTCTCTCTCTCTCTCTCTCCCTCTCTCTCTCTCTCTCTCTCGTTTTCTTTCTTGATCAGTGTCTACTGGCCTAATTCCAGAATCAACATGTCTGTCTTTTTTCATTGCTGAGCAAAAACAGTCCAAAGGCACCGTAATTCCTAAAATTGGATTTCAATTCTCGATCCCCTTATGTTGGGTAAACAGAGTGTTTTATGAAATAGCACTGTTTAGGAATTGCAAGCTGGAAGTTCTTTGCTTTTTCAGAAAGAAAATGAAGCATGGAGGATTCCTGTGTACTAAAAACCTATGAAGTGTGGGTGGAGTAGATGATGCAATTAGTTACCTGAAGAGAATGGGGAGTAGGGGATAAAACTTGTTTGGCAAAAGTTTAGGAAAATGCTTCAGTGACTAGTCAGTTGAGAAATTCATCTTTCATGATGTTTCATTCCTAAAATAAAGTACAGCCTAGGGCAGCTACCATTGGGGAGGCAGAGCGGTCAAGTGGAAAGAGCTGGATTATTAATTCCTTGAGGGCAGAGATGATGTCTATTAGCTCTATTGTATCAAGTATAATAATGCAGTGTTCTGTACGTAGTAGGTGCTCAATAAATAGTGTTTATTGATTGACTGGGGCTAGGAGTCAGTAGGTCTGTATTCTAGTCCTAGCTCTGCCACTGGCCTGTTGCATATGTTTGAGTTCGTTATTTAAAAATCACTATACCTCAGTTCCCTCGCCTGTAAACTGGGGTTTAAAAAATGCCTGCCTCTCCCAACCTCCTTCCTCCTTACCAGGGATGTTTTTAAGGGTATGATGAGATACTTAATGATGAATGCACAATCAGTTTACAAAATACTATTATCACTGCTGTTATTGCTCTTGTGTGGCCATTTTTTCCTGCAAACTTTTGAGTTTTCAGTAGTTTATAAGATGCAGAGGAGTAAAGATAAAGGGGATAGCATGATCTGCCAAGCTCAGGGAATTAAATATAAAATGGAAACTATTTCTGATTCAGCCCCACCATATGACATTTCTGCCCTGAAAAAACCCTGCTTCTTTCCATGCTAGTGGGTCTGAGCTACAGTTCTCAATTATGGACACTGCAGTTCTGATCCAGCTGTTTCTAGGGTTGGATAGCTAAAACCCGCAAACTAGTAAAGGCAAATAAAAATGTCACTCCCGCATGAAGCTTGGGAGGTGAGGTGTAAGGTACTTGAAAACAGGCACCTCTTCCTTTACCTTCTCTGGCTTCCCCTAGTGCATTCCACTTAGAGAGCCAGTGGACCTGTACATACCGCAGAGGTCTGATTAGCCCCTAAAAGAAACGGTAAGTTGATTGCTTACAGAGGTGATGTAAGCGACTGCTCTGGGGGACAACAGGCTGGATTTCTCATGCTTTATCTTATAAAGCCTAAATTAACAGCTGGTTTGGTTTGAGTTCTCTGGGATCTGACTAAGGGATTATAGTCCATTCTCAAGTGAGCCAATCTAGTTTAATTTATTTCAGGTCTATCAAAAAAGATCAATCAAAGCTCTTTTGAAAGTAAAGCTGTAATCGGTCTGCTCACTTAGATGTCAGTGTTGTTGCACTTGCTCTGCCGCTCCAATGGAAAAATGCTCAGACTATGGCTAACAGGATGTATCAGAGCATTTTCTTGCTGCTTTTTTTTTTGCATCCAATTAAATTTTGAAAGACAACTTGTGTTTTTCAAAGACTAGTGGAGCTTGTGAGTATGGCTTTCCCCCTTTCACCATCCCTTTTTGCCCAGCAGCTCTTGGGGTTGTGGAGCCATCTGAAGTTGAAACTGCACCTTCTAGATGTCTGCTGCATTTGCTAAAGTTGGGGGCTGGCTCAGTCTGTTGAATCCATTTCTCTAAGAGTAGATCTTTCAGACTGGTTTGAAGGGCCGAGTGCTGTTGACTAGGGTGCAGGAGGTGAATTGTTGCTCCTCCAAGTTGACAAGTTAGGTATGTGCAGTTATCAGCAATGAATGCATCCAGTGTCCTCTCCTCTTCCCATCCATCCCTCACCCTAGTAAAATAACAACTATTAATTACCTCGTGGAAGAGGCTGCGGTGTCATTTTTTTCCCTCCAATAGTATGTGCCTATGATATTTCATATGGAAGCTCATTTGTATAGTGGCTCTCCTTTCATGTAGATCCGCTTCTGTGGATTTCCAGTTGGATCATACCTATCATCAATTTATTCTCTATGTATTTTGTATTTATCTTGTACATATTTACTATTCTATTTATTTTGTTAATGATGTGCATATAGCTATAATTCTATTTATTCTAACAATTTTGACACCTGTCTTCATGTTTTGTTTTGTTGCCTGTCTCCCCCTTCTAAACTGTGAGTCCATTGTTGTGTAGGGACCGTCTCTATATGTTGCTGACTTGTACTTCCCAAGAGCTTTGTACAGTGTTCTGCACACAGTAAGCGCTCAATAAATACGATTGAATGAATGAATGAATGAATCAAGTAACTACTACTTTCAGACCATTAGCATTCTCCCTGTTAATTCCTGGAGGCCCATCTCCCATGGGCTAGAATGCTTTTCCCTTGACTTTCATGCTACCCATTCCACCACTGGACTGAGAGACAGAAGACTAAGCTCCCTGGTTGGCTCCATCCCCGGCCTAATTGAAGTAGTTATAGTATCAATCGATCAATTAAAGGTATTTATTTAGTATTTACTATGGGCCAAACACTGTACTCAGTGCTTGGGAGAGTAAAGTAAGAGTTGGTAGACATGATAGTTGCTCTGGAGGTGTTTACAGTGTAGTAATAGTATTTACTAAGTGTCTTCTGTGTGTAAAGCATGGTACTAAACTCTGGGAAAGAATACAGAGGTGGGAATTGGATATGGTCCCTGGGCTTAAAGGGGCTCACAGTTTAAGAATATGAGCAGGGAGAAGGAATTGGTCACAGACTCAAGGAAAGATCAATCAGTCATTATTGAGTGCTTACTATGTGAACAGCATTGTACTTAAAGTGCTTGGGAGAGTACAGTATAACAGGGTTGGTAGACACGCTCCCTGCCCACAATGATCTTACAGTCTGGAAGGGGAGACGGATGTTAATATAAATAAATGATGGATACATACATAAGTGATATGGGGTTGAGGGAGGAGTGAATAAAGGGAGTAAATCCAAGTGCAAGGAAGATGCAGAAGGGAGTGGGAGAAGAGGAAATGAGGATTTAGAGGAGATGTGCCTTTAATGGGGAGAGGGAGGGTGTACCAGGCCAGAGGGAGGACATGAAAGATGAAAATAAGCACCTCCAAAATGAATGAAATCTGGTTCAGGGAGTGGCTAATGTGTGGCTATAGTGTTGCTCTCCTAAGACACAATCGTATCCTAGGTAGGGTGGTATTGTATCAGTAGCTGGTTGTTCACTCTAGCCATTCTTTTCTGCGTTTGTGAGGATTTACCCACCTCTTTAGACTGGCTGCCTTCAACTGCCCACTCCCCCCCCCCCCCCCCCCCCCCCCCCCCCCGACACTTTAAAAGTCAACACACTAAGGAGGTAGCTTTCTTTTGATTCTGCTGTGTACTAGAACCTTTCATAGTTCATTTTTCTCTTACACTTACCTAGGATAAAAAGAAAGAGGAGATTCAGAGTAAATGCTAATAATTGTAGCGTGTAATGTAATTGGAAGTGTTTCATTGACATGTGGATGAGAGTTTCTTCTTCATCTTAGTGCTTGAGTATACCACTAGACTTGCATTTAGCTTCTTTCTGGAACCCTTTGATGCAGGTAGATCATATTATAAATAGGCTCGTTGCTATGGTGAAGATCTGAGTCCTTGCTTGCTGTGGGTAACCTTTCTTACCTTCTTGGACACTGTTTTTATACACAGTCATACAATAGAATTTCATCTAAAATGTAGAAGGTGGGAGAGGTGGTGAAGTGGAGATTTAAAAAATCAAAGCGAAAGGTTTTTTTGGTGGTTTTTATTTTTTTGAGCAATCATTTCAGGAGGGAAGCACATTTCCTGGTTATTCATCATTGTGCAGAAGATGTTCGATATTGTCATTGTTGTTTGTTTTTAAATGTATTTTATAATGGGTAGGAAAAATGTCCTTTTTCTCCCCCCTCTGCCTCCTTTCCTTATGAACATTTCTAAGAATTCATTGGCTTTGATGCAGGGTTCATACACTAAAAAGAAAGTTCACATAGGCATGGTGCAAGAACAATTATTCTTAGTAGCAGTATTCTCATTATTGTTAATAATATAAAAACAATTGCCTGCCTCTCAAGAGACCTAGCCAACAGCTGGGCATTCTCACAGTGATACATATTTAGTAATGGGAGCTGGAATGCTTTTTAGACAGTGTTTCTCTTCAAATCCCTGGTGGAACCAGAAAGAAACACCTGTTTCTTTCCAGGGCTGTTAAACCAAGGGTGACTTTTTTTTTTTTACTTATGTAGTTAGTTCTTCAGTAACATTGTAATAAATGCACTTTGACCAGTCCTGCATACATGTGTATTACCGTTTTTGTCCAGACAGTTGAGTACTGTGGGAAGAACATTTCTTAATTCCACAACAGCAGTCTATCTTGAAGCGCCCAGTGAAAACCCAGCAGAGGGTATTTATTAGCAAGCAACGATGGCAGTTCCGGTAAAGTTGAAGTCAAGGATTATTGTTCAATACCGCCCCCCTCCCCCCCCCCCCCACCACTTTAAAAGACATTCAGAAAATTGGGATGGAGAGTTACGCTTTCTTTCAGTGCCCAGGACTAAGAGGGGATGTTGTAGAGTGAGGCACATTAAATATTTTAATCAGACACTTTAATCAGAACCAAGTCATCCATGGTTCAACAAGTAACTTCCATAGAAAAAGACAGATGTTTCTTTCCAGTTACACAGGGGATTTGAAGAGAAACAATGTCCAAAGTCTCTAAAGTACTTTGATCAGAATATTACCTCCTCCTCTTCTCATCTCTAATTAAAATGATTGGGAATTTTTCATAGCAGTGAAAATTCTAACCCCTTCTGATCTTTGTTTTGCTATTTATCACCTTGCCTTGCCTTCCTAAGCCTTTCTCATGTTCCCTATCCTAGTAATAATTGTAGTATTTATTAAGTATTCATTCAGTCATATTTATTGCGTACTTACTATGTGCCAAGCACTGTACTTAACATGGGGGTAGATGCAAGATAATCAGGTAATTAAAGAAGCAGCATGACTTGGGAGTCAGAGGTCATAGGCTGTAATCCCAACTCCACCACTTATCAGCTGTGTGACTTTGGGCAAGTCACTTAACTTCTCTGAGCCTACCTCATCTGTAAAAATGGGGATTAAGACTGCGAGCCTCACGTGGGACAACCTGACAACCTTGTATCTATCTTAGCACTTAGAACAGTGCTTGGCACATAGTAAGCGCTTAACAAAAAACATCATTATTATTATTAGGTCAGACATAGTCCCTGTCCCACATAGAGCTTACAAACTAAGTAGGAGGGAGATGAGGTATTGGACCCGTGTTTTACAGATGAGGCAGCTGAGGTACAGAGAGGTTAAGTGGCTTGCCCAGGGTTATACAACAGGCAAGTGAGTGGCATAGCCCGCATTAGAACCCAGATCATCTGACTCCCAGGCCCGTGTTCATTCCAGTAGGCTCCGCTGCTTTCCTAGTGTCAAGATTAACAATAAAGATTACCAAATGGAACCTGGATAGTGTTCTTGCCTGTGTGATGTAACGCGGTCTCTCTTCCTGAGTTTCATTTTCCCGCCTGCAAAATGGGTGGGCTTTTTGTGCCTGCAGAAGGAACAGACAAGTAGCCTCCTGCTGATCATACTCATTCACTTAGTGACGATACATGGTAATCCTGCCTAATCCCTCGGGATGGGAGTGGCTCCCTTCACTACCTAAAATAGGGCCAAGGTGTGTGGGCTGTACCTTGTCATGGGAGAGTGTGAGAGTTACGTTGTGGGGCCATTTCTGGCCTCCTGTGACTACGATGGTGATGAAAAGTCAAGAGTCCACAGGTCTTTGACGTTTGTGTGAGTCCAGAGGGGTTCACTATCACCTTGCTCCAAGGCCATTGGCAAAACGTGGGTGAACCCCACATTTTCAAGATGTGATGCTTCAACTCCCCAGATGAAAAATCTTGCAGGCATTCTAGGAACTCATTTATTCCCCAGGACAACCGACTGGAGTGACCAAACCTCTCTCTGCTCGATTTTTGGAGGGACTTTGGGTTCATTCATTCGATCGTATTTGTTGAGTGCTTACTGTGTGCAGAGCACTGTAATAAGCACTTGGAAAGTACAGTTTGGCAACAAATTTGGGTCTGGTTTAAAGGGACCAACCTCTGCCCTTGATAGTGGGGAGGAGGGAAGGGAGAGGACAGCTCAATTTTGTGTACTCTTCCGGCTCCCCACACTAGCACGCTTATAGATTCTGCCTCTGATTCCCGAAGAAATCTCACCGAGAAGGTGGAATGTGTACCACAATAGAAGTGGTTGTGAGGGCAGCTGACAGATGAAAAGTTGCTGTGGCATGTATTGTGCCGTAAGCTGGGTTGCATATAGACCTCATGATGGGTTGGCTGATGTATTTATTTAGAAGTATTTCTAGAGGGTAACCTCATTGGGCTAAAAAGCATGTCTGAACAAGAGCCCTTTGTTCCCGTTGCACCAGGGAGCACTTGCAGAGATACAGATGCACAAATGCCTGGAAGTCAAACATTGTATTCAAAAGGCAGAGAAGTCGGGAGGGGGAGGGTGGCCTGGATGATGAAGAGTCTGGATCCCCCTTTAATTCAGAACCCCCAAACTCCTCAGGATTTATCATCACCTGGGGAAGACATGTCATACATACCTTTCCCTGACAGTTGCCCCTTCCTCTGGGTTCAGCAGAGGATCAGCCTTTATGGAATGGTGTCATATTTAAAGAAAAGAGGAAATAAAAAAGGGCAAAATAGACTTTTATGAAAATTATTTCCTGTCTCTGCACAGTCTCTCCCTTCCAAGGAAACTCAAAAATCACCCAAGCCTATCAGTTTCACTCAGGAACCAGAAAGGGATCATTTGTTAGGGATCAAGGAAAAATGGGGAAAATTGGTGTTGTGTCATAGAGCGAGCCCTGGGAGAAGGGGAGGGATGCCTGAGTTATAACTTGATTTAACCCTGACTCCTCTGCCTCTCTGTCCTCCACTTTCCTGTCTGGGAAATGGGCAGAGTCATGCATTTTCCTCTCTCTTTTCCCCCTGACTCCCTCACATCCCTCGTGTGCTCCTGCAGAAGGTACAGTTGCATTCACGATGAAGTCCATTTTAGGTACTTCATGCTTCCCGTGCACATGAGCAGAACTGTTTTTCCCAACTCCACTCTGCATTCTCTCCAGGTAGAAATGTGCATTGGAAAAACGTTCCCAAATTACCCAAGGGCATTGTAACCAAGACACGTAGTGAAATCACATGGTCTGAAAGAATTGAGAGTACCCACCTGGCCCTGCTGCTAACCTGGTCTTTATCAATCAATCAAATAAACAATGATATTTCATCATCATCATCATCAATCGTATTGAGCGCTTATTATGTGTAGAGCACTGTACTAAGCGCTTGGGAAGTACAAATTGGCAACATATAGAGACAGTCCCTACCCAACAGTGGGATATTTATTGAGCTTTTACTATATGCAGAGTACTTTAATAATAATAATAATAGTGATGGTACTTATTAAGTGCTTACTCTGTGCAAAGCACTGTTCTAAGCGCTGGGGGGATACAAGGTGATCAGGTTGTCCCACGTGGGGCTCACAGTTTTAATCCCCATTTTACAGATGAGGGAACTGAGGCACAGAGAAGTTAAGTGACTTGCCCAAAGTCACACAGCTGACAATTGGTGGAGCCGGGATTTGAACCCATGACCTCTGACTCCAAAGCCTGTGCTCTTTCCACTGAGCCACGCCGTTTCTCTGACAACCACTTACTTTACTCCCAAAGCCAAAATTATAAGGAGATGGAGTAATGGTGTATCTCCATGAGACTAGGTCAGGGAGTGGATGTGGGCCATTTATAAAAATAATTATGGTGCTCCCAGCATAAGAAGGGAGAACAAGTATTTTATACCCATTTTGCAGATGAGAACACTGAGGCTCAGGGATGGTAAGCAACTTGCCCAGAGTCACTCAGCAGGCAAGAGGCAGAATTGAAACTAAAACCCAGGTCTCCTGAATGCCAGTCTCTTGCTCTTTCCACTAGGCCTACTGCCGTCTTGTAGCTTTCCCCAGGACCCACTAGCTAGAACTGATTACAGTTAAAGCAAGAAGTAGTGGTCAGTGGTGTGCAGATGGGAAGGAGGATAAGGAAATTGAAGGATATTTATCCAGCTCACTAACAAGTCCCACATATAGCTGCAAATACTGACCATCTTAAGGGGAGGATAAATCCGTCAAGAGCAGCTGTAGGCAGTTATGGAAGTCAAGGTCCTGAACCACTTAGTGGAGGAAGTATGTGAGAATTTGAAATGTAGTGGGGTTAGAGAATCTCATAATGCACGTAAAGTTTGTTTTTCTGAATCTTCTTTAAACGGCCATAAATTGCTGTCCACAGAGACTGCTGCCAAGTGATCTGTCCCTTGATAATGGCTGGAGTTTATTATTATTATTTTGTTGTTTGCTTTGTTTTAACAATTTAAACATGGGTTTTTTTTAAAACCCCAAGGCTTGTCTTCATTCATAAATAACTGACTACTGCTTAGTTTGCTTGAATGGGATATTTATAGCTAGGAACATTCACCCTGGGTAATCTTTTCCACAGACACTGTACAACTTTAAAAATGTGTTCATGGTACGTACTGCCTGCCCATTATAAACTCTTCTGTTTATCAAAACTGTTGCTTATCCTGAAAATTCTCCACAGCCACTTTAATTTCTGATGACTCTGGTAGGGCACAGTCTTTGTCCTATAGGAGTTAAATCTTAGGCTGCCTTCAGAATTTGAAGAAGAAATGACAGGGTTTTTTTTTTTTCTCCTTTTTTTCAGTGAATGCTAGACTTCTAAGTGCGGATTTGTTGAGGGTCGGGGCAGGTTGTGAACAGGCAGCGAATTAAGCCTTTGCTCTGATGCATGGGCTATAAGTCAAATAGCAGGTGTCCTACCTCCGAGAAACAGTATCCCTTCCTCGGCGTATCTGGATGAGACTCCAGAAAAACGGGAAGAAGCAAGAACATTAATTAAAAGCCTTCAGTGATTCAAGAGGAAAGGATTTCTGCTTGCAAATCAGAATTAATTTGGGGGACATTCCAAGCATTTACAAATACGTGAAAGGCATAGATGGCATATCCTCTGGTGATCATTATGTATTATCTTTGGATTGCCAGCAACGTCCTCCATGTACTCTTGGAATTGAGAGGTTTGCTGTTGGAAAAGTCCCCGAAGAAGGCTGCAAAACTGGCTAATTAAATTTATCTTAAAGGCGAAAGGGGCTTTCTGCAATCCTTCTGCTTTTGAAAGCTGGCTTCCTTTTGAAGCAGTCAGATGTCAAGGAGCTGAGCTTTTAGGCAAATAGTCTGCCTGGAGTGCACCAGTGGAGTTGGTGGGCCAGCCAAGTTTGAACAGTGGAGTGGGTCGCTGGGCATTCTGCTATGGAGAAAGTCTAAGCATCTGTGTTTACAACCTGTTAACCAGATTGGCTTTACGGCCTTTGCCTTGGCTGCACAGACCACTCCCGTTCTCACCTCTGGTGGAGTTTATCTTGGAAAATGTCTAACAGAAAAGGTGGTGTTCACTTTCTCCACCATTACATCACTGTCTGGGGAGGAGCTCCATTTCAAGTTAGGTCAAGCAAAAATCTGTTAATTCTCCCTCTTTTGGTTTCTGCTCTAAATCTAAAAGAGGCCTCCTGAGTTAGTTGGTTAGTTGGTTGGTATGTTAGCATTGGAATCCTTCAGGATTGTGGAAATATTAGTGTAATTGTAACTTTTCTTAAGGGAGTGGTGGGGATTTTACTCTTCTGAACAGCGGTGAGAAGTCCTTAGGGAAAAATCGGGCACAGGGAGGCTTTTCTGTTCTCCTTGACTGGGAGGAGGTCTTTACTTTTCACCAGCAGTGATACTTTTTGATTATCGTGTGGCCTAGGAAAGTAATAATAATAATTACGGTTTTTGTTAGGTGCTAACCATGTGCCAGGCACTCTGTTAAGCGCTGGGGTGGATAGAAGCAAATCAGATTGGACACAGTTCTTGTCCCACATTGGGCTCACAGTCTCGATATGAGATGCTCTAAAGAGATGTGTGGTTGTGGAAACACTTAGGTTAGTATTGGTTGGAGATCTAAAGAGCCGTGGTGGGAAGAGTTTTTCAGATATTCACTGCCTGCTCCTAAAAAAAATAGTAGGCTGGGTGGATTTTGTATTTTCAGTTCTGCTGTGGGATTGTACCAGGAGTTTACCTGATTACCTTGTGAAAAGTTACAAGCAAACAATCAACAAATATTTACACAGTGTCCCAAGGTGAATAGCATTATATTAGCACTTGGGTAAATAGTAAAGAGTAGCCCTAGTCCCTGCCCTCTAGGAGCTTATAATATAATATGGTGGGAATTAAGGCTGGCAATAATCAATAATCAATAATGAGTCACAGTTTGTGCTGACAGGTTGGGGATGGGTGGGGCTAATCTGGGAAAACCCAAAACTTCCTGAAGGAGGTGAGCTTGAAGGCATAGCAGAAAAGAGCAGAGATGAAAGGGAAATTTGTTCCATGTGTAAAGGGCAGTTTAGACAAAGCTTTTAAGGAGGATGGGGGTGGTGGCAATCAGCCCTTTTAAAAAATATTTTTAAATGGATGAGAAAATTGAGTTATTGGTGTTTCTCAGGATACAGTAAACATCTGTACACCGACAAAAGAAGGCTCATTGAATAGTGAGTGTCCTCAAGGCCCAGGGCCTCAGCTCCTGACCTCTAGGAATTTTATTCAAAGGATTAGGATAGGGTCTGACTAGTTTTACACTTCTGCTGTCACTTCCACGTATTCTAATGTGTGTTGTCCACCACTCTATTGCCAACATTAGTGGAGCTGCAGGAATCTCCCTTCACACTTGTGTGTCTGCCCATTCACTCATTTCCCTTTTCCTACTCTTTTTCTCTAATATTAATAATAATGGTTGTGTTATACATTTACTGTGTGCTAAACACTGTACTAAGCACTGGTAGATTTAAGTTAATTAGGTAGAATACAGTCCCTAGTTTAGGCTCACAGTGTCTGATACACAGTGGATAGAAGGCAGTTAAAATGACTGACAGGAGTCATCAAGGAGTACCTAATGGGTACAGTCATTTTTCTCCAGGAAATGGGTTGGGGATTCTGTGGTCTGATGAAATAAATACAGTTAATTTATTGTATTTACGTGCACTTCCGCATTATGAAGTGGTCATCATGACATTTATGACCAATTCCATGGGGATTGCTGAGACGTTCTAATAAAATGTTCAAATCTACAGAGAAGAAATTGAATCACAATTGCCATCTTCCTGCCTCTGGCCCAGTGTGCCAAGTGCATGGTGGTAGGATAGGGCAGGGGTAATAATTATTATAGTACTCATAATGGTGATATTTAAGTGCTTGCTATTTGCCGAGCACAGTACTAAGCACTGAGGTAGATAGAAGATAATCAGGTCTGACACAGTCCCAGTTCCACACGGGACTCATAATCTAAGTAGGAGGGAGCACAGACATTGATTGATCCCCATTTTGCAGATAAGAAACTGAAGCGCAGAGGAGGTAAGTGACCAGTCCAAGGTCCCACAACAGGCAAATGGCAAAGCCGGGATTAAAACTCACATCCCCTGACCCTCAGTGCTCTCTCCACTAGGCCACGTTTCTTCTCTGGGAAGAGCCTGGGGAAGATCACCCAGGCTGTTTAGACCATATCTGGAGTTCTTTCTTACCTGCTCCTGACATGGCACTGATGTGTTTCTCGCTGACCTCCCAGTGGAGAGGGAGAGAACCCACTTTTGGGAAGAGGTAAATCAGCTCATCACCAGTCACCTTAGACAGCAGCTGGAGGTGTGTGTGGTCTAAGCTTCAGCCCAGGCCAAACCTGCCTCCAACTTTCAGGTCTGGGCCCCAAATTGAGGTAGAGGCCAAAGCTGAGAGTCTAATCCTATCCGCTTCAGCAGTCCTGGTCCTCTCCCGTAATAATAATAATAATAATAATAATAATAATAATAATAATGGCATTTGTTGAGCGCTTACTATGTGCAAAACACTGTTCTAAGTGCTGGGGGGGCTACAAGGTGATCAGGTTGTCCCACGTGGGGCTCACAGTCTTCATCCCCATTTTACAGATGAAGTAACTGAGGCTCCAAGAAGTTAAGTGACTTGCCCAAGGTCACAGAGCAGACATGTGGCAGAGCTGGGATTTGAACCCATGACCTCTGACTCCAAAGCCCATGCTCTTTCCACTGAGTGTGCTTTGTGGGACACCGAGTGAGAGCTTGTTGTGTGTGAATGTGGTATTTAAAGAGGGCGTATATCAGGTGTTAGTAGGAGTGGGTGGAGTTGCTGAGTGTTTGTGTATGTGTACTGCATGACCTGAAGTGAGAGTTAAAAACATATGTGTATAGCTGAGTTAGAGTGAGAGCTGTGTGTGTGTGTGTGTGTGTGTGTGTGTGTGTGTGTGTGTGTGTGTGTGTGTGTGTGTGTGTTTGACTTAGGGCGGGTGGCAATGAGGGGGCAGACTGGGGATGGTGCTGAGTCAGAGGGCTGGCAGTCTGCCCCTCTCCCAGTCTCCCTATTCTGGGGTGGAGCCAGGCAATTTTGCTAGTTCTTACCAAAGAGTCGGGTTAAGTGCAGGGCTGTGGGAGTTAGGGCCCACAAAAGCAGGAGTGCTCTGTATTTCCCATCCTAGGTAACAAGAGTCAAGACCTATCCAAAGTGTCTGAACCTGGCTCCAAGCCTGTTCATTTCACTTGCTGCCCTTCCTCATGCTCTCTAGGACAGTACCTGCTTTGTAATGCCTCCAGGGATCTGGTCTCTGAGTGTCTGAATGTTGCCTTCCTCTTTGTGACAAGGCTAATGTGTACTCTTGATTATGGAATAATACCTTGTATTTGTGTAGTGCCTTTCTTCTGAGAAGCTCAAAGAGCTTCAAGGATATTCCTTAAAATGCTTCACAGATATTATCTCAGTTTAGCTTCTGTGAGATAGGAAGGAGGCGAAGATCAATATTTATGCCAAGTACATGGCTATGTCCCTGTGGGCATTCAGTATAGATTAGATTGATGGTAATGGGGGAGGCACCCAGAGGTTTGGTGGCTTGCCTGAGGGCACCCAGCAACTTGGAGATAGAGAAGAAACAGATTTCTAGATATAGCTCTTGAATCAGGAAATGTGTCTATCGACTCTGTTATACTGTAGTCTCCCAAGCAGTGCTCGACACACAGTAAGTGCTCAAGAAATACGATTGATTGATTGATGTGAAATTAGTGCTGTAAATGAAAGTTATTTACCATCATTGGCCTTTAGCCAGCACTTGCAGCTTGTGCTGAATTGGTGCTTGGAAATAAAAGCTGTGCCCTGAAAGAGCCTCCAGTCAAACAGAAGATACACGCGGGCATTGTTTCCAAATATATAATGAAGATGGCATTTGTTAAGCGCTTACTATGTGCCAGGTACTGTTCTAAGTGCTGAATATACCAGTTAAAGCTTAAAGAGTAGATATGAATGTTCATTCATTCATTCAATTGTATTTAGCACTTACTGTGTGCAAAGCACCGTACTAAGCACTTGGGAAGTACAAATTGGCAACATATAGAGACGGTTCCAACCCAACAACGGCTTCACCGAAAAGGCAGAGGAAAGCAATTCAGCCTTCTTAACAAACAAGGGGATATAGACTGAATGCTGAGGTGACTGATGAGGTAGCATGATTAGGGAAAGTCAAGACGAGGTCCTGAATGCCTTTTGGAAAAGGTCATTTTTAGGAAGGCTTTGAAGGTGGGGAGGGACTTAAGGAAGAAGGAAGTCTCACCCAAGAGGAAAGGCATGAGCCTACATCAGAAATGGGAGAGCTGAAAGCAAGATGGATAGAATTAGCAAGTTAGCTTGGAAGGAGCCAAGAGGATGAGCCTGAGTGTAGCAAAAGAGGATGGATAAATGAGGGAGAGACAGATAAGTAATTACTTCAGAAAAGGGAATAGTTGAGACAAAAAAGGCAGCATTTTCAGCTGTTTCAGTGTATCCACATCTATAAGAAACTTCAGTCTAAATGTGGTCACTGAAGAAGAAAACTTTATAGAAAGAGGAACTAAGGGTCAGGCGAAGATGGGCTGCTTGGGTGAATTTGAACAAGTACTTGACTTTTTGTTGCCCAAGTTATTTAGTCTGTAAAATGGGGTGAAAATTTTCTCCACCTGGATGTAGTAGTTAGCAAACCTTCCGGTAGAGTTCTTGAAAGAATGAGGCCTTGTCAATAAAGCTAAGCACTATTGTTGTTACGGTGTTGTAATATAAACATGAATCTGGTAGGAACTAAGGGGAATGGCAAGAAATACTATTTCTCCCTGCAGGTTGTTGGGGTTTCCCTCCCCACAGAAGGCTTTGCTACTTGCCTGGGTTCTGCCAGCAGCAGGTGTGTCTGTGTATGAATGTTTGACAGCTAACATTCAGAGAAGCAGCATGGCCTAGTGGATAGTGCATGGGCCTGGGTGTCAGAAGGACCTGTGTTCTAATCCTGACTCCGCCACTGGTCTGCTCTGTGACCTTGGGCAAGTCATTTCATTCCTCTGTGCCTCAGTTCCCTCATCTGTTAGATGGGGACATGAACTGTGTCCAACCCGATTAGCTTGTATCTTCCCCAGCACTTAATACAGTGCCTAGCACAAAATAAGCACCTAACAAATGCCAAAAAAATTAAAAAGTGAAGATTTAGGGTGCTGCTGAAGGTTTGAAATGAACCTTATTTTCCTCCTCGAGGTATTTAGTGGAGTCACCTGCCACCATATTCTCTTTCTCTCTGAGATTCTCCCTTGTCCCTCAGGCTTGTAACTCCAGGGAGCTAATACAGGCTCTTTCTGTCTTTTTTTTGATTTTTTGAATCTTCTGAGGGAAGAGATGTTCTGGGAGGCCTAATAAGAAACGGGAGATCTTTGTGAGGTAAAAGAATTTCTGATCTGGGCTTGGGAAGTCTCCCACTCCCCATTCTGTGATTAGCCAGTAGAGTGGCTGGCCCAGGACCCTTGCTGAGGAGATGGGAATCCAGGCATGCTGAAATCACTGGAGAGCAGAGGCGAGTAGCCGGACTGAAACTTTTATTGCTACTGCTACAGGTGAAAGACTTTCATTTATGTGGGCCCAACAAAAGACTATTTTATTTATGTGCTTCCAAGCCCTTAAAAATTCTTTAAGGGCACATCAGTGGGGAGTTAATAGAAACTTTGAAATAGGAAAAAAAGCCTGCAGGGTAGGCAGAAACCCAACTGGGCAGTTTAAACGGGAGCTTATGCCGTGAGCTGGTAGATCACTTGCCAAGGGGGAGCGAGGTAGGTGGGTTACTAGACCATGATCACCCTCTTCCTCGGTCTGTTATTCGTCATTGACTAATTTGGATATGTGAAGAGATCGAGCATTTCACACAGAACTAAATCATCCTAAAGAATAGAGGATATTGGGGAGCTCTTATTCTCTTCCAAATTAGGTTTAAAATAGACATCTGATCCAAGTCCATTAAAAGACCCACTAATTTGTTTATTTTTTTCCCTCTTCAGAACTAACTTCCTAAAGAATTAAAATGCCTTCCAAGCCCATGAGGTTGCCCTACCCTTTTTCTATTAAAGGGGATTATAAAGGATTTAATTCGCAGAGAATTTTATGTGTTGAAGGCGGTTTCTCACATAATTTTGGGCCAGAAAGCAGTGGACTGTGACATTCTTGTTGAATTTACAGCATCCATTTAAGGGTTTTGTCATGTTAGAAAAACAGATTTTTTGTAATGTGCTTCTCCTCTGAATATGGGACTGGCAAATAGTGTTCTTTCCGTCAGTTGCTCCCAACACCATCCGCAATTTGGCCTGGGGAGTCATGTGCTGTAAAGCATATGGGAGGAAAAGGAGAGTAAGGGGTCCATGTTCCAAGTGGAATGTGTGACCTCCAGCAATCTAATTTCAGTTTCTCATGAAGATGAAATTTCAGCCGTTTCTGAAAGCTGTCCGGGGTTCTTGTTTCAGTCATTACTCTTCTGCTAGGGATGCTGTGGAAGCGAGCAAGCCACAAATTCAGGGTGTGTCTCTTTTTAGGATTCTTTTTTTCCCCTAACTTAATCCAAACTGGAACATTTTTCTGGAACCCAGCTTTCTTCCAATTTCAGGGAAGCGAACTTTTTATTTTTTTATTTTTTTACCCCACCACAAGTGATGGTTAACTTAACCCAGTAGCTTTAGATTAGGGCTGTGGGGCCTGAGAGTAGAAGTAGAACAGTCCAGTTTCCACGATCCCAACATAAATGAAATCCGTTGGCAAAGAGCAAAGAGGGAAAGAAGAAGTTCGCTTCTACTAGGAGGTGTTCCTAAGTAGTTCACAGAGACTAGCTTAGGTGACTTTTTTCTTTTGGATGTCTCCTAAGCTCTTACTGACCTATGGAGCTACTATTGGTGACCTTCATTACGTAAGGAAAAACCGTTGGTGAACAACATCTCCATTGTGTAAAGCACAAAACAGGCTTTTCTTTGACACTGGCCATGCAGGCCTGCTTTCTCTAGCTATTGTTATTGGATGAAATTTCCTTTTTCCTGGTTTGAGCAAACATATATTTATTATGGTCGAGGCACAAGTGGCTTCCCTGCTTTCCATTTCAGCCTCCTTCCCTCCCTTTCTCCCTTTTCCTCTCGTTGGTTTCTTCTAGGGTTCTTGCTTCAATTTAAATGCTAATTTTGTCGGAGTTGAGAATAAACAGGCAGTTGTAGACGCAGTGGAGGTAGTGGCCTTTCTGGCATTTATCTACCTAGATATTCATGATGCAGAGCACTGTACTAAGTGCTTGGGAGAGTATAATAGAGTTAGTAGACACAATCCCTGCTCAAGGAGTTTGCAGTCTAATGGGGGAGACAGGCAAGAAAGGTAATTCCAGGTAAGGAGAAGATGTAGAGTGAAAATCTCCTTACATAAGTACTCTTTTACTGTGACTTCCTTTACTGTGCATGAAAAGGCTGCCTGGGAAATAGCACAGTGATTCTTTTATTAACCAATCCTTCACATGCAGTTTATTGGGAGGAACATTGTTAGACCTGAGTGTTCAGTATAAGGCAGTCAAATGCAGAGCCCAAACATGGAAAACTCCTGCATGCACTCGTTTTAGGTAGCCATAACTGGAGTTGTAGTTCTGTGAGTGTTCTCTAACCCATCATTCCCAAACCTATACATATTTCCAGAAGAACTTCCCCTTGCTGAATGCGAGCGAGATGTTGATTTTTTTTTTAGTTACACCTTGGTATTAAGAAAAAAAACAACGCTAATGCCTATGCATCCATGTATAATGGAAAGACCCAAGCTTGAGCTCTTTGTCTCTGTCTCTCTATCTAAAATACTTTAATTTCTTTGGCTCACCTTTTTCTAGGTTTGGATTAAGAGCATTTGCTCTCTAGGTTTATGAACTTCTTTTAGATTATGAAACAAAGATAAGTTTGTTCTGTTTAACTCACCTTGTATGGCACCTAGACCAGGTATAAATGTCCTCTTCTTGGGGGAGGTGGAGACAATGGTCCCCGCAGCTTTTGGAGCTGATCTCCAGATCTGGTTATCCCAGATCTTTTTTTTTTTTTTTTTCTGTAAATGGTATTTAAGTGCTTAGTATGTTCCAGGCACTCTACTGAGCACTGGGTTACATATAAGTTAATCAGGTTGGGTACAATCTGTGTTCCACATGGTGCTTACATTTTATTGATGAGGGAACTGAGACACAGAGAAGTTGTGATTTGCCCAAGGTCACACAGCAGACAAGTGGCATAGCTGGGATTAGAACCCAAGTCTTCTGACCTCCAGGCCCATGATTTTTCCATTAGGTCACACTGCTTCTCTTAAAATGCATTTTTTAATTTGAGTTTTTACATTTGAAAGTCGGACTGATGGTGGGGCCCATTATGATCTAATGAGCCAAGAGAATAACAATAATAACTGTGGTATTTGTTAAATGCTTACTATGCGCCAGGCACTGTACTAAGCGACAGGGTGAATACAAGTAAATTGGTTTGGACACAGTCCCTGTCCCACCTGGGGCTCACAGTCTTAATCCCCATTTTACAGATGAGGTAACTGAGGTACAGAGGAAGTGAAGCGTCTTGCCCAAGGTCACTCAGCAGACAAGTAGCGGAGCCAGGATTAGAACCCAGGACCTTCTGACTTCCAGCCTTATGCTCTATCCAGGTTCTCCCCATTCAGCTCCAAATTCTCCTGGTGGGGATTGGGTTGAAATCATTGTTCTGTGTATGTAGGGGACACCAAGTGCTGAAAAGAGGTTTCATTTTCTGCATAGTGAAGGCCACGTGTTGTCTGCAGTTATGAACGAGCAGTTTAGGGTGGTGATGACAGTTCTTGTTTTCTGCGTGACCCTGTACTTACAAGGACTTGGGCTGATGGATGAGGGACTTGGTTAGGCAGTTTTCCTCTGTTGGATTTGTTTTCTCCTTGTCAGCTTCAGTGTCATTGTCTAAATGTGTGGTGGTGTGGTGAATTCTGGGAATCAAAATAAAACTTAAAAAAAAAAAAGAACCGGTGTTGGGAAAGGGAGCAGGCGAGACCCAGAGAGGTTAAAGGAAGTGTGAAAGGAAAAGCCTCTAAATCAGTATTTGAAGCCAAGGGGGAAGGAAAAAATAATCTTTTAACATCATAGAAGCAGAAGTCCTCTAAAATGAGGAGGAGAATTCTCTGGACATAAATAGCTTGTATTGATGTTTCTTAGATATGAAAAATTAGGTAGAGAGAGCCACAGTGAGGTTGGGAAAAACATGATAGTCACTGCATTAATCAATAGCATTTATTGAATGCCATTTTTGTGAGGAGCACTGTATTAAGCTTTTGGAAGATAACGAAGAGTTAGAAGACCTGATATCTAATGATCTGTAAACTCATGGGCTGGAAATGTGTCTTCTAATTCTGTTATACTATACTCTCTGAAGTGCTTTGTACAGTGCTCTGCTCATAGTAAGCACTTAATAAATACCATTGATTGAGTGATTGATTGATTGTTCTTGAATTGTTCATTTGATTCTCCCAAGAACACCTCCACCTCCTTCCACTCTGTAAGACAGGGTGGCAGGTAGCTAGAGCAAACTCTGTCTGATAGGTTCATTTTCTCCTCTAAACTTTGGACTGGCTAAGACTTCGATAAGTCTCGTCTTTTGAGGTTTGATTGGTTCAAGGTGGCTGGAATGTACTGCTTCATCTTCCCAAAAGTAAAGTAAACATTGTTTGTCTATTTCTTTGTGACAAAAGATTTTATATATATACATCGACACACACAGACACACACACTCCTAGACATTGACAAATGTTTTGTTTCATGAAAAACAAAATTGTGGAAGCACCACACAGAAGTTGTCAACATTGCCCAGTGGGAACGTGGCAGATTAGGAGGAGGGTCATTTTGGTGATCTATTTCATGTTGCCTTAAGTTCCCTCTGGAAGTGATGCGGATCGCCAAAGTGGCCTTCCCAGGATTTGGTGTAGGTCACCTAGCTGAGGGTCTAGATAGCCGTGTTCTTGTCTGACAACTTTCTTCCACAATAGCTTTTTCCCACTGTGTGTGTGTGTGTGTGTGTGTGTGTGTGTGTGTGTCTCCCTCTCTCTCTCTCTTTCTCTCTTTCTCTCTCTCTCTCTCTCTCTCTCTCTTTTGGCTAGGATCTTAACATATATCGTAGGCTTGTAGGCTAAGAGCCTGGGACTTCCCCTCACCACACTCAAAGCCTTTGATCTTTTGCTTTGGAGGTAACATCAAAAGGATGGCTGAGAAAGACAGCCAGTGCTGTGAAGTTCAACGTTCAAGTTAATAGCTTGACTGAAGGTTGGGCTGCCTGGCTCAGGCTGAAATAAACAGAGGCAATTCGGCCACATTTGATTGAAAATTGAACTTAATATTGTAAAAGGGCTTCATTTGCATTTCGAATGAATCCCAGCCACTGAGGAAGGGACATATATATTTTTTTTTCCTTAACTGTGAAAAACATGAAGTAAAGGTGGTATTCAAAAAAGCGGTTAGGTAGATGGGGTAATCTCACCATTTCAATCAATGCTCTGAGCGGTTAGCCTTGTTCGGGTCCTGTGTGTTGCAGGGCTGTTTCACATTTCCTCTGCATGGCTTGTCACTTCTGATTTAGCTCCATTTTTCAGCCTATGATGGGACCTGAGAAGGGTTGTCAAGCAGCTTTGGCTCAGAGTTTAGGAAGTTGTTTGCAACCCAAACATTGCAGCATGAGAACTGGAAAGTGAAATTTCATTGGAAGCAAAAGTGAAACTGGGGAATCTGTTCTCCTGGCCTGTACTGAGCAGATTTTATTTTAAATCCACTCTAGTTAATATGAAGGAGCTGCTTTTCTTTAAGCTTTTTTTTTTTTTCCTTGCCAGTTCTAGGGACCTCCTTCCAGGCTTTATGCCCATTAAATTCTCATCTCCCTACTGTTGCCTTTCCCTCAGATATCTAGTCTTTCCTATATCACCTCCCCGAATAACTGTCCCTTTCCTCTCCAGACTATTAGAGAAGCAGCGTGGCTCAGTGGAAAGAGCACGGGCTTTGGAGTCAGAGGTCATGGGTCCGAATTCCGGCTCCACCAATTGTCAGCTGTGTGACTTTGGGCAAGTCACTTAACTTCTCTGTGCCTCAGTTACCTCATCTGTAAAATGGGGATTAAAACTGTGAGCCCCCCGTGGGACAACCTGATCACCTTGTAACCTCCCCAGCACTTAGAACAGTGCTCAGCATATAGTAAGTGCTTAACAAATACTAGTATTATTATTATTATTATTATTATTGTTATTATAACACCACTCCAAACCCTTCCCTCCCACATAAACACTTGCCAGTTGCTGATTTATGTCCTTTTTCCAGACCTCACTCCAGGTATGTATATTTCGTATGGGAAAAGTCAGGGATGTGGGGTTTCTGCTACTCCCGACCACCCTGTCTCTAAGAGGTACCCCTCTTCCAAGCAATCAGTTACTTATCCCAAGGGAATCCCAAGGCACAGAACCACCCAGATCATTTCACAACAGAACCACCCAGATCATTTCACTCTCAGAAGAACTAGAACAGACACCTTTAGGCACATAACCCTCAACCAGATCTAGGGTGTGCCCCCAAATTAATGCCCCCAGGGTAGGGTCAGAACCCCATGTTCCCTCTGGGTGAGTGGAAAAGCTAAGTACCAAATTCCACTCAGTTTGAGCTGCTGTTCAGATATCTATTATTGCTTGTCCATCATTTGCCATCTCTTTCTTTAGCATTGTCATTAACTTCTCTGTGCCTCAGTTTCCTCATCTGTAAAATGGAGATTCAATACATGTTTGCCACCTCCTCAGACTGTGGGCTCCATGTGGGACCAGGGATGGTGTCTGATCTGATTATCTTATATCTGTTCCAGTGCTTAACAAATACCACAATTATTTGATCTTCATACAAGAATCCCTTTAGTTGTATAGGTTGTGCTAAAGAGACCTCTGACGATTGCATTTTCAGGCTTTAAGAAGCACACACCCAGGTTGCCTGAATGATTCAGCATTTATTTTCCTGTGGCAGACCAGACCTGTAAATTCCACAAAAGATGCCTCACCCCAAAAGAGGATTTTGCCATAGTTCCACAGATTAAAACAAAAATCCACCACATTCTTGTGTGTTAAGGAAACAGCACCATTTAAGTAAACTGTTTGGAAAAGTTTTTATAGTCATCTTAACCCCTTGAACAGAGATCTTGGATTGGCATACCTGAAAGTTTGTGCCAGTCTTACAGCCTGAAAGGGACTTTGTCAAATTTGTTTACAACCTCCAAATTTCTGTCCCTTGGAGGAAGTAAAATTGCACTCGGCATTCCTAGACAAAGCCTTTCATATATTTAAGAAAACTCCTAAAATCTCTTTGGGTGGAAGCATGGGAGAGAAAGAGATGAAAGCCTTTCTCTGGTCATGCAATATGGCATGTACTGTTATTTAAAGTAATTTTTAGAGACTACAAAGGATAAGAGCATAAATCCATTTACCTTGCACCTGGAGGTCTTAATTCTTTTGTTGGGTCCTCTTAATTGGCCCATTAGTAAAGGCTGTGCTTTCCTCCTGATCTGGTCTCCCTCTTACTTAGACTGTGAACCCCATGTGGGACAGAAAGTGTTTTGGATATGATTTTCTTGTATCTACCTCATTGCTCAGTACAGAGCCTGCCATATAATGTGTATCAAATGCCATAAATATCATTATTATTGTTATTATTATCAGCTTGTGTATTTTTTTTTATCCTGGCGTGAAGACAAATTGTTTAGGGAACTGGCGATTGTAAGCAACAATGTAATTAAAAGGGAAGCCTCCAGTGCTGCTTTTTGAAAGGGTCTGGGGTAGGGAGGGCAGATAGAGCATGTTAAATATTGTTGCTGGAGATTCACCTGAGATGCTGGAGACACCATCTTTCAGAATCTGCACCTCACGTGACAGGGTGGCAGTACATGAAAAATAGCACCCCTTTCTTTTGAAGGGTGAGCGCAGTTGGGTCCGGCCCTAAATGGTCTCCTATTTCTGAGTGGACAGAAGAGGGATGTGGAAAAATATTTAGAATCTGTGGCACTGGGTTTTGATCTAGTGCCCTTCTGGGGAGGCTGCTGCATCTAAGGTCCTCCAGCCCTAGTAGAAGACTGCACGCAAGGCAGATTGCTAAGGAAGGGGCTGAGGATCAATGTTTCCTGGTTCCCGTACTCATTCATTCATTCAGCCAATCATATTTATTGAGTACTTACTGGATGTAGAGCACTGTACTAAGCACTTGGGAAAGTACACTCTAACAATAAACAGAAATATTCCTTACCCACAACAAGTTTACAGTCTAGAGGACTAGCTTACAGTTTAAAGGATGAACTTCCTTAGTTTCTCCCATGTTCTCAACTGTTTCCGATTCCTGGGCAGATGATAACTACTCCTTCACAGAGGATGTAGCCATTTATTTTTATTGGTATTTGTTAAGTGCCAACCACTGTACAAAGCTCTGAGGGTAGATATAAGCTCCTCCCCTCCCCTTCGCCCCAACTGGTTCACCATACAGGTGCTTGAGTTCTGCATTAAGATTGTGGACTTTTGTGAGTTTTGGAGGCCAGCCCGATTACACCTCTAAGGTGTAACTTGGGGTCATCCTGGGGCTTTCACTGTAACAAGCTGATGTCACACAAGGCCTTTTTAGTATGGTCATATACAAATACTAAGAATGCCACTAAAATGGGAAGACAGTGGGAGAGGAGAGAGAATAGAATGGGGACATGAGAGCTGTCCCTATGTTCTCTGTCACCTAACGCACATGTGAATCCTGAAAAATCACAGTAAATCCCAGTAATAAGTGGGTTACTCTGTACTTATCCAGTAGCTTTTTTCCAGAGTCAAGAATCACATTGCCAGCAGCTATGAGCTGCTGTTAATTTTCACTGCATTTGACTGAGGGAAACTGAGTCATAGGAAAGTGAGATTCTCTAATAACAATTGTGGCATTCGTTAAGCACTTACTATGTGCCGAGCACTGAATTGACCCACAAGTTAGATACATTCCTGTTCCACATGGTGCTCACAGTCTAAGTAGAAGAGAGAACAGGTATTTAATCCCCATTGCACAGATGAGGAAATTGAGACAGAGAGAAGTTAACCGACTTGCCCATGGTTATTCAGCAGGCAGGATTAGAGTAGAACCCAGGGCTCTTGACTCCCAAGCCTTGCCTTTGTAGCACTAAGCCATTCTGCTTCTCTCTCTTTAGTCAGCTCCCAGGAAGCAAGGAGAGTTGTTCCTTGTGTAGCATTCTTCAATGGAAAGGAAGAGAGACAGGGTTTTAATCCCTTTTTTAATTCTGAAATTTAGATGGTCCAGCCCATTACAGCACCTTGCCTTCTTCCTACTCAGGATCATGCCAGCCTTAATTAGTTAATGTTTGTAAAGCACTTTGAAACTGTCAGATGAAAGGCACCATGGAAGAGCAAAGTATTATTATTTATTATTAGTCTAGACGGTAGACTAGGCGGTTGGACAGTGCCTGTGTCTTGCTCCAGTTTAATTCACACTGCTGTTCACGTTCCTTGCCTTTTCTGCCAGACAGCCGTTCTGTTAAAAAAAAAAGCTGCGGGTGGATTATAATTAATAAGTTATTTCATGACTAAATTGTAGACAGTTAAGGTAAAGGAAACAAGGAAACCCAGTGTTTACAGAATAATAGTTTTATTAACTCATACTGAAGCAGCAGTCCCCTGCAGTGTTCTTTGGAAGGTAGGGCATTCGCAGTTCACTCTACCCTGCAGGGATAAACACGATGTTGCAAACCTCACCCTGCTTCATCTATGCATTTTTTCGAAACCATTTTCAGCAGATTAACCAATAAGATATCATTACATATTGTTGAACCTAAATAAAGCATAACAGGATGTGGGAATCAGAATTTACATCCTAGGAGGCAAAGCTGTGCTTTGTTAACCATTTTTTGCAAAGGTCTTTGGGTACGGTGGGTCATACCCAGACGATTAATTTAACTTTGTGGGCATATTCCTAATAATAATAGTAATAATAATAACGCCTTGAATTGATATAATGCTTTTACTTCTCCAAAGAACTCTGACATCACTTATACTGCGCTCTCAACAACCTGTGATTTAGGTGAATATGCTTTGACTGCTTTAGTTTTGGCATGCACAGATATTAAGTATGCCACTAAAATAAGAAGGAAACACACTTTATCTAAGGAACATCTGATTTAGAATATATTCCTATATTTTTATTTTTTTTAAGGGAAATTATTGAGCTTGAGTTCATTTTGAAATTGCTTGGCTTGGGGTTTGAGCTGCCTTTCTCCCAACAAACAAGCCTAACCCCTTCCATATCATCCCCTTCCCCCCGACCAGACTGTTCCGCACCTAACAAAACCCCAGTACTAGCCTTGAGAATTGTGGATAAACTATGATCACATGTAAGATTATTTAATGTTGCAAGATTGGAGACTTTGCTTTCTTGGCTGTTGAGTAAATACATTGGTGTGTGTCTCTTGGATGTGCCCTGAGGCCCTGAAACCTGAGGCCTGCCCACATCTTCAAGTTTCACTTTCCTGCTGCAAAGTGCCCCTGGGCTAGGCCAGTGAGGAGTTGATTTCCCCTCTCCTCCCTACCCACTGTTCCCCATCCCCTTTGTCTGTAATGAAACAGTGCTTTAAAGCAAGTATAACTAGTACAAGTTCAATTAACTGCTGTTCCTGTCCTTTTTAAATGAACCTGATAAATTTCCTGATTAATCTGTCATTCTAGTTTTCCCCCCACCTCTTCCATACTTCCATATCAATCAGTGGTATTTATTGAGTGGTTACTATGTGCAGAGCACTGTACTAAGCACTTGGGAGAGCACCCATTATGAGCTTACAGTCTATTCACTTAAGCATGAGAAGCAGCATGGTTTAGTGGCAAGAGCATGGGTTTGGGAGTCAGAGGATGTGGGTTCTAATCCCACATCTGCCACATCTGCTGTGTGACCCTGGGCAAGCCACTTAACTTCTCTGTGCCTCAGTTACTTCATCTGTAAAGTGGGGATTAAGACTGTGAGCCCCACATGGGATAGTACAATCAATCAATCAGTCGTATTTATTGAGCACTTACTGTGTGCAGAGCACTGTACTAAGTGCTTGGGAAGTACAAGTTGGCAACATATAGAGACGGTCCCTACCCAACAGTGGGCTCACAGTCTAGAAGGGGGAGACAGAGAACAAAACATATTAACAAAATGAAATAAATAGAATAGATATGTACAAGTAAAATAAATAAATAGAGTGATAAATATGTACAAACGTATATATATATATATATACAGGTGCTGTGGGGAAGGGAAGGAGGTAAGGCTGGGGGGATGGAGAGTGGAAGGAGGGGGAGAGGAAAGAGGGGGCTCAGTTTGGGAAGGCCTCCTGGAGGAGGTGAGTTCTCAGTAGGGCCTTGAAGGGAGGAAGAGAGCTAGCTTGGCGGATGTGGGGAGGGAGGGCATTCCAGGCCAGGGGGATGATGTGGGCTGGGGGTCAATGGTGGGACAGGTGAGAACAAGGCACGGTGAGGAGATTAGTGGCAGAGGAGCGGAGGGTGCGGGCTGGGCTGTAGAAGGTGAGAAGGGAGGTGAGGTAGGAGGGGGCGAGGTGATGGAGAGCCTTGAAGCCAATGGTGAGGAGTTTCTGCCTGATGCGTAGGTTGATTGGTAGCCTTTGCACACAGTAAGCGCTCAATAAATACGATTGAATGAATGAATAACCTGATTACCTTGTATCTACCCCAGTGCCTGGCACATAGTAAGCAATTAGCAAATACCATAATTACTATTATTATTATTTGGGTACTCCCTCACCCACAAACGTTTGTACCCGCCTATACCCAAACGTTTGTTGCTTTCACCTACTTTTGTTTTAGGGTCTGACTCCCCTTCTTTAGTGTAGGCTCTTTATGGGCAAGAATCATATTTACCAGCTCCGTTGTATTCTTCCAACAGCTTAGTACAGTGCTCTGCACAAAGTAAGGGCTTAAGCTGACTTTACTTCCACCCCAAACTCTTGAAGTAAGTCCTGAGTTCTGATTCAATCAAGTCAATCAATCACGTATACTTACTTAGCTCTTATTGTATGCAGAACACTGAACTAAGTGCTTGGGAGAGCACAGTATAACAGAGTTGATAGACATGTACCTATTCACAATAATAATAATGATAATAATGATAATTGTGGTATTTGTTAAGCATTTACTGTGGGCCACACATTGTAGTAAGTGCTGGGTGGATACAAGCAAATCAGGTTGGACACAGTCCCTGTGCCACCTGGGGCTCAGTCTTAATCCCCAATTTACAGATGAGGTAACTGAGGCCTAAAAGGTTAAGTGACTTGCCCAAGGTCACCCAGCAGACAAGTGTTGGAGCTGGGATTAGAATCCAGGTCCTTCTGACTCCCAAGATTGTGCTCTATCCACTGAGCCACACAGGGCGTTTACACCTTTACATGATAATAATCATGCTTTGTATTTAAATAGCTCTTTAACCACATCTCAGTTAGGTAAGGAGAAACAGGTTTTATTATCTTCATTTTACATATGAGGAGACTGAGGTCACAAGAGATGAAATGCCTTGCCTAAGGTTACACATTAAGCCACTGGTAGAGGTCTCCAGACTCCCAGCCCAGCACTCTTCCCACTGGACTATGCTGCCTCCCATATTCATTAAATATAGTCCAAAGTTGTGATCTGGCCCCCCAACTCTTTGAAAATGATCAGTCTGAATCACATAAACCAGTTTGGTAACTTTCCACATCTTGTCTCTGGCCTGGAATGCCCTCCCTCCTCAAATCTGACAGACAATTACTCTCCCCCCTCTTCAGAGCCTCAATGAAGGCACATCTCCACCAATAAGCCTTCCCTGACTAAAGCCCTCTTTTCCTCTTCTCCCTCTCCCTTCTGCGTTGCCCTGACTTGCTCCCTTCATTCATTTCCCCTCCCAGCCCCACAGAGCTTGTGTACATATCTATATTTCACTTACTTATATTGTTGTCTGATTTCACCTCTACACTGTAAGCTAGCTGTGGGCCGGGAATGTGCTTGTTATATTATTATATTGTACTCTCCCAAGTGCTTAGTCCAGTGCTCTGCACACAGTAAGTGCTCAATAAATTCAATTGACTGACTGACTGGCTGACCGTTTGAAAAGGTACATTCTATTGAGCAGTTTTCCCCAAACTCTGGAATTAGGAACCCAAAAATCCAGTGATTGGTTTGACCAAAGACTTACGGGACCAGGAGAAAGATTATGGTGTTCTCTGACTGCATCTAAATGGTGAAAAGCACACTACTGGGGCCACCACAGTAAGCAGGTGAGAGTCAGGTGGGTGGATATGGGCCACAAAAACTGTGCTCATTCAAAGCTGAATAAGTCCTGATCTCCATCTCTCTCCTTCCGTGCAGTCTTGCATTTCCTGGGTGTTCCACCTACACCTCAAACTTATCATGTCCAAAATGGAACTCTTTACCTCTCTACCCAAACCCTTTTCTCCTCATGATTTTCCTATCACTGTAGACAGCACCACCATCCTCCCTATCTCATGAGCCTGTAACCTTGGTGTTATCCTCAACTCATCTCATTTAGCTCACAGATTCAATCTGTCACTAAATCCTGTCAGTTCAACCTCCACTTTGCTAAAATCTGCCCTTTCCTCAACTATCCCCCCCTGTAGACTGTAAGCTCATTGTGGGCTTATTAGAGGGAATGTATCTACCAACACTGTTATATTGTACTATCCCAAGTGTTTAGTACAGTCTTTTGTACACAGTATGTGCTCAATAAATATGATCAATTGATTGAATATTGAGTGAGCCAAAACAGATACAGAATAGTAAGAGTGGAAGCATGAATCTGGGATTGGCAAAATCAAGGTTGCACTTTACCACTTAATAATTTTGGTTTATATCAACAATAGAGTTCTACAGTTAGAGGGAAATCTCAAAGCAAGAAATAACACTAATCAGCGTCTTTTTCTTCCACAAAGGCAATGTGTAGAGAATGTGTCCTAGTGGAACTGGTTTTCTTTTTTTGTGGTATTGGTTTAGCGTTACTGAATTAGCATTACTAGTGCCAAGCACCATTCTAAACACTAGGGTAGATACAAGCTAATCAGGTTGGACACAGTCCATGTCCCACATGGGGCTCACTGTTTAATACCCATTTTAGAGATGAGGTAATTGAGGCACCGAGAACTTAAGTGACTTGTTGGTTTCACAGCAGACCAGTGGTGGAGTCAGGGTTAGAACCCAGTTTCTTCTGAATCCCAGGCCCATGCTCTATACAGGAGGTCATGCTGCTTCTCTGTGTGTGAACTGTTCTTGATAATGAAATACATGTCGCATCACTGAGATTTTTTTTTTAAATGGCATTTGTTAATTTATTCAGTTGCATTTATTGAGCACTTACTGTGTGTAAAGCAATATACTAAGCGCTTGGGAGAGTACGGTATAACAATCAACAGACACATTCCTGCCCACAATGAGCTCACAGTCTAGAGGGGGGACAGACATGAATATAAATGAATAATACCCATTTAATACCCAGTTTAATACCCATTTTAGAGATGAGGTAATTGAGGCACAGAGAACTAAAGTGAGTTGTTGGTCTCACAGCAGACCAGTGGTGGAGTCAGGATTAGAACCCAGTTTCTTCTGAATCCCAGGCCCATGCTCTATACAGCAGGTCATGCTGCTTCTCTGTGGGTGAACTGTTCTTAATAATGAAGTACATGTTGCATCACTGGGATTTTTTTTTTTCAAATGGCATTTGTTCATTCATTCAATTGCATTTATTGAGCGCTTACTGTGTGCAAAGCAATATACTAAGTGCTTGGGAGAGTACGGTATAACAATCAACTGACACATTCCTGCCCACATTGAGCTCACAGTCTAGAGGGGGGACAGACATGAATATAAATGAATAAATAGATAAATAAATTACATATATATACACAGATATATAAAAGGGCTTACTCTGTGCCAAGCATTGTGCTAAATGCTGGGGTAGGTACAAGTTAATAAGGTTGGACTCAGTTTCTATCCCTCGTATAGCTCACAGTCTTAATCTCTGTTTTACAGATGAGGTAAGTGAGGCACAGAGAATAATAATAATTGTGGTATTTGTTATGGGCCTACTATGTGCTAGATACTGTACTAAGCACTGGGTTGGATACAAGCAATTCAGATAGGACACAGGCCCTGTCCTACATGGGGTGCACAGTCTCAAACCCCATTTTACTGATGAGGTAACTGAGGCACAGAGAAATGAAGTGACTTGCCTCAGGTCACACAACAGACAAGTAGCAGACTCACAGGACTGTCCTCTTTCCACTAGCCACGCGGCTTCTTACACTGTTACCAGGCTTTAAGAGCTATTTAACTTAATCCTTTTCTTCCAGTCTTGTTTGCAAATGGACAAAGAGAGGTAAGTTGGCAAAATGCAGAAAGCTATTTGGTCAAAGTAGCCCACCTCCATGAAAATATAATTCAGTGCCACCAAATACAATGTCTCCTTTTCCTTTTAGTGTTTTTCAAAGGTTACTGCTGTTCTTTATTTTATGGGCACATTTTTCTTGATACTGTACTTTCGTGTTTTTGTGTTTTCCTTGTAATGCTTATGCCATGCTTCATATCTATTTTGAGAGTTCAGACATAGTAACGAACCCCCAAACCACTGCCCCTTAAGTAAAAATAAACGGTGGGTCATTCAGCTTTCAGCCTCTTAACTAAATTTAGTAATGAGTGCTGCATTTAGCACCGAGCTGGCAGAGTCTTTGAATAGTTTACCGTAATGATTTCCGTGTTTCAACGTTTTCACTTAGTGGTGTTTCTAAAATGCCACCCTTATGGATCTTTTAAAGGTGGTTGGACTGGCTTTGGATGGGTGGATTGCTGAACACATTGGAATTCTTCATAATTAGGGAGAATGTGGTTTAAGCTAGTTAATGTTTGTCCAAATGCCACAAAATGAGCAGCATTAGTGCTGCCCCTTGTGGGTTTTTTCTTTTCCCATCCCTCTGAAACAGCCAAGCCTTTAAAACCGAATTCTAGAGGCAGACATTTTTGGCTAGCAGGCTAAGGTGAGAGGTCTTTTTAGTACAAGACCTTTTATTTCTAACTTTACTGGTGCTCCAGAGTCACACTTTTTGCCTGATTCTTTCATTTAAAGAAATCCAACAGTAATCTAAAGCCAATAAGCAAGGAAACAGATTGCCTTCATCCTCACATAGTAAAGCAAGTATTACTATGGTTACCTAAAGACTTAGGCTGGAGCCTCCCTGGTGAGCTGAACTTATGTACATACCCATAATTTCTATATATTAATGTCTGTCTCCCCCCTCTAGACTCTAAGATAGTTGTGGGCAGGTAGTGTGTCTGTTATACAGTTATATTGTACTCTCTCAAGCGCTTAGTACAGTGCTCTGCACATAGTAAGAGCTCAATAAATACAATTGCTTGATTGATCGAGAAGTTACACTAGTGGTTCTAGGATCACTGGTTTGAAAGCAGAGTACATTGCCCCATGTCTCCATTCCTGGGGCAGATGAAGGGAGTACAAGAAAATTTAAATTTCCTGATCTTTGGATTAAGTGTGTCATTTAATAATAATAACAACAACAATAATAATAATGGTATTTATGTGCCAAGCACTGTTTTAAGCACTGGAGTAGATACAAGGTAATCAGGTTAGACACAGTCTGTGTCTCACATGGGGCTCACAGTTTTATTCCCCTTTTTACAGATGAGGTAGATGAGACACAGAGAAGTTAAGTGACTTGTTCAAGGTCACAGCAGACAAGTAGTGAAGCTGGGATTAGAACCCAGAACCTTCTGACTCCCAGGCCCTTATTCTATCCACTTACCAAATGTAGACAGTACAATTTCACCCTCTTTGTGGCCTAGGACCCTTTATTGAAGGACATGCATTTAAACTAGCAGAGTGACTTGTAAAATTTGACAGGTGAGAAGAAAAAAATTGTACTCTCCCAAGAACTTAGTACTGTGCTTTGCCCCAATAAGCACTCAATAAATACCATTGATGACGATGAGAAAAAGAAAACATGCCCATTAAAACCACTTCGATTTGTCCCAGGAGATTTTTTTCACATTTCCGGTCCTGTCAGAAAGTAGTTATGTTGTACTCTGCTGATATGGCAGGTGTCAATTGTTTGATTTTTTTTTTTTTGAAACTTCTGTGCATGATTTGGATTTGGGGGCCAATCAGCATTCAGGGGAAGAATAGCTGGGGAGAACTGGCTTGGAGAGATTTTGAGGAAGGGTGGCAGCAGGCTTGAAGAGTAGCCAACAGAATCTGATTTCCTTTTTCCCAGGTCCCAACCGCCAAGATTCTCCTTGGTCCTTCTCTCCCTCAGATTCCTGGACATTTCCTGGACACCTCTCCCATCATCCTTGTTACAGCCCCTCCTTTAATACGTACTTTCCTCTCCTCATTTTTCCTCTCAGACCTCCATCCTTGCCCCTGCCCTCCCACACAAGCACCACCACCACCACCACCACTGTTCCCATTCTTTTACCCTCCTCAAAATGACAATTTCATTTGTGTTTCTTATGGCTCAAAAGCCATTGCTTAAAGGAATGCTGCCAAGTTTAAGTCAATCAAAATGGCATCACTAACCTCTTGTTTCATGTGGTTTGCCTGTTTGCTGCCCACCGAGAATGAAAGCAGTTATGTAGGACTTCTAAGCAATTTGATGGTCTATTTAAGCCTGTGGATGGGGGAACGGTGTGAGGCTGGATGATGCGATAAATGAGACAGTTCAGTTTTGCAGCTGAGCTGGGGGTAAGGTGACCACAGGTGCCACTGTTTCTCCTCTAGACTGTAAGCTTGTTGTGGGCAGGGAATGTGTCTGTTTATTATCTGTCTTTCCCAAGCACTTTAGTAGGGTGCTCTGCACACAGTAAGTGCTCAATAAATATGATTGACAACTGCCTGGGCGGCTGTGGTGCTGTAGGTGAACCCATCTAATCCGGCCTACCCCGAGCCATGTTGTTGCCAGGTGGTGGTGATGACGGTACCATCTTGGTGCTGGGTTGGGCAGTCCATTTGGGGCCTCAGCAAAATAGTGGCAGCTGCAAACCAGGGGGAGCAGCAGAGTAGCCCCTGCATCAGCCTTTGCTGGGGCCATGAATGAATGGAAGTTTTGGGTGTATGTTGAAAACTCATTCATTCATTCAATCACATTTATTTATTCATTCAATCATATTTATTGAGGGCTTACTGTGTGCAGAGCACTGTATTAAGCACTTGGGAAGTACAAGTTGGCAACATATAGAGGCGGTCTCTACCCAGCAACAGGCTCACAGTCTAGAACTGGGAGACAGTCAACAAAACAAAACATTTATTGAGTGCTTATTGTGTTCAGAGCACTATACTAAGCGCTTGGGAGAGGACAATATGACAATAAAAAAGCACATTCCTCTCCCACAGTGAGCTTTCTATTCAAGCACAGCCTAAGCAGAGGCTAGTAGTGCTAATGAGGCAGAAGTGGTGGCCACAGCAACTGTGGCTTCTGCTGCTACAGAAGTGGTGGCCACAGCAACTGTGGCTTCTGCTGCTATAGGAGGTAGTTTAAGTGAATCAGCTTGACCTAGCAGAAGGAAAAAGGCCCTGGGAGTCAGAAGACCTAGGTTCTAACTCCTGTTCCACCACTTGTCTGCTTTGTGATCATAGGCAAATGACTTAACTTTTCTGTTCCTCAGTTACCACATCTGTAAAATGGGATTAAGACTGTGAACCCCTTATGGGACATGGACTATGTCCAACCCGATTATCTTGGGTCTACCCCACCACTTAGTACAGTGCCTGACACAGAATAAGCACTTAACAAATATCACCATCATTATTAACTTGGTGAATTTTTAGAAATTTACTTACCAATTGAGGGTATTTATTAAGCACTTTCCTATGGCCAGACCACTGTACTAAGCACTTGGGCAAGTACAATACAACAGAGTTGGCAGACACGTTCCCTGCCCACAATGAGCTTATAGTTTAAACTTATGTGTTTATAAAACTGTATTATTATTATTAAAGGGCTGAAGTGTAAGCATTTGGATATGAGAAATGCTGAGGTAGAGTCAAGATAATCAGGTTCCCACATGGGCTCACAGTCTGAGTAGGAGGGAGAGAAGGCATTGAATCTCTGTTTTGCGTATTAGGGACATAACAGAGAAGTTAAGTGACTTGCCCAAGGTCACACAGCATGCTAGTGGCGGAGCTGGGATAAGAACCCAGGTCCTCTAATTCCTCCGCCAGTGTTATTTCTACTTAGGCCACACTGCTCTTCAAGTTCTATAAACCTTCAGGTATTCTTGACTTTCTTGAGCCTAAACTCTTTGTCATGTGGTCAGGGAAACTGCAATAGGAAGAGAAGCAGCATCTTACCTGGATGAGTCAGGATAGTTGAAAAGTTGCAGGCTCCTCCTCCCCCTCCCATCCCCCTTACTGTGGGGGTTCCCCAAGGTTCAGTTCTTGGTCCCCTTCTGTTCTCGATCTACACTCACTCCCTTGGTGACCTCATTCGCTCCCACGGCTTCAACTATCATCTCTACGCTGATGACACCCAAATCTACATCTCTGCCCCTGCTCTCTCCCCCTCCCTCCAGGCTCGCATCTCCTCCTGCCTTCAGGACATCTCCATCTGGATGTCTGCCCGCCACCTAAAACTCAACATGTCCAAGACTGAACTCCTTGTCTTCCCTCCCAAAGCCTGCCCTCTCCCTGACTTTCCCCTCACTGTTGATGGCACTGTTGAAGTTCATCAGTTTTCACTTTAAAAATCTTCACCTGCTAATTCTCTGCTGATGAAATCTGTTCTCGGCATCTCTTTCTGGCAGGAGAAAGACTTAATTAAAACAAAGTTCAGAACTTTAATAATAATAATAATAACAATAATAATAATAATAATAATGCTACTTGCTAAGTGCTATGTGCTACGTCCTGTTCTAAGCAAAGAGGTAGGTACAAGTTAATCAGGTCTCTGTCCCACATGGGGCTCACACTCATCCCTATTTTACAGATGAGGGAACTGAGGCACAGAGAAATTAAGTGACTTGTCCAAGATCGCACAGCAGAAATGTGGCAGAGCTTGGATAGAACCCAGGTCCTTGTGACTCCCAGGCCTGTGCTCTATCATCATCATCATCATCAATCGTATTTATTGAGCGCTTACTGTGTGCACAGCACTGTACTAAGCGCTTGGGAAGTACAAGTTGGCAACATATAGAGACAGTCCCTACCCAGCAGTGGGCTCACAGTGTAAAAGGGGGAGACAGAGAACAAAACCAAACATACTAACAAAATAAAATAAATAGAATAGATATGTGCAAGTAAAATAAATAAATAGAGTAACAAATATGTACAAACGTATATACATATAAACAGGTGCTGTGGGGAAGGGAAGGAGGTATGCTACTTCTCCATCCGTTCACCCTTCAGTTGTTATTCCCCACACATTTTATATATAAAAAAAAAGTTTCGTCATCATCAGGGTCCCCAAAGGTGGGTGCTTTAGATGCCTTTGGCATTAGTTAAACTAATAACTGCTGCATTGGAACCTGCATTGGAACCTGGAAATCAGGATCTCTCTTGAAGGTTCATTTATGATTGTCCCTGTTCTTAAGCAGTTAGGAATCCTCTAATTTCAGACTACTGGAACCCAGAATTGCAAAAGCTGTCACTTTTAACACGAATAAGAACTCTGGTTTGAATTTTTGCAAAATATGTCATCTTCCATTCTGCCTGCCGACCTTGGTTTCTGCCGTCTTGGATTCAGCTCCAGGATGACCCTGATGCTCTCTTGTGGTGGTCTGGGACCTGGTACTTGAAGGATTTATTCTGCAGCTTGTCTTTACAGGGTCTTTGTCCTGTCCTGTCGTTTTTCCTCGTATGTGGCTTCTTTGGAACATGATGAAGGAATCCGGGGTGTGGACTTCCCTTGAGTGATTTGGATTAGGCATGTGTAGTCTGCTGTCAAATAACAAGTGTGTGGAGATAGTTAACCATTGTGTGAGGATTCCGGGGATGGAAAGCCTTCATCTTTTACTTTCCTAATGGACAATTGAGACATTCAGCTTATGTTTGAAAGGAAAATGGGCCAGAGCGGTCTAGCTGGCCTCCCCAGACTAAAGCGGGGGGTAGAGGCAAATAGAGAAAAGGATTATTGATAGGGGAAACAACTGGTGTTGAGTCCTGGGAGGGAATGTTTATTTCCCTGCTCTCTAGGAGGGATTTGGAAAGAGCCATAATCCTGGGTTAGGAGTAATTTGTTACAGCAAGATGATACTTGAGTGGCAGGAGGATTCTGGCGGAGGCAGGAAGACTTTTATTCAGGGGAGTTGTTGGGCTTCCAGAAGGTCAGCCACACATAAATCTTCACCCTGGTCTGGTGTTTGTTCCTGCACAAGCAAAATGAACCAAAAGGGTTGCTGACCTTTCTGCTTCCTGGGTGTTGCATTACGAAGGCCACTCGCCACATGCTCGTTACAGCTAGAATTTTACAATAAAGAATCTGGACGGAGACATTGAGAGCCAGTAGACCTCTTGCAAACGTGACTGAAAAAAAAAATGACATCATAATTCCTGGCCTCACTATTTGCCTGTTACAGGTGCTTTGATTTGTTCTGATTTGTTTCTTTGTGTAAACACCTGGCGGGCAAATCCCTTTTTTGGGGAAGGCCGATGAGGCTTGATGCAGAAAAACTCAAACCAGAGTTCTTATTCGTGGCAAAAGTGACAGCTTTTGCAATTCTGGGTTCCAACAGTCTGAAATTAGAGGACTCCCAACTGCTTAAGAACAGGGATTCAATCATAAATGAACCTTCAAGAGAGATCCTGAAAAATCTGGTGTGAATTTAGCTGACATTGGTAGAGAAACTGCCCCCAGAACTAGCTATACTAGAACTAGTTAGTATTCCCAAGAAAACCTTCCAGGGGCCCTCGTTTGTTGTATTTATTATCTAGCACTAGAAGGTGATAGTATAACTGCTAGTTTCACTGTAGAGAGTAAGTTTCTTCTGTAGAACTTGGGCACTACATTTTTTCTTTTATCTTTTAGATAGAGAACTTCTAGTAGTTTTTCAGCTTCACAGAAATTGAGGCAAAGAGAGGTTAGGTCATTTGGGAAAGTTCACACAGTGGTGGAGTCCGGAGAAGAACCTAGGCTTCTTAACTTCCTTTCCAGGATTCCACTTCCTCATTTTTGTGTCGTTCTTTAGCAATCTATCACAAATCAAATTTATAATAACGAAACAAAAAACTCTTAAGTTTACTTCCTTTATGTGTTTTACTTCCGATTATACTTGATGCATTAGATTGTAAACCTCCCAATATCAGGGAACATGTCTTTTTGCATCTTGTGTACTTTCCGAAGTGTTTGGGACAGTGCTGTACACAAAGTAGGCACTAAATAATTACCAATGACTGATTGAGGATTCCACACCCCCCTCACATACCAGCCATGTACTAACCCAACCGTAGAAGAAAACTCCTCGTAACTGTTGTTTATTCTTCCTAGGACCACACTTAAAAAAGGTTTGTTGTTTCCTAAGAGACAGAGTTGGATATTGAGAAGCAGAGTGGCCTAATGGAAAGAGTACGGGCTTGGGAGTCAGAGGACCTGGGTTCTAATAATAATGATAATAATGATGGTATTTGTTAAGCGCTTACTATGTGCAAAGCACGGTTCTAAGCGCTGAAGCACTGTTCTAAGTGCTGAGTAATAATGTTGGTACTTGTTAAGCGCTTACTATGTGTCAAGCACTGTTCTAAGCACTGGGGTAGATACAAAGTAATCAGGTTGTCCCACGTGGGGCTCACAGTCTTCATCCCCATATTACAGATGAGGGAACTGAGGGCCAGAGAAGTGAAGTGACTTGCTCAAAGTCACACAGCTGACAAGTGGCGGAGCCGGGATTTGAACCCACAGCCTCTGACTCCAAAGCCCGTGATCTTTCCACTGAGCCACGCTGCTTCCTCTAATAGTCACTTAACTTCTCTGTGCCTCAGTTTCCTCATCTGCAAAATGGGAATTCAATACTTGTTATCCCTCCTACTTACTCTGTTAGGTCCATGTGGGACCTAATTATCTAGTATGTACCCCAGCGCTTAGTACCACAATTATTATTATTACTAGAAAGTTTGTATGTTTGAAGAATGGTACAATTAATTAATGCATTTCTTTACTATTTCCTAGGAGCTAACCTAGCTTTTAGGGGGAAAAAAGCCAAAACGTTTTTAAAACTGTATTTGTTAAGTAATTACTATGTGCCAGGTACAGTAGTAAGCACTGAGGTAGATACGAGGTAGTCGGGCTGGACTCAGTCCCTGTCCTAAATGGGGCTCACAGTTTTAATCTGCATTTTATAGCTGAGGTAACTGAGAAACAGAGAAGTTAAGTGACTTGCCCAAAGTTATACAGCAGACAGTTGGTGGAGCTGGGTTTAGAACCCAGGTCCTGACTCCCAGGCCCTTGCCCTATCCAGTAGGCCAAGCTGCATCTCATAAATTTAATTTCATAAGTTAATGTGTTTCTGGACAAGAACAGTTCACTCAGGTCATCCACCTGTAGAGCTATCCAATTCCTCCATCAGGATCCATCTTATTTCATCAGTTTGCTTTCCATAGAGCTATTTTAAACTCTTTTCTACTACCTAGAGTCAAGACCAGCATGGCGTAATGGGTAGAGGACAGGCCTAGGAGTCAGAAGGTCATGGTTTCTAATCCCTGCTCCTCCACTTGTCCGCTGAGTGACCTTGGGCAAGTCACTTGGCTTTTCTGTGTCTGTTACCTCATCTGTAAAATGGGGATTGAGACTGTGAGACCCACGTGGGACAGGGACTGTGCCCCACCTGATTTTCTTGTATCCCCCCCATGCTTAGTACAGTGCCTGGCACATAGTAAGCACTTAACAAATACTGTTATTATTATTATTAAGACCAAATGGTGTCTAAACTGGAGATATGTCACAGGCCTTTGTGCTATCTTACTGGCTCCACAAGCCCTACACCAGGTGAAGGAATATAAGTGTAAAGCTTGAAAAATACCCCTTGGCTTCCTTGCAGATAAGACAGAGGACATTGAGGGTCTCTGCTGCACAGTTGTTCCACAAGGTGCAGAGGTCTTGTCAGTGCAGGAAAAATGCAGGAGCATCTGAATTTTATGTAGTGCCTGATGTGGGTAAAGAAGGGTAAAGCTGACTATATATGATGCTTTCAAATCTAAAATGGATTTAGTTTTGTCTTCAGAAACAACTAGCCTATTGGATTCATTGATAGATTTGTTAGTTTACTGGAGGCTTCCTATTTATAATACAATTCAGATAGATAAGTATAACACCACTGAATTGAAAGGAGGTAGCTAACTATAAAGGTTTTTAGCAAAATGCTGAAGTGTAATGGTAGAGTCTGGCTGAAAAACCTCCTTTCTGATCTCATTGAGAGAACAGAGCAAAGGACTCTTGATATCATTTGAGTGGGCACTAAATATTAGGGGACTGTTCTCAGCAAAAGGCCTACATATAGGGTGGCCTCAAAGCACTCAAAATTTGTGGCCATCATTCAATCAGTGGTATTTATTGAGCACTTACTGTGTGTAGAGCACTGTACTAAGCACTTGGGAGAGTACATCAGAGTTGTTAAACATATTCCCTGCCCACGACAAGCTTACTGGCCATCCCTTTGCCAATTCCAAACCATCTCCCCACCCCAAAATAGCAGGCAAGGGGCATACCAACTAAAACTTGGACTGTCTTTAGGCAGGGTGAAAGATCTGCTTGACTACAGGGACAGTAATAATTCCCTCTTTCTTGAGGAAATAAGGAAAGGAGGTATTTGTGACTGAAGATTGAAATATACTTCAGCCCAAACTGTATGAGGTAATCCTCATTGAAGTTCTAGTGTGAGCCTCTTAATTGCTTTCCTTAGGATTTCATGCCATCATTAATTTGTTAGTTACCATGACTCAAGGGCAGCAGTGAATGAGATTTTGTGCATTGCTGGCTTGGTAGATTGACAGATATGTTGGGAGTAGTTGGACGGGAGGCTGACACAGTTGAGCAAAAGATGATTTGAAGGAATGTGTGTGTGCATGCCCACATGTACACATGTACACAAGCACTCTCTCTCTCTCTCTCTCTCTCTCTCTCCCCCCACCCCCCACCGCCTCCCCCGCCCTCCTCCCCTCCGCCAGAACTGTGAGGGCCAGCTTTGCTGCATTCTTAACCTAGCTTTCCTCATGTTTCTTGGGGATTATATCCCATGAGAAGTAAGAGAGAATAGAGTTGGAGGAAGGGGCGAAATGCTGATTTGTGCATATTGAAAACTTGGGCTCGTTGTGCCTGTATCAGGTGACTTTTCCTTGGGCCGTGGCCTTTAAAATGCATTAGTGTTGATCGGCTGGAGAGGTTCACTTTTACCATCCAGAACAGTTTTCAGTTGATGTTTCAAAGATTTGGTATTCAACAACTCCTTGCCAAAACATTAGCATGACAGATATGAAAATCCTTCAGTGGCAGGGTTGGTGGTTAGGTTAGAAACCACTAAGTTTGCTGCTGACTTAGAAAGTGTGACACTGGGGAAGTTGTTTCCGATCTCCAGTTGCCTCAGTACATACTGCTATAAAAGGGGACAGAAAATAATTAGCTAAGGTAGAAATTACATTAATGTTTGTGGAGAAGTTTGAGAAAGCTGAGGAGAACTGCTGTGTGGTAGAGCAGAGCAGGATGATTTAATTGTAGGTTTTCAGAGTAGTTTTTAAAGTTGTCTGAGACTTTGTGAACTTTTGTCTTGGTCATGAGCGCTACAGTGCACTGGTAAGGTGTTCCTAGAAACACAAGAGTATCGGAAGAAAAAGTAGTGACTTAAAAAAAATTGATTTGATATTGTGGTACAATCTGACCACAGAGTTAAAGCAGGCACTTATGTGATTGTGCTTAAGTGTTAGAATATTGCACATTTAATTGTTCTTATTATACTAAGGCACTGGGAAGTGAGTTAAGGGAAATGTTTGCACTCTGAGTGTAGTTCTTTGTCATTTTGAAGTAATTTTAGTCAGTTTTATTTTTAATTGACTTTGGCATTAGACAGGGCTTCATGTATTAGTGCTTCTGAAGTTCATGATTTTTTCCCCCCACAGTTAACATTATAATAAAAAATTACCTAAGGGTTAATAGCTCTCTAGTTTTACAGTAAGATGTTTTCCAGAAATATGGGTGGGTAGTGTTGGGGCTTGTGATTATCATTTTTTTTGTTGAGTAGAAATAGCGACCTTTACAGTTCTGCAGATTTTTCTTCTGTGTTATGTGGTTTAAGGGAGATGAGTCAAATAGTTTTAAAGAGGGAAACTTTGAACCCAAGTTTTCAAGAAGTTTCAGAGTGGTTGGCTGGATTTTTCAGTTGACTTACATAAAATATCCCAGTAGCCTTAACTGGCAAGAGCACAAGCCTGAGAGTCAGAAGGATCTGGGCTCTAATCCCAGTTCTGTCGCTTGTTTGCTGTGCGATCTTGGGCAAGTCACCTAACTTCTCTGTACCTGTTATCTATAAAATAAGAATTCAGACTGTGAGTCTCTCGTGGGTCATGGACTGTGTCCAACTTGATTAGCTTGTATCTACCCCAGTGCTTAGTACAGTGTCTGAAACATAACGCTTAACAAATGCCATAAAAAACAATTCCCCTGCCCCCCCGACCCCCGTCATACCCCCAAAAAACCAGAATCGAGAGAAGATACTCCATGAGCTCTGGGGCCATAGGGTCAGGGTCAAAATCCAGTGAGAAGCGTTTCATGGATAATTTACGTAATAAATAGATAAGTAGATAATAGATAAGTTAGTTCTCTATTTTGGGGGATTGTAGAGCCCTAAAGAACAGAACCCATGAACAATGAAGCCTTCCTCCAAATGATGGCACTTGTTGAGGGAGTTCTGGATAATCAATCAATCAGTGGTATTTATTGAGCACTCATAAGGACTTGGGAGAGTACAATGTATGTGAAGCAGCATGGCCCAGTGGAAGGAGTACGGGCCTGGAAGTCAGAAAGCCCTGGGTTCTTATCCTGACTGTAACAGTTGCTTGCTGTGTACTGTCAAGTCTCGTAACTTCTCTGTGCCTCAGTTTACTCAACTGTGAAGCGGTGATTAAGTGCGTGTTCTCCCTCCTATTTAGACTGTGAGCCTCATCAAGACAGGGATTGTGTCTGACCTAATGAAGTTGCACCAAAGTATTTAGAGCAGAGTTGATACATAGTAAGCACTTAACAAATACTATAAAAAAAAAAGCATAGTTGGTTTGGTAGACACATTCCCTGCCCACAGTGAGTTTACAGTCTAGTGGTAATCTGAACTCCTGTGAGGGGGTCGAGAGAGAGAGGGACAGAGACAGACACAAGGGGGTTGGTTGGAGGGAGAAATTGACGTCACTTTTTATTTCAAAAAGAGGGATGGTTATTTGTGAGACTGTGGTATAGTGGTTAGTGTCTGGAATACTGAGTCAGATGTAAGGGTTGTGACATTCTATTCCTAGTTTCCTCTTTCTTCACCCTCCCCACTCTTCCATGCTGTTCTATTCTAGTCACTGTATGTTTGTACTTTAAAGTGTGTTTTCAAAGTTTCACACGCTACCCCATTCCTTTTAGATTCACAGGATTTTCTAATTTTCTTTATAGGTACTCTAATAACCTATGCTATCTAAAGAACCCTTCAACTAAATTTAGATAAACCAGCTAGATTTAGCTGGTGATGTTACCAAGGGTGTGAAGTTTTAACTTTGCTGTTTAGTTCTTGTTTTTTGGAAGAGTGGGGGAGTGGGAGGGAGGCTGGTTGTTAGTAAAGGACTTTGAAACTCCTCCTCAGAACCAACTTCCCAAGCACCTTACAGGTCTCAAACTCAGCCACCAGAAAAAGCCACGATCTTAGGGGAGTTCCAGAACAGAACTGCATTATAGTTTCTCTGAAGCGCTGAGAATGGTAGTGAAGTAATAAGGGAGTTTATGAACCCACTTTACTCACAAGGCACTCATATTTTCCATTTTCTCTATATATGTACATAAATAAACATATACATATATAATATATTAATTAGTGTAAAAAATCCCAAGCCCTTTTAGATATCAGAGAGTGAAAAAAGGTAAACACTTAGCAGCCTTTAAACAACTTTGGTTTCTTCATAAGTACTTTGGGATTTCATAGATTTGGGAGTTAAGCACAGAAGTCTAAACTTAATAATTATTTCACTTATGGTCTTGGAGAAATACTATTAAAAACATTATTTAAGAAACCTTAATAGTCCATGATCAGAACCTGTTATTAAGCAAAGGATAAAAAAAGTAAGCCAAGGTAGTCCAATTTTGAAAAGGTAAAGCCCATCAGAGCCCATTTCCCTGGTTTTCACTACAATAATTCCCACAGCTCTATTTGAGTCCAGTTTGTTGTAAAGTTTAATGTTTTTGTAGGCAGTCATAATTTCCCCATCCAGGCAGCCGAGGAGGAAAAGAGTCCAGTGTTGTTTTTGCAGCAGAAACAGTGGGAATTTTTTTTTCCCTGGGATGTGAAACGAGTTTTGGAACTGCTGGGAAAATCAGGCATGGTTTTCCTCGTCTCTTCCTCAAATCGGAGCAACCTCCCACCCTCATTGGCATTTAGGACCCAAAGAATAGAATTTCCTGCTATTTAACTGCTTGAGGAAGGAAAGGATTTACCTCCTGCTTGTAATAGGACCTAATTTTCATTTTTCTAGTTCTTATTAAGCTCCTATTGCAGAAGGCACAGAAAAATCTGTGAAAGCAATCACTTTTTAAGTCACCATTTTCTTATAAAGGGTCCCGATGGTAACTCTTCTTCTGCCAAAAGAAGCTTGTCCATCTGGAGTTTCTGCCTTAAGACGTGATGCATTGTACACAGATTGTGGGGGCACAGTAATTATGTGGTGTCTTGTTCCATTGTGAAAGAGAGAGTTGTTGAGGGGCGGTTACTGCTACGTAACGCCACAAGATTGTGTGCTCTTTCTCCACCATCTGGATTCAGTTAGCTTTCTTGGGAGTAGAGCTGAGTCTCATTTCCTCCAACCAGTAATGTTATATAGGCAGTGATCCTGTTCTGCCCTAACATAATTGAAAATTATGTGTATTGTAGACCCGGAGCGCTGAAATGTAGACTTGTAAAAATATGTGGTTCAGGTAGCCTGTGGAGATTGGATCTGGCACACAATGAAGCTTTTATGTAAAGTAAGAATTATAAGCCACCACATTAATATTGCATTATGGGCATGACAATTCCTGGACGTGGAGTCTTTGAGTCAGGCTTGTCACTTTAAACAAAGCTAATATTTCATACTTTATCAACAGGGCTGGCATTTGAATGTGAGCAAATTACACTTTGCACATGTCTAACATTGAAACTGTCAGTTAGTCTGACACCACAATAACTGGCCATAGGGTCTCAGCCTCCTTTTAAAATAGAGGCCAAGCTTCTTTTCCTTGGTATTCTGCATTTCTTCAGTAGGAAGTGGGTAGGTTGGAGGCTTCCCATTTTGATTGGACTTATGGAATTGACCTAGTCGAGTGGTTTTGACCAGTGTAGACCATAGAGGGAGAGGCCAGTTTCTCTATGGAGTCATTCCTTCCTTCATTCCTTCCTTCCTTCATTCAGTAATTTATTGAGCACAATACAACAATAAACAGACACATTCCCTGTCCACAGTGAGCTTACAGTCTAGAGGGGACTAATGGTCCCCACCATTAGGAGAGAGTGGATGGCCATGAAGGTAGGAGATTCCAAAGCTTAATTATGAAACTTGTCTTTATTTACTGGAAAGGACACACCAGCCTAACTGGGATTGTGACACGGAGCCATACTTAAGTAGCCAAATGCAGGGCTGGTTCTGTGTAAACTCATGTTTTTGGGTTGATTAATCTAGCCTGGGACTCCTGGGAGGACGGGGGTCTGATCCATTCCCTGTGGAAGTACCTCAGAGAAAACAAAATGGCCCTACTCTCTCACCCTCTTCCTTATGTGGGAATTTGAGTCCTGAGGTGGGGTGGGGCCAGGACTCATTTCCCTCAAGTCCTAGGACGGGATTTTACATAGACCAGCTACATGTAGAGGATTTTTTGTCTTTCTGTAGTTGAGTATCAGTTAGGTGCAGGCCAACAGGCTGTTGGCATGTACATTTTTTTCCATCCTCTAGACTACTGTAAGCTCCTCCTAGACTGTAAGCACCACTGTAGACAGAGATCTTGTTTACTAATTCATTGGTACTGTATCTTCCAAGCACTTAGTACAGTGCTCTGCACACAGTTTATGCTCAATAAATACCTCTGATTGATTGACTGATTTGCCTGTCTGGGCCCATTTCACATCTTATTCTGTGCTTTCAGTGACAGGTGAAAGTGCTTAGAGTAGTTGATTTACAGAGTTTGGAAAGATTTTATTTCAGCTGTCTTTAACCATATCCACAGTACTAGGTGTCAAATACAGTACTGATTGAGGTACATATGTTGACACTATCCATCCTTTTGATTTTAAATACTTTTTTCATTTAAGTAATGAGTTTCCTGGTACTCAAAATGAAGAATATTTTTTTTCGTAGAGGGTAGTGAGTAAATAGAATTTTAGCTTGTGTAAAAGCAGCATCTATTAAATCTAGGAAGTTGTTTAAGTACATCCTCCTTTTCCCTAAGAAAAGGATAAGTAAACTGACAATCTCTTTAAATGATGAACAACAAGCCTGATGATCAACAGAACAATGTTGCTCTGAGTTTATAGTTTCCTTGAACACTTAAAGACTTATATTTTCCTTCCTCCCATTTTTGCTACATCTATTAGGTGTCTGGCTTTATTCTCATTCTTCCCTGTCCTCTCCCCTCTTCCCTATTACGAATTCCACATCCCCTCCCTCCTTCTTTTCTTTGCTGTCATTAATGAAAACATGATCTCTGTAGTGCACAGCATTATTTCAGTGATGACATTATAGAAGGAAGCTATTGGTTCTCTGTATGATTCCAAGCCACCCAGCAGCGTTGATTTTAATATTCTAATATTTTTATAGTTCGGTTATAACTACTTTTCATTTTCTCTTAAAATGGGACATTTAGCATTTCTTTTCTAAACATGTTTTTCTTTTCTGTGTTTGTTCCCTCCTTCCAGTATCTCCAGATGAAATGGCCGCTGCTTGATGTTCAGGCAGGGAGCCTGCAGAGTAGACAGGCCCTCAAGGATGCTCGGTCTCCATCTCCAGCTCATATTGTTGTAAGTAACTTGGCCAAGACAATGGCTTCCGTACTTGCAGATGTCATTTCGATGGTGACGGTGTTCAAACTCAGTTTTCTTGGATTGTGGTGTATTCTTCTAAAATGGCTATCGTTGAGGTACCCATGAAGAGTCCTTGAAATTTGCACTTACTCCCAGTTCTCTTGACTTTTTTTCTCTTATTTTTGTCTAACCAGAGTCCAAACTGACTGACTTACAGATTTTGCCATTTCTTATTGAGTCTGCAACTAGCACTGGAGATTTTTTTAGGAATTGCCTAATTCTGAAGACTTTGTATGAGAAAAGACTTTAAAAAAAAAGAAGAAAAAACAACCCTTGCTATTGAGGCTTTTAAAAATGCACTCCTGAGGCCCCTCATGCCCTTCCGTCATAAAGCACAGCACTTTTTGTATTTTATAATTATTCTTCAGAGATGGACTCTGTACTTTGAAATAATGGATGGCATACTTCTATAAAAGTTATAAAAGTTATGATTATGCAAAAGTGGAACTAGTCATTTATTTCGGATGTGAACATAAAGTTGAGATTTCACAATAAGTTTTTAAGTACAAATCAAGTATAATACATAAATGTGGTTAAGGGAAGACATTATAAGATCATAATGATTTTGAAATTTAAAGTACTCTGGGTGCATTAGGAATATTTTCACTCATTTGCTAACCTCAGATTTCTAGGATTTTAGTCTTATGTTCATGTACCCCACATTAGCTCAAGACCACAGCACAGATAACTCCATGTCTTTAAAACCTTTTCTTGCCAATTGTAAAACCGCTGTCACTGGGGGATGGATTGGAAGAGAAGGAGTTAGATAGGTGCCGGTCACTATTTTCTGCCAAGGAAATGGATTCAATCTATAGTTTAGGATTTGCCCACCTTCTTGTAGAATTCAAAGCAACCTACCTTTCCTGAGTGTACTTGTTAATCTGTGTAATGTTGTTCTGGCTTTGCTGGCTAGCATTCCTTCACTGACATCCTCATCAAACGGTAAATTTGGAATCATAGAGGCCGGTCTATAAACAGAGGCTCCTCAACCAATGTACCTGAGTATATGCCTCAGTGATTCCACTCTGGCCTTATAGGTGGGGGAAAAATGTACCAAAATCTAATAGTTTTTTTTTTTTTTAATTGCCTTCCTATAGTTTCAGATTTTTAATTTTTTCATAATGTGTGGAGTTGATTGAGGGTTTGGACCAGCACACCCATTATGAAAGAAGGTCCATTTCTACAGAGCACTGAATTACTTCTGTCTTAGAGAACCTTTGAAACAATGGCTGTTTCCAGTGCTGGGTAGTAACCATCCAGGCGTCCCTGGCCACACCTCTTGTGTGCAGTTGTGGTCTGTCTATCTCTTCCCGCATCCTTTGAATGCTGCTCCGGTTTATGTCCAGTGAGCATACAGAGCTATGCAGTTGTACCCTTTGCCAAAAATAACAAGTGGGGCAGCCCTGGTTCTAAAACCTTATATTCATGTTGCAAATTAAAAAACTGGGGGGAGAGAGCAAAACATTTTTCCAGGAAGCCTTAGTCAGAACAAATGTGGATTTTGGCCATTGGGGTAGCGGGGGTGTCTTAAGGGCCATTTCCCCTTGCTGTTCAATAAAAGGAGTGTTTTCCATAGCAACCACTTTGGAACATATACTACCTCTGAGACGGACCACCTTCCAAAAGAGCCACAGCTGGCATCTGTAATACAATCTTTTGTGCTACTTACGGTGTTTTCGAGTGGTGATAGTGGACCGGGGAGGAGGGAGCACTTCGTGGAAAGAGAAGGGGAGAAGGGAGGAAGGGGCGAAAAAAGATGGTGTGAGTTTTTAGTAATGGTGAGACAAAATTTGCAAAAATGTCTGATGCTCATTTCTAAATGGTTTCCTGTGTTCTGTATAAATGATCTCTTTTGTTCCCTATTTGCACATCTTCGAGAGAGAGAGAGAGAGAGAGAGAGAGAGAGAATGGGGAGATGGTGGAAGAACAGGAGGAACCAGCACATAATACAGTGCCTGGCTCATAGTAAGCACTTAACAAATATCATAACTGCTGCCCTCCCCCCCCCCCCCCCCAATAACAAAAAAAAAAACAGGGCCAAAGACTTCAGAGACTATCAGCATAGGGCTGTGTGGAATTATCTCTGTATTTCTATTTTACGGTCTTTTTCCTAACTGCACCCCAGGATCTGCTGTCTGTTTCCCCGGTAAGACTCAGTGTCAAATATGATTAGCCTTTTTAATGGAGAGAAAAGGAATGCAAGTGAATCCAACATCGGTCTTTGTGCAATTGGAAGACATGCTTTGGGAAAGTGGGGGTACATTTTTCTACTGTCTTTGTGTATTACCTTTCTGGGAGGTTTGTCTTTGAGAGAGTATGAGTGTGTGCATCTGTGTGCAGAATTTGTGATGGAGTGTTATAGTGTTCTATCAAAGATGTTTCAAGGTGAGTGCAGATCACTTCCTTCTCGGAGATCTGGATCTTGGTGCTAATGGCAACATAATAACTTATATAGATTGCATTCATATAATATAACTGTGGTATTTGCTAAGTGCTTAGCATGTGTCAAACACTGTACTAAGCACTGGGTTAGAGACAAGATAATCAGGTCAGAACCAATCTTTGCACCACAAGATGCTAACAGTCTAAGTAGGAGGGAGAACAGGTATTGAATTCCTATTTTCTAGATGAAGAAATTGAGGCACAGAGAAGTTAAGTGACTTGCCCAAGGTTCCACAGCAGGCAAGCAGCAGGGCTGGGATTAGAACCTGGGTCCCATGACTCTGAGACCCATGCTCTTTCCACTAGACCACACTGAATGGATATCATGTTTCATCTCTTCTCTTCCTCCTATCAGTGAGATTGTAAACACCTCAAAATCTAGGAACTAGATTGATTCTGATCTTTTAATATGCCTCAATTCCTAGTTCAGTCTATTGCACAGTTTGCTTGGATCCACCCCAGTGCTTAGTACAGTGCCTGGCACATAGTAAGCCCTTAGTAAATGCCTCAGTTATTATTATTACTAGTAATAAAAGTACTGCTGATTTGGAAAAAAAGGGCTACAAAGGCATTTTGGAGATCTTGCTTTAATAACCTCTAATAATACCAATAATAATAATGGTATTTGTTAAGCGCTTACTAAGTGCCAATCACTGTTCTAAGTGCTGGGGTAGATACAAGGCAATCAGGTTGTCCCATGCTGGGCTCCCAGTCTTAATCTCCATTTTACAGATGAGGTAACAGGCACAGAGAAGTTAAGTGACTTGCCCAAAGTCACACAGCTGACAAATGGCTGAACCGGGATTAGAACCCACGTCCTCTGACTCCCAAGCCTGTGCTCTTGCCACTAAGCCACACTGCACCTACAGTTCTGTTCATAGAATATGTAGAGATGAGCAGATCGTGAGAAAGTAACTTTAGACCACTTCCCCATTTTTCTCACTTTCTGAAGATTTCTGTGGATGACATTTGACGCTGTATATAGCAACACCATGTATGTTGTAAATTCCTCTATTACAAAGTAATTTTCTAGGGATAAGGCAGTATTCAACAAGTTAGTGAAGAAAAATATGTAGAGAATGATCTATTATTATTACTTATGGTTTTTATTTAAAAGGTGAGAAGAATATAGAGAGATATTTTCACATTCGAATTACTCAAACACTCAAGGCAAGATTTATGTGTAAGATGAGAAGTTTTCAATTTAACAGGCTTAATTTTCCTAAAAATTGTGATTTGAATAAATGTCCCTAACTAACAGATTATAATACTTCGCTTAAGGAAAAGATAGTGGGCTTTTAAAGTCATACATTTTTATTCCTTGTTATGATTCTGTGGCTGCTGATTTGTGTTCAGAAGTAGTAGTAATAGTATTTATTAAGGGCTTACTGTGTGCAGATCATTGAACTAAGCCCTGGGAAATAGTTACACAGATAGGAATTAAACACAGATCCTGTCCCTTGAGGGACTCACAGTAAAAGGGTAGTATTCCTAAGGAGAGTTGTTTAGGGTAACTGAATGAAAAATATTTCTAAATTTATCCAGTACTGTTATTTTCCATCCTCTTTTGCTCTAGTTTAGAAATTGTGTAGTGTACAAATATTCAGTCTTTAAAAAGCAACCGACTTTTCTCCCAACCCAAATTCCTGGTACCTGTCTAGATGACTGCATTGCTCTGTATTTTTACTTCCAAACTCATGCCTCGTCATTATTTGCTCTCAGGTGTTTGGATTTTCTTAACTTTCTTTTAAAATGACTATAGAGAGATTGTATATGTTAAGCTGAACTGTAGATTCTGAGTAGGGAATGATTCACTGGATACTACCTCTGGTATCTTTGCCATTCAGAAGCTTTTATTTGACTTCCTTTGTACTCAGAAAAAAAAATACTGTACCAAAATGGTGGTATTTTGGATAATACAGATATTACAGAGTGGCAAGAGACTTCAGAAGTTCTGCAATTTCATCTCCAGGCTTTACTTTTGAAGTTAATGACTTTACCTTGGGGTAGTTCTTTAGTACTAATGTCTTTTTTGTTTTGTTGGGTAATGGGCATGTTCATTGAGGGTATTCTAGAGTTGTATACCCTTTTTTGATGCTACAGAAGGAGCAGGAAGTTGGGGGAGGGAGAAGCTGTTATAATGGATGAAACTTCAGGCAAAGGCTGTACTTGCAGCACTGAATATTCAAGTGGGCACAGAGTGAGTTATTGTTCTGAAGAAATCCCAGTGTTGTAGAGCACCTTTTGAAGTTTCTGATGCAGCTTCAATTGTAGAGTTCTTCTGGAATTTTCTTTGGCCTTTGTTTCCTAATTAGAAGATGATTTTATTAAAAAATCTGTGTGGCAGAGACACTTAAACCTTGAGCACATTATAATCAAAACAGACTCTTGACCCAGATTTGGTCACGTACCTAGGAATGACTCAGTTTCACATTGACTTTGAAAATTGTTGACCATCTTCCCCAGACCTCTTCAGTAAAAATGTATTTTTGGGTCCCCAAAGCACAGTCAACAGTATTAGCCTTTGTGTCTCATGCATCTTGAGTTCTAATTGAAAGGATTTCACATAGGTACCTTGCTTCTTAGCCCATGCAAAAGTTACTTCACCCTGTTTGGAGAGAAAGCTGAACTGGTCAAATTCACTTTGAAACACAGGAAATTAAACTATATATGAACTCATTTCCACGCCTTGGATAGTGTAGCCCAGACACGTTGAATGGAAAGCTTGTGGAAGCCTTTTCTCAATTATTCGCCAAGTATTATTGTTCTTCCCAGTTGTATATTGGGATTCTATAGGATCAGATTGGCCAGTCGGTTCCTAATGGAGAAAATCCACAGCCATCGTGATCTGTGACCTGAAAAATTACACCGTGGTTGGCAATTGCCAGATCTCAGAGGCATGTTCATTTTACTCTCTGAGTGCTGATCCTCAGAGAATAAAGAAGGGTCATAAAAATTAATTTTTATACCCTCCCTCAGCATTGTGCGTATGTATATGCATATTATTTATTTTACAGTTTATTTATTTTGATTTTCTCAATCATAAATATTTTTAAGTCTGTCTCTCCAGTTTAGGCTCCTTGTGGTCAGGGAATGTGGCATCATGCTACTATACTTTCCCAAGCGCTTAGTACAGTGTGATTGTACCCACTGGATGCTCTATAAACTCCTTTTCTTCTCCTCCTCCCCCTCCTCCTCCTTTTCCTCTTCTTCCGCACTCTGTGTGATGAGGTCACCGATCAGGAAAGGATGAGATGCAGACAGGTGGTCCAGAGTCACATCTCCTTGCTGTGTTTCAAAATTAAGCTATTGCTCTAGGGGCATTATCTAATGGTAAGGTCATCACAAGAAATCACTGTTTCCTTGTCTTCACCTCAGTTAGGTTTTGGATGTTATTGACCATCTTGAGCATTACTGTCACTTTCATGTCAAAACTGATCATTGAGTCTTTGCTTATGGTCTTTGTATACTAGTGAGGGCAACTGGTCAAGTAAGTGGAGTGAGCCCACTAGATCTGGTGGGAATTTCTGAGGAGCAGTTGAATGTAGAATGTGTTTCCTATAGATGAGGTCTGTTGCTTGGGTGAGGCATTTTTTTACTGTGAAATACATTGTTCTCCTCAAGTTTCATGGAGTTTCTCCAGATAATTTTCATTTGCAACTTGAGGCTCCACTGTTGCTTCACAATGATTGAGGGGGATATTTGTTCAGGTTGAGAGGACAGAGAGTAGTCCTGCCATATAAATCACCTTGAAGCCTTGAAAGGGACATAAGATCTGTGTCACAAAGGAGGGCCCCAAAGTCTTTGTTAAATTTGATTCGTAGTGGGCCGATTATTGTTCTAGTAGGGTAGACGGCGTGTTGGCAGCGATAAACTGCACTTGTCAGCCTGCTTTGGGCCTCTCTGAAACCAAATTACCCATAATCCCTTGGAACATTTTGGCTCTGGGGTGAAAGGCAGGACATAAGAAGCTACACAGGCACATGTTAAAATAGTAAAGCGAATCCATATCCCAACTCGTCTCTTCATTCTCATAGTTCTGTTCTGTTCCATTCTTGGCATATAGGCGAAATTCCTATCTTACTAACCAAGACATTGAAGGTTAAAAAAAACATGTGTTCATTGCACAATCAGTAATGGCCCTAAAAAGTAATAGCCTGAATATGTTTAACTAGTTCTTTTGGAGAAGCCTCCATTTTTTTCTTGAGTTTCAAAACACAAAACTAGAGAATACCAGTTATTGTGTTTGACCTGAAGGATGTATTTTGCCCTGGTGGTAAAGAGTAACTGTGTTTGAGAACAGGATGAGAACTCTAATTATAGCCAAGACATTTTCCTGCATTTTATTGTTGTGACCAGGATCAACTTGATCATTTACAGTAAAACAGGTCACTGGCTATAATTTTAAGAGCTTTCTCTACTTAAGTCTGCTTTTTGGAAATGCACGTTCTTAGGCTGAAGCTTTGTTTGGGAAGATTTGATGGTCCAAATTTAGAAAACTTGAGTATCTTAGTGAAACTGAGTTAATTATACCAGTCTCATTTCCCTGGAACATGGTGAATACAAGAGACCCAGTAGATGAAAGTGAGGAAGGTCTTGGGGCCTATTGATGGTCAAATGGAGTGGGTGCATGAAATATTCTGAATTCTCCAGGGCCGGTGGCAAATTGAGAGATTGAAAAAAAGTAACACATGGTCAGGTTTAAGGCAGGATTAGTTGGGTGTCTGGAGTCATTTATATTTTAGAATTTGCCATCTGATTGTCGAATGCTCTTGGATGAAATTTGTGCTTTTCTCTTGCTGTTGCATTGGTCCATTATGCACCTGGACTGAAAAAAAAATAACCGTGAATCTGTTTGCTGTACACCTAAATCAATCAGCCAATCAGTGATATTCATTGAACACTCACTGTTTGCAGGACTCTGAGCTAAGCACTTGGGAGAGAACAATACTACAGGGTCAGTCTACACGTTCCCTCCCCACAATGAGTTTACATTCTTCAGGGGGAGATGTTAAAAGCTTCTTGGGATGGTAGTGAGAGAAGAACAAAGAACAGCCCACAGTATTAGTTCATTGAAAAAGGCTCTTAGCTGGAACTATGAATGGATGTCTGAACTCTGTCATCTTATTGCGTTTCATGGCTTCACCTTCACAGTCCTGGATTAGGAGCTTGCCAGTCATGGGGCATTATAATAGCTACTGTATCTCTACTTCTTAATTGCTTAAGTCAAGTCATCTTAGCATTGGCAAGGCTCTGATCTGTGCAGCAGCTGTGTGGAAGCATTGTCAGCACTGGGTGACATTGTGTTGGACTGAGGCTAGGGACCTGCCTGGGTATCAGGACTGGCAAGGGTAGACTGTTTAATTGCAGGTTTCACTTGCTCCAAGAGGGAGATCTGATGGGGCATCTTTGTCTCTGTTTCACCAGTCACCAAGGCACAGAGTGCTACAAGGTTGTAACAAACCAGGGCTTGCCAGACAAACCTGAATGCAGTGTGGATCTTTTCAAAGACTCTAAGCGATAGGATGCAAGATGTTTTTCAGTTAATGTGGCTGGCAAGGGAAGAAGAGCAGCACTAGTAATAATAATTATGGTATTTATTAAACTCTCACTCCAAGCCAGGCATCTTCTCAGGATCACACCTGGAGATTTTCCAGTACTCTACCAGTCTTGTGGGCAGGAATATCAGTTTGTTGTTACATTGTACACTCCCAACCACTTAGTACAGTGCTTTGCACACAGTAAGCGCTCAATAAATACGATTGAATGAAAGGGAGGGACAGTCAAGCAGAGGCATAACCATTTCATTCCTGGCTTGGGCAGTAGCTAGCGAGTGGAAGGCAATCTGCTGCAAGTCAGAACTCACCAGTGCTGGGCAGCAGAGGCCTGGGAGAGAGTTGAGGGCGGAGACTCAAGTTTACTGCGTGAAAGAAGGTAATGGTAAACCACTTGTGCATTTTTAACCAAGAAATCTCTAAGGATACACTCCTAGAACATTTGCAGATAGAGGTGGGACGTTCTGGGTGAGATGTGTCCATGGAGTCGCTATGGGTCAGAGATAATTCAACAGCAAAGACAATATACGAAACGTAAGGGTAGATACAGTACAGTCATATCAGATACAGTCTTTGTTCCACATGAGACTCACAGTCTTAGGGACAGGGGAGGGAGAACAGGTATTTAACCCCCATGTTACAGATTATGAAATGGAGGCACAGAGAAGTAAGATGACTTGCCCAAGGTCATCTAGCCGGCTCATGGTGGAGCTGGGATTAGAACCCAGCTATCCTGAATCCTAGACTCATACTATTTACACTAGGCCACACTGCTTCACAAAATAGTTCATAGCAGGAGACTTAATGGTTTTGGAAAAAGCCAGGTTGTAGTAGCAGTAATAGCACTTAATGAGCACCCACTGGATGCTCTGCACTTTACTAAGCACATTGAAAAGAACGAAATGGAGAAGTGACATGTTTCCTGCTCATCAGTAGTTTATTGTCTGACAGCAGACAGACATGAAAATATTTACATATTTGATTACAAATAATCAAACATACAATCAAGTAAACATACACATACAAATATACACATGTGCACACAAGGATGGGTGTAAATAAATATGCAAGTGTTAGAAATGGCTGACGTGTTTGTACAACTTATGGTGTTGGGGATTTGTGGAGTGTGGGGAAGACTTGTTGGAGGAGGACAGATTTTAGGGGGACTTGGAATATGAGGAGAGCTGTGGTCTCACAGAGAGCAAATATAAGATGGGGAGAGTAGGGGGAGCACTTTGTGTCCATGATTCCAAACATGGGGACAAAGGTCCACAGTACTTCCAGGTCAGAGTGCACAAGACCCCTGTTTTTGGTGTAAACAGACGTTGCCCAGGTGCTGTGGTGGATAAAACAGCAAGTACTAAAATTACAAAGGAAGGAAGGAAGGAAGCTAGCTACACAAGACTTGGAACAAGAGTGCTCCCTGTGCCCCCAGGGACCAAGTCCTGTATATTGTGGTGGTGACAATTTCAACCCATGTGGACAGGATTAACCAGTCTCCTCTCCTAGCTCCTCCCTCCTCATCTCTCCTTATATTTTCCCAGTGTCTGTAATAATAGTAATTGTGGGGTTTTTTAAAGCCAGGAACTGTGGTAGATACAAGATAGTCAGGTTGGACACAGACCCCGTCCCACATGAAACTCACAGTCTCAGTGGGAGGGAGAATAGGTATTGTGTCCCCATTTGGCAGATGAGGAAACTGAGTCCCAGAAAAGTTAAATGACTTGTCCAAGGTCATATAGCAGGAAAATGGCGAAACTGGGAGTGAAACTCAGGTCCTTTGACTCCCAGGCCCGTGCTCTTACCACTAGGCTACACTGCTTCTCTAAGGTTTTTGGAGGCTGTGGAAAAGCCTCAGGAAGGCATCTGTATGTTGATTACTAAGACCCATTTCTCAAGACCTTTCCAACTGATTGCAGAAATAGCACTTGATATGTAGAGATACCAATTATAAAGAAAATAAACCTAATGATTGAAAGATGGATGGGTGGAATCAAATCTGAGGGGGAAAAATATCAAAACAAAAATACTTTTTCAGAGATGTCTCCAGAATAACACAGCAGGGATCAGAAACTTAGCACCTAAATTTGAGGTAAAAAAAATTAAAAAACAGTGAATGAAACCTACCACCCCACAGACAGTGCCAGCAAACCCTTATGTAATCCCATTCCCCAAACCTCAAAAAGCATAACCAAGGAATGGAAACCCATAGGTGGCTTGAAGCCATTAGGCATAGGTGGAATTGAACCATATTTCTAAGGACATGTACTTAGCCTGAGGAAATACAATTCACAAATTGTCCAAGCTGGTCCTGTCCACTCCAGGTGCAAGCTGCCTGAGGGATTATACTGTTTGAACTGCTCCTTTGGCTCTATCGGTGACTTCTGTCTAGGGTGTAACAGAGTCAGAGTAGAGGGCTCGATGGGAAATGAGGAATGGAATGGCCAAGTGGCCAAGTGAGAAACCAGATTACTATGTTTCTAAAACAGTGAGTCGGTGTGTGCTAAATTGGTTTGTGAGCAAGGGATGCAGGTAGGTGGAGAGTAACAGGAAATTTGGAAGAATACATCTGATGAAGTAAACACTTTCAGTAATAGAAATGTACAATTTTTAACCCCCGAATCTTTAATGTGATTTTCTTCTGTTTTGTATTTACTTTGAGCTCGATCCACTGGATTTCCCAAGAGACAAATGGAAATTGGGAAATTGTGGCCTATATTGACTACAAGGGGACAGACAGTTGGTGATTGTGGAGGAGGGAGTGGGCATGGGGAGGAAAGTGGAGGAAGAAAGGATTGGGAGAGGAGGAGGAGTGAGAGAGCTTTGGACTTTTTGGTCTGCTTCAGCCCAGGAAAGCCTTTTTTCTTGGGTTATCCCCGAAATGGACAGCATTTCAGCAACCTACATAAGCTGATGTCTTTTCAAATTTCATTTTCTGGAGAAAACAGGACTCATCTAAATCACCTAACAACCTAGGTGTGTGTTGTTGTTCATCAAGCAATACTTAAAAATCATAGCTGTTTCAGAGAGGAAGTTAGGGCCTGAGTTTCTGAGAGTATGGTGAATGACACCTGTTTATTACCTGCTAGGGGGCAGGATCCAATGAGGGTAAGTAATGCATTGCCTTTTCTGATACTGTGGACTTCCAGTGTGTGACTACTTCTTTTCTTTTTCTTGTAATATCCCATGGTAAAACAGACCTCAAATAATGGGAATATGTTCCCAAGAATCCATAGTTTCAATTCATCAGTCCATCAGTGATGTTTATTGAGCGTGTACTCTGTGCAGAGTACGGTATTAAATGCTTTTGAGAGTACAGTACAGCTGAGTAGGTGACAAACCCTGCCACCTGCTTGCGAGTAGTTGGTAAGAAACTTGTAAAGTCTTCCCCTTTCCCACTTGTCATTTGGAAAGAATCTGAGAGAGATGAGATGAGCGCATTTTAACTAGAACTGGGGAGGATGAATTAAGCAAGGAAATAAAACTTTCCAGTGGGAGGTTGTCTTGTCTCGCAGCATTATGAATTATGTTGTATTTCAAATTCCCCTAATGTCCCAGTGTTTTCTGGGTCTCAAGTTGCTACAGCCTAAAAAGTGCAATTCGTGTAGGGATGAAATTCAGAGCCATCTGGAAATGTTGAAAATGTAGGCTTAGTGTTTAGTAAAAGCTCAGTCTCACTGCAGATCCTTTCAAGAACCAAAGTGTGGAAATCATCCAGATATTTTAATTGGGGGATGTGTTTTGAGTGAGTAATTTTGTGACTTGACAGGTGAAAAAATAAATGTGAGTTTATCACTATCGGCTTTTATTATTGCCCTCATTTTTGCTACACCACCAAATTTGGTAAATCCCATTATATAATGCCACTATCTCCCAAGAGTCTTGCAGAAAAGAGTAAAGTCATTGAATGGTGAGAATACGTGTGGTTGTTGAGGAGCTCAGTATTTCCACTGAAAATACGAATATGCTTAGAAGCCATTAGAAACGGAAAGAGGGATTTACATGTGTGAGGAAAGTGAGGCTTGTTCCATGTGGAATCCCACATATCTGTGTTACATGGGCAGACATTAAGAGTTTGTCAGTTCATTTTGGATAGGCACCCATGTGTCTGGGTGCTTATCTGAGCTTTCTCCAAAACTCTTGAATCTGCAAAATAGCATCCATTGGAGATGCAGAGGTCACAATAGGGGAAGGATTTTTTAAGTGTTCCTGGGCTTGGAAGTAGAAGTACAGAGGCAAAGGCAGAAGTGAAAATTAATGAAACCAAATTAATCAAATTTCATTTTGAGTTTTACGGGAGGTTTGGGGAGCCTGGGTGGGACTCAGGCTTGACCCTGTTTTTACTTGAACCAGACAGGAGCTTCCATTTCTTGTTTATCAACTTTCCAGGATTGATTTCTCTGAGAAAAGGAATTTGAAAAGGCAAAGTAAATGCTAGAGTCAGTTCAGTTTTTAGGGAAAGCTGGGGTTGATTTAGTTTGCAATTTGAAGTAGAGGGCTTTACTACTAAGTGCTGGAACATATGTAATAGAGGAAAGGTGACTCCAGCAGTTAATGCAGAATTTGAGCAATGATTGTCTCTTCCTTAAAAGTTTGAAAAGAAAATCTTCCTTTTTCTGAAAGGTCAGTACATAAGGAATTCAAGAATGAAAATATGCTTCCATTTCCCATGAAACCACTCAGTCTTGGCATGGTAAAACAGTACCACAGAATCCTTATATGTTTTGTTATTTCTGGGCAATATTATGAAACAATGCTTTTGCATTTTTAGAGAAGCTGTACTTACGTAAAACTTCCATCTGAAGAATTCAGTTCTTTTCCATATTATTATTTTTTCTAATCAAGTCTATTCAGTATACTTATAAAATAAGTTAGGGGAGAAGTGTTATCCAGCTACTTTACAGCCATTTATTCTCCCTCCTACTTAGAATCTGAGCCCCATGAGAGACAGGGGCTGTGTCTGATCTAATTAACTTGTACCTACCCCAGTGCTTAAAGCAGTCTTTGACACAGTGTAAGCACTTAACAAATACCATTAAAAAAGGGCAGAAATGGGCGGTGGGGTGGAGAGGACTGAGGCATTGACCTAAGTCCTTGTAAGATCTGAAGGTCTCCCAGCAAGGTAGCCACAGAAACAAGATCAGAAAACATTTTTAGTGCAATATTCTATCAGCTCAAGTCCACCGACTGCCTACTTATACCAGTAAAATAGTCTCTTTGAGCCCATTAAATTTTGAGACCATGCTGGCTAGCATTAAGCGGAATAACATGTAGCATTGAGTGGAGTAAGGGGGAGATGGGGGAGACTTTAAAAAGCATTATTTAGAATGCTTGCTGGCTTGGTGGTCTTGGTGAGAGGAAGCCAAGAATTTCATTATTTATGGCTTTTTCCCTATGAAAGTTGTTGTCTTACTGCTTCATAACCTCCCTTACAGTGCTCGACTGTGGGAGAGACATTGATCTGCAGCAATTTCTTAAGGGCTCAGGCCTGGGAAGCAGTATGGCCTAGTGGATAGATAGAGCATGACCCTGGGCCGGGGGAGACAGAAGGACCTGGGTTAAAATCCTGCTCCCCCTGCAGTGTGCAGGGTGACTTTGGGCAAGTCACTTGACTTCTCTGTGCCTCAGTTACCTAATCTGTAAAATGGGATTAAGACCGTGAGTCCCATGTTGGACATGTACTCTGTTTAATCTGATTAGCTTGTATCTACTCCAGTGGTTAGTACAGTGCCTGGCACATAACAAGTGGTTAACAAATACCATAGAAAAAAAAGAAGGCCTGAACACCTAAAGTTATAGAGATGTGGATGACACATGTTCAGCTCACACTGCTCAACAACTGCTCAATTGAAATTTATCTTTCTCTACCTGAAATTAAACCAAGGCAGTTTCCACTAGAATTGGATAAGGGGCAGGAGTGGGAAGTAATGATTGTAAGCTTACTTAAAACCATTTGGTGAAAAGTTGGGGACCCTGCATTCTGTGTTTGAAAAATTTAGTAGAGGAGAATGAGAATCGTGATGTTTTATTTGCTTCCACTGCACAGTCAGGATGAGCTGGCCCTCATGGAAAGAGTAGGGCTCTGGCAGTTAGGAAATCCACATTCCTGTTAAAGCTCTGCCAGTGGCCTGTTGTGTGGCCTTGGGCAAGTCAGTTAACCTGCCTGGGCCTCAGTTTCCTCATTTGTAAAATGGGGTTAATATGCCTGTTCTCCCTCCCTCATATATGGCGAGCCCTATGTGGGACAGGGGCAGTGACCAGTTTGATTACCCTATATCTACCCAAGCACTTTAGCACAGTAATCCCTTAATAAATAACAAGAATATTATTTAAAAATGACCTTTAGTTACTATTTAGTCTGATAGAACCCCAGGAAGAGGGAAGGAGGGTGAAGAAAAATCATTTTTTAAAAAAATATCCAACAACCAAAAGTGCAACCCACCAGCAAGAGGTCAAAGCAAAAAAATGAATGTTTTGGGTCATTAAAAAACTTAAAAATCAAAATACTAGTAGTGGATAAGTCACTACTTCAGAATTCCATGTTAGCTTCTTGTGCAAGAAGTACATGGGCTAATCATTTGCTTTCTCCTAAAGGAATTTAAATTCCAGGGGGACGCTGAAGATTTGAATAACCACTAAAGCCATTTGTTCCTAGTACTCAGTACTTGTCATAAACATGATCCCTAATCCGTAACATAATTAATAAAATTTGAGGTAATAGTACTGAAACCCACTATTACAAAAACAGATTAAAACAAATATTTTGAAAGGGCTTGTCCTTAAGAAAGTTCCAAACTGACAGTTCATTTCCAAGCAGCAGATAAGTACTTTGGTATGGACAGGAAGCAGCTGAAGAATTAAAGGGATTCTCAGACTGGTACTTGGTAACCTACAATGCTTAGGAAGCTTCAGGACAGTGTTTCTTCTCCCTCCCTCCTCAAGAGCACCCAAGATCAGAAGACAATCTAAGGGAAGGAAGGTCTAGAGAATGGAAAAACCATGAAAAATCTCTTAGGGAAAAAGATTTTGAAATTTTTTAAAATATTCTTTAAGTGCATGTGAAGAGTACAGACTGTTTCATGACATACAGGTCAGTGCAAAGGAGTACGTGAAGTTAAGGAGAAGACTAGCTATAAATAGAAGTGATCCCATGCATCCCTTATCTATTGCTTGCTACAGGGAAAAGGTCAGGGCTCTGTAGAGTAGCGTGAACAATTGTGCCAGGAGTTGCCTTTGTTGAAAAGAAGCAGTGTGATTGGAGACCATTAATATCAGTCAGAGTTTGTGGGTTAAAAGGGAGGAAGAATTTGGAGTTATTTTGGCCTATTAGTGGAATGAATAAGTACGGCACTGGTGCTTTTATCTGACTTCCGCAGTGCCCACTTACTTGTTGCCTGAAGTGTTGTGGGGGAGAAGGTATAATAGCAAATGGTTGCATGATGTAAACACCGAAACGTTTGCTAGGGTTCAAAACTTTGTCTCTGGCAGTCACTGAGCCCTCTAGGGAAATGTGGGTTCCTGGCCTCGAGGAGTTAATGTGTGTGTGGTACACTGGTTCGTTAGGTCTAAAAAGCAGCAGCAAACTCAAAAATCTTCGTACCTTTGGTCCATAGGGACACTGACTTTCAACCTTGGTTCAGCAATAACATATGCTTGCTCAACTGGGCTTCCTTTTAGGAAATGGGAGAGAATGGGCTGTTGCATTTAAATATGCTATAAAAGTATCGCCAACTATTTTGGTGTCTTGATGGTCTGTGCTTGGAGACTCTCTCATGGTTTGGAAGTTCAAATGGAAAGGGAGCAGGCACGCCAAATTCTAAACAAAGGAGCAGGAAGGATAATTCCCAACATTTTTGGGCAAAGGCCTAGAAGGCAGGCCAGAAAAGGCAATTGGTTAAGGCTAAGCTCCTTGGGTGGTGCACAGTAAGCACTCAAAAAATATGATTGAGTGAATTGAAGAGAAGAATTAGCTAATAGAAAGAGATCAGAAAAGTCAGTGGCACTTTGGTGGCAAGTGAATGGTGTCCTCAGTTTACAATTAGCTTTTCTAAATCAAGAACTCATGAAGGAGAATGAACTCTTAAACCTGCTTAAGGCAAGGGCATGAGGGTTGTGGTATGAACAATAGTATTTTTATCCAATGTTTCCATGACCCTCATTGGTTTGCATTTCAGTTTTCTTTTAGTTGAACTTTAGAGAGTCAAAGGTAGAGAGAGAGAGAGAGAGAGAGAGAGAGAGAGAGTGTGTGTGTGTGTGTGTGTGTGTCAGTGCTGAGAGAAAGGGGTGAGAGACCTCCATGAAGAGACTGACAGGGTTTGATATAAACCAGCAGGACCGCATTGCTGCCATTATACAACAGTAAATCCTTTCACAATGCCATATGCCGTGCATTCCATCGCAGCAGTGTAGGGTGTGATATAGTTAAAGCACACTCTGCAAACAGGAAACAGTGGTAACCGCTGGGTGTGCTTTTCATGTAGATAAAGTATCAGGAGCGTAACACAGAAAACCCCTCAAGAGCTGGAAGTGGGGATTGGGAGAGTAGGGAGTTTTGGGTGGGAATATCTTAAAGCTTAAAGCTCCAGGTGTTGTGTAAGTGTAAACCAGAGATAGAGCTAATTGAAAATGGGCCAATATTAGAAAATTATGTTTTCCTTTTGGACATTTAATGTATACTCCAAGTCTAGCTTCTGCTGCACTTGTGGATATTATTGTGTTTTTTTGGAGAGATTATTTTTGACTCCTGGGCAACCTGTATGTGTACACTTGCAAGCACGCATATCTGAATAATTTTTTTTTTTTTCAGCTATGAAAATACGAGGCTTTCAGGCTGGCTTGTTTTTTTCTCATTTGGCAAAACCATACAAACATGGGTATTCAAAATATTTTGTTACTTTTCTTGGCAGCTCTGTGAAAGAAGGAATTGCAACAGAGTCCCAGAATTAGGAGGCAACTTTCTGGGGGAAAGGCGGCTATGGGGGTGGGTAGAGTTGGAGTTTGAATCAAAAACAGACACCGAAGCTTTAATAAAATAAATGAAGTGGAGCCTTTTCAGCTCACAGCAGACTGTATTGGTGCAGGTCAGACTTTAACGTGCCTAGTGGAAATTGACAGGCTGAGAACTGGGACATAAACAAAAATGTCAATCCCTGGGAGTCCTGTTCACTGGACAATGTCTCAATTGTTTCCTTGGTTTTCGCAGGCAGTGGGGGATAGTGGGAGATTAACTATTTGTGGTCCAGGCAGGCCAGGGAATTGTTTGGAGAATGAGGAAGAGCAGAAAATAGCATTTTTGTTTGGTAAACGATTAAGCACGTCAGTGTTGATAAGGAAAGGCCATACTATTCTCTCTCTGCTAGCCATTCAATACTGTCTTCAGAGTTTTGCCACCCAACTTCTGTTTGTTGCTCCTCTCAAACTTTGTTTTTAAGTGTAAGGGGGTCATGGAGGTAGTTCACATTTTCTTAAATTCAAAACTCTATTTTAGTTGGTATATTTGTAAATTTAATAGGCTTTTGGTGGCTGGATTATTTTACTTGAAATGAGAAAAGTATTCTAATAGCCATTAATATATTTTAGTATTGAAAAAGGAAAACATTACGGAATGTCCTAAGGGACATTGCTGGAACCAGGGAAGCCCCAGAATTGTACTCACCCTCAAGTTTTGCTGATTAAGAGAACAAACACTTAATATCCACAACATACCAGCTTTATCTGAGCAAGGTTCAAAACCCAAGAGGTAATTATTTAGTCAGAAAGGGATGTGTTTCAAAAGGAGAGACCAAAGTTACTTTTGGGAGGGACAGAGATAATTGCAGTTTAAACTTGAGAAATTTAACTTGAAATACTTCATTTCTGGTTAGCTAAAAAATCCTTCAGATGAACGAGGCAGAGATCTTAATTCCTGCATTGTCTTCCCCCTCTCTCTCCCAGCTCCCCATTTTAACTGTTGTGTGGGTTTGGAAGCCAGTGAAGTCAGTTTTGGCTGCTGCTTCCTGTCAGACAGGAAATCACTTCCTCAGTGAAAATTACAAGCTATGGCAAGACTTCCCTGCCTAAGCTGAAAAACTAATTCTCTTTGCATGGAAATATTACATTGAGATGCAAAACCATTGAGGAAATATGCCAAGAATGAATAGGGAAGGATGTGTAGTTGTAAGAGATTAAAGGTAGGATTGTGTGATGGTACCATATAGAAAAAAGGGATGGTCCCTTATTTTGTTTACTGGGAGAGGGCCAATCCATGTCCTGCCACCCTGCAGGAGGGAAGAGTGGACTTGGCCTCGTTGGAGAAGGCAAGAGGGCATGAAAGCATGCGTCAAGGGGAGAGTGGACGTGAACATGCTGCTGGAGGGGCAGATGGATAAGGTCATACTGCAGGAGTCCGTGTTCCATACACTCTAAACTGTAAGCCATCTGAGGGTAGAGATTGCATACATGTACTGTATTTACTGCCTCTAGTACATAGTACATTGCTTCAACAATGCAATAAAAATGATTAATAAATAATAATAATTGTGGTAGTTGTTAAGTGCCTATTATGTGCCAAGCACTGTTCTAAGGGCTGCGGTAGATAATAATAATAATGATGATGACATTTGTTAAGCACTTACTATGTGCAAAGCACTGTTCTAAGCGCTGGGGGAGATACAAGGTGATCAGGTTGTCCCATGTGGGGCTCACAGTCTTCATCCCCATTTTACAGATGAGGTAACTGAGGCTCTGAGAAGTTAAGTGACTTGCCCAAGGTCACATAGCAGACATGTGGCGGAGCTGGGATTAGAACCCATGACCTCTGACTCCAGAGCCCATACTCTTTCCACTTGTAAGTTAATCAGGTTGGACACAGTCCCTGTTCCATTATGAAGCTCACACTCAATCCCCATTTTACAGATGAGGTAACTGAGGCCCAGAAAAGTTCAGTGACTTGCCCAAGGTCACATAGCAGACATGTGGTGGAGTTGGGATTAGAACCCAGGTTCCTCTGACCCCCAGGCCCGTGCTTTATCCATTAAGCCATGCTGCTTCTCCATGGTAAGCAGTCCACAGTATAAGCGCTAAACAAATGCCATTTATTTTTTTAGGCACTCAAATGCCATTGATTGAATCTAGAAATGTTAGTGCCTGCTGAATAAAACTGGTTGATTAGTTGATTGATTGCAGTGGGGCAGAAGAAGGACCTAGTGACCAGTACGTTTTGGACATGGGTGAATATAGTATGGGTGGATTTTTTTTTTAAGTGCAAGTTAATTTCCCAGCCAGGAAAGCTAATATACTAGTTGGTGGCTTATAAACTTTAACTCTGAATCATGCCCACAATGTCGGTAGCGGCATAGCTGACTAGTCTGAAGGTCTAAACTAGCTGACTAGTCTGAAGGTCTAAACTATCTTTAAGCCTCAGAAGGTGAACCCGATAGGAAACTGGGATGAGCCAGCAGAAATACAGTGCTTTGCACATAGTAAGCACTAAATAAGTGTAATTGAATGATAGTGAAGGCTTGGGACAACTTCACTATCAAGTTTCAAGCTCATGGTTGCCTGTTTTTGAGGGCTCTACTAAAGTAACGGGTTTAACTGAAACTAAGCTGTTATAAGCCTTCTGGAGAGAGTTTTAAGTTTTTCCTGTTGTTTTTACTCCCAGGGGATAACTCCAAATTAAGATGGATTCTACCCTATAAAAGTAGTTTCGAGTAGAAAGAGGTCCTGTGGATCTCCTGACTAAAGAATTTAACATGGGTTTTATATGCCAAAGGTCTGACAGCTTTGCGTAGCGTATGCTGTAGTTGCAGAGACAAATATAAGAAGAAACCAGATTGCCATGTTTTAGGAAATAGAAACATCAGTGGACATTTATTGAGGACTCAGGGGGACAGAGCACTGCACTGATGCTTCCCTCTAGACTGTAAGCTTGTTGTGGGCAGGAAACATGTCTACCGACTCTGTTATATTGTACTCGCCCAAGCCCATAGTAGAGTGCTCTGCCCACAGTCAGCACTCAGTAAATGTGGTTGATTAATTCAAGAAAACTTCTGTCCTTCAGTCTCTGCCTTGTGGGAGGTTTCAGTGTAATAGTGGGGAGACAAGTCAACAGAGGCATGATGGTTTCTTATAATTATGAAAATGATTAGGGAAAATGAAAATGACATTTGATTTGCTAATTTTCTTTTGGAGACTAGAGAAGAGTAACACAGGAGGCTAGACAAGTTTGTAAGCAGTTTTTCTGTCTGGCTGGGCTATCTAGCAGGGAAACTTCTGCTCTTTGCTTTGTATGCATAATTAATTTTGGCATGTATTAAGAGTTCAATATGTGCCAAGCATTGTACTTAGTGCTGTAACAGATACAAGGTGATACATGGGGAAGCATTTTACAGATGAGTAAACTTAGACCCAGAGAGGTAGAAAGTTTAGAAATTATTTCTTGGGGAAACCCAGATTCATAATGGCAGAGGTAGAGTTTAGGAGAAAAGTTAGTACTTATGCCATTAGAAGACTTGGAGATCTTTTCAGTTGTTAAAGATAACCAATTGGGGTGCAGTTTCATCTCTCCTTCCTCATGTTTCACTCTTTTGGAGACTGAGAAGATTCTTTCAGAGTATCAAATTAATGCCTTCCAAAGTTTCCTTGATTGTATATTGGAATAATCAGTGACAACTGAAATATTGTGTTGAATTTCAATTCTATTCTCCATCCCTATGAAGAAGTGAATTAGAAGTTCTGGTAAGAGACATCAGCTCCAGTCCAAAGCATAGAACTCTTTGAACAGAGAGAATGCAGCAGCTGAAATCAGTCAATCAAGGGTATTTATTGAACACTTATTACCTGCATAGCACTGTACAAAGTGTTAGGGAGAGTACAATACGATGGAGTTGGTAGACAGTAGCTTCTTTAGCATGATTCCTTTAGCTAGTTCCTTTTTGTGGTTTACCTCTGATATGGAAAAAGAGGAAGGGAGAAAATATTTTGACTTCCAAGGATCATCTTATGCCCATCCTCAAGAAAAGGTCCAAGGAGTGTACTTCCCAGTTGGATGACATTTGGTTGTCAACAGCAATTTTACTCATCTTGAACCAGACAGATTTAAAACAATGACATAAATGTCAAAACCTTGTGAGGTTTTTTTTTCTATTCCTCTGAACCTACTAACTTTCAGAACACTTTGTAATTGCATGGATGTTACTTGGTTTTCAGGATTGATAGATTGATTTAATAAATTATCTCTTTCCATAGACTTACAGTAACTTACAACATTCTTTTCTCCCCCTGGTAACTAGCAGTAAGCAGATAGATTTACCAGGAAATCCATAATAAATGAATAATTTTGCTGAACAATATGAAAGACTCCTTTCCACTCTACTGAATTTGGAGAAACAAGTCAAAGATCTAGGGAAATGAATCTCTGGAATCTAGGCTCTTGTTGAACTTCAGGAATTAATTCTATCCCTATTTAGGTTATCAAGTCACTTAACTTCCATAGTGTCTAAGTGAATAGCCATCTTATTCTGGCTAAAAGATGGGAAGAAACACCAAGTGCTTTTAACATTGAGTGAGTTAAGAATCATCCTGACAAATCACCTACACTGGTTCAAAGCCTATATTGGTTTACAACCATGTGACCTATTTGGACATATTTCACAAATGCTAATGAACAATTCAGTTTGGCAATGTAGATACGGTTTTATTTAGGTACTATAATTCATGACCAGGTAATTTCCTTTAGCTTCTAAATGCATGGGACTTCATCAGCGGTTCAGAAGTAAGTGACTGGCCTATTGGAAATCCAGCTATCGTGATAGTGGGAGATTCATTTTACTAGTGAAATACTTCTTGAAGGTATTCATTCAATCGCATTTATTGAGCACTTACTGTGTGCAGAGCACTGTACTAGGTGTTGACAAGGATTGTACATAGTATAAGCAGTTTGCTAGGTCATTGCTGTTCCTCACTTCTCTCTTGTCCATTGATTTATTCAGGAGGAAGAGGCGAAGCTGGGTCAGGAGATTTGGTGAAAATTATGAAAAATCCAGCAAGGGTTGTGAGATTTGGTTTTTAGAGTGCTACCAGTCTTTAGTATCTTTTGTTTCTGATTTCCTCAGTTCTTACATTTTGGTTATCTGCTGACTTAAATTCCATTTGCTTTGTCTCATGTTTGGTTCAGATAGTCAATAGAGTTTAGTGGAAGGCTGGCCCCAAGACCATGATAGAGACTCTATCACATATAAAATTTGATGGGCCACAGTGTTCAAAGACATGTTTGGTTCCTAGAGTTTTAGGACAGTGAGGGAGGGCAGTTACTAAATGTAATATCAACCTTTGCATTACATTTCCCAATGGTATTTCCCAGCTGGTTATATGCTCTGCAGGAGGTTGGCTAACATCTAAATAGGGGAGCCCACATCTGCTTTTATTTTTCTTTTTGCCACAGGCCAGACTGAAAACTTAATAAATTGCATGAAACCTAAGGAAGCATGAATGTAAAAGAACATTAGATAAATTATATAAGCATGCCTACCTGTAACAATTTTATAACATTAAGTCACATATGTATGTTATTTTGCCATAAGTGTACATATGTACCTAAATTTTATTCCACAGTGCTCTTGTTTAAACTGTATTACCTGTGAAGCTACTGTTTCTCAGCTTTTTTTTTACTCCCCTCCTGTTTCAAGCCCTGTTGCAGGAATCTCAGAATGTGCCTATGATGCTTTTAAACATTGTGGTGGGATCTTTTGTTTCCAAACTTTGCCATTTAACAGTGACAATTGCCTATAAAATTCTGGCCCATTTTAAATAACTGCTGAATTTACATAGGATCTTTACCTGTGAATACAAGACATTTTCTAAAAGAGTTATTTGCTCATGTTTTTAAGGTGGCCCAGACAATCTTGGTTTACTCCTGGAGAAAAAAAAAAAAAGGCCCCAGAAGGATAGGTTAGTTTTCTTCTGCACATGGAGAGATATGAAATGCAAATGCCTGACTCCAGACCAGTGCTTTGACCACCAGACTCAGTATAGTTAGGGTTGGTGAGGGTGGTCCTCTTCACAGTTGTGGGCACAAGGCAGTAAAGTGAAATTTGCACTAACCTGGGTTTACCTCACACTAGCCAAACAGACCTGTTTTTTAAACACCAGAAACCTTTTCATTTGAGGTGTGAAATATCATCCCAGATTCCTTTCTTTCTCAGCAGTTTGGGAGATAGGAGGCCTAGGCTGATGGTTCAGTCTTAAGGGAAGCAATTCAAAAACTGATTTATTCCAGAGGACTGGAAAATCTGATCACAGTGTCAGCCAGGTCACCTGGCTGTCTCTGGTGTCTTGAAAATGCTTGTAACTTGTAACTTGTAACCAGATCACTCTAAGGCTCCTTAGTCACCAAGCGAGTGCTATGGCTTTTTACCGTTTGCAGTAGACAAAGATGTGTGGTACAGTTTGGTGTTCTGTTTACCCAGAGGTCAAAGTCTTGTTTTAAGGGGAAGCCTCTATTTAGGTTTGAACTCCCATTCAACACTGATGGTGTTTCAGTCCGTATAATGTAGCAGAGCAGGTTGCAGCAACAAATATGCCTCCAACCCCTGATTTTGGGCAAAGAGAATATAAAACTGTAATAGCCTAAAGTGTGGCATCTGGAGTAATAATCTTAACTTCATATCATGTGCTTTTAAAAAAGCACTTTCTGGATACAGGAGAAGTTTTACAAGTGACTCTTGTTATACTTATATTTGATTGATTTGATTGAAGCAATGGCATAGGCCAGACCCTAAAACTTGAATATGAGTGAGCTGAAGAACCAGATTATTCAAAATCCATTCAAGCTGGAGCACCCTTAGGCTGGAGACACATTAATTAGAGCTTCTTCGCTTTATGTGGGTTTGATAAGAAGATGATGATCTCTGGGCCAAACTATTTCCAGGTGGAAGATTTGGTATTATTCATAATTGTGGTATTTGTAAAGTGCTTACAATGTGCCAAGCATTGTACTAAGTGCTGGGGTAGATTCAAGATAATCAGATCTCAAGTTGGGCTCACAGTCCAAGTTGGAGGGAGAACAGGTATTGAATCCCCATTTTGCAGATGAGAGAACTGAGGCACAGAGTGAGTTGCCCAAGGTCATCCAACAGACAATAATAATAATGATGGTATTTGTTAAGTGCTTACTATGTGCCAAGCACTGTTCTAAGCGCTGGGGGGATACAAGGTGATCAGGTTGTCCCACGTGGGGCTCACAATCTTAATCCCCATTTTGCAGATGAGGTAACTGAGGGGCAGAGAATTTAAGAGATGTGCCCAAGGTCACACAGCAGACAAGTGGCGGAGCCAGGATTAGAACCCATGTCCTCTGACTCTGAAGCCCGGGCTCTTTCCACTAAGCCATGCTGGGCTTAGAACTCAGGTCCTCTGACTCCCAGGCCTGTGTGCTTTCTACCGGCTACACTGTTTCTCATTAATCCTTTCACACGACTAGATCATGTTGCCGCAGCCGTGTATTGCGTACAACATTGCTCTAAGTTTTCCCAGAATTGCTTGAAAGTGTGAATGTCTCCAAGGGGTGTAGACCCCCTTCATGGAGGGAGGTTAACTAAGAGGATTGGGCCCACTTTTTCTAAATCCTGGGGAAGTGACCTATAAAATTATAGTACCCAATATTTGCTGAATTTCACTGATTTTCAGGCACACCAGGGAAATCATTCCTGTATTTTATCTTTCCTTCAGCTTGTCCCCACTTGGCAGAGGTTGAGTTGTGGAAAGAAAGGGAACAATGAACATTGTAAGATGGCCACCTTGGAGGAAGATATTTCAGTGTATTTCTGCTCCTGTGTATTCTGTTGTGAAAGAATTGTCACTGCACATTAACCTTACTTTAAGTGTGATAGAGCATACATATGAAGATGGAACCAAAGAATATGCATTTCCACAGAGAATGGTTTTGAATAAATTCAAGGTAATGGCCTGTAGTTATTAGCATACTGTGTGAAGTGCACAACAGTACACTGTGAGGACCGTGAGCTAATTTCACGAGTTGAGATGTCTTTAGATCATCATTGCTTAAACCTGACTTCAGTTCTGTTGGTGAACTTGTCATATAAAGCAGTGAACACTGGCAAAGGGGTCTGTTATATTAAAACAATAACAAAATCCTTTTGTTTCTTTTTTCTTTTTTGAATGCGGGGACTGAGACCGCATTCATCATCAATGGTATTTATTGAGTACTTACCATGTGCAGAGCACTATATTAAGCCCTTGGGAGAATACAATTCAGTAGCGTCAGTGGACCCGTTCCCTGCCCACAACAAGAAGCGTCTTATGCGGTGGAGGAGAAGGGATGCTTAGAGTCAATCAATCAATCAGTGGTATTTATGGAATGCTACTGTATGCAGAGCACTGTACTGAGTGCTTGGGAGAGACAGTAATACAGAAGAGTTGTTAGACCTGATCCCTGCCTTCCAGGAGCTGATTTGTCATGTCCTTTGCTGCCTCTGAATAACCAATCCCACACATTTCCTTTTAGAAGTGCTCACTGCTCACTTATTTTTTCCACATTATCAAGAGACTCTTGCGAGGAGTGTTATTCACCTGAATTCTCCCCTTACAGCTCCAGGGAACACCACAGTGAGGTGCAGAGGGGGAAACAGCTTTCCATTCTCTTTCCTCTGCCTGGGTCCCTTTGAGGAGCTGTCGGAAAAGGAGCAGGGAAGCTGTGCACCTGGAGGATTAGCCAGAAGCATGTTCCTGCCATTCCAGGCCTGGCTCGTAAGTGGTACCCGTCTCTGGTGTGCTGTGGTTTGCATGGCCAGGCCAGGACTTGGACATGGTACGTGTGCTGTGTGCAGCAAGGGGAAGGAGGAATTGTACTTTCCAAGTGCTTAGTACAGTGCTCTGCACACAGTAAGTGCTCAATAAATACAATTAAATGAATGAAGGAAGGAGGCAGATATTCTTCCACCCTCACATAAACATGCAGAGGAGCTTGAAAGCACTGGTCTGCAGGCTTAAAACAGCATATTTTCTCCTCTCCCTTCCCTTCTGGATCTCCTCTCTCTCCCCTCTGCCTCTCCTCCTGGAAAGAGAATTGTCCTCGCTCTGCTGTTGTGCTTTTTGCTTCCGTCTTCCCAATTTGGACGAAGCCAAGTGGGTTTAAGTTGCGACAAGTCTTTCTAGAAATGGAGTTACAGTCGTGAAATCCAAAGGCTGTTAAGCTTTTACAGCCCCACCCCATATAAGCAAAGATATCCCCCAGGGTTGTTTTTTTTAAATCCTACTTCTCATCTCTGTTGAATTTCTCATAATTTGCTTCTAATGATGCACATGCATTAGAAAAGCAGCGTGGCTTAGTGGAAAGAGCCCGGTCTTGGAAGTTGGAGGTTGTGGGTTCTAATCCCGGCTTTGCCACTTGTCAGCTGTGTGAGTTTGGGCAAGTCACTTAAGTTCTCTGTGCCTCAGTTACCTCGTGTAAAATGGGGATTAAGACTTTGAGCCCCACATGGGGCAACCTGATATCTGTGTATCTACCCCAGTGCTTAGAACAGTGCTTGGCACATAGTATGTGTTTAACAAATACCTTCGTCATCATCATTTGCAGTTAGTTTAATTTGCCTTTTGACCCTCATTTCAACTTAAACATTTTGGGTAAGGACACTGTTCAAACATCTGAGTGGTATATATTAAGTGCTCATGTGTTTGAAGCATTGTGCTGTGTGCTTTATTGATTTATGTGGTATTTCTAATCACTTTCTAGAAGCCAAGCACCGTGCTCAACACCAGGGTGAGTATGAGATAGATTGGTCATAGTGCATGCCCCATATAATGCTCAAAGTCTAAGGGGGAGGAAGAAGAGTAATTTTATCCCCACTATACAGACGAGAAAGGCATGGTATGGCAAAATTAAGGGACTTGCCAACCTCAAACAGCGGGCAAGTGACAGAGCTCAGATTAGAACCCAGCGTGGTTTAGCGCACGGGGCTGGGAGTCAGAAAGACCAGGGTTCTAATCCTAGTTTTGCCACTTGTCTGTGGTGTGACCTTGGGCAAGTCACTTAACTTCTCTGTGTCTCAGTTATCTCATCTGTAAAATGGGAATTGAAACTGTGAGTCCCATGTAGAACCGGGATTGTGTCCAACCTGATTAGCTTGTACCTACCCCAGCTCTTACTACAGTGCTTGGCACATAGTAAGTGTTTAATAAATATAATTTTTTTTTAAAAAAAAACAACAACCAGATCTCCTTTTTCCCATTCCTAGGTTCTGTCCACTAGGCCCAGACCCCCTTTCCTCTGGGTGCTTAGTTTATGTTCCAGGTGGGCTTTTGTAACATTTATAGTGGTGATGGCGATTGCCCTATCCATCCCTCTCCTGTCCCGCCTACCCCAGCCCCTGACCTTCTCATAATGTGATAAAATGTGTCCTCAATTTATTGGGTGTTGAATGAAGACTGACCTTTTGTGGGCATCCTTTAGGTTGATGTCAAGCTATGGGTAATCACTATTCTGGTACAGCCTGTGTCCACTCTGCCCCTAACAATTGTTTCATGGTCAGGGTGGTACATCTTTAGATTATCAATGACCCATTTAATGAGGGACAGAATCTAAAGTCTTACAGATGTTTAGATAGATTGCAGCACTTGCTTTCACCCTGGCTACACATGCTGTCATTCTAACACAGAAAGGAAGTCAGTTGTATGCTACTTTAAGGCAAGGATCATGTGCTTTTCTTTTTCTATATGTTCCCAAATGCATAGTACAGTGCCCTGCACACAGTGCATGCACAGTAAATGTCACTTATTTAATCTGTGTGCAGAGCACTGTACTAAATGCTTGGGAAAGTGTGATACAATAGAGTTGGTAGACACGATTTCTGCCCACAAGGAACTTACTGAAATTGAGGCACAGTGAAATTAAGTGGTTTGCCCAAGGTAATGCAGCAGAAAATTGGAAGAGCCAGGATTAGAACCCAGGTCTTCTGATTCCCTTGCTCGTACTCTTTCCACTAGGCCATTCTACTTCCCTGAACAGTAATAGTTGCTTGTAGGAGGTGGAACTGAATCCAGTGCAAAAGTACCAAGTTGTCCTTGTGGATCCAAAGTGTAGGGACTTATGCCATTGATCGATGGCTGTACTGATTGATTGGATTGATTGACTGGAAGTGTGTTTTTGGAATCATCTGCAAGATCAGTTTAAGCCTAGAACACAGGACACCGTCAAGGAAAGGGAGAGTATTGTTTAGAGCTTGTTTCTTTATAAATGAATTTATAAATAAATCCATTAGCCGGGGAGTCAGAACACATTTTGTCTTTGAATGAGCATTGATGGATTTTCTCATCGGGAACAGTGGATGAGCCTCAGTCCTAAGACTGTACGGAGGAATTGTTTATAGTGCTGGTGATTTGTTATGCATGTTTGGCAGCATCCCCTTTGGTATGGGGTCTCTAGAATGGATTTCCTCAGTGGAAAGGGAAAACTGGCATATGGGTTTTGAGAACTCTTCCACTGTGACTATATACTATGAACGCCTCTGTACCAGGACTACTCCAACAGGTCATTTTTTGAAAGCTCTTTCCCTTTATCAGGAGACGCCAAATTGTATGGAGATTTGAGGATTTATCAGTGTTGGGATTGGGCATAGGACCCAGGCTTCCTGGGGCCCAAACTGAAATCCAAACCAAACTGGAAGAGCACTGAAGGTTTATGTTAGTTGCCTGCCCCTAGACTGGCAGGGCTGCCCTTCAGAGAATCTCCCTTTCTTGGCCGGCACACATGGAGCCAAGGAATCATGATGGCATTAACCTTATCGGGCGGGTCCTGTTGGCCCATGTCCTGATTGAGTTTTATCAAGTCAAGCAGGGTTGCACCAGGACAGGTTTTTGGATGGGAGTCGTCCAGGCACAACTGAGAGGATGCGGCAGGAAGTCGAGTGACCAAATAGGCCTTCAGCAACCTTCCCCTGACAAGTAGGAGAAGCAGTGTGGTGTAGTGGCTAGAGCCTGGGCGTCAGAAGGCCATGGGCTCCAATCCCGGCTCCACCATGGGAAGCAACGTGGCTTAGTGGAAAGAGCACAGGCTTGGGAGTCAGAGATCATGGGTTCAAATCCTGACTCCTCTGCTTCTCAGCTGTGTGACTTTAGGCAAGTTGCTTAACTTCTCTGTGCCTCAGTTGCCTCATCTGTAAAATGGGGATTAAGACTGTGAGCCCCACATGGGATAGCCTCATTTCCTTGAATTTACCCCAGTGCTTAGAACAGTGCTTTGCACATAGTAAGTGCCCGCTGTTGGGTAGGGACCATCTCTATATGTTGCCAATTTGTACTTCCCAAGGGCTTAGTACAGTGCTCTGCACACAGTAAGCGCTCAATAAATATGATTGAATGAATGAATGAATGAACAAATACCATAATTATTATTATTATTATTATTTGTCTGCTCTGTGGCCTTGGGCAAGTCACTTCACTTCCCTATGCCTCAGTGACCTCATCTGTAAAATGGGGATTAAGACTGTGAGCCCTATGTGGGACAGGGACTGTGTCCAGCTCTATTTACTTGCGTCCACCCCAGCACTTAGTACAGTGCCTGGCTCATAGTAAGTGCTTAACAAATATCATTATTATTGTTATTATTAATAATAAAGGGGAATTTAGGCCCTGAGTTTTCCCATCATCCAGAACTTTAGCAGTAGCTGGAATTCTATAGGCATTGCCATCATGAGACACTGTGTGTTTTGATTTTTTTTATGGTATTTGTTAAGTGCTTACTATGTGCCAGGCACTCCACTAAGCGCTGGGATAGATACGAGATAATTGGGTTGGACACAGTCCAGGTCCCACATGGGCTCACGGTCTTAATCCCCATTTTACAGATGAAGTCACTGAAGCCCAGATAAGTTAAGTGACTTGCCCAAGGTGTTATAGCAGACAAGTGGTGGAGCTGCGATTAGAACCCAGGCCCTTTGACTCCCAGGCCCTTTGCCTCCCTAGAGAGTTTTCCAGTAGATCTATATCACTAAATCCATCCTCCTCATTCCAACCCTCCACAACGTTCATTTCCTATGCCAAGATCCCACAGACATGCAGTGAAACCTCAAAAATGCATGTTAAATTGGGGATTAAATGGGGTATTGGAATTTCCTTTTTCACCTTCCTCCCAATCCTCCACAATCCTCACAATCCTGATACTCAAAGGAAGTGTCATTGCCTCCTTTTTATAGCCCCTGCCACTTCTTCTCGACTCCGCTCTCTCATTCACCCCTCACATCCAAGCCGTCACCAAAACCTGCCGGTCTCAGCTCCGCAACATTGCCAAGATCCGCCCTTTCCTCTCCATCCAAACCGCTACCCTGCTCATTCAAGCTCTCATCCTATCCTGTCTGGACTACTGCACCAGCCTTCTCTCTGATCTCCCATCCTCGTGTCTCTCTCCACTTCAATCCATACTTCATGCTGCTGCCCAGATTATCTTTGTCCAGAAACGCTCTGGGCATATTACTCCCCTCCTCAAAAATCTCCAGTGGCTACCAATCAATCTGCGCATCAGGCAGAAACTCCTCACCCTGGGCTTCAAGGCTCTCCATCACCTCGCCCCCTCCTACCTCACCTCCCTTCTCTCCTTCTACTGCCCAGCCCGCAACCTCCACTCCTCCACCGCTAATCTCCTCACTGTACCTCGCTCTCGCCTGTCCTGCCGTCGACCCCCGGCCCACGTCATCCCCCGGGCCTGGAATGCCCTCCCTCTGCCCCTCCGCCAAGCTAGCTCTCTTCCTCCCTTCAAGGCCCTGCTGAGAGCTCACCTCCTCCAGGAGGCCTTCCCAGACTGAGCCCCTTCCTTCCTCTCCCCCTTGTCCCCCTCTCCATCCCCCCATCTTACCTCCTTCCCTTCCCCACAGCACCTGTATATATGTATATATGGTTGTACATATTCATTACTCTATTTATTTATTTATTTATTTATTTTACTTGTACATTTCTGTCCTATTTATTTTATTTTGTTGGTATGTTTGGTTCTGTTCTCTGTCTCCCCCTTTTAGACTGTGAGCCCACTGTTGGGTAGGGACTGTCTCTATGTGTTGCCAATTTGTACTTCCCAAGCGCTTAGTACAGTGCTCTGCACATAGTAAGCGCTCAATAAATACGATTGATTGATTGATTCTTACTTTCTACTTTGGTGATAACAGTAGGTCCCCAGTAGATGCTGTGGAAGATCATGAAAGTGACCAGGTGGGTTGGGAGACATGAATGGACATATAAGAAACGGTTGGTTGAAGACAGTCTCTAATAGGTTGGTTAGCATCTTCGGTTTCCGGTATTCCCTTTGGTTTCAGATATGTCTTTTTAAAATGTTAACGTCCATGTCTTGACCTACTGAAATTAAAAAAAAATTGAAGTTTCTTGATTTTACTGAGGACACTAAATGCAAAATTACTAAAACTCTAGATGATTTAAAAACAGCTATTCATCCCACCCCACAGGACCCAGACTCACACTAATCTCACCCTACTATACTACAACAGTTGGTACATTAAAATAAATTGGGCTGACATGGGTCTTTGGCAGAGTCGCTTGAGTCAGTGCGTGATTCAGTGCGGGTCTTGATTTCATATTTAACACATCTACAGTATGTTGGTGTTCTTCCAGGATTTCTGGTGGGATTTTCAGTGAAAGGTAGGTTGGTGATTTCCTTCTGGATGTGTATGTCACTTTACGTTTTTGTTTTTTTAGATGTTTGGCATTTCTGTAGTGCCAGACAGGCATGGGGGATAAAGGGGAGAGAGTGGGAAAGGTAGAAGTCTTGCTCTCTTCTATATCTTCTATCCATTAATGCCTACTGTCTTCAGCTCTTAACTTGCTCGAGGGAACATTTTTTAAGTTGCCATTTGTGTGAGAGAAGGATGAATATTAGACCAGGGAAAAATGAATTTATCATTCCCAATTTGAGAAGTTAAGTTTAATGACTACTTCTTTTGAGACTTACCATAGCATGTGGACTACACTGGTTTAAAAAATAGATTTTTTTGCTTAGTAGTTCACAAGGACATCCCCTATCCCTTCTCCTCTGTTAGATTATGATGGCACAAACATAATATAAACACTAATAGCTTTTCATGCTGAGAAGGGTTGGCTTTGAAGAGAATTGTCCCTGATGAACCATTTTACTAACCGGATCCAGGCAGGGATCAATCAATCAATCAGTTGTACTTACTCCATGCTTACTGTGTGCAGAGCATTGTACTAAGCGCTTGGGAGAGTACAGTATAACAGAGTTGGTAGACTTGCTCCTTTCTCACTGCCTGGTACTGGAAAATATAATTCAAAGTTAATGCATTTGCATTTTAAAAAATCTTGGTTCTGACTTTTAAGCATAGAATAGTGTACCCACCTAGTACTCTTTTTTTGTATGTGTGGTTTTAAGGGCCAAAAATAAGATCTTCTCCTCCCACCACAACCTTTTTTTAAAGTTTTTTAAAGACATAGCTCCTAATTACAGTCTGGAACTCCAATTCTGTTTTCTAAATCTTGTTCTTAAAAGGAAAAGTACATTGATAGTACATCATAACTGTCTTAGCCACTCTCTGACATTTCTGGGGAAGAAAATGAAAGGTGTAAATTGAAAAAAGCAAGTGTTTGTGTTTCCCACTTTAACCTTCTGTTATGTTAAATGGTTTTATTGAAGAGTGCTGTCAGTATTCTTGAAAGCTTGGGAAAATCCAAGGCAAGAAGTGCAATTAGTTACCTTGGGAGCATACGATGTTTGATGTGAAAATTATATGGACACATCTAATTGGGTGCATTTTCACCCCACCAGATAGCAACTAAAGAGGTGAATCCCCCCCACCCCCACCCCGTCTCTCTCTCTCTCTCTCTCTCTCTCTCTCTCTCTCTCTCTCTCTCTCTCTCTCTCTCTCTCTCGTTTAGCTAAATTGTTTAACTTGCATTTCATCCTACTCAAAATCAAGCTCTGAATTCCAGCTGCCATTTTTTTTGCAGGTTCTTTTCATGGCAACTTTTCAAACAAGTCTAGAAATAGGGTTGTATCTTGTTTTTGCTCACTCTTTCCTTAATTATGGGGTAGTAGTTTTTTTTAACCTTCCCACTTGTTTTCCCCTTCTTGCCACACAGATTATAAATTAACATTAGCATTGAAAACTCTAAGATCACCAAAAACCTGACAGTAATTTGGTTGTAACTATATGTGGGCACCTGTTCTGCAGGGATACCAAAATCCTGATTGTATTGGCTGGTTGGTTGGAAAGGAGGTTTATTTTAGGCACGTGACCTCTCTCAGCTCTAAGGCCCTGATCTACATTTTTCCAATGTTCCAGTTAATCTCTTTAGCAGTCAGTGCCACTGTTATTAATTAAGGATTTTGGCATTAGTTAAGTGTTTACTATGTGTCAAACACTCTGCTGAGGTAGATACAAGATAATGAAATACTATTCCAACTATCAAAAGTTATCTATCATTAACCTTTGAACATTGCTTGAAGCCAAATAACACGTTGGAAGGTAAATGATCCCAAACTGAAAATGGTTAGGCCAATTTAAATGGTCTAGTTTATTTTTATGCTATTCGTTAAGCTTTTTCTCATATGTCAGCTACTGAACAAAGAACTGGGGTAAATTACAAGATAATCAGGTTGGACATAGTCTGTGCCCCACATGAGGCTCACAGGTTTAACCCCCATTTTACAGATGAGGTAACTGAAGCACAGAGAGGTGAAGTGTCTTGCCCAAGGTCACACAGCAGACAAGTAACAGAGCAGGAATTAGAACCCAGGTACTCTGACTCTCAGGCCTGGCTGGGCTCTATCCATTAGGCCATACTGCCACTCAGGTTCTCAGTAGGTTAGTGTGTGTTGGAAGTCCCTTATACTGGTATTGTAGGTATAGATAACCTATATCAGGGGAACTGTGGGCCAACTCTGTTGTAGTGTACAGTGCTCTTCACGTAGTGAGTGCTCAGTAAATACCATTGATGATGATGGTCTTACTTTCCAGGAAGTTCCATATCATGCTGGGTCTCAGTTTCATCAACTGTAAAGATTAAGTAAGACCCTCTTGAAGCTGATGTGATGGTTAACACTATTGTACTTTGATAACTAACATAATTCTTCCTGTAACTGCAAATAGCTAGAACGTTCATCCTGAAATTCCAACAGTGATTTGCAATAACTTCCTACAGTTGTTGGAAACCCTTAATCTTAGTATTTTCAGTCTACACGCCCCCCCCCCCCCATGTACATGATATTTGTTCTTTAAGAATGATAGTGATGTGTGCACATGTAGATGTGTATTTCAGTCAGTAGCATTTGCTTAAAAAATTTATCCATCTATATACCTGTTGTTCTTAAAGAAGATGCTTCTGACAGTGAAATTTGTTTGTTGTATGGTCTTGTTAAGCACTTATAATGTGTCCAACACTGTTCTAAGCGCTTGGATAGGTACAAGTCAGGTTGGACACAGTTCCTGCCTCACATGGGGCTCAGAATCTTAAGTTAGAGGGAGAACAGGCATTGAATCCTCATTTTACAGTTGATGAAACTGAGGTCTAGAGAAGTTAAGTGACTTGCGTAAAGTAACACAGCTAGCAATTGGCAGAGCAGTGGACAGAGCTGGAATTAGAACCCAGGTCCTCTGACTCCCAGGCTTGTGCTCTTTCCACTAGGCCATGCTGCTTCCCTTAAGTCCACCGATAGGTGCAAATGAACCTGAAAAGATGAATGAGGTCATACTATAACAAAACATTGTCTTTTACTGTCTTATTAATCTTTCTCACAGAGAACAAACTTAAATATGATAAAATTGATTAAAGTCACATAGTAATACATTCTGAACTAGGTACTAGCATTTTCATTTAATATACATGAACTGCATATTTTTAATATGTGATTCTCTCAATGTGGCACCATCATCTCCTCCAGAAGTAGACATTTGGGAGCTGTTTTTACTCCCTCGGTTTTGTTCATCACTTTACTGTTTTGTCAGGATACGTTTTTTGAATTGTTTCAGCTATACTTTTTTTTGTGGGGGTTTCCTGAAACACTTTAGTTTAAGTAAAACATTTTTCAGTAATTTAGCTATTTTCAGTATAATAATTTAATTATTGTGCCACAACAGCATTCTGTAGTTTGATGTAGTCAGGAAACATTAGGCAAAAGTAGTATATTATTGTCTGATGTTAATTAGCAGTTGATAGAAATTAGAAAAGAGGATATGTAATTGGGCCTCCTGTGGCTAATAAGATGAGAAATACATAGACAATTCCAGAAGAGATTCCGGGTGCTATTATCTGAACCTGTTATTTGCATTTAAAAACATTAGTGGGTATTATGATGTGATCAGATTCATTTGTAGGGGAGAAAAATCGTCATTTTACTATGAACTGTGAATATACCATTTCCCGTTGGTGCTACCCTGCTCTCTTATTTCTACTCTATAATTACTGATACATACCAGGCAATGCTTTTAATTGGTTCCATGAAAATATTAAGTGAAAGAGTGCTAAATGAAGCATAATTTCCTGAACACGGTAATGTAAAGCACATTCAATCATCCTGAAGGTCCAAAAAATTGCCCAAGAGGCTAGAAATATGTTTTTTAAAGGAATGAAAAATAAAGTATAGTTAACCCCATTAAGACACATGTAAATATGTGACACTAATCAAAGATTAGGAATTCAGTGTTAATATGTGCACAGATAAAACACCAAACCCTAATTGTCCTCATTGTTGATTCTGCCAAGCCTAAAGTTTGGCATATGTGGGCTACATGCTCACCTGAGCCCAGGTACTTAATTATGATACTTTTTAAGTGCTTACTATGTGCCAACCACTGTATTAAGCTTTGGAGTAGTTACAGTTTGTGTCCCACATGCGGCTCACAGTTTAAGTAGGAGGGAATAGGAATTTTGCAGATGAGGAAACTGAGGTACCGAGAAGTTAAGTGACTTGCCCAAAATCATATATCAGACAAGTGGCAGAGCAGAGATTAGAACCCAGGTCTTCCGGGACCTATGTTGTTTCCACTAGGCCATGCGGCTTCACACATTTCATTAAAAGGCCGTACTTAATCTCTGATGTGTTTTTTTTTTTTCCATTCTGACAATGGCAGCTTGGTAAACATGATGTGTTACACACCCGACCCTCAGCCCCACAGCACTATGTACATAGACAACATTAATTTTAATGGCTGTGTAGACTGGAAGCCCCTTGTGGTCAGAGAACATTTCTACCAATTCTGTTGCATTCTCCCAAGTGCAGCACTCTGTGCACAGTGCTCAATAAATACCATTAACTATTTGATTGGGCAACATCAGTGTAAAGCACATGAGCTGGTGTGTTAGTGCATGTCGGTTGCCCTGAGGGCCCTTTTGTGCCCTACATAAAGAACCTACCTGCATTGCTCAGCGCATAAGTCAGAGTCAGACCAGAATGTTGTCATGGAATGATAGCACTGCAGTCAAATTCAGTAGCACCATTGTGATACAGCACTAAAAGAAGAGCATATTCAGGAGTTGGGGGGAAAGAGGATGGTATAGACCGCTGTCTTTGATTTTGTTTTGTTGTGGAGGAGAAGAAATTGATTTTGAAAAGTAGATTCCATGTAGAAGGGCACACTTCATCAAATTGGGATTTTGCCTCTGGCCATAGCTGACACCTCATTCTTTAAAAAAACTTCTCTGAACCTCTCAGTTTGCCCTTTGCTCTGTTTCTACTGCTGTCCATGGTATGAATAGACATAATGCCTTGCTGATCTCTCTGCTGGTGGAAAGTTGATCTTCTAGAGCATTGGAGTTCACCTCTGGTATGTGAGATTTTCAAAGCCAACAGGGTCCTAACACACTGGTTAAAAGCCAGCAACGAAGGGCAACCCTTTTCCCTTTGTTTAATCTTTACTGCTGATTTCTCAGAGACCGGCATTCTGCTAATGAGTGAACATCTGTGGTCTCCTTCATTGCTTCCTGTTCTCAAAGAAGATAGGGTCGAAGTGGGCCTGTCCGTGATGCTGTGTTATGGTTGGTGCTAGTTCTATAATGATTGATCTTTTTGCTGGCTGGCTACACTTTCCTCAGGTGGCCTTCCACACAGGTGGGTGCTTCCGATTTTCATTTAGTAGCATTTATGGAGCGTCTACCATATGCACAGCTATGTTCTAAGTGTTCACGAGAGTTCAAAAGAATTATGATCCCTGTCCTCCAGGAAAGGAGCGTACAGTTTTACTGGGCTAAGGGGTAATCTCCCCTGTCAGGATGTCATTTTGGGTGTGTGATATCTCTCTATTGCTAGGGAAGGTGTCCCTCCTTTTCCTTTAAATCTTGAGTCACACCTCTGGGTGCTCAGAAACCACACAGATTTATTATTATTATTATTGATATTTATAATAATAATAATTGTACTTGTTAAGCACTCACTCTGTGCCTGGCACTATACTAAGCATTGGGGTGTATACAAGCATTGAGTTGGACACAGTTCCTCCCCCACATGGGCCTCACAGTTTCAAGCCCCATTTTACAGATGAGGGAACTGAGGTGCCGAGAAGTGAAGTGACTTGCCCAGGGTCCGCAGAGCAGACAAGTGGCAGAGCTGGGATTAGAACCTAGGCCCTACTGACTTCCAGGCCCATGCTCTATCCACTAGGCCACACTGCTAATCTTTAAAACAAAAATCTCTACCCTAGTGAAGAGCTCTACTGCAAGTAGAATACACACACCATTTTTGTGTTGGGGTTTCTGCTCTTAAAACATAAAGGAGTTTTCCACTGATGGCTATTTATTTGACAAGTGGATACTTTTTTTATGGTATTTAAGTGCTCACTATGTGCCAGGCACTTTACTAAGCACTGAGGTAGATGCAAGCTAATCAGGTTGGATACAACTCATCGGATCTGGGCTCACAGTCTTAATCCCCATTTTACAGATGAGGTAACTGAGTCACAGAAAAGTTAAATGACTTACCCAAGCAGCAGAAAAGTCGTGAATCCGGGGTTAGAACCCAAGGTCCTTCTAAATCCCAGGCCCATGCTCTATCCATTACACCACACTGCTTTTAAGCTTTACCATGTAAATTGGCTGGCTTTTTTTTTTTCTCCAGAGAGATACGTGTGTATTTTTCTGAGCATTCTGGCAATTCACTTGTCTCTAATGATTAGACCATTAAGACTGGTACATCTTAATTCCGCATGCCAACAGTTGATGCAATTAACTGATGTGGAAATTTCAAGGAGAAACAGTATTTTCTAAGTGATGAGGTCAAGTTGGAGCCTTATAGATTCGTTGCTCATAAACAGATTGAAGGAATGTATAGTTAAGGGTTGCCCAGGCCTAAAGAACTAAGCCCACCTTTCAAATGACTTTAGACTATAAGCTCGTTATGAGCAGGGAATGTGTCTGTTTATTGTTGTATTGTATTCTCCTAAGTGCTTACTACAGTGCTCTGCACACAGTATGCGCTCAAAAAATATGATTGAATGAATAAATGATTTTATTAGTGTCCCTCTGTCAGTCTTTCTTCTATCCAGTTCTCCTCCCTCTTTCCTGAAAACACAATTTAACAATTGCCAAGACTGGATGGGCTCCAAAATCCTTACCAGGATAAAGAGGAGAAGAAGTTTGGGGAAGGAAGAGAGCAACATGGGAAGGAGCTTGAGGAAGGGCAATTCCCCTCCTTCTACCCACTGCTCCCCTGCCCCTCCCTGAACAAATCAAGGGGCTCTTGGAGCTGGGTTGGAGAGCAGGGTGGGGAGAAGGTCCCATGAGTTTGACCAGCCCAAACAGGCACCAGTTCACAGATGATTTATCTCAGTGTTTTTCCTCATGAATTTAAGATGATAATGTTATTTTGTTTTGTGGGTGCTAAAAATGTATATTTTTGTCATCATTGAGGCTGCCTGTTCAGCAGCAATTCCCAACACATATTCAGTAGTTAGGTGAACTAGATAAGGTTCAGGAAGGTCTGTGTGGTTTTTCTACTGGGAGTGTACGTTTCAGGAGTCGCTAAATCCATCAATGGCATTTACTGAGCATTTACTGTGGGCCGTGCATCGTACGAAGTGCTTGGGAGAGTACAATGTAGTGGAGTTGGTAGAGGCATTTCCTGCCCACAAGGTTTTAATCCTGGCTCTGCCACTTGTCTCCTGTGTGAAGTTGGGCAAGTCACTTCACTTCCCTGTTCGTCAGTTACCTCATCTGTAAAATGGGGATTAATACTGTGAGCCCCATGTGAGATATGGACCATGGTTAAACTGATTAGCTTGTATCTATCCCAGCTTTTTGAACAGTGTCTGGCACAAAGTAAGTGCTTAACAAATACCATAAAAAAAAAGAACTGGAAGTCTAGAGATGAAGTCCGGTATGTTTAGACTACACAAACTGTAAGACCCTCAAATAACTGCCTTCTCAAATTCTCTCTCTCTCTCTCAAACTAGCATTTAAACCCGTAGTCATGCCCTAGGCAGCAGGTCCCGGGACTTTGTGTTAAAGGTTGGATCCTGAATAGAGACTCGTGACCTTCCTGCGGCATTTTTCGGTTATGATTGTCATCTTCCTGATGATCCCCTCAGCCCCTCCTTGACCGGGTTTCACCTGACTCCCTACATTTTTCTCCCATGGTTTGAGCTGGCCTTCTGAGCTTTTCCAGGTATTTGTCAGGATTTGGGTGAGTATATTTTTGTTGTCACTTGAGACAAAAGTCAGTCTCCCTCTTCCAAATGCACACACATGCTTATTCTCTGCCTGACCATCATGCAACCATTCTTTGTAAATATTTTTTTAATCATCTCTCTTATTTTAAGAGAACACTGCATACAGTAAAACCAACTGTCTTGCCCCTACTTCCAAAGTGACTTTTTGTCATGAAAGTAGTTTTACCAGATAGCTGTTAGCTAGTGAGCCCCATGCGGGACAGGGACTGTGTTTAATTCTTACCTGCATATTTTCTCCCAGTGAATAATACAGTGCTCTGCGCAGAGTAAGCACTTAATACTACAGTTACTACTACCTGACAAAGAAATCCACTAGTCAGTCAGTTAATTGTATTTGTTGAGCACTTACTGTATGCAGAGCACTGAAATAAGCGCTTGGGAGAGTACAATATAAAAAACACATTCCTTCCCCACAACAAGCTTACAGTCAAGAGGGGAAACAGACATTAATATAAATAAATGAATTCATTCATTCAGTCATATTTACTGAGCACTCACTGTGTGGAGAGCACTGTACTAGGCACCTGTAAAGTACAATTCAGCAACAGAGACAATCCCTACCCAACAACGGGCTCACAGTCTAGAAGGGGGAGACAGACAACAGATCAAAACAAGTAGACAGGCATCAATAGCATCACATTGGACAGGTTGGGGGGGGGGGGTGTTGAATAAAGGGAGCAAGTCAGGGTGACACAGAAGGGAGAGGAATAAAAGGAAAAGAGGGCTAAGTGAGAGAAGGCCTCTTGGAAGCCTTCAATAAGGCTTTGAAGTGAGGAGTAATTGTCAGATATGAGGAGCAAGGGTATTTCGCTAGGTTGGCAGTGTGTATGTGTGTGTAAGCTCATTTATGGGCAGGGAATGTGTCTGCTAATTCCTGGACAATAAAATGTACTCAACATTTATTATAGAGCATATAGTCTACATAGCATACCGTTTCCTCCTGTGTTATGGAAATACAAAGTAAAGTAGACCTAAGGATCTAGAATGATATCCTTCTAGAGCAGAAGTATTCATGATTGGGCTTTACTGGTTTCTCTCTTTGGTGAGCAGGATATTCCAAATGAAGGTTAACTTTGCTCTTTGTAAATGGTGGAAGTGATAACTTGCCCAAAGCCCTGTTTGGACAGATAGAGCTTATTTGGCACCCACAGTAAGCTGTTTGACAAAATGTTTCAAATGTAATTAGTTCACATCAAAGACCCATCACCCTCAGTGGTGGGTAAAATTGATAGGAGTGAAAGATAGTCAGATCAACACAACTTGACCAAGGGCCTTAATACTCCTTTCAGGTTTATGGGATTTTTACAGAATGTCTTTTCAGTGGGATTTTATTTTCTTAAATGTATCATTTTATGACTCTTGTCTCTGAAAATCATTCTCTGACCCCCAGTAGGTGTAATTTAAAAGGTAAATGAATTGGCTTCAGAGTACAGTTAATGATGTCAAACCTAGAACATAGTGGGTAACCACTGAGACAGAATATGCAGACTTAAAAACAAAAAAATACGTTTTTGAAACAAGATGTTTCAACATCTGTAGCCTTTTATTTCTCTGCTAAAACTTGGGTTCGGCAGCATAAAAAACAGTTGTCGGCTGTACCTACAGTGAGTAATGCCATTCAGTGCAAAATCCTGAATTTAAGTCTCAGAGGGCTTTAGAAAGGGTTTTTTTTATAATGCTTTATAGCTTTCCTTTCTGAATCAATTTTTTCTTTCCTTTTTTTTTCTGGCAAGAGCAGTTTGTACTTTCTAGATCATTGGGTCTGGTGCTCTTGCATTAACTTTTGAACATCGCCCAGTTGCCTGCTGATGGGTGCTGTAAAAACTCATAAAGAAATAAAATAACAGAACACATAGACATTGCTGTGACTTTATGGGTGGGTAATCTTGATTTCCAAACCCCCTTGCAATGGCTGAATAGCCAGAGACATTCCTATCAGGTTTATGTGAGGTCTGATCCCCCAGTTCAACAGAAAATCTGAACACGCTGTACCTTCTTTTTCTATTTCCTTCTCTTTAGCATTAATGTATAGTCCTACTCCTTCTTTTCCAAATCCCAACATATAAGTCACTGCCAATGAGCCGAAACAGCCTGAAGTTGCCAGAAGCAAAATACGTCTTTAGAAAGGGAGAACATGGAGTGAGAATGTTGTACAAAGGCGGAGGAGCAGGGGCAGTTGAAAGGGAAAAAGCAGAGAAAGGTGAGGACCACTATGACCACAGGACAATGACCAAAGTGGTAGAAGTGGCTGTGGTTGGCACCACTTGTGGGCTAAAAATTCTATCATTTGTAATTGAAGTTGAGGAAGAAATTTATTAACCAGGGTAGTTTAGATTCTTCCTCAGAAACTCAGATTGTTCCCCAGAACCCAGTCAGAGGACCTGGGTTGTAATCCCAGCTCTACCACTTACCTGCTATGTGATCTTGGGCAAGACACTTAACTTTTCTGTGTTTCAGTTCCTTCATCTGCAGAATGGGGATTCAATACCTGTTCTCCCTCCTACTTAGACTGTGAGCCCTATTTGGGACCTAATTGTCATGTGTCTATCCCAAAGCTTAGTACAGTGCTTGGCACATAGTAAGGGCTTGACAAATAAAACAATAATTATTATTATCATCATCATCATAGTAAGTGTTTACTAGCCCCTACTGTATATTGAATGCTAGACCAGGTATTTGAAGACAGCAGAAGACACTTCACTGCCTTTTAGGAGCTTATATATATATTCTATACATATATAATTTTTTAATTTATAAGGAAGGAAATATAAAGAGATTGAATAGCCACACCCAGACGTTATCTCCAGTCTCATAGTGAATTTATTAGAGCTGATGAATAGGTCAGTTATATCATTGACCCATGACTTTAAAACAAACATCCAGAATAAGGAAAACACTCATTGGAGGTGTGTTGTCTCTTTATTTATCTATCCTCCTACCTACATATCTATCTATCCATTCATGAGATGAAACAAATGGCACAGTCGAGCAAGGATTAAGCCTTAGCATGACTGGGTTAACCACTGTCACCTTTGGTGGGAGACAGTGAATCATTGCTGTTATTAAGAAAAATAGGATTACTTGCGTTATAAAATTGTAGTAATCACTCAAATGTCTCATTCCTAGCTAATGACTCATGTTTCTGTTTACAAAGGGCAGAAACAATGCCCCTCACGACTTCCATGTCTTAAAGGCTTAATGATACCCATAAGCAGCCAAGACCTTCTATAAAAGTGAAAAGTTGTTTCCTTTGGTGCCTCTACGGACATGTATTCCCGATGATCATCCTTGTTTTCTGGTTAGCGATGTGTTTTGAAGTATGAGTTGCCACCTCCTGCTGGTTTTGCCAGGGGTCCGGGGAGGGGGCAGAGCAAAAACTGCTGTTGGGTTATGATGGGATTCCCTCTTGCTATTAAGTAAGTTCCTTTGCAGCCTTGAGCCTAAACTGTAGCCCATGTGAGCCCAAACCGCGCCCAGCGTATACATCCATGTGGACTTCTGGCAATGGAGAAGTAGGTGCTGTGTCAGACTTGGTTTTTTTTTTAAAGTTTATAATGCCCAAGCTCACCCTGAGACTGTTTTCGTAGTGAAATTGTTCCGGGAGTGTTTCATTTTTAAAAGGCCAGGATATGCAGCTAGCACCAAAGCCTGCATGTTTCCAGTGGCGTTGACAGTGGGATAAGTGGAATATGGCTCCAGTCAGAATACAAGTCAAGATGTGGCCTGTAGGATTCAATTTTGAGTTATGGCTTAGAAGACAATAAATTATCTGGATCATTTAACAGTTCCCAGTGAAGGAGTAATAATCGGCACTTTTTCTATGGCCGACCACGAGGAAGTTAGGTGCCAAAATCCCCAAACCTGTTGGTTCTTTTGCTGAACATATTACAAAGACTAATTCACAATCTGTCGTAGCAGCTGTAACTCCCAAGGTTGGTAAAATGATATAGAATTTCAGTTCTTCAAAAAGCAGATTGAAGAGGTGTCATTTAAAAACCCAGCACAGATGTAGCATGGCTTAGTGGATAGAGCACAGGTCTGGGAGTCAGAAGGTCATGAGTTCCAATTCTGGCTCTGCCACTTATCTGCTGTGTGACCTTGGGCAAGTTACTTCATTTCTCTGGGCCACAGTTACCTCATCAGTAAAATGGGAATTGAGTCTGGGAGCTCCACGTGGGACAGGAACTGTGTCCAACTCAGTTCGCTTGTATCCATCCCAGTGCTTAGTACAGTGTCTGGCACACTGTAAGTGCTTAACAAATATCACAATTATGATTATTATAATATAACTATATCAGTCTAGTACCGAATAATGATGACTTTCCTGGGTATGTGTTATAGATGGGTCCACGTTAGATGTAATAGTAGTAGTATTTATTGAGTATCCATTTTGTGCATGCACTGTACAAGGGAAAAAGTCCAAGGATAAAAATCCATGGTAGTCAATCAGAGACATGTATTAAGTGCTTACTGTGTGCAGAGCACTGTACTAAGTGTTTGGGAGAGTACAGTTGAGTAAGTAGACATGATCCCTGTCCTCAAAGAGAAGTCCCACAATGAACTTACACTGTAATGTAAGGTTGTTGAGGGCAGGGAATGTGTCTACCAACTCTGTTGCTTTGGCATAGTGGAAAAAGCATGGGCCTGGGAGTCAAAAGGTCATGGGTTCTAATCCCAGCTTTGCCACTTGTCTGCTGTGTGATCTTGGGCAAGTCATTAAAGGTCTCTGTGCCTCAGTTACCTCATTGGTAAAATGGGGATTAAGAATGAGCCTCAGGGACACAGGGACTGTGTCCAACCTTATTTGCTTATATATCTACCTCAGCACTTAGTACATACAGTGCCTGGCATGTAATAAGCACTTAAGGAATACTATTATTATTATTATTATTAAAGTGCTTAGCAAACAGTAATCACTCAGTAAATACCAATGATGATAATGGGGGGAAACAAATAAAAAATATTTGCAGATAGAGTGGGCAAAATACAAATTGAATAACTGGGCCACTCCCTATGGTGTACTTCTAGAAAGAAGCTAAATTTTGAAAATATCATTGATTGTTGTACAGATAGCCTTCTCAGAAAATGCCATAAGAATATCATGTCTACAGGTTCTAAGAAGAAAGATGGAAATGGAAAGAATGGATTCGGGGAATTGATAGGATCACACTAAAAGGAAAATAAAATTTTTCATTTATAAGCAAAATGGTAGATGGAAAGAATTACAAAAATTACAGTATGATGCATAATGAGACCCTCATAAATAAATTCATTTACTCCTAGGTGATGAGTGAGAAGTCAAGGTTGAACTGCCATGCTTTCCCTTTAATCCTGTGTGTAATTAGCAAACACAGCAGCAGGAGGCAGAGAGGCATGGAGGGAAAACATCAAACAAACACACATACAAACACATAGCTGGGCAGAACCAGCCAACATCTGTCTGGGGTAATTTTGTTTGGCGAACTAAGCCAACATTTGTTGAATCCTGTGTTTGACTATCAATTAGTGCACCTCATCTGATCTCTCGGGGAATAGAAGTTTGTGCATAGTGGAGGAACCACCACTATTGACAAAAATGAAATGATCTCCCAGAGGGCAGCCTGGTAGCATCGTCCTTCTTCAACTGTGTGCCAATGATAAACCCATTTGGAACAATAAGAACAGTTTTGTAATAGCCATGATGTCTGCATCATACGGCTGGAGAAGGATTTGGCTCTGCTGTGAGAGGCTCAAATGATCATCATGAATCTCGAAATTAAAACAGTTTTATGTAAGGAGGTCTTTTTAAAAAGCATTCAATTATATGATTGGAACAATAGAAAATTTTGTAGCAGAGTTTATAGCAGGATTTCATAGTATATTGTTAGATAATGGGATCCTGATGATCATTCATTCATTAATAATTATTGGGTGCATACTGAGTGCAGAGCACTCTATGGATTTGGGAGAGAACAACAAGAGTAAAAGTTTTTCTCTTTGTCCTTGAGAAGATGACAATCTAATGTGGGATAGTGGTAGACTTTGTCAGTGGTACGTGAGAGCTTACTGTGTGCAGAATACTGAATTGTGTGTTTAGGAGAGTACAATAAAATTGAGTTGGTAAATGCAGCCCCTCCCCACAATGACCTTATAGTCTAGAAACATAAATCTACTAGGAGCCAGATAAAGTATATTAATAATTGTTAAACAAAACATTCGCTTTCAAAGCATGATGGAATATCGGGCCTGTTAGTCAGAGGACCTGGGTTCTGATACCGGCTCCACCACCTGTCTACTGTGGGCAAGTCACTTCACTTCCTTTTGCCTCAGTTATGCCATCTGTAAAATGGGGGTTAAGGCTGTGAGCCCTTTGGGACATGGACTGTTCCCAACCTGATTAATTTGTATCTACCCCTGCACTTAGAACAGTGCCTGGCACATAGGAAGTGCTTAACAAATACCATTAAAAAAGAAAAGCATGGAAAAGTAAAATGAATGAATTGTTGTGACCCTTGGAAACATGGTTATGACAAAATGGGGTGGTGATGGGGCGGTGGTTGTGTGGTGGAGAATCATGCCAATTGTCTTGTCCTATGTTCCTGCAGAGCTTGCAGTGAAAGAGAAAGCTGCCTTTCCCAAGAAAGCAGATACTAAGATGCCTAAAGCCAGTTCCTGTACTTGTTGGTTGGTGTTGCCCCATCTAGAATTAAAGGAAGTTAGTAAGCTGGGGGTAAGATCCAGTAAATTCATCTTGTGGAAGCAGAACACCAAATGCTCATAATCACCAGTTTCATGGGCATATTGTAATAATAATAATAATAATGGCATTTATTAAGCGCTTATTGTATGCAAAGCACTGTTCTAAGCGCTGAGGAGGTTACAAGGTGATCAGATTGTCCCACGGGGGGCTCACAGTCTTCATCCCCATTTTACAGATGAAGTCACTGAGGCACAGAGAAGTTGTGACTTGCCCAAAGTCACACAGCTGACAATTGGCAGAGCTGGGATTTGAACCCATGACCTCTGACTCCAAAGCCCATGCTCTTTCCACTGAGCCATGCTGCTTCTCCATTGTACCGTAGGATATGATAGCCAGCAACGCACAACTCAAGTTTTGAAAGCAGTGAAATAAAGATGAAATTCCAGGAAGACCTTTCCAGTGGAACTGATATAGATGGCCCAATAGGAAACCTGAACTTAATGGAGAATGGCAGATCAAAGACTCACACGATCTAAGGAGACTAATGACAAAAATATATCCCGTTGAGCCATAATGCACCCTGGCGGGACTCCTTTTTAACCAACTCCATTTAGAGTAGGAGAAATAGCCGTTGGAAGCATTTGCCCCTTTGGAAGATACATCTGTTTGTCATTAGTATGGGAAGATGATTGATCCAATCGATGAATGGTGTTTCTTGGTCCCTTTCATAGTGCAACAGGAACAGGGCACAGGTTCCTTGCCTTCAAGGAGTTTACAGTCCAATGTAGGGAGATGAGCACAATAGTAATAATAATAATGATATGTGTTAAGTGCTTACTATGTGCCAGGCACTGTTCTAAGTGCTGGGGTAGATACAAGATAATCAGGTTAGAAAAAGATGTTATGCAAATAGTAGGAGCTGGAGGGCACAAAGAGATGTAAGCTTGTTGTGGATTGGGAATATGTCAGTAATACTGTACTCTCCCAAGTGCTCAGTACAGTGCTCTGCACAAAGTAATCATTCAATAAATATGATTGATGTAACAGGTAGTAGTATACCTGGATCAGGTATAATGGGTAAGGATGAAATAGCTGACTAAATATTAAACGTTCAAAGTGCTTAGTGCAGTGCTCTGCACACAGTAAGCGCTCAATAAATATGATTGAATGAAATATTTTCAGAAGTGCTAGGGATAGGAATAAAATATGTTAGGTCTACGATTGGCTGAAGGATTAACACTAGCTAGCAACTAATCTTCCCCCTGGCTCCCATCTAGCACTTATGTGTATATCTTTAATTTCTGCTGCTTCCCTGCACCTGCAATTTATTTTAATATCTATCTCCCTTCACCAGATTGCAAGGCTTTTGAGGGTGGGTATCATGCCTACTAACTCTACCGTCCCCTGGTTTGTACAGGGCTCTGCACAGAGGCTATGCTCATAAGTAAATAAATATATTTGATTGATTGTGATTTCACTGGGGAAGTTTACCTGGGGGAACAGATGGGGAGAGCTGTAGTTGGGCCTATGGGAGCATCTCAGTGTTGTAGTTGAAATTGGTTCCCACCCCAAGTACCATTACCTATTCCCCCTCATCCTGTTCTTGTTCATGCTTACACCTGCTCTGACCAGGGGTCTGTGCCCCAGAGGCTGTTATGCCTCAGCACTTTCGCCAAACCCGAAACCCAACCATGAACCAAAGCCTTTTCTACAAACTCTCTCTGCTTCCACATCAGCCCCAGGAAGGGGGCGTAGCCATGGTGTTGAGATGAGTACCAGGCTGGTGGGTCCAAAAGAGAATAAGCTGAAGCCGTGGTAGAGGCAGAGTTGCTTGGCTTCTTGCTCTTTTGCACCTGACATATCTCCCTCCATGGCTGTCACCAGTTTCACCTCAGGGATCAAGGGTTAGAAGCAGGAGGTAGGTAACAAAATGTTGTGGAGGGCGGGGAAAGACAGCAGACAAGAAAATAGTCTTTTGAAGGACTCCACTGTAGATAGCTAATTCGGAATCATAGGCAGCATGTCAAAAATTTCATGTAGTTCTCTCACGGAGAGTGATTAAATCTTGGTCTTCTTGGTCTAAGATGGGTTTGAGTTTTCACACTAGCTCTTCTCGATTGCCTTGGGATTTTAACTTTTCTAGGCCCCTGTCTGACTCACAGAGTTGATACTATCAGTTTACTTCGTTGTAGAGTGGAGATGACAGTTTTTTGGTTATGCAGACCTTTGAAGATTCTTGGGTCACTCTGTAATTCCAATCCTTCTCTGGAAACTATTTGTCAAGTCTTTTGATCAACTGAGGATTCAGATAGGAAAGGGGAAATATGTGACAACTTATCTTTTTAAGCTGCATTTACAAGGGATAGGAAGGAATTCACAAATCTTCATCTTGTTTATGAGGTCTAGCAGAATAACGTGCAACCAGCCAGCTTTTTTTTTCTTGATGTGTTGGAAAATTGCAACTCTCTGAAACTCTGGCTGCCCAAACCCAGACACAACAAAAATGCCAGCTTTTTTCAGATAGCGCTCTCATAGGACATGAAACATTGTTAATTTATCTTTAATAATTCAGTAGAATGTCAATACTCCCCAACTCCCAGTACTTGGGAGTGACAGTTCTGTTCAAATTAGTAGCCCTGAAGAATAAAGAACATCCAGGACATGCTTTCATCTCAAGAAAGGCAGAAGTCAATGCATGCAGAAGTTTGTAAAGTAGCAATTTGAAGACCAGACTTACACTTAAATGGCAAATGACTCAGTACTATTGCTATGGCATTTTAAAAAGGCATTGAATGTTTATTTTGGAGCCATTTATTAAAGTCCCTATGAATAGACCCAGAAAAATTATTAAAGTTCTTTCTTTTATGAGGCATTTGTTCTTCCATACATTTCATGGAGATTTGGCACAAGCATTCCTCTAGATTTACACAAAATAATTCAGTAGTGTTCCATAGAAAATCCTCTGTCTCTGAGGAATTCCTTTAGACATGTGTGATCACATTTGAGAATGTTTGTGAAAATGTTTTCCACAGAACTTACGTGAAACATCTGCCTTTTCATCTGTCCACAGGACCGCAGGGAAATTTCACAGATTGGTTTATTGAAGACCCCAAACAGGGTTGGCTTTGCCAAAAGACCCTTAGCACTCTAGTCCCTTTCAAGGATCTAAGAGAAGAAAAACTTAAGGTGGAGATGAGAAAGCTAAGTTCCAATATCTTGTTTAGTAGATGAACTCTTTGCGCTTGTGTAGTTTCTAATGGCAGTAAGCGGGATTCCCCCTATTTTCCCAGGGTAATTCCACCGCCACGGGGATAAAGAGCGAGTGTCGTATTTACCAGAAACCAAATATGAGTCAACAGCATGGTGCCAATATTTTACAAAGCCAACATGATACTGGGATGTCTTAAAAGAAGTACAGTGCTCTGCACACAGGAAGTGCACAATAAATATGATTGAATGAATGAATGAAGTATGAAATTCTAGGAGGTAATCTATGCTCTCGGAAATCCCGTTTGTGTCCACTTTGGGGTTTTGATCATGTGTTTTAGAAAGGATATTGGCAAACTTTGGAGGGCCCAGAGGGAGTGTAAAAAAAAACTGATTAAACTAATGGAGTCTTGATCGTTAAAAGAATCTGGATGAGGGAAGTTGTCTTGAAGTTCAGTCAGTTCTCCCAAAATGTGTGTTTTCAGTAAACATTGTCTGTAGAAAGCTTTCGAGAAATTAGGGACACGTTCTACTGACAACATGTGGTTGTTTTCTTTTAAGACTTTGTAAAGCCCTTACTGTGTGCCAGGCACTTTACTAAGCACTGGGGTAGATACAAGATAATCAGGTTAGATACAGCCCCTGTCCTATATAGGGCTCACAGTCCAAGTTGGAGGGAGGAGGATTTAATACCCATTTTACACCTGAAGAAACTGAGGCACAAAGAAGTTAAGTGGCTTGCCCAAGGTCACACAGTAGTCAAGTGGCAGAACCAGGATTAGAACCCAGGATCTCTGACTCCCAAGCCCATGCTCTTTCCATTAGACCAGAGAAGCAGCAGGCTCAGCGGAAAGAGCACGGGCTTGGGAGTCAGAGGTCATGGGTTCAAATCCCGGCTCTGCCAATTGTCAGCTGTGTGACTTTGGGCAAATCACTTCACTTCTATGTGCCTCAGTTCCCTCATCTGGAAAATGGGGATTAAGACTGTGAGCCCCACGTGGGACAACCTCATCACCTTGTACCATCCCCAGTGCTTAGAACAGTGCTTTGCACATAGTAAGCGCTTAACAAATGCCATCATTATTATTATTATTATCATCATCCTTCCCTGCATTTATCTGGCTAGGATGTGACAGTGCCAGAAAGAACGGTTCTGCATGGACATGTGGCATCAGTCAAGAAGCCTGTACTACCATGTTAATTTTACTTACGTGGAGTTCTTCACAAATGAAACCCAGTGTGATAGAAGAACTGACTGTCTATGAAGGGATTTTGTTTGGGAGATATAGACCAGATGCTGTCCACATCCATGGGTGACCAGACAAGGGAAATTGGTTCAAATTTAAGTGAGAAGGATTTTCTTGGCTGTAAAGGGAACTTGGATTACCAGGGTAATAAAGCATTGGAATAGGCTTTGGAGGGAAGTTGCAATACCTACATTAATGTGACTGGTAACAAAAAAATAGGCCTCTCTCTGGATTACTTAGACATTCACTTGCATGGAAGCCGAAGACTAACCAGATGATTTCTCAAAGTCCTCTTTTTAAGTTAGAGTCCCTGCAATGGTCTTATCAGCTTTACCATTAGGAAGTTTTTACTGGGGCAAACTTTATAAATTTACTGGTGTGCAATTGTAGCCAGAAATGATAAGCTCACACCAAAATTAGCTTCTAAGCTACAAAGGGCTTTACAAGCAGTAACTAATAAATCTTCAACCCATCTTTATGAGCTGATAAGGGACAGCCATTTTGTTTGCAGTGGAAACTGAAACAGAAATATTAATTTCTTCCTTATGACTACAACAGACTCGGGAGTGTATTTTGGAATGGGTGGGTCCAAGTTCTGTTTAAAACTGGACCAGCTTTCTTGTCATCTTATCAACTGGATCACTTGTAATCAAAAAGCTGCTCTAAAAAGACTTATTTTCTTATTGCAGGTTTTACTGCATTATCTCCCAAGAACCTTAATTCTAGAGCCATGTATCCAGAAGACCTTTACCAGTGTCTCCTCAATAAGGAAACTTTGGTTATAATAACAATTGTTTGAAGGCTGTTGGTCATTATGCTTTTAAAGTAGATCGTGATTCTTGGGTGTTTAGGCAAGCTACATTTCTCCTAAGGTTTGACAAAGAGTATCTGAAAGTTCAATTTATTTTTCTAAAGTGTGGTTCAAATATTAAGCCCTTCACATCTTTTTTCCCTTCCTGATCCATTCTTCTTCTGCCTTAACAGTAAAGGCCAAGAGGTTTGAATTTCGAAGTGCCAGAGAGTAAACAGGAAGCAAAAGTTGTTGAGAAATCTTTCCATGCATGCTGGGCTCCACTTTCTAATTTAGGTGGCACTTACTCCTGATTGGACAAGCATGCACACAGCCTGCATTTCAGTATTCCCCATCTCCCACTATTCTACAGGTTGGGGTTCCAGGAGGTCTGGTGGTAGATTTATTGAGGGGTGAATGGATGAAATTCCATTAGATAACTCACTTTCCCTGAGGCCACAGCCAGCCATCATTTGGTAGTGATCTTTTTATTAAAATTTTTTTTAGGAAGAATGCATTCCACCTGGCCCAAAATCTACATGGTCTCTTTTGACTATAAGTGGGAGGATACAATAGGATGGCAGCTCAATTTCCTCCTGTTTCATGTCCAGCTAGGTTGACTTTTCATCATCATCATCATCAATCGTATTTATTGAGCGCTTACTTTGTGCAGAGCACTGTACTAAGCGCTTGGAAAGTACAAGTTGGCAACATATAGAGACAGTCCCTACCCAACAGTGGGCTCACAGTCTAAAAGGGGGAGACAGAGAACAAAACCAAACATACTAACAAAATAAAATAAATAGAATAGATATGTACAAGTAAAATAAATAGAGTAATAAATATGTACAAACATATATACATATATACAGGTGCTGTGGGGAAGGGAAGGAGGTAAGATGTGGGGGAATGGAGAGGGGGACGAGGGGGAGAGGAAGGAAGGGGCTCAGTCTGGGAAGGCCTCCTGGAGGAGGTGAGCTCTCAGTAGGGCCTTGAAGGGAGGAAGAGAGCTAGCTTGGCGGATGGGCAGAGGGAGGGCATTCCAGGCCAAGGGGATGACGTGGGCCGGGGGTCGATGGCGGGACAGGCGAGAACGAGGTACGGTGAGGAGATTAGCAGCAGAGGAGCGGAGGGTGCGGGGTGGGCTGTAGAAGGAGAGAAGGGAGGTGAGGTAGGAGGGGGCGAGGTGATGGACAGCCTTGAAGCCCAGGGTGAGGAGTTTCTGCCTGATGTGCAGATTGATTGGTAGCCACTGGAGATTTTTGAGGAGGGGAGTAGTATGCCCAGAGCGTTTCTGGACAAAGATAACCCGGGTAGCAGCATGAAGTATGGATTGAAGTGGGGAGAGACACGAGGATGGGAGATCAGAGAGAAGGCTGATGCAGTAGTCCAGATGGGATAGGATGAGAGCTTGAATGAGCAGGGTAGTGGTATGGATGGAGAGGTAAGGGCGGATCTTGGCAATGTTGCGGAGCTGAAACCGGCAGGTTTTGGTGACGGCTTGGATGTTTGGGGTGAATGAGAGAGCGGAGTTGAGGATGACACCAAGGTAGCGGGCTTGTGAGACGGGAAGGATGGTAGTGCCATCAACAGAGATGGGAAAGTCAGGGAGAGGGCAGGGTTTGGGAGGGAAGACAAGGAGTTCAGTCTTGGACAGGAACAGACTTTTGCCTGTTCCTGATTTCTCTTACACTTCCCTTCCTGTAGCACTATTCTGATCCGGGGGGAAAAAGTACCCTTTGCAGTAAGGATGGGAGGTCAGTTGAGTAAATATTGCTCAGTAAGTAAATAGGGCAGAGAAGGGATTGCTCACTTCCTTTTGGTTAGATATTCATTCGGGCTGAATAGTGAGCCACCCCCATTTGGACTGTTCAACTTGTTTAATAGTGACAATAATAGGGTGTGTGTCCAGGCATAAGTTTATACAGATAAGTGGAGGCCTGGCCTGAAATTGCTAGGGCAGTATTTGTTTCACGGAAACACTTTTAACACACTTGGCTTGTTTTAAAGCATTACTCTATCAGCCTGAACCCCTCTTATGCTGGACCGACAGACTGGCCCTGACACTTCTTCCAACCAGCAAGATAATCACAATAGCCCTCCCAGCTAAAGCTGAAGGGGCTTTTACCCCCAAATAATATCCTTCAAATAAAACATCACTCTTGAGAATATCTGAATCAGAGGTACCACCCCTTTGATGTCTGTGCCAGGCTCACACTAAGACGTCTGTGAAAGACCATTTCATACGATCTGCCTAGGTACTCTTGCACAGACATAGTGTACATGTTCTTAAACTATTTTGGGGAAGAGAAACCTAACTTAGGTTTATTAGACCACATCCTATACAGCTGTTTCTCTTAATAAGTGTTCGTTTTGTAAAGTCAGCCGTCATTGTGAAATCTAGATTGGGTTTTGGGTGCTCATTAGTCATTGGAGATGACTAATTAGAGAGTTTGGGATAAAACATAAGTTTGTAAATTGAAACTATTTATTGTAGCAGTTTGACCAACCTGTGAAAAATTCAAAATTATGAATAAAGGTGTGCAAATTGTGGGTTAAACAATGAGAGACATATTAGTATTTCATAAGGGATCTCAATGATACGATGTTTCATGAGGCCCAGAGGTTACGTGACGGGGGTCAGTTCCCTTTTGTCCCTGCTGAAGTCACAGGCTCCTACATCCCGTTGTTAACATAGGTTTGTATGTTCTTTGGGCTAGCATCGCTGGTTATTATCTTTGCTGTGCTCCTCCCTGTACCTAGTCGTGGTGAGTCATAGACTTTCTTCACATCCTGGGTTACAAAGTTCAGGAATGTCATTGAGATACCATCCTTATTACTATATCTTAGGTTCATGACATTTTACAGTTAGAGCAGTTTATTATCCTGGCTCTTCCCATTTTGCCACTGGGTTGGAGGTCACTTTTTTTAATGTAAAGAATGATGGCAAGGAAAAGAATGAACTAACAGCCAAGAGACATCCTTCAGAAACCAAATAGAAAAGAATAAATCAAAAGTACCATAAAGAGGGAAACCTTTTTTCTCACTGGTAGTTTCTTCTGTCACCATCTCTTTAGGTTGGGTTTACTAGCATAGAAATTTCTGTTAGTGTGACCTCTTTCAGGTGTGATTTGGCTAGACTACCCATGGAAGACTAGGGGGATAAAGTGCTGTAACGTGGCTGTGAATTATCTGTAACCTGACATGGTTCTTGGCAGGAATGTCTCCCAGCAGCACTACAGTGTGTTCTGTATCAGAATCACTGTCTCCGTTCATTAGCATTGTATAATTAACTAATCGTAAATGTTTAAAATGAACTGTTACCATATATTTCCTGGAAACAGTGAACTTTCACAGGTACAAATTAGCTTCTTGCAAAAAGCTAATGAACTGATAAGGTGTTTCTGATACAGAAACACAGTGCAGGCTCAATAGAAGCCTAAGCTCTTGAAATAGAAAGAAACTCAAGGATCTATAAGCATCTGCCTATACTGTTCTATTAGTTTAGAACCATATTTCCCCTAACCCACTGTTTACCGTTGAACCAGTGGTCTGGGAAGGCCTCCTGGAGGAGGTGAGCTCGCAGTACGGCTCTGAAGGGAGGAAGAGAGCTAGCTTGGCGGATGTGCGGAGGGAGGGCATTCCAGGCCAGGGGGAGGATGTGGGTCGTGGGTCGACGGTGGGACAGGCGAGAACGAGGCACAGTGAGGAGGTTAGCGGCAGAGGAGTGGAGGGTGTGGGCTGGGCTGGAGAAGGACAGAGGGGAGGTGAGGTAGGAGGGGGCGAGGGGATGGAGAGCCTTGAAGCCAAGGGTGAGGAGTTTTTGCCTGATATGTAGGTTGACTGGTAGCCACTGGAGATTTTTGAGGAGGGGAGTAATATGCCCAGAGCGTTTCTGCACAAAGAGACTTCTCACATTAGACAGGATGATCACACGTTTGGGGGTTCTGTTCTGACACCTTGAAGAGCCTCCAGGGGACCCCGGGTCCTGCTTTTATCCAGGGGTGGCAGGAGTAGACCAGACAGCCATGATGGACTATCAGGTGAGTGAATGGAGAGAGGATGTCTACCGTCCTTCTTCCCTTTCCTTTTCCCCCTATTGTTTCCTGGAAGTTATTGCCTGCCTGCAGTGATGTAATGCCCGCTGTACCAGAAACCTCCATTAACCAGCCTCTGCTTGCTGCCCTGACCTGAGCAATGGAGGTCTACCCTCCTTCTTCCCCTTCCTTTTCCCCCTATTGTTTCCTGGAAGTTATTGCCTGCCTGCACTGATGTAATGCCCGCTGTACCAGAAACCTCCATTAACCAGCCTCTGCTTGCTGCCCTGACCTGAGCAATGGAGGTGCTTGCAGCTGGGTTCAGAGCAGCAGAGTGTGCATTTGTGTGAGACTGTGTTGCTTCTGCTCCCCCTAGTGGAAAGAGCATGGGCCTAGTAGTCGGAGGCCCTGGGTTCTAATCCCTTCTCCGCCACTTGAGAAGCAGCATGGCTCAGTGGAAAGAGCACAGGCTTGGGATTCAGAGGTCATGGGTTCTAATGCCGGTTCTGCCACAAGTCTGCTGTGTGACCTTGAGCAAGTCACTTAACTTCTCTGAGCCTCAGTGACCTCATCTGTAAAATGGGGATTAAGACTGTGAGCCCCATGTGGGGCAACCTGATCACCTTGTATCCCCCCCAGCGCTTAGAACAGTGCTTTGCATATAGTAAGCACTTAACAAGTGCCATCATTATTATTATTATTACTTGCCTGTCGTGTGCCCTTGGGCAATTCACTTAACTTCTCTGGGCCTCAGTTTCCTCATCTGTAAAATGGGGATACGGTACCTGTTCTCCCTCCTATTTAGAGTGTGAGCCCCATATGGAACAGGGACTGTATCTGAGCTGGTTAACTTGTATCTATCCCAACACTTTTAAAACACTGCTTGGCACATCATAAGTGCTTCTTAAAAAATACTTCAATTATTATTATTATTGTTGTTATTATCACCACCCATTGCCTAGCCCCTTTCTTATGGCTGACAGATTTACTCTTAAACCCATAATTAGCAAAACCTGTATCTGTAAGCCTTTCTTTCAACACATTTCTGCTCCCTCCACCTGATTTCCATTTGTCCAAACCATTAAATTAATGCAGCTTTTCTAATGTTATAGTACATGTGGGCAAATATAGTACCATACTCACTGTACAGCAGCAAATTTTGGACACCATTAAAAGGGGATAGAAAAGCAGACAGTTTTACCATTATATAAACCATGATCTACCTTCATGTGGATTGCCCCATGCAGTTCCCCTGGCTATGTCTTGTGAAGGATACAGTAGATCTAGAGAAGAAACGGAGGGCCGGCCACCAGAAAAGCTACTGTGTGAGGACTCTTCAATCTGGAATAGTGAGGTTGAGAGGGACATAATTGAAGTTTATAAAATTACAAAGGATGTGGACGAAGCAAACATGGAATTGCTGTTCACCATATCCCACAACTGAGAATAGGGGCATCCAGTGAAGCTTGAAGATGGTGGGTTGAAAACAAAAGGAAACACCTCAACCAGTCACTGTTCAATATGTTGAATATGTTTGTGCAGGAAAAAAATGCATTACCAGGTGGTTCATAAGGTGTGACTGGAGGAAAAACCAAGGATGCAGAGGGAAAAGTCAAGGATGTTAAGAGATTTTTCCCCAACCATTAGGAGGGCAACCATCATGCAGTTCCTCCAAACTTCCTGGTGCCATTGTTGGAGACAGGCTGGGTCAGATTGACAACTTCCTGAGAGAATAATGGAATCTCTTAGAAAACCCCTATAGTAAGACAGTTTGATGAAAACAGGTACAGTACAAGTGTTGGGTCATTTTTTGTTATTCCCCTCTTCTCCTATCTACAGCCAGCTGCCCTGGTTATCACACTCAGGCATATTCTTCACATTTTTTAAGTTATTTGAAAAGTTTCAGGGGAAACAAACTTACCTCCAGTGGATCCTTACCCACTGCTTCCCAGCCTTCTGTGTGAGAATGAATAGCTCAAATGGAGTACCGAACTTTGCCCTTTAGCCTCAATAGACCATTTGTTAGTTCCACTTTTTGAATGTGTGTGTATGTGTGTGTGTGTGTGACCTCTGTCAAACCAGCACCCATCCTCACTTCCTCTTTCAAAAAGAAAAAAAAGACACCATGGTGTGGGAAGACCTAAATATATGGAGTGCTCTATCCAGATTTAGATTCCTGCTCAGAGTGAGGATTTCGTTTTTAGAAATGTCAGTTCCTTCTAGGGTGGATAAGTGAAGAGATGGAGAAGGAGGGCAAAGCAAGATCATGGGGAGCAAGGAAAAGAGGAGTAAACTAAGAGCATGTAACTTCCCCAAGCAGCCTCTCTCTCACTATCCCATCCCATTTGATGGGCCAGATTTTCACTAAAGCCCACAGGCCCAAGTTCCTGTAGTAGGCTCCACCTCTTAGAAAAACAAAGTTGGCAAGGAGATCATGTTGTGTTTACCATCATCCACGGGCTTTGGGTCATGGGGGAACACCAGAGCCTTCAATTATCAGACAACCCTCAATACGTCATTGTCCCCTTTAGGTTTTCAGAGGTGTGGTGCAACAAATTAAAGCATCGGGTGAGAAGTTACCATCTTCCCAGAGGAATGAGAATATGGTAGCTAGGTAGGTTAAAAGAAAATAACACAGGATTCAAAGTGCATGTCTTCTTCCTAAACGGGGGTATAATGCTTTCAGTTGGGTACTTTCAGGACATTGTCTTCTGAAGAAATTTTGAGAACGTGGGTCCCATGATTTTTTTTCTCTCACAACTGAGAAAAAGAGGAAGTAGCATTTTTTTCTTCTGCCTGTTTTCCCCATTTCTTTTTAAGAAGCTGTATGTGTTGTGAATATCTTCATTCACAGCCAAGCAACACAAATATTGTAGCGCCTATGTTCGTACAGACTGTAAGCTCCTTGAGGACTGGGATCATGTCTTTCAACTCTTGTGTTGTGCTCTCCCAAGTGCTTAGTACAGTGCTCTGCACACAGAAAGTGCTCAATAAATACCATTGATTGATTGATACTGATGGTGTGGGACAGAAGGAATGAATGAGTGAGAGAGATTCCCCCCCTCCTAATGCAGTGGCAGAGGTGAAGAACAGGCAGAGTGGGACAAGGCAGAAAAGGGGCTGAAAAAGAAGAAAAAGAAGTGAGGAATGGAAAGCCAACGAATGAACTGTCCCTTAGAAGACAGTCTGCATTTTACTAACATGTGCCTAGCCATTATTAAAGGCCTGGGGAGGAGGTGTTGAAGTGAGGAGGTGTTGAAGTTGTTGGCTTTCCTGAGTAAGAATGGAATTAAGGTTTAAGTTGCTATCAGGAGCTTTCTATTGTACCATATCAGCAATCCAGCAAGCTAAAGAAAGTGATGTGTGTATATGTGTCTATGTGAAAGAGAGACAGAGACAGGCAGGCAGCATGGCCTAGTGGAAAGAATATGAGCCTGGGAATCAGAGGACTTGTGTTCTAATTCTGGCTCCACCACTTGCCTGCAGTGTTACTTTGGGCAAGTCACTTACCTTCTCAAGTCACTTACCTTCTCTGTTCCTCCATTTCCTCATATGTAAAATAGCAATTCAATACCTGTTCTCCTTCGTACTTTGACTTTGAGCTACCTGTGGGTTAGGGACTGTGTCCAATCCAGCTCAGCGCTTAGAGCAGCCTGGCACATAGTAAGCGCTTAACAAGTACCACAGTTATTATCTATGTGTGTTTGTATGTATGTCTTTGAAGAACCCTTGTCATGGTGATGGAATGAGGTTTCATAGACTATTGAAATTGAAGTTTATGATTTGAAGTTGCATACATGTGTGTTCACTCACTTGGTCTTCACAGAATTAGGAAATAGAGGAGTCGGGCCCAGAGACAGCTTTGATTCCAGGTGTCCACACTCCTGTGGGCAGCATTCTGTGCTTTTGCTGTAAGCACTGCTCAGAAAGGTAGTAGCAATCTCGCACATGTGAATTATTGTGTAATCTAATTCCTCTCTTTGTAATTACTTGGAAACTTGCCATTTAACCAATTGAGAGGGAGAAGCAATGATCCAGCACATGAGCCGGGAGACTGAGAGATGGCAGGAGCAGGGGTGGAGAATAAATAAAGTCATCTTAACTTTCAGCTGTTTTAACAGGCTGCTGCAAACTTTTAGGAAAAGACAAAAGTAGAAGTACTGGCATGAGCTAACTAGGGCAGGGCAAGGGGGTCAGCTATCCTGGGTGCAGTGCTAAGGTATCCAGCTGGGCTCTTGTCCCTTTAAGGGCCTGCAAACTGCCGTTTAGGTTGTTGATCCCTTCGCTTGGCTCTGGCATGTGGATTTAAAACACACACACACACACACACCCCACCCCCCCACCCCCCCAATCTAATTTGTTTCAGAGTGGTGCCCTGGCCCAACCAGGCAGGCAGGTGGAAAGCTTGCAATTCTTGGGGGAGAGGGAGTTATGCAACTCTATTACAGTAGCACAATTTCTGGGGTTGCCAGTTGAGGGGAGAAGGAAGGTGAAAGAGATGGAAAAATCCAATTCCTAATTCTGCCACTGAGTGTTTTCCGTAGAGATGTTGTCAACGGAAGCTTCTACAAGGATGCTCCCTGTCTCCTGTAGGCTGCAAGCTCATTTTGGGCAGGGAATATGCCTACCAACTCTTTTATATTGTATTCGCCCAAGTGCTTAGTACAGTGCTCTGCACACAGTAAGCGCTCAATAAGTGTGATCGATTGATTTCCCTTATCCCCTCCCCAAGACCAGTAGTGGGGAAGTGCCAGAGAGAGCCCAGAGCAATGGGGTCCTGGTTTTCATTTATTCAGTTGTATTTATTGAGCGCTTACTATGTGCAGAGCAGTGTACTAAGTGCTTGTGAGAGTACAGTGTAACAATAAACAGACACATTCCCTATGCACAATGTGTGGCATGAAATTCACCCTCAGAAAGATTCTCACAGTACAATTTTTTTTTGGTTTTGGTTTTTTTAAAGTTCACCTTACAGGGGGCTATTTTCAAAAAGCTGCTACCTTAGAAGCAGCATGGACTAGTGGAAAGAGCCGGAGAGTCAGAGGAACTGGGTTTTAATCCTGAATCTGCTGTGTGTCTGCTCTGTGACCTTGGGCAAGTCACTTAATTTCTCTGTGCCTCAGTCCTCCTCTCTCCTACTTAGACCGTGAGCCCCACCTGGGACAGGGAATGTGTTCAACTTGATTAACTTGTATCTATCCCAGTGCTTAGAACGATGCTAGGTACATAGTAAGCACTGAAGAAGTAATAGTAGTAATAATAATAATGAAGAAAGTTGGAATAGGGAAAATTATTAGTTACCTTAAACTTCTATTCTCATGAATTACAGGAGATCACTCAAATTTGTTCTTTTTTCTGAAAGTTCTTAACAAAAAACGTGCAAATCATAACACAAATTCATTCATTCATTCATTCAGTCATATTTATTGAGCGCTTACTGCGTGCAGAACACTGTACTAAGCGCTTGGGAAGTCCAAGTTGGCAACATGTAGAGACGGCCCCTACCCAACAGCAGGCTCACAGTCTAGAAGGGGGAGACAGACAACAAAACAAAACATATTAACAAAATAAAATGAATAGAATAGAATAAACAAATGCTTTAATAAAAGGTGTCCCTGCTGCCCTTCTCTCACCACTCTTATTCTCACCTCTCCTCCTCACCTTTAAGCAATCACGACTTCAGCTCACAGCCTTGTATCCACTCCAGCGCTTAGTACAGTGCCTGGCACATAGTCAGCGCTTAACAAATATTATTATTAATATGGTCTAAAGAGACTGAGGATAGGTTTGAGTCACTCAGACTCCAACACACTCAGGCTTGCTGCCTCTGAAAGACAGATCCCAAACCTTGGGTGAAGCATGAGAGAGATAAAAGTGGATTGTCTCATCCTGCTGACTCTCTCAATTGCCTGTCATTTGCAGAGCTGGGTTTACGGGAAGATGGAGCAGAAGTGCAAGTGGAAGTTCTCTGTAAGGAGAAAGTGGAAGAGGAGCTTTGGAGCGGCTGTTTTGGTTCTTTAATCGTTTGTTGTGCTGAACTAAAATAGCCTAGTGGAGATCTGCTGTCTGTAGAGGGATCGTTTCCCTAGCCCTATGTTTGTTATGAGCCTGCTGTTGGGTAGGGACCATCGCTATATGTTGCCAACTTGTACTTCCCAAGCACTTAGTACAGTGCTCTGCACCACAGTAAGTGCTCAAAAAATATGATTGAATGAATGAATAAATAAAAGCAGTGAGCTGTTCTAATTCTACTGCTAATTTGCCATTTCAGAACCTCTGGGGACTCAGTTTCAACCTAGGTATTGTCGCTCCTTTGTCACTATGGATGTGTGACTAAATGTCTTATTTCCCATGAATTCCCACACAGAGCACATGGTTATATCTTTTTTTCCTTCCTCGAAATTTGTTGTGGCTCCTGATTGGTATCTGAAGCCCAACTTAGTTTCAACAAACTCCCACATAATAGGTTTTTGGGTGACAGATTGCGTGGTTGAGTCCCAGAGATGAAAGCACCAAATATTTGGTTTAGAAAAACAGGGCAAAAAATTATCTCATCCTCTCAGCTCAAAAACTGATCTGCTTAGAATTCCGTTTACAAAAATGACTGTCTGGAGTTCAACTTTCCGGTACCCCCTGGGCATCATTAAGATGATTCGCTTTTCCTCCTCTCACTACTTTTTTTCTTCCTTCAAATGTTGGACAGTGGTTGATTGTGCTGCTTCCTTTTCATGTGGAGTGTAATGGTCACATCCTCTGTTCAAGCTGAGCCTAAACGATGGAAAAGTGAAAATCTCTTCCTCCTCTTTCCCCTTCTTCCCATCCATGTTTCACACCCTCTAAGTGTCTATTGTATTCGTCAGTGCTTTAATATGTTGATAGAGTTCTCCCAAATGACTCCTGTTAAAGCCCTTTTGTACCAAATTCCTTTATTACTGCTACTACCAATAATAATAATAACTGTGGTATTTAAGTGCTTACTATGTGCCTATACAGGGCTAAGCACTGGGCTGGCTACAAGTTAATCAGGTTGGACACAGTCCCTGTCTCACATGTGGGTCACAATCTAAATAGGAGGGAGAACAGGTTGGTGCGCCTTGATTTAGTGGATAGAGCACAGGTCTGGGAGTTAGAGGACCTGGGTTCTAATTCTGGCTCCATTCTGGCTCCACCACTTGGCTGTTGTGTGACCTCGGGAAAGCCCCTTCCCTTCTCTATGCCTCAATTACCTCATCTTGTAAAATGGGGATTAAGATTGAGCCCCGTATGATACATGGGCTGACTGTGAGACCACTGTTGGGTAGGGACTGTCTTTATATGTTGCCAACTTGTACTTCCCAAGCGCTTAGTACAGTGCTGTGCACACAGTAAGTGCTCAATAAATAGGATTGATTGATTGTGTCCGATCTGATTAGCTTGTATCTATCTCAGCGCTTAGTACAGTGCCTGGCACATAGTAAGCAATTTACAAATACCATTAAAAAAAGTATTCCTCACTCTGCTGACTCAGTGATTTGGTTATCTGGTTCTATAGTACACAAATAACAGGTAAGATTTTGAGAGCAGTTACTGATCATATGAATGGATCTTAATGTTTTTAATTCTTCTCTGCAGAATTAAAAAAAAAATCCTTGTTAGGATTTGGAGAGTTTGGCTCAGTCGTCTCAAGGCTTTCTTTCCACTGCTTGGAAACTGTGAATCACACACACAGGCAGGCTTCCCCACCCATGTGGTAAAACTGGGCAGGATACACTGGGCAAAATCTGGGACGTTTATTGCTGAGTGAACATCAATTTGCCTTTCAGTTTACACCTCATTTACACCTGTCATCGCAGGAGGCAGCGTAGTCTAGTGGTAAGTGCCCGGGTGTAGAAGTCAGGAGTCCCAGCTGTATGACCTCAAGCAAGTCATTTAACGTCTCTGCTTCAGTTTTCTGATTTCTAAATTGGAGATCAAATACCTGTTCTTTTCTCTCTGTCCCTCTCTCACTCTCTCTCTCTTTCTCTCTCTCTCTCTTAGACTATTAAGTACTGGTAGGGCAGGGACTGGGTTTAATCTAATTGCCCAGTGCCAGGCACAAAGTAAATGCTTAATAAATTAAAAAAAAAATACAAAATTCCATGTGTGCCTTTCTCCTGTAAGCTCCTGGTGGAGCAGAGTCTTTTGAAATTCCATTGGGGTGCACCAAATTTAGTGCCATTGATTAACGAGGCAAAAGCCTGGTCCCAGGGTAGATACAAGATAATCAGGTTGCCACAGTCCCTGTCCCACATGGGGCTCAATCTAAACCCCCATTTTAGAGATGAGGGAACTGATGCACAGAGAAGTTAAGTGACTTGACCAAGGTCACACAGCAGACAAGTGGTGGAGCCAAGATTATTCATTCATGCAATTGTATTTATTAGAACCCAGGTCCTCTGACTCCCAGACCTCTGTTCTTTCCACTAGGTCACAATGCATTTTCAAGCAGGTTTGATACTAAATTGCACAGGAGTGCATCATGAGATGAGTTAAACATAAGTTTCTGATGGAAAACGAAATTAATACAGCTGAATTACACTTTTAAAGCCAGGATTTTCAAACATTATTCATGAGATTGGGGACACGTGTGTAATGACATATGGAGTAGTCCACTGAGACCCATTTTGCCACCTATTGTAATGAATTCATTGCTTCCTTAAGTTTTGAAATTTGATTATGATGGCTTTTCAGTTCATTAGCCCCTGTTTACATCCTCACCTGAAGTCACAACTACTCCAGAAAGGAGTGTTTTCTTCCCAACTCTAATGATGCAGTGCCTTTAAGAGGCAAATTTGTTCTTCGTGAACACAGGAATATTAATATAAACCTCTACACCTTGAGAATTTCCCAGCCAGACAAGCACATGGGGGAAAAGAGGGAAATACCAAAACTTTGTGGTCTGAAAAATAAAACTGCAGTTCACATGCTTGGTGGGGCTCTTTTCCCTTCTCACTGCTTTCTAAGTCACTTTTCGGTACAGTAGTTTCGTCAGTTACAAGTGCTTAGTGTACGGTGCTTGCACACAGTAAATACGATTGAATGAAAACCTCAGGCACTAGAATCAATCAATCAATCAATCAATCGTATTTATTGAGTGCTTACTATGTGCAGAGCACTGTACTAAGCGCTTGGGAAGTACAAATTGGCATCACATAGAGACAGTCCCTACCCAACAGTGGGCTCACAGTCTAAAAGGGGGAGACAGAGAACAGAACCAAACATACCAACAAAATAAAATAAGTAGGATAGAAATGTACAGGTAAAATAAATAAATAAATAAATAAATAGAGTAATAAATATGTACAACCATATATTCATATATACAGGTGCTGTGGGGAAGGGAAGGAGGTAAGACGGGGGATGGAGAGGGGGACGAGGGGGAGAGGAAAGAAGGGGCTCAGTCTGGGAAGGCCTCCTGGAGGTGGTGAGCTCTCAGCAGGGCCTTGAAGGGAGGAAGAGAGCTAGCTTGGCGGATGGGCAGAGGGAGGGCATTCCAGGCCCGGGGGATGACGTGGGCCGGGGGTCGACGGCGGGACAGGCGAGAGCGAGGTACAGTGAGGAGATTAGCGGTGGAGGAGCGGAGGGTGCGGGCTGGGCAGTAGAAGGAGAGAAGGGAGGTGAGGTAGGAGGGGGCGAGGTGATGGAGAGCCTTGAAGCCCAGGGTGAGGAGTTTCTGCCTGATGCGCAGATTGATCGGTAGCCATTGGAGGTTTTTGAGGAGGGGAGTAATATGTCCAAAGCGTTTCTGGACAAAGATAATCCGGGCAGCAGCATGAAGTATGGATTGAAGTGGAGAGAGACACGAGGATGGGAGATCAGAGAGAAGGCTAGTGCAGTAGTCCAGACGGGATAGGATGAGAGCTTGAATGAGCAGGGTAGCGGTTTGGATGGAGAGGAAAGGGCGGATCTTGGCAATGTTGCGGAGCTGAGACCGGCAGGTTTTGGTGACGGCTTGGATGTGAGGGGTGAATGAGAGAGCGGAGTCGAGGATGACACCAAGGTTGCGGGCTTATTCACAACCTTATAAAAGCCTTTGGCTAACTAAGTTTATACCCGAAACCAAATTGTCAGCAGAAGATGGTGACTGTTTATGGAGCCCCAAGTCACAGAAAGCTCTGAGCTGGGCAACTTCAGGTGGGTAGATATCCCACTTAAGGAGGGATGGATGCGTTTTGTGAGATGTATGACAGGGCCTTATTAAAGGTCAGGTGGTGGGACATAGCCCATTGGCTATGGAGGGGATGGCAACCGCTCCAACTGCTGCTGTCACCAAGGCCACCACAGCTAAATGGCGTGTCTGGACCATGAGAAGCCGCATGACCGTGTGGAAAGAGCCATGGGAGTCAGAAGACCTGAATTCTGATCCTAGCTCTGCCACTTAGCTAGGTAAGCTAGACCTTGGGCAAGTCACTTAACTTCTATGGCCTCAATTTCCTCATCTGCAAAATGGGGATTGACTCTATGCCTGCTCTCCCTCCTGTTGAGACTGTGAGCCCAGTGTGGAACAGGGTCTGTGTACAACCTAATTAAGTTATATTTACCCCAGTGCCTAGTACAGTGCTTGGCATATAGTCAGCGCTTAATAAATACCACTATTATTATTGTTAGAATAGTAAACAGAATGACACTAAGGGGTGGGAAGGGGAAATGCAGGGCTTCAGAGCCCCCCAAAAGGGTCTACCCCAATGTTTAGTTCAATGTCCGGCACACAGTGAGTGCTTGGAGGCCAGCAGGGATGGGGTTCAGGGGTGGAAGTCTTGAGTAAACAGCCTTCCACTCCTGCAAAGAAGCAGGGCATGGCTCACTCTAAACTGTAATGTGGAGGTGCTTCTGGACCATATCATTGCCCTTTATCACAAACATCAGCGTTTCCTGAGTGCCTTCTGCTTGCTGAGCACTGCAGTAGTGGTTGGGAACATACAATAAAAAAGACATGATTCCCGCCTGCCAGGAGCTAACAATTGAATATATTACACAACTTGGAATGAGCTGGCAACTATGCTGAGAAATTATAGGAATTCTCTTAATAACCAATGGGCATCTATCCCAGGCGCAGTAGGCATTTAGAATGTACCTCCTTTGTGCTTGCAAATACAGTACTATAGCACCAATCTCTCCGTCAATAGGGAAGACTCCAATTTCACTACTCTACATTAGCAGCAGTAAAGGGAGTGGAGTACAACTTGCAGGTTCTTTCTCTCAGTACCTCTGGGCTCATCTGGTCTGGGAGTTAGAGGACCTGGGTTCTAATTCTGGCTCCACCACTTGGCTATGTTATTCATTCATTCAATCGTATTTACTGAGCACTTACTGTGTGCAGAGCACTGTACTAAGCACTTGGAAAGTACAATTTGGCAACAGATAGACACAATCCCTACTCAACAACGGGCTCACAGTCTACAAGAGGGAGACAGACAACAAAACAAGTAGACAGGCGTCAATACGATCAAAATTAAATAGAATTATAGATATATGCACATTAATAAAATAGAGTAATAAGTATGTACAAATATACACAAGTGCTGTGGGGAGTGGAAGGGGCTAGGGCAGAAGGAGGGAGTGGGGGAAATGGGGAGGGAAGAAGGAGCAGAGGAAAACAGTGTGCGGGGGCTCAGTCTGGGAAGGCCTGTTATGTGACCTCGGGCAAGTCACTTCACTTCTCTGTGCTCTAGTTACCTTATCTGTAAAATGGGGATTAAGATTGTGCCCCATATAATAATGATGGCATTTGTTAAGCACTTACTGTGTGCCAAGCACTGTTCTAAGCGCTGGGGGAGATACAAGGTTATCAGGTTGTCCCATGTGGGGCTCACAGTCTTCATCCCCATTTTACAGATGAGGCAACTGAGGCGCAGATAAATTAAGTGACTTGTCCAAAGTCACACAGCTGACAAGTGGCAGAGGTGGGATTAAAACCCACGACCTCTGGCTCCCAAGCCCAGGCTCTTTCCACTAAGTAATACTGCTTCTCATATGAAACATGGACTGTGTCCGGTCTGATTAGCTTATATCTATTTCAGCGCTTAGTACAGTGCCTGCCTTGTCATAAGCAAATTTACAAATTCCATTTAAAAAAAAGTGTTCCTCACTCTGCTGACTCAATGGTCTGGTTGGGTAGAACACAAATAACATAGGTAAGATTTTGAGAGCAGTTTCTGATCATATGAATGGATCTGACTAAAATGTGTCCTTTCCTCTCCATCCAAACTGCTACCATGTTAATCCAAGCATTTATCCTATCCCACCTTGATCACTGTATTAGTCTCCTTGCCAACCTTCCTGCCTTCTGTCTTTCCCCACTCCAGTCTATACTTCACTCTGCCGCCCAGATAATTTTTCTACAAAAATGTTCAGTCCATGTTTTCCCACTCCTTAGGAACCCTCAGTGGTTGCCCATCCACCGAAGCAGTGTGGCTCAATGGAAGGAGCCCAGGCTTTGCAGTCAGAGGTCATGGGTTCGAAACCTGGCTCTGCCAATTGTCAGCTGTGTGACTTTAGGCAAGTCACTTAACTTCTCTGTGCCCCAGTTCCCTCATCTGTAAAATGGGGATTAAGACTGTGAGCCCCCTGTGGGACAACCTGATCACCTGGTAACTTCTCTGGCGCTTAGAACAGTGCTTTGCACATAGTAAGCACTTAATAAATGCCATTAAAAAATAGAAGCTCCTTAAGATCATCTTTAGGGAACTCAAATACCTTGCCCCCTTTTTACCTCACCTTGATACTTTCCTACTACAACTCAGTCTGCACACTTTGCTCCTCTAATGCCAACCTACTCACTGTACCTCTATCTCATATATCTTGCCGCCAACCTTTCGCCAACATCCTTCCACTGGCCTGGAATGCCCTCCTTCTCCATAACCGACAAGTACTCTTCTTCTCTTTAAAGCTGTATTGAAGGCAATCTCCTCCAAGGGGTCTTCCTTGACTAAGATCTCTTTTCCCTTTCTTCAACTCTGTAATTTATTTATCTGTATTAATGGCTGTTTCCTCCTCTTGCCTGTAAACTCACTGTGGGCAGAGAATATGTCTGTTATAGTGTACTCTCCCAAGCATTTAGTACAGTGCTCTGCACATAGTACGTGCTCAATAAATATGATTGAGGGGAGGTGAAGATTGGCAAGCAATGTTTAACTAGGTGTAGCAAAGGAGTATATTGAAGAGATGTGATCTAGTGTTTTGACATTGGTATAGCTTGATTCATATGGGTATCCTTAAGAATGGATTCTTACTTAAGGGATGCCCACCCCCTAAAAAATGTTGCATTGGCCTAAGAAAGAAAACTGATTCACTTACAGTCTTTAACTCACATATTCAGTTCAATCGTATTTATTGAGCACTTTGTGCAGAGCACTGTACCAAGCGCTTGGGAAGTACAAGTTGGCAACATAGAGACGGCCCCTACCCAACAGCGGGCTCACAGTCTTGAAGGGGGAGACAGACAACAAAACAAAACATATTAACAAAATAAAATAAATAGAATAAATTTGTACAAATAAAATAAATAAATAGGGTAATAAATACGTGACTTGCCCAAGGTCACACAGCAGACAGTGGCGGAGTCAGGATTTGAACCCATGACCTCTGACTCCCAAGCCCGGGCTCTTTCCACCGAGCCAAGCTGCTATGTGCCAAGCACATAGTCTTAAGTGACTCTCTCTTTCTCTCTCTCCCTCTCACACACAAACACACACACAAAACCACATACATGATCAATTACGAGAACTCCAAAATCCCCTACTGCCTAGGTAACCCAGACCATTTGAGATTGGCAGGCAAGCAAGGTACTTTGCTTCCGGCTGTATCCTCTTGGCCCTCAGCCCCTCAAAGTCCCACAGCTTCCCTTCCCCGAAGAGGCTTCCTCCCAAGGTGCTCCCCTTCCATTCTCAGATAAAGTCAGAGGGACTGGCTGGATCCACAACGTGACTCGCATTTCCTCAGCAGCCCAGCCGCCCCTGGCTCAAGTGCCAGAAAGAGCCAAGCCACGTTTTAGCAGAGCGTGGATTACACTGATCGGCTCTCGGTGGATCTCCTCAGTGCTGGAACAGAGCCACTCCTTACGACTCCCCTGGCCGCCAAGAAAACTCGGGCCACAGTTTTGCAGGGCTCCTTTTCTTTCCTCCAACCCTCTGCCCAGGGAAGGGGGGTAAAAAGAAGGGACCGCTCCGCTACCACTCCAATTCTCCTTTTTCCATTCAAAAGTTGGATAGGAGCCAGGCGATTATCTCAACACCTGATACTTCGGGCCAGGCTCGAGGATCTTCAGTAACAGGACGGGTATGTCCAGAAAAGAAAAGTTACCTTACTATGTCTTGTGCATCTTGATAGTCCAAAGTTTTTCTTTACTTTTTTTTTTCCTTTCTGAGGCTTTAGAGAAACAAAAGATCTCCTTTTTAAGTAAATTCCCTTCCCCAAAGGAGAAAAGGAAAAATGTCAACACAATAGTTTCTAAACAGAATGGTTGTTTTCAAAGTTAGAGAGAGAGGAAGAGTTAGAATAACTGCAAATGGTGCATCTGCCTAAGGAGAGATAATTAGGGTGGAGGGAGAAGTCTTCTTTGTTTCTTCTCCCATGAATGGATGTAAAGTGCTCAGTGAACCTGGATACACCTCCTTTTGTGTCTTATGCACTCTGGAACAGAGGCCGTTAGAGTTGGCTCAGTTGCTCATCCCGGTAATGTGAATGCTGCTATTGTGGGAGGGAGGGGCTTAAAGTGAAGTCATTGTTGGCACAGCGATTCCATTGTTTTTGAGTCTTAAGGGTGGGTAAAAACCTCAAGAGGTGCAAGCTTCAGTGTATCCATTGCAAACCTTTTCCAGTATTTGCAGTGGACTTTTAATAAAAGCCAACAGTCCATGGGGATTTTGTAGTTTGGAGGCAGTACCCAAGAAGGGGTTGGTGCCGCTCAGGTGATGGGGCAGGGCCAGCCTTAGTATCCAGATTGATGTTTCCTCTCAGTGAGTTTTTGCGCACAGCATCCCTCCCAGCCAGTCTCTGGTCATTGCGTTGAAGGGAGCAGTTTGCATTCCGCAATCCATCAGGATTTGTGTATTTTCTTTTCTGATTGATTTTTTTCTTCTCCCCCTCCCTGCCTTCTTACAGATAATTGAACTTAAGTTTATATATATATATCCCCATGCAGCTATAATAGGGTTGGTGTTTGTCAGTGTAGAGCGGGACTTTGATGGCTTTAATTACAGCATTTTAGTGACTGGATATCCAAATATAGGGCAGCAGATTGGCTCTTGAGGGTCCTATCTGTGTTACAACCTAGAGTCCACCTGTCTTCTGCAAGTCCCTCTTATTCCATTTCTAGTTATTAAAGTGTGCCATCAAGTTTTGCAGTTTTGCTTTTGACTTGAGATGGGGTCAGTGTGGGGAAAAAACATGCCTATGCAAAAAAGCTAGAGAGCAAGAGGTGAAGATGGATGGTAGTATTGGCTAGTGAATCAAGAGATGAATAAGGTGCTGGCAGGAAACCAAATGAATCCTACAATTTTAAAAATTTACATTACTCGGACATTTTTAAATGTTTATCTGGAGTAAATATCTAGATATTTACTATTCTATTTATTTTGTTAATGGTGTGCATCTAGCTTTATTTTTATTTATTCTGGTGACTTGACACCTGTCCACATGTTGTGTTTTGTTGTCTGTCTCCTCCTTCTAGACTGTGAGCCCGTTGTTGGGTAGGGGCCTTCTCTATATGTTGCCAACTTATACATCCCAAGTGCATAGTACAGTGCTCTGCACACAGTAAACGCTAAATAAATGTGATTGAATAAATGAGAGACTCCTTTTTGAGTATTGCAATATGCAGTTCTCAAGCAGCGATTATCATCTTTGTTTCCCTAGTGTAAAAATATTATTTACAGATGGATGCATCAGGGACTTCTAGAAAGTCTCATGATGATGGTGTGGACTAAGTGCTTATTATGTACCAAGCACTGTGTTAAACACTAGAGTACAGCCCCATGTAGTCAATGTGGACAGTTGAAGATTTAAGTTAGGTGTTAAACTTTGGGTTGAATATAAGATTATCAGATAGGAAACAGTTGTCCCACCCTGCAGTTTACAGTCTGAGTAGGTGGGAGACTAGGTGTTTTATCCCCGTTACTGTGTGAATGCTTAAATTGACATCTTTTAAAAATATATGAAATTCTGTGAGCATAAACTGAAGTAGCTTCCCTTTGTCCTTTAATACTGAGGATTTCTTATATAATGAGGTCTTCTGTGATGGTTAAGGAAAATATGCATTTTTCATTTTTTAAAAGAGCAGCTATTGCTCTGGACATAAAATTGGTATATTATGCAATAATGGTTGTTTTTTGAACCAAGGAGAAATGTGTTTGTGTCTATTTAGCTTATGCAAATATTGACTTAGTGATTTTACTTAAAGAATGTCTTTTCTGATCTCAGTATTTTCCAAGAAGTCTGTAGGGGTGTAACTCTTTAAGTGTCCATTTATGTAATTACAAAAAAAAATAAACCCATATTTCGACTCACTGATTGCTAGAGACTTTTGGGAAAAACATTAGCAATAAACTCCATTTCCTCCTTTTTTCCCTTTTAGTACAAGTTATCAATGGCTGATAACATCCTGGCTACTCCAGGCTGGTCCTTCTCACTTGCCCATGAATATAGTCTGTGAACAATCAACAGAATCTGGCTGGAAAGGGCTAAATTGATTTCACCTATGACCCAACTAAACTTGAACAACCCCAGAAGTGGGAAAAATTAGTGTGTTGTTCTGCCCCCATCCACTCCTTCCGTACTTTGACTCTAAGAAGTTGTGTTGCTTTGGAGCACTTTGAGACTTGTGAAAATATGTGCTTCAATTGACCAAAGATTTTAGTCCTCAAAGAGCTGTAGGCAAGACAAAATTGTTATTAATACAGATAAACTCTTAGTATGATATCGAATATAGACCCAGCCATGGGGACTGTGAAGTGTATTATGGAAAATAAATTATTCCTTTTGAGGATTATGATAGGTGTGAGAAAACTGGACTACAGTATACCTCATTCTCCTAGGGCTCAGGAGTTGGGTTCTTGCAAAACTCCAAGTTGAGGAAAACTCACCATGCCTGATGCCCTTAGTACATAGTGTTCACATGTTCAGATAAATCACTCCCGACCCTGGGACACACTGCATCCAAAACAGCTTGCAGTATTGGATGAATGCTCCTAAATCTTCAATCACATTCTTAACCAAAATGCAGACCAAAAACTTGTGTTATAAATTAACTGATTCTGGCTCTCTATAACCAAAACAAGAGGCATGGTACTTGACCTTGAAAGGCTAACTATCCAGTGTTAATGATGGTACAGTGCTCTGCACACAGTAAGCGCTCAATAAATATGATTGAATGAATGAATGAGTAGTAAATCTTAACATAAAAGGTATATTTTTGATTGGGGGTAGAATTATAACATCAGTAAACCTGCTTCTTGCGGAGTGTCACTCCCTGGGAGTAGATTGGGTAGAACAATGCATTAAATAGTTCCTAAATGATCTGAAAGGATGATGAACCTCCCAAAGTGCCTACCTCTCAGCACAACATTTTCCAGAGTCACACTAAGGAGGAAAACTGGCCCAACCTTTCTGCCTGTCACAGTGCCAATCACTGTGGAATCACAATGGAATCACAGCATTTTATTTTACTTACATTCCAGACATATTCTTTGCTTACTAACTCCTGAGAATGTTGATAAGTTCCACTGGAGAAAAGGCAGTACCTGATCATGGTGGTGTGCAGTTGAAAAAAGCAACAGAAAGATGAGACCTAATGATAATAATAATAATAATAATAATAATAATAATAGTTAAATGCTTACTATGTGACAAGCACTCTACTATGTGCTGGATAGATACAGGATAAGCAGGTCTGTTACAGTCCTTGTCCCACATGGGGCTCACAGCCTAGGAGGGAGGGAGAACAGGGATCAAATCCTCCCATTGTAGGCAGAGGTTGTCTCTCTTTATTGCTGTATTGTACTTTCCAAGTGCTTAGTATAGTGCTCTGCACACAGTAAGCGCTCAATAAATACGATTGAATGAATGAATGAATTTTAAAGATGAGCAGAGGCAAAGAGAAGTAACACTCAAGTGTTTCCTATTATTGTTCTGAGGATTGGGGTTGAATTAATCCTATTGATGGCCTGATAGCAATTTTTGGAGGTGACTTGGTCCCTTGAAGATTTCCTCCCTCTTTTCCAACTTCTCTTTCCAGTAGCTTAGGGCTGTGAAGGGAAATAGTGATATGGACAATTTTCTCCCACCTACACTATAGTGATCCCCAGAGTTTATTTGCAAGAATTCTATATCTCTTGGATGAGTGCCTTTGGTACTACCATTTCTCCACCCTACATGAACCCGGAAGTGCAGAATAATAATAATAATAATAATAATAATAATAATAATAATGGCATTTATTAAGTGCTTACTATGTGCAAAGCACTGTTCGAAGTGCTGGGGAGGTTACAAGGTGATCAGGTTGTCCCATGGGGGGCTCACAGTCTTAATCCCCATTTTACAGATGAGGTAACTAAAGCACAGAGAAGTTAGGTGACTTGCCCAAAGTCACACAGCTGACAATTGGTGCTGCCAGGATTTGAACCCATGACCTCTGACTCCAAAGCCCATGCTCTTTCCATTGAGCCATGCTGCTTCTCTGAGCCATGAAGACTTTATTTTTTTTAATAAACCCTTCAGATTTCAGGAGATCTACAAAAAATTTCCCATACTTCCCCTTCAGTTACACATTACCTGTACACACATTGTCTGTTTTCCAAAAGCAAAAGGGGAAAAGACAAAAACAAATAGCTTGTGAGAAAACGGTAGCAAATTTGGGGCAGAATTATATATCTAGTGGTGTAGTATTTATTTGAGGGATGATCTTCATCTTAGGAACAAATCAGCGTGGTTAGGAATCTTTTCAAAAAAGTTGTTTACAGTGCTGGAAGATGGTTCCTTTGCATGTTGTGTTATAGCCAAGGAGGATAGCAAGAATAACCTGTGAGACCTAGATGACTTTTCCCGTGGTCATTCATATTTTGAAGTCTCCCAGGTAAAATTCTGCATGCGGCTTGAGTATGCTTTCTTCCCACCTGTTAATTGTGAACTAGTTGGTATTGTGCCAGAGATTGTCATGTTAACTTTAAATTCCAAAACATATCTAAGAAATCCATCCCAAGTCCTTTGTGTGATATGCCAGGATGTAGCAGCTGCATAACTATGCAAACCCTCATTATGTACTTGAATATTTTGAAGTGACCAGAAGGCAGACTCATTCTGGTGACCCCGCCTGTGGATACTTAAGCTCATCTTCCTTGGACTTCAGTGAGAGTTACACGGCGTTTCGGAACAGAATTTAGCTAGTACTGTGAACTGAGCAAATAAGTACAAAACAACCAGATAAGCTTATTAGTGTAAGATCTTTTAATTTGATCGGATCACTGACTTCTCGCTTTGTGACCAACCCGGTGCTAGTAAAAACCATTTACTTTATTGCCTGTCCAGAGTCAATTAAGAAGCAACTCTCTAAATAGTCGCTCTGTCAGCCTAAACACAAAGGGAAAATTGTCTTGGGGTGGTGCTCACTGGCAAAATAGATGAACATTGCTTGTGGGCTTTGAGTGGCTTTCATATTTGCCATGAGAGGCTTTCATGTAGCCATTGTAATAGTGTTTTCTTTAGCTCCACGCTTCACTATCAGTATTTACCGAAGAGCCACTCTTCCTAGATGATCCCAGCTTTGTTGAACATATGGACGTAAAAGCCACATCACAACGAAAAAAAATTTAAGTCTCACCTCCCACCTCCTGTTCACTTCTTAAAACTACAAAAAATTTCAGGAGCAATCTCTTCCAACCCCCAATTGGTCAGCTGTCCAATCCATTGTTAGAATCATTTAAAACTTCTAGCCAGTTGAAATACAAAACATAAAGTGGCCATTCATGCCAGCTGCTTGATTTGACTCTTATTTTTTTCCCCGCAACAGCAAGTCTGCTGTCTTTGGTTGCTGCATTGTCTCAAGACCACTGTTTTGAGTTCAGTTTAAGGGATCACTTGCTTTTTATCTATTGGTTTTCTCAATGAACTTTTTGAAGGTGGATGCTTTTATTTAGCACCAAATATGTAACAATGGAGTTCTCAGAGCCTATAGCTATGTCGCTTCTGAACCCCACAGCTCCTTACTGTCATAGGTTTGTAGGAAAAGATTATTCTAATTGGTCTAATTTGCAACTTCACCAGAAACACCGACCTGTCTATTCTTAACAATGAATCTATCTAATGATAACTGGTAAGATCCCTTACCGAAGGCATTGATGTATACCCAGTGATGGATACACAAGAAGTCATTTTCAACCCGAGAGCATTAGAAGGACTTAGTAGCCTAATTCATAATATCCCATTGTCCTGGGCATTTCCACAGCATGGGGCTTTGTCACTTGTAATGATAACTATCCATCAGGCCACCTATCTCAAAATGAAGATAAATTGAGTTAATACCAATATGAGTTAATGACTCATTGATATAATTAAACTGCCCAGTTTGTCTTGATTCCACACATTTAGTTATATTATTATAGGGTCTTTTGAGTGAAACAGTTGTTTCATTCTCGCCCACAGGTACATAGAGCCACTTAATGATTCTAGAATCTGTTGATTTCAAGGTGTCTGTTTGTGAGGAAGAGGAAGTTTGTTTAGTGTAACATTGAAGGATTTTAAATGTCATATTTTAAATTGTAGGAAGTTTTAAAGAAGATCCATTTTAGTCTGTGTGCAGCAGTGACTTACCAATTCAGTAGCATAAAAATAACAGGGAGTCAAAGGTAGTAAAACTGGATTTTTGAAAACTGTTTGAGCTGAGTAATAATAGCACAGTTATTAATGTTAATGTGGTACTATCATCAGGTTGCCTGAATTAGGATTTTAAACAGGAACAATTAGCTTTTCCTCTAAAGAAAGGAGACTAGCAGTTGATTTGTACTTCCCAAGCACTTAGTACAATGCTGTGCACACAGTAAGCGCTCAATAAATACAACTGAATGAATGAATTTATGAAATGCAAAACTTGTACCAGATATTTTGTGAAATGTGGGCATGCTAGGTATATTTGATTTTTCAGGAAGCACTGAGTAGTACTGAACGTCATGTTTCATCTCAAACAAAAAATGATCAGAGGAATCATTTTTAACATTTAAAGCAATTCCTAATTGGCATTAGAGGGTTGAAAGTTCATTACAAAAGTATTTTAAATTTACTAATTAGACTGAAATGCACTTCAGCTTAGCACTGATTCTTCTATCTCTAATTTCGCTCTTCATGGGGAGTAAACATTTCACTCAATTTTTCCTTATTTAATTTCAAGTGAAATATTTTTAACTTGCTAATGTCTGTATCAGGGAATTATTGTTAGCCACTTCAGCTTCTCTGAATAAAAATCATCATCTGATTACTATGGAAATCCTTATCCCCAACTTTCTCAGTGTTGTTCAGATAGGATTTTGAACTCATGGAATTTTATGATGAACACAGGTTGTTGTTGTTTGCCTTCACCAAGTTGTTTGATGCAGTTGAAATTGAAGGCTGAAGTAGAAGGGACCACTTAAGAAGTGAAGGGTTTTTCTTTGTAAATAATAGATCAAGAGCACTGGAGCTGTATCTAATGGAGCTGTGTGCGGCCTCAGTTCCAAGGACAGCAAGTGGTTTAACAAACCACAACCACAGATCGTCCCATCTACAACCTGTGGTCAGTTTTTCGTTCGTGTGAGCATATGTGCTTGTGTTTGTGTGCATGTGTCTGTGTGTGTGTGTGTGTTTGGGTCAGAGAGAGCCAGATAAGGGCGAGAAGAACATTTTTCTTCTTTAACAGCCTGTCTGAATCACCTTTTAATTAGGAAACTTTTGAAATCCACAAAGATAATCTGATCCAATGCAGTTAAAATGGTTCAGTGCTGATTTCCAAAAATGTTCAAATACACTGATGTTTTCCTTTCTTTCTTTTTAATGAAAAAGGTAAATGATTGCACAGTTAAGAAATTCCCATACTAGAGCATAGCTGGAAAATCTTACAGACTTTACAAATATATATTCATACTGATAATGGAATCCAGTGGAAATATTTAGCAGCGTTTTCTCTCCTGGTCATTTTTTTGTATATGTTTGAACTAGTAATAACACAAACCTAGTGCTGTTTTGCTAGAAAAATAATGTAGATTTTGATTAGAAACTTCACCTGTGTGATAATAGACACTGAAAATAAAATAATACCTTTCTATTTGAAAAAGACCTTCTAGTTAATATTACCGATATTTACTTTGCCATTCAGGGTGTAGGCAACGATCGACTGATTAGAGCATTATAATTTAATATTTCTATTTTCTACTGCTTCTTCACTTGTCAGCCAGAAATGTTACAATTATTTCGTCTAGCAACGATTAAGCATGTTTTAAGACAGCAACCTGAAGTAACAGTGAAGTGTTAAAAACACAATTATTTTCCATTTAAATATGGCAATTTCTAGAGATTTAAAATGAGACCTATTTTATCTTCTCTTCTAAGCAATAAGTGGCCAGTACAACTATTAATATTGAATTCAAATGATCTGATGTTTTGTTTATGAGCTTTCCAAAACTTTTATTTCGGAAAACAGGATGATAATTTTTCGTAAAATATTTTTTTCAGCACATATTTTGAGCTAAATAATTTAGTGTCTCTTGTCCTACAATTATCCTTTAAAAATAACTAAAAAGAAAAGTGTAGCCATTTTGCTTTGATCAATGCTGATCTTTTTTGATGTAAGTGCAAGTCTGGAATTTTGAACCCAGTCTACAAATATAAGGGGTTTAGGGACATTACTGATATGGTGTTTGTCTTTTTGGTTTCATGTTCCAGTTTGTCCTTATTCAACTTATTCACCGGAACTGAATTCTAGGTAATATTAGGTGAATTTTCTATGAAAGAAACCTTTATGAATAGCTTAGATAAATTGTGCCTTAGTTTTTTTTGTTTTCATTTTTTTTTTTTAGTGGAGTAACAGTTCCCAAATCTAATTCTAATCTTGAACGGCATCCTAACCATTCAAAGAAAGCCGCCGTGGCTGTCCTTGGAAATAATTCACCAACTTTACATCAGTCTCTCTTTCAAAGTCAAAAAAATAACTTAGTATCGATGCAATGCTGGGGCCATTTACATGTGTCTTTTTGGGGGAAAAAAGGAATACTGCTTGTCTCTTGTGCTGCACACCAAAATCCTTCAGTGAAATTGTCACTAGAGTCTTACTTTAAGGGATTGTATTCCACTTCTCCTTTCTGGCAAGGGTCTCCACGGAACAAAAATGACTGAATCTAAGTTAATAATGGAACGTCCTTTTCTATCCCCTACAGCAGATATTGGTTGGCCAAATGAGAAAAGGTATTAGAATAGGATTCCCCATGCTTAAAAATGATCTATAATTTGTCATCTTACCAATTCTCGGCATCTATTTGGAAATCTGTTAGTCAGTGCCGGGAAAACCGCAGGCTGACAGCTAATAGATATCTCTGCCATCAATTGTTTAGACATTTTTGTCTTTTGTGACATTGAAGCAAAGACAAGGAAGGCAATGGAAACAACTAAAAAATGTCAAAAGATCAAAAAATCAATGGGCTGAAGGAATGTGATCTATTTATCAGGCTGTAGCTGCTCTTTCTGTTTGCATTAAGTCCGAGTGAGTGTCTCCGCTAGCCACTAAAGTTGCTTTTATTCACTCCCTAGGAGATGTAATACAAGCATGAAACGATGTTTCACAAAGCAGATACATCAGTCTTCCTTCCACCCTCCTCACTGACCACCCCTCCCTCCCCAAAAGTCTTTTAAAGACTGTAAAACTTGGTTTTTAGCTCGATGTGTTTCACTGCTTCATTTCCAGATGCACTGCATTGAGCTCAGCAAATGGGCTATGATATTTACTTGTAGCACTTTCATTTCCCTGTTAGAGGGCGAACTTGTCACATTTTTATTATTTATTTGGTTTTGGAGGAAAAGTCAATAAGGGTGAACTGGGTAGTAATTAGGGGAGGGCAGGTCAAGCAACTGAATGAATACATGTGCTTTTGCCAGGTCATTCAGAAGGAGGACTTCTGGAGATCTTTTTTTTCGCCATTCCGTGATGGGAAATTAAGTTGGATTTAATCCGGCATTGGTCATGAGATGATACAAACGGGAAGATTTTTTTTTCTTCCAAATGCATGTGGAGCTGGGTGTTGTTCAATGGACAACCTTGTTAAGACAGACCTGTCTAGCTTGAGTTGTTTTCTCTACAATAGATACTGTGTGTGTGTGTGTGTGTGTGTGTGTGTGTGTGTGTGCGTGTGCACATGTGCCTGTTGGTTCTCCTCTAGCCTATGAGAACCGATAGCACAGACAAGGCGATGCTGCAATCTATGGGCATATTTTCTCAACCCTTGTAGTTATGTGATAGGAAGTATGGCAGGGGCTGCATATTTTATAAACTCTCTATTAAAGTTGTGGCATGTTATCATAAAACTCAATTGCACTACTTTGTATTACACTCTGGGATTGAGAGATAGACATAGGATTAAAAAAACAATTTCTAGGCATTTCTAGATGATAAATTTAATTTTCGTTGCTATTTGGAGGTCTTCTTTGAAAATGCAATTGTAATGAACGCATTCAGAACTGGAGAATAGATTTACCCTTGGCTTCAAATAGTTGACGTTATCAGGCTCTGTCATTCGTTCCTTCCTATTTTCGGGCTGCTAATTGATGTTTTTGATGTCAGCAAGAAAATTGAAGAAAATGTCATGTGTGAACCAGTGCGGAAGTTAATAAGATTGACTTCGTTGACAGAATTTACAATGAGTGTAGAGACTGCATAATGGCACTGCTGCGAATTCGTGTGCTCTCTTTGGAGTCAAAATTGACACCTCACGCTAGACCAGAGGTCGATAGGAAAGATGGAGCATTTGGGAAGGTTCCTAATCTCGTTGCCCCCTCTTTCCCTCTGCTCCCCACTCCCCACCTCCCAAGCCCCGGCACCTCCCCCGCCCCCAGCATTACCGCACTACCTTTTGGTCTGTGGAGCTTATTTAGTTGAACCAGCAGCTGTTTATCCAGCGGGTTACTGCTTTGGACCAAGCCAAAGTCTTAGTTCAGTCTCCCATTGCCACCAACAATGCTCATTTTTTATGCTGTTTTGAGTTTGAAAGCAAAAGAGTCTTAAAAAGGTTAGATTAAGATGTGTCAGAAGGAAAGATATAACTAATATCGGTCAGGGTCATTGCATATGCTTGGACTGTGTGCAGTAAAGCTGAAACGTAAATCCCACTCCGAATAAAGAAAAGAAGCTGTGGGGCACTACCATGAGCTCTGACTGTAGGAGAAGGCAATAACTTGGGAAAGAACCCTAAAATTGGTCTTATTTCATAAGGAATTTTAAAAGCATACCCACACAAAAAAGTTACCCATTAAGATTTTAAAAAGTCGTATTTTTCAGGGACCAAATAGGTAATAGCTTAATTTTCCAGTAATGTGGCAAAGTTTATTAGATTTGTGTGTATAATTATGGAATGGATTAGTTGAGTGTGGTTCAGTGCATCTGATTATTTTCTGGCCTTTAGGGAAATGCGCTAAAGTCCTAATATGTCCACTCCCCCCAAGCAGTCTCTTTTTGAAGGCGCTGCACAAAATGTGGTCTCTACTAGTGCTTGGCCTCCAAGGGTCTTCAGTGAGAGACATTATTCTTGGAATATCCAATTAATTCCACGGGCAGTGATCAGTTAGCGCTTCTTCTTCCTTTCTCGCCATTTGAAATGCTAACACAATGAATATTTTCTCATTGGTCTGTGTCCCTCGGCTAAGCTGTTGCCGCGGGCTGAGAATTTCATCGACTGATGAGACCAGAGGCTCCGCCGATAAAAGGTTACAGTACGTGATTTGCATGCCAACCTAGGCTGGGTTTCACCAACTTACAAATTCTTTAACTTTTATTTGACTTTTTTTGTTTTGTTCATAGTTGAGAGGACACTCTGTGTGTGTGTGTGTGTGTGCGCGCGCGTGCGCACAAGTGTGTGTGTATGTGCATGCGCGCGCGTGTGTGTGTAACTATCGGGAACTTCATCAGCAACGAGATGGTTTGTACCCATTCACACAAATGGGCCTTAACTAAGGTCTATTATATCCTCCGCCTTTGTGTAGAACAAGTAAGTCAAAACTTCTTTTCCCTCCTGACTGATGAAACCTGTGGTGCGTGCAATATTAGAATCTTGAATTTCCCGTATACTCCTCTCTGCTTTAAGTGTGTTTGCATTTTGAGTTCCTTACCATCATATCTCTTAATAATTTTACGATATTATTTAAGGTAATTTTAAGTAGTCTGGCATAAGGAAAAAGACTATAAAAATTATTTCCTTTTGAATGATGTTGATCAGAGACCTGGGTTCCAAGACATTAGTGCCTTCCCATAAAGGAATTTAAGACAGATTGCTATTTTTGAGGAGTATAATGGATTGCATCAAGCACAAGAAAATCTATTCTCTCACAACCCCAAACAATGCTTTCCCACTGAAGTATATTGCTGGCAGATTAAATTTTAGTGGGTTAGATTAGAACATATAAAGCCCCTACTTTCAGAATCCTTAACCTAGCAAAGCTTCACGAAGTGGAAAACCAGTGGTAGTTATGTACATATGCAATGAAATAGTAATCCAAAAGAGAGGAAAGATGACTTGGGAAAAAACCTGATTGCACAATTTTCTCTTTGGTCCTTCAGAATCTTTGATACGCCTTACATAAATTGGGGTAACCTTTGTTGATTAAGAGATATAATAGATGTGTCTTCTGATCTGAGAAGTATTTGGTTGGAGAGGTACGAAAGGAAAGGGGAAATAAAGACCAAATCCCCTCTGTCAAAAAAAAAAAGGTAAGAGGTTAAGGACATCACGGTTTCAAGCTATTATAATCTTAAAGGTAGGGTAAGACAATGGGAGACGTGACATATTTCAAATGAAGGACGTCTTTACCAAAACTGTTAGCAAAAGGAAACTGGCCAAGGTAGGCACGGAAACCTTTACCCAACCAACTGCCCCCTCTCCACCCCACCCCTCCCGCTCCCGCCCCTTCTTGTTACCTTCCTTTCCCTAGCTGTCTATGAATAAAGCAGGTGACTCCCTGTGGCTGACTTTTCATGACAACATGCCATTAGAAATTGCCATCCTGTTGATCAATCCTCTCTACATGACAGATTTGCCGCAAGGCCTGGTTCTTTGAGCGCCAGCACTGTGGCTTTTCCCTCCTTTTTTCCCCGCACTAATTGGTGAAAGTTTTTTACTGTGCTAGTGGCAGAGGAAATTCTTTTGAACATTGTCACAATCAAGTGTTGACTTCTTCAGAATTGCAAGTAGGTTAAGTGAGTATCAACATTCCAAAAAAAAGAAAAACCCCAAGCACAAAAGATGGTACTATCTAAATTTTATTATTAAAGCAGGATTGGGAAAACACACCGATCGGGTTATCAAAAAGAATGTATGGGGATGAAGGCTTCAATTAAAATAATGTTCCTTTTAAACTTTCCCTTTTTGTCAACCCTTCCATATTTGAGTCTTATAAATGGACCGATGTAAAGAAATGACACTCACCTGGGCCCTTATTCTCTTCATGCTATAAAATAATGAATTAACCAGGAGAATGACAATAAAGCAACTCTGTACAGACGGGAACAAGCAGATTGAAGCAAATTTGCTTCTGCCAATATGGCCTACTTTTAGTCCGACTGTTAAATTATTTTCTTCTGTCAGTGGAAAGAAGCCTGGCCAAAGATTCCTTTTTTACACTTTGATTCTTCACTCGAGTTCTGAAATTTCCAACTTTATCTGAATTATGATGTTATCATTTGGTAATAAGATATTTTATTTTCAGGAAAATAGCATTTCCACTAATTTCAATAGTTGGATGTGTGAGATACTGTCACATTTGAACCCAAAATCTTTGGGGGGATTGTAAAGAAAATTTGCAACTTTCTGAACTCCCATGTTGGCAAAGTAAAAAAAAAAATACAGCTTATAATCGGCACTGTAATGACCTGGTTAAAAATAGGAATGCCCTTGCTAAGTGAATATACTTAAATCATTGATATATTTAACCAGTATTTATATTTAATATTGCTCTTCAGATAATTAAGTGATGTGATTCCTATTGCTTTATGTAGCTCATGTATTAAAAACTAGCATATCAAAGATTAATAACAGTAGTAAGCTTGTATGCTAGAAACAGCCACAGAAAAATGACACTAAAAGGTAGTATTGTGTTCAAATGTTTGCAGAACAAATAAAAGGCAAGAACAGCAAAATTATGTAGATAAATGTCACGTATGTAGATGCAGTAAACTAAAAATAATACCACTCGAACAAAAAACTTGGAAGAAATTCTTACTACTCTGCTCTGGTGGCTTTAGGTATCTTACAGGTTGTAATAAATAATTGTGGTTTAGGAGCAAACTAACATGAAAGATGTGGAAATTTTTGATGCACCAAGTTTTAAGAGCTCACTGTGACAGTTTCTTTTGCAACTGCAATTGCTGCAATTATTTTTCCAGAGTTCAGGAAACCCAAATTAAGAGCA